>NC_133756.1:155024219-157524219 GCF_036562045.2 Rhinolophus sinicus | reverse complement strand
ATGACTGGCCTCGGAGGGCAGGGCCAGGGCTCTTATCAGAACGAGGTAAGCTTCCTTTTCTCTTAAAGGTGAGAAAAGCTTCCTACCACACCCAGCCTCCTAACAGGAATAGGCTGCCCTGCAGGGATGAGTTCTCCATCCCAGGAGGCATTCAAGCAGAAGTTTGAATCTGCTTGAATCTGGGTGACAATAATAGCAAACTCTCATTCAGGGTTCATTGGGTACCAGGCACTGTTCTAAGCTTCGCATCTATTAACACATTTAAATCTCACCTCTGTGTGGTGTCTTCCTGTGGGGTCGGTAGTGTCAGCACCTTCATTTTATAGATGAAGAAACTGAGACACAGAGAGGCTGCATAACTTGTCCATCATCACACAGCTAATAAACTAGGGGAGGGGTTATTCTTTGAATCCAGGCAAGCGGGCTCCAAAGTTGTAATGGTGACTACTTTGACATTGCTAGAGGTTCTCCAGGCTATTTGAAAATCTGACCTTCAATGACAGTTTTTAAGAACTCATCCCTCTCGCGCTCTCTCCCACATCCAGCTCCTTGGTCTGTGCTGGGCGCTGCTGGGCAAAAATCCACAGAAGAAAGGTTTAAAATTATCCAAATTGCTTAAAAATTATCCAAATTGCCAAGATGCTTAAAAAGTGGGAAGCAGGACGCTGGGACTAAATCCTACAGAGCAGGAGTCTGGAAGTGATAGGGAAAGGGGACTCCGTTATATCTATACGTTTTTAAAAATTGTAGTAAAATATACATAACAAAATGTACCATCTTAGCCATGTTTAAGTGTATAGTTCTGTGGCATTAATACAGTCATAATACTGCACCACCATCACCGCCATCCACCTCCAGAATTTTTTCATCTCTCCAAATTGAAATTCTGTGCCCACAAAACACGAACTCCCCAATCTCCCCTCCCCCTGGCCCCTGCAGCCACCAAGCTACTTTCTGTCTCTATAAATTTGACTACTCTAGGAACCTCATATGAGAAGATGCATACAATATTTGTCCTTTTGCGTCTGGTTTATTTCATTTAGCATAATGTCCTCAAAGTTCAACCACTTTGTAGCATGTGTCAGAATTTTCTTCTTTTTTAAGACGGGATAATATTCCATTGTATGGATATGCCTCATCCAGTCATCCATAGATGGACACTTGGGTTGTTTCCACCTTTTGGTTATTGTGAGTAATACTGCCATAAACAGGGGTGTACAATTGTCTTTTTGAGTCCCTGCTTTTAATTCTTTGGGTTACAGATGAGAAGTGGAATTGCTGTTTCGTATTATACTCATACTTTGGAAGTCCCAGTGCTGGAGGCTGGGGCAGGAACAAAGGATAATGTTTCCTGGCTTCAGGTGGGTCCTGAGGCAAGGGGGTGCTGGGGAGGAGGGATGGGATCAGGTGTTGCCCCCAAGAAAGGCCTGGGCTGAACCCTAAGCTGGAAAGGAAGGGGCGGAGTGCTAATGTCTTGAGTGAGGAGGGCATATCCTGCTCCTTTCTGAGCCTCTTCTAGAACTTGGGTTAGAGATCTAGCTCTGGCACAAATAGTGCTGTGTGACATTCCTTTATTAAGCACCCCTCTCTGGTCCTGATGCCTGTGAAAAGAGGGAGCTGGGCCAGAACAGTAGGTTTGGCTTGTTTGTTTTTAGTCTGAGATGCGTTGTTTGTTTCAGGGCCTTGGGACTCTTCCTTCAAACAGATATCAAAATGCTGGTTGTCCCCATGTCTCTTCCTCGACACCCCTCCTCTGTGAGGCAGCAGAACACGAGCCCACCCTGTTTCACGGTCCTGCCCCTCTGCCCTGTTAGGGGAACGTGGAAGGGAGTCTGCCTCACCCCAGCCCACACTGGCCTGGCCCTCTGGGGCTGCTGGACCCACACTGGCAGTGTCTCCCCGCCCAGACCCTCAGGTGTGTCCTTGGAGGCCACAGGGTCCGTGGAACAGAGCTCACCAGACTCCTCACTCTGCCAATGGGAACACTGTTTCCGAGTCCAGGTTCTTCTGACACCACCTGACAAAACTCACCCAGCCCAGGAGACCCCACTGGGTAGTCACCTGGAGCTCAGCTGCTCTGAGTGACCCTGTCGGAGAGAGTAATTTGAAGCTGGGACATAGCATACAGGGGGTCATGGCAGGAAGGGCTGACTGGGGCAAAGCCAAGCCCATGGGGCCCTCTTGTCCATGGGGTGGGAAGAGCAGGGTGGTGTGGATTCTCACAACTGCCTCTCAGGTGAGCCCTAGGTGGTGGGGGCTCAGTGCATCCAAGGATGGCCAGGTAACCAACTCAGGGGAAGTAGATGCAGAGGCTGCCAGGTATGAAAGGCCTAGTTGGGGTAGGAGCCCTGACTTTGGGACCTCGCTCACTTGCGTTCAAATCCTGGCTGCGAGGACAGTGTCCCTGTGCTTCACTTTCCTCCCTGTAACAACAGGATGCTAGCTGCTCCCTAGGCTGTCGTAACAATGAAATGAAATCTGTAAAAATGCTCAGCGTGGTGCCTGCACAGTGGGCAATGGTGCATGACGGGGGTGTGATTATTACGGGTGTAAAGACAGAGCCAGCAGATAGGCCAGAGGAATTCAGGTTCCACTGTTGATGTTCCAGCTTCTCTGCAGTGTGACTTGGGCCTCTGGAAGGACCACTGCCTTAGTGAGGGAGGAGAGCTGCTCCAGGGCTGGGGTCCTAAAACTCCCCCCTTTAGAAAGGGCTCTAGAGGCACTATGTTATCACCACCAGGAACTGAAATAGCCAGAGCCTAATGGCCCAAGTCCCATCTCTCTCTGTCTTTGATTTTCCTAAAAGGAAATGGCTCCCTGGATGGTCTGAGAATTCTCTCTCCACCTCCCACCATGCTAGCATAACTTCTTGTAGTTCATTTCCCGTCCTCAGTGGATGTTTCCTGGAAGAACTCTGTTGTGCTTATTTGATGGCTGTTCTGTTTCTGCCTGTTCTGTTCTTTTCCTGTCTCCTCTGGGGGCACTGGTTCATCTCGCGCAAGGTTTAAAAATTCATGATTCTTGCGGAAGATGAAACGAGATGGAGCAAAAAACAAGCCCAGCCCTCCAATGGGATGGAGATATTCTTGGCAGTGATCAGCAAGAAAGCTAGGGCATGGGGTCAAGAGAGTGTGTTCTGGACGCACCGAGATCTGGGTTCGAATCTGCAGCCCTACCTTTACGAGGTCGGTAGTCCCAGAATTCCTTAACTTCTCGAAGCCTGTTTCCTTAGCTGTGTGATGTGATCACAGCAGAAGTGAAGTTAGGCTGAGGATTCAGAAAAGACAATATTTACATATTTAGTACCCAGCTTGGCATAGAGAAAGCAGTCATAAGTATGTATGATGATTTTACATTTCTCAGCCTGTCTTGCAGTTAGAGGACTGTGTGGCCAGTTCTGGGCAATAAGCTGTGTGAGAAATTGAGGAGCAGTACTCCCAGTCTGGGGCATTGGGCGTAGCTGTGGGTTTTCCATTCTCAGTGGGTGGGGACCCCGTGTTGGGATGGAAGAACCAAAAGGTGGAAGCAGTCTGGATCACTGAGTCACCACATGGACATCAGCTGCCCTGAAGAGCTGCCTTTCCTTCATCAGACAGGGATGTGCTCGAGAGAGAAACCTTGCTGCTTCAAGCCCCTAGAGTCTGGGAGTTTGTCTGTTAACGCAGAACTGAAGATGTGAGGACTTCTTGGGAAAGAGGTTTGGATGTGATTCTCCAGTCAGGGCTCTCCAGAGAAACAGAACCAATAGAGAGAGAGAGAGAGAGAGAGAGAGAGAGAGAGAGAGAGAGAGAGAGAGAGAAAGAGAGATTCATTATAAGGAATTGGCTTATGTCATTATAGAGGCGGGCAAGTCCCAAGATCTGCAGGGTGAGTCAGTAAGCTGGAGACCCAGAAGAGCTGATGGTTTAATTCTAGTCTGTGTCTGAAGGCCTGAGAACCAGGAGAGCTGATGGTATAGAGCCCGTCTGAAGATAAATAGGCTTGAGACCCAGGAAGAGCCAACATTTCAGTATGAATCCAAAGGAAGGAAAAGAGCCAACGACTCAATTTGAAATCATGCAGGCAGGAAGAATTCTCTCGTATTTGGGGAAGGGTCAGTCTTTTTGTTTTATTCAGGCCCTCAACTGACTGGATGAGACCCACGCACTTTAGGAAGGGCAACCTCCTTTACTCAGTCTACTGATTTAAATGTTCATCTCATCCAAAAATACCCTCACAGAAACACCCAGAATAATGTTTGACCAAATATCTGAGCACCCTGTGGCCCAGTCAAGGTGACACATAAAATTAACCATTACATTCCATCATATGGAAAGCAGATAGATAAGAGACCTACTGAAGTTTTGAGAGAATAGTATTGCCAGAGAAACCATGAGCCTGGTTTCTAAAAAGCTTGCAGCTGAATGGAAAATGGATTAAAAACTTAAATGTAAGTCCTAAAACTATAAAACTCCTAGAAGAAAACATAGGGGAAAAGCTCCCCATCATTGATGTTGGCAATGATTTTGTGGATGTGACATCAAAAGGGCAAGCAATAAAAGCAAAACTAAACAAGTGGGACTAGATCAAACAACAACAACAACAAAAGCTTCTGCGCAGCAAGAGAAGCAATCAACAAAATGAAAAGCCAACCTATGGAATGGGAAAAGAATATTTGCAAATCATGTATCAGAGAAGGGGTTCATATCCAAAATATCTAAGGAACTCATACAACTCAATAGCAAAAAGACAAATAGCCCAGTTTAAAAATGGGCGAAGGATGTTAATAGACATTTCCCCAAAGAATATATATACAAATGGCCAACAGGTACATGAAAAGGTGCTCAACATCCCTAATCGTCATCAGGAAAATGCAAATCAAACCCACAGTGAGGAATCACGTCTTATCTGTTAGCACGTCTATTATCAAAAAGATAAGAGATAAGCAGAGGATGTGGAGAAAAGGGAACCCCTGTGCACAGTTGGTGGGAATATAAATTTGTGCAGCCACGATGGAAAACAGTATGGAGGTTCCTCAAAACATTAAAAATAGAACTACCATATGATCCAACAATCCCACTTCTGTGTATATGTCCAAAGGAAATGAAATCACCGTCTTGAAGAGATACCTGCACTCCCACATTCATTGCAGCATTGTTCACAATAGCCAAGACATGGAAACAACCTAAGTGTTTGTTGATGGATGAATGGATAAAGCAGTATATTTTGGAATGGAATATTATTCAGTCATAAAAAGAAGGAAATCCTGCCAATTGCAACAACATGGGTGAACCTTGAGGGCATTATGCTAAGTGAAATAAGTTAGAAAGAGAAAGACAAATATTATATGGTCTCATTTATATGTGGAATTAAAAAAATAATGAAATTCATAGAAACAGAGTCAATTGGTAGTGGCCAGAGGTGGGGGTGGGGTGGGGGGATGGGTGAAGGTGGTCAAAGGGTACAAACTTCCAGTTATAAGATAAGTAAGTTCTGGGATCTAATGTACAGCAGGGTGACTATAGTTAACAATACCGTGTTGTATACTTGAAAGTTGCTAAGAGAGGAGATCTTAAAAATTCTCACTAAACACACACACACACACACACACACACACACACACACACACAGGTATCTACGTGAGATGATGGATGTATTAACTAACTGTACCGTAGTAATCATTTTGCAATATAGACATATATCAAATCATGTTGTACCCCATAAACTTACACAATGTTTTATGTCATTTATATCTCAATAAAGCTGAAAAAAGAGAAGCAAAAAAATTTTAATTTAAAAATTAAAATCTGGAAAAAGAAACAAAAAGGCCTGTGACTATTTGAGACTGGAAACTTCCACAAGCAGGAAGTAGGCTGAGAAATCCACACAACCCCAATGTGAGCAAGAAATACATTTGTGCTGTTTGGATCCACCGAGATCTGGGGCGAGTTGTTATCGCAGCACAACTTTGCCCACTCTAACTTTTAAGCCTTATCATTTTTAAACATCATTATATTATTTTATTTCAAAATTGAGTGCAAAAGTCTCAACATGACAGAAAATCTGCCATCCTCCCTTCCGAGCCTCACCTCTAACGCTTTCCCCCAGGTGCCCTGTGCTCCAGCCTTACCAGTCAACCATTTGAGACTCTCGGGACAAGCCCCGCCTGTACTGTCCCACCTCCTGGCATTTGCCCAGGCACTTCCCCCTGCCTGGAATGCCTTTTCCCAGCCGCAGCTCAGATCTGAATAAGTCACGAAATGCCTCAAGGAGCTCATTCGCAAGCTGAAGCAGAGGGTTTTGTTTTCACAGATGAAGGCCATTTTATTCAGCGGTATCTTGTGTGTTACCACAACCAGAGAGCAAGACAGATAACGAGGGCTAGTTGTGTGTGTGTAAGGGAGGGCGTGCAGAGGGGAAAGAGAGATCAGAGTCTGCGGCTGCTGCACTCTGGCAGTGGCCCAGAGGAAGAGGTGATTTGGAGGACTGGCAGGAGGCCCCAAAGTGCCGTGTATGGTCCCCAAAGGGGGCACATCCCTGATGTTTTAGGAGGGATGTAAACACACAGGTGTTTAGCAATCTGTGTGCTTAAATGATTTAGTGATGGAAACAGTACATTTCTTATGCTAAGGCAATACTGCAGCGGGCCTGGGAGGACCGGTGTGGAACCGGGCTGCCTGGCTTCTTGTCCCACCTCCCCCACTCACCAGCTGAATGACCTGAGGCAAGTGGCATAGCTTTTTGGCACCCCAGCTCCCCAGTTAAAATGGGATGATCAAAGTGCTTCTACCTTTCTTTATGACAAGTAAATGAGCTAAATTAGACGTGCCTCGCCCATAAGCTCATGAGTCTATTATTAGTCTCAGGATAAACCTAAAAGAAACGGTTTTGGCTGTCTTCCTGACACTGACCAGGGCACCAAGCACCTGACCACGAGAACCTCCTGCCACATGGCCAACGGACAGCGTTGGTGGTAGAGATCACGGGTGTGGGTGTTCACACACATGTCGACACAACAAACATTCCTTCTGGATGTTGACAACCATTTTTTATGTGACGAACTGATAAATAATTATATCAGAGAAATCAGTTAAAATCTTTTGCTCTCTCCACCTACATACATATGGCTGTTGGCATTCTCAATGCTGGATAATATCACAGTTTTAAAAAAGAATTGCTTTTTGATGGAGGACTTCGTCTTCATTTCAGATATAAATGACATTAAACCAAACATCCTTTCACGACAGACTAGTCCTAACCAGTTCCATTTTTCTCAGTGAGGAATTTACTTTTAAATATGAATTTGTGTAACTCAATTAGAATACTTGTATTTGAACTTAATCTTCATTTAAATATTTTACTTATAATTTTTAAAATTTAATAACATTGTTGTTTTGTTTGTTTCCACAGTTACAGATGTAATTTTTGACAAAAACACCACAGCAATACAATGGAAAAAGATGTATTTTTAATAAATGGTGATGGAATAACCAGGTATCTACATGGGAAAAACAAAGAACTTCAAACCTTACCTCACATCATACCTAAAAATTAATTAAAGATATAAAGATACCTTCATGACTTGAAAATAAAGTCTTCTTAAACAGGTCACAAAAAGAAATAACCTTTTTTTTTTTAAAAGCTTGGAAATTGAACTTCACCAAAATTAAAACTTCAGCTCTTCAAAAGATACCGTTAAGAAAATGAATACACAAACCATAGACTGGGTAAAGATATTTTCAAACATTTGTCTGGCAAAGGACTGGTATGCAGGATATATAAAGAACTCCTACAATTAATAATAAAATGACAACCAAATTTTAAAATGGGCAAAAGACTTGAACAGCTATTCCACAAAAGAAGATATATGAATGGCCAATAGGCACATGAAAAAATATTCAACATCATTAATCATCAGGGAAATGCAAATTAAAACCACAGTGAGGCACTGTACATACCCACCAGACTGACTAAAATTTGGACTGACAACACCAAATGCTGACAAGGTTGTGGGTCAACTAGATCTCTCCTACATTGGTGGTGGGAATGTAATTGGTACATCTACTTTGGAAAACGTTCTGGCAGTTGCTTTCAAACTAGACATATACCTACCTGTGAACTCGGACTAATCCTATTTCTAGGTATTTGCTAAGAGAAATAAAAACATTTGTTCACAAAAAGACTTGTTTGCAGTATCTTCATTCATAATAGCCCAATACTGGAAACAGCTCAGGTGCCCATCAATAATAGGAGAATGGATAGAGGAAATGTGGTAGAGTTATACAATGGAATAAGCAATAAATAGGCACACATACTGATGTGTGCAATGATGTGAATTAATCTCAAAAAACATTATGCTGAGCGAAAGCAGGCACACACAAAAAAGTACATACGATATGATTCCATTTACATGAAATTCTAGAACAGACAAAATTAATCTATGGTGGGAAAAAAAAAATCAGAGATATGGTTGCCTGGGCATGTGGGGCAGTGTATTATGGGGAGGGACTGGAATGGAGCACGAGGGAACTTTCTAGGGTGATGGTAATTTCTGGATCTTGATAGGAATTTGGTTGTCAAAGTGTACATCTTTTTGGTCAAAAATCAGCAAACGTGCACTTTCTACACCTGAAACTAATATAATATTGTATGTCAATTGTAATTGAAAAATAAAATAAAAATGTTTTTCAAATATGTGTGCATTTCATTTTATGTACATTTTAGAGCAAAAGAAAAAAGCTTTATATAAATATCAAACTCTAGTTAATGACTTCTGAAGTACTTAGGTGAAACATTCTGATGTCTAATTTTCTTTAAAATGCATCAAAAAGAAGATGGATTGATGGGTGGAGAGAAGGATGGAAAGATGGACAGATATGCAACAAATCAAAGAAAGTAACAAATTAAGTGGTGGATATAAGGTTGTTCACTAAAACTTGACATAGTTGTATGTTTGAAATTTCTGATCATAAAACATTAGAAAAAATTCAGTAGCATTCTATGTATTTGTTTTTATAGTTACCTTTTTAATTTTGGCAAGTGACACTATTGATACAATTTTTCCATTTATAGTGGTGGTGAAAAGTTTCCTTTTAAAATTCATTTGTTTAAGTAAAAAAGGGACTCAGCTTAAGGAAGACAGTAAGTAAATATCAGTATAGATGGCACATGAATATGGCAAAGTTCACGATGACAGGAAGTAAACGGGATTGGTCTGGGACAAGTGGGTGTTGGAAATACCCAAGTTCTAAGGGAACCCGGACTTAAACCTAGTCTTGCTGCTTCCTAGCTGTGTGAGCGTGGCAAGGCTCTCTGGATTTCAGTTTCCTCATGTAGAAATGGGATAATGCAGCCTCCTCTGAAGGGAGGTGAGTATGAATGAGACAGAGCAGGGAAAGCACAGCTTATTGGGTGGTCACAGTAAGTGTTACCTCCCTCCTTGCACATGAGAAAGGCAGAGAACATTGCTATTTGGGACAACAGTCTGAGGACACAGTGGGGCAGGGAGCGTGTGTGCGTGTGTTGGGGAGAGACTCTAAGAAGGCCACCAGGGGAGAAAGCAGAGAGAGAGCTGGTATGGAGCGCCCACACGGACACAATTCCGTGATTGCTGCTTCTGCAGCCCATCTTCCTTGTGGGAAACGAGAAGCTTACCCTCCGCCGTGGTGGGTGGACTTTTGGGTCCATTTCCTGAAGAACGCCTGGGTTTGGGACTTTGCTGCTTTTAACATCCCAGGTCTTCCAGAGGCCTGGGCAGAGAACCAAGAGCTCTCCATTTTCCACATTTTCCACAGTGAGACAGACCTAATTCATTAAAACCTGGCTCCCTCATCCAAGGGCATCCAGCCACCTGGAAAGCTGGGGACCAATCCTTCAAGCACTCTGAACTGTTGGGATTGGGGTGAGGGGATGATCTCAGCACAGCAGGAGGCCCAAGAAACCTCTGATTCCTGCAGACCCACAGTTCTTGCTGTTGGGAAGTTGTGCTTTGAGCTCTGCAATCGAATTGACGTATCAATTTTTATTTTTACTCATCTCTTCAATAATTAGCAACACCTTGTGTGCGCCAAGCAACGTGCCAGGCGCTAGGGATATAAAGGTGAACAAAAAATAGATCTAGTCCTCGTCCTCATGGTGAGTCCAGTGGGGAGACAGGCATTAATCAGAGAATCACCAGATGGATTTGAAATGGAGAGGTTAGGGAAGGCTTCTCTGAGGAACTGGCCACCTGAGCTGAGATATGAAAGACAATGGGGTAAAGAGAGAAAGGGAGGAAAGAGCATTGTAGGCAGAGGGAACCACAAGTGCAAAGGCCCTGGGGTGAGAGGCGTTGTGGAGAGGACGAGGTTAAACGGCATCGTAGAGGTTGGAGCACAGAAGCCAAGAGTTTGCCCAAGGTGTTTTCTTTGTACTGCAGTAAGATGCACTGGTGATACAAGACGCGCGACTCAGGATAGAATTGGCCAGGATGAAGAACTGAATAAGGCATGAAATGCCCCCGTCTTGACACAGTAAAGATTCATGTCTCACTGACACAGTTTGAAAGAGTTTAGGTGACCGTCCTCCTTTGTGTAGCCACCCCATCAGGAACATGTGGCTTGGACATCGGGAGCAGGGTAACCGCAGGCTGGGGATCGCTTAGGATGTTTCTAAGTACTAGGCCTAAAAGTGGCTTTCGTTACGTTCGCGCACATTCTGCTGGCCAGTCTCAATCACACAGCACCAGCCTTATTACAAGGGATGCTGTCCTCCCACAGGCTCAGGAAGAACCGGTGTGGCGGGCAGATGCTATTGTCGCTGTCACTCCACCCTTCCGTTTGCCAAACCAGCAAGTGTTTCTTCTCACTCATGGTACACACCGTCCTCAAGGGACACCATCCAAAGTCCTGTCCAGCCCTGCATCTGGCTCAAAGCCCGGGGTCTCTGGGGACCCTGGTGCCGCAGTCTCTTCTCATCCAATGAGGCTCTTCTTGAACTAGTTCATGAGAGGCTCCCTCATGAACTAAAAAGACAAGGAAGGTGCACCCCTCGCCCCGCCCCATGCAGCCGTGGAACGGGAGAGAACTGCAGGGAACCTCCTTCATGGACTCTGGTTCTGCTCCCAGGAGAGACTGTCCCATCCGCTTTCACCCTGGCCCTGGCTCTTCTCTCCAGGAGCTTCCCCCTTGGCCATCTTTGGCCACATCTGAAATGGGCATGGCAGAGCATGCCCTCCTTGGGGGTGGCACACGCTCCCTCCTGCTGGTGGGCGGTTGGAGGTCCAAAGGTTGTTTTATAGTTGAAAACTGTCGAGGACTTTAATTTGTGAGGGGGAGGGGAGCCCCGGCTCCTGGTTCCCTTGGCAATGCAATTCTTTGCAGACTTAGTTGGCTTCTAACCGATTTGTTTCTAGTCAGTTCTATGTGCCACTAGCCACGCCACCCAAAGTCTCTTCCTAGACATAATTCCTGAGCCTAACTTGTTTTGCTGGTTCTCCTCCATACTTCTCCCTTTCTCCTTCATGGCTATTTAGAAAAATAAATAGGAGGCATGCCTTTTGAGGGTCCTATGTCAGTTTCTTTGTTCACTTCTGCCCAACTGCTAAGCCAGTGTCACCATACGGGAGTTACTCAATTTCTTCATTGACAAAATGAAGATAACAGTACAACCTGCTTCATGGGACTGCCGTAGAAACTGAGCGAGTCGATGCATGTACAGTGTTAGCCCAATGTGTGTCTAGAATAAGCACTGAGTAAATGTTAGCTGTTAACGGCCGCTGTTCAAATAGTGGAAGAGGAATTACATGTGTCCATATGAGACTGATATACTAAGTTCACAAGAGTCTGAGATGCTAAGCAGCCACATTTTTAAAAACATTAAAGTGAGAGGTTCACCTGTCCAAGAGACAGAGGACTCACTTGTACTGGCCAGTTATTATTATTTTTCTCTGTAAGCAAACCTACCTGGGAAAGCCCAATTACCATCTGTATCAGTTATCAATTGCTACAATAATGCTGCCTAACAAATCATCCCAAAACTCGGTGGCTTAAAATAATAAGCATTTATCTAGCTTACGAGTCTGGGTTTGCAATTTGGACTGGGCTTGGCTGGGTTATTCTTCTGGTCTTGACTGGGCTCACTTACCTGTCAGCTGCCCGTGGCTGAGGTGCCCGGGGTAACTTGGACATATGTCTCTCATCCTCCTGAAGGCTAACCTGGGCAGGTTTTCAGGTGGGGGCAAAGGTACGAGAGCTAGGGCAAGCCCAGGTGTGCAAGCGCTTTTCAAGGCTCTGTTTGCTTCGTGATTACTGACAGCCCATTGGCCAAACCAGGTCCTTGGTTCACCCCAGAGTCACAGGGGAGGACCCTGAAAAGTTACATAGCAAAGGGCGTGGATACAGGAACTAAGAATCTACCAGAGAATCATAAGGTTGGTTGGTGAGGGTGAATTCAGGACAAGGTAAACTGTTTCTAAGATATTAAACTAGGTGTCTCAGAGCTCCATGGCCCTCCTGTGGGGACAGGCCTGCCACAAGGCTGGATGTCCTGCATCCTGCACTTGGGTCAGTGCCTGGGCTACACCGACCAATGTCATTTCTCTTCTCTTCACTTATCCCTCCTTCAGAGGCCCTTCGGGACACGGGCTATATCCCATTCATCTCTGTGTCTCTTGGCACTGGGCCTAGCACATAATGTTAGTATAGACAACCTCTGCTTGTGACTCAATGAAGTCAAGAGTGAAAGAATAAACAATGAATTCCTCAAGGACAGACAAGACACATGCTTCTCTGATCCCCATATCTGGTGAAGACCATTACAGTGTATCTTTCAAATTAGATTTCTGAGTACCACTTTTCCTATTTCGACCAAGCTGACTGCCTGTTTCTACTTGTGTTAGAAGCACAGTATCTAGTGCAACATACACTGAAACCTCTTCCCTCTGGGTGACTGACAAGTGGGTGGGAGCTCAGAGAAACAGGGAAGTGAGGGCCTCTTCACAAGGAGCCTGGCATCAGAGCCTCTGTCTTGTCAGCAAAATGCTGGAGCCAGTGGCTGCGACACAGGTTGGGCAACTCATCCTGGGCCACTGGAATGGGCTTCCCAGAGCCTTCCCGAACAGCTCCACCCAGCTCTCAGAGCCAGCCTTCAACATGGAGGGAAAGGACAGACCGTGATGGGAGAGCCAGGAAGCCTCCAACCTCATCTCTGTGGCTCAGGGTAAGAACGAAACCCTTGAAGCAGGACATAGTTGGAGCCCTGCCATTTGGCTCTCCTCACCCAACCCCAAATCCAAAGGAAGTCTCTCTGAACTCTATCACCTGAAGAGATAGGTTCCACTTGTCCTGCTTGGAGGGTTCAGGTGGTTAAGGCTGGGGCTGGTGGTTAAGATGGTGACATCATCTCTGTGAGGATGGTCCTAGGGGTCCTACAGGGGACCAAGAGAGGGTCTCTGCAAAGTCCTCCACACGGTGGCTCTCCATGGACCAAGAAAATGTCCAGGATGAGAAGTCAGTGGCAGAATAATGACGATGGCTCCCACGTTTTGAGGCAGGGTAGCATATGTTGCCTAAGCACTGCCTGGCTCCTAGTTGCACCCCTTCCCATCTGTGACTTAGAGCAAGTAGCTGACTCTCAGCAAGCCTCACTTTCCTCCTCTGTGGAAGGGGAATGATCATTGGGCCCATCCCCTTTTCCGGTTGTGAGCACTGAATGACACAATCCATGTAAAGCTCAGTGCAGGGCACACCATAAGCAAACACTGTTAACCATTGTTACCACCGAGTGTTAATAGGGCGCTGAGCACTTTACACGCATGACTTCACTTAGCCCTTACACCCACACGAGGTGAGGTGCTTTTTCTTTCCGATGCAGATGAGACACAGCAGTGTGGAGAGATTAAATAATGTGACCAAGGTCACCCTGCTGACCAATGGTGGAGCCAGGAATCTAACGTTGGTCTGATTCCCAAGCAGCGCCCTTAATTGCTCTGTCCACATGTGGGGCATATGTCCCAGGGCATCACCAAACGTGAACATTTCACATGGTAACTAACTAAACTGAAATCCACTGGGAAATAAAATGTGTATCTTGATGTTATAATTTGCTTTTTAAAGTGACGTGCTGTGATGGGTAGATGTGTTCAATTGCCCTTTCTAAAGAGAACAGTCTCCTCCTTGGCAGGAGTATCTGGATTCAGGCAAGACGTGGGACCCAGCAGGAGACTTGGACTCTCCTTCTGTGGTTATAGGCTACACGGTGGTCGGTTTCTCTACACGTCTTCTCCTCTGAAGCCTGATGTTACCTTGGATAGCTTCCGCTTTTCTGCCGTCCATCCGAAGATGTCTGACTGCTAATAGACATTTGTTTCTTAAGCGCAAAAAGCACTATTTGCCTTAGGCTACCTGTCCCAATGCCATTTTACCCAAGTGGGGAAGAGTGTGACACCACTCAGAGGGTTCACTGGGAAAGTGAGGTGTCACAAGGTGGCTTAACTGGAATTTGATCAGCATCAACTTGACAGCTGCAGGATGGCAAGTCCACCATCCTCTGACGCGACAGGCTGTGCTAAGAGGGCTGTCAGCTCAGTCTCCCAGACCCATTTACGGCTGCTCAAGCTTCCGTATCGTGGAATCTTCCTGTCTAGCCACAATAGCAGCAGATGGACTGAAGGATAAAAGTGAGACTCAGCTTTCCCAGAGGAACTCTTTTCCCTGGTGATGTTGAAAATAGGAGCCAGGTTTGTTGCGGTGCTGCCCTGGCTGGAGCTGGAGAGACAGGCCAGATGACGTCCAGATAATGCCCAAAGCCCACAAGCGGTGCCTCTACAATGACCCGCAACAGACACGCTCCATCGAATGCACAGAGCTCGGGCAAAAGGTATTGGATTTATGGATTTTGAAGACTTAAAATGGTTTAAGTGAGGAAACGATGGGAAGAGAGTGGCTTTTACTAACCCAGTTTGATGCATCACATGGGAGCCTGGAGATAGCATTCTTGAGACCACTTCAGCTGGGTCAGGGCAGGGCCAGATGCTCACCCGCCTGGCAGCGGCTCTGAATGAGGTCAGTGAGCTGGGAGGTGTCCAACCGAGAGGAATCCATCTAGCTTCTGCCCATCACGGGCCCTTGGGGGGCTGCTGGCCCTTGCTATATGTTTATTAATTTTTTTTTTTAAATGCACTGTGGCCGGCCTAGTTTTTCTTAATGCCTAACAAAGGGAAAAACTGTTCACATAGCACCCCTGGGTCTGACACTGAGCAGCTGAAGTTAGCACGATTCTTCACTTTCAGAGATGACACAAGCCAGCAGCCTGGGAAGAAAACAATTCCTTTAGAAGCATGCCATCCCCAGGTGAAAGTGGCAGCAGTTGAACATTATGTTAAATAAAACAAAAATCAGCTTAAGGAGAGATCAAACCCCAGGGGGACTAAAATCCTAACTGCATACTTGGCTACTGGGGTTTGTTGCATAAGTGTCTAGGATGGATGAGCAAGCCGCTGCCCAATTCATGCACCCTTCTTACAGTCCAGATATATCTCTCTCTATAAACTCTGCCTGTTTAACATCCGCCCCACGGTACATCAAATGAGGCCCCCTGAGAGAACGGCCAGTCTGCGGTAAGCTCCCAGGGTGACATCTATCTTCTCGTCTGACCTGGTTCTGCCTTCTAAATCCCATTCCCATTGCTTGCTTAGGTGAATGCCATAGATTTTGCCATCAAAGGTCTCATCACCAGTGTCTTTCCTCTCGTCTTCACTGGCTGGTAAGACACCCTGTGGTTCTTTCATAGGCTCGGCTTTTCATCTGCAGACGAGACTGCCCTGCACATAGCTCTGGTGACCTTCCTGAGACACCAGGCAATTTGCTGGGAGACAGGTTTTAAGTCTCAGACTGAGGCCATGACCAAACGCTGACATCTACTATCTCCTGAGAGCTTGCTGTGTGCTGGGGACCATGTGAGAACTTCGCATACTTTATCCCTTCTCAGCTGATTCTCGCAGTTGGGTAAGACAGGGAGTGTCACTCATTTTATAGATGAGGAAACTGAGGCTCAGGCCAATTCACTTATCCAGCAAGTAAGAGGCAGGGCTAGGATTTGAACCTGTAACTAGTGCCTGTACTGCTTCCTCACTCACGAGAGCGACCCTGCATGACCGAGTGCTTACTTGGGGAAGCATTTGGCAGCTCCCTCCCTGCCTGCTATGAGATGCACAGGTCATATCTCAGAGCTGTCAAGTTTCTTTGCTGTAACTTTTCAAAGCATAGATTTATACTAAGTTTCCACCAGTAAGGTAGCGTGTTCCAGGAGAAAGTGCACAAGCTGTGGAGGCAGATTGAACTAAACAAGATTCTGGCTTTTTGACAGAATAGCTACTTGACCTTGGACAAGTGACTCTCTGTGCCCTCCTTTCTCATCTACAAAATAGGCATAACACCACGTGTCTGCAGGACTGCTGTGAAGCTTTAATGAGATCATGTAAGTAAAGGCTGGCCCTTGTGTCTTTTCTCCTTAGCCAGAGACACTCAAGAGCAGGCAGAGCCATGAGGAGATGCCATGGGAACCCCACAACACTGGAAACACTGGAAACATGGACTTCCTCCCTGCATGCTGCTGTTACAATCACCAGCCATCTGCTTATCAGTTCTGGCCTGCCTGCCTCAGGTCAACACCTGTAGATGGTGCCGGCCACTCTGGGTGATGGCCATTCTGACAGGACACAGCTCCGAGGGCAAACGCTCTCCATTGAGGCCGCCCCAGCAACACAGAAGTCTTCTAGCCCTAGAGCTAAACACTTTCAACTAATTCATTCTAACGTTGTATTTCTTATGCTATTTTGTCAACAAAAATAATTGTGAAAACTGTAGAAATACAGAAAACGTTTGCTACAGTACTGCATGGAAATAAAACTTATGATGGTAACCTTGTAAAACTCTATAATATTATAAACATATGACTATGGATCATACAAACAGACAAAATTAAATAATTGTGTGAGGGTTGAGAAATTGCGATTCTCCTTTTTAAAGCATGCTTTAATATTCAATTATTGTTCAGTTTACAAAGTGAACATTTCGGAGAAACTCTGATGAGGAGGATGCTGACTCTCAAGCGGATACACATATCATTACTAACTGCTGCCCTTACTCTGCCTGCCGTGCCATTGAGCGATTCCATTCAGGGGGCTTAGATCAGTTTCGTTGGCAGAAAGAACCCTCCCGGGCTGGCGGGGGGAATTCCACTTGGACAAAGCCCTGAGCCGCTCGGGAAGCTTTCCACACAGCACCCACAGCAGGCTGCCTCTATTGACGAGGCCGCTTCTGGCTGCAGCAATGAGTGAGGCCAGTCGCTTCCCCGCAGTGCCCTCCTGTGGCAGAGGCCTGCCAGAGAGACAGCCAGGCTACTGACAAACGCTTCTGAGGCCTAGAATTGAACAAAAGTGTCAGAATGAGACACAATGAACATTTACATGGCCCAGGGGAGAGGTGGGCCCATCATTTGAGGCAGGACAAATGGTCCGGGTGGGCTGAATGTCTAAGGAAAGGCAGGAATTCAAGGTCAGCATCCATCATAAGCAGGTAGGGTCCACGGACCGAACCCCCATGGCAGGCAGTGGTGCACAGCTCAACGTGGCTTTTCAAAGAGGTATTCGAGATCTGGGGCACGCAGTCGCTGCTCTTTGTTTTTGTTTTTAGCGAAGTCTCTCAGTAGTGCCATTACTTCATTTTCAAATATTTCTGGGGCTGGTTTTGCTTCTGTGAGAGAAGAATTGGCAGAAAGAATTATGTCAGTCAGTCAATAGCCAGACATAAGGATCTTGAAACCCGAAACTCTGGCCTTGGCTAAGAGCCTCAGTAGATAATACAGATGGTCTCCATTCTTCCTCTAAATATACACGATAGCCCATACCCGGAGGGGGCAAACGACGGCAGCCTGTACCTGCAAATCGTTTTACTGGAACAGCTGCTCCCACTGGTTTACATCTCATCCATGGCTGCTTTTGTGCTATGATGGCAGAGCTGAGCAGGTGCAGCAAAGACCATATGGCAGCAAGACTAGAATATTTACAGAATGTCTCTTTTTACTAGAATATTTATAGAATATCTGGTCTTTTATGAACAGGTTTGCTGACTTCTAGCCTGTCCGATCTTAGCTGTACTACTTTGCTCTGCTTTTGGAATTTCAGTTGTTTTCTGGGTATTGTGTTTCCTCTTCTAATCTATAAAGTTCCTAAGGCAAAGGCCCTTGGTTGTAAGTGAGAGGAACTAATAACTCTAGTAAACTTAAGCAAAAAGGAATGTATTGGAAGGCTGCTAGAGGCACACAAAAGTGACATGAAGCTGGAGAACCAGATCTGAAGGGACAAGGACACCAAAAGGACAGAAGAGAGAATGCTAGACCCAGTCTAGTAGCAGAGTCTGACAGTATGCTGCTCACCTCCAACCTCTCTTTTCACCCTGAGACATTCACTCAAGACTCAAATTACAAGCAGGGCCTCCCACTGGGAAAGCTTAGGTCATGTGCTCTGGAATTACCCTCCTATCAAGACTAAATACAACGGTAGGAGAGGAACTCTTCTAAACAAAGTTTGATTCCCCCTCACTCAGCATAGGACTTAGCAGCCAGTGGGCCTACCATTTGTTTTGTGGTGATCATCAAAATAAGGGGAAGGAGATTCAGGCTTCTGTCTGGGAGGCGGAAAGTTGAAAAGCACACTGCACTCATCCTAACAACACAAAGCCAGTTAAACTACAAACACCATGAGTTTCCTTGAAGTCATCAGAGAGCCGAGGTCACACAGCAAACTAGACTAAAACCGAAGGAAAGAGAGGTCTCTCAAGGGGGAAATTGCACATGAGCACTTGCTCACCTGAGACAGGGCATGGGAAAAAGAGACACTGGGCACCATACAAGCAGGTAAGAAGAATACAGTTAAAATTTTTAATGAACTGCTAAAAGCCAAGTGTGGGCTAGCCACAGACACAGGGGAGTTCACACCCGCCTACAGGTTCTTCTCAACAAACCACGACTGAATATGCCCCACACAAAGACTGGGTTCAGCGCAGAAGGCGGAGAAAGCCTCCCTCAGTGATGCAGGCCAGGAGAAGGGGAGTAGCCAGACTGGACAGAAAGCATAAAGCCCAGCCTGGCCCTGCCCTCTACAGAACAAAAGCCTCAAGTGACTGGGAGTAGATCAGCAAATCCTGTCTCCTACAGGGCACACGAGGTCCCACTTGGGCTGATGAGAGGGTAAAAGAAAAAAAAAAAATCCTCTCCCCTGGGGGATGAGCAGGGTCACTGAGAAAGCCCACCTACAGCGCCAAGGGCCACAGGGACTGAAGCTGGATCAGGATAATGAAGAAGGCCCTCCCAACCTCCCCGCCCCCAAACTAACTAGCACTTTCTGGTAGAAAGCAACCAGAATCTACCACTGGGAGAGGGCAAACACAAGAAAAGAGATTCCCTTTGAGGTACAGAAATACGGAGAAGGCTAAAGCTGAGGGTAAAACAAGAACATTGAGAAATACCCTCTGGAAACTCAGCCCCCACCCTAAGCACATGGCAACAGTAAAGGCTGGTGGTGCACTGAAGGGAACCAAAGCAGTAACAAATCCAAGGTGAGCTTAATTCCTAACTAGATTGACTTGATCCCCACACTAACAGCCTAGCAGAAACATGCCCTTTCCTAGGCATAAATACTATTTAGCTAGCCCTTATTGTCATACTCATGATGTCTAACATTCAATCAAAAATTATGAGACACACATACATAAAAGAAGAAAAAAAACCCCAACACACTGTGAAGGGACAAAGCAATCAACAGAAATAGATGAAAAAATGACCCAGATGTCAGAACTATTTGGGAATTTAAAGTAACTATGACTAATGTTAAAGACTCTAACAGAAAAACTAGATGAAATGTATGAACAGATGAGGAATTCCAGCAGAGTTAGAAACTGTAAAAGTCAAATGGAAATATTAAAAATAAATACAGTGGCAAATAAGCAGAATGATGACCTTTCAACAGGCCCATCATGAGATCTGACAAAGTCAAGGAAAGAATTAGTGAACTGAAGGTAGGGCAACAGATATTACCCAACACAAATTACTCAAACTGATACATTAAAAGAGTGAAAGACACAAAACAGAGAATCCAAAAGCTGTAAAAAAAATTAACAGTCTAATCTAAGTGTAATTGGATCCAACATGCCCAGAGAACTCCAAGCAGGGTAAATACCAAAAATAAACATCTAGACACATCATATTCAAACAACTAAACACCAAAGATGAAATGTTGAAAACATTCAGAAAGAAAAGATACATTACAGACAAAGGAACAAAGATGCAACAAAGCTGAGAGAATTTATAATAGCAGAACTGCACTGCAAGAAACATTAAAGGAAATTTTTCAGGCAGAAGGAATATGATACCAGATAGAAACATGTATCTACATAAAGACATGAAGATCTCCAAAGGCATTAAAAATGAAGGTAAATATAAAATACAATGTACTTAGTACATTATAATACAAATGTTATATATTATGTTATACACATTTATATATACTGTATATTTACAAATATAGTTTTTTTCTTATTTTAAATTGCTCTAAAGATAACTGTCTAAAGTAAAACTATACAAATGTAATATAGGCTCACAGCTTACGTAAAAATAAAAAGTATGATAATAGCACAAAAATTGGGAGGAAGGAACTGGAGTATACTATTATAAAGTTCTTACATAATACATGAAGCAGTATAATATTACTTGAAGGTAGACTGTGATTAATTAAAGATGTATACTGCAAACCCTGGGGCAGTCACTAAAACAATTATAAAGAGAGGTATAAATAATAAACTAATAGTGGAGGTAAAATGAAATTTAAAATACTCAATTAAAAACCCATGGAAATAGAGGAGTAAAGGAACAAAGAACAGATGGAAGAAATAGGAAACAAATAAAAAGATGATAGATTTTAATGTGACCACATTGATAATTAATTCTTTGTAAATGGTCAAAACACATCAATGAAAAGATAGACTGTAAGATTGGATCAAGAAAAAATAAAGACTACATGTGCTGTCTACAAGAAGTTCAATTTAAAGACAGGTTGAAATTAAAGAACGGTGTGGTAGGCAGACCTCTAAGTTGGCCCCAGTGTATCCCCCTCCCCGCTGTACAAGCCTTGTATAATCCTCAGGACTGTGAATATGATGGTTTTCACTCCCATGATTAGGCTATGTTATCTGACACAGTTGGCCTTTGGACAGGGAAATTATCCAGGTGTTTCTGACCTACTTATAAAAGCAGTGCTTTCTCCAGCAGATGACAGAAGGGGAAATGAGAGAGATTTCAAGCACAAGAAGAATCCCACGTCAGGGAGGAGCCCCAGTGCTGAGACAGAGCGAGCCACATGGCAAGGGTCTGAGGGCTTCTGGGAGCTGAAAGAGATCGCAGCGAGCAAGGCAATGGAGTTCTCCGTCTTACAGCTGTAAGGAAATGAGTTTTCCTAACCGCCTGAATGAGCTTCCAGACAGAAAAGTAGACAGCTGACTCTGATTTCAGACTGAGATCTGGTCATATCTTCTGACCTACAGAGCAATGAGCTAATAAAAGGGTGTTTAAAGTCACTAAGTTTGTGGTTATTTATTCCATAATTATAGAAAAGTAAAATAGATGGAAAAACACATACCATGCAAACACTAACTGAAAGAAAGTTGGAGTGTCTAAATTACTATCAGACACTTCGGAACAAGGAATATTATCAGCAATGAAGATTGACATTATATGATGATAAAGGAATCAATTAATTAAGAAGATAAATAACTCTAAATATGTCTTCATATAATAGTAGAGCTTTAAAATATAATAAGCAAAAACTGAAAGAATTGAAAGGGGTAATAAACAAATCCACAATCACAGTTGGAGAATTCAACACTCTCTTATTAATTGACAGAGCAAGCACAGGGAATATCAGTCGGAATGTAGAAAACATAAAGAACAATATTAACCAATTTGATTTGTATTTGATCTGTTGACATTTATAAAACACTTTACCCACAAGTTATGTTCAAATAAATGCACATAGAACATTTATTAAGATATCCAAATTTCAGGCCATAAAACAAATTTTGAGAAATTTAGGAGAACTAAAATTATACAACATATATTCTGTGCTGACAAGGGAATCAATAATAGAAAAATATCTGGAAAGTCTGGAAATATTTGAAACTTAAACATACTTCTAAATAACTCATGGGTCAAAGAAATTTCTCACAAGAGAAATTAGAAAGTATTCTGAATTGAATGAAAAGGAAAGCATCACACAACCAAATTTACAACATGAAGCTAAAGCAGTGCTTAGAGGGGAAATTTAAATGCTTATAGAGAAAACAAAGAAGGTTTCAAGTCAATCAGATCAGCTTCCACCTTAAAAACTAGAGAAAGAATAAATTAAGCCCAACACAAGCTGAAGAAAGGAAATAATAAAGAGCACAAGTTAACGCACTTGAAAACAGAAAGAGAAAATCAATGAAACCAAAAGCTGCTTCTTTGAAAAGATAAATAAAATTGATAAACTTCTGGTCAGATTGATCAAGAAAAAAAAAGAGGAGTGACCAGTTAGCTCAGTTGGGTAGAGCATGGTGCTAACACCTAACACCAAGGTTGCCAGTTTGATCCCCGCATGAGCTGTGCATTCCTTTAAAAAAAAAAAAAAAAAAAAAAAAAAAAAAAAAGAGCCCTACAGTTTATCAATATTAGAAATAAAGGAGGGAACCTCACCCCAGCTCTTCAGACATTAAAATAAAAAGGGCATGGTACAAACAACTTTATGTCCAGATTCAACAACTTACGTGATATGGGCAAATTTATTGAATGACACAAGCTAACAAATCTCATCCAAGAAAAAATAGATAACTTGAATTGTTCCACATCTATTAAAAGCTTTATTTGACTTTACAGTTAAAAACTTCCAACAAAAAAATGTCCCAGATCCAAATGGCTTCAGTAGAAAATTCTGTCAAATATTTAAGGAAGAAATAATACCAATTCTCTACAAACTCTTCCTGAAAATGGAAGAGGAGAGAGCACTTCACAACTCATTTTATGAAGCCAGCATTACCCCGATCAAAACCAGAACCAGATGATAATATTCCAAGAAAACTGCACACCAATAACACCCTCAAGAAGACAAATACAAGATCTTCTCCAAAATATTAGTTAGAATCAAATCAAGCAACACATATCATGACCATGTGGTGCTTATCCTAAAAATGCAAGGTTGGCTCAATATTTGAAAATCAATCAATCAAAAACTCATTATATCAATAAATCAAGGGGGGAAAAAATCACATCAAGGGGGAAAAATCACATCACTAAAGAAATTGTTATCTCTAGAGATTCCTAAAAAGCACTTGACAAAATTCTACATCTATTTATTATTAAACACTCAACATACTAGAAACAGAAAGAAATTTTCTCAACCTGGTAAAAGGTATTTACAACTTACCTACAGCTAACTTTACATTTAATGGTACAAGACTGAGTACTTCTCCCCAATACTGGGAACAAGGCAAGGATGTCTGCTCTCACTGCTGCTATTCAACATTATACAGGAAGTCCTAGACAGTGTAATAAGGCAAGAAAAAGATTTAAAGGCATACATACTGGAAAAGAAAAAACCACCTGTGTTCACAGACGACACAACTGTCTACATAGAAAATCTCAGAGAATCCATAAAAAAGCTTCTAAAACTAAGTGAGTTTAGCCAGGTCACAGTATACAAAGTCAATACAGAAAAATCAATTGCACTTCTGCATTCTACCAACAATGGGAAATTGAAAAAAATTTTTTAAGTACTATTGACAATAGCACCAAAATATTTAAAATACCTAGGTATAAATCTAGCAAAATATGCTGAAAATTATAAAATGCTGATTGTAGCAGGCTGACTTCTAGGATGGCCAATAATCTCCACCTCCTGCAATCACGCCTTGGGTGAGTCCCTCTCTGACTCAGGCTGGACCTAATGACTTGATTCTAACCAACAGTATATGGCAAAGATGATGGAATGTCACTGAGGTGCTTAGGTTACAAAACACATCTTGCGGGTAAACTCTATTGCCTTCTTGGTTTGTACATTTTGAGAAGCAAGCTGCCATGTGGGAGAGGCCCTTGTGACAAAGAACAGCAGGCAGTCTCTAGGCAACAGCCAGTAAGGACTGAAGAGCCCATGAGGAACTAACACCAGAGAGCTTGAAGCAGATCCTCCCCTAGTTGAGCCTTCAGATGAGACCCATACCCTGGGCTGACACCTTCATTACAACCTCGTGACAGACTGAAGCACACAGGAGCCAGCTAAGCCATGTCTGGATTCTAGAAACACAGAAACTATGAGATAATAAATGTGGGTTGTATTAGCCAGTAAGTTTTGGGGTAATCTGTTATGCAGCAATAGACAATACACTGATGAAAGAAAGAAGACCTAAATAAATGGAGATATAACACGTTCCTAGATTAGACAATTCTAAATTGCTAAAAGAATCTTCCCAAATTCATCTATTGATTTAATACAACTCCAATCAAAATCCAAGTAGGATTTCTTTTCTTGAGAAACTGAACAGCTGATTCTAAAACTACAAAATTCCTAGAACAAAACAGAAAAAAATCTTTGTGACTTTAGATCACGCAACTTCTTAGATACAATACCAAAAGCACAATCCATTATCACATTTTGTAGCTGGAACCTACAGAATGGCTTCTACTTTATCATACAGATATTGAGTGGAAACAGAAAAATAGAAGACCCAGAGAGTGTGACAGAAATAGATGAGATATCCCCTAATATACATTCTCTCATTTTTCCTTAATAACAGAATCTTCAATTTAGACACATAGAATAGACTATATTATTTCTTCTTTATGGTGAGGTGTAGCCATGTGACTAAACCGTAGCTAGTGGGAAATGAGTGGAAGTATGATGTTTAGCTTCCTGAGAAGGACCCATAAAGAATAGGGTGTGCTCTTCTATACACTTTTTTCTTGGCTGAAATATGGATATAGCAGATGGGGTTTTGGGGTAATCTGTTATGCAGCAATAGATGGGGCAGAGGTTCAGCAGACATCTTGGACCAGGAGGTAGACAACACATGCTGAGGATGAAGGAGCAGCAAGGTTTCTGAAACCCCTCTACACGCCTACCCTGGACTTCTATTATGAGAAAGAGAAATATAGTTTTGTCTTGCTTAAGCCATTATTGTCTTGGATTTTTTTGTTACTCACAGCCAAAGCTAATCCTAACTATACATAGTGAGTATTCATTCCTCAAAGGCAGTGTCAGAATGAGACTACTGAAGAACTCTTGCTCTGCAGACTATAGAGCTGTCTATAATGGGTTCCACTCCATTCCCAGCCTAGTTTTTCTTCAATCTTCTCTCCGAGACTGTGAGCTTCCCATACAATTTCACTAAATTCCCTTTTTGCTCAAGTTACACAGAATAGGTTTCTCTTGCTTGCAAACAAAGAACCTTAACTAATAAAACAAATTTTGCACACTTTGGAAAAATTTGATGAGTGTTTGGGTTAAGGGTCTACTGTATGAATAAAAGAAAAAAATTGCCTAGGATATAATTTTAGACTCAAAATAGGCCCACGTCATCCTACTTTTCCCATTATGCTGCTTATCATGCCCAGTACCTGTAGCCCAGTAGTAAATATCCCAGTCATTGCTAGGCTCATTAATCAGGCGATCATAGAGGTTCAGCTGTTTCTCTGTCATGTGGTGCAGATATTCTTTAGCAAAGAGGCTAAAAACAAGAAAGAGAAAGAAGTTGAAATGCTGTCTCTAGTCAAAGAGAAGTGTCACCAACACCCCTGTCCCCTACCTAAGCAGAATGCAGTTTTCCAGCATTCCCCTCTTTCTGCTCTCATAGAGCAGGCGGGCTCTTTTGGTTTCTATGGATTCATCATTTCGCTCCTGCCATGGAGGCAAAGGGATTTCAATCATATCTTTTTGGGAATCTGTTGGGCTGTCACCTTTGCAGAAGCGTCTGAATGATGTCATGCTGAGCAAAGGAGACACTGGGTGGCGCCTGGACAGAGCAAGCATCTGAAACAAAGCACAAACATCTTTTTAACAACAACAAATAACATCATTGTCATTCACTCAACACATTAGATGCTAAATGCATTCGATCTCATTTAGTCTGTAAGAACTTACGCTGCTACTGACTCCACTCTACAGTTTAGGAAGTTGGAAGCTCAGGGAAGTTAAAAAACTTGTCACCCAAATAGTAACTGCAGTTAGGATCAAAACCTAGCTAAAATTACAAACGTGTTCTTAATCAGTGACCTTCCAGAAATAATCCAGCAGAAATATTTTCTCCTTCCTTTGCAGTCCCTTAAAATTTTTACAGTATGGTTTGTATTCTAGTCACTAGCCTGTGTCAAAATCTGAGCATACAGTGATGGTATGGGTCCTAATCCCTCAAGGACTCCTAGAGAAAGGCAAAAACTATCAAGATGTGATGAGAAGGTGGTGATACAAGCAAGACGACAGAGCAGGAAGCACCACATTCTCCTTCACCCACAGAGACACCAACTCCACAATATACTCGGGACACTATAGAAGCCTGGGGGCTGAGAACAGAGCTGGAAGGCTTGTGGCACCTTGAGAAGCTGCAGTAGTACAGACGCCAGAAGGAGTAAGAATTTATGAGCTCCCGACAAAAGAAGCCAGCAAATTCCTCTAATTAGGAATTGACATGCACAAATCCAGAGAAGACATATCTACTCAAAAGAATTGGGAAGCCCCCAGAATCTCTAGCAGGGCTGCCTGGTGAAGATCTTCCTTTGAATAAAGCCAGTCCAAAAACACTAGGAGAGGTGGCTGTTTTATCAAATGCGTGGATCCCAACAAAAAATTGTACAGGACACAAAGAAACAAGGAAACATGGCCTAATCAAAGGAACAAAACAAATCTCCAGAAATCGACCCTAAAGAAACAGAGGTATATGAATTACCTGACAAAGAATTCAAAATAACTGCCATCAAGATGTTCAATGAGGTCAGAAAAACAATGCATGAACAAAATGAAAATACCAATAAAGGTAAATATTAAAAAGAACCCAATGGAAAATATGAACTGAAGAATACAATAACTGAATTTAAAAATTCACTATTGGGGTTAAACAGCAGACTTGATCAAGCAGAAGAAAGAATGAGTGAACTCGAAGACAAGTCATTTGAAATTACCCATCAGAAGAAGGAAAAGAAAAAAGAATGAAAAACAGTGAAATACACCCAAGAGACTTATGGGACATCATCAAGCACACACTACACACATTCTGGGAGTCCTAGAAGAAGAGAGAGAAAGGAGCAGAAAGCTCATTTGACGAAATAATGGCCCAAACTTCCCAAATCGAGGGAAATGAGTGGAAATTAAAATTCAAGACGCCCAAAGGACCTAAAGCATATTAGACAGCAACACAAAAGCATATAAAAGCATAAAGCTCACTGGTAAAGGTAAATATGACAAATATAGAATACTGTAATATTGTAACAATGGTGCATAAATCACTTTTAATTCTGGTATAGAAGTTAAAACACAAAGACTTTTTAAAAAAACACACCTATAAAATGTTAATGGATACACAATATAAAAATATGTAATTGTGATATCAATAACATAAAGTGAGAAGGAGTAAAAGAGCAGAGTTTTTGTATGAGATTGAAGTTAAACGGTTATCAGCTTAAAATAGTTATTATGTTGTATGTAAGCCCCACAGTAACCACAAAGGAAATACCTATACAAGATACACAATAGAAAGTCAGAAAGGAATCAAAGTATGCTTCTACCAAAAAAAAAAAAAATCAACGAAACACAAGAAATCACATCAAGGGAGGAAAAGAGGGACACAAGCTCCAAGACATGAAGAAAACAATTAACAAAATGGCAACAGTAAGTCCTTTCCTACCAGTAATTATTTTAAATGTAAATATATTAAACTCCCCAACCAAAATAGAGTGGCTCAATAGACAAAACAAAAAACAAAAACAAGATTCAAGTATATGCTGTTAAAAGAGACTCACTTGAGCTGTACGGCTACACACAGGTTGAAAGTGAAAGGATGAAAAAAGATATTCCATGCAAATGGTAACCAACAGTGAGCAGATGCCTCTACTCATATCAGGCTTTCAGTCAAAAACTGTTACAAGAGATAAAGAAGGATATTATGTAATAATTAAAGGGTCAATCAGCCAAGAAGATATAACAATTATAAATATATATGCAACCAATATCAGAGCACCCAAATATATGAAGCAAACACTGACAGAACTGAAGAGAGAAATGGCAACACAATAATAGATTTCAATACCTAATTTCAACAATGGATAGAACATCCAGACAGAAGATCAGTAAGGAAATAGAGAACTTGAACAACACTATAGATCCAATGAACCAAACAGATATATACAGAACATTCCACCCAACAGCAGCGAGAATATACATTATTCTCAAGCACACTGGGAACATCCTCCAGGATAGATCACATGTTAGGTTATACAACAAGTTTAAGAATATCGAAATTGTATGAGATCTTTTCTGACTACAACGGAATGAAACTAGAAGTCAACAGCAGAAGGCAAATGGGAAAATTCACAAATATGTGAAAATTAAACAACACGCTCACAAACAACCAATGGTTCAAATGAACCAAAGAAGAAATCAAAAGGGACATTGGAAAATATCTTGAGACAATAGACACAACATGCAAAATAGCATGAGAAGCAGCAAAAAGCAATAGTAAGAAAAGTTTACAGTAGTAAACACCTACATTTAAAAAAAAAAGGAAAAGAAAGAAAGATCTTATGATGCGATGGGAACTCATGATAGGTATTAGAGAAGATTTAAGAGGAGGCTGACTTAAAAACAGACAGAAGAGGCGCCCAGAGGCGGTGGGGCCAGCTCCACCCGGGAAACAGGTGAAATCCGTACTGGTTCTTACAGGAAGACTGATCGTTCCACGATACTACAATACAGGCAGCTAGTGGGCTCTGGAAAGGGTGAAAGCGACTTGAATCTCCTAATTTGCAAGCTCGACCTCTCCTTGGGTCTGTCCTTGCCTTAGGCTGTCAGGCAGTTGGACCGCTCCTCGCGGTCTCCAGGACTGCGGAGGAAGACGAGACTCAGTTCCCACTGTGACCCGCCCAGGACCCTACGACATCCATTCTCACCCGCGCCAGAGTCGGGAATCCGAGCGCCACTGCCATTTTTCCCGACCTGTACCGGAAGCCTGCGGCCCAGCCACTTCCGGGATCTCCCGGACGCCGACCCTGCGGAAGATACGCCCTAAGCCGGAAGATGCGTGCCTGCGTAGGGCGGAAGTGGCTTTGCGTGTGACGCCAGTGGCGGGGTAGGGGGGAAGGCGGGACCTGGGGGCCGAGAGCGGTTCGCGCGCTTCGGGCCTAGTTCGGACTCGCCGCCTCCGCCGCCATATTCCCGGTAACGGGGGCGCGCGGCCGGGGGCCGGCTGGGCCGGAAGAGGGCTCGGGGCCGGCGCTGAGGCGGGGAGGGGGTCGGTTGAGTTTGGGGCAGCCGGAGTCGGCGGGCGGGGGTTGGCGCGGGCCTTTGTGGGAGGGGGCCGAGGGCGCTGGGCCGGGTCTGTGGGGAGGGAGCGGGGCGGGCCTAGCTGGGGGCGAGGACTGGGCTTGGATGTGGAACAGGATCTCCGGGACTCGCGGGGATTCTAGCCGGGGCCGCCCCGGGGCCTAGGCAGGTGCGTTGGGCTGGGGTTGCGGGCTTCGCCTCGGGCGTTCTTAACGACGCGGTGCGAGGGCCTCTAGGAGCAGAGGCCTGGGGTTTCCCGTCGCGCCACGGCCCCAGCGGCGTAGCTCGGGTCGGGCCCGAGGGTGATGGGCAGCGAGCCCCGCGAGCCCCGGCGGCCTGGGAGAGCGAGGGGCGGCGCGAGCCGGGGGCGGGGCGGAGCGGGTGGGGCAGAGCTTGGGCTGCCGGGGAGGCTGCGTCTCTGGAGACGGGAGGTTGGCGACCATTGCCCTCCTTCCAACCCGGGCCCTTCATGCCATCTAACTCTTGCCTCTCCGCAGTGGCATCTTTCTTACGTTGTCCGTTCTCCGGGCCCGCGATCTGCCTTCCGGAGCCATGTCAGAAGGAGTGGACTTGATTGATATATATGCCGACGAGGAGTTCAATCAGGTGAGGGGTCATCGGGAGTATTGGGATTTTCCAGGATCAGCCAAGGAATCACTTCCAGCAGACTTGCAGTGGTTCCCAGCTATGCTAGCTAGCCCGTGAGGATTTGCTAGGCCTGAACACGCCTCATCGGGTCTAAAATTGTTCCTCTAGTACAGATTTTCAAGACTTCTGACCATTCCGCTTTATGTTACTATAAGCCTCCAGGCTTAATTTTAAAGGCTTTGATTTAAGAGCAAATAAAAATCAGGTTTAATAGAATGGTGAATCAACCTGTGGAGCTTGCTGCCCCAGGAAGCCAGAGTTGGATGTTTGTCTCCTCAAAAACTAACCACACTTAAAAATCAGAAATATGTTTGCTGTGGTTGTCACGAGGATAAGGTTGATACCTGTTGCTTTGTGATTCTGTCAAACTGCGGCTGGAAAAATGTAGTCAGTCCCCTCTCCCATTAGATAGTGCGAAGTCACACTGTAAAAGATACTTTAACGTTTAATTTTAGCTCCATTACAATTGTTTTGCATTTTCCTTTGATAAGTAGCTTAAGTCCAGTCTTAAGTCCATAGGCATTTTGGTATAATGCATTGTATTGATGAATCTAATTGGGCGTTGTGAGGAGAGGTAAAGGTTTTGGACAAACCAGTTAAAAAGCAGGTATAGGGGTGGCTGGTTAGCTCAGTTGGTTAGAGTGTGGTGCTACTAACACCAAAGTTGCTGGTTCAATCCCCACATGGGCCACTGTGAGCTGCACCCTCCTTAAAAAAAAAAAAGCAGGTACAGATCCACTCACATACCCTGAAATGGATCTGTTGGTCCCTTTGTGTTATGTCAAGGAATGTTATACAGTGATTTCCCTTGAAACAATAATCTCATATACAATTCAATTCTGAGTTCTTGTCAAATCTCAAGAATGTTTCAAAGTTTCTATTTAAACTGATTAATGTCTTGCCTGGATTGTTTTCAACACTGTTCTACTTGAGTAAGCTGGTTTTTCCCATTGGCATCTTTTATTGGGTACCCATAAGGACCTGCAAAGAGGATAAAAAGAATAAAGAAGAAAAGAGCACTGTTCGGACCCTGACTTTGATCTGAGGCAACAGAGGAGGTTGAAATACATGTAATTTTTTTTCACTTGGCATAAGTTTACATTTAAAAAGATTTTTAATACATTATGCCTTTTTAACATGGAATTTTTAAAACATGATAATAGCGAGAGTAGTGTCAAGACCTTGTACCCATTATACAGCTTCACTAGTTATACTTTTTTTTTTTAAGTTCTTTTTTTTTAATTGGGGAAGGGGAACAGGACTTTATTCAGGAACAGTGTGTACTTCCAGGACTTTTTTCCAAGTCAACTTGTCGTCCTTTCAATCTTACTTGTGGAGGGTGCTGTTCAGCTTCAGGTTGTCGTCTTTTCAGTCTTAGTTGTGGAGGGCACAGCCCAGCCCCAGGTCCAGCTGCTGTTGCTAGTCGCCAGGGGTGCAGCCCACCATCCCCTGCGGGAGTCGAACTCGGCAACCTTGTGGTTGAGAGCCTACTGGCCCATGTGGGAATCGAACCGTCAGCCTTTGGAATTAGGAGCAAGGAGCTCCAACCGCCTGAGCCATCGCGCTGGCCCCACCAGTAATACTTTTTAATAGTCATTTTCCCATGTTTCCTCAGGTAAACTGAAGTCACCTACATGTGGCTGCTGATTGGTTTAAAAATAGGAATTTTTTTTTTTTTTTTTTTAAAGATTTTACTGGGGAAGGGGAACAGGACTTTATTGGGGAACAGTGTGCACTTTCAGGACTTTTCTCCAAGTCAAGTTGTTGTCCTTTCAATCTTAGTTGTGGAGGGTTCTGTTCAGCTTCAAGTTGTTCTTTCAGTCTTAGTTGTGGAGGGCGCAGCTCAGCTCCAGGTCCAGTTGCCGTTGCTAGTTGCAGGGGGCGCAGCCCACCATCCCTTGCGGGAGTCGAACCGTCAACCTTGTGGTTGAGAGGATGCGCTCCAACCAACTGAGCCATCTGGGAGCTCAGCGGCAGCTCAGCTCAAGGTGCCGTGTTCAATTTTAGTTGCAGGGGGCGCTGCCCACCATCCCTTGCGGGAGTCGAGGCATTGAACTGGCAACCTTGTGGTTGAGAGCCCACGCTCCAACCAACTGAGCCATCCGGGAGGCAGCTCAGCTCAAGGTGCCGTGTTCAATCTTAGTTGCAGGGGCAGAGCCTACCATCCCTTGCGGGACTCGAGGAATTGAACTGGCAACCTTGTGGTTGGGAGCCCACTGGCCCATGTGGGAATCGAACCGGCAGCCTTCGGAGTTAGGAACACGGAGCTCTAACAGCCTGAGCCACCGGGCTGGCCCAAAATAGGAAATTTTTTTATTTTTAATTTCAAAGAAGTCAGATAATCACTTATGGATAAAAAGAAAGGTTTAGTATATTAGTTACAAACCATTGCTTTCCTCAGTTACTTTGAATCAAACTTGTACTACTTTTAACAAGTTATGGTTTGTTTTTTAAATACAAGATAACAAGGAAAGAGGAAGGCTCCCTTTATGGAGGAGTCAGAGTGGAGTTGGCTCTCTTCCGTGGGTGGATAACAGTGCTGCTGTGTCCATGGGGAAATGAGCAGAACAAAGCCCTTAACCACAGGAATAGTTACATTTGGTCTGAGAAAATGAGATTTCATAACTTCTCGAGCAGTGTAAGTTGTAGGTCATCGACAAGACACAGGCCTTGTCCAGTGGTCCCTGCTGTGTCAGTAGAAGTCATTGGCCTCAACAGTTTTTGTTCTCTGGTCACTTTTGTTAAAAAGGACTTTTTAAAGGGAGGCCAAAGATGGTGTGAGAGAACTAGTAGATATGTGTGCCAAACAGTATTTGATGCTTGGCAGGTTGAAGAAAGTGTAGATTTTGAATGTCATGTCTTGTGGATGGTCAAGGTGGGGTGTTTTTTCCTCCCATAAATAAGTTAATTTTTGGCAAAGCTGGTTTTAATGTAATTTGGGAGCTGCTAAAGAAATAAAAACTCTGTCTGGCTAGGATTGTTAGAAGCAGACTTAGACTGAAGGCGACCAGTGCGGATAGTGTTTCTGAATGTTTTAAGAATGTTATTGATTCACCCCAAGCTGACCCACGCACAAAAACTCTGTCACATGTACTTTGCTCCCCAGGGAAAATGAACAGAGTTCCTAGATGGGACCCTATGGTGCTGACGCCCTGGTCTCTTCCAGCGTGGGCTGCAAAAGCCTCTTTTGCACAGCTGCTTCACTTCTGCGGCATTGGGAGTCTTGAGACTCACAGCTGCTCTCATGGGCTGGGGAAAACTCTGGGAAAATGACTGAGAGCTGCCTTTCTCCTGAGTGTTTTGTCTCTGTTCCTTGTATGAAGACAGGCAGGCGCTTTGCACAGTATACTCAGTTCTCTTCCTTACTTCCATCAACAAACATTTATTGAGCTACTTCTGTTAGCTAGGCACCATGTTGGGACTAGTGAGGTAACAGGGAAGATAAAAAACCAAATGGGAATCCCTGTGCTCAAAAGAGGTGGTGTTCCTGGTGGTTGAGGGCAATGAGCAGTGACAGGAAAGGAGGAGATGAGCTGACAGTTGTGGAAATGGTGATTATAAAGCCAAAAATTGTTAGCTTTGGTTACAGTTAAGACAATGGTATCAAGTAGGTTGCTTTGAGAAAAGTAAATCCTAGGCTTTATTACTCCCCTCAGATATCAGGGAAAGGGGTTTGGAATGTGGGAACATTGAGCATACAGGTGAGGAAGTTCTTATTTAAATTTAAAATTCTGCAAGTTCTTTTTTGTTAACCAAGAAGTTTCATAAGACAAGCGCAGTTCTCCCTATACTACTAAACGCAAAATTCTTCCTGAGATGTTCATACAGTATTAGATACGTACTTCCTTTTTTTGCTTCCTGGAGTGTAACCTACAATGCATGTAAAACATTGTATTATTCACTTAATGTATAGAATTAGGTTGTGCTTTAAACTAATCCATCACTGCATAAATCATCAGCTTATTTGGTTAATCAGAGAAACCTCAGGCCCTTATCTGTTTTTCTGTTTCACCAGCTGAAGAAGTAAAATGAATTGTTGTTGCTAGCAGATTTAAATCCAAAGACAACTTGATACATTGTTTCTTCAGTAGAGTCCTCAGCAGGCCTCCCCTGTGTATCAGAACAGTTCCCACCAAGGACTGTGAACTGAGGTTCTATGGCCCAGAGAAACCGTTTGAATATTATGACAGTTTTGAACTCTTTGAATCCTTTTGTGTTTCTTAAAATGATAAGGTAATCCATACAACAGGGTCTTCCAGGATTGAGTCTGTCATTCTCTAAGGTACCCTGAAGAAGCCAGTTGTTCGTCTAGGCTCACAGTGCGGGGGATTTCCTGCTGGTAGTATCTGTTCGCTGAGCTGTCCACATTTGCATGTTAGTTCATTACCCAATTATCAATAGTAATTTTTGTACAACTTTTAGACACACATCTCTGAATCACTGATACTGCATGGAAGGAATCCCAATTTGGTTCCATTGACTATCCAAGGTGGTGTGTTTCTTTATTCCCTTTAAGTTCCACTTCAAAATCCTTGATTTAAAAAACAAACAAAAAACTTGGTGTGAAGTAGGATTAAAGCATTGGACAGGATCAAGTGGTTTCTAAGCTGTTTCTCTATCTTGAACCACGAGGGCAAATCACCATAGCTAGTACACAAATAAATAAATAAGCGACTTATCTAGAATTGGGGCTGTTTGAAACGTTAGGGCTATGAAATTTTACACACAAAATGTCACGTTACTAACCCTAGCTGTCTTCACCTTATTCAGTTTATTAGCTACCCTGCACTCTGCAATGTTAGCTTCTCTCCCTGTTCTTCACACACACACACACACACCCACACCCACACCCATTTTTGTGCAATACCCTTATTTATATATTTGCCTACCTAGAACAGTGTCCCTGTGCTTATTTGCCTCACTGATTCCTTTTCTTGATTTGAAGTTACCCCTAAAACGTTTACTCTCTTTTGCAATTCTCTTTCTGTTATTTTTACAAGGTTTAAACTCCTCTCCTGTGGGGTTTCTTAGCATATTCGTGATATTTGAAATATTTACATGCCTCAGGAAGTGGAATCCTTCCCCTCAAACAATCTAAAAGTGTTATCTTTGTGTGACTTCTTCCATTGTACTTCAGATAAGCTGAGAAAGTAAAAGATTGTTTCCAAAAGTTTGTAATGGTATGTACATCTAAGAATGAATTTTGTAGTGTACCTCGTCTAGTCTCCCTTCACTCAGCAGTTCTTGGGATGGTGTTTCAGGGAGAAAGTCATAGGAGCTTCCTGTCCTGACTTGCATTAGGGGAAGTGCCTCTCTGTCTTCAGGGAACTAGATATAAGTTACCTGACATAGGTTCTTCCTTTATTCACCTTTGTAAGAAGACAGCGGTGACCTGAATGAGCTGTAGTTCGTTCAGCTAAAACACTTTAAACTTTTCCCTGTATCTGTCATTTTGGCAGCAGCATCCTTAGCACAGTTTGAATGTTAGAATTGTTACCTGAAAAAAAATACTTGTCTAAGATAATGACATTGTAAAATCTGAAACACTGAGGTCTCTTGATAGTAGTTCTTGTGGTGTTAGGATTTTGGTATATAGTGTTAGCTTGGGCTGCTATAACAAAACACCAAAAACGGAGTGGCTTATGAACAACAAATTTATTTCTCATAGTTCTGGAGGCTGGAAGGCTGAAGGCAGGTTTGGATTCTGATGAGGGCCCTCGTCCGGGTTGTAGATCACTAACTTCTTTTGTCCGTACATGCTGGAGAGCGGAGCAGAGCACACACATTGCGGGGTAGGGTGGGGATGGGGAACCCACAGACATTCAGTTCATAACAGTAATACATCACGTGGGTAAAAAGTATGTTTTGCATATCATCCAGAATACACATTTATATTGTAAATGCTTACTGTGACACAGCTTATGAAATAGGTGATTCTCCTGTTTTCTGACCCTTATATTTTAGAGAACTTTCCATTGTTTTTGTGTATCGTTGAATGTCTGTGGCATTGCTCAAAGATGTCTCTTACATGGGTGTCATGGTAATGTATTGGATCTGCGTGTCACTTGAGAAATAGAACTTATTAAGGGAAAATCCCCGAGAGTTATTCCCTTCCCTTTTTTTCTTTATGTTTCTTTGATGGTTATTAGAAAAATGGAATTGTGTACCATGAGTTTTAGAGCTTCCCTAAATCATTTGTGTGAATCAAATAATTTAAACCAAAACCAGTAACTCCCATTCTTTTATGCATTTTGATTCCCATTTTAACATGCTTTCCCCCTGCTTTCTATTTCTAAATAAATATACCCTGTTTTTTATTAAGTAGAATAGTAAGTTTTGTGTAACTCGATTTTGAAAATAGCGTAAGACGTTGAAGTTAAATTTTCGTTAATGGATCTTAGTCTTTTGAAGCTCACCTCGTTGAGAACAATAGCAAGTGCATCTCTGTGTTCCTAGTTTGCATTGTTTAATCATTGTGTACCTTTTAATTCTCACAGGTGGCTAGAGCTAGAAACATTGGTAGACAATTAACAGCATCTAGGGAGAAAAACCTACATAAGCATAATTAAGTGAAATAGTTTTAAATGAGGAAGTTTTCTTGCCTAGTTTCCTAGAGTAGGACAAAGAAATTTTGTACGTTGTTTTATACAGTGTTTAACTGGATTCTAAGTGAACTAGAGCGAACTAAAATGAACAAAATGAAAGGTTTGCAAACCCACCTCTGCCAACCCCTCATTTCTTAGGACCCAGAGTTCAACAATACAGATCAGATTGACCTGTATGATGACGTGTTGACAGCCACCTCACAGCCCTCTGATGACAGAAGCAGCAGCACTGAGCCACCTCCTCCTGTGCGCCAGGAGCCATCTCCCAAGCCCAATAACAAGACCCCTGCAATTCTATACACCTACAGTGGCCTGCGTAATAGGCGCGCTGCTGTTTATGTGGGCAGCTTCTCCTGGGTGAGCAGGGGCAGCCACAAAGGTCTGTGGGTGGGCTGGAGGGAGAGCGCTGGGAGGTGATGGCATTTTCAGAAACCACTGTTGCACTGTTTTGTGCTCTGATGGGGTTGGATTTCTTTTTCCTGGGATCAGGTTGGATTGATCTCTGAAAGAGAACTATCCTGAGGACGATCTGATGCCGAAGAAAGCAATGATTAAGTGGGTAGTTGCTTTTTCTGCCATCTTGTTACCACCCCTGACCCTGGGGCTTTATGTCTAGCAGGGTCATCTGTGGGATGAGATTTCAGAGTGAACACCTTGAACTCTTGGTGGTCATTAGATGGTCCTGTGATAATGATGGGTGACAGGGATCAAAGACCTTGATAGCTCTAGTACTTGGGGTAGGTGGTGATTGTTGTTCTGCAAGTTATTGTGTGACATGTTTTTGGGCTGGTGGTGGGAGGTTTTTCCAAATTAGGAAATGTATATACTGAGGGGAGAGTTTCTGACATTGGGCAACTCTAGTCTATGAGATCTGTAATTAAAAGGTGCTGGTGTTTGAACTGATGACCAGCTGGCCCAAATGGCAAAGTTAAAATAGATTTTAGTCTTCTCAATCTCTAAAGATGGAGTTTGGGTCAGGGGGTGGATGGTTTGGAATTCTGTATGGGTGAGGACAATAAGAAAAGCCTGTACTAATTGAAATATTGATGGGCTTTTGGGTTTCCTGTGGGAGGTTATGGGTATGATTAGAATCCTAGGTTTGGGACATTCTGGGCTGGGGGGAGGGGTTGCTCTTGACATTTCTTCCTTTTCCATCTTGCCGGCCCCAGTGGACCACAGACCAGCAGCTGATCCAGGCTATTCGCTCTATAGGAGTCTATGACGTGGTGGAATTGAAATTTGCAGAGAATCGAGCAAATGGCCAGTCCAAAGGGTGAGGTCTGGATTTGAGAACCCCTTTTAGTTTGTAACAGAGCTGCACTGTATTTTGGCCCTAGATTTTAATCCCTCCCGCCCCTGGCCCAGTTGACTGCTTTGGTTTATGCCAACTGCCTTAGAATGGGGACCTAGCTGCAGTATAGTAGAACAAGATCCCCTGAGGGCAAAGAAAGCTGATTTCTAATTCCAAATTAATAGGAAGATTATAGGCTGACACCTTTTTGTTGGTAGGTGTGTGTGTGTGTTTAATAATAGCAAGATAGCTTTTGCTTTGCCAGTTTTCACTAACAGTGGAAGAGAATTTCTTTGTTCCTCTCTCAGTTGTCTAGATCTCACTTGTTTTTTTCTTCTTCAAGGTACGCTGAGGTGGTGGTAGCCTCTGAAAACTCTGTCCACAAGTTGTTGGAACTCCTGCCAGGAAAAGTTCTTAATGGGGAAAAAGTGGACGTGAGGCCAGCCACCAGGCAGAACCTGTCACAGTTTGAGGCACAGGCTCGGAAACGTGAGTGCGTCCGAGTCCCAAGAGGGGGTACGTGGAGACCATCTGTATGAAGGGGGGAAGGTGTGGGTTTGTGTTCTGTGGTGTAGGCACAGCCTACAATGTGGAGGAGGTGGAGGGAGGGTGTTGGTGGCAGCTCGGTCAATAGGTTGGTCACAAAATGAGGCTCGTGTACAAGAAAGAGCACTGTGCTGGGAGTCAGGTAGGTTCCGGTTATAGTTGGGTTCTGCCACTAAGTCGTATAACCTGGGGCAAGTGGCTTTACTGCTTAGGGCTTATTTCCTCATCTGAGCAAGATATATGATGTTCAAAGTTTCTGGCAACTCTAAATTGTGTTTCTATCTAAAAAATCAGTGTATAGTGAATGGGCTTAATTGTAAGACATGCTTCTCTAAAATTATAAGCAGCCACCCTAAAATGTAAGTAAGGTGTGTAAAGATGGCTGTAATTTTGTCATAAACATAGATTGGAAAGGTGCTCTGTGAAGAGTTGACCAAAAGGAGTGCTGGAGAAGAAGAATTTAAGTGTTTCTCCCGCATTGTCCAGGGTGCCCTTTCAACCACTGGATATTTTAGTCTACTCGGCAGGTATTTCTCAGTAGTAAAGAAAGTTGCACCGGACTACCTTAGCTCCACGATAGGATCCTTTAAGGTCACCTTCCTCCCTTTATTCTGACTCTACTCACCAAGCCATCTTCTGATACTGATTTGGTTTCCCAACTAGGCTCTCCTACTGGGAAGAGAATGCACTGACCAGCTGACACAAGTTTTCCGTCTGCTTGGCAGTTATGTTTCTCATTGTAAATTAATAAATTGGCATTCTGGTTTATGAATCAGTCTCTTGTGAGTTTGGTTAGCATGAATCAATTTCCTAAGGTTTGATCACCCTGGATAAACTGTTAAAATTGAGTTTCTGAACCTGTAAAACCTGAGGACCAGACCTTGGATTGTCCTGACCTCACAAGGTGCAGCCACTCTGCAGCGCCCTGCCTGAAACAGCCAACTGCCTTTCCTCTTCTTTTACTACAGGGGGGGTGTCGGGGGGTGGCAAACGTCCTGCTCTCAAAATAGTGCCTTGTATTGATTGGGTGGTCCACTGGGACCTTGTATTGATTGATTGAAGGTGGAAATATGGCCACTTCTCTCTTGCATAGGAACAGCTATTCCTTTAACTAGATTGAGAGCCTAGATGGATGTGGTGTGAGCTCCCATTGCTCTGGGTTAGAACGTACACTTCTTCCTTGACAACTTGAATTTTGAAGTCCCTTCTGTTTCAGAATCTTGCTATAATTCAGCCCTCTTCAGACTTTCCTAAGGTGCATAATTTTACCGTTGCATCAGGGGTGACATTCCTAACTCCATTCCTTGCTGAAATGGTGGTGACTGAGTGGTGTTTTTCTGCTATGTCATGTTGATGGACTTGGCCTCTGTTAATTCACGAAGTACCGCTGGTGGGCTTCCCTTTGCTTAAAAATGGTTGCTACTCTTGGGATGTGTAGCCATAGATACAAAATAGAAGCCTTGTAGATGTGGGAACAGTAGCCAGGAAGGGGCTAACTTTCGTAGATCACACTTGTTAATTGTTTTTCCTTCAATTTGAGAGATCCTGGAGGAAAGCAAGTTGCCATGTGTTTGAGACATGAAAAGCAAGAGAAGTGCTGTGATACACACTGGTGATACACTACGGTAGAGAAACTCGTTGCCAGGGTGATTCAGTCCACCTTATATTTTAGTCAGGAGTTGGGGTTTGCTAACAAGTTTTAGTTTAAGGAGCACTCCTCTCTCTCTACATTTGCCTACTGACAGCATCTTTCTGCCTCCAAGACTCCCCAGGCTGTGTGATCATGTTCTTTTGTTGGGTTCCACATTAACCAGGTTTAGAGGAGACTGTGAAATTGGAGAGAGGGAACAAATTTAACCAAGTGACGAGTGTCAGAGCCCTGTTCCCAGCTGTGCACAAACGTGTTTGGAGTCCCTGTTGGCAGAACAAACACCGTGCCGGTTTGCTGTGATGCTGTTCCTGGTGTTCTGCCCTAGGGGGTTGAGCATTGGGGCCATTGAAATGTAGTGGGAGTTCCCAGATTGGCGGCATGTTTTGTACCAAGCTCTGGCTAGGAGTCCCTGCTGTCAGCTGTGTGCCATCTGCTCATTTCTGTAGGCAGATCTTTTCTTGGCTTATCTCCCATTTTCTCTTTACCTCTCAACCTACAATCTTCTACTCTTTCTTGTGTACCTCTTCTCTGTCCCAGTTAACCAGTTTTGGTATGTGAGTGGAGGAAGTGTCATCCATCCCCTGCCCTTCCCTCTCGTCCCCCAAATTCCCTACCCAAAGTGCCTTGGCCAGGAGAAAATTCCAAGTGTACAGCAGGATAGAGACGGTCACCTGGTACCCGTCTGAGGAGAGAGACCCTGAGCGCTTATCGGGGGACATGGGATTTCAGATGCGCATGAATCCTGCTGAACATTAGTGAACGTACTTCAACACTGTCATTTCTCTTGGGTTATTAGGATCCTTTTGCACTGAAAAATAGAAAAGAAATCTGAGAGTAAATAAAACTCTGAAGCACAGAGTTCTGGATAAAGAGTGTTCTTTGACATACAGAATTTAGGGTGGTACTGCTTTCTGGGTTTGTGTCTTAACTAAGTTGCCTCTGACCTTTTTCTCTGAGGCCAAAGAAAAGATGGTTTTACCTTCTTTTTCAGCCGCCTGTCACCTTCCTCAGTATGGTGTCAGATGACTTACTGAAGGATGAGCTGGTCCTGTGGGTATGTCTAAAGCCTGGGCGGTAACAGCAGTTCCTTTTTGCTTCATAGGAATACCTCCACGGGCCCACTCCCGAGATTCTAGTGATTCTGCTGATGGACGGGCCACACCCTCTGAGAACCTTGTATCCTCATCTTCCCGTGTGGATAAGCCCCCCAGTGTGCTGCCCTACTTCAATCGCCCTCCTTCAGCCCTTCCCTTGATGGGCCTGCCCCCACCCCCAATTCCACCACCTCCACCTCTCTCCTCAAGCTTTGGGGTCCCTCCTCCTCCTCCTGGCATTCACTACCAGCATCTCATGCCCCCTCCTCCTCGATTACCTCCTCATCTGGCTGTACCTCCCCCTGGGGCCATCCCACCTGCCCTTCACCTCAATCCAGCCTTCTTCCCTCCACCAAATGCTACAGTGGGGCCTCCACCAGATACATACATGAAGGCCTCAGCACCCTATAACCACCATGGAAGGTAAGAACTATCTTGTTCCTTTCAGATCTGAGCCAGGTATAGTAGGGTAGACAGCGTAAAGCATTTTGTTCACCCGAGGAAGTGAGCGAGCACTGAATTCTTATATTTTCCCTGTGGAAATTATTTGCCATAGTGTTGAGTCCTGGGAAATACTTATCTGTTAGATGATATTTTTATTTGGTGTCTTGTTTGCATCTCAACCTCTTGACCCAAACCATATCCATATATCCCTTTGTAAGGAGCTTGATTAAATTGAGTGCCATAGTGGCTGTTAGGGAGCCTGTAAGTGACTAGCAGCGTTGGGTCATGCCAAAATTAAATACAGGAGAAATTCTGTCCTTGCAGAGAACATGAACACATAAAACGTGAACAGGCTAAGAACCACTTAAGGCATCACACAGGAGAGCGTAATTAAATAGCAGGGTATTATAGAGTATGGTAAAGACAATAGGGTGTGGGCAATCAGGAACGATATTATCTCTCTGCAGCCGAGATTCGGGCCCTCCGCCATCTACAGTGAGTGAAGCAGAGTTTGAAGAGATCATGAAGCGAAACAGAGCGATTTCCAGCAGTGCCATTTCCAAAGCGGTATCTGGAGCCAGTGCAGGTAACTCACCCTTACCTTTGTTACCTTTTCCTTGCCTTTAGTTTTTACATTTTTCCGTGTTTTGCCATTTCCATTGGCAAAAAATCCAACAAGATAAAATTGGAGCACTGTTCGATTTTCAAGAGTGGCATGTTTTTAAAAACAATATGTAACCTAATTTCTTGGCTTATGGGATGCTCTAGTGCTGTTATTTAGACTGTGTCTACACCTGCCCCATGAAAGCCAACTTAGTGCCTAGAATATAAAGAACTAATACCATCTTATTGTAGTATTTATTGTAGAATGAAATTCCTGCCTCATGGAGATCTTGACCTCAGTGGGGCTAGTGTCTGTGCAGTGGATCCAGTGCCACATGTAGACTCTGGGTTTTTAGGACTAATGACTCAAATAGATGATGGTTTGACATGGAATCTAGTTGCATTTGGGGGTCTAGGGAGAGCTGGTGGCCTCGTGTGGCTTATCCTAGAAAGAGGCAAGTCTGTTGGCGTCATCTTAAGGCATAATATGCTTTTACAGCTAACTTTTGCCCGGCTGTCAGTGTTAAGTGGACATAACCAGAAGCCATGACTCTTGACAGCCCCGAGCACAGAATCTTTGGTTCCTGAGAGAAGAAAATAAAGGAAGCTGCAGGGTTCTCGTCCAAATTTCACATCATGACATTAATCATTCACTTACTTTCCATGAGTTTCCCACGTAAATGTAAATATAGATTGTCAGGTCTCCTAAGAAATAAGGTAACCCTGAGTATGATCATCTTTTTTCCGTAATTTCCCATCTTTGACTATAAAATTTGAACCCACAAGGTAGGTTAAAGATAGGAAGTGTGTATATTCTCTTTTTTTTCCTTTAGAAAACCTTCACTGGCATCTGAATAAGTCTTTTTTAAATTAAAAGGCAATCTGTGCTCATTATAAGAAGTCAAATACATAGCGGACTATAATGAAAATAATCACTGTTCCTCACCAATTCCTTCACACTGAGATAATCAAAAACTGAATCTCTATCTCCCTCCATTTTCTTGTTTTAGTCACTCAAACCACAAATGTTTATTGAGTCCTTATACAATAGGCAGAACTTCCCCCGCCGGGAGAGCTGGCATCCTGGTGTTCCTGGACCCACAGGACCGTGGTTCCTCCACAGTTTCTATTTCATTCTTACTGCTTTGCCCAGAAGCAGCTGCCAGTCCTCGTCACTAGACCCTGGTCTGGTGTCATGCTTTCCTTGCGTTATTCTGTCCTTAATGCTTCTGACTTAGCTTAGAAAAGCGTTGTGCAAGTTACCAACCCTGTGGCCACTGTCCCTGGGCCGGCATTGCTCAGGTTACGGAAGGAGGCGCTAGTTCTTGATGGCAGCATAATTTAAATAAACCAAATGTTTAAATATACATATGTGTATGTATATGTATGCTTTGTACACATTTTAGATGTACATTACATATATATACACATCTGATTATAGATTTAAAATAATTTAGATAGAAATATTCAATGTGAATAAATGAAAGGTCCTCTACACATGGACCACCTACAAGTTTACCTTTCACAATTTAGTGTCTATCCAGGTTTTTTTTCTGTGTATATAGCATACGTACAATTTTGATGGCTTTTACAAAAATGAAATACTGTGTTGTATTTCAAAAAAATATTTAAAACATTAATATATTCTGGACATCTATTATATCAGTGTATAATAGCACCTAATGTTGAACACTTACTGTGTGCCTGGCACTGTGCTAAGTGCTTTACATGGATTACTTTGTTTACATACAGATATACCTCATGCTTTTTAACAACCAGATAGTATTCTGTAGAACTAATGTTCTGTAATTTATATAGCCAGACCCTATTGGAGGAACTTGAAGCTGTTTCTAATTCTTTAATACAACAAACCGCTGAAACAAGCACTGTTAAACATACATAGTTGTGAACAGAAGTGTAACATTTTTAGAATTCCTGGGTCAAAAAGTTTGCACATTGTTTGTCTTAATGGATGTTGTCAAATAACTCTCAGATGATGCACCAGTTTATACAGCCACTAGCAATATCTGAAAACATCTGATTCCAGACCATGTAAATATATGTGCATCCCGTTTTAAACCTCCCACTCCTGCCTCCTCCATTTTCCCGTGGTTCTGTGGGGCAGCTAGTTCCTCTTGGTGTGGGTCCTTCTGAGTTCTCCTTTGGTCCAGTTAGTTTACTGCCTCTGCTCATCCTTGGCCTTTCCCATCCATCCCCTGTCAGGGGATTACAGTGACGCGATTGAGACGCTGCTCACAGCCATTGCTGTTATCAAACAGTCCCGGGTCGCCAATGATGAGCGTTGCCGTGTCCTCGTCTCCTCTCTTAAGGACTGTCTTCATGGCATTGAAGCCAAGTCCTACAGTGTGGGTGCCAGCGGGAGCTCGTCCAGGTAAGTTGACTGCTTCAGCAGCCTACCCCCCCTGAGCAGCACTGTTCCGGGATTGGCAGGGTAGGAAAGGAGCCCAGAGTATCTGGCAGAGACCGCGCTGAAAGAGCAGACTTAGCCCTCATGTCTTCAAGGGGAAGAAATTAACCAAACATTTACATTGATACATGTTATAATGTCTGGAATCTGTGTTGGGTGAGGCAGTGGGCTTATTTAACAAGAGACAAACTGGTATAGCTAAGAACATGGGCTTTGGAGCCACACATTCTTGGGTTTGAGTCCCAGTTCTGCTCCTGATTACCTGTATGACCTTGACTATGGAATTACTGAACTTTCCAAGCCTCATTTATCTCATTTTTTAAAAAAGGACAGTGGTAGTACTGATCTTACAGACCTGTTGTAAAGATTAGGTGAGATAATGCACGTAAAGCTCTTAGCACTGTGCCTGATACATTAGTAAGATCCCAACAAATTTAACTGTTCTTATTTTCCCAGAAAAGACTAGTCTGCAGAGCTAACATACTCAGACAGTGGGTCCATGATAGAGTAGTGGAGGGCTGATTTAGACAAATAACTAGAAGACACCAAAACACAACACTTTAGGAAAGAAGGTGATAGGCCCTTTGAGTGTGGCTGAAGGATCTTTCTAATAGGAAAAGACATCGGTCCCGAGAGAGGTCACCTAGCCGGTCCCGAGAGAGCAGCAGGAGGCACCGGGACCTGCTTCACAATGAAGATCGGCATGATGATTATTTCCAAGAAAGGAACCGAGAGCACGAGAGACACCGGGATAGAGAACGGGACCGGCATCACTGAGGAAGGTGGGATGAAGCCCCGTTCCTGGCTGGCGGCTGATCTTTTGTGAAAGAAAAATTACTGATAGTGAAGATTTTTCTCTCTTTTTGAAGCAAATAAAGGGGATGGGAGGACTTTTGATTCAGGAGGGCAGATTTTCTGCTTGTTTGTCAGGATTCTTTCCGTGAGATGGACCTGAGATTAAGCTATTTTTGTTTGTGTCTTGGCTGCTTTCCCCTGGTGTCTGAGACAGCAGGGCACGATGGCTGAGGGCAAGTGCCATGTCTGCAGGCAGTGCCAGTGGGAGTCCAGCCCCTCCAGCTGCACCACTTCTGCTCCTCAGCTCCTCACTTTGTAAACGGGTAATGAAAGCAGCTGTCTCATTAGATGGCTGAGTAGTCAGTGAGATAATCCATAGGCGTTTAGTACTCGTAGTACCTGTCACATAGTAAGTTCTCAGTAAGTGATAGCCACGTGATCATTGTTGTTATATTTTAAACCCACCAGACTTTCAAGTTACAAAGTGAGAAAGTTGACCAAGACAGAAATTGAAGACCATTGCCTAGTTGTTCATTTTCAAGGTGCAACATTAATAATTTTAAGACTTAAAGCTATTAAAAAGATTTTGAAAATCAGGGTGCTTTAGTCAGAGGAGAAGGCTGATCTGAAAAAAAAAAAATCTCTAATAGCATGAGAAACGGTGTGCAGGAAACTTCAATGGAAGGATATATTTGTTTTGGGAAAAAAGCTTATTGACAGCAAATTTATTTATTTTTTTAAAAGCAAAACAAAAGCAGGAGAGTTGTGGGGTGGGGAGCATATTAACTCAGGTAATTGAAAAATTGAGTTAGGCTTTGCTGGATCCAGGGGTTCCAGCTCTATTTTCATTCTCAGACGGGCTCCAGGTTACATCCCACCAGCTCGGCAATCCCAACTGAAAGAAAGCTTCCAGCAGATCTTTCTAGTATGTAAGAAAGCAAGAATGGTTGTTGACTTTGTTTCTATGGAGATCTTTAAGCATAGTCTAGACTCTGGCTAGGACGGTCTGTTTGTGGTTCCTGAAGGGTGCTGTACGATCCAGGTGACTTTGGGGTCTCTTCTCAATTCTGTGGTTTCACATCAAGTGCGTGATGAAGGTGTCCTGGTTATATGCTGATACATCGTAATTGAGAAGGAAGGTGAGGAGTAGGAATGGTTCTGGTTAGTATCTTGGGGGTGGGTAGATGGACGATTGAAGAAGGGAACGGAAACCCTCCCTACCACCTGAAATCCTCGAGCAGTAAGTAGCTGGACTATAAACAGTTGGAAAACTGCAGTATTTTGTTTAGTGACAACCTACTAACAGATAAGAAAGGAGTCTTGCCCTCTACTGTGTTGTTTGGCATTAACTTAAGCAGAATTACAGCTGGGAATTTTGTCATCTTCTGTAGGTGGCAGAAAAGTAGAAAAATGAAAAGTAACATTTTTTACCCGCCTCCCTTCTCTGTTCTTAAACCATTCATTCCACAAAATCTTAGAGTGCTTGATGTTGAAATTTAGGATACCCCACATAAAATCAGTTAGGTTGTGGGTTCTAGATACTTCTTTCTAGATTTTGCAACAGGGTGAGTTTTGGGAGGTGCCCATGTATCAGAAAAGCAGCCCCCACGGGAGGTAGAGCCCACAAACAGCTCTGACCCAATTCAGTCTCGGGAGTGGGCAGGAGGGTAGGCGTTAGAGGGTCTTTGATCTGGTCTCATTCCTTCTGCAGCATAGCAGCATTTCGCTTCTCATGTTGGAGCGAGCGCAGTTGCTAGTGTTGCTTGTGGGTCTGGTGTCACCACCCTTGCCCAGTCCTGCAGTCCACAGTGTGTCCTTTGGAGCTGACGAGGACAAGAGTGACCAGGGAGATGTTACTTGGTCCATGCAGAGCACAAGTTATAGTCTCAGGCCGCATTCACTTTAGTAGTTAGAACACGTAACTGCATGTCACCGTTCCTGGTGGCTTTGCTTGTAACAAACAGCCTTTTGGCAGAAAAATTGTGGGATCCTCTGATCATTAATACCTTGGGGGGACTGAACATGTGAATCTGAGACTTTTGCTGTCATTTTGTTTCATTTCTTCTACCTGTATAATGGGACTGTTTCTTACATTGTGAGGATGATTCAATTTGGATAACTGAAAAATCCTATAACCTAGTACTTCCCAGACAACAGTCGTTTTGGCTGGTGCAGGCCTATGATAAGATGAGGAAGATGAATTGTAAGGCAGGTTTTCCAAGTCCCTAATTTTTCCTATGTTGGTTATTCCATTCAAATAATAATTTTATTCAAAAGAACTGAATCAGACACCCTAAAAATGTCAATTTCTCACATTCTCATCCTAAGGACTCTTAATTCCATCTACAGTTACCAAGTTGTAACTTAGGAGATTTCAAGTTAGGGAGCTGGTGCATGGGCCTCATTTATCTTAAGAGCATTGTAAGCTCTATGTACAATACCTTTCAGTTAGAAAATACTATTCCTATTGTATGAATGAGTGTTCTGTCCAGAGTCAGCAATAGAGATCAGTAATCGTTTTTGTCCACTGTTCCCTCAGGATAGGCACCGCCTCTGGGGCCTGAAGTCTGGTCCACTGTAGGAGCCTTTGGCTTCTGTCTGCATTCAGACTTTACCACAAAATGTAGCCAGAACCTTTAAGAATTGGGTGCTATAGTTTATTTCTTTTGATGCACTAGTTATCCTCTGTGTTTTTGTCTTAGGACCAGTTCCCAAAGTACAACTCTTTCAGGGTATGTGCACGTGTGCTTTGGAGTTTGAGGGTATTCTTAAATAATTGGTGGTTTTTACTTTTTGTAGTTCTTGGCTATTGTCTCATTATTTTATGATCTTACCCTACTTGAAATACAGTCATTCTCAACTTATTCCTAACATCCTGGTCCAATGAAAACTAAGCTTTCTGCTCCCTTTTGATCCAGTGTAAAGATTCAGAACCCTAACTGGTGTGAAATTGAGAAGGCGCTGAGGGCTTCAGTTTTCCTTATAGAAAGTGAGACACATGCCTTCCTGCCTAATAGGTGTTTAGGGAGGCCAGCAGGCAGAGGCCATAACCGAGTCTGAGGATCCCACGCTAATATAATGCCATTCCGGAGTGTGGAAGGATCACACAGCTTTTTCTCTTTTTTTTTTTGGTCTTTTTTCTTGGCTAGCTCCTCCAGGTTACAGAAGTGCATAAATAAAGGGTGAGCATTTGTGTACAGGCTGTATTGCCAGTTTGGGCATTAGTAGAAATCCTAAACCTGTATTTAATCCCCCTTTTCCCATTTAGCTGTTCATTCTATTTTATATGGTCAATCTAACCAAATCACCCCCCACAGATTGATGTTGCAACAATAGAACAAGGGCTGAGTGAACTGGGGACCTTAAGTTGGGTAGAGATGTGACAAGTGGCTTAACAGTGCCTTCTGTTCAGCAAAAGTTCTTAACTGTGCTTTGACCCTGTTTCCCCGAAAATAAGACCTAGCCGGACAATCAGCTCTAATGCGTCTTCACCAGCTTGGTGTTAGGATACTAGGTCCCTCACCCACAGCTGTCATCTGGGAAAGGACTTAAAATCTCTTGAGTTGTAGTATAACTTAGAACATCTCTGGCTCTGTGTGTGTGTGTGCACATACGTGTACTCATAAGAATGCTGTTTGGAATCTGGTTTAACCAGGGCTTCTTTCAAAGAAGAGAAAGGTTTAGGAGTTCCCTGTGTAAGTACATGCTTCCTGCCAGGGCCTCTTGGATATTTTGGGTTAATGGAGTTGGTTACGTACACGTGTTTTCTCACCGTTGTACCTCGCATTTCCAGATTTCCCCCTCCCCTTAAGGTAAGCTACGACTTGTTCAGAATAGATTTTATGAAATAGTATTTAAACTCACCTTGCTCCCTTATAGCAACTTCTCCTGAAATGTTGTAGTTTCCATACTTTTCCAGCCAAAGTCTCCTTTTCAGTCAAACTGCTTTGAGACTTCATTTCATTGTCTGTTTTCCCGCCCTAACGTATGATGTCACTGCTTTTTTCTCTCTGCTCACTGTAGCTTTCCCTCCAACCATTCCCCTCACTACTCACAGTGCCAGACACTCCCAGACAATCCTGCTTTCTTTCTTTTACTTTCCCAGGCTTGTATTCTCTCTCTGTCTACATCCCCTACTTCATAGGTTATACTTTAGAAAATGCCAGTGTAATTCATTTAAGCCCCTGTTAACCAGAAAGTAACCTCTAATTTGTATTCTCTTCTTCTCTTCTGATGTTCTCATTACAGGAGTCTGGTTGGAAGCAAATGTTTTTTTAATGGACTTGCATCTCCTCACCTTGATCAGGACTAAAGGACGGAGGCCGCTCCACCCCTTCCCTTTCCTCTAAATCCTTAACCCCCTCCAGACACCCAGGGAATCCCCTCTGCCCTATAGGATTGAAGACTTCTTGGCAGCCCTCCCTACCCCACACCTCCGTTTGCCAGAGGAAAGAACCTAAAGACTTCGTGTGGTGGTGGTGGGGGTGGGTAGCAGACAGGAAGAAAATTTGTCCAGGCCCCTGGTCTCCAGAGAGAATGGTGCTTTGTCCAAGGAAACGTATATGAGTTTCTGATTCACCAGGAGCAGTTCAGTGGTGAGGATGATGGGAAGATTTCCTTCCCAAAGAAAATGGATCCTCTGTTTGAGATCTATCTAGGAGAAAGACTGGGTGTGCCAAAATATGCCCAGGGTCCTGCCCGCAGCACTAGGTTTGATGGGGCGAAGAGGGTCCAAACCCCTTGCTAACATACCACTTCTTTGTTTAACTCCTTTACCTTCCCAGCCCTTTGAGGGGGGACCGCGAGAAAAGAAATTACCTTACGAAAAGCTTCTGTTATTCTTGCTTTTCCCTCTTACATATTGACGGTTAGTTTCCCTGACCTCCCAGAGGGCTGAACCCTTCCAGCTCTCTGCCGCCCAGTTGCCTCAGTGGGCTTGCCCCTCCTAAGCAGAGAAGGCCTGTGAAGTTGCTTTCTGCTGGGGAGCCCGGCAGAGCCAGTTACCACCCTCTGCTGCTTCGTGCTTGGTTGCCTCTTGCAATAACCAGCTCTACTAGGTGTTCCTTTTCCCTGGGGCTTTGCCGTTTCACAAGTGGAGTCCTTCCCCCAAGGAGGCTGCTTCCTTGTTTTAGAGGAAGGTAGTGCCATTGGGAGGGTGGGGACATAGGACCTCAGCACTGAAGAACCCTTGTGAAGTACCAGGACTAGGGAAGGAGGCAAGTTGGGCAGGATACAACCTACTTCCATAGGCTTTTCTTCTTTCAGGTTTGATGTAAGCGTGGGCTTGCATCCCCCAGGTACATACTTTTACTTATTGTGGGATAACCTAGCACTAGTAGTAGATGTAAAAGTCACAAATTTGGTGTCTTTCCACCTTTTGACTATTGACTTAATAGCTCCCTTGCTCTGCCTGGAGGTACTTTCTGCCTCTGATAAGGAGCAGGGAAGAAGTGGAGTCGGACTTGAATGAGCTCAACTCAGAGTTCTAAGGACCACCACTCTGGGGGCCATTTTCCACACAGGCATATGGAATTGCTTTTCCCGTAACCCACATTGTGATGTGGTTGTTGCTGAAGGAAGAAGCAGCAACAGGTCCTGCAGTACGCATGGGGCAATGGGTGCTGCTTGTGCATTCATCACAGGGCATGTGACAGCTAATGTGAGAAGAGACGTGGCATGTGAGGTGAGACTTGTCAGATGTAGGGTCGTTGGAGACCCTTCTGGCTCAGCGGGGAGACACTGAGTTGGACTGAACCCTTCCTCTGTTTCCTGCACGTTTCTGACATTGCCCTCAATTAGTCACTGAGGGAGTTCCCCCAGGGTTGGAGAGGCACATTCCCTTGGGACAGAGGCTATGGGTTTGTAGCTCTTCCCCTGTCCCCAACCCCATCCCCACCTCCACTTCAAAATGGCACCCTGCCCAACCGGCCAAGTGTTAAGTGATGTGCTTACCCTCGAGAGCAGCTCCGGGTGTCTTTTTAAAATGTAGAGAAAACCAAGTAAGGTGACAGTTTAAGGGAAAAATATATATAGAATACCAGAAAAGCCGTTTACCTGGAGAATTTTTTTCTCCCCATTTTTGTTTTGTTTTTACTCAATGACACATTTTTAGTTTTATTTCCTGATAGCAAAAGGAAAAAACCCACCCCCCAAAAAGGCCAAGGTCCTGTCCCCCTGTTGTCGGTGATTTGTTTGTCTTTCTGATAGGTTGAAAATTGTGTAATAAACTTGATGACGCTGTCAATCTTTTATACTGCATTGTATTTTTTTCCTTTTGTAACAAAATATTTTTAAATAATAAATGGGGTGTGAGCTATTTTATGGATTCTGCATTGAATAGATTTGTTGAGGTGTCTGGGGCATGGGCATGGGCTCATGATGCAGAGGCTGCGGGATGGTAGTGAAACCCGGAGCTCTTCGCTGGATGTGCACAAAGGACATGTACCTATGGAACACCTAGGAGACCTCTAGTGCAAACCTTTAGAAGTGCCCCTTGAGGTTTAGCTTTTCTCCTTAGCTACCTAAACAGCCTGGTTCAAGAATTCCAAGTCATCCTTTACTCGTCAAGATTCTTAAGATTTCTTCTCAGAATGAATGTCCTACCTTGTACAGTTCAGTTCCAATGCCATGAGTTGAAGAAGGGAAGAATCCTCTGCTAGGAGTTAGAAGATGCTGCTGCTGCCTGCCTACTTCCATCAATCCATCGAACCATGACGAGCCAGCAGAACCTCAGTCTCTCTCATCTGTGAGATGACAGTGGTAGCTGTTCTGCCTTCCACACAGGGATGTTTTAAGAACATTTTAAGAGAGAAATGTGAACATGTTTTGGAAACTGAACTATCTAGATATGAGGGAGTACAGAATAGAAAACAGAAGTGATCTTGGGACTCCAGAAAGCTGACTTAACAAGGTGAACAAAAAGTTACCTGATAAAAAGATGAACCAGAGACTAGATATAAAATGTGTATTGGGACCAGTAAAGGCAAAATTAGTGTAAAAAGAACCTTTAGTAGAAGGGAAATTCCCTAGAGTGGGTCTATGATGGTGTGAAACTTGAAGGGAAAAAAAATAGTTGGGAGTGCCTCACAATTTCCATCGGTGTCTAAAGTTGAGGTCCATGGTCACCTGTATCTCGTTTATCGGCCATACGTGCTAAAATGCCTGTTCTGTGCTGCATCAATGTCTGAAAAGTCTAGAAATCTACTTTGTATGCCCCAGATGATGTATAGAGTGTGAGGACTACTTCAGAAAAGTAAATACAGTCTAGTTTCCTCTAGGAGGTACCATAGTGGTGTGGAAAGGGACTAACTGGGATACCTCTAGGTTCAAACCCCATCTCGTAACTAAGCTGAATGCCTTTGGACACATGAGTTGATTAACATCCGAGTCAATTTTCTTCTGCCTCAGGATCATGTGGATTAAATATACTCTGCCAGGTACTGGATGAACATTAGCCTACAGCAGGGGTGTCCAAATGTTTTTCAACGTTTTTCACCAAGGGCCATATGCGGTAAAATACACAAACAGCCGGGCCACTCACTCGGGGTGAAGTACATATTGCCTCACCTGGTTTATTTAAGTAACCTAAATATATTTTTGGAATTTGCTGCGGGCCAATTAATGGATCATGGGCCGCAGTTGGCCCGCGGGCCGCAGTTTGGACACCACTGGCCTACAAGTTGTTGCCATGGTACAGAGCCAGAAACCTGAATCTGTGTCCTAAGTGCTTCCTGTGGAGGGCCAGACCTCAGCCACCAGAGTTGGCCATACAGTCAGTTGGCAACTCTAGCCATGAGTGTGAATATCTGAGCAGGCCTCTGCCAGCTCGTGTGACCAGGGCCTGCTCCTTTGCGCGGTCCTTTCCACTGCCCAGAATGCTGGTGCCTGCAGGTCTGAGCTATGAAGTGCCTTCCCATGGCACGCAGTGAGTACAGCCTCCGACCACGTTAACACGGGCAGACTAACCACAGATTCTCCTCCTCTGCTGCCTCAGTTTCTGTTGCATGATATTCTGCTCTGGTGTAGCTGACTGCATCTGCACACGTGGCTCCAATAAGCATCAGGGAGAAGAAACATGGAGTCATCCACAGGAAACAATGCCTTAAGCTTCCAGATAACCATGAAGTAAGTGCGAGCACTTATGTTCTAATCTCCCCATTTTTAACCATTCTCATCAAGTGGTACCTGTTTAGGAATGAAATTAACTTAATCCAGACTGACTCATAAGACAAGGTTTCTAGTTCCAACTGTTAGTAACCAGTTGTATACTTGGCTATGTTACTTCCTCCTTTCTAAGCCTGCAAAGTGGAGAGTGAGATTTAAGGTGATCTCTAAGGTCCCTTTGAATTATAAGCCACCTCTAAACTTCCAGCGGAGCTTTCCATTCATCTGTGTTGCTGGGAGGGTGACCTTAACCACTGAACATCTAAATGAAAAATGGAGGCCATGGAGAATGGGTTCCTTTCCAGTTTAATGCCAGTGATTTCTTTAAAGCAGGGTTACAGAAAGAAGCAGTGCGAGAAGCAACAAAAATAGCGTATTAATGAGGTTTGTGATTGAAATATCAGGGACATTCCTATTGGAGTTTTTGATACTGTTTCATGATTGATTAGACCCGTCTATGGTTTTTGGGTAGACCCCCCCGAAAGCAGGTAGGAGGCAAGGACACAAAAGGGATAGAAAACAAGGAAGAGCATCATTGCATCAGACAATGGAGACCTGCCTAGGACGAGGATAAGCCTGATCAGAGGAAATAAGCAGTTAAAAACAGCATGGAATGCTTAAAGGCCAATTACTTTTTGACTAAGAGCACATACTCTAGGATTCTCCTGACAGAAGGGCCATATGATTCAAGGTTTCCTAAAGTGGATTCTGTCATGGCTCCTGGTGGCTTCTTGGGGCTAAAAAAGGGGCCACTGACAAGGAAGATGAGAAAGTTTTAAAGATGGTTACTTGAAGAAGGCAATATACTCATCTAGGGCAACATTTCTCCCGCTTAAAAAAAAAAAAGTATGTGTTCCTTTCATGTTGAGAAATTTTAAATGACCAACAAATATTGGTAAGTTTAGAATATGCTGCTTCTAATTACACCTCACCCTGGAAAGGGGCTGTAGGAGGAATTACCTGTAAAAGGAACAAGGGACAAGATGCTGGCTTTGGGGCAGAGGTGAAGAATATAAGCAGTCTTTGCAGAATGACAGACCTGAAGAAGTTACAGAAGCTGGCAGTGCCTTTAGGAATTAATTCATGCTGGAACTGGGGGAAGAAAACCAGTGGGACACCTTCATTGCTGTCTTTGTGTCCCATACTGGATCACTAAGCACAGCCCGAGAACAAACCGCTGGGATAGTCTCTACCTTCTCTCGGAGTGGATGCATTTCCAGGGACAAGTGCCATAAGGAAAAGGCTGCACAACAGAAAATACATATTTATTATAAAATAATGTTTGTTTCATGATGAGAGTAGAAAAATAACACTACGAGCTACTAAAAAAGTTCTGGAGCTCAGTCTCTGGAGAATGGGATAAGAGGCTTCTGCATCACCCGGAGCACACCATCCTGGGGCTCTCCGTGCTTGTGTGACAGGTGTGGCACAGCACGTACAGGAGTATGTGGCTCAGGTCCTGCCGGAAGCCCAAGGAGCCTACATGGTCCACGCAAGATGATCTGGCCACGATGATCAGAGTGGAGAACTTGAGGTCAGCAGGGAATTGGTTCTGAGAAGGGCCAGGAAGGGACAGCCTTGCCCCTCCCTATACTGACATACAGAAGAATCTCTCAGGCTGATGGTCCTGTTTAGAAGATGGTGCCCAGGGGCCTTTGCTCAGTTTGTTGCCCAAATGTCTGTGCTGAGGAAAAGCTGCAACTTTTCCCAGGACAACTTGACCCACCATTTCTCACTGGTGTGGCCAAAGTACCAGAAGTGTGAGTGGTCTCAGCCATGAGGGCTGCTGGCTGAAATTTTTGTACTTCAAATCCTGTCCATACTGATGGCAGAAAGAAAGAAAGAAAGAAAATGTTAAAAGACCAGTAAATAAGAGCAGCTGGCCTGAATTGTTCTATATTCCAAGCCTCCTGGCCCCAAAGAACAAGGAGAATATCTTCCCTAAGTGGGTAACTGTCTACCCTAAATGGGAAAGGCAGTCCCACAGACACCCTTTTCCCCCTTGAAAGTCCTCCAGACCCCTGTGTCTTCAGAAGAACAATGACTCCCTCCCTGGGTTGGGACAGGAACCCAACCCTCAAGTGACGGTAGCAGCAGCAGTACCTGGAGAAAGCGGCCAGGGCAAGCACGTCAAGCAGCAGCTCTGAGCCACAAAAGAAGAGCAAGATGCCGTTCATGATGGCTTCCAGGTGGAGCACGTAGGTCTGCAGCAGCAGGTAATAGGAGGCCATCATGGCAGATGGGAAGGTCAAGGCCACACTAATAGCAAGTGGCATCTTTCGCTGGCAGAGGTTTCCCTTTGTACCTGTCAGACACAGCCCATGGAGTAACCTCCAAGTGGCCTGCTTTCCCTGGCCTCAGAGGACAGGTGGGTGAGATGTCACGGACTGGCAAGGCAGAGCAAATGATTCTGAATGGGGGTGTGCAGATTGGCACGTGGGGTCCCCCTGTGCTCAAAGTTAGAGGCTTTGGAGGAGTTTAGGATTGGAGTCATTCACTCCAAAGATTCTGCTTCCAGTCTGGCTCCCATTCAAGGGACGATGGGATCTTTACTGCGGGTGGGGGAGTTTTTTAATTATAAAAATAATATATCATCACTGAAAACTTTTCAACCAACATGTAGAAAATAATTTTAGAAAATATAAACTGAAAAACCCATGTTCAACCCCTGGAGATAACTATTATAAGATGTATATTGTTTCAGCTTTTTAATGCGTATACTCACATATTACTATTTGTTATTACAAAAATGGAATCATAACTGTAATACTGTTTTGCAACTTACTTTTTCCCATTTAATGTAAGTTAGACATCTTTCCACATATAACTACCCTATTCTTTTTTAATGGCGACAAACGATTTCACTGAACCAATATACCATAATTTATTTAATTAATCCTGTATTGATAGATGTCTACGTTGTCTCTAATGTTTCAGTGTTACAAAATATGTGCAAATAAACATTCTCACATAGATACCTTTGCATATCTGCAGATTTTTTTTCAGTTTTAGAAGTGAAATTGTTAGGTCTAAGAATACAAATTTTACATGGTAAAACAATTAGCAAAAAAGATGTACCGTGGTACCTCGGTTTTCGAACGTAATCCACTCTGGAAGACCGTTTGAGTTCTGAAATATTCGAAAACAGCTGACAGCTAGGCCTCAGGATCTTGCATTCAGCGGAAGCCAGGCGACATGTTCGACTTCTGAGGCGTGTTCGAAAACCGAAGCATTTACTTCCAGGTTTACGGTGTTCGTAAAAAATGTTCGTCAACAGAGACGTTCGAAAACCGAGGTACTACTGTACTAATTTATATTCCCAAAGAATCTGGGAATATAAATACCCACAGGAGTGTGGGACTATAGAGACCTGTTCCTCATGCCCATTCTCATACTGGGTATTGAAAATATTTTTAATCTGATGGGTGAAAGTGTTCTCTTGTTGTTTCAACTTACTTTTTATTAGTGAGTTTGTGCATTTTGTCATGTATATTGGTCCTCTGTAATTATTCTTACGTGAACTGCCTATTAGTGTCCTTTACAAATTTTTAAAATTAAGTTGTTTTTCCTTAATGATTTATGTGAGCCTGCTTTATTTTATCCTTTGTCATATGTGTTGCAAGTATTATTTTTGTTTCTTTTTAGTTTCAGGTGTACAAAACAATGTAATAGTTAGACATTTACACCCCTCACAAAGGGATAACCCCCTTCCCTAATCTACTACCCCTCTGATATCGTATGTAGCTGTTACAATTCCATTGACTTTATTCCCTATGCTGTGCTCCACAAAAATATGGAATGCTTCATGAATTTGCGTGTCATCCTTGCGTAGGGACCATGCTAATCTTCTCTGTATCATTCCAATTTTAGTATATGTGCTGCCGAAGCGAGCACTTCTGTTTGTTTTAACACTGTTCTCAGAGATGAGATAGTCTAACTCATGAGAGATTTGCTCTGTATTTCTGGAGATATACGAGTAAAACTTGTCCTAAAGAAATCCTTGTGTGGAGGAGACCTTAGTACTGATTTGTGCAGGCTTATACTGTCCTGGACATGGAGTTCCAACTGAACCTATTCTGCCAAGCAAACCACTGAGAGGAAGCAGCCACTCTTGTAGTAGTTAGGTAACTGGAAAGAAACTATCTAATATCTCATGCTACTGCCCACCTCTAGCCCTACAGAGCAACACACAGGTAAATCTACAGCAGTTGGAAACTTCAGAAAGGGAGTAACGGGATATGCCACCAGATCCAATCTCTTATTGTCAGCCTAGGTTATATACTTTCTCTTGTTAATCAAGTTACAGATACCAGCTCATCTCATAAGAAATAGAAATAGTCTGTGGACAACACTCACCAAAAAATAGTCGAATTGCTTCAACTCCAAGATACAGGAGGAGCATCACCACGTCCAGAACTAGATTGGCTGTTGGATATGGTAGCAGGAGACCTGTCAAAACAAAAGCATCAGTTTGCAAACAACCTATATCAGCACCCACAAGAACTCCCACACACTTGGGAATAAAGAGGACAAGACTCTTATCAGCTTTCCATGAGCTGGTTCGTAAGACGTGAGCAGGATCCGTTAACCTGCTGCAGGATACCTTAACTCAGAGTGCGACTCCCATGTCTGTTAGAGGCAGGCTTATTATTATGGGCGTTTACTCCTAACTACGAAAGTCTGTGGAGACTCCATTCTCCAAAATGGTCAGATGTACACGGGTACACAGGCTGAATGGTTCTGAGGGTCACCAATGGGCTTAAAGTAGAGTTCACAAAGAGAGTTGACAGGGGAGAAGCCCACATTTCCCAAACTCAAGAAAGTCTTGCTGAGAGGCTTCCTACTGAATCCTTCTCAAGGAAGCCATCTGATGAGAGACTTCCACCTTGCAGTGAAGAGGAGCTGCAGAAAAGAATGAAAACTAGGAAGACTCCTGGTGGGAGCTGCCTCTTGCCTGAAGTGAGGAAGGGTGGGGGTGGGGGGCCGCAAGGGTAGTCAAGCTTACCTTTATAAAGAAATATGAAGAGCTCCAGCAGGAAATAGGTGGCATAATACCACCCGTTCAGAAAGAAGAGGATTTCCAGGGGGGTGGAGGACAACCGTTTACCTGAAAGGATGAGCACAGAAAACAGGAATGGGCAGGAGAGCAGTTCAATCTCTGTTCTTTGAATGGTTCTGTGTCTGTTCTGGGGAATACACGAGGTCGCAGCCAGTGGGAAGGGCCACTTGGGGCTTTTCTGGTTGCTGATAATGAGGGTGTGTGTGTGTGTGTGTGTGTGTGTGATGTGGCGAGGGCTTCCTTCAATTCTCTCTCCCCGGAATCACCATCACACTTGACTCAGCTTAGGAGGTGAAAGTCAAGGCCCCTCTAAGATGTAACCCCGTTACTATTGGGAAGAGAAATTGGGGCACAGAGACTAACACTGGCTTCTTCGAGGTTACACAGCAAATTCATCTTTGAACCGGCCTAGAAGAGGCCCAGCCAAGGATTTGAGGGTATCTGAGATCCTCACCTCCAGACCTTCAGGCACTCAGGGTAAGTGGGACTGCAAAACCCCGCTTTGGACAGTGAGAGGTCATGTCCCTAACACCCGAGAATGGAGGGTTTAGATCGAGCTCTGGGAGAGAGGGGAGAAGGGGGGCTGAAGGGATCAGGACCAGCGACTCACACACCTCCGGAATCTCACCTCGCGGCGCCATCTTCAGTCCCCATGGAAACTGCATACGCGGCTACAGCCGCTCCCGGAGCAACGAGGTGCTACCGGAAGCGGGGACAGAGCGGCTTCGGCTTCCGGCCGCTCTGCCCGCCCGCGGCACTCAATGGTTAGTGGGGCCGGAGCTGTCTCGGTGCCGTTCACGCGTGCGCAAGAAGGGAAGCGGGCCGCAAACGCCCTTCGCTGGGATTTTGGCTCACCTAGACTTGGGGAGCACGGTTGCCGTCGCCCACAGTGTCGCCCGCAGGACCCCGGGGCAAGGGAGGCTCTCGGGCTCCCCCACCCCCAGGTTACAATGCATTGGCAGAAGTGGCCAGTTGTGGCAATGTGACCGCAAGATTGGCAAATAGGCCCTAGCCCCACGATTCTCTTCTGACAATGGTCTGAAAATGAGAAACGGTGCGCGCGACAGTGTTCTGCAAGTGCGGGGTGGGGTTTAGGGGTCATTTCTCTAGTAGGCCGTCTTTTAGGGGGGTTGGGGATTTCTGTGCTTTGGTGTTAGGTAGTTAGAAGGCACCAAATCAAGGTGCGAAGATGAAACGTGATCCACACGTGACCCGTAACAGGCTGGGGGAGTTCAGAGAACAAAGTACTCCTGGAGGGAATTGAGACAACTTTCCAAGAGATGGTCTGTACACTGGATTTTGAAGCCTGAATACGACTTGGGGCAATAAACGTGTGTTGCTGCCCGCAGGGGAGTAGAAGGAAAAAGGGTTTTGCGTGGCCTTAGGCTGTCTTGAATGTTAGCCCATTGTCAGTCAGAGGAGGACAGGAAACAGATGGCACACTCAAACCAGATAATTTGAGTAGGTGACCAACCTTTAAGGATAGTGCTGTGTGCGCCTAGCTAGTTGGGGTGGAGGTGGAGCAGTACTTGTTACTTCTAGGCATAAACGGGAGGGAGCAGAAGCAATTCCTTGAACCTGGAGAAAGTAACTTACATGTGTCTTCTCAGTTGGGGGAAAGGTGATGATGCCACTTTTAAGAAGGATAGATATATCTTGTTGGTAGGAATTTAACTACTAGGGAAGTTCAAATATGTGTAGAACAGTGCATATGAAAGCTGAGTAGCCAAAAAGGTGGATGGACTCTGTTACCTATTTTTTGCCTCTTAGCTCCACATTCACCCTTCAGTCCCTGTTCTGCGATAATGGACTGGACTAGGAGCATGTCTCCCTTGCCTTGAGCATGATGGCGAGCTTTGTCAGTAGAGGGCACTGGAGGGACATGGAAGGAAAGGACTTGTCTTCCAGGCTCCAGTGAGTTCTGGTTTGCTTTTCCTTGCTCCAGCACCATATCTATCAGCAGTGCACGGGGACATTGGGGACCTCAGGTGTTGCTCCAGCTGCACACCAAGAGCAGACATTCCCTCGGCAACCTTACAGACCTGGACCACTTTGCTGTGGCCCTCCTGTCATGGATACTGATACTCTAGGCCTTGCACCCGTGGCAACTCCCTAACTCTGTGCACCTGCCCCCTCAGCTTTGTTTACCTATGCCCTGGACATTTTTCCCTAAAGCCCTCCAGGCATGGGCACCGGGTACCCACAGCAGTGCCCCAGCTCCCCCCAGGGTCTGCGCATCAATCTTGGCTCTTCTCCCCAGAGGGTTGATTCCCATAGCCCTCTGTACCCTGTGTGGACATCACACTCTCCAGGTGTCATGCACACAGGGCACTCCAACTCTCTTGGTACCCCTACCCACATGCCTTGGTTCACCTGTGCCCTGGAGAGTCTTAATGTGGGGAGTGTGTGCTCTGGGCCTGGTGCCTGTAGGTGGTGTCTCTACACTCCTGCGCACCTGCCCAACAGCCTCTGTTTGCCTGCCTCCCAGAAGGCTGTTTCTTGCCTGGCAACTGCCTGGCAGACCAGCAAACTTGTCCACCACCCCATCGGATACCGTGAGGTCTGAACCCCAGCCTTGGGGTAGTGGACCCTGCCAAATTTGTCCTTCCTCAGGTACTCTCCCTCAGCCCTCGTGTACCTTTTTAGAGTACACCTTGTAGTTCCTCTCATAATAATTTAATGATTTTTTTAATTAAATGTGCCATGTTTAAATTACTGTGTAGTTTGTCTCCTGGTGGGACCTAGACTGAACCACCTAGCTATTTTATTATTACTGATTTCTCAATTCTGTTGTCAAAGAACATACTCTTTATTCTTTTACATTTATTTAAGTTTATTTTTAAGTTTGGTGAGAATTGTTTTATGGCCCAACATATATATATATATGGGTCAGTATTCTGTGTGCTTGAAAAAAAATTTGCATTCTACATTCATATGTATTATAAAGACATTATTAATAGGAGAAAAAGAAAAAATTAAAAATAGTCTTTATATTTACCCAGATACGATTTCTGATGTGCTCTATTCCTTTCTGAGGATCTGAATTTCGATCTCTTATCATTTCCTTTCACATCAAAGAATCCCTTTAGCATTTCTTGTAGTGCAGGATTGTTGGCAACTAATTTTTAGTTTTCTTTTATCTGAAATGTCTTTATTTCAATTTCATTCTTGAAGTATATTTTTGGTGGATATAGAATTCTGAGTTGACCTTTTTCTTTTAGCATTTTACAGGTGTTGTTTTACTCTCTTACGGCCTCTACTTTCTAGTGAGAGTCAGCTGTTAATTGTTGTCCCTCTGTGTGTGGTGTGTTGTTTTTCTCTTGCTGCTTTCATGAGTTGCTCTTCATCTTTAGCTTTCAATAATTTGACAATGATGTGCCTATGTGTGGCCTTTCTTTGTTTATCAAGGTGGGTTTGTGGAGTGTCTTAAATCTGTGAATTTCTGTCTTTCATCAAACTTGTGGCTATTGTTTCTTCAAATATTTTTTTCTGCCCTGTTTGTTCTCTTTGCTTTCTAGGACTCCAATTACATGTATGTTAGACTGATATTATTTAACTAGTCATGAGACTTTTTCAAAATCTTTTTTCCCCCTCTGTTCTCCAGCTTGGGTAATTTCTGTTGGTCTTAACTTGTTCTATTATCTCCTCTTTTGGTGTTAAATCCATCCATTTAAAATTGTTCAGCTATTGTAATTTTTATTTCTGGGGTTTCTGTTTTTCCAAAGTAATTTGTTTGTACACTGAGGTTGCCTATCTTTTTATTCACTGAGAACATATTTTCACTGCTGCCTTAACATCCTGTCTGTTAATACCAATATCGGGATCACCTCAGTGTTAGTGCCAGTTTTGAATGATAAATTGTGGAGACTCTGGTTTCTATTGTTTGTCTCCCAAGAGTGAAGGTTCTTTTATTAGGTTGGTGCAAAAGTAATTGCAATTATTTTTACCCTTTTAACCCGCAATTACTTTTGCACCAACCTAACATTTTATCAGGCAGTTAGCTTGGTTGCATACACAACGCAAACCACTTACTGGATGGCAGCTCCAGTCTGTCTTTAGCTGAGTTACCTTGAGGCTGAATTGCACGTGTGTTCCAGAACTTGGGCAGAGATGTGGGCACACAGACTTTGGGGATCCCACCCTCTCTGGCTCTTTCCTTTCTGAGATTCTCAGCCTTCTCTCCAGTGGCATGAGTTGTCCTGGCTCAGTAATCTGGTGCTGTGATTTCCCACCAGCATAGCCTACATACCACTTTGTCTGCCTGCTACCAAATTAGAAACAACAAAAAACGGGGAACTTTGTCTGCAGGATTCTCCTCTTGTTGAGTGTGGACTTCCAGCAAACTTTTGCTTTGCTTCATTCTCCAGTGTCTTCAAGTAGCTGGGGTATTTTTGTATTATGTCCAGATTTTACAGTGGTTATTTGTGGAGGACGCATTCCCATAGGATGTAATGCAGCCATTATTAGAAATCCCTAGGTAAATTTTAAGTATTTTATCTTAATTCCTGCATATTTCCTTCTGTTTCTTGAGCACATCAATCACACTTTAAACTCCTTGTCTGCTTTCTCCAATATTTGGATCACCTGTTTCTATTTTCTACTTTTACTCTAGTTTCAAATAATGTGGACCTATCTCTTGACTTGCTAGTGATTTTTATTAGATTCAGAAATTGTATATAAGAAGTTGTAGTCTTTCTAGATTTATTTTTTTCCCACTCTTGCCTCTGCTAGGCAGACGGAATGGTCTCATCATCTTTATCCACTCAGGGACTAGATGGTTTGAAGCTGCACTGAGATTTTGATAAGCCTCGGCTAAACTGTTTCATCTTGTTCCTAAAAAGGGGCCCTCCTGAGCTTTCAACTGAAAGTTCTGTGTGCTCATGAGTCCCCACACCCCTGGCGGGTCCTGAATTTTAATCATCAGCACCATTCCTACAATTCCATTTTGCTTTTCAGAGATTTGAGGCTTAGCTTTTTATAGCCTCTGTCCCTACATAGCTTCAGAATTTGGTAAACATCTTGAGAAGAAAATGAGTTCTGTGTTTAAAGCTCCTCTGGTTCCCAACTTTGTTCCTCCAACGTATAAGACCATTAAGCTCTTTTCCCTACCTGCAACCCACTGGGCAATGCTTGGATTCTTAGCCTCTTGCTCAAGTCCAGAATCAGCAAATACCCCAGGGAAAAAGCTGCTGCAAATTGTCAGCTCACCCTGTTAGGATCCTCCCTCCTTTAGAATTTTATGTCCTCCCATCTGCTTTTACTTCAGCAATTCTCTGAAGTAAAAAGATGGCTTTTATATTTTATCTTGGTTTTCGAATCCCGACTGGAGACTTGACCCAGAAGCAACTCTATCCTACCAAGTTTCTAAGCACTTTTAAAGTGTTTGTTTCCTTCCTCTGAACTTTAAAAGGGACTCTACCCAAGGGATCAATTTATATATCTTAAAAGCGTATTCCTACTGCTAAATGATAATAAAAGCAAACTGTTTTATGGCACAAACTATTTTATATCACGACTTCGTATAAAATATACATCGACAGTCAGCCCTAGGCTGGGGATTATGTGAAATGGCATAGTATTTGCATATAATTTACACAATCTTCCCATATACTTTAGATCATCTCCAGATTACTTATAATATCTAATATCTATACATGTAAATAGTTATACTGTATTGTTTAGGAATTTTGACACAAAAAAAATCTGTATGCCTTCAGTACAGACAACCATTTTAGACCTAACTACATAGTACACGTCGGCAACAATGTAATATATTTCTTTTTGAATATTTTTGATCCACAGTTGGTTGAATCTGTGAATGCAGATCCCGTGAATATGGAGAACTGACTGTATTTGAGGATTTGAAATAAATGAGCGGGGTAGGATTATGGTAACTTTTTTGGTAATGTTTCTGAAGTATTACATTGTCTATAAGAAGTATATAAATGGAGAGTGTCAAGGAGGGAAGGCAGAAGGCACTCAGTGGCTGTGAGATTCAGTAGTGGGGAGATAAACTCATAAATCTTTTTATAACTTGAATTTTGTACAATGTGAATGTATTAACTATTAAGGAAAATGTACATACACACACACATCTCAGAGACTCATAGGGCCACAGAGTGCCATCAATACTGTGAGGAAACGCATTTGGTTGTACTCATTAGCTGCAGACAGCAGAGAATATTGTAGCCCTGACTCAGTTGAGGGCACAGAAAATTGCCTGTCTTTCAGGGATTGTAATGAGCAAAGAAGATTACATTACTCCTGTGAGAGCTTCTAGGAAGATTCAAAATTGGGCTATTGTTTTTTTTTTACAAATGAAGGTATAGTGGGGTAGATGGTGACTTTGTTAGGACGTTTTCGATCACTTGTGCTGATGATAGGATATGGGGCCTTCGGCGTTCCATTTAAACATTGTACTTTTCTTTTTAAATGTCTGTTAAAATCTTGACAACATAGCTGATTACCTATAGTCTCTCTTTCCCCAGAACTTTTAGGCTTCTAAACCAGGGGTCAACATACTGAGGCATGGGGCAAATCTAGTTTGTTTTTGTGCCTTGGCTGGAATTAGCTTAGCTTTGTATCCTGAAGCTAAGAATAGATTTACATTTTTATATCATTGAAAAGAAAATTATGACACATGAAAATATGAAATTCAAATTTCAGTGTCCTAAAACAATTTTATTGGAACACAGCTGTGTTCATTCATTTACTTATCATCTATGGCTGCTTTCATACTATCACGTCGAGTTGAGTAGTTGCAACAGAGATCAGATGGCCCTCAAAATCTGAAATATTTATTATCTGGCCCTTCATAGAAAACGTTTGCCAGCGCCTGTGCTCAAATGTCTCTGAATAACAAGTTTTATAGAGCAGCTTTCCGGTGGGGCAGACTGACAAGTAATGACCTTCCTGGTACCCGTGCCTTTTGCCAGGAAACTTTGTGGTGCTTCCCCACTCTGACACTGGGTGCAGTCACATGACCTGCTTTGCCCAATGGGAGGCTAAGACAATACAAGCAGAGGCTTGAAATGGGATTACATACTGGTGCTTGTTGTCCTGCTCCTTGGCCACTGTCATGTGCACAGACCCAGGCTAGTCACGGATGTGTCATATGAACCAGGGCTGAGCAGCTCAGTCATTCCAGCTGAGGCCAGCCTCGGTTAGCCAAGAGCCAAGGATCCCAAGACCATCCCAGTTGCCTGGCTGACCCACAGCTGACCACGGACACATGAGCAAGCCCAGCAGAAATCCCCTCAACCCCAAGACTCAAGAGCCACGTACCTGTTTATTGTCATATGCCACTGAAGTCTGGTGGTGCTTTGTTACTCATTATTCTGGCAATAGAAAACTGATGCTATGGGCACATGAATTTAAAACTGTTCTTTTGCCAAAACAGGCTACGGAACATTTTTATTTTGACTCTTCTGGGGACAGTTTAGGGCTCTGACATGGGGACGGAGTCTGAATAAAGCACAGAAGTCTGGAACTCCAGGGGTGGGGGTGGGGCATCAGATTATATCTTGAATTTTTGCAAAAATATCTTAGTACTCGTAATGGGATTCAATAAATATCTGTACTTGCTCTGCAGCTCCATCTGCCCACTAGACCAAGGAGATGCTAAGGCTAGGCCCTGGCATGCCTCGTAACCATGAAGAGAGACAGCTAGACAGATAGACTCCACCATTTATGGAAAAGAATTCAATTTATTTCCTGTTTATAAAATGTTAAAAAAAATGCCGTGGGTACAAAATCTAAATGTCCGGTGTGTGATCAGTCAGGAGCACAGAAATATCCCTCTTTGTATCGTTCGGTCATCCGTGTGTATTGCAAAGAAAGCAGGTGCTGGGAGCTCCTCCTGTACCAGACTAAGTGGGAACTCTCCAAAGGTAATGCCACAGAGCCCGTGAGGAAGGGGGGACAGAAAGGAGGGGGCAGAACTGAGGTAAGAAGCCAGGAAGGGATTATGTACGTACTGCAGTCTGTATTGGGAACACTTTAATTTACAAGAGGGAGGATCTTCCTTTTTGGCTGCTGAACACAACTGGCCTGAGCCTGTCCTAGGAAAGTCAAGCTGCTTCCTGTGCATGGGGCCCAGCACGCCCCCTGCACATGTGGCTTCTGTCAGGAAGGAAAGGCATCCATCAGTGTGGCACAAAGCGGTCACCTTCGGACTTGCATGAACTCCTTGCGCAGCCAGAGAGAGTCCTGGTAGAAACGAGGGTCGCCCAGTCTCACCGCCGTCCGTTTGTACAGGTAATAGTAGAACACTGCCGCTGTGGGTAACGAGCAGACAGGAAGCCTCAGAGACGCTCCGAGTACCCGTGTGAGGTATGAGCATAACCTGAGGAGGCTGGGGGCCCTACCTCATGCCTTCCCAGTGACTCCCAACAACAGCAGAGGGCAGTAACCTCTCCTGCTCTTGGTGTGGCTGTTCCACCCAGCCCATGCCAGCAAGCCGGGCTCAAGGCCCTCACTGCCAGAGCCAGAGGTGGGCCCAAAGTGAGGCCTGAGGTTCTCTGGTCCTTACCTAGTCTCTGGAATACAAATAGCGTTTGAAGTCCATCTGTCCAGACAAAGCGGTTCGAGTCTTTCCAGCGTAAGTTCTGAAGGAGACACAAGTAGACAGGGAGGTGTTACGTAATGGCCCTGTAAGGTCCTGACGTCTCCCACTTGGTTAGCTGCGCAGATGCCACCTGGTTTAAAATCAGGCTAATCTCACCCTCTTTCTTTCCACAGCCCCAAGTCGTGTTTCTCAGAGGTACCTGAAGATCCTTTTGCTGCAAAGGGAATATCCTTTTAGCCCTGATGGAGGAAGTTTGAACTAAGCTATTTATTCCCTTTCACTCCACAGCCTTGGCCAAAGAGAAATGATATACATCCTCTCAGAAGTTCAGCCTGGTCACTGTCTTGCCTTGCAAATCTCAGGCTCAGCTCCTATCAGACAAAGGCTCAGGGTTTAATCAGATTAACGACTTTATAGCACAAAGCCAGGACCTAGTCTGGCTCCAGGAACCAGAGCAGAGACAGTCTTCCTCGGGAAGCACCTAGAGACTTCAGCACTGCTCTGCTTGTTTCCTGAGAGCTCTGCTTCTCTCCGTGGAATCACAAGGGCAACCCCATAGAAGGTTCAGTCTGAGAAGATGCCTGTAGTATAGGAATGACCAGAGAACCCTAAGGTGTCAACGTGTTCCATCAAAATGAGTACTGAAGACACACGTGAGACACCCAAAGAGATGGAAGAATTTGCGAAGCAGAAGAATTCTGAAACATGAAAACTGGATCTGCTCGGAAGCCTATCTCAGAACCAAAGGGAGGCATCTTGTAGGTTGGTTCTCCTTGTGTAAGTGACGGGCCGCAGCAGAGGGCATGAAGCACTAAAAGGCAAGCAGCCCTCTTGCTTGGCTATTTCCCCTGGGACACTGATTCCTAAAAATACCCTGGATTAACACCCACCTTCCCAAACAGCTAATGAAACAGATTTAACTTCCTGTTTTAGCCCGGGCAGACCTGTTTGGGGCAAAGATGATTTGAATGTTCCAGAAGTGTCCCTTGACTCTTGGATAAGGCTGTTCTTCAAACATAAGAGTAGGCAAAGTGCCCTATGAAACTCCCACGTACCTACTTGGCTCCAGGCCAGACCACATTTGTTTCACCTTTTCTCATCAAGGATTCTGTGAGATGTAAAATAACGATGCTGGGTTCCCAGAGAAAAGATATTTCTAGTCCTTTATGGATTCAACAATTCAGAGCTGCACTCTTACCATGACCCAGACATGAAGGGAGATGCTGAGGGCGAAGTACGTAGCTGTCAGGATGATGGTGCCTTTGAACTTATGGAACAGGAGGCTGACCAGGCCGGCCTGGAAGACGAAGGTGTTGAAGAACATGAGGAAAATGATGATGACGTTGAAGAGGACCGCAATGTCCTGGATGCTGCAGACATAAAACAAAGTACGGCCAAACGGAGGCCTGAGTAAGGACCCAAGAGCTGGCCTAAGTCCTAAAGGCTAAGGGACGCCGTGAGGTCTGTCCTTCCCTGGGATATAGTCCTCTGAAACTCCCCCAGAGGGAGCATAAGCTTTGGGCCCATCAGGTGAGTTGCAGTCCACAGACAAGGCTTTCCTGCTCTGACACTCTTAACAAACCTCCTAGAACTTGTGCGGGGAAGTTAATTTCCTCCCTACGTCCAGAAAATGCCAGCCCCATCTGTCGCATAACCTGGTCCTATCATTTTCATCTAACAAGACAGCAATGCCCTTTCCCTGATCTGTGCATGGCTGGTGCCTTAGTGCCATTCAAATCTCAGTTCAATTGTCCCCTTTCCAGAAAGACTTTAGCCCCGCTATCTAAAGTAGCCCTTCCCTACCCCTGCTACTTTATATCCATTGTATGACATTTATTACTATTTGAAATGACCGTTGTGTTTTTTTTAAATGTATTCATTATCTCCACTAGAATGGAAACCCCATGAGAGCAGGAACTTGTCAGACTTACCACTGCAACTAGAACACTGTCACTGGCAGGCCAGTGAATACTTGTTGAATGAAGGAAAACCGTATCTAAGACTGTGGTTTTCTGTTTGGAACATGCCTCATGAAATCTATAAATCATTGTGAAGGAAAAATGCCAACAGCTTCCATCTTATGGGATTCATACATGTTGTTAATATGATTACCCTTTTAACCTGCTTTTACCCTGCTATTGTATAATGCTCATGTATGACAGTAGTTTTACTTGCAGATGTAGGAAATGACTGGGGCAGCAGTCTGACCCTCATTTTCTATGTGAACTGCTCCCCGTGTCCCAAACCCTTGTCAGATGTATATGAAAACCGGACATGGAACGTGTATGTACCATGGAGTACTTAGGACAATGTGACATTTTTTCTCACTGATATTTCTCTATTAATAACTCTAAAATGTTAAATCACGATTGCCAGGGCCTTCAAACTGCGTGGGTTCAGCTCTCCAGCCCCACCCACTGAACTCACATGAAGAGCACCAGCTGGATGACGGGAGCCATTCGGAGTAGCTCCGAGAAGGAATTGACAAAGAGGTCATAGGACAGCAGCAGGAACTGCAGGGAGAGCACCAGGCTATAGTTACTGGTCTGAAGCATCTTCCTTTTGCTCTCTTGAGCCGCCAAGGGCACATCCCACAGTTCCCCAGAATACAGCTCCTGGCTTTTTCCCCAGCACCGAGAGAGAAGTGTCTAGTTGCTCAGAATCAGAGCTGTTTCGCTTGCTCTAAGATAAGGGCCTGTTGAGGCAAAAAAAAAAAAAAGAAGAAAAAAAAAAAGGTGGTTAGAAATTCATTAATACAAAAAACATTTACTGAGGACCTACTTGCTATGTGCCAGGCACCATTCTAGGTGCTTGGGATACATCAACGAACCAAACCACCAACAACAAAAAACCCCCGCTAGTCACTCCTAGGGACCCTTACCCTCAAATCTTTCTCCATGCCTGGAAACTTCTAAACACAGAGCTCTTTCTAACTATGTTTGATTCCAAAGGAGTCCAAGGGTACTACAAAGAGTGACTGTCTGATCATGTAATAATTCTAATTCTAATACTAATTACGCCAGCAAACTTTATATATCATTTATAATACAATGTGCAGGGGACTATTCAAAGCACTGACATTATTTAAATCTCACAATAACCCCATGAGGTAGAAGATATACTATTACTGTCCCCATTTTACAGATGGGACAATTGAGGTCCAGAGAGGTGAAATAATTTGTCCAAGGTCACATCGCTAGTAAGTGGCAGAACTGGGATTCAGATCCAGGCAGTTTGAGTCTAGAGTCTGTGCTCTTAACTACTGCACAAAGCTGCCTCTTACATAACTGATAGGCTGGTATGTTACTAGGCAGGGAAAATGTTGGCATAGGAGAAGTGGGAAGTGATGTAGGCGGAAAAAGCTGAGAGAAAATAGTGCTCTCCTGAAAAATTTTATGTTTAAGGTTATGGTAGCAATACAGTGGCACCAGATAAAGGGAGATGGGCCCTTTATTTTCATATACTGCAAGGCCCAGTTGCTCTGGGGGTGTCCTGTGACCCTCGCCTCCAGCTGGATTAAATTTACAAAGAAATTTCAAAATGCTTTGAAGTGTTAGACATTGAGATTAACATCTGTAAAATGTTTTACAATTTACAAACTTTTCATATTTATTACTTTAATCCTACAGCCATCTTAAAAAGTACCTGTTATTATGTATATAATTCCCATTTTACACAGAAGCTCTAGAGGTTAAGAAACCTTGCCCACTTCACCTGGTGGAGAAGTCGCACTTTGGTGGATGTATGAACGTGGTTTCTCAGCCTAGTTTCTTCCTTCATCAAATAATACTGATAGCTATCACCTACATACCAGCACCGTGATAAACTTGTAAACCAAGATACTTTCCTCTAATCCTCGCAACTACTCTGCAAAGTGGGAAAAAAACTATCGCAATTTTACAGGCAAGGGCACAGGGTCAGAGTTCAAGCCATCCCTTCAGGTCGCGGGTGAGCAGAGCCGGGATTCACTAGGTATGACACCCACGCCCGTGGTCTTAACCACTACTTCGCAGGCCACCTGAGGGCTGTTGCGAGAATCCGTTGTATAGAACGACCCACCGCGCTCTGCGGGAAGGACCAGCATCTCCGCGAGTTTAGGGCAGCGGTATTTCGCAAGGTAATGAAGCAGTGTTCAGTTTACCCACCGCTCCCTGCCGGGCTCCCTTTGTCTCCAGGGCAGTTTTCCTCACCCTTCCCAACCTACTTTAAAATGGGGCTGCCTCGGCAAGAAACCAAAACCTAAACAATAGCAACAAAAATTCCGACTTCTGCACACATTAACCTACTCCCCATCAAGCGCTCTCACCTCCACGCCTCAACGTCGGTTGTCATGGGGACACCCGTTCCGACTTCCGGAAACCGATGGTAAGTTCCGGAAGTAGCCGAGGCGGGTTCCGTCTGCGCCGTGCTGCCCGCTAGTCCTCAGCTTTCTCTCCGGGCTCTATGGGCAGCCCGGACGCCACTTTAGAGACCCCCGCTTTCTTGGGCCCGTCCCTCCCCGAGCCTTCCCAACATCGTCGCCCCCGTCTTCTGGGCCTCGCAGCCGCTGCCCAAGTCCTGCCTGGGCCGCGCGTAGCCTTGCAGAGGGCCAGCCCTTCGCGAGAGGCCTCGTGTCGGCCCGAACATCTCCTCTTCCACGGGATGGGGGATGAGGGACAGGGCCGACCCTTGACGGCGTTGTTGGCCCCTAGAACCCGGGGCTTGAGGGGAAATTGCTCGCGGTGGAAGTGCAGTTGGGATCGGCGGCTCGGCGCATTGGAAGCAGGAGACCCAGCGGTCCGGACTTCATTTCCCAGGCAGCCACGCGCGCAACCGGAAGTGTTGCGAGCTTATAAAGGGCGAGGTGGTCCAGCCTGCCCCTCCTAGGGCGGCGGTGGCAGGTGCGTGCTGGTGTCCCTTGGAGTCCCTGGACTTCAGTCCCTAGGAGCCTCGGGAACGGCGGCGGGCGCCGGGTGGCGAGAGGCGGGTCTTGGAGACCCCAAACCCAACTGCATCCCACTGTGGTTCGGGGGTGAGAAATAGCCTGGGCTGGGAGTTCAAGGACCTGGGTTCGAGTGCTCGCTCCGCTGCCACCTCGCTTCGCACTCTCGCGACCCCTCCCCCGGCCTCAGTTTTCTCTTTTAGGAAATGAACGCGGCTCTCCGTGCGATTCCTTCCACCGCGAGCGTGGTGGTTGTGAAGGGACGAAAGCTCTTCAGAAGTCGCAGTCAGCAGGCAGAGCCCCCCGCCTTAATTTGCACCCAAGGTTAGCTGGGACCTCCTTGGTCCCAGGCAGAGGAGTCAGGGATCTGCCCTGGGGCTCCTGAAACGGTTCTCCCCGGACACCTGAGCCAGACCAGAGCAGAGTCCGAAGGCGAGTCTGTAATAGTGCTAGTGCTAACGAAGTCTGCTTATCTACCTCCTTACTGGAATTTAGGGCCCCTCACTCCTCTAAGAACTGACTTTACAGAAGCTACGCTTGGAAGTGAGGGGTCCTTGGAGCTGAGGGGAAGTGAACTTAGGTTCCTGTACCAGCTCTGCTACTCGCCTGGGCCAAGTCACAGTCTTTCTTTGAGCCCCAGTATTTTTAACCTGTAAAATAAGAGTTTAGGATGAGAGTCCTAAGTTTCAGGATTCCCAAAGCTCCCATCATTCATTTGGGACCGGGGAGCAACAAAATGACTTTTCTTTCTGTTTCTTCATCTATCTGTAGTTCTGAAATATAAAAGTTGTAAGAGTTTGAAATAGAGCCTTTTCCTAAGACTAAGGGCTGAATGGGAAATACAGGCATACCTCCCTTTATTGCACCTTGCTTTATTGCGCTTCACCGCTTTTGAGTTGTTTACAAATGAAGGCAGGATCCTCCACCAGCAAAAAGATAACAACTGACTTTGTTGTGACACTCGCTTTATTGCGGTGGTCTGGAACCAAATCCGCAATATCTCTGAGGTTTGCCTGTCCCCATTTCTTACCCCGGGGCCTGATCTGTTTCCATGGAGCTTGGGAGAATCCCTTCTGCAGAGGGATTGAGGAGGGTATTACATTGGAGAGTGGACCCCTTAGATCAGGGTCAACAAACCATAACCCACAGACCAAATTTAACTCGCTTGCATGGTTTTTACTTTTTTTAAAAAAAAGATTTTATTGGGGAAGGGGAACAGGACTTTATTGGGGAACAGTGTGTACTTCCAGGACTTTTTCCAAGTCACGTTGTCCTTTCAGTCTCAGTTGTGGAGGGCGCAGCTCAGCTTCAGGTCCAGTTGCTGGTACTAGTTGCAGGGGGCGCTGCCCACCATCCCTTGCAGGAGTCGAGGAGTCGAACCGGCAACCTTGTGGTTGAGAGCCCACTGGCCCATGTGGGAATCAAATCAGCAGCCTTCGGCGTTAGGAGCACGGAGCTCCAACTGCCTGAGCCACTGGGCTGGCCTGGTTTTTACATTTTTTAAGCAATTGAAAATGAAAAGTGATATTTCGTGACATGAAAATGATATGAAATTGAAATTTCAGTGTCTATAAATAAAGTTCTGGAACACAGCTGTGTTCATCTGTGAAGGTGTTGTCTATAATTGCTCTTGCACTATATCAGCAGAGTTGACATAGTTGTGACACAGACCATGTGGCCGGCAAAGCCTAAAGTATATTTACCATTCTGGCCCTTCACAGAAGAGTGCTGACTTCTATCTTAGAATGGGGCTCCACAAAGTGAGGGTAGAAAAGGAGAACACACCCGTAGTAGGCATATCCTGAAATCATAGCACAGCCTGCTGTCTTAGAGTAAATGAGAAGACATTAGCATTTGGAAATTAGCAGATATTAGAAGATAGTAGCAATTTTCACTGCTTTCTTCCTTTTTCTCTGCTTTTGCTGTATTTCAGGCAGAGGGACGGCTCTGTATACTGTGAACAGTATAACATTGCAGCCCTCTGTTAGGAAGGTGCCCATTGTCTATTCCAAGTCTGTTCTAGAGCAGTAATCCAGGACCTCTTCCTGGGGGGACGGGGTGGGGCAGGCGGGGAGGGTGAATACAGTCCCTTTTGGATTATATTTACTTCCTCCCTTTAACAAAGGAAAAACTGAAAGTAGATATTGTTTGGTGGATAGAGCCTACTGACCTTCATGCTGACATAAAACTTCACTGGGCGGTGACTGAAACTTCCTCTGCTCTTGCAGGAACTAACGGGACAGCTCATGCTGGGTAGCAAATCTCTGAGCTCAATAGTTAAATCATGAAGCTTCTAGGAAGCTGGTGGCATGATTTTCTCCTTCCAGCCCCATGGAAGCTTGTCCCCCCCAAACCCCTGACCTTAGATGACCCTTCCTCAGAGATTATTGCCAACTTGGATCACCTTGTGAGAGCTCAGTGTCTGTTCTGGTTAGGTGGACACCTGGCACGGAGAGAGATGGCATGGCATGGAATCAGGGCTATTTAGAGGCCTGGGCAGGCACGGGGGCCATGAGCTTCAGGTTTTTGTTAATAGGATGAAATGCTGTGACAATACTAAGAAAAGTATAATACTTGACTCGCACAATGTCCTTACATACATTTTCTCACTTGACCTTATGACAACCTGTGGTCGAGGGAAAAACACGGGCCTGAAGCCAAACAGATAAGGGTTTGGAACTCCCTGCCCACTCACTGGGTTCTAATGCTGGCTACTTCATCTTCCTGAGCCTCAGTTTCCTTATCGGAAATGGGGATGATAACTCTGCACAGAGTTGTCAAGAGAAAATGGGATCATGCGTGTAAGGTTCCAGTACAGTGTCCGTGCGTAGCTGCCTTTCAGTAAATTATATTATTGCCATGCCTTTCTTCCAGATGAGGGGACTGAGTCATACAGATGTTCAGTGACTTGCTTAAGGTACCTCACTTCATAAGAGTTAGAGCCCAGGCTACCACTCCGTCAGCCTGCCACCAGGTCTAAAGGTAAGGAACCAAGTGTTTTATCTCTGGGAGCTCTTGGCTATTTTAGGGGCCTCTTCTTTCTGTTAGCTGGTTCAGATCCACGGACCTCAACTACAGGCATCCACAGTGTCACCTTCTTGGTGTGAGTCCCTGGAATGTTGTAACTGCCTGGAGAGCTGGACCCATGCAGCCTACTCATTAGCTGAAAGCAGGGGCAGTCAGTCCTGTGACTGCACTTGCTGCTAACCCACACGCCCACTCGCCTGGCTTTTAAGAGCAGCGGCTCAGGGGCCTGGGCATTCTCCATGTCTGAAACCAGAGTTGGTTTCTGCGTTTATCAAGCACATGTAGAAATCTCAAAGTACGTACCGCAGGTTGTCAATAATTTTGTTGCATTCAACGTCGATGAGCTGCCATCGGAGCTTAACTCTTATTTATATCAATTAGCCTGTGGTAAAACTGGTCTCATTATACATCATTTCACCACAGTCCCACGAACCCATCGACGACAGTAAGGGAGGATGTACTGTAAGCTCTTGCTTTCTAGACCATGAGATCTTACTTCCTCTTTTGTCCTCTGGACTTTCCCCAGAGGAAGAAAAAGCACAAGTCGCAGGCCTGGGGACAGCTGAGGGCCCGCGCCCGATTTCAGGTGTAGAGTGTGGGGACGCTGGTGTGAAGGCCTGAGCTCACCTTCTCAGTGGGAGGATTCGCCCCACAGAGTTCACTCTCTGGGGAAGAACTTTTCTGTAGAAGTGGGATCCCATAGGACCTCCTCCCAGCCAGCCTAATAGTACTGTGTTTGCCCCTTGTTGGCTGTGATTTTGCCTCCTGAGGTTAGACCCGAGGGCCTGGGCGTTTGTGTGATTTAGCCTGGATTTTGATTCCTGTGCCTCCGTGTCTGTGGGGAGGTAATTCCGGTCCTGTGAGGGGAGATGCCTCCCAGGGCTCTGGGCCCAGAGCTGTGGCATGAGCCGCAGCGGAGGAGCCACCTCTCCAGGGCCAGCCGCAGGCCTGGCTGGCTGCACTCTGCACTGCCGGGTGCTGGAGTGGGGCCTCAGTCACTGTCCCTAACCAGACATCAGGCCCGCCCAGCCACCAAGGCCTCATCGGGTCGTGTCCAGGCTGATGGCAGGGGAACTGAAGCAAAAAGTGTCCACCCTTCGGCCCGAGAGCAAGGTCTTTAGCTGGTGTGCAGGGTGTACCCGAGCCGGCAGGGACGTGTGATTTCTGCTGCTTCCAGGGGTGCCTGGTGAGGATGGCTGTGCGATGGTTTTACCTGTCTGTCCTGGCACTGTCGTCCCTGGGCTTGATGTGCATCTTCTTCACCGTCTATTGGATGCAGAGCTGGCACGGTGGCTTTGCCTGGGATGGCACCATATTCACATTCAACTGTCACCCGGTGCTCATGGTCACTGGGATGGTGGTGCTCTACAGTGCTGGTGAGTACGGGGTGGCAGGGCGGACGCGCTCTAGCCCAGGCCTGGTGGGCCAGCGCTCTCCCTCTCAGGGCTGGCCTTTGTCACTGTTGGGTTCAGGGCTATGGAGGTTGGGTGAGTTGGTCTGTCCCTGCGCCCAGGTGTCATTTGGAAGAAGTAGTGAGAATGGGGGCATCTGAGAAGGGCAGCTTCATGGATACACTAGAGCAGGGGTTGGCAAACTTTTTCTATAAAGGACCGGGTAGTAAATATTTGAGGCTTTGCAGGCTATACGATCTGTGTTGCAGTGACTCAGCCCTGCTATTGTATTGAGAGAGTAGCCGTAGACAACAGGAAAATACATGCATGGCTATGTTCTAGTAAAACTTTATTCACAGAAGTAGGTGGTGGGCTGGATTTGGCCTGTGAGCTATAATTTGCCAACCCTATTGTAGGGAGCAGGAGGTTGAAGCCTCTCATGGCATCGTGGGTCCTTACGTACGGGATGTGCTTACTTCTGCCAGAGCCGTGTTTGCCCCTTGCATTCAGACCTGGGCCTCGGGGCCCCGGAGAGCCTCATTTTCCCCACTTATAACATTGGAATGATGGTGACATTGATAATAACAGCTTCCCCTGTGTACTTCAGATACCGCATCCCATTTTGTTCTCACAGGAAGCTTGTGAGGTGGGCTCTATTGTTATCCCCACTCTACAGATGAGGAAACAGATTTAGAAAGAAGATGCCAAATAGCAAAGAAGCAGAGTCAGGATTTGGGCCTAGGTTATCTAACCTTACAGCCTATGTTCTTGGTAACTAACCTCAGTTATCCAGTGAGAATTTAGTTAGATGACGTAATGAATGTGACATTGTTTTCTAACTTGCAAGACTTCATACAAACTACCTTCATTATTGTAATGATAGAAGGGCAGATCCAAGGGCCAGCCCGGTGGCTCAGGCGGTTGGAGCTCCGTGCTCCTAACGCTGAAGGCTGCCAGTTCGATTCCCACATGGGCCAGTGGGCTCTCAACCACAAGGTTGCCGGTTCAACTCCTCGACTCCTGCAAGGGATGGTGGGCAGCGCCCCCTGCAACTAACAATGGCAACTGGACCTGGAGCTGAGCTGCGCCCTCCACAACTAAGATTGAAAGGACAACAACTTGACTTGGAAAAAGTCCTGGAAGTACACACTGTTCCCCAATAAAGTCCTGTTCCCCTTCCCTAATAATAAAAATCTTTAAAAAAAAGAAAAGAAAGAAAAAGAAGGGCAGATCCAAGAAAGTTGCTCCTCCCTTTTCATCACTGTCCCTTCTCTCCCGCCTTCACGGCTGACTGTTATCTCAGAAATGATGCGAGGATAGAAGACGCTGAGGAGTTGATACCAATGTGCTAGCATTTCCTTCTTCCCTCGTTGGGAGGCTCTGTGCGACCCTGTCAGGGTAATTCCCTTAATGTGTGGTGGGCATGAGGGGAAGAGGCTGAGCCCTGGACTGCTCTCTCCTGCAGCGTCGCTGGTGTATCGCCTGCCCCAATCATGGGTGGGGTCCAAGCTGCCCTGGAAAATTGCCCACGCAGCCCTGCAGCTGATGGCCTTCATCCTGACCGTGCTGGGGCTGGTGGCCGTCTTTAAATATCACAACCATGCAAATATTGCCAACCTCTACTCCCTGCACAGCTGGCTGGGCATCACCACCGTCTTCCTCTTCGCCTGCCAGGTGGGTGCTCTCTACCCTCCTTTGGGTTCCCACTGCTGGATGGCAGCCACGGGCTCTGCTTGGGGCTTCACTTGCATAAGCATAAATATTCCCTCTGCTCATCATTGTCTGGAGATGGCCTTGCAGGGCACGTCCTATAGAATGGGCAGTTTAAAGGGCTGTAAGAGATGGGTGGTTCCTGCTCTTACCCATCACACTGCCCGTTGTCATCCAGAGTGCTCTGCGCTAACTTTGTCATAGCATGTGCCATGTTGACTCTAAATCATCTTTTCCTCCTTCCCCACTCCCACCTTTCTGTGAACCAGAAGTAATTCTACAAGTGGTTTCCGTGTTCTGATGTCAGTGCTGTATAAGGGAGGAGTTTTATGAGCCAGGACTGGAGGGAAACAAACAAGGATGGCTGGGTTTGCAGGAGAGTGGGGTTGTAGTTAAGCATTTCATGAAACGTTATTGTTTGTGTAAGAGAAACAAACTATGTTGGGGAAGCTCGGTGTGGTGCTGGGGCAATGCCTGGTGGGAGGTTTGAAGTGGGGAAGGAGGACGAAGGTTCACTGACAGGTAGGAGGCGTGACCTGGGACACCTTTGGTATGGTCAGGCACTTCCTCCCTGTGTCCACAGTGGTTCCTGGGCTTTGCCGTCTTCCTGCTGCCCTGGGCGTCCATGTGGCTGCGCAGCCTCCTTAAACCCGTCCACGTCTTCTTCGGAGCCTCCATCCTCTCTCTGGCCATTGCATCTGTCATTTCCGGCATTAATGAGAAGCTTTTCTTCAGTTTGTGAGTAGTATGGGGTCCCAACTCTACGGTAGAGGGGATAGAATAGGGTCTTCAAAAGATGTGCCCTGTGATCATAGAACCCACCGAAGGGAGGGGGCTGTTGGGATCGGGCTCGTTCCCGACCGGGAAGCAAATGGTCTTGCTTTAGGTTGAGATTGGTAAATCGGTCAGCAGGTGTTTATCCAGCATCAAATTGACTGAGCACCTACTGTGTGTCAGAAACTTCTGAGCAACTAAATCGAATCCTCTGCTTGTCCCACAACTTCAGTACTGTCGTCATTGCCACTTAGAGACGGGTTCCGAGGCACAGAGTTCCCTCACAGATAAAAAGAATTTTGCAGGTGTTCGTTGTGGCAGGAACTTAGAAAGTACGTCAGCCGTCTGAGTCACAGCTGGGCCTGGGGAGCTTTCTCACCAGGACCCAGTGGCACTGATTCTCCCACTGGGCAGAAACGGGTAGGAAAGTCTCTCAAGGGCCCATGTTTCATCATGTCCAGGAAAAATGCCACCAAGCCGTACTCCAGCCTGCCTGGTGAGGCGGTCTTTGCCAACAGCACGGGGATGCTGGTGGTGGTCTTCGGGCTGCTCGTGCTCTACATCCTCCAGGCTTCATCCTGGAAACGCCCAGAGGCAGGGGTCGTGACTGAAAGACAGGTATGGGGTCCTGGTCTCCTGTGCCAGGTTGGGGTAGGGCAGGGTCGAGAGAAGGGTCACCCAGGAAAGGCCTGGGCCTTCTCGGGGAGACCAACCCAGTACCACGGTGGGAAACCAAGTGGCTGGAAGGTGGGGGTAGGTTAGCTGTTGGGGAGCACCATGTCAGGCCAGCACATCCCAGCCATCGTAGCAGAGGGCTGCTGAGGCTCAGGGGTTCCTGGGGGCCTGTCCACTGGGAGAGGGCAGGGATACTCCCTTCCCCAAATTCCTGTGCTTTCACGAGGGGAAGCGTGGCCTTACTTTCCCCACGGAAGGACCTGAGCGTGATGAGTGGTGTCATTTCTACTTCTCCAGCTTTGGGGCTGGTCCAGTGGGACGGGAGCCCTATCTAGAAGGCGCTTGGTGACAAGCTGAGCGCTTGGGCAGGTTTCGCCCGTTCTTGGCCAGGGCCAGGATGCGGTGAGGTGAGGTGTGCCTCATGCTGAGGGACTTGGAGGCTTCCCTGAAAGATGTGGTGGCTTGAGCGGAGACTGCTCTGCAGCTTGGGGGGGTGGTGCGTCCTGGAGGTCAGGGGCCTTTTCGATATTATGTCATTAACCGCTGTGTGTCTGCCTGTCTTTCCAGCCCCTGATGCATGAAAGGGAGTGAAGCGGGAAGGGGCTCCCAGGAGCAGTTGGTGGCACGCTCTGGACTCTCCAGCTCTCATCTACCTGGGGCTCCCCCCTGGTTTCGGCAACAGACTTGCTTTGGGCTCTGGCCCCAAACCTCTCCTTTACTCCGTATTGGGCCTGCTCTCTCCACCAACTTGCTGCCCACCGCTTTTCTTGGTAACTTTGACTTCTGCACCCCTTCTTGGCATCGACTTCTGAGGTCCCCATTTATACAGGCCCTCCTGGCCCTGGCTGCTCACACCGCTCCTGCTGTCTGTCTGAAGTCAAGCTGATTTCCCCTTTAGATCCCTCAGGATGTGGTAGGAAATCCGAAAGCTCAGATGAGCTGGGACTCAAGTGCAATCTGTAATGTGGGAAGTGAGGGAGTGGTACCCGGCAGCTTTTCCCATGAAATTGTGCGTTTCATTTAGGGGCTCGCCATGGGCAGGCTTCTTCTGCTGTGACCTCCATCCTGCCCACCTGGACGTGAGGCTGGGCAGGACCATTGTGAGGTGATGGAAGGAGACGGGAAAATGGTTGTAGGGCAGCTTCTGCAGAGGAACAACTGAGGCCCTGACTGCTGTCTGCTGTTGTCTCACGTCACTGTACTGTCTGCATCCATTGTGACCGTGTGGCTCTACGTCTTCTAGCTGCTGCTACAGCTGGTGCCTGGATCCCAGCCTGTCCCTGTGACTTACGTGCCTGTCACTGTTGGGCAGCCCTATCAACTCTGGTAATGCACTCTCCCAAGTAGAGACAACCTGTCCCCAGCTGCCCCAACAGGGATATGAGTAGCAGGGGTGCCTCAGACTTCCTCTCCCTCGCCAGCTTGGGGCTGCCCTGCCTGTCCCTGGGCAGGTTCAGTCAAACTTGCTCTCTTGGCAGGGCCCTTGCCCCGCTGATTTTCACACTCCAGCCCCCCCCACAACACATGCCAAACTTGTGGTGCATTGTGCCAGCAGAGCCTGGGAGCCACGGCCACCTCCAAGGGAGTTCTGGCTGAGCGTCCAAGTGCCTCACCCGTCAGTGTCGTGTGTCATGCCAGAATGAGAGCTGTCGCTCTTCTCCGGGGAGAAACTGGTGGGGAGGGAGGAGTCTGGCTGGCTCCTCTCCTACCTATTGGTATTGGCATTGATGCTGTGGCTTTTCCTGCCCCCTCCAAACAAACCCTGCTGGGTCCTGATGCCACACTGCTGTGCTTAGATGCCAAGCAGCGTGAGGCTTGGGCTTCAGAGTGCGCTACTCCCTGGCCAGTGGCAGTGAGGCCGATTGCCCACCCCAACCCCACATGGCCAGATGCCAGCTTAGACGGAACCTAAGTGGCTGAAGCCTGCAAAGCCATTGGGATGACTGCCAGGCAACTTGGTCACATGACCAGTCCCCTCCTTCCATATGTATAGGCATTTCACCTGTTTATGAAGACTGATTTTCATTAAACGTATTTTTAAGAATCAAATCCTTCTCTGCTGAAATGTCATTGTGGTTAAATGAGCTCTGCGCAACTTGTAAAAGCCTCAGGACAGTTGTGACTCTGAGACCCGGGGAGTGACAAACTAGCAACTAGAAGGCACCAAAAATCCACGACTGTCCCCGGAGTCGCATGGGGCTCCTGACACGTATGGATGTCCTTAATAGTGAATGGCTTTTGAGCCCTTGGTTGCCTCATGAGGAAGGAAATGTTTCCCATTTTACAGTCCGGGACACAAAAGGATTAGTGACTTGCCCGAGGTTACCCAGCCAGGAAATGGCACAGTTGGCATTCACAGGCCAGATGTCTGATGCCAGATTCTCCTCCCAGCTGCTGGGTGTGTGCGTCTGCGCAGATAACTGCGCCTTGTGGTGGGGACGCTGGGCAGAGAAGCCCAGGGATTGAGGGAGCCTGCAGCCAGGTTTGGGCAAAGTGAATGCCAGGGGCCCCCCGCCCAGTGTGCCCAGCCGCAGATGCCGCCGGGCAGTGGAAAGAATGACCTGGAAGGAGCTGGATGCAGACACCAGTGATAACAGGAACTCCCTGTGAGGGACCCCTCACCATCAGCTCATTGGAATCCTTTCCCACATCCCTACAAGGCAGGCACCATTCTGATTGTACAGATTCCGAGAGGCTAAACCGTAGGCCCGAGTTTTTGGGGCTGCTGTGAAGCAGAACCAGGATCCAGTCATGTCTGTGTGAGTCCATGGCAACGCCTCCAGCCGCTCCGCCACACCGAGTACGGGCCAGGTGAGCGCTGCCCCGTCCACTGCACCACACTCGGCAGTGCCATCAGTCATGGCTCTAGAGCAAGCGGGGGCGGCTTGGGTGCAGCTTCTGTTCCACCACTGAGCCTTACAATATGATTTCTTGTCCTCCTGGTGTCCCATTTGCCCATTTGATTCCTGAAGAATCAGTGGGTTCTCTTAGTTTACTGCTGAGAAAAGCACACCCTCAGGTGTGGTATGTGTATTAGGAAGACAGGAATGGGGATCCCAGTGGAGCCAGCCCAGCCGCGCAGACCCGGTCTTTGCAGCTCAGGTGGTAGGAGATGGGGCATGATCCTCTCCACCAGGAGCCGAGGTCTCTGTCACTGGGGCAGCAGTGGGGCCACTGCTCACAAGCCTGGAAAAAGGTCCCTCAGAAGAAATAGGAACTCTGTTGCCTCAGCATGGTTTATTAGCTTGCTTTTCCACTCTGGCTCAGGTTCGGCTACAGAGAAGCCTTTCACAGGGAGTCTTAAAACCAAATTAGCATTGACTAATGTTAAAGGCTCTACTGCCTCTGCTAAAGCCCAGAGTTGGCTGGGGGCAGACTGGGGTGGCCCTGGGACCCCACCCTCCCTGAGGAGGGATAGGGCAGTGCTGAAGAGGCATGTGACCCACTCGGCCTGCAGTCTGCAGTGGAATAGTTCTGGAGGCTGGTAGGGGATTCCCTGCCAAACTCAGGACAGGCCTGAGGGGTGAGGGGTGAGGGAGGGTGACAGCTGGAAGATAGAAGTGACAATGGCCACCTCGGCACAGCAGTGAGAGTTACTGAGGTCCAGGGAGGCATTCACACACCCTGGCTCTGCAAGACCTCCAGGATGGCTCGGAGAATGGCCGCGGCCGCCACTGCCCCAGGGTCCGGCTGATCCAGCCGTGCAGAACTGATATAACTGGCTCTTCCTGCTCCAGCTTCCATGTTCTTGGTGGCCTGGGCTGCGGCTTCTGCACTCTGAGGGGGTGGGGGAGGAGGTTGAAGGATGAGCCACCAGGCCTCCTTCCTGCCATGGAGCCTGGAGGACCCTTCTGTCCCAGCTCTGCCAGCACCCTCTGTACTGTCGCCAGGTAGAAAGGTCACCTCCCACCTGCCTCTTAGCAGGACAGGCGGCCACCATTTCTGAGGACTGTTGTGTCCCAGATACCATGCTGGGGCTCTACACATCTCGTTAGCCTCACAACACCCTCCGAGACTAGTCATCTCTCTCTTTTTTTTTTTCTTTCCCCTTCTTCTGTCCCCCCCCACACACACACACATACACACTCCGGTTCAAGCCGTTGTTTCTCAGTCTAGTTGTGTAGGACACAGCTCCCTGGCCCGTGCTGGTGTTACGAGCCTTACGCTCCCCACGGCTGAGGTGGTCGGTCGCCAGTCGTTGGTTGGCCACTCAAAGCAGCTTACGGCAGCTCATGCCGGCTGCTGGCCACTTATGCTGGCTGCCGGCCACTCACGCAGCCCACCAGCCGTTCCTGGTCACCCACGGTAGCACATAGCAGCCCATGCCGACCTCCTCTGGCTGCTCTCGGAAGCTCAGCTCCAGGGAGAGCCATTTTTCACAATCTTAGCTGTAGAGCGCGCAGCTCACTGGCCCATGTGGGAATCGAACTGGCAACTTCAGCATTAGGAGAAGGGTGCTCCAACCACCTGAGCCACCGGGCTGGTCCCCATCTCCATTTTTAGGGGAGGAAACTGAGGCATAGGAAGGTCATTAACTTGCTCCGAGTCCACCTCCCTGTATGGCTGGACCCAGCCTTACTCACCTTGACTGCTTTGGTCAGGATTTGGAACAGATCAGCCCCTGGACTTTTCCAGGCTTGGAGCTCCTGCCCTGCTGCCCACAGAGAATCCAGCTGGACAAGGTGAGAAAGAGGGGGCTGAGGACAGGCCCTGCCACTCAGGGTGGCCTTCAGGGCTTCTGTAATCAAAGGGGCAAGGGCGAGGCTGGGTACACACCATAGTCCTGTCCCCTGGGGCAGCCTTTCCATACCTGGCGGGAAAGAGAGCAAATGAGGCTCACTAGGGAATCACTTTGGGAGTGGGGACAGGGCCTGGCTGGGAGCAGGTGACATCAACCAGCTCCCTGAGCCCAGCCCTGATCTAAGGCTCAGGGCTCTGACTCACTTCTGCATGGCCTCCAGGCCGGCATCCATGGCAGCAGACCAGGCTGGGAGGTCAGTCTTGGCCTTGAGCGGCTGGGCTGCTGCAGTCAGGAACAGGCCATACAGCTGGGGAGGATCAGAATGCTGAGCACTCGGCTGGCCTGGGCCTCAGCCATCCTGGCACCCCGCGTGTCCTCTGTCCGCCCTGGGGGCTGCCGGCACTCACTGCCCCAGATGAGCCTCCCATCTTCTCCAGGAGCAGGAGGGACAATTTGGAGAGTAGCTGGGCAGGGCTGGCAGGGGGTGGGCCTTCCTTCAGCCATTCCTGGATCGCTGCAGGCAGAGAGGTGGCGAGGAATTCAGAGACCCTCCCTCCCATCTGCCTGAACCCCAACAAGTACCCAGGCCCCACTGCCAGGCAGCAGGAACGGGCCCTGGAAGAGGCGGAGGGAACCCACACGAAAAGAGTACGACTCCCTTTCTATATCCAGCGTGCAGTCTGGAGGGGTGGGAAACGGTGACTGACAGGGAACTCGGCAGTCACCAGCAGGTGAGGCCTGCCTGGATAACCTCCCCTGACATTCCATAGCTCACTTCCCTATTTCGTTTCTTCAGTTTTCTCCTCAGCCCTTTGCACTACCATCCTCTATCTTTTACTGATGGTTATTGTTTGTCTCCCCACCAGAACACAAGCCATGAGAGCAGTGATTTTGATCTATTTGCTCACTACGGTATCCACAGGGTCGGGAGCAGAGCCTGGCCTGTGGTAGGGTCTAGACACATTTTTCTTGACCGAACGATGGTGGACAATGAACAACTGTTCACTAGCCCAGGTTAGTCAAGAAAAACAAGGACAATAGAATGAATTCGCCTTGAATCTAAAGTTATTATTCGTTGCAAAATGTTGCATTTGGTTCTGTGATAATTACCATCCCACACTTGTAGTGTTAGAGGGCCTTGTCTCTCCGAAAACAGGTGGGAGGGTGCGAGGTTTGTGAATGGCCGTGCTTGGCAAAATAAAAGTTGGCAACCCACTCCAAATGTTGTTGAAATTGTCCTGGTTCATGAAATGCCGAACTCTCAGAACCAAGTGCCACCAGCCCCTTCCTGACCCCAGCGGGGCCCCGGCACCAACCTCTGGCAGCGCGGCTGTGGGTGGTACCACAGTCCCCGTCACCGGCAGCACGGTCCAGGGCGTTGAGCTGTTCCTCCAGGCCCAGGAGGCTGGTGCACACCCGTTCCAGCACAAGTACCATCCGCTTTGAGCCTAAGCCTGGACAGGGAGGATGGCGGGAAGAGGCGTGCCTGACCCTTCTCACAGCTGAACGTGACGGTATGTGTGGTATGGGACCCTGCACACCCTACACCCCTCAGGGCTCAGGCCAGTGCCCTGGGCCACCTGCCCCAACAGCAGGGCTGGGTACCTCCTGCAGCAGTGGAATCAGGGGCGTCCAGGGGCTTGGCAGGGGCTGCCCGGCTCCGCTTCCGCCCAGTCACAGAGACCTTGGGCATGTTGGGCCAGGCCAATGCCATGGTTTCAGCATCTAGTGACAGCAGGAAGACGCTCTTAGACACAGGCTGGCCAGTCAGGCATTAAGTGGGGCCTGGATTCCCCACGTGCTGGCTAGCCACCTCCACCTCAAAGAGCAAGTCCTGAGAACCTACTTTTACAAGGGAAGGCGGCGGTGTCCCTAGGGATGTTCCTAATACCAACGCCCCCACAGCCATGTGAGAGGTGGAGAAGGCCGGAGAAGTCAGCAAGGGCCTCTCCACGGGGCCTGAATGTCATGGTGGGCCCTGATGAGGTCTCTCCAAGTCCCCCTGGGTCCTGGCTTCAGTGACCCCATGTTCCAGTCTCACCTATTAGTTTCAGGAGGGGCTCATCCACCAGCAGAAGGGTGAGAGAAAGGCCAGGCATCTCTAGAGCTGACATGAAGGTACCCACGAGGGCACGGGCAATCTTCACCCCGCGGTCCTCTGCAACAGCAAAGCATGGACGTCCGCGATGGAAGGGGGGAAGGGCGATATTCCACCCCCCACCACCCACTGGAGCATCAGAGAAAGAAACAGAGTAAGAGAAAAACAGGGACTGTGGAAGCTGGGGCCCTGAGGTGAGACCTGCTCAGGGCATTCCTCCATAATGCCCTAAATTATCATGTTCCCCAGAGAGGTCCTTTCTGTAGGGGCAGATGGGTAATTATAGGTCTCATTTACCGAACTCTTACAGGTACTAGGCACTATAATAAGTGTGTTACATATGTGTAATCTAATTTAATCCTCACAAGCACCCTATGAGGCAGGTACTATTATTGTTACCCCCTGTCTGCAGACAAACAACAGGCTCAAGGCTCACAGCAATTAGGTGGCAGAGTGACGATCTAACTCGGGCTTGTCTGACTGCACAGCCCACGCTCTTAGCCATCACAAGACCCTATGTCAGCTGCTTTTCTTATGTCCAGTTTCAGAGGGCAGGAGAGAAGAAGCTCCGGGGGTGGGGAGATCCCCTCCCAGGGTGGGACTCACCCAAACAGCGGACAGCAGCATCGGCGATGATGCCCAGTTCCAGGAATGACAGGCCACCCAGGTTGTTGACCATCAGCGCCACCGAGGAGCCTGTGGGCAGACATGACACCCTGCTGAGACTCTCTGGGCTCCCCTACCCAGGAGGGAGGAAGGGCTGGGAGACTGAAGGCAGGACAGCCCCTCACCAGCCTGCACAGGCACATGCGACACATTGGAAGGGTTGGTCATGTGGTCGAGCATGAGTGTCACAATCTCGTCGGCGGTTGCCATCTGCCAGAGGGAGCCAGGAATGAGCTATGTCCCAGGCCTTGGCCACTCACCCACTCATCCACCTACCCACCCACTCACCCATTCACTCGTCCATCCGTCTGTGCATCCACCCTGGGCCAGGGAGTCCACCTACCTTTATGCGGCGCACACCAGCTTCCCCGTGGATCCCTGTGGACAGATGCAGTCATTGCTGACTCACTCAGGCCTGGAGATTCGCTCATCGTTTTTTTGTTTTTTTTTAATTAAGGATTTACTAAGTGCTCAGCACTTGGCTAGGTGCTGTGTACGTGGGAAGTGGGGGTGCAAATGGGCAGAATAATAAAAAATGCACAGTCTCTGCTCTCCAGGAGCTATGGCTTGGTGGTGGAGAGAGCCAAGAACTTAACTTTTAACTAGTTCAGTAGCTTTAACTAGAGGCAGTCACAGTGAGGCCACGTGATGCTTCTGCCCGTCACTTTGGAAGCACAAGGGAGGAAGAGGGGAAGCTTTGCAGCTAGGGTGGCCTTGGAATGGCCCTTGAAAGAAGAGCTGCATTTTGACAGGACCTGGGAATGGTGTGAGCAAAGGCAGGGAGGTAGGCTGTGTATAGAGCCTCATGTGGCTAGAGTCTGGGGTGTAGGTGGCAAAGCAGGTAGAAATCAAGTAGGTTGGGCCAGAAGAGCCTCAGGTAGCCATTTAAAAATACCAAGACCATCTAGGTGACAGCTCCAGGTAAGCTGAGAGGACCAGGTAGATGGCTCTCAGGGCATAAGACATGGGCAGAACCCAGGGAGCAGGCATTGGCTGGGACAAGGGTGGCCACAAGCTTACCCAGGCCGAGCTCTACCTCATCAGCTGCAAGTTCAAAGGTGGGTCTGGAACCAGGGACACTGCAAGAGGACAAGCTCACCCCCAGGGTTCCTGTGAAAAGCGAAGTGTGAAGGGGATGACTGCTCTGCTCTTGGCATCAGTCAGGGCACCAGGCATTGGGCAGGGCAGCAACTGGCAGCCCTGCCCACAGGCAGCCTCTTCACTGAGACAGGCTGCCAGACTCTTCATCTCAGACGAAAGAGAAACCCAGCTCCGGGACCCCAGAAGCTGCCGCAGGGAGACGGTCCCTGAGCTCCGGGGAATAACCTGGGAGCCCTCCTGTGCGGCTGCTGGGAACCCGCTCCTAGTCCCAAGGCAAGCTTCCACCTCCTCCCTCCCCCTTCCCAACCCCTGCGCTGGCACTCACCCATGGCCTTGGCGACCACGCTCACCCGCTCTGTGATCTCCTCCAGCCCCACACCTGCCTCAGCCAGGGCACCTGCCACCTGCACCCACACAGAGAGAAGGAGGGAGGAGTCAGGGAAGCACTTGGGTGCAGAAGACAGGCTGGGGCTGAGTTTCTAGTTGGGCAGGGGGGCTGAGCACTGCCACACCAGCCTGGCCCCTTGTTTCAGGCAGACGAGTGTATCCCCCCGTTCACAATGCACCTATCAGCAATCTTCAAGAATCCCAGTCTGTTGGAGCCAGAAGGGACTTTACAAATGGAGAAATGGGCCCAAAGAGAGGAAATAACTTATCCAACGTGACACAGCCAGTTGGTGGTGTTTCCTGATTCCTAGTCTAGAGTTCTTCCTCCAGGGCATATAGTCTGTGGCTCACTTTACCCACCCACCCACTCACCCACCTACCCATCTACGCACTGATCCATACATCCATCCACCGGTCCACCCACCCACTTTTTGCCAAGCATCTAGTATGTGCTGAAACTAAAAAGAAGGAAAGGTGACTAAGTCACAGTCCTTTCTTGAAGGAACTCAGTCTGGGGAGGGACTGGGGGAGCAGACACACACCAACTGAACATTTAATGCGAGGTGGTCAATGCAATGGTAGAGTTCATGACAGGATGTGACGGGCGCTCTGAGGGGCTCCTAACCCACTCGGTGCAGCGGGCGGGAAACCTCCCAGACGGGGAGACTCAGAGCTGGCACTGGACTGGAACAGTTGGAGTTAGCCAGGCCAAACGGGCTGGATGGGGAAAGGACTTTCGAGGTTGTAGACACAGCATCAGAAAAGGCCCAGAGGTGGACTGCAGCCCCGTGGTACAGGGAACTGGTATTGATGGAGCGGAAGAGGATGGTAGGTATGATGGCAGATGACATTGGAATGTCAGGGAGGAGGGGCAAGAGTGTGGTGGGTGCTTGACCAAGGAGCCTGGGCTTTCAGCAGGTGAGCCGCCTGGTCAGACACCTCTGGGGGAGCGTGGAAACAGATCGGCCAGGTAGGCAGGACGCAGGCAGAGGAGCCTAGTGAGGACGTGGCTGGATGTGGGGAATGGAGAGGGAAGGGCCTGGGAGAATGCTTCCATGCTGGACTTAGGGAGTGGAGGGGATATGGGGCCTTCCTGGATCAGGGAGCGCTGGGGAAGGCGTGGCTGCCTAGGGGGTGGAGTAGCTGGAAATGTCCAGGTACCAGGTACTGCAGGAGACAGCAGGCTGGGAGGGGCTGGCTAGCCCACGTCCTGGGGGCAGGGGGCCCTCACCTTGTGTATGAGCACGGTGCCACACAGCCCCCGCCTGCCCGCCTTCTTCAGGACGGTGAAGGCGCTGTCGTCCCCAATGACCACCATCTCCACAGGGATGCCCTCCGCCCGGGCCTGCTCGCGGGCCAGGCCGAAGTTGAGCCGATCCCCAGTGTAGTTCTTCACGATGAGGAGGGTCCCCACTGCAAGGGTAGCCAGCAGGGCCCCATCAGGGCTTGCCCTCACCTTTCCCCAGCCGGCCCTCCTGGCAGCAGCCCCTCCCGCAAGCCAGGCTTACCTGTGCCTGCCTGGGCCACTGCCCTGATGGCTGCCAGGATGCTGCCCACTGGCGGGGAGGTGAACACAGCTCCTGCGATGACCCCCGTCAGCATCCCCTTCCCTATGAAACCTGGAGACGGGAGCGGAGGGGAGAGGATGCCGGCTGGGCCTGGGCCTGCTGTCTGGGCCTTCTGCTCATACTCCTGGGCTTCAGGTGTGGGGGGCCCTACTGTGCGCTGGACGGCAGAAGAGCACCTGGGTTGCTCTCCACAGATCTTCATTCAGCAGTTAGCTCCTTGGAGAGGTCTTCCTTGACCACCTCAACTGAGGCTGTCACCCACCCCAGCCCCATGGCTCGCTGTTCCTTTCCCTGCTCTCGTCTTCACAACCACACTTACACACTCTGGAATGATCTCTTTCACTTATGTGCATACCTGGTTACTGTCTGTCTCCCCAGAGGAGAACAGAGGCCCCACGAGGGCAGGCACCATATCTGTCTGGTTCACTGTTGCATCCTTAGTGCCCAGAACAGTCCAGGCACACAGTGGGTACTCATTAATGTCGCTGAAAGGATGGATGGATTTGCCAAAGGGAGACAGGAAAGGTACGGAGCATGCAAAGCCTGGTCCCTGCCCCCAGGAGCTCTCCAGGAGAGCTCACATGCCTGGCACTGAAACAATCCAGGACTGTCCATGTTGGATGTGAAAACGCAGGGTGTGAATTCAGAGAAGGGATGTTGCTCTGGGCCGGAAGAGTCAGGAAGGCTTCATGGAGGAGGGGATGGGTCAGCTGGGGCGGGAAGGCAGGAGGACTCACAGAAGCACTGACTCACAGAGCTGGAAGGGCCGAGAAATCATCTGGCCCAACCTCCTACTTTTGTAAGATATGGAGACTGAAGCCCAGAGGGAGGCCATGACTGGCCCCAAATCACAGTCTGAGGAAGCAGGACAGCAGGAACCAGGACCCGGTTCTGGGCTGGGCTCTGGGCTGGGCTCTGTCCTGACCCTCCGAGCAGCACTGACGACCTCCCCGGGGCCCCCATCCACTCTGCCCAGCACCTGCCCCCACCTCTGGCCCAGGGTCCTCACCGGCGTGGGCAGGCTCATGGCCGGAGCCCCCACCCGACAGCAGTGCCACTCGGCCCTTGAGGCTGTCCAGGTCAGAACGGAGGGCCACCCGGTGGCCCTGCAGGAGCTGCAGGTTGGGGTTGCAGGCCACCAGGCCAGCAAGGGCATCATCAGCACAGCTTGCCACCGAGTTGACCAGCTTCTTGGAGGTCTGTGAGAGAGGAACAAGGATGCGGTTCTGGGTGCGGTCTGCCCCCCACCCCACCCGGCCACACTGCTATGGCCAAGACCCCTCTTCCAAGCCCACTCAGGAACTCCAGGGGCACACAGAATTGAGTGTCATTTTATCAGGTGGATATTTTTGGGAGTTCTTAATTTGTCACTTTTTATCCTTTGCCTAATTATTTACATTAAGTATTTTGAACTATGGCTTAAATTTATCCCGAAGAATGGTTTCAATACAAAGAACATGGGGGAACTGGAGTCCTGAGTATAAAACAATATAAAATTGTGGCCCAACAGCCTTCTTCTGTCAAAGGAGGAGACACCCAGGGTGAGGCTCCTGTGCCAGGGGAAGAGGTCACACAGGCCCCTCTCCCATTTGCTGTTCCAACTGAGCCATTGATGAGGGCAAACAACACTTCCCGAGCCTCATAGTGCCAGGCCCAGTGTCAGGCACTGTGAGTAAGGAGAACAGAATGCTGGTCCTACCCGATGGAAGCACAGAGACCGTTTCCACGTGCTGCGGGAAGTGCTATACAAGAGGAATGTACACGCACCGCGGGGGCACAGGGAACGGACCTCAGCCTCCCTAGAGGACCCCGGCAGCTTCTGAAGGGTGAGGAGGAGTTAGGTAGGTAGGAGGGAGTGAGGGGCACCCGGGCAGGGAAAAGGGAGGATGTTCCAGGCAGAGGGATAATATATGCCAAGATCTGGAGGTGTGAAATAATATGGTGGACAGGCCAGGAAGCAAGTTAGAATGACCTGAGCTACCAATGACTGCCAGGGAGAGGTGGGCAGGGCCTCAGAAGCAGATGAAGGAAGTTGGGCACCCAGAGCTTCAGGTGGGAGGGTCGTGGGCAGGCAGAAGCGGATGGCATGGGGGCAAGAGCCGTGAAGGGTTTGGGTTCTGCAGGCACGGGCACCTGGACTCAAATCCCTCATCTGCCTCCATCAGCTGTGAGAACTCAGTGAAGACACCTCAGTGTTTGGAGCTTTAAGTCCCTCTGCAAAATGGGGATTAATACAATATATGCCTGTTATACAGTAAAATGGAATAAAAAGGAGCTACTCCCTTTTTCACACAGGCTCTAAGAAGCTAGAGCTAGCTGCAGACCGGGTGCAGCTTGTACTTTTGTCCCAGAGAGAGAGAGACTGGGGCCCGGCTCGCAGTGCCACCTGGTGGCCAGCGGGGCCCAGCCTGCAGCTGAGGCAGGTCCTGCCGAGGTGCACCTCCTGGAGGCTCCTCCCTCAAGCCTGTGGGCAGCGGCTTCCTTTGTGCAAACTTTGGCCTTTCCTAGGTCTGGCAGGGGCCACCTGTTTCAGCACAAGGACAGCAGCCCAGGTCAGTAGGGAGAGAGCAGAAGAGTAGGATTGGCTCCATTCCCGAGCAGTGACTGAGAGCCAGGTGGGTTCTAAGCGCTTTTGAGAGGTCTCATTTAATCTTCCCACAAACCCTATGGAGGAAAGATTAGCTTGGTGACGAAACTGAGGCACAGTTAAATGTCTTTGCCCAAGGTCACACATCCAGCAAGTGTCCAGGTCTGCCTGGCTCCCAAGCTGTTTCCATTTTGGCCTTATCATGCTGCTTTCCCCAGGGGCTGAAGGGAGGCTGAGTGGCAGAGGTCTTGCCCTCTGGAAGGAACCGGCTAGTAGCTCCCCGAGCCTGCCAGGGACTGGAATATACAATGAAGCTGTGAGTTGCTCTCAAGTCCAAGCCCAGCCTTCAGTGCTACCACCCTCCAAGAAGGTACCCCTCGCCATCCCTGACAGCCTGTCCTGCCTGGGATTTGCAACCATTCCAGAGACAGAGAAGGGCTTGGGACCAATGCCATCCCTGGTTCCCAGTGGCCTGACAGGACAGAAAAGGAAATGAAGTTGATTAGGTGCTGTGCAAGGCCCCAGGACTCTGGTCTGATAAACACCTCATAGCCACTTGAAGGCAGGCCTTAATCTGCTTCATACTGCAGATGAGGAGAAAGAGGCTCAGAGAGGTCAAGTGTTCTGTAAAGGTCACACAGCTGGCAGGCTGAAATGTGAACCTAGGTCTGTCCAAGGTCTGCTTTGGTTCACATCAGTTTCTAGAGTGGGAGTGGAGCAATGCTCCGCAATGCCAAGCTTCCCGTACTGTAGATCCCACCCCTGGGACCAGCCCACACATGCTCAGGCTCAGGAATAGGCACCAGATCCTTCATGGCTCCTTCTGTGACTGGTACAGTGTCTACCACAGAGTAGGTAACTGTTAATGTTCTGATCTAAAGCTATGACCCAGACTGGGGGCAGAAGGGCCCCGGAGAGACTCAGAGGCTGCAGCCCCAGGCCTGGCTGGGACCAGCTGGGAAATGGAGGGAAGAAGGGATCAGGCCCGGAGAGGGACCCTCTCTCCTAACCTCTGAATCTCAGGAGGCAGCAGCATTTCTTGGTCACAGCGTAAGGAACTCCGGGGTGCCCAGGGCTGCCCTTCTCCCCGCCCCCCACACACCCCCACTGCTCCAAGCCCACAGTGTCCTTCCCCTGCCCTGGCCCTCATGAGACTCACCATGGTGCAGAGGCTCTGAAGCAAGCTGAGTTCACACCTTTGCACTGAGCTGTTGGAGGACGGGCAATCCTGTGGGCACTACCTGGTTCTGGGCACAGTGAGGGCAGCAGCGCCTGCAGGAGGATAAAGAATCTGGGCTACCGGAAGCACTCAAAGCCTACTGGTACAACCACGGTTCCAGGGCCCTAGTCATTAGGGAGCTCCCCAGACTTTGATCCAAGTCTAAACTCCAGAATGTGTGCCAGGGATGGAGAGGAGAGTGGGGCTGACCAAGGTTCACACCTGCACTTGGCTGCCAGAAGACAGGTCTATCCATGTTTGGAACAGGGCTGCCTTTAAGCCCTGGAGCAGCACCTACGTCATCTCCAAGGGGTGAAATGACCCCCAGAGGAACTTCGTCTCTTACATGGGCTCATATGTAATGAATAAGTTTACAAACATCTTCACACATCTTGCTCTTGTTGGTGTTGGTACTAAGCCAGGAGGGAGGCAACCGAGTTAGTGACCAAATTTTACTTCTAAGAAACTGACTCAGGGAGCTCTAGTGACTTGTCCAAGGTCATACTAGTAAGAGTCAGTACTGAAACCTTAAATCCATGTCTAGTGTTTCTACAAAGACTGTGTTCTTTCTACTGATCATTCAGTGCCTTTAAAATCAGGCAGAGTCCCTGGCGTGGGAAACCACACAGGCAAACCACAAGGACGTTTTAGCTCCTCTCAGTTCAGCCTGGTTCAACAGTGTCTTGGGGTCATTTAGGGTCTTGGGCTCACTGTATGTGTCTGCGATAGAATTCACAGCTGGCTCTGCACCTAGCTCTGCCTCTGACTTGCTGGGGGATCTTAGGTAAACCAACTCCCCTGAGCCTCAGCTTCCTCATGGGTAAAATGGGGGTTGCATCTTCTGTGCCAGTCTGCATGTGCTCCTACTTGCAGAGCCTGTCTGATGTGGCGTGGCCTTGAAGTTGTGGGGCTAAGGGACTGCTTTTCTGGATCATTAAGGTTTTCTCACCAGGGAAATTCTGGTTTTGTGTTTGAGATCGGAGTTCGTACAGCAATAGAGGCACTAATAATGCTGGGCAAGTGGCCTGGTGGGCCCTTCAAAGTCTGAAGAATAAAACACAGTTCCAAGAGGAGAGGTGACCTTCCCCCGCAGGGGAGGAGGGGTGACAGGCCATTCGAGGGTCAGGGGAGGGTACCCGCTGGGTTTGGAGGAACTGGGAGGGCTAAGCGGAAGAAGGTAAGGACCTTCGTTCTAGTCTGGGACGTGCACAAATTACCGTCACCTTCCTTCCCTCCTCTACGCCTCTGCAGTTCCTCCGGTCCCAAAAGAATGAGAAAGCCGGAGGGCTCTGGAGCAATGGAAGTGGGAGAGGACCGGGCAAGGGGCAGGGCAAGGGGCGCGGACAGCAGTTGAGGTCAGCGGGTCAGCTCCTAGGGTCGGGGAGGCGTCAGCGCAACTTCCCCACCCGCTCACGCCCGCATCAGGCACCTCCGTAGCAGCCGCCGTTTTACAAGGATCCTCAACAGGCGCCCTCATCCGGGTACTCCGGGCTGTAGCTGTAAGCGACGGGGCGGGGCCTTCGGGGCGGGGCCTCCTTTGGTTGGCTGCCTCGGGAGCCGTGAGTCCTCCAAGAGGCCAGGTGAGGCCGTCCCGTGATGCCCCGCGTCTCGGCCGCTCTGGGCTGCAACGTGTCTGCGGGGCGGAGGCAGCGGCAGTGGAGTTCGCCGCGAGGATCGGGTCCCCTGTCTCTTCGCTGGTGTCCATCTCTCAGTCGTTGCGGTCGAGTCCCGACGGGCCGCCTTAGGCCCTCGACATGTCGTACAACTACGTGGTAACGGCACAGAAGCCCACCGCCGTGAACGGCTGCGTGACCGGTGAGGCTGCCAGGGCCGGAGACCCCGGGGAAGGAGGGAGCTGGGGGGATCCGAGGCCTAGGGAGGCCCGCGGCCCCTGGAGCGGCCGGGCGGGACCGGGCCCGGGGTATGGAAGGCACTGGCGGCCGAGGAACCTCCGCTGTCCACGACTTCAAAGGAGATGTCTCCGCACGCGCCTTTTGGGGGGAGGAGGGGCTTAAAAAGCTGCGTTCGAGAGTCCCCTGTCGTTCCTCGGGAGGTCACTTTTCTTCGAGGACAAGGACGGGCCAGAGAGCGAAGTGTGAGTTGACGGTGCGGTGTTGCTTGGGCCCGGAGGTGGACCTCGTGTGGTCAGGGGATGGGGCGGTGGTGATGGCGACTTACGGGTTCGAATTTTCTTGTGGGAGAGCCTGGGGGCGCAGGAGGTGGAGGGACGCGAGGAATGCCCGCACTCCCCCAAAGCAGGAGAAGAGTCCTCTTTGCCCGGGGCTGTTGTTTACATGAGGGAGCTGCAGGAAAAGAAGATATGGACGCCCCAACCCAGTGCTGACTTTGCCTTGGGTTGCCTTGGACGTAGATGTCCAGAATCCGGAAATAATCATCTTGAACAGTGTTTTCAGCAAAATATGAAAACCTCAGACTTGTGTGTTTATGTAAATCTAATTGTGATTCCAAAACAAATGTTTGGGGAGTTGGAGGTGGTGGAAGAATGTGGACCAGAGTATTGGTAGACAACTGGGAGGGCGAGAGATGTGGACAAAACAGTGTTTTAATACAAAGCTCTGAGACTTGTCTTCATTTGGCCTGGTCTGTTTGGTAATGATTTTGTGAAATTTTAGATGAGGTCTGAATAGAGGTGAACACTTTCTTTAGCGTCCCTTAATTAGGAAATAATCTGCCACTGCAATAGGAAAAAATTTGAGGGCACAGAGCCATCTGAAAGGTTTCACAGTCATTGTCAGTTGAAGGACTTATGCTGGTCTTAGGCCCGGTCCAGTTGTCTTAGTCTGATTGGAGAAGTAGCTTTTGTGAATGTACGAAGTGAGACTCTGAGGTGCTGGCTTGGTGAGAAGGGAGTGAATGGAGGGAGCCACCGAAATACATGAATTAAATGAGAATTGTGGAGACATTAGGTAGAAGTGATAGGGTTATTTACATACTTCTATGGCTTCAAAAGTTAGAGGATCTGTTCTTTCAGGACACTTTACTTCAGCTGAAGACTTGAACCTGCTGATTGCCAAAAACACGAGATTAGAGATCTATGTGGTCACCGCTGAGGGGCTTCGGCCCGTTAAAGAGGTGGGCATGTATGGGAAGATCGCTGTCATGGAGCTTTTCAGGCCCAAGGTGAGTGATCTAGGTTGGGCCCAGCTACAAAGACTTTTACGTTGTTTTACATCATTGATTAAGATGGGAGGAATGAGGCTTAGGAGAGAAACTACAGTTTTTGAATGGCGGACTTTATATTCTTAGAAGCGGGAGAGATTGACTAGGGAAAAGTTGATCAAGTTGACTTCTTTAGAAGGGGAAATTAAAGCAGTTTGAAATGTGGGTCACCATACTTTGGGTCGTCATGGTGATTCAGAGCATTGGCTCTACAGTAGGGCAGTCCTGGCTTCATTCCTTATGAATTCTAACTTTGGGTGTCACTTAACCTTTCAGAGCCGTATTCCCCTATCTGCAAAACGGGGAGAACAGTATCCAATCCGTTGGATTAGTGTGAAGAGTAAATGATTTAATAACACAGGGCCTAGCACAAGCGTTCACTGTTAACAATTATACTCACATTATTATCATCATTATTGTAATTCAAATGTTTCCATTCAACTAGCCACCACATTGCTTCATTATATCGTAACTGAATCTGACAAGAAAGCAATGGATTCAACATTTTAATGATAACCTTTTGAACAAAATACGTTTTGGGGTTCTGTGTTAATAGTAAGGAAGACTTTGTGGATCCATTTCAGCTCCCATTGCCATTCACATTTTTTCCCTTTTCAAATACTTGGAGAGGATTAGAGGATTCATTACATTCATCTTTTAGAATTTGAATGGAATGATTGAGGTTAGCTTGATTTGGAAATAGATGAAGACATTGTATATAGAGCAGAGAGATGGAGAATCATGAAAACGAGGACTGGATGTTTACCAGCTTCAGTTCTGGCCCTTAGAGTGTGTGTGCACTTACGTGTGTTATATGCTCACCGTGGATTTTCTCAGAGAGGAACAAAAAGTTCTTAAGGAACTTGGCATGCTTCAAGGATGAATCTTACAGGCTGGACAGGTATTCCTGTTTTAAAAAGCGCCTCCTTTGATAGCATAATGTTGGTTTCAGGGGGAGAGCAAGGACCTCCTGTTTATCCTGACAGCTAAATACAATGCCTGCATCCTGGAGTACAAGCAGAGTGGGGAGAGCATTGACATCATCACGCGAGCCCATGGCAACGTCCAGGTGAGGTGGCTGCTTCAGGCTGATGAGAGTTTTCCAGGTAGGGCCGTCATGATTTGGTGAAGACATTTGAAGTGCTGGGGCAGCTCTCTGTATGACCAGAGAAACCAGGGGACATCACTAAGGGTTTTGAGCTTTTATGGAGAAAGGACTTCCATAGTTTACTCAGAGTCCAAGGGACAGGGTAAGTAATTTATTGCAGTTCAGTATTTTGCAAAAAGGAATACACTGACATTTGGGCTCCCTGACATGTCAAGCAGACGCCACTTTCCTGGGAAAGTGGTGCCCTGTGTCCTCTGTTACTCTGGGTGTTGAGGTTCTCCCCTAACCCCCGTTTTACTTCTCAGGACCGAATCGGCCGCCCCTCGGAAACCGGCATTATTGGCATCATTGATCCCGAGTGCCGGATGATTGGCCTGCGACTCTATGATGGCCTTTTCAAGGTTATTCCACTCGACCGGGACAATAAAGAGCTCAAGGCCTTTAACATCCGCCTGGAGGAGTTGCACGTCATCGACGTCAAGTTCCTATATGGTTGCCAAGCCCCTACTATATGTTTTGTCTACCAGGTACTACAGCGGGAGGACAGGGAGAAGCGGTGTGGTTTGGCGTAGTAGGAGTTCATTTTTGCTAATTGAAATGCCCTGATTTCATAGTAGGATAGGCAGAAGTGTTTAATGTGTTTTGAAAGATTTTGAACGATGTGATTAATGTGGGTCAGATTTTGGTTGCGTCTCAAATGCAGTAGTACTTACTGTGAAGGCAGGAGGCTCTGTGGGTCTTGTAGCAGCTTTTAATCCTGAGATTACAGTCTGGTTGTGGGCCTTGGAGATTTTATAGGGTGACCCAGTTTATTCTTTGACTCTTACTGGCATGCTAGGGGATTATTAAATCTTAGCTGCAGAGAAATGATCTGGAAATTGCCTTTACAAGCTAAGAGAAAAATGTCTCGGTGATGCTTTATATATGTCTTCTAAGAAGAGGTTGGCATTTTATTCAGCACTCACTTTCTGGTGACTTCTATTTTAGTCTGTGCCTAAAACTTGAGCAGAGCTGATTGTAGGCAGCTGTTCTCTGGGCCAGATCTGTTAAGGGGGGTGCAGAATGCAGAGCACTAGACTAACATGCCTGTATCTTGGTAAAATCTGAGCCTTTGAACAAAGGGCCACACAGCATGAGGTCATTTCACTAGCTTGTTGTTGAATAAATGACAGAAGGAAGCATAGTCCAAGTCCATGTGCTGTGTGCAGGCATGAAAACACTTGGAGAGCTGTGTTAAGTACTGTAAGTACTGATTTATATTTGGAGATTTCTTTGTTGTGTCACCATGAGTTACACTTCTGAGGCTGGTTGGATTTCGGATGAATAAGGTTGAAAGTATTTCGGAGATTTTGTTTGATCTTTTTTACAGTGCACTATCAGAGCTGAGATAAAAACAGAATTTCTCTCCCTTCAGTTTTGTAAACACCAGGTCATTAAAACACTGATGTTGGTTATTCAGACTCTGTTCCCCGCCTTAGGGCTGCCAGTGTGCACGGTCTTTCATTTCTGTGTATGTGTCACAAGAGGCTCAAATCCAAACCCCAGCTAGAACTTTTGTGAAGTTGAGTCTTACCCTAGTCATTGATGGGAAAAACCTTTTCCTCAACTGAAAGTTACTTTACTCCTGTTTTTGTTTTTTGTTTTTTGCTAAAAATTCAATTTGACAAATATTTACCATGTAAAAGGTAGTTATGCTAAGTGTTTCTGGAAATGTAACAGTGATTAAGGTGTGGTCCCTGCCCTGAAACACATGTTGAATTCCTTTCATAACTTATACTCTGGTCTGGCTTTTGTTGAGGCCACCATCCTCCACTGGCTGAATGTAGCCTTTTCCTGACTCTTTAGCTCCTAAAGGTGACGGACAGCTCCAGGGTGAAGTGAGTCATGATTCAGAAAAAGGCAGGGAAAAGGTTGTTGACAATGGCAGGACTCGAGGTTTTGACTAACTTTAGGGGAACAATATGTGTCCTCTCTACAATCATCCCATCAGGATGCTTTTAAGAATTGTATCAAACAATACTTTTAAAATTTAGATATACTTAGCTTCTCAATGTGTTTGTTGTTTTCTCTTTTGCTATTTTGTATGTTCCTTGAGGCCAAGGAAGGTAGACTATATTCTTTGTATGTGTAGACATTTACATTGTATCTTACAGTGGTTAGTGTAGTAACACATTCATTTTTCTAATTCTTAAACCTTTCAGTGGTTGGAAGCAATAGGCCTGAGTAGCAGTCTGCCAGTCACAGGCTCAGCTGGTGGCTGTCAGCCTGCTGATGGGTAAGGATGGGAAGGCTGACATGACAGGATTGTCAGATACTGGGTAGTGGTGGCCTGGCCCTTTCAGGGCCCCTCTCCAGTCCAAGGTTCACCTTTCCTAAGGGCTAATCGTTTCACTTTTCCCCACCTAGGACCCTCAGGGGCGGCACGTAAAAACGTACGAGGTGTCTCTCCGAGAGAAGGAGTTCAATAAGGGCCCTTGGAAACAGGAAAATGTAGAAGCTGAAGCTTCCATGGTCATCGCAGGTTGGTTGGGGGTTTTAGGAAATTTGCCTTTGACCCAGGTCTGGGCCAGTTTCCTGCCCTTCCTCACCTTCTCTGCCCCTGCGTCTCAGTGCTCAAGTGCCATTGAGCGCATGTGTTGTTCAGAACTCCCTGTCTCCTCTCCCTAAATGTGCTTTCCTCGGTTCTTTCCGTTTCTGTCTTTGGGATTGTCTTGTTTACTCCTCCCCTCCCCCGCAAAAGTATAGGTTTCCTCACTGGGGTGGAGGGGTTAGTATAAAACACTAAGATTGATTTGCACAGTGGCATATGGAAATTGGCGTCATTATTTTATTGTTGGGCATAACATTTAAGAAACTGAGAAGGACCAGTAGAGTTTATCTAATCTGACTCGTTTATTTCATAGATGAAGAAACAGGGCCGGAGGGGCTTGTCCGTGCCTGTGCCTCCTTGACAAACCTGGGCTGCATTCCAGGCCTGTTTGTGCCTTATCTACTCTCTGGCCCAAGCACTATGTTGTGTGTCCCACTTTTGTAGAGAAATTTTAAAACTCTTAAGTGCAAATTAACTGTTCTAAATAGTGGCCGTGATAATGGGGGAAATAAGGCTAAGGAACAAGGGAAAAAGTAAAAGTTTTTAGCTGAAGTTTAGGAGAGAAAATGAGAAGAATGCATGTGGAAGAACACCAAGAAGGCTCTACCCTAGGAGCTCGGAAACAATAAATTATTACCAGGATTAGATATTGCCAGCCTAAAATTTCTAAGACAGGAATCTCAGAAGAAGACTGTCATGCTCTCTGGGCTTTGGTGTCTTAAAAATAACGATTATGTTAAAGTTTGCCTCAGATAACTGGATCAGTGCCCTTGCTGTGTCAGGGTGTGGCAGGTCCAAGGTGCGGACCATTCTAATGTCCTTTCTCCTGCAGTGCCGGAGCCTTTTGGAGGGGCCATCATCATTGGGCAGGAATCAATCACCTATCACAATGGTGACAAATACCTGGCCATTGCACCGCCTATCATCAAGGTGAGCAGCTTTCTTTTACTTTTTCCTTCCTTCCTTTTTTTCCCTTGTTCTTACCCTGTTCCTTTCTCCCCATTTGTTAAAAGGAGATTCACAGATTTCTGTTGTACTCTTCACTAAGTATATAATATACTGTGTTGGTCATTGGGAATACATAGAGAGATTGGCCTGGTTTTGCTTACACAGACCTTGCTTGTGCACTAAGAGAGAAATAATCAAAATAGGTTTACCCTTTGGTGCAGCCACTATGGAAAACGGTATGGAGATTCCTCAAAAAATTAATAGGGCTGCCATGTGACCCAGCAAGACATACCACTTCTGGATATTTATCTGAAGAAAACAAAAACACTAATTCGAAAAGATATATGCACCCCTGTGTTCAATGCAGCACTATTTACAATAGCCAATATGTGGCAGCAACCTAGTGTCCATCGATAGATGAATGGATAAAGAAGAGGTGTGCGTGTGTGTGTGTGTGTGTGTGTGTGTGTATACATTCTATATACACACACATATACAATGGAATATTATTCAGCAATAAAAAGTGAAATCTTGCCACTTATGACAACATAATCCTAGAGAGGATTATGCTAAGTGAAATAAGCCAGACAAAGATATACTGTATGGTTCTACTTACATGTGGAATCTAAAAAAGTAAAATGAATAAACAAAGCAGAAACAGGCCTAGAGATACATGGAACAAGTTGATGGTTGCCAAAGGGGAGGGCGGGTGAGGAGATGCATGAAAAGAAAAAAATGTGCAGTGCATATCTGTCCAGTAAGTGATTCTAGTCATAATAAAAATGGCATACACTAAAAAAAAAAAAAAATGTTTACCCTTTCCATTGACTAGGGCAACTTTAAGAAGAAAAATTTTGCAAATTCTATTGAATGGTTTTAAGGCTCAAGTCGTAAAGTAATATAGTGGTAAATTATATAGACTTTAAAAAATTAGTCATAAAGATTTCAAACCTTAAAATTTCAAGTCATAAAAATTAAGCCTTAAGAATAAATAACAAAATCTATGATAACGTTAGTGGTAGTGGGTAATTAGTGGTAATGAGGATAAATAACAAACTTTGTGCATTTACAGTCCAGTGAATACTTACAGCTGCTTGCTGTTCTACATATATTTCTATTTTCCGGTAGAATAATATGTGAATAAACATTCAAGGTATATTGAGCACCTCAAAATTATCTTTGAAATAAAAATGTCATTTTTAATCATACATGTGATGTTACCTGAGTGGATTCCTTGCTTGAGATGGTTCGGTTTGGTAAAGGGAGTGGTTTGCTCTCATCTCTAACGACTGTGTCTTCCCTCTTGGCAGCAAAGCACCATTGTGTGTCACAATCGCGTGGACCCCAATGGTTCCCGTTATCTGCTGGGAGACATGGAAGGACGGCTCTTCATGCTGCTTTTGGAGAAGGAGGAGCAGATGGACGGCACCGTCACTCTCAAGGATCTCCGTGTGGAACTCCTCGGAGAGGTAGGGCTTGTTCCTGCTCTGCTGCGTTCTCCTAGGGACCTAGTGACCTGAGATGTGTGGTCCCACACCATGACTGCGAAGTAGATAACCCAGCAACAAATGGTCACTACTGCAGTGGAGGTTGGTTTTTGAACGAGTTAGATGTTGGAGAATCTCACAGGAAGCCAGGCACTACCTCAAGCATAAAAAGAAAGAGAAACAAAGGATACAAGCTAGAATGAAAGACTAATGTAATGCTGATATTCAATTCTGGGAGGAGAGTCCCAAAAAAGTTTAAGAATTATGCAGCGGATTGTGGAGATTTCTGATTATTTCGAGGGGACTGAAGTTCTTAGGATTAACACGATCATTTGGAGCAGGCACCTGCAAGATAAATTACGGAGTTTTCTGACTATAGGGAGTTTCCTGACTTATAGGGATGTGATAAGTAGAGAGTTAAAAATTTCAGAGATTTAGGAACATTTGCTTAGTGTGACCTGGGATTTGAAATGGAGAATTGTTTTGGGAATCATGGCTGCGGTTGTGCATTTTCTCAGCAGAGGTCTGAGAGGTGGGTAGGACGGTGTCTGAATCCCCCGTGGAGACCATTTTGATGACTTTCATGGTGTTGACTTTCTCCTAGACTTCCATTGCTGAATGCTTGACATACCTCGATAATGGCGTTGTATTTGTTGGGTCTCGCCTTGGTGACTCTCAGCTTGTGAAGGTGAGAAGACGTTTTCTTCTTTCTAGCTTCTTTTCACTGTCTTCGCTGCTGCTTCGTCAGGTTTCGCCTGTGTTTAGTGCCTCTCAGAATTTCTTCAGCTCATCTGTATCCCTGCCATCCAGCTGTCTACTTGGTTGATTTAACATCCTACCCCAAGGAGCTCTTTATCACCCAGCAAACGTGCCAGGCTGGGTGTTGGGTGCCGTAGACAATGATGAACAAGACACAGCTCCTGTCTTCAAAAGGTCATAGTCTAATGTACTGGATTCCCTCAAGAATTGAAAACTTTTGACCTTCTCTGCAGAAAAATACATGTAAACATTTTACATTTCCAAACTGCTTCATTAGAAACCTCTGGCTGCTTAGTGGGTCACCTGTAAGACAACCAGGTTCCTTAGGCAGCAGCCCCCCGTAGAAGCCTGCAGTGGAGCACAAGAAGGGCAGATGCAGTAGGACTGAGCGTTTCTTTTGGATGAAGGCCATCTCCTTAGGGGTGGGTCTGTTAGAGGACTAACGTTACAGGACTAACATTGTTTTTCTTCTCAGCTCAATGTCGACAGCAATGAACAAGGCTCCTATGTAGTGGCCATGGAAACCTTTACCAATTTAGGACCCATCGTGGACATGTGTGTGGTGGACCTGGAGAGGCAGGGGCAGGGACAGGTAAGGGGCTCATCGTGGAAATGGGTAGGGGATGTGCCCACTCAAACATTGTCCTCCTAGGTTTGCCATTCTTGAATGGGGCGTATGCACTGACGATAACTTTCTTTTTTAATTGAAGTTTATTCGGGTGACAATTGTTAGTAAAGGTACATAGGTTTCAGGTGTACAATTCTGTATTACATCGTCTATATATCACATTGTGTGTTCACCACCCAGAGTCAGTTCTCCTTCCATCACCAAATATGTGATCCCCACTATTAATAACTTTTAAGAGCTTCACACTAATCCCAGTGATAGAAGGATAATTACCATTTATTGACTGCCTATCTTGGTCTGCCAGGCACTTTATATATTAGGTTGGTGCAAAAGTAATTGCGGTTTAAAAGGTTAAAAATAATTGCAAAAACCGCGGTTACTTTTGCACCAACCTAATATGTTATCTATAATCACACGAGCACCCTGTTAGATGGGGATTCTTGACCACTTCAGAAGTGAGGACTAACTTTAAGGCTGACAAAGGTTAACTTGTCCGAGATCACAGAATTATTAAATGGCAGGTGTGTCTGACTCCAGATGTTGTGATCTTTCTGGTAAACTAGGTTCCAAGGGTGGGAGCAAGCTTGCTAGGAGCTTTTTGCTTCTTGGACTAGGACGTCCTGTCTGCTTGGTAACCTTGAGAGACTTTGAGATCATGCTCTGCAAAGTGTGCATCCTCAAACCCAGCTCCGCAATAAGGCTCCTTGGACTTAGGTATAGCCAGATGACTTTCTGGGCATCAGCATGATGGCCCCAGGCTCTGGAGGAGGTTATTTAGAAACCTTTTCTCTCCTTGCAGCTGGTCACTTGCTCTGGGGCTTTCAAGGAAGGTTCCTTGCGGATCATCCGGAATGGAATTGGAATCCACGAGCATGCCAGCATTGACTTACCAGGCATCAAAGGTAGCCTTCTGGTGGACGTAGGACCTAGATCTTACTTGCGAGACCTTGGCCTTTGGCTTCGTTACATGGCATGAAGGCACTTGAGTGGGAGCTACAGGAAAGCAGATCAAATGAAGAGTAAAGAAAGTCATGATGACAAATAAGTGATAGAAGCTTAAACATACTTAAAACTACAAAAGTTAACTTAAAAAAAGAATACTATTAACTAAAATTGGATATTGGAGTGGAGGAATGGGGGCGGAAAGGATTACAAGTTAAATTTAATGTTGTTTGTAGGGAACTGATAGAATCCCTAAAGAAAGTAAGGACTGAGGATATCATATAAAGGTCTAAGTATAAAGGTAACTTCTAGAACAAAAACGCAAATCTTCCTAAATTCCAGGAGAACTATGATAATCAAAAAGATCAAAGAAAGACTGTATAGTGAAAGAGTTTTACAGTACAGAAACAGTAAATGTAACGTAAAGTATGACAGAACTGGTATCAAACATCTGTATGAGTATCTCTATCTGATACATCAGATACCTGGGACCATATCAGTAAATGCAAATGGGCGAAACTCGCCTATTATAAGAAAAGGATGATCAGATTGAACCATAAAGCAAAACCAGTTCAAAGTTGTATGTAGGAGGCACATCTAAAATAAAGTAATTCAGAATATAAAAAAATGAAAGGATGAGAACAGAAAAGAAATACAGGTTGATGATTAGAAAGGAAGAGATCATGTAACTACAAAACCCAAGAGAGTCAACTGAAGAACTGTAGACAATGAGAATTCATTAAGGTAGCAGGATATAAAATTAATGTACTGACGTCAACAACTTTTATGTAAAAACAATTAGAAGGTACAGTAGGGGAAAAGAGGCAATTTACAACAGCAATGAAAAGATAAAATACCGGGGCGGCTAGTTAGCTCAGTTGGTTAGAGCGTGGTGCTTTTAACAAGGTTGCTGGTTCAATCCCCACATGGGCCACTGTGAGCTGCGCCATGGGCCACAACTAGATTGAAACAACTACTTGACTTGGAGCTGATTGGTCCTGGAAAAACACACTTAAATAAAAGTTTAAGAAAAAAAGAAAAGGAAGAAAAGATAAAACACCAAGGAATAAATTTAACAACTATGCAAAATCTATACAAGGAAATCTTTAAAATATTCTTGAAGGATTAAAAGGATAGATTGATCAAATGAAAAAGACATACTAAGGTCTTATAACTCAACATTAAAAAGCTGTTTTCTCTTTAATTTTTTATATTTAATGTATCTCAATAAAAATGCCAGTAGGGCTTTTTTCCTTGACCTAAACAAGTCAAAGTCCAAATGGAAAAAGGAAGAAACAAGAAAAGCCAGCAAAACTAAAAGTGTGGTTTTGTTGCACGAATAGGCAGACTCAAACGTCCAGAAGTAGACACAGCTTTATGTGGGAGTTTAGTATATAATGGTGGTATTTCAATTCAGTGAGATAAAGATGATTATTTTTAATAAATGGTGTTAGAATAACAGTCATTTGGGAAAGGATATGGTTGGACACATACTGCACAGTGTATACCTTGCTAGAACCTAAATGGATCAAAGACTTAATGTACAAAATGAAGCCATACAAAAGCTAAAAGACAAAGCTGGTAAATTCTTTTCTAATTTTGGAGTGGGGAAGGTCTTTTAAACTATGACTCACAATACAGAAACCAAAAAGACTGATAAATAAAACACTTCTGCATGGTAAAAACAACACTAAATTAAGTTAGAAGAAATGGCAAACTGGATAAACACATGTTCAACTTCTAGACAAAAGCCTAATCTCCCTAATTTATAAAAAAAATTTCTGGAAAGAAGATCACTAAATATCTTGTCCCCAAATTGGCAAAGGACATGACTGGACAGGTAACAGGCCTCACTTGTATTAAGAGAAATGCAAAACAAAATAGTAATATTCTTTACCACATGACCAAAATCCGAAAGTTTGACAACACATTGTGTTGGTGAGGCTCTAGGGAAATCAGCATGCTCATTGACAATACCTATTAAACTGCAGCTGCATTTAGCGGTTTACCTGGCCACTCCAATTCTGGGCTTCTGCCCCCTAGACCTTCATGATGTGAATATAAGGTTATTTGTTGTGGTAATGTGTATTACTAACGAACTGGTATGTCCATAAAATTAAATACTGTGCAGGTGTCCAAACGGGACTGCTCTGTTCTGCTGAGGACTCGGGCGTGTAGTGAGTGAAAAAGCAGGGTGCAGAACAGCATGTGATAGGCTACTTTATGTTTATAGTGCTGGTAATACAGGGTTGGCCTGTTTCCTTCAATTAAAATAAATTGGATTAAATTAAAAAATGGAAGGACAAACTGGAAACTATTCTTGGCAATTAATTTGAGGGATAGGTTGGAGGGAGAGGTGGAGAAGCGACACTTCTGTGTTTGACGTTGAGTCATGGAAATGTATTATCCCCTCTGAAAGCCAATGGAAAACCTTCAAATATCAGGCTCAAACAGTTTTTAGCATATCCAGCTTCTTCAGTCTTATTTCCAGGGAGGAACAGAGTAGAGTGTATTATTCAGCTGAGGACTGACTCCAAATTTCCTGCCCTCCTGTGGCGTAGGCCGGCCCATCCTTAGATGTGTTGGTCTGTTCTGTGCAGCTTACTTCTTGATGTTTGTTCCAGGCCTGTGGCCACTGCGGTCTGATCCTCACCGGGAGACTGATGACACTTTGGTGCTCTCTTTTGTGGGCCAGACAAGGTAGGATGAGTCTGCTGCCAGCTGCAGTTGCTCGTGTGCAGGTTGCAAGGTGGGGAAGCTGGTCCGACTGACCCAGGCCTTCCTTTCTGCTGCAGAGTCCTCATGTTAAACGGAGAAGAGGTGGAAGAAACTGAGCTGATGGGTTTCGTGGATGATCAGCAGACGTTCTTCTGTGGCAACGTGGCTCATCAGCAACTTATCCAGGTAACTACTGAGAAGCGGGCCGGCCCTGTGTATGAATTTGACCTAGAGTGCAGTACAGAGCACCACTGGATTTTAGAATGGTCCGTTTTTATGGCTCTAAAAGTAATGTTAAAGGGCCAGAAAGAAAATTGAAATTATTTAAATGATAATCCACTACTCAGAGATAACATATTAAATCTATCTGCGATACGGTGGTCAGATAGCCTTTTGGCACTTGTTAGCCACGAGAGCCTGATTTCTGAGCAACTCCCACCCCTCAGCAATCTTTTTATCGTTGGCCTGACCCTGATGCTCTTTGGTTTTTGTACACCCTCCTCACCTTTGAGCTGTTCTTCATCCTGGCCAGAGTCAGTGTTTGCCAGCAGTAGGTGCAGCACTTGAGTGCCTGAGGATTATTGAACTGTCTCCATCTTTTTATCCACTTGGTCTTTTTTGTACCCAACAGGCAGTGGTGGATTTGGTAAAAACTAGAGGCAAGAAGGTTCTGTCACTTTGTGGACCGAGTGTGGGAGGGGCTAATACTGACATTGTTTTCTCATAATTTCCTAACTAAGTGGCCTGAAGACTGGCACAGTTCATGTATCTATTATTAGAGGGCTTTCCTCCTTAAATATAAACTCAATTTTAATTGGTAAGATGAATCGATACAGAACAATGTCATCAACCTGCTTTTTGTTTTATTTCAGTGATGAAATAAATTTATAAGACATTTCAATACAGTTTTGTTGCCTTTACTAAAGAATTTGAAATCATTTTAATGATTTGCACAGTAAAGAAGTTGGATGTTTTAGCGGTCTCATTTTTGGGTTGAGAAAAACTGCTAGATTGATGGTCGCAGGGTCTTACCCCACTGATTCCTTTCCATGGGATGTGGTTTGAGTTACCAAAGCCTTAGTCAAAAGCCTAATGAAGCAGGCCCTTTTTTTTTTTTTTCTGGCTGTAGGTATGCAAGCTGTAAGCTCCTCTAAGCCGGCCTTCAGGGCTTCAGCTAAACATGACGTAATTAATCATTGCAGGATTTGGGGAAAAAAAATATTTATGGCAGAAGAGGACTTTCGTCGCTTATTCTTGGGGCTCCACTAGGGTAGCTGTTAGCACTTTCCCACTCCTGTACAGATCCCTGCAGGTACTTGTAGACATTGCTCTTCTTTCTAGATCACTTCCGCATCCGTGAGGTTGGTGTCTCAAGAACCTAAAGCTCTCGTCAGTGAATGGAAGGAGCCCCAAGGCAAGAACATCAGTGTGGCCTCCTGCAACAGCAGCCAGGTAGTCGTCGCCGTGGGAAGGGCCCTCTACTACCTGCAGATCCATCCTCAGGAGCTCCAGCAGATCAGGTGTGTGTTTATCTGTCTGCACTGTTCCCCGCCCCTGTTCTCTGGGACTTCTTTCATGCTTGGTTTCCTTCCTCTGCCATATTCCTCTTTGTTCAGCCACACAGAGATGGAACACGAAGTGGCCTGCTTGGACATCACCCCCTTAGGGGACAGCAATGGGCTGTCCCCTCTTTGTGCCATTGGCCTCTGGACAGACATCTCGGCCCGTATCTTGAAGCTGCCCTCTTTTGAACTGCTGCACAAAGAGATGCTGGGTGGAGGTGCGGATCCTTTAAGGCCCTGGGTTGGGATCAGAGTTGGAAAGTGGAACAAGAACTGAATGTGCCCTTTTCACACAGAGATCATCCCTCGTTCCATCCTGATGACCACCTTTGAGAGTAGCCACTACCTCCTTTGTGCCTTGGGAGACGGAGCACTTTTCTACTTTGGGCTCAATATTGAGACAGGTGAGAAGAGCTTTTTTTGAGTGGGGGGCTCTTTGGAAAATACGGAGGATTGGAGTTGCAGCGTTCTTAGTCCCAGGGTGCTGCTTTTGAACCTTCACAATCCAGCTGTTTGTGCTGTTCCGTCTTCCCTCGGATGCCGTTCCTTCTGCAGGCCTGTTGAGCGATCGGAAGAAGGTGACTCTGGGCACCCAGCCTACGGTGTTGAGGACCTTCCGCTCACTCTCCACCACCAACGTCTTCGCTTGCTCCGACCGCCCCACCGTCATCTACAGCAGCAACCACAAACTCGTCTTCTCCAATGTCAACCTCAAGGAGGTGAACTACATGTGTCCCCTCAACTCAGATGGCTATCCGGACAGGTGAGCCTCTTTTTCCTTCCTTCGGAAGAGCCATGGATTGAGGGCATCGTGATGTTTTCCTCCAACCCCTTCGCTCCAGCCTTTTCCCGGTGTCACAGTCAGTAAAAAGCTGAGATGGCACATATAGAGCAGAGCTTCTCAAATCTGGCCACCCATGGAAATAGCTGGGAAACTATTTTAAAAGGACAGCTTTTTTTTTGACTCCTCAGATTCTGATTCAGTAGATCTGAAGTTGGGCCCTAGAATCTGTATTTTCAGAAAACCACTCGGGTGATTCAAATGCTTAAACTCCAATTGGGAGATCGTTATGTATCCCCCAGGGCAGGAGTTCTCTGCACTACCTGGGAACTCCTTAGAAATGGTAAATTTTTGTGGGGAGCAATCTGATTTAACAAGCCCTTCAGATGCTTCTGAAAGTTTGCTAGTTGTGATTGACAGGCTCTGTTCTAGTAGATTCTAACGCTGCACATTAGCATGACATTGAAAGCTGTTAAACCTCAGCCTGGGCCCACTCAGACCAATTAAATAAGAAAATCTTGGGGTGGGACCAGTTATCAGAATTTTGCAGTCTCCCCAGATGGTTTTTAGCATAAAATCAGAATTGAGAACCACTGCCTTGGAATGAGCTACTAGTGTAATTCTGCCTTGTTTTTCTTCCTCTGTGGAGTTGCCTCCTTGGGTCTACTCAGTCTAAACCCAGACCCTTCTTTCCAGCCTGGCACTGGCCAACAACAGCACCCTCACCATCGGCACCATCGACGAGATCCAGAAGCTGCACATTCGCACGGTTCCCCTCTACGAGTCTCCCAGGTGAGGCCAGGTTCAGGGAGCTGCCTGGGTGCTCTGTGAGGTGGGGGACTTTTTCTGAGGCTCTGTTGTTTCTGTGCTTGTGCTACAGGAAGATCTGCTACCAGGAAGTGTCCCAGTGCTTTGGGGTCCTCTCCAGCCGCATTGAAGTTCAGGACACAAGTGGGGGCACAACTGCTTTGAGGCCCAGTGCCAGCACCCAGGTGAGGGCAGTGGACAAAGAAAGATGGCATTAGAGCAGGGGCAAACTTTCCTGTAAAGGGTCAGATAGTAAATATTTTCCGCTTTGCAGGCCATATAGTCTCAGTCACTACTCAGCTCTGCCATTACAAAAGCAGCCGTGGACAACAGGTGAGCACAGCTTTACTTATAAAAACAGGCAGGAGTTGGATTTGGCCCCCTCATTAGAGGGTTAAGAAGAATTTGGGATAGGTGAGGCAGTCCGTGGTTTTGCTGCCAGGTAGCCTCGCAGGATGAATGATGCCTTTTCCCGTAGCAGTTTGGGTACTTTGTAAGGGTGCGCGTAATTGGCAACAGCGTAGCATAGCCGGTAAGAGCATGGCATTTGGAGCCTGACAGAATTAGCGACAAGGTTTATTGCTAGCTGTGTGACCTTGGCAAATCTAAAGTTCAATTTTCTCATCTGCAAATGATAATGACAGGACAGTCTAGAGCCGACCATGATAGGCTCAGTGGAGACATTAGCGGAGCATTTTATTCCATGGATTCTCTGCCTTTCTTGTTCCCAACATCTGTGATAGGACTTTTTCCCTAACCTGGAGTAGAAGGTCTTTTTTCTTTTTGTTTGAAGTGCTCCCTGCTCTTTCTGTGGATTTAGAGTCTGTCCCTTTATTAGGTATCCTGCGTTTCTCCTTAGCTTGGCTTGATTGACGTGGCATCACTAGTACCAGGTTCTTTAATGACGCTCACGTTGTGGTGTTTGGGCTGCTGTGTCGGTTCCCTACAGAACTGGGCTCCTTATCCTCGGTCTCCATGTCTCTCTGAAGCCCTGTGCTCTTCAGGCTCCACTCGAGCTGCCAACCTTCCGAGTTTTGCTCGTTCAGCCTCAGCCTCTGTTCTCTGATCCTGTCTGATCCCCTCACTGACGTTCCCAGCGCCCGTTCTGCCACTGAGAGGGGTCTTGAGTGTTCTTTCTGTTCTCAGGCCCTGTCCAGCAGCGTCAGCTCCAGCAAGCTGTTCTCCAGCAGCACCGCCCCTCACGAGACCTCCTTCGGAGAAGAGGTGGAGGTGCACAACCTCCTGATCATTGACCAGCACACCTTCGAAGGTGCACATGAGCTCTTGCTATCATTTTGTCCCTAGGTCCTCCCTACACTAGGCTCTTCTGGGTTCCGATCTATTCCAGAATTCCATAGCCACTGACAGATACCCTGGGAGGGGTGGGACCTCTGAGTTGGCCGTGAGTTCCGAGTGCTGGGCCTCCTCAGGTCAGCATAGGCTGGTGAGGGACAGTCTGAGAGACAGGAGCAGAAGGCGTGTGTTCTGCTTGGAGCCGAGTGGTGGCCTGTAAGTGCAGGGTTACACGTGCTGGGGGTCATCAGCCAGTCACCCCTCTCTACTCTCCTTCTAGTGCTTCATGCCCACCAGTTTCTGCAGAACGAGTATGCCCTCAGCCTGGTCTCCTGCAAGCTGGGCAAAGATCCCAACACGTACTTCATTGTGGGCACGGCCATGGTGTACCCGGAAGAGGCGGAGCCCAAGCAGGGCCGGATTGTGGTCTTTCAGTATTCGGATGGTGAGTGGGCACAGTCTCCAGCTTTTGAGATACTTGAAATTCTGGGAAAGCAAGCATGGGTTTTAGGTTTCAGAGCTTCAGTTAAGCAACAGAACTACTTGGATTAATTGTTATGACACAAGGTATTCTGTTCCTTTCTCTCAAGCTGTTGATGGTCTGAATGCATTTTGGAGTAGGCGAGCAGAGGCACATATAATCTAGCATATGTTCCTTTCTTTTCTACTCTTTGAAAGGCAGAAAAAAGGGGAGAGGTGACTGATGGGTAAGAGGACCTAGTGGCCAGAGTAAGTGTCAGGAATCTTGGATTTGTTTTTCACTTGGTTGCTCAGCCATATGGTCCTCTTTCCAACTTCAGCACTTTTTCATTTCTGTGTCTTTTCTCATCTCCCCTGCCCAGTGTGGTTCTAAAGACTCGCTGTCAGCACAGATATCTCAGATCAGATGGCCAAGATGGAATTGGTCTCCATCTTGAAGATAGATCTGGAGTTTCAGGGTGGAGACAGGGCTTGGACACTGTTTGGAATCACTGCACATTACCTTGGGGCCCAACTTCCGGTCGTGGTTAAGCCCAGTCTACACTGACTCTGTCTTTCCTGCTTTCAGATGCGTGGCTTTGGGGCAGGAGTTAGAGCCAAGGGGAAATCGGAGGATTCTTCTGATTAATTAAAATGTAGGCTCGTAAAAGAGACTCAGGAGTATCTCCCCCCCCCCCCCCAGGAAAACTACAGACTGTGGCTGAAAAGGAAGTGAAAGGGGCCGTGTATTCTATGGTGGAGTTTAACGGGAAGCTGTTGGCCAGCATCAATAGCACGGTAAGGCCCATGCCACTTGGTACCCTTCATACCTTAGGTAGCACACAGAGACGTTGTCCACATAGCACGTCTCCCTTCTCCCTTCTGGCAGCGTGTGTGTCCAGTTTTAAGGAGAACCAAGTAGTGGGATGGAGGGGGAGCTGGGAATCTGGGAGGCTCGCCTGGCACCGGAGAGCGGACTTGGTTATGTAAACCCCCATGCGGATCAGATCCCAAGTGCTTGTGGGGAACATGAGAAGGGTAAGAGCTATGGCTCCTGCTCCAGAAGGGTCCTGAGTGCAGGAGCTCCTGACCTTGTGGTTGGGATGTGCCACCCTTCCAGTCTACCAACCTGAGAGCTCTTTGAACCCCAGAGTTTAGGGATGTTTACGAAGACTTCGTCACGTAGTCACGATGGAATATTAACTCAGTCTCCAGCCCCTTCCCCTCCCCAGGATGGGTGGGGCTGAAAGTTTCAAGCTTCTAATCCTTGCTTGGTCTTTCTGGTGACCAGCCCCCATCCTGAAGCTATCCAGGAGTCACCAAGAGTGGCCTCATTAGAACAAAAGACACTCCTATCTATCACCCAGGAAATTCCAAGGGATTTAGGAGCTCTGTGTAAGACTCTTCTATTATCTATATCACTAAGGAAGTTACAAGGTTTTAGGAGCTCTAGGTCTGGAACTGGGGCCAGAGGCCAAATATATTTGTCTTACTACGTCATAGTGAGGATACTAGAGGTTTGGTTTTGGACATGCTAAGTTTCAGTGGTCATCATAGTGAAGCTTTCAGGTAGGTAGCTGGTTGACGGAGGCATGGAATTCAGGCAAGATGTAGGGTGGAGATAGCCACGTGGCCGTTGTTAGGAGGCATTTAAAGCTAAAAGTCTGGATGAGATCACCTGAGATGAGGAGGGACTTGATGAACTGCAAGTCCTGCTTGTGGCAGGGAACGTAAGGCTTAAAAATTGGCCATTGTTTTAGCAGCGTGGAAGTCGGTGGCGAACTTGACCAGAGAGCTCTTTTGGTTGAGTGGTAGAGACGGAAGGAAACTTGATTGAAGAGGGTTCAACTGGGCCTAGGGGAGGACAGCTAGTATTAGAAAACCCTTCCGAGGAGTTGGGTAGTAAAGGAGAAGAGAGTAATGGGGTAACTACAGGGGAACGTCAGAAGGAGAGTTTTAACTTAAGTTTGGAAACATTGGTGCACGTTTCTATGCTGATGAGAACAGTCTGTTAAAGAATTGCTGGAGCCACTTTTTGAATAGGCAAGAGGGAGGTGTGGGATCAAGTACATAGTGTTACCTCAGATGATGGAAGCGTTGGATATCCTCGTTTGGTTGTATCCGTCTGTTAAGTAGCTGAGAGGAAAGAGGAGGTATTAGAGGCTTGAGGAGAGTTGAGGGATGAACTCCTTTCAGGACCTGAGGAGTAATGGACTAGGGAAATGCACAATTACTGAGAAGTGTAGGAGCCCACTTTCCGGGAGTGGTCTTGGATTTAAAATGAGACCAGTCGTCCTGGTTGGTTGGTTTTTCTCAGCTGTAGTTGAAGATCAGAATCTCAGCAAAGTTGGGTTTTGTTGGGTGAGCGTGATCAAGGGAGAGCGGGGCGAGGGAGTTGAGCATCTGGAGGGGAAGGGTCATGGTCATGGCCTCTGGGCAGCTGAGAAAAGGTGAAACTGAGCCCACGACATTCTGGAGTTACTTTTAATGACAGGACCTTCGGGGTGACCATGGAATGGAAAAGATAAGTGGGGAAATGCGGGGGTGGGGGGTCCAAAAAGGTTAGAGATCAGGATATTGGAAGGCTCTTCCTTGTGTGAATATTAACGCCACCAAGAATTACAGGACGTCGTGTGGGAAAGAGTGATGGGAAGGGGGTGGTGGGAGGAGTCTGATGGTGTGACCTTCAGAGCTGGCCCCTTAGAGGGGAGGTGGCATAAAAGGTAAAAGGGCAGGCAGGGAGGTGCGCGGAAGGCCGTCCTTCATCCAGTCCCGTGGCACGAGGGACAGCAGGAGAGGAAATAGCCCAGGGCCCTCATTTCCATTAGAGTAACCAGGGACAGGTTGCCCGTGACTAGTGACAGTGTTCCAGAGGGTACAGTGAACTGCTGCCAGGATAGGGAGGGGTCAGATGTGAGGTCAGATTAGGAGACGTCTAATCCGTGGCTGTCTAACAAATATCATAGGAGCCACATGAGTAATTTTAAACTTTCTAGTAGCCACATGAATAAAAGCAAAAAGAAGCAGGTGAGATTTTAGCAATGTATTTTATTTAATAGATCTAAGATATTGCTTTAATGCGTAATCAATATAAAAATTATTTGAACATGTAATCAATATAAAAATTATTTTACTTTTTGTTCATACGAAGACTTCAAAATCTGGTGTGTGTTTTACGCTTACAGCACATCTGCATTTGGCCTAGCTACATTTCAGGTGTTTTGTAGCCACGAGTGGACAGTGGAGGTCTAGAACCTGTTGAGTTGAGAGTGGGAGTCTTGAGGTTTTGGTGGTGTCTGACCTGGTCTTGACCATCTCCATGGCAGCTAGGGAGGCCGGGCATGTGGAGAGGGAGAGGGGGGTGGTGTAGCCAGGAGTGTGGAGAGCTCTTGACTCCGTTGGAGACGTGGGAGGCCAGCCTTGCTGGGCTTCCCCAAAGGTGGGCTGTTCTGAGCACCCTTGACCCTGCCGATAGAGGTGTGGCAGCCATTGTAATGACTATGAATGACTCTTGAAGTGGAGTGAGGTTAGGGTTCTTTGGACACACCTCGGTAAGTCATGGCTTAATGTATTCTGTCCAGGAGTTTCTGTACGTGCTCAGGCCGTGGGTGGGGCCACCTGGCCCTGACGGGGCTGTCAGGGCAGGCTTCCCCCCCGGGGGTTGAGTCTGTCTCCCTTGAACTGTGCTGTACCAAATTCCTGTTCATCTGTCTGCCGATTATAAAGCATCTTCGTTCTTTCGGAGATGTGGTTGTAACTGAAAAAACACTGCAGTGGAGAAGAAAAATACTTTTTTGGGGGAGGTGGAGGACCAGTGCTTTAGAGTCCTTTGTTATGTGACAGCATTTCTGTTGGACTTTCCCATTCACTTTCTCTGCTCATTGCTCACATCAAAGGTTCCAGGAACGAACAAGTCTGAGAAGGGTTTGGAAAAGATGGTTTGTTGGGAGGCGACCCTGTTCCCTTCTGATCAGGAAATTGGAGATGGATCTTCTCTTTCCAGAGATATTTCTGTAGGTCCGTCACCAAACTTGGTCACGAGAAGACATCTTTGGTCATACCCACAGTATTGCTTGTATCACTAGTGACTTAGTGTTTGTCTTTACACTGACCCCTTTTCTTATATAAAAGAAAACTTTGTAGTATTAGTTTGATGTCCTCACTCTATTTTCATGGCTCATGAATATCTAATAGTGGAGTAAAAGATGTTCATGCAAGCACCGCCTCAGGCCCTTTCACAGCCCACACTGCATCTGGTGGCTGGGGCTGCAGGTGGGGGTGGAGCCCGGGGCCGTCGTGCTGAGAGGACCCGGGCCCCGCAGCTTGAGAGGAACGCCATGCCCTCCCTCCCCAGGTGCGGCTTTATGAGTGGACGACAGAGAAGGAGCTCCGCACCGAGTGTAATCACTACAACAACATCATGGCGCTCTACCTGAAGACCAAGGGTGACTTCATCCTGGTGGGCGACCTCATGCGCTCCGTGCTGCTGCTCGCCTACAAGCCCATGGAGGGAAACTTCGAAGAGGTAGTGGGGGTGGCGCAGGCCGCTCGCTCAGCCTTGACTCCTGCCAGTGTTTCTCTGCTGCTGAGGGCCAGTCCGGCCAGCAGGGGCAGAAATGTTTCCCGGGAGCATACGTTCTGCATCGATTGAGTCTTTTTACAGACCCCCAACCTGAACTCAGCAGCCTCCATTTCTGGATAATTGCAACCAAATGGGCTGTGTTTGCCAGAGACTGGGGGAGAATCTGTCCAGAGTGGCTGTTGTTAAACCCAGGGCTGGATCTCCTCAGGGCAGACGCTTGGCTTCTGGCTAACAGAAGATAGGCCCCAGAACTGCTGTCTCATGCAAACTGCTGATTGTACTTTCTTATTTGCACCTTGTTTGTTTTAAGATCGCTCGAGACTTTAACCCCAACTGGATGAGTGCTGTGGAAATCTTGGATGATGACAATTTCCTGGGGGCTGAAAATGCCTTTAACTTGTTTGTGTGTCAGAAGGATAGGTGAGTGACCAGCTGTGGGAATGACGGGGGGCCGGAGGGGCGGCTGGAGCCCCGGGTCCATGGTGGATGAGGACATTGCGTCCCCCCTCTCAGGCTCGGCTGCTCCTCTTCACAGAGGTTGGGTTTTTTCATGAGAGAATCAAGACCACAAAAATGAGCCTCTTCAGACGGCTCGTCTGCTGTGGGGTGTGTGGGCTCATCAGGGAAGCTCGGCACACGGTGTCCACAGTGCGTGGTCCCTGTGGGGGCAGGAGGTTCGGGTAGTGAGTCTGTCACACCGCCTTTCAGCGCTGCCACCACTGATGAGGAGCGACAACACCTTCAGGAGGTGGGTCTCTTCCACCTGGGCGAATTTGTCAATGTCTTCTGCCACGGCTCCCTGGTTATGCAGAATCTGGGCGAGACTTCCACCCCCACGCAGGGCTCAGTGCTCTTCGGCACCGTGAATGGCATGATTGGTAAGGGTCACCCCTGCGGGGCACGGTCCCGCACAGCCCCCTTCTTGAGGTCACCATTCTGAGTGACGAGGGAGAGCAGGCTGGGCCCTCCTCGTGCTGCTTTCCTGGGCCGCCCGTGGTGGGACTTGCTCGCTGTGGGCTCCGGAGCTCTCTGCAGCCATTGCTCCCTTTACTTCTTCAGGGCTGGTGACCTCACTGTCAGAGAGCTGGTACAACCTCCTGTTGGATATGCAGAATCGACTCAATAAAGTCATCAAAAGTGTGGGCAAGATTGAGCACTCCTTATATCCTTCCCAGACGGGTCCCCTCGTCGGGCAGCATGTCCTGGCACAGGCAGAGCTGCGGGCCCCTGAGCTACTTCTGCAAACTGCCGTCTGTTTAAGAAATGTCTTACCTAGGTTCCTGGGGTGAACAGGCTTTTTTCTTCTTTTCAACTTACAGAAAAATCCAAACCTAATAGTAGAGAGAATATACAGTGAGGCCCCGTGTACTTATCACCAGCTTCAACTGGTTTGTCTTGGAAATATACATTTATGTTCCCAAAATGTGTCTGCCTCTGGCCTTCCTGGTGTTGCATGTCCTTCAGTCAGTTTAGATGACAACACATGAACGTCCTTTCAGAGATCTCATTGTGGTAGCAGTGTCTGAAGACTCGCGCTAGAGAGGCTGACAGGAGAGGAGGAAAGTGACGAAGCTAAACACCCCCGAAGTCCAAGGGTCAGCCCCCCCCCGGGACACCCGGGATTCAAGTACTAGTGGAAGCTTGCTTCTTGTGGGAGACTTGTAGGGCGCTCCTGAGGGGCTCAGGCCGTGAGTGTGAGGTTGGTCACCTGTTACAGGCAGTACGGCCCAGCGCTAACCCGCGCGGAGGAGACGGGCTGCGGTGTTGGGTTTTGCTGAGCAGTGGGCATTCCTCTGTCTTGCTGAGAGGATTCTGGCTAGACTCAGAAGACTGCTTCTTCCCAGGCGGTCTCATCCCCTTCACCGGGGGCCTGGCACAAAATGCCCACACCCTGCAAAGCCCGACACGCAAAGTCTGACCTGTACTTTTAAAAACATTGTTTTGAACGTCACCCCTGTTGGAGGGGGAAGTAGTTTTTTGTGTGTCTTTCAATTCCAAAACCATCCAAAGAGCAATGTGAGTTTCAGTTGAATCTATTGTTTCGTGTTCTCATGCTGATCGCTTCCGATCATGGTCTTATGCAGAGGTGGGATGAGGGAGAGTAAGGGCGTCTCTACACAATCGCACGCTCCTTAACCAGCCCGCCCACTTGGAGATCCTTTCATACGGAGCGAAAGACAGAACCAGCCACCGGCTTCATCGACGGGGACTTGATTGAGAGCTTCCTGGATATTAGCCGGCCCAAGATGCAGGAGGTTGTGGCAAACCTACAGGTGAGCTGTGTGGAGTTCAGCCCGGGGCTAGTTACATGCCAGGAGCCTGTCACAACTCCGCTGCCTCCCTTCCTCTCTTCCCAGAGGCCAGCGGCCCCTTTCAGTATCTCCTGCCGCCAGGGACAGTGGAGTCTGAGGGCGAGGAGATGTAGCCAAGGCTCGAGGCTCGTGGGTACCCACCAGGCGCCTGGCACTGTACTAGCAACTTGACCCATGTGACCCCTGTACTTTAGCAACAAGGGCATGTGTGGGAGGGCAGTCCCACAGGAGGGCAGCAGGGTCAGGTCCGGCCGGGAAGAGAAATTGCCTCAGTGCTGGAGTTTGGGGTATTGCTCACTGGAGATGGTACCTCTGAAGGGCATCCTGGAAGAGAGAAATGTACGCCAGGTGGCAGCCTCTGAGCCAGCTTTGCCCTCAGTAGACCTTGCTGACCTGTACCCCCAAGGGGACGTGTGGACTTCTGATGGGAACTTCTTCCCTGCCTTGGCGGTGGTGGAGCCAGGGCCCTCCCTCGCTATGGGCATCCCTTTCCCCAGCGGGGAGTCCTCGGTCCTCACAGCCCTTTCCCTTTCCTTGCAGTATGATGATGGCAGCGGGATGAAGCGAGAGGCCACCGCGGACGACCTGATCAAGGTTGTGGAGGAGCTGACGCGGATCCACTAGCCACGGGCAGTGGTCCCCTTTCCCAGACCCTCCCCGAAGGCTTTGCCCTCCTGCCTCCCCTCCCCCACCACTGTCTTCTCGGCCATGGGAAACCTCTCCCTAAGCCAGCTGCCCCAGAAGCCACGGTCACCTGTGTGCAAATGGGGATTTCTTAGAACTAAAACCAGTTCACTAGAGACCTGGGAATGGGCTGAAGGTGAAATATTTTTTCCCTGGATTTTTACGAGTCTCACATGATTCCAACCATCACCTTGGGCCACCAAGCCTTGATTGGTGTTGCCCGTGGTCCTCCTTCCAGGGAGGGATTTTGCAGCTCTTTGGCTGAAAGGAAGCTCTGTGTGTGTGTCTCGCACACTCATGCGCTGTCCTCTACTATCTTTTTATTTAGGTTGGGGGTGTGGGGAGGTGGGTAGAAGGGAAGAGGGGCGGGAAGGGTTCATTGTCTTTGAAGTGAGGGCTTCCTTTTACTTTCTTCTGTTGCCTCTGAGAGCTTTGGGTCTGGAGGCCTGACTGCCAGGCCACGGGCTGCCTGAGTATAAAACCTGGAGATGGTGGATGATTGCCAAGCCACAGCCTTTTTGTCTCTGGGGAACTGCCTTCTTCAGAGAGAAGGAGGTGGGTGGACGTGAATTGGTGGTTAGTTTCTGAGTTTTACCAAATAAAGTAGAATCTAAGAAGAAAGATCCATTTGTTTCTGCTTTTCTTCCGCTGCCCGGCACTCCAGCATCCAGGTCATACTGTGCCCAATTTTCTGCAAAATCATTTCCCTCTTTCATATCAGCTGCTGCAGTCACTTGTCTTTGCTGCTGGAACAAGTCCTGTCAAGTAGTGAGATGACGTCTGTACCTCTCCTTTGCCGTGTGACCGTTTTTGGTAGGATCCCAAGGGTGATGGACATCAGGTTTTTGAAATTCCCTGGTCTTTGGTTGCCCTCGCCGAGGCACCGTTGGATGCCTAGTGGCCTCTGCCAGTCACCTGCCGGCCTGGGGGCTGCTTGGGCTGCCTTCCCTGTGTCATCCTGGTTTTACAGCCAGCCAGCCCCCAGGCGCTGCTCCACGGCCTCACACGCAGCTCCTGGTGCATTGCCCTGCTTCCTGTTGTCACATGCCCTTCGGATTCTGGCTTTATTTCCTCTGGTTTTAATCCAGTAAACGTTTGGTGCCTTTGGTTTGAAAATACAAGAGTAGGGCACATTTGGGCTCACCTTTCTGTGCAGCAAACAGAGCCTGTCTTCTTTCAGCTCAGTGGGTCAGAGTGTCTGGGCCCACATTTCCACCAGTGACCCAGTGGGAATAAAGGCTGCTCTGTCCCAACAGTAGAGTCGGGTAGATCCCAGGCATATTGGCTGGCTCCTTTAAGACCAGCCTTTGATATAGTGTCAGGAAAGTTGTGGTTTCAAGTTCAAACAGTGGTTTTGAGAGATTCTAGCTTAAAAGGAAAAGGGCAAAGCATCTCTGCTTTGGGGGTCTTCTGGAGTGAGTCTCCTTCCCTGGAGGCATTCCTTGTGTTTCATTACGGTTCTTTTTCCCTTACTCTCCTGGGATTTCTGAGGGTGGAGGTTAAGGGTCTTAAGGGAAAAAATAATCAGCATCTCTTAAAAACCACAATTTAACTTGAAACACAACACTGTGATTTGAATTCTTAAAGTCATGGTTTGAATTGAAAAGGCCTGCCCCCATGCCAGATAACAGCTGTAATGAGACAGGCGAGCAACAGTCTCCAGCCTGTGATTATTTAAAAAATGTAATCATAGACGGGAGGGTGGGCTACAAGGTGCCAAGGTCAGGAAGACGGACTGTAGCGTGATGTGTTCCGGTGCTTTCTAACCGTCTGACCTGCAGCCCCAGAGATGTGCTACATTGAGGAGAAGGTTATGTAGCAGTGGCTTCAGTCTTGACGTTGGAAGCTGTGGACTCCTTTCGGTTTTTGTTTCCTATGATCTTGGATATATTCATTCACGACTGAATTCCAGCAATCTTTTGGAAAGTGACATTCTGTTGCCACACTCCCCCATCCCCCTTTAAAACCATGAATCACCACTCCAGGGGCAAAGGGTTGCCTATGGGGCTTTGCTGCAGCCAGCTGGAATGGCTCCTTTCCATGTAGGCGCTGATGAGCTAGCCTCACTCCAGGCCTCTGCACGAATGACCTTTGGGAGAATCATCGAAACTCTGACTCATCACATGACCCTTTGGAAGGGTCACAAGCCAGAGGCCTTCTTTCTGCAGCCAACAACAACTTGGATCCTCCGCCCTCGGTGGAGGGTCCCTTTTGTTACTCAAATCACAAGCCACAGAAGTGGGGAGGAAACACAAGAGCTGTAACTAAGGGATATGCCCAAACTAGTCCTTGAAGATGACCAATACTAAGAGATTCTCAGGGTCAAACTTTGAGCCTCAGGTCAAACAAACCAAAAAACAAGATAAAGAAAATAGCAAAAAGCAAACTAAAGAAGCAAACTGTTGATAAGGGCATCAAGATAAATGCCATAAGGTCAAAGAAACTGGGGAAATGTCAGGGGCTGTTTACAAAGTTGTTTCTTTCGAAATGTGCCAGTAGGAATTTACGACTCTTAAATACCCTTGAGTTCCTCCTGAGGGTGGATGAGGATTTTCTTTAAGCACAAAGTTGCCTCTCAGCTGTTCACTGACCAGTATGGAGCAGACCCTGCCAGGTTCAGGGCTGCGCTGGGGGGCGGGGCTCCATGAAGCAGTGGTGCTCAGAAGTGCGCTGAGTGTGGGAGGAGCTAGCACGAGGTGCGACAGGTGTGTAAAAGGAAACTTGTCCCGTGCAAATGAGTGTGGGTAGCTTCTGGGGCCAGGAAGAAGGAACACCTATTTGACATTGAGTGGCGGGCCAGGTAGAAATAATAAGGACCGTGGTGGAATAGATTTTGGGAGCCCAAGGGAAGGAAGGGCTTTATTTATGTTGAATCCCTAGTTTTGAATAATTTAGGGCTAGATATGTGAGAATGTGGACAGTGAAGTAACGGAAGAATACACTGTGAGGGGTGGAGGGAGAAAGTACCTTCGGTTGAGGCAAAAAGGAAAGATGCTCTAGAAGCCTGCGGGTCCTTAGGACACAGAATGGACAAACATACGGAAGCTGCATTCATCTTAGGATACAAGAATATTTCGGCAACCTACTTGCTGAGAATTTGTTACTTAGTTTAGAAAATGGATCAAAACTAACCAGGTGAAGTAACAGGCCTAAAATACATCATCTGCCAAAACTCAACCACACAGGTTCAGGTAGAGAGACGGTTTAATAGGCAACAACATAAAAAATGACAACAAAAAACACCTGAGGTTTTCCTTTGCTGTAAACTGTGTTATGAACTAACGGCATCATGGGGTTGCCCCCAAAGCCAAGTAATATTAGGCTGTGTTAATACAAGTATGGTATCTGGAAGGCAGGAGGCCAGAGTCCAGGCCACTGTTGGCACACTGTTCATTTTGGCCACCAATGTTAAGGACCTCAGCGACAGGCTGTGGTAGCCAGTGTGAAGGCCACTGTGAGGCAGGACCAAAGGAACTGGGGTTATTTAGGTGGGAAGTAAAATCACTTCCTAACAAATGTAGTGATTCACTACCTTTTGACAGGTAGTGACTTCCTTATCCCTGGAAGTATGTAAGCAAACCTAGCCTAATTGTGTCCAGGTGGCTGGGAGACTCCTGCAGAAAACAGAAGGTAGAATTTCAGCTTTCGGGTCACCCCTGCAGCTTTCTCCCAGCTGGGTGAGCCTGCCTACCACTCTCTGACTGGCCTGGGGCAAAGAGTAGCCTGTGTGTTCAATACCACCTAGTAACCCCTGACTAGGGGCAAGTGGGCCACTGACCCCTGCACCCAGGATTAGGGTGCAGACCTGCTGGCAGACTTGGGGCCGGCCTAGAACTGCCCAGCAGCGAAAGGACCCCGAGTCCTGGGCACGAATTGATTTCCATTTTTCCCACCTTCTGATGACACAGGCATCTTGGGCTCCACTGAGACCAGCAATGCCAGGGACTCGCCGCCTCCAGCGCCAGCCTTGTTCCCAAAGTCTCTTTCCTCCCTGGGCCTCAGTCTGACGCCCACAGCACTTCTCAGGGAGCCGACTCCCAAACCCCGGCAAGGGGTGTGGGCCTAGGGCGAAACCCCGCCCCCAGGGGTCCCTGATCTTTGACCCCGCCCGGGGCTCAGTGCTTCCCCGAGAGGACCAGCGGCGGGCGTCGCTGCCTTTTGTGTTTCGCTCAGAGGTGCCAGAGACCACCCCCCAACGCGGTGCCCCGCGTCCCCTGGCGGCCCCCTGCCCCTCCTCTCGGCGTCTCCAGCCCCCCTGCTCTGCTCCGCGTGCCAGCTCGGGGCTCGCTGGTTTGTTCCCCGTGGCGCCAGGAGGAGGGGCGAGGGCCGGCAGCCCCCTCCTCCGAGCGCCGAGCGGGAACCCAGCGGAGCCGGGGGGGACGCACCGCCGCCGGTCATGTGGGCCGGACTGCTCCTCAGGGCCGCCTGCGTTGCGCTCCTGCTGCTGGGGGTCCCGGCCCGCACCTACACCGGGAGGAAGCCGCCCGGGCACTTCATGACGGAGAGGTAAGCGCTACGCGCCACTCCCCTACCCCGCGGCTGGGGCGCTCCCGGCGTGGAGCGGGGAGGCGCGGAGCAGCGCCGGGAGCCGTCGGCAGCCGTGGATTGGGGCTCCACTCTGGGGCTCTGTCCATGCGCGGGCGCAGCCCTTGGGGGCTGGACAAAGAGACAGCAGCTTGTGCCTCTGGGCGGGTGCCTGTTCTGCGCCCCTGTCCGGGGCTGTACTGGCTGAGACGTGGGGGAGTGGAGATCCAGGCGCTGGGTTAGCCCATCTGAGCCTGCCCTGGAGCGTGGACTCTGAGCGAAGGAAGGCAGGGAAGTGCCACCTGGTCTTCAGACTGGCTGGCTTCGCTGGAGAACGTGCCAGTGGCTCTGCCTTGGCAGGGCCTGCCTCCCCCCGTGGCGCCGGCCACTTCGGGGCTGGGTGGGGGGTAGGCTCTCCCTGTGTTTAAGCTCCGCGCACGTCGTGGACCTTGGCACTGCCGGGGTCTCTCTAGGTTATGTTTCGGTTTCCGCCTGTGTGTGCGCGGACGGGTGGGGGTGGGTGACGTTTGTCCCTTTGCTCTTTCCCGATGGATGCCGCCCTCCCTTCGGGTCTCCTGGCGGAGGCCGGCAGCAGCGGCTGAGCGCGTGTGTGCGTGATGCTCCCAGCGAGGGAACACGGTGTCAGCGGGCGGCCTGGCCCGCGGCCACTGGCTCGGGGGGCGCTCAGGGGGCGGCCCCGCCAGGCTCGCAGCTCGCACGAGTGTTCCGCCACCTCCGCCAGTTCCTGCTCAGATCGGCTGGCTCCGCGGCGTTTCAGAGCTTTCCTGCCACCTGTCTCCCCACCTTGGCCTGACCTAGGAGACCCCTTGGGGCGCTCGGTCCCTGCCCACCTGAGGGTGTGGCTTCACCAGCCTGCCAGGCATCTTAACATCTGCCACTTTGGTGGCACCCCTGTCCCTTTCAGACCCCCGTCTGAGGAGCTGTAGCCGCCGGCTCTTTCCTAGACTGTTGCCACAATGGCTCCAGCAACGGCAGTGGGTGAGACTTCATTGCCAGTTCCCCCACCCAGGGCCCCCTCTTTTTCTGTGATGACTTCAGAGACCAAATAGGCCCTCTTTGGGGGCTCTAGGGCCTTTTTCTGCAGACGTTTCTGTACTGCCCTGTGCCCGAGCTTTCCTTTCCACACTGCTTGCCACATTTGGCAGGATTATTCCGCCCAAGAGTGGGGTGGGTCTGTCTTGTCCATCCATGTCCCCAGCCCTGCTGCTGTGCCTGGCACACGGTGGGTGCGCTAAGACTGCCTGACAGGCAGAACGTTCCCATCACCTCCCCACGGTGGAGCGCAGGTGGGGAGGGGTTTCTCGTCCCTATTGTATTGCATGGGAATTCCCAGTTGAAACCAGGCAGGACTGCATCTCCCTCTGCCCAGCCCATCACAGCACGAGTTCCAGTCGTTTTCTCCATCCCCCTGCAGGCCCGTGCCCTGTGCTGCCTCTGCCTGGAGCACCCTCTCCCCTCCTGCACTCCCACCGGCTACCCCTGCTCCTCTCCCCTGCCTCAGCCCAGATGCTGTCCTTCCAGGAAACCTCCCCGGACTCTGCAGAGCTCATAGCCAATCCCTTGTAGCACAGCCGTGCTGTTGTTACTGCCCAGCCTCCCTGAAGGCGGGGAGGTGGCTTGTTGGTGGCTGTGCTGCAGTGCCTCACCCAGCATCTGGCACACTGGGTTCTCCTTCACTCCTTTAGGTAGCTCACTGGCGTCCCCAGCTCTACTCCAGAGATGTCACCTCGGGAGTGACATCTCTCTAGCCCCTCTGTGGCGGCCGTCCTCCTTCCTCTTTTCTGCTGGCTTCCCTTCTCAACTCTCCCCTCGACAGCCATACCGAGCACCTACTATGTGTTAGGCACTGCTCTTGGTGCAGAAGTGAATGAAAAAGATGAAGCCCTTGTGCTCAGGGAATGGTAGGGGAGACAGACAATGAACAAAGCGACAAATTAGTAAGTAATGTCCTAGGAAGCGAATGGTATTAAGAAGAATAAAACAAGGTAAGGGTGCACAAGTAAGGGCCTCTCTGAGAAGCTGACAGGTGCAGAGAGACCTGGGTAAAAGGAATGAACTGGATGAGTATCTGAGGATGAACCTTCATGAGAGGGAAGTGCAAGTGCAAAGGCCCTGAGGCAGCCATCCCTTGGGCTCTTCATCCATTGCCGTCTTTCCTCCTCAGTGTTGAGGGCCCCTCTGAGGCCCCTTTCTCCTGGCCACTCTTTGCCCTGTGGCAGGTACCTGTAGGACACTGGTAACTTTGTCCTTGTCCTGTCTTCAGAGAGGCTGTCAGGGTCATTTTTCTTTGGGAAACTTCCCACTGCCCCTCCAGAGGGTCTCAAGAACTGTTTGTTGACTGACTTCCAGACTGGCTGGGAGGCTTTCACTGCTCTGTAGACCAATCAGAACATGGAAGGTGCTCTCTCCTCTCTTGCAGACGCCGGCTGGGCCCCCACGTCTGCCTCTCGGGGTTCGGGAGTGGCTGCTGCCCTGGCTGGGCACCCTCCATGGGCAGTGGGCACTGCACCCTTCGTAAGTGCCTGTCCCTGTGCCCCAAACATCCTCCCGGGCAGGGCATTCATTCCCTGGGCTGGCCTGAGGGGCAGATTGGGGGCTCCAGCCCCCACTCCCTCACCTGCATTTCTCCTCTTAGCCCTCTGCTCCTTTGGCTGTGGGAGTGGCATCTGCATCGCTCCCAACGTCTGTTCCTGCCAGGATGGAGAACAAGGGGCCACCTGCCCAGGTAACGGGTGGACCAGGGCTGATGGGAAGAACTCTGTTAACACTGAGATTATGTGCTAGACACCGGGCACTTGTGTCCTATCGTATCATCTTCAAACAATGCTGTTAGGCAGACATTCTCATCCCTATTTTATAGATGAGGAAACTGAGGCACAGAAGTTAGTGGCTCACCCAGGGTGACATGGCTAGTAAGTGGCAGAGCTGGATTTAAACTCAGGCCTGTCTGCCTCCAGAGGCACCTTTCTCACAGAATTCAGGAAGAACCCCGGTGAGGTGGGGGTGGCCAAGACGTCAGCGTGGTGCATGCTCATGTGGGTGGTGCATTTCAGACGCCCACGGACCCTGTGGGGAGTACGGCTGTGACCTCACCTGTAACCACGGTGGCTGTCAGGAGGTGGCCCGAGTGTGCCCCGTGGGCTTCTCAATGACAGAGACAGCTGTCGGCATCAGGTGTACCGGTGAGAGCCCTGGGAGCAGTGGGGGAGGGTGGGTGGGAATTATGCCCCTTCCTGTCCTGCTAAGATGGTCTTCAGAGAGATGATGCCCGAGCAGAGCTGAGCCAGGATGAGCTCTGCAGTTTGAGAGTGGGCAGGGAGGCATGTAAACCAAAGGAATAGGTCCCTTCTGCTATTTCACAAATATTTATAGAGCACCTCTTATGGGCCAGGAACTGAGCTGGGGGGCGGGGGGCCTAGACATAACAGTCCCATGTGATGGGACCATAACTGGTGAAGTACAAGGTGAGACTGGAGATGGGTTGGCCATGGAGAAAGTGACATTTGGGAAAGTGACATTGGAAAGATGAGGGAAGCGAAACTCAGAATTATTTTGTAAAAGTATTATTTGTTCGTGACTTTAAAAAGTTCCTGCCCCGGCAACATCTGTTACCTTCCCCAGAGGCAGCCACTGTGACCAGTTTCTTGCATCTCTTTCCAGAGAGGTGAAAGCCCCCTTTTGAGGTTTGATGTTGTAAAACTCATGTTTCTTCCCCAGCATACAAAAGTAAAAGATAACTCATTATGGAACATTTGGAAAGTAAAAGAAGGCTAGAAAGGTGAAAAAAACCCCAGCATGTCCTGGAAGGTCCTACCCAGAGTATTTGTTACAAAAATGAAGTTACTTTTTCTGCCCTTTTCCTTGGGGTGGGGGTGGGGGTGTTTGAGTGTGTACCTGTGTATAAATGTGTATTATGCATGCATATCTTTCTAATGTTTTATAAAATTGGATCACATCTTATCTATAGTTTTTGCTCATTATTTTTCTCACTAAACTTTATATTGTGAGTACGAAATAGTCCTTACAACATAATTTTAAACAGCTGCATATGTGGCTACTGTAATTCAAGTACCTAGTTCTCTGTTACCCCTCATTTAGCTGATCTGCAGTGTTCACCACTATAAATAATGCTGCAATAAAGCGCTTCTTGTTGGCGTCTCTGATTATTCCCAGAGGGAGAACTGTTGGGGTGAAGTGTCTCATGAAAGGGGTCTTGGTGCTGGGGGCTCGATGAAGTCGTTTGTCCTCTCTAAATGTCTTTCCTGAAGAGTGCTTCCTGCACTTCTTGTTGCAGAGGCAAACTGGACCAAGGAAAAGGCAGAGGACAATGGCAAAGTGAGCGCAGGGCAGGAGGCACTGGCCACAGCCACGTGCGAGCCCAGTGGAATGGGTTTAGTCAGGGTACTCATCTTAGAAGTGAGGGGCGTGGTCCGAGGGGGCGTGGTCCGAGGGGGCGTGGTCCCGAGGGCGTGGTCCCGAGGGGCCTGCCCCTGGGAACAGCGAGTAAGGAGAACGGAGGTGTCCAGAGGGGATGGGGGCCAGGGGTGGGAGACTCAGGTGCAGACTGCAGTAGGCAGAGCTGGTCTTGTAGGTCCTTCAGAGCCATGATTCTTAGATGAGGGAGAAATGCCACGGGGCAGGGCTGGGGTTGTCTCTCCCAGCCCCCTGACCCTTCAGGCCTGAACCGCCCTAAAGCACTACAAGGATCCAGTCTCCCCATCCTGGGCAGGAGCCTTGGGGATTCCTTGGTGCTCCACAGTGGAGCCTTAAGCCAGCTCTGCAGCCCTGCCTCCCACTTCCCGACAGGAACCCAAGCTTCAGCCAGACTGCGCCCCAGGTGTTTCCTGTGCTGCCCAAGCCCCTCCGACTCTCTCCATTTGGGGGCCCCCTCCTCCTGATGCCTCCTGGTCCTCTCAGCCCATCTGTCCTCCAGCACACTCCTGCTGTGGCTGGGCGTTCCCTGGTGGGGCATATATCACCCAGCCACGTGTGGTCTCGTGGGTGTGTGCCGTGGCTCCGACATTATCAGACTGTAACCATCTGGAGAGTCACCACTGTGCCTTGTGTACTCAGTGGCTCTCCGCCAGGCCTGCTGCATACAGGCGGTGCTCAATAAACATTTCAGGGGATTTAATCAGCCTTCCTGCCCACTGTCTGCCCTAGTGTGGATGCGCTGCATGTGGGGCCATCAGAGACAGTTCTGTCTCAGCCATCCTCTCTGTCATCTGGTCTGCATGGGTCACAGAGGAGGGGCCTGACCCCTTGGCCTCTTCTCTCTGGGGTTTCCCTTGTAGCAGGATGACTTTCCCTGTGCCTGGTCTTGCTTCCCTTGGGTGGTGGTGGAGGTGGGGGTTCCACCCTGCTGAGGGCAGGCCAGTGTGGGCACAGGGTCTACGTGAGGCAGATTTTTCTCCCTGCACCTCAACCACGTTGAGAGTGGGCTGTGCAAAGGTGTTTTCTCTCTCCCCAGACATTGATGAATGTTTAAGCTCCTCTTGCGAGGACCACTGTGTGAACACGGAAGGCGGGTTTGTGTGCGAGTGTGGGCCGGGCATGCAGCTGTCCGCCGACCGCCACAGCTGCCAAGGTGAGCGGCTCAGGGAGGGGTAATGATGCCGTCACTGCTGCTGCTGGGCTCCGATTTTGACCTCGTGGCCCTGCCAGGCACAACATGTGCTCCACCTGCGATGGTTTATGTGACCACTACGGTCTTCTGAGGGAGATACTGTTATCATCCCCACTTTACCGAGGGGGAAACTGAGGCTCACCCAAGGTCATTCTGCTAGTAATGGTCTAACTCTAGGGCCCTGGCTTTGAACCAGGACTCCCTAGAAACAGCTGCTGCCATCATTGCAGGGTGGAGGGAAGAGGGTGAAGGAGAGGCCCCAGGGAGAGCCAGGGGCAGGGCAGAGCGGACAAACCAGAGGAAGGAGGCCACTGCAGTGAGACAAGGCTGACGGGGGGGGGGGGCGAGGGCTCAGGACTGTGAGCACAGCTGTGTGTGTGTGGTGGAGAGGTGGGGTGGGGGTGGCAGCGTTCATTTGTTCCAGCAGCCCCAGTCTGGTGGGGAGCAAAACAACAGGGTTGAGACTATGGATTAATGCTGTGGGGACCCAGGGAAGAGAAGGAATCTCCCTTCCTAAGTGAGTAGGATGAGAGAGATCTTTTAAAATAACTACTCATTCTTTTAAGATGACTTTTATTTACAGAAGTTAGGTAAGGAAATACTCTCTCTTAAACAAAGGCAGCTAAGACAAAGGTTCCCCCTTGATATTGCAATATTATTTTCTGTGTATTTGAAATTTTCATAAATTGTAAAAAAAAATTTTTTAAAGTCGCTAGCTCCAGGCTGTCTCTCCCACTCCTGTGCTCTGCGGTCCCTAGAGAATAACCCTGGTGTCATAGGACACTATAGCAGGCCACTATACCAAAATACCACAGACTGGAGCCTTAAACAACAGAAACGTATCCTCAGTTCTGGAGGCTGGAAGTCCAAGATCAAGGTGCCAGACCATTCAGTTCCTGGTGAGGGTCCTCTTCCTGGATTACAGGTGGCTGCTTTCTAGCTGTGTCCTCACGTGGCAGAGAGAGAGCTCTGGCGTCTCTTCTTCTAAGGGCACAAATCCCATCATGAGGGCCTCACTATTCAGAACTCATCTAAACCTAATCACCTCCCAAGGCCACCTCCTAACACCATCACATTGGAATTAGGGCTTCAACATACGAATTGGGGGGTGGTGGTGGTGGACAATTCATTCCTAACACCTGGTTATCAATCTGCTGAGTGCCCTGCCCGCCTCTCCCCAGTACATGTACACACACACACACACTCACTCACTCACTCACACTCACAGAGATGATAAGAGATGAGCAGTTCATAGTCCTGAACTATTGTACCTGGGCACTCTGCTAAGCACTACAGAAGCATGCCTTCATTTCATCAAAATTATCTTATGAAGTTGGTACTGTTTATTTCCATTTTCCTAATAGGAACACTGAGACTTAAAGAAATTACATAACCTGCCCAAGATCGTGTTAGAGCTGGAGTTCGAACTCAGTCATTCCTCTACTTGCTTTTTCCCCCCTCAGCAATCTGGCTTGGAGATCTTTCCACATCAGGGTCAACAGACCTGTCTTATTCCTTTCAAACTGCTGCTTGGTACTCTGCAGTGCAAACATTCCATAGTCTCTACTATGTTTTCTCTTACTGATGAGCATGTAGATTATTTCCAGTGTTTCACAATATCAAATACCGACATGGGGAAGCTTTGGCAGAGGAGGTGTTATAGAAGCTGAGTTTTGAGGGATGAGTATGAGCTTTCCAGCCAGACAAGATGGAAAGGCAGTGCAAGTGGACAAGAGAACACGGGCAAAGGGGGAGGCCCACAGAAGCATGGGGAACTTGGGAGATGGCAAGAATTTAAACCGGGGCCAAGGTCAGGGGCAGGGAAGGAGGTGGGAAAGGCAGCCCAGGGTTCCTGAGCTTTGGTGCTGTATTGGTGCTTGTGCGAGCCATGGAGGGGCAGTGGCTGGGTCAGAGGTGCCCTTTGGTCAGCATACCCTTGAGGCTGTGTGGAGATGGCTGGGGAGGAGCACAGGTAGAGCCGTGGAGATGCATGAGGCTGTTGCTCTTCTCCAGAGTAGAGACAGAGGTGGTCTGGGCTCGGGTACGACAGTGGGCGTGGAGAGAAGTGGGCAGTGATACACTGAATGAGAATTAAGTTGGTCCCCCACGCCTCGAGTGGGGCAGGAGATGGTGATGAGAGATAAGAGGGGACCATATATCTCCCAAACTCCATGGAACAAGAGCTCCAGCCTTGTCCTGTTCCCTTCTAGACACTGACGAATGCCTGGGGACCCCCTGTCAGCAGAGATGTAAAAACAGCATTGGCAGCTACAGGTGTTCCTGTAGAACTGGCTTCCATCTCCATGGCAACCGGCACTCCTGTGTAGGTAAGGTCAGGAGGACCCTATTGTCTTCACACTTGGACTGCCAATCAGGAAGATGGACAGGGTGAGCCCAGGGACAGGGGAAGGTCAGCAGTCTGGACCTCCTGGTCCCCTGGAGCCTGTAAGCTCTCGAGCCTTTGCTCAGAGCCTGCCTTTCGCTGGGGTTGGCACGGCTCCTCATGGAAGACCCTGTCTTGGACTTTTCCTGGCCACATGCCACTTTCATCCTGTTATGTTTGTCTTCCACCCCTCTCCCAGATACACCCCAGGGATTCCTCTCTGCTCACCCATTTTCTTGGCTGCCTTTGCTCCCCTTGGTAAATAAAGCACGTTATGTCTTGGTTCCTCTGGTGTAGAAGGAGACCCCTGTTTTCTCAACCCATTAGCAGAAATTTCCAGAAAGGGATTGCCATGTTTGGCTTGAGCTTGGCTCATGGGTTGAAGGTGGGGTCCCGTGGGCCTGAAAAAAGACCTTGTTCTAGCAGAGTTTGGTGTTTGTCCTGAAGCGGACCTTGAGCAGTGCAGTGATTTTTGAGACTCTTTTTTTAGAAGGGGCCACACCAGCCGACACCCAACACGTGGGATGGTGGAAGGTTTGGAGATGAGATTCCCAGCAGGGCTCGTCCCCTCCAGCCAGCACTTACTCATTGCTGCAGTGCATCCATTAAATACCTACTGGATGTATGAACCTTCCAAGGAGACTAGCATAGATTTCAGCCCCACTCCCAGACGTCCGAGTCACATTCCACACCGTGGGGCAGGGATGGACCCTGTAAGAACATGGCAAGGAGACTCCCCCAGCCTTTTGGGCTCAAGGATGGTGGAAACAAGGCTCATTGCCCCGACAAGGCAGCTGTGGGCACAGCAAGGCTCTCCTGCAGATGTAAACGAATGTCGGAGGCCGTTGGAGAGGCGAGTCTGTCACCATTCCTGCCATAACACTGTGGGCAGCTTCCTGTGCACATGCCGACCTGGCTTCAGGCTGCGAGCTGACCGAGTGTCCTGTGAAGGTGAGCGTCCAGCCCCGCCTCCTGGGTCCCGGCCCCGCCCTCCTCGAACCAGGCACCGCCCACCCAGAGCCTGACCCTCTTCCGTCACTGGCTGGTTTTGATTCATCTTTCCAAAACTTCACTTTCTTTCCTGCTTCCTCCTTCCACTGCATTATCCATTCTTACTCCCTTTGCACATTGTTTCCCTAACCCTTCCGTTTTCCCCCAAATGGTAAAAAGAAAGAAAAAATGAGTGTGACAAAGAGCCCCAGTAATCTGGGCTCCCAGGGACAGACGCTTCGCACAGTGGTTAGACCACTCTGCCGTGCTTTACCAGCGTGCCTGTAAGACATGTATCTATATGTCATATAGATCCTGAGGTACTCTTTCTAGTCCGTGGCAAGTTCCCCCAAGCACGTCAGCATGGATGGGAGGCAGGGGACACACTCTCAACCTGTCACCTCGGTCTGCTCATTTGGTACTTTTCCATCAGTCTTGCATGATCGTCTGTCTGCACGCCCCAGCAGTTCAGGGTCGAACCGGCAGTATTAGACCTATTATGTTGGTGAGGAAACCGGCCTGAGACATTCAGTGACTAGTGCTGGAGCTGAGTCCAGGTCCCTAGTCCTGCCTCCTGCCCTTGCTGCCTCCCTCAGGACGCCCTTGTGCTTCCGTTTCAGCTTTCCCGAAAGCCGTGCTGGCCCCTTCTGCCATCCTGCAGCCCCTGCAGCACCCTCCTAAGATGCTACTGCTGCTTCCGGAGGCGGGCCGGCCTGCCCTCTCCCCAGGACACAGCCCTCCTTCCGGGGCTCCTGGGCCTCCAGCCGGAGTCAGGACCACCCGCCTGCCGTTACCCACCCCTGCCCTACCCACACCTTCCCCGTCTGCCCCCATGAGGCTGCTGTCCACCCCGATGGCCACCCCAGTGCCTAGTGCCCCCTTACTGGGGACTCTCAGACCTCCCTCACAATTCCTGGAAAAGGCGGTAGTGACGCCTTCCTTGCCCAGGGGCCCCACAGCCCTGTGGCCTGAACCAGGGCCGTCTGCCTGCTGGCACCTGGGAGCCATGTATGAGTTGGGGAGCCGCTGGACCGAGCCGGGGTGTTCCCAGTGCTGGTGCGAGGTGGGTGTGAGGCGTCCTTGGGGCTGCCCTGATCTGGTGTCGGGCCTTGTGGTGATTGGCACTCCTGCTTCTGCTTCCAGGATGGGGAGGTGACCTGTGAAAAGGTGACGTGTGAAGCTGCTTGTTCCCACCCGATTCCTTCTGGAGATGGGGGATGCTGCCCGTCGTGTACAGGTGGGAGCTGGTCCAGTGGAGGCTGTGAGTTCCCCGTATGGTCCCACCTCTTCTCTCCCCCAGCCCTTCTGCAGCTGAAAGGCTGTTCTCCAACTCTTGTGTGCATTTCAATCACTTGCAGGGTGATCCCTGGGCCCTGCCCCCAGAGCTTCTGATTTAGCTCTGGGGCAGGGCCTGGGAATTTCCATTTCTAACATGTTTCCCGGTGATGCTGATGGGTGATGAGGCAGCATCAGCATCACCGGGGAACACGTTAGAAATGCCAATTCCCAGGCTCAAACTGTGGTTTGAGAACCACTGGTCTATGCTGTGATATCCCTCAAGGGGAACTTCTCATCTTCTGGGGATCCCTTCTGAGCTTGATTCATTCATTTATTTATTCCTTCATTCAATGAGTTTCTCCAAATCTACTCTGCAGTCCCCTTCCTCTTGCCTAACTCTGCTCCTACATCCGGAGGAGTAATTGTAAATTCTGCTATTTCCGATTCCCTCCCACTTGTAATCTGCTTACAATTTTCATTTGCTTCCCGTGGCTGTGGGGATAAAGACCCCACATTTTAATAAGTCCTTCAACAGATCTTCTCAAAACTCACCAGGCACATGCATCGCTGGGGGTCTTGTTAAAATGCAGATTCTCATTCATTGGGTCTGGGGAGGGGCCTGAGCTTTGGCATTTCTACATGACAAGATGCCCAGGCTGCTGTACTTTCAGCAGCAGTGAAAAAGTCTTCCTAAGGGTTAGAGTGAAAATGCACTTCCTGATTTTCTGAAGGATGATTGTGACCTTTTACTGTGTCCCTACTATGTACTGAGCCCTGAATGTAAAGTGCTGGGTACTTTACATCTGAGGTGGTGGATCCTTCCAAGTCCCCTTCAGGATACTTGGTGGCATTTCCATTTTATGGTAAAGAAAATGGAGTCCCAGAGAGATTGAATGACATGTCCAAGGCCACTCAAGTAACTGAACAAGCAGGCCAGGTTTTTGAACCCAGGGCCGTCTGGCTGCCTTTCCTGTCTTATGGGAATAAAATGGCATGCTCTCAACACAGTTCTGGGTTTATCAGACATGAATGGCACCCTCCTGGGGCTTCCTCTGGAGGTGTCTCCTGAGAGTTCTCCAGGGGTCCTAGGACCACATAGTTTTGGTACCTGGGTCTGCCACTCCTGGGGCACCCCGGCCAGTGAGAGAAGGTTCCAGGTACATTATGCCTGGAAAAGTAATGAGACCACAAGCTTCCTCTGCTTTGAAGAAGTCTGATGCCTCCTACACTCCTGTTTGTCTTTCAAAGGCTGTTTTCACAGTGGCGTCATACGAGCCGAAGGGGATGTGTTTTCACCTCCCACGGAGAACTGCACCGTCTGTGTCTGCTTGGTGAGCATCACAAGATCTCCAAAGCCTCGTGGGTGTTTTCTTAACCTTTGGGGGTTTTAGAGGAAGGGGGAAAGACCGGACGTTAGAGGTGAGCTCACTGAGTGGAGGGAGAGTTCTCAGGTCATGGGTTTTGGTTGGAACCCGTCGAGTTAAAAAGCTTGGGAGAGATGTGAAACCTGTAAGTCTGTGGAGTCAGGGAGGCTTCTGCTGAGCAGGAAAGAGCCAACAGGCAAACAGGGTCCATCTGTCTAGGAAGGGGAGGGGATGAAAGTTCCTTGGAAACTTCCCACCAGGGAGACCGTTTTTCTCTCCAGGCAAAATATTTTCCAGCATAATAAAGGTATCTGCATTTGGGAGGGAGAAGGTTCATTACCAATTCAGCTTGTTGAGAGTATTTTGCATTAGGCAAATTTATGCCTCCAAGAATAGTTATTAAGCACCTACTACGTGCCAAACACTGCCAGATGCGGTCACATGGATTCAATTATGAGCACCCAGTGTGTACCAGGTGCAGGCGTTGGTGCTTTTCACCTGTTTCCTCACCTGAGGCTCCTGGCAGCTCTTCAAGGTCAGTTGTACTGTCCCAGTTCTACAGATGAAAAGACTGAGGCTGGCAGGGAACAGAGCTGGGATCTGAGCCGAGGTCTGTCTGCGTCCAAAGCCCAGGCTCTGTCCACCAATCCTCGCTGCCACCTGTGACCCTCTAAAAGCAGCCCCTAGTCTGGCAGTGATGGTGGAAGCTGCACTGTAAGGTGGGAGGTGGGACATGTAGACAGCCACCACCACCCTTTGTTGAGCTCTTTCTGGGTGCCACACATGTGCCGTGGCCAGCGCGTTTGTGGATGACCTCATTTCATGCTGTCCTCAGCATCCCCCAACAGATAGGAAGACCAAGGTTCAGAGAGCTGAGGTACTTTGCCCAAAGTCACACAGCTCGATAGTGGAGGAGCAGACACTGGAACTCAGGTCTGGCTGACTCCAACGCCAGGGGCATTTTTGTCTTAACTTCCAGTTTTTTAAATTTAATTTTAGATCTGATTCTTTGAACAGATTTGAATAGATCTGGTTCAAAAACTCAGATGCACAGGAAGGTGTCTGTGATCGCCTCTGCTCCCTGCTTCCTCAGCACCCTTCCACAGCTGCCCTTGGCCGTGGGAGGGAATGCTATGGGAGGCGAGGCGCGGCATTGTTACAGGGAAGGCAGCGTGCTCTGCTCTCTGGTCTGGCCCTCATCTTGGAAAGGGAGATATTCTAAAACACCCCATAATAAATGCCGGGAACTGGGTCCCTGCAGAATGTCCTTGTCGTGACCACAGTGGCTTCCTTTTTGATGCTTTTACATTGGGCAGGAAACCTGAGGTGTGATGTGACGTGGGTGGGAGATGAGCTGGTTCTTGATGGGCCTGAAGGTGCATCAGAGCCTGGCTCTCTTCCTCTCCCCTCCCCCCACCAACCCCCATCTCTTGCCTCCGCAGGCTGGAAATGTGTCCTGCATCTCCCGCGAGTGTCCTCCTGGCCCCTGTCAGACCTCCCTGAAGTCCGACTGCTGTACTTGTGTTCCAGGTAAGTGACTCTTTGGGTGGGGGGAGGGGCGGAAGCATTTAGCTTTTTTGTGTGTTGGGGGAGGGGTGTCTTTTGAGTATGCTTTTGTGGGGTGAGGTAAGTGGATGAAAGAAGGAGATTCATTTTTGCTTTAGAAACTCAGATCAATTAAAGCATTTCAAAGTGTCTGTATTAATTGGGCACCTACTATGTGCACAGTAGTTTGGATGCTAAACTGGGCTCCTAGCCCGGCCTGCCCCCTGCCCTGGGAGACACCTTCAGCACAAGCAGCAGTGAGTTGGAGTCCACTCTTGGGCATTGCTCTTTCTCAAGCCAGGGAGGAGGCCTCCCTTTCGCCACTAATAAGTTGGTCCTTTGTTAAAAGTGTGATTCTCTTTCCTGAGATGACCTCATCATTGTCACAAATATTTCTTGCCAGCTCTGTGCCGTTGTTGTGCAAGGTACATGCCAGCCCTTGATCTTAGTGAATCCATATGACACTGCCCTGAGGGAGTACTATTCATAGCCCCATTTTATAGATGAGGAAACTGAGGCTCAGAGAGGTCAAGTCACTGCCCAAAGACACACAACCAGTTAGTACATGAGCAAAACTTGAACTCAAGTCCACCTGATTTCAAAGCTGGTGTCCTTTTAAAATTTCTCTTCTTAACTTTAAATGTTATATTTTAATTAAAAATATTTTTGAATAGGCAATATACCATGTTTTCCCGAAAATAAGACCTAGCCGGACAATCAGCTCTAATGCATCTTTTGGAGCAAAAATTAATATAAGACCCAGTCTTATATTATAATTATATTATATTAAAGACCCAGTCTTATATTGTAGTAAAATAAGACTGGGTTTTATATTAATTTTTGCTCCAAAAGATGCGTTAGAGCTGATTGTCCGACGAGGTTTTATTTTCAGGGAAACACAGTGGTCCCTTCTAGTTAGGAACTGTTATCAACTCCATTGTACAGATAAAAACACCGAGGCTTAACAAGCTTGAGTATGGTGCCCAAAGTCACTGCCTAGAGAGTTACATAGGTGGGAATGAACGCAGGGCAGTCTGACTAATGCTAAGTGGGCCTGCACAGGTTTGTAGGCTGTTTTTACCTGTGGAGCATCTTCGGATGAGAGGCTCTCACTGCATCCTCCCAGCCTCCCCTGAGGGCATGGTTCCCAGAGCTGTCTTAAGTGTCTGGGGCAGTCTTTTTCCATTTCTTCTTTTCTCTTCCTCTTTAGTTATTCTGGGCTTCCCCTACCTTTTTGGTTAAAGACCTTATTTTACACATGATTCATTTTTTGTCAGTTTTTAAGTATAGTGTATTTTCTTGTTGGGAGTTTGGAGGGGAGAAATGTGTGGGTTGCTGGGCGTGGGCTGTGCTGTGGAGTGCCATGGGAGTGTGTGAGCTTCCTCAGGGCCCCCCTACCCATTTCTTCCCCCTTTTCTTCAGCTGCCTTCTAACCCCCCCCCCCCAAGCCCCCCAAAGACCTTGAGCTCCTTCTCCCTTTTCTCTCTGCAGTGAGATGCTTTTTCCATGGCCGGTGGTATGCAGACGGGGCTGTGTTCAGTGGGGGTGGTGACGAGTGTACCACCTGTATCTGCCAGGTAAGGACTGAATTGGTGGGTGACGGGGAGAGGACAGGGCACTGGACTTTCCCAGGATCCCTTGGCTGGGAGAAGAGGGGCTGCCATGCAGCAAAAGGGAAACTGAGGCAGCAAAGGGACTAAAGTGACCTGCACTCACCAAGGCCTTCCCGCAGGCTCCTTGAAGTTCATCCTTCAGCAGTGCTATTTATAGAGCACCTACTATGTGCGTGGAGCAATGCTGAGTGCTAAGGACACTGCTAAGCACATGGCAGCCCCAGTTCCCTCTGTGAGGGGCCCCACAGCCTAGGTGGGCAATGGATAGGTTGCCAGAGTGCCTAGCCAGACTGCAGACTTCAGGGGAGCCTTCTTGGCGGGAGGGATGCTAAGGCAAGACCGAAAGGATGCCTAGCCCCCAGCACCAATCAGGTGAGACGCTGAGGCCAGTGTGCCTGGCAGCGGGCACTGCATGAGCAGACTGCAGGAGTCAAGAGAGAGCGTGACGTACATCCATTCTGGCTGGAGCGCAGAACGCTCGGCACACTGGAGTCAGGCAAGAGCGGAGGCTGCAGGCAGGGATGGCGTTTGGGTTGGATTCCAAGAAGCAGAGCCTGGGGTCGGATTCTTGTGTAAGTGATTTTCCAAGGGAGTGCTCTCAGGAGAAACTGGGTGAGAGAAACAGGAGGGGCTGGGGAAGGAGCCAAGTGAGGAAGGGGCTCAGGCTGATATCCTGGGGAACTGGGGAGTGAATTGCACTGCTGAGATGGGCGTGTCCTGAGGCTGAGTTGCTGGGCTCTTACCCACTCCCAGCAGCAGTCAGTTGTGTAGACTCCCTTTCTCCCTAGGGAGTCGAACCATCCAGGTACCTGGAAGACACAGCCCCCACTGGCCAAGGGTAGTACTTTAGGGGAAGGGGCCTGGGGGTGTTGGTGACAGCCTCTGCCCCAGACTCAGTCGTGAAAGGCTGTGCCAGCCAGGCGGAGGGCTTTGGACTTGGCAGAGCTGCTGAAGGGCTTTAAGTGGTGGAGTGATGTGATCAGATTGGTGCATGAGAAAGTTCTCTGGCTGCAGAGTGAGAGTAGATTGGAGTGAAAACAGAAAGCAGGGAGCCTGCACAGAGGCTGTTTTGCAGAAGTGAGGGGAAGAGATGTGGGCACTGCAACTAGGGCAGGCAGGGGTACCCTCCAGACAAACAGCTGGCACATTCTCAGGACCCCCAGCCTCACCCCAGCTGTCAGTGAAGGACTCTTCCCTTCCTCCCCCTCCTGCTCCCTGGAGACTTCTTTGTCACTTTTAGGAGGGAGATGGCTGCCCACCAGCCCCCTCTTTAGCCCTCAGATGGCCCAGCGTTGGGGAGCTGCCCTCACTGGCCTGTGACCTTTGGCTTTCTTCCAGAATGGAGAAGTGGAATGTTCCTTCACACCATGCCCAGAACTGGACTGCCCCCGTGAGGAGTGGTGGCTGGGCCCTGGACAGTGCTGCTTCACCTGCCGGGAGCCCACGCCCATGACAGGTGAGGGCCCCAGCCCTGTGTCCCAGGGCTGCGCCCCACACAGGCCAGGATGCCCTCCAGGAGGGAGCCTGCGCTGTACCTGCTGAGACTGTACACTGAGTCTGAGTGTGTAAGTTGGTGTGTGTCTATGTATAGTGCTTCCTCTGTGTGTGACTGTGTTTCTGAATGCGTATGGAAGCGTTTGTTTGTGTGAGCAGCCTGTGTATACCAGGTGCATGTTTGGAGGGAAAACTTAATGAGGGAGCTGGGCGGGCCGCCGTGGGCAGCCCCTGGGTTGAGGGTACCCCCTGGGAGCTGTCTACACACAGCATGAGTGAGCAGAAGCGTCTGTCCCTGGTGGGTGGTGCTGTAGGTCCAGTGGGCATTCAGGGCCATCCTCGCCATTTCTGCCCACTTGTCCCTTCTTCCTCGCTGTCCTCTGGCCAGGCTGCTCTCTCGATGACAACGGGGTTGAGTTTCCGATTGGACAGATCTGGTCTCCTGGTGATCCCTGTGAGTTATGCATCTGCCAGGTGACTGACAACCTGCGCGCCTTCAGCTGCTTCTCCCACTGCCCCCCACCCACCCACGCCTCACGACCCTGACCAGGGTCTTCATGGGCCAGGCAGCCCCGAACCCTCCAGAAGCTGGGCCATGTCAAGCTGCCCTCAGGCTTGCTCCCATGCTATCAAGTTCCATTTTTACAGAAAGGATTGGGACCCAGTTTATTCTGTCCTCGGTAGACCTTTCAGGCCACCGGAGCTTGGCAGTCTGCCTTAAGAATGGTGTGTGACATACTGTGCTTGTGAAGGGAGCTGCTGGCATAAGGAGATGGAATTAGAAGTCCTAATAGCAGGTTTTCGCTGGGCACAGAAACCGAGGGAACTGGGGTGGCCCGTTGTTGAGGCCTTTTCTGTGAAACTGCAGCGTTTCCTTCCTTAACGTGAGTCCTGTGACCTCATCACCTCAGAAGTGGATAAGGAGAGGGTGCCTGAGTTTCAGCGTCAGATTGGCAGAAATGCACACAGCTGCTTACCAACAAACACAGTTGTTTCAGCTCATTAAGTACATGTCGGCTTCCCTTTCTACTTTAAGAAAGGTTTTTAGTCCCTTTGGCTTTATTTCCCAAATGAGGCCCCTGCACCGGTGGTATCGTGAGTGTCACCTGGAGCCTGGTAGACACACAGACTCTCAAGGCTGCTGGGAGCTCCCAACTCAGAATCTGCGTTTTACTGCCAGGTGACATGTGCGCACATCAGCGCGTGAGAAGCACAGCCATCAGGTCCCTTTGATGTGGCATTTGTTAAAAAGCCTTAGTCCCTGACAAGACTTGGAAACGGTTCACTGGAACTAGAGTTGGGAGGAAAGTACACCGGCTGCCTTTTTTCTCCTTTATGACTGATTTAGGGCACTCAGGTTATAAGAAGCTAGCACAAAAGCTTCATGAGCATTCAGATTCTTAGAAACAAAAGACAGTTTATGTGGCGCTTTGTCTTCTGGAACAGACATTTTAGGTGGAATAGTTTTCTATAAAAACAGGATTTGATTGTACGCCATAGGTTTGGGGTGAGCCAGGTTTCAGGGAAACCCTGAAAGCAGAATTGGGCTGGGGTGATGGTGCAGCCTTGGCTGCTGCAGGAGAGAGACAAGAAGCCGAGGACACCAGACCCCGGCTCTGACCTTCCCTCTCCTTGGATACGGGAGCCTTCTGGAGGGCTCACATCCCTTCCCTAAGTAGCTGGTCCTCTTTGTGGGGGACCTGCCACCTCCCACTGCATCACAGTACCTTTAGGACAACCCTCGGGCAGTTTGCCAGCATTGCCCCTTTTCAGGGGGGACTGGGAGGGTGGAGTAGGGTGTGGAGGCGGGGACTGGTGTCACAGGTGGGGTCCTGGTGAAGTTCCTCCTTCCTTCAGGCAGATGGCTCAGTGAGCTGCAAGAGGACAGACTGTGTGGACTCCTGCCCTCACCCAATTCGGATCCCTGGACAGTGCTGCCCGGACTGTTCGGCAGGTAAGTCTCTGCCTGTGTGTGTGGGAGGCTGCATTGCACCCTCCTGGCCCCCATCGCATGCAGGCTCAGCCTGCACCAGGCTCCCTCGTGTGTAGTACCACACAGGCTTCATCTGGGGTCATCCTCACAACCACCCCATGGGGAAACCCCATTTTACAGCAGTAGAAACAGGCTCTGAGCCATAAAGCAGTTTGCCCAGGGCCAGCCCTGCCTGGGTGCTGGAAGCAGATGTGAAGGTGTGCAGAGTCTAGCCTGGGAGGGGTGACAAAGGAACCAGACCTGTAAAACAATGAGAGAAGAGTGAGGGAAAGTAAAAGTGATACTTTATTTTCTATGGTACTTTTTACCTTTTCCATTGTTTCAAAAGTAACTTTTTATTGTAGAACATTTAGAAGATACAGGAAGCAAAAATTAAAAAAAATTTTTTAAAGGGCCCACTGCCACATTTAACCTCATGGTTTTATCTTTCTAGTCTCTTTTCGTGATATAATATCTATATCTATATCTAACATATCTGTCATATATATATATATATATATATATACACACACACACACACACACATACACATATGTATATTATATATTTTTCTTATAAACTATTTCCCTACTGTTCATCACCTGCTTTTATACTTGCTGGTATATGATAAGTATCATCAGGTGGCATCATGCAGATTGGGCCTCTGCAGGTATTGACTGGGAAGCAGAGAAGGGAGAGGTGTAGGGGAATGTTCTGGAAGGTGGGGTTTGGGTTTGGCTGAGTGAGGAGGAGCAGAGAGGATGACTGTGGTGCCAGGTGCCCAGGTTGTGTCTCCTTGTCCCTCTGCCCTGGGCCTACCTGGTGATGGGTAGAGGAGGAAATGCTTTACGCTGGGGACAGCAGGGAGGTGTCGGGAAACCCTGAGGTGAAGACACTCTGACCCCTCTGATGAATCCCGCTCAAAAAAGTCAGCACCCAATCCAGACGTGTGTTCTATCCCATCCCCAACCCCTGGGGTGACTGCCCCAGGAGTGGTTGGCCTGACCTTTGCTACCCAGATAAGCCTGGGGCCTTCGCCCTGTCACCGACCATGGCCCCATGGCCCTGGCTGGCACGCACCCTGTGCTTTCTCTGGCAGGCTGCACCTACACAGGCAGGATCTTCCACAACAACCAGACATTTCCATCTGTGCTGGACCCGTGTCTGAGCTGCATCTGCCTGGTACGGCCACCCAGACCTGACCCATGTCTGCGGAAACTCCCCAGGGACTGCCACCAGCTCCTGAACCCTGGAGGCAAAGTCCAGAGACCTCCAAGAGAAAGGTCACTTCTGGGTTATGGTGACAGTTGGGCCCTCCAGCCCTGCCCAGGGTGAATCTTTACCTGGGGCTAGAGAACTGTTTTCACCCTTCCCGGCTAATGTACTCTTCTTCTCATGACCAGGGAGGGTTTTGGGGGCCTGTCCTTACAGTGTGAAGTGTGGCCCAGGGGTTCTTGCTGAGGGTGCAGGTGAGGGAGTCCAGCCCACGGTTCTGTCCCGGAATCTTGAACATACGCACATTCTCCAGCTCTTGCCGTGTGCCAGCCCTGCTGTCAGCCCTGTATACCATGACCTCAGTTAGTCCTTGGGAGAATCCTAGGAGGTAGACAGCACTATCATCTCCATCTGCTAGGTGGGGAAACCGAGGCACAATGAGACAAGTCCTTTGCTTCCGATCCCACTGGTAGTCAGTTAAAGTGCCAAGAATGGAATCCTTGTACTCTGAACTGGTGCTCCAAACCCCAAACCATACTGCCTCTCAGTCTGAAAAAGCGTGTTCTTTAGTAATATCACTTAGTATTTGGAACATGGAGAAAAACTCCTGATTGTTTGTCATGCTGAGAATGTTTAATGCCCACGGAGCTTCTTTGCTGGTGGTAGGTGCAGACACAGTGTGGAAAGGCACAGAGTCTATAGAAACATTGAGAAACTCGGGGTAAACATCTCTGGCCTCTGAGTGGCCTTGTTCATTCACAGCCATGTGCTTCGGGCAGCTTTGGTTTCTGGGACCTTCTTCCTCTTGGGGTTTTGGTGCTTATCTTGCTTGGGCAGGTATGGATTTGTTCAACAGGTATTTGTTGACAGATGTGCTCTGTGGCCAAGGCCCGGTCCTTGGCCTGCGGGGCTTGCGTTCTAGGAGGAAGACAGACTCTGAGTGAACAACCCCCCTCCCCTGCCCCCACCATGGACCTTGGTGGACTGATGGGCACTCAGGGGCTGTGTTACCTGTCCTTCCTGAGTGTCCCATCAGCTGCCCAGAACGAAGGGCCTTGTGCGTTTTCTGTGTCCTGCAGCTGGGCTCAGTGGCCTGCTCACCTGTGGACTGCCCCATCACCTGCACCTACCCTTTCCACCCTGACGGGGAGTGCTGCCCGGTGTGTGTAGGTGAGTGGGACCAGCCACCCCATGTCTGAAGCTCCTGAGTGGGCCTTGGCTCTCATGGGCCTGTGTCTCCCTCTCCTGCAGACTGTAACTACGAGGGAAGGAAGGTGGTGAACGGCCAGGTGTTCACTTTAGACGATGAGCCCTGTACCCAATGCATGTGCCAGGTGAGCTGGGAACCCAGGAGCTGCCCAGGCAGGAGCTGCTTCTTGCCTTTTGTCCCTTTGCAAAACTCGGAGCCCCTTAGCCAGCATAAGTCCAGCTTCTTCCTGCCTTTCTTCAACTTGAATTAGCTACCAGAATACCTTTGGATTTGACAGTATTCTCCCTCTTTGTGGTTTTCTTAAGGCAGCCCTGCTGTGTTTGGCTTCACCTGTCGTTCAGGTGAGGGCCAGGCACTAGAGCCTCTGTCCCTGGATCTTTCCTTGGGTCCTGCTGCTGGTGCAAGTGGCCCTTGGGGGTGCTGCTGTGGGTGGTGAGAAGCTCTAGGCGTACTCACTTACGTCCTGCTGCTTCCCTAGCTGGGAGAGGTGAGCTGTGAGAGGGCCCCCTGCCAGCGGGCCTGCTGGGACCCTGCCATGCCTCCTGGGGACTGCTGCTCCTCCTGCCCAGGTAAGTGTGTCCTGGAGTTTCTCCACTGGGCTGGATGTGAGGAACGCAGGCTCAGAGAGGGAACGTAGCTTGCTCAAGGTCACACAGCCAGCCCTTGGTGAGCTGAAACCTGGGTCTGGGCTTTCCTACCCTCACCTGTGCTCCTCATGCCACACCATGATGTGCTGTGTGACAAGTTTGTTTGTTTACGGTGCCTTTTTCTTCTCCATTATCTTCTTCCTTAATTCTCCTCCTCTGCTTTCTTCCTTTGTGAGAAATTGGAATTTAGGAACTGAATCAGCTTTGCAGAAGAGTAATCGCTAATACCTATTAAGCACTCATGAAGTGTCGGGGAATCAGATATCTTATTTCATTCCCTTTTCACAGCAACTCTTTGAGATAGGTACTATTATCATCCCCATTTTCCAGGTGAGGAAGCTGAGGTGCAGAGAGGTGAAGTGACATGCTCAAGGTCACACAGCTGAATGGCCAGGAACTGAGCCCAGAGTCAATGCTTTTAGCGTCTACGCTGTCTTGACTCCTGAATATTATTCCCGTCTGTTTGTCTTTCTCTGTCATTAATGCTCGTCCCCGTGGATCATGTTACAGAGGTATGAACAGGACACAGACAACCTGCTGTAACACACAGTTTCAAAGTATTGATGTGGCCCACAGCTGGTCATGTAAAAATCTCCCAAATATTCTGGTTTGCTTACCCCTGTCTTTTTGATTGACATTTAGGTGGTTCCTTTCTTTCTTTTTCATTCTGTCCATAATGGACCTACTGTGAGAAATCTTTGGTCAGACTACTTTTTTCCAAGTTTTGCGAGTTGTGTTTGGACCTTGTGGTTAATAGGCGGAGGAACTGGGTCGTTGCATGTCGGCATTGTTTGGTAACTGGTACACGGTGACGACGGCACATTACCAGATGGAGTCCTAGAGAAAGAGAAAACTTACCATCATGTAGCTGGTTCCCTATATGCCCACCAACTGTACCCTGTATGTTTTGAATTTAATTTTTCCAATTTAACATGTCTGTAAAGTACCTCAAATGTGGCTCTTTTACATTTTTTAAACTTCCAGGAAGACAGTGAATTTTTCCGCTGATTTGTGGCCTGGATTTCCTCATGTATAAAATATCTTTTAATGCCTTTGGGCTTTTGAAGAGGATGTTCTATACTTAAGGCAGCTCTTTAGATCTGCGGATAAAGAGCTGCTGTCAGGATTGGGGGGCTGGGGATATCCTGAGCCCCAACAACCATTACTTGGGGAACCATCGAGTGCTTTATAGAGTCTTCTTCAGTTTAAGCACTGCCAACTCCTCTGCAAGCTGACAGATATTATTGCCCCTGTGGTCTAGGGACTATTCGTTCACTAAGGTGCCAGGCAGTGTATGGAGCATTGTACCTGTATGATCTCATTTCAGTCTTTCTGGGAATATTCGAGAGTGATTGTTGCTGTCATTCATCTTCCCCATCTTTGCAGATAGGGAAGCAGAGGCTCAGAAAAGTTAAGTGTCTGTCTTAAGACTGCGCTCAAGTGGAGGGTGTCAGATTCAGGGCCACGTCTCTCTGATCCCTTACCCCCTGCTCTTTCCCACTCTGCTTTCCTGCCTCCACATGGAGAAACTGAGGCGCAAAGAAGTGAGGTACAGAGCCGGCTCCTTCTGGAACATAGCACTGCCTCAGCTTTGTTCTCTGCATGTCTCTTCTTAACAAGAATTCTTTCTAAGGAGAAACCACTGTTTATTGAAATAGAATATGAATTAGCTTTCTTTTGACAATTAAAAAAAATAACTTTTTTGAGGTATAATTTATATGCCATATAATTCCCGCACTCCAAGTATACAAGTCAGTGGGTTTGGATATATTCACAGAGCTGTGCGACTGTCCTCTGATGATTTTTAAGGTGTAATTGGTCCAGTTTTTTAATATTTTGACCACATCTGCCTCTTCCCTGATCATGCCCTTATCCAATGCTCTTTCTTCTTGGGCTTCATCACTCTCCGTGTTCTTCTTGCCTCCCCTCTTTCTTCCTTTACTTCTCCCTCCCGCCCCTCCCGTGTATTAGGCCCTCATGATGTGCCAGGCTCCAGGCCGAGACTTTTTTTAAAAAAAAATGTTTTCTCAGTGGACTTCATGTTTTTAGAGCAGTTTTAGGTTCACAGCAAAATTGAGTGGAAGGTACAGAGAGCTCTGGGGCAGAAGAGAACCCCACCTCCACACACGCACAGCCTCCCCACTAGCAACACCCCACAGCAGAGGGGACATCTGTTACCACTGGTGAACCTACACTGACACAGGATTATCACCCAAAGTCATAGTTTACATTTGGGTTTAGGCTGAGACTTTCCACATACCGTTTCATTCAGTCCTCAGAGCGGCCCTGGGCAATCCTTACTGTGACGCCCATCTTACAGATGAGGAAACAGAGGCCTCGCACGACGTCACACAGCCAATGCCTGGCAGAGCCGCTTTGGTGAACTGCATCCCTCCATTCATGTTTTGTTGGTCTCCTCTCCCTGGAGGCAGGAGCCGGCTGGTCCTCACCTCTGTCCCCAGTGCAGCTCATCTTGGGCCTCTGTCCCCAGTGCAGCTCGTCCCAGAGCTGCCTCAGCCACTGGGGAGAACCACTGTGCCTCTTGTTCCCCCCACCTCTCTCTAGATTCCCTGGAAGAAAGGCGGGGACTCTCCCTTCAGGGAGACGTGGAGTTCGGCAACTTGGCTCGGAGCCCCCGTGGAGACACGGAGGCCCCTGACAACTGTAGCTCCTGCCCGGGGACTCCAGCAGCATTGCGTCAGAGGCCAGAGCTCCGTGTCCTCCAGCTCCTCTTAAGAACAAACTTGTCTTATGTGCAGACTTTACCCATGAGCCCCTCAGGAGCCCCGGCCTCACCCTCAGCCCCTTTGGGGCCTAGGGGCACGCTATCAGGGGAGCCCGGGGCCTCCCAGCCCCCTCCTCGATCCTCACCAGGGCCATCAGTTTCTCCAGGAGCCTCCACTCTACCTCCAGCCTCTCTCGGGGCTCCTGGGCCACCTCCTGTTACTCCAGAGCCTTCGTCCTCAGCCTCTGGGGCCCACACAGCGTCCAGACAGCCCTCCCTGCCTGCCACCGTTCTGACTGATGCTTCAGCCGTTTCCACAACGGGCCCCAGTCCCCCAGAGACCCCCGTCGCCTTCCTCAGGCCTCGCAGACTCTCTCCCACCACCTCCAGACTCTCTGCAGCCCTTGTGGCTCCCAGCAGCCCCGCCCCCCAGCAGCCCACAACAGGGACCTCAAGTGAGGAGGAGTCCACCGGGTAAGGGCCTCCACTTCAGGGCCATGCTGACAGGTACTGGACAGATGAAGCTGCCAGTGGTCTCGGGGGGCCAACGGGGTGCACTCCTGCAGGGCTTCTGGCGGGATGGAGAACTCCCAGGGCTGATGTCGCCTTGCTCCCCAGAACCACTCAGAATGCGCAGTGAGAACTGAGCAGCGCCTTCTCCAGGGGCTGCACCCGCCCTGGACACTGCGCCCTCTTGTCTTTCGAGGAAGGTTGGGCTGCTGAGCTCCTTCCTGCGGAGGAGGAGGGTGAGAGAGGGCCTGGGATTCCACCAGGATTGTGCCACCAGCCCTCACTGTCCTCACCTGAGGTTTCCTGATTAAAGACTGTCTCAGTCTCCCCCAGGCTGCCCTGCTCATTCACTTCTGACTTTGAAAAGGTGGGAACACTTCACGCTATGCCCATGCTGGTAAAGTGTATCCCACCTCAACCCCCAGCTTGGGAGAAAAGCCTGCCCCAAATGGGGGCTGGGTTGGGGAGGGGTCTTGTGTAAGTAAACACCTGGTGGCTTTTGATGCTGGGAGACTTCTAAAGTGAGAAGGAAAAAGACGAATGGAGAGGGCTTTGCAGGTTGGGTTCTCTGGACAGGAACCTCTGACGGGAAGTAGCAGGCAGTTCCTTAGGGCGCACTCCTGTCATCAACACCTGTGGGCTAGAGACAGGGAGAAGTCAGGCTCCCCTGAGGCCCAAGGCCGCAGCCAGCCCCTTCTGGGAGCTCTGAGGCTGGATGGCCCTTTAGAGTTGTCCTGAGGTGGGGCATAGGGTCAGGGCTTTGTGTACCCAGGTTGACCAGTAATTCTATCTGGGCTGCCCCAGGAAAGCGGTGTGACCTTGGGCAAGGCAACTCCCTTCCGCCAAGGCAATTCCTTATGAGGGTTGATGGCCGAGAGCTGTCAGCCAACAACCTTCCCAGCAGCTAGAGGACTAAATCTGTCAATCCTGAAGGGGGTGTCTGCGCAGTGCAGCCTAGTTTCCATGATGGAAAGAGGACAGTGCTATCATTCATGGAGGGAAGTGAGATGGGGGTGGAAGACAGAGAACAATGCTGTCACCATGTCACCAACCTGCTACCACTGAAAACCAAGGGAGCTGTAGAATAAACTGCAGCCCCCACTGCACAGACACCACCCACATTTGCCCAGGCTACCCTTCCCTTGGCTCTTCTCTGACCTGCTGCTCACCACATATCCCAGGTGCAGACGTCTGCAGTGGTTCCTGGCTGCAAAGGCCACCTGGAGTATCCAGCCCAGCTGTTAGTGTCGTAATGGGGTCCTAACCTGAGTATGGTGGCAGGTATAGTGAATTTGGAGTTAGGAGCATGGAAAACAGACCTAAGAGTTATGAAGGACTTGGAGATCATTTTGTCTGGTTAGACACAAAGGGTAGTGATTAAGAGTGATGTCTGGACAGCCGGATGGCTCAGTTGGTTAGAGCGCGAGCTCTTAACTACAAGGTTGCTGGTTCGATTCCCCCGTGGGCCAATAAGCTGCACCCTCCACAACTAGATTGAAGACAATGAGCTGTTGGTGGGACGGCCAGATGGCTCAGTTGGTTAGAGCAGGTGCTCTGAACAACAAGGTTGCCGGTTCAATTCCCGCATGGGATGGTGGACTGCGCCCCCTGCAACTAAGATTGAAAACAGCGACTGGACTTCGAGCTGAGTTGCGCCTTCCACAACTAGATTGAAGGACAACGACTTGACTTGGAGCCGATGGGCCCTGGAAGAACACACTGTTCCCCAATACTCCCCAATAAAAAAATCGTAAAACAAAAACCTCCTGATTTTGGAGGTTCTTAGATGAACGGGCCTGAAGACAAACCACAGTAGGTTGCGAGTGAGGATAAACTTTCAGAGGTTTAAAAGTATCTTTCATTAACTTATTTTGAATGTGCAGTACGTCCACATCCTTAGAAATAAGAATATGTAAAATTGTGTTCAGTGAGACGTCTCCCCCTTCCCACATATACCCAGTTGCTCCCCTTCTCTTTTCTGTGGTCTCTGGTTCCTGTGTGCCCTTTCTCAGTTCCTTTGTGTATATGGAAGCAAATGTTTCTTTATAATCCAGATGTTACATAGTGTAAGCCCTGTTGTCTCCTGTTGTTTGTTGTTTGTTTTCACCTAACAATTTCTTGGCAAGATCTTTCTCCCCCAGTACCTAGCAAGCGTACTCACTTCTTCCTTTTCACAGCTGCGCAGTGGCTCCTTGGACACACACACCATAAGTTGTTTAACTATTCCCTGTGGGTAGACATTTGGGTCATTTCGAATTTTGCTCTTACAAAAGATGCTACAAAGAATAACCTTGTACTTACATCATTTTGTACGTGTACAAGTGTATTTTCAAGATGAATTCCCAGAAGTGAAGTTACTGGGCCAAAAGGTATGTGCATTTCTAATTTTGATGGATGTTGCCAAATGGCTCTCCTTAGGGGTTCTACCAATTTGCAGTCCGACCAGCAATGTGAGAGAATCTGCATTCAGAGAGGGTTTGGGTTCTGTAGATGAGTGGAGCAGAGGCCTATGAGATGAAAATAACACTCCTGGACAAGTGTGAATGGAAAGGCTGGCTCCAGCTGAGCTTAGACCCCTGAGGCCCTCGGGAAATGGAGAAAGATGAATGGAGGTGAGGCCTGAGACTGGAGAAAAGGAACGTGAGTGAATCCATCTTCTCTTGTGGAGCAAAGTGGGAAGTGTCAGGTCAGATATATGAGTGCAGAGTTTTCCTGTTGAAATGATCTGTTTGACAGGGACACTTCTAAGATTCTGTCCGGATCCAGGAATCCCAGGGTGAGGGAACGGAAGCAGGGCTGGGAGGGAGAGGCTGAGCTGCAGCTGGTGGGGCTGAGAAGAAGGACAGATGTGGCCAGCGGCAGAACAGGAAGGGTCCAGGAAGACCTGCCCGCGTCCCCAGAGCCTAGGACCCGGACTGGCGCATAGGAGGTGCATGGGAAATGTCAGAAACACAAACAGCAAAGGAGGCAGGACACCGTGAAATTCCTCCCTAGAAACCTGAGAAGTCCACCTGTTGGTCTCATAACCAAATATGACTGGGACAGAATGCCAGTGGGGGTGGGAGCAGACCCATCTGTTGTCTTAAACATGGCCTCAGTCAAATCAGACCCACTCTGTCGTCCTATCCTTGTACCCTTTTAAAAAGTCATCTCGAATTCGTCACTCAGGCAACAAGTATTTATTGAGCATCTACTGTGTGCCAGGCCCTGCTCTTGCTGCTGGGAATTCAACAGTTACATGTTGAATGGGCAGTCCTTTCCCTGGGGGCTCTGAAACAAGCAGTCCCACAAATGCATGCTGACTGCTTGTGTCCAGTGCCATAAAGGAAAGGAGGGCTGGGCTCCATGAGAAACTAGTCAGGGAAGGCTTCCCAGGGAATTGGTGTTTAAGTTGAGACCTGCAGGATGCTAGACAGGGCAAGAAAAAGGGAACAGCAACCCAGGCAAAGGGAACAGTGTGTACAAAAGTCGGAGGTGGGGAAGAAGTTTGGGTATTTGTGGAGGTGGAAGAAAGCCAAGCTGATGGGAACTCAGGGTAAGAGGGATCCAGGTGAGGCAGGGAAGGCACATAGGGACCGGAACATGCAGGACCTCAAGGCCACGCCAGGATTTACAGGCTCATTCCAAGTGCAATTGCAAGGCAGTAATTAAAGGCTTTAAGCAAGGAAGGGATGTGATCACATTTGTGTTTCAAAAAGATCGTTCAGCTGTCCCTTCCTAGAAGTCAATATCTTATATTGGTGTGAGTGATAAATGACAAAGTGCAGGATGACGTGACAAGACCGTATCCAAAGCCATCTTGTTCTGGTCACCCCAAAGTCTCTGCCCCTCAGCAGAGAGGCCCAGTTCTAGCCCTCAGGCCAGTGTCTCCAGCGAACAGTCTGGAATCCAGCCGTCAGCAGAGGCAGGAGCTGTGGGAATTTTTCCAACGTGCGTGCAGAGGAGCACAGGACTATAATAGGTTTACTAGCAAAAGAGGAACTGGGCTCAAGCTAAGCTGAGTTAAAGTGAAACAGAGCACTTTGCAGCAGGACGTCTCAGAGCCTTTGACTGGGGTGTGTGCCTTGTGAACCTCGAAGAAGGGCCTAGAATGCATGTTCCATACTTATTTTGAAACTTTGGTTTTCATTGAATGTTTTGCTACCAAAACACTCTGAGAAATGCTAGTCTGTTTTCTGTTTGCATTTCTAGGGCCTGTTTGCTAATGAGCATGCTCAGTTCCTGCTCTCTAAGCTTTCTTCAGGGAACTGGAAAACCATGCTCTTTCCTGATGGGGAAATGCATCAGTTCAGGGTCTTGTACCCTGTACCCAGAGTGTGAAGGGGTCCTCAATTGTTAGTCTGGAGAAAACAGCGAATCACAGAGAGCAGCCTGGTAGATTGTGGGGTGTCAGCTTCTGTCACTGCGCTAGCCCGTGTCTTACAGATAATACCACCCTGCCTGGCCTACGAGGAATGTCACCATCAGTGGCCACCTGTCCTCGATCTCGCTCCTTTTCTTGTTATCTACTGGCTTTGGGAGAAACAACAAATTAATTCCCTTAACCAAGAATTAGGCACTCTGTTCCCCGAGAAGGCAATGGCCCGGCATTTTTTGTCCCCAAGGCTTTTTAATTTTATTTTACTTTTTTAAATGGAGGTGTAAATGACTCCCAACTCATTATATGATGCTCCCAGCAGGACCTGCTGAGGCCCATTTGTCTTCCTGGCTCTAATAGGAAGTGTGTGGTGCCACTGTCACTGTGTTTGGGGCTATCCGAGTGGACCTAGTCCTTTCTGTCCCCCTGCCCTGGTGTTCGGACCCTGGCGATGTGAGGAGAAATACCAATGAAGAGAAGCAACTCCACAAAACATTTTTCAGGAGGTCATGTTTTTATTCTACATTATCAGGATGACAGGGAAGAGGGCCAAGATTCCACCTTCCCAATCCCCCAGGAAGAAGAGTTTGGGAGAATTAGATACACGTAGAGTGGGCTCAGGACTCGGGCTGGGTCTTCCTGGGAGGAGGCTGGGAAAACTCAGGCTTAGGCCACGGGAGCCAGACCCACCTGGTTGTTCCCCCTGTCAAAGACGGTGAAGTACTGGCGAATGAAGACGTCGCCCAGGATCCAGAGCTCTCCGGAGTCGGTGGGAATGTCCATGCCCTGGAAGCCGCTGGTGCAGCCCTGCTGGCTCTGGAGAAAAGGAGATCAACCCGGAAATGGGACATAGACTCAGCAGTGACCGGCGCCGGGGACTAAGCATCAAGGGCCGTGGTCAGCTGCAAGGCACGTGCAAGGAGGAGCTTCCTGGCTCGTGTCCGGGGACTTGGCTCTTCTTGGCCTGGCGTCTGCCTGCATAAGCTGTTCACTGCACTATTGGTTTCCAGGGATTACTAGACACTATCCAGCATTTCTGGCAGATGCACAAACCCTGACATCAGCATCGGAGCTAAGGGGTTTAGGGAGGACTCAGCTGCCGGGAAGGATTTTGGAAGCCCTGATGTCACAGCCTCTTGTCATTATTCTGATCCCATTCAGTGACAAGCCAGGTCAGCTGTGAGCCCTTTTCAGGCACCGAGGCACTGGGCCACGGCCGTAGGTGCACAGTAGAATCACCTGGGGAGCTTTGCAAAAGCCCCTTTGCTCCGGCCTCACGCTCACCCTTACTCATTAATCAGCATCACGTGGGAGCAGCCGGGACATCAGTCCTTCCTGTGGAATAGCATCGACCCACTGGGCGAACCTAGTTCCCCGCCTGGCATTTCAGAGAAGACAAAGCGTTTTCCTGGGGCTCATTTGACTGAAGACTTGTTACTCGGTAGAGATAGTAGGTGCGTAGCAGCCCTCACTCTATGTGAGTTATGATTTCCCTTTGCTCAACCCCGTAGCTTTGATGTGGTCGATCTCCCCTAAGCACACTGAGCATCCACGGGCTAGTAATTGAGATGCAGGGCTTGGACTAGAAATCCTCTTTTCATCCTCTTTGGGGTTTTTTTGCCTCATTTTTTCTCGTAGGGGCGGGGGCTGCATCCAAATTCTCATTCATGCATTTATTTTTAATGTAGCCTTTTTCTCCGGAGGTTGTCCAGAGCAGATGTCAGCCGCAGCTTGTGGGAGTGGGCTTTCCCCTATGCGAAGCAGGAGGGTGTGGCCACATTCTAGGCAAGCCCACCTAGGTGGAAGGCCCAGAGCCCCCTTACCTGTAGGACGTAGGCACTGGGGGGCAGAGGGTACTGGACGCCATTGATGGTGAAGACGATATTGGGCAGGTTGTTGATGGCGGAGCAGCTGACCACCATCTGGAAAGAGGAAGGGTCAGAAGGGCTGCATTCCTTCTGCGTGGCAGACCCAGCACCTGGGTCTAGGACAGGGCTGTCAGCGCTGGGCTCACCTCGCCGTTCGCGTTCTGTTTGGCTCCAATGTAGCCCTGGATGCTGGCAATGGCATTGGTGGGGCCAGACAGCAGAGAGGTGCCGGTGTCCACAATGGCCTGGCAGCTCCCACTGCAAGCGATGGCCTGTCCGTTCATGGTGATGCTGAGGGCGAGATGCAAGGGTCTCTTTAGCCCCCAGGGGGTACATCTCCCCAAGGAGGAACCGGGTGGCCCCAGAGGGTCCCTCCTCTCCATCCATTGGCCAATACATAAAATTTCAGCTTCTCTCATTCACATACTCGTTCATTCATGCATTCATTTACTCCACAAATAGTCACTGAGTGCCTACTCTATATGAGGCATGGGAGATGCAAAGACAAACAAGACCAGCCACGCCGTGTCTGGCTACAAGGAGTTCACAGTCTAGCTGGAAAGATACGTTACAGTCGAGAAAGAGCAGGATGAGCAGGGGGACAGAGCCACGATCCAGGGTGAGGGGGGTGGGGAGGTGGGGCACACCCAGGGGAGGCTTCTCCGGGAAGCAGACAACCACAGGTTGCCAAGGAGGTGAAGAGCTGGAGGAGGACATACAGGACGATGGGATGCAGGTGGGGAGTGATGGAGGCAAGAGGAGCACGTGTGGGAGTCGGAGGAACTGATGAAGGTTTAGCACGGCTGGAGCAGACTTAGTGACCAGCGCATGCTGGTCTGCCCAGGGCTGTCCTGGTTTTAGTTGAAAGTTCTCACGTCCCAGGAAACTGCTCACTCCTGGGTAAACCTGGATGCTTGGTCACCCTAGCAGGCCAGCCGGGGAAAGAACAGCTGCGGAATGAGGCTGCATGGGGGACGGGGAGGCCCTGATGGGGAAGGTGGGAAGGAATGGCCTGAAACGACTTCTCAGCCATTTTGCCCTGTCCCTAGACTAAAAATGACATTTTCCCTAGAATGATAGGAGTGTGTGCCAGTTCACAGGTCCCCTAAATGCTGAGATATGTGGACAGCCGGTCCTCCAGCTCTCCCCGGGGATGCTGGGAGATTGTCCTGCCTTGGTGACCAGATGGAAAGTGGCTGTCTTATCCTTGCAGAGGGTCTCGGGGTCTCAGACAGCTCTTGTCTTCCAGTGAGGTGCCTTTCCCGGGTTCTCTCTGGCTTGGCCAACTTCCCCCTTCTCCTCCTGGGGCACATTTCCCTGTGCTGGCTGTTGCAGGGGGATTCTGGGAAACTAAGTAGACTATGAGTCTGTAAAGAAATGGGAGCTGGGGCGCATGCCAGGAAGTTGCCCATCCACAGTGACCTCACCTGTCCACGGTGATCTGCCAGTAAGTCTCAGAAGAAAGAGGCACCCAGTTCAGGTTTCCAGTGAAATAAGAAGAATCGATGCCACCAAACATCACCACGCTGCCACCCTGGTCATTGCTATGGAAAGGGGGTGGGAAAGAGAGGAATTCATTCCTTCATTCCTTCACGCATTCAGCGGAACATAAGGTATGTGCATTCTAAGAGCTGCCTTTCTCATTGTTTGGCTATGGGACGTTGGCCTCTATTTTAAGGATTCACTTCGATTAGGCTCTTGCCAGTGCCAGGAGCTGTGCCAAGTGTGTGACAGACACAGTTTCTTTTCATCTTCACACCAAGGCCCATGCCATGGTCACTATGATTATTATTATTTCCACTTTACAGAGAAGAAACGGAGGCACAGAGAGGTGAGGCAACTTGCCCAAGGTCACACAGTCAAAGAGTGGCAAAACCCAGATAGAACCTGTGTCCTTCCACTTCCAAAGTGTGTAGTTTCCCCCGTGTACTCTCATTGCCGTGGGGACCTCAAGAGAAGTGAATACATGACAGTGTTTGCTCTTAAGGACTTGACTGTGTAGTTCTTGTTCATAGCCAGGGGTGGTTTTGCCCCCAGGGGACCTATGCCAATGTCTGAAGACGTTTTTTTGATTGTCATGTTGGGTGGGGATAGGGGTGTTACTGGCATCTATTGGGTAGAGGCCAGGGAGCTTGCTAAACATCCTACAATGCACAGGACGGCCCCCAACAAAAGGAATTATCTGGTCTAAAACGTTAATAGTGCCGAGATCGAGAAATTCTGATCTAATCTGAGCGATAAGAACCCTGCACAAAATATCTAAGTACCTGTAAAAGTAAGTTATGTTTAATAGCTGACTTGAGTACTAAGTGGGCCATGAGGAAAAAGGATAAAAGGGCCTTCCTGTTGTAAATTGCAGGGGTCCTTGTTAACTGGAATATCCGTTGTCTGAGTCTCTGTACATGTGGGTTAGATACGGAAGCAAATGTAGATGATGGTAGGAATTAATCACCAAAGAACTGGCCACAGGTAAACCCCACCCTGCCTTTGCTGTAAACACCTGACAGGACCTGTGACACAATGAGATGATAGGGAAAGAGTTAACAAATGAAGAGAAACATCACACTGACAAATCCGTCAAAAAAGAAGATTGTGAATGTCTCGGGAAAGTTGATGACACTCAGATATTCTTGCATAAACTTCTACTCAGCTAAAACTAATACGTGGTTTATTCTTTATTCATTCTAAGAATGAACTCAGAGTCACAATGGGAACTTAGATTTTAACTAATAGAAGAAACTTGTTCTCATCATTTAAAAGTTTCACTGTTCAAAATAGAAGTAAGTCCCACTCAAATCTTTTTCTTTTCTCATTTTTCGTTATGGAATTTTGGCTCCTATTTTAAGTGGATTCACTTTAAATGGTGGTCTTTTGGGGACATCCCCCCAGTGATGAGGGGACTGGTGCTGGAGAGTGAATGGTTAATGACAGCGGAGTTGTGTAAGTCAAGGTGACAAAGACTCAGGCTGCTCAAAATAGGATGAATGAAGACAGATCTTGTCAGAGAGGAATTTAGTGCAGTTCTCGCCAAAGATACACCTCTCAAGTCTTAGACCCTGACCTTTCAAATCTCTTGCTTGCTGAGCCCCTCTCCACCCCACCCCCGCCCTGGACAGCACCCTGCTGGGCCAGGCAACTGTGACCGCCCCCCCCCCCCCCCCCCCCACTTACGAGCTCAAGTAGACAGAGAAGAGATCTTGGGAAACCAGACCCTGGTTCCAGATGTTGTCAAAGACGGGTGTGGCCCCCGAGGAGGAAATGCTGGGGTAGGCCAGGCCCAGAATGCCATCGAAGGGCGCGTAGTACAGGAAGGAGCCGGGCTCTGTCTCGCTCAGGCCAAAGATCTGGTTGGTGTCCGTGATGCCTCCAACCTGGGTGGGGGGACCAAGTTGTTCAGCTTGTGGGGACAGAGCCCTGCAGGGCGCCAGCCTATGGTCCCGAGCACCCTGGTTCATTCTGTGTAGGACTCGGCTTCTAGGCAGTCAGGCAGCAAGGAGGGGGAAGGGATTGTCCCCAGGAATGCTTGTTATTCTGCTGGAGGTAACCATCGCGGCGGACCTCCAGATGGCCACAGTCTGCAGCTTGGTGTGAGAATTTGCTGCAGAACAGATGGTCACCGTGTGCGTGTGTGTCTGAGGATGGGATGCAAAGCAGACTCCAGGCAAATCAGAGCCCTTGACCCCTGCTGTGCCCTGGGCAGGGGAGCTGGTGCAACGTTTGTGACTGGGTAGGGGAGGCTGCAGTGGGGGTGCGGGGAAGGAAGAGGAGGAGGTGCTAAGAGAACTGAACCTTTTCTTACCTTCTCCACCCTGGCCCCCACATAGCACTCAGCTTGGGTGGGAGTGAGGTTAGCTTGTGGCCCCAGGCACCACCCCCTTACTCACTACTGCCCCACCTAGAAATGTCTGTGACATCTCTGCTACTCCCCCCTTCCCATCTCCCAGTTAGCTTACTCTTATGATCACTGAGACCCGTATTGCTTGAATGAGCTGCTTCTGGGGGAGCTGGTCCTGGGTGGCACCCAAGGTCCCAGGAAGCTGGCCCGAGGGTTGGGCAGGATGAAGTGGCCAGCCAGCAAGTGTTTACCTGGACTGTGTCATATCCGAGGATGCCTGTCATGCTGCCGGTGCCGTAGGCAACCGAGAGCTTCCGGTTGGTGCCCCGGTAGGTGGAGGACTGCTGAGGGTTGAAGCGGTTGTGGTTGGCTGTGAGGACAAGAAGTGACATCGTCAATCTCCAAAAGCTGAGTGAGAATCATGGGCTGTGGATGTCTTTCTGGGTGGGTGCCTGAGTCCAGGGGTGCGGGTGGGGCTTTGAAGGAGAAGGGTAACATTTACCCTAGACTTTGGAAACCAAGCATTCCCCAGTTTCATTCCGGTCTGGTTGGACCAAGTTGGGAGCATCTCACTGATGGAAGGTCCCCAGCCGACCCCACAGTCCCCCTGAAGATGCCCCAGGAAAACACTGAAAGGTGCAGGCCCATGGCTGCCCATGGTGAAGGGCACCATCACACTTCTTTCTGCCATTGGACTGAACTTCTTGAGGGCAGGGACCATGTGTGATTCACCCCTTCATTCCCCAGGGCACATAGTAGGTTTGGCACATAGTAGGTGCTCAGTAAATGCCTGTTGAGTGAATTCTTGAGTGGCTCCAATTCTTGAGTGCAATTGGACCAATCTGAAACCCCTGAGTGTTCAGGGCTCCCAGGTCAGTTGGTGCTGGGGGCCCGGGTACTCACAGCAGGCGGGACTGGAGCAGTAGACCGAGGGCACCCACAGGTTGGAAGAGCCCGTGTCAAAGATGACGGTGAACTCCTGAGGGGGGGTTCCGATGCCGATGGTGCCGAAGTACTCCATCTGCCAGGTGGGGACAGCAAGGTTCACGGACTGGGGACTCTCCCCCGCCCCCCCATGGCCTCTCCAGGGACTGTCTCTGGGTGGGCCCCTCAGCCCACTTCCCACCTTTCTCTTTACTGTTCTACTTGGCTTTCTCTCCCTGTCTTATGCATCCATCCTTCAAGACCCAGCCTGAACGCCCCCTCCTTGAAGTCTTCCCAGATTTCTCCCATTTCCCTCTGATTGTTCTCTGCTAAGCACCATTAACACCTAATGATAATCGCGTCTTGTTTGTTTTAGTTTTGCCATCCTAGAGAATGCATGTTCTTAGAGGACAGGGTGGAAACTTAAAGCACTCAGCAGAGGAAACTTTAAATGCTGGTTCATTGAATTGTCGATCCGGAGATAAACAAGTCTCCGAAAGATGGAAACCCCCAGAGATATCTTCTTGATAAATCTAGGTGTGTATAGCAGGTTTCAAGAAAGGGCATTGTCAGGATTTTTATTCTTAGTACCAGCACTTTCTCCCTTGCCAGCTGTTCCAGCCACGTTTGTCTTGCTATTCTTTGATGATGACAAGCTCATTCCCTTCCCAGGGCCTTTTCACTTGCTATTTTTTTGCTTGGAAAATGTTTATTTTAGATCTTTCGTTGGCTGACTCCTTATCATCAATCATTCAGAGCTCTCGTCAAATGTCACCTCCTCCAGGAGGCCCTCTCTGATCACATTATCTAAATCTGCCCCCTCATTATTCTTCTTTCCCTTACTCTAATTAATTTTTCTCTGTTATTACCTGAAATTATCTTACATACTTATTTATTTGTCTCTTATTTGTCTTCTCTAGAATAAGCTCCAGGAACTTAGCTTATTCACTATTGTTTCCTCAGCTCCTTGCATAACCCACAGCACATGGTAGGTGCTTCATAAATATTTAAGTGAATAAATGGGCTAGCTTTCCCAAGCTGTTACTAGGGGACAGACTCTGTGTTAAGTACTTCAAAAAACAGTATTGCACTAATTACTCGTAACGACCTTCTGATGGTAGATATTAGTGGTTCTGTTTCACAGAGAAGGAAACTCAGTATAAATGACTTGCCCAAGGTCACACGGCTGGGAAGCATTAAAGCCTAGATTGGCACCAGGTCTGGTAGGTTTCCTAGGCTGAGCTCTGAATGACAGGCAACACTGCTTTGTTTCCTTGGCCCTGTGACATTCACCCAGGGGCAGAGTATTTACTGAAGGGCAAGGCATTGTCCTTGCGTCCCAAATTAAATAGTCAGAGTGATCTTCCCGTAACTCCAATCTGAGCATGTCAACCAGCCTGTAAGATGATTCAGTGGCAGGTTGGATACAGATCCTTATCAGAGAATCTGCCTGGCTCCTCCCATTGACCCCTCGGCCTCACTTGGCACGTACCTGCCTCCCTCACTCTGTCTCTGCTCTTCACACACTGGCTACCTTTCCTCAAATATGCTCTGCTCCCCGCTGTCACAGGGTCTGGCACAAGCCCTCCTGCTCTCTGGGACTCTCTCCTGTCCTCTCGGAACACTGGCTCTTCCTTCACTGCCCCCGGGAGAGGTCCCTGCCTGCCACACTGGCACAGTATGTCACCTTCACTGTAGCCCTCGCCCAGTTGTACTTCTCGTGGTTTGTGAGGTTCATGGATTATTGTCTGTCTCTCCCTACTAGACGGTGAGCTCCATGAGGGCCGGGGCTGTGCCTGGTTTTGTTCACTGCTACGTGCCCCCACACCCAGCGCAGAGCCTGACACATGACGAGGTGCTCCATCCACAGAAACACTGGATGAAAGGATGAACGAATGAGAGCAACAGTCTGACTATGAGCTTTCCTGCCCTCCTTGTGTCTCCGAGGTCCAAGGAGCAGACCCGTGGGTTACTGCCTGGGGGCTCAGAGTCCCGGCCCATCTTCCAAGACCACTGGGACTCCCTCTCTCCTTCTGGCCAAGACCTCGGAGCTGCCCCTGCCGCCTGCCCATGCACTCACATCCATGTAGTTCTCCAGGGGCTGGGTGGCCATCATGGAGGCGGCCTCATTGAGGTACTTGCTGGCTGGGTTAATGCTGTGTGTCTTCAGGTAGTCGTTCAGAAGGCCATGCTCGATCAGGTTCTTCCTCAAGGACTTCTTTTTGACAAGGGGAATCCTGGGGCGGGCATTTGCAAGCAGATGGTTTGGAGGAGGAAGAGTAATTAGGCAAGGAGTCTGCTCATGGGGTGCTATGGCAGTCCTGGAAGGAAAAGGAGGCTGGCCCCAGAGAGGACGGAGGAAGGCAGTCAAGAGAGGAGACGCTCCCATTTTGGGCACAATAATACAAAGAGGTTAAGTGGTTGTCCAAAGTCGCCTGGCCCAGGGACGCAGCTGGGAAGCAAACCCAGCTGCCCGTGAGGGCCTCGGCTGTTCACCACGTCTACAGTGCTGGCTCCCTAAAAGGGCACAGAGAGAAATAAAGAAGGAGACTTGAGATGGTCAAGAAAGAGAGAGAGGGGCGGCCAGATGGCTCAGTTGGTTAGAGTGTGAGCTCTCAACAACAAGGGTGCTGGTTCAATTCCCTCATGGGATGGTGGACTGCGCCCCCTGCAACTAAAGATGGAAAATGGCGACTGGACTTGGAGCTGAGTTGCGCCCTCCACTACTGGATTGAAGGACAACGACTGGGAGCTGATGGGCCCTGGAGAGGCACACTGTTCCCAATATTCCCCAAATAAAAAAAAAAAAAAAAAAAAAAAAAAAAGAAAACGAAAGAGAGAGAGGAGATGTATGACGGAAGAAGAAAAATACGGAGGAAAGGCAGGCAATGTGACAGGCAGCAAAGGGAACGAGCCCCTTGGGAGCAACCCCAGACTCACTTGTAGATGTTACACTCAGAGAGTGCCACCAAGCTGAGCAGCAGCAGCCACTTCATGGTTCTTCCTGGGTCCCAAGTCTCCAGAGAAGGGAAGTTGGGTGGAAAGCGTACAGCAGCAAGTTGTTTCTGCTCCTTATATACAGCCCAGGTGCTTCGGAGTCTATCTTATCAGCCTTCGAATGCCACCCATTTTCCTAACCCAAACAGGAACTTTCCTGATAAGATTGTCCCGGCTCCTGAGCCACGTCCTGAGAAGTTTCCAGGTTGAGTAGCTTTCCATTGTAACCATGTCCCCCGGTTGGGATGGACCTGCCGAGAGCGGGTGAAGGAGTGAAGGCTTATCTCTTAAATACTGAAATTCATTAAAACTTGACAAGCTGACTATTTTGACAAAGTTGGGCTAAAGTACATTTCATACGGAACAGATGTCAAAGGAGCTCAGTGGACCCTGATTTGTCCTGGTGGGACAGATGGCTGGGGTTCTTGAAGAGCAGCTCCCCACTTCGTGATGGGCCATGTTCCTGTTGTTGCAACTCCCAACCACATTCATAGGTCGATGGTTTGGGCCTCAAGACACATTTCCCTATAGTAATGTCATTATATGGGGTTGTTGAGCGTCTAACTAGTCTATAAGCCTTATTATGCTCTTGTCACTCATGACCATTGGGTCGAGCCATTGGAAAGTGGTGCATGCAGTACAGAGGAAGAGGAGGGAGTGGAGCACGTGGAAGAATGCTGCCTTCCTTGAAACAGATCGGGGTTCTCTTTGGCATCTGTGCCCCTCATGTCTGAACCTCTTCTCTTCCTATTGTTTCTCTCCGACCTTCTCAGGTTGCTCGAAGCCTCCATCTTTGAGATCCCACTGGGTCTGACTCTCCCATGTTCTCCATGCTTAAAACTCGTCTGAATCAGCTGCAGGGGAGCAAAGCAATCTGGGAAAATTCATACTAGTGTGTGAATGACTTAGAAAGTTCTCTTCTTAAAAGAGGATGCTTCGCAACCCAATGGATTCTCTACTTCATGGGGTTTATTTAGTAGACAAAGTGGAAGGAAGATTTTGATTCAGGGATTGTGAGGGAGGTGAATATCCGGGAGGGGCGTCACCAGTAGACAGTGAGCCTTATCTGCAGGTCTTGTTCTGAAATCAGACTGCCTGGGCCATCCCTGGGTTTTCCAGCATCAGGAGACATAGATTCTGAAGAACAGTCCAAATTTCCCCCAATGCCTCTGGGTGAGTATGGAAGGGTGGGCAGCGCGGATCAAGTTCAGGGCCAGCGGCGGTTAGTACAAAGCACATTTGTATTTCAAAATCACCAGTGAAGACATCCTCATGTCCCAACTGTGGATCCTTGACCCGTTTTTTCCACTTGCTCATCTTTTGGTGCCTGCTTCCTCTCCTCTGTCTTTTCCTCCCCCTAAAGCCTTTCTTTTTTCATCTACACTCTCACCTTTGGGCTGATCTCAGCACTTACCTGGCGGAGCTGATGGTCCTGAGATGCCTGCCTAAGTCCTGGGTGCACCAGATGAAGGTGCCACTGGGTGAAGGCGACACTAGGAAGGAAGAAGGGAGAGAGGAAGGGATGGAGGGAGGGAGGGGGGAGGGGTATGTGCTGGGAGCGGGGGTGCTCAGCAGGGTCTTCAAAGGAAATTGGTGTCTTGTGCTGGGCAGTGGATACATAGGTCCTCACCATTATTCTTTATACTTTACGTATATGTTTTACATATGTAAAACTGTTCATACTAATTGTTTTTTATAAAAGAAAAAGAAAGAAGGACTGAGTCTTTCATGCACACTTTCAACTTGGAAATGAAGGGAACTGTGGTTGGGTGGTAGGAGGGTGAGTCGGGAGCTCTCAGGGTTGAGATGTGGGGAATGAACCGTGAAGAACATTGCGTGTGTTGTATTTATCTTTCAGTTTCCTCAGCAAATTATGTGATGCATGGAAGTGTTCACCACTTTTTAATGAATCCCATGTAATGACGGCCATTCAGGTAACTTTCACAGAGTGACATGGTTTGTGTTTCTCTTCCTTAGTGGTGACAGGACACAGGGGAGCTCAGGTCTACTGACCTCTTACTCTTAGCTCAATGTGGTAAGTAATGGTAAGTAATGTTATCATCCACATCTTACAGAAGAGGAAACTGAGGCACAGAGAAGTTGTGCCACTTGCCTGAGAAGTGACTGAGCAAGGATGAGAATCCAGGCCTCTGTGATCTAGTCCTGTGCCTGCTCCCTTACTCCACTGACTGGGTTTCCTGCGAGCCATGGAAGAATCTTAGGAAGAGCCCTGGCTCCAGGGTCTGAATCCCAACCCAGCCTCTGAATTGCTGTAAACCTGGGGTTGGTGATCCAGTCTTTCCGAGACTCAGTTTCCTCATCTGTGAAATGGGTCTAATGGCACCACCCATTCCACAAGACAGTTGTGAGGATTAAATATTGAGTGTGAAGTAGCAGGACACTCAGAGCGACTGAAATGGAAATAACTGTAAACACCCAGCACGGAGGAGGAGGCTGAGTGGTGGGATTTACCCACGTTGCAGGTGGGGATGCAAGTTGGTACAGTGGCTTGGGAAAGCAGTTTAGCCGTTCCTTATAAAGTCAATGGGCACTTGACCCAGCAATCCCCCTCCTGGGTATTTACTCAAAAGAAATGAAAAACACATGTCCCCACAAAGACCTGTGCACAATGTTTACAACAGCTTTTTTCATAATTGCCAAAAACTGGAAACAACTCTAATATCCATCAGGTGGTCCCTGGATAACAAAGAGTGATTTGTAGCCTCATGATGGAAGAACACTCGGCAATGAACAATTCACCTACAGGATGAATCTCCCAAGCATTGTGTTGAGTGAAAGACGCCAGACTCAAAAGGCTACATTTGTAAGATTCTAATTATATGACATTCTGGAAAAGGCAAAATAAAGGGGACAGAAAGCCGGTCAAGGGCTGGGGGAGGAGATTCACTACAAAGGGGCGTGGGGGGTCTCTGGTGTGATGGAAATATTCTCTCTCTAGATTGTACACCCGAAAAGGCAAATTTCATTTTATGACAATTGTCCTGAAGCAACTGACTTTACAACAGGCGACGCGCTCGGTCAGTGACAGCCCCACGGTGGGAAGTGGAGGGAACGCTGGGGACTAAGCTGTGCCTGGGGACACACCTTAGAGGGGACACATTGGATTCACTTCAGATAAGCTGTCGTAATACCACTAAAGGACATGAAAAAGACAAGGACACCCCACTCATCACCGCTGCTTCCATTTTGGTCCTTGGGAACCATGAGTAGACCTGTCCACGGTCTGGGTTTCTCTGCCACATTGAAGGGTCAGAGTGATAAAGTTAGCAGGCTGCCGTGAAGGTCCGAGAAGCTGAGTGTGAACATTTCTGAGACCACCCCCTACCACCCACACTGGGTGCTGGGCCCTCTAGACCAGTTTTCAGGTCAACTTGGGGGTAGGGGAGAGGGTGAGTGGCCAGAGTCCATCTAGGAGGAGTAGATCGTGTCCAGGCTTCCCTGTACATCCTGGAGCTGGTTTGCTGGGCTTGGAGTGCAAGGATGGGCATCGATTTTGGGGGCACAGCTTGTCTGTGGGACCCACATGGGGATTTTGGACGGAGAGCAAATATGTTTGGGAAGCAGAAGGAAGACTCATCAGGTGGTAACCTGCAGGACCCAGTCACACGTTCATTTTTACGACGCACCTGCTTCATGCTGGGGAGACATGTTCTAGTTGGTGGGGGTACATCCATGAGCAAGATGGAAATAGGCTGTACCTTCAAGGAGTTTGTGGTTGGCTCAAGAGAGGGCAGGAGGGGGCAGCCGGTTAGCTCAGTTGGTTAGAGCAAGGTGCTCACAGCACCAAGATTGCCGATTCGATCCCCACATGGGCCACTGTGAGCTGCGCCCTCCACAACTAGACTGAAACAACTACTTGACTTGGAGCTGATGGGTCCTGGAAAAACACACTGAGAGAGAGAGAGAGAGAGAGAGAGAGAGAGAGAGAGAGAGAGAGAGAGAGGAAGGAGGGGAGGCTTCTTTTCTTCCCACTTGGATGGGTCTTGGGATTACACTGAAGGGAAGCTCTTAAATTGGTAAAGATAATTCAACCTTCCGTATTAGAGATTTTAACACCTGGGGGAGGCTGCCATGCTTCGTGGCACCAACTCCGGGCTATGGCAGACTTTATGACGGCCTCCAGTTATCCTGGCCTCCTGGTATTCATGCCCCTTGTAATCCTCTCTCCTTGAGCATGTGACTTGCTGCTAGCCAATAGGTTATGGCAAAGCAGATGGGATGTCACTTTTGTGATTACATTATATGAGGTGGTCACGTTTGTCATGCTAGCTGACTTTTTGTACAGACGCTCTTGCTTGCTGGCTCTGATGAAGCAACTGCCATGTGGAGAGGCCTACATGACAAGGAACAGAGGGTAACTCCAGCCAACAGCCAGCAAGGAACTGCGGCCCCCAGTCTAACAACCCACACAGAACTGAGTTCCGCCACGTGAACTTGGAAGTGGACCCTCCTCCATTGGGGTCTCAGATGACATCACGTGCCTGGGTGACACCTTGACCACAGCCTGTGAGAGGCCATGAAGCACAGGACCCAGCCAGATTGAGCCTGGATTCCTGAGCCACAGGAACTGTGAGATGATGTGAGTTGCGGTAAGGTGCTACATTTGTGTTAATTCATCACCAGCGATAGAAAATGAGTACAGAAACCTCATAGAAAACTCCACAAAGATCCACCTGGCTGCCTCCATTTGGGGGCATTTCAGTGCCAAGCAAGGCCGCCTTCTGCTCAGGCAATGTCAGCGATTCAAGAAGGAGGGGGTCGACACCGTGATCCACTTACCTGCAAACTGCCATTGCTACAGCAAGGCTTACATTTCCGGAGCTGTCACGCTTTTCGGAGTGCTTGAAGATACATGAGTTTTAAAACAATTATTATTATTCCTGCAAATCCCCACTGACACAATGCAGAGGATTTCAGTGACCAGCTCAGGTTCATATAACTAAGTAGTGACCTGGGCAGGACTGGCATTTGGGTCCCAGAAGGCTCTGGTCCTGGGAGGCTCTTGTTTCAGGCCAGGCTCTGCGCCCACACATGTCCACCTGGTTTCTGTCCATTGTATGGTGGACACTCTGTGATGGCAGCAGCCTTCATCCCAGGGACACTCAGAGAAGCCATTCTACTCAGTCCCCAGAGGAACTCTTGGGAGGGAGAGTGGAATCCTAGGACGGCATGTTCTCCACCAGGGCAATGGTCAGGCAGGGTGGATGGGTGGCTGCCAGCAGGGGAGCCGCAGAATCTGATCGGGCCAGACCAGCCTGGCAGAAAGATTAGACAACGTTTACTCTGCCATTAGCCCTGCCTGGCACTCAGCTTTGAGGGCACCAGGAACTTCACCCCCCGCTAAGGGCACAGGTGTTCAGAAATGTTCTGTGAACATATCAAATCAAGCAATGGCATGAAATCTAAAGAACCCGATCATGGCAAGACCGAGATGAAGCATTTACACACGATAAGTGTTATCAAGCCGTCTGTCTGATAGGCCTCGGGACGGCGGGTCCCCTGGGGACGGCTGGCTCCTTAGGAGCTTTCCATCAAGGTCCCACCCTAGGCGAGCAGTCTTCCAACAACACCGAGAACACGTTTCCACTCCCCAGTGCCAGACCTGTGGAGTTTCTCTAGAGATGGGCACAGGTTTTTAAATTGATTGGAACATTTTTATTTTGGGCTGAAGTGTACCAACAATGCATGTTCACTGTAGATTATTTGCAGGTAAATAAAAATTTAAAAAGACTCAACTCCACTGCCCAGAACTATCCACTATTGATGTTGCGTGTGAATATATTTATTTACCTACAAAATCAGGGCCATACAGTACAGCACACACTGTTTTGCAACCTGCTTTTAAAAGGAAAATTACGTGTTCATGTATTTTCCAAGTGATTTCTTGTAAGTCTACGTCATCATTTTTAAAACTTTTCTTGAAATAGAATATGAACACAGGAAGATGCGTGTGGAAGGGAACAGCTTGATGAATTTGCACAAACCACACATATCCCTGTAACCGCTTTCAGATCAAGAAACAACGTTACAAGGACCCCAAAAGCTCCCTCAGGCTTCCTTCCAATTATGAATCCACACCCCAAACCAAGCGTAATCACTGCTCTAACTTCAAACAGCAAAGATTAATCTGGCTTGTTCCTGTACTTTAGATAAACGGCACCACATAATGAGCACGCTTCTGCGTCTAGCTTTTTTGTTCAAAATTTACGTGTGTGGGATACACCCCAGCCTTGCGTGTAGTTGCAAATCGGTTGTTTTCATTGCTGTATATCATCCCATTGTGTAAAGAGGCATTTTATTGCCCTCTTCTCTGGTCAATGGGCATTTGGGTGGGCCCTGGGGTCGGCTCTTAGGATCAGTGCTGCTATGAATATTCTAGTCCGTGCCCTTTGGTGAATATATGTACACATTTCTGTGGAGTGGAATTGCTGGATCATCGGGCAGACACAAAGTTGGCGTTGGTAGAAACTGCTGAGCAGTTTTCCAGAGTGGTGGTATCATTGTGTGCTCCCCCAGCAGCGTCTGTGAGTGCCAGTGGCTCCACGTCCTCGTCACACTCAGTCTGTCAGTCATTTCAATTTCAGCCGTTCTAGTGGGTGTGAGGAGGTATTCTCTTGTAGTTTTACTTTGCATTTCCTGATGAATAAGAACATTGAGCACTTTATCATGTGCATGAGGGCCATTTGTATGTCTTTTTTGAGGAAGTGCCTGCTCACGTCTTTTGCTCACTAAAAATATTAGGTTGTTTGTATTTTGTTACAATTTGCAGGAGTTTGCATCAGTCGTTTAAATTTTTTTAGGAGCAAAAACCATCTTTGCACACATGCAATGCCGTTATAGAAAAGAACAGCGGAGTTGCTCGGGCAGCCAAGGGGATAAAGACCCACCAGCCCCACAAGGCATTTCTATGGAACCCCTGGGAATCAAAGGAACACGGTTTGAAAACCCCCTGAAATAGATGCTCTTCAAACCCTTCTCTCCTGTGTGTCTAATCTACATTGCAGTTTTGCAGTTTTGGGGCGCAGAGGTCAGAGCCCCCTTCCTCCTCTCTCCAAGAAAATTTCCCCCCTCTAGCTGTCCCCACCCAAATGAATGAGAATAACTGCTTGCCGATGTCCAGGACGTACAGGGGCCAGGCCAGGGATCTATGTGTTCCTTCCTCGTGAGATAGATACAGGACTATATGGCACCATTTTACAGGTTTACAGCTGGTAAACTGAGGCTCAGAGAGGTTCCTCAGCTTGTTTAGAGTGCAGAGCAGCGAGAGGCAGAGCGGGTGTCCTTCCCTCCTCTGTCCTAGGCCGCTGCTCAGAGGCTCATGGTGCGCACTGTGCCTGTCTCACGGGGCCCGAGGGATTCTTGCGAGAAATGGGGGTGAAATATCTCTTGAATGGAGACATGTGAGAGGCTTCCAGGGGCTGGCCTGGTTGGGGTTACTTGTGTGTTTTATGATAATGTGTTAAATTGTATATTTATACTTGAAGCATATTTTTACATGTTTGTTATGCTTCACAATTGAAAAAATAGAAGAGCAGATAGTCCTTTCATTCTGGCTCTGGCTCCTGCTTCTTCACTAAGGCAAGTGACTTTCTGATTGGGCCTGGCTTCCAGACCTCCAGGGGCTGGCAAGTGGCACATGGGTGAGAGGACGCTTGTCCCAGCACCGTCCATCTCCCTGGGGCAGGTGGGACCAAGCCCCTTCCATCCAGACAAGTCACCAGGACAAGGAGGCAGATCAGAGCCAATGACAATAAAGCACAGAGGCCTGTGAGCAAGATAATGGCTCACATGGACAAGGCAGGTGTGTTATGTGAATTAAATCTCATTTCGACAGTGCTGTGAGGTAGTTACTCCTCTTATTCATGTTTCACTGACGGGGTGCGGAGGGGTTCAGGAACTTGTTCAGGGTTACACCACTGGCAGGGGGCAGAGCTGGGGTTCCAAGCTAGGCTGTCTGGACGCTGAGTCCACACTTGTCAGCATTTACTGCCTTTTAGAATGTGGTGAAAGCTCAGGGCGCCCTTCCCTGGAAGATGCACATAGACACGTACCCCATCTCAGAGCTCCCCAAGTCCTTCCCTGGGGCCCAGAGAGGGGAAGAGGTTCTGCTCAAGAAAAGGAAGGTGTTAACTGTGGATAAGGTAGTGAGCTCGGCTCCAAGGTCGGTATGTCAGCAGAAGCTGGGGTGCCTTCTGGCAGCTGGTGCAGAATAGACGTTCCATACAGATTAAGTGAATGAATAAATGAATGAATGAATGAATGAATGAATGAATGAATGAATGAGTTGCCCCAAGGGACAGGGGGAGCCCAGTTGGCTTGGAGGATGGGGAGGAAGAACCATGTTGGACCCTGATAGCCCCACCTCTGTGGGCCCTTGAACAGGGAGGGCACTGGGTGCTGTGGTCCGAGCTCTTGAGGACAGTGAGGAAGCAGACAGGTGGCAGGGATCAGGGAGGTGCTCGTGGGGAGTCCCTGGAAGGCAGAGCATGGCCCAGAGCCCCAACCCCAGCCCCCAGCCTCCCACGACCAGGCTGGTCAACCCTCAGAAAGGGTTCTCTGACACCTGCTTTGGATAAAAGGCAAGAGAAGGGTTTGGGGGCGGCAGACACTCAGAACAGGGCAGAGCAGGGGTTAACTGGAAGCAGACGAGGAAATGTCTGAAACCTGGGAGTGGGCTGGCAGAGGACAGAGATATTAACCAGGGTGTGAAAAATTCCCAGGAACTGGAGCGTAACCAAGGAACTGGCCCACAGTCCCACAGCAGGGACAAAGGGATTCTCAGAAGGCCCCCTCTGCCCCTCACAGCCCCCACTTCCTCCTTTGTGGCAGCTCTCCTGAGCTGGGCCTGCCCTGGGGCCACAGCATGAACCCACTGGAGCTGGTGGCCTGGGGTGAACCCCACTTGTGGACTAATGGAGGTCAAGGTCCCCCTGATAATGGGTCCCGCCCCAGTGGGTCCCAGCTCCTTTGTCCTCCATATCTCTAACGCCACATTACTCCCTGGGCCTGACCCTCTCTGCCTTTTCTGATCCAATCTGATCCAATCTAGGTCCTGTTCCTTCTGGCGGTGCCCTGGGTCCTGGCTTCTGACCTGCGACTTTATCATGTTTGGTTAAAGCTGAGGGAGCGGGGGTGTGGCTGGAAGGTGTTTAAAACCCTGTCTTGGGGCTTCCTGCTCCAGATGGACAAAGCCATTTGAAAGCAGCTGGGGCACCCAGCCTTCCCTGCCCAAAGGAGCTGCAACAGCCGCTGCTTCTGGGTCTTCATGCTTTGGCGTGGGGTGGGGGGGAGCAAGCCCGCAAATCCAAGTGAAAGGCTGTGCCCCCTTATGCCCTCTCCCTGCGTTACACCACTCACCTTGGCTGGGTTCCTGAGCACCCAGACTAGAGCAGGATATGGAAGGAGACCAAGTGCTTTGGATCATTTAGAAAAGAGAGCTCAGGGTGGCCGGATGGCTTAGCTGGTTGGAGCGAGGGCTGTTGGCGACGGGGTCACCAGTTCGGTTCCCACGTGCGATAGTGGGCTGCGCCCCCTGTAGCTAGGATTGGGGAGGGCAACTGGCTTGGAGCTGAGCTGCACCCTCCACCACTGGATTGGGGGGCGGCGACTTGGAGCTGGTGGGCCCTGGAGGGACGCGCTGTTCCCCAATATTGCCCGCCCAATAAATAAAACAAACAACAAGTTGTCCCTATCTTAAGAAAAAAAGAAAAAGAAAGAAAAGACAGCTCACTTCCAGGGAACATCTGGGAGTCTGTCGCGGAGGAAGAGGTATTTGAGCTGTCTTAGTAATATTTAAATTGGAAGTTGAAATCAGCCTCAGAGTGTGATTTCCCCCTTCCCAGGGGGAGTCACATTTTTACAGGAATCAGAACCTGGCACAGAGTAGATGTTGAGCGAGTGGTTGAGCACTGAGCACCCCGCTGGCCCTTGGGGTGAGGTTTTGATGCTAGGATAGGTAGAGGAGGCTTCTGAGCCTGGCTGGAGGCTCTGAAATCACACTGCTGCTGAGGCAACACCAGCCATGCCCCTTGTCCTTCTCAGCAGGAGGCTGCCTGAGTTTCGGGGAGCAGAGCCCTGGGCCTGCCCCATCTGCCCCATCCACGGCCCCCGTGCTGGCTCAGGTAAGGTTGTAGGTAGCCCTCAGCTAGTGGATCATACAGGTGGGGTGGAAGTAGGGACACAGCTCCCCCATTTCAATGCCGAGGGCTGTGACTTGTCTGACGCTGCTTGCATTCTGTCCTCCAGCCACCGTGGGCCATTTGAATTCTCCCAGCAGGCCGTGCCCTCCCTTGCCTCTGGGCCTTGGCATATGCTGTTCCCTCTGAATGAGCTTCTCTCTCATCACCTGGTGTATCAGTCAGAATCCTTGCAAGAAAGAAATGCAGAGGTTTGATCGAAGAGGCCCAGTGAAGGGGCTATGTGCAGAGAGTCACAGGAGTAAAGGACCTAAAGAGAGATATTGAGGCACAGGAGCCAGCAGCAGTGGGAAGTGGAGGGGACAGCACTGCCTGAACCTGGCAAGAGAGCCAGGCTGAAGGCAGAGGGAGGCAGGGGCTGGGAGCAGGGAGAGCACAGGGGAGAGAGCGCCCCGTGCCCTCCCTGCCTTTGGATCCTCCCCATCTCTGATCTCTGCTAGGGTTTTGTAGGTTGCCCCAACTTGAGGGCAGAGGTCTGTGGTCAGCCTCCTGGGCTCTAAGCAGGCAGATCTCAAAAAAAGAATCTGGAGGAATCTGGAAGGCCGAGGAAGAAGTGAGCCCCCTGGTAGGGCCTGTCTACCTTCATGTCTCAGCACCATCCCCTCCTCTGCGGTCCAAACAGATGAAGCCTGATTGCCCATGATGGGCTGTGTTCCCTGGACAGGGACAGAGTCTTACTCATCCTTTCAGTGCAACGCCTACCCCGGCATGGCCCAGAGCACAGAGAACTCAGTCCGTAAAATTAGCAAGAAGAATTGATAAACAGGAGTCAGGCCTGGGTTCAACTCCGGCCTCCACATCAGTGACCTCAAATAACCTTTCTGTGAGTCTCAGTGGTCTCATTTATAAAACAGGGCATTATTACCTAACATGTTGGGTCATGGATGGGATAAAATAGGTCCATAGTAGGCGACCGAAAAATGTAGGGCCCTTCTCTCCTCACTTTTGTTGTGGGAAGCAAAAAAAGGTGATCTTGTTTATTGTCAAAGCCCTATTGCAACATTACGAGAAATGAAATCATGCATAAATTTTCCTTCCTAGTATAGTTTCATTTTTGAGTATTCCCTTCATATTTTTGTGGTCATGAAATGTTTAAAAACGTTTTAAACTTTTTATCTTGAAAACATTTCAAATCTACAGAAAAATTGTAATAGTACAATAAGCTCCTATATGACTTCACCCAGATTCACCCATTCATAACATTTTACCATATTTACTCTGTTTCCGTGTGCGTGCACACACTTATTATTTTGGTTGAATAATTTGGGTCAGCTGCAGACATCATGACCCTTCACTCCTAAATCTTTAGTGTGTGTCTCCAAAGAACAAAGACATTCGCTTATATAACCACAGTACAATGAACATATTCAGGAAATTTAACATTGATACAATATTATTATCTACACAAAATATTCAAATTTCACCAGTTATCCTAACACTGTCCCTTTTAGTGATTTTTTTTTCCCATCCAGGATTCAATCCAGGATCATGCAGTATTTTTGGTCCTTTCAGTCTTGAATAGCCGCTCAGCCTGGCTTTGTTTGTCATGACGTTGACCTTTGAAGAGTACAGGCCAGTTTTGCAGAATGTCCCTTGGTGGGTTTGTTTGATGTTTTGTTATGTTCAGATGCAGGTAATGTGTTATTTAGCAAGAATATCTTAGGAGCGATGCTGTGTCCTCCGTGCATCATATCAGGAGGCACGTGGTGTTGATTTGTCCCATGACTGGTGACCTCCACTTTGATTACTTGGTTGAAGTGGGGTCTGCTGCTGAGATTCTCCACTGCAGTCCTTGTGTCGTGGTTATTAAGGTTTTCTGCAGGGAGATACTTTGAGATTGTGTAAATAACCCGTTTCCCATCAAAGCTTCACCCAAAGTTTAAGCATCCTTTGAAGATTCATGCCTGAATTAATTATTAAAATGATGGCTGCAGAGTGGTAATTTTCTAACCCTATCATTTTTTTTTACATTTTTTACTTGGTGTTCTATGGTAAGGAAGAACTTTTCTTTCATCCTATGTATTTATGTATCTGTTGGTATTTATTGGTCAGTATAGACTCATAGATTCTTGTTTTATTCAATGAGTTATAATCCCTTATTATCATTATTTTCATGCTTAAATTGTCCTGGACTTGGCCTCTTTAAGCTGACTTCTGTATTCTTTTGACGTTTCCCAACACTCTTTGTGTTTATTGGTGTAATGGGCTGAATTATGTCCCCCGCCCCATTCATATGTTGAAGTCCTAACCCCCAGTACCTCTGAAGGTGACTATATTTGGAGATAGGGTCCTTAAAGAGATGGTTGAGATTAAATGAATAGGATGGGCCCTCATCCAATCTGACTGATGTTCTTATAAGAAAAGGAGATTAAGATACAGATACACACAGAGGAAAGACCATGTGAAGACACGGGAAGAAGACAGTCATCTACAAGCCAAGGAGAGAGACCTCAGAAGAAGTGCCCTGCAGACACCTGGATCTCGGACTTCCAGCCTCCAGAACTGTGAGGAATAAATTTCTGTTGTTGAAGCCGTCCCATCTGTGGTATTTGTTATGGTGGCCTGAGCACACTGATACAGTTGGCAATGGCCACATTTCTTGCTTTTGCAGAATTGTAGTCAGTGTGAACCTACGACATGGTGTTTTCTTTTCTTAACATTGATTTCACAAGACATTCATCCCCCAAATCTTTACTGAGAATTTATTATGTTTCAGGCCCTAATTTAGACAGTGGGGATCCATCAAGGAACAAGACAGATCCCTGATGAATTTACACTACAGGGCAGGAGACAGGTAATCACAGGATAAATAAATAAATTATATAGTGTGTGAAATGGTGATGTTTGGAAGGAAGTGAAAGCAAGGCAGGGGACAGCTTGTGTCAGCGAGGGTTGACATTTTAGATAGAGGGACCAGAGAAGGCCCTTTGGAGGAGGGATGATTAGAGTATAGATCTGAAGGAGGTAAGGGAGGAAGTGTGTATGCTTTTGGTCTCATGTCAGATGTCAGGCGGTCAGGGTGACCGCTACCGGATGGTCCAGGAGATGGGTGCCGGAGGTCCAATCACATCCAGTGATGATGTCAGGTGGTCGGGGCCCATGAGCCCTACAGGGGTATTTGGAGGGTTACCTGGAGGGCTGGTATATGTCCAGAAGTATAGCCAGGCATTGACACAGGACTGGAACGTTCAAAACACTTTTACGTTTCCAGGCTAGTTAGAATAAGAATGGAATATTTCCTCATGCCTCAGCCTTCATAATGTTAATAATTTTAGCAGCTTGGTTAAAGTGACTCCATTTTGTATATTCCCTATCTTCACTCGATGCTCAGCAGACATCGTCCACATTTATCACTTTAAGAGCCAGGAGCAGATTCCTTACTGGTGATAATGCCCCTGATGTTAGGAACTAGGGTTGTCTCCAACTTTTACTAATATAAATAGATTCCCTGGGAAAATATTTATAGCTAATATAATAATTTATAGCTAAATATCTATTTGTCAAAGTGGAATTAGTAGGTATAAAGGTGGGAGAGTTGATGTGACAGTGGTTTCATGTTGTCAAATAGCCCTAACCCTTCAAGTACATGGAACCAATGGGCAAGTCCACCATGGTAAGACCTTGTGGCGTGTGCACGTAATACCCACCTTGGCCACTAGGTGTCAGACCTTCGCCGTCTGTTCCCAGATGGATTTTTCTAGAGGAATCGATTTGCTCTAGCTGCAACCCCAGCCAAAGATATGGTCCTCTTTCTGCAGGAAACCTCTGTCTTTTATAGAATAGTGCTTAGCTTTCCCTTGATCTTAAAAGCCATCACCGAAAAAAGTAAGAAACATAAGATGAGTGTGGGGACAGAGTCCCAGAGAGCAGTTTCCAGGCTCTCGGCCTCACGTGGAAAGGTACTGGCTCGGGTAGTAGATGGCCATCAGCTGTAATTAGTTGGCCATCACCTGTAACCAGTTAGCCATTGGCCACTGATATAACTGCCGTGGCTAAGCAAGCAAGGGTGGATTGCAGGTAGCAAGTGAGGTTGGTTGGCAGAGAAGGGAATGGCAGGTTGTGGATCGTGTGGCTCCTGCTTCCTGTGTCTCCAACCCAGCCGCCAGCGAGAATATACTGGTATGACTCCCCCATCTATGGCTCCGTGGGTGTTTCTTTTTGGCCTCACCATATCCTGCGTTCTTGTGCGGGGAGCGGGACCATAGACCCCGCATGACACCCTGCATGACAATGAGAGGAAAAATTGCCCATAGTGCTGCCTCCTGGGTATACCCACCATTATATACTTTTGGTCTTTTTCTGTTGTATGTGTAAAGTAGTAATAGCTCATACTACTCTGTGACAGATACTGTCCCAAAGGTTTTCTATAGGTGAATTCATTTTCTCTTCACTACAGGCCAGGAAGGTAGGGACAATTCTTTCCTGTTATCATTTTAGTTATATATTTGTACAGCCTGATTGAGATATATTTCACATATCATAAATTCTACCATTTAAGGTGTACAGTTTAGTATTTTTTTAGCATACAGCCATCCCATAACTTAATTTTAGAACATTTTCGATATCCCAAAAAGAAATGCCAAACACATGAGCCGTCAGTCCCCATTCCCAGCCCTGCCCTTCCCCCATCTGGAAGGGATTACGTATTCTTTTTGATGATTAATTAATTAATTTTATTGTAGTAAGAATATTTAACATGAGATGTACCCTCTTAACAAAATTTTAAGTGCACAATACAGTATTGGTAACTAAGCACAATGTTGTTTAACAGATCTCTGTAACTTACTCATCTTGCATGACTGACACTTCATACCTGTCGAATAGTGACTCTCCAATCCTCCATTCCCCCGCCCCTGACAACCACCACTCTATTCTCTGCTTCTATGAATTTGATTACTTTCAATACCTCAGATGCGTGGAATCACACAGTACACGTCTTTCTGTGACTGGTTTATTTCACTTACCATACTGTCCTCAAGGTTCATTCCTGTTATTGCAAATGGTAGGATTTTCATCTTCTTTTTTTAAATGACTGAATAATATTCCATTGTGTGTATAGACCACATATTCTTTTTCTTCTGTCAATGGACATTTAGATGGTTTCCACATCTTGGCTGTTGTGAATAATGCTGTAATGAACATGACAGTACAGATATCTCTTCGAGATCCTAATTTTAATCTTTTTGTATAAATACCTAGAAGTGGGATTGCTGGGTCATGTAATAATTCTATTTTTAACTTTTTGAAGACCTCCATACTGTTTTCCACAGGTAGCTGCACCATTTTAAGTTCCAGCTAACAGTGTACGGGCTTCCATATCCTCGCCAACACTTGCTACCTTTTGTTTTTTTTGATAGCGACCATCCTAACAGGTGTGAGGTGATAACTCATTGTCGTTTTGATTTGCTTTTCCCTGATGAAGGAGAAACTATTTTTATCTCAAAACTACAGAAAAGAAAACTGATGTCCAGAGATGAACTTACCCAAGATCACATGACCGGTACGTGTGTAGGAGCTGGGATTTGAACCCAGACGGAAAAGCTCCAGAACATTCATGCCTGGCTAGTATGTGGCCCTGTCTTCCAGGTATTCAGCAATCCTGTAATCATGCTGTTTTGTATTCTGTTCTTTTCTCTTAATGTCACATTAGAATGATTTCTCATAACATTAACTATTATTTTAAAATAGGATTTTAGGCAGGATGGTCTAGCTATGCTGTGGACACTCTGTGTTCAGTGGATACTGGGCCGCCCCAGGTTTTCCCTTTTGTAAGATATTCTGTGGATTACCTCCTTGCTTGTTCATGTTTGCGGACGTTTCTGATCATTGCCTTAGCATAAATCTTAGAAGCAAAATTGCTGGGACAAAGGCCATACATAGTTAAGGACAGGCCATCTCCAAAAAGAGTGTACCAATTTACACTCTTACAAGAAGTGCTCAAAGCTATCTTTTCCCTTTTCTTCATATTCCCTCTCAACAAAGGCTATAAATCTCTTTGGTCTGCAATTGGTAAAGGATAAAAGTGGAGGGTGGGGGAGATTTTTTCTTTGACGATCGGAATTTAGCCTCATGTTGGTGGCACAGGCTACAAATATAGAGCCTCAGGAACAGTTTGGCTCATTAATAGACACAGCTTCAGCCCCAGCCACGGGCTTGTTTATGGGAGTAAAGTCTAACCTTTTACAGTTGATATAATAGCAGTCAGCCATGCTGCCACTATGGATGTCTCCTGCCATAGATGCAGCAGTGTGCTCTAGTGGGAACACTTACTAATTCCTCCATTTATTTAGCCCACATGTACATTCAGTGCTGGAACCAGAAGATGGGAGGAGACTTCCCTCATCTGTAAGTGGGGGCAATGTTACCTGCCTTGCAGGGGGTCACAGGGAAGACAGTGAGATGGCATAGGTAATCAACTGGAGCTATTAATATTGCTTATTGTAATAATAGGTGGGGTAAGTCTAGTTTCTGCCCAACAGAGATGCTGCTTATGGTTTCATGAAGACCTGCTTAAAAATGAGTTTTACAAACAGTTTACTTGAGTCTCCCTTAAGCCCAGTCCATGATATGTACTGTTTGCTTAAAAACGATACCGATTCTGATCTCACCCTTTCCTTGCCCTTCATCAGCTCTGCTTCCAGCCGCCTTTGCCTTCCCTTATGTTGATCATAACCCTATGCCACCCCAAAGGGACTGAGTACACATAACCATGGACATACAGTAGATTTGCACACAGATGGTGACTGCAGGGTTTGAGGGTGTGGTGGCAAGATCAAGGTCAATGTCATTGTCCCAACACCCTTGGAAACCTTTCCCTGGCTTTCTGAAGAGAAAGCCCATTATTCATTTGGCCTCCTATCCAATGTTGCTGTTGTTGCCTCCATCTGGCACCCATTGTTATTGTTATAATTTGTCTCTTTATATTTCTTCATAACTCAATGGTAGGTTCCTAATCCAGCCCTCTACCTCACGTGTCCACCATAGTGCCCGGCACATAGTAGGGGCTCAGTAAATACGTGTCGAATGAAAAGGTGATGAAGGAAGGAAGACATCACTTTTGCTGATGTTTGTCTCACCCGAGTAAAGGGCAGTACTTTGCATTGAGATGGGGCACTGTTTTCCACCTTTATTCTTTCTTACTCTTTCTTCTGTCTGGGCCCCCTCCCTCTGCCTTCTGACCCCTGCAGCTACCATCCTTGGCCTCTGCTTGGGTCTCCAGGTGGGAAGACGTGATGCCCCCACTTCAAACTTGCCAAACCATGGCAGCTCAAACCAAATGGTTTTGGAGCTATCCCCCTGGAGGAAACTTAGGATGGTATTCTCTGGAAGGCTGAAGGCTTTGTGCACCCTGGGTCCCCCTTTATATGAGAGTCTACCTCCCCAAGACAGGTAGAGGCCAAGGGAAGGGCCATGCTGGGAGTCTGAGGAGTAGGAATGGTCCAGGCATCCACATGGGCCCATCATCGGGGGAGCAGGACTGGAAAGGACATTGCAGGCATGGGTGGCAAAGAACTGATGACGGGGTCTTTGCCTTCCTTGCGTGTGTGTTGGGGAGACAGAGTGGAACCACCCCAGTTTGAAGGACCTCACCCAGAGCCCCCTGGAGCAGAAGGTCACTGCCAAACATCCTTTGAGACGGGAAGAATACAATCTATTTTTATTATCCCTTACCATTCCTCTGAATGAGAGGGTGGCGGAGTTTGTGGAGTAGTCACAAACTCTTCTGTTGTCTAGAACATTCCTCTGCCACTTCTTCTGGAGACCATTTCTCCCCAGCTTCAGCCAGTGGTTCTGGAGGAAACTGTCTATCATCATTCACAGCACAGGCAGGCCATGTGACCAAGTAGAGCCAATCATAGTGTCCCATGACCCGGCCGCAATGATTGGTCTAGGGCTGGACACATGACCTGAGGTGGACCAATCAGAACCCTCCCTGGTACTCTGCTCTTTTCTGGGCTTCTCTCCTTCCCTGTTAGATACCTTAAGGATGTGAGAAACTGAGGCAGGCATGCAGCAGCAAAGTCCTTCACCATGTATAGAAGCCTGACCAAAGAAAGCTGTCAAGTGAAGAGGATCAAAGATGAGAGGAGGAAAAGAGGGGGAGAGAGAGAGAGTGAGCTGATGGCTTTTGATTTCTTGGGTCCAATCACTGAGCTCTTTGGACCTGCTCTGGTCCCTGCATCCTGGACCCCAGTATCCTTCTAATAAGTTTCCCTTTCTGATTAAGCCAGCTGGAGTTGGGCTCCTTTCATTTGTGGTCCAGACTAGATTTTAGAGTCCTGCCTGATTCTGATGTACCTCTCAGATCCAAAGAGAGGCACCCATTCATATTAGCACCCTTGAAAATGAGATCCTTTATTTTCTACTGAAAATAGGGTTTGCAGAGGACCAGACATAGTTCAAGCCAGCACACCTGGATGGGGACACCCTGAATGTATGAGTGCATGTGTTTGGGGTGGGCCTGGCTGCTTCCTGGAGCAGTGCCAGCATTTACACTGACACTACAGGAGCCAGGCCAATCCTGTCATTGGGTCTATCGAAAACGGTGAAATACAGCCTGAGGAAGACATCACCCAGGACCCAGAGATCCACGTTGAGTGAGGTGCTTTCAAAGTTGCTGTAGCAGATGTCAGAGTCAACCTGGAGGAGACGGAAACACACAACAGTCAGCCTGAGCCCTCACCTACCGCCCCCTTCAATATTCAGAGCCGGCAACTTCTCAGTTCTGTTTCCCTCCTTTCCTATGAGCCAAGTGGCTCTTTCTGCAGTGGCAGAAATGGGGCGCCCACCCAGGAACTGAAACTGCCTGTAGTTCCCCTCACACTCTGCTGTGTCTTTCCCTGGGACCCATGCTCAGGCTGTTCCCTCTGCAGAGAATGCCTTTCCTTCTCCCCTTCAGCCCCACTCATTCTTGAAGACTGAGCTCAGCCCCCCCTGAACAGCCTTCCTGGACCCACGCCCACCCTCCTTGGCCACTCCTGCCTGGGTGGGGTGATTTCCCTGGAGCTCCCTGTGTGTTTAGCCCTCATCACGCCCAGGCGCCCCTTTGCATAGCTCTCTGGGGTGCCATTTGCATGGAACCTAGTGTAGACCTGCCTTGACCCAGGCAGGCCTTCTCTGTGCCTCCATGAGGCTGGGGGCTTAGAATTATTTAAATCCCTCTCGTCCTCAAAGACTTCTTTGAACCCATGCAAGCCTCCGCTGAACTCCCACGGGGAACTGATGTTTATTAAGCCTCAACTATGTGCCAGGTGCCGTGTGGTCACTGTGCATCCCTTATTCATGACAGCATCTAACCACCCCCACAAAGGGAAGGGTTGGTATCCCATCTCACAGAGGGGAAATCGGGCTTAGGCAAGGGAAGTTGTGACCGAGGACTGGGGTGCCTATATGATTCATCATCCAAACCATGACACTTTCGAGATGGGAGGGGAGCACTGTTAATAACTGTGGTAGGACAGCACACTGGCACTGTCCCCAGCCAACCCCACCTCTCCCTAATTCCTTTGGCCTAGTCCCGCGATTGCTTCAGCTGACTTCCCATGCTCATCTGAGTGCCCTGGCTGCACTGAAGCTCTTTGAGGTCAGAGGCGCTTAGTGTTCTCCTCTCCTTCTACCTAGCACAGTGCCAGCATAGGATGGCTGCTCCGAGATGATGGATGCCCCAGACTGCCCTTTGCTGTCAAGCCGCTTGTTTTGTGGGAGGTGCCAGCCCAGCCTGGGGTGCTCGGCAGTGTCTGCAATGACTCAGCTTGGCCTCCAGGGGGCCTCTTCCAGCCACAGCCCAGTGTGACATGCGAGTCCCAGATTTGAGAACCAGCCCCAAGGATGGCCCCTCACCTCCTGGATGTAGGCTCTGGCTGGCAAGGGGTACTGGGAGCCATTGATGATGAAGACGATATCAGGCAGGGTGTTGATGGTGTTATAGTCGATGATGTGCTATTGGAGAAAGAGGGAGAGAGAAGTTCGGCCCAGCTGATCCTTCCGTGTGTGGAGAGCCCCAGAGGGACCCTGTGGCATGACCCTTCACTTCGTTAGTGTCAGTGTCCTCTGCGTTGATCTTCAGGATGTTGAGGATAGGGTCTTTTGGGCCAATCAGCAATGCGGTCCCAGTATCGACGACAGCCTGGCAGCCGCCATCATAAGTAATAACCTTCCCGTTCACAGAGATACTGTGAGACAGGGGAACAAAGCAGGCACCAGGATCACTCTGCAGCCTCCCCCCACCATTACCCCTCCCTGGCTGTCTCTAGAACAGTCCTTCAGCTCATGCCCTCCTCTGTTTCCCTTTTTTCTGGTCACACTGACCTTTGACTTCCCTTCAGTCCTTGAATACACCAAGCTCTTTCATGCCTCAGGGCCTTTGCACAAACTAGAACCACCCCATCCGTTTGTCTGGCTAATTTCTCTTATGCTCCAGGTTCCAGCTTAATTGTCACTTTTTCAGGGAAGTCTTCCTAGGCTGGCTCAGGCTGCTCTCTTAGTCACTCTCGGAATGCCCTTCCTCATTTCTAGCATGTATCAGAATGGTAATTCATTATTTGTGTGACTCGATCTTTCATGTATGTCTGCCCTACTAGGTGGTGAGGTCTGTAAGAGCAAGTTGTATCCTCAGTGCCTCCTTCAAGTGCCCAGCACACAGCGGATACTCAATGTATGTTTGCTGAATGAATGAGTGAATGAATGAGGGTCAACTGGAGATGTGTATCTGGTGTCTGACAAGTTATGAAAGCCACACAGTGAAGATGGAGGTTCTCCTGGGTATCAGATGCTCAGAGTGGCAGGAAAGGGGTTGTGTGTTGTTTACCCCCTTCCTCATCTCCACCCCAGACACTGAGGCACCTGGCCAGACAATGCCTGGGCAAGCCCAGGGCAGGATGTGAGCCTCCGAAGGACATTTTAAACTTTATCTGATGGCATTACACAGAATCCCATCAATTATTGCCCCTTGTTCTCAGGCCACTCCTGAATCTCCACCTTCCTGATTCTCTCTGTCACAAACCCTGTCCCACTCCCGGATGGGAGTGGGGTGGGGGTTTCCCTTTGTATGATTGGCTTTCAGGTCTCCAGAATAAAGCCGACATCTCTCCACTGCTGGGTGGTCAGCCTTCCAGGTTTGTCCAGGACTTTCCCTGTTTTCATACTGGCAGCCGCGTGTGTGGGGATCGCCTTCAATCCCGGTGACCTGGGACAGTTAATGACCTTATATGACCCTGTTCAGACTAGTGACAGTCTCCTTGATCTCCTTTCACCGCAGCCTGCCCCTTAGCATGGTGGGTACAGCCTTCTCACGCTGCGTGAGCCTCTGTTCCCAGAGAGTTCAGCCCCCAGGCCTGTCCCCTCTCATCCTGCTCCATGACGTAGGCCCAATCCAGCTTCTCAGCTCAGGACCCTGGTCAGGAGGCCTGGGGGGATTATGAACCCATGTCGGTGTGTGTGTCAGTGGGTGGCTATGTGTGATTGTGGCTATGTGTGTGTCTGCCTGTGCATGTCTATGTGTGTCTGTGTGTGTGTTCATGTCTGCTTGTGTCTGTGTGTGTCTTTGTGTCCATCTGAGTCTGTGTGATTGTGTGTAGCTGTGTGTGTCCGTCCGAGTCTGTATGTGTATCTGTGTGTGCATCTGTGTACACGTGCATGTGTAGGGACATCATTGGGGTGGTCCTCAGCGGGAGGGGCTTACCTGTCCATGGATATCTGCCAGCAGTCAGGTTTGGTCACCGCACCCACTTCAGGTCTCCCTTGTAGTAGGAGGGGTCCACCCCGACGACCATCACCACACTGCCCTACTCGTTGCTGAGTGGGGAGTTAGACAGAGGGCTCACTGTGAGGGGAGAGTAATGGGTGGCTTTTCCCAAGCTCAGCACCATGCCAGGAGCTAAGGGCTGCGTTAGTCAGTGATCACTTATCCACACATCACCCAGCCCACCTACTCCCTCACCCAGTGGAGTAGCACTACTATGATCTCGATTTTCCAGATGGGGAAGTTGAGGCACAGAAGGGTTGACTACTTGCCCAAGGTCGGTCACTCATTGCCCATGGCTCATGAGTGGCAAAGCTGAGGTTTGATCTCGGACAGTCTGGCTTGGCTCCGACCAGCCCCCTCTTCTGAAGACAGCCAGGTCCCCTCCAGCGACCAGAGTGCTCAAAGACGCTGCTGGGAGAGGCCGTGCCGCTGGAGACTGGCCTCCCCCTCATCTAGTCTGTCATTTTTCAGAAAAGCTGAGGCCGTTGGGAAGCTATGGGCTGTGGTTCAAGTTCACGAGTGGCTGGCTTCACAGGCCTGCGACATGTGCGGTCCACAGGGCCCACGCTCATCAGATTCCTGCACCTTTGCTGTCCGTCTTGAAATTCCTAATACGTTTTGAACAAGAGGCCCCACATTTTCATTTTGTGCTGACTCCTGCAAATTATGTAGCTGGTCCTGGGCTCACGGTAAAATGTTAGTGAGGGAGAAAACATCCCTGCCCACCCTTATTCCTGCTGCATCAAACCTATCAGCAGATCTGTTGCCTTTTCCTCCTATACAGTACATATACCCTGACTTCCTCTGCTCTCTTCCTCTTCCCTCCACTTCCCTGAACCAAGCTGCCACCCTCTCTGTCCTACAGAGGCTGCATTGCTTCTTCTCTGGGCCTCCTGCCTCCTCTTCGGTCCATTATTCTCCAGCATGCACACAGGGTGAGCTTTCAAGCATGTAGATCGGATCATGTGTTTTCCCTGCCTAAGCCCTCTACTCCCACCTAGAACACAACCCTGGGGCGGCCTCGCCCTGCCTCTCCCACCCCCGAAGTTCTTCCCCTCCCCCTCTCCCAGCCTCCCTCCCTGTGCTCCGGCCACACTGGCCCCTGGCTGGTCTTCTGATGCACCTTGGGACCTTTGCACTTGTTTCCTGCATCTGTCCCCTCACCCGTACCCCCCCACCAGAACTCTGCCTCTCTCCCATCACAAGGTCTCAGTTCAGAGAGACCTTGGCCACTGCGCATCTAAAACCACATCCCATCACTGTCCACTATCACTGTTTTATTGCTGTCCCAGAATTGGTTACTATCTGGAGTTATCCTTTCCCTTTGTTTATTTACTTATTTCTTGTCTGCCTTTTCTCCCTCTTGTCTGTCTCCTTTGCGTGCACAGAGCAGTACCCAGCACACAGTAGGTGCTCAATAAATATTTGTTGACTGAGTCATCTTCTTTGATTGGGTACAAGTATCCCAGAGGCTTAGGGAGGATAAATAATTTGCTTCAGTTCATGCTATAAAGCTGGGAACTCAGAGCCCACAGCCTCATCCATACTCTCTGCCTCCTACTCAAATCTGGGAGGACAACCTCTGCCTTTGGTGGAAAAATAATCTGTCAACAGGGTCCTTCTCTAGTCTGTGCTTCTCTCCACCACCACCCTCCCCACAGACCCTCAACCAGCAGGGACTTCAGCTTTTCCTGCTACCGAGCCCAGTGACTGGAGACCTGCCGATGGCTTGACCACCCACTGTGGAGGATAGTTCCGGGGGCCGAGATCGAGTCCTCCACTACCAGTACCTGCCTGGGCAATTTTGTGCAAAGCTCTTCTCTGAGCCTCGATTCCCCCATCTATCAAAGGAAGGAATTGAACTACAGCGGTTGGCAAACTTTTTAAAAGGCTAGATGGTCATTATTTTAGGTTCTATAGGCTGCATGATCTGTATTGCAACTTCACGATGCTGCCGTTGTAGAGCAAAGCAACCATAGACGGGATGTAACTGAATGAGCAGGGCTGCATTCCAATAAAACTTTATTTATAAAAACAGGTGGTCAGGAGGCCAGATGGCTCAGTTGGTTAGAGCGGGAGCGCTCAACAACAAGGTTGCCGGTTCAATTCCTGCAGGGGATGGTGGGCTGCGCCCCCTGCAACTAAGATTGAAAACGGTGACTGGACTTGGAGCTGAGCAGCGCCCTCCACAACTAGATTGAAGGACAACGACTTGGAGCTGATGGGCCCTGGAGAAATAACACTGCTCCTCTATATTCCCCCAATAAAATTTAGAAAAAACCCCGAAACAAACAAAACAAACAAACAAAAAAACTGTATGATGAAGGGTCAAGGGGAAGTTTGTAATAGACAAATGAGGTTGGCAGTGTCAGGACCCACAGATCAATCTCAGTGTCTATGGAAGTGGGGCAACTAGAAATTATGCGCTTCTTGAAGTGATGTAATAAGAAATATATGGAACTACCTACAAAGTATACCAATACCAATTTTTGAACGTGAGTCTAGCTCTAACCACCAGTTTTCAGGAAATACGTAGATAAAGGAACCAGAAAGCAATCACCCAAACCCAATACTTGAGACATTCTGTAGGACAAAAGAACGCATCTGCTTCCACTTTTTGAACAAATACATGGCATAAAAAGGGAAGAGACTGTTATTTATGAAAAGTCTTAAGAAACAGCAACAAAATGCAACATATGTGTATATTCTCTAGATCCTGATTCTTGATTTAATTAAATAAACTGTTGAAAAGGCATTTTTTTTTTTTTTGGAGAATCAGAGAAATTTGAACATGGACTGGATATTAAGTAATATTAAAGTTGTTAATTTTGTTTGGAACAAAATAGCATTGTGGTTGTATATATTTTGTGAAATGGTAATCTCTGCCTTAAAATACTCCAGCAAAAATGAATAAATTATAAAAGAGTTTTAAATGAGGGTCTAGAGAAAACAAAGATTTTCGTAGTTACTGTGGATTTAATTGTGTCCACCTTCAAATTCGTACGTTGGCGGCCTAAATCTCTGGTGTTCGGAGATGAGACCTTTGGGACGTAATCAGGTTTAGATGAGGTTATGAGGGTGCCTGCTCCCGTCTCCACCAGCACCGCAATGTGAAGACACAGTGAGAAGACAGCTGTCTGCAAGCCAAGAAGAGGGTCCCCAAGAACCGAATTGGCTGGCACCTTGAGCTTGGACTGCTAGCCTCCAGTCTATTGCAGCTGGGCTGCCTGAGACAGTAATGTGATTCTTGATGCTGAATGATGGAATAAAACATTCATGATACTATTCGTTTTTATTCTTGTTATGTTTGAATTTTTCTTTCTTTCTTTTTTTTTTTCTTTTCTTTTTTTTTTTTTGTAATAAGAAGTTTTAAACACTTCCATTTTGAAGTCAGCAGCGCTGCCCGGAGGGTCCCAAAAAAAGCAGGCCTGGGCAGGCCCCCACGGGCTGAGTCACAGGAGCTTAACCTGCTCATTATTCCAGCTCCTCTCTTGCGAACTGCCAACCCCCCCACCCCCACTCCCACCCCCAGGTCTGCTTTGCCCAGTGTGAGAATTCAAGGAGCCACATCAGGGCCTGGAGGTGGAAGGAATGAGGAAATTTTTAGGAAAACAAACTGGGAACCCCCTTCCTGGCTTCCTCTTTGGTGCCATCTGCAGGGTAAGAGATAAGGCCTGGGTAGGAAGCGAGCCAAGGAGTGAGGCCAGGGGATATTTTGAAGAGAAGGGAGGAGGAATTCACAACTGAGCGACAGAGAAGAGCAGCTTGTGCAGGACCCAGGAGGTACTGGGATAGGGAAGAAGGCCTGGGAAAGGAAGGGTACCTACCAGGGCACTGGTCTTACTTCGGTCTTCTGATACACTGTCCTGGAGGTCACAACCTTGCTGCCAGAATTCCTGCTCTGGATACAGAGGTGATAGAGTGATACTCGCTGCTAGTGAGCCACAGGAAAGAGGGATGGCCAAATCCAGTGGCCTTTTTTTTTAAAAAAAAAACACCACTTAATTATTTTAAGTGTGTTTTTCCAGGACCCATCAGCTCGAAGTCAAGTACTTGTTTCAATCTAGTTGTGGAGGGCGCAGCTCACACTGGCCCATGCAGGGATCGAACCGGCAGCCTTGTTGTTAAGAGCACCGCACTCTAACCAACTGAGCTAACCGGCTGCCCTTCCAGTGGCCTTTTGATGACTCTCTAGCTGTTGGCATCAATTCAAGCTCGACAACAAAAGGGCTGATGATTCAAAGCATTTAAAATAATGTCTCGTTCATCTTACTTTCCTGGCATGTCTTTTACCCGGAGTTCCTTTACTGGTATTAATTCCTTTGGGAAAGGTGATCCCTCCGCCTAGCTTGGGTTTCTGTTGAAGAATTCACAACCCCCTGGTCAGTAACCTCTGCCTTATAACTACTTGATTTCAGCCCCCCAAATCCACACGGCAGAATGTTCCACTGGGCAGAGCCCAAAAGTCCTCCAGCTCATGGAGGGCAGTTACGTGGCACCTGGTCTGCCACTCCCCATTCTGAGTCCAGGGCAGACATAGCCAGGCAGTCAGAGAACCCCTGACCACTGGATGTGGCCTCAGCCACTTTTTCCACTAGTCATCATTGGTACTCAGTCTGATACGACTACCGTGTTTCCCCGAAAATAAGACCTATCCCGAAAATAAGCCCCAGTTAAGATTGTCAGCCAGGCTGGCACATTTAGGATGTTATGACGATGTTCCAGAAGAAGATGGCATAACTGTATTTGAATAAATGTAGATTGTTGTACATGAAAAAATAAGACATCCCCTGAAAATACACCCTAATGCATCTTTTGGAGCAAAAATTAATATAAGACCCAGTCTTATTTTCGGGGAAACACGGTACTATTCCCGAACAATTCTAATCTCCTCATCCTAGAGATGAGGAAACTCAGGGCTGGGGTGTGTAACTAACCAAAAGGTTGCAAGGTAAGTTAGCAAAGTTCTGAAATCAGCTCTGGTTCTCAGGCTGGGAGAACTCTGAGGAGGGAAAGGTCAGAGAAGTCTCAGCCGAATCCACTGTTGCTCAGCTTCTGTGGGCAACTAACTCTCAGAGGTCTGCAGGTGGCAGAGCTGAAGTGCTTTCCCTTCCTCCTCAAGTCTGTAATGCCAGACCTGCGGTCTCATAGCAGCAGGAAGCAATATTGGGAGCTGGTTCTCCCAGGTGCCAGGCACAGTGGGGCAGCCACAGCTGGAGTGCTACCAGGAGGCAGGTGGCAGTCGTACAGAGAGCAGCTGACTGGTGCCCAGCTTGGCAGTGCCACGGCTCCCCCTCGCCATTCATACAACACCAACCCTCCCAGGATTGCGTGGCACTGGCCTGCATTTAGAGCAGTGAGCATTTTCTGCTCAGCCTTTGGCAGCTGAGAGCCAGTGTCTTACTTGTTCTTTGGGGAATGCTGGGCTGAGTCAGGAGACTTGGACAAGTCTGGATTCAAGGAACTTGTCGCCTCTTTGATGCTCAAGAATGACCTTGAAGTTTCGAAGACCGTGGTCGGGGATGAAACCATTCATGCTCTATGGGGAATTGGACTTATGGTCTGGATGGAAAAAAAGGGCAGTCCAGGGCAGACGCATGGGGAAAGGCTGGCCATTACCTGGGTCCCAACTAATGGCAAGTTGAGTTCCAGGCACCAGACCTCAGGGTCAGGTGCTCGTGGTGATACCCTGTGGCCACCTTTTGAGAAGGAATGGAGGAGCCAGCTTTTGCCAAGGGAGTGACCACTTCTTGGGTCCCCACGATCACACAGCGAAGATTAGATAGGAGTGTTTACTTTTCTCTTGGCCCTGTCGGTGTATTGGAGGTTTCACCCAGGAGTACAAGCAAACAGAGAGGGTCAGTCTTTAGTGGTGACCCACTGTGCCTCCGGGGACTCGGTGGAGCTGCCGATAGCCAGGTATCCACACAGCCCCTGGCCCAGAGCCAACTCGGCTCTATTGACAGCTCTGGTCTTCATGCTTCAGGCTGCACACAACCCCAGAGGTTGCTATTCTGGGGAGGGGGGTAACGGCTCATTGCAGGTAACTCACTAGTCAAGTGTGTGATGAGGTCACGATGGGTGACTTGTGGCCTAGATGTTCCCTCATGGACAATGGTGTGTCCAAGTGTGGAAGGAAGACTGGAGGTGGAACAGTAGCAATTTACTGACCTTGGTTACCTTGGGCCTTTGCAATTGGTATTCCCCCTGTCTGGAATGTTCTTCTCCCAGCTCTTTGCACAGCTGGCTCCTTCTCCACATTCAGCTGTCAACTCCACTGCTCCCTCCTCAGTGAGGTCTTTCTTGACCTCTCCAGTCTCCCAGGCACAGAGCCTGATTCATTTGAGGAGCCTTATACACATTGAATGCATTTCCCCACATGCTTTTCAGGGAGCCCTATGGACTTGAGAGTGTTCCCAATTTACAGGTGAGGAAACTGAGGCTGGGAGGTATTAAGAAACTCCCTTGAGGACATACGGCTAGTGAGTGGTAGAGTCAAGATTTGAACGCAGGTCTGTCTGACTGCAAATTTCATGCTCTGTCCGGGGCTGCTTTGACTGTCCTTTCACTGTGACATCCAGCTGCTCCTAGGGGTTGAGGAGATTTTTTTGACTTCCTGGGGCCTTATCACAGTCAATGAGGATGAAAGAGGGAGGAGCTACAATGAGACACGAAAGGCTTAATGCTCCTGGGGATCCGAGCTAGAGAGGATCCTGGCCTGTCTTGGCTGAGCACTTCATCAGCAGTCACAGCACTTCCCGCATCTTGCTCTGGGCGTAGGTGTGGGGATTTAAATGCTTTGGGCACCACTGGGGTGAAATGGACTCCTGCTCCAGCTGCTAGCACCTCCTCAGTTCACCAGAAATGGCTTCCCCCCTATAATTAGGGTGTCTTTGCCTCTAGTGGCAAGAAGGGGCTCTTCCTGAAGCCTTGGCGTGATGCCTGATGTGATGCTGGAGAGAGCAGAGGGGGTGCGGGCCACCTCCTCGTTATCTGAGGTTGCATTTCCTCTGGGCTTTTGTGTGCTTCTTGTGAAATCTGTGACTTGTCTTTGGAGGATCTAATAGGCACCGGGTGGCCCCAGCCGGTGGCTGTGAGGCACCTGTGGGAGTGTGAGAGCCTAGCGCCCTTGCCTGGGGTTTGGTGCTTTTCAGGTTTGAGTTATAATATTCCAGAGTTCCCTGTGGAACTTTCCCAAAGTCACACCTGAGCTGGACCTCATCCCTTCCCTGTCTTGCTTCCTCCGCTCTCTCACTAATTTCTCTAGGAGCAACTTTGAAATAAATCCCTTGTACATGAAACCTCGTCTCATGGCTGCTTCTGGGAAGCCTGGCCTAAGACCACCCCCTTCTTTAGCAATGGACTGGTTTTATGTTCCCCTCCCATGTGTTCCTGGAGCACCTTGAAGTTTCCCTGGCATGTGGTTTTGCCCTGGCTTGATTTTCTGAAACCCCTGTGAAAGTAACCACTATCACTATGGTGTCTGGATGCCCTCCCCTGTTTCTGGAGGGCAGGGGTCTCACTTGATTCATTCATAAGGAAGTCAATATGGTCTCCATCCATCACACTCTAATTGTCAAGACAAGGCTACCACACAGGTTACATGTTAGGTTCCAGGTATTAGGTTCCAGGCCCAACTGCTATAACCAAAGCTTAATTAACAGAGACTTAAACAAAATACAATTTTATTTCTCTCTCATGTAACAGTCCAGGTGGCTCCACCGTGATGGGGACCCAAATTCTTTCTTGCTGCTTTTCCATCTTCAACATGGGGTAACCGTCTCTTGGTCTAATGTGGCTACTCCAGCACCTGCCATTCCATCTGCATTCCAGCTAGAAGGAACTAGAGAAAGGGAAGCAGGATATGCCCCTTTCCTTAAAGGGTATAACCAGAAATTGTAAATAATTCTTCTACTAATATCTCATTGGCTAGAAGGCAGTCACAAGGGCACTATTAAGTGAACAAGAAGATAGGAAATGTACTTTCTAGCTGGGTGGCCCTAGACGAGGGGTTTGATTACTAAAAGAAGAAGGAGACAATTAGCAGCGCCTGTTACATGCTCCTGCATCAGTGAAGATATGCTGGTTACACTCTGAAGTCATACAATCCCAAATCTCAGTAGTTCAGTACAACTAAGGTTTAGTTCTCACTCACACCCGCCACAGGTGGGCACGGAGCCCTGCTCATCATAGTCACCGAGGGAGAAAAGCTGACGGATACTTCCTCATGATGCAGGGGAAGGGGATGTGTGGCAAATTAGACTTTGGTGCTGAAAGACTTCCACCTGGAAGCGACACACCACCCCTGCTCACATGCCATGTGCCAAAGTATCCATGGTCTTGGCAAACCAGGTGGGGGCAGACTGAAGGGGGCGGGAAAGTGTGATCCTGTTCCAGAATATTTATGACAAGCAACATGGCCACCACCCTTTATTCATATGCCTATACTTTATTCTTCTTTGGTCCCTCTCACCCTGCCCCTCAGCCTCTTTTAGTCAGTGGATACAGATTTGGCTAAGATTATATAAGAAGACGTACACAAGGCTGTTAATAAATGGGGAAACCAAGTAAAAAAAAGGAAGAAAAAAATCCAAAAGCTGTAAGAAAGCGTGTTTATAATCACAATTTTGCATTTATACAAGAATATGTATATGTGTGGGTTGTGCATAAATTTAATAAAATAATAAAGGAAAGAAATTCATAAAATATATATTTACCAAACCCAACAAAATAATAACAAAGCTATTATATATATATATATATATATATATATATATATATATATATATATATATATACATATATACATATATATATAAACATATGTTTTGTTACTTGTTTTATTGATGAAGAGATTTTTTTGTTTGTTTTGTTTTTTAATTTTATTGGGGAATATTGGGGAACAGTGTGTTTCTCCAGGGTTCATCAGCTCCAAGTTGTTTTCCTTCAAGCTAGTTGTGGAGGACGCAGCCCAGCTCCAAGTCCAGTTGCCATTTTCAATCTTTAGTTGCAAGGGGCACAGCCCACCATCCCATGCAGGAATTGAACCAGCAACCTTGTTGTTGAGAGCTCGTGCTCTAACCAACTGAGCCATCTGGCCGCATAAAGCTATAATATATTAATCACATAGTATTATGTTGATGCAAAAGTAATTGTCATTTTTGCAATTATTTTTAACCTTTTAAACCACAATTACTTTTGCACCAACCTAATAATATCAGGTTTAAGTTTGTGTGTACATTATGAAAAGCCTAAAAGAACCATAACTTAAGATAGAACTTGATATTTTTCTCTCACTTAAAACAGATCTGGAGGTAGGCCAACCAGGGCTTGAATGGTTTCTTTTTCCAAGGTCACCTCATGGTCCAATACAACTGCAGGAATTCTGGCCATCACATCTAAAACCTAGATAGCATTTAAGGAGAGGGAGGTGAAAAGACTCACCTCTAAGCTGGATCAGCTCCTTTAAAGCATCCTTCCAAGAAATCCCTCTCAATACTTCTGCTTATATCACAGAGTCACTCAGTCATAACTAACAGCAAAGAAGGTTGAAAAATGCAGTCATAGAGCTACTGGGCACATTGCTGTATAATAAAATATAGTCTGCTTTTAAGGAAAACCAGAGAATGGATAATTTTGTAGGTAACTACCAGCCACTGCCTCAGAGGCACAATTCTTTTCTGGCTGAACTGTTGCACACAGTGTGGGAGCCAGAAGGAAGGAGTGAAAATGGAAATGAGAAATCAGCTTGACGATCTGACTTCCAACTTCAGGAAACACACACAAACACACACGTACACACACACAGTCGTCACTGAAGAGCTCTTGAAGAATAAATTGGGGATTATACATACCACATGGCTAAACTTCCTTTAAAAAATGCTTTTCTAACCCAGTTCCCAAATCTTCCTCACTACCTCAGCTTCTCAAACATCTTGTCTGTGACCTCAAACTCTGACATACCTGTCTAGCCTTCTTCATTTCGCGTTACATCATTTCTCCATCTAGTCAACCAGAATCACAAGATCCAGTGCCAAGGAGCTAAACAAACAAACAAACAAACAAACCTTTGTAAAAAAGGGTAGGGAGGAAGCATAACGAAAATTTTCTACTTTAATACATTTTGTTCCTGATCAAGTTCATCTGAAGGACTGAGATATCTTGGGATATCTTAGGATAGGAAGATCTGTTTTCTCTCAAATCTCAACCAAGAATGTGACTCTTTTGAGGTTGGAAATGGTATTTGTTCATGTTTGTATCCACAGGTCTTAGCAGTACAGGTATTCAGTGAACACGTGGAACGAATGAATGTCTCTCCATCTGTCTGTCTCTCTCTTCATGTATTAGAGCCACTCTGAATATGAATAAAAATTGGGTGTAATTGAGGCCTGTTATATGGTGACATAGGTGCAAGTGATAGGAGACCAGGACCAGGGGGGTGGGGGTACAGCCAGGGGAATCTGAAAAAAGCCAGAAGTGGAAAACAGAAGGAAAAAAGGCAGGAAGAACACATTTTTCCAGTGCCACCTGCCTCAGGTGACTCGAATTTCCTGCCAATTTCTCGTCCTCCCTACTTTGCCCTAAATTCTCTACCTTTGGTTATTCAGGAAGGCCAGCTGTCCCCCACCCCTGCCACCCGCTATCAAGGAGATCTTGGCAATGACCCATTTGATGTAGAGCATATAGCAGTTGGTCATTTCACCTCAACATCCTCAGTAGACTTATTGTAGGCACAAGTTACTATTTAGACTACTACTAGACAGAAGTCACATTTACAAGTTACTATTGTAATTGTCATTGTTCTCGCATCTATGTAAAATGATGTAAAAAATAGTCTCTTTCGGGCCTTACAGAAGTTACTATCCGGGGGAGTGAATGATTATAGTAAATGCTATGAAAAGAAAATATGTGGGGTGTTTGAAGAACATACAGGGTGTGGGCACTCATCTAGTCTTGGGGATGCAAAAGGGGCATTCCAGAAATGGAGTTTAAGACCTGAAGGGTGTGAGTGACAGAAAATACTAAGTAGTTTATTTCCCTCTCCTGTGACGGTCCAGCAGTGGGCATCCAGTAGTAACCACGGTGGTCCGTGGTATCAGGACTCAGGCTTCTTCTATTTTGTTGTGCTGCCAGGTATAGCCTCTATTTCCATGGTCACTTCACAGTTCAAGATGACTACTGTGGGGACAGAGCCCCAGAGAGTAGTTTACAGGCTCTCGGCCTCATGTGGAAAGGTGCTGGCTCGGCTGTGGCTGATTGGCCGTAGGCTGTGGCCGGTTAGCCGATTGGCTGCTGGTATAACTGCTGCAGCTACGGAGGAGAGCCGAGGACTGCCGAGGATTGCCGAAGAGCCGAGCAGAGCCGAGGAGAGTGGAAGAGGAGAGCCGAAGAGAGCGGAAGAGAGGAAAGGAACAGAGTCGAGGAGAGTGGAGGAGAGTCGTCGGTCGGCTGGAGGAAAGGCAGACGGCAGGTCGCGCGTCCGGTGGGCCCAGCCTCCAGTGAGACCATAGTGGTATGACTCCCCTACCTATGGCCCTGTGGGTGTTCCTTTCTGGCCTCACCATATCCTGCGTTCTTGTGTGGGGAGCGGGAGCAGAGACCCCGCAGGCCGCCCCGCCTGAAAAATGGCGCGGTGAGCAGGCCTCCGCCCACGACACTACTCTAGCTCCAGCTATCACGTCCACATTCCATATGTCAACAAATTACTTGTGAGTGAAAGGCTTGTTGAATATAAACTCAAGCTAACCTATCAATAATGTTTTCTAATCCCTCCCCCCAATTAATATATGTACAGGATGAAAAATTATATAGCACAAAAGGGCTTAGGACAAAAAGTTAAGGTCTTCTGCTTTGGTCCTCCCTACCCCACAGAAGCAGTTTCAATCCAGCTTGCTGGTGGCTGCTGTTAATGCAAGACATGCCGACATTATGTTCAATGTGAAATGTTTGCAAAACCAGCCCTGGCATCCCTCAAATGAGTCACTGGGGTCTCAGAAAGATCAGTAGCTGAGATTGCCTTCTTTACTGAGCTCTACTGCGCCCTAAGGGGTGACCACTGATTGGTGAAGGGTTATCACCTGACCCAAGGATCATTAATCCAGAGGCTACCTGATAACCTATGAGGTGGAAAGAAAGGGAAAGCTCTGTCCAATAGGGGCAATGGTGATTATCTTAGCCAATCAGATACATTCTCTTTAGTATTTGAAATAGATATCTTGCGACTATCTGCTGAATGGAAAGGGTGATAACACAAAAGAGAAAGAACAGAGTCAAACGAGGATGGAGGCCACTGCCCATCCTTCCAAAGAAAAATACTGACTACAGCCCTGGGCTTTATGTTTATGTGATCCAATAATTCCCCTTTTGCGGAAGCTGGTTTGCGTTGGGTTTCTGTCACTAGCAATGATGGTCTTAATTCAGCACCTAAGAAGGTTTTGAATTTGAGGTGTCATGGTTTCCTTGGTCTAAGAAACTCTCCTCCTGGGGTACCTATTTTTACAAAGCTGCAATTATGGACATTGCTAAGAGGCAAAACGGGATGAGATTCACCTCTAGGCCTGGTCGTCCAATACCAGCGCCTGGGGAAGACACCACACATAAGGACGTCTGTAATTTTTAAAGCACTACCCACACAGAATGGACTAAACGTGTATGTAATACAGGGCCTTGGGAAACAGGTTACTTTTGGGGAAACTACTCAGAGTTGTTTTCTGGAGCCTGCCAGTCAGTTCCAGACCGATAGACACTGCTCTTTGCCAGGGGACAGGTTGGTCTGCTGCCACTCCATTCATGGGGCCAAACGGTGTCACAGAAGAGAGCATTTGGTTGGCGTGGGGATGCCGCAGTCTGAGCTCGGCTCATCTACGTGTTGGGATTCCATTAGTTTCCTTTCGGGCTCTTTCTTTGGCGGCTTTGAGGAACCGCCCCTTAGCCGAGCCCTGCCTAACAGCAGCCCCCTCGCCCACCCAAGAAGCCGGGGGAGGCTTTGCGCAGGCGCACTCGCCCAAGGCGTCCAGGTCTGGCCTCAAGGGCGGTGCCCTCCTGGGGGCGGGGCCGGAGGCCCGCGGGGGGCGGGGCCGGGAGTCCGCTTCGCGGGCGGGGTCTTTTGGGCCTGCCCATGGGGAAGGTCCCGGGTGCCGCGAGTGCATCTGGTGGAGGGCCGGTGTCGTAACTCAGAGGCCCACAGGGCGGCCAACGTGATAGCAGGACGAGTAGTGTGAGCCGCGTTTCCAGACCCGGACGTTAGAAGGGGTGTCACATCCGGCAGGCGGGGGCGGGCCTCACGGCCCCCGGAAGTGTCAGTGTGGGCTGTGGTTTAACCCGCGGCGGCTGTGGCGGCGGCAGCGGTGGTGGCCCCGGCAGGTGAGCGGGGCCCGGGGAGGGGCGAGGACGAGGATGGGGGTGGTGCTGCAATGGCCGCCGGCGCGCCCCCTCCTGCTTGCCTCACTCTGGTAGACGCCGGTGATTGGGCGCGAGGGGCGCGTGACTGCCGCCGAGGGCCGGCGCCCCTGCCCTTCGCAGTGGGAGGGAGTGAGTGAGGGGAGGGCGCGAGGCGCTGCCGGGGCTACCTCCGCGGGTCGCGCCTCCCCGCGCCTTACCGCCACCCTTCATTTTCCATCTCATATTTGAGCATTTTGCTGCTCACAGCTCGAGTGACGTTAGAGCCACTTTGCCCATTGTACAGGTGGGGAAACAGGCCTAAGAGTGGGGTCTCACTTGCCAGAGGACACAAGGGAGGCCGTTGGCAGAGTGGGGTCGGGGGAACTGGTGTTTGACTCCCCTGGTCTGTGCCCTTTCCCCAGGGCAGTGAGAGGATGAGGCTGTCGGCGTTGGCTCTGTTCTTATCCTTTCTTCTGGACCCAGACTTGGACCGCCCAGCATCACTGACCAGTCCCTATCCCTAGACCTGCTGGGTACAAAGGGCATTGGGGTGTGTATGTGTGTGTGTGTGTGTAGGGGGGGAGGGGGCGAAGCTAAAAAAATAGTACTTTTCCCCTCACCTAAGTTATAGCTGGGCTAATAATCAAATTAACAGAGATAGATTAACAGGAGAAAGTCAAATTTTGTATGTGCACACAGGGGATTCACATAAGCCATGAAAACTCCAAAGACAGTGAGGTAAAATTTGAGATCTAGTGGGGGTGCCAAAAAAATATATACACATGACTTGAATACATCTTTTGTTATCAGTATATATTATTACAATTTTAATACAGTGTTTTCCTTTCTTAAAATGTGATACATTTTTTGGGGCACCCTCTGTATATCTCCAGAGGTGAGAAAAAAATGTGAATGCTGCTGCTGAGTGCCATCCAACAGAAAGACGGGGATCTTCAATACTGGAGGCAGCACATCAAACCTTAGTAACAGTGTGTGACAAGTTTCATCTTGTTCTGGTGTAGTTAGTTGGGTGTGAGCTACGGTTGAGAGAAGGTATGTTTTCAAGTATGCCGTAAATCATGGATCACGAACAACACATGAACATAAAATGGACAAACAGTTTTTACCTTCATCATGACAACAGTCCCTGTCACACATCGCTTCTGGTACGGCAATTTCTGTCAAATAAAAACATTACGGTGTGTCCTCATCCTCCTTATTCATTGGATCTGGCACCGTGTCACCTCTGACTCTTCCCCCAAAGTCAAAATGACCATGAAAGGTAAATGTTTTGAATCGGTTCATGACATCAGGGCAGCCATGACAGCAGAACTAAAGACACTCACGAAAGAGGACTTCCGTTACTGCTTTAGAAAGTGGCAAGAATGATGGGATAAGTATGTTTGAAACCAGGGGGAGTATTTTGAGGGGGATTAATGGCAATGTGTCTTCTGTAATAATTTTTTTAATTTAAACATTCACTGTAGTTTGTGATCACACCTCGTGTACGTATATACGATATATATGATATATATGTGAGGTGTAATTGGATATAATATATATGGTATGAGGTAAAATTGGATATATGTATCGTATATATAATTATATATATATTATTTTGGACAAAGGAGAAGTTGGGGAATGGGATCTTAGATTTTAAAAGTGAGAATGGGCAATTTGCAGGTAAGTGAGGAATAATAGAACACACTTGGCAGGTAAATTTTTTCTAGGCAACCCAGAAAACAATTTGGGGGAGGGATTTAGTCAACAAGCTCATGCTTGGAGTCTTCCTGTCTGATGCTAAGGTGATTATGTTAAGGTTCCTGTCCTAAAGCAGGTTTTTCCATCTGAATCTCTTAGGCAGAAAGGAGGGAAGGTCAGAGGGTCATTCTGAGTCTTTTGTTTCTTAACCAGTTTAAAATTGATATCCCAAAAGGCAAAAACTTTGGTCCCCTGGTCGAAAAAACATCCAGCCTAAGAGAAGGGTTGTAAGAGTTTATTTGAGCCAAACTGATGACAGTTGCTGGGAAGCAAAATCTCAGTGGATTGAGAAAATGCTGTGCAAAATGGTGGTTTGCAGTCTATTTTATATATAGAATTAAAGGAGGACGGTTACATGAAATCCATTGGTGGTAGATTAAGGGGGTGGGAAAAAGCAAAGCAGGAAATCTCTGGGATTGGATAAAAGAAAATTGGAAAGACAGGTACTTTCACATAGGTGGGTACAGGAGAGTTAATAGTTCACTTCTTACACCACATAGAGATGGTAATCGGGACAAGAAAAATAACAAGAGGTTCTGTAGTTTCCTACTCTGGTCCGGAAAAAAGGATTACTGACATTCCAAGGGCATGTTATCCTAGATGCAAAAAGACAGTAGACAGGCTGACTTAAGGTAAAGATTGACCTTTATCAAGGAAGCCACAGGCTAGATGTGACTTCCCGCCATGGTCCACCTTAGGAATTTTATGTTTATGCCATCTTACGTTGTTATTTTCAGGCTCCTTAGCTTGTCAAGTTTAACCTCTGGCCCCTTTTCTGTCCACACCCTTCAGTGTGTATCCATGTCCAGTATGTACCTGGTTCCTCCAGAGTGCAAAGGGCAATGGTGTGTGTGTGTGTGTATATATGTATACACAGTATATATATATATATATATATATATATATATATATATATATATATATATATACACACACACACAAATGCTCCTCAACTTACAATGGGGTTATGTCTAGATAAACCCATGGTAAATTGAAAATATCATAAATCGAAAATTTAATACACCTAACCATATTGAACATCATAGCTTAGCCTCCCTAAAACGTGCCCAGAACACTTACATTAGCCTACAGTTGGACAAAATCATTTAATACAAAGCCTATTTTAGAATAGTATTGAATATCTCATGTAGTTTATATGCATATCACTTTTGCACCGTCATAAAGTCAGAAAAGCGTGACTTTGAACCATCAGAAGCCAGAACTGTCTGTATATCTTCAATAGGTGCCTGGTTCCTCCTTTTTTCCTCCCCACAGCCAGTAATGCCCACCTTCAGCTCTGCAAACGTCACAGAGTCACTTCCCTTTGCTTCAGCAGTATCCCAGTAATTCTGTTACTGACTCAGCCCTTTTCCACTCCCTTCATTGGTTCCCTGCCTCTTCTTCAGGAGTCCCGTTTCCTACTAGTGTCTGCAAGATGCTGCCACCTGACTCTCAGTCTGTGACTGTCAGCTCTGGCGCTGGAGGTGATGGTGACAGAGGGATTTGGGAAGGAGTGCCTTTCTTTGGCTGTTGTCCAAAGCTGCAACCCTGCACAGGCCTGAACTCTGGTTCTGGATGGGAGTGAGGACTTGGGCAGAATACTGGACCCTGCAGTGAGAGTCATTCTTGGCAGCCACAGCGCCCAGAAAAGCCTTTTTTGCTATATTTCCTGGTTTGGTGCCTTTGTAATTTCCATTAGATAGGAAATTTGCATTGTATACTTCATTGGGGCAGTTTCTGGTGGCTGTTGTTTAGATAGCAACAGCTCTGATTTCTTGCTTGGCTGCCATGTGCTCTTCACACTGTTCGAGGGGCTTTGTGAACATACTGAACTCAGAACATTTTAAAGTAGATCGTGATCTCATTTTACAGAGGAAAACAGAGTCGTGGACATGGTAGAAAATTTGGCTAGGATCACACAGCCAGTAAGTGGCTGAGTTGGGATTTTTAACCTGTTAGTCTCATCTCAAAGCTAATGTGTACTTCCTGGACCTAAAAATCATCTGTGGTGCTTGTTAAAAATCCACCTCTGGAGAATTTCGCTTAGACTGTCTGATGGGGTCCCAGGACTCTGTATTTTTAATATGTGCACTGGGTGATTCTTCTTGTAAGACAAGTTTGGGAAGCACTGCCTAAAGGAGTTTGTAGATTTGCTGAGCTTGGAAGTGAGATTATTTCTAAGGAATCTTGTTTTCCTTTTGCTTATTGATGTGAAATTGGCTATTCTGACCTAATCTACCATTTAAAGGGCATTGGAATAACTAGTTGTGCCTCATGAATCATCTCCAGATGCTGTTGGCCAGTACTAGTAGGGTTTTTCCAGACTGACATAATCAGGTCATGGAAGACCTGGTTTTAATTTGATTAGATCTCTGTTGTTTGGAAATTCTGTTAGTTTCTGCTCAGGATCTGGAGTTTTTAGAAGGTTCGGATTTGTTCCAGCATGGTTGCCCCCTGTCAGAGAAAGCTCTGTAATGGCAACAGTCTGAGGTTTGGGGAACTTTAAAGGCATGTTTGCTTAGCAGGTGCTTCTTCCACTGCATTATTTTCCCTTTCACCACTCATAGGTTTTCCCTTTTCACAAGTTTATGTGCAAGACTTGAGCAAGTATCAAACAGGTTTGTCCTGAATTGGCTGGGGCTGACAAATGGTGCCCCTGGGGCTTAGGATGGGCTGGAGAGGAGAGAAGAGAGGAGATACTCAACCTTGTGGGTAAACAGGCAACCCATCAGGTATGCGTAGCACTGAAGACATATGAGTACTTTTTGTCCCACTGCTAATTTAACTGCTCCCTCTGCAGGATTACAAGTAGTAAAAAAGTCAAAGTCAACATTATAGTTATTACTTTATTCTCTTTCTGTCCAGTAAACATTGATTTTTAATTTAATTTCTTTGTAAATGGAGGATATACTTTGTATGATTTGAAGTGATTTGATTTACTGTGATTGTTTTATGGCCCAGACTGTGGTCTACTTTGGTAAATGTTCTGTGAACACTTGTGAACAATGTATTTTTTGCTGTCATTAAGTGGAGTGTTTTGCGTATAAATGTCTATTAAGTTAAGTTGGTTGGTAGTTCTGGTTCTGTTCCAAGTCTTCTATGTCCTTAATTGCTTTTCTATATACTTGTTCTATCAGTTATTGAAAGAGGGGCATTGAAACTAACAATTGTAATTGTGGATTTGTCCTTTTCTCTTTGTAGTTTCATCAGTTTTTGCTTCATGGTTTGCATCTCTGTTATTAAGTACATAAACATTTTGGAGTGTTACGTCCCTTTGATGAATTGATCTCCCTTATCATGAAATGACTCTTTTAATCCCTGGTAATGTTCTTTGCCCTGAAATCTACTTTGTCTCTATTAATATGCCGGTTTTTAAAAAGTTAGTGTTAATGGATTGATATCCAGAATATATAAAGAACTCCTACAGTTCAACAACAACCAAAAAAACCCTGATTAAAATGGGCAAAGGACTTGAATAGACATTTCTCCAAGGAAGGTACACAAATGACCAATAAGCACATGAAGATGCACAACATCAGTAGTCATTAGGGAAATGCAAATAAAAATGACAACGAGATACCACTTTACACCATTTCGGATGGCTATTATCAAAAAAACCAGAAGTGTTGGCTAGGCGGTGGGGAAATTGGAACACTTATTTGTGGCTGGTGGGAATGTAAAATACGCACCTGCTGGGGAAAACAGTATGGCAATTCCTCAAAATATTAAATGTAGAATTGCCACGTGATCCAGTAATTCCATTTCTGGGTATATGTCCTAAAGAAATATAAGCAGAGACTCAAACATATTTGCACACCCATGTTCATGGCAGCATTATTCACAATAGCCAAGAGGGGGAAGCAACCCAGCTGTCTACTGACAGAAGAATGGGTAAACAATGTGGTATATGCACACAATAGAATATAATTCAACTTTAAAAAGAAAGAAAATTTTGACACATGCTACAGCATGGATGAAACTTGAAGAAATAATGCTAAGTAAAACAAGCCAGTCACAAAAGGAGAAATACTGGGTGATTCCTCTTATATAATGCTCCTAGAATAGTTAAATTCATAGAGACAGAAAGAAGAATGATGGTTTCAGGGACTGGGGGAAAGGAGGAATGGAGAGTTAATGTTTAATGGGTACAGAGTTTTCATTTTGGGATAATGAAAAAGTTCTGGAGGTGGGTGGTGGTGATGGTCGTACAACAGTGTGAATGTACCTAATGTCACAAAACTGTACACTTAAAAATGGTTAAAATGGTAAATTTTATATATATTTTACCACAATTAAAACAATGGATACGGATTTAAAAAAATTAGTGTTAGCATGATGTATTCCTTTACATCCTTTTACTTTTAAACTATTTGTGTCTTTATATTCAAAGTAGGCAGCATGTAGATGGGTTTTGCATTTGTAAAAATCCAATTTTACAGTCTCTGCCTTTTAATTGGGATGTTTAGACCATTTACATTTAATATCATATTAGTATATTTGGGTTTAACTCTTATCATCTTGCTGTATTTTTTTCTCAGTCTGTTCCTTGTTCTTTCTTCCCATTTCCCTTTTTTTCTTGACCTCTTTGGGACTAATTTTTATGATTCCATTTTGTTTCCTTTGTTGGTTTATTAGTTATAACTCTTTTGTATGCGTGTGGTGCTTTAAGACTCATAGTATGCGTCTTTAACTTGTCACAGTCTATCATCAAGTACAAGAACCTTCACATATAGTACAAGAACCTTACAATAGTATACTCTCATTTCCTCCTTTCTGGCCTTTATACTGTTGTTGTCACACATTTCATTGTACATTTTTCTTTTTGCCATTTTTCATCTTTTTTTTTAAAGTTTATTGGGGTGACAATTATTAGTAAAGTTACATAGGTTTCAGGTGTACAATTCTGTAATATATCATCTATATATCACATTGTGTGTTCACCACCCAGAGTCAGTTCTCTTTTCATCACCATATATTTGATCCCTTTTACCCCTATCTACCACCTGCCTCCCCTCTTACCCTCTGGTAACCACTAAACTGTTGTCTGTGTCTATGAGTTTTTGTTTCTTCATTTGTTTGTCTTGTTCTTTTGTTGTTTTCAGTTTTACATACCACGTATCAGTGAAATCATATGGATGGTTCTCGACTTTTTCTGTCTGACTTATTTCGCTTAGCATAATAATCTCAAGATCCATCCATGTTGTCGTAAATGGCACTATTTCATCTTTTCCTATGGCAGAATAGTATTCCATTGTAGATATATATATACCACATCTTCTTTATCCAGTCATCTATTGAAGGGCACTTTGGTTGTTTCCATGTCTTGACCACTGTAAATAAAGCTGCAGTGAACATTGGAGCACATACGTCTTTATAGATAAATGTTTTCAGATTGTTTTGGGTAGATACCCAGGAGAGGGATTGCTGGGTCATATGGTAATTCTATTCTTAATTTTTTGAGGAACCTCCACACTTCCTTCTGTAGCGGCTGCACCAGTCTGCATTCCCACCAACAGAGTATGAGGGTTCCTTTTTCTCCACAGCCTCTCCAACACTTGTTATTATTTCTTTTGTTGATGATAGCCATTCTAACTGGTATCTCATTGTGGCTTTTATTTGCATTTCTCAGATGATTAGTGATGTTGAGCATTTTTTCTTATATCTATTGGTCATTTGTGTGTCCTTTTGGAGAAATGTCCATTCAGGTCCTCTGCCCATTTTTTAATCGGATTGTTTATTTTTTTGTTGTTGAGTTGTATGAGTTCCTCATATATTTTGGATATTAGCCCCTTATCGGAGGCGTTGTTTGAAAAAATCTTCTTGCGTTCGGTTGGTTGCCTCTTTATTTTGTTGATGGGTTCTTTTGCTGTACAGAAGCTTTTTAGTTTGATATAGTCCCATTCATTTATTTCAGCTTTTACTTCCCTTGCCTTTGAAGTCAAATTCATAAAATCATCTTTGAACCCAAGGTTCATAAGTTTAGTACCTATGTTTTCTTCTATGCAGTTTATTGTTTCAAGTCTTAACGTTTAGTTCTTTGATCCATTTTGAGTTAATTTTGGTACATGGTGACAGATAGCAGTCTAGTTTCATTCTTTTGCATGTGGCTTTCCAATTCTCCCAGCACCATTTATTGAAGAGGCTGTCTTTTCTCCATTGTATGTTTTCGGCTTCTTTGTCGAAAATTGAAGAAATGGACAAGTATTGAATTTGATGGCATACAGTCCTTCATAGTATTTTTGGATGATCCTTTATTTCTGTGGCATCTATGGTAACTTCCCCTCTTTCATTTCTGATTTTGTTTATTTGTGTCTTTTCTCTTTTTATCTTAGTGAGTCTAGCCAAGGGTTTGTCAATTTTATTAATCTTTTCAAAGAACCAGTTCTTTGTTGCATTAATTTTTTTCTATTGTCTCTTTGTTCTCTCTTTCATTGAGTTCTGCTCTGATTTTTATTATTTCCTTCCTTCTGCTGACTTTGGGTTTCATTTGTTCTTTTTCTAGTTGTTTAAGGTATAATGTGAGGATATTTATTTGGGATTTTTCTTCTTTCTTGAGATAGGCCTGTAATGGTACAAATTTCCCTCTTAAAACTGCTTTCGCTACATCCCAAAAATTTTGGTAGGATGTATTTTCATTCTCATTTGTTTCTATGTATCTTTTGATTTCTCCTCTTATTTCTTCTTTGACCTGGTCGTTCTTCAAAAGTATGTTGTTTAATCTCCACAAAGATGTGGTTTTTTCCTGCTTTCTTTTTGCAGTTGATATCTAATTTCAAAGCCTTGTGATCAGAGAATATGCTTGGTAGGATTTCAATCTTCTTAAATTTGCTGAGGCTAGTTTTATGTCCCAATGTATATGTGGTCTATCCTTGAGAATGTTCCATGTACACTAGAAAAAAATGTATAGTCTGATGTTCTAGGATGAAGTGCTCCATAAATGTCCATTATGTCCATTTCATCTAATGTGTCATTTAGGACTGATATTTATTTATTTTCTGATTGGATGATCTATCCATAGCTGTCCGTGATGTATTTAGGTTCCCTGCTGTAATTGTGTTTTGGTCAATTTCTCCCTTTAGTTCTGTTAGTAGTTGCTTGGTATATTTCCGTGCTCCCTGATTGGGAGCATAAATATTGATGATTGTTATGTCTTCTTGTTGTATAGTCCCCTTTATCATTATGAAATGTCCATCTTTGTCTCTTGTTACCTTTTTTATCCTGAAGTGTTTCATCTGATATCACTATAGCTACACCTGGTTTTCTCTGAATACCATTTGCTTGGAGTGTGAATTTCCACCCTTTCACTTTGAGTCTATATTTGTCCTTGTAGCTGAGATGTGTCTCTGGGAGGCTGCATATGGTTGGGTTTAGTTCTTTGATCCAATATGCTACTCTGTGCCTTTTTCTTTCTCTCAAAGATCAAGCTTTAATAAAATTAATCATTGTAACTGCTCCATCAAGACATTCCTAAGTGAAAGTGGATTTTCTTTGTTCGGCAAGTGTGTGGCAGTAAAGATACAAGAGCTGCTAGTGCAATGCAGGACCACGGCCTGGCCAACACTTTCACCTACCACTGGTTTCCACCCTCAGTGTAAATGTCAACACAGTGGAAAGGGCAGGTAAAGTTTCAATAGTATTATTATGAAAACAGTTTTACTTTGCAGAACTCTCCGAAAGGGTCTCCGGGAACCCTAAGGGCCTGCAGAGTATGCTTTAAAAAACACTGCTGTAAATTAAGAAGCTGACCAGAGAAAATTTATACAGGAATCGCTTTTTAAGGACAGGAATATAAATTTGGGCTTCCCAAACAAATCAGTTAAAAAGTGTCCCAAGGGTTGCTTGTGTTAAGAGCCAACGGTGACAGAGAAAAGAAAAGCAGCAGTCTTAACCTCCTAAGCAACCAGACTTTTTAGGGGTCTTTTTTAACCTCCTATATAACAAATGCTTCTGCTACCATTTCTTCCTCTGCCTGAGAAAACACTTGCTCTAGAGCCCCGAATTCGGCTATGATCCCTATTACTCCTGAACCACCACTGTGGGATCTTAGTTTATCAACTCATCTCCCTTTTCCCTTCCATTCCAGAGACTGTAAGTAAGTAGATCAGTATCTGAGATGCATACCTCAGGGCGCTGTCACTCCCCCAAAACTTTCTGTGACTCTCCACTGACTAACTGCAGTTTTCTCATAGGGTCCCCAGAGACATTTTTGCCTTTAAAAATTATCCATATATTACCTAAATTTGATACGTGCTGTTGTATAAAGTACAAAATCGACTGTTAACATTCAAAGCCTTAGAATTTGGTTGGTCCTCAACTGAATTTCTTGCACTATGGCCCATTGATCCTTTTTCCCTATGGTTCTCAAACCTGGCTGTTCATCAGAATCTACTTTGTGCCTTTTTATTGGTGAGTTCTGTCTATTTACATTTAGGGTGATTATTGATATATGAGGATTTCCTATCATTCTGTCTCTGGTTTTCTGGTAGAACAGTGTCTGCACTGTTTTTTGCCTTTTTGTTGCTGTCTATTATTTCAGTGTGGTGGTATTCTATGATTTTTCCCTCTGTTTCTTCTTTTTTTATGTTATATATTGCAATTCTGGATTTTTTTTGAGTGGTTACAATTAAGTTCATGTAAAAGAAAGTTTCATATTTAGAGTATTCCGTTTTCTTCAGCATGCTTACTTTCTCCATTCCCTTGTGCTGACTCAGATCTTTACTCTCTCCCCTTTTATGTTTTTGTTGTCACAAATTATCCCTATTTATGCTGTGAGTTGATATCTGTGCTGCAGTAGCAAGTTGTCTTTTTCCTCTCTCTCTCTCTCTCTCTCTCTGTTATTTTAAGTGTTTTTTTCCTTCTTTACCCTGTATGGTATGTTTAAGTGTATAGTGTCCTATTTGGTGTAGGGGTTGTCATTTCCTGCTTCTGTCTGTTGGAAATACTACTCATGGTTTTGTATTCTTTTGCTTTTTTTGTTTCAGGTTGAATAGCCTCCTTCAGTATTTCTTCTAGTTCAGGTCGTGTGTTAGAAAATTCCCTCAGCTTCTGTATGTCTGGAAAGGTCTTTATTCCTCCTTCATATCTAAAGGATATCTTTGCTGGATATATTATTCTTGGCTCATAATTTCTCTCTTTTAATACTTTGAATATTTGGTTCCACTCTCTCCTGGCTTGTAGAGTTTCTGCTGAAAAACCTGAAGATAATCTAATGGGCTTTCCTTTGTAGGTTACCTTCTTCTTTTCCCTGGTTGCCTTGAGGATTCTTTCTTTGTCGTTAATTTTTGACAGCTTCAATACAATGTAACTTGGAGAAGGCCAGGTGGGTTGTAAGAGGTGGCTCAGAGCAATGGCTGTGACCACCAGTATAGCTAATCCTGCACCCAAGGTTCCCTCCCCTTTGCTGGAACTAGTTGGGCTGTGAATAAGTGGCTATGGGCTGGCTGCAGTTCTCAGAACTGCAAATATTCTGTTCTTTTGATCTGACACCGCTACTGTTCCACTTCTAGCACTGGGAAGGTGGGGTTGAGGTGAGCTCTGGGAGGGTCAGGAGGGGTCAGCTAGGCTCGGTGCCTGTGCCTTCTGTCCTCTGCCCGGCAGTAAGGGCTTAAACCACTGTTCTCACCCTTCTTCCCTCAGTCTTTCCTCGAGGTCTCTGCTGTGAGTGTTGGGTTCAGCTGTGTTACATGCTGATCCCTCAGGTGGGACTGTGGGCCATAAGGGGAGCACTAGCAGTCCAAATTCTTCCCATTCCCATGGCTGCAGTAGCTCTGGAATGCAGGGCGCTGGGAGCCCCAAGCTCCGGTCTGCATCCTGTGTCCTGCACGTCCCACGTCTCCGCACTTCCCCCTTCCCTCCTCCCCTGTTCACCGAATTTGCCCACCTTTAGATGATTTCAATCACGCGTCTCTCAGTCTTGCCTGTGTACTGCGCAGGGAGTCCTTTGTGGAGTTATAGCTGTTTAATTTGTTGTAAATTTCAGGGGAAGTTTCAAGAGGCTCACCTCATGCTGCCATTTGTATGATGTCATCCTCATAGCTACATTTTTTATAATACATTGTTGTTATTTTTGCTTTCTTACATGTTTATCATGGTTATCATTTCTGGTGCTCTTCATTCCTCCATATAGATCCAGATTTTCATTTTGTTTTAGTTCTGACTTGAGGACTTTCCGTAGTATTTCTTGTAATGCTGGTCTGTTGGTGACGCATTCTTTCACGTTTTAGATGTCTGAGGAGTCTTATTTTTAAAGCCATTGTTTTTGAAAGTTATTTTCCCTGGATATAGAATTCTAGGTTATATTTTTCTTTCAACATTTTAAGAAGTGGTTCCAGTGTCTTCTGGCTTACGTTGTTTCATATGAGTAACCCTCTGTCATTCTTATTTTTGTTCTGTTCATAATGTGTCTTTTTCTCTTCTGGCTGTTTTTCTTTTATCACTGTTTTTAAACAACTTAATTATGCTATGCCTTGCATTGGTGTAATTTCTTCATGTTTCTTGTTTTTGGGTTAATTGAGGTTTTTGGATCTGTGGGTTTTTAGCCTTTATGAAATTTGGATTTTTTTTGTCCATAGTTCTTCAGATGTGTTCTCTACTTTCCTTTCTCTCTCTTCCTTGGAAAACTCCAGTTATATGTATATTAGGGTGCTTGAAGTTGTTTCACAGCTCTCTGATGCTCTATTCATGTTTTCCCCAGTGTTTTTTTTTTCTCTTTGTGGTTTGTTTTGGATAGTTTCTATCACTTTTTCTTCAGGTTCACTGATCTCTTCTTCTGCAGTGTGTAATCTGCTGTTATTTCCATTTGGTATACTTTTTATCTGAGACATTTTAGTTTCCGTATCTAGAGATTTGATTTGGGTCTTTCTTGTATTTTCGATGTCTCTATTTAATGTGCTCCATCTTTGCTTCAGCTTCTTGAATATATGGAATATGATTGTAGTAACCATGTTAATGTCCTTGCTTGCTAATTCTGTTATCTGTATTTCTGAGTCTGTTTCTACTGATTGATTTTCTCCCCTCATTATGGATCATTTTTCTTGCTTCTTTGTATGTCTGATAATTTTTTATTGGATGTCAAATGTTGTGAATATTACCCTATCGGGTGCTGAATATTTTTGTATTTCTATGACTATTCTTGGCATTGTTTTGGGACACTGTTAAGTTACTTGGAAACAGTTTGATCCTTTAAACGCTTGTCCTTAAAGTTTTGTTAGCTGGGATCAAAACAGCCTTTCGACCAGAGTTAATTTTTCTCACTAACAAGGCCATACCCTCTTCAGTGCTTTACCGATGTTCTGTGAATTTTGAGGTTTTCCCACTCTGACTAGTGGGGACACAAATTATTTTTGGCTCAATTTGAGGTCCAAGCATTGTTACCTGTAATCCTGATCTGTACTGTTTGTACTCAGGTGAAAACTGGAGGGGGACCCTCTGCAAATTTCCAGAGTTCTCTCTTTGTGTAGCCCTCTCCTTTCTGGTATTCAGCCCTGTGAACTCTGGCTCCCTGGGCTTCCTGGACTCCCAGCTCCCTCTCCCCAACTTGGGGAGACTGTCAGGCTCCACTTGGGTACCTCCTCTCTGTGCCATGGCCTGCAAACTCTCTCCAGGCAGTAAGTTGGGGCAGTCATAGGGGCTCATCTTGCAATCCCTCATGCACTGCCTGATACCCATTGTCTGAAACTGTCGTTTCAGTTGTTTGAGGAAGGAGAGTTAATCTGGCCCCTGTTCCTCTGTGTTTGCCGAAAGTGAAAATCTCTGTCTAGTTAGCAGTCACTGAGCGCCTTGCGTGTGCCAGGCATTGATGTAGGTGCTGGGACGCAGGCATGGGGAGACGTGGTTGTGCCCTTGAGGAGCTCTCATTCTTGCTGGATCAACGTGCTGACTCCTACGTCATAAGTGCTACATGGTGCTTACCTGGGAGGGCAGGATGAATTCTGGGGGAGAAGGAGCAAGCAGCGCTTCCCAGAGGAGCTGACATTTGAAGGATGGGCAGGCATTTTTAAGCTGGAGAAAGCATAGGAAAGAAATCCCAAGAGGAGGGGACAGCAAGAGCAAAGGCAGACGGCAGAGCTGGGGACTCCGTGAGGGCCAGGCCCGTTTATATGGCTGTGGAATATTTGCCCACTGATTAGAAGCCTGTTGTTTATTCTGGGCAGCAGGTAGAACAGACGGAGTTGGGGTGGGGTGAGCAGCCCACAGGTAGTGAAGGAAGATCTAACTGGAAAGGGTGGCTCGGGGTCAGCTGATGCAGGGCCTGTTTACCAAGCCAAGGAGCACAAGGTTTTGAATGTAATACCAGAGCACTGGGAGCTATGGAAGGCTTGAAGCAGGGACGTTGTGATTACTAGGGTGCGTGGGTGAGGGCTGGAGAGGGTTGAGACTGTTTGAACGAGGCGGCAGCTGTGGAGAGGCTGGCTCAGAGCGATGTTCTGCACGAGGATGAAAACGAGCTCAGACCTCAGTGCAGCCCTGGCGTTGCCACCTTTTGCACATTTGCTGATGGCCTTCGTGGATTCAGCCTGAGTGCAGAGCAGATATGAGGAGCCTCTGACCTGGTTTCTCCTTTTCTGTGGCTACATGATTGCCCTCAGCACACCTGCCTGCCTCTGCTGGCCCCAGAAGTTCCCAGCGTCAGACACCCCCGACAAGGGTAGGGTCTAGAGCTGTCCCGCCTTACACCAGCCTAAGGTGGCCCCACATGAGAACAGGGAGTCTCATCACCTTGGACTTGACACGTACACCTTGAGTGACCCCGTACAGACTCCTCGATATTTGTCCTGAGTGTGTCTTTGCCTTGACCTTAGTCTTGATCCTTCCCAAAGGGATGGTTGAACCTGCTAGCCTCGCTTGCTCTGTGTGAGGTGGGCGCGAGGACAGACAACTGCAGATGGAGAGCCTGTCCTAGTCATCTGAACAGGTGGAACAAAGAGAAGCAAAAGCAGTGTGGTGTGAAGTAGCTTAGGATGGTTTTCTTTTCTAGTCGGAGCCATGGACCAGAGAGGGAAGAGGCTTCGCCAAATGGCTGGGTTTTGTTTCGCTGTCAGGAAGTTTCAAGAATGGGCTCTCTATTAAATAACCTGTTTCTTGGCCATCATATTGACTGACACCGAATGCTATTGATCTGTGTTACATCAGCCACTGGAGTTCTGTCCCTCTGTTGACTGATGCCGTCTCTGGAGGAATCTTAAGTTCTTTCTCCTTGGTGTTCAATTGGAAAGTGCTTGAGTTGCAGAGGTAGAAGTGAATAGTTTGAGTGTGTGATGAAAATCATGACCATTTACTGAGCCCAGCCTGAAAGCTGGGCGTTACTTCCAGGCACTAACTCGTTTCATCCTTATAAAAGCCCTGCCTTCTGGAAGAAACTGAGGTATGAAGAGATTGAGTAACCTGCCCAAACTCCCCAGCTGGTAGTGACCCAGAGTGCACGCCTGTCTGCTTTCTAGGTTCTGAGCCTTTAATCATTGGGCTTCCCCTGCAGGCCCAGGTGGGCAGGAGGTGCTGTTCCTGGTGCCATCGGGAGATCTGGGGCTCCAGTGCCCTGTGCGCCAGCCGAGGCGTTTGGCTGGGGAAGGAGAGTAGGTCCCACACTGGTATTTGTTGAGGACAGAGCTGTTCTGAGTTCTGAACATCAACAGGTGCTATTCTTTAGGAGTTTAGTTGAAAGACAGAGGTAATATCGGCCTTTTATTAAGTGTGTACCCACAACTGGGCACTGTGTTTCATGGGCATGGGCTTAACTGAGAGGCGGCACAGGGCTGTGGTGGAGTGTGGGCCCCGAAGCTAGACTGCCGTGGGTGAAATTCAGGCTCTACAACTTCTCTTTGGCCTTCTCTTCAACTTCTCTTTGCCTTCTCTTTCCATCATCTGTCAAATGAGGAAAACCAAGGGATAAACAGTGGCAAAGGCCTGTTGTGAGAATCACGTGAGTTGCTAGGTGTAGAGCGCCCAGGACGGTGCTCTGTGTGTAGTAAAGTGCTCCACACGTTAGCTGTGGTGACTGGCATCTTTGCCCTTTTTACTGGTGGGACATTAAGGCTTGGAGAGGAGAACAGTAGGTGGTAAACTTCGTTCCACCCCTGCCCTCAAGGAGTCCCCAGCTTGGCCTCCCTCCTCTGCTCTTGCCTTCCCTCTGCCTGGAGGCCTCTTTCCTACTCAGGAAAGTGCCTGTTCATCCTTGAGGCATCAGCTCCTCTGTGATGCTTCCTTGCTCCTTCTCCCAAGACTTCATCCTGCCCTCCCACATGCTCTGTAAGTTCCAGGTAGCTTTTACTGTGCAGAGCCCTTCCTTTCTCTGTCCTGCGGGTGAGACATCACAGCTGACAGGGAGTGGAGGAGGGGGCTTGAGCAGGGGCCAGGCAGGGAGGGTTGGGATCAGCAGAGGTGAGGAGGTAGGGCATTATTCCCTCTCAGAATACTCCCTCTCGCTTCGAACACACTCATCCTATCGTTCTTGCCACTTTCCACAGCAGTTCTGGAAGTCCTCTTCCGTGAGGACTTTAGTTGCGCTGTCACAGCTGCCTTGATGTCCTGAATCAATTCAAAATGTTTACCTTTCTTGGTCATTTTGATTTTGCAGAAGAGTCAGAAGTCTCACGGTGCCAGATCCGGTGAATAAGGTGGATGAGGACACACTGTAATGTTTTATTTTGTGTGACATGAAGCCTTTCTGTTGTGATCACAAAATACAGTGAATGCTGCTGCCAAGTGCCATCCAATGGAAAGGCCGGGATCTTCAATACAGGAAGAGATGTGTTGAACCTTAGTATCAATGTGTGACAACTTTCAGCTTGTTCTGTGCAGTCAGTTGGCTGTGAGCTACGGTTGAGAGAAGGTGTGTTTTAAAGGGTGCCATAAATCATCCTCCATCATGACAATGCTCCCGTGTACACATCGCTTCTGGTATACGACAATTTCTGTCAAATAAAAATATGACGGTGTGTCCTCATCCACCTTATTCACTGGATCTAGCAGCGTGCGACTTCTGGCTCTTCCCCAAAGTCAAAATGAATCAGGACATCGAGGCAGCCACGACAGCGCAACTAAAGACACGAAAGAGGACTTCCAGAACCGCTTCAGAAAGTGGCAAGAACGATGGGATAAGCGTGTTCGAAGTGAGGGGGTATTTTGAGGAGGATTAATGGCAATGTGTCTTCTACTGTGATAATTTTTTTAAAATGTAAACATTCATCGTATTGTTTGATCAGACCTTGTTTGTACACCAGGCAAGTGGGAGAAGAGGATGGAGGCGCCATATCCTGACAGTGTTGCCCGACCACTCCAGCCGGAGGCAGGGTGGGTGGGAGGTAAAGGGAGGAGGGAGGGAAGAGATGACTAACTTTAGGGAAGGCAGAGGGAGCAGGAAAAAGAGTTTAAAAAAGTGAATCCAGATAGTTGTAAGGAAGAGACACTGGAGGTGGGAAGCCCCATTTGGAGTTTGCAGAAGGATGAGGATGGATGCATTTAAAAGACTTTGAATATATGGTGATGGAAGGAGAACTGACTCAGGGTGTTGAACACACAATGGGATTTATAGATGACGTATTACAGAATTGTACACCTGAAATCTATGTAATTTTACTAACCATTGTCACTCCAATAAATTAGAAAAAAAAAAGACTTTGGAGCAATGACTAGATAAAGCCTGGTGGCTGTATATCAGGGGGAGGCCTGTGCCTTCGGGATGGCCTGGAGGATTGGAAGTGAGGGTGCTGATGGAAATGGAGGTTGTTTGGGAGGGGAGTCTAGTTTGGGGAGAAAAAAAGAGGTGATGAGAGTAACCTCTGCATTTGGCATGGTGACTGAGCTCATCATTCCAGGGTCTTCTCATTTGGGGGCCTGACTTTGGGAAAAGAGGGCTCAGATGGAATTTTTCAGTGGACTAGAGAAGCATTCTGTCAGTCGTTATGTAAATATTTATGTACAGATGACAATTTTCTGCAAAAGCCTTGTCCTAAGAGACTGGATAATCCTGCCCTCCCACTCCCCCAGGTGTAGGGGCTCGCTTATGTTTGAGGACCTCTGTTCAGATTGGTTTGGAGCCTGTTTCAGAAAGCCACACCTATGCTTTCCTCTGGGACCGGCTCTTTCAGAGCCCAGCCTAACTGGCTGCCTGGCAAGGTTATCAGGCATTTTACACAATAAGGTGTGAGTTAATACTACCTAACACCTGCTTGGTACTTTTGCTAGCACCTCCAGAGGTTCACTTGTTTAATTTTCCTTAAATTCTTAAAACAACCCCATGATGTTGGTGAGATTAGCCTCATTTTACCAATGAGAAACAGAATAAGAAAGACTGAATAATTTGCCCAAGGTCAAATAGCTAGTAAAAGGTCAAGCTGGGATTTAAATCCAGGGACATTCACCTCTAAAGACCTGAACTCTTTCCATTATCTTTCACACTATCTTAACTGTTTAGCATTGGGGGTGGGGAGGGATCTCCAACTCTAACCCTAACTCCAGAAATTCCTTAGAAAGAGTAAAAACTGAAAAGGTGTCCCTTTGGGGGCTTACACACTAACTTTTCAAATTGTGGGACCAATTCGATAATGTTTTGGGCCAGGTGAGAGGAGCATGGTGGTTTGATTTGTTATCACCTCCTGTGGGAAGTCAGGTGACTCAACAGTCTGATACTTGGGTGTGTGGCTGGACTCATTCTAGATCAGATTGGGTCAACAAATATTTCCTCATTAAGTAGCAGTAGATTAGGAAGGTTTCTAAGTAGCCCTCTTGACATGAGGGGTGGGATGGGGCCAGTTTCCTGTAACACTTGCAGTTTGAACTGTGCAGGTTGCCATGGTAATGACTTCTTAGTATGTTACCATAGGTGGATATGGGAAATTTACAAGAATCTCCTTGCAGTGTGATTTCAGGCTTGAATTAGCTGGCAAGGAAGTGTTTTCTGTTAACGGTCAGGAGGATAGTGATTGCAGCCAGGGAAAACAGAAGTGCCTGCCCAGTTGCAGTTCCGTGTTATGATTCAATAATAGCAGTCATTTTGCTTGACTCAATATTGAGCCCCAGGGGTGTCAGGAGTAGCTTTTTCCCCTCATTAAGGGCAGATCTGGAAGGCTGCCCTGAATTTGAGCCCTTCCCAGCATCTCCTCTCCTTGGGGACATTTTGCAGCCCCACCCCCACATACTCACTCTTCCTCGCCCCCCAGTGGCCAGAAAGGGCACCACCTCTGGCCTGAATCCACCGGGGTGTATGTAGTGTGGTTGCCTTTGGGCCTCATATCTTCCACTAAATCATGTTCTCTGTGTTCAGGGCACGTGAGATTGATTCAGTCACGACACAAAGTAATGGAAAGAAGGTGAGACCCGGAGATACAAGCAGCACGGGCCAGGGCCCAGAAACTTTGTTTTCCCCTCATCACAGTGTGTGGATTGCAAAGGCCCAGGGGCCGTGAGCCCCTGTGGAATCCAGGACTCCTGTAAAATGTGTCACCCCACCCCGCTGCCCTCCCTCCGTTTCTGTGGACTCTGGCCACATAGCAGCTGTCTCTCTTAGAGGACATGTGGATTTGGGTTGCAAACCACAGTCTCCCCAGGATTTCTGACAACTTTGAATTGGTTACTGCAGCTTAAAAATGGGGAGGTGTCACATAGATCTGCATTTCTAGCTTCCTTTGGAGATCTGGCAGGTCTGGCAAAGCTGGGCCTGCCCTCCTACCTGCAGGAGGCCCTGAGCTGGGCTGGAGCACGTGCTTTCCAGAGGGACACACTCCCCACCCAGTGGCTTGGCCTCTGGTGTGCCTGCCTGTCCCTGTAGGCGGAGGGTTTGTGAATTTGTGATCTCTGGTGGAGGTGAAAACTGTAGAGGAGATAAAACAAATCCAAAAAAGGTGAGGGAGGGGCGGAGAGAGAGGGAGAAAAAAAGAGAAAGAAAAGAAAGCTTTTTTCCTTCTCTGGGGTTGTTAGTGAGGAAACAGTGACATTTTCCTCTCCTGGTGGCGGGAACACAAATTAGCCCTTGCGTTGCCATCCACCTTGTTCCCAGTCTGCTCTCCTTTGAGTTGATGGTGTCGCCCCCCAAAGAGGTACTGTCTCGCTGTACCTGTGAATGCAAACAGACCCTGCCTTCCTCACCAGCCTCGCCTCCCACCTCCCGGCCATGCCCCCACAGTGGCTCCTACGAGGCCCTGTGGTCACCTGCTCCGACCCTCTGACTACTGTCCCAGCATAAGCAGCCCCCTTCATGAGGCCCTGCGGGCTCCTCGCACCCCCACTCCTGAGCACTGTCCACCCCTCTAATCCTTACTCCCTGGTCCCCACCTCTGTCATGGCCCCTCTCACCTGTATTCACCGTGATTCATTGTGAACTTTTTTGCCTTTTAAAACCAAACTGAATAGCTGGAGAATTAGCATCAGTTTTCACATTTTAAGGCTGTGTCTGGCACATCGTAAGCACTCCATACAGATTTATTTACATCCCTCTGCCCCCACGTATCCTTCCGTCCTTTCTTTGCGTTCTTATACAGTAATTGGCATGTGTGGGTAGTCATTAATAAACACTAAATGCTTTTTCAGTAAAGGCATGAAGAAAGGAAGGCAGGAATGAAAAAGTGGGAGAAGCCCTGTTTTCACATCCCCTGTCTTGGGTGACTCGGCCGCCCGCTGACTGACTGGGTGGGTGGCCCCCTCCCTGCTTCTGTCCGTTTTTCTGCAGACATTGTTGTGAGCTATCTGTGTGCCGCTGGGAATACAAAAGTGAACAAGACGTTCTCCTTCCCTTCAAGGGGCTTGCCTCTTCTCACCTCACTCTTCTGTCCTGTCCCCTTCCCCCAAAAAGCAGACTCCAGACACTGCCCCCCCCCGAAATACCCAGCATCCTCCTGGGTACCTTGGTAAGTGGAAGGGGGCTGGCTTAGGCCTGGGTGCCACGGGGTGGGGGAGGTAATTGGACTTTCAGGCCCTCCAGAAACAAAAGCCCAAGAACTCTGGGTCCCCAGATAACTTCTCAGGAACCCCCCAGTTCTCTGCTTTGTGACATCCCTGCTGGTTGTGGCCACTCTGAGAAGTGCTGGTTTGGGTTTTTCTGCCACACTGGGTGACTGGGAGGCTGAACGCTGCCGGCAGCAAGAACGAGGCTTCAGCGGCTCCTGCTTTGTGGGCCTTGTTCTTTCCTCCTCTTCCAAATTAAGGACTCAGAGAAGTGTTCGCCACTCTCAGTCTCACTGGGTGGCCCTGAGGACCAGGTGATGCCTCTCTGACTTTTGAAAGAAAGGCACTAGTAGCTTCCACGGGCAGGTGATGCCGTGATAAATCTCCCAGGACAGGCATTTGCCTGCTGGGGCTTGAGATGTTGTCAGACGGCGAGGGTGGGGCAGTTGGCAGGGCTCAGGGGCCTGGGGCTTTTGTGCACCCGTAATCTGCCATCTGGGAGTGTCCTCCTGGCTCCCCTGGGAGGGGAGAGGGAGTACATGGGGCATTGGTGCTTGTGAAATTCAAATACCAACAGCTTGGCTTATGGGACCTTTGGAAATACCCTTGATTTCTTTCTGGGCTTCTTTTCATCCCTGAGATAGGGGTGATTAAGCCTTGTGTTCACTTGACTTACTGGAGTAAGTTAGTGGGAGGCTTTGCAAAGGGCTTTGATCTCAGAAGCAAGGGCCACGTGACCATTGCCGCTTCTTCACCCGTTTTATACGTAAGGAAAAGGAGTCCCTAGAAAAGACAATGTTGGGCGTATGTGGTGGGAGTCTGAGCGCCCCTCATTCCAGAAGAGTCCTTTGTGAGGCGCTGTGAGAGGAGGCGCCTGGGGAGGAGCAGCAGGCCAGCGTCAGGGCTCCTAGGTCAAGTGTCCCCTCCTTTGTCACCACAGGCAAGTCACATACCATTCTGCCTTAATTTCACCACCTGTGAAATGGGCATGGTAGACGTGAGAGGGATGTCGAATGAGAAACCAGAGAAGGTGGAATTAGAAGAAAGTGCTACAGCCCACACCCCACTGTGGCCAATCACATCTCAGCTGAAAACTTGCTGCATTCCCACCAGTGTCAAGAACACCAGAATATGCAGGCAGACCATGAGAGGTCATTTTGATGGGGTGGACCTGTCTGTGAAATGGAGGCTTTCCATACCTGAAACATACCTGGAGTCCTTGAGGCATTTAAGATGCATGGCCTGCAGGAGAGAGGCTTTTTATGGCCACGGGCCTGAGCTGTTTCTTTTCTGAATTTGGGGGTGGTCATCTTTCCCAATCAGGGAGTGCCGGAAATAGTTATCACAGACAGCAGCTAGGACCCCTGTTCTAGAAGACGCATCCCTGGAGTGGGGGCAGCACATCCCCCACACAGAATGGAATCCTCTTCCCCAACAAGGCCCACGCTCTGGGGGCCTGCTGCCAGGCACAGGGTGGGCTAGTTAGGAGAACTGTGTGTTTCGGTCGTTGTCCACTTTGGGAAGACTTCTCGCTGTCTCAAAGACAATGTGATTCTTTGGATCAGCAGGAAAATGTTACAGGGATATTTGCCAGAGGAAGTTCAGGGCAATCAAACAGTCAGCTGTCGGAACATTAGATTGCAGGGGAATATGATCATTTGGGATGGTGGCTGGAGGGGAACGGATCTCAGGGGTCCGCGTGTAATGAATGGTGGGCTGCACACTTCAGCTCACCCCAGAATTGTCTGGGGTGCTCACTTGCTCACTGACTTCTTGATTGGCCTTTCTTTATTTAACCCAGGAAAGTCTCCTTTCTTGCTAAATATCTACAGTCACTTATTACCAAACTTTGGTGACAGTTACATCCTCAGTGCTGCTGCTGTCGTCTCTGTCCCTTGTACAAGCAGCAGCGGCAGCAGCAGCCTCACACAGGTTTCAGCAGCATCGCCCTTTGGGTGACCTGGGGCTTTCAAACCCATGGGTAGGGGGTTTGGCACCTTGGCTTTGACAGACTCATCCATCGAACGCCCACGTTCACTACAAGTTCAAGAAGGATGGACATACACACTAGGCCCACAGAGGTTCATAATGTCAGCCCCGGGGGGAAAACAGTTCAGAATGCGTGGAATACTTGAATGTTTTACAGAGATTTTGTTTTGCTGACGTTCCTATAATGAAAACATACCTTTTCTGGGGGGAAAAAGTGGCCAGGGTACTAAATGGGTGCCTCCTCTCAGGTAAGCTCCCACTGCCTGTCCGGTCCCACCTATGCCAAGACGGAGGCATTGAAGGGACATACATTCAGGGTCCTGGCAGAGACTCAGTAGAAACAACGCAGGGGTTGAGCCCCTGCTTTCCCATCCTGCCTCTCGCTGCAGGGACTGGTTGACAAGTCCCATCCTTTCCCAGGTCTTTGCTTTTCCTCCGTCAGATGAGGCCACGCCCACCTGAGTTCCCTTCATTTCTGGAGGAGGGGAAAGTCAGACCATAGACAACTTCATTAAAATGACAACTTCATTAAAAATTAGATTAAGAACCCTGGAGATTCTCAAGTTCTGCGTCTGGAGGAAGACGTAGGACTCGGGGTTCCTGTAAGGACTCCGGGTGAATCTGATGCACGTGGTGCGAAAGCCCCCTGGGTGGTGATGGCACTGCCATCTCGCTGCGTGTCCTTGGGCGGGATACCTCCCTCTCTCAGCCTCATCTGACGTTGGGTCCCAGCGATACTGTACAAGGTGGTTGTGAGGGTCCTAGCAACGGCAAATACTGAGGCACTGCTGACGGTTACAGGCACGGCTGTTCTAACAGAGGAGAAAGTAAGGCACTAGCGGTGAAACAGCGAGGCTGGTAAGGGGCAGGGGGGATTCAAACCCGGGCAGTCTTGCTCCTGAATTGATTCTCCTAAGTGTGGTTCTCAAAATCCCTGGGGGTTCCCGGGCTGTCATGAGGTCAGAACACTTTTCATAATCTAAGACATTATTTTCCTTTTTACTCTTCTTGCTTGCGTGAGGATACAGTGGAGTTTTCAGAGGCTACATGGCACATGATCACGTCACCCTTCTGGCTGTCAGTGTGTGTGCTTGTGAATTCTTGTGTTGTGAAAATCTCACACTTTTCATTTTGAATATAGTCAATACTGATAGCTAAAATCCACATAAATGAAGACTCTTTGGGATCTTCTGTAATGTTAGGAGTGAAAGGTGTCCTGAGACAGACTGTGCAGTCTACTGCTGCCTTAGGTGTGGTACTGGCTGAGCGAGGAGCGCGGCACCTCCTGTGTGTGGCAAGTGGTCAACGGGGAGAGCGGTGCCCACCCTAAGGAACTGCGGCTCTGCCTGGGGCTCTGCTGTGCTGTGTGTGTGTGGTTGACCAGCTGCCCAGGCTGGGGCTTCCATTCTCGTCCCGGGGTATCTCGGTGCTCAGCCTGGCGCCTGTGGCAGGTCCCTCCCTGGGTGGAGTAGGGCTGGGCCCTGCTGCTTCGGGGGCCCCACAAGTTCTCGGCTGGGCCGTCATGGAGGCCTTAGGAATAAATGAGTTCTGTGGTGCTGAATTCTTTCACCAGCACTTGTTCTAGGCCAGGCCTCACGCTGAGCCAGTGCTCTGCCTGTTATCTCATCGAACCTCGCACCAACCCATTGTACAGATGAAGAACCTGAGGCTCAGGGAGGTTCCATTTAGGTGAGGTCCCGCAGCTGGTTAGTGGCAGGGCCCAGGACTCAGACCAGGTCTGTGACCGAGCCCTCGCCCCTGGCGTGTTTCAGATCTTCAGGATGTTGCTCCGCTAGTCCAGTTCCTGGCAGATGGCGCAGTGTGCCGTGTACGAGTACCATGCCCGGAGTTTGGTTGCTGCTGTGGGCCCGTGCGGTCTGCTGTACCAGGCCCCAGCTTTTAGACCACAGGTTCAGGAGCAGCAGGGTGAGCTGTGGATAGAGGGCAGATTTGAATTTTGACTGTGGCATCTGGCAGTGGGACGGTTGTCGCCACCTTGCAGGATTAGGGATAGCGCATGTAAAGCTTGAGCAGCGGTGCTCAGTAACCAGGAGCCTCTGTGTCACATGACTAGCAAGGAGCTGTTGTCTTTCTCACAGTCTGGCCCCGGGTCGGCTGCATCAGCATCTCCTGAGAGGGGCTGGATTTCTGGGCCCCTCCCTGACGTAACTGACACAGAGCTCCGTGGGTAGGGCTGGGGCACCTGTGTTTTCAGTGAGTGTCTCCTGGGGTTCCGGTGCACACCAAAGCTTGGCATTCCTTCCTGTGAGGTTGGGGGCTCCGTACATCCCTCAGTGGATGGCAGGCTGTGGAGGTGACCCTGTGTGGATAGCTCTTATCGGTAAAGTGGCTGTATACAGGCGTATGTCACCTGGCTGTGGTTCACCAGTGGGGGTGCATGTTTTTTGCAAATTGAAGGCAAGATCCCCCCACCAGCAAGATTGCCATTCACTTTATTTGCGACACTCGCTTGTTTGTGGTGGTCTGGAACCGAACCACAGTATCTGAGGCCTGCCTGTTAGTCGTCTAACCTGGAACACTTTTGAATATGAAAGGGGGCACCATTAATAGCTATGTTGTGATGTGAGGAGTAGAGCAGGACTTTCCTGGAAAATGGAGGCGTGTGGTCAGTATTCGTTTCTCTTTCCACCTTTCTGATGACTCTAGGAGATGCCTTTCCCTTCCTGTCACAGGTGGGGAAACAGAGACCCAGAGAAGGTTTCTTCTGGCTGTAACCTTGTTCCTTGATTCCAAAACACGTCCCTGGCCAGGTAGTAGGTACTGCTCAGGGGAGCACGGGGAGTGGGGGACTCCAGATTGCCCGTGGTGTTGGAATTTTTAGAAAATGAACATAACCTTTGTCAATGAAAAAACCAACATTAAGGCTATAAAACGCGTATCTAGAAAAGATAAAACACAGACACAGGATCCTGTCAGCAGAAGGAAGCCAGCACTTGGTGTGTATTCGTGTGTTTATGCTTCCTCTTCTTCTTGGCCCCTGGGGCCTGGCTGAGACCCCTTGTCACACAGACAATCTCTCAGTGTCCCTCTGGGCAGAATGACAGAGGGAGAGGACTGCTGAAACCAGCTTTTTCTCAAAGTAGACATTCCATTCGGGTCTGTCAATTTTTTTCCCTCCTGATTGCCGTAGAGGCCAATTGGTGATTTTTTTTCCCCTGTTAGGATGGGGATGCGAATATGACAGTCCATTTTTGTGGCATGTGGCTTGGACTGCAGTTGCAGAGAACACTTGAGGGGACCCAAGATTGTGGGTCCCCTAAATATAATAAGCAGCGACGCACTTGAGCCTGTGATGCTAGCCCGCAAGGCCCCTGCGTGTGAAGGTTGGGTGTATTTCTGGTTCAGATGGAAATAGACACCTACCAGAGGGCCTGCTGGCATCAGGGCTCACAGGCTGCCTTGGGCCAATTTTGTCTCCGTCCCTGGCTGCCTGGCTGTCTTCTGCCTTTTCCATCTGCTCCTTGTGGAGCTTCATCTGTGTTTTCTCTCCGGCTGCTGGGTGCTTCCACATACCCTGCTGTTCATGGTTTGGGGGGGGAGGAATGGCTCCTTGGTCTCTGGGGAGAGGGGCTGGGCAGGGCGGCAGGAATACACTCAATGGGACCTTCCCTCCCTTGAGCCTCCCTGTGGAGCGGAAGCGTCCTCGGGAAACTCACGTAGCAGATAAGATGTGTGGGCTCTGGGATCTCTTCCATCAGTGTTATCCTGTGTTCACAGGCAAAGATGGACACGCTGAAAGACAAGACCCTGGAAGAGCTGGAGGAGATGCAGAATGACCCGGAGGCCATTGACCGGCTGGCCCAGGAGTCCCCTGAGGTAGAGGACGCCACCCTGGGCCCAAAGAAAGGCCAGCAGAGGGGACTGAGGCCCTCCTTAAAGCCGCTGGCTTGTTCATCTCCCTATTCTGTGGCCTTCCCCCTGGGTTGGGACCCAGCCAGAGACACCCCTGAGGTGTCAGCCCAGTTCCTGGTGACTCTGGGAGTTCTGGGGGGCAGTGCCGGCGAGTGTAGGGTCCGTGCGTGAACCTGCCCCAGGAGTCCTTGCCCCCGGAGTCCCGCACTGTTGCCGCAGCCTGACTGCAGGCAGTTTCCGAAAGCACTGCTATGTCCTGTAGCTGCCTCGCCCCGGGCCCCTGAGGCCCTGCAGCTCAGGAGGATCCATGCTCCGGCTGGGCTGTGGGCTCACCTGCCGGTCAGATCCTGTTTCCTGCCACTGGCAGCCAAGCCTCTCAGCCCCTCATCACATTCCTCATGGGAATGAAAACTCTTCTGTCAGTGCAGAGCTTTACACTTTTATAAAGGGCTTTCCCTCCCTCCCGCCTTCCCTCCCGTCTCCACAACCCTGTTGACTCCCCTGCAAGGTAAGAGAGGCCGGTGATGGGATGTGGTCACAGAGCTGGATACACGCAGTTATGCCTTGAGTGGCTGCAGCCTGTTCACTGTACCGGAAGCCACTGCCTGCTGCTCCTAATGCAAGGGAGGGACAAACAAATCTGCCAAACTCCCTTGGTTAGCATTTGGAGAGTGTGTGTGTGTGTGTATTTTTTTTTCCTGATGCACAGGTGTGGTGTGTCTCTTCTGTGAATTCATATGTTCACCAAAACAAGGAAGCCACCCCATCCAGCCCCTCCTTGCGTCCGCTTCCCAGAGCACTTCCCTCTCTGTAAGGGGATGCACAGTGTGGACGTGTTTTCGCTGCTGGCTGTGCTGTACTTTCACTGCCCCCACCCACCCACCCAAATTAGCAAACTTCACTGGGGCTGGAGGGGCGGAGTGTGAGGAGAGGTCTGGGGACTCGACGTGGCCCGCCCTGCCACCCTGAGCTCATTCAGCGGGGACATGAAGCAAGGCTTGTCTTGGTGAAATGCCACAGGTGGCTCCCGTGGTTCATTAGGCTGTGAGCACTGCCAGGGCCTGGCTCTGCGCTGGCACGGTGCAGGTCTCCACTCCTCCACATTCACTTCTTCGTCAGTCGCATTAAGCACCAAGGAAATCTTGAGTCTCCCATGAGCGCCGTGTTACAGGAATTCCAAGGCCGGCTCTAAAGCGCACACTTCGTAGAAGCAACCCTTTACACAATTAGAATTAACTGACACCCAAGCTGGACAGGCCGATAGAATCTGTGGCAGAATCACGGAAAATGTAAGCAGAAACCCCTCTTGGGCAGACGGCAACTTGAATTCTGTGGCGTGCAACCATGCCCGACGATGTAATCAATTTGGATTTTCTGAAGAGAAGAACATTCACAGGATCAAGGGGAACGAAGGAGGGTGGGTTTCTTAGACTTCCAGAGCCCCTCGGACTAGCTTTCTGCCACGGACCGTAGAATAGAACAGTAGTTGAGTCGTGTGGGACTGTGAAGACAGAGATGGGAGCCGTTTAGTTTGGGATGTGGACATTGCTTGGAGGAAAGGGAGTGAGTAGGGGACATCTCTTCACGTAGAAGAGTGTGAATGAGGGTTCGAAACATGGCAGGTGGGCCCCTTAGGGCAGGGTTAGAACTGTTTCGCTGGCCTCTGATAAATGACGGGTGGGGGGCTTCATAGTTAACCCCAGTGGAGAAAGATCTGGGGGGCTGTGGAGAGAGGGACAGAAATGGGTAGGACAAGGTCTGGGGGAAATGAAACAGCAGAGATTTATTGGTTAAGACCCAGGGAAAAGACAGTGGACATCCATGGGGCCCCCTAAGGGGTGGCTGAGCAGAGGGCCTCAGGCCACGTAAGGCTCTTAGTAACAATGAGATTGAAACTCACCGGTGTCATTGTCCCTGAGTCAGTGTACTTGACGAGTGACTTAAGGCAGTATTTGTGGCAGCAAACCAGACTGCCTAGTTATGGGGCACTTGCCATCATGGGCAGACCCCACCCTCCCTGGGTCACATCCTTGGAGGGAAGGTTGCTTTGATGTCCCTCTTTCCAGTGTGTTCTCAGGGCCCTCTGATGGGATTGGCAGGAGGGCAGGCCTCCCAGAAGTCCCCACTTCCAGGACGCCTGTGACCTCCTGTGTCTGGTGGGCGATGAGCCAATCCGGCTTGGCTCCTCACGCGCTGCCTACGGCTGAGAAGCTGCCCTGGTGGCTGCTGTGGGGAAGCTCGTCTTAACCCGGCTGCGTACTGAGTCCTCTCTCCTGGTGCCACGTGGTGCTGTGGGTCCCACTGTCTCAGGGGTGGTGCGTCTGACTCTCTGCCCTCCTCTCAGTAAAGATGACTCCCTGATAAATGGACGGGGCTTCAGGCCATAGCAGGTCTGGGAAGGGTTCCCGTGGCTGCCACTGTCGCAGCTGGTGGCAACAAAGGACCTGGCTGAGGGACAAAGCACTGCTCCGCTTGTGGAAGTGCTTTAAGGGGGCACATCCAGGTGCAAAGGTTGGCATTAGGGCCTCAGGTGGCCACAGGTCACCTTGTGTTGGTGGGAGTCCTCTGCTGGCTGTGGGGACTCCCCTCTAGTTCTCGGGGCCCCTCGATTAGCTCATTCGCACAGCTTCTCTGCAGAACACACATGTGGCCTATTATGCAGGGACAAGTCTCCTGAATCAGTGTCACAGCCTGGCCTTGGCTTTCTCACCCCTCAGAGTAACTTTACTTTGGAGCCTTACTGCATATCTGGCTTGTGGTCTGGCCTGGGCCACCTCAGTCCACCTCAGTAGGTCACTCGACTCTGAATCTTGTGGGTACATGGTTGAGACTTTGGGTCCCTCCCCTGCTAGAAAGCCTGTGACTTTCTCATATAAATTGGTCCACCTCCTCCCTGGAGCTCTGCACAGCCTGTGGCGGGCCTGGCTCCTGCTCACCGTGTGGTCTCGGGCAAGCTGTTAACTTTCAGTGTCAGTTTTCCACGTGTATCTACCACACCGGCTGTTGGATAAAGATGCAGCGAGGTGCCTGGGTCAGAGTGCTCGGTCGGGGTTTGAACGCAGGTCCATCTGGCGCGCGCTGAGGGCTGAATATTGTGGTTCCCCCACCACAATGTGTCCCAGAAGCCCCTGGTCCAGCCTGCCACGCGGTGGGCGCTGGTGGTGACTCTTGTGGTCAAGTGTCCTGTTCTTGTAGGTCCAGGACCTGCAGCTGGAACGGGAGATGGCACTGGCCACCAACCGGAGCCTGGCTGAGCAGAACCTGGAGTTCCAAGGTCCCCTGGAGATCAGCCGCTCAAACCTCTCGGACAAGTACCAGGAGCTCCGGAAACTTGTGGAACGGTGCCAGGAGCAGAAGGCAAAACTGGGTAGGGGTGGCCGGATCCTGGGAGTGTGCTCTGGGGGGCTCTTCTATTAACTCAGAGTCCCGTGCAAGTTGAACTGCTGGAAGAGCATGGAAGACTAGATGCCCTCTCCCTTCCCCAGGACAGGAAAGGGCCAGCACTTACTGAGGGTCACCATGTCCCAGCCCTGTGCTCAGCGCTTTCCAAACATTTTTTCACAACAGCATCTAAGGGTAGGTTCTGCTGTTACTCTCATTTCGTAGATGAGAAAAAGGAGGCTCAGCGAGATTCAAGAACTTGGCCAGGGTTACACAGCTAGTTAGAGGGGGACTTGGGACTCAAATCAGAGCCTGCGCTGCGTGCGGCTGTCACCGCAGCCAGCTCAGCTCTACAGAGCTGGTCCCGCTCATCATCTCTGAAGGTGGGAGGGGCTGTCCCTGGCTGGATGGTGAAGAACTCGGTGCTCAGACAGGTGAAGTCAGCCCCTTGGAGGCAGAGCAGGGTTGGGGGTGGTCGGTGGGCTCCGAAGCCGGGGTCTTGGCTTCCCAGGCTGGCGTTGGGGAGGGTGGTTAGCCAAGGTCTGGGCTGGGCTCTGTTGAGCTCCTCTCTGCTCAGGAAGGTGACCTAAGGGAACTGGACCAAAAGGGGCTCTGCTCCAGGGTGGGGGGGCCTCCCGCAGACAGGACACTCTGCAAGCCTTTGCTGAAACCTCAGCCTCCAACACTAAATACATAGGCACTTATGAACTGTTGAACTTTCTGCCCTCCTTTCCAGAGAAATTCTCTTCAGCTCTGCAGCCAGGGACCTTGTTAGACCTTCTGCAGATTGAAGGCATGAAGATTGAAGAAGAGTCTGAGGTGAGATGGCCGTTGACACCCTCTCTCCCTTGAAGGGTGTCAGCACCTGGAGCAGGAGCCCTTGTATGCTGGGTGTCTGCAGCGGGGGTGGGGTGGGGGGTGGACATGGGGCTTCAGTAGGTGGCAAAGATGAGTGACACCTTTAGTTCCATTGGAAGCCCTTTTGGACGCAGAGAGCAGGAACCCAGTCTCATGGCTGAAGCAGAAAAGGGCGACTGATCGCCAGGTCATGGGCAACTGGCAGGCCTGGATGGGAGGGCGGTGCTGCAGGAGCCCCAAGGACTGGCGCCAGGCCTGCAGCCCCTCCCACCCAGGCTGCCCGCTCTCCTTTCTGCTGCCCTCTGAGCCTCTCTCGGTCTCTGGGCAGGCTGGCTCCCTCCACTTCTCCATGCACTGGGTGGGAGAAGCTGCCTGGGCCTCCCAGCCCCTGGGCTGGCCTGCACTAGTGACCGAGCAACTGGTATTCATCTAGTTATTCAACACATACATGCAATAGCCACTGGGAGCCTGGCACAGGGCCAGAGGCAGGGGACAGTGTTGACCATGACAGATAGCCCCTGCCCTCCAGGAGCTGACATTCTGCTGAGGGAGACAGAAAACAAGTGAGCTCTTTATGTCAGCAGTGATCAGGGCCAGAAGGAGAAATCCCCAAATGGGGGCCAGAGAAGGTAGGGAGTTCCTGAGGAGGCTGAGCTGGGGATGGGGGGCGCGGCTGACCTTTGTCCTGGGAGTCAGGGGTGGCCTTGTTCCCAGGAGGCCCCTGTTGTCACCAGACCTCTGTCTTCCAGACCATGGCTGAGAAGTTCCTGGAGGGTGAGGTGCCCTTGGAAACGTTTCTGGAGAACTTTTCCGCCATGAGGATGCTGTCCCACCTGCGCCGGGTTCGTGTGGAGAAGCTCCAGGAGGTGGTGAGGAAGCCGAGCGCTTCCCAGGAGCCCGCCGGCGATGCCCCTCCTCTCTGCCCGGTCCTGCCTCCCCGCCCGGTGCCCCAGGCCACGCCCCCTGTGGCTGAAGAGCAGCCCGCCCCGCCACTGCAGCCCTCGGCAGTGCCCCCCTACCCTTTGCCCTACAGCCCGTCCCCCGGCATGCCTGTGGGCCCCAGCGCCCACGGCGAGCTCCAGCCGGCCCCGTTCGCCGTGGTGTCCCAGCCCTCCTTTCCTTACAGTGGGCCTGTGGGCTCCCCTTACCCGTCAGCCCAGCCGGGACCCAGGGCTGCTGCGGGCTACTCCTGGGCCCCACACAGGAGCACGCCACCCCGGCCTGGCTATCCCGGGGCCCCCACTGGTACCCCTGGCCCTGGGTACCCCTTGGCGGGGGGCCGGACACCCAATCCTGGTTATCCTCAACAGCCCCCCTACCTCTCCACAGGAAGAAAACCTCCCTACCCAACACAGCCCCAACTCCCGGGCTTCCCAGGCCAGCCTCCGTCCTCAGGCCCCCCGCAGCCCCCCTACCCCACTGGGCCTGCCCCTCCCTATGGGTTTCCACCACCTCAGGGTCCCGCCTGGCCTGGGTATTAGACACCTTTCTGGCCCTCGGCCCTTCCCTGCTTCCACCTGTACCACAACCTTTGGCCCACCTACTGCTGAGATTCGAGGTGAAATTGGAAGTGGAGTTAGCACTCCCCGTGGACTGGGGGGGACCTAGCAGGGAGCCTGCAGACCCCCGCCAGGCACTGGGCAGTGTGACCGGCTTGGAGGCACCAGCAGCAGTGAGTCACAGGCCTTTCCTTCCCAGGGAAGCGGTGCCTCCTCTCAGTGGCTGGGTTTCACCTGCCTGGTGCTTCCAGGCTGGAGATAAGCCCTGTCTGTGGGTGTCTGTCAGCGAGCCACGCATTTGTGAACACCTTGTGCTCACACTCTCAGACACCTGAACCCAGTGCAGTTACCTCCGTGACGGGCTGGCGACTTCGGCCCCCGCTCAGCCCCCTCCCCTGGGATTTGGCATATTCAACGTGGTGCCCACACCAAGGGATGCAGTGCTGTGTGTTTCTTTGGTCCATTCAGGGATGGCCTGCCCCACGCACCATGGCTAGGGCTGGATCAGAGGGAGAGAAGAGTTAGGAAAAACACTCCATGATTTCTAAGTTCCATAAAGCCATAACTGAACTCGGATGTGCTGATGACAGATAAGCTTGACCTATGTGCTGGTTTGAGTGACAGCAGCAGGGCCAGTGCAGCAAGAACAGGGTTGTGAAGGTGGACCCCAGACCTTGCTCGCACTGGTTAGAAAATCCAGGGGGCTGCCTTGGACCTTCTGGCTGGAGGAGAGTGGGCAGCTCGGGCCCAGGAGATTGTGGTCACATTGGGGCTCGTGTAGGAGTGAAGGGCCCGGTCACCTCCCCAGCCACCCCCTCTTCTCTGGGCCTTCCTCTGGGCCCTCTGCTTCCGGTTGACTTTTCCTGAGGCCCGCCCCTTCTGCCCACTCCTTTAGTGCCTTGAATCTCATTTGCAGCAGCCCCTTCCTTCATCCCCGTCCTCTGGCTTCCCTGATGTAACTCTCCCCCAGCCCCAATATCCCTCCTAAGACAGACATCAAAAGATGCCCTAACAGTAACCTCCCAAATGGTGCTTTCTAAAACACCATCACTATGCTGGAGTCCATTTCTTTGCATCTCTCTTGTTTTCAGAATGTAAAGGGCAAGGATTGTGACTCCGTGCCACATGCAGCCCTCAACACATTGGGGGTTTTAAGCATATTCAGTCATAAAACTGACAATAGACCAAAGGGGGTGTGATGAGCAAAGCATTAACTTGGTTGTCCCAGGTGTGAGCCAGGTCTCAAGGGCAGACCCTGGAGCTGCTATGGGTTAGGAAGTCATATGTGCCTTGAAATGTCCACTACACGAGTCCCCAGCATCTGGTGGCCTGGGGTGCTGGGGGCCAATGAGGAAACTCGACCTGGTGCCTGCCCCCGCCCGCCTGCGTGCCACAAGCGGGTGCACAGACGAGATGCTCCATGGGCACCATCGGTTCCCTGCCAATTGTGCTCGCTTCTAAGTTATTTATAAAGAGAAGTCACTAATGGACTCTACTGGTTGTGCTTCGGAACTGGATGAACAACTGCCTGTATGTTGTATAAATAATTGCCATAATAAATGTCGAGGCGTTCCATGCAGTGTTGTGGCTCCCGTGGGTTTGAGAAGTGGAGAGGTGGCTGCTTGGGACAGCAGGGAGGGGCAGGCATTGATTTCTTCCGCAGTCTGCAGGATCAGCTCTGCTGAAAGGCCCCTGATTCGCACCCACAAAGCCTCATCTACTTGGGTCTCCTCATTTGGGCTGCTGCCCTCATGCGCCTTCACCCCCGGGCCTGTGTTACAGCATTTCCCTTTCCTGTTCTAGTTTTCCATGTTAGGCACTGTCATGCAGGAGCCTGCACGTTTGCCTCTTCCTGGGCAGACAGCTTGGGCCCTGCGAGGCCACGGCCCCTGCTAGATGCTGTGCAGCGAGCACACTCCTGCCACCTGCTGGGCTGACGGGCACCTCTGCTGCCAGCCTGCGCCTTCCCGTCCGGTTTCTGTACTGGGATGGAGGGGCAGCAGGCTCATCAACTGGCTAAGGAGCCTAGCGGTCTCCTGCCATCGCCCAGCTTGCCTCCCTTGCTAGCTCCCCAAACCCAGCTGGTTCTCATGAGGCCTGGGAGGAGCTTGTGCTTTCAGCAGGAAGGGCAGCTTTGGGGGAGTCAGCAGACCAGGTTTCTGATGGACCTTCAAGTCAGCCCTTGTGCTTTTTCTTCCCTGCAAGGTGACAAGGGTAGGCTGCCTGAACGATGCCCGGAGATGCCAAGTCACCAATATTGCAAATGGCCACGTGTGGTTCCCTGATCAGGGCACACCCCCTAGAGGGACGGGCTGGGTCTTCCACCTGGCTCTGTCTGACCTGGCTGCAGGGGCTCCTCTCATGGCTTTGTGGTACCAGACGTCGTCAGGCTTCGAGAAGCCACAATCCTGAGAAAAGCTGGGGGCATCTGAACCCACATTTGAGAGCCCCTGGGCTCCGCCGAAATGTTTACTGCCCTTTGCCCCCTCCTGAACTCTGCCCTTATCTTGAATGTGTCCAGGACACCCAGGAGAACTAGAAGACAACCTGGCTTTGTAGGAAGAGGATGAAAATCTCACCCAGGGAGCACAATCCTGTCACTTGATTTGGGTTGGTCCCAGAGTGGTGGCAGGGTGCACAGAAGGGCTGAAGCGAGGGAGTGCCATCTTCTAAGAAAGGACTTGGTTCAGATGCTTCAGCTGGTCACCCACTGCGTGGCACCCCTGCTGGTTCTTGCTCTCCCTTCTCCCCAGGCCCTCCACACCTCAGATCTAGCACATCCTGGCTCTCAGACACTCCCTCGCCCCCTCCCCACCCAGCATTCACCTGGTGAAATCAGATCACCTGGCACCCTCTGCCAGACCACAGTGGGCCTCTTGCTACAGAGTGGGCTGCATGGGGGACTGACCCTAAGTGTCAAAAGCCTCAGAGATCCCTAGCTTAGTGAGGACAGTTTGCTGAGTGATCTGGGGGTAGGCCATCTGACGTATCCTTTCAGCTGTCAGGTTCATTTAGTCCCACTCAGTGCTCCCCGAGCCAAATGCTTGACAACTCCGAAGCCACACTTGTGGCTGGGGTCACAGTGAGCTTTCCTTTTGGGTCTTCACGGTCCGTGACTTAACGTGAGGAGAATGTGCTAGAATCAGGTTGCACACTCAACCACCTCTGAGGGTCAGGTGAATAACAATTTAGGGGAATGGGCTGGGGTGGGAGACAGGTGAGCGCTGCCCTCTGGCTGAGGGGCAGCCCCTGCTCTGCTCTGGCAGGTTGCTGTTTGGCAGGAATGTGGACTAAGAGGTCGCCCAGGTCCCATCGTAGCATCTTGTAGGGCTGAGGGAGTGGCCTGGAGAACTCACTGCAGGAGCCGCACTAACCGTCAGCCTGTGGGCTCTCCCCGCCAAGGCTGGACTTTGGTAAAGGCGCCTCCAAGGCTGAGATCATTCCCACTCTGTTGCTTAACCAGACCTTTTTGGAATGCATCTGCCACCATATAGGAAATGTCTTCTAAAGAGACATTTGCGTGCAAGCAGCGTTTTTTGTGGGAGAGCTGTTCTTAAAGTAGGCTGTGGTTGCCCTGAGGCCCCTGTGTGGTGGTCAAGCCAGACATGAAAGAGCTTTTATGGAGAAAGGCTCTGGTAGGGGACTCCTGGTGCGTCACGTTTTCTGCCCCCGTTAACAGAAGCTTCTGAGCTCCCTTTTGAGGACCCCCCTGCCAAGCACAGGATGGTAACTGGTTGTCCCTGTTTCTGGGTCCCCGGCATAGTCAGGGGCAGATCCGTGCCCTGGGCTGGGCCACTGGGCTCTTGTAGGACTTGAGTCCTGAGCAGGGGGAGAGCGGGGAGCCAAGTTGGAGGGTGTTGGTGGGGGCAGAGGGCTGACCAGGCTCTTCTGGCATGCTAGTGCCCCCAGCTCCCTGATTCTGAGAGCACCCCCTGCCCCCAGTGTCCTTGTAGTAACCCCCCTGCTGCTCTCTCAGAGTGGCTTCTGTGGCTGGGACCATGGATGTCCCTTGCTCCTGGTGGATACAGTGACCAGTCATGTGGGGAAAGGCCCCAGACCCGAGACGTGATCTCACGCTCCTTCGTCTTCTTAGGGAACCCGTGAGGCCCGGCACAGCCTCTGCCTTCACCAGACCCTCAGTTCTCACTTAGACCTCCTCCTCGTGCATGTAGTTAGGGAAACCCGGGCACCGCAGGATTTGATGTGTGTCTGGGCTCCCCGACTAGTGGAGGAGACTGTTTCCATTGAGGGAGTTATTTAACCCACAGGAACTTTCAGCCCTTTTCTCTGACGCTCCCTTTTCTCGGAAGCTTAACTGTGATCAGTTGAAACCCCTTTAGCTTTGGACTTTTAACTGCTGTATGAAGCAAAATGCCAAATCGACTAGGATTTACAAGCCGCCCCCCCTCCTTTGTGGAGGGCCCTGAGGTGGCACTGGAACCCTGTGGCCTTGACAGCCAAAGGTCCTGCTCTCTGTTAGGAAATCTTGAAGTGAGAGGCTGTGGGGGAGGGGTGGTGATGGGACTCTGGGTCAGGCGGCCACGTGAAGCCTGGGCGCCCACACGAAACCCTTGCTAGCAGCTCCTGTGACGTGTTAAGCTGTCTTTGTGTCAGGTGTGCAGCCCTCGTGGTCCCACAACAGGCATCCCTTCCCTTGGGCACCCCCAGGAGGATCCAGAGGGTGGACCCTAGACTGAGGAGGCCGGGCACTTAGTTCTCAGGAAGTAAAAAAAGCGTTATTTACAAAGAACATATTAAAAATACACTAGCAAACTCCGCCCCCACATTTCCCCCAGTTGTGAGCTTCCCCACAATGCTCTCTGGGATCTGAGTGAGGCGACAGCCCATTCTCCTCCGGTGCTGCTTCAAACACACGGGGTGGGGGCCCGGCCTGGCCCCCACAGTCTCTGCTTGGGGGGTACTTGTTTGTTGGTTCTGCCTTTTCACAGTTCCCACACTTGAGGGGCCAGCCAAGCTGTTTGGGGGGCTTCACTGGGCCAGGCTCCCGCAGGACGTGTCAGAGCTGGCCTGCAACTGCAGGGCAGTAGGACATGTTGGAAAGGCCTTTCCCTCCATCCTTGTTCTGGCGGGGATGTCATTTCCAAGCGGTGAAGGCAGTGTTCTCAGGACAAAAGGTCTGACTCTGGATGTTTGTTCCTGGTTCCCAGTTCTGTGGGGCAAGAGGGAAACGTCAGAGGAAGAAACCTCACACCTGGAGCTGGGGGACAGACCCCAATGTCAGGGACAGCTCTGGGTCAGGGGCTTCTTTTTCCTGCTGGCAGCTTTTTGGGGGTGTAAGTCCATCAGGAAACTCCTAGGGGCTGTTTTGGGTGATCTTCTGAAGTGATGTTTAAAAGGTCGGTGATTCCTCTGCTTTAATTACCAAATCAGTTCCCATCACCCAAATCATTGATGCTTATTGTTTCCCCTTCTGTGAGTTAAGACGCTTGGAGTCCCCTATTCGTGGGTGGGTAGGGTGGGCAGGCGGTGAGTAGCAGTGGCTGGCGCTCATCCCCAGGGCTGTGTGGGACGCCCGGGTGCCCAGCGCCGGGCTCACCTTTCACAGCCTCTGAGTCCCATGCAGGTCGTAGTCACTATCAGAGGAGTTATCGGGCTGGGTGGAGACACGGTGCAGGGCCCCTTCCAGAGCTGCAGAGAGAAAGGAAAGAAACCACTTGCAGCGGGCTTATCCCACCAGGCTACGCAGAGACAGCCCCTCGGAGCCCAGAGCCCAGCGGGGGTCGGAGGTCAAAGGGGCTTTCGGAGCTGGTGGCTTGACAGCCCTGGATCTGGATCAAATCAGCCACGTGTTCACGGATGATGCTGAACTCTAGGCTCCCTGGGGCTTAATTGTTAGTGCCAGTCAGGGAGCGTGATACTGGGTCCCTGCAGGCCACCGGGTGGCTCTGCTCTGCCTTGCTTACCATCCAGCCTGCAAGGCCCTGCAGTGAAGCAGGCCTGTGAGGTCATGGCCATGCCGGGGTTAATGGCGTCCCAGTGCCTCTTCTCTCTAGTTGAGTGGCCTGTTAAGGCTGCATCCCTTCCACACCCTGCTGTGACTGTCGGTTTGATCCCCACTCTCCCTGGGGCCCCCATTCTCCCTTTGGGTGATCACACGATCTCCGCTCCAGGCCTGCTGTCACTCCTAGGAGCACGCGCCCGCTGGTGCTTACCTGGGTAAGCTGAGACTTGGGAGTTCCTGGGAGGCTGACTGTACTCGTTCTCCACGTGTGAGGCTATGGGGTTCTCAACCTGGGACCGGCGGACAGTTGCCGTGTGGTTTCGATGGAAAGACACTGAGCAGATAGATGCAGGAGGCAGTGTCATTAGACCTGCTGCTGTGACTCCTCCTCCCCCTTCCCAACAGGGGCCCAGACTTTAATTTCCTGTTCCCACTGTGCCATGGGGACGAGGGCAAGGGCACCCACAGCTCCTTCAATGTGCCCCTCTTTGCCTTTCTTCTGGGACAGGTTCATACCAGCAGGGGTCAGACTTAGAGTAGCTTTGGGTTGGTCAGCAAGCTGATTGGCTGGTGGGCCTCCAGTAGGTCAGTTAGTCAAGCATCAAGCATTTATGAAGCAGGGGATTGAAACACAAGGGATAGGGCAGGTGTACTCCCTGCCTTCCCAGAGCTGAGGGCCTTTATAAAAAAGACAACAATGTGGAACCTTCTTGGGGGATTTGGCCCTTGATTTTGTAAAGGGGGTAAGAATGTGCAGTGGGAGGGAGAAGAAGGTCTGTGGTTCCATCCACGAGGGTGGGCTTAGCTGTGGCTAGGAGCGAGGAGGAAGGCTCGGGGGTGGGGTTAGGCTGGCTGCATGAAACGATTTTAAAACTGACCTTTTAAAGTTATTTCATTATAAAGACATTCCATGATAAAACTAGCTTGGACAACCCTACTTAATGGGGACATTAAAAGATGGGGACAACCCAACTCTTTGGAGATGAACTATGCAAAAATGCCCATTAAGGTTCTAGTAAGTCCCGAAACAAAGAGCCCTGCCTAGCTTTCCTTAAGTCATGGATTTCCAAATTGATTTGATCGTGGAGTCCTCCTTTGTGAGTACCACCTGTTAACACCTGTTGGCACAGTCACACCTTGGACGAGCACGGTGGAGCTCAGAGGCTTCAAGCTCCTTCCTGAGTCTGGTGGACACTGGCTGGGGCCAAGGGAGGATCCTGCCTCTGGGGACACTTACTGTTCTGGTTCATTCCCGTTGGGCCAATCCACTGGCGCTGCTTCCTTTGGCGGACTGGGGGACAGAAAAGGCACATCAGAGTGGGGGCAGGTGGGGGGGGGAGTGTGGGAGGAGGCGGCAGGTGCAGCTGAAGGGGGGCACTGTTGGACTGTGTCCCCTGAAGTCTTTGGGGGCCTCAGTTTTCTGACTCTCCTGGGCCAGAACTGGACCCATCTAGTGCTAAAGGAGCAAGTGTGCTGAAGAGGCTGGTTCTCCAAGAGAAATGACTGTTTAGAACCAGAATTAAGACCTAGGAGGACGCTAGGGACCAGCCAACATTGTCCGCCTCTGGGCCTTCTCTTTTCAGCCCCTCTAATCTCACTTCCTTGTCTCTGAATAATTTTCTCCTGAGTTCTGCAAGATAAGGCTAACAGCCTGCTACAGACACTAGGTGACTAATCGCCCATTTGGTAGATGAGGAAACTGAGACTCAGAGAGTTAGGGGCTCAGTTAGCATCATGTCCAACTGGTAAATGGTAGACCTGGGTCTGGGATGTGTGTCTCCTGAGGTCAGAGGCCGTGCTGATGACCCGCTGGGCCCATCACTGTCTAAAAACTGGCCCTGTCCTCCCTTTGGCCTGGAGTGGGTCTCAGCTGGGCCCCAGGAACGGGTGAGTCCGCGACTATGATGTTCCTCACTTTCTGTTTCTGTTACTTTGGGCAGAACAAGGCCAGCAGGCAGGAGAGGGGTGGGGCTGGGTGATGCAGCAGAGGTGCTGGAGGCGGAGCCCCCCCTCCAGGGGACGAGTGCAGCCCTCCCATCTCCCCACACAGGGGCTTGAAAGGAAGGTGGTTTGGGGCACCTGTACCTACATTTCTTCACCAGCTTCTTGTAAGCGAGAGGGCCGCACATGACCAGCAGCACTGCCAGCAGCACGAGGGCCAGGATGATGCTGGCCACGGCGGCTGCACCCAGGCCTGCCGGGTTTGGGTCCTGGCCTGGGGGAGGCAGAGGAGTGAGGTCAGTCTCACCCCCTGGGTATCAAAACCACCCATTCAAGATGGAAGATGCTGGCTGGCTTCCCCAGTAATTCACCAGCATGTGTGGAGGGCAGTTATCTCTCTGGCTGTCTCTCTACCCAGCTGTAGAATTCTCTGCTGCACATTCACCCATCTACCATTTATCTTCTAACAAGTCACCATCCCGCTATGACTTGCCACTCTTGTAATCAGCTATTTAACTTTCTACCATTTGCCATTTATAAGGGATCGCCCTGCCATCATATATGGCACTGATGTGTGATCATATACCAATAGCTAGCCATCCATCCCTCCATTTCTGTCTTTACTGCGCTATTCAGTTACCGTGAGTGTAGCAAACACGTAGCGTGTACCCCTTGCTTTTCTATCCTCCATCCTGGAAGAGTAGATGATAGAATGGGGTTCTGTCACTCATTAGCTGCCTGACAGTTATGACCAGTCCCCTCTTTATGGCTCACACTCCTTGCTGCCTGAGTACTCTTGCTCTCTCATCCCCCATGTGCCATCTCTCCATCCTTTTTGGGGGGTCGTGAGGCTCTCTGTCTAGCTCTTGGGGCCTAGTCTTCAAAAACATGCTCACTGACTGGGTCTTAGAGGGAAAATCCACAACTGCCCTCCGCCCACCGTGGGCTGTGGCCAACTCACATGTGACAAACACCCTCTTGCAGGGTCTGTGGTCCTGAAGCTGGTGGCACTGGGACAGCTTCTCTTGTTTACAGATGAGCCCCTGGGCGGTCTTCTCACCAGTACCCAGCACCTGGTAGGAGCTGACATTGCCGCACTGCTGCTCCCGGCACACTTCCTCCCACCGCACTGCTGCCTTGGCCGAGCGGCTGTTACTGCACAGGGCTTTCCACTGCTTGCCCTGGCGCACCTCCACGGTGCCTGAACACATGCCGCTGCCTCCCACCAGTCGGCTCTGCACCTTGGGCTGGAAATCTGGAGAAGCAATGGAAGATGAGGTGACAGGCACGGAGAAACCTCCCTCAGCCCCGAGCCTGCATGCCTAGCCACTGGGGCCCCATGACACTGGCAGAGTGTGGGCCATGGCAGGGGCCAGCTCGTAGGGGGTTAGACACCATGTGGGACAACCTTCCTTTCTGTCCTTCCCTTTTTCTGGCATTCTTTCTGGCACTTCCCCTGTCTCTGGGCAGCTGTCAGCAGCTGTCCTGAGACACCACAGCATGGGTACTTTCAGTGAAGAAGCTGGCAGCCACCAGCAGGGCGTGGCCCCTGCCCAAGTGGAGCTAAGAGAAGAGCAATGGGAAATAGGCTCCACTTTCCTCTTAGAATGATTCTGTCATTCCCTTGCTGCTCCTTGGGAGGCAAGAGGGCTTTTCAGAAAGGAAAACTGAGGCCCAGGAAAGGGAAACACCTCCGCTCCATTATGGGTATATGCCTGTAATCACCAACACACTCTAGCTCAGTGGCCAGAGCCATGCTTCCTAGCTTTGCACATATGAAGCCTGGACCTTGCTGAAATGCAGATCCTGACTCAGGAGGGCGGGGTGAGGCCTGAGAGTCTGCATTTCTACCCAGCCCCCGAGGGCGCCATTGCTGCTGGTCCGGGACCACACTGTGAGTAGCCAAAGCTTAGACAACAGGCTCTAGAGTGACCCCGCGAGAGTGGAAATCTCAGCTAGTGCTCTATGATATTGGGCAAGAAATGTAACCTCTCCAAGCCTCAGCTTCCTCATCTGTAAAGTGGGGATAATAGTAATACCACCTCCGAAGGCACTTGTGAAAATGAAAGAACGTCCTGGATTGGTCGCTGGCAGGACGTATGACTCCTTAAAGTCTGGACTCCACCAGAACACTCCAGCTGATAGGAGCCCACTCCGTCCCAAGGCAGGCTGATTATTCTTCTGCATTTTGAACTGTGGTCTCTTTCCCCTCAGATTCTCCATTGATCCTGGTTTTGGGGTCCCACAGACCAGCCTCATCGGCCTCCTCCCCTCAACCACACCAGCATCGCCAGTCTCTGCCTGTGGTCGGGAAGCCTGTGCAGGAGGCCCTCTGGGGGACCTGCTCTGGTCTCCCTCTGCCTGCTGTGCCCCAGGGACCTCCCACCTCTCACCATCACTACAACCTCACCGGATTTATAAACTCCCCTCCTGCAAGGCTTGCCCCCCACAAGTGCTCCATCCTGCTCGGGCCCTTGGCACAAGCCATGATTCCCGCCTAGAAACTTTCTCTCCTTTGCTCCGCTGAACCCATGCCCCTCTCCTCCTTCAAAACCCAGTGGGAGACTTTGCTTTCTCCTGGAAGCTCTGCTGAGCCCACGTCCCCATGTGGTAGCCCAGCCAGAGGTGCATTCGGGCTTGTTCAAGTTGCTTTGCAGAGACTCCCGAGGAATGAGGTGTGAGTGCCCCTCCTCACCCCACCCTGCCCCCTACATTCCTCCCCTTGCGTTCTCCATAGTGCCTGGTGCCCCCGCTACACAGGGGCTTTGCGGTGACTGCCCATTGGGGGCGCCCATGGGTCTTGGTCCGGCTCACTCACCAGAACAGACGAGGGCGAGAGTTTGGTCGCCCTCCAAGGGCTGGACTTTTCTGAAGCACTGCTCCAGGGAGGCACAGCTTGCATTCTGGATCTTCCACCGAATTGGCAAGGGCTCGCTCTCCCCTGGGGCTTGTGGCCTGGTTGCCTCGTCGGCCTCCGTCAGGTGCCGTAGAAAGGTGCCACACTGGAGGGCCGCACAGATGCGGTTCCCCAGGTCCTGGGTCCAGTCCTGGTCCTTGTAGCTGATGGTGCCACCCAGGCTGCCATGGTAGAACATCAGGATGCCCGCACACCGCAGGCCCCTGGGCCCTGGCAGCAGCTGCAGCCTGGGAGGAGCTGGGGGCAGAGAGGGGATGGGGTGTGAGTCAGCGCAGACAGCCTGCAGTGGGGCCCTCCTTGCTCCGGGCTCTTTGGCTCCAACATATGGGCAAATGACTGACTGGCTGATGGCGCTGGGAAGTGGTGAGGTTCCCAAATATTGCATGGGATAAATCTTCCACTAAAACTTTCTATGTTTACCTGAAATTCAAACGTAACTGGGCATCCTGTGCTTTGTTTTTCTTTTTTTTCCTCCTTCTTCCCCCCCTCCCCCCGCCCCGTTCAAGCCGTTGTTTCTCAGTCTAGTTGTGTAGGACACAGCACCCTGACTCATGCTGGTGTTATAAGCCTTGCGCTCCCCCCAGCTGAGGCAGTCAGTCGCCAGTCGTCAGTGGGCCGCTCAAAGCAGCTCACGGCAGCTCTTGCTGGCTGCCAGCCACTCACACTGGCTGCCGGTCACTCACTCCAGCTGCCGGCCACTCACATTGGCCACCGGCTGCTCCTGGCAGCACATGGTAGCCCACGGCACCTCACGCCAACCTCTGGCTGCTGGTGGCAGCCCAGCTCCAGGGAGAGCTATTATTCACATTCTTAGCTGTAGAGGGCGCAGCTCTCTGGCCCAAGTGGGAACCGAACCGGCGACCTCGGCACCGTGCTCCAACCATCTGAGCCATCAGGCCAGCCCGTATCCTGCGTTTTTAATCGCTAAACCTGACACCCTACCCTCAGGAGACCTCAGAATCCTCTTACCTGTGGGCTCCATAGTGGTTGTGGGCGATGGGCTTGTGGGAGGAGGGGTCGTCTTCGGGGGCTCTGCAATGAGACACTCTGGTGAGGAAGGAGCAAGGGACCCCCGGAGGGAGAAGGAGTGGGGAGAAGGGAAGAATGGAGGGTGTGGAGAAGGCGGGGGCAACCAGCAGTGTTGAGAAGGACCTGGAACTCATGATGTAAGTACCACTTGCCCCTGAAACCCACTTTACCCACACATTGTCTCTAAGCCTCCTGTGAGGTGGGCAGGACCAGCCATTTTACAGTTGGGAAAATGAGGTTAAGAGGAGACAATGAAGTTAGCAGCTGGCAGAACCAGGTCCATGACCCTTGCCAGCCTGCCAGACAAGTACCAGCACCCTCTCAGCCTTCCCCTCCAGTTCCGCACTGGTGTATGGTTTGGGGAGATGTAGTTGTAAATCAGGGAACCCCTTCTCTTTGCCCGCTCACGCCCCAGCTCACAGGCCGTGGGCAGCCTCCTCGGGTGTGGTGCCCAGGCCAGGGAACCCATGTGGCCAGCTGGTTACCCACCTAAGCAGATCAGGCCCAGAGGGTGTGTGCTATGGTTTGCCTTGCTGGCGTTGCAGTGCTGGAAGGTCGCCAGTTGTCCGTAGCAGGTGACCTGGTTCTGGGGACTGTTGAAGGAAGGGAAGTGGGCGAGGGCCAAGGCCTCCCCACAGTTCAGCTTCTGGCAGAGAGCAGAGGCTTGCTTGAGATCCCGCTGGCTGTCCTGGCTTTGGCTGTCAACCGTGTGCCACATGCCACGGAAGTAGATCTCCAGCTGGCCTTGACACGGAGAGTTGGAGCCTCCTAGTCTCACCTGGAACACTAGGGGTCAAAGAGGTGGTGGAGGCAGGGTCAGTCTGGGAAGGGCCCTCCGTGAGGGCCCCCCACTGCAGCCCCATCTCTGTGTGGGCCCCCACACCCAGCCAGGTTCCCTTCGGCCCCACAGGCTACCTGCCTTGACCTTGCTCCTGTGAGTTCCTCCTTTGGGACACTGCACGGACATCTCAGAAACTCAAGGTGGGGCTGCTCCTGACCCAGACAGCCCCCTGATGCTGGGCTAGGAGGATGGGGCTCAGACCTCAGAGCCCATGGGAAGTTGGAGCAGAGGGCAGGGGTCATCAGCACCCACTGTCCAGCAGAATCTCCCCACTCCTGGAAATTCTGTCTCAATGGATCCAAGATAGGGCCTGGCGCCTGTTTCTTTTTCTCTCTCTAACTTTTAAAATCAATTTTATTGAGGTCCAATTTACATACAGTGAAATGCACTCTTTTTAAGGTTATTTGTTCAATGGAATTGGACAAATGTGTATATGCCTGTAATCACCAACACACTCTAGATATGGAATATTTCCATCACCCGGAAAGTTCCCTGAATCCAGCCTCAGGCAGCCATTGATCCACTTTATGTCATTAAACATTAGTTTTGCCTGTTCTAAAATGTCACAGAAGTGGACTCATTCAGCATTTTTTCTTTTTTTTTTTTTTTTCCTCCAGTCTGGCTTCTTTGGCTCAGCATTTGAGGTTTTTCCTGTTGCTGGACATAGCAGCAGTTCCTTCCTTTTGATCGCTGAATACGGTTTCATTGTGTGGACAGGCTACAATTGGTTCATCCATTAAGCATTTGGGTGCTTCCAGGGTTTGGCTACTATGAACATTCATGTACTTTGTCTTGGTGTGGGTGCCATGTTCCCATTTCTCTTGGGAGAATACCTAGATGCGGAATTGCTGGGTCACAGGTAGAGACACAACTTGTGTGATTTCCTAAAGCTCCAAGAAGGAAAAACTAAGCATATGTATTTGTATTTGCATAAAGAGATTCTGGAAGGATATGCAAGAAACGAATAAACGTGGTTATTACCTGGGGTGTTAGGGTGGAGGAAGGACTGAGCAGATGGAGGATAGAGATGGAAATGAGATTCTTCATTGTAGATCTTTTTGTATGTTTAAAGTTTTAAGCCAGGCAACTGTGTTACTTATTCAAGAAAAAAAAAAAATTGTTTTGAATGTGAAAAAGTCTTCCAAGTGATTCTGAGGTGGAGGTTTTCCCTGATTGGGAATTTGTTGGTCAGGCTGCTTTTTTTTCTTCCCACAGATGAGGCATTTGGGGACCAGTGCACAGGGCTTGAGCTGGGCAAGGTCACCTTGCCAGTTAGAGCCAAAGAGCCAGGGGAGGGGGCTAGTCCCCACGCCTGATATTGGCATTTTGTAGCTTTCCTTCCAGCAAACTGACTCACTGAATTCTCACCAGGGAAGAGATTTTCTCCCCATTCTACAGGTGGAGGAAATTGGGGCTCAGAGGCCAAGCCACCTGCTAGAGCCCAGATGCCATTGCAGGGTTCCAGGGCCCGGTTCAGGGCCTTCCAAGGCCTCTGTGGCTCTGTGTTTGCACAGTGACTTCATGAGAGCCTCCAGCCACATTTCTCCCCAAATGCACTCAGCCTGATATTATCTCAGGAAATATGAAAAAGAGAGGTCTGTGGTGAAATGAGTCTGGGAAGTGCTGAGCTAAATATTTAACAGGTTTCTTTGCTGCAGGACTTCTCAGAGCCTTTACTAGGCCAGTGTACACTGTCAGTCTCCGGTGGGTGATGTGTTATTGCCTACACTTTGTCCAACGTGTCCCATGGGACCCTGTTCGGGAAACATTAGCCTCTAGGATTAAAGTCCAACTTTAAAGGCAGGACATTCAAGACATTTTACAATTGGGTACAGCCTCTCTCTGCAGCCTCAGCTGCGAACATCTTTGACCAGGGAGCATCGGGCAGGACTAGGTAGGAAACAGGACTTTGCAAGGTGCATCTATAGGCCAGTATGTTTTCTGTGCATGATGAGTGAATCATAATGATAATTATCATGAGAACTAGCATTTGTGAGCATCCACGTGCACACGGGCATCGTGAAGGTGTGTGTGTGTGTGTGTGTGTGCGCGCGAGTGTGTGTGCGTTCACATGCACATATGGGGTGGGGTTCTCTCTCTCTGTTGGGTGGGTTCACTCATGTGGAGGGGCCGGTTTCTTAATTGTAGGAATCCCTACAGCCTGACGGAATCACAGCCCTGTTCCCTCTCTCCCCACCTCCACCCCAGGCCTCTGTGCGATTCTTCCTTACCTGAGTCCTCCTGGTTGGACCTTCTGAAGCAGGAAGTGACTGTGGAAAGGAGAGAGCAGTGTCAGGAAGTGAAGTCTCTCTCCCGCTCCCTTCACCCACAGGCTGAGCAATGGCCTTTTCTGCCTCCCCCTGCCCCACAATTGTAGGGTTCAGGGGTAGGAGTTTTCATACTACCTGTCGTAACCCCTACGTGGATCATGAAATCAATTTAGTGGGCTGCAACCATCAATTTTTTTTCTTGTTTTAAAAGTTTACTTTTTAAATGAACATGCAGTAAAAAGGATTTTCCTTTAGTGCACAATTCTGCAACTGTTAATGAACACATAGGTCTGTGTAATCACCATCCCAATCAAGGCATACAATAGTTCCATCACCCTCAAATTTCCCCCTGCTATCTCTTTGTAGTAATATGCAATATTGCAACCATTGACTTTTTAAAAAATATGTAGTGATGCAACCATCAGTTTTTTTAAAAAATGAAATGGTCTAGAATAGGGGATGCCAGAATGCACCATGAGTTGTAAGGCCAAGGGTTACTTTTTGTGTGTTAGGTTGCAAAGTGAAAATGTCCTGTATGTTGCTTCCAGTCAAAAAAGTTTGAACTCCATAGTTCTAGAGAATCAGGAAATGAGCCAGCAAGGGAATCCAAGACGACCTGGCTACTTTTTAGTGTTCCCAAGGCAGGACAAGAACGACAGCAATTTATCTTTCACAGCTCCCAGTTTCTGAGGAGGATATCGAAGGTCAAAGAGATTTTGATTCAAAGCAATGTCAAAGGTAGCACAGCCAGTTGGCAAAGGAGCCAAGGCCACAGCGCCAGCAAACATGGTCTGTAGAGAACTGGCCTTCTGACTGGCATGGCTCCTGCCTGGGCCCAACCAATAGGAATGTGGGTGATTTGGGAAGTCCCACCTCCTCCCAGCCCCACTGTGGGAAGAGGGGCGTCTTTCAGCAGAGCAGCCTGTGGCTACCCTATCTGTGGTGGGGTGGAGGTTTGATCTGGGTGGGAATGGGACGGGGTGGCACGCCTGTGTGTCCTCAGAGCCTACCCTCCACATTCCTCACCCAGCTTTATCAGTCACAGAACAGGTGTTTTGACTGCCATCTGTCTGACGCATTGACTGACTTCTCAATTGGGAGCGGGACAGCACTGGGTCAGGGTAACTACTTTATGTAGTAAATGGCTGGTTTAAGTTGCCTTTGAGAAAATGTTGCTGGGTGTTGACAAAAAACAACAAAGTGTGTTTTAAAAAGCCTGTTCCTGCCTGAGTGTTCTGAACTGGTAGTAGAATTTTAAGGGGAAACCTGCCCCTGCCAGCTCACCTTCTTCTCCAAACCAAGATTCCTGGTAATGAAGTCGTCATTGCCCTGTAGTGTTTCCCCCGTCTTGTCAAGAGACCTTCATGGTTGTCCTGGGAGTCATGGGTCTCACAAGGGGAAGGTATTTCTCACACAGAGGAAGTGTGGGGCCCAGAGCAGTGACCAGAATTCTGGCCTGGGTGGGAGGGGTTTACCAGCTGTCAATCATCTGATCCGTGCAGTGGTCAGCAGACGCCGGAGGACATGGTGGAGATGTCCACGCTGGCGTGGTGAGAGAGGAGGCAGGAGGCCCTTTGCCTTGCCTTCACCTCTGTCTCCTGTCCTCACTCCCACCTCCCTCTGGACCAAGCTTCCCATTGTGAATGGGGCTGTCTACTTTTAGCTAAGACAGGCTAAGCCACGAAGGCTGAGGCAACTTGAAGTGGCACTTATGGGGAGAGGGAACCCAAAGATCCACCCTTGAGTGCTGTATGACACAGAACGGGTTTTCAAGCACTGACGCCTTTCTCTGCTGCCAGCTCTGCCACTTCCTGCTTCTGGGCCCTGAGGAGCAAGTCTCTTAGTCCCTCTGAGCCGTGGTTTCCTCATCCACAGCATGGGGACAAAAATAGGACCAGCTCTATAGTGACGCTGGGAGGATGAGATGACATAATCTATGTAAAGCACTTAGCATGGTGGCTTCCTGGCCCATGTTCAGTGCTCAGAGCTGCTGCTACTGACTGTGGCACCGGTTGGGCCTGGGACAGGTGTGGGTAGGACTGACGCCTGCCGGGAGCTTTCCCATTGGGAAGAATCCCTGTCCAGGACGCTTGGAGAGCCGGCTCATGGGGCTCACACTTCCCTTTCCCACTTGAGACGCTTGTATTCCCAAAGTCACCTCGGTCAACATTCATTATGAACAGAAGCTACCAATTATTGAGCACCTACTGTGTACTTGGTGCCAGGGGTGGTTCCTTACAGACGTCATTGTCAGTCTCTCACACAGCACCACAATATGAGTTGAATATGTTCTAGGAATAGATGCTGGCAGAGGACAAATGTCCCGTCCGGGGCGATGCTGCCAGCAACTGACTAATCCTGGGTTTGCGCCATAAGCCTGCCTCCTAAACCCAAGCTCTTTACTTTCTGCGACCCAATCGCGCCTTCAAAGTGCCACGTTTGGGGATGCAGAGGTGAACATGACCTAGAGCCTGACCCTGAGGTGCTTGGGTTCCGAGACCCTGACGCCCCTGGGGGTAAGGACTGGGCCTGATCGTCCTGGCGGATGTCACACAGAACGGCTCCAGCCCTGCTCAGAGAGCACTCTCAGGAAAGACTGAGCAAGCTGAAGAACCAAGGACAATTCTAGAAAAGAAAATCTCCCACTGAGAACGCCATCTATGCGTTCTGGGGCTCCGCCTTCTTCTGGGTGCCGTCTGTCCTCTGTGGAGCAGCACTTCCTGTCCTGTCCCTCCAGCACCATCATGACTACCACCACTGCCAACACTTTCGTAGTTTGCACCAGGCATGTCTGTATGAGACCTTTCTCACACTTCACCCAGCTCAACGAAGTAGGTGCTATTATTTGGATCCCCGTATTATAGATGAGGACTGAACGAGATTCGCTAACTAAGTAGCTGGTGAGAGCTGGGGTCGGGATCCGAAGTCGGGCCATCTGGCACAGATTTTGTGCTTTTTGACCTCTGGGCCAAGCTACTCTGTTTCACCAATTCTTGCATGTTCTTGGTGTGTAAACCTCATGAAAGGGAATAAACCCGTGATTCTGTTCAGTCAGTGAAACATGCCATGGAGAAGACTTTCCCACGAACTTGTTGTGTGATATTGGCAAGCCATTCAACCTCTCTGGGCTCAGTTTCCTCATCTGTAAAATGAGGAAGTTAGCGTCCACGATCCCTCACCTTCCTCCTGGTGCAAACACCTATGACCTCGAATCTTTAGTTTCTGAGGTATCTCAGGGAACGGCAGGGGGTGGGCAGAGGTGGACAGTGACATGCGTGCCTGGGGGTATCCTGGGTGCTTATTCATTCTGTCTGTTCAGGGAGGCAGTCCGGTTTTGATTGTCCTCAGCTTATTTTCATTCTTTTAACTGCTTTGCTCAGGGTTCGAACCAATGCCGTCCTTCCCCTGAACCTGGCAGACTGTGATTGGGGTCCCTCTGACCCCCTTCCTGCTACAACTTACCCTCTGGCCCCTGCCTGCAGCCCGAGGCCTGAGGATCTGCTGCGGCAGAACCTGAGGACAGAAGCCTGACGACCCTGGAGACCATGAGGGACACGAGACATACAAGCATTATGCCATTTCCTAACCTGCCGTCCACAAGGACACTCCAGCAGCTGGGGCTGGGAACAAGAATTCTCCGAAGACCGCTTCCCTCCCCGGCCAAGCTCCCCTGGAAGCCCCGTAGTGTAGGACTGAGCCTGGCCACGTCCAGGCGAAGCTCAGGGCCAGAAAGCCAGGGAGGGTTAAAGGCCTCTCCTTGAGCACCTCTGTCATTTCTGCATTTGTGGAGATTTAAGCCTTTAGACCTGCCTGCCCCATGAAGTCTGTGTCAGGAGTAGACGGATTCTTGAAGGCAGCTGAGACATTTATATCCTCATCCCTACCTCCCCTCTCCTCTTCCCCACAACATGCCGGGTGGTTCTCACCCTGACTCTGTATGGCAACCCCGCAGGCCTCGATAGGACATGGGTGAGTTTATTTGCTCTGACCAGTGTTTAAAATTTGAGGGGCCGTTTTTAAAAAATATTTTTGTTTTGTTTTGTGTTGTTTTGCTTTATGTAAAAAAATCCCAAGATCCAGATGTTTTTGAAAAATTGGTCGTTCTGTCATCCTAGGCCGTGTCACTGCCAGCCCCAGGCAGTGGCCTGTCCTTTCTGGTCTGCCAGCGCCCCTGAGGCAGCCTCCTGTCACCCTGCCCTGCTTCTGGAGAGCCCCCGGCTTCAAACACAGGATGGTCTCTGCAGCAAAATGTATGAATTTTCACACTGAGCTGGATGCGTCAAGATTATAAATAGCCTCCTATTCACAGGTCAGGGTTTGCATCAAATGTGCTTTCCATTTACATATATTTTTTGGGTTTTGGAATTGCAGATGAGCGTTTGCGGACCTGTGTGATCGGTCCCACTTTACAGTACTCAGCAGAGCCAGGATTTATAAAGCCCAGGCTGGCCTGCCTGCCTGGATCCAAGGGAGCCTGCGTTGGCAGCCCCTACACACTGGGACATGGAGGCCAGGATGTGGCCTGCTGAGGGTCCAGTGGGTACCCAGGTCCAAGACGGTGGGGGGTGGATGGGACATTACTGATGATGACAGCAGCGACAGTGAACGTGGATTGAACGCTTACCCTCCACGGACCCCAGGGCAAGCAGAGGTTTGTCACAGGAGACCCCATTTCAACTCCAACAGCCTCATAGGAGGGGGCTGTCATCACGCTGTTTCCCAGATAAAACAATGGACTGAGTTTGTGTGGGTTGAAGTCAGACGGCCTGTTTGTCAATGATAAAACAACGATCCCCCTAGTCGTCTGTGAATGTCTCATAGATTTACAGCAAATTCCATATGTCTGCCGACCTTTGGGGGCATTCTGGGTTCTCCTTTCTCCTCTGATGACAGGCTGTCCCTGCAGGTCAGAATCCCCTCTTTCCTGAGCCGACACTGGTGAGGGAGCCATGTCTAACCAGCATCTATATCGGGGCGTCTGGGAAACAAAGATCACAAGGGCCTAAATTCTGTTTCTCAGCCAGAGCTCCAGATGAAGTGGTTGCTTTATGATTAGGAGGCTTTTTATGTGCAAAACACTCAGAGAATCATGCTGGGCTAATGCCAGGAGAGCCCCCAGCATGGAGTCCCAGGAAGGAGTCTCTAATTTGGCTCACCCAGGAAAGCGCTCACCCAGGATAGCAAGCAGATTTCGGGCAGAAGGAATGACCTTCACGATTTAGCTGGCTGTTGCTCTCTCTCCCTGGTGGCCTGGTGTGTCTAATTGAATTTGCATGCATTTCATGCTACATGTGTGTCTCCACTAATTGAATTTGCATGTGTTTCATGCTACATGTGTGAGCTACATGTGTGGCTCACAGTAGCAAGCCTTTTGTGTTCAGAGCTTCACATATCCCAAAGCTGTCACACACAGGGGCTCATTCTTTCCACCCACAGCCCTGTGTAGAAGGGACCACGCTCGCCTCCATTTTCAGATTAGGCATCTGAGGTTCAGAGAGGCTGAGTGATTTGCCCAAGGTCACACAGCTCGCTGGTGGTAGAGTCAGGGCAGAAACCCCATCCCAATCACTTGACAGGGCCCCCCATGGGAGTCTACCACTGGGAGACCCCAGAGCCTGCTCACCCTGTGGTACAGATAGGGGAAACTGAGGCAGAGGAGAAGGAGGGCAAACTCCGGAAGCCTCTATGGGAGTCTAGTGGCTCATAGGACCCTTGTAATTTCTGCAAACTGCCACCAGTTTCCTATCCTGTTTCCACCACATCCCTACCAGTTGTGTCTCCCAGGGAGGAGGGAGAATTAGGGTCCCTCTGGGAGCCGTGAGAGCCCAGCTCCGTAAGGGTACAGACTGATGATGATGACAGTAGGGGTGATAATAGAAATTACAGAGGAAGTGGCACAGGGCCACCATCCCTTATTTGGAATTCAAAACCCAAATCAAAAGTCTTTCTAACGCATTTGGCCAGAGGGTATTTGTAGCCTTTAGGGGTCCCTCTGAGTGTGTGAATTCATGCTTCATTGCAGAAGTGGGAATGGGTTTCATTAGGGGGTGTTCCCTGAGACCCCATTGGTGTGTTATGAGCTCAGCACATGCACAATTTACCTTCTACAATCTGAGAAATTCTGAATCCCGGAACTCATCTGGCCCGAGGTTCAAGATAAGGCCTTGTGGACCTGGAGAGGTGAGAGTTACCATTTCTCTCGAGGACACTCTGCACACTTTCTCCTCTGCTCAGTTTAACGGAGAAAAAGCCCCAGTCCTCACAGACGCCCCACAGCCCCCTCCCCACCAGCCTGTGGCCCTCTGCCAGGAGTCCTCCCCAGGCCCACACAGTGTCCTCACTCCCTCACTAGTATTAGCTAGTATTAGCTAGTATTAGACTAGTATTAGCTCAAACATTATCTTTTCGTGTGGCCCACTATCCCCCCAGGTACAGCATGCCCCCCCAGCGCTCCAAATCCCCCAGCCCATACCAATCTTGATGCCAAACACCCATACAATCACTAACCTACCATGTCTCTTATCTGTCTGCCCATCACACCTCGACTATTATGTTGTATCCACCAGGCGGGGGTTTTCATTGCTCACTGCAGTGCCCCCAGCACTTTAGAACGGTGCCTGGCACATAGTGGGTACTCAATATATACTCAATATATAAACGAATGACTGAATTAGATTTAATGACTGCATTGAATGCTATTGTCCTTTGAGGCGGGCACAGTGGTTATCCCCATTTTATACATGGGAAGGCTGAGACTCAGGTGTCCTTGTCATTAGTGAGTGGTCAAGTAGAAATCAGACCCAGATTTGTGCTGCTCCAAACCCCACAGGCCTTCACGCATGTGCACACAACACACATGCACACACGACACACACAGCATGAATGCACACAGCACACACACATGCTCACACATACACTCACATGCACGTACGCACACACAGTAGGTGTTCAGTCAGTTTTGTCAGGTAGAGTTCGAGTTCTTCCCTGGTTGCTGTGTGGAAAACCCCTCTGAACTGCTGGAGCAGAGTAACCAGAAGGGCCAGTGTCGGTCCCTTAGGCCCCTGGTCCCTCCATTCCTCACTGGGGCTGCTGAGGCCTGCCTAGAGCCAGCAAGGGCCTCAGCCTCTGCAGCCAGGGACAGTGGGCTGGGCGGCCTGCTTGCAGCTGGAGCCCCCCGCCTCTGCCACTTGGGCTGGGACAGCCCCTCAGTGAACTCGGTCACTTATCTCAACCATTGCTGTTTCCTTGGTTGCACTTATCACAATATTTGTAAATATTTTGGGCGGTCATTTACTTGTGTTCTCTAATGGGTCTCCTCTGTTAGCCTGGTACACACAGTACCAGATCCATGATGGGAGGGACTCCTGTCTTGTTCATTGCTGTATCCCCAGTGCTTTGCACTGAGCTGAACACATATTAGATGCTCAATAAATACTTGTGGATGAATAAATGAAGGAAGGAACGGCCTGTGCAAGAGTGTTGGGGAACAGGAAGACTGGTGGCTAAGCCAACGTCTGGTAAGGCTCTCCTCCCTACCAGGCCCTACCTCCCCTTATTTCCTGCTGACTCTGATAGTAATTATTATTATTATTAATGCTTATTAAGCACTTACTCTACTGTGTGCCAACATTCTTGCTAAAGCTGTACGTGCATTGGTTCATTTAATCCTTATAAATCTCTGTGAGGCAGGGACCATTACTTTATTCCCATTTTGCAGAGGAGAAAACTGGTTTCCAGATAGGTCCAAGGTCACCCAGCTGGCAAGTGGCAGACTGGAATTCAAACTGCAGAGTCCATGACTTTCTCACACCCCAGTGCTGGCTTCTGGAGTCCCAGTGGCTGGTCTTGCCCCGGCCACGCAGTGGTCAGGGCCGCCTCCCCACCCTACCCCTAGTAGGTGAGCCCCAGGCAGGTTAAGGCTCAGGGCAGTGGCAGAGGGGAGCAGCTATGGGAAGCCATGATCACTGTGACCGCAGGCATGCCATGGACATCTTCTGCCTACAAAGGTCCCCAAGTCACTGGTACAGCGGAAGGCCAGCCAGGAGGCCGCAGCATACCCAGGGCTGTGTTGGCAAGGTGTCTCTTCTTGCAATGGCTGGAAGAGTGCCGGTGCTGTTTGCCTCCATTCCCAGACCTGGCCCTTGATGACCCCCAGTCCTTGGTGGCTGCATATCTGCTTGTAGCGGTTGTGTCTGGAGGCCATTTCCCTGCTTGTGGGAGTGGCTTTGGTGGGTCTTTGCTCTTAGCTAAGGGTACAGAGGGGCCTCCATGAGAGCAGGAGTTCTGGGCTCGTGTCGGCTCTGCTGCTCACTAGCTGCTGTGCCCGGGGCTTGTTACTAGACTTTTCTGGATCTCAGTTTTCCCCACTGTAAAATGGGGACCATGGGACTCCCTACATCATAGGATATTGTGGAGCTTACAGAAGAAAATGGCTTTAAAGGCATTTTGTAAGCTGTGGCCCACTGAGCAGTAGGAATGTTTATTACACATTTAAACACACACACACACACACACACACACACAGAGTGGGAACCACATGCTCCTGGGGTTCCAGATGGTTCCCGTTGTGCTCGGGGTGAAGCCTCTGCCTACAAGTCTTCCTGACTCTGGGCTCTGTTGGGCAAAAGGGCCTGCATGGTCTGGCCAGGAGCCTCACCCCTGATGGGATTCAGGTCTCCCACGGAGCAGGACCTATACCTCCATACCCAGCGGGGAGCGTGGCCAGCCCCCTGACCCAGTGGGGCCAGAGGCCACAGATGAGGGGTAGGAGGGCGGGCGGCAGGTGGAGGTGTTAAGGGCCTGGTCCTAGGACTCCCCAGGGCCAAAGAGGTCACAGCAGCTCCGCAGGAGCGTCCCTGAAGGCGGCCAGGGACCCATCTCTAGGCCTCTGCCCTGGGGACAGAAGGCATTTTGTACCTCCTATTGGTCCACGTAAGAATAGACATATAAATGTGTGCACATGTGCCAATACCACATATATGGGGGACAGTAAGTCTACATCTGGAGGCATGTCCAGCCCATGAAAACACACACACACACACACACACACACACACACACACCTATTTACACACACATTCACACCTACTCACACCTGCACACCAACTTCTCTGCGAAGGACTGAGGGTCCCCGCTGAGACCTTTCCTTCCAAACTGGGAAGGCTCAAACTCCCTCCCGTCCTGGAGTCAAGCACCTCTCTCCCCCGCCACACCTTCCAAACCCTTGAGAGGTTGGTCAGAGCTCATCCAGTTCACCCCTGCATGTTATAAATGGGAGATGGAGGCCCGGAGAGGCTTGGGGACGTATCTGAGGTCACACATGGCCAGGCTTAGAACCCAGGGCTCAGGCCGGAGCACGTACCCTGCCATTCCCTGCTCCCCACCCGTCCTCCTCACTGGCCAGTGTCAGTGATGGCCCCAGCAGCAGGGCTCCGGGCCTGAGCTAGTGTCCCAAGTCCTTGGGGATGGAGGACTGCCAACTTCCACCATCCCACCCCCAGGCCCCAGCAAGCAGAAGGCCCAGATTGTTTCCACAGTGGTCTATGGGGGACAGGTTCGGAAGTCTCTCCTCTGGACCGAGTGTGTGCTCACACCGTGGCTGGCAGGCCTGGCTGGGGCACCGAGACAGAAGCAGAGGGGCTAGGAACTAAGATGTTCTTCTTTGACATCTGCTTAGGTGCGTCCTCAGAGGCCGTCCCCAACCTGCGTCAGCCAATCTGCCCAGAGCATCATTGGAACTGCCCAGGAGATGGCGATTTTCTGGTCTCCAGAGGCATCCAAGTAAAGGCTGGATGCTCATGGGGCAGGGGGACCTGCAGGGGGAAGCCCGCACGAGTGGGGGCTGGACGACTTGATTTCTAGGCTGAGTCTGATTTATCATGGATCTCGCCTGGAACGGTACAGTAAGGCCCTCAGCAGGCCGAGAGAGAAGCAGAGTTGGGGTACTGGGGTGGGACAAGCGGGGCTGAGAGCTGAGCAGGGGCTGTTGGCCCCAACCCCCCCGTGGTGCTCCAGAGAGGTGACAATGTGGACCCCAGAGACAGACCAAGGGAAGAACTGACATTTCTTCCTTGCACCCTGAGCCCAGATACCGTGGCAGACGCCCCAGCGGGGTACTCACCCAGCATCCCCAGCAGGAACAGGGTAGCCAGCGGCGGTTGCTGAGACCCCATGGGTGCAGCCTCCTCCTGCCTCAGTTTCAGCAAGCTTGGCACCGGTGGATGAGGCTGTCTGGCCCCTGGCCCTGTGTCTTCGTCTCAGGGAGGAGGGGAGGAGCAGGCAGGCTCCGGTAGGGGTGGGAGCTAGAAGTGTGGGGCCTGCGTCACCCACGTTTGAAGTTGAACTGTCAACTTCCTCCTGGTAAAACCACCTGTCCCAGTTTGAATGGCAGGCCTGGCTTCTGCCAGCTTCCTGCCCGAGGTGCCCAGGGCTGGTGCAGTGCCCTGACCACGACACACTGGTGCAGGGCTCCTGGGATGGAGGCAGCCTGGCGCCACTGAGGGCAGGCCTGAGGGGATTGAGGGGCGGGGGTCCCACCAAGATGGTGCTGAGCTGTGCTGGGGTGGTGGGAGGTGGAAAGTGGGAGCAAATGATACCCTCCTCTCCCCTTACGGGGATGGGGTGGGAGTTGGAGGTGAATGCCCACCGGTCAGGTGGTATTTAACCAGCAAGCACAGGAGAGGGCTCCTCTAGGAGTGCTGGGCCTTTGTCAGTGTGTGTGTGTGTGTGTGTGTGAGATCTCTGTGCTGATGTTGCTCCCAGAGCAGCTGGAATCAACCTCTGGCCTATTGAGAAAGAGGCAAAGTAGATGGGGGGAGCCTGAGACGGAGGAAGGGCTCCTGCCCTCCAGGGCCTGGGCACATCCTGGCAGGGTAGACTGAGGCCCAGACCCAGGCTCCTTCGGGCTTCTTGTAGTCTGAGCCATTCATGGCAGGCAAGGGGACATGAGGACAGCTGAGTATGAAGGTTGGAGGGCAGGGGTCTGAGCCAGCTCCCAGTGGCATCTCCCACATTCCCCCTCTTCCCATCAGCTCCCGGTGCTCCATGGCTGGTGGGGGATGGTGCTGTCCTTCCGCCGGCCAATCAGATCGTCTCAGCAGCTGCCCAAGATGTCACTTAGCTCCCCAGTGTTCAACATTTCCCAGGCTCACTTACTTGAGGCCTGGAGGATTTCGGGTGCTTGAATCATTTCACCGAAGGAAAGAATTGAGGCCTGGGATCAAGGACCGAGGACTCCCCCAACAGGTGTGATTGGGGGGTCACACCCACCATCTCAGGCAGGATTGTGAGGGGCCTCTTCATCTCCTCAGAGGCACTATTGCCTCAGCCCTTCCAGGCCCTGCCCCTGCCCTCACAGCCATCCCTCCTGTCCTGTGGCTCTGGAATTCCCATACTTTTCATTCATTCGTTCCTTCTTTCATTCATTTATTCATTCATTCAACAAATCTTTGCTCCAAGCCAAGCACCGGGGACACAGAGAGGAATGCTCCCTGCCCTGCGTACACTCCAAAAACCCCTCTGGGTAATTTTTTCCCTAAAGACTGGGTGTTTAGGAAACTTTTCTTGGTCATACTAGCTGAGTGTGTTCAGTGGCCCTTCATCGCCTGTTTCATCACACTCACAGTTCTAAAGGAAGAAAGGATTTCATTGAGCACCTACTGAGCCAGGGGCGTGGCCTCTTTTCATTTTCCCAATCATCATGGGAAGTGGGTGGAGTTTTCCATCGAACAGATGAGGAAATTGAGGCTCAGAAAGAACCAAACTTGGCCTCTGGAGGTCAAAACTGAGATTTGAACCCACGTTTCTCTCAGTTTACAACGCTTGCCACAACCCCCACCCCCACTTAACAAAAGCAAAGAAAACAAACAAAACACTTGGCTTTCTATTTGATCTCAAAGTCTTCATCATAGGCAAGGTTATGGTTTCTAATCTTTTTTGCTTGTTTTTGGGAAATGGAAAGCAGCTCAAGGCTGCCGTCCAGCCCTCTGGGGTGGGCACCTGCCCCCATCCCAGTGTAAGGGGTCCCTGCACTCCCAAAGCCTTCCCCCACTTTCCAGCTGCTGCCCCTAGGCTCCCTCCTCTGCCTCCTGCCCCCCTACCTCCCTGCCCCCACCTCCCATTAGTTACCCCTCTCTTCACCCCTCCCAACCTCTAGGCCCACTGTCCCCCTCGCAGACCCCAGATCCCTGGCGGTAGTTTCCTGTCCTCATCACTCTCATTTTCCATGACACAAGAGGAAGTCAGCTGAGCCGGGCTGGGTTTTCCATGCCGCCCAGCGGGGTGGAGGCCAAAGGTGGGGGCGGGGGAGGGGTTAGCAGCCCCCAGGGCCAGGCATCAGTACCTCCTTGGCCTTCCCTGGAGAGGCACCTGCCTGTTGCTCTGGCCACACCAGGTAACCACGGGGTGTGTGTGCATCTGTCAGTAAGTCAACCCCACGCCGCCTCAGCCTCTCTGGGCTCTTTGACTCCCCAGCACCCCCAGGATTTGTCCTCTTCACCAGGGCAAAGGGGGCACAGCATTCGCTTGGGGAAGGGGGAGGAGCTGAGGGCTGGGAGGGAGGGAGGGGCATCAGGAGGAGAGGAGGGAGGACGGGAAATGTGACTTGTGCTTAGTAGGACCTCAGTGTTGAATGAATAAATGAATGCGTATAAGATGATTCCCAAAGACCAGAGGATGGCCTGGTGGCCAGAGGAGGTGCCTCAGCTCTGAGATGGGAGCCAAGAGCCCTGCAAGTATTTGTTTGTTGAATGACTCAGTGACCTGAATCTTTTGAAACCTGTATTTGGTAGCCTGGAAAGGGGGGACCGTTGAGGAGAGCAGGCTTTGCAGCACCCCCACCCTAGCTCAGAAAATGCATCCCCTCCCCCAGCTTTGTTCCTGCTCAATCATATCATGGGTGGGGGGTGGTGAGAAGGGAGAAGGAGGGACACAAGAATGGGGGCTGGCCCAGGAGGGCACCTGTGTTCCGGTTCCACCTCTGCCCCAAATTGCCATGTGGCCACTCAAAGCCTCAGCTGACTTATCCATAAAATATGGGGTTGGATGATCCCAAGGCCAGGTGTCTTATTTTAGGAACCCCAGAGTTGGTAGGGGGATTTGTCTGTTCTGGGACCTGGAGGGTTTGACTCTTTCTCCTGAGCGAGAGGGTGCCAAGTGCTGGGGCTTTTGGGGACGAGCAGAGGGCAGAGCATTGGGGGGTGCACTGGATGGGGCGTGCTGGCTCTGTACAGTGGCTCAGTGTGTGCACATTTCCAGTCCCCGGTGGGAGCGGGGCCCAGAGAGTGCTATCAGACAATATTGGCCTTGCATCCCCGTGGTGAAACCTTGAGTCAATGACTCACGTGAGTCACCTAAACTCATCTGTAAACTGATGGTTTATGGTTTGAAGATGAAGCAGACTAACCCGTGCAAAGAGCCTAGCATAATCCCAGCTCCAGGCACCATGGTTACCTGCATAACCGTAACCGTGTTAGGAGGATCATTTCAGGGTGGGGAGGATAGGTTTTGAGGGTCCAGAAGCCTCCTTTCCATTCTGACTAGGTGGGCAACCTTGAGCACGTCATTTCCCCTTTCTGAGTCTGATTATCTTCCTCCGTAAGAATGGGATAAGGCTCGATCCCTGTATTGCAGGGCTTCTGGAAGTTGCATTCTAATGGTATGAAGGGCTTGTAAACCCTATTGCTGCCCTGTGAATGTGAGGGCTGGGCCACCCCAGCCTCCTCGCAGGGGCTGTGTGCATGGAGGCCCAGCAGATGCCCTGGAATGAGCTGACCGGCCATTCTCACTCCCACCCCCACCGGGCCTGCTGCAGGCCTCCCCGTGGAGAGTGTGCAGGAAACACATCCCACAGCCCGTGGCCCCACGGTGCGTATGAATCACATGTCTCAAGGACTCAGCGTTCGTGGTTTCTCTTCTCTTGCTTCTGTAAGTAATTTTGGACTTACTCAACTATGGAGCCTGTTTGATTGAGAAAATAAAGCCACCTAGTAGATACAGTAGGATAATTGTTAATCGAGCCCATTTTTCAGATGTAACTGAGGGTCAGAGAGGTTGTGTGAATTCTCCAAGGTACACAGCTAACCGACAGTGAGGTTTGGCTGGACCCCCAGGTCTCCTGGCCTGCGGACGATCCTTTCCCAGCACAGCCTCTCTCACTCTTCTCAGGCTGGTGCTTCCCCTGCGTTTTTGGGGCCTCGGAGGCCCACAGACCCAGCTGTGTGTCCTTGGCCCATTGCTAACGCTCTTGGAGCCTCAGATCCCTTCTGTGAAATGGGCAGAACAGAGCCTGTTTTGAGGGTTCAGCATTTCTAAAGTCCTTGGTGCTGTTGGAAGCTCTCTTTTTTTATCCAACCCAAGCCTTCTCTCTCCAGCACCCAGCACCTACCACAAAGCTATTTCTAGAACAAATGAATGAATGAATGACAAGGAGGCTTTCAGCATGGATACATGAAACAGACTGACAAGCACTGCCTCCCCCCGCCCACCCCCAACCCGAGCTTTCAGTCTACTGGGAGACCACCCGACAGGCAGCTGGGATGGCAGCTGGGACAGCGCAAGAGAAGGGCTGGGCCTAAGGGAGATGCAGGAGGAAGTGGGTCTAATCCATCCTCTGGGAAAGTCCAGGAAGGATTCCTGGAGGGGGCAACATCCGGGCTGAGATCCAAAGGGTGAGTAGGAGTTTGCCAGTTTGGCAGTAGGATTGGTGTTCCAAGCTGAAGGCAAAGCCTTCTGGGTTCTATTAGCGCAATAACTATGTTACTACAGGTGAGAAGGGTCTAGAAGTTGGGGGACCTGGGCATCATTCCTGACTCAGCCCCTCACCCGCTCTGTGCCCAGGGGAAGCACCAGCTTGAGAAGAGAGGGAGAGGCTGTGCCTAGGGCTGTGTGTCTCTCCCAGGCCTCGGTTTATCTAAGAAATAAAGGAGCTACACCAAATGGTCTGTGATTCCTCAAACTGGGAGTAGAGACTTGGGATCTTATTTTAAAAATACCATTTTCCAGAAGCTGAAAAATCGAGACAGCCTTATTTTTGAAAAACAAAATAGCAAAAGCCACATTTTTAAAAGCTCATGCAGTGTTACGTTTAAAGAGCTCTCCTATACTCCCCAGGGTGCAAGGGAATATACATGAGGGTGTTTAGACCACCTAGGAACAATGAAAAATGGGAAGAAAGGGCTCAGGGCAAATCAGTCCCACCCCAACTCCACTCTGGAGTGTGATACAATCTTCAAGTAAGAGGACAGAACCGCAATGTACTGACATGGAGAGGCGGCCGTTCTGTTCAGGGAAAAAACAGAAATTTCAGGACAGTTTGTGTACTGCAATCTTATTTCCATTAAATATAAAAATATGAGTGAATTGAAAAGTCAGATACAATGTTTCTACATTCACAGAAAAAGGTTTTGCAGAATAGTCTTCAAAATAATGATAGCACTAATTGTGGGGGAGAGGGTTCAGTAGAGATGGTAGAGTGAGGTTCGTTTGGGCTTTTGTTTTCATTTTATGCACTTCTGTATTTAGTTCTTTTCAAAGAATGTATATTATGATTTTATGATAAAGTAAAACAATGTAAAAGGGATCTGCAGAAAATCTTTTAAAGAAAAGCGTCCCATGTATTTATTTGTATAGTTATAATATATTAAGGAAAATTATATTATAAAAATATTATATACATTATATATAATATATAATTACATATAATTATATGATTATATATTATATAATATATGATCATATAATTATATAAATATTTATATATATTTATAAATATTTATATAATTTTAAATATAATTATATAATTTTATAATTATATTTATATATAAATTTTAATATAATTTATATATATTTATAAATTATATAAATATATATTATATAATTATATAATTATATAATTATATATTGTATATCATTATATAAAAATATATATTATATATAATATATTATATAATGTATAATATTTTTATGATATAATTTTCCTTAATAATAAAAAGAATGAATGTTTACCGAGAAAAATCAGCAAATACAGAAGAGTATAACGAAAAAATAAACCACCCACAATTTTACTGTTCAATGGGACCTTATATGTGTTAACATATAAGGGCATATATTTTCATTCTTTTTGCGATTTATACTTATAATTATACTTTGTTTCAAAATTAGTATCAATATATCTTTATATGTAAAAGATATATATGTATATATAATATATAAAGATATATACACACAGATGTTTTTCTACACAAATACATATATTTATAACTTGCTTTTTCTCTTAAAATATATCTTGAGTGTCTTCCCATGCTATAGACTTGTATAACATGATTTTTTTAAATGACTGTACATTAGCTAATATATAAAAGTCCTGATGTTTGTTTAACTTCATATTACTGGACATTTGTGTTATTCTCTCTCTCTCTCTCTCTCTCTCTCTCTCTCTCTCTCTCTCTCTGCTGTTAAAAATAACTCTATGGTAAATAATTTTGCACAAGCGTCTTTTTTCATATCTTTATTTCCTTTAAGTAGAATTATTTGATCACCCCAAATTAGTTCTGGTAAATCTGAATTCTGATTGGCTGAATTTACTTAAAAGGAGACAGACTGAACAGGTTTACAACCATTTTCAGGGTCAAGTATTTTTAATTCTGTGAGTGTGCACTCTGGGACCCCCTGAAAGTTAGTAAGGGAGGGGTCCAGGCACACCCCAGAGGGCAAACTTGAGATATTATTAAGGCATTGTTCATGATTTATTGAGTGTCCAGGGCTCTCCCATGATGATGTCTGTTTGTCTAGTGATCTGGACCCCTGGGTGGGAGGTCCTGAAGAGCTGAGGCCACTGGCCCTGTTTTAGAGATGAGGAGCCTGAACTGAGAGAGGAATGGAAGAGCCCAAGTGTGGTCAGTTTGGCCTGGGAAAGAGGCTGGTCAACAGAGGCAGCTCTCGTCTGGTCTGGGTGTGGCGCAGGGCCTTCCACCCAATCCTTACCCACACGGAGCTCTCACCTGGATGTGCATGCCAGCAGGCCCCAAAGCCTCCAAACGGGTTCCATGTCCTTAATTTCTTTAGCCTTACTGAGGGCAGGGCCGTGTTTGTTGACCCTATGAGATGGTCTGGAAGTAAGTATTTATCGGCTCTGTACGCGGTGATAATGGCAACGGTGATGAACATGGTGGTGAAGGTGGTGGTGTGATGATGTTAATAATGGTGATGATGACGGTAGGATGATGACATCGATAATGAAGATGATGATGATGGTGCTGATGATGTCAGTGAGATTTGTGATGATGATGGTGATCACGGTTACCATTAACTACGGGCCTTTGCAGCCCTAGGGCCTCTGAGTAACTCATTATCTTGTCTTTTTCCAGCGTGAGTATGCCACCATCACTGGGATGGAGAACGCTTTGAGGTGGCTCACAGATGAACATCTTTATCTTAATAGTTTTGTGTTTTAATTTATATTAATTTAATATACTAATGTGAGGAGGAAGACACTTTCCTCTACCTTTCTAGGTCCTTTCATCTGGTCTAATAATTAATTAGACATGAGACAGACTAACAAAAGAAAAGGACCAAATAAATTACATACATATGTGGGGGAACTCCACATATATGAGAGAGTCAGAGACCTCACATATGACAAATTCAGAGACAGACACTTAAAATTAGGTCTTTATGGCATTCCAAGCTAAGGATGAGGTAAGGCGCCTTGAACTTGAGAGGGAAGGAAGGATGGATGCAGGATAAGAAGAGCAGATGTTCAGTGATTATACATTCACCCTGTCCTACAGATATGTCCTACAGATATGTCATTATTTCTGGTAATAACTTATTACGGGCAAGTCCCCAATTTAAGTTCTTTGAGGGAGAGGTGAAAGTTTCTCTTAGGCTCACAGGGTCTCAATTGACTCAGTTTAAAATAATCCATGTGCCAAAGTGGCACATCCTGGGGAGGCCTGTTCTGAACGTCTTCTCTAGAAAATAGGTAATTAACACACCAAACACATGATTTAGTAGTGACATAAAGTTTTATTTTTAGAGTATTTAGGTAAAACTACTGAGTTGATTTAAAAGAAAAATATTAATACTTGGTACTTGGAAAAGCCCTATATCGTGATGGTGGAATTAAAATGGTTGACATTCGGGACCGTTAGGGGCAGATACCATTGTCATCCCTATTTTGCAGAGGAGAGAGTGGAGACTGAGGGTTTAATTAGCGTGAGATCACCCAACATGCAAGTGGCAGAACTGGGATTTCAACCAAGCTGTTAAATTACAAAAACATTTTATATAAATATAGGATACACACAGAAAAGTGCTTATATCATACATGCATAGCTCCAGCGACTTTACAGACTGAACACACCAGTGTTACCAGCAACCGGGTCAAAAAACAGAAACTGACCAGCACCCAGAAGACGCCCTCAGGTGCTTCCTCCCAACACTCCCCACTCCCTGCCCAGGTATCCACTCGCCTGACTTCTCTCATCATAGATTTTTTTTTGCCTGTCCTTACTCTTTATCTAAATGGTATCACACAGGTTGTACTTTTGTGTGTCTGGCTTTTTTTCACTCAACATTACACTCGGGAGATTCATCCACGTTACTGTGCATAGTAAGAGCTTGTTCTTTTTCGTGGCCATGTAGTATTCCATTGTGTGATGATTGCACAATGTATTTACCCATTCTACTGTAATAGGCACTTGGGTCATGCAAAGTCCATGTTTTTTTAACCTTGAGGCTCTGCGGCCACCCACAAATACCTACACATCACATTGTAAACTGGACTTGCTCTAAAGAGCTAGAGATCAAGTCGGGGTGTGAACACACAAACCCACAATTGCAGAGGCAGGTGCTTTCCTAAGTGCAGGGCTGCCTTGAGGTGGCCTGGGTGGTGAGCGGTTCGGACAACCTTAATGCTCTCTTGTGGCATTGCACTTTACAAAGCACTTTTCCCAGCAGCATCTCCCCACCCCAGTCAGGGGAGAGGGTGCATTGTCCCCTTGCTAGAAACGAGGAAACTGAGGTGGCAGGAAGTGACTCCAGCACCACATGGTGAAAAAGAAACAAAACCAGGATCTGAACTTGGATCTCATGATACTACGTGTTTGGCTATTTGCACCTGCTTACAGCTGCCTGGTAAAGCTGGGGGGGCTTGTCAGGCCAAGTAGATCCTCTTAGTCTGGAGATTTGAGCAGCCTTCTGAGAAGGATTCAAAGCTCAAACAAGCCCCTGGCTTTTTGGAGTGAGAAGCTGACTTCCTTTGAGCCTCACTTTATTTCATTTGCAAAACAGGGGCCGTCTGTGCTCCCCTGCAGGGGGAGGACTGAGGTCCCTTGTGGGCATTGACAGTGCCTGACTGGTCCTCACTGTGCCTTGAACTTTCACATTCATTGTTGTAGTCAATTTCATAACCACGCTGGAAGGAAGGCAGCGCGGATAACTTTTGCCCCCGTTTTTCCGAGAGGTGCACTAACCTGCCCATAGTAACAGGGTGGGTTAAGTGACCAACAGGGACCCAGCCCTCCCCATGACACTGGGCCTTGTCCACCAGGCAGGCCTGCTTTTAGGACATGGCCAGCCCTGGGGTCTTGGAGCCTGAAACAGGGGATGTGGAGACCCAGAGATGTCAGGGGCATCCCCAGGACACACAGCAAGAAGGGTCAGGCTGGATGGGAGCCCATGGCTCCTGCGTGCCCCTATCTGCAGGATGGGGCCAGTACGGGGAGGCTGGAGGATGTGTCACCGAGAACCGCAAGGCAGACTAGTTCTAGGGCAGCCTCCCTGGTGGTTGGGGATAAAACAGGCTCCTAGAGCCCCCTTTTTATTATCCGGAAAGCGCTGGCATTCACCAGCAGCGCGACCTCTGCAGGATGGGAGTAATGATCGCATCCGCCTCATTGGGTTGTCATAAGGCTCAAATGCTGGAAAGCAGGCAGAGCTTTGAGAGGGGCTCCTGGCCTAGACCCCCGGCCCCAACTCTGCTAATGAGGGCAGTGCACATCGGCATTCACTGGGGTGTTGGGGACAGGTGAACCAACACATACCTCTTCCCAGATATTCCAGGAAGGAAGGTGTTGTGAAAGAAATATGATTCAACTGTCAGAGCAGATGGAACCAGCACATAAACTGTGACCATCAAGTGCTGTCCTACGGATTCTGTGACAAGGCTACTCTGGTAGGTTTTCACCACGCTGCAAAGGAAAATGTGCCCCATGGCGTATAAGCCACACCTACCTGTGGGCCTGCACAGAGGGGCGGGGGCTGCAGAGAAGCCCCTTGTCTGGTGTGTGTGTGTCTGTGGGGGCTGCCTGCCCTCTGTGCTCCTGTGAGGTTGTTCTGACCCGTGTGCAGGCCCGTGATGAATCAGGCACTGCGGAGGAAGGCCCCGGCTTGATGCGGGGGCAGTGCACCCACGGGTGAGGTCTGGGTGGGGCGTGGGAAGGAGTGTCAGGGGCGGAAGGAAGCTGGAACTGGTCCTGCCCCCACTCTCACCCTCAGCCAGGCTCTGGCCTGGGGCTCCCTCCCCCAGGAAGGCCTCCATGGTTCCCACTCAGCAGTGAGGTGTGGCCTGCCACATCTCCCTCCATCTTCTTTTCTCCTTTTAGCCCCCCTCCGACTTCCCCTTTCCGACAGAAGGGATGGACAGAAAATTCTGTAATTCAGAGAGCTCCGTTCTCCAGGCTCTGTTACAAAAGTATAGCCGGTGTGGCCACAGATTGTACTGTGAAGTTCCGGTCAAATCCAGATAGTAGGATTTGTGGAGGACATAGGATACTTAAATATTTAATATCCCAGGGGCAGCCAGAATGACGCCAACCAGGATGGGTGTTCAGGAGGAGAGCTGCTGGGCCTCCAGCCTAGTTTCTGCTTTCTCCAGGGGCTGCCCCTGACCCGGAAAGTTGTCTAGGGCATCTGAGTTGTGGTGGGGCAAGGGTCCGGACCCCCTGGCCCAGGTTTGCACATCAGGGCTCCATGAGCTGTCTGGTGTCATGTGTGTGCATTTGTGCATTTTTCTGGGGAGAAGACCCCCCCACCTTTGGTCAGAGTGTCTGAGCCTCCCTCGCACCTCAGAAGGCTGTACCACCGCGGTGCAGGACGAGGCCATGCAGTGTGGAAGCGTGGTTTCGTGCTTTGTTGATTTGCTGGGCTTTGCTGCAGAGACTGCACCTTCTCCCCACTTAGGAAACCGCCGTTTGAGGACCCGGGCTTTGTACTGTTTGTCTGTATTGCTGGGCTCCGTCTGCAATCGATTGTTCTGCCCGAGGTTACAGCTTGCTTTCATTTGCATTAGCTCCCTGGGTCCTAGGATGAGGAGCCTCTGACATGTTCTGGCTGCTGGGGTTCCCAGGTGAAATGATGAAATGAACCCCCTTGTACAGAGAAGGGAACTGAGGCCCCCGAGGTCAAGCGGCCGGCACAGGTCCAACACGGCCAGGCCAGAATGGCACCTGGGACTTCTGATTCTGGCTCTCGGGTCTTTTCATCCCATTATTTCCTAACCTCAAGGTCTTCCCTGTTGCTGCGGCAACAACAGAATGGGGGCTAGAGGGCGTTGGTTACTATGTATTAGACTGTCCCCTGCATGGTGGGTTTATCGGGTTTATCGACTGCTCACCATGATCCTGCAAGCCTGGGATCTTGTCACCATGGGCTTCTCACACTCCAGTCCACAGCCCACTCATTTCAAGCAAAATCGAAATTCAGCGCTTCAAAAGTAAGCCACTCTGAGCACGTCTGACACCAAGCACCTGACAGAGAGCCTTCCCATGCTTTATCTGAGGCCCTGGGGGAATTGGAGGAGCCTGGGGGTCAAGAGAGGGAATCAGACCCAGCAACGATTGGTCTGAGAGAAGAATGGCTGAACCTCATGATCGGAGAAGGTGTCATGGCCCTTTCTGAGGGTAAAAGTTTCTTTTTTGTTCCCTAGGTGTGTGGCCTGGGAGCCGTGGGTTTGGAAGCACTTGGAATGACTGGGCAGGGAGGGGGGCGGTGGTGGGGGGAGGACTAAGGGGGGCAGGCTGGGGGCGGCCACTCCCACGTTCTCAGGGGGAAAAAAAACCTCTAAGTGACAGAAATGTGATAGATCTGTTATCAGCTACATGAACTGTGAAATGCAAGTTCCTTTCCTATATGCTCTGACACTGATAAAATTCAGACATTTTCTGAGAAGCTTAGAAAATAAGTAGGTTGTAGGTACTACTTGCCAATCCAGGTAACCTGCTGCCCTCACCTGGATTGGTTTGCAGTGTATGGGACCTGAGTCCCAAGGTGGACCAGGGGAGCTGGCCTTCTCAATCCAGCCCCCACCCAGAGGCCCACAGGGTGGGCCCCTCTCAAGGTGTCTACGGTCCCTGCGTCTCCTTCTTCCTAACACTCACCCCCACCCCTCAGGACTGGTCTCTGTCTGACTCAGTTTCCCTCCCCAACCTGAGACCAGGGAGCCAGGTTTTATTTTCTTTTAACTACTTTTTTTCTGATTAGAAAAAATAATACCCATTCACTACCTCTTGCACAAAGATTGGAAGATACATAAAATATATAGAAAAAAAATTAAACCATCCCCCAAATCCCACCACTCAGAGATCCCACGGTCCCTTCTAGCTGTGGCCATCTAGCTATGGCTGTCACTTCTGTGCCCCTGACCATCCAGCTTAAATCTAACCTTTTCAGCACAACCAGTTAAATTTATTTGTTCACTTCAGCTTTGCTTTTTGTTTGTAAAGCATTTTTATTATTGTACAGGTTGCATGATCACTGCAGAAAATTCAGAAAGCAGAGAAAAGCATTTTCTTCTTTAAAGTAAAGAAAGGAAACTCATCATCTACCTTTCCGAGGTGATCACTGTGAACAGTTCAGAATAGCTCATTCTTGTCCTTGTGGACATTTTTTAAAGCCTGTGTTTCCACAGTTGAGAGCATGTTACATAGAGCATTCTGGTCCTGGTTTGCCCTGCAGCAGTGTAAATAAGCAATAACCTTGTTAATAGAAACCGTGGCTCTCACGGGTGGCCTGTTGTGTGCTCAGGCTCTGTGGGCGCCATCTCTCTTAATTTTCTCACGACCTTACAAGACAGCGGCTATTGTTAATTTCACAGACGGCAAAACTGAGGTGACCTTGTCTGAGGTCGGGAAGCCAGCCTGCCTGGGTCTGAGCCCAGACTCTTAATCACTAGGTTACGTCTCCTCTGAAATTTTAATAACTTTTCTAGTTCTATAGAAAAGTAGCAAATGACGATTGTTAACGGTTTAGAAATTACTGGACCACATAAAGAGTATCATCCCATCATCCCCGATGTTTCTGACATTCGACAGATTTTTGTGCATGTATGTATAGTCCTCATGTTTTTACAGTTGATGTTATTCCGACTGTTCAGTTTTGAATGATTTTTTAAAACTTAATCTTATGTTATAGATATTCCTAAGTCATTAGACCCTCGAGGAAAAACATAATTTTTATTGATGGTTTATCAGTCCATGGAGTGAAGGATGATTAGTGAGTGTGTTCCCTTCCCAGAGGCTGGAATTTCAGGCTGGGATCTCTTTCTGAATTTATAAATAACTCAGGGATTAATAACTTCCTGCATTGAATCTGTGTCTGTATTTCTGGCAATTTCTTTAGGATGCATTGCCAGAAACTGAATTACTGGGCCAAGGGTTTTTATAGCTCTTAATTTCTATTGCCAAAGTATTTCACAGATGTTTACTGTTCAGTGAGCAGCATCCATTTTATTCCTAATTAGATGCCTGTAAGTATTGCTCTGGTTTAATTTGCTTTGCTTTTATTCCTAATGAAGTTGAAAATTTTAATGTGTTTGTTAGTCACTTTGTGTCTTCTTTTGTGAATTGTCTAACCTTTTTCCAATCCAACTTTTTGAAATGATAGTGGTGGTCTCTATCTACACTGTCCGATAGGGTAGGTACCAGCCAAATGTGGCTGTTGAGCACTTGAAATGTGGTTAGCTTGAGACACTGAATTTTAAATTTTATTTAAACGTAGATTTAATTTAATTTCTTTAAGGTTTTCATTTAAACCTAAATTAATTTCAATCTAAATTTAAACAAACACACGTGGCCCATGGCCACCATCTTGGCTATCACAGATCTAAACCTGTCCCCAGTTATGGATCAGAGTCTCTCTGGGTGTTTTGTGTTGATTTGTATGAGCTCTTTGTATATTACAGCTATTAATCTTTTGTCGAAGACATTTACCCCAGCTTGCAATTTGACCTTTAATTTTTTGTTCACATTGTTTACGGAGTGTCAGAATGTTAGGTAGCCAAATCTCGTGATCTTTACTTTTGTGGTTTCTCCCATAGCTTTAGGCTTAGAAAGTCCTCCCCCTCACAGAGGTTTGATAAATACTCTCTCTCATCAACTTTATTCGAGTCTTTCTGTGATTTTTTTTTTTCCTTTAGCCCTTTAATCCACCCAGAATTAATTCTGCTGTGTGGTGTGGGGCACAGCATGCCTTAGTCACCTCTTTGCCTGGCGCAGAATGTATCCTCAATACTTTTTTATCTCAGATGGGACACTTTGGTGCCTGCTGAGGTTGGGTCGTAGGTGGGTAAGCAGGGTGAAATTAAATAGTAGATAAACTATCACTACTTGAAACATCGGCATATTTTTAAATTTGTATGTTTATGAAAGGTTTTAAGAACATAAGAAAATGACTCTGATGTAATGTTATGTTCAAGGAAAGATACAAAAATCATACGTACAATGTAATAGCACCTGTTTTAAAAATGCAGTGAAAATATTGGAAAAATATTCCAAAATATTAATAATGTCGGGGAGGAGGAGAATTTCCCCCTTTGTCGATCTGTATTTCTCATAGCTGGACTAGTAATAAAATACTAACATTAACACACGACTAGATTAGCAGGAGAAAAACCAGTTTAATACCGTATGTGCGCACAGGAGAATTACAGCGTGTTCAGATCATAAAATGGGCCCTAAAGAAATGACTGAACCACACCTTTTTATATTTTTTAGAGAAAGAAACAATAAATTTGTGAGGCATGGACAGGACAATGAAAATTATTGCTGATTAGAAATGAATCTAAGCAAGGCTTGGTGTTCATTAATGAGGAATTTAAACAAAGGAATAAATTAGAAAAGAGGCAATAAGATTTGATTAGATAGAATTTTGAGTTATTTAACTTTAGCAGTCAGGCGTGTCTTCCAAGTGCCCAGAGAGCACCTTTCACACAGGACATTTATTTCCTGCATTCAAGGAGAGAGAGATTCAACATGCCCTTTTGGCACTGGCTGCTGGTCTAGTATCTTTAATTCAAAGCAATTAAGATGCCATTGTGGGATATTTTGGGGTGACACGCTTTGGGCCCCAACGTTAGTAATTATCTCTGCGTGGTTGGTATTTTTTTCCCCTGCTTCTTAACATTTCTATACTTCCCCAGCTCACTATAGTACTTTGATGATCTGAAATCTTAGATACAGCCCTTGGAGAAACAATGCATGCACTTGCCACCTCTAGCTCCCTAAGCCTTCACCTGCCAAATCAGCAATTCACACAGCCCAGCTCTGGGTTTAGGGCGGGTGGGCTGTAGTGGGGAGGGTCTTCCTGGCTTTCAGGCCAGACCAGCGGGGACTGAATTTTTCTCAGCACTCTCAGCATACGAGGGCCTCAGGCAAGTGATAGAACCCAAGACTGTTTTCTCATCTGTAATATAGAAATAATAGTGACTTTGTGTGGGGCCTGTGAGGACATACTGTTTTGTTTTTAGTTACACACACACACACACACACACACACACACACACACTGCACAATGTGCAACGTTACATGTATTATAGAAACATATTCAAAGAATACCCACATAAATTTTTAGAAAGTGACATTCCCTCATCTCTGTCATTCACCACCAAGCCCACTCCCCAGATGTAACCTCGGCTAAAAGCTTGGTCTGAACCTTCATTTGTTTATTTGCTTTTTCACAAAATGGGATTATGTTCTAGTTACTACTATATAATTGCTTCCTCTTTTTTTTTTTTTTTTTTCACTTTCCAATGATCTGTCCGTGACTTTCCATGGCAGTACATGCAGATTTATGTCATTCTCTTTAAAGGTCTGCACAGTTGTCCAAAATAGGAATGTGCCATGACTTATTTTCTCTCTCTCTTTAACATTTAGCCTGCTCCCCCTGTTACAGAGAGGCACAGCAAACATGTCTTCAGGCACATATGTTTAGTATCTTTAGGATGAATTTCCAGAAGTGGTATCGCTTTGTGCGTCTGAGCGTTCAAAATTTTGAAAGATAATGCCGAGCTTGTTCTTTTAACAAAGTTGAACCAGTGGACGTGATTACTGTCCAGGTGGGGACACTGCTCATTTGCCACCTCTTCAATTCTGCTTATTATTAATAGTTTTAATTTTTACCAATATGATAGGTAAAAAGTGTCTAGTTTTGTTTTAAATTTTTATTTCTTTAATTGTCGGTGAAGGTTAACATTTTTTTCATGTATTTTTCACGGGTTTTGTATTTCTTCATTGGTTAATTATCTATGCATATTCTTTGCCTCTTTTTCTTTTGGGTTGTCTGTCTCTTCCTGGTTGATTTACGGAAGCTCTTTATATATGATGGATATTAATTTTTGTATATTGCATGTGTTGCAAATATTTTATCCCAGGCTGCCATTTTGTTTGCAATGACTTTTTTTTGTTTGCAATTTTTAGGGTGTCTTTCACTGTTTATAAGTTTTACATTTTTATGTGGTCAAACTTCTTTCTCTTTCTCTTTATGGTTTCTAGTTTTTATGTCATGCTTAGAAAGGTCCTTTCCACATTAAAGTTATAAAAAACTTTATAGTCTCTTCCAGTATTTTTATTGTTTTATTTTATTATACAGACATCTTTACTCCACCTATATTTTTTTGAGTATGGTGTGAGATGTGACTTGTTTTAATTAATTAAAATCATCTTTAAAGTTTTTATTTAAATTTTTTTTTATTCTCCAAAAGGAGAGCATTTGCTTCAAAACCGGTGTTTGAAAACCCCACATTAGTAACACCACCACATTATTGAATTTCCTTATAAATCTTAGTCTTTTTGTGGATTTTCTCTTCTTTTCCATTAATTAATCTATTCCCAAAATGGCACACCCAGTTTTAATTTCTGTAAATCTGTAGATTTAACTATACTCTCCATATATGGATGGACATTATTCTCCTTTCTCAAACATTACTTAGTTATTCTCACTCATTTTCAAATCAATTTGTCAAATCTCCCACCCCGGAAATTCCCATTAGATTTAAATTTCAATGACTGCATGGATTGATTTGAAGTAGAATTAACACGATTATAATATTGAACCTTACCATCAAGGATCTGGTATTAGACTAAATAAAATTTGTGCTCCGGGCCTCAGTTTCCCCATTTGTAAAGAGGAGGTTGGATCAGATGTGAACTTCCCTTCAGGGTCTATAATTGAAAACAGCAACACCATCAATAGTAATAGTCATTATCGGACCACCATGCTGAGTACTAGGGCACAAAGATGCAGACAACAAAATTTTGATCCTCCAGAACCCCTTCATCTAAGGGGACATTCACCTGTGCAAGAAATTATGGCCAGAATGCCCGACTAATGTGTTCTAGATTCATGGACAAAAATAGATAAAAGAAAAAGAATAAACCAGTGGACGGTGGGAGCCGCGGCTGTCAGCCGAGCCAACATCTCCGGGAATGTTTTGCAGATAGCACAAATGTTCACCATCGTTAGTGAAATTTCAGGACAACAAAATGAATAGTGGTGCCTGTATCTAAATCCCTAGACAACTCCGCACTTTTGGGGGTACTTTTCTGTTTTTCAGTAGCCAGCTGGTTGTGACTGGTCGTTTTCCTCTTACACAGACGGCTGTATCCAGGCTTGGACAGTCACAGCTTCTTAGGGTCAGATGGAACCTCACAGGCAAACTCTTTATCATGTAGACCAGGAAAATGTGTCCCAGAGATGGGGAGAGACTTGCCGAAAGTCACACAGCGAATTGGAGCCGGGAGAACTCCAGAAGGCTGTGTGGGCGCCTTGCCGTTTATCCTATTTCCCTCCGGGCCTCTGGGGTTTGAGGGCACAACTCTCCTCAGTGGGGGGGCAGTTGCAACCCTGCCATCCATCTCCATGCTAGGTTGTCCAAGGGTCTGTAGTACGAATGGATAAGTGAGCAGTGGGAGCTGGAGAGTGGGGACCGCTCCCCATGGGGCAAACTGATACCACATCCTGCTGATTCAGGCCTTTTGGGGACTTTTACCTAGAAAACTCCCCATGATGCACTGCACATGGGTCAGGGGCCCTGGCTTCTGGATCAGGTTCTGACGAGCAAGCCTCTGCTCTGTCCGGGCCTGCAGCAGAGGACTGAGCAGATGGTTCCTAAGCCCCCACTGGGGTCTGAGTCACCAGAGCTGGCATTTCTGTGTTCTTTGGCCTCTTGGCTGAGTGTGATCACAGTCAGGGTATGTGCATGGGGGGGTGACGGTGGTCAGCGACTGAAGTCGGCCCAGCATGGGGACAGAAGATCAGGGAGGAGTCGGTATAAGAGCCCAACTCTCACACTCTGGAAGCCATCTTGATTCACCAAGTAGCCTGTCTCCCTGCCAGGACCAAGCTCTCTGGTATTGGCGTCTCTGATTCCCCCACATGGGGCGAAACCACTTGTGGTCCATCTGTGTCCCCTCTGCTTCAGGCAAGACCCACAGAGAGCTCGACGCCCCTCCCCCCATGTCACTCAGTCTAAGCAGAGAAGCCCCCCCCAACTAGTGTCTTCATCTGGTAGGTGACGCCTACAGAGTGAGACTTGGGGCTAATTAACCTGAACCCGTGTGGACTGGCCCTCACCCTCCAAAGGCAGGAAACTGAAGTCCTGTACCGTCACCATCACCTCCCTCCTCTGGGACTGCCCCAGGTGAGGCCCACTTCTTCCCAGAAGCCAACTCCCTCTCACCCTGCATGGTGGTGAGGGGGGGTCCTCTGGCCCCATTCCTGTAACTGGGCCCCAGCTCGAGCTCATGAACTGAGATGTTTATTTTCAAAGCAGTGATGTTGGTCATCTTCGTGGATGCCTCATTCATTCTTTTATCCGTTCATTGAATAAGCACCTGGCCTATGCTGGGTACCTGCGTACAAAGATGAATGGACCACAGTCAAATTAGCAGATTCTGATCCTACCTGGATGAGTGCCTTCCCCTTGGTGGTGGCCGTGGGAAATTTGGTAAACTTTCCCCAGGCTACCCGGGAGAAGTGTTTCTTGGAGAGGGATTGGGTCCCATCTGGAGGCTTGACATGGGGGTGGCTCTGCGGACCAGCGAGGGTCTTTGGGCTCCCTCTTGCTTCATACCATAGTCCCTAAATCAGGGCACCGCTTGGCAATTCCACGGGGCCTGGCGTGTCGCTGGGCACATCTCTTCTATGACTTGGTTGGTCTGTGGTCTGCTCTGGCCACACTGAGGACCACACTGTCCCGTGAATCAGGGCGGCCCCCAGAATTGCATTTGCTGAGCCTCTGGTTCTCACTTCGGGTGGGCGACTTTCCTCCCCCAGAGCCACCAGCACCACCAGCTCTGCAGGAAGTGGTTCATCTCGCTGTTTTTCCCTCTTCAATCACACACACAGACTTGACACCATGGAGAGGAGAGGCTGGGTCAGAGGGCCAGGGCCTCAGCTTAGACTATTGTAGACGGGTGGTGCCAGGGTCGGGCTGCAGGGATAGCCCTGGAGCCCTGGGACGTTTTATGTCTTTTTCTAAAATGGATGCACCCTTCTGTTTTAGTTACTAAGAATATGGATCTACGCTAGTTGTAAAGTTACTCATAGGATACAGAAAAGAATAAAAAAAGAGAGTAGGTTACTTACAGGCTCACTAGCTAGAGACCAGCCCTGATGATGTTTTCGGTGTCGTCTTTCTAGATGCTTTTCTGTGCAAACATATGCAGCTTTTTAAAAAACAGAATGGGCTCATGCAACACATGGTTTTATGCTTCACACTGTAGTGTTAACCATCTTTCCCTGTTAGGAAATGTGGCTCCCGCTCGCTGTTTTCACGGAAGTCATGATTTATTCATCCCATTCCCATTGTGGACACTCAGTTGGTTCCCATGGTTTTCTTACCAGCTCTACTCTGATGGGAATCCCTTAAGGTCACGTGGCTGGGGTATTTGTCCCTATGTTCTGATCAGGATCTGCTTTAGGCTGGGGGGAACAAAAACGAATTTCCTGCTGTCCCCCTCCCCAGCCCCAGGCTTCCAGTTTCTGGGGCAAGAGCCCTGAGGGTTTGTCCTCTGTCCAGCACGATCACTGTCAACACTGTGTCTGCCTGTGCTGCTCTGCGGGAAGTTGGCGGTAGAGATAGGGCGGAACTGAGCGAGGGCCAAGCTTGGTGTCAGGGTGGTGGGGGTGCTCCTCCCTTCTCCAACCTGTGTTATTGGGCCTTAGCCTGGGTCTCAAGGACTCAAGGAGACTGAAACCATGCTCAGGGCTTACATGAGAGTCACACTGAGATATTGATGGCAGAGCTCTTTGTAAATTGTAAAAGGCAGGATAGATGTGAGGGGGACGAGGAGGCAAGGGGCATCTTAGAGGTTGAACAAGGGGAGTGGGGAGAGCCATGGGAACCGAGGGGTCCCCTGTCCCTACCTCTGATGGGACAAGGGGACCTGCTGGAGACACGCGGTGGACCCGCGATCCTGCTCTGATTGTGGCATTGAGGGGCCAGGAGGGAATGGAAGAGCTTTGCTGCCGAGGCTGTGATTCCAGAGGGAGGTCCCTGAGCCCGGGTTCATTCATTTATTCAGCAACTTATTAAGTGCCTACTATGCACCAGACACTCACTGTTCTTGGTGTTGGAGATATGGCAGTGAAAAAAACAAACCCCAACACCCCTGCCTTCATGCTTCTCATTTTCTTAATTTGGGAAGACAGACAATAAACAAAATAAATAAGTAAACATGTATTGCGCACCAGATGGTGATAAACGCTATGGAGGGGAGTTGGGAGAGAGGAATGGAAATTTTAAATAGGTTGTCAAGGAAGGCCCCACCAGAGGTGAGGGAGAATGCCATGCAGGTATTTGGGGGGGAGCTTTCCAGGCAGAGGGACCAGGCCATGCAAAGGCCCTGAGGTGGCAGCAGTACAAACAGGGTAGAACAGTAGGACATGAGATTGGTGAGGTGTCTGGCTTTCTTACAGGATCCCCTGTGTGCAGTGCAGAGAATGCAGTGAAGCGAGCGAGGGCAGAAAGCAGGCAAGCAGTGACAGTGGCTTGGACCAGGGTGCTCGCTATGGAGGTGGTGGAAGTAGTCAGAGTCTGGTTACATGTTGGAGGTGGAACCAGCAGAAGTTCTGAATGGATTGCATGGGGGATGTGAGAGAAAGAGGAGTCTGGGTGACTCTGTGGTTTTGGGGACAGAACACTTGGAATGATCAAGGAGCCCTGCTTCGAGTTTGCTTTTGACCACGTTGCACTAGAGATGTCATAGAGCATCCCAGTGGGGACGCTGAGTGGGCAGTGGGCAGTGGGAGATAAGAGTCTGGGGCCCAAGAGAGAAGTCCAAGTTGAGAACATGCCGGCGTCCTCACTGTGGACACGGAGGGACCGTGGCGGTGGCAGCAGGGTTGTGTGAAGTCAGTGCCCTCCCTTTCTCTGCCCCTCAGCTGTGCCTCACAGGAGAGAGCCAGACAGTCCCACCCTGGAGACCACCCCACTTTGCCTGTCAGCCACCCCCACTCCACCCCCCTCCTGCCTTCCCTTTTCAGTCACCTGTTGTCTCTGTGTGGGTTGCGGGAGGGGGTTGCTATTTTGGGCTCCCTCTGCCCCACACTGAGCAGAGGAAAGAGCACAGGCCATCAACGCCAGCCCCAGCTCGCTCCAAAGAAACTAGGTCACACTGATCCTGGGGCCGGTACACCCCAGGTCTGGCCACGTCTGTCATTGATCCAAGATCTTGTTTGTCCCTGTTCCCAGCGGGTGCCATCTGGGCCGCATGCAGCTCTGGTCGCCCCTCTGCTTCTCTGTTGAGTTCAGAATATGAAACGACCCACTCTCTGTGGGTTCCAAGCATGGGCCATGGAAGGGGTCTTGTGTTCGTTGTATTTCCATTGATGGACTTGTTTCCCAGGCTGAGCCGCGATCTGTTCGTTGTGATAACTAGGAAATACAAATGGGTTTGCAGAGCCCCCCCACCCCCGTCTCGTGTTTCACAGGAAGGATTCAGACTCAGGCAAAACTGTCTTTGACTGAGTCTTTCATCTTTTGATCGAGCAGGTTAGCTCTGAAACAGATGCGTAAACATACCCTGTTAATGATTACACAAAATAACTTTGAGTTATAACACACGCACACATAACCACTGCTCAGCACGAGATCTAGAACATTTCTGTCCTCCAATAAGCTCCCTTGTGCCTCTTCTCATCAACAGCCCCCGCTCCCATCCTGAGCTAAGCCGAACTCTGACTTCTATCACGATTGATTAGTTTTACCTCTTCTGGAGCATCAGATAAATGAAATCAGAAGGTGTACTCTCTTGTGTCTAGTTTTTTTCACTCATCATTATGTTTGTGAAATTGATCTGCATTTTTGAGTGGAACAGTGGTTTGTGCTTTTTTTTTTTTTTTCATTGCTGTCAGATTCCGTTATATGAATACTACATTTGTTTAGTGTTAACGATTTTGCTCTAAGCAACACGAAAATCTGGACACCATGTCATTTTCAGCATTGGATCCACAGAACCTGGCATGAGCCTGGCACAGAGTTTGTCCCATAAGTGAATGAATCTTTATTCTTCCTTCAGCGGACGTTAGCCAGGACTGAATCTGAGCCACACAGTGTGTGGTCACCATGTTTGTGGACCGCCTCTCGGTCGCGCTGGGATTATCTGTTCTGGACCAAGTAATTGCTCATGAAAACCTCTGGGGAGGAACTGGAGTCCAGTCCTGTCCTTCCATCCTGCTCAATGCAGGGCGTGTTCCCTCTACCATCAGGCCACCACCTTGTTACAATCCTGGTTCTGGAGTTGCTTGAGCCCCTGATGTAACCCCTCGGTCCTCATCTTGGGGAAAAGGATGAAGACACCCCGACATTAAGTTGTCTGATGTAGTACACGCTATAGAGATGACGTGCATAAGCCAGAGTGAAGAGACTAGATGCTAGAGCCTTGCTGTGTGACCGCAGCCACACTGCTACCCTCTCTGGGCCTTGCTCCCCTCTTCTGTACAAACTGTCTGGCTTTGTCCCATTTTGGGTTCTCTCAGGGCTTATGCCCACTGTTGCCACAGTTGGCTGTGGGAGCCTGCAGGATTGACAAATGGGGGACTTTTCAGAATGTCCCTACTCTGTTGGCCACTGAGATGGGCTGATGGGGTCCACAGCTGCCATCCCCGAATCACCTCTCCAGGCAGGAGGCTGCTGCTCAGACAGGCATGTTGCCGATAAGACCGCTCCCCGCAGCCCTGCCCTGGCCCTCGTCTTTGATGGTGAAATGTGAAATCAGGAAGCGGCTGGCTCTTGAGTGAAGTTGTATCGAAATGAATCCTTCAAGGCAAATGGGATCTTGATTTTTTTCTGTTGCGTGGTTGCTGTTTCCTGGGTGGAAATGTAAAAGATGACAGGGTGCTTTTAATAGAAAACCAAGTGAGTCAGACGATGGAGTAAACATAGGGTGGGAATGTTAACACTGGACTCTCGGTGGGGAGAAGGGCTCCGCCAACAGGCCCCGGGTCTTCTGCCTTCATACACCGAGGCTGGGTCTGCACAGTCTAGACATCTGGGGGAATCCAAATGAACAGAGGCTAGCTATTTTGTCTACTCTGGTAGCAAATGCGGGACACACATATAACCACGCCACTCCTGTGTTTATAACACACCCAACTAATCATTAGCAGCATTCACTTCTGCTGAGTTCAGATGCAGCTCAGATTCACTCCAGCATAAATAGTGTTTCATACCATCAGATCTGGTACGTGAATTGAACTCTGTTTGTTAACTCTGGTCTGTACAGAGCCAAGCAATATGAAAACGTGGAAACTTGTGTTGACTGAGCTTATTTTTTTTTTTTTTTACACTTTTATCCAGGTCTTTGGCGCAACGTAATCTAGATGCTCAGTAGGTACAATCTGAGAGCCCTAGAAAGGGCCCCCCCAATGCCTCCTGAAATGCCACTGTCAGAGAGCCATTGCATGTGATACCTTTTAAAAGTAGGAAGTGGGAGGATATTTCGGAGTCTGCAGTATGGGTTTTGTAGCTTGAGGAAGGGTGTTGAGACACGTCAGAGCTGGGGAACTTTGGGAGGGGAGAAAAGGAAAGATGGAGGGCTTGGCTCTCTTGGCTGACTTCTCCTATTGGGTTGGAGCCAGCCCTGGATTCAAAAACAAACAAATCGCAAAATGGCACAACACAACAGCAACGTGCCTCTCACATCTGTAGGTCACTTTACAAAGTGTTCTCACAGACACTAACTTTTTTAATCCTCTCACCCTGAGAAGTAACATTATTCTCATTTTAAAGATGATGAAACAGTTACAGAGAAGTCCAGCCATGTATGCAGTGCCACACAGCCAAGAATGGCCCAAATTGTTCTGTGGGACCCCAGGGCCCATGACCTTTCCACAGCTGGGTGAGGTGTCCTCATTGATCCCCCAGTTCTCGAGTTCCTTTTCTACTTCTTATCTGACCACTCTGTCAGTGTGTCATTGCCTGTTGCCCCGTCTGCTGACTGCATCCCAGAATTGAGCACGGTAATGGCCTAGGTAAGAGGAAGACGTAATCGGTCTTTCTCCCTGGTAGTGCCGTGGGGCTCGGCCCCATCACCTCCCCTTTCGAGAGACGGCCTTCTCCCTTGCGTTCACCCCAGCCTTCCTTACCGTGCTGCTTCAGGTTGAGAATGGAGCAGGCAGGAGAGGTTGGGGGCTTGGCAGTGAAGTGAGTCTGTGGAACAAGTTATGGATCCGGCCTCTGAGACTGGATTGCTTTTGCCCTGAAGTGGAATCAACTTAGTAAATGCCTCAGGGCCTTAAAGTTAATTCCGAAGGGTATCTCCCTTGTTTTTCCCCTGGGCACTCTCCAAGTTATTTTGGAGGTTTTCTGTGGACCTCAGGCTTCCATATGAAAATAGACTGCTTTTTAAGTGAAACTTGTATCCTGAACTCCCCGGGAGAAAATAGAGAAAAGATTTGCTGCAAAACCAACCCCAATTCGGATCGTGCATGGACAGTCCTAATGGGACTTACGTCTCCTAATCAGTTCCCGCCTCCGAGCTTATGCTCCATCCAGTTCTCCTTCCACACAGATGCCAGAGTGATCTCTGTATAACAGAAATCTCGCCACGTTGCTGTTGCCCCTCACCCCCCACTCAAAACCCGGTATTCCAAGCTCTTCAGGCCCTCATACCCACCAGGCAGATAATACCAGTGAACTAACTGGACCAGACAGGGGAGGCATCAGGGAGTGGTGGGGGCTGCAGGAAAATGGGGGTAGGGGCTGGCTACACTCCGTCTAAAGAGAACCGTCCTACCTCTGATTACTCCATGTTCCCACATCCTGAGTTTTCAACCCAACCCAAGAAATCTGGGTTTTTATACGAACTCTCCCAATTTTCAAATGTCGGTTTATCTTTTTCACAAAGCACCATGTGGGCCACCAACAAAGTATTTCTGTGGGCTGGATGGATGCCCACATGTCGTGACCTTTGCTTATGCTATATGCCCGCAAGATGCTGGCAGATGTCTGTAAATGCCAGGCTCTTTCATCTCTGTGACTTCTCACGTCCTGATCCCTACACTGTCTTGGTAGGTCACCTTGTCCTCATGCTGTGCTCACACCAACTGTGTGACTTTGGGCCAAATGAGGGAACACGTTGGTGATTCCATTCCCTCCTCCTTAAGGGGAAAATAATAATGGCACCTACCTCAAACGGTGAGGAGGAAGATGACATGAGTGAATAAACTGTTCAACTGTAAGTGTTAGAACGTGCTTGGCGTCAATGTAGTGCTAAGACAGGGTCAGCTGACATCGTCATTGTCATTACTGTCATTATCGTCCTTCTCTTGGTTGTCACCTCCTCTGAGAAGCCTTCCTAGACTCCTTGAGGACGGACCTCCCCCCTTCCTTGATCCTGCATCACCTGTGCACCCACATCCCAGCACCCATCTCACTGTATTAATTGTCTGTTTGCTTCTCAGTCTCCCCTGGACTGCGAGCACCTCAAAAAAAAAAAAAAAAAGCACTGTATCTTTGTTTCCATATAAGGTATGACAATTAAATTTCCGAACTCATCCTAGAAAACTTGCTGCATACCTCATTGCTCAATATCACTACGGTCACCTTCGAAGTACTCCCCTTGGGAAGCTATGCTCCGATGTCAGCAACTAGTCCACCCTTCAAAGCAATTGTGGAACTCTTTTTCTGGAATGGCCATCAGAGCTGTCGTCATATTACCCTTGATGTCCTGAATATCATCAAAGTGTCTTCCTTTCAATATTTCCTTTATCTTTGGATAAAGAAAGAAGTCAATGGGGGCCAGATGAGTATGGAGGGTGTTCCAATACAGTTATTTGTTTGCTGGCTAAAAACGTCCTCACAGACAGTGCCATGTGAGCTGGTGCATTGTCATGATGCTAGAGCCATGAATTGTTGGTGAAAAGTTCAGGTCGTTTTCATCTAACTTTTTCACGCAGCCTTTACAGCACTTCCAAATCGTGAACTTGGTTAACTGTTTGTCCAGTTGGTACAAATTCATAATGAATAATCCCTCTGATATCAAAGAAGGTTAGCAACGTCGTTGCAACAAGTTTGCAAACTTAATTGTCAGACGGCGCATACCACATCCAACTGCACTCGGCCCGGAAGAGGCCTTCATAGAGGCTTACTGAGTGGATGGACCTTGAATGAATGGTGGGCTGGAGGTCTGATCAATTGTATATTTCAAGCCAGGCCAGGGATGTGCTTCTTCTGGAGGCACGACAGAGTGGTCTTGTCTGGCTCCACCATGGTGTGACATCCATCGCTCCCAGCAGCTCCCTTTGCCAATGGAAGCCAGGAAACAAGAAGGGAAATTGACAGACACTGACCAACGCGTTTTCACTTCATGTGTGAATGAGAGGGACTGAGCCCCTTGAGGGCAGTGGTGGTGGCGCGGAGGGGAGAGGGGGTTGGCGTGAGTCATGGTGTGTCATCGAGATTTTTTTGGATGCATCTTTCAGTTTCAAAAGCATGAAGCACTATTACTATGGGTTGAGAACCTGGAGAGCCAAATGACTGTGTCCCACATGGGACACTGCTAATCTTGTCTGGTAAAGTACCTGGGAGTTTTCTTTGCTCCAAGCGAGCGTGATGGCTGAGCTGTGGGGCCTTACAGTGATGTTGTGGTTCCATACAGTAGTGTTCCTGAACCTCTGAGCCCTGACTAATTCTTCTGCCATTGAGCTGGTGTTTAAAAAAATAAAAAAAGAACATAAAAACCCTCTGTGGTCACAACCAAGATGTGATGATAGACTTTGAGCCCCGAGAGTCACACCCAGCCCACTCCGGCACGTTTCGGGGATGCTGTGAAACTCAGTCGAGCTGCCTGTCATCATAAGAGAACCAAGCGAGTGGGGGTAAGACATTCAGATCAGCATGAGTTCTGTTTCTCACTGGTTGTACAAACAGGCATTTGCCGGAAGCTGCCTCGGTGGGAACGAGGTGGAGCTTAGTGGGGGCATTGTCAAGTTTTTGCTGGGAATGATGGAGGTTTTTTCCATTTTCTCATTTTCCATTACTTGAATACAGTTATGACCTGGGACTTTTTTTGTGTGGGATCCTGGCTGCATGTTTATGATTTTCAGGAGTTCTGGTGGGAGTCAGATGGGGTGCGGATGGGGTGAACCTGAAACTTGCCCCAAATTTGTGTTCCATTCATCATTACCAATAACCCACATCATATGGCTAATGTGTTCAAGAGAAGCATGGCCTGGTTGACAGAATATGGGATTTGGAATCAACTGGGCCTGGTCCCTCCTGGACAACTTGGTTGGACAAGTTCCTTTACCTCTCTGAGCCCCAAGCCCTCAGTTTTAATAATGCATTTGTGATACAGGATTAAAGGGACAGTGTACACATGAGTCCTGGGACAGAGTGGGCGAAGCGTGATTGCTATCCTTAGTGCCCCCGCGCCCATCCCCACGCTCCAGGCAGACTGACGTTAAACCTGGAGAAGGTCAGCCTCAGGGCCGTTCACTTGCATGGATCCTTTCATGGCCCTTTATTTAATTTTAGTTGTGTATTGTTGGATCCTTTTTAAAGAGGGCCCCCCAAATTGTATGTGCTTCAGGCCCAACAAAACCTGGATCCATCCTTGGTTGTGCATCACCAACTGTGAAGAGCTGGCTCTGCTGACTCAGTGTTAGAATCTTGGCTTTGTTTGTAGCTGGGGTCCAGCTCTTGACAGTCTTGTTCATCTTGTTTGTAGCTGTTGTGAAAAGTGTTTATTTAATACCCCAAATGAGGATCATACCCCTGGGCCAGTCGCCCTGTGTAGATAACAACCAGATAGTCCTTGCTAGAAAATAAAATGTCCAATGTGATAGTCATGTGAGTTATCTTCAGCGGCAGAGAGCGTGAAAGTGTGAAGGGCTTGGTCCTACGTGGGGAGTTTCTCAGCCGACTGTGAGAATACATACATGGTGCTACAAGATCTCTCAGGGGGAGTTTCAATGGGCCGACAACTACCTGTGAGGTGGGCAGAACAGGGGTCACTATTCCCCCCGTTAGCAGGTGCACAAACAGACCCAGAGAGACCAAGGAGTTCTTTGAAGTTCATAGTGTCAGTAAGAGGCACAGCCAGGATTCAGATCCAAATCACTGAATCTCCAAATTTAGTGCTCTTTCAACTGCCATCACATTGCTTCTCCAAGAGGCTGCACACCAGAAAGACCAGGGTGCTTTTGCTGACAAGTGTTTGCTCTTTATGGAGCGTGACCCCCTTTAACTCTACCTACTGTGGGCCGGCGAGAACTGAAGTGACTGGAGGGGTCTGTGGGCGGGGCTCTGTGCCACTGAGTCACCAAGCCCTCTCAGCCCAGCCAGGGGCACGTGGCTCTTCTGGGCTTATGGACGAGGCTCTTACCCTCCCCCGCCCTCTGTCCTTGATTGTCGGGTTCAAGGTTAACCTGAAGAAGTTGGCAATGGTTCAACAATTGGAAAACCAAATTCCCACTTGAGATGTGATGACCCTTTGATTTTGTGACTATTTTTCCTGGTTAACTGTAGTCTTAAACATTTGGTATGCCATGAGGGAGATTTTCTTGTGTTTTGATTAATGCTGACTGTTACCCATCTAACGGGTTAACGTGGGACATTAGCTGCAACTAACCTACCAACAGGGCTTCGGTCGGGGTATATCAGTGCTAGAGACCCAGGCTGGGAAGACCCCTAGAATGTCAGGACTAGAGGAGCTTCTGGATCTGTCTAGTCCAAGGGTTGCCAACTCAGATGCCCACAGGGGACAGGCAGGTGACCATGCCATGTGAATCATTTCAGGGATAAGCCAACAGAGAGTGGCAGGGCTGTGACATTCAAATAAAACTTGCAGACTCTCTGCTGACCAAACAAAACTTGCCATACTGGGCAAAAGTGGCCCGCGTGCTCTCCGTCTGGGACTTGACTGTGGTGAGACCTCTTCATGACACCAGCAGGAGAACCGACGTCCTGGGTGGCAGAGTGGCTTGCCCAGCGTCCAGTTAGACCATGAATAAATTCATGAGTCTCAGTGTTGTTTGTTGTTTTAAAATTTACAAAAAAAACCAAAATCACCTTGATTTGCATATAAGGTTTTTAGAGTTTATTAAGTGTAGCCACACAAATTATTTGGGTGGGTCCTAATAACATCTTCGCTTAAATACGAGGAGACTGAGGTTCAGAGAGTTTAGCCAAGTTCAGCTCCATGTTGGGTAACCCGAAGCTCTGCTTGCCCGGGACAGTCCTGATTTACACGGTTGCCCTGCCATCGTTATTAATTGCCCCTTTACTCCCCAGAGTGCCCTGGCTCGGGGTGTAAGTCAGGCCACGATAGCTGTAAGGTCTCTATGGGCTCTGGGCTGGGCCGTTTTCCCTGACGTGCGGCAACCAGCCAGCACCCGGCCGAGCGCTTCTGATCCCTGTCTGTGCTCTTCCCTCTGCCGTCTCCTGGTGAGAAGGACGGCAACGTGGGCACCTAAGAGAACCTCAGGAGGGTGGAGCAGTGCGCTGTTAGGAAGAGCACAGGCTCTGGTGTCTGTCTGACCCGGGTTCAGTCCAGATGCTACCACCTACCTGCGTAAGTGACTTCAGCTCTCTGGGGCTGTTTTCATAGCTGTATCTGTATAATGCAAGTAATGCTAACAGCAGCCTAGGGATTAACTGAGAGACTGCACGGAGACCACTTAGCACACACATGTGCACTGACACTGTTAACACCACAGGGCTGACGCTGAGTGTTTGGAATCGGCTCACCCTGGGCCCACGGGGAGAATGTCACGTTCTAAGATGCTCAGCACCGTTGGCAGCGGCCATCACGGCTGGTGGTGATGGGTCATGGCCTCACCTGTTTCGTGCATGAAGCCCGGCGCTGGCCCACATCTCAGGATTGCTGGTGCCACGTGCTCGAGCCATGTGGGAGCTCAGTGGGCTGGGGTGGGGGAGGGCCGGGGCCCTCTGAGGGGCCCACTGTGATCTTTGACTCTGCACTTGTCTCACTGAGGAGGTGGGTTTAGAACTGAGTGGCCAGAGTGGGAGGGTGGCGGGTTAGCAAGGGTGCATTTTGGGATCCAGCTAAGACGTGTTTTCCCACGAACTGCCCCAGCTGTCAGGATACAGACGGGACTGCAGGCAAGGAAGGCTCAAAGCAGGTGAGCTAGCCAGGGCCACGGGGCCCACGGGACATGTGGGTCTGGGGGCGTTCTGCCGGCAATCCCGGGAAAAGCACCCAGAACATACCAAGCTATGGAGGAACCCCAAATCCAGCCTGGCTCCCTTCAGGGTCCAGTGGCTGTGCTTGGCTGGGTTTTAGAATTCCCTGGGGAGCTTTAAAAAAATCCCTCTGTCCAGGCTGCACCCAGACCGTTAATTCAGTATTCTCGGGGTGGCCACAGACATCTGTGTGCTCTGAGCTCAGCTCTCATGCTGCAAATTATGATCAGACCCATTTGTTACTGTGACTACTAATTCTTGTTGTGAGCAAATGGGATAATGCTGGAAAAGCACTTTGTAAGCCACCAGGGGCCAGGCAGACATAAGGGCGTAACCATCAATCCACCCTCTGGTACCTGAGGGCAGCCCTCTGCTGATCAATGACTGTCATCAGATGCGCGCCCTGCTATTTACTGTTTGGGTGGTTGGTGCCCCCATGTCTGGTCACTTAATGACGAGATGAGGAAAGGCATCTTTGGGGTCTTCACGGTGCTGATGTGGGGTCTACACTGACCAGAACTTGCCTGCAGTGGTGTGGTGACTGACCTCGTGTGGCCCACAGCTCTAGGTGGATGGGCCAGCGCTGTCAGCCTCCAGCCACGTGACTTCTGCTCCCTAGGCCTCAGTTTCCTCCTGTGTACTTGGGGGTCCAAGTACCTGCCAGCACAGGGTTGTTGTGAGAAGTCAGTGCAAGGCTTCTGCTCGGCGGTGCGCTTTGCAGCGTCTGAGCTGTGCGTCTTTGAAGCTCCAGCGTCCGGCTGGGGGCTTCTCAATTTTTTCATTACCTCTGACTCAGCAAACTAATGACCTCCTCTGACACCTGGATCTTTCTTTAGTTTCGTTGCAATTTCCCTGCTTTATTTGGGGCCGGTGGTTCTCAAACTTCTTAAGAAGTATCTGAGTACCCTTTTAAAATGCCGCTTCTCTGTTTCAGTCAGCCTGGGGGGGTAGGCCCAAGGATTTTCATTTTCACAAGGGTCCTCACTTGTTATTTGAATAATTTCCACAGCCCAGTGTGTGTGTGTGGCGGGGGGACAGAGCCAGTTCCCTCCCTCTGTCCTTTCCTCCCTCCCAAATCCTCACTCCATCACTTAATTATCTCCTTTGGGCATGTGAACTTCAGCTGTGGCATAAATAGACCAGGTTTGACTCCTGTCCTGCTGAGGAAGATCAGAGCCAACGGTAGAGTCTAATCTGACACTCACAGCACTGTGACAAATGGCTGTGAGCCGCAGTAGGGACAGCACTTTTGTACACAGTATCTGAATTGATCCTTACAATTGACACTACGTGCCAGGTATTTTTTAAAGAACAGCTTTATTCAAATATTATTTACACACCATAAAATGTACTTGTTTAAACTGTACAATTTAATAATCATTAGTAAATTTACAAAGCTGTGCAACCATCATCACAGTCCCGTTTTGTGACGTTTCTGTCACCCAGGAAGATCCCTTGTGCCCACTTGCAGTGTCTCTCCATTCCTACCCCAGATCCAGGCAACCACCAATCTACGTGTGTCCCTCTAGTTTTGCCTGTTCAGGACATTTCGTATAACTGGAACCGTACACTCTGGTCTTTGCGCCTGGCCTCTCTCACTTCGACTGTTTTTGAGGTTCGCCCAGCCTGCCACTGGTGTCAGTGCGTCCTTCTTTTTACTGCGGTAGTATTCCATTTTGCTTATCCACTCACCAGTGGACGGACGTTCGGCTTGTTTTCTCTCTTGCCACTAGGTTCTCATACTGTTCCTGTGACCTTTTACAGCAGAAGAAACTGAGTGCTGACAGTGTTACCGAGCTAGGGCTCGCTGCCCGATGGGCAGAGAAGCCAGGACTGTGCCCCGGCTTTTGAGAAAAGAAAGTTCGACTGGCAAGGAGACAGGAGGCAAGGTTCAAATCTGTCTCCCTGATCCAGGGTTCGAGGAGGGATTTTAAGGGGTTTTGACATTGGACCTTCCCGGACAATGGACCTTTCTCTTCTGCAAGGGCTCCGGCGCTGAAGTTCTAGTCATGTCCCCAGTCCTTTGGTCCCGTAGAGGGGAGCAGTTAAGGGTTCACAAGTGTTACTCGTAAGTGGTGTATTCAAGGTTTAAACTTTGGTTCTGGGTCTTGTTAGAAACAGGATAGGGCCAGTTTGAGCTGGTTCTATGGTTACAAAGGTGGTTGCTGTCCCCATCTTACAGCGGCAATGTCTCGCCTAGTTAATATGTTAGGACGTGTCAGAACCAGCCTCAAGCTCTGTCAGCCCAATTCCAAACCCAGTCCATGGTCCCCTAAAGCCGTGACTTCAGCTACGAGCCCAGCCAGGACAGCCGATTTCCCATTTGATTTTGAAAGGCCCTCCCGCTCCTCCTCCCGCTTCCCCCCCCCCCCCCAGAGGCACTCAGCACCAGCCAGCCAGCCAGCCACAGCCAGCTGTGCCCGAGGTTGCTGAGGCCTGGAAATCAATTTCAGTTGAGTAGTGGCTCCCTCCCTCCCAGGAGACAGGGGCTAATTTCCTGCAGAGGGAAGGAGGACTTGCAGTTCGGGCTTGACCCGGCTCCCCTAGCCCCCAGGGAAGGCTAGAAGTGCACTGAACAACGCTTAGGCACAAGCTGCCCCAAAGGACACAGACGGCATGTGTGACCTCTGTTTCCCCTTCCACGGTGTTGGGGAGATGGTGCTGGCCATGCTGGGGACTGATTGTCCATAGCGCTGCCCCTGGGATATCCACCTTCCCAGGTCTTCTCTGGTCCCTAGGGCAGGACCCCGCCAGTGTCCAGGGTCAAGCCATGGCTAGGGAGATGGGGGCAAGGCAGGGTGCCCCCCTCTGTGGGTCGACCACCAAGCCCACCCGCTGTGGTCATGGGGGAACAAAGACTGGGCTCACCTTGCTTCCCCAGGTATGGAAGGTCTGCTCCAGGAAGGCAGGGCCAGGTGGGAGCAAGGGCCTGCCCAGAGCCACCCCAGGATGAGGTACGATCCAGTGTGGGGTTCAGGTTTGCATGTGTGAGCGCTGGGCTCTGCAGCCTGAGGGGTCCTGGTCAGGAATGGAAGTGTGGGTGTGATGGGGGACCCTAGGCCCCTGACCTCCATGCATTGGCTCTGCTGAGCTCCTGTCTCAAAACTGTTCTCTTGAGAAGACACTCATCTCTTTGAGGGGGGGCAACAAGGGTTGGGGGGAGGGCACTGGACAGGGGCTTGGTCAGACCAGCTGGGACCCTGGACATGTCACTGTCCGTGTGACTCTGGTCCAGGCACGTCACCTTTCTGAACCTCAGTGTCCGCACCTGTAGGATGAGGGGCTGGACACCTGGCCTGCCTCATGCTGACTGTGTTCCCAGCACCTGTAGGGAAGACAAAGCAGCCTGTGACTTGAGCAAGAGAGGGCCGTGGGCTCCGTGGGGCCTGCTCAGCCCCTCTCATCTTCCCGGACCCCTTCCCAGGCCCGGAAAATAGTACCTGTGGAAACTAGGCCTGAAGGAGGAGAGTTCTATCCAAACACTTGGAGTTGAAATGCTCACTTTTTAACTCCCTCTAGACATGATCTGTTTGTTTCAGCTGGTGATTATGAGTCAAAGGCCCAAATATGTAGAAAGCCACATTCATGTAGATTTTAATGAAGCCATAGGGAGCTGGGGTACAAAATGGCCTTTTTAGGGACTGGAATCGGGAATCGCAGTGATTCTTCTACCTTGGCTGTGCCCTTATGGCATTGAGATGAGCAGTTAGTTCTGTTTGAAATAAAAGATACCGTGGAGTGAGGGTTAGGCAGCCACTGAAACCCACAGACAGTTTGTAACGACAGGAAGTACTATTGATACAGCGTAAGGTGATGCTTCCAGCTAAACATGAGGATTTACAGTGTAATCACAGCTACATCGTGTATTTTATGTTGTAAGTTATAACTTTGCATTTTTAGTTTATAGAATACTAAATATATAATGTAGGAGTATAATTTCAGTTTAAAAATATTAGTTACTCATTATTTACTAAAATGAATGTTTATACACTTAGTGGGCACTCACTGTGGGCCAGGGGCTGTCACAGTGTCTTATCTTATAGAATCCTCACAACACCCTTGGAGGCAAATTCTCCTTTTCTCCCCATTTCACAGATGAGGAAGTGAGGCTGAGGGCCCTTAAACGATAGGCCAAGGTCACATGGCTTGGAGGTAAAGTGACCAGAACAGTACCCGGGTTTTCGTATCTCCAGTTCTCTTATACTTTATGCTGTTCTACAAACACACAGTTCATCTGTGTCAGTGGAGGGGGGTGTGGGGTGTGAAGACTTGAAAAAAAAGATGCCTAAGTGGGAGCATTGATTGTCTCAGGGGTGGACAGCTTGTGGTCAATTAAAATTTCTTTTAGGTGTTTGCACATTTCTACAATGTCAACATATGCTGTGTAGGGAAGATTAAAAAAAAACAAAAAACTTTACCTTCTTAAGTTCATCGGCTGGTGCCTGTGAATCAAACTGATAAAAGACAGATTAATAGGACAAAAAGGTTTATTTTGCATGAATGTGAGGGCTTCACAGGAAAGAAATGAAAAACCAAAGAAGAGGTTAACCCGGGAGCTTATATACCATTTTAACAAAGCGTGATAAACTGTGGAAAAGTAACTAGACAAAGGAAGGAGGGGTGAGTTTCTAGGAACAGGGGTAAATTATGGGAAAGTAAACATGTGGGGGAAACAAATGGAAGATAAGGGTAACTTAGTAACATTTGTTTTGCAGACTTAGGTTGGTGCCTTTTCCATCCATAAGGGTCATCCTCCTCTTCCTGGTATGGGAGGGGAAGGTAAATTTACAAACGGGATTTTATGTTACTCTGACTAAGGGAAATACGTGTCAGGCTTTTAGATAGGAAAGAGGAGAAAAGAGCTGCTTGCTTTCAGCTCAAAACATTCTTTACGCCTCAGTGGTATATTTTGGGATGGCATATGAGGTCTGACAATTAAGTTCACGAACTTGTTGCAACAATGCTGCTAACCTTTTTTGATATCAGTGGGATTATTCATTATGAATTTGTACCAACTGTACAAACAGTTAACCAAGTTTACTATTTGGAAGCGCTGAAAAGGCTGCATGGAAAAGTCAGATGACATGAACTTTTCGCCAACGATTTGTGGCTCTTGGATCACAACAATGCACCAGCTCACACGGCACTGTCTGTGAGGGAGTTTTTAGCCAGTAAACAAATAACTATTGGAAAATTCTCCCTACTCACCTGGTCTGTCCCCCAACGAATTCTTTCTGTACCTGAAGACAAAGGAAATATTGAAAGGAAGACATTTTGATGACATTCAGCACATCAAAGGTAATACAACAACAGCTCTGATGTCCATTCCAGAAAGAGTTCCAAAATTGCTTTGAAGGGTGGACTAGCCGGTAGAATCGGTACCTACTTCCCAAGGGGAGTACTTTGAAGGTGACCGTAGTGATATTCAGCAATGAGCTATGTAGCACTTTTTCTAGGGTGAGTTGGTGAACTTAATTGTCACACCTCGTACTCTGATTTTTTTCAACTGTATATTACATTTAAATAGGAAAAATGTGATTACACTTCTTGTTTCAAATGTACTAACTTTAAGGATACAATCTAAAGGAGAAAGATCTTTGTATTTTAATCTCCACTGTAGACTTAATTATCGGATAAGAAACCAAAGTGCCACTGAAGTCGTGATTAAAGGAAGAACTGAAAAGCCACTTAGATCAAGCAGTCATTAAAAATGACAGGCCAGGAGATGGTAGAGCAGCCCAGGATAGTGCTGGGATGTGACACGATGTGACACAAGGCAGAAACTGGTGAGGCCACATCGGGAAACAGTCACATAGAGCAGGGCTGGAAGGAGCCAGGCTCAGGGCACATTGGTCAGTGGGGGACAAAGTGTGGGGCTGCAGGTGGCTTCTCTCTGCTTTGGGCTCCTGCCATGGATATTTCTTTCGTGCTGTTGTAAAACTTGGTGGGTTCAAGGGCGGGAAAATCAGTCAATTCATTTAAAAAAGGAAAACAAAGAAAATCATACTAAACAAGTAATTTTTCTATCACAAAGCATCATTTCTTTACAAAATAAGAAAGAATGAAAAAGAAAAGGGTCCTCTTCCCACAGTGATGAAACTGTGGTGGTTGGTTTTACAAAGAAAACAGAATTCAGCTGAACGTGCTGTGATGGTGTGTGAAAGATAGATGTCAAAGTCTTTGAAAACTCAGATATAATAATAACCACAGAGCATCGACAGCTAGGGTTTACTGAGCACTTACTGTACGCCAGACACAGAGCTGGGAGCGCCTACAGAGCTTACCACACTGTCACAAAAATTTGATGGTGATAGCAATGATAAGTGTGTCACTATTAGCAGCTGGCATTTGCCCTGTGCAAGAACTGGTCGGAGAGCATTTGTGTTCACTAAGCATCCACTTAGCATTGCAACAACCCAGGGAGACGAGGAAACTGAGACACAGAGAAAGGAAGCAAAGAGCTACCTCATAGTGTGAGGTGGGTGCCATGATTTGCTCCACCTCACAGGAGAAGAAATTAGAGGCTGAGTGTGGTGAAGTGACTAACGCAAGGTCAGAGGTACATGTGCAGGAAATATTGGTGGAAGGACTAAATAAATATGTTGCTGGGTACACATGGCTCTTAAGAGTGTTTCTTTAGAAATCCCGGGGGTGCCCAAAAAATGCATGCACATGACTTGTATTCATCTTTTGTTATCAGTATATATTATTGCAATTTTAATATAGTTTTTTTTCCTTTCTCAAAATGTGTATACACTTTTTTGGCACCCTCTGTATTGTCTTGTGATGCTGGGCTGGGCATAAAGCCTTATCTTAATTTAAACCACTTGTAAACACTGCACAGTGAGAATGTACGAGCACTCTTGGCCAAGGCCAGGTCTTAATGGCAGCTTTGGCTGAACCTGAGTCAAAAAGAGAAGGTTGTATGCAGCCAGGCAGGTAGCTCTCTCTGTGATCTCCCCTGAAACCAGGCTAGCCCCGAGGTTCCAATGGAAGGCCCACTTGGCTTGCAGGTGGGAGTGGGGATTGGAAGCAATGCTAGAGATAGGTGGAAACGGAGTGGAGGAAAGAGTTCCCACCAGGGCCTGGATGGGTCAGGAAGGCTTCATGGAAGAGGAGGAGCTCACTGAGGCCTTACCTGGCGGATGGCCCCAGGGGACGGCATGCCAGGTGTGTGTAGGGGGACAGCAAGCACAGAAGCTTAATGGCCAGAGAAGGAAGGTGATGTTCATGCGTCTGGAGCAGGTGTGTACCTGAGGTGATTTCTTGCTTGTGTCTGTGCAGGAGCGTGGGAACTTCAGACAGTGGGAGGTTTTTGTTTCTTTTGCTTTGTTTTTGAATTCAGACTTTCAGTCAGTCACCTTACCTGGTAGGCCACTCATGTGGAGTTCTGGCTCCACAGGAGATGGCCTTTCAAGGGCAATTTTAATTTACTGACTTTGTCACCTTTCCCTAGTGGGCAAGAAGGAGAACAGGTCTGTTTTGATGGTTAAGAACAAAACATGGAGTGGCTGAAGAGGCCGCAACACACTTTGAAGTTACAGGAATCGGGGTGACTCGGATCAGCTCCTCTCCTCAATGTGTTGCCTTCTCCTCAGGTGACCCAATTATCAGCATCATAGCAACAGATGTGTCCATCTGTTAAATGGTGGGGCATTGGTTTTCTTCTGAGCGTCCTGGTGGCCAAAGCAAAGAAGTAAACTCAGCAGCCTGAGGACCCTTTCTACTATCTTGAAAGACTTCTCATTATCTCAGTGAGCTATCAACAACAAGTTTCGTGGAACTGTTTCTTATAAAAAATCCCTCAATGCCTGAAGGTCTGGCCCAAAGCACAACTCAGTGAAAGCAATTCTTCAGGGGCCAAAGCAAATTAGTGCCTATGAAGAGGCATTAATGATTGTCATAGCGGAGATTTATGTATAAGAGGATTGGGCCTTTCTCAGCCTGGTTTCTAGAGTCAGAGACATTGTTTAAAGCTGGGAATTTTGACAAAGGTTTTCCCTAAGTGCCTTTAGGAACTGCCGAGTCCTCAGAAATGAAGAGATGCATGAAATGTGCTTAGTAGAACAGTGCCTGGCACATAATAGGTGCACAATGAAATTCATTTTTGCTGCTGTTGGGTTAGAGCTAAGGTGCCCAGTTGAAGCTCATTCATGTGCTTGCCACACAACATCAAAATCTCTTTCCTAACAGACCCGTTTTAGGAGCTTTTGCAGGGGATATAGTGTTGCTAGCGGTGGATTGAGAATAACACAGAACTCAAGGCATCCTGATGTGTGCATGTCTGAGGTTCAAGGAAAGACGCCGGAAAGAGAGAGAGCAGGACTCTCGGAGCAGTCTGCAAAAAAGAGAGGCAGGTGACTACGCAGCTGTTCTTCCAGTGATGCTGGCCTGGCTGACGACAGAGTTGCATTCCAACGTGTGTATGGCCCAAGGTGGCATTGGAAGTTACCTTCTAGTCAGTCACCTCCAGATTGGAAAATAGGTACCGAGTCTGGCAGATATTTGAGGGCTTTCCCAGTATCATTTTGGAGAGGAACCCTATTCTTAGCTGTACCATTTATTCTGAATTACACTGAACACGTCATATTCTTGAAAAATAGGCGACCACCTCAAGAAATCAAGGAGTGATGCAGCTGGAGTCATTTCAGGGTTCACCTATGTCCCCCATGTCTTCATCTTACAAAGGGGGAAACTCGGCTCTGATGGGATATGACAGTAGATACGACAATTAGCTTGCAGGCTGACTCCCAGTCCAGCTCACTTACTGGTACATTAATTACTAAGTGAAATATTGCAAAGAACCTCATGGTTGGTTAAATAAATAATGGTACACCCATACAACAAGATGCAAGGGAGGAAATATTTTCATGCAGACCATTAAAAAGAATGAGGTGGATGGACTTTTATTGATGTGGAAGGATGTACATGACATATTGATGAGTGAAAGAAGCGGTTTGCAAAACAGCATTTTTCGCTGTGTGTGTATCTGTTATTGTACAAAAAGATGTTAGCTGTGACTTGCTCCAGGCAGTAGGATTTTCAGATTAGTTTTACTTTTTTGTATGTTTGGTGTAGCATTTAGCCTTGCTTCTTTCAATGGGTATGGATTTGTTATAATAAGCTATATTAATTTTGACAACTGTTACTTGCTCATTTAAAATAGGTTTTAAAAATCATCAAAGAAGTACATGTTTATAGTGGAAAACTATTTTTTAAAACTAGAAATTTAAAAAAGTCCCATTCGGGGCGGCTGGATGGCTCAGTTGGTTAGAACGGGAGCTCTGAACAACAGGGTTGCCGGTTGTTTGATTCCCACCTGGGCCAGTGAGCTGGGCCTTCTTCAGCTAGATTGAAGACAATGAGCTGCCGCTGAGCTGCCAGACGGGCAGCCAGATGGGTCAGTTGGTTGGAGGGGCAGCTGGATGGCTCAAACCGTGAGCTCTCAACAACAAGGTTGCCAGTTCAATTCCTGCATGGGATGGTGGGCTGCGCCCCCTGCAACTAAAGATTGAAAACGGCAACTGGACTTGGAGCTGAGCTGCGCCCTCCACAACTAGATTGAAGGACAACGACTTGGAGCTGATGGGCCCGGGGAAAAACACACTGTTCCCCAATATTCCCCAATAAAATAAATAAATAAAATTAAAACAAATAAAATTAAAAAAAGAAAGAAATTCTATTTCCTTTAAAAAAAAAATCTCATTCAACCCCACCATTCAGAGTCTGACGGGCAACCGTTAGGTTGTTTACTGTACCCCTTGCTGGGGTTTATAAAAAGAACCACTTCTAAAAACTGCGTAGAATCCTATCTGGTCTACATATCAGAATTTACTAAGTGGTTTTCCTGGATGTTGGACATCTAGTTCTAGTTTTTCCTTATGATACATACAGTGACATAAAAATATTTACTAAAAACCTGGTTTCCTAAGAATATTTAATGACGTATTGCTAGGTTGAAAAAATATAGGATGTAAAATTCAATGAATTTTTAAGCGACACGTGTATTTAAAAACACAGTGTTTCCGTGTGTGTGTTTATTTAAAGAGCTGAACAGATGTGAAAATTTTCAGAAAGATGTTTACAGCCAATATTTTGTTTTTAAATTTTTGCAATGAGGAAGTAATGCTTTTATAAACAAGGAGATATTTTAGGAAGTTTATGTGACATTAAAAAGTACAATTAAATCATTAAATACACACAACTGCCCAGCAAAGCAGACAGGGAATACTAGCATTATGGTCGTTAGGATTTTGAACTAAATTTTTGCTCTTGTCCATATTTTCTAAATTTTCTACAACAAATACCTGTAGCTTTTCTAGCCAGGAAGTAAACCACACTATTATTATAACACGCCTAAAATGTCTAGCTGACCCCTCTTGTTATTTTCACATCAAGGTGTCCCAAAACCCAGGAAACAGGACAAGCTTACTTTAAACCATTGTTAGTTACATTTCCACTCTGTTTTCTTCTACCTCTAGACACTTTTTCACTTGAAGTACCTCTAAGTTTGAAGCAATGGGTCCAACTGTTAATCTGAAAAGGATGCAATAAGTAATCGCTATTTTACGTGTATCTCCAGACATTTTGGACACTCTGCAATGTACTTGTTGCACTGGAGGGTGAAGAAAAACATATTGAACATCGTATTTGAAATTTGCATATGCTGTATAAAATAAGTTTAGCTGATGGGGATATAAACACGGTGCAACCACTTTGGAAAATGGTTTGATGGTTACTTATACAGTTAAATATGCACCTACCATACATGAAATTCCTACTTCTAGTTGTTTACCCAAGAGAAGTGAAAGTGTATGTCCAGACACAGCTTGTAGATGAATGTTCACAGCAACGCTGTTCATAAAAGCCCCAAACTGGTAGCCACCCAAATCTCCGTCCACAGGTAAAGGGACAAATGGTGGTATATCCATATTTCAAAACAACGAAAAAAAGACAAACAACCAATAACATGACACCAGGGTGAATCTCTGAATATGGCATTAAGGGAAGAAGGTAGAAACAAGGGTGCTTACTATACAATTCTATTTTTACAGGATTCTGGAAATGGCAAAAATAAGCTACAATGACAGGAAGCTGATCAGTGCTTGCCTGGGGCTGGGATGGAGGGGGTGTGAGTGCGCAGGGCATGAGGGAATTCTCTGGGGATCTCTATCGTGATTGTGGTGATGGTTACATGGATATATACATTTGTCAAAACTCATTCAATGGTCCACTTAAAATGGGTACATTTTGTTGTATGTAAATTATACCTCTACCAAGTTGATTTTTTTTTTTTTTTAATTGAGTTTTTTCTATACAGAGCCAGCTAGACAACTAAGGATTTAGACGGAGGCAGCAGAGTAATAAAACAGATCCAGGGCCCTTCTGAGGGTGGGGCCCTGCACCAGTCCTACACCCACAAACGTGGCCCTAATTCTGTTTCCTGACTTTTCAGATACCTTCCGATACTGTGTGTGTGTGTGTGTGTGTGTGTGTGTGTGTGTGTGTGTGATGCTACATAAATGGGATCTCACTACAAATGCTGTTTTTAAATTCATTTTTTAACTCAATAATATACTGAGGTCATCTCCTCAAGCCTAGCTCAACAGCATTCCACTGTGTTTGTGTGGGGGGCTGTTAATCAGTGTGCCATGACTGATACACCACTTTCCTTTTGAAAGCATTCAGGATGCTTCCCATTTTTCACAAGTCTTAGCACCCTGCCCGCACACGGTATTGTAGGGCTCTGTGCAACAGAAATTTCTAGGCTCTTTTGCAACAGCCTGCCTCACCCCACCATCTCTGTGCGTAAAGGTTGTTTGCCTTTCACATTTCCCTTCCCACTTGCTTTTTGTCTTGAGCTCTAAATAGAGTAGGTAGGTCTCTATAATCTACTGTCTTCCGTTCAGAGGCTTCTGCCGCCCTTCTCCTCTAGGGTCCGTGGGACCTGACCCCTGGCCTCTGACTTATGCCTTCTGGCTGCAGAGACCTTGAAGGAAGTCCACAAGGCTGGACCGGGGTTCCTGAGGGCCACGCAGTCCATGCTCCTGCCCCGGGGAGGATGGTCATGGACCGTTCCCAGCATTTCCCTCAGCCCTGCCACGCCCTATAGAGGTTTCTGAGTCTCAGGATTTCCAGAATCTACCATGAGACAGTCCCACAGGGGAGGGACACCTCCACAATTGGGAAAAAAAAAGGAAGTCTCAACTTATATTTTTACCATATACAGCTTGATGTTAGCTTCCCACGCCAGTAAGTCTCTCAGGCCTCCTGCTGCTGGCTGTACAGTCAGCCGAGGTGAACTGATGTGAGCAGCGTGAGGGGTTGGGGTCACCCTCTGTCCTTTAGGCAAACGTTCATTCAGCACGTATTACGTGTCTAACTATGCAGCCCATTTATAATGGCCAGGGTGTTTTGAAATGGAAGTGAATGATGGCTTCTGACTAGCTTCACGGCCTCAGGAAACTCACCTGATCCCCTCGGCTTCCACTTTTGCTGTACGATGAGCTCTTTGCATTAGGTGATCTTTAGTGTCTTTAAGGTTTTGTCCAGACCCCCAATATCAGGGTTGTGGCTCTCCCCCTCCACAACAGGAGGCATTTTCCTCAGCTTAGAATGACTTCAGTGTGTCCTGCCAGTCTGTCTGCCCTGAGCTCCCAGAGTACCAGCAAATACCTCCTCTGCAAAGAGAAGACCGGCTAAGGGGGTGGGGGTCCCATGGTGGGGGCTGCCCTGGGAGCAGTGGCGGCCGACGAGTGAAATCTGTCATTGTATCTTGGCTGCATGTGTTAGTGTGTGCCTCGAGCAATCTGGAGGAGGGCTCTCAGACCCCATCTGGACTTGGGTCTCGGGAAAGAGCGCTGTAGTTGCCCCGTAGTTCTGCCAGGGGAGGGGATTTGGACACTGTCAAAGCTGGCACTAAAAGTCGTGCAGACAGATTTTATTCAGTGATAACTGCTGCACGAGGTGGGAGAATACAGTGACAACTGAGCTCAGCTGTGACTCGTACGGGCGGGGGGGTGGTGGCAGGTGATTTAAAAAAAGACTGAGGGAGTAGTGAGGGGCACTGGTGGGGGCTCGAGCAGTCAGCAGCGTGAAGGTCATGTGCGTCTGCTCACCAGCATTTACCCGTCAGCCTCTACCTTCCCACAGAGACAGGGAGACAGAGACCCGCCATTCCCAATGATTTCATTCAAAGGAACGGTTGCTAGGTCCTTGAGAGAGACACTCCTGGGTGGTGGGAGATTCATGTACATCTCAGAAGGCCAGAGAAAGGATTGACAATGGTCAGTTGTTTAAATAAATGCTTTGTGGAGAGGGAGGTCACAGGGCTTTCTCAGGTGCTGGCTGAAACAAAAGATAAATTCTTTGGGCCGCCTTGAGCTCTTCCAGATAGGAACTCAAGGGGTCTGGTCATCCAGGATGTGGCTTTAGGCTACTAGAAGCCACACGGGGGCTCCGTCAGGTCTCCTAGAGCAGGGGTTTGGACCGAATAGTTCATGCCAAGAGTCCTTGCAGTTCTCGACACAGAGGGTTTGCCTTTCTTCATCCTTGGCTGGGCTGCTGGCTTGCTGTTGGGAAGGAGCCCGGGTAGCCTTAGAGGAATTGATTTCCAGACGCTCGACGTCCTTCTGTGTGCCTCCCACTCCACCTCCTTCCTGGCCTCTTGCACAATCGCTCGTCTCCCACTTTACTAAAACGATGCAGACCTAACCCACCCCCAATCTTACTGGGTGGAAAAACTACTGGGGCACCGACAAAGGGACAATTTGAAGTCTCAACGCTGGTGATGAGGACGTAAATGACTCTAAGAGAAAGAACAAATCATTTTGCAAGTCAGATGGTTTCTAGCTTTTATTTTCGACAGAATCTTAAAAATGAAAAAGTAATTTGATGTGAGATTGCTCTGGAAGGTTTGGCCTGTAACTTGGGCACCGTGGAACAATTCAGCGGCATCACTATAAAGAAATTCCTTCTAGTCCCATCCAGTCAGCGCTCACATCTATAAAAATGAACGAACAAGATGCTAATACCTGCCTTGTTTTAGCAACAAATAATATACATTAACTAAATGAGGGGGGGGAATCTAAACACCTTTATTAAGAGAAAGATACATTTCCAGTAAAATTTAGTTTTGGGGGCTAATATTGATCAAAATTGTAATACCCATGTTATTTTGATTTGTGTGCTAATAGTAATGGGAAGGACAACAGAATCTACAGGGAAAATTTTACCAGCACCTTATGACTGACCACAGGAAATGGTCAATTTTAATATTTTAATTTATATACATTTTTATTTCAAAGAATGATAGGCTGATTACTAGCAGATTAAAAGCAGGAAACTATATCAGGATAATATTTTATGGAAGGACTAGAATAAGAGTTCATCGAGAAAAAGGAATAATGTAAAATTATTAACTGTTAAAAAATGGTTTATTCATATATTTTAAAAATAAGTGGTGGTTGTAGAGGAGGCAAATTTTTACCTGCACTCTCTCGTGGAGGTTTTTTTGACTGGGCCCGAGAATTAAACTGACATGAGCTAGATTAACAGGATTATATAAGTGTTATGTGACACGGGAGCTTTCATAAGGAATGAAAGCCCAAAGAAATGGCAGAACCTACATGCTTTTTTATAGCCGGTTGAACAAGAGAGGCAACTATGGAAAAGTAACTAACTGTTATAGGAGGCTAAAGAAAAATAATTATTGTAACAAAGCCTGTTTGTAGAGGATTCTCTCCGTCAAGTCCTTGATGATAAGAATATTACTTTCCTTGTGGTGTAAGAGGGACATCAATTATATGGGAATTTCATCTGCTTTTGAGAAAAAGAAGGAAGATCAGAGTGTTTTTTTTCTATTTGCTGTTTTTCAAGTGCTTTTACTCAAAATAACACTTATATCAAAGTGATATATTTTGGGGTAGCATATTCTGCCATCCTTCAACACCCACATTCACAGGGACATTAACTAAAATGTAGAAGCAATCCATTGACAGATGAATGGATAAGCAATATGTGGCATATACATATAATGGACTATTATTATTCAGCCTTAAAAAAGAAGGCAGTTCTGACACATGCTACAACATGGATGAACCTTGAGGACTTTATGCTAAATGAAATAAGCCAGTCACAAAAACAGATGTACTATTTGATTCCACGTATATGAGAGGCTTAGAGTAGTCAAAATCATAGAGACAGAAAGTAGAATGGTGGTTTCCAGGGGCTGGGGGAAGAGGGAATGGGGAGTTAGTGTTCAATGGGTATAGTTTCAGTTTGACAAGATGAAAAGAGTTCTGGAGATGGATGGTGGTGATGGTTGCATAACAATGTGAATATACCTAATGCCCCTGAATGGTACACTTCAAAATGGTTAAGATGATAAAATTTGTGTTGTGCGTATTTTACCGCAATAAAATTTTTTGAAAAAATAAAACAAAGGATAATGGTGGGTGTCAAAGTTTTATTCCACCATGTTCATTTAAAAGGATGATGTAACCGTTTTCTTTTAAAATGTCAGTTTTTAAAATATGACATTGAGCATGAATCACATCCTGCTCCATCAGATTTTTGGTGAAACATTTGAGAAAACAACTTAAAAATGTGTGAGGGCCTATGATGCAGCTTTCTTGAAACCATTCCACTAGGGGTAAGCAAACTTCCGCCCTTGGGCTAAATCAGGCCAGGGGCTGGGTTTTGTATGGCCTGCAAACTGAGAACGGCTTTTACATGTTTACAGGTTTGGGGAAAAGGAAAAAGAAGAATATTTTCTGATACATAAAAAATTTCATGTAATTCAAATTTTAGCATCCATAAATAGACTTTGATTGGAACACAGCCACACTCATTTATTCACATATTGTCTACAACTGCATTCACAGCACTAGGGAGAGTGGAGCAGTTTTGACAGAGACCATACGGCCAGCAAATTCTGAAATATTTACTATCTGACCATTTACAGAAAGAGTTTGCTGATCGTTGCCTTAGACCCCAGGCTCAGGAAAGCCGCCTCGTGGCTCCAGCTCTGCTCCTAACCATGGAGAGAGAAATCATTTCACCTCTCCAGGCCTTGGGCACCTCATCCATCTAACAAAGGTCTCTGAGCTCTCTTCCAGCTTAAAAAATTCAGAAGAGCAGGACAGCCATTCATATTCAGGTGTTCATGGCTGATCCCTCCCCAGAAGTACTCGCCTTTAAAAATGACCCCTCAAGAGGCAACTCCTTAACCCCAAAGGATGAAGTGCTGGCGAATGGCAGGATTTCAGGCAGCAGCCGTGAGTGAGTGAATGGTGGTGATTTTGGTGACAGGGCTCTTCCCAGCATCGCCTGATTTCAGTATTTGTGGTGAACAGACGGAGGTTTGTACAAATCAATCTGTCCACTGACAAACACCCACCAACTTCCCCAGAGGCCAGTCTTGGTTCGTTCCCAGCCGACAAGTTTCTGGGGCCCTGTAGACGCTTCAGGGAAGGCTGGGCACAGAACAGACCAGAAACGGAGCTGAGCTCAAGCTAGCCCCACCCCTGGTGTCAGGCTGGGAGCAGGCCTGCAGAGCACCGTGTGCCTGCTTTATCCTCTCTGTCTCTTTGGGAAGCTCCTCTCTAGTGCAGGGCTGGTAGGGAGCCATGGAGGTGCCACCCGACTTACAGGCAGACCAGGTAGACCACACCCAAGGCCCTGATGTTCCAGGTCCCCTGGAAGGATACAGTGCAACCCTTAAGCCACTCCAGCGGGCTGTGCACTGGGGTCTCTGCCAGAGCGAGGCACAATAAACTGGAGGGGAAGGCTGGGCCTTTAGGGTCTCCCTTTGCCCCGCCCCCCAAGCTTCCTCCTGCCAGGGCACCAGCCATACTCTGCTTCCCCGTGGGTCAAATGAGGCCAAGCCAGCTTTTATGAAGGGAGATGGCAAACCCAGTGCCAACAGAGTCCCAGCCTGGGTGACAAGCCATCCTGTGCCATCTCAGACAGCTGCCTCTCCTTGTTCCACCGATGGGAACCGATTGTTGAGGTTCCAGGCCTGAAGTTGCCAAAATTCCCAATTTTTCAAAAGAAACCAGAAAACTGGTATTGTATGTGAAATCTGCTGATTTTGAAATGTTGGTAGTTCATTTTAAAACAAAAATTAAAAACAAAAACTATCGAGCTGGCCTCAGAAAGCACATCCGTAGCTCAAATGTGGACTCGAGGCTGCCGGTTTGAGACCTTTGAGAAGGAAAAGCCTAAACTCTGGACTCAGGGGTCGGACTTGTGTCTCACGCTGGCACTGACAGTGTGGCCTGTCCCCAGAGCCCTCTCTGCATTGATTTGCTCATCTTCAAAGGCGGGTAGTGGTCCCGCATTTGGCAGGAATATTGTGAGGCTTGGTATTCTTCTAGGGAGAGGGTCATACATGTGTGTGGAACGGTCCTCATGAATGTCCCCCCTTTTCCTGACTTGGAAACTTGGCAGTGTTTTCCAATGACAAGAGAAAGGAAGTTGGGGTCTGAGTTTCTGCCCACCACCAATGTCTCGTTGCTTCTGGAAGGGAGGGCTAGACTTTAGGTGCCAATGGGCAACCTCATTTTGCCCTTCTAGGTGCTGCCAAAGGCCCATCTTGCGGCCCCTCCACCCACCCAAGGAAGCATCTCAGACTGGAGATGGTCTAGATCCCACTGATTGAGAGCCCGGGGAGGGGGCGGCTGCTGAGATGGCACCGATAACCCGCGAACGACACGCGAGGCTGCGTTCCGGTTTTCCTGTGGGCGTTTTCCCCTTAGAAGAAAATTAGATGTCCTCAAACGGATGTGTGAGATAGGTCCATCATCTCGTCCCGGCTCTGGGCTCCGTGACCAGTGTGAGGCCATCCCGCAGAAAGGCCGGCAGCCCTGGTCACAAGAGCCCAGGCTGTGTGGCGGCAGAGCACGAGCCTGGGACCCTACGATCTGGGTTTGAATTCCATTCTGCTGCGAGCCATCGGTTGCTCCCCTCGCTTCTATTTTTCCCGTCTGTAGAAAGGAGATGGTAACAGCAGCAAGCACACAGGGCGATTGGGATTCAATGAGATCGGTTACGTAAAGTGACGGGCACAAAGCAGGCACAAGGAGGGCACTGGAGTAGCAGCAGGATAACACATGCAAATGGAATGAAAATAAGAGGAGTGAGTGAGGAGGAACATTAGTTCTAAACCCTGGGCGGTACGAGAATTATTTATGCCTGCTTTTGGAATTCATTATGATGCCCGCCACCGTGCCCTAAAGGCTGGCTTTCTAATTGTGTTTCATCTTTTCGTCTTGCTTAATTAAAAAGTCACATACTGAGGGACTTGGGTATTCAGAGCTGTCACTCATGTCTCACATAGGGCTCTACCTGAATAAGGGTTCCTTCAGCCCCCTCAGGCGGGACCTGGGCTCCTATAGCATGGGGCTCACTGACAAGCCAAGAACAACCCAGAGGTGGGGGTGTCTGCGACCTCCTGGGGCCTGATTGGGGGGGGGGATGTACTGCAGAAGGGGAGGAGCAAGGCTGAGCCTTTTCATTGTTTTAAATTGGGGCAGAAATGAGGGATGACAGTGACAACCATTTGCAACTTTTCAAAAACCTTTTTTGGGACACAGATGTTCAGGTTGCAGCAAAATCTTTTTATAGAAACACACGTCAAAGGAAGGAGCAAGCCGACTTCTCAAACAGGCAGACAATGAACAAAGACCTTCCGACGCTGTGCAAAAGCTACACCTTCTTTCTCCAAGGGCACGTGTGCTTGTTGTACCTGACTCTAAAGCCAGTCAGGGTGTCTTCATTCCATCCCTTCCCTGAAACGGGGAAAAAATCACACCATGGGGTAGCAAGGGAGTGGGGAAGCTCAAGGCCAACTTCAAGGATTTTCCTGAGCGCTTCCCTCAGCGAGGGGGCTGCATGGTTTCCACTTTGCCTTCACTGTATTAGATTAGTGAGACCTACTCTTCTTTTCACTGCAGCTAGCCCTTTTGTGTTTCCTTTTTCCATTCGTCGTGATAGAATACTGCTTTCTAAAGTATCAAAGTAACGGCACAAACAAACACGGCTAGGAAGGTGGGTGGCAGGAGCAGGAGCTCAAAAATGCATTCCTCCACTGGTGTGGGTGATTCAGACTCCACGTGGAAGGGCGGTGTGGAGGACTGCCCCTCCCCCCTTCCCTAATAATATATTAGTTATATATTTTTCTTAGGGCTATTCTGCTAGAATTGGGGGAAGGGGTGAAGACAGAAAAACAAAACACCACCAAGTTCAGGCCTTGCCTTAGAGGAATTTATAATCTTGATGGAGCAAATCTGAAAAAATATAAGAAGGAAAAATAATACATAGAATTGAAGAATTCAGTAAATGGATGGGGATGGTGGGAGCCAGGTTTCTCAGTGTTGAAGTGGGAGGTTACAGACAAACAAGAGAAGGCGAGAATGACCCACGTGGTACTGGATTAGAGCCGGAGGCACTGGTGTGGATTCGTGCTTAATATACATATAGGTGGCTACCTGGGGAGTTATTTATGGATGTGTAAATATACACAGGTTATTTACACACACGTGTTTCCTCGCTCCGCCGACAGGTCCTAGAAACAACCGTGCTCCGGTAGCAACAAGCATACCTACCGTAGGGCTCAGACCTTGGTTTCCAATATTATTCTCCAACGAGAGGAGAAATGGCTGATTCCAGGACTGGAGCAAGAGATGTCACAGATGAGTCTGGAGCACCTGGTAGTGCCAGAAAGTAAGGAAGTGCTCCCCAAACAAACAAACAAACAAACAACCAATCACGAGCGCGCGAGGTCTGTGAAGTGATCCCCAGAGCCCATGGGAAGAGCCCCCAATGGCCAACGCTGCACAGCTGGCACAAAACAATAAGCCATGCTGGGTTATAACCCAAAGTAAAGCCCCAGGAGCCCACATTGATATAAATAAATAGAGGAAGAAAGACAAATCTCCCATGCAGAAAGCTTCCAAGTAATCAATGCAGGTACGCCACCTTCAAGACAGTGAGTGGAACTCCCCACTCTGAAAGTGAGGGCTGCACATATAGACTGCCTGCCAATGAGTGAAGTATGAAATAGGGGCAACGGTACCTTCACAGTGGAGAAAGCTGACAGATGCTGCCTCAGCCCATGGCCAAGGTCAACGTCAGCAGTGATAAGTCATGTTGGAAGGCGTACCATTGACGGGATGTGATGAGAACGGCATGTTATCTCTGTGGCCCTTCTCCCCCAAACCCCTCAGCCCAGTCTAAGGACGAGGAAAACATCAGACAAATAGTAAGGAAGGGTCCTTTTACAAAACACGTGGCCAGTACTTCTCAAAACCGTCTTTGTTACCAGAAACAGCAAAAGTCTAAGAAATTGTCACAGCCAAGAGGGGTCCAGAGAGACATGACGATGAAATGCTCTGTGGTATTCGGTACAGGATCCTGAAGCAGAAAAAAGGACGTTGGGTAAACGAGAGAGATCTGAATAGTATATGAACTTTAGTTAATAGTAATAATAATGTATCAATATCAGCTCATGAATTGTGGTACATTTGCCATCACCAACGTAAGGTGTCAATAATAGGGTGTAGGAGAACTCTTTCTGTGTAATTTTTCTGTAAATCTAAAACTATTCTAAAATAAAAAGTTAAGTTTTAAAAATGAACTATGCCATAGAAAAACTGGGAGAAAGGGTTGCTTACAACCTGAAGCAGGACACAGGATGGCGTGGGGACCAGGAGACACCAGAAGAGACAAAGATGGAGGCAATTCGGGCTGCTCTGTCTTCCTGGGTGTGACAGACTGTTGGGCGGGTTCCTGCACCTCATTTCTCACACGCTGATGATGTTCTCTTGTCTCCACCAGCTCTGAGCTGCCCCTGCTGTGTGCCTGCTCTGGGGGCACCTGCTAGCCCGAGGTCACCACCTCTGGACTCCAGGGACCCCAGGAATGTTGGGATTCAGAGAAGCGGCTCTACCTGGACATTCATCCACCCCAGTCCGGCCCATGATGGTCTCTGCCCAGCTTGTGAGCTTCCCGAGGGCAGAGGTTCTGTCCTCTCCCGCTGCCAGGGCTCCATAATGAGCCTGGCCCCGAGGGGGACTGTTAAGCTGGCATGAAATGAATGTCTCCGGGCTCATGACCATAGGACAGTATTTCCATATCACCTGGTCGTGGATCCTTTCAATGCCGTGCCAGTCCTTCTCATGACATGAGGGAGAACGTCTCAGGCTGGAGTGACGATGTCTGAAAGCTTCTCCATCCTTGCCCGTCCCCATATCCGTATAACCAAGAACAGGCAGGTTTCAGGCTCAGACTTAGCAACCAATGCACCCGGAAAGAGTAGCGGCATTTGCAAAAAGTGATACTGAGTATAGTTATAACAGCAACATAAAGTTTCCTTCAAATGTGCTTTAAAACAATTTCAGACTTAGAGAAAAATTGCAAGAATAATACAAAGAATTCCTGCATACTCTTCATCCAGATCCCCCAATGTTAACATTTTACTGCTTCTCTCTCTCTCTCTCTCTGTCTGTCTCTCTCTCTCTCTCCTACCTACCTACACATACACACACACACACACACACACACACACACACTCACACACAGATTATTTTTTTCTGAACCATTTAAATATAGGGTGTTCCTTTATTCCTGACTTCTTCAATTTTTCAGCGTGTCATTTTTAAAAGAACATTTTCTTACGTAAGTACAGTACATTAATCAAAACCAGAGAGGTAACACAGACACAATACTATTGTCTAATCTGCAGACCTCATTCCTGTTTCACCATCTTTCCCAATAATGTCCTTTATAGCAAAAGAACATCCCAGATCATACCTTGCATTCAGTGGCTGTGTCTCTAGCTTTTTTCATTTGAAACAGTTCTTGAGTCTTTGTGTTTCGTGATATTAGCATTTTTGAAAAGCATATGCCAGATATTTTGTAAAATGCCTAAAGATTCCTTTTGCAATAAATTTAAGTTTAAAACATGTGAATTCATTGAAAGAAAAACTATTATTAGGCAAGAGAACAAATGGTCTACAGATAAAGCAAAAACCTTGAAGGCTTACATGGAAAACTAAGGTTTGAGAAACATTGGTTTAAATCAGCTTCATTCTGCCCCTGAGTCCTCATGTCCCTGAGACGCTGGATGAAGGAGAGTGGGTGAAACAGTGAGACAAAGGTTGTTCCAGACTCTGGGAGGGCCAGGCCGTGGGAACTCACCCTCAGGGGAAATGGAGTCAGGGTGTTCTCTCCTGGATGCTCTGAGTGGCTGGGAGGAAGGCACGCTTTTGTGTGGGTTCATGGTGCATGCAAATCCCAGCCATGTGGGTCATCAAAAGAACAGGCCATAAAATCAGGAATGGAGAAGAAAGCCTGTCAAAGCGGCAGGAAGACGTGAGTATGGACAGGAGAAAAGGTGGGTTTCCTGGAACCAGAGGGAGAAAGGGGATCTCAGGATCTTTACTGAGCCAGGCTCCAGAGTCTGATGACTATGGCCATCACCACACACTGCTGGAGGTATCCACAGCCAGAGGGGCAGGTGACCTGGTTACCTCTGGCTCTGCAACATCCTCAGGTAGGTGGCCTGGGAACAGAAGGTCATGATGGCCTTGCCTGACCCTAGAGCTCACAGGGGTCTTTTCACCGGAAGGGTTGTTCTTGCCAGAAGGTGAGTGGGCATGAGCCAAGGTGGCCCTGCAAGCGACAGCCTCACGACTCGGGCGGTTGTGTGCCTCTAATGCGTGCTCACTGTCTCCTGCTCTTTGTAAGGGGCACCCATGCACTCTTCAGGTTCCCAGGAAAGAGGGAGGGATGAGGGCGAGAGAAAGAAAAAGGGCAAACTGCGGGATATCGGGCCACTGCCACAGAGGGGGCCACAGGTTTGGGGGAGAAGAGAGTGACCATCGTGGTCATGTGACAAAAGGTCTCACTGTCTTGCTTGGTGGGCAGAAGAGTTGGGGGGTTAGTGACCCCAGTTATTTTAGCATCTCGTCCTCAGAGAAGAGCAAGCCTCCCCGTGCCAGGCAGGGAGTCTGAGAATGCCCAGGGAAAGGGGTGGCTGTAACCAGATTGGAGGTCGTGGGAGGGGAGCAGGAACCCCTATTTGCTGAGTGATGGTGTGTTCTGGAGGGAGAGTGGAGTGTGGCCGGGGGGCTGTGGGAGAATATGTCTGTGAGTGTGTAGATGTGAATCTTCTTCTCTCCTCCCTGTGTGAGAGAGCGGAGGGGGAGGCAAGTATGGGCCTGGCGCCCACTCAGAGGTGGCAGGGAAGGCAAGAGACCCCACAGGCAGACGGATGACGGGTGTTTTGAATGGGGTTGCTCAGGAGAAAAATGAATCGTAGGCAGAGCCCATGACCCTGGGGGTGACTCCCTCTCCTCCTCCTGCACTTGGGGGGCCAGGGTGTCGTGGGCCTGGGGAAAGGGAGCCAGGAAGGGACACCTGCCTTCAGCCAGGATGTGCCTGGGGTGCTATTGGGGCGGGGGGGCCAATCGTTCCCCAAGAAAGGATGTGTCACCACCGTCCCTTGGCCCCCATCCTTGTCTGGCTCTCCAGCCTTCACCTGTCTATTTCCTTCCTTTCCTCCTGCCTGCCTGCTGTGTGGGGCCCTACTGTGAGTCCAGCTCCCAGGGTCCAAGCTGCATGACCTTGAACTAGTTCTGTGGCTTCTCTGGGCTTCACTTTTCTTACCCGGAAAACAGCAGAGATTCGGATACCTTACTGCCCTGGGAGAGTTTGAGGATTAAGAACCACACATGTAAGGAATTCAGGACAGTGACACAGGAGGCTTTGTGAGGCCTGCTGTCTCCTCCACTGTCTGCTCTGGGACAGCATGGCCCCGCCCTTATTTTCCTCTCTGTCTCATTACTCTCTCTCTCTCTCCTCTCCCTTTGTCTCTTCTTTGTCTTCCTCTGTTGCTATTTCGGTCCTTCCTCGATGATGTTGGTGAGGGGTGAGCCTCTTTTCATGTCAGGATGCCAGAACCCCGTCAAACTGGTAAACAGCTGAAGGATGTGGTGGGAGATGAACTTTCCACTGAGGCGACTTTGAACTCATCCTTCCTTGATGGGTCTCCCCTGCTCCACTTCGTTTTGGAGCCTCCATGTCATCTTCACGAAGCCAGGATGGGGGCCTAGGGCCACAGCCAAGAGGCGTCCACGTCGGGTGGCCACACAGGGCTCCAGCTACCTCTGTCCATCTCCAGAACCATCGAAAGGGTCTTAGGGAGGGACGGAAGTGGAAACCACAGATGGGGTGATAGGGAGGGATGGGAGTTGAGTGGCGGCTTGGCAGATGTGCCTCAGGGCTAAGGTTTCCAGTGGAAAAGACTGGGTACCAGCAGGCGATGCGTGCTCAGGGCATGCGACCTTGAGCCTGAGCTCCTGGGAGTGGCCTGAGAGCCATGTCCCTGCAGCCCAGAGAACAGACAGGAGCTGAGGACCCTAGAGGGAGAGTCCTGCCCAAGTCCTTGTGGCCTCATCCTTTGGGCCCCCCCAGATGTCTGGAGGTGGCCGATGAAGCGTGCGGCTGAAGCATTAATGAAGGTTCCCGCTGGGCAGTCAGATACGTGAGCACAGAAATAAACCTTAGTGTGGCCCTTGTCACCTCAGGAGGCCACATGGAGAAGCAGTCAGGGCCCAGCCCACCGTGGCAAGCTGATCACCCCGGGAAAACTCTGAATCTTCCAAGCCCCCATTCCCTCAACCCGACTATGGGGAAAATACGGATATCTCATGGGGCTCTTGTGAACATTAATGACTCAGTACCTGTAATATTCCAGAACAGTGCCTGATGCTTTTTAGCTGTGTGACTTGGGCATTTTACTTAACTTCTCTGGGCCTCAGTTTTCTCACCCAGGAAATAGTTGGTGTGGGAATTGACTGTCCTCAGCCTCTTCTCTCAGACTGGATCACCTTTGACCTCCTGAGCCACCAGGTTTCTTGTTCTGTCATTGCTCATGCCAGTCCATCAACTTGGACTGCACATCCCTTTCTGCATCCACAGCTAACTCCTATTCCTCCTTTATGACCCTGCTCAGGCATCACCTCCACAGGAAGCCTTCCCAGATTAGCCTCCCTCCAGCTGTGTCAGGGGCTTTTCCGGCCCGTACTTTCCCTGGGTATCATTCTCTCACTGTGCTTTCACAGACGTAAAATCCCTGCAGTGCCTCTGTTCCCAATGCAGCCACTCTCCATATGGCTGTTCCTGAAATCAGGACTTAGCTGTCACCGCCATTTAATATTGTGGTGTTTCCTCTCCCAGATCCTTTACGTTTATTTTAACCCCTGGTCTCTTGAGTGTACCTGCTTTGTTGTTTGTGGCTTCCCTCAGATGGCCCAAGGACCCTGAAGGCACAGACATAGGGGGTGAAGGGACTTTCCAGTGAGCAGTCCCCATCACCCAAACCAGGAAGCCCGCTCTGGCAGGTTCTGGACACCAGCCCTAAGGAAGTCCCCTGCCATGTGCAACCCTGGTGTCCCCAGGCTGCCCAGGGGCTGGGAGGGAGACACAGCTCAGAGTTGCCCAATTTCTCTGGGACTGGGGGGGTGGGGTGGGAGGACAGGAGCGAGTGTTGGGGGAGGGGGCTCTGGTGAGAAATAAGGGAGAACTGTGGGAGAAAAGAGGGTGAAACTATCTTCCTGGGGTGGAGTGGGGTGGGGTGGGGTAGGGCCAAATTGTGACTTGGCTATTCACTCTCTGAGTGACCTTGGACAAGTCCTTTCCCCTGCCAGGCCTCAGCGCCCTCATCTGTAAAACGAGCGTGGGCCAATATTCTCCATGCCTCCTCCAGCACCAACGCACTAAGACCCCATGAATGGCTGTCTTCTCTTCTCCCCTTTCTTCTTTAAAGATCTCTCACCTCTATTGATTAACGTACCAATGAGAAGGAACGTTTATTGCCAAGATCCTAACCTTTGTCACCACCTATGTGGTGCCTACTACTGCTGTGCACACTTTACAGACAAACTTTATAGCAAAGACTCAGAGATGTTGAGTGGCTTGCCAGAGGCAGCACAGCCAGGACAGGGTGGGCTCGGGATTTGAATCTAGTCTGTCTGACAAAAACCCTTTCACAAACGCCCTGGGAGTCTGTCCCCACCCACTCCAGCACTGGCTCCTCCCCTAGGAATCCCCCTCAGCCAGGGGAGGGGGGCCCATGAGAGGGACAACCACATCCTGTGACGGTTGCCTGGGGAGTGCCAGCTTTCTCTGAACCTCTGGGACAGGTGATCGGAAAACAGACCTTGCTCATCCCCACTCAGCCCCCCAGGGCAGGACCGACAGCCCAGCCTCCTCCAACCCCTGCTCTGGAAAGGCTCAGAGGAAACCTGATCCCCAGTCCTCACCCCTGGCAGAGCTGGGCGATGGCCTCTGCAGCTGGGCTAACATCCCAGCATCTGAGCAGGTTGATTCCTTCCATGTGTCCTCGACATAGCCCCTCCATGTCCACTAGCCTCATCTCCCGCTCCTCCTGGGCCTGGGATGGGTTCCTTTGCCGGGCAGCTCTGAGCATAAAACCCCCTCGCGTTACCCTGCTTGGAAGCTTTTGGAGGCTCATGTTGGAACTCACTCAGCAGCAACCCCGACCCCACTGCCCCCCCCACCCCCAGCTTCTGAGGGCTAGTGGGACAGATCAGGGAGCCAAACAGCTGCCTAACTCACAGCGGATGCCTGGGTCCAGCTCCTCCAAGGGGCAGGCCCTGTATTTTCTTGTCCCTGTAGCCCCAGCACTTTTCCCAGACCACGGTAGGTTTCCTAGTTTGTCTCAATGGATAGAGCTGCCCCACGCAACACACACACACACACACACACACACACACACACACACACACACACACACACACAGAGCCTGGGTGCTATAAAAGTTCAAAGACTTGTCACTCCACACCCCAGTTTCATTCAGCAATTAGTTTAATCTCAGGATTCTCAGAACAGGACACCAAGAGCTGGCCCTGAACCCTCCGGCCTCTCTCTGGAGGCTGCCTGGTCACGTTTATGACTCAGGGTGGGACATTGCATGTTCACAGACTCATCCGGGAGGCCCCCATCAATCCAAGCAGACGGATGGAGACTCAGGGCTTAGTGCAGCCTCTGGGCCCCTCCTGCACTTCTGCCCCCTCAGGGACTGGGCCCCGCCTCTGGGGCTGTGGCGAGGCTGGGCTGAGATAAATCACAGGAAGCTCAGAATAAGGATTCATTGTCCATGGACAGTCACTACGGAACAGGGCTGTGCCCCTGGTGGGCTCCCAGGGTCTCTAGACACACGCCCCACCCAGCCCCTTGGTGGTAGGGAAGGACTCCCTGCCCTGAGAGAAGGCTAGGTCAGCCCGTGTGCCACCCCAAGCCCCGCATCCACCTGGCAGAGCAACAGCAGCCCAGCAGCCCCCGCATGTGGGGCCCGCCTGGGCAGCACGGGGGTGGGGCTGCTTTCTGCCCCTCTCAGTACCTCTGGGCCCTGAGCTGTCTGAGATTCAGGGAACCAAAGCACCAGGCACCCGAAGGTTGGAAGGGGCCTCAGGAGTCATTCAGGTCAACCCCTCCATGCAGCCTGCTGAGAGATGGCCCAGACTGCTGCTTGTTCATCCCTGAGACAGAGAGCTCACTACCTCTCAGAGGCAGCACCCTCCACCTTGCTGCTGCTCTTGAGGCTGGTGGAGGTTCTGTTTGATGGATGGAGACTGGGTGCTACAGGGTGTGGAGTTTCCTTTCATCTCTCCAGGGGGGGCCTCTCAGCCCCCTGGGGGATGATCTGTGAGGATAGGGTGGGACAGGGGAGTAGGTAGAGCAGGAGTCCAGGGGAAGCACCTGCCTGGAGCCTGGCGGGGCTGAGTCTAGGCTGCTCCGATGTCATCATAGTCGTCATTGTCGGTGGAATCAGGCTGGGGACTGGGGGACCCTGTGTGGCCGGGAGGCTCAGGTCAGTGGGAGGCCCCATCACTGTCCCATGTGCCCCATGGGATGGAGCTAAGTGGGTCTGAGTCCATACCCCGCTGTCCCATGATGCTGTGGGGCATGGACTGACAAGACTCCCATCTCATCATCTTGTTCATTGCCATCTCCCTCACTGGAATGTTAGCCCAGAGAATGTCAGCCTTATCTGTTAGTTCAGGGCTGTAGTCCCCATGCTGGCACAGTACATGATGGACAATTGATGCTGAGGGCCCCCAAGGGGCCATCCAGCTGCTTCTGCTTGAATGCCTCCACTAATGGGGAGCTCATGTCCCCTCAAGGCATTCTCTTTGACTCTGTCCCGTCCACCTCCATTCTCCCCACCTCCTTATATTCCTGTTTTTCTTAAATATCCCTTCACCTCTCTTCTTTCTCCTTGGGTTGATGTATCCAATGGTTCCAGAGCACCCCAACTCATCCACTTCCCAGTCCCTCTCTGTCCCTCCTCCCCCCAGGATCGCCTCCCCTGCCACTGGCACCTGGACACCCAAACTGCTCCGTGGAAGGGGGCTGGGGCGGTGGCTTGAAGTTCTGGTACCACTCTCCGGATGAGGTGCTGGAGCTGTCATCAGCCGAAGGCCCTGCTGGAAACCCCCAGAGCCAGTCACCCTCTGCCTGCAGACAGTCAGTTTGCAAATTGCCAAAGCTGGGAGGCTCTCACGACTCCATAGAGTCAAGTGCCTAGCCTGATGAATGAGGAAATGAAGGCCCAGAGAGGGAAGAAGACTTGTCCAAAGTCACACAGCAAGTGGCTGCGGAGCTAGGACTAGAATCCTGAAATCAGCCTGGCTCAGGGCTCCCCGCTTCATGCTTCCTCTAGCCGGGTGGGCTACAGAATGGGAGGCTGGGACACACACAGAATCCTCCCGGACCCAGCTTACCTGAAAAAGTTGCCTGGGAACCAGCCAGCTCCAAGTTTGGGGGCTGCTCCAGGAGGGGGTTCCTCTCTGAAGAAAAGCCCTGAGGGTTCCATGGAGGCAGCTTGCTACGGGGACTGTTGCAGTAGTCCTCCCCAGACGACGTGCTAGACCCGCTGCTGTTCCTCGTGTGCTGCTGAGGGTCCAGGGCGGGGGGATCTGCAATGCAGTGTCCAGGTTTGACAGGTGGGACCTGGGAGGCATGTACCTCTTCAAGTCCTGGGCCAGAAAAGGGAGAACGGTGAGGAAATAAGAAGGTACGCAGCAAAAGGACTTTGAATTAGACTTGAGAAAGAACTTACTGCCAATGGGAATTGTTACAGTCAGGAAGAACCTGTTGAGGGAGGTTGCTGCTGCAGCTTCTCAAGGTGGGCTGAACTGCGAAGTCTGGAGGCAGGGCTGGCATCCCCCCCTCCATGCCCCACCCCCGCCTGACTCACCCTCCTCCAAGGCGGGCATCTGGAACCTGTTCCGCTGGACATCCTCCTCTGTGACTCGGTGCCGCTGGGAGTCTACAAGCAGAGGTGGAGGTGAGGAGGGGTTGTCCCGGGAGCCTGGGGGAGCAGTTAGTGTTGCTCGGAACTCAGGAGGGTGCCCTGGGGGCTGGACAGGGAGGGAAGAACCCCAGTGGTGCGGAGGGGCTTAGCCTTCCCCATCAAGTCCCAAGCTCGTGTCCTAGTCCAGGAAGACCCCAAACCCCAGTCTGAAACCAGCATGGGGACAGGCCGCTTCTGGCCAGAAACCCTAGTGCCCTGTACCGCTTTCCCCAGGTGCCCCTCCCAGAGTCCTGGGTTCTCTCCTCACGCCTGGACAGGTCTGGGCAGGAGAAGGGCACATGCTGCCCCTTCGAAGAGCCTTCCCAGAGTGGAAGCCAGAGGGTCTGGAACCTTTGTGTCACAGATTCTGCGGCTCCTTCATTTCAGAATCAAAGAGATGTAGATTCATAGAGTCTCAAGGACTCAAGTGTCTGGAATCTTGGAGTCTTTTGAACCTGGAACCACTGACTTTAATCCCCATGTCCTAGGAGTTTGGACTCTTAGTGTTGCATTTTACGTGCCAGGGCTCAGGGTCACAGGTTCTAAGGACATCTCATCCCCAGGGCTTCCAAACGCCGGTGCAGGGGCCAGCAGAGGTGGGATCATCCACGTCTCACCCCCAAAGGCCCTGATTCAGCAGGTGGGGCAGAGATGACTGGCTGTCACCAATATCCATTCTCCCCCCTGTAGTAGGAGGCCCTCGGCCTTTATCTGGACACACAGCTGCCCAGGGCAGTGGCTTCATCTCCCTGTCTCTCTTGCAGCTGGAGGTTTAAGTTCTGGCTGGTGAGTGGGAGTCACTGAGCACCCTGCCTTAAGGCTAGAGCATGTCCCCCTTCCCTTCCCCCTTCCCACTGGCTAGAACGTGGACATGGTGGTGAGTCATTCTGGGTCACGTGCAACATCTTAGGGACTGCAGAGTAGCAAGAGAGAAGGAGCCTGGGCCCCCCACCAACTTCTCAGACATCGTCATTTGGAGGTCTCTGTCACACACAGCCAAACTCTCATCCTAACTTATACAGCAGAGGCGGGTTGGGGCTCAGGAATTTGTGACAAGCTTCCAAGGAATTCCACAATAGGTGTAGGATTCTTGCTCGCCTCCAACCTTCCAGCTTTGCATGGGCCCTGCTTTAAGCACTGTCTTTCTTCCCGCTACCCCAGAAGGCAGAGAGAAGAGCTGGAGAAGCCGGACAAGAGGTGGAAGGAACTAGGCTCACAGGGGAGGTGGAGGGGAGTGGGGTTGACACGGTGGATAGGACACAGGACTGTGGGTGTGCAAAAAGCTAGCTGAACTGTGTCTCACCTGGACTCCCTCGTATCTTACCCAGACACAGCCACCTTCAGGTGAATGTCGAGGGACAGGTCTTAAGACCCCGCATGGCCAGAGGCAAACGTAGGAGAGAAGGAAATCGGAGCAGAACTACCTGTGAGACATGGAGATGCCTCCAGGATCGCAAAGCACTTTGAAAACTTCAGTGTGGGACCATTTACAGATCCCACCCTAGTTCTGCAGGGGTCACGATGTGGAGCCTATTGAAGGTCCCCAGCCAGCTGGGCCCTCTCCCTGGTTGGGGCAGGAGGGCCCGCAGGTGCCTGGGCCCAGGCACTCACTGTAGAAGGTGGTCAGGGCCACGGGAGGCTGGGCGCTGAAGTCATAGTGTTCATAGTCGGAGTCTGAGCCTGAGTCCGAGTCCTGGGGGGGCGGGGCCTGCACCTGGATTGGCAGCTCGGGAACTGGGGAGAGAACAGAGTGGGGGCATGGCAGAGTGGTGGGCAGAAAGGCACAGAGAGAGGTGGCAGAGAGCATGGATGGCGGGAGACAGAGAGGCAGGGAAAGTGCCAGGCAGCCCATCTTGTACCAGACCATCCAGCCTGGGTTTTCCAAGCTCTTCCCACCCATTTCAAGCATGGGTAACCAAACAACATTTATTTATGGAACAAACACTTCCGTGGCAGTCAGTATACACCAGGGGCTATTCTAACATTTACAAATTTTATCTCATTTAATTCTCATAACAATTTGTAAGGTAGGTACATTTGTGTCCCCATTTTTTAGCTGAGGAAACTGAGGCACAGAGGTTCTCACCTTGCCCAGAGAAGCAGGCAGTGTGGCTCTTAACCTCCAGACCATAATATTCAGTGAGCAACTGCTCTGGGCCTAGCTTTGTTCTAGGTTCTGTATTCATATTCTCTTCTTACATATATGGGTACTGTATACAGAGAATAATAATATTTGACTGAGTTTGTGGTTTTTTTTGTCACTGAATGCTTTCAAATAGAGGTGATTTAATACATTCATAATGCAAAGTGGTTGAACTCCAACTCCTTTACAAGGCTTTGAAGACGTATAAATCCACATGTCATAAAACATGAATGACTGATCCAACTTTTTATCTTTCAGAACATATGAAATAAAATTATGTTCCAGGAAAATCTTGACGGGGCTCTGCAGGGAGACTGACTGAGCAGGCCATCGCAGGAGGTGATGATGTACAGCCTACCAGCCAATTAGCAGACTGGAGATTTCCAACGAGAGGAAGGCCCTGGATCTGTGTTGGTCCGGAACTCGAAAGCCTAGAATCCTAGAATGACTGCACTGGCTGGTCATCTGCCCAGTAAGGCCCAGACTGAGACTTGACGGGCTCCAGGTCCCACAGCCTAGTGGGCTGACCCAAGTCACCTCTCCAGCGGGGGCACTGCTTTAAGCTAAGCAGTACTGATCTTCCAGAAAGTATACCCTTCCTCTCCTCTCCAGCCCTCGCCACCCCCAGGGTGGGTGACATCCTACCTTCTTCTTTGGGGATGGTGATGGGGACCTCTTGATAGCTATTGATCCCTGCGGGGGTAGTGGTGGGTAGATGCTGGTGGCTCACCGGAACGGGGAGGGCTGAGGGAGGGCAGGCAGAGAGTCTACAAGTCATTTTTTTACCCCTTCCAGTCTGCCTGCTTCTGTTCTCAGCAAAACATCTCCCTCCTCACCACCACCCCAAACACACACACACACACACACACACACACACACACACACACACACACACACACACACACAGAGTCTGGTTCTCCCGTGGGGCCCACATTGGTCCACTTCTGCTAGGGAAATCCTTCCCATCAGGAGACGCTCCCAGGGCCAGGGCTGGGTGGCCATTGCGGGGCCACTGACACTCCTGCTGGGGTCCCCCAAGGTTCACATTCCCCTGGGAATGTTGCGCCTCTGCCCTGCTTCCTCCCATCCCTGGGCCTTCTCCGTCGTGCCCAGAATTCTGCACCTACCGTATTTTCCTTTAATTTTCAAGAGGATGATGGTGATGATGATGAGTGAGCCAAGGAGGAGAATTCCCAGAATAATGCAAAGGATAAGGAGCATGAGCTCCCGAGACGGCCAGTCCTCCATTTTCACTGTCACAGAAGGTTCTGGAAACAAGAACCCCAAGAGAAAGAGGAATGGGCATAGACTTCTCCTCGCCCTTCTTCTTGCCTCTCCATCCTGACTGCAGCTGACCCACTTCCCTTTGTACCTATCCTCCTCTTCCCTTTCAAAATAAAATTTTTTTTTCTGCTTTTAGGTGCCCGGTGTACAGTAGGTGCTCAAGAAACGCATACTGAATGAATAACTGACTGAGTTAAACTTTCTCTGGGCCACCAGCCCCCACAAATCTCTCTCTGCTCAACAATTATTAAGCACCCACTGTGCCCCAGACACTAGGGTCTCTGTCTAGTAAGGAGATCAACAAGTCGACGCAATCCAGTACATAAGGTAACTGCTGTGATGGAGGTAAGGAAGCGACCTGGGGGGCATGAGGCCCTGCGAGAGGCACGTAATTCTCTATGGGGAGATGGAGGTTGGCTTCCCAGAGAAGGGGACTCTGATAGAGAACATGGCAGGGGCTCCATGCCTGGATTAAATAATCACAAGACTAACTGACGCCCAGACAGTGCTTGCTGTGTACTAAGCCTTGTTTGTTCGCTTAATTAATGCATTTATTTATTTTTATTTATATATTTATTTTATTAGATTCCCGTATACAAAAGAATGCAATAGTTAGACATTTTATCCGTCACAAAGTGATAACCCCCTGCTCCCAATCTATTGCACCTCTGACATCGTAGATAAGCCTTGTTCTGAGTGCTTTATAAATGTTAATTCCCTGGAGACTCACACAGCACTAGGAGACATGCTATGATGATCACCCCCACTGTACAGTCAAGGGATCTGAGGCTCACAGAGGTTAAGAACTGTGAACAAGAGGCAGAGCTGGGATTGGAGCCCCAGGAGTCCCAGCCCCAAAGCCAGCCAAGCTACACACAACTGGCGGATAGACTACACACAGATCTGGAGTTCAGAATCGGACGCAAATTCCAGCCAACACTGGCTGACTGTCACGTCACCCTCTGAGCCTGAGCTTCTTCCTCTGCGTAAAGGAAGAGCTGAGACCTCCCCAGGGGACTGCCCAGTGGATTAAGAGGTTGGGAAATAATGACCACAAAGTGCTGGGCCGATGCCTGGAACGTTACAAACACACTGGCTGTTATCCTCGTGTCCCCACCACCTGGCCCATGTCAGATCAGCTCCACTCTTGCCAGCTCTCGCCTCCTGCCCTATAGGAGCTCACAGGGGAGTGGGGAGTGGACTCCTGTCCATGAAATATCAGGATTCAAGGAGTTGTGGAGCTGACATGGCAGGGAGAGGAGCACAAGGCACCCAGAGGGAGGCAAGTCCATTGTCTGGGGGAGGGGGACAAACTGTCAGCGCCCCCACCCCCAAAACCCCCACCCCCCAACATGTATACATCCAAGGCTCTGAGACTGCATACCCAGTGACACTCACCTGTGGTGACTGGCTGAATACTTGTAGGAACTTCAGGAGTGGACAGATTGAGCAGACTCCGGGAACCTGTCAGAAAGCACCACCTCATGTAGTCGACACACATAACTGAGCACCTACTGTGTGCCGGACCTCGTGCTAGGAACTAAACATGACAGACAAGTGACCTGGAACTGGAGGTGCATCCCAGGGAGGCACATGACTAAAGAAACCTGCCTCTCCCACCCCCCACTATAAGGAGGGATTAAATTCTGGGAAGGTCCTTCGGTTAGAATAAGGGACTAATAAAAGAATTATCCCTCTCTTCTGTGTGATCTGCTGCAGACCACAAATCCCTTTTCCATGCAGTGGGGTTTGTTCTTCAGGTGAGCCTCAGGAGGTGGGACGCTGACATTACTGTCACTATCATAAGCATTTGACAGGTAAGGGATGGAGCTTACAAAGTCCCTGCGATGTGATCTGATTTCCCAGCTACCCTTTGAGTACCAGCGTCCACATAGTCACGAAACTGATGCCTCCCAGCTAGTAAATGGCAGAGCTGGAATTCCTAGCCAGGTGTCTGAACTCCAGAGAGATGAATATCATTTCCTCAGGTCTAACGCTCTTGCTTTTTCACACCTTAACACCTCTGAGCTCTTGCTTTTTCACACCTTAAACACCTCTGAAATCGGGGTGATGGCATCAATCGTTACAATTGATGACATGTCAAGAGTTTATTTTGGCAGCATTTTTGTCCTTTATGGTACATAACATAATAATGGTGTGACAGATCAATGCCATCTTAGATTTGTTAAAATACAGTAGACCCCAATTCATAGAGTGGATACAAGGCTTAGCCGAAATAAGATATACCAAGTGCTCGGCAATGCCTGCTACATGATTAGGGCTCCAGACACTGTCACTGATATTATTATTAGTGTCTCCTAATATTATCTTTACTATGATCCCCAGCCCTGGGATGGCAAGTTGGTTTCATCTCCTGAGCCAATTCCAGTCCAAAAAGACCACTGCTTGGCATATAATAACGCCTTAGTAAATATCTGATTCATGAATCTGGGGCTGGGTCAAGGATCTGTGGCAAAGAATTCCCTGATTAATTAGCAACATCTGCCTGGGCATGCTGGGGCAGTGGTCCCTCTAAGGCCAGTAGTTATCATTCCTGATCCAGTCGAAGCTATGGTCCTTGAGCTGCAAGAACTTAGGCTGCGGAGTCAGATGAAATTCCTGGTCCAAATCTGGGGGTGAGGGAGGGAGGGGGGAAAGAGTGGTAGGGAGAGGAGTACCTGAGCAGACGACCCTGGCTGCCTTTGACTGGCTGCAGAGGTTGGAGTTGTTGAACCGCCAGGAACAGTCCGAGAGGGTGGGCTCCCCTCCCTTGCACGAGTAGTACATCCTGCCTGACAGGGAGTGGGGCAGCCCCTTGGGTATTCTGGCCATGGTCCCACAGCCCAAGGCCCGGCAGAGCACCTGGGCCTCTGACGTGTACCACTCACTGTCACACACTGTGCTCCAGACCCCACGGAAGTATACCTCCACCTGCCCCTCACAGGGGTCAGTGCCCCCGGTCAGGCGCAAGGTCTGGTGCTCTGCAAAGGTGGGGTGGGGGGACAGAGTCAGGCCAGGGTCCTCAGGGCCCAACCCCACCAGCCCAGACCCACGAATGCAAACAGCCCACAACCAATTGGTCTCCAGCTCTTGTGTGCCCTCTCTCCTGCATCTGCACCCCCCTCTCCTCTGCCTCATCTGCTCTGGCTGCAGCACCCTACATCCATGCTGCTCACGGTGTGGTCCGTGGAGCAGCAGTACCAGCATTACCTGGAATCTTGTTAGAAACGCAGACTGTCAAGCCCTGCCCCATGCCTACTGAGAATCTACATTTCACAAGCACCCTCCGCCCACCCCAAGTCATATGGACGTTAGAGAGAAGCACTGGCTGGACCAGGACTTCACAGACTCCTGTGGGCTGCAGACAGAATCCCCGAGGGCCTCCCCGCCTCCTCTCCCCTTGCTGCTCGGAAACAGATAACCAACTGCCACTCAGGAAGAACCTCACCTCTAATGTCACCTCCTCTAGGAAGTGGTCAGCCTTATCCCTCCAGCTATGGATTGCCTGCTGCCTCTAAACTCCACCTGGCTTCCTCTCTAAGGGCATTTACCACGCCTTCCCGGGGTTTACGTTTGTCTGGGTGTCATCTTCCCTCCTGGACGGTGACCATACAAGGACGACCTCTCCAGCACTGACTACAGGCCTGGTGCCCAGTAGGCTGACAGTGAGAGTTGGTGGAGGACCCAGGTTCAGACTGGTTGCCCACTGACCTGAGCACACCACGCCGGCGTCCTCCTTGTGGCCACAGTAGCGGTCTCCGTGCAGCCCAGGGCAGTCCCACAGGTAGTCCTCTGCCCCAGAACAGTTCACCTGGTCTCGGTGGATGAGTCCTCGGCCAGGCGCGAAGTGCAAGCCAGGCAGGGCCTGGACCGCCAAGCCGCAGTTCAGCTGCCGGCACACCACGTGGGCATCCTCCAGGTCCCACGTGTCGTCACACACTGAACCCCACTGGCCATGCTCCAGCATCTCCACGCGGCCGGCGCATGGGCTGCCTCCGTCCACCAACCGCAGTGCACGATTCTCTGAGGGTGGGCGGGGAAGGGGTTTGTGGATGGGGGAGGGGGTAGGGATGGGAGGGGAGGGTGAGGAAGGACTTGGGTCCTGAGCTGCATAATTGTGGGCAGGGCTGTGGACCCAGTGAGAGGGGCTGTAACCCTCTGGGCAGGACGGAGGAACCCTGCAGGGCTGGGGACTTGGTGAGCACAGGAGGGGTGCTGGTCAGGACTAGGGACTCCAGGGGAGGAGCTGGATACCTTGTAGGCAGGGCTGTAGAGCCAGTGGGAGGGGCTAGTAGCTGGTGCTGATTAGTGGGCGGGGCTAGAGACCTGGTGTGCGGGCCTGAAGAGCAGGGCCATGGGCTCCTGGGCATCATATTTATGTACATGGGAGGTAGGGGCGGAAACAGAGGAGATAGAGGGCTAGAAGGAGGGGGACAGGACTTATAATTAAGGCCTAGAGGCTCGGTTAGGACTGGGGACCCAAGGGGTTGGGTTGGGGGCCAAGTGAGCCAACTGGAGACCTAGTAAGGAGAGAGGTCTGGAGGCCAGATCTGAGGAAATGCTCAGAGCTGGAAATGACATAAAGTTATACTCCGGTGTGTGGACCAGGTGTGTTTGCATTGGTGATGAGTGGGGGTGGGAGTCCAAAGGTCGAGGCTTGGGTGCAGTGCCCAGAGCTGGGGACAAGAGTGAGGGGCCATGGCTGGAGGCCAGCAGAGGCTCGGGCAGGCAGGGGCCCAGGGGGCAGATGAAAGGAGTTCCCGCTGTACCTGCACAGGTGACCTGGGCGTGCTTCTGGTCGCTGATGCACGGGTGCTCCTCCACCTCGCAGAGCTGCCACTCATTGCCTGTGCACATGACGAAGGGTGCCAGGGCCTGTGTGCCGTTCTGGGCCCCACTGGCGTTCCCAGTGGCCCAATCCTGTGGCATCTCCAACCTGGGCGGGATGGGCTGGAGCGGCACGCTCGCTGCCCCACCGCATCCGAGCGCTCGGCACACTGCCTCTGCGGCATCGCTGTTCCAGAATGCCCCACACGTGGGCTCCCAGGACTGCCTGATCCGAACTTCCACCGTCCCGCTGCAGCGGCTGCTCCCGTTCACCAGGCGGACCCTGAGCTGCTTCCCTGGAAGAGCCAGACACCAGCTGAAGCCTCTACGGATGTGGATTCTGCCAATGCCAGGGATGGGGTGCTGCCAAGGGCCCCACCGCTGACCTGCTAGGTGACTTTGGACAATACCCTGACTCTTGGCCTCAGCCTTTCAGTCTGCAAAATGGGCCTGTGGTGATTCATCCCTGAGCCTCCTTTGAGACCTGGCCCTCTGGTTCTCCTTGGAGTCAGGAGAAGTTGGGGCTGAGGGTGACTCTAGAGGTTAGGATGGATTAGGCCTGGGGTGACAGAGAACCAGGGGTCCAGTCCCCACAAACCCTCCTGTCTTGCCCCTGTCTTAAGAACACCCTTGTGTGAGAGAAGGACAGAGTTCTGGGTTCAGAGGCCCTTCCTGGAATGGTGATTGCCACGCTTCTCCCAGGCCCTTCCACTGTTTTGAGGGCACTAACTATCATGGCGTGCCACTGTGACCCCCAGAACCCTGTAGGATGGACAGACATGAGGTTAGTGATGGGGCTGAGGATGGCCTGTCTCAGTGTATCGTGGTTCTGTCTTCCCCAGAGCCCCTCCTTGGGGAACCACCTGCCCACTTTTGCCTAGGATTGCACCCCCAATGTTAGCACACAGCTTTGCACAGAATAGGCCCTTTATAAATATCTGTTGAGCTAATCTAGGACCCACCTGGTGGAACCCCTCTACCCCACCTAGACTTCTTTAGCTTGTTCTCAACAAATCTCCTTAAAATGTTCACATGTACGTGACTTTTTATCAGTGGCCTCTCAAAGATGGCAGTCCTAAGATCTCCAAGTGAATCTAATGTGGACCTTCAGACATTGGGTCAGGAAGGAGAAGTGTTGTCTGAAGTTAGGGAGCCTCCCTGGTACCGTAAAAGTCCATTTCCCTTCCTGTCACCCGAGGACACCACCTGCTTGGTCTCAGAAAGCTGAACAGGGACCCCAGAAAGATCATTTCCTCACCTGGCTCCAAGGACTGGCTCTCTGCATTGCTGGTGTTGGGCTGACCAGATGGGGCTGGTGACGGGTGACCTGAAATCAACCAGCAGCAGCCGTGGTGGGTGAGTGAACTCAGGCACAGAGGGCACAGATGTGCCCTGCAGGGCAGGTGGCACTTTCTGGAGCCTGCCATGGCTTTATGGGGCCTTTGGAAAGGACAGAGTCCTGGCCCTGGGGTGCCTTTGCCTCCGTTCAAAGGAGGGACATTCTCAGGCTTTGGAGTTGCAGCATCCTCCACTTCGTCTATTAATTGTGCACATACCATGGAGCGGAGAGGAAGGACCGTGGGCTTTGGGGCCAGACCCACTCACTGCTGAGTGACTCTGGCCAAGGGTTACTCTCTCGGCCAGAGTCCCAACTTGTTAGCGATAACACTTAGGAAAGTATTGTGGCTAAAAGGAGACAATACCTGTAAAATATTTGACACACAAAGGAGCTTATAGATGGGAGTTATTTTTAGGAAAAACATTTTTGTTTGGAAAATTTGAGAAATTCATACCAGACTTTCGGGCAACTGGTACATCCTGGGCTGGGAACCATAGGACTGCAAAGTGTTTTCAGACACTGAGAAACTAGCATTTGTCAAGGGCCAATTATGCCAGGTCTTTGCTTATATTATCCCACTTATCTTCACCAACACAGTAAGATAGGTATTAGCATCCACATTTTACAAATTAGGAAAGGGAGGCCCAAAGAATAGAAATTGATTGTCAGTGCCAGATAGTGTGCATTTGTCTTTCCAGAGCCGCTGTCCCCTTGGCCTTGGGAGACTGACCTGTTTGGACTAAATCAGCATCTTCCTGGGCCCGTTGGCTTCCCTTCAACTCAGCCAAGGGGAGCCCAGCAGGAGGGAGGGAGGAGAGTGAGGCTGTGGTGTTTATTCCCCTGGCTCCCTCCCGGTGAGATCCTTTGGGCAGGCTGTGTCCTCATCTGAATCTTATCATTCCTCTCAAGGTCGTCACCTCTTCTTGACTTTCTCCTCCTGGGTCTCACTGACTACCCCCTGGTCTTGTGTCCTTGGGCTCAGGGTGGTAAGACCTCAGCTGCTCTGAGCTCTTGTTACTGTATTATCCTTTGTAAATAGTGCTTTTGTAAATAAGCCCCTTCAAACTTCTACTATGACTGTGCCGCCTGTTTCCTGTTAGAACCCTGACTGGTATGTGGCCTGAGGCCACCAGTTAGCAAGTGGCAGAGCCAGTATTTGAACTGTCTCCAAGGAATCAGCTCCCTGATGGGCAGGGACACTCGGTTTGCAGAGTACAAAGGGAGCGCTGCAGCCGGGACCACTGTGCTCACAAAGGAGCTCCTCCACATTTCCGGGTCTCTCTTGTGCTTAGGTTGGGGCCATTGAAGTCTAGGCAGGAGGACTGGTGCCCACGGTGGGACCAAGGCAGTTAAGAGCCAGGGAGCCTCCTCCATCTCTTTCTTCTCTGTCGTGGCCTGGGTTCCAGGTGCAACTGCAAGATGGAGGGGGATGTTGACCCAACTCAAATGTTGTGTAAGAAGTGAATCTTTATCGTGTTAAGCCATGAAGATGTGGGGTGTACTTGTTATAATAAGCTAGCCTGGCTTGGCCTGACTGATACAGGGGCTGCAGACGCAGGCATGACTGCTGCACATTCTCACCCTCACCTGAGAAGATTGCATGGACTTATACCCAAATGAGCGTGCACACACACACACACACACACCCACACACACACACGCACACACACACCTACAGCTACAGCTCTCCCAGAAGCGCCCGTCTGGACCACTCCATCACTCAAACGGGAAGTAATCAAACCTTTGATTGCCTGTCCTCACCACCTCCCTGCTTGGCTGCCCAACCTGACTCTTGAAGGAAATACGACTTAGAATTCAGAGCACAAGCTCCACGGCTAAGGAAATACTTAGAACAAGAATTCAGATGCCCTCAAGTTAGGATTTCAGAATCCCAGGTCCCACAGCAACAGTCCCAGTGCTCCAGTGTGGTTTCCAATACTTGCATGTGTGCTGGGGGGTGGGGAGATTGGGACACTGGCGCAGCCTGCATGTGTGTGTGATGGTGGCGTGTGTGTGAGTGTGTGGTTTTGACCCTGTGTGTACCATTGTATGTGAGTGTGAGTGTATGTGTGTGGATGTGGAGCATTCAAGCTCAGTTCTGTGCCATCTCTCTCTCTGGGTCTGGGAAGCCACTTTGTCATGCATAAAGGCATGCCCATCTTCTGCTAGACCAGAAAACCCTGGAGTGCAGGCCCACGGCTGAGGCAGCCCTGTGTCCCCCAGGGTACCCAAAGCAGTGTTTGCGGATGGACTGACTGAAAGAGTGAGCAGGAGCTACCAGTCCCAATTTCAACTGTTGCTAAGGCAGTTTGATACTAGATATACTCCAGGGTTTTCATCTGTGTCACAGGCATTTTCCTGTCCCCTGTCCCAAGAAGGGACCCTGGCTTTGGAGTCCTCTAACTTCTGTGCTGCAGGAACAGAAGGACAAGTTGCCTCCCCCCTCCTCCACCCAGGCTTCGGTTCACAGAAGGTCCAACGCAGGATCGGTGCTTCCCAGACATTCGCACTGCCTGGCCCTGTGCCTCACGCTTTTCTTTAAATTTGATTCACATTTTTACTGCAATAAATTTATGTGAAAAGGAAACTGTACCCTGTGAATTGGCTTTACAGCATTTAGATGCCCAAACGTAAAAGTATTCATTTCAGTTTTTTCAACAGCAAACAATTGGGAACAGAGTAAATGTCCACCCACCGAGGAAACTGCTGAATAAATTATCATCCATTTACAGCGTGGCAACTTATGCGGCCTTAACAAAGAATGTAACCGATTCACACCAGCTGGAGGGCTCTCCACGCTGTGTTGAGGAAGGAAGCAAGATGCAGAGAAGAAAATATGATACAACTTTTTAAAAAAACAAAGGCCAAAAAAATCCTCCTACAAACTGGTAAGATGATGTGAACATAGGGAGAAGTACGGAAGAGCACACATCAGATTATTAAAATGGGCAAGTGGAAAAGGTGGGCTCCAGAGCAGGGCCAGGTTTACAGATGTGACCTGAGCATTCACAGGACTCTACACTTAAAAGAGCCAGGGCTTGGTTTAATGCTCTGCTGTCTCCATCTTGAAATGCTTAATAATTTTTGAACATGGGGCCCTGCATTTTCATATTGCACTGGGCCCTGCAAATTATGTAGCTGGTCCTGGGGCCAAGTCATGAAGGAAAAGAGAGGAGGGAGAGAAAGGAAGCAAGCAATGGAAGAAAAAGCTAAAAGGCTATGCTTTAAACAGTCATGTATGATATGATTCCATTTACATAAAATTAGGTACATAGGTAGTCAGGCAAAACAATTAGAAAATATAAGAACATAAATTAACTTTTTGTATCGTTTGCCTTTGCCTAAAACAGAAGGTAATTGTAAAAATAAGTATACTAAAAATAAAGCTATTTAGAAATGTTAAAAGACACATCGTCACCCAATTAAGACTCTTTGATAAGATCAGAAAAAATTACAGAGCATTGAAAATAAAATAATTAAGTGCTTTTCTTACCGTATAGTGCAGTGTTATTTAATGTTCCATTCATTTACCACCTGAAATTACCCTGGGTGCCTCAGAAGACCATCTCAAGTTGTGCTTGCTTTCTGGAAAGTTACGGGCCAAGAGGGTAAGGGATGGAGGGGTGCGGTTTTCAAGTGGGAGAAGAAAGAGGTTGGGAAAGTTGCCCCAGCCCAGGACGGCAGCAGCTTTTTCAGGCTGGTTCGCAGCAGATTGGGACAGGACCTCGAACAGGGTGGCCTGAGGAAGGTGCCAAGGGAAGATGAAACGAAGGAGACTGAGGTCAGGAAAAATGAAAGCACTGAAGAGCCACCTTGTCCGGAGCCTGAGAAAATGGGACACTCTTCTTGTGTCACTCTTCTTGTGTCCTCTTCTTGTGTCATTGAGGCCCATGGGATTCCCCATGGCTTTTGAGAGGTGAGGGACACAGGGAGGAAAAGAGGTGCATTTTCCCAGCCTAGGCCCTAGCTGGCCAGCCCCATGGCAGAGCAAGGCCAGCAGGGAAACTTTCAGGTCCCTTCAGGGTCCCAAGGGAATGCCACCTTGGGCACACCCAGCACACACATACAGATGTGAGGTAAATACCATCTACACCTGAGGGCACCACAGTTCTGGCCTCGTCAGATGGGCTGAGAAAACATCTAAGTGCGTAATAAATGCTTACTGCGTGGACAATGGATGAAGAGATATGTGCAGAGGAGGAAGGCAGGGTGGAAGGGGAGGACTATACTATACGGAGGGACAAACCCTCAAAAAGGACCATGTGGGGAGCGTGGTATGTGTCACCTGCTAGATGCACTTCTTTTTTCTTTTTAGTATTTGCAGAAAGTGTTTGCAAGTACATATGTCAAGAGCCTTAACAACAACAACAACAACAAACCAAGCCCTTTGATCCAGTAATTCCACTTCTGGGAACTTATCCTAAAGAATCAATGCAGAACACCATACTACATGGCAACTATAGTCCATGTGTCGGAATAGGAAAGTTCTAGATTCCTTTTTTCAGCTGAGCGCCTTTCTAAGTGTGTGACTCAGGCAAATCGTTGAGCCTCTCTGAGCCTTGTGTGCCCCTCTGTAAAGTGGGAGCAGTACGTACCCACGCTGCAGACTCGTCATGAGGATTAAATGAGATGACACACTCAAGGCCCTTAGCGCAGTGCTCTGAGCTGCTGTGCTGTCAGACCAAGAGCTTCCAGCCACATCCTTTCTTATAGTAAAAAGAAAACAAAACCCTAAACTGGAGACATCTGAATTGTCGAAAAGCGATTGGGGTTTGGTTAGGAAAGCACAGAACTTAGCAATATTTGCAAAACAGTATTTACAAAGAGTGTTTATGCAGGGAAAGTTGATGATATGATGTTAAGTGATAGAAGCAGAACACAGAGTTATCTCTCCCCACCCAGCCTGGTTTTAGCTTCTGAAGGTCTCCCAGGAGGGAACCCAAGTTCAGTTCCCCATTCTGTCCTCTCATTGCGCCCTGGGCTTTTCCTCTGTGGCCCCAGCCACACACAATTACATAGTTACTTTGGCTCTGAGCTGGCTCATGGCCATCAGTCCCACCAGCTCCTAAGCGTCACATGGGTACCCCAAGGCCTACAGACTCCCAGTGCAACAGTCTCCCCAGTTAACCCAGCTGCTGCTCCGGGGCACTGCCGGGGCAGGGGCAGGTGTGCCCCAGGACTGACACAGGCCCCTGGGATGGCAGTACCCCCCAGCTTTGGGAGAGACGAAGGCCCGGCTGGTTTGGAAAGCACCATGAGTCTTGTTTCTGCAGATCAGCCTCTGGTGTCCTGAGCAAGGACAAGAAAGGACCCTGGCTCGCCTGCCTCCCCTAGCGAGGGCCCTGGATAGTCCGGGGGCAGTGCTGGTTCAGGGAGCTGTCCAGAGACACTCACTGGCTCCTGGCCCCGAGTTTCAATGGGTGGACTGCCAGTCCCAGTTTGCAGGGGGACATTCGGGGTATAGCCAGATGGGAGCCTCATGTTCTAGTTCCAACCCACACTGACAGGGGCAGCCACTCGTCTCCGGCCTCCTGGATCTAAAAGGCAGGGAGGGAAGGGAAGGGCATGGTGACTCTTCCCATTGCTGTGACGGGGAAAGGGGCGGCCCTAAGACACGCCAAGTACCCACCACAAACGTCCTGGCACAGCTCGGTGATATAGCTTACATTCATTCAGTGCTCATATATCACGCTCTTTGAAAATACTTTAGATGAATTAACGAATTTAATTCTCATACCAAGCCCACAAAGTGGGGAAACGGAGGCACAAAGAAGTTTAATAAGGTGCCCAAGATGGCACAACCAGAACATGGCAGAGCTGGGATTTGAATCCAGGCTGTCCAGGTGCAGAGCCCGCACTTTTGTCCCCTTTGCTCTGCTGGGTTGGACTGTGACATCCCGGTTTCTGCTTCAGTGGTCATGCCAAGGGCGTGGGGCAGGGAGCTCTGACAACCTAGTGGTCTTCCCAACTCCTTCCAATTCTGCAGGGCGTGACCAGCCCTGAATTTAGGAATAATAGCTCATTCCTCAATGGAGACACAACTCAGCATGCAAGCCCCAGGACTGATTTCAAAAAAAAGCCCTGCCTCCAACGATGAGCAGCAATGAGGAGACCATCCTCCCCCCAGGCAGAAGCTCCTGGGCTGGCATTTGTCCCACAGCACGGACAAGATGAGGTCTGGCAGCTACAGACTGCCCCCACCCCTTCCCCACTGGCTCTCCAAGACTGGCAGGCTCCAGCACAATCTGAACCCCTTTGTTTCAATTCTGAGGTCAAAGGAGAAGTGGGCTAATTGGAAAAGGAGGGTCCAGCCCTAATAGAACTAGGGAGTTAGGAGAGGAGCCAGGAGCGGGAGGGTGCTGGGACTATGGTGAATGGCTTTCTTTAAAAAAATCCCCTTGATGTTGTCAATGGTGAGCTATTGATAAAACAAACGGAAAGAAAAACAACCTATAATTCTATTAACATTGGAAAGAAGCACCGCGCTGGCTCACACAAGTAACGTGTGACTTGATTCAGAGGGGGTAGCTGCGTTCTGTCTTTGAAGGGAGAGGTTGTGACACCCAGTTGGGTTGAGTTTACTTTGTCACAAGACCGAGGCTGACCTGGGGGCTAGGTTGGGCAGCGTGGTCCTCTCTCAAGAGGTGACTTGGGTCAGATGGCTGCAGTGAATGGGCCAGGCTGTACCCACTGGGGACTTTCCCAGTCCAGGAGGTTGGGGTGACTTCTCACCCCTAGGAACCCGAGGGAAAGTCAGCTACTTGGTATGTTAGTCTAACTTATTTTACAGGATTTTCGTTTCTTCGTTTTCATTCTCTCCCATCATGGCTAGGAAAGGCTTGGGGACACAAAAAGAACTCAAAGCACATGCTATGAGCTAAATGTTTGTGTCCCCCTAAAATTCATATATTGATGCCCGAATCCCCACTGTGATGGTATTGGGGGGGCCTTTGCAGGGGTATTAGGGTTAGATGAGGTCATGACAGTGGATCCTCGGGGGTGGGGGGTAAAAACAAGAGACAGGAGGTCTTTCTCTCCAATGTGTGAGGACACAGCAAGAAGGTGGCCGTTTTCAGACCAGGAAGAGGACCGTCACTAGACCCTGAATCTGTGGGCAGCTTGATCTCGGCCTTCCCAGCCTCCAGAACCATGAGTAACAAATTGTCGTGTAAGCCACCCAGCCTACAGCATTGTGCTACAGCACCCGAGCTAAGGCGGCACATGAGTGACAGAGAGAGGTGATGGCAAAAGGCTTCAAGAGTCCCCGACCCAGAGGACTTCAGTCACTCAGGTCAGAGAAATCCAGCCTTTCAAATTTTCTTTTGTCACCGTGTCATATGACAGAGGAGGCTCAGCTGCATGGGCAGGGTGACTCTCCTCCTCCCCAGCACCAAACGCAAGGGGAAGCAAGGAGAGCAACAGTTCATAGTCTCCACTGAAAGGAAGCCCAACAAGAAGGCAACACCACTGGCTTTGGGGTTTGTGTGGTTTCTGGAAGTCGCCCTTTCCCTCTCGTGCTCAAGAAAGTGAGAGTGCGTGAGCCACATTATCCTGGAAGCTGAGCAATGCGTCTGTTGCAGCCTCCAGTCAATTCCATTAACATTTGTTGAACTTGTTCCCGTGTACAGGGATGGGAGCAGGTATCAGCGAGATAAGTGTAAAGGGGATGATCTGGGAATAGGAGAGTCCACGTCTTGTCCTGGGCACCAATGCATCTGCTTAACAGCTGCCACTTTGGCAAACTCTTTTTTCATGATTTAGAACAGGGACGTTGGGAAAGACAGAACAGTGATCTGAGTGTATCTGTGCTGTGTGACCTTGGGGAAGTCACAGAGCCCTGCTAGACTTTGGTTTTAACCTGGCACTGGGCACAATACACAGCCACATTGGATAGCTTTGAGGGGTGCTTGGGTAATATATGTGAAATGCTTGGGATATGGTATATGGCAGCTGTCATTCTTAACCCACACCCTGAAGCTTTGATCTACTTTCTCCTGTCTGGTTCTCAGTGGACATAGGAGGGCAGCTGGCCACTGACTATATAGTTGACCCTTAAACAATATGGAGTTAGGGGCGCCAACCCCCCACATACCTAAAATCTGTATATAATGTTTGACTTTCCAAAACTTAACTACTAACGGTTTACTGTTGACTGAAAGCCTTACCAATGACAATCAATTAACACATATTTTGTATGCGATACATATTATATATTACAATTCTTATAATAAAATAAATTAGAGAAAAGAAAATACTATGGAGGAAACCATAAGGAAGAGAAAATATATTTCCTGTATTTATTGAAAAAAATCCGTGTATAAGTGGACCCACACAATTCAAACCCGTGTTGTTCAAGGGTCAACTATACATACATCCCATCCCAGGCATGAATAGGGCTCTGAGAGCCCCTCGGTCCTCAGCTCTGCAAAGGGACAGTTCCAGTTCCCCAAAGGCTGCATTCTTTCCTCCCGCTTCCTGTCTTTGTCACGAGCCTTAGCAGAGCTGCCCCACACTCACAACTTGCTTCTTCCTTCCCTGGCTCTATAAACATGGCATCCAGTGTTCCTAAAGATGAGAGGTGGATGGCGGTTGCCATGGTAATAGGAGTTCCTCTCAAAGCAAAGGCGGCTGTGGTCCTGGCCCCGAGGCTTGCTCAGGTTCCGGTGCCAGGCTATCGCGTCTTTACAGCTGCCAGGTGGTAAGAGGAGACAAGCCCGAGCATAGAGGATCATGAGCAGCTCAGTAAAAATCCCAAGGGTCACAGGAAGGATGTGACTCCAAGCGAGCCCAGCAGGCCAGAGTCACTGGCCTTTCACAGGTCCCACTGTCTTGATCTCCCCTAAGAATTCAGACCAGGAGTGCAGGAGGTGGATGTTTAGGTCTGTCCTCTAGGATTCCGATTCAGTAGTAGGTCTTGAATCTGGTTTGGGTAGAACCATCTACCAGGGGGTGGGCAGCAGACAGAGCATTGGACTGAAACTGAACAAGCCTAGTTTCGAAACCCAGCTCCCTCCTTACTATGGGGAAGGAACTTGGGCAAATCTCTTCATATGTCAGACTTGACGCTCTCACCTCACAGGTGTAAAAAGCTCACAGGACTGAAGTAACATAACAACAAAAACCCAACACCTGCCCCCCAGTAAGTACCCAAAAAGATCCTGCAGAATCACTGACTACTAATGTATATATATGATAGACGTGTGTGTGTGCATATGTATAATAGGTGCAAAAAAGCATATTATAAATGAAATATGCAGGGTGATCACATCCTTATAAGTATAACGCATAGAAAAATGGCTGATGACACCTCATAAAGGAGAAGATGCTCATACATTGACCCCCAAACTGTATCTTTATATATATATCTTAGAAAAAAATTTCTGGTAGGTATGTTCATATGCAGACATGCACAGAGATTTGAAAGAAGAAAGAAAAAGCACTGTCTGTAACAGAAGAATATTAGAAGTAATCTAACAGTCTACCAGCAGGAAATAATTAAAGATACTGTGTTATAGTCATAGACTGGATTATTTAGTTAAAAGAATGAAGTAAACCTATATCTATTCACTTGGATAGGTCTTGAAAACTATATATCGAGTGAGAAAATTAAGTTGTGGAACAATATGTCCAGTATGGTATTATTTATATAAAATATAGCGCACGTATCATCTATTGGCTCTTGATACATTTTTGTGTAATAAAAGTATAAAAACATGGACGAGAAGGGGGCACACACCACGGTGAGCGAGGGATAAGGAAATGATCTCAACAGTTACCTGTATGGTTTTTTTCTCTTATTAATATAGATCTGAGCAAATATGGGGAAAATGTAAAGATTTCTTAAATCTGGGTGGTGGAGATGCCTAGGGGTTGTTAAAATACTCTCAGTGCATGTCTGTGTGTTTGCAATATTTCTCTGTAGCGAAATGTCTGGAAGATTCTATAACAGGGTAGTAACAACAGTTATCTTTGAAGGTTACATTACCGGTAAGTTTTTTTCTTTATTTTCTAAATTCGGTGATATTTGTACTCTATATAATTTTAGTGATGAAAATGAAAACAACAGTTTTAAAAATGAGAACATATTTTAAAAAACTGTAAATTGCTTGAATCATATCAATGCCCACTGTCAATTATTCTTGTGTGTTTACATGGGTAAGAACTCTATGGGTTTTTTATAGTTTTAAATTCTTAAATCTCCATCTCAGTGCTCGGAGATAGGTAGTATTATTGTGCCCACTTTACAGATGGAGAAATTTTGGGTCCAAGAGGTAAAGAAAATTTCTAGGACAACAGGGTTCATAAGAGGCGCAGCAGGGATTTGAACCTACACAGAGGGTTTCCTGGACTCTCTTAATCACCACCTAGTAAACACTCAGGGCACATAGTAAATGCTCAACAAACCCTAGTTACCATGTGGCTATGGGAGTCTCTATAACCCAAAGTCAAACACCTTGAAGTCGACAGCCAGAAGTCAAATCCAAGTTTGTTCCCCAATTCACTCTTTCCACTGTATCAGGCAGCTTCAACAAATGAGAGGAGGCAGAAGGCATTCTGGGTAGGGGGATCCAGCATAAGCAAGAGCCTGGAGGCAGTACAGGGCCTGGTGTTTTAAGCTCGAGACCCATGTATGTAAAATTCAAGAATAAAATCCCCTCGAACTTCGCCCTCTATGTATAGGGTAGGGCTGGGTTTCTGGGTTTCAGCGGAGCTAAAACTCTGCTGGGCTGTGCTGGGTTTTCCAGGGGGCCTGTCCCCACCCACCAGCTATCAGGAGGGACTCTGGTTCGAAGTCTCTGAGAGCTGCTGGAGCAGCAGTTTCTGGGTGAATGAAGCTGAAGCGTGGGCAAGGGGTGAATATCCCCCAGCTCCCAGATGCGGTGGTGAGAACTTTCTGAGGTGGCCTAAAGCCCCTTTAAGAGAAGGGCCCCCTCCATGTCAGGTGTCCAGAAGCCATTACAAGTCATCCTGCCTAGAAAGGAAACAGAGCCTTTCCTAAGCAGGTGGGACTTCAGGCTGGGACCAGAGTATCTCCTTGGGGGAGCAAGGACCAGCCGTGGCTCAGCAGTCGTGCTCACCCAGGCACGTCCCTGTGTCTGTCTGCTCCCAGCTCCAAGGGTCGCCTCTCCACCCACCAGCTATCTGGCTTCAAAGGAGAAGCTGGAAGACACAGGAGATGTTTAGCCTGACTCTCCATGGCCACCTTGTGACATTAACAGCTGGGGTTTGGCAGCAGCCAATGGCCACAAGGCCAACCGGACTTAGCAGTTCAAGAAATAAATTTGGGTTGCTTGGAAGTGACCTACTGTGACTATCTGAATGCCTACTGTGTGCCCCTGCTTTAAGCACATAGCACACTCTCTCTTATTCATCTCCAAAAGGGCCCTATGAAGTCTGTTTTCCAGATGAGAAAAACCGAGGCTCAGAGGGATGAAATGACTTGCCCAACATCACAGTTACTAGGAGGTGGACCCAGAATATGACTTCAGGTCTCTGTGAGGCCACATGCTATCCATCAGGCCTTACGGTCGTCTCATACTTCCTTCCACAACTCGCATCTTGCGTGCTTCTGAGGTGGCTGAAAGTCCTTGCACATTCCTACCAGTCTTAACCCTTAGTCAAGAAGGTGCCATTCATTCATTCCTTCATTCATTCCTCTCTTGGTCAGGCTCTGTGGCCGGTCCCACACCGTGGTAGAGAACACAGATGTACTCAGATTGATTATGGTCAGGTATGTGTTACCCAGTGGTCAGAACAAAATGCTCTGGACAAGATAGAAGCGAGAGGGAAGAACTGTGACACCAAAGAGCCAGGGACAATTGGGAGGGATCTTAAAGGAGGAGAGGAGTTCCTGGGATTGAGAAAGTGATGGAGAGAAGATGTCCGAGCCTTTGCCAAACAACCTGGGAGATCTGACGTGCACTTTTCCAGGGAGTGGGCTTGGAGGAGAGATCACGTAGGGCAGTGACCTACCACCCTCGCGCTGTGCCCTCCTCTATTTCCCGCCAGTGGCCTGGCATCACGGGGCTTCCCCATCCTGCTTTCCTCAGCCCTGACTTAAATGCTGGGAAGACACTGTTGCTTTCTCAGCCCCTGAAAGCCAGTGATGGCTACGACCTCTGGTCAGTGCTTTTCCCCTCGGTCCAAGACGTCAGGGCTCTAAACCAGGGCAAGTAGACACCTGGCTGAATGTTTGGTCAATGACAAAATATGACAGACCCTCGGGAAGTGTTGAAAAGGTTTGAGGTGGTCATCCAGGCTCTGGCAACCAGCACCCACTGCTTTGGGGTGAGGGTCTGGCTCAGCCAACTGACCTCCCACCTACTCACTCCCAGCCCCCCTAGCCCCCAATCCACTTCTCTGACTGCTGACTTTGTTTCCGAACTCCAGAGTTCTGGGGAGCAGAGACGGCAAGAAACCACTCCCATAGGGCTGGGGACAGTCTGGTAGAATTTGAAATGCGTGGGCTTTGGAGTCAGACTGATGTGGGTTCAAATCCCATCTCTTCCTCTTAATACCGGGATCTGGATTTCTTAACCTCTCTGAGACTCAGTGGCCTTTGCTCACATAAGGTGATGTTCATCTCAACCTCCTGGGCTAGCAGGAGATTAGAAGAAAAAATGGGCAACACAAGGCTTGATTCTCAATAACCATTCTGGGAATACTCTGGCACAATCCCTTATGCAATTCTGGAACCCCAGATAGCCCCATACTGAAAGGGTTTTCCTAACTTTGTTGGTGGCAGGACCTGACCAGAATTGACACAAAGCTGCTCATAGTCCTTATTTCGTGTGTTATGAAAAATCATGCACTTCGCTTCAGAAATGTTAATGTATTTGATTTCAGTGGCTGATCAGGCTCCTGCTGAAACATTACCTAACGTGCAGTACATGTACCATATCACCTTTCTCCAATCTAAACAGTCTAGATTCTGAGTTGCACGTGGCCCCACGGATTCCAGACAGAGATTGAAGACCTGAAATGGTTTCCTGTTTTTCCCCTAAATGAGTAGCTCTGCAGATAAATTCTCAAAATTTAAGGCCAGAAAAGCTGCCCTAACTCTGCCCTTATTCTCTCCTTGTGTTCCCTAGTGGAAACTCTCCTCAGAAAAGAATCTCTTTAATAAGTCAGTAAGGAAAAGGCAAACAGAAAAATGGTCAAGAGGCAGGAAGATGCCATTCACAAAAGAGGAAATATGTAGGACCCATAAACATATGAAAAGTATCCAGCCTCCCGGTGACCAGAGAAATGCAAAAAGGCCGTGGGGAGATCCTATTCTACTCCCACTAGATTGTGGACCATTGAGAAGTGTCATAATACTGAGTGTTGGTGACAGTGGGGATCAGCAGGGACTCTGTACTTTGCTGGGAGTGGCGGGGAGCAAAGTTGGCACAACCACTTTAGAAAACATTTCCATAGTCATGACCCAGAACTGCCACTCTTGAGTCACACACACACACACACACACACACACACACACACACACACAGCTATGGGTTGAATTGTGACCTACCAAAAAGATATGTTACAGCCCTAGCTCCCAGTACATCAGAATGTGACCTTATTTATTGTGGTGATGTTTCTAAAAGCCAAGGAATACCAAAGAATGCCAGCAAACCGCCAGAAGCTGGGAGAAAGACCTGGAACCAACCCTGCTGACACTTTCAGCTTGAACTTTTAGCCTCTAGAACTGTGAGGCAATACATTCCTATTGTTCATGCAGCAGTGTGTGGTGCTTTGTTATGGCAGCCCTAGGAAACCGAGTCACACACAGACCTGCAACAAAGCTTGCCTCTGGGAGCAGGAGCTGGGGAGAGCGCAGAGGAGCTTCCAGGGAAGGAGGAGGAGGCGAACCCCCAAAGTGGAGGGATGTACCCCTCCTTCACTTCCAGATCACCAGAGTCTATACACCCACAAGTGCCTCGTGGGACTGAGTTTCGTGGCTCTGTTGACGTGACTGGAACTGAGACGACCCCCACAAATGTAGGTGACTAAAAATTATCCATAAGGCTCCTCAGGGATGGCTTTAGAGTCTCTCTAGAGTGCAAGAACACCTATTTTCCCTCAGAGAGGTTTAGGAACTTGCCCGGGGTCCCAGAGGAGGTGGTGGAGCCTGGAATCAAATGCTGGTTTCTCAGCCCCCAGAGTCCGTGTTCTCATAACCATCCTAACAAATATTGATCAAAAGCCGCACAATATCCATCAACACACCCAGCCGCCTTTGTGCTGATGAGACTAAACTCCCATGATGCTCCAGAGACCTACACACGCCCTCCTTCAAGAACAAAAATCCATGTTGTGTGAGGGTGCTGGGTGAGATATCTTTTAATGTGGTTGTTACGACGTTTTTACAACAAGGATGACTAATATTTACATCATGTCTGAAATTTCAGCTGGAATCAGGTGGGAGTGACAATGAGACATGGTAGAATTGAGACCAGCTATTATTATGACCTTGGGTAAGTCCCTGCCCCTTTCCAGGGCCTCAGTTTCTCCATGGTAAAATGGGTGACTCGGACCAGTTAGGGTCTGACTGCCAGAGGAGGAGGGGGCTCTCTTGCCTCTGACTGCCTCTGATTTTAGGTTGCCGGCTGGACTGTGCCTCCCTCCCTCACCACTCAGCCCCCACTGTGCCCGCTACCTGCACCCAACTCATCCTCTACCACTTAGCACACTGTTTCCCAAACCAGACAATTTAAAATTCCAGATTAAATAGTATTGAATCACAGAGTAAGCAAATTATTCCTTTTCTAATTCTTCAGTCCCTGGACGTACAAGTCTTACTATGCTGTTGCTCAGCCTATACCACCCAAGACTTTTTAACAAGGGGAGGCCTAACTCAGGCTTGGATGGCAGGCTAGGAAATGACACTTCTGTTTTCAGTGCCTTATTTGTCTATATGATATATTCTATTTATTGAAGTATTATTCGCTTGAGATCTATGATAGGATGGGAGATTTCTAGGTTTAAGTAAACTTATGTTTGTAAATGGAGCTGAGTCTGAAAAATATCTGTTAAATAATTGCATACACATTAAGACAAATCAGATCACATCCTTTTATACTTAAAACTCTCCAATGATTCCCCATTTCCTTTGGATTAATTCCAAACCCTTACGTGTTCTGTGTCCCTTGACCCCGGCCAATCTCTCCCACTCCGTTTCCTCCACACCCCCTCTCCTTCTGTCATCTCCTCCACTTGCCATCCTGGTTCCTGCTGCAGAGCCTTTGCATCTGCTGTTCCCTCTGCCTACTGTTGCGAACATAACAGGAAAGCAGACAGTGTGAACACGTGACTGAAAATTTAAAACATTCTTTAGAATTAGTGTCACTCTGCTAGCTTATCTACACCCACAGAAATTTCTTCCTTGTATAAATACCTTCACTTCCTAATTGGAACACAATTTGGGTTCTGCCAGAACCAGTGCTTTCTGAAGAGCTATTCTTTTGGATCTCAAATAAATGCTTCTTGCCTCTCACTTTGGCCTTTTATTGTTAGGTTAACAAGCTGATACCACGTGCCTCTTGATACGATGTCCTAAAAAGGTCACAATATCCCTTCTGTGCTCTTCCTGCCAAAAGAGACATGACTGAAATCTAACGATGAGGAATCAACAGACAAACCTGGGTGAAGGACATTTTACAGAATAACTGGGCTGTACGTACTCTTCAAAAAGATCAATGTCAATGAAAGAGAAAGAAAAACCTGAGAAATTGTTCTAGATTAATGGAAAATAAAGAGACATGAGGAAAAAAAAAAGCAGCACATTAAATGGAATTTTCTTTTGCCTTCGAGGACCTTATTGGAACAATTGGCAAAATCTGGAAAAGGTCTGTAAGTTATCTGATAGTTGTATCAGTGTTAATTCCCTGATTTTGACGAGCATACTATGGTTATGTAAGAGAATGTCTTTATTATAAATAAATAAATAAATAAATAAATAAACAAACAAATAAATAAATAAATTCATTGACATATTTAGGACAAAGGGACATTATGTCTACAACCTACTTTCAAATGGTTCAGGAAAAAACAGACAGATAAAAAATAAAGAAAATGATAAAGTGATTGTGGTAAAATGTTAACAGTTGGGGAACTAAGTGAAAAGCACGTGGAACTAGCTACTTCTCAGTAAGTCTGAAATTACGCTGAAATAAAAAGTTAAAAAAGAAACAAAACCTGAGAGAAAAAGAAGGCAGAGACTGAGGACCAGGGATGGGGGGTGGCTGTTGAGATGGCTCGGGCGGAATGACTACAGGAAGCCAGCTCCTCACCTCACCAAACTGACATCTCAGAGACCAACCAGGGTCACCTGTGGTCACATCAGATCATGTCGGACCACAGCCCTCCTCTGCCATCTCCCATCTCAGGGGAGCTGAGGACGCAGCTGGCTGCACAGGGCACACACCACACCCTCCGGGTCATGTGGGTGAGGCCCTATTCAGGGCCAGCAGACCGGGCTTCTCACCTGCTCTGTGACCTTGGGCACATCACTCTCCACTCTGTACCTCAGTTTCCTCCTCTGACAAATAGGAGGTTAAACATTAAATGTGGGGTGTCTTCCACGTCAGATACCGTCGCGATATTTCTAGAATCCTATCTGGAGAGTGCAGCACATTTCTCCAAGGAGCTTAATTCATGTGGCCAGGTGTTTACTTTAGCGAAGGAAGGAGAGGGAAAGGAGGGTCACTGAGCAAAGTGGGGAGCGGACCTGCTGCCCATCTAGGGCGTGTTCTCCTACCTCTGTTTTTGGCCCAGCCCAGCTCCCATGCACCCATGGGCTAAAGGTAAAAAATTATAGCAAAAAATTATACTGAAACGTATGGAAATTCCTTCCCTTGAGCCCCATTTAGAAAAAGGCAGCTGCCGGGGGAGGGTCTGTGACCAGAAAGTGATGCCGGTCCCAGTTCTGTCAGCAGCTGGCTGCACGGCTCAAGCTCTCTGAGAATGCGTTTGCACTTCCGTAAAATGGACAGTGCGTGGCTTTGCACGTGGCTGTGAGGACACAGAGACTTCACCTCTACGTTCTCCCAGGCTCAGGGATCAGTAGGTGACTTGCAAATTGGAAGTGAGGTGCTCAGATGGGATCCCCAAGACACCTTGAGAAGCTCTTAGCTCTCAGGTTCCTCCTTACCCCCACCCAGCCCTGGTCCCCAGTGCCACGCACAGACTCTCTGGGCATCTGCTGACATTGCCCAGAACACCCAGCTGGGCTTGGGGTTACAACGGAGTGGTTGGGTGCCTGGAATCTTATAGGTTGTACTTCTAATGTGCTCTCCACCCCCTAACATACGGTCGAGACCCAGGAGGAACCATCCTTGCAGGAGAGAACAAGGAGATCACTTTCTCATCACGGGACCCCAGTCCAGCCATGTCCCAAGGCCCCACAGCTTTCGCCTCAGCCCATCAGCCCTGCCTCCCTGCCTAGGTTGGCCTCGTGGAGGCTCTGTTGGCGCCATTTTCAGGCAGAAGGCAGTCGGGCCACAGGGCTCTACAAAATGGTGGGCGGAAACCAGGGCTTCTCTGTGTTCTCCCTCTGCTGTCCTGTGAGTTCCTGCCCGGCCCCATGGCCATGGGACTCTCTAGAACCCCAAGGAGCCCCCTATTTCCCCATGTACTTCACAGCCCACATCTCACTGAGCCACATCCCAGTCCTGAGTCCTGGAGGCTGCCATCGACCCAATTTACAGCTGGGGAAACTGAGGCTCACGGTGAACACTCAACCAGGAAGTGACTTCTGACCCACAAGCACCTTCAAGTTTTTTTTGTTTTTTTTAGGGGCAGGGGTTGCCTCAGTTCCGGGATAGCCCAGCTGATGATGGGTGAGGTGAAAAGTCCCCAGACCTATCCTGCAGAAATCTTGAGGGGGATGGGGTCCACCCCCAAATCCTGCCCATTTTCCAGTGCTGGGAAATAGCATGGTTTTGGAGCCATCAAGTTAAAGATCTATTAGCTGTACGATCTAGGAAAAGTCACTTCTCTCGAAGCCTCAGCCGCTTAATCAGTAGAATAGGGGCAATAACTTATACTTCATAGGGTTGCAATGTGGAGGAGGCAGGTTTATGAATTTACATAGCGCTGCCCGGGGGCCACTCTCCTTGTGTTTGCCTGGCTCACATTTGTCAATACATCTTCTGTGGGCCTGTCACTCCGCTTGGCGTTTTCGTGAGTTTTAAGTTCATTGAACTCTCATGACCCACCAGTCTGGACGAGTCAGGAGAAAGAAAACAGCCTGGATCTCGTTCCTTTAGGGACTGTGGCCTCACGCACCCAACATGCCTTGTGGGACCAGCAGGGCTGGCTGGTCACAACTGCCTGCAGCCAGGGAAACCCTTCAGGCTGTCACTCTGCTCGTCCTGCCTCTAGGCTGCTGCTCAAATGGGTCTTTTTTGCACAAAAAGCCTTTTCCCCCCTTAACTTTTACTTTTAAAATTATAGACTCACAAGAGCTGCGAAACAGCACTGAGAAGTCCCATGCCCCATCTTCCAGCTTCCCCCAATGATGATATACCTGTGACTATAGTAAATCACCAAAACCAGGAAGCTGTTACGGACACACCACCACTAGACTCTCTCACCAGCTTTGGCATGCACTCATTATTTTTGTTTTTTAATGTCTTTATTCCTAGGATGTTTCCCCATTCTTCTCCATATGTGGAAGGCTTCTGTCCTCCATGTCTAGCCCCTCTGAGACAGTGGCGTCTCCGTCTCTGGGAAATTGCCCCATGTCTCTGGGAGGCTTGAGTTCTCCCTTCTCTGCCTCCCTGCCCCTGGACACAATGCAGCTCAGTGATCAAGAACATGCGTTTTGAAGCCCTACAGACATGGATTTAAAATTAGCATCAGCAGCCAGCCGGGGGCAAAATATATAACTTTCTGAGCCTCAGTTTCCCCACGCATAAAATGGGATGATTCCCCAGTGTCTGGGTAGGACAGGAAAAGCATAGCTGATGCTTGGAGAAAGGTATGTCCTCTACCGTGGATGGTGGTTATGGCTATCATCGGATTGCACCTGTGGTCACACCTATCCCAGGCTGACCCTTGTGTGTTTTACCATCTTCCTCACAATACTTAAAATGTTCAAGGGCAGACCTTCCGATGTCTTATCTCAGTGGCAGCACAGGGCCTGGCACACAGCAGGTGCTAAATAAATGTGACTAGATGCTTTGTCAGGCAGGCTTTCCCTTGGAGCATGGTGCCTCTTTAACTTCACCTTCATTCGTTCCTGGACCCAGTGGGCTGGGTTAGTGCACTGTAAACCCTCTGAGGCTGGACCACAGTGAGGGAGGCAGCCACTTTAGATCCCATGTGTCCCTGACAAGCCTTCCAGGAGGCCCCAGGAACCCCAGAGGCCCCTGAGGGCTCTGTGGACGCAGTAGTGAGGCTGTAAGCCCAGGACTACAGCATCTGGGAGAGATGCCTCAAACTCAGAGGAGACAAGCCTGGCCACTTCCTTTTATGAAAAGAGCAGCGAACTGTCAATCGGGAGACATAAGTTGAAGTCCTGGCACTTAACTAGCTACAGACTTTGGATAGGTTTCTCAGCCTCACTAAACCTCAGTTTCCTCATCTGTACAATGGGGTTGTCATGTGGGTAAACGAGCTCTTTGTGCAAACGGCATTATGTTAACTGCTAAATCCTGCAGTCGCATCACCAGATCTCTATCCTTGCTATGTAACATTTATAAGCTAACATTCTGGAGCACTGCTATGCTCTGGCATTTTCAGATGTGTTACCTAAATTAACATTCACACCTTGGTGAGCTGGCGGTTTTTATCTGTAGCGTACAGGAACAGAGAAGCTAAGAAACACTCCTCCAGGTCATGCAGAGCTCTGATTGGGAACCCAAGTCTCCCTGACACCAGGGTCCACGATCCCACATGACATGATGCCAGCTGGGGTTATCACGTTGTGCCCATCCTAGGCTAGGTTCTAACGGCTAGATCGGCTTCACAACCAGTAAAGTCTCAAGGAACATGCATGGAGGACCAGGATTTTTAGGCTGGGTCATTAGTGCTCAATTTGCCCATTTTTGCAGTGAGGAAACTAGGGCCAGAGAAAGGAAGGAACTTGCTCAAGATTACTCAGCAACCTAGAGCCAGAGTGAGTTCAAAAAACCCTTCCCAACCTCACCCCTCCTCAAGGCTCTTTCTCCCACTGCAGCCGGGGCTGATTCCCTGAGCTGAATTGGAGCCACGAGTTTAGGCACCATCCCCAACTTCAAGGCTCACCAGGAAAATCCCAGGGTGCCTGGAAACAGCCTGGTACGGGGCCCTCGTGTCCAGGGTGTCCCCTGGGAAGGTGAGCAGGCAGCTTCCCCAGGCACTGTCAGGCAAGAGGACAGACTGCCCACCCCCATTGTCTTTCTCTGGACCAGTGTTTCCAGAGTGTGGGGCACATACCTAAAGGTTGGAGAAATGACTTAGGTGGTCACTGACATGGCATTAAATACCACTTATTACTGAAGGAAATTATGCCTCTTTCCCCCTTTACTCCTTTCTGCTTACTTGGAGGAGAAAAATCTCCGAGGGGGGTCTAGTCTTTAACCCGCCTCTCTGAAACCTACAACCATCCCACCCTCCCGTTTGAGCAAAGGGAAAGCAGCAACACATCCGGCCAGAACTGAATGACGTTGTTTTGTTTCCATTATGTTTATTTTCATCATTACTACCATTAAAGTGATTTACAATGGCTTTATCTTTAAGGGAAAAATATAAAGTTTTTTTCCTAAAAATAAATGTATTTACGCTTTGAAACATCAATTCAGAAAGAGTATTAAGTAAATGGTCAGGTAGATGGCAGTTTCAGCAAATACCAGGGAAGTCACCTCACTCCAGCCCGACTTGGGACTGGTTCTGAGGGTGGGGTGGAGGGTCTGTGGGACACTGTGACCAGGGAAGGAGATGGACCTGCGGGTTCTAGCCCCACTGAAAGCTGCTCAGTGCAGGGCTGAGCGCCTGCATGGGCCTTAGCCCATGGTCTTTTCCTTCTTACCCCTGTCCAGAAGCCTCAACTGGGGCCATATCCTTATTCCTCCTTGTCCTATGGGGAAAACTGATTCTTCAGCCTCTGAATGCAACACCTGGGGGCCCATTTTAATTCCTGAGCTTTTTTATTAAAAAATTAGGCTGTCATGGAGCAGGCCTCGGTAAACGCAGACTGAATGAAGGAGGCCGTGGGCAGTGTTTCTCATCCATTCTAGATCTCTCTGTAATCATCTACGTTTGGCTAAATGTACCAGCCCCACGCCCTAGGAGCTGCCCTGTCCATATCACCACTACGGTGATAGTCACGCTATCTGTTCCCGCCAGTCATTGACCTGTGACCAGACTAAGCCAGAAGAAACATTATTTATATATCTACGAGTGCAGTCTTGCCAGGCAGGGGGAATGTGAAAAAAAAAAATAGCGTAGTAAACACATTGGTTAATTTAATCTAATCAGGAGGTGGGGGTAGAAGCAGACATAGAGAATTAGGTTGTATAAGTTGAATCCAGAGGTCGTGGGTTGAGGGAGCAGCCCATCTGGAGGACACAGGCTAACAGAAAGGGCACTGCGTATCCGTCAGCAACACAACACAATCATACCTTATATTTTGGCAAAACAACAAGAAAAGTTGACCTCGTCTCAGTCCACTGAGATAGAAACGCCAACCTGTTCTGGATAACCCAAGTCCCTGCAATCATACGATTCTTTTCTCCTTCGTAAGTGGCTTTTAAGTGCAGGAAGATTCGAATTTTAAAAAATAGGGATAAAATAAACAAAAAAATGTAGTATTTGTACATTTGCATTAGTGTAAGTTGGGTCAAGTTCTGTGTGTTGTTGTATGAAGTCCTGTATTTTGTGATGTTTATGAACATGTGGACAGTAGAGATTCTCACGAATGTGAGCGAGTAATTGACTTTAGTTGAAATTTTAAGTCAAACATTTTGGGAGAATTAGACAATGTCTATGAATGTTATTAGAATAGTTAGAGAACTTAATATTCACTTTGTTTATAAGTTAGATTTTTAGATCTAAAGCATCCTTTGAAATCCTTGGGAAGGTGTTTTTTTCTTAGAAGTATTTGAAGCATTTATAAGAAAATTGAATTTATTAAATTTGTCAGTGTAGCTTAGACTATTTAAGGCAGTACTGTGCCATATAAATATAATGTGAGCTATACATGTCATTTTAAAATTTCCGGTAGCCACATTTTTAAAAAGAATGGGTTCATCTCAATTGTAATAATAAAATGTATTTAACCCAACATATTCAAAATATCATTTCAACATGTAATTCATATAAAAGTTATTTAACGAGGTATTTTACATTTTTTTCAAACACATCTTTAAAACCTGCTGTGTACTTGACATTTCCAACACATCTCAATTCAATGAACCGCATTTCCAACGTACATTCTAGTGGCTCCTGTTTTGGACAACACAGACCTAAGTGAATTCAATGAGCTATGTTTGTAAGTGGTATTTATTATGTAAGGAAGCTTACTCTGTTCACCCTGATTTGCTGAAATATTGATCAAAGACCCCTGAGAGCCATCGTTAAAAATGACTAGACTTTTAAATAAAATGAGATTTGTATACTGAACTTACAAGCGAAGGAAAAAACAGATTTTTAAAACCTGTTAATGTAAGAAACCACATGACTTTTTGAAAGTAACCACGAATAGCCTTTTCAGGGCACAGCAGCAGCCCCCCCAGGACCTCACCGACCACAGTCCAGGTAGAAGTAGCGTCACCGACTCGGCACTGCCGTGGCGAGAAAGGCCTGGTTCTTTGTTATTGCATTGTACACAGAGTGTCAAGATCTGACCGAGCCCTTAGGGATTGTCGGCCCAAAGCTCCCCATTGCACTGACAGGAAAACTGAGGTCCAGAAAGAGGAGCACACGGTGAACTACAGGCAGGGCACGGGCAATACCTCCAGTCTTGTGACCCCACCCTTCCCTCCACAGTCAAGGGCTTCTAGTTCACTCTTTCTGCCTCTTCATCCCCAGTTGACCAGGAAACTGAGGCACAGAACTGGAGGGTAGGTGGACAAACTAACTGGTCATGGACCCAGGACTCCAGAGAGCCCCATCTGAGAGCTGAAAAGCATGGCTCTTTAGGCCTTGGTCTCTGCCCAGTCATTCAAGCACAAACCAAGGCCTGAGGAGAGGCCGGCCCAGAGCCCAAGCCAGCCCCGGGCAGAGAAGTAGCTGTGTGAGGCCCAGGTTGGAGCCTAGACCTGGGACTAGAAAGGGAGCAGGACAGGGGAGTCCTGCCCAGCACCCACGGGCACCGCCAGGTCTGCCTGGGCCCCAAAGGGCTGGACTCCAGCTGCCTCAGTCCCAGGCGTTACCTAGTAACCCCACTGCTCTTGAGGCCTCATTTTCCCAGCTCCGTGTCTTCCCTCTTCTCCTTAGATTTTTCTTTTCTCTCTCTCTCTGTCTCTCTCTTTTTCTCCTTGGAAGCCCTAATTTCCTTTCTCCAACCTGGTCTGCCCTACACACTCTTTGGCCAAGGAGATCTGGGTCCACATTGCTGGGGCCCGCTGGGGTCTGGGCCTGCGGGACCAGGCTGGAAGGGAAGAACCACTCAGACAGGCCTCCCAAGGGAGCTCGCTCTGGCCACATGAGAAGCTCCCTCTGTCCCCATCTATTCCCCGGGGGGGTTTGGCTCAGTTTCCTTCTGCCTGGAATGCCCTTCCTGCCAGGCCATGTTTCTCAGCAATAGGGCGTATACCCCTGTGGACCCTTAGGAGGGTTTAAGGAAGCAACATTTAATGCCATTAAATGGAAATTAAGGAAACTGTTTCCTACTCACAGCGCTTTCAGTCTCCTTCAAAAGTCAAGAAAAAATAACAATTTGGAGCCAGATGGCTTTGTCATCCACCTCAGCTCCCCTTCAGCACAGACGGTAGGCATATGCTTCAGGGTCAAGGGCCTTTACGTTCTTTTCACTTTTTGCTAGCACGTAATTGAAATTGGTTTTCACCACTATTTATTTTTATGCTTAGCTTTACCTTTTATTTATGACACATGATGTTGGTTTTCCATTTGTAATAGTGACATAAAGTTTCCTTTCATAACTAGACTTGTATTAGTAACAAGTGAGTCAATTGAATATAAATGCAGTTTTAGAAACATGGAGTCAATCACTGTACCAGGAGTGGAGTGGGCCAGGCAGGAGTGTCAGGATGAGACTAGAAGGACTGAAATGTGGGGAACTTGGCTCCGTGGGCCCCTTCGCTTCACCTCCCTGAGCTCTGCCCAGGCGCTGGGTTCCCGCTTCCCTTCCGGGACCATTCAAGGTCAGTTCCCGGGCTCAGGGGCTGGCCAGTAGACCTTTTGGACTCAGACTTAATTCTGAGCCAAGGCCAGTGGCTGGGCCTCGTGGAGAAGCACAGAGGACACTGGAGATTGGGAGGGAGGCACTCCTTCTTTGACCATCTGTCTGTCTCAGCTCGGGGCAGAAGATGGCTGAGCGCCAGGTGCTCCTACTAGAGCAAGACAGGCCAGGCTGACGCCCACGGGCCAAAGGCACACACATTCCCACTCCCAGAGCTAAACAGCTCTCTCTAAATCAATGTGAAGTCAGGAGGCTCGGAGCATGTGGCAGAGCCAGAGAGGAGGACCCCTCGTAGCTCCCCAACACCCTCAGTCCTCCCAGCTGTCTCGGATGGCCCTACTGATGGGTTCTTTCTGAGTCTCCCTCACACCAAACTGAAAGCACTTGGCATCCCCACTGCCAGGTGGACCCAGATTCCCTGGGCCTAGAATTCTGTTTCTGTGCCAATCTCCCCACCTCCAAAGGTAAGGGCCCACCGTGGCAAGATCCCTTGCCTCTCTGGGTCACTGCTCAGTTCCTGACAGCTTGGACGCTGCCCTCAGCAGGGTCCAACAGCATCTGATGAGCATAGCCCAGAACCCAAACCTCCTGGCCACCTGATGCCCGGTCCTGAGGGTGCCTTGGCACCCAGGGAGAACACATGATGGGGGGAGGTGGCCCTCAAAAACCTTTCTATTCTTTTGTGCCCCAAACTACCCCAAATGGTTGTGCCAGAGCCACCAGCAACCAGCTGTCTTCACCTCCCCTTGGCTTCCAGGGTCTATTTCAGGACTGCTCTACTGTGAGTGGTACAAGCCTGGAGAGCCCAGAGCCTCAGCCTTGGGGTTGAAAATACAATCACCAGTGATCCTATCTCTCTAGAAGGTGAACGCTTCCTTCTTGAGAGCTGGCAAGAAATAGGGAACGGGGGAGGTTATGGGTGGAAGGCAACTCCCTCCTCAGACCCTGGGTAAGTTGTTGGTAAGGAAGCAACACGCATGCTGCACTCATGATCTCAGCCTCAGGAACCCTCTTAGCACTGCCCAGGCACAGCCCCAGCCCCTCCAGGGGGTTCCTGTACCCTCTCCAGGCCCCAACTGCTGTTGGCTCAGCTGGGGCCTTCCTGGTATCAGAATACAGTCGTGGCTAAAAGGCTCCAGAAAAGTGTGAGAAAACAACCAGAAAGGGGACCAAGAGGCCAGGACCCAGGTCCTCCAGCAGGAGTGACAGAAGGTGGGGAAAAGGGGCTACCTGAGAAGGCTGCTGTCAGCAATCCAGCGATTACGAAGAAGGACCACATGTCTGGTGCCATCTCTGACTGCTATGCGCGTCTGCCAGTGGGAAGCACCATCCTAGGGCCAGGAAGTGGACATGGCCGCTGAGTGCCCCTCACTCTCGCTGTGCCCTTCGCTGCTCCTGTTTGTATCTTCCTCTCTGCAAGAGAAAGCACTGTTGCACGCATGCGGGCAAACCCGGCTTGTGAATGTCTCTCACGCCTCTGTGCTCTACTTGTGGTTTTGGTCTCCAGGAAGCCAGGCTTGTATTATAGGGGCTGGTAGGGAGAGCCCAACTGCTTCTGCTGTGAGCCCACCAAACATGGCTGAACCCCAAGAGTCACAGAGTGAGACACATATATATACACTCTAGGGAAAAGGGATGTGGAGGTGGTATGCCTCTTTTCTGGAGACCTGATACATAGTAGATGTTCAATCAATACATAGTGGAAGAGTGAACGAGGGACCCACTGTCTTACCCCATGGAATCGGGCTTTCATGGGATTAAATCCCAAGGGTAACCTTGTCCTTGGGTGCAATGATGGCTGGGAAGAAGGAGGGTATGGTCTTGCACTTTTGAGAGGGAGAACCTACGTTGTCTCTCACAGAATCGTAAATCGGGAAGGGCCTGAGAGATGGTTTGTCCCCTACTTATTTTGCAGGCTAGAGCTGTTCCCTGAGATGACATAGGAGAGTCCAGTGCTCCCCCGCCACACTGGGTCCCAGGCTGGGTGTTCATTCCTTTGCAGGAGTCAGGCATGGGAGCTGCGCCCAGAAGCATGAGCAGGGTTTCAACAGGCAGTGATGGTGGAGAGGCCTTGGAGCCAGAAGGGGAAGCAGGAGCAAGGGGGAGGCAGGAAGCCCAGAGCTGGTGGGAAAACATTGAATTGTCCAGTTGGGCTGCACTGGACACTGGGAAGGAGGCAAAGACCAAATGTGTTTAATTCACCACTTCCTGTGGGGCCGACAGTAGCTGCTGAGTGAACAAAGAAACAGATAACTTAATTTGGTTGTCCAAGCAGAACCCTTGAAGAAGTTGAGTCCAGAGGAGACTGGTCCTGTCCTGACCGTTTCTTGTATGACCCCATCTCAGATTCACCGGTCCAGGCCTGACACTTCCCTCATCTTTGCTTGTCTTCATTTCCCCACCAGTAGAATGGGGAGGATTCGTCTGTTGGGTCCCTTCCGGAGGGGGCATTTGATGTTGTAGGTTTGGGAGTCAGAGAGCCAGGCTCCGCCCACCGTAAACTCCGCCCATCCCTGCGGGGTGGAATGGGCTCTGCACCAGCTGAGACTGCCCTCTTGTGGAAGGTCGGTGGTAGCACAGGTGGTGGATGGGTGCCTCCAGCCTCCGGTGGCAATTTCATTCAATTGATACTTAGAGAGACTTCCATGTGGGGAACTCTGGGATGGGTTCTGTGGAAGGTAAAGAGAGAGAACCACATGCCTGCCCTCAAACAGCATGTAGTTCACAAACACAGGTGACCAAACGCAGGCCAGGATGAGAAGAACAAAATGGGAGATCTCCTGCTGGTGAGCAGTGTCCCAAGAGAAACACGTTTGAATGGGCCAGGAAAGATGGTTAGACTTCCGTTTCTGGCAATATGGTAGACAGCAAATGTTGAAAAGTTCTCCTGAAACAAAACACACACACACACACACACACACACACACACACACACACACGCTAGATAAAAATATTTTAAAACATATTTAGAAATGCATAGCTGAGGTGGCAAGAAATTAAGGATAATTATCAGAGCTCAAAAATGACAAGAGCACATATCCAAAGAGATAATTGTTAGCAGAAGCAGAGGTTGCCCTGAGGTAATTGCTGATCCCAGGTGGCCAAGACTTTAGTTTAATGAGACAAAACCTAGAGCCTGAGCAAAGTGAACAACAAAATAAAATGCAGACCTTGAATAGACTGGACAAGGCCCATTCACATTGGGGAGGGCCATCTGCTTTACTCAGTCTACCAATCAAATGTTAATCTCATCAGAAACACCCTCACAGACACACCCAGAATAATTTGAGACCAAATATCTTAGCACCCTATGGCCCAGTCTCATAGACACATAAAATTACCCATCCCAAGTCATTTCAAGTGAGAATTGCACAAAGCAGTAAATAGTAGATTCAGACCTTCAAAAACTTTAGATGGAATTATGGTATATGTAATCTAAGGATGTTTCAGAGGCTTAAAGAAATAAAACTTAGTAATCAAAGATATAGGTAAGGAATGAGACTATTTTAAATGACCAGGGAGATTTGAAAAAAAAAAATAAAGTAATACTTCGATCAATAAAAAGTATAATCTTCAAAACGAACAATCTAATGGACAGAGTAAACAGCAGATTAACAGTTGAAGAGAGAGGTAGTGAGCTGGACAACAGATGTGAAGAACTTACTCAGAACGCAGCACAGAGACAAAGAGATGGAAACTATGAAACAGAAGTTAAGAGACACGAAGGATAGAACAAGGATATAAATAGGTCAGTCCAATTAGAGTTCCAGATGGAAATGGAAACTTTCCAGAATTGATGAAAGACACAATCCTCAGATCCTGGAAACTCCCCCAAACCATGCATAATACGATAAATAAAAAGAAATATAGGGCCGGCCCGGTGGTTCAGGCGGTTGGAGCTCCGTGCTCCTAACTCGGAAGGCTGCCGGTTCAATTCCCACATGGGCCAGTGGGCTCTCAACCACAAGGTTGCTATTTCAACTCCTCGAGTCCGGCAAGGGATGGTGGACTCCGCCCCCTGCAACTAAGATTGAACACAGCATCTTGAGCTGAACTGCCTTCCGGATGGCTCAGTTGGCTGAAATGCATCCTCTCTACCACAAGGTTGCCGGTTCGACTCCTGCAAGGGATGGTGGGCTGTGACCCCTGCAACTAGCAACGGCAACTGGACCTGGAGCTGGGCTGTGTCCTCTACAACTAAGACTGAAAGGACAACAACTTGACTTGGAAAAAAGTCCTGGAAAATACACACTATTCCCCAATAAAGTCCTGTTCCCCTTCCCCAATAAAATCTTTGAAAAGAAAAGAAAAGAAAAGAAAAGAAAAGAAAAGAAAAGAAAAGAAAAGAAAAGAAAAGAAAAGAAAAAAGAAATCTACACCAAAAATGTATGGTAGCAAAACTGCTAATCACTAGAAAAGATAGATGAACAAAGTAGTCTTGAAGCTGACTTCTTAACATGAACAACTGGAGCCAGAAGACAGTGGAAGAACAGCCCAAAGTGCTAAGAGAAAATAACTGTCAATCTTGAATATTTTTCGAAGATGAGGTTGAACAGATACATTTTCAGATAAAAATTGAGAACATCCACAACTCTCTTCTCTCCTAAGGACATTCTAAATATGTTCTTTAGGAACAAAAAAAATAATCCCAGAGGGAAATTGTAAGATTCAAGTAGGAAGGGTGAGCGAAGAAACATGTGAACATGGAGATAAATTAAATAAGCATTGATGGTATAAAACAATTGTAATGTCCAATTTATGGGGTTAGAAAAAAAAAAAAGAACCAGAAAACAATAACAAACGAATTGGTAAGAAATGGTCAGAGTAGAAAGGTTTATTGTTTTTGGCAGGAGCACAAAATACTGACCAATTTTTGACTTTGTTAAATTAAATATACATGTTGAACTGGTAGATCAATAAAATGGAAAGAGGAGAAAAGTTGGCTATAAAGCCAAAAGAAGGCAGGAGAGGAAAAGAAATGAAATAAGAAAGGCGGGACAAACAGAAGGATGGGCAGCTTTCGGCCAATCGAGGTGGGTGTTGGGCGGCAGGAAGGGTGCTGCTGACAGAAGGCACAAGATCAGTAGAGGGAGGACAGCATGGTGACTGGAAACATCATTGGGAATTGACATGATACACCTCAAGCAGCCATGTTTCATGGACATGAGGCTCTGAACAGGAAGCTGGAAGATGTACCCAGCTGGGTGCCCAAAACAATGAGCTCAGTTTTATTTATAAATCTTGGAGCCAGGATCTTTTGAACTCAATTGGCAAGGACACCTAGTGCTTCTCCATCCTGTGGAGAGCCCAGGCATTTTTCATCCAGACTGTATCTCGCTCCCGACCTTGGCTAAGCAAAGTGGAACAAGCAGCCTTACTGAGGGAAGGCTGGCTCTGACCAGAAGGAAGGAAGGGAAACCCTTGACCTGCCATGTGATGTACAGGGAACTTTCATGCTGACTAATACTTAGTGAGCATTTCCTATTGTGCCATTTTACGTGGGATCCCCACCTTCCAGTTCACACAACAACCCAAGTAAATAGGTTCTGTCCTTAGCGTATCCTTGCAGATAAGGAAACTGAAGTTAGAGAAATAATTTGCTCAAGATTCCACAGCTACGAGGCTATAGGGACAGGCTCTGAACTCAGGTCTTTCCGGCCCCAAACCCTGAGCTCTAATCATAGGCAATTCAGCCACTTTTTTGGAGGGAGCATGGTAGGGGGAATTGTTTTTAGACAACAATAAAGACTTTGTCTGAATCCCACACGGCACCTCTGCCAGGAAATGCTCTGACTCCATGGGACGCTAAACTCTGGACCGCCCTGCCCCCAGCCAAGTCAGGCTCACTCCTCCATCTCTGGGGTCCTGAAATTCCTCAGTCCTGACCACCATCCTGGAATCAGCCACATCAACCCTGTCTTTCTTGAAGTCCAGAGTTTTCAACCATCGTCTAAATATTCAGCACCTCAATATACATGCATTAGCTCTAATCACTTACTCACTCATTCAACACAACTTTCTCATATGTTCTAGGTGCTGGGGACACAGTACTAAACAAAACAGATAGATGTTCCCTTTCTTACAGAGCTCACATTTCAGTGGGAGAGTTATAGAGTAAACAATAGACATAGTAAATAAGTAAATTATATGGAGAAAAGAAATAGAGCTGAGTAAGGGGGCTTAGGAGCGCCAGGAAGGGGTCACAATTTTAAATAAGCTAGTGTCTCAGCCTGCCCCATCCCCAAATAACTTGCTTACAGATAGGCTATGGGAATGTGATCCCAGGGAACAGAGAGAGGAACAAGGAGGAGTGAAATGGGAGAACCTCGTTGTCTCTCACAGAATCAGAATCGGGAAGGGCCTGAGAGATGGTTTGTCCCCTACTTATTTTGCAGGCTAGAGCTGTTCCCTGAGATGACATAGGAGAGTCCAGTGCTCCCCCGCCACACTGGGTCCCAGGCTGGGTGTTCATTCCTTTGCAGGAGTCAGGCATGGGAGCTGGGCCCAGAAGCATGAGCAGGGTTTCAACAGGCAGTGATGGTGGAGAGGCCTTGGAGCCAGAAGGGGCAGCAGGAGCAAGGGGAGGCAGGAAGCCCAGGGCTGGTGGGAAAACATTGAATTGTCCAGTTGGGCTGCACTGGACACTGGGAAGGAGGCAAAGACCAAATGTGTTTAATTCACCACTTCCTGTGGGGCCGACAGTAGCTGCTGAGTGAACAAAGAAACAGATAACTTAATTTGGTTGTCCAAGCAGAACCCTTGAAGAAGTTGAGTCCAGAGGAGACTGGTCCTGTCCTGACCGTTTCTTGTATGACCCCATCTCAGATTCACCGGTCCAGGCCTGACACTTCCCTCATCTTTGCTTGTCTTCATTTCCCCACCAGTAGAATGGGGAGGATTCGTCTGTTGGGTCCCTTCCGGAGGGGGCATTTGATGTTGTAGGTTTGGGAGTCAGAGAGCCAGGCTCCGCCCACCGTAAACTCCGCCCATCCCTGCCTGGTGGAATGGGCTCTGCACCAGCTGAGACTGCCCTCTTGTGGAAGGTCGGTGGTAGCACAGGTGGTGGATGGGTGCCTCCAGCCTCCGGTGGCAATTTCATTCAATTGATACTTAGAGAGACTTCCATGTGGGGAACTCTGGGATGGGTTCTGTGGAAGGTAAAGAGAGAGAACCACATGCCTGCCCTCAAACAGCATGTAGTTCACAAACACAGGTGACCAAACGCAGGCCAGGATGAGAAGAACAAAATGGGAGATCTCCTGCTGGTGAGCAGTGTCCCAAGAGAAACACGTTTGAATGGGCCAGGAAAGATGGTTAGACTTCCGTTTCTGGCAATATGGTAGACAGCAAATGTTGAAAAGTTCTCCTGAAACAAAACACACACACACACACACACACACACACACACACACACACGCTAGATAAAAATATTTTAAAACATATTTAGAAATGCATAGCTGAGGTGGCAAGAAATTAAGGATAATTATCAGAGCTCAAAAATGACAAGAGCACATATCCAAAGAGATAATTGTTAGCAGAAGCAGAGGTTGCCCTGAGGTAATTGCTGATCCCAGGTGGCCAAGACTTTAGTTTAATGAGACAAAACCTAGAGCCTGAGCAAAGTGAACAACAAAATAAAATGCAGACCTTGAATAGACTGGACAAGGCCCATTCACATTGGGGAGGGCCATCTGCTTTACTCAGTCTACCAATCAAATGTTAATCTCATCAGAAACACCCTCACAGACACACCCAGAATAATTTGAGACCAAATATCTTAGCACCCTATGGCCCAGTCTCATAGACACATAAAATTACCCATCCCAAGTCATTTCAAGTGAGAATTGCACAAAGCAGTAAATAGTAGATTCAGACCTTCAAAAACTTTAGATGGAATTATGGTATATGTAATCTAAGGATGTTTCAGAGGCTTAAAGAAATAAAACTTAGTAATCAAAGATATAGGTAAGGAATGAGACTATTTTAAATGACCAGGGAGATTTGAAAAAAAAAATAAAGTAATACTTCGATCAATAAAAAGTATAATCTTCAAAACGAACAATCTAATGGACAGAGTAAACAGCAGATTAACAGTTGAAGAGAGAGGTAGTGAGCTGGACAACAGATGTGAAGAACTTACTCAGAACGCAGCACAGAGACAAAGAGATGGAAACTATGAAACAGAAGTTAAGAGACACGAAGGATAGAACAAGGATATAAATAGGTCAGTCCAATTAGAGTTCCAGATGGAAATGGAAACTTTCCAGAATTGATGAAAGACACAATCCTCAGATCCTGGAAACTCCCCCAAACCATGCATAATACGATAAATAAAAAGAAATATAGGGCCGGCCCGGTGGTTCAGGCGGTTGGAGCTCCGTGCTCCTAACTCGGAAGGCTGCCGGTTCAATTCCCACATGGGCCAGTGGGCTCTCAACCACAAGGTTGCTATTTCAACTCCTCGAGTCCGGCAAGGGATGGTGGACTCCGCCCCCTGCAACTAAGATTGAACACAGCATCTTGAGCTGAACTGCCTTCCGGATGGCTCAGTTGGCTGAAATGCGTCCTCTCTACCACAAGGTTGCCGGTTCGACTCCCGCAAGGGATGGTGGGCTGTGACCCCTGCAACTAGCAACGGCAACTGGACCTGGAGCTGGGCTGTGTCCTCTACAACTAAGACTGAAAGGACAACAACTTGACTTGGAAAAAAGTCCTGGAAAATACACACTATTCCCCAATAAAGTCCTGTTCCCCTTCCCCAATAAAATCTTTGAAAAGAAAAGAAAAGAAAAGAAAAGAAAAGAAAAGAAAAGAAAAGAAAAGAAAAGAAAAAAGAAATCTACACCAAAAATGTATGGTAGCAAAACTGCTAATCACTAGAAAAGATAGATGAACAAAGTAGTCTTGAAGCTGACTTCTTAACATGAACAACTGGAGCCAGAAGACAGTGGAAGAACAGCCCAAAGTGCTAAGAGAAAATAACTGTCAATCTTGAATATTTTTCGAAGATGAGGTTGAACAGATACATTTTCAGATAAAAATTGAGAACATCCACAACTCTCTTCTCTCCTAAGGACATTCTAAATATGTTCTTTAGGAACAAAAAAAATAATCCCAGAGGGAAATTGTAAGATTCAAGTAGGAAGGGTGAGCGAAGAAACATGTGAACATGGAGATAAATTAAATAAGCATTGATGGTATAAAACAATTGTAATGTCCAATTTATGGGGTTAGAAAAAAAAAAAGAACCAGAAAACAATAACAAACGAATTGGTAAGAAATGGTCAGAGTAGAAAGGTTTATTGTTTTTGGCAGGAGCACAAAATACTGACCAATTTTTGACTTTGTTAAATTAAATATACATGTTGAACTGGTAGATCAATAAAATGGAAAGAGGAGAAAAGTTGGCTATAAAGCCAAAAGAAGGCAGGAGAGGAAAAGAAATGAAATAAGAAAGGCGGGACAAACAGAAGGATGGGCAGCTTTCGGCCAATCGAGGTGGGTGTTGGGCGGCAGGAAGGGCGCTGCTGACAGAAGGCACAAGATCAGTAGAGGGAGGACAGCATGGTGACTGGAAACATCATTGGGAATTGACATGATACACCTCAAGCAGCCATGTTTCATGGACATGAGGCTCTGAACAGGAAGCTGGAAGATGTACCCAGCTGGGTGCCCAAAACAATGAGCTCAGTTTTATTTATAAATCTTGGAGCCAGGATCTTTTGAACTCAATTGGCAAGGACACCTAGTGCTTCTCCATCCTGTGGAGAGCCCAGGCATTTTTCATCCAGACTGTATCTCGCTCCCGACCTTGGCTAAGCAAAGTGGAACAAGCAGCCTTACTGAGGGAAGGCCGGCTCTGACCAGAAGGAAGGAAGGGAAACCCTTGACCTGCCATGTGATGTACAGGGAACTTTCATGCTGACTAATACTTAGTGAGCATTTCCTATTGTGCCATTTTACGTGGGATCCCCACCTTCCAGTTCACACAACAACCCAAGTAAATAGGTTCTGTCCTTAGCGTATCCTTGCAGATAAGGAAACTGAAGTTAGAGAAATAATTTGCTCAAGATTCCACAGCTACGAGGCTATAGGGACAGGCTCTGAACTCAGGTCTTTCCGGCCCCAAACCCTGAGCTCTAACCATAGGCAATTCAGCCACTTTTTTGGAGGGAGCATGGTAGGGGGAATTGTTTTTAGACAACAATAAAGACTTTGTCTGAATCCCACACGGCACCTCTGCCAGGAAATGCTCTGACTCCATGGGACGCTAAACTCTGGACCGCCCTGCCCCCAGCCAAGTCAGGCTCACTCCTCCATCTCTGGGGTCCTGAAATTCCTCAGTCCTGACCACCATCCTGGAATCAGCCACATCAACCCTGTCTTTCTTGAAGTCCAGAGTTTTCAACCATCGTCTAAATATTCAGCACCTCAATATACATGCATTAGCTCTAATCACTTACTCACTCATTCAACACAACTTTCTCATATGTTCTAGGTGCTGGGGACACAGTACTAAACAAAACAGATAGATGTTCCCTTTCTTACAGAGCTCACATTTCAGTGGGAGAGTTATAGAGTAAACAATAGACATAGTAAATAAGTAAATTATATGGAGAAAAGAAATAGAGCTGAGTAAGGGGGCTTAGGAGCGCCAGGAAGGGGTCACAATTTTAAATAAGCTAGTGTCTCAGCCTGCCCCCATCCCCAAATAACTTGCTTACAGATAGGCTATGGGAATGTGATCCCAGGGAACAGAGAGAGGAACAAGGAGGAGTGAAATGGGAAAATAAGGAAGGTCAATAAGAGGAAGCAAGATTGAGTTGGCCATGCTGCATGTGACTAGTGGTCTAGCTCATGAAAAGGCGCTCAGCACTGTTCGCCATGTCCCACCGCCATTCCTGCCACCCTTGCACCAACACTGGAGTGACCAAAGGAGAGGAGCAGGCTAACACCCACAGGACAAGGCATCATGCCCATGTGATTGTTGGAGGCGTCCCTTGTGTAGACCTTCAAGGCTGGGCATTAACCTAAGACGTAAAGAACTGCATGATTTGTGCCCACTCCCACAGACCCACCCATATGCCTCTACCCCAAATATCCGTGTCTCTGATTTTCCAGCCTTGCTCCTTCTAGGCCCCTGCCCAGGAGTCCCTGTATATCCATACCTTCAGCCACTCTTCCTGCCTTATGCAGGAGATGACCAAAGGTACTCTCCCAGCTCTGCCTATGGACAATTTCCCTTCATCATTATCCTTTAAGGTCACCTCTGAGGCGGTGATACATCTTCTATCCATTTCTAGTTAGTAACAGCCTATTATGCTGTCCCATTTGTGAACCAGGCCTGAGGTTTCCTCCTTCATCAAGGGCGGCTCTCTTGAGGCCAGAGGTATGAGTTAAAAGGGATACATGGGTGCAACAGAGGTCGAGACCATCTGTTCGTGTAACTTACTTGCACCTTCTGGGCCAGTCTGGGCCTGAAACTGTTGTATAATGAATCACCGCTGCCTTCTTCCTAGGGCTTCTCTGCTGTGTGTTGTCATACCTAGCTCATGACGGGCCTGCCAGTTGCCTAGCCATTAATGACCCATCGTCAGGCACAAGTCTCTATCAGGGCCCACCAGGTGGTGATCTTCAAATGACAAGTGGCTCTCTGCTGCAGGAGTCATGGCTTTGCACCAGGACCCTAGAAGTTTGTGCTCAAATTCTCCTGCGTTAGAGCCTTCCAGAGATTCCAGGGCATCCTTATCCGTCTGGGTGTCTCTGACATGACTGGAGTATGTGGGCCTTATAACCAGGGTGGCACAGCTGCTTGTACCAATGCCTGGACCTTTTGTGGAGCCTTCTTTTGCTCTGGGCCCCACTCAGAACTGGCAGCCCCCCAAGTCACGTGATCAATGGGTCAGAACAGAAATCCCAAGGGTAGCGTATGCGCCAAACTCCAAAGTGGCCACCACATACTGTACCCTGTTCTTGGTGGGAGGGGATGCAAGGTGCAAAAGTTTGTTCCTTACCCTAGAGACAGTGTCCCAGCATGCCCCAGACCTTTGGATCTCTAAAATCTTCCCCAGTATGTCAGCCACTTAAATCTTTGTGGGGTTTATCTCCCACCTCATAGCACACAGACGACAGACGTTCTCAACCTTGCTGGTCTCAAGACTGCTGTATAATATTGAAAATTATCAAGGACCCAAAGAACCTTTGTTTAAGTGGGTTAAATAAATCTGTGGATACTTACCATAATACAAATTAAACTGCGAAATTTAACGTATTTATTTAATTCATTTTAAAATGGCAATAAGAAGCTCATTACATGTCAATGTAAACAACACTTTCCATGAAAAATTACTAAGCAAAAAAGAGTATCATTGCTTTACATGTTTGCATATCTCTTCAACGTCTGGCTTTATAGAAGATTCTTGGATTCTCATATCTGCTTCTTCATTCATTCTGTTGCGACAGGTTGTTTGGCTTGAAGTACACAGAGAAAAATCTGTCCTCGTGTCATGTAATTGGAGAAAGGAGAAGTATTTTTAGATAATTTTAGGTAGTTGCCTCTGATAATACCACATTCGACAAGTGATGGTTTCTAAAGGTTAGTTGCAATATGGGATCTGAAATTGTATCAGTGAACTTTAATATACTGTTAAATTAGTACCCACTGGTCTATCTTGCTTTGAAGGGATCTTTTATCAATGCATGATTTTGTAATAACACGCCTCAGTCATTCTGGAACATACCGGCTCACAGAGTTATGCAGATCTTCCAAATGTTGACATATTTCATTATCTAATAACAGAAAACCACATTCGTGAATATCATTTCTGATCCCATCAGAAGACTTTAAGTATTGGGAAGCTGTCAAGATCATGGTGGCAGATACGAGTTTTCTAAAATTCAAATTTTTACTTAAAAACTCCCATTTCATCACAAATACTATAACAATAAGAAAACAACTATCAGTTGATTTCTTTAAAGTGATAGGTTCACTTCGGTCATGTTCAAAAAAATTGTCTGCCAAACCTTCAAATCTGAATAACCATAATTTCAAGCAAAGACGGTGTTCCATTTAAAAAGGAAAAAGAAAAAAACCATCAGGTAGTTCAGCTGGCAAATCAAACAGTGCCAGTTCTCTTCCCGTAGGTGACTATCCTACTCAGTATTCAGCATCAGTGCTGTATATGCCCTTCTCACTTTGTCACATAGAATATTAAAGAGACATGCACGTAAGGATTATGATTTAATAATATTAATAACTAGCTGCTTCATTGAAGACATTCTTAAGTAACTAGCTATCTTTTTCTTTCTTCCTGTTTTTACTCTGAGTGCACGGGGTGATGAATTCAATGGGTGCTTGGACTAGTACAATTTAATGCTTCTGCTTCCATTCACGTTAAGGCGTAAGGAATGAGTTTTACTCATCACTGCTATTGTACCAGGCAAATTATGTCTTAATACTGTATTATGAAGATAGTTTTGACCTCACAGATCCCTGAAAGGATCTCAGAGACTCACAGGGGTCCATGGACCTCACTTTGAGAACTGGTGGTTTCGAGGGACGGGCCGTGGTACTCAGAGCTGAAACCTGGCATTTTGAATATCCTAGCTTTGAATCTCCTGAGCTGTGCCTGAGACAGAGAAGCTCTCTTCGAGGGGCAGCCTTGGGGAGATTTGACAACAGGGTCATGCTGCCCAGTTGTCTCCTCTTTCCCGTGGGTAGGGTTTCAAGGCCTTTCCCCACCCTGATCATTCCCCACTGAACCTTTAAATGTGGTGCCTGCCGAACCCAACACTCCATGTGGTGCCTGGAGTTGAGCAGTGATACACCCTGATACCAAATTTCACCTCCGTGTAATGATCCAAGCCTTAGAACCACCTTAGAGGGACTCTGAAAAATGAGGGAAAGAAAAATAAATCACTATCATCTCATCACCTTGACAATCACAGTGACACTGTGGCCTGGGTGGCCCCAGTGTTGACTCATCCTGACTGTACCGTTGATGAAAATCCCCAAGGCTGTTTCTGTCCTGCTACTGTTAAGCCACGTCATCCTGGCCCTTTCCTGTTGGCCAGGGGGCCCAAGCAGAGGGCCTGACATTTGGATCTGTTCACTTTATCCGTAGACAGCTGCCCAGTGCTGTCTTCTAGTGTCTGGAGTCCACGGGCAAAGATTTTACTAACCCTTCCAGCTTTGTGTGATCTATATGGAAATTTGAGTCTTGGATGATAACATTCTAGAGTAAAATCACACTCACTGATGACGTATCTCTTCTGTATCAGTTTCCTGTGGCTGCTGTCACAAATTACCACAAAGGTGGTGACTTGGACAACAGAAATTTGTCCTCCCAGTTCTGGAGGCCAGAACTCTGACTGATGTCAGGGCGTCAGCCAGGCTGCTGTCCCTCCAGAGGCTCAAGGGGGGATTCTGTCCCTGGCCTCTTCCACCTGTCTGTTCTGCTCTACTCCTTTAAAGGCACCTGGCTCTCCTGCTGGTCATGGGAATGGAATGAAACAGCAGTCCTCAACCTCATCCTGCAGCAGCACAGCCAAGTGAGGGCATCTGTGGCTGCTACGTGACTTGCTGATAACGGGAGTCCTGCATGACCATTGCAGCTGCCGGTTAATGCAATTCCTGGTGCCCCTGCTACACGCAGGACATGCTGGGATTGACCTCCCCGCCACCATACCCCTGCCCTCCCCCCCAACACACACACAACATAGAAAGTTACTGTGTACAGGTGCCTGCACAGCAGTCCAGGAATTGCCCAGGGCTGTCACTGTCTTCCCCTCCGCTCTGCCCCTCCTCCTATCACGACTATTATGCTTTCATCCAGACAGCTCTATTTTTTGGTTTCTACCTGTCGTCAAGCCCAGGATCCCCTACAAGTACAGGGAGTGGGTTGGCCAGGTACAGGAGAAGCTCCAGTTGTCCTGCAAGTGTGTGTCAGGCCTTGGGCAGGCCTGGTAGGTAAGCTTGGCCCCACTGTGGGGGCCACATCCTGGTCACCCTTACAGAGTTGCAGTGAGGTTGTGCATATATGATGCTGACAGTGACCATATGACCTGTGGGTGATGTAACAGGCTTGTTACTAAGAAAGCGTACCTGAAAACCAGAAGTTAGATTTAGATGTCACCGCTTCGTTTTGCAACCATGTAAAGTAATTGTGCTGGATTTTTGAAGACGGGACTGGGGGCCTAAGAGTTTAGGTAAGGCCCGCTTTGAGACTTCCCACAGCCTGGCATCTCTCACCTGGCCTGGCAGACTGATGTCAGGAGGACCTTGGAGAAGCCACGTTCACCAAGCATCCCCAGCCTGGTCCCGCCACGAATGCTTGCTGACAGGGCAGCCTCTGTGTTTCTCACACTGGTAGCTGCAGCCAGATGTGCAGGTGCGAAGGCTCATTTCACTAGCCTCCAGCCGAGCCATCTGCCAGGCCACTTCAGCATGTCACCGCACTGGGCAGGGAGGCTGTCACTTGTCTCTGTGTGAGCATGCTGCCAGAGTTGCCAGAACCTCCCCCATTTCAAGAGCAGTTAGATGATCTAGATTTTTATGTAAACACATCTGAATTTATAAAGACATAATTAGATGTAAGCACTTTCTAAAATTGAAAAAACAATAACAAAAGCAAGAATACACACTTCGCACCATGTGGCCAAATGCTATCTGGGCTAAACCACATATGTTTGTGGGTTGTGGTCATGGGCCACCAGCTCTGGTCTCCTCAGTTCTAAAATTCTGCTCTCCAACCCCCTACACTGGTTGTCAATGTTAAACTCATGCCTGTCACTTCTAGCTTCAGTGACAGTCACTTTTAGCTTCAGAACAACGCTACTTCCTCTATCTACAAGAGGCAAATAGCCTCCACGTTTTCCCCGGGTAAGCAGATCCCCAGGACTTTCCCTCGTCACCTCACCCTAGTTCCTGGCCCCACACACTTCAGGGATGGAGACTGGTCAGAAAGATAGAGACGGTGTTCCTATTTCCTTTGATGCTTCCCTCACTTGGTTTTTTCCTGCTGGTCACATTGCTATTAGGGCACTTTCCCTTCATCTACCACACCCCAAAGGTCACTGGCGGCAGGTCAGCACTCTCATGTGCGAGGCTCAGCCCCCTGGGATGACATCTGTCATATTCGCCACCCTAGTGCCCTTGCCAAGGCAGGACATAGTTAAGTCTGATGTGACATGCACTTTGTCACCACACCTTGGTGAGTTTCCTCTAAGGACAGGTGGGGAGGCAGCGGAGTCAGAACATCTGGGAGACACTGGGACACCCCAGTCTCTGCCCACCTCATCTAAAGCACTTGTCGCTGACTGACGTGACTGAAATAGAATGAGGGTGGAGAGCTCTGCTTTCTCGCCATCACCCAGCCTTGTGCATCGCCCCTTCAGGGGCTTGTCCCATCCGTCACAGCTTGGCTTCTTACTAGCTTGGCTTCTTACTGGCTATAAAATTTTAACAGCCCAGATTTGGATACTCTACAGCTTTTACAAGACTCCATTTATGTTAGCTTTCAGCCTTCCTGATGCTATTCTTACAAATCTTGGCTTGGGACACTCTTTCTATTCATTTATTTAACAAATGTTTATTGAGCTCCACCTGTTTGCTAAGCGCTGGGCAGTCACTGGGCATAAAACAGTGAAAAGTTAGACAAGTCTCTTCAGCAAATGGTGCTGGAACAACTGGACAGCCGCATGCAGAAAGTGAATCTAAGACACAGACTTTACACCCTTCACAAAATTTAACTCAGAATGGATTATAGACCTAAATGTAAACCACAAAACTATCAAACTAGCAGAAGGTAAAAACCTACATACACTTGGGTGATGCTTTTCCACATATAACACCAAAGAGATGATCCGTGAAATAAAAAAATTGATAGCTGGATTTCATTAAAATTAAAACTTCTGGGGGTGGCCGATTAGCTCAGCTGGTTAGAGTGTGGTGCTGATAACACCAAAGTTGCCCGTTTGATCCCCACATGGGCCACTGTGAGCTGTGCCCTCCTTAAAAAAAAAAATCTGCTCTGCAAAAGACAGCATCAAGACAATTAGAAAACAAGCCACAGACTGGGAGAAAATATGTGCAAAAGATACATTGAATAAAGGATTGTTACCCAAATTTTACAAAGAACTCTTAAAATTCAACAGAAAATAACCTGATTTTAAAAAATGAGCCAAAGACCTTAACAGACACCTCGCCAAAGTAGATACACAGATGGCAAATAAGCATATGAAAAGATGCTCCACCGCATGTCATCAGGAACATGCAAATTAAAACAACCTATTAGAATGGCCGAAATCCAGAACACTGACACCACCAAATGCTGGCAAGGATGTGGAGCAACAGGAACCCTCATTCGTTGCTGGTGGGGATGCAAAATGGTGCAGCTGCTTTGGAAGACAGTTTGGGGGTTTCTTCCAAAACTAAATCCACTCTTACCGTCCAATCCAGCAATTGTGTTCCTTGGTATTTATTGAAAACTTATATCCACACAAAAACTTGCACACGGATGTCTACGGCAGCTTTGTTAATAGTTGTCAAAACTTGGAAGCAACCCCTTCAGCAGGTGAATGGATAAACTGTGGTCCATCCAGGCAATGGAATATTACTTAACAATAAAAAGAAATGAACTATCAGGCCATGAAAAGACATGGAGGAAACTTAAATGTATATTACTAAGTGAAAGAAGCCAGTCTGAAAAGGCTGCATATGGCACGATTCCAACTAGATCACATTCTGGAAAAGACAAAACTATGGAGAGAGTAAAAAGGTGAGGGGTTGCGGGGGGGGTGAGGGGGGAGGAGAGAGGAGTCGGCAGAGCACAGAGGATGTGAGGGCCATGCAATACTGTCTGCTGCTGGACGCACGTCACTAATATTTGCCCAAACCCACAGAATGTACAACCCCCAGAGTGAACCTTGGGTGATGATGATCTGCCAATGGGCTTCATCCTTGGGAAAAGGAAACGGACCATTCTGTTGGGTGATGTCAATCATGGGGGAGGTGATGCCTGTGTGGGGGCTGGGGGTGGACGGAAATCTCTGTGCCTTTCCCTCAATTTTCTTGTAAACCTAAAATTGTTCTAAAACATTAAATCTTTTTTTTAAAAAGTTCAACAAGGTCCTTGACCCAATGGAACATCTATTCTACTGGGGGGGAGACAATCAACCAGTAATTGAAAGAGTATTACGTGCTCCGAAGACATTAAAACAGGACACTGTGACAGACAAAAGGTGCTGAGACGCCATCAGGCAACTACTTAGGATGATCAGGGAAGGTTTTGGTGACGAGGAGACATTTCAGTTGAAACCTAAAGAGAAGCAGCCAGCACGCAGTGACCTGGAGGAAGAGCAGCTCTGGCAGAGGGAACAGCACAGACAAAGGCCGTGAGGCAGGAAGTAGCTCAGCACTTGAGGGGAACAGGAAGAAGGTCCCTGTGGCTGGACCTGAGGGGACGTGGGGCTGCCATGAGGCTGGAGGAGTGCAGGGGTCAGATATTGATGGGCTTTGGGTCCAGGTGAGGGCTGCCTCCTAACCCAATCACACTGCAGGGCTCTGAGGAGGGGACTGCTGAGGCCTGATTTTGATTTAGTCTGAGGTCCACGTCCCTCTCAATCTCGACTCACCTGTGGGCGCTCTATGGCGCCACACATGCTTCTTGCTGATGACCCTACTTCCTTCCTCTCAATAGCACTTGCACAATCTTAATTGCATTCTGAGAACTTCCCCCAGTCACTCAGGAGCCTGGGCAGTGGTTTACCCCTAGTTGGGTTACTAGGAACCAGTTGTCCCTGCCACCAGTCCTCCCCCCTCCACTGGGCCTCAGTCTCTGCATCTGAGAAGTGGGCATGTGGGACCAAATGATGCACGTGGCCTTTCCAGTTCTATCATTTTGGCTTTGGATTGTGATCCGAAGAGGATGCAGCAATCGTGGGATCAAAGGAGAAATGAAAGTGAAAGATGAGGAATTTCCTCCAGGCTCCGGAATGCTGGCAGAGGTGGGGGTGGGGAGGAGTAGGCAGGGAAGAAGGGAGATTTTTAGAAAGCTGGGAGGGCAGGGACTCTGTGGTCCAAACTTTCATTTCTCCTAAACACCCCACCGCACCATGTGACGCAGCCGGGCCACAGAAGCAGTGAAAGAGGAAGTGAGGGGTTCCCAGGATTTCTCAAGAAGCAGAGCGCTGGACGGAGGCTGAGCCGGGAGGGAGCACCAGAGGGGACGTGGAGGAGCGGCAGGGGAGGCTCTCAGGGGACAGGGAGGCGGTGGAGGGGACAGCAGAAGGAGCCCCTGGGGGTGGGTTCCCCTCCCCCGAGTGCGAGCCAGGTGTCACAGGGGAGGGCACGACAGTTAAGAAAGGGCGACCAACCGGTGGGGACCAAGTGCAAAGGAAGGGGAAGGGCAGAGAAGCGGAGAAAGGGTGGGCGGCGAGTCTGGAGGAGGATGAAGAGTTAGGGGTGGGAGGAAGGGAGAAGAGAGAGTTGAGAATTAGGGACGGGGGTAGGATCTGGGTAGCGGCGGAGGGACTCGGGGGGGGGGGAGAGAAAGAAAGGACAGGAGGGTGAAGGGGTGAATGGGGAGAGAGGAGTGAGCAAAAAGCAGTGCGACCAGCTGCGGGGTGGAGGACAAGAGTGGGGCCGCGGGGGAGGGCGGAGGCTCGGGCGGTGAGTAGGATGCCGGGGCCGCGCGCCCCGGGGGAGCCCCGAGGGCCGGGGGAGCGCCGGCCGCTGCTGGCGCGCAGGCTGCGGGGACCCCGACGGTGGCGGCGGGCGGCGGCGGCCGCGGTGCTGCTGGTGGAGATGTTGGAGCGCGCCGCCTTCTTCGGCGTCGCGGGCAACCTCGTGCTCTACCTAAACAGCGAGAACTTCCAGTGGGCCGGCGAGCAGGCGTCGCGCGCCGCGCTCGTCTTCCTGGGCGCCTCCTACCTGCTGGCGCCCGTCGGCGGCTGGCTGGCCGACGTGTACCTGGGCCGCTTTCGCGCCATCGTGCTCAGCCTGCTGCTCTACCTGGTCGCCTCCAGCCTGCTTCCCGCCACCGCCGTCTCCGACGGTCGCCGCTCCTTCTGCGGCGAGATGCACGAGTCGAAGCTGGAGCCCGCTTGCCCCTCGCCCGAATGCATGCGCCCCTCGCCCTCCCCCTACTGCGCGCCCACCCTCTACGTGGGCCTGCTGCTGCTCGCCCTGGCCGCCAGCTCCGTTAGGAGCAACCTCACCTCCTTCGGGGCCGACCAGGTGAGTCCCAGGGAGCGCCCGGGGAAAGGATGGACACAGGGCGAGGCCAGGGGTCAGTCAGGATGCGCTGGCTCCCCGCGTGACCTCCGGCAAACCACTTCCCCTCTCTGGGCCCAGTTTCCTTATTTGAAAGAAGAGGGGGTGCTCACTCTAGCAATAATAACGATGGCAACAATAGTAATAACCACAGTTGGCCATCTTTGGCTATGTTCTACTTTTAACTCGTTTAATCCTCTTAACGCCCCATGAGGTGGGTAATATTATTATGCCCATTTTATAGACAAGGACACTAGGGTTTCATGACATTAATCGCCCTGTCCAAGGTCACATAGAGACCAGGTCAAAGAGCAGGGATAGGGTAGCTGGATTTCAGGCCTCACCATGGGCTTGTTGGGATCCAGCTCTGCTGCTCACTAGCCAGGGCCACTTGGGAAAATATCTTAACCGCTGAGCCTTTCTCTGAACCCTTTGGACTGAGCATGGCACATAGGAGACATTCAAGAAGTTATTTGCTAAATGAATGAGTAAATGCCTAACAAACATGGCATTTTAATAGCTCTCGTCAATAGGATATTAGACAATAATTTAAAATAATATATAATATGATTAAAACAACCACATGTGGTGTTAATGAGCAAAGACATACACAGAACTGCATGCAGAATATGATTACAGCCAGGTGAAAAGACTAGGTGTCAACTAGAGGGGAAAAACTGGAAAAAAATTATAACAGTAGTGTGATCAGGCCACTGGACTAATGGTACATTTTCCCCTAATTGTCCCTGCTTTCCAAATGTTCTTTAATGGCATGTATTGCAATCATAAAGGGGACATTTCTAAAAGAATCATTGCATTCAGCTGGCATCCACAATCCAGCATCCAAAACAGTTTCCAGGGTCTTTGCCAAGGACTTACTCATCCAGCCTGTTTAGATTCCTTTGATGATGGGGCACTCAGTGACCCCAGAGCTGCCCTGTCTATTTCTCAGCCTTTCTTCAGACCAGGAGACCCTATTATCTGCCAATAGGAATCTCTCATCTGCCCTTAATTCTACTCTGTCATTGACATCTCACTACACCCCCCAGGTGCCCTTAATCTGTGCCCTTGACCTCACTGACCCCCAGAGGGCCTCAGCCATCCAGTGGCTCCTGTTTTTCCCTCCTCCCGGTGGCAGAACTGGTCTCGAGGCCATGCCACTGGGCAGAGTCTCCAGTGGCATCAACAGTGACAACAGCTCCCGTGACCCTCTATTCACTGGGCATGGGCTTTGGGCAGCTCGAGGCCACACTGGAAGACTGCCTTAAGGGTCTGGGCTTGACCCCTGGGACAGTTTGGAAACACTGACGTGATCTGTGGCAGGATGGACATCATTGGACTGGCGTTCTTTAAAATGGCTCTGGCTACAGTGCACAGAGTGGATGAGGATAACAAGAGCGGGGACACCAGAGCAGTGAGGGGCTGCTCCAAACTCAAGGGGGTACTCAGAGGGGGGATGTATAAGTGGGAGGGCTTGGCACCATCTGGCAGACAGCTCTACCCAGGAACCGTGTGTTTAACACACTGCTGGTTTCAGAAAGGGCCATCCATCTTTCCCAGCAAAGTCCTCTTTTATATCCTGAGTGGGCTAGCTGGTCTTCCCCTTAGAGTTGCAATTGCCATATTCATTTACACCCAATTAAGAAATGGAAGTGGCTGCTCAGAATGAGACGTATTTAATTTTCTGCTTGAAAGTCTACAGCAAGGATTCTCAGTGAGTGGACGTGCCCATCCCTCAGAGTGCTCATTGCCAAGAGGACCTCTCAGAATCTCCAAGAGAAGGCAGTTGTAAATGCATCTCTATGGACTATCATTTTATATTTGGAAAAGAAACAAAATGTTTACCTTTTCCCCAGTGTAACTACAGAAAGTAAAGCTTGACAAAACCTTCCTGGCTAGTGGAAATGTGTATCTCTGGGTAGAAGGAGCGTGATGGAGTCTGAGATTTTGGGGTCACTGAAAGGGTTATGGGTTTAACATTCTACAGAATCTTTTACCTAGAGCAGTGACCTCCAGTCCCCCCTGCTTTTTAGAAATGCAGATGCCCGGGCCCTGCCCCAGACCTGCTGAGTCAGAATCTGGGACCACGTTCTGGGAGAGATTGGGGCAGCCAGTGCAGCTGACCAGAGCCAGCAGACTGGAAGGGAGCCTCAGGCCTGACTGTTGCAGATTGATTCATATTCTGGATAAAGATTTTCAGTCCTTCTGCCCTTGCTGAGGGGCCTGAATATTTTTTCCTCTCACCCTTGGGGCTGTGTCTGGGACCACCTCTGTTTTCCCTGGTGTGTCAACCTTCTTTGACTGGGCATACATCAGAGGGAGGCAAGTCAAGGGAAGGGATGGGCCACAGTAGAAAACTCTGCATCTCCAAACTGCAGAGGAAATTCTCAATTAGACTTCTAGCTGTTCTTTCAGTAATATGCATACATCCCATTGAATAAGGTGGAACAAACCTGAGATCTTTACTGGCTTTCTTCTGATTCTAAAGATGATGCCTATATATTATAGGTTGCTCAGTCAGAGACAAAAGGATAAATCAACCAGAAATGAACAAAGAGGCATCAGAGACTTCTGTTGTATATACGACTTGGTGACAATAAAAAAAAGTAATGTGTGTCATGGGCATGAAGAAACAGCTGTGCCAACATATGCTGAACATTAACAAGTGACTCCCAAGAGAAGGGTTTATTCATTCATTCAGCAAATACTTATTGAGTGTCTAGTTAGTGATCAGGGACTAGGCAAGTGCTGGAATGCCCACCCACTGACCCAAGAAGTGTCTCTGTGGGAGAGCGAGTGCAAGTACAGAGAGTATGTCATGACAGGGTGTCCATGTACCTCCTTGGCCCTCACTCTCACCCCTGCCTGGCAGGTCATGGATCTTGGCCGCCATGCTACCCGCCGCTTCTTCAACTGGTTTTATTGGAGCATCAACGTGGGAGCTGTGCTGTCCCTGCTGGTGGTGGCCTTTATCCAACAGAACATCAGCTTCTTGGTGGGCTACAGCATCCCTGTGGGCTGTGTGGGCCTGGCCTTCTTCCTCTTCCTCTTTGCCACCCCCATCTTCATCACCAAGCCCCCCACGGGCAGCCAAGTGTCCTCTATGCTTAAACTTGCTCTCCAAAAATGCTGTCCCCGGCTGTGGTGCCAACACTGTGCCAGGTAAGGAGGGGGCTCTGGGTAGAGGGGGCCACCAAGCCTGGAGAAGTGCCTTGCTTCTCCTGGGGAGTCATGGTCAGTTGGAAGACATTCTGGTTCAGCCCCAATGGTAGCCTTTTAGGATGACCTGCTCTCCAGTGGGCCAGAGCTGCCCACTGTGACCGAGGATGGCAGTGGAGGTCAAGGTGGTGATGGTGGTGGTGGTACTGGTGATGGGCTAACTGTAAAATGTATGAGGATGTTAATGGTCTTGACAGTGATGACAGTGATAAAGAGGGATGACAGTGTTAGTAGCTACCATGAAGGTAAACACCGTCAGTGGTGATAACAATGGCAGCTGAGGTGGTGATGATGATAAAGATGATGGTACCAGGGAAGGTTGTTGGGATATAATATAAATAATTCTACACTACGCTGATGTTAAGTATAAGAAAGCCTAACAAATCAGCCAAACTGGCCCCTCCCCCATTAGCTGGCATCCAAGGAAGGAAGGTTCTGAATGACCTTGCACTTGCACAATGGCTCCCTTTGCCTCTCTCCTCCCTAAGTTAATCAACTACTTATGCTAAGCAAACCTGTCTCCAGACCTTGGAGGCAGTTACAGCTCCTGTCACTAGGATGTGGATGGAAAGGGTGTACAACATGCTTTCCCCCAACCCCGTGCACTGCTGTAGGATTTATTTTCATGATCCATTGCTGCCTAAGAAACCACCAGAACTTAGTGGTTTAAGCAACCACCTTTCATTACCTCTCACAATTTTGTGGGTGACTGGGCCCAGCTGGGCACTTCTTCTGCTTGTGATGTCACCCAGGGCTGCAGTCATTTGGGGACTTGAAAGGGCTACAACATCCAAGATGGCTCACTTACTGGCTGGCAGTCGATGTTGGCTGTCAGTGAGGCAGGCACCTGGGTTCCTCTTCATGTGGCATCGCTCTGTGGCTGGAGCATCTCACAGCAAGATGTCTGGGTTGTGAGAAGAGGGAGCAAACATTCCGAGAGTGGATGTTCCAAAGTGAAGGAAGTGGAAGATATTGGTCCCCTTCTGTCGGTCGGCAGTCACAGGCTAGTCCAGAGTCACGGGCAGGGGAAATAAACTCCACCCATTGTTGGAGTGGCATTATGCCCTGGGAGGAGAGAAGCTGATGATGGCCTTCTTTGGAAGTGACCACACTGGTATTGTTCCTTTTAGAATCTCAAAGAGTGAGTGAGGCAAGGCTCTTAGGCAAGAAGGGATCAGAAACCTGTCAGGACAAAGGGCAGAGGGTAAAGGTTGCCCAGTGGTTGATCTGTCCCCGAATAATGTTCCTTCTATGTCTACCTGTCCACTCCCTACCTCTTTGTCATGTCGGGGGAGGGCTGTCATGTTGAGGAGGATGGGCTTGGAGATGGCAAGAGGGGTCATTTTGGCATATCAAATGGCAGTCCATGTGACAAGCATGGACTGGGACTTCCCTGGTTCCCATGACAAATGGATGCGATGAGCCAAGGAAATCCCCCAAGACTGTTCACCATAATCTCTGGTCTTAACTTCCTCCAGGACCCAAGGGGACACAGCTGTAGCATGGAATGGGTCTTGATCAGCCACCACTGTAACAAAGGAAATGATGGTGATAATATTGACAGTGGTAGGGCCAGCATAAAAAAAAATGATGATAGTAATGAAAACTCCGCGGAGAGAGTGGCTTTGGTGACTGGTCACCTTCCTAACGGTGACGACAGTGAGGATGCTGGCACTGGTGGTGAAGGTGGTGCTGATAGTGGAGTGGAGGAAATAAGGATTGAGTTGGAGGTGATGGCTGTGATAACTGGTGACTGGGGAGTAGGGTTAAACTAGGAGATAATGGTGGAGGTGAAAGTAGTGGCCATGGTGCTGGTGATGACAGCTGCCATTTTATCTGGTGTCCCAGAGACCCTCAAGGCGCCCAGCTGCTGCCTGACCAGAGGTCTCACCAGCCTGGCCCTTCCCCCCAAGAGGACATCGCCAACTTCCGGGTGCTGGTGAAGCTCTTGCCCGTCATGGTGACCTTGGTGCCCTACTGGATGGTGTATTTCCAGGTGGGCACCCCTGCCTTTTTGCTTTGGGAGGACTGGCTCCCCAGTCCCCTTACTGGTCGCATCTATCGCCGTAGAAGCCCAGGGTGTGCGGAAAGCGGGGAAGGGGTTCACAAAGTGAACTGCTGCTCTGCAGCAGCTGGTGTCGGCCTGGCACAAAGCCATCCCAGTAGTTAAATCCCTTGGGTGGCAGAGCACAAGGAGCCCTGGAGACAGGGCTGAGGCCCAGTGATTTGAATAAGTCACCCCATCTCTCTGGGCCTAGTTCCCTCGTGTGGAAAATGAGTGGTTTAGGCAAAGGCTCTACCAGCCCTGTAGCATTCAATATTCTCCAAACTTGGCATCTGAGGTGCAGAGAAGGTCTTCCAGTTGACCCAGGCCCCACAGCAAGTTAGGGGTAAGCTCAGTTGCACTGAGTACTTTGTAACAGTTGTTCCCACCCTGGCTGTGCCTCAGAATCACCTGCAGAGTTTTGAAAAGCAGGGATTCCCAAGTTCCGCCCTAGAACTGAAATTGCTGGGGGAAGTCTCTGGTGTAATAAACTTCTCAGATGATACTGATACTCAGCCAGGTTGGAGAACCCCTGCTTCCCACCCCTCCCCAAAGGTAAGGTTAGTGGGGTGTGTGTGCGTGTGTGTGCATGTAGGGTGGGCAGCACCTAACCCAATCCCCAGACCACGAGGTGATTGCCTCCGGTATCTCCTTCATAGGCACCTTGTTTCAAGCTGCAGAAGATGAAAAGGGCCAGCCTGCTACTTGGGGGTGGCAGAGAGGTAGAAGGTGTCCGTGATGGGACAGGGACATGGCGGGGGGGTGTCCATGGCTAATAGTCATACCGCTTGTCAGAATATTGACATCCTTCCATACCAGTTGATAAATAGCTGCTACCCAGAGCAAGCCAAGTGTCCTGCGCTGTCCCAGACCCTCCTATGGGACTCTCCTGGACCCCCTCCATTATATAACAACTAAAAGGGTAAGGCCTACACCGGCCACCATGTCCAGAGCCATTCCAATGGGTCAGTGACTACACATTTCCTGGCTACATCAACCTGCGGGACTCAGCTTGGCCTTGGTGTCAGATGAGCACTTGCCGTGGGGACAGCCATGTCATTATTTCCCCAGGTCAACAAACACTTATCCAGGCCTACTCTGTGCCAGGCCCTAGAGACACAAGTACGAGGCCAACCAGCTGTGCTCAGCTCTGGAATAAGGCCGCACGCACAGGTCACGGCCCTGGGAGCAGAGCAAAGAGAGCTCCCCAGCCAAGGCTGCTCCTGAGGAAGAAGGGGGGCACTTTCCCCTGAGGCTGGGGAGGGGACAGCTGCCCGGCAGGCAGGTGTGCTACTGCTGAGGAATGCCTGCCTGGGAGTGGGAGCCTCCCGGGGCTGGAAGTGAGGTGGCCAGCTCTGTTCCAGCTTCACTTCCATCTCTCTTGGCAGATGCAGTCCACGTATGTCCTACAAGGTCTTCACCTCCACATCCCAAACATTTTTCCAGACTACCCTGGCAACAGCTCCGTGGTTCTGGGAGCCCAGGACAGCGCCTATAAGGTAGGCGGCAACTCGTATGTTCAGCCCCAGTTCAGGCCGGGTTGGGGGCTTCCTCCTAGAAGAGGAGGAAATGCAGCTGCCTTTACACTCTCCTACCCCAGTGGCACGGTGTCCTCGGGGGATAGAAAAGGCATCTGGCCGGTGGGTGAACTTGTGCCACGGCCAGCCATCCTGCCGAGATGCTCAACTGCTCAAAAGAATTCAGACCAGCTTCACTCCCACCCACTGCTTCTCTGAGCTGGCCTCACTGGCAATTTGCCCCAGGCCCTCAGATCAGGTGCACTGGGGTCCCTTCTCAACTCTGCCTTGTCCCCTCCCTCTCTGGGACGCCTGCCTTCCACCAGGACCTTCCAAACCAGTCCCTGGGCATTTCGGAGTTTCATAAAATCAAAGATCTTAGAGCTGGCAGATGAATGACATATTTGCCACTCTACCTCCATTTCTTGCCCAAGGCAGACACCACTAATCAATCATGACATTCTTTATGCCGAGCCCGGGAATGTTTCCGGCAGCCACTACCAGTTGATAGAAGTTAGAGGCACCTATTTGCCATCCCTGATCGAATCCCACCCTTAGTTACACAGCTGAGGTGCGTGCCTTCCATAGAGAATAAAGAGCTGACTCTGGGTCACCCAGGGACAGTCTGGAGTCCAGGTCTCCCAGCTCCAGCGCTGATTTCCTTCCACTTTGCTCACCCGCCTCTCTTGGCTCCCTCTTGCCCAGATCCCAGAAGCCTGGCTCCTTCTGGCTAACGTGGTGGTGGTCCTGATCCTGGTGCCTGTGAAAGACCACCTGCTCGACCCTTTGCTGCTGCGATGCAAGCTGCTTCCCTCAGCTCTGCAGAAGATGGCGCTGGGGATGTTCTTTGGTTTTGCCTCCGTCATTGTTGCAGGTGTGTGGACCTAAATGGAGGCACGTGGGGAGGCAGGCAGGTCTTGTCTGGGGTCGGGGGAGGCTGGCTCCACTATAAGCTGATGATGCTGAAGCCTGGGGCTTGGGCCAAGTGTGTCCTCCACCCATGGGTGCCGGTCTTGGCTTCCAGAAGGTGCAATCGGAAGGAGACCCTCCTCATTGAACCCGGCCCCCCGTCATTTGACAGATGAGGAAACTCAGACCAGCAGAGGAAAACAGATCTTCCCCAGTGGGATGTAAACTCCCTGAAGACAGGGATTTTCTTCTTTTTTATTTACAGCTATGAATGATGCACGTGGGCGCTCAACAACTGTGTTGAATGAATGTTCTAAAGACAAAGCCTGTTAATGGCACATGGGCAATTTTTTAAAAAGTATTTATTTATTCTCTTCCTTCTTCTGTTTCAAAAGGATTTGAAGCCACTTGTAAAAAGGGGCTCAAGTAAAACAGGCTTCTGTGCTATTGCACAAACCTCAGCCCTTTTCACTTAGTGACTTAATGATCCTGAAGTTTCTTAGAGTCTCTGAGCCTCATCTTTACAATGGGGATAGTAATTCATCCAGACCCAGTGCAGGGCCCGGCTCTGCCCACATGAAACGTAGTCTAGCCAGAGTGTCCTGAGGACTAAACAAGATGAAGTCTGTAAAGCACCCAGCACCATGCCTGAGTCACAAGGAGGAATCAGAGGAATTAAAGCTCAACAAACAATATTCCAAGGATGAAAACCAAACTAGATTTTTAAAGCTATGTGCTTTAAAGCATTTTGTCCTATTTCATCATCACAATAACCCTGGGATTTTTATTCCTACTACCTGCATAAGAGAACTGGGTCTCAGCAAGGTTAACTGATTTGCCCAAGGTCACACAGCTAGCCAGTGGCAGGGTCAGGATTGGAACCCAAGTCACCTAACTCCACATCCAGTCTTCGTTTCACTAGAGCACAGCTGTCTCCTAAGCAGTGAAGGGGAAGGAAATAAAAGAAACTTAAAGCCAGGTTACAAACCCTACTGGAATATTTGATGCTGTAGTAGAAGAGTCATGTGATATCATGGAAAGTGGACCAGCTTTGAAACCAGACACACTGGGGCTCAAATCTAGCCTCAGCTACCTCTTGACTGTATGACTCTGGGCTGGTTGTTTAACCTAAAGTTCTCTTTCTTCATTTGCAAGAGTGCATATGAAATGCCTAGCACACAACAGGCTCTCAATTAATGAGAAACTGTTATTATTATTGAGTGCAAAACCTAGCTCTGAGCTTCCTCACAGCCAAGGCAAAAAAAGGGAAGAGTTAGAACCCAAATCTTGACACACGCACCCTAGGCCAGTCTTCTTTTCCTTACCTGCTGCCTAGTCAATCTTTGGCTATTTAGTGAGAATACCCACTACGTGCCAAGCTCTGCCATGGGCTACGCTGCCTGGAGTAGGCCTGGCTATAGTTCCCCTCTCTCCCCCATCAGGATTCCTGGAGATGAAGCGTTTAGAGTACATTCATCATAACCAGACAGTGTCCCAGCAGATCGGGCACGACATGTACTATGCAGCACCACTGTCCATCTGGTGGCAGATCCCTCAGTACCTGCTCATCGGAATCAGTGAGATCTTTGCCAGCATCCCAGGTACTCTGGACCCCACCCCTGCTCTTGCACTAGGGGTGGGCTCAGCCTGGTCGTCCTTGAAGTTAGAGGTTTCATGGGCGTAGCCTCTAGAACTTGTCTGCATTGAGGAAGGCAGGGTTTTCTGAGTGGGGCTACATTCACCCAAAGAGGTTTTATTAGCCCCTGGTTTGTGTCACACACTGTGATAGACACTGGGGTTTTGGAGCTGGGGCTCACTCAGCTACAAGCGCAGGGGGAAGCTGGGTGGGACTCACTCAGTGTGTGCTGGGAAACAGTCTCCCGAACAATACACGCAGTGGAGTGTCGAACAATACACCCAGTGGAGTGTCGTAGAAGTGACGATAGGGTGCTGGGGAAGCCCCAGGGCAAGGTGAGGAGGAGGCAGAACTCAACAGGTAGCAGCGAGGACCTCACAGGCAAAGGGAACAGCATAAGCAAAGAGCGAAACCTCGTGGGGAGATGGGGGAGAAGGCCAGCAAGGCGCTGGGCTTCGTGGGTTGAGCCTGGGGCTGTTGAGGTTTCTCCCCAGGGCAACAGCTCCACCCCCAAGGAGATGGGGGCTGAGAAAGGACCCCATTAGAGATTTTAGACCTCTGGCTGTGTGAGGAGGAGGACTGGAGACAGGGGAGTTTAGGAGGCATTTGCAGAGGCCTGGCAGGAAATGACCAGGGCTGGGGTTTGGCCCAGGGCAGAGGGAACAGAGAGGAAGGCAGACATTAAGAGGAGGTTCTGAGGTTGAATGAAAATGACTGGGTGATGACACTAAAGGTGAGCAGAAAGCATAGGGGAGAGGGTGAAGATGGCAGCGAGGTGGGGGAGGAGGAAACAGAGCTCTTGGGGAAACGTGGGGGCTGTTCAGGTGCAGGTCCACCTGCTGGATGACGTTACTGGTGCAAGGGCATCATCACAGCCAGGGGCCATCAATCATCCAGGGAAAGCCAGGATGGAGGCTGGCGGGGGTGAGGTGGGGGTTGTGGCCCAGTGGGCAGAGACCTGGGCCCCTTCTGTTTCTCCACTGGCCCCTGAGGTCACCCATCCTCCCTTTGCAGGCCTGGAGTTCGCGTACTCAGAGGCCCCGCGCTCCATGCAGGGCGCCATCATGGGCATCTTCTTCTGCCTGTCGGGCGTAGGCTCACTGTTGGGCTCCAGCCTGGTGGCACTGCTGTCACTGCCAGGGGGCTGGCTGCACTGCCCTATGGACCATGGTGAGTGTGGGGGCCTCCCTGGAAGTAGGACACGAGTGAAGGGAGGTGTGGAAGGGAAGTGGCGACTGCTAAGTGCTTTGACCCCCAACAGAATGAAGTAGCAAGCTGGACTCAGAGAATGGGCTTTAGCTAAAGTTGGCCAATCACCCACAGCATGGCTTCCCTTCCTTGGGCCTCAGTTTCCCTGTCAAAAAGCAAGTATGGAACTCAATGGACCTCCAAGGTGCCTTCCTGCTTCTGGATCTCTGCCATTCTGGCTGAGGGGTCCCTTTTCCCTGTGGTATTTGTGTTTTAAGTCCCCTGAAAGAACAGCTAGCTAACTGGGAATTGTAGAGACCTAGGGCCGCCAGATGCTAGGGGGCTATCTGCCCAGTGTCTTCAGATCCCACCTACCAGCCACACTGCTTCAGCTGCCAGCTCCAGGGGAGCCCTGCCCTGACCCAAATGTCAACCTCTTCTCTCCCCAGGGAACATCAACAATTGCCAGATGGACTTGTACTTCTTCCTGCTGGCTGGCATTCAGGCCGCCACAGCTCTCCTGTTTATGTGGATTGCTGGTCGCTATGAGAGGGCAGCTCGTAACCCAGCCTCCCAAAGCTGTCTCAGCAGGGATAGGGGCTGACACGCCCCCAACCCCAGCCCCTCATTTCTCTCCACCAGAAAACAGACAGCAGCAGTCCCAGCTGGCGTTTCCTTCTTGGTTTATTCTGTACCCAACCTTAGGATGAAATGGTTCCCATAAATAAGGGGCATGAGCCCTTCCTCATAACCACGGTCCATGACAAGGGGCAGGGCAGAGGGGGCCTGGGTGGGAGTCCTTGCAGGGGACCAGGCAGGGGACTTGGATCAACAAGCACCAGAGGATGAGGAGGAGGCTGCCCGAGCTGACAAGGCTGGGCCGGGCAGGCCGGAGGCGTCAGGAGCTGCCCCGGATCCTCTCCATGTAGCTGCGCAGCTCCTCGGGGTCCTTCAGCCCCATATCCTCACACACCCAGCGGATGTCTTCCTCACCTGCCACCAGGATGGACTGCACGGCAGGGGCCCCCATGGGCTCCTCAGGCAGCTGGGCTGGGGGGGCTGGCGCAAACGTCACAAACTCTACACGCTTCCGCCGCCCCCCAGCTTCCTTTCGGGCCAGGGTGTTCGGGGAGCTGGTGGGGCCCCCAGCAGGTACTGTCGCCGCAGTCGGGGCCTCCCCTCCCCCACTCTCACAGGGGCAGCCCCTCTCCCCCTTGGGCAGGCCAGGGGACTGCCGGTCCAGCTGGCGGCTCAGTTCCTCCTGATCCGTGCCCAGCCAGACCCAGTTGTGGGGCTGGGGGGAGGCAGGGTCAGTGGCGCTGTCGGGAGGCTCCTTGCGCTGGTAGCGCAGGACGAAGACCACACCATTGACCAGGAAGATGAGGATGGCCAGACAGAAGATGCCCAGCAGGGCGTACATGCCTAGCTCTAGGTCGGAGACCCGCTGAGGGGCAGGAACCATCTCCTCTTCCTCTTCCTCCTCCTTAGCCCCTACCTCCTCCTTCCCAGCCTCTTCCTCTGCCCGCTCAAACTTGCCCCTCACACCCCCACTGCCCCCCACACTGCCTGCTGCCTGCCCTTCCCCACCCATGCTGGTCTCTATGGCTGGAGAACTCCGGGCAGGGCTGGATGGGAGGGCGGGGGCTGGTGTGGGAGCAGGAGGCAGCCCTAGCCAGGCAGTGCCAGAGGCCAGGGGCACGCGGTGGCGGCCCCGGCGGCAGGGCTCAGGTGGGTGCAGAGACACATGCAGGGGCAGCCCCTCGGGGCCTGCCCCACTCACCACCACCCCAAGCTGGGCACCCCGCCCCTCGGCTGGCAGGACGGCGCCGGGCTCCTCCGCCGAAACAGAGAGTCCCAGGTCACGGTGGTCGTAGAGCTCAGCGGGGGCCAGGGTGTGGTCAGAGAAGGACAGCCATAGGGAGAGGGCCACCTCCTGTGGGGTACACGGACACAGGCAGAGACACGCGAGAGCACGCACGCATGCACACAGAGACCACTCCCACAGAGACAGGCCACACGGAGGGGGAGAGACCAGAGAGAAAACAGACACAGGCAGATGGACAAAACACAGGGAGAGAGGGGACGTGTGTCAATCACCTGTTGGCCACTCAGCCCCAGCGTCTGAGTCATTGGGAGGGTCCTCAGTTAAAGCCATCTAATCAACCTCCCACTGACACACTCCAGACAGACACTGTTTCATCATCTCCAGCCGAAGAGCGCTCACTACCTTGCAGGGCAGTCAGTCCTCATTATGAAAACCCTAAGGGGAGGGGTTGAGGTACCACCCATCCCCCTGTCATCAGCCCCCATCCGGAGATGTTGATTTCATCCCCCTGATCCCCAGCTGTCACCTGCTTTGGGGTGGGAAGGGATGACTGTGCCCAGCACGTGGCTGTGACCTCCCCGGGGTGGGCAGTGCCCCGGCTTAGGGCCAATGAGATGCCCATTACTGGCTGCACCCGAAGCTCCAGCACTGAGACCTTGTCGTCTGTCACAGCCAGCGCCTGCTCCCCCAGGATGGAGTCAGACAGCGGGGAACGCACCTGAGGACGAGAGGGAGCTGGAGGTGGGGTTCCTCACACACAGACATCCTTTTCCCCCTGAGACCCCAGCAGCCCCACAAAGGGATCTGGTTACTGCTCCCAGCATCCCAATCCTTCGCACCCCAACCCCATGCCCTATACATACCTGGACCCCAATCCCTCACGTGGGCGACAGTTCCCTCCTCTCTCAAGACCTGGCTCCACATGCCTATTCCCAGCCCTTCATACCTAAAAATCTTCCCCCGTTACACGGACCACCCTATTCTCACCCAATCGCACTGGGCTCATACCGCCCCAGGTACACCCTGGGCTCCTCTGACACCCTTCACACCTGCCCATAAACATTCTGGGGACCACCTGCACCTTCCTCAGGAGGTCTGCTCACCTCGATGGAGGTGACACCGGGCTCTCGGCCCACCAGGATGCGGCCACCCTCCAGCGAGGCTACACGCGGGTCCTGCACGCGGGCGTGCGGTGCCACGAGGTGGGACACGTCCAGTAGCCAATCGGGGCCAAGCAGGTGGGTGAGGCGACGGCCACCGTCCAGCGGGTGGGCCGCAAAGGGGACTAGGAAGCGCACATTGGCGCGCTGATACTGCAGACGGCAATTGCGGGCTCGCCGCTCTGCCTCCTCAGGTGCAGCAGCCTCCGGCTCTAGCGCCCTGTGGAAAAGTGGCAGCCCAGGGGCGGGGCATCAGCACGGGCTCCGCCCCCAGCAGCGAGGACCCGGCTGGCTGGAGATCCACCGTTCTTCAAACCCCGCCCACAGTTCTACCAGTTAGATCAGGTCCTTCCACCTGCAAGCACTGCACACCAGCGCCATTCATGATTGGTGCCTGTACCTATCCATCAAGCTGCTCTCACCCTCCTGAACGCGGGGGACGCAAGAAGAGTCCCGCTAGTCATGGGGAAGACCAAAGACACTCACTCTCTCAGGCCTGGGAAATCATGTTCCAGAGGCTTGAGACCACCTCGCCCTTTGGCTCTGGTGGGAACCCCCCCCCATATTTACTGAGCTAGGTGCCATCTTAGGCTTGGAGGATACAGCAGTGAAAATAGACAACCCCTGCTTTCAAGGGCTTACATTCTAGGGGAGGGGGGTGGAGGGGCAGACAGACCACAAACAAGATGAATCAGAAAATACAGCATATTAGAAAAGGGTCTGCACCATAGAAGCGTGGCAGGGAAGGAGAGGGGGTGTGGAGGTAGGCAATGAGGAAGTGGTCAGAGGCTGGGTGGTGAAGGGCAGGGATGAATAGAAGGAACTGCAGGCAACTGGGCAGTTTTTCAGACCCCAGCTTGAGCCCATGTCTGTGTACCCCAGGCCTTCTCTCAGTCCCAGAGCGACTTCGCCAGGACAGCCAGCTTCCGCAGGCCTCCACTCACCCTTCAGCTGAGCTGGGTACCCTCCAGCCTCGGACCTGCTCCAGGGTGGTGTCAGTCAGCTGAATGCGTAGGGGCAACAGTGGGGCCCACACTGTCAGCCGCAGCGACGCCCGCAGCCGGCGCCACCAGAAATCCACTCTCACCCCCTGAGCACCCCGGCTCTCCTTGCCAGCCACAAACACAGTGTCACAGGCCTCCGACACCTGTGGGAGGACAAAGGGTAGGGGGTGGGCTAAGCCAGGAATGACTGGTTGGACCAGAGCCCTGACCCCACTCCCTAAGAGGGGGAAAGGTTCTGTATTTTACTGTAGTGCATATCCTTAGGTAAGATTTCACCATGCATCCGGCATCCATTCTCCCTGGAGGAACCAAGTTCACCTGGGGCTCAATTGGGGAAATTGGCTATTTGCACACAACAGTATTTTTCTCCTGACAGAGGAGGGTTTGAATCCACAAATTTGTCTCTTTGTTAGTGCTGGCCTCTGACTTTGGTGCTGGAGCTACCTGGCAATCAGCTACAGGTAGGTAGGCAGAGGTGGAGGGACAGGGCAAACCTACCCACCGGGAGCCCTCTGGTAGGAACCACTTACCCAGGGTGGCCAGGATTTAGGAAATACAGGCTCTGGGCTTCCCCTCTTAGAACTTCAAAATGAGGAAAGTTGCCCAGCCCTTTTTTACCTCACAGGTCATTATGAGGCTCCAGTAATAATTATTGTCATTATTTTTATCATTATATCATTATTTTTATAACAGTAGGTGCCATTGTTTCAGGTCCTGCTCTCTGCTGGATACTGTTTTAGGATCTCTTAATTCTTACATCATCCCTAAAATATATTCCCATTTTAAAGCTTAGGAAACTGAGGCTCAGAGAGGTTGAGAGACTTGTCCACAATCACACAAGTAGTTGATAGCAAAGATGGGTTTCAAACTGAAACTTTTTGATCCTAACGTACATGCTCTTAACTCTCCCACAGCAGTTCATTTGCCAATGCAACAATGAACATGGAACTGCCTAAGTTAGGGGCGGTTGGAGTTGCATAGCTCCCACTTGACTCTGGAGAGAGGAGGTGGGAACAAAGAAAGTTGAAGCTGTGACCCCCCCATGAGGTTTCTGGTGTCAAAAAGAAGCTGTTATCTTAGGAACCTGAATGGGGAAGGAGGAAAGCAGCGTGTACATCCCTGCATGCACAAATGCATACTCACGTGGGGTTGGCACATGTCACTCACCTGCAGGACCTGTGCGTTGGCTGACTCACAGCCAATGTGCTCTGTCACCTCCACCAGAGCCCCCCCACTGTCCACGGTGACAAGGCGTACGGGGACGTGCCGCGGCACTCCAGTCAGCGGTGCTGTATTGACCAGCTCCTCGGCCTAGGCGTGCAGGAGGAGCTCAGCCCAAGCTCTTCACCTCACTTGGCCTCCCACCTGGCCGGGCAGAGGGGGGACCACTTACCTTGGCCAGTGGGACAAGGGCTCTTATGTCCCGCTCCGATACCAGGATCTCCCACACCATTTTGTCCTTCTCTGCTTCGGGGGCCTGGCCTGGGTACTCCAACTGCCACGTGACAGGACGAGTGACTGTCACGCCCCCACTAGTGCTGTTGTCCACCAAAAAGTCCACCCATAGGAACTCAGATAGTTCAAGGGGGCTGCTGGCCAGAAGAGAGAGAAACTGAGTACTTGCTAACAGCCAGGCACTGTCTTAAGCATTTCCTGTATCCATGAGGTAGGTTCTATGATTAGCTCCACTTTATATATGAGAAAACTAAGGTACAGAGGTTATATAACTCGCCCAAGGTCATACAGTAGAAAGTGGCAGGGCTGGGATTAGACCCAAACTTCCCGGTTCCAGAGCTCAAGCTCTTGGCCCCTGCAAGATTAGCCACTTTTCTTGTAGCCATTTAACTCCTCCCCCTCCCCGGATGCTTGCTAGCTCTCCTGCCTTCCTCGGCCTCCTCCACTCAGACATCTGCCTTCCACAGCCACCAGGGTGGCATAAAGCATCTGATTCAAATTCTATGAAGGAGGAAGTTTCACTTCCAAGCCCCAGGACTGGCACTCGACCCCCTGAATACTAACCCTCACAGCTTCCTTTGATCAAGCACCTGACATGTGGCAGCAATTCGCCTGGATGCTGGCCATACAGTGTCTTATTTCATTTTCACAAACCCTAAGGGATGCATTATTATCCCCATTTTACAAGTGAGGAAACTGAGGCTCTGGTGGGGAGTGGGTTATGGGGAAGTTAACTGGCTTGCCCAAGATTAGTCATCCAAAAAATATCAGAACTAAGATTCAAACAGGAGCTAAACAGCCCATGGCCTTGACCCAGGCTCAGGGCACAAATATAAGCATTTGTAAACTGTAAGAACTGCAGCTGGGCTTTTGGGAATATTAATGCCCCCAAAAAGGAACCCATTTGGTGTTGGTGGGAGGCGGGGTAGTGACTGTGAGGGCTGTAACTGGGTGGCCAGGGTAGGTGGGCATCATCTGGAATGAGACTCACAGACACTCACTGAACCTGGCACATGACTAGGGATGGATAAATAGTAGCTGAATGAATGAATGAATGCTATATTGGCTTTGTGCTGCATCCTTGAAGGAGTCTGCTCTTTGTGCCTACTGACATGGGAATATGGAGGCAGTAAGGCAGCCCCCTTCCCTGGAACCTCATAAATCTACCCACCAGCCCTCCCTCTCTGCCCCTGGTTGAGGGAACTGCACACCTGGAGTCTTGTCCTGTGGGGCTGGCATGGTGGCAGGTGATGAGGGTGGTGTGGTGCTTAGAGCCCTTGAAGCGGTCCAGCTTGGCAGTCCAGAGGGTGGGCTGGGCCAGGCGGGCAGCCGTTACATGCAGCCCCTTCTTCACCTTGATCCTGGGGGGAGGACACAGGTCCAGTTTGTCAAGGTGGGTACTGAACTGTGGCCAGGATCCAAAGGGGTAGACAAGAGGCTAAAGACAACAGGTTCCTGTCTGGCCTCCCCTGGCTCAGGTCTGAGTATCCTCCTCGCCATTCTCCGACTCAGAAGGACCCCATCTCAACACAGGTCATTCCATACAGCTCTCCTCCACTCAAAGACCCCTTTTGATGCCCCACTGACCACAAAGTGAAATCTTAGCCTGGCATTTGTGGTCCTCCAGGGCCTGGTCCAGTTTCTCCAGTTGTGCCATCTTTCCATCACTCTTTGCTTTAGCTACACCCAAAGTTCTTCCCCACATACACAATGCCACGGATACCTCTAAGCCTTTGAGTAAGCTGTGCCTTCCGCCTGGCCTGCCCTTCCTTTCTTCATCTGCTCATTCTTCGAGCCTCCAGCAACTCAAATGTCATGTCCTTTAGAAAGTGTTTCCCATGACAGGATGAATTTCCCCTTCCTCCACCCGCTAATTCAAGCCCCCGCAACACTTTGTACCTTCATGAGAACATATAATCCAGCGCATGTTTGTCCAGCTCCCTGCCCTACCACTGGGGGACCCTTCATGCCAGGCGGGGGCGGCCTTGCTCTTCTCTCCAGTGTAGAGATACAGGGCTGGGCATATTTTAAGGTCCAGGAAAGATCTTATGAGTGTGTGAGTGAGCACAGGAGGCCATGAGAGACAGGGAGATGGGACAGGCACCTGAGAGACACATAGGGATGGGACATACACAAACCCAAAGATGGAACAGGCAAGTCACACTCTGCAAATCCTTGTCACTGGGAATGGGTTGTGGGACTACTCGCTGGGGGTGGGGGATTCCTACAAAAAGGGACACAAAGAGGAGGTCCTTGCTGTGGAGAAGAGTTGGGCTTGTCCAAAGGTGAGGGACCTGTGCCAAGGATAGCAAGTGGGAGAACCTGTAGACGAGTGTGACTGGAACAAATACCCCTCCTGGGGTATTAGAGCATTAACCATCCCCGGCACTGCACTTGCCAGTTTCCAAGCCCTGTCCTATTTCCACTCCCTAAAGCCTCACAGCTGCCCTGTGAAGCAGGCAAGTTCGCCCCACTGCACATAGGAGTCTTGGGGAGGTGTCGGGAGAGGGGAGCTTCCTATTTCTAACTCCAAGTTCAGGGCTATGCCCACTGCTGGGTCCTGCCTGCTGCCAGGGCAATCACAGCACTTGGCCTGTAGGGAGTTTGGTGGCCTCATATTTGCAGAAGTTAAGGATTCTAGTAAGGACCCCAAGAGGAGGAGTTACCTGGCCAGTCTACCTGAAGAGGTTCCCACCTCCAACCCACCCCCAGGACCCAGTGCTCACCTCAGGGTCAGGACGCTGGCTGTGAAGTTGTGCCGAAGCAGGAGGGTGGCACTGAAGAGCTGGCCGGGCCGCACGGGCACATCAGGCACCCTCAGAGTCACTGCCTCATCCAAGGGCACCTCCTGGTACTGCGGTGGGTCCGCCGGCCGCAGCTCCACACTGCCCACTGGGAGGGCCTGTTGCCCGGGGTCCTGCTCCCCACCAGGGCCACAGCCCCCAGGGCCCTCGGCGGCCAGCTCCAGCGTGTAGGCCAGCTCAGCCCGTGTGATGGAGCCCTGGGAGAACCAGTGCGAGGGCAATTCCATCTCCACCACACAGGCACCCAGGGACGGCTGCAAAGACACAATAGCCATGGTTGGCCTGCAGGGGAGCGTATTCCCAGCACTCATGGCAGGAAACCCAGAGCTGAAGTGGTCGCTGACAGGCAGGGCCAGCATGGGCCAGAGACAGATCCAAGGTGACACAGAGAACTAGCAACAGGGCTGGAGCTAGGTCTCCAAATGCGTCTACGGGGCCACTCTTCTACATTTGGGGACAGTCTCCTTCCAAAGAGAACAAATTCCAGTGCCTTCCCCTAACCATGCCTGCCCCAGGACCACCCTGACTACAACTCAGATTTCTCAGAATCCCAAAGTCCACAAAATACCTCTTTTCAGTGGATTCCTATACTAGAATCCAAAATAGTGGAAATTGCAATTATAAAAGTAATACTGATAAGCATGCAAACACTTGCTGAGGGATTGCTCTGTGCCAGACACTGCATTCATCTCATTTATTCTTTATTCCAACTCCATATGAGGTAGGAATTGTTATTACCCCATTTTACAGGTGAGGAAACTGAGATTAAGTTACTTGCCCAAAATCATATACAATAGACTGAACTCCATAAGGGACCCTAAATAACCCTTTCACAGGGTCTCAGGAAAGCTAGGAGAGCAGGAATGAAGTCAGGAGGTCCATGAGCCCCCAAACTTCCCAGGAGTGGTAAGCCCTCTCTTCCCTACTCCAGGACCACCCTCTGGCTGGCACAGCGGCAAGGCCAGCCTGGGTGGGGCCCGCCCACTCACCTGGAATCGGCAGGCTTGGTGAGTAGTACCTGCAGGGTGCGTGGCATGGAGCCGGGCACAAGGCAGGCTGCCAGGTCCTGGTGGCCAATCCTGCCCTTTGAGGTGGAAGAGGACCCGGGCATGGGGCTCTGCTGGAGTCACAGCTGCTTCCACAGACACGGCCCGTACGTCCCATGGGACTGGCTGTTGGTGGGACTCAGTGACCTGAGGGACAACCTGGAGGGAGAATGGAGGTGTTCAACAAAGCAGGGGCTGGGGGGAAGTGAGATCTGGGAAGATGGGATGCCAGGCTTCCAATTCCAGCCTGGCACGAGAGAGGCTTTATGGGCTTCAGTTTCTCCCTCTGGAAAACAGGAAGCACAGCTGGGGCTGGGGCAGGCCCCTGAGCCATACACAGTGGACCTCAGCTCTGAGTCCTGTTAGTCTGGGAGTCCCTGGTACTCCCTCCTTCCTTACCTGCTGAGTGGCAAAGGGTGGGTAGGAGGCCCGGAGAAGTGGCTGGGCCCTGGGCCAAGGCTGCAGCAGCAGAAAGGTCTCCGATCGGGAGCCCAGAGAGGAGTTGGCAGGTGGGTAGCGGCCCACCTGCTGCACACGGAAGTGCTCAGGGGCATCCAGGAGCTCCAGGGCTGCTGGCAGGTAGACAGGGTCCAGGGGGTCCTGGTCAGAGTCCACTGAAGAAGGAGAAGGGGTAGAGATGGTGACAGCTCCAGAGCTGGCAGGGGCTGAACTGAGCTCGGTCCTGGGGCACAGTGGCAATGGCAGTGGAGGAAGAAACGGATTATTAATATCTCACACCCCCAGAATGTGGGGGGAATCTCCCCATTGCACAGATGAGGAAACTGAGGCTCAAAGAGCCTTATGCAGGTAGCAGGTGACAGGGTCAGCATTTGAATCTGAGTCCAGCCCTGGATGCCAGTCTCGAGCCATTCCTTCTTCCATCTTCCACAGACCCAGGCCTTCCTCCCTCCAGCAGAACCTTCTCCATGTCTCCTCCTCCCCCATTCCTATTCTCTACCTAATTGCCTCCGACACCAAGGCATTTGTGGGGTACAGCTCTCCCCAGACAGGGCCTACAAGATAAGCGATGGTGACCAGGTGAGCTTTGTAGTAGAGACCCTTTCTCTGTCCCTGGGGCCTTGGCCAGACTTGGCTGGGCATCCACCCTCCCTCAACCTACATCATCACCATGACAATCTCACACCGGTTTCCCAAATTTAGTCCATTCTTCCCTGTTCCAACTGGGTACTGGAGTACAAAAGTGGAAAGGAACCATGATGGTGGGAACCAAAATGGTCGGAACTGTGACCCTGGAAGAGAGTCTGGTATCCAATAACCAGAAGGACAAAGGACCACTAAAACCATATTTGATTTGTACCAACTATTAGTTAGCCTTAATAATATTAATAATAAACATTTAAAAATACAAACTGTACACAAGCTACCATTTTAAACACTTTGCATGTATTAACTCTTTCAGTTTTTGTAATAACTCTGAGAACTAGCTTCTATTACTATTGATTCCATTTTATGAATTTGAAAATGAGGCTAAAATGTTAAGGTATTTGCCTGGGGTGCCACAGCTGTGCGTGGTGGAGCTGAGAGTCAGAGACTAGGCATCAACCACTGGACCACCCTGCCTCTCCACTCTCCACCTCTTTCTCCACCCTCTGCTGTTTGCAATGGTGTTCACTCCCTAGACTCTGGGTCTCTCCCTCCTCCTTCAGGGCCAAGAGTGAATATTGTCTCCTTAAGGAAGCCCTCCTTGATTGCTTGCCCTCCCACTAGTCCCCTCTGTCATTTACACCTTTGGTTGCCTCCTCTGAATTAGTTCTCCTCTGGTGTATCAGTGAGGCCTTGTCTTACTCATCCTGGATCCCAAACTGGGCAGCGCTCCCTAGAGAGGGTGTACTGAGAGCCTGGAGGCCTGCATTTGTGTCCTAACTCTGCCTCGATGAAGGTTGGGTCAGTCATTTAACATCTTGGAGCTTCTGTTTCCTCCTCACCTGTAGAATTGGCATTTAGTGACACTGTGGACAGGGGAGGGCTTTGTAAATTGCGGAGCGAAGTCTGGAAGAGGGGTTATTGCTGCTGCATAATGGATGTGACAAGGCTTTCCTCATCCTTCCGTGTAAGGGGTTATTAGGGCTCCCACAGGGTCCCCTGGGGAGGGGAGCAGGTGGCTGAAAGCAGCCTCAGGGCCAGCTCCCTCTCAGTCCCACTGCTGGGCTGGGGGCGTGATGGTTTCAACCTCCTTCAACATACTACCACCAGCACCACCAGTGAGCACGTTTCTGAGACACGCCACCCATCACCCCCCCCACCTCCAAGTGTAACAGGTAAGTGACTATGGCTTCCTGGGAGTAACCCCTGGCCTCCCTTCCTCCTCCTACTCCACTGCCTGGATAATTACAAGATGCTCCAAGGCCTGACTCCCACTGACTCCCAGCACCCAGAACTCAGCTTTGTTGGTGGGTGAGGTGGGTAGAGAATGTCTCACTATGCCTCACTCTTCCGTGGCATCGCCCACCTAGCAGCCACAGCCCAGGACAAGGGCAATATGATCTCCGCCCTTGGGCAAAGGGGAGTCACTGCCCCTTCCTCCAGTGATGGGGATCCCCATAAGGGCTCAGGAAGGCACTGATGGGACAATAATCTCTTGGGACTCCAAGGTCAGAGACCTACTTGGGGCAGGGGGGAGGGTAGCTGCATATCTCTTAAGGACTCAGGAAAAGGGTCTGTTTTCCCTTCCCGGGGATGGGGGTTGGGGTTGATGGTGGGAGGAGGCTAGGAGCCAAGGGGTGCAGCTCTGTGGAGGGCAGATTAGGGAGCGGGTGCGCCCAGGACAGGGGGCAGCCGGGTTAGATGCCCTGGCTGGAGGGGAAGATCGCGGAAGGTGCGGGAACCGAGTCTGGGGGTGACCAGGTGAGCCCCGGGACCCGGCTGGTTCTGGGTCAGGAAGGAGTTGCCTGGTTGAGCAAGGTGAAGGAAGCAGTGGTGGCGCGCGGCTGGAGCCAAGATCCCGGGGTGAGATCTCGCCAGCCCAGGGCAGGCGGAGGGCGAGCCCGCTGGGGTTTAGTCCGAGCACCCGCAGGTTCCCCACTCTTGGGCATCCCTCGTGCCTGGCCTTGGCCGGGTCCCAGTCGCCCCTCGCCCCGCCCCGCCCCGCCCCTCCCGCTGACCTCTCAGGACGTCCAGGGCGAGGGCCACCAGGAGGCAGAACCAGGGGCCGTAGGGCCCCCGGGGAGCCGCTGCTGCGCGCCCCGCCATCAGGGCGCACATCCTTCCCACGGAAGGCGGGTCCTAGGCGGGCGGCTCAGGTGGCCGCGGGCCGCCGGGCATCTCCCGCGCCCGCTCGGCGCCGGCCCTATCCGGCCGGCAGAGTCCTGGCCGCCGCCTGCCCGGCCGCCCGCCCGCGGCTGCAGTTCCCAGACAATGGAGCGGGAGCTGGAGCTGGAGGTGGGAGGGAGAACACGAAGCACATGGGCTGCCCCTCCGCCCCGCCGGGTCCTAGTGCCCTACGGATCTCCAACCACCGGGCGCCCCCACACTCAAAGTCGGGAAGAAGGCCACTTCCCTGGAGACCGAACAGCAGGAAACTGACCCACCTCTGCCAAGAGGGACGGGAGGTGTTCTGTTCAATCCCTCTCGGAAGCTCCTGACAAAGGGGGAAAAAGTCATTTCCTCTGCCTCTCCCCCGCCCCACAAGCAGCTCACCTGTAAAGGCATCTGACACCTGAATCAGAACCAGAATTCAGAGACAAAGGGGACCAAGCTGCAGGGGTGGAAAAGGAGTGAAAGGGAAGCCAATAGAGCTAGGTGACAGCTCCCGGGCCTGCACTGACAGAGGCCTGCGCCACTCCTGTGACGGAAGGTCTCCAGGTGCAGGCAGCTCGAGTTTCATGCCCAGCCCCATCCCAGAGAGAGGCCTGTGGGCTCAGGAAAGGCTTGCCTCTGCTCCTGAGGGAAGGCCTGCCTCCCAGCCTTGCCTGCTAGGCAGTGTTGGGAGACGTTCCATAGCAGGCTTTCTGGCTGAAACTTAGCATCTCCTGGGCAGTTTGTAAAGAAAAAAACCAGGCCCAGGCCCCTCCACAAAATAACCGATCTAATCTATGGGCAGGGTGGAGAACCACAGTGCAGGAAACTCCTGTCTGGTAGGGGAAGAAGGGAGGGCAGGCAAGTCTCCTGGCTGTGGGCCAGCCTTCGACAATCCTGCATATGGGGGTCGGAAAGGGGTGGGGTGCCAGTCAGTGCCTGGAAGTTTTGTGATGGGGACTTGCGTTCCTCATTCCTCACACTCCTGGAGGGAAGGGTACCTGGTACCAGCCTTCATTCCTGCCTCCTTCCCTCCCTCCCTTTCTACCAGCTTCACACTGCCCCTGCTGGAAGAAGTCAGGAAAGCTGAGGGCTCTACAGAAATGTGTTTAGCTGTGGAGGGAGAAATCAAAGCGATCTATCACAGACTTGAAGTAAATACATTTTATACGGAACAAGGTAGTAAAATAGCGTGCACTTTATTGAAAACCAAACAAGCGCTGATAAAAATATATATCACTGCAGTTGTGATTCCACATCAAACCTTAATAGTAAGAACAGGGCATTTATTCACTCCTCACGTCATGTGCCGGGCCTGGCACAGGACACCCACGTCCACCAGAGCCTCAGGAAGAATGAGCCCGGTGGAAGGGTTGGCAGGCTCCCCCTGCTCCCCGCAGAGCATGTGAAGGGAAGGGGCTATAGTACACCTCTGGCGTGTCTGCTCCGTGATCCTTCCAGGCCACTGGGGTGGGCCCTGATCGGCCACTCCTTGGTGGCAGTGAGTGGAGACTGAAATGGAGACCTGCCTGGAGCTGTGCAGACACAGAGAAGAGTCATCCTTCCTCCTCAGGGTCTCTGAAATCCTGAAGGATCTGACGGCCACTGTAGGGTCCTACTTGCAGGCACAAGCCTATGTAGGAAGCAGTCATCTTTTGCTTTGGCTGAAGGGGAATCAAGATCCTGAGAGGAATCACTCTCTTCTTCACATGAAGCAGCCACAGGGATACAGCACAGCAGCGGGCAAGCAGGGGGCCCGCTGGCGCGGACTAAGGCACTTGTAACAGACTCAATGTACATCTCGGCCCCAACCCCACCTCCCTTCCCTCAGGTCCCATGTGCCCTGCCTCTTCTCCATTCTGGGCAATGAAGGGGATGGGAACTGGCCTTGAGGGACCATGATTTGTTTGGAGTACAGGGCTGGAAGGAGACACACAGGAAGGGAGCTGGGCACTTGGCAAAGGAGTAGCTAGAGGACAGGAGAGCCAGAGTATCGGGAGGAAGGTGAGGTGGTGGCAGAGTCACGGGAAGCCAATGGCAGTGATGTTTGCTGAGAGCAGATGCGGAAGCTGGTGGGGAGGCCCATCCAAGCTGCCCTGGCTGGGACAGGGTGGGAGCAGAGAAAGTGGTAAGAGAACCAAGCCCAGACAGAGGACCAGCAGGGGGTGTGGCCTTCCTCCCTCGCAGCGAAGGGGTCTGGCGCAGAGATAAAGGTTCTGAGGGTTCAGAGATGGCAAGAGAGGGGCAAGGGGCTGGCAGGAGGGCCTGCAACCCAGAAGCAGCTCAGCTCTTTGGTATGACGAAGGTGGCATTGTCAGGCGTCCTTCTCACTCCTCCTCCATGCTCCGGAACCCCTTGGCTGCTCGCCGCTGCCGCGAGCGCATCTCGTCCACCTGGCGCTCTAGCACTCGCACCTTGGCCTCCAGTTGGGCCCCCGAAGCCCGGCTGCCAGTGAGCCGGCTCAGCAAGGCGTACAGGGTCAACAAGGCCAGGAGCAGCACGGCCCGGGTGGAAGGGTCAGGCACCGACCTCACCAGCGCCACAAAGCCGGCCAGGAAGAGGACAAGCTTCAGGCCCCACAGGATCCGCCCCAGCAAGGCCAAAACCAAGCCGAGGAACAGGGACAGAAACCAATAGACGACCAGGGCCCCTGCACCCCACAGCAGGAAGGTCTGGACCTGGCTGGGGCTGAGCTTCAAGCCCTCAGTGAAATGATCTCCTGAAAGGGGAAGAGTTACAGAATCAGTCAACCTGGAGTGGTGAGGGGACACGGGGGAAAGAACCAAAAAAGGGGGAGGAGCTAAACCCCTTTGCAAAGGAAAAATCCTTTCCCACAGGGTCACAGAGATGTGAGTTTAAATCTCAGCTCCAGTTCCTACCGGCTATGGATAGATTACTTCCCTTGGTTGAGTCTGTTTCATATACAAAATGGGAGTAATTCTCTGGGCTGTGGGTAACAGTTAAATGAGACTATGGCTTAGCATGATGCCTCTCCTGACACGAAGCAAATGCCTGGTAGGTGGTAGTAGTTATAGGCCTACTCTTATGCTGGCCTCTGGGGAGACCTGGGAGGTGTCGACTAGCTGCGGACAAGCCTGGACCCTGAAAAGATAAACTCTTGCAAATAGGAAGTGACAGGCTAAGCTCCCGCCGACCTAAGCAGTTCTCTGTCACTCACCATCTAGCCCCAAGGCATTCAGCAGTTGTGCAGCGATCCCAGACAGAGCGAAGAAGGCCACAGAGATGGCTGAGGAGATGGCCCACATCACCTGAGACGAGGTCTGTGGAAACAGCAGGGCTGAGCTGAGTCCATAATTAATGCTGCTCTTCTCCTCCAAGCCTCACCAGCACGGCCCCGGCAAGGCCAGGCAGGAACATCTCCCACCTGCTTCTCAGCCAGAGGTTTGCCCACCTGGGCCTGGCTGAGGGGTTCCTTCCCCAGCCACCTTCCAGTGCACAGAGATGGACAGCAGGCCCTTTCTCTTTCCAGGGCATCTGGGCCCTAATTCAACTGATTTGCTGGCATGTTTTGCTGGCAGTAGTAAGTGTATGTATGTGGGTGGGGGAATCATCTAATCCCTGCTGTAGTCACCCTGTAAAATTGGGGTCCTCCTAGCCTCCCAGGGAATCATGGAGGTGTGTGAAGTAACATTTGTAAAGGACTAGGACGATTCTGTAAGAAAGGAGTCAATCCATTCTACTATACTAGGGATTTTATAAACGATGATCTCAGCTGTTTAGTGTTACCTAGCAAAAGTCTGCGACGCCATGCTTGGAAGGCCATTAGGTAGAAGAGGCAAACCTACTGTAAGCCCCTGAGTCAGCCCCACCCCCACCTCCAGAGGGAAAGGAAGGATTCAGGTCTTGATATTTTGCCAATTTAAGTCTTAAGGTCAAATTTAGACCAAAGTCAGACTCTACAGTCACCCGTGACATAGGATTGTAAAGATGGCTCATTTCCCAGTGTTTCTGGCTAGAAGGGACAGGAACAAGGCTAAAGGTGGGGCCAGAGGTAAGGGCCCTAGGGTAGGAGTCAAACAGTGGGAGTGCAAAAGGCAGGTACTGTCTGGCTTCATTTTGTGGAATCTGGGGCTCTCTGTGCCAGGGAATATGACACACACAGGATGTGGAGCCAAGATGGGGTGGCCACGAACGATGCCTCTTCCTTTATGTTTCCTCAATGTATGTAGTCACTGCAGGGACAACCCTCCTTACCTCAGAAACCAGGTGCATCGTCTCTGGCCCAACCCAGGCGTCCAGTGTTCCCCGCACAGAGCGGCCGATCTGGCTCAGCAGATCAACTGGGGCCTCCCTCTTCTTCTGGCCCGGCAGCCCGAAGTCCCCATGGGGCTGGGACGATGCTGAGTGGAGGAGGACGAGGGCCACTAGGACCATCAGGAAGACTTTGAACAGATGCTTGCCCCATGGCGAGCTGCTGCCTGAGCCTGCCATGGCTGGGTCTGCAGGGAGAGGAGCACAGGGTGAGCAGGGAGCCAGAACTGGCATAGAAACCCACTGTCCCAGACCGGCCTCCAGCACCCTCCTCCACCCCTACTCTGTTAGCTAAGAAAGGCAAAACTGGGACTTCCAACTTAAGCTGGGTGCAACCATCTGTTTTACGGGTTCCTCTTTCACATTCTTTATCACTTGCATTAATTAACCAGCGAGTATGAGCCAATGCCTTAGGGTGGGTAAGAAGATCTCTGTAAGGCTTACTCCAGTTCTAAAAATCTGGAGGCCTGTCTCTGTGTCTCAGGTGCTATGGGCATAAAAGAATTATAAGACTATAAGTCTTTGTCCCCAAGGAGGTTATAACCTATTTAAGATAAAGCTGATACATATAAAAAAAATTGTTTTTAAATCGGATTACCACTGTATAACGATGTAAAGAGAAGTGCTTGGTTGCATGCTCAAACACATGCCATTTGCTCTGTAGGACCGTCACGTGAGGTCGGTATTATCCTCCTCCCCCTTACTGGTACAGATGAGAAGAAACTGAGACTTAGGAGTTAAGCATTTGCCCAAGGTCACCGGGCTAAATAGGCAGGCCAGGATTTGAAGCGAAGCTTCTGCTCCCAAATCGCACACTCTTTGGGAGTGAAGGAAATACAGTGAATCTCAACTGTGGCTCCTCCCTGCAATCACGTGGGCACTTCACAAAGGACCGATGCCACTGTCCCAAACCCAGAGGTTCTGATGTCACTGTCTGGATGTGGCCTAGGCTTAGACCTCCAAAAGCTCCCCAGGTGATTCCACTGTGCAAAGTTGCGACCCACTGACAGAGAAGGACCCCAACTCCTCAGCAAAGGGGTAAAGCACAACCTTTAAGGAAAGTTATCATCATTAATAAAAAACTAACCATGTGCCACCAACCTCATTTAATCCTCATAACAACCCATCAGATAGGTATTGTTATTATCCCCCATTTGACTGATGAACAAATTGAGGCAGGATAAGAAATAAAGTGGGGACACCAGGATTTGAATTCAGGTGCATCTGACATCGGACCTCTCGCACACACCACCCTGCCGAATGGTCTCCAACAGAAGTCTCAGAAGTGATTTAGAAAGTCATACAATAGATTATTCATGAGCTAAAATAAACTTGGCATCTACCAATTATTTCCATGAATTATTGGTGACAATTCACTTAACTACTTTATGTTTTGCGCTCTGGTCTCTTCTGCTTCATGATGCTCTACGCAAGTTAAGACCCAACTGAAGCAGGTCTGGATCAGCCAAGAAAAACATTTTCAACCCCACCTTCTCTTTGCCACCATGCTTGCTTGAGAAATGTCCAATAGCCTCAGCGAATACCCTGTTCTCTTCTAGGCTCAGGAATGAACCTGTAGCTCCAGGGAGTTCCCATGATTCAGACCTGATGATCAGAGGCTGAGCCATGTCCCTAAGGCAGGAGCAGCCAGGTGCTTGAAGTTTTTGCCGTTACCAGGGCACTCAGGGAGTTGCCCAGAAATCAGAGCCAACCAGATGAAGGAGTGGGAAGAGAAGATGTTCCTTTTCTTGTTTAGTGAGAAGGAGGAGGGTTCGAGAAAGGGTTATTTATAAAACTATCACATTCAGGGGCCGGCCCGGTGGCTCAGGCGGTTAGAGCTCCGTGCTCCTAACTCCGAAGGCTGCTGGTTCCTCGAGTCCAGTAAGGGATGGTGGGCTCTGCCCCTGCAACTAAGATTGAACACGGCACCTTGAGCTGAGCTGCCTCCCAGATGGCTCAGTTGTTGGTTGGAGTGCGGGCTCTCAACCACAAGGTTGCCAGTTCAATTCCTCGAGTTCCGCAAGGGATGGTGGGCTCTGCCCCCTGCAACTAAAAAAAAAGTGAACACGGCACCTTGAGCTGAGCTGCCGCTGAGCTCCCGGATGGCTCAGTTGGTTGGAGCGTGTCCTCTCAACCACAAGGTTGCCGGTTTGACTCCCGCAAGGGATGGTGGGCTGTGCCCCCTGCAACTAGCAACGGCAACTGGACCTGGAGCTGAGCTGCGCCCTCCACAACTAAGACTAAAAGGACAACAACTTGACTTGGAAAAAAAATAAATAAATAAATAATAAAAAAGCTATAAAAAAACAGTCACATTCAGGGCAATTTCTGGCTCAGAAACAGCTGCTCTAAGTTCCTCCTGAGACCTGTAGGATCAAGCAGGGCTGCAAAACATGCAATTCATGTGGAACAACCCCAGGCTGGGAAACCTACTCTTTCTGGCACAAATGAAGAACCAGATGGTTCCTGCCTGCCAGTGGTGGGAGATGAGGGAAGCACAGGTCAGTTCCTGAGCTATGTGGGTCATAACCACACCGGGGACTTAAAGAGCAGGGTTGCTATCTTGGGTTGGATTCTGTATCCAACGACCTCCACCAGGAGGGATCAGATGTCACTTCCTCCGTTCTAGAAGGTCAGGGTAACGTGATGTGAGTTGCTCCCCCCACCCCCATGCCAGCCTCCACTTTCAAGTGGCCGCCTGCCCCAATCAAGGGAAACTGGGGAGACCTTGAAATAAACTGTCCACAGTAAGACCAGCACTGCCCTGCCAGCTGACCTTCTGAAGTGCACCGGAAACCTAATCTAACAGGATTCTGGAGTGTGCCCTTTGCAGATAGGAGTACAGATTACTGGCTGGTCCATTTCTTCAAATTGTTTTAACAGGATACCTTCTCATTTCTTCCAGGTTAATCCCAGGCAGCAAGAATCTGATCCACCACCATTATGCCTCTTTACTTCAGCCCAGTCACTTTTAATAAAGAGAAGCCATGGTAGTCAAGAGCAGAAGCAGTCTCAAGTGCTGAGAGGAAGTGTCTTAAGTGTCTTCACCTCCCGCCTAGCCTCAGACCAATAGTAGGCACTCAACAACAAATTATGTGTGTTTGTATACACATTTATATTGTGTGTTGTTTTATAATTTACAAAGTGCTTATTTCACTATCTCATTTAATTCTTACAACTATCTTATAAGGGATTGCTACCACCCACGTTTTACACAGAGAGGTCAAGTGACTTGTTCAAGTTCACACAGCAGAACTGGGACTTGACTTCAGAACCCCAGATCTAAATCTTGCTCTTTTACTCGTTCCACACCCGTACGCTGCCTCAGTAAGGCATGGTCCCTACTCCCAAGGTGCTTAAAGTTCTCCCCAAAATCAACATGCTCAAAGTGAGAGGACATCAAGATTCCCAGGATGAGACCACACACCAGAGGATGACCTGTCCACTGAGCTTACAGGTCATTGTTTTGTACCAAGAGGTAGGAGGAAAGCAAAAAATTGGGACTAGACCTGCCACTGCTGTTCAGGCAACTGTAGTATGGCGCAAGCAGGGCGAGGAGAACCCAGCTGGGCTGGAGAAACTGCTTCATGTACTGTAGTAGTGAGGAGGCACTATATGTTTAGGTGTGGTTTGCCAAGAGGGCAGGATGGGGCGGTCCACACACCCCCGCCAAGACTCTTTGCTCTGGTTAGTTTCCTTTCACATTATGAATCACTACATGGCAGGAGGGGCAGCTGACTTAGTGCCCTCTGCTGGCCCTGATTTCCCCATCATTGTCCAGAGCTGCCCCTGTGGAACAGTGGTTCTCAACTCTGTGGAGCCTGTCAAAGCAAGGATGCCTGCCCACCTAGGGCCAACTTTCCCAGACTCTCCCAGAGAGGGCTCAGGCTTTTGTTTCAGAGCTCCTGGGAATATCTGGTGCATAACTATGATCAGTAGCACAGGGAAAAGCTAGCACAGGCAACACCCTGAAAGGGTAGCAGTCAGTATACAAAGGACCCTCAACTTTCCTCCCAGGCTCAGTTCTGCCACAAACTAGAAGCCACTACCTTGTGCCTATTGCTTAATCTGAGTTTCAGTCTCAAGTGGAAAATGGGGTTAAGTGGGGTTAAGAGTTACTCCAAGGAGTTAACATGTTTCTGCAAGAACCTGGTACACTGTAAACACTTACAGAAGTGTTGCAAATTGCCAATATACCACTCTTTGCATTGTAGCAGAATTTAGCAGTCTATATGCCTGCCTCCCCCATTAGACTTTGAGCACCTCGGGGTCAGACTTGACAACTAACTTTTCTTGGAATCCGTAGCGCCTAGCACAGAATGATGACTAACACGTGCTTGTTAAATGAATATTAGAAGGCCGCCAAGAAGCCGTGAGGGTAGCAACGGAGAGCGATGGAGAGGAGGGGAGAGGGGGCTTATTTTAAAGTTGATCCGAATATGCAGCGGCCACCCGAGAAAGACAGCTGCATTGAAAGGAGGCTCCTAGACGGGGCGAAGCTGCCACTGAGGGGAATGAAGTCAGCGTCCTGGAAGGTAGGGGCAGCCCTCGCTAAACCCTTGACAGCTGCTGCCCAGCAACTGTTTGGGGGCAGGGTGACAGGCAAAGGGGCAGTTTCCCAGCTTCACGGCGCCCACATGAAGGCCCAGCCTCCGGGAGACAGGGTGTCAGCGGCATGCGCTATTTCGAACAGTGCATCCCCTGCCAAGCCCTGCTGGGTGGCATCGCTGGCAAGAGACCCGGGGCGGCGCATGGGTTCGGGGTACCCCAAAGAGCTCGGAGCGAAGCCGCAGGAAGCTGCGCCGTGGGGTGGGGGTCGGAGACGGCGTGCTCACCCCTGCCTCGTCCCCCAACCTGGCGGCTGCCGCGCCTCGGCCGGACCTGGGAGCAGCGTTTGCAACCCTCTGCTCCCGGGAAACGCGTGTCTCCCGTTACCTAGTAACGACGCCCCCAGTTGCATAGCAACGAGGATCCGGGTCCCCAGTCGGCTTCCCGATCGCGCGACGTCGGACCCCTCCCCAGTGGTGCTCGCCTGGCCTCGCGGCTCCGCCCCGGCACCGCCTGCGGTGGCTGCCGCCTCCCCAGCCCTGTCTGCCCCAAAGCCCGGGTCTCGGCTCACACTCACCGGGCTCGGGCCACTGCTACCCTTCACGTGCGACTTCGCTAAAACGAGCCACCAAACCCGCGCCTTAACTCCGGGGTGTTGGTTTTTCGTCTGCGCACGCGCAAGGCGGGATGTGCTCTGGTGCCGGCCGCTCCCTCCAGGCCCAAACCCGGTGCCGTGTACGCATGCGCCCTACCCTCGCTTTTGTTTTTTTCTTTCCTACACCGAGACGAGTGGGATCGGGAGGTCGAGCAGGGAAGGGAAGTCTCTGGCGGGAAAAGGGAAATAAGTGACTATATCTGGGCTGTAGAGTGGGTAAACTGGGTCTTTGAATTTGGGGTCGAAGCTTCTCCAGCCTCTCGGCATTTCGGGCAATGTAGTTCTCGAGCCCCGTGCTGCCTCCTAGGCATTGTTCTAAGGAAGGGGCGCCCGAGAGCCCCTGGTCTTTTGAGAAACTTTTCGCGCGCTAAAAAGGCACAAAGGAAAAAGGTGTTTGAGGTGCAGTTAGAGGCACACAATGGTGGGGAAATGCACCTGCACCTTCCGAGAGCAATTTCACACCCAAACTCCGGAGATGGCTCCCAAAATGTTCATTTAATTTTATGTAAGGAAAGGAAAAAACTCCCAGACCTGAGCTCTACCAAAAAAAAAAAAAAAAAAAAAGGGCGACATTGCGAGGAGCAGAGACCAAGGGTTTGAAAGGTGATTCCTTGCCGGCTTTGTGATTCCAGGCACGTCACTTCATGTCTCTGAGCTCACTCGTTTCCGCATTACTATAAAGTACTATAAGGTCCTAAAAATACCACTTCTCAGTAGGTGTGGAGATTCACTGAAGTAACAGAATGAAGATTTTAAAAAAACATCCAAGCTGCTGTCCAAATGTTGTGATCACATTGGCTGCCATTGGAAAGCTCCCCTCTGATGTTAAAGCAGTTCCTGAAACTCAACACTCTGAAATGGAACTCTTTTCCCGCCCCCTGTACCTGAATCAGCCTTCTAAGTCTGCCTTCTTCCCAGATCACGCACTGAGTAGCAACCAGTCAGTCACCAATTCCAGTTGTTTCTTTTCTTCAGACGTTTCATAGTACATCTCTCATCCATCTTCCTCTGTCTGGATGCTCATCATTTCCTGCCTCTGCTAAGGGTCTCTCTGTCTTCCCCAGCCATCTCTGGTAGCATCCTGGAAATAGTTGGAACTTTACATTTGCTTTTGAGATTGTTTCTGATTTGTAGGACTACCACCAATCTCAGGTCACAGACTTTCTTGTGCAAGAAATGTAGCTTTCCCCCACTATGACTAGTTAATTTCTTTTCAACTCTTTCTATATGAGTGGTGGAAACAATCTCAGACAGTTCAGGGTTCTTCCCACCCTTGATTTTCAGGTTGTACAGACCTTTTGGAAAAGTAACATGGGGGTGGTGGCGGGGGATTCATTGAATCCTCAGTGTCTGTTGTTTCAGCTGCATTGTCCTGCCCAAGCCTCTGTCATGTCAAATGAACTCGAAAAGAGTCTGGAGGCTTTGCTAGAAGTAAATTATAAATATTAATTCAAGGGTTTTAGAGTTTGCAAATTGGGAATGCAGCTAGGCAAAAAACAAACAAACAAACAAACAAACAAACAAACAAACCCAGATGTGTCCCAAAGAAGAAAGAAAAGTTAAGAATTCATATAGTTAAACAAACATTTTTGAGAATTATCAGTCCTGCATTCTTAGCCCTAGGATTGGTCCCAGGTGGTTACCAGTCAGATGTCAGGCAGTCTGGATGATGGATGCCAGGTGGTCCAGGAGATGGGCACCAGGAGGTCTGCTCTTGTCAGTGGTCTGGATACGTGAATCCTTCAAGAGGTAACCAAAATTATCTGGAGGTCTGGTATATGTCTGGATGCATATCCAGGCATTGATGCAGGACTGGAAATTTCAAAAAGTTTAAGTTCCCCTGCTAATTAGAACAAGAATGGAGTCTTTCCTCATGCCTCAACCTTCATGTTAATAATTTTGGCAGCTGGGTTAAAATGCCTCAGTTTTATAGATCCCTGATCTTCACTCTTTCCTCAGTCACTTGTCCACAGTTTGCCACTGAATCTACGTAGGAAATGGAGCTTCTTTGGAGTTATTGGCCAATGTGTCCTCTTGCTTTCCAAGCAGCCTTGGCCCGGGGAAGCAGGGCATAGAGTCCCTTGCTTGGGGATCCATCAACAACTACACATATATACCTTTCTTCCTATGTCTCCCTTCCTAGCCTAGGGAATCTTTATCTCCTCTGTGGGAAGGTTGAGATTGGGGGAAGTAGGGATGAGTCTGAGATCAAGTCCTTACCTGTAATATTTACTCCAAAATCAGTTGCCCTGAATCCTTTCTATCCCCTGAGGGGCTGGCTTTTGAAATACAAAAGCCTGGAAAGGACTCCCCTTTTCCTCCATCCTTCTGTCACAGCCATAAGCTCCCCAATATAGGGATACCTCTGGTTTTGCTCATAGTGGTAGCCCCAATGCCTAGCTTAGTGCCTGACTGGCACACAGTGGGTCCTCCATTAAGATCTGTCTAAAAAATGAATTACTGGGTCTCTTGCCTTCCACTCTGTCCCCTTCCAACCCATCCAGTGATATCTTCTAGAGGAATCTTCTGGAAGTGTGGTTATCATTCCATAGCTCAGTGGCTGTTCTTCTGCCAGCCCAATCAAGTCTAACCACCTCTGGCTCAAGGCCCCACCTAAACAGATTCATTTTATTTCCTACCACAGCCAAGAACTTAAGATTCCTGGCCTGTCAGGCAATGTCATTCAACCAACAACAGTTATGAAGTTTCTGCTATCTGTCAGGCACTGTGTTACACTCTAAGAAACAACAGTGACCAGAGAGAACAACTATGGTTCCTGCCATCAAGGAGTTTATGGTCTAGCGGAGAACCCAGACATCAAACAGATCCTCGTAAATAATTGATTATAGTTATCCAGAGTGGCTCAGAGGAATATTACAGGCTACTGTGGCCACTAAACTTCAGTTAGGGGTCAAGAAAAAGGCTCCAGAGGAAGCACCACTTAAGGTGAGGTTGAAGTTTATTTTGGAGGGGATGGGAGAGGAGGAGAAGAAGGGAGGCAGTTGAGGAAAGTGTTCCAGGTGAAAATACTGGAACCAGCCAGAGTAAGTTTGAGGACTTGAAAGACCAGTGTGGCTGGAGAGAAGATGGAGTGAGACTGTGGTGGTCAGCATGAGCTAAATGGTGCAGGACTTGGGGGCAAGTTTCCTCTGCCAGAAACACTGTTCCCCATTCAGGTCTCAACAAAAATGTCACCTCCTCAGAGATGCCCTCCCTGAATACCCTGCTTAAAAGTAGCCTATTCTTCCCATCCACAGCAGCTCCTATCTACTTTACTCTGATTTGTTTTATTCTTAGCACTTAACCACTCTTTGGAATTTTTTTTTTATGTGTTGATTGTCTATGTGTCTATGGCTTCCCCCTCCCCCGCAATAAAATGTAAGCTCCAAAGAAACCTTGTCTTTCTTATTCACCATTTGTATCTCCAGTTATCAGGTAGGAGTTACCCAGTCAATATTCCTTAAACGAAGGAAAAGCCTGGGGAGTAGTGGGAACAGATTTTTCATTGAAAGTAGAGCACTGGCTGTTCGGTGGAAAATGGATTAGGAGGAGGCCAGGTTGAAAACAAGACCAATTAGGATGCTATTTTATTGATGCAGGGGAGAGATGATAGTAGTTTGGCTTGGCTTTCGGGATAATGATAACAAACATGAATATTTATATTTTACTTACTATGTGCCAGTTTTAGTTCAAAGCACTGTTTAAATATCAACTCCTAGCAATAACCCTATGGGTTAGTTCAACACTTGTTATCACTGCCCTATTTTACAGATGAGGAAATTAAGGCAGAGAAGTTCACACCCATTCCTAGCTGGGTGGAGCTGGGATTAGAGCACGCAATCGGACGTCAGCGTCCGTGCTCTTGGCCGCTGTGCCATAATACCCTTCTTACCTGCAACTTTTATTCTTCTCTCCAAGCCTTTGCTTGTTCTGGTCCTCCTTTTAGGATTCTCTTCCCTTCTATCTGAATATTGCCCATCTGTTAAAGTCTAGCTCATTCACACCTCTTTAGCGAAGAAGACTTCACCGACCATACCTGTATGTCCTGCTGGTTGGTCTGGATCCCTCATAGCCCGCACCACGTTCTGTACATGATTTCTGGGAGTACCTTATAGATATCCACAAAGAATCCTACACCATCTGAGTTGGAAGGGAGGTGGAAGTCATGTAGGAAAGGGGAGATCGCGGAGCAAATTGGTAATAGGGACAGGCCTAGAACGGTTTCTCGGTCAGTGTTAGTTTCTCAACCCATCTGCGTTTGCGCTTTCCTCACCGGGTCTCCTAGCAGAGTCTCTAAATTCTCACTGCATTATGGGAAATGTAGTTTCGGATCTCTTCCCGCGGCCCCCCCCCCCCCCCCCGCCCTCGGCAGCGCTGAACGGAAGGAGCCGAGCCGTTCCGGAAATAGTCGAGTGTCCCGTGGCGGGCCCTTTCCTGCCCGGTTGCATTCTGGGAAAGGGCAGTTTCCGTTAGGGGCAGGAGGCTGAGGCGCGCGACCCGCCGCAGTCCCACGTGAAGGGCTAAGGGAACATCGCTCGACTGGGGCAGCTCCCCGCTCGCCGCGGGGCTTCCCGGAAGCAGCGGGGAACCGGAAGTGGCCCGCGGCAGCTCAGAAGCTAATCCCGGAGCCCGGTGTGTGGCGCCTCGGAGCGCAGCGACGGCGCCATGTCCCTGATCTGCTCTAGTGAGTATTGGCTGCAGCCGATCGCGGGTCACAGGAGGCCGGAGGGCCGAGCGGGGAGGATCTGTGGGCTTCTCAGGCGCCGGGGCAGGGGCGGAGGTGAAAACGGGGCTCCTGGGAGACGGGGCAGCGGCCTGTCAGCTCGGAGGTGCTCCTCCTCAGCGTGGGGTGCATTTGCGCAGCGCTTCACAGTTTACGTAACGCCTCAGGTTTATTGTCGCAGGCATTGCTGAGCTTAACCACCTCGTTTACGCAATGGAAACTGAGGCCTGGACACAGGGAGCTGGTGCAGGGGAACCAGCCCAGGTGTAGGAATCAGGATACCCGAGGGCTTCTGCAGGGTCCGCCTCCGATTGGCTTTGTGATCTGGTGCAAGGCCCTGGGCCTCAGTTTCCCATCTGCAAAATGAGGGCATTGTACTGGATTTTGTATGGGGTCCCGCTCGGGTAGGCAGAGCTTCTGCCACTTGGGAAGGTCACAGTGAATTAGAGGTAGTGACAGGGCTGGAAGCCAGGTCTCTAGCTTTCAGCCTCTGAGGCGAACATTTGTAAAGCGTTTATTGGTGTACAGCGCACTTCCAAGCCTATGATCTCATTTTATCCTTACAAGAATTCTCCAAAGCTGACATAAAGGTCCGGTTTCTCAGATGAGGATGTTAGGCTCAAGGAGAGTGTGGCTTATCTAACGCTGCACAGCTAATAAGTGGCCGAGCAGGGTGATGGAGCTGGGCTCTCTGACCCGGAACCCACGCTTTTTTTCATGCTTGTATCATCTTTCCTTTTGGTATTTTATTGTGGCTTGCAGATGTTTTCCATCCTTGTTGTTTTATCATCCCTTTCTCTATTTGCTTCCTAATTCTCAAGCCCTCTACTCTCAGAGCCTCTCCATAAATCAATAAAAAAAAAGTTGGGGGGGGGGAAGAAGGAAGGGCTCTGATAGTTAGGAAAAGGAACCCTTCACATCGAAGAAATCACAGTTTGTGGAGTATTTTCACATTCACTGTTTCCTTTCAGTCTTGAGGAAGCTCTTTTCCATCCAGCACCATCCGTCCTCTCATTCACTCATCTGGTAGATGTTTACTGAGTGCCTGCTGGGTATCTGCATTATACTGGAAGCCAGAGACAGCTGCAGTCTCCGTCCTCAAGGGGTGCACAGACTACTGAGGCAGGCGTGTAAATGATACCTCTGTTGGGGGTGACTGTGAGGATGAGTTAATCAATGGAAAGCGTTTACAGTCGTGCATGGCAAACAATGAAATGTATTATATAGCACCTGTCACATTGCTTTGTCATTTCATTGTCTGATAATCTAGGCTCTAGACTGAGATATGAGTGGCTTAATGTGTATCTCCAAAGCGTCTTTGTTCAGAAATGAGACGGGCAGCGCTGATTGACTGCTCTCCGGGGGCGTGGCACATAGTAGTTGTGCAATAATTATTTGTTGGCTGTCTGACTATAGGAGAAGCTAGATAGGTAACTGGAAAGCATTCTGGGGACAGTACAATACTGGCTTGGTGTCATATCTTAATTCCTGTTAGTTCAATGTGGGAACCCTGGGTCTTGTTGGGGCCGGCAGCAGGGGAGGCATCCCCTTGGCCCAAGTTCCCTTTTACCACCTGAGCTCACGGCCTGGCTTTTCTCCACAGTCTCCAATGAAGTGCCAGAGCACCCATGTGTGTCCCCTGTGTCTAATCATGTCTACGAGCGGCGGCTCATTGAGAAGTATATTGCAGAGAATGGCACCGACCCCATCAACAACCAGCCTCTGTCCGAGGAGCAGCTCATCGACATCAAAGGTGCCTAGGGGCTGCCTCAGTCCAGGGTCATCTTAGCTCAGAGCCTGAGACGGGGGAGGTGGTGCCAGCTCATGGGAGGAGGGGCTAGTGACCTGGCAATGCAAGCTAAAGGGAGAAGGGTGGGGCAGAGGAAAAGGAAGGGTCCCCTGGGTTCTGGTTCTTCATATCGGCTTTTCCTCTCTCGGCAGTTGCTCACCCAATCCGGCCCAAGCCTCCTTCAGCCACCAGCATTCCGGCCATTCTGAAGGCCTTACAGGATGAGTGGGTGAGTTCCTGGAAGAGAACTAATGTCTTCCCCACTTGCAGAGAGTGATCACTGGACTAGGGCTTGGGGGTGGGAAGGATGGAGCATTATTTTCTCTTTTGTGGGGCAGGATGCTCACGGAGGAGGAGACTGGTTGTTGAAGTCACACAGATCTGAGTTCTACCCTGAGCTCCACGTGCCCTTGGACAAGTCGCTCGTATTCGAGTCCTGGTTTTCCTGACTGTACAACACGGATTAGTGTCTGTCTCTCGGGGTTTTGGGAGAATTAGAATAAAATTTGATTAGAAGTTGCATGACGTGAGGGACTTGTTTAATTCATCGGTATATCCCCAGCACCGACAGCAACACCTGGCACACAGTAGGTGCTCTAAAATAGGAATGAATGAATATATCTTGAGGGACTGCCTGGCACAGTGCCTGACACCGTGAGGGCAGTCAGTAAATTGCAGCAGCGTTATTATTCCCTTTTGGTGAGGTGATGGCATGACATCTGAGATTTGCCAATAAATTGGTGGAGATGGGGGTGGGAAAGAGCTGGCTCCCACTCCTGTCCGTGTGCCCAGTGTTAGGCAGGGGCTAGGAGCTTGGGAGTGGCTCACTCTCTGGTTCTGGGCCACTCAGATAGAGCTGGGGTCACTGATACTAGTCTAGGCCGTAAGGATTGGCGGTAGTGTCCTCTTCTCGAGGGCTGACCCTTCTGCTGGGTGCACCCCCTCAGAGTGGTATCCCTCCCCCCCAGGATGCAGTCATGCTACACAGCTTCACTCTGCGCCAGCAGCTGCAGACCACCCGCCAAGAGCTGTCCCATGCGCTGTACCAGCACGACGCTGCCTGCCGTGTCATTGCCCGTCTCACCAAGGAAGTCACTGCTGCCCGAGAAGGTGCAGCCTCTCCCCCACATCCCCCCACTCGGGGCTGGTCCTGCTTCATCGTATCCCATTTCTAACATTATCTTCTCTCTCAGCTCTGGCTACCCTGAAGCCGCAGGCTGGTCTCATCGTGCCCCAGGCTGTGCCAAGCTCACAGCCAAGTGTTGTGGTGAGTGTCATCTCCCGGCTCCCCCTTGGCCCCCAGCCCGTTTGTGTGCGGTGGCGCCTGGGGCTCTCCTCCTGCCAGGGTTTTGGACATTCCATGCCTCTCACCTGTACCTTTCTTCTCTTCAGGGTGCAGGCGAGCCAATGGATTTGGGCGAGCTGGTGGGAATGACCCCCGAGATTATCCAGAAGGTAGGTCGTGCTTTCACTTGGTGGGAATGCTGATGGGCCCTCACTTTTCATCAGCTGCCTTGAGTCCCACATGAATAAAAATCCCATCCATTTGGGGATAAAGGAGAGTTGTGCAGAGCACAGAGTCGGACCAGACTGCCTGCCTGGGTTTGTATTTTGATGTCACCATTTTTAAGCTTCACGGCCTTGGTTTGACTTAACCAACCCCTCTATATCCATTTCTCTTGCTTTTAAAATAAGAATAATAGTGCCTACTTCGTAGACTTGTGGGAATTTAACAGACTGTAATTACTGATAAGTGCAACTTGTAGCTCTTCTTGTTATCGGGGTTCTTGGCAGATATTAAGGCATTTTGTTACACGTTTTCATGTTTTTCCTCTGAGGAAAACAGGACAGGAATTAGCATTTTTAGTTTACAGATGAGGACTCTTTGACTTAGATTCAAAGGCGCAGCTCACGAGAGGCAGAGCTGGCCCGCCCCCAGGTCCAGTGCTCTGTTATATTCCTGAAATCCGCCTTCACAGGACTTGATAGTTTGTGTCTTTTCCAAACAGTTCAGATTGTCAATCTGCATCTCAGCTCTCATCTTAGTGGCATAGACCTGGTCTGGGAGCTCTGCCATTTATCGCCTCTGTGGCCTTGGGCAAGTGACTTCCCTTCTCTGAAGCTCAGTTTCCTCTGAAACAAGGTCATCAGCACCCGCCTCATAAGGTTGGAGTGCGAGTAAACAGAGATGGTGCTTGAAAGCCTTTAGCACAGACCTCGGCAGACAACGAGTTTTGGGGGGCACTTGTGAAGGCATAGATGTGATCAGCATCCAAGATACTGTTCTTGGAAAACTCATTTGTCTCACGTCGCGTCCATTCCCCTCTCTTCCCCAGCTTCAAGACAAGGCCACAGTGCTGACCACGGAGCGTAAGAAGGTGAGTCCGCTCCCAGAGCCAGAAGAGAGAGGTGGCCTGGTGGCCTTGTTGACCCCTGAGGAGAAAGGGCGACGGCTGAATCCTGCACTCACTGCCGCTTTTCTTGGGGGGCTTTTCTCTTCCTCAGAGAGGGAAGACTGTGCCTGAGGAGCTGGTAAAGCCAGAAGAGCTCAGCAGATACCGGCAGGTGGCCTCTCACGTGGTGAGTGGCCGGCTCCCTGTGAACTTGGAGACATGCTGTTGCTGGGGTGGGGTGGGCCAGCCTGCAGAGCAGTGGGCAGAGAGCGGAGTTGTCAGGGCTTCGCTTCCTGCCCAGCTTTCCCAGTAAGGCAGTGAGGGAGGTGCTGCATCCAGGCAGCAGGCCAAGTGCAATGGATAAGGAACAGAAGTCACTTGTTCCCCGGGGCTAGGGATGGCGGTGGGGGAGTGTGTGGCCGTGACCGGGTTCGGTGTGGCTCTCTCTGCACAGGGTCTGCACAGCGCCAGCATTCCCGGCATCCTCGCCCTGGACCTCTGCCCCTCCGACACCAACAAGATCCTCACTGGTGAGAAGCGGCCTGGCCTGGAGGGTGCACGCTCCTGTCCTCGCGTGGGCCTGGGGCAAAGGGGCCTGGGGCATAGGGACCTGGAAGGGCCTGACTCATTTGGGGATCTCATCTGGGTCCTCTGCAGGTGGGGCGGATAAAAATGTCGTCGTCTTCGACAAGAGCTCTGAGCAAATCCTGGCCACCCTCAAGGGCCATACCAAGAAAGTCACCAGTGTGGTGTTTCACCCTTCCCAGGTAAGGGCTTCTAGCCACTCTTGGTCCCCCATTCCTGAGCCTTTTTCAGTGGTTTAGGGTCCCAGAACCAGTCCTTCACCCCCATGCTGTCTCCCTGGTGAAGTGAAGTGGGCCCGAGAAAGAGCTCTGACTCCAGAGTTGGCATTTAGGGGACTCTGTTGGGAGCCATGGGGTTCCCCTTTACGTAGAGTCCACTAAAGCAGGGGCCTTCGACCCAGGAGGAAATGTGTACCCTGGAAAAGCATATTCATTGAAATAGTTTATGTTAGGAAAAGGAAAAATCCTCCCATGTTTATAATAACAAACTACAGAAAACAAAGCTCAACCAAGTCTTGAGTCACGGATCTGAGGAAGTATTCCCGTGGTCGTCCAGCATGGGGGGTACAAGCTACACTGACTGTCGAAAGCGGTGTGGGTTAAAATAGATGGAGAATTGCTGGTTTGATGGTAAAGGCAGGTCATTTCACCAGGTTAATGACATTGTGGGATTTGAATCTTTAGATCTAGGACACTTGGGGTCTGGATTGTAGGACGGTGGCCGAATCAGTGCCGCCCAGTCAGCCTTTTCCCTGTACCTTAAGGAGATTAAAAGAGTAACGTGAATTTTTCATCAAACTAGTTATTGAAATGAAAGCACTCCTTTCCTGCTTACTGGTGTTAATATTTCTCTTATGAAATCACGTTGATGAAAGATGGTAGTTGGTTTTACCTTATAGTTTTTAATGTCCTAACCAAAATAATTGGTTGGTGACACTGTAAGTTCTCTCCCTGTCACATTTTTTTTCTAAGAATCCTTAAGGGTGGGGTACACTGAACATGCCCTTGCAGCTCCTTGCAGACCCAATCCTGTTCAAACCTGTGCTATCCCAGACAGTAGCCAGTAGCTACGTGGGTTATTTAAATAAACAAAAATAAAAAATTCCGTGCCTCAGTTGACAGCCACATTTCCCTCTGGTCCCAGAAGTGGGGCCTAGGAAATTGCACTCTGGTGCAGTTGTCCTTTTCACCACTGGGTGGCGAGGCCTCGCCAAGGCCAGATGCTGTCTGATTTACCATTTTAATATCGTTTACCACTGGTTCGCTCAGGCATCAGTGGGTGAATGGATGGTTCCAGGCAGCGCAGGGCTGAAAGGAAAAGCCATTGTTAGGTTGTATCATCCCGGCCCCGTTCATGAGATCGTTATGGTCCACCCGTCTCTCTGATGTCCTGCCTCTGCTTTCCTTTCAGGAGCTGGTGTTTTCTGCCTCCCCAGATGCCACCATCAGGATTTGGTCGGTCCCAAATGCCTCTTGTGTACAGGTTGTTCGGGCCCATGAGAGTGCTGTGACAGGCCTCAGCCTCCACGCCACTGGTGACTATCTCCTGAGCTCCTCTGATGACCAGGTGTGGTCCCAGCCAGAGCCCTGAAGAGGCCTGCTGGTCCCCGAGCTTGAACATCCCGGGAGGAGGGAACATCTCACCAACCCAGCTGGTTCCCCAGAACCCCAAGGAGAATGTCTCCTCTCTGCGGAGAAGAGCTGGCTTTACTGGGTTTGCCGAGCCAGGGTCTCTGCTCTCCTGAAGGGCGCCCACTTCCTTACTGGCTCCATTCTGTCTGCTCTTTCAGTACTGGGCCTTCTCTGACATCCAGACAGGGCGTGTGCTCACCAAGGTGACAGATGAGACTTCTGGCTGCTGTAAGTTGTCGCAGAGGCACTGGGCTCTTTCCCTTTATTTGCTGTTTATCATTTATTTTCATGTTTGATTTGCTCATTTGTTCTTGTAAAAATACATTTGCTGCCAGTCCCTGCTGAGTGCCACGCATTGTGCTGGGCACAGTGGGGCATGTGAAGAATAAGGAACCCACCTTTTGCTACGCGTAGCCTCTCCCAGTGGGCTCTGACCACAGGTCCATCTCCCCCTCCCCACAGCTCTCACCTGTGCACAGTTCCACCCCGATGGACTCATTTTTGGAACAGGAACCATGGACTCTCAGATCAAGATCTGGGACTTGAAGGTAGGACATGGCGGCCTCCATTTGAGGCCCAGGGTCAGTGCTTCTAAGGGTCAGTGTGATTTAGTGCTTATACACCTGGCCCTGGGGGTGTCCAAGGGTGGAGAGAGAGTGGCTCTGTGTGTGGGACATGAGAGGAGTGGCCTGTGGTCCCTGGGCCGGCCACCCTCCCCTGCTGTCCCTGTTAGCTGTCCTTCCCTGAAAGACGGAGGAGGACATCTCAGAGGTAGGAGTTCTGTGAGCTCCATTCTCTCCCTCTCGTGACCCTTGGGTGACATTTTCCTGTCCCCCCCAACTGTAGGAGCGCACCAACGTGGCCAACTTCCCTGGCCACTCAGGCCCCATCACCAGCATCGCCTTCTCCGAGAATGGCTACTACCTGGCAACCGCGGCCGACGACTCCTCCGTCAAGCTCTGGGACCTGCGGAAGCTGAAGAACTTCAAGACGTTGCAGCTGGATAACAACTTTGAGGTGTGCCCCTCACCCCCAGCCCTCTCCGTTGCCGCCTCCTCTGTCGGTTATTCATTGAATTAATCTAAACTGCTGTTCTTTACCCCCACTTGCCCCTTAGTTTCTGTTCCCCTCGTGTGACCTCTGTTCTGGCTCTGGCAGGTGAAGTCGCTGATCTTTGACCAGAGCGGTACCTACCTGGCCCTTGGGGGTACCGATGTCCAGATCTACATCTGCAAACAGTGGACGGAGATTCTTCACTTTACAGGTGGAGGCTTGCCCTGGGGCCCTGGGGTCCTGGGGTCCTGAGGTCCTGAGGTCCTGAGGGCCTCTGGTGTTCTGGCCCAGAGGGAGTGGGGAAATCTCACTGGGTTAGGAATTTCTAGGGGCAGGCACTGACTTGCCTCAGCAGCCATTAGTCACAACCTGAGGCAGTAGAGTTTAAGTGACTAAGAAAATGAACTCAAGGGTCAGTTTTCAGGTTTGAATGCTGGCTCTACCACTTCAAGTCATGTGACATTGGGCAAGTTACTTAACGTCTTTGGGGCATGATAGTACACACTTAGTGGGGTTGTGAGGTTTAGATGAGTGTGTGTGTTTTTAGAACAGTGTCTGGCACATAGTAAGGCTTTACCATTGTTACTATTCGGTACTGACTTGGTCCATTGTGGGGTTGGAGCAGGAGTACGAGAGATCCAGTCTTTGCACTAATGGAATTTCTAGTCAGGTTGGGAAGGCAGATGTAGATGACTTCACAAATAATTGTTTAATTGCAATGGTAAGTGCTAGAAAAGAAGAGTATAAAATGCTGAGACAGTGGATAAGAGGGTCGCTAACCTAATAGTTGTCTGGTTCGGGGTATTTGACTTTCCCTTTCAGTGTTGTAGCTTCTCAATCTTTAAAATGGATACATTGGCAATGCTTTGTAGATTGTGCCAGCTGGTGATGTGGAGGTGGCATGCATGGTGGCCGGGTGCCTGCTGCACACTTGGGAGCTGAATGGCAGCTGCTGCTGTCTTTGTTGATAAAATTTTCATCCTCATTAGCAGGTTGTGGGCAGGACGCAAGCTACTTCTCCCACCCCCACACTCCCCTGAGCCCTGCTCAGTGTGTTGTGTTACAGAGGTGTCCGAGCCTAACCGTACGGCCTGGGCTTTAACCCTTCATTGGACCCCGCCGTTACGGTGTGGAGCAGAGTGAGGTGGGGTGGCAGCTGGAAGCACAGGGGACTTCGTTGTGCAGAGCTGCTTGGCTCCAGGTGTGAGCGGCACTTACTAGAAGGAATTGGCACTAATGCTCGTGAATTAGCCGAGTGTTGCCCAGCGTCTTCTGCCCCTGCCACAGCCCTGCCCTGTGTTCGGGGCTCCGGCTCCCTAGAGTGGGAACCCCATGAGCCAGAACGAGCTGCTGGACTGTTCTAGTTACGAGCGAGGAATTAGAAGTAAATAGATACCAATAAGCCAATGATTGAACTTTAAACCAATCTGAAAACTCAGCTAACTGGTTACAAATGGCAGGAGGGAGCTGTGGAAGGACAGGACTCGGGGGTCTCAGTGCCCTCTGCCAGGCTCCCAGTCAAAGCCAGCACTCGAGCTGAGCTCAACTGCAGTTGCCCGAAAGCTTAGGTGAGGGGGGAGTTGACAGTCCTCGATTCAGTCAGCTGCCAAGAAACACTTGGTGGCTGCCGTGTGCTGGGCACCACTGGAGGCCCCGGCGTACGTGTGCGGGTCAGACTAGAACCTTGCCCTCGGGACATTGAAGTCTTGGGGAAAACAGACAAGTAGTCACATGCAGTGTGGGGAGCACTGAGTGGGAGGACCGATGGGTGCATGCATGTCATCGGGTCGGTGCTCAGACCCAAAGGGGAAAAGCCTCTCACCATTGCCTCTTGTCTCTCTCCTCAGAGCACAGCGGCCTGACCACAGGGGTGGCCTTCGGGCACCATGCCAAGTTCATTGCTTCCACAGGCATGGACAGGAGCCTCAAGTTCTACAGCCTGTAGGCCTCTCCCTTTGACGGGAGCTGGGCCTCATCTCAGTGGTGGGGTAGACTTAGGGCTGGGGGTGGGGGGAGGAAGGGGAGAGAGACTGCTGGGGGGGAGGGTCACGGGGCGGGACATCCACATCATTTCACTCTGGTCTGGGTGGTGGCCTGAGAGCCGCGGCAGCAGGGACCACCCTCATCCATGCAGCCTCCAGGCCCCATGTCCGACAGGAATGGACATGGAGGTACAGCTGTCACCCTCGGGAGGTTCAGGGTGGGGGCCCAGGGCCTCTCCCCTCATGTTGGTCACTGAGTTGGTGGTGGTGGCCATTCTGCATCCACCTTGTTTCAGTTCCTGGGAGACGGGGCGAGGCTGAGCCAAGGGAACGAGGGGTTGGGTACGAGGGCTCATGCAGGATTTTGTAAGCAGTGATCTAGTTTCATTAAAAAAAAGAACAATAAACATAGCCACCTTCCTGTGTGTGTCTGTAGCAGGAACACCCGGGCTGGGGGTGGGTTAGGGGAGGGAGCACGAAGCTGGACATTTGCTGTCAGGAAGCCGGTGTTCCTTTCATGGCTCCCTCACTCCACCCCACCCCACCCCACCCCCTCTTTTTGATTGCATGACAGAAATCAGAGAAAACAAAAATAAGTATACAAGCCATTTGCCAGAATGTATCTTCCATGTCCCTGCAAGCCTTGCCATTGTGTTTAGAGTGTCTCATGTTGGTTGTGCTGCCACTTGCCTTGTGGGGTGGGCAGGGAAGAATGGCCTTCTGTTACGGTAAGGAACTGAGCATTTGAGTAAGGATTCTTTGGTTGTAGGTGAGAGGAAACCTGTCCCCAACTGGCTTAAATCAGAAAGATTTTTGTAACTGGCATTTGAAAATCTGAAGTACAGCCGGTTCCAGGGGAGATAGCCAGTAACTAGTAAAAAAGATGAGAAAACAAACAGACCATGTAGGAAATTAGGGTCATGTGACTGCTTCAGCTTGGGTGGTCGGGAAAGGCCTTTCTGAGGTGAGCTGAAAGCCAGGAGGGGTTGCAGGCAGGGGAGGTTCTAAGGCTGGAGTGATGAGGTGTGTGGAGGCTGAGGGTGGTGCCCTGGGTGTGGCCCAAGGAGATCGTTGCTACCCTTGAGGAGCCATCCCAGTAGTGGGGGCTGGAAGCCTAATGGGGTGGGTTAGAAAGTGAGCTGAGAAAGTGGGAGTTAGCGATTATGGATAAGGAATTGTGGCCCGAAGGAGAGCTAAGACGTGGGGTATTACCTGGCGGGGCTGTGGGTCCAAGCATTGCGTCCACATTGAAGCAACAAGACCAGGCGTGTTTGTTGGGTCAGTGTTGCATGGTCACGTACCTTGGGGCATGCCACGTCCCTTGGAGTGTCAGAACGCCTAGTAGCTAGTACCTTTGAAAACTGCAGGAAAGAAACTACTGAACTTTTAAACCCAGTCTCCTCAAACGTTTGGCCAGGAAAGCCTTTGTGTGTATCGGTAACCCCTATTGTCCATGAAACTCGCCTTTTGGGAAACATGCCAAAGTTTTAGCCATTTGTAAATAGTGCTGCGGAGGAGATCTTTGAACATGCAGCCTCTTGTTAGCTCAGTTCTTGGGGGTAACTTCCCCCGAGCAGGGTGATGAGGCAGTGTTGGGAACATGGAGACGTTTCCAACATGTGCCCGTCTTTTTTGTACCAATTTGAGGGTATGGCTCAATGTATGACTGTGTTGGTCTTGTATATCCTCAGCCAGTTTGGGGTATTATGATGTGAAAGGTATGATTATCCTTTTTAAAGAAAAGACCCAGGATGCAGTTCTCCTAAGGCAAGACAAACTTCCGAAGGAGTGAAGGGTGGACTGAGAGCAGCGTCATTCAAGGTGGGGCGAGGGTTGAGGGCATGGGGGGGCTACATGCTTCTGAGTTAGACCCCAGGGCTAGGACAGCATTAAACCAGCTGTCTAAAGGTTTCTGGCTAGATGTTGATTTGCATTCTTCAGGCCTGCCCTCATTTCTCGGGAAACTAGTTAAGGAGATAAGCACAGGTTCTTGGGATCCGTGGGTCGCTAGGGGCACCCGTGGTCACCCTCAGGTTGTGTGGAGTCTGAACATATGTGCCTTTATCTGCGGGGATGGGAGGAGCATGCAGTACATCCTTAAGGGACTTCAGTCCTGCCGCACCCCAGTCAGTGCCACACCACTGCCCTAGAACCCGTGTGGCCTGGCTGGCCTGCTTCCTGGGAGCCTAGTGTGTGGGTCACATGGCTGAAATGCCTTCGTCTCTGTTCCGTCTGCCCGCTCCCGTCAACAGAAGAGCTGTGTGCTAAACTACATATATTTTCTCATTTTATTCTTGAGACAACCTTGCTTTTAGCTGTCAGCCACTGGGCATCTTGCCTGCTCTTCCCGGGACCTCATGCCTCTTACAGTCCAGGGTAGGAGGTCGGAGCATGGACTCTGGTCACAGGCTCTGGGCTTGGAACCCGGCTCTGGCACTTTTACTACCGCTGCTGCTACTGCTGCTACTACTACTGCTGTTTCTACCTCTGCTACACTGCTTGCTCTCTTGGAGTCTCCCTTCCCAAACAGGCCAATTTCACCAGAAAGCCTGTGGTGCCTGCCCCTGCCCTGCCAGGTGAGTGACCTCACAGCCTGTGCTTCATGGCTCTGGCATAGCTGTAACCGGTACCTTAGAGGTGTGAATGCATTCATCTCAACTAGATTGTAACCCTGAGGGTGGGACTGTACTCTGCTATCATTCCTTTTTTTCCTGTGCATGCTGCTGCTGGGTGGCAGACATTCAACCTCAGGGCTCAGTGCAAATCCCAGGCTCTATGTCTCTCGGTACGGAAGAACAGAGGGATGACAGATGGAGAGCTGTCAGACCCTGCCTGCCATAACTCCAGGTTTTGGCTCAGCTGCCTTGTAGGTGAAGCTTTTGGAAGTCGGTCTTGGTGGATTCTAAAGGGCTCACCTTTTCTGGACCCATGTCAGGTTAATGAGGTTTGTATTCAGGGTCTTAGGTATCCGAAGGGAAGGCGTTTGGAGGTATAATCAGTGCTTATTGTATCCCACGTGAACTTGAGCCCTTGGAGGACCCATGCCTGGACCTGCGCCTTAGGACCCAGTCCCCCGCCCCATGTCCCTCCACTGGTGACGGTGAGGGTGTGGCTACATGGCTGTGTTCCGCCCTGGAGCGCTGACCAAGGCGACCACGAGGGGGCACTGTAGTTACACTAGCCTGCCCACAGCCGGCCCCAGGACAGCCCTACCTGGCAAGCACTGTTCTCCCCATTCTACAGGCAAGAAACAAGCTCTGAGCCCCTTGGCTTAAGGCCACCCAGTAGGGAGTGGAGCTGGGATTTTAAGCCGCCTGGCTTCAGAGATCAATTGACTAACCCATGACCAGCTAAGACAGGACGGGAAGCTGATGACCCACTTCAGTTTCTAGAAGCCTAGTGTGGTTAAGTGTGGGCTCTGGGAGTCAGCCCAGGTTCGAGTCCCAGCCCTGCAATTCTATCACCTGTGTTTTTGTGTCAGTTCTGCATCTGCAAAACAGGTAATGGTGCCTGCTCCGTCAAGCTGATGGGATGAGTGAGTGCAGCCATGGGGACAGCACATGCGAAGCACTCCATTGCTGGCTGCTGCTTTCTGCCTGCACTGGCATCCCGTGACACTGCTGGGGGCCATGGTGGCCCTCGACTCTTGACACCTGTGTTACAAAGGTTTGCTCTGCCTCTGCCTTCTCCATAAATCAAACATATCAGGCTCTGATGAGGAAGTGGCTGGAACTTAATCCAGGCAGAAATGTCGGGGCACGGAGCTGGACTTTAAGGAGTTAAATTCTACTCAAGCTGAAATACTCTCCCCCATTTATTTAAGGCAAAGCACCAGGACATCAGTTTGATCTCAACATAGTGTCGAGTGTGAAGAGCCTTGGGGGGGGGGGGGCGGAGATGGCGAGATGGAGACGGGCGTCCTTTGGGTCTGACAGAACCACAGCCCCTGCCCCTGCCTCCCTCCCTAAAAGGGCAGGAAGAGAGAAAACCTGACAGTTCTGCTTCCTGCCACAGGTCAGCAAAAGTGGTTTGTTATCACGCCCATTAGGTCTGACTCAATGGTTTCCAGGGCTCAGGTTCCTGCTCGAGCTAGGAGGTGGTTTTAGGGGACGGAAGAAGTTTTAAGTTAGACAAAATTTAGATTAAATTTTGGTGTCTAGGAAAGTCAAAGCTTATATTGTTTCCCTCTAGGGAAAGCATGGGGGACCTAGTGCTGCAATGACCTCCACTGTTCATATACTTTGTACATTTGTTTCTGCAAATAGAACCCTTTGGCATAGAAGTACTGAGAAAATCTATGTACAATAGGTAACCTTGGCAATTGATGCTTAATCTATCAAAAATCTTGTACCCATATACACTTGACAGTAGGAGGGAAACACTTGCAGGGTCACAGGAGTAACAAAAAAAGAGTAAATGGATACTTTTATGATCATATATAGGGTAGTGGAAGGTCTTTGTCATATTCAAAGATAAAAATAGGGAAAAATAGTCAACGTTACATAATTCTCTCACATAGCAAGATGAAAGAACCCCATGAAGAAAAACCAATGGCCAACTCAATGGGAAATATATAAGATGGGGATTTTGACCCCTTGACTAGTGAAAGCTCTTTATAGACAAGGAAAGAAATGTATTTGGGAGAATGGATAAAAGACGCCAAGAGGCAATTTATAAGACACAAGTGGCTATAAAGATGTGTGGCTTCTAATCAAAGAGGTCCATTTAAATCAGCAATGCTATTTGCCTTATAATACTCAGATTGGCACAGATTTAGAATGATACGATCTGTGGGGGGCAGGCACCCCTACCGTCCTAGAGCCCAGTAGTTGGAAGTGTAGCTTTTGACCCAGCAGTTCTAAGAATTTCTTCCAAGAAAATAGTATGCAAAGAATTACATGCTTATGTAATTGTGTTCAACACTTGTTATCTTTAACAATAGATGGTTTCCCACAAAGGGAGAGCAAATATATAGTTCAACCACAACATGGAGGAGAATGCGTCTGTTAAAAGTCATAAGAAATAGTACAAGATGCCTGTGTTTAAAAACAAAACGTTAAAGACAAAAAAGCCAGTTATATAATATGATTCCAATTGGTATCTATAGAAACACAGCATGGATACCATTCATAGGCACCCGTCCATGCTGTTTGAAAGGCTTATAATGAGCTTTATGATGGAGGCAGAGGCAAGAAGGATAGAACCAGAGCCCTGACCCCTAAGAGCAAGCCAGCCTGGCTCCTCCAACCACCCGCCAGGCCAAGAATCCTCACTGCACTCTGACCCTGAAGAGTATGTCCTTTAGGCCCCTGCACAAGCCAGGAAGTTGGACCGAACTGTCACAGAGAAGACGGTTCCAGATAGAGACATTACTTAACTGACTTCCATAGCAAGTGTCTGGATCTTCCTGCCTGAGTGTCCTATTCTGCTGCCTCCAGCTAGAAAAGCCTGAAGGCAGACGTTTCCTCTAGCCTCTCCTCATCTTGGGCTGTAAACCTATCCTCAAAAAGAAGAAGAAAAGGGAAGCATTCAGTTTGAGGTAGGAGGAAGAGAACATTCTAGTATTTAATCTCATTCAGTAAATGTTGGCTAACTGTTCTGTACTACTGTAAGGATCCTTGTCTATTAACACATTTTATCTAGCACCCCTATGGGGATAGGTATTATCCCCATTTTACAGATGAGGAAACTGAGGCCCAGAAAAGTTCAGTACTCAGTGTCACACAACTAGTAAGAGACAGAGCCAGGGTTGCAATGCAAGCAGCCTGGCCTTGGGGTCCCTCTATTTGACCTGTATCCTGAAGATGAGAAAGATGGAGTAGGCCAGAGTGGGAGAGCCCTGCAAGTGTCAAGTCCACTGGCCTGGCTTGAGCACTATCGTGTCCACGTGCCGGCTGTCTTAGCTCACGCCCTACCAAAGGCCCAGGAGGGTGTCTGAAGCCAAGCTCCAACACCCTACCAGGTTATTCTGTCCACCAGAGGCCAAACCCTTTACCCGCCCCACCTCCATTCCCAGCATAGAAGATCTACATGTCAGTCTGGAAAGGTCTTTGCTGCCAAATCAGAGATGAAGGCAAACGAAGGCCAGCATCACAGCGAGCACTGGCACTGACTTGTCTGGTGGCCGTGCCCACGGTAACTGGTGGCACCAAGACCAACAGCCTGCTTGTCACCCTGTGCCTACCATCCCTATGTGGACTAGTCCTGGGGGGATGAGGGTGGGGGAAGGGAAGGTGGAGCTCCTCCCCACATCCTTTAGTGGGAGGCGGGCAGGCTCAGCATGGGACCGGGAGGAACGCCTTCAAGTTGGGTTTGGATTTTGGCCCCAGAAGTCTGGGTTCTCCTTCTCCACCATGGCAGCTGAGCAGCGTGTCTGAGGGCACCGTCAGAACTCCTGTGTCTGTGGGAAGGTGACACGCCCCCATAGCCCATTAGCCCTGCTAGTTGCCCATTCCCAGCTCTTGCAGTAGCATGACTGCCATGACTTTACCCTCCTCTTCTTTCGCTTGTCCTGTCCTCTCTGCCTGGAATCATGCCTCTCCTTGCTGAGAGGCAGAGTCTCCCAAATTCAGCCCTGGGAGACACTGGACTCTACCCAGTATTTATAATAGAGGCCACAATTCTGAAAGGACAGAGCTGACACGAAGGAACAAGTTTCTAAGACAAATTCCGTTCTAGTCATCACAAAAGGCCTTTCACACCTGCTTTCAGTAGGCTGGTTTATTGAGCCCCTTCACCCTCTGTTGCCTTCCTGGAGCCTCTGAGCCTGGGGATGACTCAGACCCACGAAAACACTGACCCCTAGGACCAGGGCAGCAGCCACCAGCAAAAGGACCACCCAGAGGAGAGGCCTGGGCTTGGAGTTCCTGGTGGAGCCTGCAGAGAGAAGGATTGGAAGGATTTCAGGGCTGGTGCAGATGAGGTGGACCCCGTCTGTCTCTGCGGTTCCCCACTGAATGCAGTTACACCATCTCCTGCCATCACTGTGGCTGGAGCTTCTCTGTTTTGTCAGCACACCCTGGTCACTAAGGCCCAACAGGCCCGCCCACCTGCCCTGGTACCTGAGGGCCCCAGAGTAGGCTCCTGCCTGGATGAATCCTCAAAGCCCACTGGCCCCGGAGAGCTCACAATGTCCTGGGGCCTGGCAGTGTCGTGGTGATGAGAGGCTCGTCGACGTCCTGCCCAGGGGAGGGGTGGCATCTTGGGCTGGTCTCTAGCCCCTAGTGTCCCAGAAGCCAGGACCAGGCCTGTGGACACATGAAAGAACACAGAACCCACCCCCACCCCAGACTCACTTGCAGTCCCAGAGCCACAGCTGGTTGAGCAAGTCCTCAGCCCTGATGGGGAGCAGGCAGAGGCACTGCAGAAGAAGTAAACCTGGTGGGAAGAGAAAGGTCAGGGCGTGGGGCTGGCTTGGCACTGTGGACAGGAAGCACGGAGGCTGGGACACAGAGTCCAGGACCCAGGCCTGGCGGGCAGGGACAAATATGGGCACGTTGGCCGGGACTGAGATGAGGTAGAGCCATATGTGTGGCTTCCCATTTTGGAATTCATGCCTTCCTCCTGCCCGATAGCCCACATCTGTAGCAGAGTACCTATGGGCAGGAACCAATGCACTTGGTAGAGCCCCAGCCCACAGCCTGTTCCACCACCACCTCCTCTGACCGCAGAGCCCCTGGGGAGGGCTATCTTGCTCGCTGTGCTAGCGACGGGCAGAGGGGATTTCAAGGTGGGGCTTGACCATCCTGCTGCCTCTCTTGCTGGCCCCTGGTAACCAGTGACACGCTGCTTCCAGAAACACAAGGGCAGGGGCAGCTCCTGAGGGAGTGGAAGCAGAAGGCGCTGACCTGAACCAGCACCCGGGGGGCCCGACCGATGGTGCCCCTTCATCCAGCAGGTTAGGGTCTTGGCTCAGAAAGAGGCACACAGCTGCCCTGACAGGTGCCAACCAGTGAAATCTGACTACATCTGATATAGTATGCAGCTATTTAAAACATATAGAGTGTATATTAATGTGCAAGATACATGTTCAGTAGAACAAAAGTTATACAATAGTTTGGCCTGTGTGTCGTTTGGATATTATGTAGAAAATACCCAAAAAATACCCAAGTTTACCTTCTGGAGAACTTGCTAGACTATAAAAATTCAAAGCAGAATTACACTGAACACATCACGTCTAGAGTCAGAAGCCAGGCCTTTCTTAACACCATGACCAGTGCCCAGACGGAGGACTGCTGGCATCAGCTCTCGGCATTTTCCTTCTTTCCTCCTGTGTTGTTTATGGGTCACCTCTGGGGTGACCCAATGCCAGGACCTGGGCTCACCGCCCTTCAGGACACTTGGTAAAACCAAGCCTGCCTGTGAACCTTTGCATCAGCTCAGAGGGTGCTGGAGGGATTGGTGGTGGCTTATCCCACTTAGATGAGGAGCAGGCACAGAGATTCTTACCGGTCCCCTGAGGGCCCTCTGGGAGCCCGCGTCCAGGAGGGCGAAGGTGGCAATGGTGAAGCGCTGGTAGTGAGACGGGAAGGGCAGCTTGGCGTTGTCCAAGGCTATCATTTGGGTCTTGTAGTTGTCACCGTGGAAAGGACATCTGACAAGGAGAGAAGTCAGGGAGGCCACCGACCAAGGGGTGGAATGGCCAGCAGAGGGAGCCCTGGGGCGGCTCCCACCACTCACCCGTCTGACAGGATGGGCCACTGGGGCTGCTGGAAGGGGTTGGTGCCGGGGGTGGCCCAGCACTGGTGCAGTACCAGCACCAGACTGGGGTCTGTCCTCTGCAGGAGCCGCACCTCCACCGGGACCGGCTCCCGAAGCAGCCTCAAAATGGGGTACTCCTCCTCCCGGTAGTAGGAGCGGAAAGTCTCATCTGCAGGGACAGGGGCTTGTGAGCCCCCGTGGCGGGTGGGCTGCGCATCAGGGAAGTGGGGGCAGGAAGAGAAAGCATAGGACACTGTACCTTTGGCAATCCGCAGCTCGAGCCGCAAGGGGCCAGACTGGGTCACGGGGTCTGGCGAAGGGGGTGGGAAGATGGACGCCTGCAGGGGCAGGAAGTCGCTGGCATTGAAGACACAGCGAACATTAAGCCTGAAGTTCAAGTGTGAGAAGATGGGGGAGAAGACAGAATCAGCGCAGCCTGCTTACATAATAAACCAGGTACTGAGTGTGTGGATACAACAAACAGGGCCCATTGCAGCAGGGCGGATGCTTGCCACCTGGGCAACCACTATGGTGACACGCAGCCCTGCCCACCTCATCTTCCTGGGACAGCTCAAGTTTGCCATGCCAGGCCCTCTTCTAATGCAGGCTTACAGCAGGATGGAGACATCCTGTTGTAGCGTTTGAGGCTGCCTCGGAGCCTGACAGCTGAGTCTGGTGGGAAGGTCCAGGAGTGGTTCTCTGACAGACCAGCCGTGGGACCACGAGCACGTGCTTTAACCTAAGCCTCAGTTTCCTCAAATAGCAACGGGCCCCTCTCTCTGAGGGTTGTGGTAGGATCGGGGAGGTCACAAGACAGCACCCCAGTGTTGTCATTGTCCCTGTAGTTGTAACTGGTCTGTCACTGGTCTAATGTCCCTGCACTGTCTTGGTGTGGCCACGCCCAGCATCCCGAAGTGTCTGCAAGAGCAGCTGACCCCATGCACCTCCCCACCAGCTCCTGAGCGCTGTACATTTACCTCTACTTAAGTCAGAGCCCTGGATGTGAGCCCAGACTGGGGGCCCCAGGGAAAGCATCCTGCAGATGGGGGCAGGTCTGGCACAGCTGGGTACTAACGGGCCCCAGGGATTCCAGAGGCCTTCCATCCTGGAGCCCTCCTGCTTGCTTCTGATGAGCTGCAGCTGTTCCCCCTCCCAGCTCCCTTCCTCTGGGAATCTTTGGTCACTGGGTTGAATTCTGGCTAGCTCACATTGCCCTTAAATGCAAAGGTCTGAAGAGGGACAGCTTTGCCCCCCACCCCCATTCCTTAGCATTTCAAAGCAAAAGGCACTTGACTGATGCCAGCACCCTGCCCCAGCCCTCATGGCAGGTAGGGTGGGGAGAAAGACACTTGTGTATCCCCTTGGTGCCAAGCACAGAATTTCTCCAATCCACGGTTAATGTATTAGCTCTCTCTCACAGGATAAACAGGTGAGGTTGTTGCCTGACTCCTGGAGTTCCAAAGGCAGGTGTGACAAGCACAGATTCCCTCAGGGGCACCCCACCTGCATCCTGGGCACCTGGGGTGGTTGTACCACCTGAGTCAGCAGGTCCTGATGGCTCCTTTCCTAAGGGGTTCTCCCTCTGCCCCTCCTCCCACCACACCCTCAGAGAGCCTCAGCCCCAGGTATCTTCTGCCTCATCTGTGGCTTCATAACCTGACATTAGGAGGTGACAACAGCCACCACAGTCACAGTCTTAGCTTCTTCCTGGGGCCTAGAGGGGGACACTTTCAGCTTCATTTGTGGTTGCTTAGTTTCTGAGGATTCCAGCCCTCGCAGCCCTATGGCTTCTACCTGCCAGGCATGGGCAGAACCCAATTAATGGTCACAGCAGCCCTGACTGGGGGGTCCGGGGGGGTTCCCCCTGCTTAGTTGGGGAGGCTGGAAAGAGGTAAGTGGTGGCTCTTCTCAGCGCACACAGCTGGCTAATGGAGTCTGAACAGGAACCCAGATGGCTCCCAAGCTGTTCCCAGCTCCCTTTGCTCCCTTCATAGCCCAGCCTTTTCGGGGAAGGCTGCCCCTCACCGGAAGGTGCCATCCCGTGTGACCAAACCCTGTGGCCCCATTTGGACATCGATGTCAGATACCAGCTGGTTCTCATAGATGAGCTGGTTGCCAATCACCTGTGGGAGGAGACAGCTGGTGAGGCCCTCCCAAGGGGCAGTACCGGGCGCCAGCCTGCGGCCCCCATGCCTACCTGGATGGTGGTGCCACAGTGGGTGAGAGGGAAGTGGAAGACTACAAAGGATCCCGTCTCCTGGGTCGGGGAGCAGCCGGTGGGCGCGTAGGCCAGGTGGATGCCAGCCAGCGAGACCCTGTGTGCCAAGGCTGTTTCTCGGGACACCACCAGGCTGAAGTGGCCATGTGTGAAGCACTGGACAGTCGCTGGGACAAAGAGAGGCTGGTCAGGGCCTTGGGGCTTAGTGCCCATCAGCACAGACACGGGGATGGGCTGGTGACAATCAGTGTTTAAGTGTCGCCTAGGAGTCACAAGACCTGGCTTCTCTCTTACTCTCCACTTGGGCTGTGTCAGCTGCAGCGAACTCTTTACAGACCCTGATGGTTGAACTATAATCTAAAAGTAAGACCACCATTTAAGTATCATCCACGCTGCATCTTCTAGTCTAAAGGTAGGGGGACATGTAAAGGTAGAGCTACGAGTAGTTCCCTGGGAAGACTTGTCAGACAAGCTGGGACGTGTGCCCCCCCCACCCCCAATCTCACGGTCTCTTCTGCAATCATTCTGGGGGTCAGACTCTCCTAGGAACAGGGTGTGAAGTGGTTTCAGCATTAGGGGAGGGGTGGACGAGGAAGTCCTCCTGTTGCTTCAGGAGTCAGAGGATGGCATCATGCTTGGTATGGAAAGTTGTACCTGTATTGCCATAGTAACAGGGAACCTCTCTGGTGTTGTCATAGCAGCAGCCAGCCTGCTGACAGGCTTCCTTTGAACTTCTTCTCACTATGCAGGGGATGTGCCCAGAGGCCACCTGGCACCGCTCCCGGGACAGATAGGTACCTGGGGTTGGTGAGAGTGGTGAGGACATGAGAAGGCGCCAAGTGGGCAGATTTCCAGGAAAATGGAAGCAGGGGGCTTCTTGAGCCCTGTAAAGGGCTGCCAGGCTACCCGATTCCAGAAGGCCCTGACATAGGGCTTGTGTACACATAGGAGTCAGACGTACCTTTGTCAGTTGGCTTGGCAACCTCCCAGTGCTCCAAGATGCCCCACTGGGGGCGAGCCGGGGTGGTGTGGGTGGGTCCAGATCCAAGGGATGGTGAGGCAGAGGTTGGACTGACGAAGCTGTGCTCTGGGATGGGGCGAAGGGGATGAGTATGAGGGGTAGAAAGTGAGACTGTGGTAGGTGGCGCCAGGTGACCGTCCAGAGTCCAGGTGTGGTCAGGTTTGGGACAGACCAGAGTGACATCTCGTGCTACATCAATATGACCATCGGGCAGCACAGCTTCTATGAACACTGTCAGGTGGGAGTGCCCGTCCTGCAGGTGAGAAGGCGACAGGAGAACAGTTAGGTGAGGCTCCCCAGCATCTAGGCAGAGGAGGGCTCAGCAAGAGTCCAGAGGGGAGTTAGGTCGGAAGCTGGATTTGTGGGAGGGCCCGAGGAAGTGCCTGCGCTCAGGAGTTAGTCTCCCTCATCTACTAGTCACTGAGTGATCTTGGGCACCCATGTGTCCCCGGTCCGTGAGGGACCTCCTCAGCCTGACACTGTGTTATGCCAAGGTGGCTCCCGGCCTTGGGACTCTCCCCCTGAGCGGTGAGTGGTCCCTACCTTCTCCAGCACGTGGCAGCCTTTGTAATCAGCAGAGAAGACTGCAGGTCCCTGGGGCTTGGCCGTGACCCAGTGGTAGCAGATGGAGCAATTGTTCACCTCAAATCGGTTCCCAAATTCATCTGGGGTCAGGGAGGGGAGAGAGGGATGGAGGGGAGGGGTCAGGGAGGGGAGAGAGGGGTGGAGGGGAGGGGTCAGGGAGGGGAGAGAGGGAGGGAGGGGAGGGGGCAGGGAGGGGAGAGAGGGACGGAGAGGAGGGGTCAGGGAGGGGAGAGAGGGACGAAGGGAAGGGGTCAGGGAGGGGAGAGAGGGATGGAGGGGAGGGGTCAGGGAAGGGAGAGAGGGATGGAGGGGAGGGGTCAGGGAGGGGAGAGAGGGATGGAGGGCAGAGGTCAGGGAGGGGAAGGGTGAAGCCAGAGCTGTAGGGGTCTGCTGAGCTGACTCCCACTCAGGAGCAGAAGACCCGGTTCCAGCCTCAGCTTTGCTACTAGCTTGCTGTGTGGTCTTGGGCAAGCCCCTTCCCCTCTCTGGTCTCAGTTTCTACATCTGTGAGGGAATGGGTAACTTTAGCTGGTCTTAGGGTCTTTCCATCTCGGGTTCCCTGTTGACAGCACACAGCAGCAGGCAGAAACAAAAATATGGTGGAGAAATAAGTAGGTCTTAGGCAGTGGGCTGAACATTTTACACCAGTTCTTTCAAACTTAGTCACCTACATTCTGGGGGAGGAGGCAGGTGAGTGAGGTTTCCTCGGCACACACAATGTGGGGCCAAACGAGGATTTGAACCTGGGACTTTGTAGAAAGAGCTGAGCCTGTTTGCCAGGTTAACTGGCTATTGCAGTCGTTTGGGGACACCTGCTAGGTGTTCACCCCACTTCATCAACCAAAACAGCCAGGGCACCCTCTGGTTGCGAGTACACTGTCTGCACCCCTGTTCAGACCACATGGCGAGGTTAGGGTCATTTTTCCCATGTTACAGATAAGGAAGGGGGGTCAGAGAGGTCAGACTGGTTGTTGGAGACCACACAGCTTAGAAGCTGTAGATTCAAATCCTGATTCCAAATCCACCTCCCTTTTCTCTATACGAGGCCACACCCACTAGGGCCCTGCCACTCAGTGGTTTGTGGACCAGCACCCTGGGCATCAGCTGGGCGTGGGCACAAATGCAGAGCCTGGGCTATACCTCAGCACGATGGCCAGGTGAACCCCAGGCACACTGACATGGGAGAAGCTACGCTGGGCCACCAGGGAAATCGAGGCTGGGAACCCGCCTTCCTCCCTCCTCCTCCCTGTGTGGTGGTGGGGGGGCCGCCACCCTCAGGCTGGAGGGAGGCCCCTAGTCTTCCTGTTCCTGCTGCAGGGGAAGGGTCCCAGGTCCCCACTGCAGCCTGGGACGGGGGTCTGCGATTCAGCTGGCACTCACCCACCACCTTGAAGCGAATAGTCTGGCCTGACTGGGGAAACACCAGCAGCTGCATGCCTTTCACCCCACAGTCGTAGCTGTGCCGCAGGCCTGGGACACCAGGCTCGGGGTGTGGCCACTGAGCCTGCCCCAGAGTGACCAGCAGCAGCAAGGCCACACAGTGACCGCAGGCCATGACCAAGGCTGCAGCCATCGGACCCCACGATGGCTCCTCCCTGTCACCACCAGCTGAGGGCCCAGGCCTTATATGGGGGAGGTGGCAAGTGGGAACTTCTAAGGGCAAAGGGGGCCCACCTGGGGTGGGGAGCGCCTACTTGGCCACCAGGGGCTATGGTGAAACTCCTGCCCTGAAGGCAGGGGAAGACACCCTTGCATCCCAGGGCTCAGAGGGGCTGCTCTGAAAGCTGCCCCTCAGCTCACCCTGGCTTTCTGCCTCACAGCTGGGGGTCGGTGCTGGCTCAGCGGAGTGATTCTGGCTGAGGAAGAGGGAGCTTTCTAGGAAAGGTGGGACTGCAGCTGGGCTGTGGGCTGGGTCCAGGGCTGGGAGGCTGCCTGTAGACCTCAGGCCACTGCCCTGGTGCCCAAGTCCCTTATTGCCCCTCCCTGCCCAGTCAGGCTCTCCAGGGCCTCCTGCCAGGGTTGAGCTGCAGGGGCAGTGGTGGTGGGCAGCAGGCCAGGTTAGTTTACACCTCACTCCTCAGGTTGGGCATTAGGGGCCGGCAGAGCAACCCCCCACCTCACGGCTCTGCCCTAAGAGTTTGCAGCCGGACACGGGTGACAGGTGAGTACATAGCACCTCACACAGCTCTCCTGAGAATTAAGGCAACTAATAGCACCATGGCCATTGCCAATAAAACCTAATAAGAATGGACAGCTATTCGTAAATGTAACCTGGCCTCCTAGATGGGATCCTGGAACATAAAAAGGACACCAGGTAAAAGCTAAGGAAACAGACTTTAGTTAGTAACGATGTATCAACTTTGGTTCATTCATTATAATAAGTGTAAGGCATTTATTATCGGGAGGCTGGGTGCGGGGTATATGGGAACTCTCTGTGCTATCCTCTCAGGTGTTCTGTAAGCCGACAGCAGTTCTAAGGAATCACCTCTATTAAAAACAAGCCTGTCTCGCAGTCGACAGCGTGTCTGTGTGTCACGCACAGTCCCAAGGCCTGGCTTATATTAGCTCATTACGGGTCATCCTCTGAGGGACGGCCTGTCACCACCCGCTTTACATGGAAGCTCTGAGCCCAGGGCTTGGCACAGTCCAGCTCAGCAAGTGCTAGGGAACATCGGTTTATAATCTGAAGCAGCAGGGGAGCATGTGGTTTGATAGTTAGGAGCTTGGTTCCAATCCAGCACCAACCACTTTTTAGCTGTGATCCAGACACATCGTTTTTCTGAGCTTCGGGTTTCCCAGTTTCTGAATTGGGGCTGATAACGATCTCCTCGCTGGGTGGACAGGAAGACTGAAAGAGACAAATAATGAGCGTGATAAGTTATACGTGGTAATGATTAAAGCTTGGCAATGATTAACTGTTACCATGACCAGAGCTTAGGTGCGGAAACTTGGTGGGTGGCTCTGGGGGCAGAGCAGGTGGAGACATTGGACCCAGCCATGGGGGTGGGGTGAGTGGTGGAGGTGTTTCTGGAGGAAAGGATGCCTGAGCAGAAGTGTGAGGAGCCAGTGGGCACAGGGGGTGGTGCGGGGGGATACTGAGGGAATCTGGGGGAGATGAAGGCATAAACAGGGTAGAAACAGTGGCTTCAAATTGGCTGGGGCTCCCGGAGGGGAAAAGGGGCTAGAGAGGAGATTTTCCCGCTGAGGGACAATGGGAGGTTTGACATTTTTTTAAATTTTTTATTCGCCTGAGTTTTACAGGTTATCTCTATGGGGGTAGATCAGTCTTCCCCAAGTTAAAAATTAAAGGGAATATCTACTTCTGACAGGTGCTGGAGAATAAGGACTAAGGGTCTGTACTTTGCACTCTAGTCTAAATAGAGTGAAGTAAACGGCCTCCAAGAAAATTTTACAACAGTCTCTTTGGTGAAAATTAAAAGACTTTTCAATGCCTCGCCGCGGTTTTGAGGGGTTTTCATGGGGCCAGAAAGAAGGTGTTGGCCAGGGGGGATCTGGACAGGGCACCATGTTTCCCAGCACGTCGCTCCGAAATTTTTACTTTTGAAATAATTTCAGGCTTATTGCAAAGAATGTCCATATATCCTCCACCCAGATTCCTTAAATATTAACTGTTAACTTCTTTTTACATGAGTTTTGGCTCTCTCTGTGTTCTCTCTCTCTCTTTCCCTTCCTCTCTTCTCCCCTCCCTCCCTCTCTCCCTCCCTCCTTCCCTCTTTCTCTTTCTCCTATACCATTTGAGAGCTGGTTGCAGAGATGACTAATTCCCCCTTTACCTGTAAACACTGCAGAATACATTTCTTAAAAAACAAGTAACCACAGTAAGAAGATCAAAATCAGGAAACCAACATTGCTATAACTTAACTGTGTAATCTCTAAACCTTATTCAATCCACCAACTGTCCTAATGATGACTTTTATGGCAAAGGAGGAAGGTTTTTTTTCTCTAGACTGGGATCCTGTCCACGGTCAGGATTGTGTGTCTTTTTCTCTCTTTTTTTTTTAAAGATTTTATTGGGGAAGGGGAGCAGGACTTTATTGGGGAACAGTGTGTACTTCCAGGACTTTTTTCCTAGTCAATTTTTGTCCTTTCAGTCTTAGTTGTGGAGGGCACAGCTCAGCTCCAGGTCCAGTTGCCGTTGTTAGTTGCAGGGCGCGCAGCCCACCATCCCTTGCAGGACTCAAGGAATTGAACCGGCAACCTTGTGGTTGAGAGCCCACTGGCCCATGTGGAAATTGAACCGGCAGCCTTCAGAGTTAGGAGCACGGAGCTCTAACCACCTGAGCCACCGGATCAGCCCCAGGATGTGTCTTTAGCCTCCTGCAATCTGGAACAGTCCCTGTGTCTTTGTCGTTCATACCCTTGACATGTTTGAGGAGTACAGGCCAGTAACCATGCAGAATGGCCCTCATTTGGGTTTGTCTGCTGTTTCATCCTGATTAGATACAGGTTGAGCATTTTGGGCAGCTTATTATTTTTCTGGGGCTGCTATAACAAAATACCAGGGACAAATAGTTCTTTTTTCACAGTTCTGGAAGGTCAAAGTCCAAGATCAAGTTGTCAGCAGGTCTGGTTTCTTTTGAGGCCTCTGTCCTTGGCTTGCAGATGGCTACCTTCTCACTGTGTCCTCACATGGTCTTTCCTCTGTGCACATACATCCTTGGTGTCTCTTTGTGGGTCCAAGTTTCCTTTTCTTGTAAGGACACCAGCCAGATTGGATTAGGGCCCACCCTAAATGGCCTCATTTTAACTTCATCACCTCTTTAAAGATCCTATCTCTAAATACAGTGCATTTTGAGGTCCTGTGAGTTAGGGCCTCAACATATGAATGTGGAGGTGTGTGTGTGTGTGTGTGTGTGTGTGTGCGCGCGCAAGAGTTCAGCTTTAAACAGGCAGGACTACCCCAGAAGTCATATTGTGTCCTCAGTGCAGTCTACCAGGAGGCCCATCGTACTGCTTTGTCCTATTACTGATGATGTAAATTTGATCACTCGAGTAAGATGCAGTTGGCCAGGTTTCTCCACTGAAAAGGTACTATGTTTCTCTTTGTAAGTAGTAAGGATCTGATGGGGAGATACTTTGAGACTATGCAACCATCCTGCCTCTCAGCAAACATCCACTTTCTGGTGTGGTGGTTCTCCATCATTCCTTCTACATTTCTTTGCTGTGTCTTGTGACCAAGATCTTTCTCTGATGGGCGCTGGGGGGCTTTAGGTAGCAGAGAGAACAGCAGCCAGAGGAGTTGAGAGACCTGGATTCCATCCTGTGTGCACTGCTCAGGGGTGAAAGGACCTTCCCCCTCCTGTATAACAGGGATGAGAATGATGATGGTGGGCATGGAATTAGATACTACACAGAAAGGGGTTTCCTAACCCATCATGGGCTTTACCCGTGAGGAGAGGCCCTGGAAAGGCAGAGAAAGAGCAAGGGAGCTTCCTCATGGCCAAGTGCAGAAGAATGCCTTTGAGAAGAGTGGTGCCAAATTCCTGGAGAGGGGGAGCCTGAGCCCTGGGTTATGAGTCCACATTTGTGCGGAGACTAATGGGTGCCAGAGCGTGTCAGCCTGGGAAGGATCCCAGCTCCTCCGCTCATTGGAAAAGTCGCTTACCCACATAGTGACTCCATTTCCTTATCTGAATAAGGGGGCTAATAACAGTACCTAACTTGTAGGGTTGCTGTGAGGATTAAATGAGAGAATCCACAGAAAGTACTGAGAAGAGAACCTGCAGGTGGCAGTCGTTAGAAGACGACAGCAATGAAACCACCATTATTCTTCCTGATGGGAGAGGACAGATCTGAGCCACTTGGCCTTTTCCTAAACTTAGGTTTACTCATCTCTTTCTTACTTTTAAAAACTTTGTTTTTATTTTTTTTTAATTGGATTTGAATTTCTTAATCTGTAAAATGGGGTCAAGAATAAGATCAACCTACCGTGTTTCCCTGAAAATAAGACCAGGTCTTATATAAACTTTTGCTCCAAAAGATGCATTAGGGCTTATGTTCAGGGGATGTCATCCTGAAAAATCATGCTACGGCTTATTTGCTGGTTAGGTCTTATTTTCGGGGAAACACGGTGAGATGCTGTGAGATTTAAGTGCTCACTAAGCGTTAGTTCTCCGTCCCATGTCTTCTAATAAAAACTAGGGACAGAGAGAGGGCGCTGAGGGAGGAGGAAGGAGCCAGCAGAAAGACAAGTGTGGCTGTGAGGATTAAATTAGCTAATACATGTGAAGTGCTAGGTTGGTGCCCGGCCGGCACCGTAAATGTTAGCTGTTACTATTTGTAGTGGGTGGCATGGTGGCTCCCCCAGAAGATAGGTCCACATTCTAACCCCTGGAACCTGTGAATGTGACCTTATTTGGAAAAAAGGGCTTTGCAGATATAATTGAGTTAAGGATCTCAAAATGAGAGCATGCTGGTAGTCCCTAAATCTAATGACAAATGTCCTTTGGACAGACAGGCTGGAGAAGGAAGTGGCCATGTGAAGGGGAGGCCGAAGCTGGAGTGATGGAGCCACCAGAGCTGGAAGAAGCAAGGGAGTATCCCCCCTAGAGACCTCAGAGGCGGAGCGGCCCTGCTGAGACCGAGATGTCAGACGTCTGGCTTCTAGAACTACGAGAGAATGGATTTCTGTTGTTTTAAGCCAACAAGTTTGTGGTACTTTGTTATGGCAGCCCTAGGATGCTCATGTGCTATTATTTTTGTGAGGATTAACTGGCATATTAGTTAATAAAAACAGAAAGTTATTAGTCCCCAAGGTTGTACCCACTGCAGGTGACACGGAGGCAGAGGGAATGGCACCAGGCCATGGAAACAATGAATCCAGAAAGGGTCACCCCAAAGGAAGTGGGGGGCCTTTGTGGGTCCAATCGCCAATACTGGAGATTCAGTTTGTTCAGCAAACATTCATTGGGTCCCCTCTCACATGTCAGGTCCTCTGCTTGGCTTTGGTGATGAGATAAAATAGGAACAGTCTCTGTCCCCAAGTTGCTGGTCATGAAGGTGGGGAGCAGTTGTGTGAGAAAGTTACCATGGAGGACAGAGGTGGCATGACATCAAGTGAGGCAGAGATGTGGGAGGAGGTAGGGTCTGTCTGAGAGGATTAGCAAAGGCTTCCTGGAGGAGGCAACCTCTGGCCAGGGTTTTGAAGGATGAGTAGGAGTCCGCCAAGAAGCCAAGGGAAGAAATGGTATTCTAGAGCAGGGAGCAAACAGCATAAGCAAGGGCACAGAAACAGCCTGGTAGGTATAGGATGTGAGGAGGTGGTGATGAATACTGACTGATGATAGGATTTGATTAGGGAACAGCAGAAATGAAGGTGGAGGCATGGGCAGAGCCAGATCACTGAGGCTTATTGGCCATGTGAGGAGTTAGGCCTCCTCCTGTGGGTGATGGTGGCACTAGGGAGCTCAGCCTGGGCCTCCACAACGTCCTGTCATGCTCTGCTGCATGTCGGCAACTCTAGGGCCTCCTGAGTAAGGGGGCCCCAGGAATCCCGGGCAGGCCTCACCTGCTTCCTGTTGTGCATCTCACTTCCTGTTTGACGGACCTCTGTAGAGGCCAGAAAGGAACATGAAAACCCACTTCCTAAGGCAGGGGCAGAGGGAAACAGCTGGAGAGAAACCCAGTGCTGGGGGATACACGGGCCCATTCCCTTGACCGCTCATGGCATCCCACCCTCAATGCCAGGAGCATCCACTCTGGAGCCCAGAGACACAGAAGATCTCAGAAAGGGTTCCTACAGGGTAAGTAGGGAAGGAGAAAAGTGCTTTCTAGGTAGCAGCAATGACCTGTGCAGAGGCACAGAGGTAAGTGGATGGGGGCACTGGGGACAAGAGGAAGGGGACAGGGACTGGTGGTTGGTGTGCGGGATCTCAGAGGCTTTGGGAGTCTGAACAGCTCCCACAGGCAGCAGAGACCCCACAGAAGTCTGTTAGGCTCGAATTTGTCTCTTCCCGCTGCTGTGGGTGAGGTTGATACAAAGATGGACCCGACTGCCACTCTTTCTGGCTGTGCCATCAAGTTCCAAGCTATGGAGAAGGTTGTAGTTCAGAAACTAGGGCCTGTGCCCTGGGGGCAGCTGTGTCTGTTTCTAGATCCTGGGGGTCACTGGAGAGGGCTGGGCAGCGCTGAGGCTGAAGTGGCTCTGTGGTCACTCTTCCCCACCCCCCCTTCAGGTTGGGACACTAGCTTCCCTGGGCCCTTCTCCCTTCCCTTAATCTATAACCCCTCCAGGTAGGCCCTGGCTGCACTGGCAGCTGTGACAAAGCACATCTCCCTCCCCACTGCTCCCCCAAATTCAGTTTGGCAAGGCCCAGCCTCCCAGAGGTCCTCACATCAGCATCATGGCAGACAACAAGAAATAAGAATAATGGTAGCTGGCTCTTGTGGACACCGCGCCAGCCTCTGAGCGGAGCCCTTTGCTTATTATCCCCTCTGATCCTCGCAGCGGGGAGGGGAGGCTCTCCTGGAGGCTCTTGCCTAGAAGCTGCTGCCCTCTGGCAGGACCTTGCTGCTGCTTCTGCTCCAAGCACCCCAGACCCACGGACTCCAGCGTTCCATCCCAGTGGGCCCAGCAGCCTCAGCATCCCGCACCCCCCACCCCGAACCTGATAGACATGCAAATGCCCAGGCTGCACCCCACACCTGCTGGATCATCAGACAGTCTGGGTGGGGCCCAGCAATCTGGGTGTCACAGCCCTCCAGGAGGTTCTTCTAATGCTCTCAACTTGAGGTTCTAACACGCAAGCTGAGAATGGCTGGTCTATATCATTTTGGGCCTTTGCCAAAGGCCCCGACCGTCTTGCTCAGGACTCTGAGCTCCTCAGGGGTCCATCTGACTGTCTTGGTGTCCTGCCCATAGCACCAGGCTGGCCCTGCAGAGGTTCTCTGACTGGATTTTCTCCTTCTGACACTCAGCCTGAGCCTGAGTCTTCTGGTGGCAACAGGCTCAGGTCCCCTGCTTCCAGCCAGCAAGCCCTGCCCACGGCCCCCATTGCTCCTGTCTAGTCACCAGACTATTCCTCTGGAGATTTCCTATTGAAGTCCCTGGGGCTGAACCCGGCGGGGGTGGGGGGAACACATCCTGCCCACCCCTGGCATCCATCCTTCACGTGGAGGTGGAGATGGTGGGATCTGGCTGTGGGAGTACGTGCTTGGAAGCCCATTCCCACGGTGGGAATGCAGCTGAGGGGCCCCACAAGACCAAACATCACCACCGCCTTCCTTAGAAAATGCCTTAGGGCCCTGCTCATTGCAAGTACTTTTTTAGTTTATTTTTAGTAACTTTTCATAAGTTGTCCTTGGGGAGGGTTGGGAGATGGGATAAGAAACCAGGATTGAAGGAATGGTCAGACGAGTGGGGTTTCAGCTTTGAAAAGGGTTCAGTGGGAAGAGGTGAGGGAAGCAGAGGAGTGAGGCTTTCAGGTAAGAGCACCTTGGCAGAGCCCCAGTGAGAGGCTGGCTGTGGGGGATATTCACTGCCCGAGGGTGCTGGGTGGAGGGAGGGCTGAGATCCCCAAGCCTGACGCCCTGGGGCTAAGATATGTCTGTAGGAGGGAAGGGGAGATCTTTCTCAGCCCAAAGAGCAGTCTGTGCAGCAACTTCTGCACTTGGGGGGAGGGGCCGTGCAGAAGGAGTACTTTTTAACAATTCATGTTTTACTGCTGTGAAGGGACTTGCCCGAGGGCCACACAGCTAGGGAGTGGCAGTGTGGAATCCAAACGCTGGCAGTCTGGCCCCAGAGTCCCTCGGCTTACCTGTGTGTCCTTAAAGGATGTCCATGGGTCAGCATGTCGGGGTGGGGTGGTGGGGATGAAGGTACTTCCCAAAGTAGAATGGAAACATCCCCCTATTTTCTAGGGTGGGCTGCAGGCACTCGGCTTTGGGGGAGATGAAACCCCCGGCCTGACATAGAGGAAAGGAAACCTTTTCTTAGTGCTGATGATTTGGATAATCAAGGCTCTTACTGATCTGCTCTCTTGGGACACAGTGAAAAATATTACCCATCACACAGTCACAACGTTTGATTCATTTTTCACTCAGAAGTGCAGTCTCTCAGCCAGTTTATCAAGCACCAGGTTCTGTATTAAGCTTGTGCTTAAACGGAAGATTCTTGTAGACTCAGTCCTATGGAGGGGGTGCCCTTAGACCTGATGGGGGTGCTGAGTTCTTAACATGTTTTATGAGTACTTCCTAGGTGCTGGGACATTGAAGGAATGGTCCCTGACTCCCGGAAGCTTTGTCAGCAAAGTGGAGTAAAGATTTAGGGAACAATTAAACACAAATGTATATAGTTCAGTCATCTTATCCTAGGGCTTTGAGTGCATTTTAAATAAAACCTGTGTTGCCCTTGTCCTACGCCTATACCCACTTTTTCTCCAGAGGGGAAGCCCTACTATGTGCTGGGTGCTTTGTGAATGAGGGCATCTCATCAGCACAGCCTGTGAGGCAGACACTGGTGCTCTGTTCCCAGCCCAGCAAAGGGAAGTGGCTTATCTCCTGGCCAGGGACAGGATGGGCAGCCAGGTTCCCATGCTCTTTGCCCTGCCTTCCTGGCAGGAGCCCTCATGGCCCTTCATGGACAGGCAGTCACGCTGCCCGGCTACCTCAGAGGAGCGGAGAGGTTTCTTCTCTGACGATTACAGGGTCCGGAGAGGGCAGCCCAGGGTGGTAGACAGATGGACAAGACGCACTTCTGCACACCAGTAACTCTCAGGAGCAGCGCCCTCTGCACACTCGCACTCACACTTTCGGGCACATGCCTATCTCCCCACATGCAGCAGCGCTGGCTTCTGCAAAGTCTTCTTTGTAAAGGGAGAGGGTGAGCAGGGGCTGGCGGCAGTTATGTCCTTTCCCCATTGATGGAGATTAATGTTACTTGAACACCAGTGGGACAACTCACGGTCTGCTGTCCCCGCCTCCCCCCGCCCCCCCCCCCAACACATACATACACACACTCTGGGGCTGACAGCTATTTCCTCCCTCAGCCTCACTCCTCTGCCTTGTCCTCGGTGCCTCTTGTTTAGCCACTGCCAAGAGCTGACTGCCTCCAGGGCTTGAATCCTGTGCTCTCTCTGTGCCCAGGTAAGGATGTGGTGGCCCAGGGGCTGGGCAGCCTTAGTGCCCTCTCTTGACCCATGAGAGAAGGCACAATTTCACCAGGGGAGAGGACTGATTACAGCAGATGGCAGAGGGTTGGGTTTACCAAAGACTGGAGGGGACCTGCTGCTCAGAGTTGGGAAGGATTACATTTTCTGAGGCATCACTAGGTGACAGGTACAATGGCAAACCATTTAAGCCTCTCATTCCACACTCGCAAGCAATCTGGGCAGGATGATTACACGGCAGTCTTAGGGTAACTGACCCAGATCACCCAGCCAGGAAGTCGACGATCTGGGATTCAAACCCAGGTCTCTGATTCCAAAGGCTTGCGTTCTCTGCCCCCAGCCCCCTGCCAATACAGGGCCCTAGCTGCTGGGCTCCCTCAGAACCCTGGGAGGCTGGGGGCTGACTCCCTGCAGCCAGAGGACCAAGCTGGATGGGCCTCCAGGGTGCAGCAAGGCTGTGCTCACTGAGCATCCCCACTGGACTTGGACAAGCAGCTGCTGATCTGTAGGGGACGTTTCAGTGCAGAGAGGGGATGGCACGCGTCTATCTGCTGGGACTGGAGTACCAGCTCCATACCAGCTCCATCACTGCTACTGAAGGATGTTGGGCAAGTTGCTGTGCTTCTCCAAGTCTCAGTTTCCTCTTCTGAAAAGTGGGGTGTCATAGGTCATTGCGAGTATGATTGCCCGGCAAACTCTAACGCATTCTCAGGAAGCATGGGCCCAACTGCTCCCCGCCCACCTGGAGAGCCCCAGCTCCAAAGGGCTTATCTGCCAGGAAAATTCTAGTTTGATATTCTGGAACCTCACCCTACAAAGGAACCTGGTTTCTGGAGAAGTGCTTCCCTTGGAAAGACAAATACTGAGGACATCCTCCACACACACCTTTCCTTCTCTTCTTCCTCCAGCATCTCTTACTTGGAGCAGAGGGAGAGAAAAAAGAACAGGCTGAGTGCTAAATTGTTGCTCCTCTACATGTCTGTGCTGTTTGGGTGGCTTTGGGCAAGTTATTTAAATACTTGAGTCTCAGTTTTCTCATCTGCAAAAGGGGATGGAGAGAAGTACTGGCAACCTTTTGTGTAGAGCTGTGAGCGAGAGCACCTGTGTCAGGGACCTAGCACAGCACTGGCGCGCCACGGGGGCCCAGGACAACCTGCGTTCCCCACACCTGCTACCCATCCCCTAGCTCCTCAGCCCTCTCCAATGTCAATCAGCTTCACATCCGATGGTCTCGGGTTCTTGATGAGGCTGTGGGTGTGCACATCTGGGGCATCTGCACATCTGCCAGAAGCTGGTTTCTCTAGTGCTTATCTGAGTAGTTGCTCCATTAATATCTGTTGAATGAGTGCCTGAGTGAGTGAATGAATGAATGAACGAACGGGCTGGGTTTCCTGGGGCAGGCAGAACAGCAGTGGCTTCTACCTGGCAGGGGAGAGGTCTTTTGGCCCCACTAGACCTCCAGAGTCCCAATCTGGTAGTTCCTTCTGCCCAGTTCTCTCCCCACTCTTATCTTATTTCCTCTCCAATTATCAGAGGAGGGGCTGGTTCCATTGTTTGCAGTTAACACACCCAACCAGCTACCACGGTGGCAACAAAGGGCCGCAAAGAGTATCTGTGGAGAGGCAAGGTCTGGGGTTGCTGTGGGTGGGGGAGGAGGTGTCCCTGAAAGGCACAGACTTTCATCCCCCAGGCCAGCTGAACCCTCCTGCCCTTTGGGTGGGGCCTCCATTGTGCTTCAGCTCACTGGGAACTGGGAAAAGGAGTCCTGCATGGCGTGACTTTGTTCCTCTTTCTCCATGTGACCTTAGGCTATCTGCTTAACAATCGCACTGACAAGATGTAGCTTACTGTGTGCCAGACTTTTTTCTAAATGCTTATATATATGTCTTTTAATTCTCTCAACAACCCTCTGAGGCTAGGTCCATGTTGCAGAGGAGGAAACAGGCTCAGGATGGTTCAATGGCTTGTCCAGTGCTGCACAGTGAGGAGGCTGGGGAGCTGGGATGTTATTCCCCTTCACTCAACTTTACTGATCCCCAGGGGCTTCATCCCTAACAGGAGAGGGGACAGACTCCCCTCTGCTGGCTAGGGTTCCCTCTTGCCCCTGCACGGCTCACCTCGGTCCCTCCTTCTCTCCATCGCAGCGCCTGCCATGTTGGCCAACGTCACCATGAAGCCGCTCTGCCCCCTCCTGGAGCAGATGAGCCACCTCCAAAGCCACCGCAACTCCAGCATCCGCTACATCGACCATGCGTCGGTGGTGCTGCACGGGCTGGCCTCACTGCTGGGCCTGGTGGAGAACGGACTCATCCTCTTCGTGGTGGGCTGCCGCATGCGCCAGACTGTGGTCACCACGTGGGTGCTGCACCTGGCGCTGTCCGACCTGCTGGCCACCGCCTCCCTGCCATTCTTCACCTACTTCTTGGCCGTGGGCCACTCATGGGAGCTGGGCACCACCTTCTGCAAGCTGCACTCCTCCATCTTCTTCCTCAACATGTTTGCCAGTGGCTTCCTGCTCAGCGCCATCAGCCTGGACCGCTGCCTGCAGGTGGTGCGGCCCGTGTGGGCGCAGAACCATCGCACGGTGGCCGCGGCCCACAAGGTCTGCCTGGCTCTCTGGGCCCTGGCCACGCTCAACACCGTGCCCTACTTCGTGTTCCGAGACACCATCCCGCGGCGGGACGGGCGTATCATGTGCTACTACAACGTGCTGCTCCTCAACCCTGGGTCCGACCTCGACGCTACGTGCAACTCGCGCCAGATGGCCCTGGCCGTCAGCAAGTTTCTGCTGGCCTTCCTGGTGCCGCTGGCCATCATCGCCTCCAGCCACGCGGCCGTGAGCGCGCAGCTGCGCCACCGCGGCCGCCCGCGGACCGGCCGCTTCGTGCGCCTGGTGACGGCCGTGGTGGCGGCCTTCGCGCTCTGCTGGGGGCCCTACCACGTCTTCAGCCTGCTTGAGGCGCGCTCGCACAGAGACGTGACGCTGCGGCCGCTCGTGTGGCGTGGGCTGCCCTTCGTCACCAGCCTAGCCTTCATCAACAGCGTGATCAACCCGCTGCTCTACGTGTTCACCTGCCCCGACGTGCTGCGCAGGCTCCGGCACTCCCTGCGCAGCGTGCTGGAGAGCGTGCTGGTGGACGACAACGACCTGAGCACCGGCAGCAGCCGCCGCCGCCGCTCCTCCACTGCAGCCCCGGCCGCGTCCCGCCCGCTGCGGCCGCCGGGTCTGCTCGGCTGGCTGCCCGGCCGCCGCGCTGCTCCCCTAGCGATGGGCCAGGCGAGATCCCAGGACGAGAGGGGGCCCCTGAACCGGATGCTGAGCGCCACCTCTGGTTAGAGGCGCGGCCAGCATCGCCATTCTCCGCGGAAGGTAGAGGCGGGGCAGAGATCAAGCGCAAAAGCATCCTGAAGGCACCGTCGTTAAAATGTAGATGCCCGGCTCCAGCCTCGGAGATCTTAGTTGAAGGGCAGGACCCGGGGATCTGCATTTTAAAGAGCTCTGCGTGACTCAGTGAACCAAGCTAGAAACCGAATTTAAAGCAGTTTCCAAAAGCTTTGCAAATTTTACTGTGCTTGAGTCATCTAGAGATCCAGCTGGAATGCAGCTGATCCAGCAGGCGGAGCAGAGGCGCGCAGATCTGCTCCCAGGCGGCGGTGTCAGTGCTGCCCGCCCGCGGACGCACTTGAACAACCCGGGTTAAGACCCTAAGACTTCTCAAACTAGAGTAGTGGACCCCCAGGCACACGGGATGCATCTCCCTGGAGCTCACCATTACCAGAAGATGGCAGGGTGCGTGTGAGTGTGTGTGTGGGGTATTAAACCAGATGTATTTTTGGGGTAGAAAAGTGAAAGGTTTGGGGAACACTGTTCCAGTCTAACCTCTTCACTTTAGCCATTTTGCCAGGGTTTATCGAGCTAGATGCTTTATCCCACGTTCTTGAAGGGCAGGTTCTATTAGCCCCAATTTTTACCCATTATCAAAGTGAGGCACAGGGAGATAAAATATCTTTTCCAAAGTACAGGGTCTGCATGCTAACTATTAAGCATGCCTGTTCAATTACTATTTAGTAAGTGAAAGAACACTTTAACATTCCCAAGGTACTTAAGACAGTAACTGTGTGGGATCTCTACCCTTCTGGCCCAGCACTGCCCTGTGTCTACGAGGTGGAAAAAGCAAAGGGGTGCCATGGTCAAATGCTGGGGAAACCTGGGCTAATCATAGTGCAATGGGCATCTTTATTGAAGGTCCTCAGTCTTTAGTACCGCGTTTCCCTGAAAACAAGACCTAGCCGGACAATCAGCTCTAATGCGTCTTTTGGAGCAAAAATTAATGTAAGACAGGTCTTATTTTACTATAATAAAGTAAATTATAGTAAAATAAGACCAGGTCTCATATAATAGCGGGTCTTATGTTAATTTCTGCTCCAAAAGACGCATTAGAGCTGATTGTCCGGCTAGGTCTTGTTTTCGGGGAAACAGGGTATTTGAATGTGCATGGCAGCTGCCAAGATCACAGTACATGACATCGCCTAGCTAATCTGACACCTGTGCGTGCCCTGTGGGCTGTCCATCCCAAGATCTTTGGAGCACCCACCTCCTGACCATACAGGCTAGGCAGCTGTCACTCCCATTTGTAGACGTGAAGGGTAACTTGTATTTGTCACTGCACGTCCACTGCACCATGTCTATTTCCTCTACCCGCCATGGACTTGAGGACAGACTGATGTATTTGCTCTGCATCCCAGGGCCTGGGGCAGGGTTGGTGCCAGTAAACGTTTGGTGGATGAAAAATGAGGGGAAGAGCCAGGATCTTGGGATCTTGGTCCAGTTCTTGTGCCAGCCCCAGGCTAAGGTCCCTGAAGGCTGGGCTGGTGACCTTACTGTTTACTCCCAGTGGCAAGTGTGGCCTGGCCCACAGCAAGTTCCCAGCAAACTGAACAGTAGATGTATGGCTGACGGAACAGATGTCCCATTGTAACACCTCCTCCAGGTTCCCTCCCACCCTCCCCTGCTTTACTCATAGCACTTTCACCATCTGACACACAATATATTTTACTCGCTTATTATGTTTTCTCCATCAGAATGAAAGCTCCTTGAGGACAGGAATTTTTGTCTGTTGTCTATATTCCCTGGTACCTAGAACTATGCCTGTACACAGCAGGCATTTAATAAATACTTTGTTGAAGACTAACTGGGCACGAGTTAATCAGATCTTTGGGGCTTCTGCAGAGTCTCGTACAGGAAGGAGGGTGCTAGAGAGGAACTCTGCTCCCTGTAACCTCCCCATTTTTCTCTTTCAATGTTGAAAAGTGGGGTGGAGCTGGATTCAGTTTGCTGGGTGATGGGGTCAGTGGGGTACAGAGGTACCCAAAACAGCCCCTGGGAAGATGTGGGTAGCTGGATTCCTGACTGCCAGCCTCCTGGCCTGGGCTAGATGCAGGACCTTGAGAGAACATACACATTTTGGGGAGTCACCAGCTCCCTGAGGAACCAGAAGAATTCACTCTCCTTGCTTTGAAGGCACTTGGAGAAGGAGAAGGGGACAGGAGGGAGCTGAACCTCTTCCCAGCCCCCAGGCTTTGCCAGGTCCCAGGCTCCCTCTGGGCTTCTGTCCCACAAAGACCTGCCCCAGACCCCTCAAAGGCTCAGAGCCCCATCAGAGGTGGGGTCCCTGTTTTGGAGTCAGAGTTGGGAGTGGCGGGCCCACCAGAGGTGTGTGACCAGTGGCCCGAGAGGTGCCGTGTCCGACAGGGTGGTTGGCTACAGGAGGCCTCTGGGCTGTCCTGAGCTCAGACCTTGGCGGCCGGCCGCTGGGGTGGCTGCTTCTGTAGCAGTGCCAGGGTGTCCCGCTTCTCGATGGAGCGCAGCTGCTTCTTCTTCGCCCGCTTGAGCTTGGCGGGGTTTCGGATCTGGGGGGCGGGGGTGAGGGGAGGACATTAGTGTGGCTGGAGTGTCAGGAAAAGGGAGGCCTGGAATCGCAGCAGGAGAGTGGGTGCTGAGGCACCGCGAACGCAACACCCAGCCCCCCAGGCACGGCAACACTCACCACTTGGACAATCTCTGCCTTGCGTTCGTTTTCCAGGCGGCGTTTCAGGTTCTCGGCTCGGCGCTGCTTCTTCTCCTGGAACGCACAGGGGAAGGGGCTGTGGGTCTGGGAGCCGAGGCAGCCCTGGTCGCTCAGGCCCCAGAGAAGTGAGAACTGGCAGAATTCCCAGAGGGGAGGGGAAGCGCCTCTCAGCCTGGGTCTAGGTCGTTCTTGGCGGTACGTGGGTAGAGGGCCAGGCAGGAACAATCCCTTTGCCCATGGGACCAGAAACCCACCATGGTGGGAAGGTCCTGACTCCACCTGAGAAGGTGGGCACCTGGGCAGGCAGCTGAGGACAGGGCCTTAGACGGGACTGGGGGAGGGGGTGCTTAGACACAGGTGGCTCCCCACCTAGACACTCAGGCACATGCAGACAGCGGGCCCTGGCACGGGCCCCTCCTCAACTGCCAGGGTTCCCTCATTCCCACCCTGTCAGTCTGCCTCTCTCTCCCTGAAGCCCATGTGCCCTGAGAACACAAGGCTGGGGGTGAGGACTGGGCAGGGTGGAGGCTGCAGAGAAGAGGCTCTGGTTCAAATCCTGACTCTGCTCCTTCCTAAACGCGTGACCTTGGCGGAGTCGTTTAATCGCTGTGTGCCTCAGCTCCATGTTTAAAGTGAAGACACTGACATCAGCTGGCTTTGAGGAAGAAATGAATGAATGCACGTACAGTGCTTGGACGTACCCGGTCATGGGAACACTTAGAACATGAATCTAGATGGAATCTGTCTTGGGAATGGGAAGCCCAGGGATCTCTGGCTTTGCCGACTGCTGTCCCTGGTGAGGCCAGGGTGGGATGTGGGTGCTGAGGTTGCTGCATGGGCAGGGGCCCTTCTTGGCTTTGGTAACTCAGGGGAGCAGGGGTAGCCTGGGCCCCTGGGAAGAAAGGAGAAGTGAGACTTGGGCTCCGGAGTCAGGGGAAGGTCTGGGTTGGGGGCCGTGATAAGGCTGTCTTGCTCAAGACGGAGTCGGGGCCACATAGGAAGTGAGATAGTCTCAGCACATGGCAGCAGCCACACCTTCTCTAGGACCTCGACCATAGGCTGAGCTGGGCGACTCAAAGCAGGGAAGAGATGACCGAGTGACTAGCCCAGTCCTTCCCTCCGTGGCCAGGCTGGGGCCACAGGCTGGGGCGAGGTGTTTGACTCCTCCTGTGCTCCCGGGATTGCTAGGCGGATGACGTCTCCCTGACAACCCGGTGCTGGTGGGCGATCACTGGCCGACACCTTGCTTTCTCTGCGTGGCCTGCTGGGGCTTCCTAGAGACTGAAGAGGTGGGCATGAGCCTCTCACGGGGTATTTCTGGCCCTGGGATGAGCGTCAGGGAGAAAACTGGAGGAAAGTGCGGGCATCCTCTTTGCTGATGTGTGGGACCACCTCTTGGAGAATGACAGAAACAATCGAAGCCTCTCCCCCCTGAGCAGGGACCCCCGAGCCGACTTTGCTGAATGCTCCTATCACCAGTGGGGGCCACTGGGGGCTCCGCCCTGGGCCTCCTCCCCATCCTTGAGCCTCCTACAGAGCCCTGGCCTAAACTGCATGTTCCACTGACTGCCTACCCTGTGGTCCCAGGTTGCACTTCTGCTTCTGGCCAGGCTCCCTGCCTCCCTGGGACCCTCAGGCGTGAGAAAGACTCTTCGCCAAGTCAGCCTCCCCCTGGGCACCTGTGCGAGCGTCCCCCTCCCGCCAGGCCTGTGACAGTAGACTGGCTCAGCCCGAACTCCAGCCTCAGCCTGGAGGGCCGGCCCCTCACCTGCCGCCGCCTCTCCTTCTCCTCCTCCAGGTGCCGGGCAAAGGCCTTGGCCAGCTTCCTCTCCTGCCGTTCCTTCATCTTCCGCTGCCAGGATGTGCGCAGGGGCTTGTCCTGAACCATTTGGGAGAACCTGGATGGGGGAGAGGGGATACTCATGGATTCTGTGGGACGCACCGGTGCCCTCTCCTCTCAGCTCCAGGCTCTGAGCCTTCTTCCCCTGAACCCAGTGAGAATCACCTCCCCACCTGCTGGCATGCTGGACAGTTGACCCTCCAGGTCTGCAGAGACTCGGGGCAGGAAAGGGGCCTGAACATGCTGGCTGCCATTTCTTACGTGCCTCTGAGGTGGGGATCTCTTGCTCTCTCCATTTTACAGAGGAGCAAACCAAGGCTCTGAGAGGTTAAATAACTGCCCAAGGTCACCTTGTTCCCAAGTCCCTGTTTGTGACCACAGAGTCCAGGCCACACAGCCTCTGCCACAAAGCTGCTCTTCCCCAAGCGCAGTCGGCCAGGGCCTGAGTGCCTCTGGAGATGGGGCTCACTCCCGATTGGGGGGCTGTGAACGGCTACAGGTCTCTTAATGATTCAGCATGTCTCTCCCCAGTAGGGAAATGTGAAAATGGAGTGGGCACTGGAGGTTATCAGGGGAAGTCTTGATTTCCGTAAGTGTGGTAGTGACATTTTAGTCATGGGAGAAAGGAGATGATCTGTGAGAACACACACTGCAAGGAGTACAGGTGCAATGACACGCCTCGGACGTGCGTGAAATATTCCAGAAAAGAAAACAACGTCAGGGAGCAAGTTGAGGCTCGACCAGTAAAATGTTGAGGACTATGGAAGCTGGTGATGAGAACGTGGGGTTCATTAAACTGCGCTCCCCTCAGCTGTACGTCTTTCTCCTGAACTCTAGGCCTGTTTGGGTGTCCCGTGGGCCTTTTCTCCTTAGCAGATCCTCTCATAGTGGCCTTTTTGCCTCCTCCAATATCTTAACTTGCGAAAGAGTTCCGGTTCATCCACGTCCATTACATGGTGCCCTGAACTGTCACAGCAGGTCAGCGGTCCTGCCCCAGCCTCTGAAGGCTGTGACGCTTCCAGGGCAGAGCCCACTCCCATCCACCGGGAAGGGTCGATATGGCTGTCTTCTCCTCTTCTTGCTTCACAGGAGTCTGGCACACACAGCTGGATTTGACCCTACACCTGTCCGTCTTCAGGCTGATTCTGCTCTCCCTCCCCCCACTCTGCCTGCCTGAGCTCAGCACACCCCCGCACTGTTCCTTCTCCCTGTCGCCAAGGGCCTGCTGCGCAAGACCTAGCCTCTGAAGCACAGAAGAATGAGGCTGCAGCATGACCTTCCTCCCTGCCCCAACTGGGGTCCGAGAAACCCAAATGGACCAGGCAGTGGCGACCTGGACAGAGCCACAGGACACAAAGCTGCATCTTTCTGGAGCAGCACTGCCAAGCACAACTTTCTGTAATGGTAGAACTGTTCACATTGTTGCTGCCCAATAAGGAAGCCACTAGTTACATGGCTGCTGAGCACTGGAAATGTGGTTGGTGTGACTGAGGAACTGAACTTTTAACTTCATTTAATTTTAATCAACTTAAATGGAAATAGCCACATGTGTTGGTGGCGAAGGTATTGGGCAGTGCCGTTCCAGAGCATCGATTTTACTTGGAGATTGGAGGAATATAGGCCTGGGTTCCAAGGCCCGAATCCACCTGTGTGACCTTGGGCAAGGCAGCCTCTCAGCACCTTCCCATGTCACATGGAGATGAGAATCATTCTCATCCCAAAGGACAGTGTGAGGATTAATCGAGACTTGGCATGAGAATCACTTAGCACAGTGCACTGCACATAGCAGGTGTTCAATAAACACCACCCTTCAGAGAAGGGAGCCGGCAAACCCAAGGTGGCATTTGGCATGAGCATGGAAGGTGGGGCTGCAGCCAGGCCTTTCCGGCTGTGACTACCTCTATAGCCCCCCCTTTGCTGGGACAACTCCACTGTCTCTGGGCTCATTCACCAAAGATCACAAACATCAATTCGATGGCCCTTTGGCCCTTATCCACAAGACCTGCCTGAAGCTTCTGAAGGTGTTTTAATTCTACTGCAACAGCTTCTGCTTTCACACAGGACCTCCTATGGTCTGTTCACCCGTTTCTCTGCAGAGCCTTGGCTTCCTCATATGTAAAGTGAGGATAAACCTGCTGGTTCATAGGGCTGATGTGCAGATTAAACCCCGTGATGCATGTTGGTCCCTCTGTCTGAAAGGCCACCCCCTGGCCAAGGCCTACTGAAGTGCTTAGCAGTGTCCTGTATACTCAGTCAGTGCTGGGAATACTTTTTATCACGAAGGCAAATAACTGTAACAGATAATAGTGGGTGAAGACCTCACTGCTTTTTATCAAGTCACAGCTGGTTTACTTGCTTCTGCCTCCCTCACTGGCGAAGGCAGACAAAGGCAAATGGCTGTTGAATGAATACACAAATGAGGTTCTTTGGAGAGATGCAGAGACCCTGAAGAGAAAAGCAGCACAGAAATAACCATGCTCTCCCGGCCCGGGTCCCAGGGCATTTTACCACACTCTGATTATAATTACCAGTTTGTGTGAGCTCTCTCCAACCTAGGGGCGTCTCCAGGCTGCACCGGTGCCCCAATACCACAGAGAGCCCCCCCCCTGCCCAGCTGCCCCCCCATTTCACCTCTTCTTGGAGCGGTCCTTCCACACCCGCCCCGATTTGGGCTTTCCCTTCGGGATTATAAGAACCTCCATCTCCTCCTTCAATTTCTTGGGCGCTGGGGCCTGGTCTGAAGATCCTTTGCGCTTCTTTGGCCCTAGGCCGTCTCTCCCCGGCTCCCCGGCGGGAGGTGGCTTGCTCGGCTCGCGCTGACCCCGAGGGGAGCCGGATGACTGGGGTGTCAGCTCCTGTAGTGGCGGCGAGGGCTCCGGACCTGGGGCTCGCTGGGCCGGGTAAGGTTCTGGTGCTCCCGGGCCCGGCTGCAACTGGTGTCCGGGAGACTCCGGCGCTCGCGCCTCCTTACTGTGGGCCAACTCCGCGTCCGGTTCTTCACGCCTCTGGAAGAACTGTGGTGACTCCCCACTTGGCTTTAGCTGACGTCGGAGGGATTCAGGACTCAACGCCTCCTGTCTTCGGGGCGCCTCCAGGCCTGGATGTTGCTGACTCTGGGGGGGCCCTGAGCCCGGATCTGGGTCCCTGCGGGGGGACCCCAGGCCTGCCCCCTGCTGTAGGCTGGGTGATCCCGGGAATGTCCCCGGCTGACGTCTGGGGGATCCCGGGCCGGGTTGCCGCGCACTCCGAGGAGACTCGGGCTCCCTCGTTTCTTCTGGGTTCAACTCAAACTCCACAAGGACCCGTCTCGCCCGCAAAACTGAGGTGGGAGGATCGGTGGATTCAGGCTTTAGGCCTTCCAGCCGCCGGCTGCGCCTCCGCGGTGTATCCATGGCCCAACCTGAAACTTTCCCGAACCCGAGACCACGTGCGGCGTCCGGGGCAACTGGCGCTGTGCTATGACGTCAGCGTCCGCCACGTTGGTGCCGGGCAGGAGCGGCTATTGCCAGGGCAGCCATGTTGGTGATGGGCAGAGAGGCGGGGTTGGTGGCCCGAGGGGCTGGGCTTCATATGCGCGTGCGCAAAGCGCTGTGGTGCATTTGCTTGGGATTGATGAGCGAACGAAGCCTAGCTTGAGATCCCGGTTTACCTTTCCTGCAGTTTCCTGGGGAAAAGATCGTGCAGGGAAGGGAAAGGGGACCCATTTCCTGGAGAAAAGAGGATTGAGAAAAGATCCATGGAGCCCGTAGGCAAGCAAGGCTGGATGAAAACTTGGCCACTCCTGTGTAGTAGGGCAGGGGTCCCACCCTCTTTGGGCCTCAGTTTTTTCACGTGTAATATGGGTGATTTTGCACTAGTTTAATGTATCTAAAATGACCCTGTCTGAGTACTCCTAACTGCCAAAGTATTACCTGGAGGATCCTGGAGGTGGGGAAGTCCGGAGTTACCAGCAGAGTTACCGGTTAAATGTTCATACCTTTGCCTTCTTTTCTCCCACCCTGTGCTTAAGTATCAAATCTATGATTCGCCCTTTTCAATCAATATTTCCAACATTGACGCATGAAGTTGAGGTACCAGTAAGATGTATCACCTTTGTCCTGGCACACCTGGGCCCTCAGCCACACTGCATACCCTCTCCGGTGCCCCTTTGCCCCAGTTCTAGAGACAAATTGGATGGTCTCTGAGCTTCCTGTCAGCTGAGACTGTGGTCTTTGCCCCAGTGTGTGAACCTGTCTTCTCCCCTCCTTTGCGTGAGACCCAGGTAGGACTTCGAGTCATTCCCAGCATGAGTCTTTCTTAGGAAGAACATCTTGGAAGTTGCCCAACTGTATCCCAGCTCCAGTGTTATTCTTAGAACTGCCTGGGGATGATCCTCTGGGATCCCAGGGCTCCTGTCCTGCTGTCCCAGTGGCTTCTTTTAGAAAACATTGTTTCTCCAGCAGAGAGGTTGTGAGAGGGCCTGGGAAACTGTCCAAGGATGCTCAGGAGTCAGAGGAGAAAGGTCAGGGCAGACATGTGAGGCCTCAGCACTGAGCATAGCCCCCACCTGCTCAGTCACTCTGCAGTGTCAGGTAGAGCTCAGCCTGTCTTGACTGTGGATCAAGGAGGAGGTAAGGAGGTTCCAGACAAAGGTTCCTGGAGGATGGAAAAGTGGACTGAGAAGCCCTTAACACATCTCACTCCTTGGCTGGTGCCATGTAGCATCCCCAATGCATCCTGATGAATTCAGCCTGTTGAAATCACCTCCCCAAAGGTAAGACGACGGCATGGGTTCTCCAATGTCCCTCCATGTCATCAGAAATAGCTGCACCCTTGGACTGTTGTCATGTGTTAGTCCCTGCCTTCCTGGCCCCTCTCAGAGGCTCCTTCTGCAGGCTCAGCGCCCTCATAATCCTGGGCCAAGGAACTCCCTGCAGGGAGGCTTCCCTCAGTCCCCTGCCCAGCAGCACGGCGCCCCACTGCAGAAGCAGCTCGGACTTGTCCTTGCCCAGCTCTTCCAGCCCCCAGCTCTTGGTTCCTTCAATTCCTGCACCTGCCTGGAGACCTGAGTGGCCTGCTCAGAACCAGGTCCAGTGTGCGTTACCAGGGCTATTGGAGGAGACCGTATGCCACCCCACTGCCACTGTCCTGTGTCAGGTCCCCTCAGCTTCCTGTTTCCTGAGCTCCTGTCCTCAGCTGGAGGGATGGCTCTCAAATGCTGAATGGATCATATCCCGGCCAGGCTTAAAGTACTGCAGAGGGTGATCTCAGGTCCCCGCCCGGGTAGTGTGAGAGAAAGATGTTTGACAGACATGGGCTCTGTGGGTACCTCTGGAATCATGTGTGGAGACCCTTTATCAAGCTAGGCATCAGGCGAACTGTGGCCCAGAACCCTCCACTCCCACCTGACCTGTTTGTCATTGTCATTATCAATAAGTGTGCAGGGCCCCAGAGGAGACCCCTGAATTTTTCAGAAAAGTCTGGTGTGGCAGTTGGGACTCTGTTCCCTCACACTCCTTTGCTTTCTCCCGCAAACATCCCAGCCTCCTTACTCTTGGGTGGGAGGATGCTGAGGGGGTTCTCGCAGTCCCCCAGAGGACCCAGCAGGATTGAGCCCCAGTTGCTTACGAAGGTAACCTGGTCATTCATGCATCCTCTTTTGGCATCTTCTCTGTCCCTGCCTCACTTTCTCACTGGTAGGTGCTCACTGAGGTCATTTGCTGAACAGACTATCTGCACTTAAATCCTTGTCTCAGTCAGCTCTGGAGGAACCCAGCCTAAAACACTGGGGCAAGCAATGATCGGGCCAGGTATTCTTCCAAGCACTCTATATGTACAGAGCCATGTAATCCTCATGACAACCCTGTGAGGCAGGTGCTGTTACTACTCCCATTTCACAGATAAAGAAACGGAGGCACAGAGAGGTTGGGACACTTGTAAAGGTCACACAGCAAATCAGTGGTGTGGGATCCTCACCTAGGCTGTCTGACTTCAGAGCCACAACCCTTAAGAGTAAATCTTCTGTTACCCAAGTAAGGAAACTGAGGCACAGAAAGGCGAAGGTGCTTGCCCAAAGTCACACAGCTCTATATCAAGGAGTCAGGAGTACGGTTCCAGAGCCGGCATACTTAGCTGCCTTGCATCTGCCCCTCACATGGGCCTCGCTCACCCTTCCTCACACTGACCCTGATCTGTATACTGGGAGCTGCTGGGTGCCATGTCGCCCCATGGGCTGGCCATGGCTCTCTGTGCATACACACTGGGCAGAGTGCTGAAGGATTATTTATGTAAACTGAGATCTGCTGAGAGATGACCAAAGATACAGATCAGGTGTTCTTCTCTGAGCCATTGATACTCCACCCAGTCAAGGGTGCTGCCGTTGAGAGGGTGTGACAGTCCCTAGATGTCAGGGGCACGCATCCCCGCAGCCCTCTGCTCAGGACCACGAGCCGAGAGAAGCAGAGAAAGGGTTGTGGCAGTCACCCGAGCACTAACTGAGCACTTCCTAAGTGCTGGGCCTCTCCTGGGTGCTCGTTTGATCCCCTGGAGTGTGGATGCAGGAGGGTGATGCCTGCACCAGGAGGGTGCTTGATAAGCATTTGCTAAACATGGGAATGGATGTTCATTATGACCCCCCAGGGCTGGATGAACAGCCCTGGTTTACCAACGAGGAAATCCGAGGCTGGGAGAGGTTGTGATTTGGTGCCTGGCGACTTAAGGAGAAGGTACCTGGTGCTAGGACAGCACTGGAGCTCAGGGCTTCCTGACTCCACATCCAAGCCCCTACTCTCACATCCGCCAAGCCTGGGGGCCGAGTATGTGTAAGGACTTGGCAACTGGGATGTCGCTGAGTGTGGCTGGAGTGAGGGCAGGACCTGATGAGGCAAAGACGTCACTGGGCTGGGGCTGAGCCTGGGCACACAGGTCCAGGCTGCCCTCTCCTCCACTCAGAGGTCTCTTAAGTATGTGAAGTCAGCTTTCCTGTAGCTTCCCCAGAATTGTCTTTTTTTTCTAGGCCCAACATCTCCTGCCCCTCCAGCTGGCCCTCCCACTCTTGGGAAAAGACACCAGTTCTCTACAACCCTTCCAGAACGTGGTGCGCAGAACTCCCTCAGGCACCCAGCTTGCCTGCCCCACAGAGAGCCAAGGGCATTTGTCACTTTCCTACTCCACCATTCCCATCCTCTTCCCGACAGTGAGCCATCAACTGACACCTTGAGTCTGGTTCCAGGTGCTGTCCCCCCCCCCCGCCCCCCCCCCCCATCCCAGTGATGAGCTGTTGATTTTTCTGGACAAGTGCCGGCTTTGTCATTGGCCTTGCTACATTTTGTTTTGACCTCGCTGGTGACCCAGCTCTCCTCCCTCAGTATTTGCTCCCCCTCCTCCTTTGCGTGCGTGAACCTTGAATCAGGCCCTGCCGAGAAATTGCAACAGGACCACATTATTATGTCAGTTCTTATCATGAGCACTTATCTCAGAGGTTCATCGTTTCTTTGTGTTCCCCAGCAGCTCACAATGAGTCTCAGATTCTCAAGAGGAGGGGCAGAGACCTCAGCAGAGGGGCGAGGGGAATGGATGGGAGTGGAACCTGGGGCCCCTGCTGTGAGACCTCCTCTCTGTCCCCAGAGAGCATCAGCAGGGGGCTGGGAAGGGACCTCTTTGCACAGCTCTTGTGTACCGTATACCTGCAGAGCTTATCTCCTGATCCGCTCACAGCATTTGCATGTTTTGCTAAAACAAGAAGAGGGCAGACCTGCTATCCCCAGGACGACAAGTCCACCTCCCCCTCCGCAGGCCCTGCCAGTCTCCACAGCACATTCCCCTGCCCCAGGCAGACCAGGGAAGGGGTGAGGGTGGGCTGGGGAATGAACACTTGGGCCAGGTAGGAGGTAGATACCCCAAGAAGGGGGACATGGCAGCTCACACCCCATCTCATCCTCATCCCAGTGTGTCAGATAGCAATGTTTCTCAAACTTTGGTGAGCATCAGAATCAGACAGAGGGCCCATTAGAACAGATTTCTGGGCCCCAAACCCAGAAATAATGATTCAGTAGGTCTGGGTGGGGCCGAGATTCTGCATTTCTAACAAGCACCTGGGTGATGCTACTGCTGGTCTGTCGCCTGCACTTCAAGGCACCGTGTCCTGCAGGACAGAATGCGTGATGCCTGAAGAGCTGCCCTGCTTCATCTGTGCACAGAGCAGGCGCTGAGTTCTCCCTACCGTTTATTTGTTCACCAAATATTTATTGGATGTTTCTTCTCTGAGAGGCACTAGGAGTACGGCAGGGAAAGGGGCTGTTGTGGCCCCTGCCTCAATGGCACTTATGTTGAAATACTTGAATCTCCAAACTGTCCTTTGAGGAAAGCTGGGCAGGAATTGTTTCCCCTATTTTACAGGTGAGGACACAGCATCGCCGAGAGGTTACGTGACCTCCTGAAAGTCACACAAATGTACAGTGGCAGAACTTGAACCCAGGACTTCTCAACTTGAGATCTGCCCGCCATCCACTTGTCGTGAGCCATCCTGGCTTCATGGGGTTGGGTTTCGATGGCAGAGCTACAGACTTTGGATGTGTGTCAGTGGGTGACAGCTGGGGGCTTCATTCTTACATATGGAAGGAGAGCTTGACAGACAAACAGGCACATCCCCACGCCCACACACCCAACTCTCAGTTCCTAAGACTACAGAGTTTCACAATGAGTCATTCCCCCTTCCTTCCTCTTGTTTGCTTATCCCTCCCCTCTCATTTCCTCTAACATCTGGATTCTCTACAGCTCTGGCCCTTCCAGTGTGGTATCTGCTCCAGCGAGGAATGTCTTCCCCAACCAATATGGCAGCCTCATCTCCATGGCAACCCTTGGAAACCTGTCCTTGGTGACCAAGGAGCAAAATATGAGGTCCCTTTTTAGAAGCAAGTTTGAGGGTGGAATCTGCTGCCCCTGTGGCTGGGGAACCTCTTTTCTCCATCTTCTCACCCTCCAGCAGTGGAGTAAAACCGGCCCTGAATCTGACTGAGCTGCTGAGATGAAGTTCCCCTGAGTCGACAGGCTTGCGTCTCTGTTCTTCCCAAGGAGCCTCAGGAACCTCGGGTTCCAGGTGGAAGACAGAGCAGCTGTCCCCAGAATCCACTGGATCAGCCAGGCTGCTGCTTGTGGCTCCCACACCCCAAGCCTTGCTCTGTCAAAGGACTGTTATGGAAACAAACAGATCGCTTCCCCCCAAAAGACCCTTCAGTGCTTACGGATTCAAAAGCATATCATTTATGGTAAATTTTACAGACATAAAAATTATAGCAATATTGATGAGAAGACATTTTATTGCAGTGGGTTAAAAAAAACAACAGCCCACAAAAACATACCAAGTCCACCTGAAGTTTAGATGATAGAGATTTGTCCAGAGTGGCTACCAAGCATGGAGGGTGTTTGCAGGTTTATCTCATTTAATTCTCATGGCCGCCCCCTGAGGAAGTTGATTCTGCTCTTTTTTAGAGGCGAAGGAGCTTGTCAACTCCTTGCCAGCAGAGAATTTGAATCCAGGACTCTGCCTCCAAAGTGCGTGCACCTTCACCCACCCTCTCTGCCTCTGTGTTTTAGGCATTTGACCTAAATCAAGAATAAGTCCTGATTTTCTATTCTTTAAAAATAAGGCACAAGGCAGACATTTCAGGGCATTAAGAGTGCCTTCCATACAAAGCAGGGGCTGATCAAAGGGTTATTCTGCTTTTTAAAATTTTCAGTTCAAATTAAAATATTACACAACAATAAGATACTATCACTCTCTGAGTGGTTTTAGCTCTGCCTGCGAGATGACTCAGGTTAGATCTAGATAGCCCCCTTTTTTGGAAATTAGACACAGAAGGTACAGGAGAGTGCATTTTCTAAAGTTGGCTGCAACAGTATCTCCTGTCCATGTTGTCTTCCTCCAGTGTGACCTTGACACCCCTTTCCTAGAGTAAGTGTGGGGTCTATGTTTCCCCACTCCTGAACCTGGATGGACCGTTGTGATTGCCTTGGCCAAAATGCTATGGCAGAACGGTTGCCACGTGACTTCAGAGGCTAGAGCATAAGAATGCCACGTGCTCCTGCCTGGCTTTCACAGGATGCTCACTCTTGGAACTCAGCTGCTATGCTGTGTGGAAGCCTAAGTCATCTCCTGTGGGGAGACCACGTGGAGACCAGTGAAAGTGTTCCAGCTGACAGCCCAGCTGAGGTCCCAGCCGACAACCCATGTCATCTACAAGGCATGAGTGAAGCAGATGCTTTCAGATGCTTCCAGATGACAGCCCCCACCTGTCAGGTCACTCCCAACTTTGAGTCTGCCTAGCAGAGGTTCCAGAAATCATGAGGCAGAGACAACCTCCTCACACTATGCCTGTCCAAGTTCTGTGCTATAGGATCTGTGAGCATAATGAAATGGTGGTTTCACATCACAAAGTTTGGGGGTTGTTACACAGCAAAAGTAACGGGAACAAAGGGTATTTGCTCATAATCAGGGGTCTGTCTCAAGGGAGAAAATCTTGTGGCATTTTTTGGGCACCCTTTTCTGGGGCAGATGTAATTTGCAGGGGTAATACCCAATCATGGCCCCATTATTTTATTAGAGGCAGTTTGGATGGGCAAACCCTTCCTTGTTCTTTAGTCCCCATATATTAATATATGCTACTTGTATAGTTCTTTATTATTTATTTTCCATTGACTAGAATGTCAGTTTCCTGTGGACAGGATTTGTTTTTTTCTGTTTTGTTTGTTACTGTGTTCCAGGAGCCCAGATTAGTGCTTGGTACTTAGTAGCTGCTCAATAAAAAAAATATTGAATGAATGAGTGAATGAAGAAACATCAAGTGAACACAGTTTTTGATAACGATTTCTCAAGAGAATTTTGTTAATGTTACCATGTTCTAGTTATTATGATAATGTAACATTATTCTCTGGACAATGGCAAGCTCAGTGTGGTGGGAATTGCTTGAGAATCACAGTAGAGAACAGAATAGAGATGAGCGTAACAGAGAATAGTTAAAAGAGGTAGGAGTTAATAGTTAAGAATAGTTTAGTCCCAACTTTTTCTTGAAGTAAAGAAAAAAAAAAAATCATCAAATGAATGATGAGTGGTAGGGGGACTTCAACTATATACTAAGGAGTTTGTTTAAGGAATTTGTTCCTGGACACTGGTTAAAGGACTTAGGATCAGTCAACAATATGAATCTATTCAATCAAGATTTCTTTGTTGCCCAGTGTACCCTGGGTGTCATGGGGTCCTCAAGCTGTGTTGAGTCCAATTAGAGAGACAAGACTGAAGTCTGTGAGGTGGCCAGTGCAATACGGAAAGCTAAGCCCAGTGGTAACACTGATAGGGTTTCACCAGCTGAGGTTCCTGAGGGTGAGAATGTCCAGGAGGACTTCCTGGAGGAGGCAGATCCAGGGGATTGAGAAACTGGCTAGGTGGGCAGCTTTCCCAGGTACTGATCCAGAGAGACACACTACAACACCACCGGGATTCATCAGAAATCTGCTGCCTGTTAACTCAGGTTTCCACCTGTAGGTTCTCAAATAGCTGGTGGAAAGGAAATCAGTGTCCCTTTCGCCAAAATACCCGTAAGTAGATAGGTAAATACTTAAGTAGGTAATACCCTTAAGAAGAAACAAAACCTTCTCCCGAGCACCAGCCATGTCTGTGGGATATTTTTGTGATATGCATTGTAAGTTGCTGCACCCACTGGCTCATCCAGCTGTGAGACCAGCCAACTGGCAACCCCTGGAGTGGGCATTGCTGGGCAGCCCACATTCTGAAACCAAATAATGCACAGCAGGGGCTGTGTCATGCAGGGTCTCTGGTTCCGCTCCCTGCACAAAAATGCAGGATATGGTGAGGCCAAAAAGGAACATCCACGGAGCCACAGATAGGGGAGTCAGACCACTATATTCTCACTGGCAGCTGGGCTGGCAACACAGGAAGCAGGAGCCACAGGATCTGCAATCCGCCATCCGCTTCTCTGCCAACTAACCTCACTTGCTAACTGCAATCCCTGCTAGCTCAGCCACAGCAGTTATATCAGTGGCCAATGGCTCACTGGTTACAGCTGACGGCCAACTAGCCACAGCTGATGGCCATCTACTACCTGAGCCAGCACCCGTCCACGTGAGACCGAGAGCCTGGAAACTGCTCTCTGGGACTCTGTCCCCACAGGCTGTTTACCAAGAACATATCTGCTAAGCCTTTACAATGTCTCCTCAAAGCTGTGTGGTTACAATGGACAACCACAGAGAGAATAGCAGTCACAGAGACTAAACCACACACACTTGAAGATACTGAGAATGAGACTCATTGGTACCCTGCAAGTCACCTCCGCCACTTTGTACCTGAGTGAATAACACTCTTCAGGCTTGAGGGAGAGACCCAGGAGAGGAAGACAATTCCGAATCAATTAGGGTTCTGTGTGGTGCACGGACACACCCCCATTGTGAACACAGAGGAAGAGGGTTGCAGTTTTTATTAACGGGTAAGTGATTTCTTTCCATCCTCACTAAGTGAACGTTAAACAAACATTGAAAGGTTATGAATTCAAAGAGTGCCAGATTTTCAGCCTGTCCTCAAAAGGGTGCCTAAGTGTTTCTGGCCCGCCATGCAGGCAGGATGATTTCTGTCAGGCCACATTGTCCTGTTGGTGAGAGAGGACAAATAATCCATGTGGAATAATTTTAGAACCTTCTAGAAGCCATGATTAGTGCCGGTGGTCAGGGTGACCACAACTGGAGGAATGGGTGTCAGTGGAAGAGCCCAGGAAGGCGCCAGCTTGGTGTCTCTGCCCTGTGAATTTCCTAGCTGTTCCCTACTTGACCAATTCTGTTCCATTCGGCAAATATTATCTTTCTGGGTGCAGCCTTGAGTGGAGCTGACCCCACTGGGACCAGCAACCTCAGCATGTGCCCAAGTTCTGTGCTTGATGCCACACTACCACCTGGTGGCCTTGTGGGGACAGAGTCCCAGAGAGCAGTTTCCAGGCGCTCGGCCTCACATGCGTGGAAAGGTGCTGGCTCGGGTAGTAAATGGCCATCAACTGTGACTGGATGGCCATCAGCTGTGGCTAGTTGGCTGTCAGCTGTAACCAGTGAGCCACTGGCCACTAATATAACTGCCGTGGCTACGCTAGCAGGAAAATGGGGGTGTCGTGCAGGGAGGCCTGCGGGGTCTCTGGTCCCGCTCCCCATACAAGAACGCAGGATATGGTGAGGCCAAAAAGGAACACCCACGGAGCCATAGGTAGGGGAGTCATATCACTATATTCTCTCTGGTGGCACTATACTCTCACTGGAGGCTGGATCCACACTGTCCGCAAACCGCCATCCACGCTTGCCAGCCCAGCCGCCATCTTCTTGCTAGCCCCATCCTTCTTTCTCTCTTCTCTCTGCTAGCATAGCCACAGCAGTTATATTGTGGCCAATGGCTCACTGGTTACAGCTGACGGCCAACTAGCCACAGCTGATGGCCATGCAATCACAGTTGGCCATTTACTACCTGAGCCAACACCTTTCTATGTGTGGCCGAGAGCCTGGAAACTTCTTTCTGGGGCTCTGCCCCCACACTCCACCCCTACAGGCTCTCGCCTCACAATCTACGCGACAAGCGTCTTCCGCGAGGGGACCTGTGCGAGGAGCCTGGAGGTGAATGCAATATCCTGGACATAGCCAGGCTCTCTGGGCACAGCCAGGGTTTCTCAGGGCACCACCAGTGCTTCTGGGCACGGCCAGACTTCCTGGACTTCTTAGGGTACCACCTGTCTTCCCGGACACAGCCAGGGTTTCTCAGGGCACCACCAGTACTCCTGGGCACAGCCAGACTTCCTGGACTTCTTAGGGTACCACCTGTCTTCCCGGACACAGCCAGGGTTTCTCAGGGCACCACCAGTACTCCTGGGCACAGCCAGACTTCCTGGACTTCTTAGGGTACCACTAGTTTCCCCGGGCACAGCTAGGATTTCTCAGGGCACTACCACTCTCTGTGGGCACAGCCACACTTCCTGGACACAGCCAGGGCTCTCAGGGCACTGCCACCCTCTGTGGGCACAGCCACACTTCCTGGACACAGCCAAGGCTCTCAGGGCACTGCTACTCTCTCTGGGAACAGCTCGACTTCCTGGGCACAGCCAGGGTATCTTCAGGGCTCAGCCAGACTTCCTGGACTCAGCCAGGGCTCTCAGGGCACTGCCACTCTCTCTGGGCACAGCCAGACTTCCTGGACTCAGCCAGGGCTTTCAGGGCACTGCCACAGCCACACTTCCTGGACACAGCCAGGGCTCTCAGGGCACTGCCACTCTCTCTGTGCCTCTCAGGGTACCCTGCTGGAACAACAGCGACTCACAATCAAGGTGCTTACATATTCTCAATGGCGGCCAGTCAAGAGACAAAAGCAAATATCCCCCAGTTCCACTAACAACAGTTCCCAAACAAACAGTCAAGCGGTCCATTAAATTAGGGATGGAAGGCAATTCCCCATAGTCCATAGTCATTCACCAGGGCTGTCCTGGGGGTGAGGGATGACCTTGACCTCACCCTCATCTCCCACGGAGGACTCAGCAAGCGTTACCTCCTGGGACTATAAGTCCTGCATCCGGGCTGCCTGAGCAGGAACTTCCCCGGCCCACAGGGCTGCAACGACCTCGCTCTCTCCGGCCTGTGCTGGTTGGGGAACCGTCCACATCTTTCCAGAGTCACACCACTATATTCTCTCTGGCGGCACTATACTCTCACTGGAGGCTGGATCCACACTGTCCGCAAACCGCCATCCACGCTTGCCAGCCCAGCCGCCATCTTCTTGCTAGCCCCATTCTTTCTCTCTTCTCTGCTAGCATAGCCACAGCAGTTATATTGTGGCCAATGGCTCACTGGTTACAGCTGACGGCCAACTAGCCACAGCTGATGGCCATGCAATCACAGTTGGCCATTTACTACCTGAGCCAACACCTTTCTATGTGTGGCCGAGAGCCTGGAAACTTCTTTCTGGGGCTCTGCCCCCACAGGGGCTAGCAAGAAGATGGTGGCTGGCAAGCTCGGATTGCAGTTAGCATGGTGGATTACAGTTAGTAAGTGGAGTCAGTCGGTTGGCAGAAAAGTGGACAGCAGGTCGTACGTTGTGTGAATCCAGCCTCCAGTGAGACTATAGTGGTATGACTCCCCTACCTATGGCTCCGTGGGTGTTCCTTTTTGGCCTCACCACATCCTGCGTTCTTATGTGGGGAGAGGGACCAGAGACCCTACATGACGCCCCGCACGACATCATCTCAAAAGTGGGGGGAAATATTTGTCTCAGGGGATCTTGTGGGATGAAATGAGATGATACGTGTAAAGTGCCCAGCACAGCTCCTGGCAACATACATGTGAGCTTCTTTCCTGCCAGATACAAATCGCTGCAGGAATAATGAGGCTGGAAACTGTACTCACCCTTGGGTCCTGTGGACCTGTCTTACATGGCCTTCCTTCCCCGATGCCCACCTACCCTCGGCAGAAATGGCTGTACCCCCTTATAAAAGCCTGTGAGTTTCTTTTTATAAGTGGGTGTCGGATGATTGCCTGCCCACCCCAGGTCTGTGAGGGCCATATCTGGACCTAAGCAGGTGATGGTCAGGCCAGCATCCCCACCCCTCCACCTGCTGAAGGCATCCAGAGCCCTACGTTCACTGTCATCAAGCCCACTGCAAACGCCCCTGCTGCCCCGCCCATTTCTGTGCTACTTGGACTTACAATTTCTCTTGCCAGCTCCGTTTCATTGAACAGCACCCTGAGCTAGTCAGACAAGCTGGTACAATCAATTATCAGTTGCAGTGACTTGTCTGCTTGCTTCATGCCCTTCTTGACACTGCACTCAAGTCCAATTCAGAAATAACGTGGATGCCGCCATGACCTACGCTCCTCAGCTTCCAACTTTGTGCTCATTGCAATTGCCTTGTTGCTCTCATGGATGCTCATTTACATTGCTCTCCTTGATAACAGATTAATGCGATAAACTTGAACTTGTAAAATACAATAATAATAATAAAATACCACCTTTATCTGGTTTAGCTACCTAAGATTTTGCTTTTAAAAAGTTCTGCTGCTAAAACCATTGAAGACCCTCCCCTACTTTCTCCAGCCTCTCCTGGTGCTGACATGGCTGCAGTACAAGGTCACGGAACACCCACAGATGTGTGGGTGGCACGGGTGCAGCCTGAGGGCTAGTTCCTTTCTTTTTTTCAGTTGCTTTCTAATCCTTGGATCGGTCGTTTCCACCGGCCTCAGTTTCCTCTGCTGCATAAAAAGGGAAGTAGACCAGCTGATGCCTGAATTCTGGCTCGCACATCTGGGATTCTTTGAGTGGAGTTCAGGGATCAGGCACAGGGTGATGCTCGAGTTGTGCAGGCCGCTGCTGACAGCAGGAACAAGGAGAATCTGCAGGTGACTGGGCTGCTGGTGAGCTGACATCCAGGCACCAGGTGAAGGTCTGTGCTGCACTTTCTCCATGTGTCCCTCCAGGATCACGCTCCCACTGTCTCCATCCTGTGCTGCCCAGGCTTTTTTATCCTCCTTATGTCAAAATTGTCTTCACCCCGCAGCTTCTTTTGCTTCCCACAGGTTCACCGTCCTCCTTTGTGCACTAAGCTCATCCCTACTCCATCACTATTTTTTCTTCTCAGCCCTTTCTTCCTTCTGTCCCTCACCTTCCTGCATCCTTATACAGCTAAGCTGGCTCCTCACCTGTTCAGGTGGACTGGCCCCGGATTTGCTGGCCAGTGACGCTCCAGGGCAGAGAGACCCTGCACAGTGTCCAAGGTTCCTTGCCTTTGTCAGGGCCACACACAGCCCTGACACAGCTCTGCCACTTAGCTGCTGTGCCCCTTTGGGCAAGTCACTCAACCTCTCTGAGGGTGAGACCTGCCAGCCGGAGCAGGGCAGGGGACTCACTGTGGGTGTGTGGGGTCTTTACCTGCCCTTTGGCAGAATTAAACAGTCAAGAAGCTCACAATTACCTGAGTCTTGTGTGCCAGGCAAAGGGGTTTGCACCTGAGCTCATGAGCCAGAGGGGCTATTGTTGGCTTCCATTGAGGTGGGGAATTCTCTGGACTCTGCATGCATGCCATGATCCCAGAGAGATCCTTCCAGAACAGAAATCAGTGGCTTCCTGTGGCCTGCAGCACACTATGGAGGCTCAGACCTCATCCTAGCACAGAGTTTCCCAACGTTGGCAATATTGGCATTAGGAGCTGGATAATTCTTTGTTCAGGGTGGAGGAGCTTCCTGGGCATTCAGGGTATTTAGCAGCCCCCCTGGCCTCTACCCACTAGATGCCAGGAGCACCCTCCCCCATGTTGGGACAACAAACAATGTCTCCAGACACTGCCGGTGAGAACCGCTGCCGGTGAGAACCACTGCTCTACACAAGTTTTATGAGAGTCTCTGGGGGGAGAGCCCTGGGAGAGGTGGATTTTAAAGGCTCCCCAGGTGATTCTGACCCACATCAGACTTCTGAGCTGCCACTCTCTGCCCCTTGCTTCAGGCTGGTCACACCATCCAGAGCAGACCCCCGCTGTGACCCTTAACTTTCTTAGGTTCAACTCTTCATGCTCTGTCTCCTCGCTCCCCTACATTACCCGGGGTTGGGGAGATAAGTCAGGATTTAAACAGGCAGGGGACGCCCAGCACCTCCTTCTCTGCGAGCCGATGCCCAGGAGTGAGCCTCGATGGCGGACAGAACGTGCTGCTCCCGCAGGCGGTCTGCTTCACGTGACTGAACTTCTGGGTAATTTATGGGATTTTCAAGGACAAGTCCCTACATGACCTTGACCCTACCTGATTGTCTTAGCACAGGCTGCTAGACCAGGGTACTATAGACTGGGTGGCTTAAACAGCAGACATTTATTTCTCAGGGCTCTGGAGGTTGAAAGTCGAGTTCTGGTGCCAGCGTGATCAGATTCTGGTGAGGACTCTCTTCCTGGCCTGCAGACGGCTGCCTTCTCATTGTGTCTTTACACGGTGGAGAGCCAAGAGGGAAGCAACTCTCTCCTGTCTCTTCTAAGGGCACTAACCCCATTCATGAGGACTCCACCATCATGACCGAATCATCTCCCAAAGTCCCCACCTCCAGTCGGTCCCCGCCAACCCTCATGGGATTAGGGTTTCAACCTACAAATTTTGGGGGATACAGACATCCAGTCCACAGCAATGGTTTTTATCTTACCTGCTGACTGTGGATGCTAACCCCCGTGTGGAGGGGGCTTCCTGTACTTGGAAACCAGAATTGCCTCCTGCTTCTCTAAGCCCATGCATTTGCCCATGCTGTTCCCTCTGCCAGGAACACTGTTCCTCTCTTTGAGACTCAGCTCAGCTTCTTTGTGGTGTTAATTCTCTTAGTGTGATAATGTGGTTATGTAGAATGTCCATATTCTTAGGGAAAATGCAGGTGGGAGAATTTGAGAACAAGGGGTTATGATATCTGCAACTTTCAAATAGTTTAACAAAAAATTACATATAAGACATGTAAGTATGTATATGTGTGTACATGTATGTGTGTGAGGGATATAGATACAGATGGAGAAAGACAGGAAGCAAATATGCACATTGCTAACACTTCAATCATACTATCCTTTAAACTTTTCTTTATGTTTGAATTTTTTTCACAATGGGGAAAGTATTAGGTTTAGGTTAAGGATGGAATACATATCAAAATATTGATTAAAATCTAACAACAGCATCAACAGTAGTCGAAGATTGCTTTCAGTTTTTAACCTGGTGTTAGACATTCTGTATTTTGTGCTCAAGGTGTCAACTGTGTAGCGCTGGAAGTCACCCAGCAGGTCATGGTGTCGACCGGCCAGGGAGGGACTGGGCCGTGAGCACGCTGGGCCAAGGCCGGCTGACCCAGTGTGACCTCCCACCAGCCGCCTGAGGAGGTCAGGACATCGTGCCCTTTGAAAGGGAAGTTGTTTCCACAAGTCTTTTATTTGTAGATTTAAAAAATATATAAATCAAGAAGGTGCCATTTCTACCTTTATGGAAGGAAACCGCCAGTCTAGTACAACGTCTCATTTCACAGATGAGGAAACTGAAGCCCAGGGAGGGGAAGGGGCTGAGTCAAGATCACAAGGTAATCACTGCAGGGCTGGACTTTGCACCCAGGTCTCCTCGCTGAGGTTCTGTCCATCCTGTACTTTTCTCTTTTGAAAGCTTGTATTGGTCCTAAACTTTTGCACGGCTCTTGGTTCTCTCTGATGCTTTCTCAGAGCCCATGACCTTTACTTTACATTCTGTTCTAAAGCTGGCTGCAACCCACAGAAGCAGCAGAACAGAAGTGGAGAAAAGAGGCTACGGGCAAGCCGGTGATTGGAACCAGAGGTGACAGCCAGAAGTGGCAGCAAGGGAGGTGACAAGGTAAATAGGAGAACCTTGACCCCTGGGAATTTCCAGTGCAAGGCAAGTGATCCAGAGGGTATCTCTACACATAGCGTGCATCATAAGACACTGTAGAGAGGACTGCTGTCCCAGACAATGAAAAACGTGGGCTGCCGCAGGGGGAATGGCCTGTCAGGGAGGCCAGGGTTCCCACGAGCTGCAAGGGCTGGCTTTGCTGTGTAGACCAGTGTGGCAGCCTCTTGTACGATGTGCAGGTCTCATCTGAACAGATCCTGGAGAGCAGGGCCACACTACAGCCATGTTTGGGGGTGTCAGGAGGCAGCACTTCAGGTTGGAACCAGATTGCCTAGGTCTAAATCTTGGCTCTGCCACTTACCAGCTCTGTACCTTTGGGCAACTTGCTTACCTTCTCTGAGCCTGTGTGAAATAGGAATAGTAATAGAACCTACCTCACAGATTGATGGGAAGATGAAATGACAGCAGCCTTGGCCCAGAGTCAGTAACTTAGTAAAGATTCAAAAAGTGGGCTCTGTAAATAACTGGAGGAAGAGCGTCCAGGCAGAGGAAGGGCGAAAGGATGGCTCAGAGGCAGGGCTGTGCCTGGGGTGTCTGTGGACCCTCAAGGAAGCCAGGGTGGCTGGAGCAGAGCAAGCCAAGAGGCAGAGAAATAAAGGGTGAGATCTCAGAGGTGGGTGGCAAGTCAGTTTTGGTTTATTTTCATTGTGTTTACATTATTTTTATGGTTAGCTTCTTTTTATGGAAGGATATTGACTTCCTGTTTGCTGCTGATACAAAAGTACCCTTCTAAAATAATATTATGAAAAAAACATCAATCTAAGAAAACACAAAGGGAATAGAGTACAATTTACAAATAAACAAAAGTCATGAAGATTGTCCCAGATGACTGAAATTTGGAAAAAGAGGGAGGCCGATCTCTCTCCCTCACTGTGTTTACTTAGCGCAAGTAGGTGTGGAATTCTGGTTTCACTGGCAACCTTGGATGTCGCCACCGGAATCCTGAATTTGACTCCTGATCTGAGAGCTTTCCAGTGTGGAGGTCCTGGTCATTTCACCCTCCCGACCCCTCATCGTGCAGATGGAGACACTGAGGCCCAGGGAGGCAGAGACACCTGTTGCCAGTTTAGGGGTAGGAACCAGCCATGGTTTCTGTCTAACTCAATGCCTCTGCTGCCCCCACCCCGAATCCATGGATTCAGACCCACAGTTCCCCCAGAAACTCTTAGTAGGTTGAGTCTAGGGAAAGCCAGGCCGCCTGGGCTCCAAGGACCCATCTCTGGCTCGCCTCACAAGCTCCCTGAGCATCCACCACTGATTGGAGAAAATAGACAAGGGAAGGTAGTGGGTGTGAGATGGGTGCCAGGTCTGCTCCTGAGCTGGCAGGGCAGGTGGGGAGGACCTGGTCATGCTCTGGTCCAGCTGAGGCAGCTCGGGCCAGCCTGTCAGGTGCTGTGGTCTTAGGGGGTGGGGACCTGGAGGCCCCTCCTGCAACTGAGGGGATAGGGGCCACTCCATCTTGCCCACTAGTACTGGACAGACAGTTCTTGCAAAAGCACCATTTGCTCCTTTCAGGTAATGGCCCCTTGGGGAATGGGACCACGGAGTGAATTCTGATGATATGATGATAGGTGTGAGGGGGACCCAGGGCCTCTTCACCTTTGCTTTTGTTCCTCTTGTGTGTCACCTTGAGTCACCTCTTCATAGGATGGTGGAGGCCCCATGGGCACGTTTGTGTCAGGAACAAGAAACAAGTCATCCTTCTGCAAAAGAAAAGCCACTGTCCCCACTGCTCACATACGGGAGTGAGTGGCCATTTACAAAGCACTTTTCCACTGGCTCATTTGTTGAAGTCTTAAGGTCGCTATGAAGATGGGGAAACTGAGGCTGGAGAGACAGATGGACTCCCATGAGGGTGATGCCTGACTCTGTCCACCTCCCTGTTCTTGAGAAAGGAGCTGGGAGAGATTCATGGGGCAGTCAGCTAACTGGGTCCTCACGCCAGGCCGGCTACCTGTGCTGGCCACCAACGTCCCTTATCCTGCTGGCTTCCCCGATGGGGTGGGCCAGCTGACACGCCAAGGCTCCTTCTAGCCGAATATATTCTAGGGGCCTGTTAATGCTGACAGCGTCCCCAGTGACTGCTGCTGATCTGTGATGGGGGTGGCACCAACCCCGGGCTGCAGAGCCAGTCCCTGGCACTGTCCTCTCAGCTGGAAGAGGCCACAAAGGGATTTGGAGGAGGCCCAGCTCGGCTACTTACTGGCTGTGTGACCATGGGAAATCGCTTAACCTTTCTGAGCCTCATTCCTCCTCTTTGCAACGAGAAAGCAGACCCTGCCTCCCAAGATGGGCTGCGAGGTTCAAGGTCTGAGCCAGGGTGGGAGGCAGCAGGATGGCCGTCAAGGACATCCATGGACTCATCCCCGAACCTGTGACTGTCTTAGGTTACATGACAAAGGGGAGTTAACGTTGCTAATCAGGTGACCTTGAGGTGGGGAGATGATCCTGGATTCTCTGGCGGGGCCCAATGTTATCACAAGGGACCTTAATGGAGGAAGAGGGGGACAAAGGAGAGATGTTTGAGGATGCTAGGCCGCTGGCTTTGAAGATGGAGGAAGGGGCCACAGGCTCAGGAAGGTAGCTGGCCTCCAGAAGCTGGAAAAGGCAAGGAAACAGATTCTCCCCTAGAGTCTCCAAGGGAAGGCAGCCCTGCCGACACCTTGATTTTAGCCCAGTGAGCCCCATTTCAAACTGCTGATCTCTAGAAACGTAAGGTAATATAGCTGTGTCATTTTAAGCGGCCGAGTTTGTGATAATTTGTTACAACAGCAGTAGGAAGCGGATACAGCCAACTGCAGCATTCAACACAGTGCCAGGCACAGCAAGTGTCTTAAGTGGGCACAATGACTGTTAATTTCTGCAGCCAGGTAGGGCTCGGTCTCCCAGTCCTTAAAAGTGGGGTTGGCCTCAATGGCTCCAGGCCCCCTTCCAGCTCTCTGATGTCCTAATGAGAAGGACATTAGTCCTAGTGACGGCCAGGCAGTAACTAGGACAACTTATTTGCTTGGTGTTAAATAAAACTAAGGGCCACAAACTCATATCTGTGTTATATGAAAATGCAGTAGATGGATGACACTAACATGAAAACAATTAGAGCGTTACATTTGCATAATTATGGGGGACTCAAAATATATGTTTTTACAGTGTTCTAAAGTTAAGATTGTAATATACACTTTTTTCCTTTAAAAAAAAAAAAAAGCCTAGAAAATCAGGGACATTGGAGCAAAGATAGAATTCTATTTCCCAGCCTGCCTTTCTGCCATTTGCACATGTAGACAAGGGCTTGGCCATGGGTTAGACACACCTCGAGGTAAGGCCTGGATCTCCTTACCGGCTGTTTGACTTTGAGAAACGATGTGACCTCTCTAAGCCTCAGTTTACTTACCTGTAGCATGGGGAAGTAAGTACCTAACTCAGAGGGTTGTTGAGAAGATTCAGTTAAATAAAGGTACCGTTTATCAAAGGGCTTAACAGAGAGAGCACCCAGTACTCCCGAAGTGCTCAGCCCCCAGTGACCCCTCCCGATTTTCCCACCAAGCCAAACCCCACAACACGCTGCAGCTCTTCCAGGCCCTCCCTGTCCTGTTGCCAGCCATTGTACGTGCTGTCCCCTGTGCTGGAGGTCTCTTCTCCCATCCTGATCTGAATCCTGCCCGGCCTCCACAGATCTCCCAGGGCCATCGGAGCTGAGAGAGCAGTGGCCTGTTGTTCGGAGCACCCATGGCATTTTCTCCTGGTGGCTCCGCATTTGTCACCTCAAACTGGCATTCTGTCGCCCCTGTGCCTTGTGTCTGTCCTGGACCGTGGGCTGCCTCTGTGGCCCCGCTAAATAAATGCTCAGCAATGAGAGACGTGCTCCTCACGTGCCCCCTGCCTGCACCTCGCCTTTCAGAACCTCCTCTTGCTTCCTGTCCCCATGTGTTAAGGGCCCTCACCTCTGCAGACTGGCTGTCATCCTTGTAGGCTATGAGAGCCGTGGGCCAGGGCAGGAAGAGCTCCAGGCAGGTGAAGCAGAGCAGGGCCAGCTCTAGCCTCTGGATGTGGACCTAGGAGGGGCAGAGGGAGAGAGGAAGATGGGGAGACAGGGTGAGGCTTCGCTGGATGCCTGCACACATTGGGTGGCACAGGCGGGGTCAGAGGGCAATGGGGGCTTTGCTCCCAGGTGTGCATGGGGCGGGTGGGGGACTGTCTGGGGCTGGGACTGGGTTTGTCTCTCACTGCTCTACACCCAACGCCTGGTCCCCATGTGTCCTGAGTGAGATTTGCCTAATGTTTGAGGGCTGGAGAACCTCGTGGGTCCCTGGCAGAATTCTGGGCTGCGGACTACCATGCAGCTGGGACATCTTATGGGGCCAGAGCATTTGGTGGGGGAGTGTGTGTGGGTCCATGCACGTGTGTCTGCATCAGCTCACATGTGCATGTGCTCGGTGGAAAGCGATCAGGAATAGCGAGCCAGCGTGGTCAGCACCTTTGAAACCTGACCCAGAGGCCCGCAGCCACCCACGTGGAGTGGCTGGTCTACCTGCTGCTTCAGAGGTGGCTGTGCTGAAAAGAGCACCAGGCGTGGAGTCGTACATCTGGCTTTGAGTCCTCCCTGCACCCCTGCCTTGTTGTGTGACCTTGGTCCACTAATTTAGCCTCTCTGGACCTCAGTATTCACTCCCATAGAATGGGGGTAGCAAAGTGGATTTAGCCAGCTCTGCAAGGCTGCTGAGAGGCTCACAGATAACGGGGTGACTGGGACTCTGATATTTCAGGAGCTTTGAACAGGGAACGAGCAGTTCCAGGTTGTGGGTCTGAATTTGCTGCCAACTTGCTGCTCAACCTCAGATGGGCCCCTCCCCCTCCCTGGGCCTCAGTTTCCCCATCTATAAAATTGGGATTGGACTCAGTGATGTGAGTGATGTTGACCAGAGAGAAGGCCAGCATCCCCTTTGCATCACGCCTCGGGAGCGTTGGGGTGGGAACAGATTGCTGAGGGCCCCAATACCTCCACCTGGGCTCCAGGACAGGTTTTCTGAGAGCCAGAAACTTGCTCTCAGCCGAGCCCCAGGCTGCACCTTCTGGGAGTCAGAGGACTCAGGGGACCAGGGCACTCACGGCGCTGTTGGGGTATGGTCTCCAGATCGAGGATCCAAACGGACTCTCCAGAAAGAGATCCTTGGCAATGACAAAGAGGCCGGCCAGCACGCAGAAGAAGCTGGTGATGTTTGCTATCAGGCACAGCGCCTTCTACAAGCACAAAATAAAAGTGACAACCATTGTCCAAAGGTTCGAGCTCCGGATCTAGGTCCTCCACACAGGCCTACCAACAGCTTGCTTTGTGATCTCAGGAAAGACTCTGCCCGTCTCTGGGCTAAAAGCGCCTCGTCCGAACATGATTTCTGAGCCAGCTGATCCCTGAGGAGGCTCTGGTGGCCCTCACCTTCTACGGGAGAGGATTGCGGGACCCAGGAGCTGCCTCCAAATCCAGAAGCTTTGTGACAAAGATGGATGTCCCCACTGCATCTTCCTCTCAAAGCCAACCCTGACCATCCTGGCATCAGATATGCCAGCTGATCAGGGACTCGACACCCACTTGGCCACTCACCCCGCCCATTTCCCACAGGAAAGGGCGGGAGGAGCATTGGACGTGGCCTGTCCTCACGCACTCCAGGCCTGTCCCCTCCCCTGCCTACCGTGGTCCCTGAAAGACCTCCATGCGTCATCATCTTGGGTTAAGCAGTATTCCAAGAGCCTCTTACCAAGTCCAAACCCCTGTAAAGGGGAAGTGTATGGACATAGGGAATCACCAATGTCTTGTACTAGAATGGATTTCTCTACGGTAAGAAGCTCCCTATGCTCAGGTATAGGAAGGGGGAGGCTTGTGGGTCTGAAGTTCCCAGCCCAGGAGGACTGGGCAGGTTTTGCCATGTATCTCCTGCCTCTGCCAGGTAAACTGCACAAACGCCTCCTGTTCTCTACGTCCCCTGTGAGGGCAGGGGACAGCCACAGCCCAGCCCAGGCTGAGGGCACAAGTGTGGAGCAGGTCAAGCCTTCCGGGGCAGAAGGAGGGCTGAGGCCATGACATGAGAGGGTAGCAATGGTCCTTGCATCAGCACCTATGGCCATCAGCCAGTCCTGTGCTGGTGTCTACTCTGTGCCTGCCCAGGCCCCCCCTGGCTAGAAAGATGCTCAGACACCTGCTGCCCACACAGCTTAGAGTATGGGAGAGAGACAAGGGGACAGGCAGGTCCCGAGAGCCGTGGGGACACAGGAGCCAGTCATGGCAGGTCAGGGAAACCTCCTGGAGGACGAGGTGTGTGAGCTGAGTCTTAAACAATGGTCAGGAGTAAGTCAAAGCTGGGAGAAACTGTGTGGGGTGTGGGGGAGTGGGGGTGGGAAGAGGCAGAGGTGCTGGGGCAGGGGATAGAACAGCACAGGGGAAGACAACGGCTGTGTCTGGCTGGCACTTAGAGATGAGAAGCATGTGGAAAACTGGCTGGGCCTGGGGCTTGCAGACTTGCTGATGCTGGAGACAAACCAAGGGCAGCAGGGAACCGAGGCTGACAGCAGTGGGGTGACGCAGTCAGACCTGCAGTCAGACCAGTCTCTAGGCTGCCATGTGGAGAACAGGTTGGAGGACACCCCAAGGCCAGACACGACAGTGGACAGGACTGGGGTGGAGGGAAGGCAGTGGGTGGAGAGACTGGCCTGGAGTCAGGCACGTGAGGGGCAGACGTCCTGGGCGTGGGCACCTTCCTGCTGTTTTGAAGACTCGTGCCCGCTTCTGGCAAATCCCGGACAGCTGCCTCCCAAATCTCCACCGCACACAGATGCCCTTCATAAGGTCACCCCAGGCTGGGGATGGAAGGGAATAATCTCAATGTTCCCACTTACCAGGTAAGTTTTCAAAACCGTGTCCACTGTTATCGCCAAGAGCCCTGAAATGAGGAACTGCAGGCCAGATTTGAAACAGTTGTAAGAGAGAAGCTGGGGTTCCTTGAAACCCCTAGATTCCTTCCCTTCCTGCTTTTCTCTTTAAAAAAACAAAAACCAAAAAAACCAAAACCCGCCTCTGGTGGCAATTGGGGTTGAGAACACCATTTCGACAACAAAGGGAGCTCACCCTGCCCGGCACGTGGCCCAGCCCAGGCCCGCTTAGCCAGGGTGCTGTGCCCACTGCACAGGAACCTCCATGCCTGGCATCAAGCTGTGCCTCTCAGCCCCTCCCGCTTCCCCCCTTTACTAGCCCAAGCCATCCATCTGGGATTGGCTGCACTATCCCCTCCACGCAGACCCTTTCTCCTTCCTGAATCCTACGATGTGGAGATTAACTCTCGGTTCTAAAGTCTCTGGTGTATTTCTGCAATTCTTTCAAATGTCTGACAGTTCCATCCCTGTGCACTGAAAGCTTGGAGCTGGCGCAGTGGACTGAGTGACAGAGGGGCGGGGGGCCAGGACACCCGCCCGAGAGGTGCTGTGGAACGGGGACAGAGTGTGAGCAGGCCTCCACCAGGGACCCAGGTTGGAGAGGACACCCCGGGGAGCCTTGGGGAACCGTGCACTGGTCTCCTGTCATCTCCCATCCTGGCTGATGGCCTTGAGAGGACAGGAGCCACACCTCCCACCCTAGTGCTCTGGCAGGTCCACCCCGACAGAGACTTAGGGCCCTGGGGATGTATTGCTGCAGGCAAAGGCAGCCTGGCTGCCCAGAAGCCCGGGGAAGGTAGAGCTGCCCCCAGCTCACACGCACCCCTTTCTCTGCTGGAGGCACATGTTAAATTAGGGGAGAACACAGAGGTTGGGAGTGCCGTCCTGGGAGAGAGCCATTCCCAGAGTGCTTGGAGGACAGAAGCAGAGAGAGGAAGACTAGAGAAGGTGCTGGCTGGTGCTTCCCTCCTATGAGCTCTCTCTGTGCCCTCACCCGCATCAGGTCCCAAATGCCAGGATCCCCCAGGTCACCTGCTGGCCTCCACACCCAGCCCATGTTTGGCTCCTACTCACAGAGGCAGCCCCCCAGAATGGATACCAGGACTTCAGCACCACCAGGTGAAGGCCCTTGACTGTAGAGGCCAGGTAACCCCCGAGGAACACGTGTAACAGAGCGATGACAATGTGGAAGGCCTGGGCAGGGAACAGTGAACCCGTTAGGGGACTGGCCCTGAAAGAGGTCATGGGTGGCCTGGACCAACTGCCTGAAATGAGTCTGCTTCCCCCTCCTAAGGGCTCCTGGTGGGTCCGTAAGCAAGGACCACGCTTCTGGAAAGCAGGTGGGGATAAAGTACGTAATTGTCCTACCACCTGTGGCCATGCTGGTACCACCCAGATTTGGAGGGATGGGGGCGAGAAGGGAAGGGGACACAATGTCTTCTGTGGAGGATTTCCTATGAGCTGAAGCTGAGCCAGTGTTGGTGTAGGTGCAGGTGTAGATCGCCTCTGCCACCTCGCATGGCCTTTTCAATTTTAGGATGAGTGTTAAGGAGGGAAGCTGGAGGGTTTCTTGTCATTGTTCTCTGTCCTCAGGGCTCCTTAGCATCCTTTCCAGGTATCCCCCTCCCCTGTCCCTCCAGGGCCCCGGGAAGTGGACACTCACGCCCAGCTCCTTGAGAAGGCCACTCAGCTTCTGGGACTTCTCCTGCTGCCAGTCTGGAGGCAGGTGGCCAGGCTGGGCTGGACTGAGTACCTGCCACGGCTTGAGCCCCGCAGCTCCATATCTGGGAATCACTCTGGCTTCTCCTGTGGCTTCTGCGGCCATGACTCAGGCCAAGGAGCCTGGCTGTGGGCCAAGGAGAGAGGCCAAGTCAGAACCCGTCTTGTTTCTGGGGCTTGTGCCTGCGTGAGACTCAGTGCCTGTCCCCTCTGCCCTCAGGGCCAGAGCCTTCCCCAGAATAGTGGCTGCCCTGCCCAGCAGCCCCTGCACTTGATTTAACCTGGGATAACCTGGCCCCCAGGGATGAGGAGAAACTGCCACTCACAACCTTTGTGGGGTTTACAGAGACACAGCTCCTCCCGGGGCAGAAAAACGAGGACCAGACAAACTTCCCAACCATCCAAAGACAGAGCTCACCCAAACTGGAGGCACAGGAGGCCTGGGCAGGTGTGTGCAACTTTGTAAACAGTTCCTACCTTCTGGCCCAGGAGGAGCCAAATGAGACCAGGTGAGAATCAAATAATCGTCCCACCACTTGTGGCCATGGTAGTGCCTCCTGGGTTTGGGGTGGTGGGGAAGAGAAAGGAAGGAACCTTCTTTGAGGACCTGCTATGAGCCAACGTTGAGCTAGGAAGTCAGTATTTAAAGAAGACAATAAGTCCACGTCTACAAGTACTTTCTCTTTTCCTGGCACTGGGATAAGCATTTTATAACCATTGTCTGGTTTTATCTTCATCCCAATCCTATGAGGTAAATACTGTCCTTGCTCCCATTTGGAGATGGGGCTCTGAGGAATTAAGCCACTTGTCCAAGGTCACAGAGCCAGCGAATGACTGGACTGGGCCCCAAAGCCTGGCAGACTGGCTCCAGAGCTTGTGGGCTTAAATCCTTCACATACCATTGCCTCAATGAGTGAAAAGGAATGTTCTGGGTGTTTTAATGAGCACAAAGAGAGGGTTGGGGAAAACTGCAGGAGGCTAAAAGCACCACTTGCTGAGGGCCCTGCTTATTTTGTGGTATGTGGATGCTGTGGGCGCGTCAGGACTTGGGCGCGGCCTGGTCACTTGGTAAGAAAAGGCAGCCCCCAGGTTCTTTCTCAGGAGAATGGAGCCGGGAGGGCTGGGAGGGGAGGGGAGTGGTACTGGCTGTGGGGATCACAGCAGGAGATGGCTGTCTATGGGGACGGGGCTAATGAGAAAACTCTTTAAAGGGAATGGGCTGTTTTCACTCTAGTAAAAAGAAAGTGGGGGGCACATGCCCCTGGATTTTAAGTCTGACTGTGTGAATCCAGGAGGTCCTGTCTGAGCATCGCTACTTTGCAGTTTTCCTGCCATGGAGATGGTGTTGTTGGGAGAGGGAGAGAGCCTTGGGAGGCTGGGCGGGACAGGTAATCTGGATGACCAAATCCTGAACAGGGTGGAAAGGAAGGGACAGTGTCGGAGCTCCAACAGGCTCCAGGGTTGGTAAGCACCAGCTCTGTGCTAGGCGCTGTGCGTGCGGACACCCCTCAATCCCCAGGAGCTTGACTCGATTCCATAGAGAAGGAAACCAAGGTCCAGGGGGATCAAGTGCTTTGGCCAAAATCACACAGCAAGGAAGCGTGTGGTCTGACTCCAGCGCTCGGTGACCAGACTGCTGGGACCCCTGATCAATATCTCCAGTGGCCTGTAGGGACGGCTCCTGATTTAGGGGAGAGAATGTTTATAGGACAGGCTGGGCCTCTCTCCTTCCTGGGGTCTGGAAGCTGAGCCCAAAGACACATTGCTGTGTGACTTTTTTCTGTGACCTGACCCAGTTATGCTTGGGAATTCATCCCTCTCTCAATTCCCAGCTCTTCAGAACCTCTCTGACATAGCTAGTGGCTGGACTGAGGGATGTACCTGGTGGCAGAGGCCTGTACTAATCAGACACGGGCTGCAGCTAGACTCCTCCTGGGCACCTGGGAGGACAGAGCCTGAACCTGAGCCTGGACGCCACCGGGAAGCACAAAAGAAGGAAGTCAGGAGGCCGGGCTGGAGGGGGGTCTTGGACGGAACAGGTTGTTCAGGGAGACAGTACGTACTCAGTCATTGAGGAGTGACTCTGCCCAGCATTCACTTTCCAGAGTTGTGGCAGCAGGAGTGGCTCAAATATCCAGTAGGGAATTAGAGTCAAGAGGCCAGAGTAACTTTTCTCAAAATATGTCCCACGGAATACTGTTCCTGACAGACCAGCAGCAAAAGGGTTCCATGTTCAGATAAGTTTGGGAAACCCTGAATATCATCTTCCCCTTCTTTTATGTATTAAAGGCCCTGAGAATTCCTGCAGTGGCACATTCTATTTTAATTTAAGGGCGTTCCCCAAACTTAATTGGCCATGGAAACTTTTTCTCATTTGGTTTCCAGTGAGGAACACTTTTGGGCAAAGTGGCCTAAAACGTATAGCCTTCTGCTTCTGGGTTTTTTGGGCTTTGTTTCCCTTCCTCTTGGTTTTCTCAGGTGCATATCAGGGTGGGGGCAGGGACTTGACTGTGACCTCTAGGGTCACTTCCAATTCCAAATAATTCTCTTACGGGATAAAGAGCCGCTACAAGGAACTTTATCCAACCAGGAGGGAAGGAGTTGCAGAGGGCAGGGCTTAGATAACCGGAGGCAAAAGTCTGTTGTAATGAAGGTCATGAACTCTGAGCCCTTAGAAGTCTTATACCTGGGGTGGGGAGCCTTCACCCCTCCCCACTCTCCTTAGGCAGCTCAGGACCCACAGCCCCCAGAAAACCAGCCAGGACCTGGGTGCTCCCTGTGTCCTGCGCATATACCCTTTGCTACCTCAGCTCCAAGATGGCAGAGCAGCAGGGACAGAGCAGGGCAGGACCCTCCAGCCCCCAGGAGAGAGGACCAGGTCATGCGCATGGGAAGTGGACAAGTCTGGGCCACATCCTGGCTCTGTCCCCAGAGCTCTGACCTTGGTCAGGCTGATTATATCTTAGTCTCCTCATCTGTCATCTGGGGGAGCTGGGTGGGGGCAGGAGCTGTAAGGATGAAACAGGATTAGGTCTGCACCATTTGGGGCCTGGCGCATAACAAACGCTCAATAAGTGTTAGCCATTACCACCAGCCTGGAATCCTGCCAACCACCCTCCATCTGGTTCTCGTCTGGTTCTTGGTTAAGACCTGGCACATCCTGTCATTATCTGGAGGGGTGACCACAGGGGGAGAGGGGCACGAGACCTCTGGGCTCTCGGGGATGGTGAGGAAGGGTGTGGAGAGCACAGAGTGTATTGAACTAGTGGTCTGAGATTTATCTCTGCGTTCTGAGCTGAGCACCGCAGGCACTCGGGCAGCAGTGAGTAAGATGTGTCCACGGGAGCTTTGGGGTCGAGCAGGCAGAGAAAACTTGTCATCCAATCAGACTGTCCTGTGGAGACCTGGAGGACATGGAGAACTTCTGAGGGTGTGTGTGTGTGTGCACGTGTGTGCATGTACATGTGTGTGCGTGTACATGTGTGTGCATGCATGTTGAGCAGAGGAAGGCAGCAATTGAGAGGGCTCGAGTCATACCACGTGACAGAGGGGCTGGTGGCGGACCAGGAGCCCCTCTAGAGGGTCTGGGTTCAGTAGATGCCAGTTAGGAAACAGCCGTGCGTGTGCCAAAGCCAGCCTCCCCCACAGCTTCAGGATGAGTGCTGGTGGAAAGAGAGGTTCACCGGCAAGGAGCTGGGGCCTCCACCCTGGGATGTCAGGAGGCCTGGATTCCAGTCATGACTGAGTGGTCCTGGACAAGTTCCATCTCCTCTTTGGGACTCTGTTTCCTCAGAATTGACTGTGTGTGTACGAGTTCCTGGGACTGGGATGGAAACGGCTGAGCAGCCCCCACCCAGCTCAGTGACCGGCAGCACCAGAACGAGGCCCTAGGTAGTGACGAGGCCCTAGTGCCGCCAGGGGATTCATGCTGTCGGTGCCTCCCCCCCACGCCCCAGAGCCTCTTCATGGGGTGGACACCGTGTATTGTTGGTGCTAAGGGCTCACAGCTGCTCCCTCCTGGGAGGTTCACTTATACCTTTCCTCCAACCCTGCACCAGAGCGTATAAAAGCACGGCCTCCTTGCCTCAAGGTGGGACCAAGTCTGTGCTTCTCATCAGCTCACCGCGTGGGATCAGGCTGAAGCCAGAGGGCAGCTCAGACCAAATCGGCCCTTGGCTGGTTTCACCTGCCCTGTCCTGCTTCCCTGCCTCTTCTTTTCCCAAAAGCACACCCTCACAGACCAGTTGTGCAAAATCCTTGTCTCAGGCTCTGCTTCTAGAAATCTGAGCAAAGACACTGCCCTTCTCTTCCAGCCATAGCGGACCACTCACCTGGCCCCGGGACCTCCACTCCGAGCTTCCAGGCACCGTCTGCCCTCTGTTCCACCTCAGCCACACTCAGGCCGCACCAGAAGGTCAGGATATCTTTACGACACTAGACTTTGGATCTTTTCCCTCCTGGCCCCACCTCCTGCTTCATGCCCAGCTGCCTATGAGCTGTTGAAGTCTCGGTCATGCCCCAAACCCAGGCAGCTGACACTTAGCACCTCCTTTATAGTTGCAAAGCTCCTTGGCAAGTCAAAGGCTGACCATTTAACGTGTTTATAGGACCGATGGAGTGAAGACGATTGTGAATCTTCATAGAGTCAGTGGGGAGAACGGCCCAGGGAACCTCACGTACATCCCCACCATCCCCCAGCTCTCCATGGATCTTGTTCTGTCTTCTCCCCCATCGGTGAGCAAAACTGACATCCTACTCTTTAGTATTACTCTCTCAAAGATAAGGACTCTTAAAAAATAAAGTGTGACCCATGTCACAACTGAAAGATTAAAACGAGTTAAGTCCTGGCGCTCACGGAGGCACGTTTCTGCACGAGGCAGTAAGCCTGTGGCTCTACACAGCTCTGTGCTGCACAGGGACACTGCTTGTGTGGAGAAAAGCTCAATACCAGGGGGCAGGAAAAACTTTTCTCGTCCCGTCTGTGCTCCCTACCAGATATCAAATATCTGGGCAGTGTTCAGATTTCTCTGGTTGTCTCATAAGAGTCTGTGACCTTTGATTTGCTCGAATCAGGATCCCGGCATGCTCACAAATTCCGTAGGGCTGATTGGTGGAGGTCGTGCTTGCCCTGGCACCCTGTCCCCACTCGGCCCTTGAGCGTGGCACCCACACCATGGGAGGTGTGCGGGTCCCTGATGTGGCGGTTCTGGTGTGGGTGGGCTCGAACCACCCCCAGCTCCCACCCTGAGATCCTCCTTTTCCATCTGGCCCCCCGTTATGCTGGGGGGTGAGGGGATCCCAGAGGATCACTCCTGCCAGCACATATGACTTCAGCTTGCTGAGCACAGCACAGCCCTTCAGAGCCAGCTCTGGGTCTGGGCTGCCTGAGTTCATACCTTGCTTCATAGCTGTGAGACCTAGGGCAAGATATCTGACCTCTTGGCCTCAGTTCTCTTGTCTGCAAAATGGGAATAATAATACCTATGGAGCTGCTAGAGGGTTAAATGAGTTAGAATATGTAAGATGCTTAAAGCAGTGCCTGACATGTGTTGGGTGCTGTGTCTCAGTACTACAGTCACCGAACACTCTCAGGGGCCACTCATAGAAACATGCATGTTTTACGTCACACATGTCACACAGAGGCAGAGAGCAATGTCTCCACACTCACTTAGCTGTCACTCCCACTGAGGGGTCCCTTACCTTCTCTCAGGCCTGCTGGGTTGGGCAGCTCTCTAGTGAGGGGTGAGGCCAGGGGAGGCTTCCTGGAGGAAGTGGCATCTATACCAATGTTTGAAGGAGGGTTGGGAGTGAGGGACAAATAGGAGAGTGGAGGGGGCAGGCAGGGGACACCATTCCAGGCAGAAGGGTCTCACAGGTTCAGTATGGCTGCTGGGTCAAGTGTAAGAGGAGGTTGGGGAGAGAGGAGCTGGAGACGTGAATAGGCTACACCTCTGGGGGTTTATAAAGTTGCCAGGGCATTTGGACTTTAGCCTGAGGGCAAAGGAGAGCCCCGAGTGACTTTGGGCAGAGCAATAACATTTGCTTTTGTACTTCAGAAAATTCCCGCTGGCTGTTATGTAACCCAGAGATGGATTGGGCGAGACTGGAGCTGGGGACACAGGTTAGGTCAGGAGGCTGATACCATGATGCAGGTGGAAGATGACAGTAGTCCACAGGTGCTGGGAAGGAGGATGGGGAGGGTGGACTGAGTTGAGAAAGGAGAGCAAGGAGAACAGTGAGGGATAATGACAAATGGGGCTGAGCCAAGAAGGATGCTTAGATTCTGGCTTGGGCAGCAGCCAGGTCTGTAGTGACAATGACTGACAAACGGTTTGAGTTGGAAGAGAAGAGGTAAATTCCTTTTCAGTGGGACATGAAAGCAGATGCTGAAGCTGGCTCAAGAAGAGACTGGAATGGGAGATAGAGATGTGGGAGTCGCCAGGATGGTGATGGATGGCTCATATGAGTTCCATGAGAGCAGGGACTTTGGCTAACATCTGGTGTCCTCAGAGCACGCAGTGGGAGCACTTGCTAAATAAAACACTAAATGAAACCGCAGCAGCAGATGAGCTCACCTAGGGGATGTGCAGAGTGCATAGAGAAGAGCCAGGGTAGGCAACACTTAAGGAACGGATGGAGTTATTATTATTATTATCACATGGATTTTAAAAAGCCCATTGATTTTGGTGACAATGAGGTCAATGACAACAGCCTGAGAGAGAACAATTTCAGTGGAGTGAGTGGGAGGTGAGGACGAGGACTCTGGTAAGAAGAGAAAAAAACAAACAAACCTAAAAACCCATGGCTGAAAGGTTTTAGAGGGTATAGATAGGACTTTTTAAGCTGGGAGAGAATGAAACATTGCATTTTCACATTTGCAGAATTCAGTTGGGCAAAAGGTATTGTGGTGGACAGATTCTAAGGTGGCCCCCAATAACCCTCCTCCTCAGGTGTGAGTGGGACCCGTGATGTGCTTCTAACCCACAGGCTATTGCAAAGGCGATGAGATGTCACTTCCAGGATTACATTGTTCCCTAAAACTTCATCTTGTTAGCAGACTTGCTCGAGACACTCACTCTCGGGCTGGCTGTGAAGAAGTAAATGGTCATGTGCCAGAGCCCACCTGGCAAGGTGCTGAGGGCAGCCTCTGGGGCTGAGGGAAGTTGACAGCTGACAGAAAAGAAGTTGGGGCCCTCAGGCCTATAGCTGCAAGGAAATGAGTGCTGTCATTAACCTGCGTCAGCATCAGCGTGGAAGTGGGCTCTTCCCCAGTCGAGCCTCCGGATGAGCATGCAGCCTGGCTGCCACCTTGACGGTGTCCTTGCAAGACTCTGCGCAGAGGACTAAGCTGTGCCTGGACCCTGAGCACAGAACTGTGAGATAATAAATGTGTGCTGTTTTGGGCCATTAAGGTTGTGGTAATTTGTTACATAGAAACAGTTAACTAATATAGTAACTTTTTTCATTTCTTTTTTTCCCCACTTTACAAATTGGTGAGGTAATTACATAAAGTGCACAAATACGTACAGCCCAATGAAATTTTATCTATGTATACACTCATGTAACCCAGATCAAGATATAGAGCATTTTCAACGCCCCAGAAGGCTGCCTCATGCCCTGCTTTCTAGAGCAAAACCACTCTGCTGACTTCTATTACCATCGGTTTATGTTGCCTGTTCTTGAAATTCGTATCAATGGAATAATGCAATGTGTTCTTTCACTCAGAGATGTATCTGCATGTTAGATGTACTGGTAGTTTGTTCATGTTTATTTGTTCATATTTTATGAATACACCACAATTTATTTACCTGTTCTATTGTTGCTGAACATTTGAGATGTTTCAAGTTTTTGCCTATTATGCATAAAGCTGCCATTAAAAACTCTGTGCCTTTCTTTTGGTGGACATACTCATTTCTCTTGGGTGTATATCCAGGAATATAATTGGTGGGTTATATTGTGTGCTTTAGTTGGCCCTGCCAAACATTTTTTCCAAACTGGTTATATCAAATTATACTCCCACCAGCAATGTTTAAGAAAAGGAGCTCCCAAACTCATCAGCACTTGCATAGCCTGCCTTTTTAATTTTAGCCACTTGGATGTGATGTGGTATCTCGTTGTGTTTTTAATTTGTATTTCTCTAATGACTAATAATGTTGAACACACTGATTGGCCATTTTGATATCCTTTTTTTGTGAAGTTCCTGTTCAAGTTCTTTGCCCATTTTCAAAGGAGTTGTCTCTCTTTTCCTTATTTATTTTCAGGAGTGATTTATGTATTTCGCACATGAAGCCTCTGTCAGATATTATGTATTTCAAAATCCTCTACCAGTCTGTGGAGCATTTTCACACTTATGATGTTTTTTTTGATAAACAGAAAACCTTAATTTTAATAAACTCTCATTTATCATGTTTTCTTTTACGACTAGTGTTTGTGTGCATGTGTCGTTTGAGAACTCTTGGCTTATCCCAAAGTACTAAAGATATTTCCTATTTTTTTAGAAAATTCGTTTTTAATTTTCAAATTTAGGTTCATGGCTCATCTTGAATTAAATTTTATGTGTGGTGTGAGGTAGAAATTAAGGCCCTTTTTTTCCCCTATCCCAATGTTCAATTTCTCAAGCACCGTTTATTGAAATGAATATCTTCTGTCCCCTGAGTTGCAATGGAGTCTTTGTCACAAATCAAGTGAACTGTGTACGTGAGGGGCTATTTCTGGACTCTCTATTCCATTGATTTAACTGTTTGTTTTTGCACTAAAAACTATGCTGTCTTGGTTATTATTGCTTTATAGTAAGTTTTGAAATTTGGTAGTTTAAGTCCAACTTTGTTTTCCTTTAAGGTTTTCTTGGATATTTTAGATCCTTTGAATTTCCACATGAATTTTAGAATTAACTTGTCATTCTCCCTCCTCCCCCGCCCCCCAAAAAAGCTTCTGGAATTTCAAATGGGATTATTTTGAATCTGTAGATAAATTTTGGAGATAAATAGCACTTTAACAAAATTTTGAAGTTTCTAATCCATGAAAATAGTATATCTCTTCATTTATTTAGATCTTCATTAATGTCTCTTAGTAATGTTTTGTAGTTTTCAGAATTCTTCTTCATGGTAATTACTTCTCTAGCTCCCATCTCCTCTCAGTGGTAGAAAACTTAATTTTGCCGAGTAAGGATAATGTGATCGCTTCTGTGCCTTCCAATCCTCAAGCCGTGGTCTGTCCTTGCTGGTCTCTTACTGGTGGCCGCTGTCTCTACTCTTCTTTGTTATAAAGCTACAGTCTCATACAATCCACATTGCACATCGGCCCTCTCAGTCTTTTGTACTCCCTCTTGGGGACACAGAAAGCTTTCTGGTGATTTTACTTATACCCCTACGGGAGAGTAGGACTCCATGTCGTGTCACCAGGCACGGCCCTCAGCCATCTCAGCTCCACATCCTGGCTCCATGCTGTCTAGACATGGGACATCTGCAAGGGCCTTGCAGTCTTTCCAGATGACAGCCTGGGATGTGAAAAAGCAGCCAGCTCTGTAATTCCTCCTACTTGATCTGTGGTTGTGGCTCCCCCACTCCCTGAGGGGCTCAGTCAACCAGGGACAGAGACGATAATCCCCAGTGAACTGAGGCTAAGCCCTTTCTTCCTCTTTTTTCTCCCTTCCTCCCTCTCTCTCTCCAGACTTCTTCCCCTTGTTCAAAAATGTCTCTGTTCTCCTCTATGAGAAAAACTGGTCTCAAATCTGCCAACATATTTCCTCCAACTCTACACTTGATGGTCGTAAGTTCTCAGCTCTATGTCCTCCAGTCTCCTCTGAAAGCCAAAGCTTTTTATAACCCCTACCCCAGCTCTGCACATACACAGCTCTGGGAGAGAGTGCCTCCTTAAATGTGGCCTTGCTTGCCCCACCCCTGTGGCTGAATGGCACATAGCTACCTAGCTGACTACCCCTCCTTTGGGAAGACCTCACAGAAGAAGCAACGTTAAAATAGGGTTTTGAAGTAGAAGCAGGAGTTTGTTAGATGAAGAAGGAAGAAGTTGGGGTGCTGAGGAATGCAGCCCTGTCCCAGTCTTTGGGATGAAGAAACAGGAGGAAGGGGAAGAGGTTTGTGGGGAGCACTTGTGTTTGGACTCTGGAGAGCCATGTAGTAAGAGCATGGACTCTGACCTCAGATGGAGCTGCGTTCAAATCCCAGCATTGTTTCTTTTTAGCTTGGTGGCCTTGGGCATTTGATTTAACTTCTTCAAGCTTCCATGTCCTCAGTTGTAGAGTGGGGATACGAATGCCTGCTTATTTGGGCTTAGGTGGGGACAGAACAAGTGTAAGGATCACATACACAGAACCCAGAACCCAGAGATATTCCTTTGCTGTGACAGTGGGACAATAACCCAGGTCTTCTGATAAATACAGGACAACCCTTAGAAGCTCTTGAAATTGAAAAGTCATTGCGATGAGACCAGCTTAAAATGTAAGTCACACTGTTTATTTCCCCCTGTGGTGTGGATGAGATGAGCCTCTGATACCAGGTGGAGGTGTCTCCGTGGCCCCAGATCCAGCATAGTCATTGTAATCTTTAGGGGCAGCCTTGCTCCTCAGGCTGGGGGAGCAAAAGGGGGCACTAAAAGGCACGGGGAGGTCTTGAGCCTCCTGGGGAGGGGCCGCCATCTCTGTGCACCTGTGGATGCTGATGGGATACAGTGGGCTGGCTTCAGCCCTCCTTGCAACCTCCCCAGCCCTGGGAGGGGGCAGGGCCAGGGTCAATATCAACTCCAGTTTACAGATAAGGAAATGAGTGTTTCCAGAGCAGCTGGGGGACAGTGCCTGACTCAGACCAGGACTTCAGGGAGCCCAGGGGAGCTGGGAGGGCGTGCTATGGCATTTGGTTCAATGCTTCCAGGTGTGAAAACTGAGGCCTAATGACATAGTAGCAGATTACAAGGACAGAGCTGGTCCTGGGGCCTGGAGACCTGAGGTCAGGCCACTGCTGGCTGTGCGGCCTCAGCCGCTGGGGCTCAGCATTCCCTCCTGGGCTCTCTGAGCTTAATGACCTTCCCCAGGCCTGAACCTGTCTCCCAGTGAGGATTTCCCCAGTGAGCAGAGAGAAATGCATAGCCTCACAGGGGGGCATTTCTGGAAGGCTAATGGCGCGTGCCCAAATTGCCGAGAGACACTCACCCTTAGGAAAGAAATCACTGTGGGAAATGTGTGGGACAGACATCATCAGGGAAGACTTCACTCAGGTGTCACAATTATGAAGACTGGCAGGGTGTGGGAGTGGGGCTGCCCTAGATGAATGAAGTTGGGGTCCGGAGAGGATGGGCCCAGAGGGGAAAAGCTGGACTCCAACAGGCGGGTGTGACCAACTACTCTGACGACTCTTTGGGCACATATGCCACATTGTCATAGGCAGGGGGTGGGGAGGCTGTGGGGCTGGGGATGTCGAAGTCTGTGCTGAAGGCGTTTGGCAGGAAAATCACAGGCTGCAAAAAAAAAAGAAAATCCAATGACAATTCTAGAGGGCTCTCTCCCTGCAGGGAGGTGTTGTAATAGTGCCCCCTTGTGGGTATTTTGAGAACACCCTACTAATCTGCAGGTTTGAATATTCAGGCCGACTCTGAACTGTCATCTGTTCAACGGATATTTCAAAAAATATTTACTGGGGCCAACCATAACCCAGGTGTGGGGAGTACAACGGTGAACAAAACAGATAGAAGTCCCACATCTCTAGAAGCTGAAGTTCTTTCTCTCTGATCGGCCTTGCACTGGTTCAAGCCTTCCATAAATAACAGTAGCAGGGGCTTCCTGTTGCTTGCCTGCCTCCAGCGCCCACCTCTCTGAACCCTCCACCCCCCTGCATTGGACAAACCCTCTTCATTGATTTCCCTGGGCCCTGCTCTACTCACCCTTCCCTTTGGACATATCTGTCTCTGCTCAAAGACGTCAATAGTCTCACCTTCCATTCTGCGCAAAGCCACGCCCCCCACACGGTGGCCTGCAATTCAGCCTTTACTCCGACTGGTTCTCCTGCCGCGAATGCCCTCCTTCACTACCTTTCTGGCTTCGCGATTCTCCAGTGTTTGGGAAACTAAGCTCAATTCTCACCTGTCGTGCTGTCTTGTCTGATGGCTCTTGTCTCTTCCATGGCCCACGAACTAACTTCTAGAGGCTTCTACTCATCTGTGTTCAAAACCCCGCCTCATCCCCTGTGCCCAGGGCCTTGACTGCTCAGGGTCAAGGCTGACAGAGCAGCGGGTCCATTGGTGCTGGCACCCCTCTGTGGCCATGAGGAAAATAGTCCCATCTTTCAGCAGAGATTTCTTTGGGTCCTCAGATTTATGAGTGGGGAGCTCAGTGCAGCACAGTCCCCTAGACTGCTTCCCAGAGGGAAGCAGGAGGGGCTGGAAACAGGGACCCTCCCCAGCTCCAGCCTTCCTCAGAGGCCCAGGTTGGCGTGCACATACTCACCGTGTTGGCTTGAGCGCGGGTGGCCTGGCATGCGAAGTGGGTAGCAATGACTGCGATAAAGAACTCCAGGATGGTGAAGATGGTAAGCACAGCCAGATAGCCCCTGCCCACATCCTGGGGACCAAAAAACCCACAGTCAAGGCAAGCCGAGGATTCTAGAATCGAGAAGGGGGACCAGAGCGAGAATAACGTGCCCAGTCACACAGCCATTGGTGGCAGAGCTGCACGGGGACCAGTCCTCCTGCTGCCCATCCTGTGCCCTCCCCTCACTCCACCAGGCTGTCTCTCTGTTCTCCCCAAACCCATGCTGGGGGTCCATGTGCTCATGCAGTCTCTTGGGACTGGCAGGCACTGCTCGTGCCCAGGGCCCTGGCCGCCTGGTGCTGCAAACGCTTGCTTCACCTGGCCCCTGATATGGCTCTACCATTCTCCACATCTCCCCACTGCTGGGGGTGTCTGAAAACACACCCAGTTAGTGACACCAAAATCCATGAGCAGAATGGCTGTCCCAGCAAAGGCTGCCGTGGCACTGAGAATGTTCGTCCCCAGACTGCTCCTCACCTGCAGGATGGACAGAGACAGGAGGGAAAGGAGCAGAGAGAAGCGGAAAGGAGGAGAGAGGACAAAAGGCAACAGCTCTCCCTGTCCCAAGCCTCCCAACCCAGCCTTCCCATGGCCAGGGGCAGTGGCCCCACTGATTTGAGTTCTTCTTGACCCCCCCCCTTTCTTTCTAGCCTCCCCCTGGACCATGGGAGAATGGCCCTGCTCAGCAGTCTCCTGTCCAAGAGCTCAGTTGCCTCCCCGTTGCCTGCAGAAGGCACCAGAACCTTCCTTGGTGAGATGGACCTAGCGCATCGCTCCATCTGATTTCTTCCCTTCCATTTGTTTCTGCAGCAGCCCTGCCCATGGCCCCTCCTTGAGGTCTCATGCTTTTCCTTCAGTGTTACTCACCCTTCCCACCCCCCAGTGCCCCGCTCAGCCCCTTCCTCTTCCAGGAGGCCTTCTTGCATCTTCCCTTTTTCTCAACAACCATGAGCACTTTGCCTGCAGACCCTCACTTCCTGCTTTGCTGTGTATTTTGAAAGTATGTCTTGGCTCCTCCTCTCCCCAGTGTAGGGCAGGGACTGTCTGGATGCTGTCCCATGCCTGGCACTCAGCAGCCCCCCAGGAAATGCTTGTTGAAGGAGCTGAATGAGTTTGGGGTCCTAATGGAGTGGAATCCTCGTGGCCCTACCCTCATCCCAGGTCCCCAATCAGACTTACCAGGCAACTGGTGTGGCTCTTCTCGGCTGCCACTGACAGGGACCCAGAGATGATGAACTGTGTGGGGAAGAGGGGACCCTGGTGAGGCTTTGGCTGCGACACTGGGCAGGGCACACTGTGCCTGGGCTCTGTCGAAGCTGTGGGTACTTGGGAGAGGGAAGTAGCCTCTAGGCTGCCACTTTCTCTGCCTCCTTGGGCTCTCTCTGCAAGCGTGTCCCCTGGTTAGGGGCCCCTGTCCAGGGTACTAGCCGTAGCTTGTTTTCATTGATATCATATCGTCAGAGCCTCATAGAGAAGGCAGTGTTCCTTTAAACATTCACTCATGAAACAGCAGGTATGTGCCAAAGACAAAGCAGAGCTGAGTAAGACCAGGCAAACCCCTGCTCTCACGGGGCTTCTATTCTAATTGGGGAAGAATGACACTTAGCAAGTAAACAACCAAGAAGTACGGGTGGTAGTCATGACAGGAGCTGTCATGACATAAGAAACCACTGGGGGTGGGGTGGGGTGTTACCTGAGGTTGGGTGGTCAGGGAAGGCCTCTCTGTGCTAAACTGCAAATGAGAGGACCAGGAAGGAGCCACTACAACTGTCCAGATGGTGTGGACCAGGGTGGGGGCAGTGGAGGTGGTGACACTAAGACAATTACAGGCTCTGCTTGGGAGGGTGAGCTGACGGCACCTGCTGGTGGGGTGGACAGGGAGTGGGAAAAGAGAAGAGTCTAGGATGACTTGGGATGGAGGGATGGAGGTGCCATTTGCTGAGCTGAGGAGAGGGTGTGGAAAAATAGGGAGAATCAAGAGTTTAATTTTGATATATTGCCTCTTTGACATTAAGAGGAGATGTGAAGATGGAAACTGGATTTAGAGTCCAGCTCTCAGGGCTGGAGACAGACATGGTGTTTCATAGACAAAGAAGCTGAGCCCCAGCGAGAGGCAGTGACCTGCCCGTCAATTAGAAGGAGACCCACCGGAACCGCATCCCAGCTATGTCATCTCCCTCCTTCTGTACCAAGTTATCCTTCCTTCCTGGGCTTTTGGGACTTTTTCAGCTAAGGACTCCTTGGAGCATCTTGCAAAAGCTATGAGCCCTCTCTAGAAAAACGTGCACAATACATGTATACCTTCAGGGGCCCCTGGAGGTCAACTACGTGAAGATCCAACTGAATGATTAAATATCAGGCTCACACACATCCTGCCTGGGTCTCCTGACCCTGAGGGCTTTTATGATTGAAAATCAGGGTTTTTGATTAGTTTCAGGTATACAAAACAATGTAATAGTTAGACATTTGTCACTTATACCCCTCACCAATTTTGAAATCTTTACTGGGGCATATTTTGTGATACAGCTTGGCAGGAGGGAGCTCGGAGAAGAAAATGACACCTTCGTTTCTCCCTGTTGCGGTTTCCCCCTTAGATTCTCCCATTAGCTGACATTTGCCCCCACTTCCTGTGGGCCACAGCCTGTCCCCAGAGCATGGCCAGGTGACCATTCTGCTCTGCGTGTCACTTGCTTTTGCCTCTCTGACCCCCACTTTTGAGGGTTTTGAGCTCTTGCTGGAGGCAGCCGGGGACAGGAAGTCACTGTGCCCTGGCTTCAGAAAGCCTCACTCACTCCAGGGAGGGCCCTCTCATGCAAGTCTCTGACTCTCTCTAAAGGGGAAATCATTGCAAATGACAGTCACTATTTGGTGCCGAATCAAGGCTTGATAATTGGCTCCCACATCCTTCATCTCCTCAAACTCTGGGGGAGGCAGAGCCAGAACTATGGACCCGATTTTAAGATGAGGAGGCTGAGGCCTGAGCCTGAGCGCCTCGCCTAAGGGACTCGGTGGGACACCCCACTGGCCTGACCGCAGAGCCTGTGTTCTCCTGGGGGCTGGGAGGCCCGGGTGTGGACAGGGCGGTGCAAACGCTGAAATGCTCTCTTCAGGCTGGAGGTGATAACGACACCGTCCCTGACTCTCCTGCAGGGCTGGCTGGTCAAGCTGGCCAGGGTCCGAGCAGAGGAATGGGCTCAGGGGCTTCAGGACCGGTCACACTCCCAGGGGGCTGGGACCCACCAGAGGAGCTGGCAGGTGTCTGCAGGACGGGGTTAGGGGTGAAGCGCAGGATCCAGGTAAAACGGGTGCTTAGCGTCCTCCATCCATCCTTTTTGGGAACCTTCTCTATGCCAGGCTCTTTGCTGGGAGCCTTGCGTACATAGGAGTGGAGTCTGGCTCCGTTTTAGGATTGGGGTCTGTGGTTAGGAGGTAGATGTAGGCTCAGGCCTCCACCTAGGGGCGGCTGTGCCCAGGAGAATGTGGTGGGGGGTGGGCACAGGGGAAAGAGGTGCACCTCAGCACAGCGCCCCAGATGGCCCCGCACTCACGCAGGCTCCGCCCCAGAAGGGGACGCCGCTTTCGATGAAGAGCATCCCCACGCGGCCGCGGCGGACCATGAGCAGCACGCTGCCGAAGCCCAGGTGGATGAGGCCGATGAGGATCTGGACCGTCTGCGGGAAGCGGGAGGCTGCTCAGCCGGGGGCTCCACACCGCCCCCTGCCGGCCCCGGAGGAGAGCGTGCAGGGAGGGCCCTGCTCTCCCAGCCAACTGTTAGCAACTGAGAAACAAAGCCTGATTCTGTTCTTTTGAGGAGATACCATTATAACAACCATAAAGGGCAGTGTTAAGCAGGAAAGGCAGTTTCCCCACAGCCTACGGGATCCAGATGCTTGTTTCCATGTCTCTACAGCTTTACATCCTGCTTTGTGCTCTGACACATGGCTCTCAAGCATCGCTGTGTGTTGTCCCTGGTTTTCTTTGCTGGCATTTCAGTGACACTGCATCCCTAAGCCAAATGCCTCACCTTTTCCTTCCTCATCCCCTTACAGCCTGCACTGAATATCTCCTTGAGCATATTTCTCATTTCAGTGGGTATCATTGCTCCATCCAGCTGTGGGTTGGAGCTAACCCTACCCAGCTGAAGTCTGGACTTTTTTTTTTTTAAAGAGGTGGTTTATTAGCACCCCATTGACCCATTCCCAGAAATGGGATGATTTCCCCAAAGATGGGGACATGTGGGATTCTAGTAACTTCTATCACATGTCTTCCTAAATTTTTCGCTAACAATTGAATTCTAGAACTGAGTGGAAATGTTGGAGGCCCCTGAATTCAACTTCTGCTTAATCCAGCAACACTTTCCAGCCCCTGACTTCTAAACGGCGCCCTCAGTGACAAGGTGCTCAGCACCTTCCAAACCAGCGTGGTCCACATATGGGCAGTTCTGACTGAATCACTATAATCATGTGGACTATATATCTGTCTTTCTAACATGAGTGCCAAGAATCTGGATATTTACCGGCATGAGCCCTTGACTTTTCTCTTTGGCTGCATGTCTTTCGTCTTTTCAGCCTCCTTATGGAGCACGGTGTCCCAGCAGCCACCACTGCTCTCCTTCTCTGCAGGTCCTTCTGCCACTAGAGCATCACTGCTCTGGCGATTACTCCTCATGAAACACCAGCTGCCACTTACCGAATGCCTGTCTACTCTAAGCAATGTTTCACAGGCATTATGTCATTGAGCCTACCGTGATGAGATAGGTATTATTCCTATCCTGATTTTGGAGATGGGGAAGCGGAGGCTCGGAGATGCTCAGTAACTTGCCCAAAGTGTCCCAGCCAGGCAGTGGCAGGCCAGCTAACTCTAATCTAAAGCCAGCTTTCTCCTCGCTGGGTGACAGTCCCTGACATCTGTTTATGGTTTCCACTTCTATGTTCTTCAGCAATTTGTATTTGTGTCGTCAAATTCCTTTGGAGGTCATGGGTTCCTAGGGTCAGCCCCGAGGTTTCAGGATTCCAGCCACTGATGACCGTGTCTCTGTTCATGGTCTCTAGTCCCTTCAGGCACCAGTGGACTTGGTGCAGCCGTTAGTGTAGAATCCTACATTTCAGCATGTTCAAACCAAAGCTCCTGGATGCAATGGAGCTGTAGGGTTGAAAGTAGAACCTGACAGTCAGGTCATCCCAGGGTACAGTATGCCACTTGCTGTTCCCTCTTTTTTGGGAGCTCTTGCCCCCAGTCTTCCCTTGGCTGGCTTCAGCTCAACAGGTCGGTTTTAGCTTAAATGCCCTCTCCCCAGAGATGCCTCTCTAGTGTTTCCCCTCCTGCCCCCACCATTTTAACCCCATGACCCTATCTCGGTCATCACTTTACTGGTTTATCTCTGTGAGCTCCACTGGAGAAGGGTCGCTGTCTGGAGCACAGCTGAATCCTCAAGTCCTCACTATTTATCGACTCTCTGCCTCCTCTCCAAGGTGTGCATGAATATTCAGTGCTGGGGTGCTCCCTCCCGGCCCAGCACCCACCTCAGGTCATCTGGAGAGGCTGTTCTTACCCCTAAAGCTTTGGGCTCTCCCGTCAGAAAGGTCTCCACGGGCTGCAGGTCGGGCGCCTGGGTGGCCCTTGGTGTCTGAGCCCTCAGCGGTGGCTCCTCAAACTGCATAATCCCAGGAGGCTGGCACATGGAGGTGGGCAGAATGGCTGGAGGAGGGCGGAGGCCACTGGCATTGCTGGGCGGGATGACGACAAACACCCCATTGCTGGTGGGAGCTGTGGACATCGTGCTCAGAGACCCTGGGAGACAAAGGCTCGGGAGATAACAGTGAGAGTGATGATGGTTGCATATTTGCATAGAACTGTTTAGTTGATAAACAATATGCTGCCAACTCCCCTTATTGCAGCCCCCTTAGGATGGCACCAAAATCTCTGATCGTCAATAGAGGAGGTTCACTCAGAGAAGGGCTATCCTAGGTCCAGGGCCTCTGAGTGAGGCAAGGCCGAGCCTTGAATTCTGGTCCCACTCACCCGAGAAGCCACCTTCTTAATCGCTGCTGTGTTACACGGAAAGGACCTTAAAGAGAGCATGCATTTAAACCCCCTCCTTTCCCCAGAGAGGGCAGGTGACTTGCTGAAGAACACACAGCCAGTGCGACGCAGGCAGAGCTGAGGTGGCATGCATCTCCTCATCTGACCAGAACTCGTGGCCGTTTCCTGACCCTTGGTCCTGGCTAAGGAGTTTGTGTAAATAATTCCCTGGGGAATTTCCTGCTGCGGGAGGCTTTCTCTTTGGCCACTGAAGCATTCACCATTAATGTAGCCAAGATATACATGGATTATGGATTACGGAAACTTGATGTATGTGTGGCGGGCCTGAGCAAACACTTTGGGGAAAACCACCCAGCTGTCAGGAGATGAGTTTACTAGGAAACAGCAGAGTGAGGAATCTGCCAGAGTATACAGTGAAATTAAAAGCATACTTCTCATTGGCATTAACTGATTCAGCACACAGATCTGGAAATAGAAGCCAGCATTTGAATCCTGGCCCACTTCCCCGCACCCTCCTCCCCCCCCGCCCCCCCAGTTACTGCGAGACATGGGACAAGATGGCCCCCACCGCTTGCTTCAGTTTCCTTCCCTGTAAAGTAGGGATGATAACACTGGTACCAATCGCATAGGACTTGGTGTGAATTAGATTATATAACACACAAACCTGATAAAAGCCCTCCTTTGGAGAATGTATACAATTATGGATCAAACACAGAGTCCCTGCATTCAAGGAGCCTCGTGTCTAGTAGGAGAAGCAAGAGGTTTGCAATTCAGTCCAATAAATGATTGAATATTTACTATGAGCACCAACCATAGGGGCTGGGGATATAAGGAATTAAGACCAGATGTCCTGTCCTCACCCAAGGTAGAGCAGGGCCATTGCTAGGAGAGAGAGGTCGGTGGAGGGAGGGAGAAATGATTTGAGCCTGGAACTCAGGGGTATCTTCAAGGGGGACATGGACCTAAATCAGGGGTCCTCAGAGTGACTGCTTCTCCTCTCACCTCCCTCACCCCACGTTCCTTGCTTTCCTCTTTCTCTCCTCCATCTTGTTCCCCTTCCCCACCTATCGGCTGCTTCCTTCCCTGCCCGACATATTGGGGGAGAGTAGACACTTGCTGAGGACAGTGCTGAAGATGGCCTGGTCTGACAGTCCAAGAAAATGGGATGAGAGAGTGAGGCGGTAGAACAATGGAGTCTGGGCTGAGGAGGACCCACCTACCCCACGGGTATTTGCTTCTTGGGGTGCGAATAATGATCACTTAAGCCCACATCTCATTCTCAGGGAGACACAGGCATGGATAATTAGCTGTGCTTAGAGATGAGGAAACAGAGGTTCAGAGAGGGTGAGGGTGTCTCCCATGGTCACACAGCACCTCAGTGAAAGAACTGGGGTAGGCCCTGGACTCCCATCTCTCAGTAGGATAGTTGACTTTATGGAATTCATCCACTCCTGGGTCAGAATCCTGCCTTTGTCAGAGTGAGACCAAGGCTTGTTCTTTGCTCCTTGGAGCAGTAGTTCTAAAATGCTCAGCGTTCACAGAGCAGTAAATTAAAAACAAATGGGGACTGAATGAGTCTGCCCACTTTCCACTTTCTTGAGTAAGTTCATGTAAAGACATCATCCATGTTCTCACCATCATCTAGATGGGATATTTAACACCAGAGAGGGAAGAAGGACATACTTTGAGAGTAGAAGGACAAAAGCTTTATGCAGAACAAATTTAATTGGGCAAAAACCTCACTCTTTTGCCTGTATAGTTGTCATTTCACCAGGGACGGGTGAGAACTGCCTGAGACCCAGTGGTGGTTTGGGGCATGTCTGTGAACATTCTCTGGGGCCGCAAGGGCGGGCGCCATGGCTGGACTGACACCCCACCCCCCCCCAACAGGCTAATGGGCCTGAACAGCCCGGGAAGGGAGCACTTGTGTAATTAACAACATCGCTCCCAGGGAGGTGGTGAGACATGAGCTGAGACCTTGCCCTCCTCAGGAGAAGAGAAAACACCTATAAAAATAGGCTCTCTGCTGATAAGGTGGGTTAAGTGGCAATCCCGGGCAAGAAAGTGTCACATAATTTCTGAGACTCTTTATCTCTTCTTTCTACAACCCCCCACCCCAGCAGCCACCACCAGCATCTCTGTACTCTCAGGCCAGGGACCACCCCTTTGTTCCAGAGGCCACCTGGACCCTGACCCCAGCTATATGCCACCAGAAAGAGAACACTTTATTCCTTACTAACCAATCAGCCAGGGACAACCCTAAACACTAATACATGTGTGCCAGAGACAGGCAGGTGAAAAAGAGGAAAACTCATAGTCCTCTGCCTCCAGGAGCTTATAAGGTACCCACCAGAGGAACAGCTGTCTGTAGCAGAGACACAGAAAATACCCAGACACCCACAATAGGGCAGGTTATCAATGGCTGGATGGCCCTGCTTTTTACAGTCGACAGAGTGTTGTTATCTGTATGAGACCATATATCCTTACAACAGCCCTGTGAGGTAGGTGTCATTCGGCAAGAGCAGCCAGAAAAGCCACGGAGCTGCCCTAATTTCACCACGGCATAGTCTCTGTAAGTTTAAAGGAGTTTTTAATGCCCACCTAGTGCCCACCAGTGCCTGGCACGCAGGAGGCCTTCATTGCCTCTTAGCTTCTACTGTTGCTAACAACCGTAGGAGGTAGGTATTAGTATTCTTCCCCTTTTGCCGATGAGGAAATTGAGCTCAGAGTCGTTCAGTGAGGTGTGTGATCTCGGGCCAATCACTTATTCTCCATGAGCCTCAGTTTTCCCATCTGTAAGATGGGGCAGGGGGATGGTCCTGGTGGGTCCCTGAAATCCCCTCCTCTAGAACTTCAGGTGAGGTGAACTCGCTCTTCCTGGGAGTTTTAGTCTAGGACCCTGTTGGGCAGGCGGAGACACAACGGCTCAGCCCACTCCATCCGGGACAGACGGCTCAGTACCTGTCAGCTTGAAGATGAGCAAGGTGACTTGCCCAGGGTCACAAGGTCAAGATAAGGGATAGAGCCGGATGCAAACCTTGGTCCCCTGACTCCCTGCTGTTCCCTAGCTCCCTGTGGCCCCTCTGATCCAGGGGCCACACAGTTGGGACACAGGGGCTGCAGCCCAGGATGCTGACTCCACGGGCTTCCCTCAGCTGATCCGAGGTCACCGGGTCCTGCGCTAACTCATGAACCTCACTGCCTTTGGCCAGGCAGAGCCCTGTCACAGGCCACCCAGAGTCATAGGCTGTGTGGTCCTGTGAGCCTCTGGGCATCATCTTTATTCACAGGCAGCCAGAAGCAGCTGTGGTCATTCACAGTTGGAGCAGCGTGGGGAGGTGTTACCAGCTGGAGGAGAAAGGCTCTGAGCGTGTCTTGGATGAAAAGCACAGGAACACATCTAGGAAGGGGCTGCACATCTGCACGTATGGGAGGAGGCAGCTGTGCTTAGTGGTTGAGGTCATAGGCCCTGGGGTTAGCCTGGGAAGACTCCACCCCACCACTCTGCGAGCTCAATCAGCTGCATGACCTCAGGCAAGTTGCTTAACTTCTCTGGGTCTCAGTTTCCCCATCTGTCAAATGGGTGGCTTTGATGTTGGTGTGGGGGAAGAGGTGCTCTAGGCTTTCTAGGACGCCATACCTTCTGGCCCTACCACATTGTCAGCAGGCAGGAATTTGTTCCTATCTAAATCTGACTCTGTGGCAGTGGGCTGGCAGACCATCCCAGCTCCTCCAATCCCAGCCTTCCAGGACTGCCCAGACCTGCTTCCCTGGCCTGGAAAAGATGCCAACAGATGCAAACACATGACAGGAGGGGGCAGGCCTCCCCATGCGGACACTCACTAAATTGGATCGTGCATGTCACCCAGCCCCTCAGCAGGGCTTCATTCAGCTCTGCTGCCCACCTCCCACTGACTGGGGGTGGGATAGCCCCTTCCCCCCTTGCTGGGCCTCCGTATTCCCATCTATAAATGATGGGTGAAATAACGGTCCCTATGCCCGTTTCCAGTTCAGAATTCCTGCTAGGTCCTTCTCTTTCCCTTGGAGAAGGGAAACGGTGGGACACCTGCGTCTGGGTTGGCGGCACACCTGAGGCGGGGGGAGTAGGTGGAGAGGAAGACTCCACTTCCCTGGGAGGGTGGTTAGGGCCCCAAGGTCTCCAGGGGATGCCTGAATCATCTCAGTGACTGGGTTGGAGGAGAGACAACCCTCTTTTACCACCCCCTCACCCCTTCAGGGTCCTTAGCTGGTGGGTCCCTGTCAGTGGGAGGCCAGTAGTTCAGATGGCCCTGGGAGCTGTCCTGGCCCTCTTGGTGCCAGGCTGGGTAAGTCCCACGGGTCGCAACCTCTTCTGCCCCCAGTCTCTCCCTCTCGCCTTGACTAGGACCTGATGCGCCCCTGCCCCGTTTCCCCTGTTTGGGCGCAGGGCCTGGTGGCCTGGGCCACTGCTCCTGGAAGGGCCGTGGGTACTCACTGCTGCTGCACCTGCCGCTTGCTCCTTGCTCCTCTGCGCTCCCGCAGCTGCCTCTCCTGACTTCACACATTTTCATGTGAAAACCTTGCTATTCGCGTGGGGCTTGGGACTCTGCTCTGCTGTGAGCTGCTGCCTCTGGGAACTTCCCAAGTCCCTCCTGCTCTAGGCCTCCACCCACTGACCCCACAGAGGAGCAGAGGAAGCTGCTGCTGGGATCATTGGCCTCCAGCCACAAGCCCTGTGAGAGGGTCTAGTTCCTTACTTTAATCTACAGAATGGGAAACTGAGGCCCAGGGAAGCTGGCGGCCTGCTGGGGTCTCACTGTTTGTTTCAGCGCTGGGAGCGGGATCCACCTTGGCTGTCACCTTCCTGCGGCTGAGGAGGGAAACTCAGTGTAATCAGGAGGCGGCCTGACTTTCTTCCCCACGAACTTGTCCGACGATAGATAAGAAAGGCCAGGTGGTCGGTCCACAGCGGTCCCAGGGCAGGGGCAGAGTGAGTGTGCGCATGAATGTGAGTGAGTGTGAGAACACGTGTGTGAGGGTGTGTCAGTGAGAGGGCACATGTGTGTGAACACATATGAGCATGCGTGAGTGTGCATGCACGTGAGTGTGAGCATGTGAGCACGTGTAAGTGTGTAAATGTGTGACTGTATGTGAATGTGGGTATATTGCGTGCATGTATGGGGGTGTGAACATGGGACTGTGTATGTGTGTATGTGTGTTTGAGTATCTGAGCATGTGTGAGTGTGTGTGTATGCACACAGAGTGGTACTCAAGTGGCATATGCACAGAGAATTTGTGCGCCAGTCTCTGGATTCAGTTTCTCATCAAAGTAGCCCCTGAGTCCTCTGTGCAAAGTCGGGGAGATGACCCAGGATCTGTGGGCACAGGGTGGTGTGGGAGATGCTTAGGAATGGCCTGGGCTAGCTCTCAGCTGAACAGTGTAGCAGGTTGATTGCAAAAATGGCCCTGGTTTCGACCCCCTCCATGTATCCACACCTCTTGCAGCTACAGCCGGAATCTGTTTCCCAAACTCTTGAATCTGGGCTGTCTTGGGACTTCCTTTGCCAATAGCATGTGGCAAAAGTGGCCATGTTCCAGTTCTGGCTGAGACTTCAGGAAGCCTCTCCTGCTTCTGTCCTCTTTCTTCCAATGCTTCCTGCTATGAGGATGTGTCATCTCACCTAACCTCTCTGAACCTCAGTCTTTTCATCAGGCAAATGGGTGTGAGATAACAATCCCCATCCTCTGGACCTACAAGTGGGTCATGCAGATCGAAGGGGAGAACAAAGGTGGGAATTACAAATGGGAGGACGGGGCGTTGCTAGCACTCTTGAAGTTAACCCCCAAAGGAAGTCACTTCCTTTACCACTGGGGAGGCTATAAGGCAGGAGGGTTGGAGCCCCAAGGGCAGATTTAGGGCTTGCTGGGAAGGCTCCGTGGGACTTTCAGAGGACAGGAGCATGATGGGTAATTGCCCTCCCCAAAGGCTGCCATGGTTATAACATCACCTCCTGAAAGCGGCCCTCAGCTTTCCAGCTGTGACCACATTCTTCACAGATGGGACTTGTTTATGTTTAATCTATGTTGATCTAAGGGGCAGCTGTTCCTGTCACTTGTGCGGAAGGAAAACAAGCCTGGAACAAAGTCATCAGAGCGATAAGCTACCCTAAGATCCCGCAAACCCTGTGCTACGTTTCAAGGGCAAAGTGGAAAACTCTAAATTTGTAGTTAGGGAAAAGCAGATTATATTGACTGAATCTGAATTTTTCTTACTGTGAATTTAGTCTTTTACATGTAAATCTTTCGAGGGCAGGGTATTTGACATCTTTTCCATTTAATTTTTAATCAACTCAGTATGCAACAATCAATTCAGGTGTGTCAAATAAATTTCAAAAATGCCAAGTTAAAAAGAAACACACACAATGGATTAAGGAAATTCTTTGACATGTCTGATGATCTCATGACAGTGCTGGAGATACATGCCACAGAGGCCCTTTCCAGCTCAGAAAGAATAATACCGCTGGCGGGGGGAAGGGGGACATCTAGAAAGTCACTCCGGCCCAGGGACAGCTCCCAGGCTTTCTAGCCAGATGATCTCTCTGAACTACCGTTTAAATACTTCCGTTTCCTCTTCTGTAAAATAGCCACTGTAATAGTTCCTACCTTTACACTGTTTTTTGTAAGGATCATTGAGATGCTGTCTGGGAAATACTTGTAAATACTGAAGTGCTCGGAAGACATTTATTGTGACTAAGCCTTGTAAATTTGGAGGGAGGCTTTGAACTGGCTAATCTGAAATCTTGAAAATTATAACCTAGTTCCAGATGGTTTAGTTCAGGAACTAAAACCTAAAATGTAGCTGAAATCTAAGAATGCAGGAAGGAGGTACTAGCCAGGATGATAAGACATGGAAAAGAAATGAAAACATAGGAGGATTGAAAAGGAAGAGACTGTCATTATTAGTAGATGATATGATAGTCTGCACAGAAATTCTAAAAATTCCTACATGCAAATCACTAGAACTAATAAGAAAGTTTATCAACTTAACTAGATATAAGATCAAAATGCAAAAGGCAGTTGCATATCCACACACCAGGAATGAGCAGTTTGAAAACGTAACTTTAAAATTTATTTACACAAGAAAAATGATATCTATGTAAACAAGGAAAATAAAAGACATTTAGGAAAAAACATCTAAGGAAAGATATAACATTTTATGGAGAAGTTGGTTAAACCTTATGGAAAGATATTACAGTTGACCTTAGTGAATAGAGTGGTAGCCACATCAGAAAGCTCAATAGAAAGAGATGTGAGTTCTTCCTAAATTGATCTATCGAGTAAGAGTAAGTAAAATCAAAACCTCAACAGAGTTTTTCATGGAATATGAAATTTAGATGGATGATCAAAAGTTAATATTAGTTAAGACATCCTTTCCTGAAAAGAGGGAATTCAGGGAAGTTCTAGATACAGGTTTCTCCCACTATCTGAAAGCATAGCACTTCTACGAAACCTTTCATGAGCTGAAATTGTGAAAAGCGAAGAAGCAATTACTTTAGGACGCAGCTTGCTAACAGATGCAAAATAAATCGAGATAAAGCACAGGTGCTCACAGACACAATTCAAAGCTGTGGGGCTTGATGCTGGATGCTGAGTGTGGTTCCCGGACAAGGAGCTTGGGGGCCCACTCTCACCGCTCTGGTGAGCGCTGCCTCTGTAAGGCTCATTGCAAAACAAATACTGACTGCTATCTTTGTTTTTTGCCTTTTATTGTAAAAGCAAAAGTTCTCTTTGGATTTCTTTCGGTTCGCAAAAGCAGGTACGAATGTAGGTCTTTTGTAAAAGTGAAGGGGCAGAAAGCGAACTTTTGAAAAGTGGGGGAAACCTGTATCAAGATTTACTGTAAAACAATAGTAATTAATACAGTGTAATGTGTCAGTGAAGAGCAGACAAGGAGACACCTGGAACAGATTAGAAATCCCAGAAGCAGACCCACATGTGTACAGATATCTGACATGTGAGTGGAGAAAGGACGGACTGATAAGTAAATGATGCTGGAACAATTGATTATCCACGGAGAAAAAATAAAATTGACTAAGGATTTAAATGTAAAAGGAAAACTTCTAAAATATTAGAAGAAAATATAGAAGAATCTCTTTATGACCTTGGGTAGGAAAATATTTCTTAAGCAGAATACAAAAAGTATGAACCATAAAAATTTTGACAAATTAGACCACATTAAAATTAAGATCTTCATCAAAAACTACCATAAAGAAAGTAAAAAGAGAAGCCAAAAAGTTGGAAGAAGATATTTGCAACACATAACTAACAAAGGGGGAACATGCAGAATATACAAAGAATCCCAAAGAATCAAATAGAAAAAGACAAGCAACCAACAAAAAAACAGGCGAAAGAAATGAACTGGCATTTGATAGAAAACTGAATGGCTAATGAACACATGAAAAGATGCTCTATTCATTGGTAATCAGAGATGAAAAATCAAATCACAGTGATGGATGGTGTGATATCTGCCAGAATGGCAGTACTTTCAAAGTTGGATAATAGGTTTGAGAGGGGTTGTGGGGCATTGGAACTCTTACTGCTGGTGGAAATGTTGATTGTTATGACTTGTTTGGAGGGCAGATTGACTCTACCTAGCAAGGCTGAATTTAGTTCAAACATCATACCCAGCCATTCCACCCTTAATAATAATCTAAAGTAGCACTTCTCAAACTTGAATGTATACACAAACACCCTGGAGATCTTGTTAAAATGCAGATTCAATAGGAAAGATTCTGCATTTCTTACAAGCTCCCAGGTGATGCTGCTGGTCCAAGGACTGGAATTTGAGTATTAATCAAGTGTTGGTTGAATTTTATTTCAACCAAATGGCACCATCTCCTTTCACCCTCAGAGGAGTCCCGGCGGAAGTCTCCTTGCAGTCAGAGGCATCTGAACAGGAGGTCCGGTCTCCTCGCGCCACACCTGGCTGTGGGGCACCATCTCAGGACATACCCAGAACCATTCCCAGGAGGCACGCACAAGCATGGTCACAGTGACATAGTTTGTATTACACAAACCTGGAGACAACCTAAATGTCCCTCAACAGGAAAATGAATAAACAAATAAATTGTAGTGTATTTGTATATTGGATACTATGCATTCGTGAAAATGAATGAACTACAGCTGTTTGCAACACAGATGAATCGCCTAAAGAAAATTTCCCAAGGGAAAAACCTGTGGCATTTATACCAAGATATAGTCATCAACGTGAAATTGGGACTTAAAGCCAGGAGACTGGATAACATCCACGAGGGAGTGAGTAGAGCTAAAGAGAGGAGACCCAAGGACTGAGTCCTGGGAAATTCCAATATGTGGCAGGTCAGGGAGAAGAGAAGGATTCTGAGGAGGAGCAGATGGCCAAGTAAGGGAAAACACAGAAGGTTTTGTGAATGTGGGTCCCTCGCCACAAGTGCAGAGAGGTTTAAAGGGGAAGGACAGGACCAAGTGAATTAATACTGCTGATAAATCAAGTGAGCTGAGGACCGAGAACCTGCTAATGGATTTAGCAAGGTGGAGCCTTTGGGACTTTGACAATAGTGGTTTTAGTGAACAGGTAGAAAAGCCTGACTAGGCAGAGTTAAAGAGGGCTGGGAAGAGAGGAATTGGAGACAGCAAGCAAAAATTGTTCTGAGGAGATCTTTTCTGCAAAGGGGAATAGAGAAATAGGGTGGCATCTCTAGGGGGTTCTGGGGTTAGAAGAGGGTTTCCTTTTTCAAAAGGGAGGAATGACAACATGTTTGGGTGCTGCTGGGAATAATTCAGTGGGTTGTGAAAAGCTATGACGTGGGAAAGGGTGAGTAGAGGAGAGGGGTGGAGTCTGCTGCCAGGTGGAAGGAGCCTGAAAACTTCCTCTGCAGTAACTGGTGGGATGCCATGGGTACAGAAATATCAGTCTTCCGTATGCATCCAATTCTTTAGGGAAGCAGGAAGCAAGCTCGTTATGTGAGAAAGAGAATTGGGGAGCAGGTATTGGGGTTTGCAGAAAGGGGATGAGATATGAAATAGTTGTCTAGAGGTTGGGAGAGAGTATAGACTAGGGAAATGAAAAACAACTGCTAGACAGTTATTTCAGGACATTTGGTTGGGTTAAACCAGGGTTGGGATTCTGGCAGACAGTACACTGAGGTGAGAGGGGGTCAAGGGAGTTGAGAGTGATTGTAATGATAAGTCATGGAGTCGAGGATGAGTAATGGGGGGAAGGCTGTAGCAGTCAGTGAAAAGGTGGGAGATTGATGGGCTGTAGGTCCTGTTGGAGTTGAGAACTACAGGATTTGGGGGGGTGAGCTAGAAAGATAGGAGGTGGAAGTTGGAGAGATGGGCGTTGAAACTGAGGTTGGGGAGGGGGTGCTGTTTTGAAAACGACCAGGTAAAGGTGTGATCATGGGAATAAGTGATTGAGATTGGGGGGGCGGGAAGCAGGGGTCATTGCTCCCAGGCGATGGGATATCATAAATTCGGGAGCAATTATTAGAGGATATTCAAGCACCAAATGGAGGTTATCTTTAAGTTCTTGGCCACCTCTGAAATTCTACGCTCCTGTAAATTCTTAAAACATAGATAATGCCACTCTGTATTGTTTGAGAGGAGGACTAGTTTCCTTATACTCAGAGAAAAAGGAGGTCGCAGAGGGTGACTTTCACAAGCATTTTTCTGTTCTCCTTTCCCCTGCCTGCCTCTGCCCTATTTGTGTTTTCCCTTTTTCCTATTTGTGTAGGGCTGATGGTTGTAGGAGAAAATGCTCTTTATGGCCTGATTGTATGTTTCCATCTGGTTTACTTCCTGTTGGTTTGTGTTTTGTTGAGTAATATTCGCTGAAAGCTGTAACCCAGCCCCATCAGAGACTAATGGGTGCACCACTGTTGACATTTATTTACTCTACCCTTTTTAATTGCCTGTCAAGCTCTATTTCTGTGAACAGAGCCCTTCCCTTATTCATGGTCATATGTTTATCGTTTCATCACCAGGGGAAACCTCTGATTGTCAAGGGCGAGAGAGGGTGGGTGGATCACAGCTAACTCATGCCACCATGAGCAAGTAGCTTGGAACACTATGATTCTAGGACATAAAGGACTTTGATTTTATCGTCATTGCCATCGTCACCTGCTTTCTGTCTGTCCTGGGGCCAGCACTGCAGACATGACAGGATGAAGTACTCAAAGAGCATGGGATTTGGAGGCAGGGGATTCAAATCCAGGTCCACTAATTACTAGTGGCATGGACTCGGGTAAATCACGTCAACTTTCTGAGCCCCAGAGTTTTCATATTTCTTGTTCTTAAGACAAACATAATATCACTCTGCATTGTTTGAATATGAAATGAGATAATGCAGATGGAAGAGTATTGAGCAGAACAACTTGGTAGATATGAAGGACTCAATAAATGTAAATTTCTTTTTTCCCCCCCCAGAAGATTGAGGCCATTCAACAGATATTTACTGAGCACCTACATCTCCTGTTTGGTGTTCAGTAGTGAAGGGTGGCAGGCATTCCTTGATGGCAGGATGACTTTTGGCAGCCTTTGGACTGGCCTGGGGGTAGGGGAGAGCCCAGGGGGAGAGGTTTATTGGTCTCTTCTCTGGGTGAAGTCCAACCTGGCTGCTCTTGCTTTCATTGCCCTCTGCATCTGTATAGCCTCTTTCTATTGATGCCTGGTTGGTGATTTAACTTTATGAAACATAAAATGTGTACTTGACAATAACTAACCTCACCTGGGTCAGAAGGTGAGAGAGTGACCAAAGGGAAGGTGAGGGACCAAGGCCTATGAGAGGCTCTGACAGGAAATGGATGTGCTGGGACTGAGTCCTTTCTGGTACTCAGGTTGCTCAATTCTGAAGGGGGAAGGGTCATTTTTTATCTCCCAGGTGATCACTTGGGGGGTGTCCTATTTGGATTTCCACTTAGACTTGGTTCCTTCTTTGGAAGAGCGTCTCAGTAGAGCTATCTGAGGATGACGTAGGCTGCCTTTGGAGACACCATCATAATATACAACAGCACGTGAGGTGCTCAAAATAGAAGGAAGAATAATTTGAGGTGATACTGCTGAGCATAGGTTCTCAAACTTGAGTGAGCATCAGAACCACCTGGCAGGTTTGTTAAAACACGAATTGCTGGACCCCACCCTTGGAGTTTCTAATTAAGTAGGTCTGGGGTGGGGTCAAAGAATTTGCATGTCTTACAGGCTCCCAGGTGATGAGATATTATAAATCCAGTGGGCAATTATAAAGGATATTCAAGCATCAAATAGAGGTTATGTGTAAGTGCTGGGCCACCTCTGAGATTCTGTGCTCCTAGAAGTTCTTGAGGGCAATAGAGCTGAAATCTTGTTTTTCTCCCCAAGTCTTTTTCTACTGCAGCTTTCCCCATGTCAGTAAGTGGCTGGTCACTCCATTACTTGAATCATAAACCTTGACATCTGCCTCAGTTTGCTGCCTTCCTCTGCTACCCCACACAGTCCATGAGCGCTAGAGATGTCACCTCTGAACCATGTCCCAAACCTGCCTCTTTGTCTCTACTGTTAGTATTTACATTCTCTACTGTTGTACAGTCTCTGTCACACTGCTGACCGCTGCTGTTGTAGCACAAAAAAGCCAGGGACAAAACGAGTGGGCGTGGCTGTGTTCCAATAAAACTTTGTTTACAAAAACAGATGGTGACTAGATTTGGCCCAAAGGCTTTAGTTTGCCAGCCCCTGTCCTGGACTATAAGGCAGGAAGAATGAATAAATGATCTTTCACACTTGTAAACCTGACGACATCACTCTCCTGTTTAAAGCCATCCAATGGCTTTTAGTCCTGGAATCAAACCCAAATTCTTCATGTGGCCACTCCTGGCTTTTCTGGTCTCTTTTTGACTCATTCTCCATCTGCGTCACTGTGTTCCATCTGCACTGGAGTTCTTTTCAGTTCCCTGAACACTCTGAGTACAGGTTGTTCTCTCCTCCTGGAAAGGTTTTTACTGCACTTCCTGTGTGGTTAGTTAACTTCTTTCCTCTTTAGAGAGGCCTTCCATTCAGAAACTCTGCCCCTTTTTCCCTTCCCCAATAACGTCTGTATGAGCATCCTGTTAGTTTTCCCCATCACTTTCTACCACTTAACTGATGATGTGACTTCCCTGTGTCACATGCTGGCATGTCATCTCCCGGAGCATGGGAAATAGGTCTGCTTCATTCACCACTGTATATCCAGCACCTGGCGTGCAATCAGCACTTCATATGGCTCAACGACTGAGTGAATGGATATGTAAGGGATTCTTTCCCGGAAGTAAGAGGACACTTTTCATTCTAGGAAATAGTCAGTGAACAGCTGTTTTGTGCTGAGCCTTATCCAGAGCCCGGCAGGAGAGCTTGGAGCTGTTGAAGACAGTGTGCGCACCCAGGAAGACTGAATCCATACGAATGGTACAAACTGTGGGCAGTGAGAGTCCTGGGAAGGAAAAGTCAGGGTGGTGTGAGCCGTAGCCTGGCACTGGGGTGGGGGTGGGTGGGTCCTGGGGCGCACATGCCTTTCCTAGACGTGACATACCTCCTGATGTCATAATTGCACCTTCCAAAGACTGAAGAGACTTTCACAATGGAATGTCCCAAAGTTCTTAGGGGGGTTGGGGGAGCTTTAAATGCTGCAAGTGTGAATTAGCTACTGTGAAACATAAAGTCACAGTTCTATTTTAGCTACAATGCAAAAATCAGAATTTTTTTCAGTCAAGGTAAGAAAAACTCCTCAAAGTTAAACTCTGAATGTCATTACTGCTAGGTCACACTGTGTGCCTCCTTCCTTGCTCCCACCACAGGCCTGCTTTTCACTTGGGTGCTTCTGGCTGTAGGAAACAAAGACAATTTCCTCGTGGAAGTGGCCTTTGAACTTGCCAGGTGGAGAAGATGGAGGTAGGCCTATCGAGCAGGAACTAGAGTGGTCCCTTTCATAAGAAACACCAAATTAGACGACGATGAGTCCTGGGATGCAGGGCCAGATTGGAAAGCGGTGTGTACGCTGAGCAGTGCTTTTGTGCACCAATTAGATCATTTGAATCTCACAATCTCACTTGAGATTCGAATCTCAAGCCACCAGGAGACAGGCTGGAGTACACAAGCTGGGAAGAGGGCCAAGGGCAGTGCCACGGGGAGCCATGCTTGAGGCACAAGAGGAGAAAGAGGAGCGGGTGTAGGAGAAGCTGGAGCAGAACAGCAGACAGTGTTTTAAGGGGAGAGTGGCTTTCTCTTTAAAGAGAAAGAGGTGGCTTGTGGGACGCTGCAGAGCAAGCACACAGTTTTATCGCTCGCAGGAGACAGTGAACTGTCACCCCAGGTTGGTGAAGGGGCCCTGTGGGATGAGGGGCCTAGCACACAGGACTAATAGGGTAGGTGATAGGAGATGGAGGGGTCTGTTCCAACAAGCCCCATGGTGATTTCAGCAGGGCAGGTGGCAGATAGCAGGCGTCACCTCTCTGGAGAAGCACCAGGTGTATGAGTAGATGCTTCCTCTGAGAAGACTCATACTATAGGAGGTGACACACATCTGGACCATCTGAGTTGACTCTCAGGTCCGACAAGTCAGGAAGGACCCTCTGAGAACAGAGTGGAGGATCAAGGTTGAGGATTAGCGATCTGTAGAGTGAGACGATACGGAGTCGGGTGGGGTAGTGAGAGGCAACAGTAAAGAAGAAGATGGAGAGACGGCCAGATTCACTCTGACCATCCAGCCCTCTGAGAATGATCCAAACAGGCCAGCCCCTTTTGGGAGCCCAATGTGCCAACATCTCAGCTTACAGAACAGATAAGTGAAGTGCTGGTCTAGAGCCAGTATATTACATGCCCATATTCCATTTTTATGGGCTGTGATTTCCTAAGGCACACTCAGTTCTAGCAAATGAAAACCCCCTGGAGGCCTTGGAACCTCAGCCATTCCTGACGAGCTGACGGGCAGCTGAAGCCTTCCTGGTCAGAGAAGAAGCAGGCGCAGAAGGAGAAGGAACCGTGAATAATAGCAAAGCCGCTTAGAGGAAACTTCTCAGATAAAGTCAGAGCCTAAAAATATTTACAAGAGTAAAATCATGTTCCGTAGCAGCAACAGCAATAAGTCATTGCAAGGCTTCTGATGGCACCTGGACTTTAAAGATTATTGCTATAATCTGTTGCCATGTAACTTTTTGGAAGCCAATTGGCCATAATGGATAACAATATTTAAATTAATGTGTGTAAATCTAGAAGTTAGAGACATAGCCATTTCTCTTTGAATTAGTCCCCAACCTTTTATAAAGATAGATATACTAGCCTCATAACTTTGGAAGTTATCTTAAGACAATGTTTATTCATAAGAACTATTGCATCAGTGGTAAGAGTATATAAAAGATACAAAAGAACTGATCATTTTATTGGATGACTCACTCTTTCCAAAGGTCTTCCCAACAGTGTGGTTTCTTATTGCACTAAAAACAACAACAAAATGCTCTCTCCTTTAATGACCCACTCAAAAGTTGCTTCCTTAACCAGGCTTGTTCTCTGCTTTCCCCATCACTGCCAGAACAGAGCATATCCTTTTCTGTGTATCCCCACAGTCTGCTTTGTGTTAGAGGAAACTGTCTGCATGTTGTCCTCTCTGTGAGGCCAGAAGTGCCTGGAAGTCACGGGTTTTGTGTGTTCACCCTCCTCCTGCCATGAATGGAAGCCTGAACATATCAAATGCTCTGTGCATGTTTATTCAATGAGTGAATGATTGAAACAATGAAGCTTGGGTTGTCTAGACATCTGTTCCTCTAACACACAAGCTCACACAGGTAAGCACATGCATATGTGCACACAAAGACTCCACAGGTAGATGCCCTAGGAAGGACCTCTTTGTTAAAATCCACTTTAAATCCCTGCCTCCTGTTGCTGCGATGGTTGGATATATCTGAATAAATATTTCCATCTGCTGACTGTGGATAGAAACTTCCAGAAAGGAAGTTTAGGAAAGCAGATGTACATTTCTCTATATTTTTGTGTTTTTCAATAATGAATAACAATAGGAAATTTTTATACATAAAAATAATGTCATTTATATACAAAGCAGCTAAAATTGTTATTATTAAGTGCATAACAGTAAAAATATCAACTTTTTGGTTTTTTTGTGTGGATTTCTGACACATTTTGGAAAAAACCTTGAAATCAATGAACACAGTGAAAGAGTTACTAAAGGAACAGCACGAACGTTCAGGCTGAATTGAATGAAGTCAGGATGCATGCAGTTGGAGAGACATTGCCCTTAAATTGTCAGGGAAGGAAGAAACTGAGTTTCAGAAGCCCAGAAAAGGGTGGTTTTCTGTTAGTCCCAGTGAAAGATGCTTCTAGAACCTTTAGCTCTGCTTATCTGGAGCCCTGGACCTCACTGGAATACATCGGTGGTGGCGGGTTTGCCGGTTCTGGGATGACCATGGAGTTTGCCACATAGACATTTGGGTAGACCACGTCCACCTGGAAAACACAGGCCCATGAAGGGCGCTAGTAAGGATGCAAGAAGGAGTGGGCATGCATGGAGGACTTTAGACATTCTGGGACTCCTCATGTTCCTGGCAAGAAGGGGAAGTGTGAAGACCACTCTAGTCTCCACCCTCTTTGGGAAATCTTTCCACCCCTGGAGGAGCCTCCAAGACTCACACTGTTGGGTGAATAGCAGGCCAGTTGGCAGCCAAAGTGGGCAGATGTGCATGCAATGCAGAACTCCAGGAGGCAGAAGATGAACAGCACGCCAGAAACAGCCATTCCAGGGGCCTGCAACCAGAAGGAATTGGGAGGTCCTGAGTGCTGCTCCAAGAGTCCAAGGTCTGGCTCTCAGTGTGGCTCTGCAATGGACCATGGCTTTGAGGAAGTCCTCTAATTTCACCTTAGCCTCATGGAGAAAATATCTCACCAGATTTTTGTAAGGGTCAAGTGTGTCTGTAAGAGAATTGTTATTTTACACTTACTATCGGTGTTCCTCTAAGGGAAAGGATAGTTGTTTAGGGAAACACCTTGATAACTTGTTTCAGGTATAGGGGATGGGATCTGAGGGTGTGGTCTGGAGTCAGTGAAACAGTGAAACTGTTCTGTGGAGGAAGTGAATAGAAATTTGGGAGTGTGGACAAGCCACAGAGAGGAAAGTGAGATGGTTAGAGGGGTAAGATGGGACTGACCAACATGGCAGGAAGGTGGAGGCTGCAGAAGAAGGCATCCTGGGAGAAATTAAGACTTATAGAATGGGGATGACTAATCTTCAGTCATCAGGAGTTTGCTGGGCTTGGATGTAAACCTCCACCATCCCCCTGAACCTTTAGAGAAAGTTGGCTGCTGAGGGAACCTTCCTGGCTTATGAGAGTGGCATTTTGTGGAGAGAAATAATTGGGACTGTCTTTAGCTTAGCAAGAAGAGTTAGTGAAAGGATCCCCACTTGAACTATTTCAGCAGTAGTAGATTTCATCTAAAGACTAGGAGACATCTAAGCCCTCCCTTTGCTATTCTCCAAGAACACCCAAGAGAGTGGGGTTTCCCATTGTATCTGTGGAGAGAGTTTGGGTAGAATCCATTTAATCTTAAAGGACAAGGAATGAATAACCCCAATAACAATTTGGATTCCAATTACACGAGATAATAAATACGAGAGTAAAAGTGAAACATGAAAGGTACCAAATGTTTGTCAATTCTAATTTTTAAAATGGCATTGTTGATGGTTGGCTGCTCAGAGAAGTTTCCCTTCTGGAGAGACCCCACCTTAGCACTTTCCTTCTCCCTCTCACCTTAGCAAACATTTATTAAACATCTGCTTGGTACATGTGGCTGAGAAAGGATTCCGAGAGGCACAATCTAGCGAGGGAGGCAGATACAGATATGGATAATTATAATTCACATCAGACATGGTAAAAGCTATAACACAGCCAAAACAGTGCCCCAGGGACACTAAGGAGAGACAGATTCATTCTTACTAGAAGATTTAGGGAGGGAGGGGATAGGACAGGGTGTCCCGGGCAAAGGGAAAGACAGGATGATGATGTCTTAGTCAACGAACCACGGAAGTATAGGGAGGAAGGGCCTTTACAAGTGATGCTAGTCCTTTTCAAATGTGTTTTTAACAACAAAATTCCTTTATAAATAAAACCTCCCAATGTAAAGGGTTTGGGGGGGGGGGTTGGGTGAAAAGGTGAAGAGATTAAGGAGTACAAACAAAAATAGTCATGGGGATGTAAAGTACAGCGTAGGGAATATAGTCAATAATATTGTAATAAGTATGTATGGTGTCAGACGGGTACTAGACTTATTGGGGTGATCACTTCATAAGTTATATAAATGTCTAATCATTACATTATACACCTGAGACTAATATAATATTGTATGTCAACTGTAATTGAAAAATTTAAAAAAAATTTAAAAGATTAAAAAGAAGAAAATCTTCCATGAGGGAAAAGGGGTCCCACAAGCAACATAGATATTTATTATTTGAAGGGCATTAATTCATGCTTGTGGAGCCGCTGGAGTGCCCCATCCCTGGGATCATCATTTGCAAAGCTGTGATGAAGTCCAGCCCTCCTTGTTCAGATGGGAGGACGGAGCCCAGAGATGGGGTGGGTGGTTGGGATGGGGGAATTCTCTTTCCAAGATCAGACATTGGCAGAACTGAGATTAGAAGCCAAGTTTTCTGACTCAAAAATTACTGCTCTCTCCACATCAGGACACTGACCATGCTTCTGGTATTTGTTTGTTTTTGAACCTTTCCCCATCTTCCTCTACTTTTGCTTCACAATTTGCTTCCTAATGTCTTACACTGGGCAATCTGTGCCTCCTTGGTAGGTTCTTTCCCAGCAGGAAAAAAACCTAAGTATTCATCGATGCCTGCCTCTCCCAGGGGCTTGGAGTAGCTGGAGTTCAGGGTGACTGAGGGATTCAAACGGACGTGAGCTGAGGGACATGGGGAATTGGAGCCAGATTTCTGGGGGACAGGAAAGAGCTGGCTGAGGAAGTTGGACTTTAACCCTACAGCAACTGGTAGCCATAAAATATGTTTGGGAAGGGAAGATTTCAAGGTACTTTTGGTAAATGACATGGGCGTGGTTGAGGATAGGTTCTCTGGGGAGAGGCTTTTCTTAGGAATTTTGGAGAGGAAAGTCCTGGGGAGGCCCTTCTGATTGAATACAAATAGTAGTTAACAGCTACCATCTGTCAAGTACAGACCACACCCGGTGCATTCATTTATTCATTTGACAGATGTTTCTGGCGTGTCAAATACTGCCAGGCATGGTTCTAGGTATTTGAAATATGCCTGCCTTTATGAAGCTTATATTATAGTGGGAGGAGACAGACAGTAAGCATAAAATGTAATAGACCAGCAAATTATAGAATTTGTTAGGAGATGTTTCAGACTATGGAAAAGTAGATTGGGGGGTGGGGGAGGAGGAGAGAGGTCCTGGGACAGTGTGGGTGGATGCTTGTGACTTTAGGTACAGTTGTTCAGGAGTCTCACTGAGAAGGTGATTACTGAGTAATGGCCTGATGGAAGTAAGGAGGGGAGGGAGCCTTGGGGATATCGGAGGGAAGAGCATTCCAGGCAGAGGGAACATTCCAGGCCTGAATGTGGCAACATGCCTAGTGTGTTTGAGGAAACATCAAGGATGTAAGGCTCAAGTGGGGAGAACCAGAGTGTACCAGAGGACCAGTGTCTTGAGGCCACTGTAGGGATGTTGGTTTTTTTTTTGGGGGTGGGGTGGGGTGGTGGTAAAATGGACGTAGTGAAGGTTTTGAGCAGAGAAATGATCAAAATGAATCACTGGCTGCTGTGCTATCAACAGCTTAAAGTAGACAAGGGTGGGAACAGGGAGAGCAGTTGGGGGGTTGTTTCAGTGACTGAGCTGACAGGTGGTGGTGGCTTGGGCCAGCGTGGTTATGGAGGAACTGGTGAAAATGGCTGGATTCTAGATGCATTTGAAAGATGACACCAGCAGGATTCCCCAAGGAGTTGGCTGGGTCGTGTGGGAGAAGGGGGTTGGTGGGGTGGGGTCAATGATTTCATCAAGGTTTTGTCCTAAGCAAATGGAAAGATGAGATTTCCATCAACCAGGATAAGGAAACCGAGAGAAGGTTTGGGAAGTAAAATCTGGAGATCAGATTTGGATATGTTAATTTTAAGATGTTGAGTGGACAATTGGATACAAGAGACTAGAGTTTGGGGGAGAGGTTTTGGCAGGAGCTGTGCATTTGAAGTCACTGTCACAGAGAAGGTGTCTTAAGTCACCAGACTGGATGAGATTGTCAAGGCAGTGAGTGTACAGAGAACAGAAGACTGAGGACTGAGTCTGAGGGATTGGGGAAAAGAGACCAAGCAGCAAAGGAGACAAAGAAGAGAGCAGCCAGTGTGGATGGAAGGGCGCCATTACAGAGTGGAACCAGGAAGACATGGGCAGTCCATCAAAGAGGAGGAATGACTGGGGACCTTGAGCAGTGGAGGTTTTTGGAGAGGTGAGGCTGAAAGTATGGTTACAGTGGGTTCAAGGGAGATTATGAGAGGAGAGAATTGGAGACAGCGAGTATAGACAACTCTTTTAGGGATTTTTCTGCCGAGAGGACCAGAGAAATAGTGTGGTAGCTTAAGTAGGACCCAGAGAAGGCTTGTTTGTTTTTTAAGATGAAAGAAACAAAGAGTGTTTAGATGCTGATCGAAAAGCTCTAGTAAAGGGGGAAAATTGACGCAGAGGAGAGGCAGTGGGAGGGAGAGTGGGTGGAGAGAAGAACTTGGAGTGATAACGTTGGGTGGGTGGGAGAGGACAGGCTCTGTTGTGCAGATGGAGAAATTGATTTGATGTGGGACTCGTCTATAGCTCCACTTTTCAGTCCAGTAGCCACGAGTCCCCTGTGGCTGTTGAGGACTTGAGACGTAGCTAGTCCCAAATTGAGATATGCTGTTAAATGCAAAATACACACTGGATTTCAAAGGTGTGGCAAAATATTGAATTAATAAATTTTCATATGGATTACTTATTGAAATGACATTTTGGATATATTGGTTAAATAAAATGTATTATTTTTAAAGGTTTTTATTAAAATATATCTAACATATAATATTATATTAGTTTCAGGAGTACACCATAGTTATTCAACATTTATATACATAAAGAAATGATCACCATGATAAGCCCAGCAACCATCTGACACGTACTAAGCTATCACAATATTATTGACTATATTCCCCATGCTGTACGTTACATCCCCGTGACTCATTTGCTTCATACCCGGAAATTTGGACCTCTTATTCCTCTTCACCTTCCCCCTGCCCTTTTAATTTTTCTATTACTGTTGACATTCAATATTATTTTATATTAATGTCAGGTATATGGCTTAGTGATTAGACATTTATATAATTTAAGAAGCGATCCCCCTGCCTAGTCTAGTACCCACCTGGCACTATGCATAGTTATTGCCATATCATTGACTATATTCCCTCTGCTTTACTTTACATCCCCATGATGATTATTATTATAAACAAAATGTATTACTAAAATTAATTTCACTGGTTGTTTTGTTTTTTTTTTTCATGTAGCGACTGGAAAATTTAAAATCACATACATGGCTCACATTATATTTCTGTTGGACAGTGCTGGTCTACCGCACGGGATGGCAACTTATGGTCTGTGGGCCAAATCTCCCATCCTGCCTATTTTTGTAAATAAAGTTTTATCAGAACACAGCCATGCTCATTCGTTCACATATTTTCTCTGGCTCCTTTCACACCATAGGATAAGGTTCAATAGTTATAACAGAAACTGGATGGTCTGCAAAGCCTTAAATAGTTGCTCTCTCTGGCCCTTTACAGAAAACCTTTATCTATAGTAATGGGCAGGAAGGTGAGCATGTGAGTGGAGGTGCAGGTTGGTGAGTACATGAGCATTGTCTGTAGAACTGCATTTAATTTTCTCAACAATGTCATCAGGTAGGTCCTGTTTTATATAGGCAGAAGCTAAGACTCTGAAAAGTCACGTGCTTAGAGGAACACAGCAATAAAGCTCCAGGTCAGAACTCTGTTCTGATTCTGACAGCACCGCCTACAGTGCTTGGTAAAGAAGATCCGTGGTCCGGCTCTTCCCAAGGATTTTCTAGCAAAGCTAAAACTGGAAGCCAGAGGAGCATTAGTTGAGGAGAATACTTACCACCTCCCAGTAAGGATAGTAGTTGGGGTAGACAGACTGGTTGGTGATACTCATGTCAGTGATGAACAGTACGATTCCAACCACAGAACAGATCGCACTGACGATGTTCAACCCCAAGCTGCCATTCAGCTGCAGAAGACACAGAGGGTCAGGGTGAGACAGGAAGACTATTACAGCTGAGATAAGCAGAGACTCACATTAGTGTTTCTTAATATGAATCCCTGGGACCCTAGTTTGCAGCAAGTAAAGAGGTGTTCTGTGCAAAAAAGGTTTACTTTTTTTTTTTTTTTTTTTTGGGGGGGGGCGGTAAATTAACTTTGAAAAAACTTTTGGTGCAAGACTCCTGAGAGTCTTTAACAAGAATTATGGATCTTCCAGGGAGGGGACTACTAAATAGAGATTTTCCCCAAGTTTACCTAACCATCTTCCTAGAGTATCTCGTGGGAAAAGTGGTCCCCAAAGTGGGAAACACTCGACCCATTTATCCCATAGGCGATAGGCAGAAGACTTGGCCCGTGTCTTGGGATGCAGCAGACTTTGATGCTCCATGACTCTGGGCCATGTACAGAGATATGCCCAGAATTTTGAGCTTCCCTTTGGAGATTTTCAAATAGATCTCATCTGGTGTGGAGACCTAGCCACACTGGGGCCCCTTGCCTTAGATAACCTGCTTGTGAGAGAAACAAAGGTACTTTCTTGGTCCACGGTTAGCGAACCACAGAGTTTTATCCATGTTGATTTGCAGAGCTTGGTTGGCTGCATTCCTGAGAGAAGCTGGGGCCCGCAGAAATGGCAGGAGGCCGGCTCTGTGAGCTGCAGGTACTCTCAATTTCCTGCTCTGCTGGTTGGGGGCCCTGGTCCCTGGCAGCTTTGTGCCTCCTGCTGTAAGGGCCTCTTAAGAAAGTTCTTCTTCTGTCTTCACCCTCTGATGTGTTAACTAAGGTGTGGCCATGTTGCTCTTCTTTCCCCGAATCCTCTGGACTCTTTCTGACTTGTGACCCTGGCCAGATTTATGTGGTCCTGTACGTGAGTGTGAGTGAGAATGAGTGTGAGTGAGAATGAGTGTCAGTGCAAGGATGAGGGAGGGATTGCGTGTTGGCCTTCTTTTCCCCTTTGTGTGTCTCTCCTATGGGTCCCCAGCTGGGAGAGCCTGTCTCAGGATGTGACTTACCAGGCAGGTAGACCTTGGTTGATTTTCTGCTGATACTGACAGGCATCCTGAAATAATAAACTGGCACAGAAGAGAGGGAGTTTAGAAAGAGGTCAGAGGTTAGGTCAGGGCCCCGTCTTCAGGCTTCTGTGATCTGGTCACACACACATTCTCTTCCACATCATAGGCTCCTCTGCTGGGACCTCCAGCTCAATATGGGGAAAAGAGTGAATGAATGAATGAATGAATGAGCTGTTTTGCACCACATGACAGGATAATGAAGTGCGATAAATATAGGTTTTAAGATCCAGCAGAACTGGTTTAAATCCTGTCTTGAAACTTATATAATCTTGGTAAGTTATTTATTTCTCGGTCTCTATTTCCTCACCTAGAAAATGGGAAAAACTATATGTCATTGTCATGAGATAATTTGTGCCTCGCATCTGGCATTTGGTATATCTTGCACATGGGAGATAGTAGATACTCAATAAGTACATAGTAGATACTCAATAAGTTACTTCTTTCTTTGTTGTTTATTTTTCCACGTGCACATCTTGTTGGCTTCCCATCTTTATCTCAGGATTCAGTCAGGCCTAGGGTCTCTGGAAGGAAGAGGGAAGGGGCCACCATCTCCACTGCTTTTAGGTATAAGCCCACCGTCAGTCCTTGCCTGTCTGTACATCTCGGTGAGCACCCTTTAGTTAATCAGAAAAATGCTGCATCTCTACAATGTTGCACATTAAATATAAAGACAGTGGGGTAGACTGTGCACATTTATTTCAGTGCAGCTCTTCAGCAGGCGTAGTGGCTGATGGGAGCACCTGCCGTCAATGTAAACAGTGGTCTGAGAGGCTGTCAGTTAGGGTTTGATAAGAGCTTCGCTAAGCACTACGTGAAGTACTTTTTTAACCTTGCCTTACTTAACTGCGTGATGGCCCATCAAGCACTATTATTATTCCCATTTTACAGATGGATGACTGAGGCTTAGAGATTTCAAATAACTCACCTAAGACCATCCAGCAAATAGCAGAGCTGGGAATCAAATCCACATAATTGACTCCAGGTCCCAGATTCTTACCCCTCATCCTCTAACCCCTTCCTCTCACAGTAGACGCACGTACCATGGAGTGGAAATGGGTATTTACAATGAAAACTTACTCTAGCTGCCTATGCTTTCTGAGGGGAATGCCATTTTTCCTGTAAGTGGAAAAATAAATCTCAATCTTAAACCCTTCTGTTTAGAGAGCCTTGATGGGGAAGGAAGGGAACAAAAGTCTGGACTTCTGATGTCCCTGCTGGTCCTTTTGAGGTGCCAAAGGAGATGGGCCTTTGGTTGGAGGAAGACATTAATGATCTTGCGGAAATAAAAAGAGTCAAGAAGGCAACAAAAAGCAAGACTGCCCTGCAGAAAAAAAGGGGATGGATCATGAGGGTTGACGGGAGCTGAGTGACCTGGAGGAAGGCGAGATGGCCCAAGAGCCATTTGAGATGCCCGGGCAGCCACGGGGCACTTAAGAATACGTAAGAGCATCTAGCGCTCACTGGCAGCTGTTCTGCGGCTGTGGTGTTAGGTCTCTTCATTGCCACAAACTCCACTAAAGTCAGACACAGGTGCCTGTGGCTGAGGGGAAAAACAGGTGCTGAGTTCCAAGTCTGAGGCCGAACAGAGAGAACACCTCAGCTCAAAAGATGAGACACAGATGGGAACAAGAAAGAGCAGGTACTCAAACAAAAACGCTGCCAAGAACATAAGTCCTGCAGACGATGTGCGTGCATGCGTGTGTATGAGGGTGGGGCATAACTCTAGGCTATTTTATTTAAATCTCATGGGATAGGGTGACCTGGCTGACATCCAGGTGACTCTGGAGTTTTGTTATGTGTGAGAAAAGTTGCCTTTGAGTCATGGTGTGTGTCAACTGACAGACCATAGAACAGCAAAGAGAAAAAGGAGATGGGGGAGAGGGGAGGAGAAGGAGGGATTGAGTGCACGCCTGTGTGTGTGTGTGTGTGTGTGTGTGTGTGTGTGTGTGTAGGAGGGAGGACACTAAGGAGAATGCAAAAGAATCCTAAAAGCAATGTACTAGAGAAGAGAAAGGACCTGTGGTTTTTAACTCTTTATGGAGTCACAGATCACCTTGAGAATCTGATAAAAGCTACGGACTTTTCCAGAAAAAACACACAAAAAAACAAAAAACCCCACAATTAACATACCAAATAGTTTTCCATAATGGGGATTGTGAAGCCCATCTGTGACTCTCGGGTGAGTCCCCACTATTTAATGACTGTTCTATGGCTGGGCAGCCACTCTTAACCGTTGGTGGAAATGTTTTTCTCCTGGAGCTCAGGCTGTGGGCCTATGTTGAACAGCACTCGAGGGCTATTCCCAATACATCTTTTACACATTATTTTTGTGTAAATTAGAAAAGGTGCCATCTCTAGGCTGATGAACTAGAAAGAAGTTCCCTGATTTCTGAGGTAGGCCAATTAGAAAAGGTGCCCACTCTGGGAATTGGCACTTTGCAGGGTTGTTGCTTGGTGTTATGAGCTGAATTGTGTCCTTTCAAAATTCATCTTTTGAAGTCCTAACCCCCAATACTTCAGAATGTAACTGTACAGATGGTCCCTGACTTATGTTTTGACTTATGATTTTTCCTCTTTCTGCTGGTATGAAAATGTCCAATTTAGTGGACACTGTCCTTTGAATTTTGATCTTTTCCTGGGCAAGTGATATGTTGTTCAGTGGCAGCAAGCCACAGCTCCCAGACAGCCATGTGATCACAAGGGTAAACAACTGATACTCTACGATGTAGTATTAAATGCATGTTTGACGTAAGTATTTTCAATTTACAGTGGGTTTATTGGGATGTAACCCCATTGTAAGTTGAGGAGTATCTGTATTTGGAGACAGGGCCTTTAAAGAGGTGATTAAGGTTAAATGAGGGCATATGGATGGGCCCTAATCCAATATAACTGGGGCTCTTGTAAGAAGAGATATTAGGGGGCGGCCGGTTGGTCCAGTTTGTTAGAGTGCAGTGCTCATAACACCAAGGTCGCCAGTTCGATTTCTACATGGGCCAGTGAGCTGCGCCCTCCACAACTAGAGTGAAAACAATGACTTGACTTGGAGCTGATGGGTCCTGGAAAAACACACTGTTCCCCAATATTCCCCAATTAAAAAAAAAAGTTGAAAAAAAGAAGAGCTATTAGGACACAGACACACAGACCCCATCTTGAAGACACAGGGAAGAACGTGGCTATCTGCAATCCAAGGAGAGCAGCCTCAGAAGAAAGAACCCTGGTGACACCTTGACCTTGGACTTCCAGCTTCCAGAACTGTGAGATAATAAATGTCTGTTGTTCAGTCACCCTGTCTGTGGCATTTGTTATGGTGGCCCTAGTAGACTAATATGCCTGGAGAACAAGGCCTGAGCTGGATTCACACCCCACACGCTCTCTGGGCTGGAAAACTTCTGCAACAAACTATACAACTTAACATGGCGGTCCTGAGCGTGTTGGTGATTTCTGGGAACTCACTGGCAGGGTGACTCGCATTACTTACCCAGATGCCTCCCCAGAAAGGAAAGCCTCCGTAGAATGAGACAGCTACATAGTAGTACCCGTGAAGCAAGGTTCCCATGACACTGCCGAGGCCGATGTGTATCAGGCCGATTAGGATCTGGATGGCCTGTCAGGACAGAGCCACAAGCTGAGACCTTTGTTTCAGAGGCTGGACCCTGCATGCCACCCCTCACCCCCTTTCTGCCTCTTTTTTATTTTAATGAATTTTTTGCCTTCTTGGTCTAAAAAGTAATAATGGAAAACATAAAAATGAAATAAAAACTTCCCATAATTCCTCCCCCTGACCCCCGGAGGAAACAACCACTTATATTTTGGTGTTTAACCTTCCATTATTATTTTCAAATATGCATATATACTTTGATAATATGAAATGACTCTGCATATTTAACTTAATATTTCATCATGAAGACGTCCCCACGGTATTAAGTATTCTTCAAACATACGCTTTATAAAGGTTGCCCAGATTCTGTCGTGTGGATGTTCTGTGGACTAGTAGGAACAGAGATATCAGGTAGGTAAGATTGTTTCTATGTTTTCATATTATAAAACAACACTGGGATAAACATCCTTATGATAAATCTTTGTGCTCATCTCTTATTTCTTTGGGATATTGTTATGGATTGTGTCTGCCTCTACCCCATCAAATTAATATGTTGAAACTCTAGCCCCCAGTCCCTCAGAAGTGACCTTATTTGGAATAGGGTTGCTGCAGAAATAATTAGGTAACATGAGGTATATTGGAGTAGGGTGGTCCCTGATCCTATATACTGCTGTCCATTTCAAGAGAATGCCATGTGAAGAGACACACATGTGCACAGGAGAACGCTGAGCCTGGAGTTTTGCTGCCACAAGTCAGGGACCTACCAGGAGCTAGGAGAGATCCCCACCTTTCCCCCCCGTCCAGCATCTTCAGAGGGAGCATGGCCCTGTGGACACCTTGATTACAAACAGTGGCCTTCAGAACTGTGAGACAACACATTTCTGTTGTTCTAAGCCACCCAGTTTGTGGTACTTTGTTATGGCAGCCCTAGGAAACTAATATATATATATATATTCTTGCCCAAATGGTATACTACAAACATGGCAGTGAATACAACTATATTATTTCCTTAAATTTACACAAATGGTGGCAAATTATATAGAATGTCTGCCCTTATTTTGTTTATGTTCCCATTAATGATGTATCTTGGGTGATATGTCCATATCATTACGTAAGGAACTGTTGTTTCATAGCTCCACATTTCATTCTTTGGATATACAATACACTGATTTAACAAGTATTGTATTGATGGATATTTTGGTTGTTTTCATTCTTTTGCTATCACACAGCATGCTGCAATAAATAAGCTCATACACATCACATTTCTCACGTACACAGTCGTATCTGTAGGACAAAGTCTCAGAAATGATATTAGTTTTATTTATGTATTTATTTTATTGGGTATTTTTAAATTTGGCAGGTACAAATCACTCTCCATACAGGCTATATTGATTGACACTCCCACGAGCAACGTATAAACAGGGTGGAGCTAGGATTTGAGCTTGGGCAGCCTGGGTCAGAATCCACGCTCGTCCTCATTAGGCTATGCAATGAAACGGGCCTCCCTTTGCCCTACCCAGGACAGCCTTTCAGGGGGAAAGTCATCATGAACCCTTACTTTGTTGGTTGTCTAACCTGCTGCTTTTGTTCTTCTTCGGCAAAGATTCTTTTTAAGCACATTGGGTTTAGACTCCCCCTTGTGGCTTGCAGAACCCATTTTCTTCCAGAGGCCACACAGGTCAGCATGGATACTGACAACGGGACCCATGTTCCCATTTATTACTTTTTTGTTGCTTTTCTTCGTCTTTCCTAAAATGCCTAAGTTAGAAAGTATAAGGCCGCACACCGAGGCCCTGGTGATGCGGCACAGCTGAGCTTTCTAATAGAGCTGAGCTTGGCAAGGCCGGCTCAGCTTCTATCCTGCTTGCTGGGTTTGGAACTTCTGCATTTCCAGACCTCCTCCCTCCTCTGACTCCAGCCACGTGGCCCCCGGTCTGCAATGTGAAATCTCACTTACCCCTAAGGTTTTGCCGTCTTTCAAGACTCTCTGGGCAGGTTGCACACACACAGATCTCTCCAAACCAGGTGGGTTCCCAGGAATTAGGTGGACTTGGGGCTGGCTGCGTGGATACAGGGGCACCTGAGGCATGCCCCCCGGGGCCACAGGATACCCGTGGTGGGGCCCCACCACAAACACAGAATTGGCCATGGGGCCTGCTGACGTTGAACTCATGCTGCTAAAACACAAATGTGCTAGAGTCGTCACTCACATAGGCACTAATGTTTACATTGATAAAGGACTTTGGCTGTCATTAACTTGTTTGAGCATCTCAACCCCCTAGGAGTTACTTAATCCTCTTTTAGAGATATCACGTACCAGTTATAGGGCACTTATGAAGTCAGTGCTTTACAAATACACTTCCTTTAATCCTCACACTTGCCCAGTTTCACAGATGAGAAAAGTAAGGCCCAAGCAAGGTAAGCACTACGGAGCACAAAGGCTGTGTCTTTTTCATTTTTGTATCTCTCCTCTTGCCCAGTTAGCATGCTGCTTTGCCCTAATAGTACTGTCTGATAACAAAACTGCAGAGCTGGAAAGTCTCCTGGAGAACATTGAGTCCAATTCTCTCAATTTCTGAAAAAGGAAACTGAGGCTGGGAAAGTGGGCGTGAATTCCCCTAGGTCCTAGTCATATAAATATTTGTTAAATGTAGATCATTGTCCTCAAAGGAAGCCCATTGCCATGAAAGTGCAGTACACTTTCATGGGGTCTGCCATGCTGCTCAAGTTTCTTGTGCATTTTGTTTGGTTTTATTATAACAACTTTTTGTTTCTTTTTCTTTCTCTTTTTCTGGAGCAGACCCCAAAAAGCTAGTACAATCAACCCTACCATTGGCTCTACTCAATACCCAGATTCGTCATAAGTCTCATTTGGCAGAAAAACCTTATCAGCATCCTTCAGTTATCCATAGAAATCATTGATTAAGCATACTCACTTTGCTCTCCCAGTGGCTAGGTCTCTCTTGCCCCTCTTGCTAGTGCTTCGCTGTAGGCAACTTATTTTTCCCGAGAGAATGAATGCACTGGGTTCGGTTGGTTGAGTGATACGTTTAAAAGATCCAAAGTCCTCTCCACTTTCTCCTAGGTGCAGGCCAGGTCACCAACTGCTCAGAGCTCAGCTTCCCCACCCATATTTGCTTCCTGTATTGGCCAAGGAACCAGTTAAATGCAAATTCAATTGGGGCAGTGCTTAAGAGCTCTCTGTGTGGAGAAGAAAGGGTTGTGCTTGGTGCCCTGGGAGACACAGGGATAAACTGGGCACTCAGGGGTTATGTATATAGCTGCGTTGCAAGACAGAATGACAGAAACACCACAGGAGAGAAACAAGAGTCCCCTGCAGGAGAACAGAGAAGAAACTGATTTGTTGGATTTGAAGAGATTAAGGAAGACTTCAAACAGAAGGTGGAATTTTGACGTCAATACACTGCATGAGAAAAGGGGAGTCACAGCATGTGAAATGAGAATTGCCATCAACTTAAGTCCATTTTTATCTAAGTCAGAGCCTGTAGAAAATCAGGAAACACCCGTGGGTGGGCACCCAATGTACCTATGATGTACACCACGTGAACTGCACAGACAAAATGTGCAAGCACTGCTGCTCTAGGCAGTAAGTCTCTTGATGGAATAGTTCATGACACATTCACCTTTGTACTCCTATTGGCATATAATAGGCACTAAACAAATGCCTACTGTATGAACAAATGAAGCTGATGAGATGGCCAGAACTTTGTGAAAGGGTTGATAGAAAGAATATATTTACAGGTAGAGGGTATGGAGGGGGGCAAAGGCAGGGAGAAGAGAAGGCGTAGGATATATTTTGGGTGTGGTGAATAGTGGTTGAAGCATTTTGTGGGTGAAGGACTTTGAAATAAATAAGGATGAAAAGGTAGATAGAGCCAAACTTTATGTCTATAACTACTTTTTTGGTTCAATTTCTGGACTTTTGTCCCTCAATTTTTAAGAGTTCTTTATATATTAAGGATATTAACTCTTCATCTGTGATATATTTTCTCCAAGTTTGACAATGTCTTTTGATTTTGTTTTTGGTGTTACTTTTATCGTGCAAAATAAAAAAAAATTATGTAGTAAAATTTATCAATCTTTTGCTACTGGATGTAATTTTATATTTTTCCCAAGGCTACCTAGTTGTCCCAGCACCATTTGTTAAATAGTCTATCTTTACTTCAGTGATTTGAAATGCCATCTTTATTACATGTTAAATTTCTATTGTTTATTTGGTTCTAAGTCTGGTCTTTCTTTTCTATTCCATTGATCTATTATCTATTCATGTGTTAGTTTAATAATGTTTTTTAAAAGATTTTTATTGACAATATAGCTAATATACAATATTATATTAGTTTCAGGAGTACACCATAGTTATTTAATATTTGTATTCCTAAAGAAGTGATCACCATGATACATCCAGCAACCATCTGACATTGTACCATGCTATCACAATATTGTTGACTATATTCCCTATGCTGTACATTACATCCCCATGACTTATTTGTTTTGTACTTAGAAATTTGGACCTCTTATTCCCCTTCATCTTTCTTCCCCACTTTAAAAACTTTTAATTACAGATGACATTCAATATTATTTTATATTAATTTCAAGTGTATAGCATAGTGGTTAGACATTTATATAATTTAAGAAATGACCCCACTGATTAGTAGCCAGCTCCCTTAAGTTTCAGCCCCTGATAAAATCTTGTGCAGTATGTAATTTGGGTGAGGCAGGGTCTCAGGGAATCACTAGAGTGGGAAGAGTTGTGGTCAGCAGGTTAATGTAGATTATGATTTGGTGCCAGTGCTGACCCTGGAGCTACTCAGCACAAGTCTCAGTGTACACCGAGGTCAGTCAGCCTGGGGCCCACAGACTGAGTTTTCCAAGAAAAATTGCAATGTGGGTGGGGCTGGCTGCTCCCCGAGAAAGTGCTCTGGCATTGGGGGAGTTGGGTGGGACTGGGTCCCAGGGAGTCAGCCAAGTGGAACAACAGAGCTCACCAGACCAATCAGATTCATTTTTGGCTATGTGAGGTGAGGACTCAACACAAGAAAGATGGTGCCTGCCTGCTGGCTGCATGGAGAATGACCCCACACAGGGAAAATGGTGACTGTCTTTCAGCCCTTGCCTCACAGCCACATACCTCAGTCTGCTCCAAAATGCCTTCGACACCTCTGAAACACTGTCCCTCTGCCGGAACCCAGGGTGAGTGCCTGAAAGTGAGTGAATCTGTGCATGGGCCTTTAGTGGATATCTGGTTTTCCCATAGCCTTCCATCTCTCCAGGGTGGTCGGAATCCCTATTGTTTTTCACAGCCAGATATTGTGGAAGTTCCTCTTCCTGGCACTAGTACTCTGGGCTGGGTAGCTTGGTGTGGGGCTGGGGTCCCTTGCTCCTCGGGGGGGAACCTCTGCTGCCAAGATATCCCTCCTGATTCTCAACCACCACACGGAGGTTTGGGGCCAGCCCATTTCCTGTCTCCACCCCTTGTATCAGTCTTGACGTGGCTTCTTCTTTATATCCTTAGTAATAAAACTTCTGTTCAGCTAGACTTCAGATGGTTCTCTAGGTTTATTGTTCTATAATTTAGTTGTAATTGTAATGTGTTCATGGAAGGAAGAAGGCGCAGTATGTATCTACTCCACCATCTTGGATCTCCAATAATGTTTTAATTATAGAGGCTTTGTAGTATGTTTTAATGTCAGATAGGGCTAGTCTCCCCTCATAACTTTTTCCTTTACATTATTTTTCTGGCTATTCATGCATGTTTCTTTTTCCATATAAACTTTAGTATTAATTTGTATGCCTCCATAAAATAGCTTGATAACTTTTTGAAAAGATGAGTCACATGAACAAATCTGCCTTGAATAAAGTAATAAGAGACATCTAAATGGGGACATAGAGGTTACTAAATCTGAGTTCTTTGGGGACCAGCCTGAACTAATATTTTAGAGCACAGAATTGTCCACCTTTTAAATGAGTTCTCAGAAATGGTACCAACTTCCTAGAAGAAACGGAAGACATACAGAAAAGAGGATTGTTGTCTAAACCTACCACAGCAAATGCTGTTCATGCCTCATCCGTACTCTCTTGGCCCACTCTGGAAGTCATCATCAGTTTCCATACCTACAGATAATTCTTACCTCTCTTTTCCTGAGGATGCTTGGGTATGGTGAGGCCAAATATGCTGGGAAGTGAAAGGTGGGCATTGCTGGATAATTACTCTAGCTTCTTTACCCCCCAGAGGGATAATCCTGAAATGAATCCAAACTCTTAGAAAGTCCTTGAAAAGGTTGAGCCCCACTCCCTCATAACAGGAACCCATTCATCGATGCATACTTCATCAACTCTCTTTCCTTCTTATATCACTTTTCCATTCTCTCACGATATCCAAATCTTTTGGGTCTTTTATTTTGAGAAACCCAAAATAAGGCACTTACTGCCTTGGTTTTTGAAATAACTACCAAGAATAACAGAATATAAGACTCTAAAGACCAAAATAGATTATGGAGGCTGTATATCTAGTTTAACCCTCCCCATCCCCCAAATGATGCTCAAGCCCCTTCTATGGCTTCCTTGCCAGTGCTGAATGCTTCCAGGAGTGGAGAACTTGTTGCTACTTTAAATTAGCTTGTTACAGAAAGGTGGTGAATGGATTATCTTCCCCTATTGACCTGTAGATTCAGTCAGTTGACACTGATCACACCCACCCTGAGTATGCTGATAGCTTATGCATACTTTTGCGCATTCTTGCATCACTTGGGGTCCCAGAAGTAAACAGAAGTCAGTCTTAAACTGTTTAATTGAAGGCGGATTAATGAAGGAACTATTTATAGAAATGTGGGCAGGGTCATGGGGACGGAAAAAGATGTTGACATGCTTGCTTGGGAACCAATAATAGATGGAAGCTGTTCCCCTAAGACGTAAGGGACAAGGGGCATGAACCATGTTACTATAGCAGGAAGAGCTGTAACCAAGGACGTGAGCTGCCTAATAGGAGCTGAGGCCTTAGACGGGGAACTCAGCTACTGCCAAAACTGTGACCAGAAAAGGGAGGGTGAACTCTGACTTCTCTCTCCTCCCGACTTCCAATTTTATTGGCTGGACATCCCCAGAAGGATCGGAACCATGGAGTGTACATGATGCTGTGCACATAGGCTGTAGAGTACAGAGTACGGAGCAGGGCAGGGCAGGGCTATGCTGGCTCTCTGTCACCTGTTTCTCCTGATCTCCTCTCCATCCTTCTCCAGTCTATTGTGTCCCTGGGGACTAATCTTTATATGGATTTCATTAACAGGCACCCTTAGCCTCTGGCTTCCAATTGTTTTCAAACAACTGGACACCCTATTAGGAGACTGGAGGAGAGAAAGAGCAAATTATTTATTATCCCAGTTTCCTCCCTGTGCTGTTGCCAAGGGCTGGTGGGTCCCTCGAGCAAAGGTCACCACTCATGTTAGCGGTCCTCTCTGTGTGACTGCCTTCTCTTTGAGGTCTGGGGAACCACTCCTTTCACTTGCATATTCATGCTTAGAGGATTATGATTTGCTTCTCCTCTGAACAACTTCGGGATATTATTCTATCAGTTGTGATTTCTCTACACTCTGCCTACATCTTGTAGAAAGGCTTTGTATTAAATGTCCCTCAAGTTATCCCATTTGAAGGCTCCATCTCAGTCTTACCTGTTACCTGATTCCTCTAAGGGCAGAAAATGGATCTGGATGGGCAAGTGGAGACTTGTTTACCCCTTTGGTCTCCCCTCCCTTGCCATAAATTGAGGCAAACATGATACCTATGACTCTATAATTTTTTATTTAAAGGAAGAACTTGGAGGCCTAGTAACACAGGACTTCCAGTAAGTACATGACTACTTGTCTTCCCTGGAGAAGGCTTGGCTCATAGAAAGCTCCAGGCAACTGTGTGAATATGATTTTTTTTTTTTTATTGAGTGGATACATTTTTCTACTTTCTCTTTGGATAAAAATAAGTGTATATAGTCTCCAATTTGCCCAATAATTAAACATTTTTTTTTCACTGTTAGAGCAAGTTCTTTTTCCTTTGGTGAAAATTCTTGTGAATTGAGAGATGGGAGTGAGGAATCTACGAGGATGTTAGGATGCCAGTAGAGACTATAGTCTTTTGATTCAAAGTATTAGATGTGCAAGAACTGCATGTTTTTCAAGAAAACAACATCAAAGAGAGACCAAGGTGTACAGAGATAAAGCTGTTTAAGTTCTAGAACTGTTAAATTTGAATGCCTAGATTCTCCTGTTCCCAAAATAAATGCAAGAGTTTCTAATTTCTAGTTCTAAGATTAAGATGGGTTTATGAAGGATGGAGATGGAAACATTTCCTTTAGAAGGTTTCCTTTGAATTGGATTGATAGTCCATCCTTGGATGGCATGAAAGAATAAAGGTTGTCAAGTCTCTCAGAGCAGTGGAGCTCCAGTTTGATTGATTTCAGGAAACTATTTAGCCCTTATATGCAAATATAAGGCAAAGGCTTTCAAAAACTCCTAAGAAGAAAAATAATAAGAAATTATATAAGAAAATTTCTCCATTCTGGGATAAAATGATATGCTCTGTAGTCACTGTTTACAAAGAAAGGCAGATAGTGAATTACACTCTGTGATTTGTACAAATATGTTAAATAGGTTAAAATATTGGTTGTCAGACTGAATTTTGTAATGATTTTCTACCTGGAAAAGATACCTCTCAAGTGAAAACCTAAATAACAAAACTGTGGTTTATAAGTAAAGATTACACTTGGAAATTGTAAAATGAAATAATGTATAAATACTGTATGGAATAAAAGTTTAAACAGGGTTTAGTTTTTAAAAGCATAAGGCTTTTTTTTTATCCCTAACAATTTTTTAATGAGAAAAAAGACAATTTAACATTGGGTATGATGGTCTTAGCTTCTCTGCCTAGTTATAAAGAACAAAAGCTTGAAAATTGACAACAAACTCACAATCAGTAGTCATAAAGATGAGATTTAAAAAAAAGACATATATAGGTGACTGCAGCATATTCTTTTTGTTGTTGTTGTTATTGAATGCAGTTTTATTACATGAAGTTAAATCTCAAATATTGGGTTATATAGGTAATTCAATTTTTCATTTTCTTGAAAACAACAGTGGACTTTCTCTTGACCTGTTAATTCCCAAAGATGTTCTTAATTCAGAATACTTTCCTTTCTGTGGGTTACTTCTTTCCCTGTATATATGCACAAAAAACTTATACTGTTAAATGCTCAGTGGTCTCAGGGGAATCCAGATGCTTCTGTGGCTTCTAACAGCTCAGCCTATATTTATTGAATTCTTTAAAAAAATGTTTATTTTGCCTTTATAATCGGCATACAATATTATATTAGTTTCAGATATACAACATAGTGATTAGACATTTATATACTGTCTGAAGTAATCACCATAATTAGTCTAGTATCCACCTGGCACCTGACATAGTTGTTACAATATTATTGACTCTATTCCCTGTGCTGTAATTTATATCCTCATGACTGTTTTCATAACAGGCACTTTCTGCTTCTTAATCCCTTCTTGAATTCTCTATAAGCTAACATCGTTTCTGGAACGATTCACTCCTCGCTAAGAAACAGTGTTTACATTATGGAGGGGGAAATTGTGGTATAGCTAATGCGACGAGCAACTCCTCTTTGAAAGTCAAGGACTGCCCACCAGTACTTAGATAAGGCCACAGAAGGTCAAACACTGTACACAAAACTAAAAAAAAAAAGTAATTCATTCCAAAAAGATCAAAAGGATAGCATGAAATTAGACAGTAAGATTCATTATCTATTATGTTATTTTATATTAAAATTTTGAGTGGCATATTTGGGGAAAAAACCTAGCAATTGTTTGGTCTAGGCCTCTCACTTTACACATGAAGTAACTGACACATAGAGAAGGGCAGTGATTGGCTTACCACCTCCAGCTAGGTCGTGTCCAGCTATCTTCCAGCCCAGAGTAATGCCTTCAATGTAATATAAAAGGAAAAAAAAAAGAGTTTATAATAAAACGTCTATTTCATTGTGTAAAATTTTATGCCTAAATATATTAGAAGACATAATAGTTAGATGTCTGTACATTTTTATAATAATAAGTTTCGATTTAAGAGAAGGAAGTCAGAAGCCATCTGTGCAAAAAAACCAAAAGAGCAGAGGTATGAGTAGAAAAAAGTAATAAAGAACAGACTTATTAGTCTAAGATGGGAAAAGAAGGATAAAATGTCAATCTACATGGGGAAGAGTAGCTCAAAGCCAATTACAGAATGTTGAAGTAGAGAAAATGAGTATTTTCATAATTAACCAAAGGAAATACAGTGTAATCCCTTGTGTTATGACATGGGATGGTGAAGGGAAGAATATCCCAGAAAATGTATGAACTATGAGAGAGCCCACCATGGGTTGAGACATATATTCATCTGAGGATCTTAACATTAATTTTGGCTGCCATCACCTTCAAAAGGCAATGGGGTATCAAGGATGGAAGAAGAAATGGTAATAAAAGAGGTTTTGCAAAAGATGAACGTGGACCCCTGGAAATAGCATCAGACTAACACTGAAAAACAGGGACAACCCAAACATATAACTTCAATACGTAATGTTCACAATAGAGATTTTAAATCATTCTATCATTATAAAATGTTAAAATATGCATGTAGGATGATGTATTAGTCAGGGTTCTCTGGAGAAACACACACACATATTTCTACAAGGTGTTGGCTTACCTCACTGTGGAGGTTAAGAAGTCCTACGATTTGCTGTTTGCATGCTGGAGACCCTGGGAACAGGAAAGCTGGTGGAATACTTTGAAGGCCTGACCGCCAGAAAACTGATGGTGTAGATACCAGGCCGAGTCTGAAGGCCTGAGAACCAGGAGTGCCGAGGGCAGAAGTACAATGTTCCAGCTCAATCTGGCAGAGAGCAAATTCAACCTTCCTTTGCCTTTTTGTTCTATTCAGGCCCTCAATGAATTGGATGATGCCCTCCCATACTGGGGAGGGCCATCTGCTTTACTCAGTTCATCAATTCAAATGCTAATTTCTTCTGGAAACATCCTGACAACACACCAAGCAATTATGTTCAACTAGCTATCTGGCCATCCTGTGGCCCACTCAAGTTGACACATAAAATTAACCATCACAAATGGCAATAATATGAAGTATTTTTAAAACAATCTTTGTGATTGGTTTTTTAAATTAAATTAAATGAGCTCCCTGTATTTCATGTGTTTATTCCAATTTAATAATAATTGATTTTATGTAGAAGGTGTCTTAGATCTTTTCTGTTACATGTTCACATGAGCTAGTTATAAACGTAGACTGATATGATTGTGCTGTATTGGTAACGTAAATGCCACACGTGGCATTGCCTTTTCTCCTATTGTTTTACATGGTGAATCACTCTTGGTGAATTCCCAAGTAAAGCAAAGTACGTTGGCAACCGTGTTCCTGGAAACTTTGATGTAGAATAAAGCCATGAAAATTATTCATTAAGTTCTGGGCTCCGATAGTTATAAATAGGTTTATTGTCTTCGTGAATGTCTGGTGGAACATTCCAAAGTCACGAGAAACAATTCATCCTTGTTTAGGACTGTACTGAACATTCAGAAAGTCTAGCATCCTTGGCTCTATTCTCCAAATGCTCTTAGTGATTCATCATCTCCTCTACCCACTGTGACCAACAATAACTGTCCATAAAACCCCAGAAACCTCACTGTGGCATGGTACCTTCTTTGTTGAAGAAGCGCTGAGTTGTGCCTTTTCTGGATGAGCTGGAAGCATACCCATGTGCAAGAACTAACGCCACAACAGGCAGCAAAATACTTCTATAAAGATTACCATCCTAGGTTTGGACTGTCCTTTTCTGTTAATAGTAATCAAGGTGCACATTTTATAGGAAGACGCTAAAGGAAATTTGTAAAACTCCACTGACTCATCAATGCCTTCAACTGTGCATACCATCAGGGATCCGTGAGGATAGGGAAGCATGCAAATGGACTTTGAACTAGTCAGAATATAAGCAGAATGGGAGCTAGAGAGTCGAGAGGCTCTGCCCTAACTTTTATGAACATGAGCTCTGCAGCAAACAGAACACTGGGAATCTTCCCACAGGAAATGCTGAGCAGGCCTGTGTGACTGCTGGGTACTGCTCTGGTGGCCACCCACGGGCAGGAATTCATGTGTTAGAAAACGCTGTGTTAGGTATCACAAAGTATTAGTTAAGTTTGCCAATGCATTCTAATTTCTCAGGAGTACCCGGTTATGTGAGAAGAGAACACACAATGGAGCAGAGAATCAAAACCACTCAGTGTGGTGCTTACCTGCTGTGGAAAGGCGGGGCAATCGGACTGGGAAAGGGCGCTCAGGTTCATGCAATGGAGCTGGTGATATTTCAGTTCTTATAGTGAGTGGAGGTGAGTGGATGGTTCTTCCATTCCAGTTGTTTCAGTTTTTGTTATGAAAACATTCTCATTTAGGCTCTTAAGGCTCAGGACTGACCATTTTAAGCCTTCAATTTCATGTGTGAGTTCAAAGTTTACCTAATGCCCTTACTGAGGGTGGGCCCGTCTTTTGGCTCCAATGGCTTAGTGGGATGGTTGATGCGAGTGCTGTGGATGGGACCCTCTCACCTCTCTCCTCTGTTTGTGGTGTGGGTGCCAAGGCAATACCTGAAACATGACTGTTCATGGAGAGGTGACTGTCTTGCTTGCTTGCTGAGGATGTTACTCTCTATGTGTGTAACCCCAGGTCAGGATATGGTCCTCTTCCTGTAGATCAGATGGGGCCATGGAGGCCTCTATCAGACACAATAAGGAGCCCCTGGATTCTGAGCAGTTCTCTTAGGCATCGGTAGCCTCTTCGTAATTTGGCCTCATCTTGGCCTCATCTTCCTACTGACCTTCGACTGGCAGCATTTTGCTGAAGTGCTTTGATATGCATTGCTCTCCAAACTACAGCAATTCCCAGGCGACATGAGGCTTCCAGTCTCATCTTTCTTTCTTTCTTTCTTTCTTTCTTTCTTTCTTTCTTTCTTTCTTTCTTTCTTTCTTTCTTTCTTTCTTTCTTTCTTTCCCTTTTTTTTTTAGATTTTATTGGGGAAGGGGAACAGGACTTTATTGGGGAACAGTGTGTACTTCCAGAACTATTTTTTCCAAGTCAAGTTATTGTCCTTTCAATCTTATTTCAATCTTAGTTGTGGAGGGTGCCGTTCAGCTTCAAGTTGTTGTCCTTTCAGTGTTAGTTGTGGAGGGCACAGCTCAGCTCCAGGACCAGTCGCCGTTGTTAGTTGCAGGGGGCGCAGCCCACCATCCCTTGCGGGACTCAAGGAATCGAACTGGCAACCTTGTGGTTGAGAGCCCACTGGCTCATGTGGGAATCGAACCGGCAGCCTTCGGAGTTAGGAACATGGAGCTCTAAATGCCTGAGCCACTGGGCTGGCCCAACTATGGTTATTTTCGAGTATTTTCCATAACAACAAAATGTGTTTTAAATTTATTGAGTTCTTATATATGTACCATGTACTATGTCAAGCACTTTAATTCTAGCAATAGCTCTAGAAGTTGGATACTTTTATTTCTGTTTTTCAAGACTGAAAAATACAGAGATAACCTGTTATACCATGGGCTGTTGGAATTCTTCAAGGTCTGGCACTGAGTGCCCATCTGTTGTTGCTCTTTATATTCTCTTTGTTAGTGAGACTGACTGAATGATCTGTGTTTTATGCTTTTCCATTCAATGCACATATAATTTGCATGTTTTGTTTTCTTTTAACTTATGTATCATGAGCATTATTACACGTATTAAATGGCACCACTGTCTTCTTCTTTCCACATTTCTACCACGGCCCAAAGTAGGAGTTACTGATCTCTTAGAAATGGCTCTCTTACAATGGCTTCTGGTATTTTCCAATGCTCTTCACATATAAATCTCCATGTAAGAAGCAGAGATTCACCTAATTGGTGATTTTGAGAGAAGGACCCCAGAACCTTCTGGATTCTCTTTTGTTCAGAATGGTTTGGCTTTATTACCACAAATTCTTTTCCTTAACATCTGATAATTGTTTAATCTCAGCATAGGGAGGCCTATAGTCTATCTGTAACTAGGTGGGTGAGATTAATTCATGAAGGGAGGAACCATCAAGCTCATTTGGTCAAAGATTTAAAACTCATTCTCCAACTATAATAATCAAAATAAAACTGATAGTTTTATCTACATTTGCTTGATTCTTGCGGCTTCCCTCAGTTCTTTCTGAACATGCGAGGAGAAGAGCGGACGGCTATTTATTGGCTTCCTGTACTAGTTTTCTAGGGCTGCGTAATAAAGTCTTACAATTGGGTGGCTTAACACAACTGAAATGTATTGTATGACAGTTCTGGAGGAATACATTGGCAGGAAAATGCTCCTTCTGCAGTCTTTAGAGGAGAATTCTTCCTTGCCTCTTCCAGCTGCTGGTAGCTCCAAGTGTCCCTTGGTTTGTAGCAGCATAATTCCAATCTCTGCCTCTATATTTATTTATTTATTTATTTTAAAAATACATTTTATTGGGGAATATTGGGAAACAGTGTGTTTCTCCAGGGCCTATCATCTCCAAGTCATTGTCCTTCAATCTAGTTGTGGAGGGCGCAGCTCAGCTCCAAGTCCAGTTGCTGTTTTCAATCTTTAGTTGCAGGGGGCGCACCCCACCATCCCCTGTGGGAATTGAACCGGCAACCTTGTTGTTGAGAGCTCACGCTCTAACCAACTGAGCCATCCGGCCACCTCTCTGGAAGCTCAGCAGCTGCTCATTGTCTTCAGTCTAGTTGTGGAAGGCACAGCTCACTGGCCCATGTGGGAATTGAACTGGTGACCCTGTTGTTCAGAGCTCACACTCTAACCAACTGAGCCATCTGGCTGCCCTTTGTCTCCGTTTTTACATGACCACCTTCCTTCTGTGTCTGTGTTCAAATTTCCCTCTTATAAGAACACAAGTTACATTGGATTAATGGCCCTACTCCAGTATGACCTCATCTTAACAATTACATCTGCAAAGACCCCATTCTCAAACAATGTCACATTCTGAGGTACTGTGGGTTAGGACTTCGACATATTTTTTAGGGAAACCGTTCAACCCATAACTGTCTGTCTCTGCCCAACCCCTGCTATATTTACCCAATCTCAACATCTCCAGAAGTTTTGACCCATTCCAACATCAACTCTAAGCCTAAAATCTGATCTGAATGTCATGAAATTAAAAAGCTCCAAATCTCATCATCTAAATGATCTAATTTAGTTATGGATGAGACTTGTAGTATGGTCCATCCTGGAACAAAATTCCTTTCCATCTGTAATCCTCTGAAACCAGGAAACAAGTTATCTACCTCTAAGATATAATGGTGGGACAGGCAAAGGATAGATATTCCCATTCTAAAAGGGAGAAATAAGAAGGAGAAAAGGGTCATAGTTCCCAGACAAGTCCAAAACTCAACAAGGAACATTTCTTTAGATTTCAAGGCCTGAGAATAATCCTGTGGGGCTCAATGCCCTGTCCTCTGTGTCTACTGAGGTGGCCCTGCTCTTTTGGCTCACCAGAGTGGTGACCTCACTGTCTCAGTCCACTGGAGCAGTGGCCTCACTCTTTAGGCTATTGTTTCAGCCTGTATTATATCAAAAATGAAAATATTTGTGAAATAAAATGTCTCCTTTTCTCTTTAATTCTTGTTTGTGTCTCTTGCTTTTATAAGTAATATACTAATTCTATAGTCTATGTTATTTTTTAGTGTTTTTTATGACCGTTTATTTAATGTGTGATTTCTTGGCATACATTGGGTAAGTAGGTGCTCACTATTATTTTATTTGAAATGGATAGCTCATTGATTTAATTTTATTTATTTAAGTCTCATCTTTTCCATATGGATTGGTAAAGTTATCACTCCCCAAAATAACGTTTCTGCCCACACTTAGATTTATTTCTTAACTTTATTCTGTTTTTCTGATCAATTTTTTCTTATAGTGTGTAAGTATTATGCCTTTTTTATTATAATAGCCTAATAACACATTTTAATATCGGCACAGCAAATTGTTTAGCTCTTGTCAATCATGATATGGCTTCTAGGCTTCCTTGGCAATTTTCACACAATCATTCTTATATCCATATGCATTTTAGAGTAATTTTATTGTATTCACTCCCAAAACTTTGTTGACATTCTAAATGGAATTGTATCACACTTATGTATTAATTTGCAGAATCTTGCAATATTATATTGCTAATTTGCATTCAAGAACACAGTTTCTCAAAGTATTCAGTTCTTTTTTAATGCCCTTTATTACAATTTTACAGTTTTGCTGTTATTTTTATTGAATTATTTATTATTTTTCCTACTTTAATATCCAAGTGGTCATTTCTAGTGTAAAGAAAATTTATTAATTTTTGTAAGTTTTTCTTTTATCCAGCCTGTTTTACTAAATTGTTTTACTTATTTCAATAGTTTTTCAGGTGAGTCTTTGGGGTTTTTGAGGCATCCTATCACTTTTTTTTCCAAATATTCATAAGTTTGATCTCCCAGAGGTTTCTAAATTTTGGAAGAAAAGTGATTTTTAAAAAAATATTCCCATGGCAAATTTTCGAGGAAATGCAGTTTGTTTTTATATTTCTATACCAAAGATGGTTTACAAGTTTGGTTGCCTTTTCCATACCTTGCTCACGACAACATACATCACTCACCATGGTTTTTCATTTATTTCTAAAAATTTCACCCAGTTGTTATTAAACTTGGTATTTACAAGTGACCAAACATAGTCATCGTTTTCTGAATGGTAAGTAAAACACGCAATGCTTAATATAATTGTACCAAGTAGAGCAAAGCAGGCACTTATGCTGTCATAACAATGGTAGTCATAAACTGTAACAGACATACAAAAAGACTGGTCATGGACGGCATCAACAGGTTTTGCTCAACAGTTGTATTTGCTAGAACATTCAAATTGAAATTTTTTATTTGATTAGCTGGAATCTTACTGTGGTTGGTAGCAGGATTCTACTTCAACTTTGCCTAAAACCTAATGGGATAAAAAAAATACCTCAGATGAAGTATTTATTCATTCAACAAATAATTACACAGTGCCTACAACATGCTAAATATTTTACTGGGGATGAAGCTAAGGGTTCTACCCAAGAATCTTACAATCTAATGGGGGAGACAAAGTGACAAATTTGATTTAATATAATTTAATAAATATTCATGATATGGATAAGCTTCAAGTCTAGGATTTGTCAGTGTCATTCCTACTTCAGCAATGTCACTTTACTACTTCAGGCCTTTCCATAGTTCCCAACTTCCCCGAAGGCAGTATCCAAACTCTTGAATGGCCTTGCACAAGCTGTGAAAGGAGGCTGTGCCCCTTTCAGAAGTGTATGTGTGAGGGATAGTTACATGTTAAAGAGGATTTTTTTTTTTTTGTAATAGGAAGAAGGATGTGATTTGGTATTGGTTAACCAAAGGAAAGGTCTTAAGTGGACATATTAATTTTTGGTTGTCAAGCAGGCAGCTCCCTTCCTGTTTTGGGAGCTTTCCTCATTGGTTTAGTCTATATAAAAGAAGTTTACCAAACTTCTACTACGAAATCCAGAGGGAGGTCAGAATGGTCCTTTTAAAACACACACTTCATCATGTCACTCCTCAAAAGACTCTATTTTCCCTAGGACAAAAGCCGTTATGTGTCCCATAATGCACAGACCTCATTTCTTGCTATTTTCCCGGAGCTACTCCTATAGCCACGTTGGTGTCCTTACCAGAAATTCCAGACATGTTCCCACTTTAGGGCTTTTCCAATGGCTGATCCTTTTGCTCAGAATGCTGTGTCCTCTGACATCTGCATGGCTGTCTTTCTCCCTCAAGCTTTACTCAGTAACACTGATTTGGATCACCTTACTTAAACACAGAGCTTACCAATGGCAGCCCCTTTAATGTTGTCTTTTTTTCCATTGCAGCTATCACCTTCTAACACACTATGTTATTTCCTTACCTGTCATGTTTATTGTCTTTACCCCCCTATTAGAACATAAGCTCCACAGGGTCACTAAATATGTGTCTGTTTGTTCAGTGAAGCATCCTACATACCGAAAACACGCCTCACACTCAATAAATACTTCCTGAGTTCATTTATTGGAATTTAGGTACATTAGATACATTAGGTGCATTATGATACCTAAATATAATGGAATATTATGCTGCCACTAGAATAATTTTTCCAAAGCATTTTTTTCATGACTTGGTAAATGATTATAATTGATTTCCTCTTGTGGAGCTGAACCACACGGGTCTGGAAAATTCCTAGACAAGCATCCTTGCTGCAGATGAATCTCTGTGTGAGGAATGATGTCAAGTGTTTCTAGAGAGGGAAATAGAATTTCTCCGTATGAGACAAGAAGAGGACTTTAGTTTTTTCTCCTTAAGGTGGTGTGAGGAGAGGAAAAAGGGAGGGCAGAAGATAGAGGGGATGCTGGGGGTTGGAGGGAGAATTACTAGGGGAGCAAGATCATAACTAGAAGATGGAAATTACTATCATAATCTTCTCCCTCTATCCCTCAAGTAAAAGACCAAACACTTTTTGTGAAAACCAGTACAGGGGCGAAGTTTATTTACACCTGTTTTCTTGGAGGTTGTTAAGCAAAATTGGGACAGTATGAGTACATACAGAAATTAAACCAGGAGAATTTCAGTTCCAGGAATTTGTGAAATCACAAAGGCCTTCATGGGCTTTGAGATCAACTATACTTATATTTCTGGGGGAAAGCAACACCAAGCAATGTCTGGGTCACATGTGCCTGATGTTTGTAAATATTTATAAACAAACTTGGGAAAAGGACTAGAATGGAAAATGATGTCAGTAGTAGCTACCTAGGTGATGGTACAAGTTTAAAAGACGGTATAAAAATGTAATGCTCATAATTATAGCCACCAAGCTGCTGTGGAGCAAAATAGCCTTTGTGTCTCTTTGACCCTGTCCTTTGAGGAAAAAAAAAAGGCAGACTTTAGCTGAGTTATTAAACAAAATTTCTTCAGTTTCTTCTTTCACCAATCCCTGAAAGCACCTTGTTTTTCTCAGTAGGTTTTGATGAGCAGAGCTAATGTTTATTGAGAGCTCACTGTGTGCCAGGAGTGGTTCTTTATGCTTATTTACTCATTTAATTCTCACAACACCCTTTCAGGTAGGTACTATTATTAGCCACATTTTTTCAGATCAGTCGATTGAAGGACAGAGTAAAGTAATTTACCCAGGTTCACATAGCCAATAGTAGGGGACTCAGAATCTGAATTCAGGCAATTTACCTCAAGGGCTATCATTATAACCATAAGAGGAGAAATTCTAAAGGAGAAAGTGACTGTCATGTATTGTTGGATGTATTTTTAATGAGATTTGATTTGTACTCTAAAGATGTTCTCTAGACTTGCTGAAGCCACTTCTCTTTTCAAACATTATTTTGTCATATCCCTTTCTCTAACTTAACACTGTTATCCTAAGCCTACCCTGTCTACTTTTCCTCCCTTCCCACTGCTTTGACTCCCAGCTCAGAGTTTTGTATGGTTACATATACCCCTTTGGATAGGTTGAAATGACTTATTCCATCAAAACCCTCACACCGAAACCAACAAAAGAACAAGACAAACAACTGAAAGAACAAAAACTCATAGACATAGACAATAGTTTAGGGGTTACCAGAGGGTAAAGGGGGATGGGGGAGTGGGGCTCTAGAAGAGGGTAAACAGGGTCTAATATATGGTGATGGAAAGAGAACTGACTCTGGGTGGTGAACACACAATGTGAGATATAGATGATGTATTACAGAATTGTACACCTGAAATCTATGTAACTTTACTAACAACTGTCGCCCCAATAAAGTTTAATTTAAAGAAGAAAAAAACCCCTCACATCTGACACCTTATAAAACCAATTCCTCACACTGTACCCTCAACACTGTTCACAAAAGATGCACTGGAGTGCATCCTTATAAAAATTAAATGTTGTTTTCCCCATCCGAATGATTGAAAAAGCCCCCCCTCCAAAAAAGAAAAAAGTTAGCTCAGAAGTAATCATCTCTTCTCCTCAGTTTGTGTCAGGTCATCTTTTTATCTTTGGCGTTATTCCAAACATTCCACCATGACTTACATTGTGTAGCTTTCTTCTATGCCCTTGCACTGATGGGTCCTGAGGTGATGAACTGCGGATAGAAACAGGCTTTGTAAACACCGATTCCTACTGATGGTCCCCTAAACAAGTACTTGTCCTAATGCCAGTGCTATTCTTCAGATCTGAACTATCAGTGAATTCTCTGAAGAAAACGGTTTTAACTATTTCAGTTCTTAACTCTGGGTGGTGAACACACAATGTGATATATAGATGATGTATTACAGAACTGTACACTTGAAACCTATGTAATTTTACTAACCATTGTAACCCCAATAAATTTAATTTAAAAAAATGAGGTGGAAAAAACAACAAAACTATTGCAGTTCTGTGGTGGAGTCACCATTTCTCGGTTACAGAGATGAAAAGTTAAAGTGTCTCGTCATTAATGAAACCTTTGTATTGGTGATGAGACTTGGGGACCTCACAGTGATTTTTAGGGACAAGCTATAGGCACTACACTTGTTTTGATTGTCATTTATTAAAGTGATGACCTAAGTTATTAGAAAGTAATCCCTAGTGACTAGTGGGGCGGCTCTCACTTGCAAGAAATTTCCCCCCATAATTTGTAGAAAAAAATTTTTCATCAATAGAAAATAGTTTCACAAAGCATTTCATCTGAAGAGTTATAGGTTGACCACAAACATCACATCCTAAGTATTATCACCTGGCACCAGTTGAAAGGATTGCTGTTTCTGGTATGTCAAGAATTCAATATTTCCCCCCACTGTTATGTCTTATACTGCTTTCGATCTGCTGACAGCATTAACAAAAGATGGCTCATTTGAAGGGCACTCAGACTCCTGCATCCCAGGAAAATAAGATTCTATCACGGAAGCAGAAGTACCTTAGCCTGATTTTAAAATCTCTGACACTTTATTACTGGGTCACTCTGTAAAAGTGACTTAACATTTTCTAAGTCTTGGTTTCCTCATTTGTAAAATGGGGACCAATGATAGCTATCTCATGGGGTTGTTGTGGCAATTTTATAAAACAGTCCTGAGGCACTTTTGGAAGGTACCTGATACAAAATAACATAAAATGGGATAATTACTGTTTGTGGCTAATTTCAGCTGGAAGCTTCTCTTCTATCTTGGACTTAGGATTCTTTCTAGATGCCTTATAGTGGGTGATTCATTGTATTCTTTCAGTTTAAAGCATTTCTCTTTATGACATGCTTCTCTTTATGACAAGCCCTTTCCAGAACATTCTCAATGTTGGTAAGTGGTTTCCAGTTGAGTACTTGAGCTATAGGAAAGCCTGAGGAAATGTCTCTCATCCAGGGCACTGGATTACCAGGCTCTTCTCTAGGTGAAGTAACTGTAGTTGCATGTCTCAGGCCTTTTCACAAAGCGCAGGGACTGGGTTACATTCAAATCTTCTCTCCCTTGAAGCTTTGTTTTTTGGTGGAGGAGTGCAAAAGGGTGGGTAAGAAAAATTTCTCCAAAAAGAAACTTGGCCTTTGGTTAACTTTCTAGCTCTGTTCAGTTGGAAACTTGAAACAATTGGAGTATCAGTAGTGTTATTAGGCCAAATTGCTTATTAATAAAATGATCCCTAGTTGATAAATTGCCCCTGGATTGGTTGTAACTGTCATTCAAAAATAACTTGTGGGGAGCCAAGGCTTCCGCCAGTGCGGTGGCTTGTAATTGGGCATGTACCTCGCAGGGTCCTTGGCAACTATGCCCATGGAATTATTACAAACAGTCTTACTCAAAACATCCACTTTAGAAATCTCTGTCTAATTTCTCCAAATTCCTCTTGGGCCACGCATGTATCTTCTTTTATCTTTCTTTATGTTACATCTCTAAAAATCACTGCTATAGCTCAGGCCTTTGGATCTTTCACTCTGCCAAAGAAAAACTGTATAGTTATCCAAATAGTCACTCTTCATTATTCTTCAATATCTTTTCTGCATGTACCCCCCACCTTCTCAAGGAACTTATCAAACCAGGCAGGAAACATAAAAAATTTCCTAAGTATACACACTCCCCAACCCCTCACTCTCACTCACCATTTTGTAAAGGCTGTTTCTGTAGTAAAATGAGCTCCTGAGAGTCTTTAGCCTTGGTCTGATCTCTTGAGTAATTCACTTGAAACATCAGTGGAAAAAAAAAAAAGAATTGAAATCAATAATACCATGGTTTACTCACAAATGGTGATGACCAAGACACATGAATTAGTTTAACAATTACAGGGATATAACCAGCATTTGTTATTTTCTCCTCTTCAAAAAACAAATGAAAACAGAGAATCCCCAGTGCACAGTGAATCAGGGCAATAATTACTTGCACAGCCTGTGAGAAGAGAGAGCCATCATTCTTACTCAAGCCAGATCTATCACAGACAATTACAATTCGGGTGACTGAAAGATCACGGGAATGCCAGCTTACCCTGGTGTTTCTGAAGCAGTGGTGAAAGGATTATGTGTCACGGAGGACCCAAGGTGAAGAAAGAAAGGGCCACCAAATAGGGTGGTGGCGTCTCCATGTTTATTTAAATACGAAGTATTTGTTTTTGTTTCATAGCAATTTTCATAGATAATTAATATTTAATTTTCTGGTTGGTTCTAGTTAACTAAAAAGCAGAGGCCTCTGTCTGTGGTTCGGGGAGCACACAGCTAAAAAGAGAGCTGCTGGGTCTGGGGACCTTGACACGCTTCTTCTTCCTACGGTTGGTTCTGTGAGGCTCACTCCAGCTGGCACATTCAGTTCTCACCCTCTTCTACCCACCCAAACTAGGTACTTTTTGACTTTTCCCTACTTTTCTCATCTTCTCTTGCCTGGGTCTTGGACTTTGGTTTCCGTTTGCTCTACCCACTGCCACACCCAGTGCTGACATTTGTAACCACAATCTGGACAACAGCACTGGTTTTCTATAACTCTGTGAAGTGTTCACAGGGGCCATGCGTGAAGCTGGGCCTTCTTCTCCAGCGGGAGTAGAGCCACATAAACACATTGGTGACCAGGACGCCTGCAAGCAGGGAAGGTCAGCCTTTTGTTCTTCTCAGGCCTTCAACTGATTGGATGAGGCCCCCTCACATTACGAAGGGCAATCTGCCGTACTCGTGGTTCAATGATTTAAACGTTAACCTCATCCAAAAACACCCTCACAGAAATACCCCAAATAATGTGACCAAATATCTGTGTGCCCTATGGCCCAGGTAAGTTGACACATACAATTAACCATCACAGAAAGTCAAGAAGTGGCTATTGGGTGATAATACTCCTCTCTCTTAGAGATTACCCTGACCTTGAAGCAACACAAAACCATACGTGTATTGGTGACTTCTGCCTCCATCTGGCACCTGGGGGATGGCAGTTTGGGATGAGATTGTATGGACTTCCACACTACTGCCACGCTCTCCAGTTTCAGTTCCTTTCTGGGCCATGAATCCACTGACGTACTCTGAGTTCAGTGAAGGACCCAGGAGGGTTTGATCCTAAAAGCTTTATCCTCTCTGAGGTGGTGGATCTTACTGGGTAGGTCAGTGCGTAGTGTGACAGGCCTATTCCTTTTCACACATATTGCTGTCACCACCCTCCAGGCCAGATAAGGAAACAAAGAGCAAACAATCCAGACCTAAAATACCATGGTACTAGGAGATGGGGTGGAGAAACCAACAGCCCCCTGCTCCTGTTGTGTGTGAGGCCTTGCTGCTATTAAGGTGTGCCCTCCATTCTGGCAGTGGACCAGGTAGTTACCAACTCATTGGATATGTTGGGAATTTTCCTAGTACAAGCATAGATCAAAATGTGTGTCAAGGCCCCATAAATATTCGTGGATAATACAAAAGGGGACAGCATTCTAAGGTTGAGGACGGGTGAGGAAGCTCAATGATGCAGATTATGACTTTCTTGAGGTAAATATAGGGGGAGCATATTGAGGGCACGATGTTATCAAGTTGGCCACTGGCCACTTAGCCCCCGTGTCTACAGCCCCGTCTGGTTTTGGGTCCATTGCCTGACCACCTCATTTATGATCTATGAGCTTGTTTCAAACTGATTACGTAGGCATAAAATGGACCTTCCACGCATAAGCAATCTCAGAATGTATTTGCTAGAACCCTGGGTAGGTTGTGATGATGTTGAACTATTTACTTATGGATTGTGGGTTTATAATTGGTTTAATTTACTCTAGCCTGACTGGCATCACCTCAGAACACTTTCATCAACTTTCCTTCCTTTGGGGAGTTCATTGCAGACGTGGTCTCTTCCCTTTTATATTAGCAAGATGCAACACTCATTTATTAACCCAGGCAGTACTTAGTCCTTACCCTCATTGCTCTGACCTCCTCTCTCAGGGTATCTACTTGGCATTTTAATTAGGACATTATACATAAATTATGGAGAATGAATGGACTCCTTTCCTGTGGAGAAATATACAGAAAAGCAGTACTAATTATTTTTGAGATAACACACTTAATATTACAGTCTCTTGAGAAGCTTTTTGTATCAACCTATTGATATTACTCTCTGCAACATAGCTAATAACTTCCTGTCAAAAACCAAGAGCTACTTCTCAGATTTTGTGCTTCCATCATGGTCTTAAAATGAGACTGAGTAGATAACTTTTGATATAGGTTTCCCCACTACCATTATTTTCACCTTTTCTAGGAATTACTTGCTCCCCTAGATCCCCAGGGTCATCCAGGTTTGGGTTCCTGGTTGCCACGTTTGGTCTTCATAAAAATGTCTCGCAATCTAGCCATAGTTGATTGAAGAAGTCATGGGCACCTGACTGTCTGACTGAGCCAATCATAATTCCCTTCCCAGGAAATTGTATTTAGCACGAACACCATCCAGTCTCAATCTGGGCTTGTCTCTTGAACAAGAAGAGGTAGCATTGACACATTCAGTGCTGAGTGGAGGAACACCCAGAGTACAGAGATGCAGGGAGAGTACTCCCCAAAATTCTGCTCATTCTCACTTCCCTGATTTCAGTCGCTTTTTTAGGCCTGTCTATGAGACACTCTTGCATCTTTAAAATAAAGTCCCCTTTATTTTGTTACAATTTATGTAAGAGGAAGAACATGAAGTGAGAGTTTTCATAGTGTTCCAGAATAATGACTGAGTCTTAAAGGTTGGGCCAAAAGGCAATATTTTGTATGTTAAGTTCATAAAAACCCCAGAGATTATGGCTAGTAGCTTCCCCAAAGACTTGTTGGAATGGGATGGTTCAGAGAAGTGGCTATGGTCAATTGAATTACTGTCCCCAATTATTTTTTTCCCTTTTCTCTGTTAGAGAATTATACACCTTCATACGTTGCCCTGTGACTTGCAGTGTCCACCGCTCCACTCCAGGAAAGGAGTAGTTCTCTACATTTCTGGTATTGGATTTGACTTTGTAACATGCTTAAGACTGATACTATATGAGGGACATGACACATGCCACGTCTGAGCCAAAACTTTATGAGGTATTGTAAGTTTCCATCAGTTTTCTTGCTCATTTCCCTCTGTTGTGAGAATAGCACTTCCCAGGATATTATTGTTCTGTACTTTAGTGTGGATCCCAGAATGAAGACACATGGAGCAGACTCACAGCCTACCTATAGCATTGAACAAAACTTGCCATAAAAAAGAAAATCTTGTCATTTTTGACATGGATGAAACTGGAAGGCATTATGCTGAGTTAAATAAGCCAGAGAGAGAAGGACAAATACTATATGGTATCACTTATATGTGAAATCTAAAGACAAAACAAAATCAAATTCACAGAAACAGAGTAAAATGGTGGTTGCCAGGGGCTGTGTGGGTAGAGGAAATAGAGAGATGTTGGGCACGGGGTACAAACGTTTTTAGATCTAATGTATAGCATGGTGACTACAGTTAATAAGACTGTATTATATACTTGAAATTTGCTAAGAAAGTAGATCTTAAGTGTTTTTAAATATATATAGCTATGTGAGGTCATAGATGTATCAATTAACTTGATTGTGGTAATTATCTCAAAGCACACATATATAAAATCATATTATACACTTTAAATATATTATAATTTTATTTGTCAATTATACCTCAATAATGCTGGGAAAAAGTCTTTAGTTTTTATGAAGGCAACTTTATCTATTTTTTCTTTTGTTGTTTGTACTTTTGGTGTCATATTTAAGAAATCTATGCCTAATCCAAGGTTGTGAAGATTTATATGTTTTCTTTTAAGCATTTCATATTTTTAGCTCTTACATTGATCCATTTCATGTTAGTTTTCAAAATGGGGTGTGTGGTACAGGTTGAAATTCTTTTGCTTATGAATATCCAGTATTCCCAGCACCATTTGTTGAAAAGACTATTTTTTTGCCCCACTAAATGGTCTTGTCACTCATCTAAAATCAGTTGACCATAGATGCCTGGATTTATTTCTGGACTTAATTCTATTCCATTGATCTACTTGTCTTCCTTTATGCCAATCCTACTCTGTTTTGATAGCTTCGTAGTAGGTTTTGAAATTAGGAAGTATGAGTCCTTCATAGGGGTTTTCATAGGGATTTCATTGACTCTGTAGGTCAATCTGGGAGTATTGCATCTTAACTATGTTAAATCTTCCAACCCATTGAGCACAAGAAATATTTTAATTTATGTAGGTCTTAAATTTTTTTCAACAATGTATTGTTGTTTTAAGTGTATAAGTCTTGCATCTTCTTTATTAAATTTATTCCAAAGTATTTTATTCTTTTGATTGTTATTGTAAATGGAATTATTTTCTTAATTTCATTTTTGGATTGTTCATTGCTAGTGTATATAAATACAACTGATTATTGTGTATTGCTCTTATACCTGGAGACCTTTTGAACTTATTTATTAACTAATTTTTTTTGTGTATGAATTCTTTAGGGTTTTCTCTATACAAGATCATGTCACATGCTAATATTGTTTTACTTTTTACTTTCTATGGAAATGCATTTTATTTTTTTGCCCGGGTAGAACTCCCAGTACAATGTTAAATAGAAGTGAAGAGAGTAGACATCTGTCTTGCTCCTGATCTTAGGAGGAAAGCTTTTACTCTTTCACCATTAAGTATGATGTTAGCTGTGGTTTGTCATACAAGTCATTTATCAGGTGAGGAAGTCTTTCTGTTCCTGGTTTGTTGAATATTTTTATCATTTAAAGAATATTGGGTTTTGCCAAATGCTTTTCTGTATCAATTGAAATGATCATGTATTTTCCCCTTCATTCTCTTAATATGGTGTATTACATTGACTGATTTTCATTTATTCAGCCACCCTTGTATTACTTGGATTATTCCTATCTGGTCATGGTGTATAATCCTTTTAATACACTGCTAGATTAGGATTGATACCTTAGCACTGGAATAGTTCTGAGTTAGGTGAGACAATGGTGAGTCTTTTGAGCAGGCCTTCCAGGAAACCACCGGACAGGTCAAACAAACAGCCAAAATTCTTTGAGGATAAGATTTGTTTTGCTCCTTCTAGCACTTGGTACTTGCACTGGGAATGCAGACTCTTTTTTTCAAAGCCATCATTGATGAGCTGGGGAGTGGGAGATGAGACTAAGATAAGCTAAAATTCCACAAAACTTTATTACCAAGATTCAGTTGTGTGTCCTTGATTAAACATTCATTCCCTTCTTGCAAGTTTCAGTTAATTTTCAGAGTTGGGAGACAGTTGATTCTGACAGCTTTTGCCAATTTATTCATTGTTTGATGTTCCCTACTGTGCCATTTTCACTATGTTACCTCTCTCCATGTCTTTTTAAATTAGTCTCATATCCAGAAATGAGACTTGTGGGTTCCCACATGCTCACTGTATTGCAACTTTCCTCTAATCTCTGTGAGCTCAGTGGAATTAAGATGAGGACCAGAAACTTGACTGATGTATCATTAAGCTTGGATATGCTCACAGGCATATTGTGACCACAACCACAGCGTTGTTACCGCACCACGCAGGATGAGAAGCACATCCGAGGACATAGACCCCACCAGGCTCTTCCGGCTGAGAGTCCCGGAACTGAGAGCGCCCCCTGTAGGATCACACCCTCTGGCCCTGTGCCTCCTTTTCACCTTCCTTCCCTTCACCTTTCTTCCCTCAAACCAGCCCAACTTGACAAATCAACCAACCGACTAAAACATGGAGAAGCCAAAACCCAAATCTATTACTATGTGGAGGGGGAGGCGAAGAGCTAGAAAATGGAGAAAAGCTAACAGATCAGTAGCTGAGCTGACACGGGATTCATTTTATGCTTGGATTATTGCAAAGTTCTCTAGTTTGGTCTCCTTTCCTCTAACATCTCGTTATTCCTTTCCTTGCCCCTTAAGCCCATTCCCCACATCTCAGTCAGCAATTTTTCAAATCTGATCATATCACTTAAGAGGATCCCCACTGTCTTCAAAATAGCATCCAAACATACAACAGCCTTTCATGATGTGCCCTCTGGTTTCTTTTCCAGCCCAATTTCTCAAACCACATTCCAGCCATTTCTGATGAGTTTCAGTTCCATCAATGGGCCAAATTTATCATACTTATCTCTTAACTGTTTTAAGCACTATTTATGGCACATTTTTGGAGCTCAATGACTGTTGAATAACCGTATAAATACAAACAAATTTCTATGTGTTGCTGCAGCCTGCAAACAACTGAACTGACTTTCATTTCATGGTATTTTAGGTGATAGGTTTTAGTATATGGGCTCATACCATTCATGAAATTAATATCAAAGAGATAAAATTAGAAAAGTGTTTGGTATATAGTAGATGTGCAACAAATGTAGCCATCGTTGTATTATTACTACTATCCTAAAGAGCAAGCTGAAACTTCAGATAACATTTCATCAAATTTGGATGGTATGTCTGGAATGGAATGACTTAAATCAAACCTATGTGAATATACAAGATTCCCTTTAGGGACCCTGGAGACACACCTCAAGGTGATAAACAGTAATCATAAAATAGCTGAAACCCAGACTCAAGAGGATCTCATCTGGAGATCCGAAGCATTAAGATAAAAAGAAAAAACAAACAGTGGTTTGAAACAAGAACCCAAATTGGGTGGATGCTAAGAACTGTAGGCCTTGGTTTATAATGGTGCTACCAACTCACAAGGTCAACTCTCCCGCAGCAGTTTACTTACTTAAAATGATAGAAGATGCTCCCAGGCCATGCGTGTTAAGCCACGTAGCCTTCTTAATGGTGCTGAAAAGTGTAGGATGAGCATGGATCTTCTCAACTCACCTACTGGTACCAGTAAAACATTCCTGGAGATAGGAGAACCCAGGATGAGAGAGTCCCAAGGTGCCAGGACCTGGCAACCTCTGATCTCAGGGTAACTGGGTCTGAGTTCTAGTGGCAACCCGGCCAAGGCTCGCTACGCTTGAGTCGTGCCCTCAGCATACGGCCAGCGGGATGTGATCCCGCGCGTGATCCCGCACGTGAGAGTTCCGGGCCTCTCAGCCGGAAGAGCCTGGTGGGGTCTGTTTCCTTGGATGAGCTCCTCACCCCGCCTCATGCGGTAACAATGCCGCGGTTGTGATCAAGAGCAACGCTGCATGGGGCACTGTGCGTGGAGACCCGCGAGGACGCATGCGCACTGCGCGTGGAGACCCGCGTGGACGCATGCGGTGCTGTGGAACCTCCCCATCTCCACTGAGCCTGCAAGCTCCCAGGATGAGGGCGGAGTAGTGGAATGACAGAGATGCCACCCTTCCCTGGGCTATGTCTGCATCTTACTCTGTCCCAGGGGGAGGAAGCTGTGCTTGATAACTCTGCAGAGGCACCCCTTTGAAGAAGTGTATTCATGGAAACTCCCTGTCACCAAGGATCTTCCAAATGCTGTGGTGGGTACAACACTGGGAAGAATAATTAGCTTCTTGGGTCCTCAGTTTACTATGTAGAGTGGAGAAAACACCTGCTCAGGTACCTCACAGGCTCATGCTACAGAACTTTGAAGACCAAAGCTATTATATAGTCTAGTACTATAATTACTATCATTTTATTCTGATTAAGTAAAAACCACGAGTCAAATATTTGGAATCCTCCTACATGGCTATTTTCATGAGGGCAGAGACCCTGTCTGACGTCTTTACCTCTGTGGCCCCCACCCCTATTCACCTCTCACTCTCCCTAGCTGCTGGAAATCAGCTGTTACCAGTGTAGCCACTGTGTCTGGCACATATTATGAATGAATGAATGAATGAATGAATGAATGAATGAATGAATGAATGAATAGACCGTGGAGCCCCTTTTCTGGTCTTGCCTGGGGTGTTGATCGCTGAAAGATGTTTATTCACTTTCGCTTTCTTCCTTTGGACAGAATCTGGTGGTGTCTTCTAAATGCATGTTATCAAAAGAGGTCTGCTTTTTGCTCTGGGACCTCTTTTGCAGGAAGGTGCTGGGTGCTCTGCGGGTGATGATGGTGGTGGCAGCGGCCCCTGAGGTTTTCTAGAGTGAAATAATTCCGTAATTCAAGACAACCAGATCTAAGCTGAGAAAACTTTATACTCAACATGTCCCATATAGAAAATACAAACCAGAGTTATCCATTTTAATTTTTATTTACAGAATGGGGAAAAAGAAACATTGAGATGAACTGAATTGCGGGAAGTGAGTCTCAGAAGAGCCACCTCTTGCATGGGAAACGTGAGCAACAGCAGAATTTGCTTTTTTAAATCATGGTTAAAGAGTCTCCCAAGCAATGCTTGCAAACTCAGCTAGGAAAGGGAATACACAACCAGAGAAACTGATTTTTTTCTCTCGCATTTTAGTAACTTTGTTGAAATGTATATTTAGTACCAAAACATAATGGTAGTTGGTTAGATTACCTCTGTCAACACAAAATTAACATCGCTGTAATCAAAATATTGAAATATATCAGCCTTTTGGGAAAACTGAAAATTTATCTACAAAACATGGTTTACAAAAGTATAAGACACGCTGTGGTTCTTTGGTTCATTTTCCAGTGCATATTTACCCAAAATATGATGTCAAATCGGATACAGCCATCCTGGATGGCCTCAGGCTACACATCGCACTGAGTAACTGTTTACAACACTGTTGACACTGTAGATCTCTTTATAGTCACTGACTGCATAGAAAATCCTGAACACTCCCTCCCTCAGCAACCTCACAATTATGAAGATGCTTATTTACTTTTCTTAAGACTTTCGGTTGGCATAATAGGTGCAATTAGTGAAAGTACAGTCTCTTTATTTTAAACATAATTCTAAATGAGAAGCAATGGCAGTTTTATAAAAACAGTCCTTAGTAAAAACTTCTGGAGTGTTAAATCGGCAAGTTTTCAGAGTGATGTTAATTTATTTGAGTTAGTAAGACAACGAAAACTAATTTTCTCGATGGAACTAGATTGAAACAGATTTTGTATAAAACCTTTTTTTATCATGGATACATCCACCTGCTTTCTAGAAAATATGTTAAATATAACTTAATATGCCCAAATTAATATGCTTTATATAAAATGCCCCCAAATTTAAATGTAATCCCCATGTAGCAATAAAGTTCACATCTCTGGATTATCTGTGATTTGCATTCCGGGTGCCAAGAAACCATTTTCACTGCCCAGAATAGTGACCCTTGTTATGCCTTCAAAGTGCATGTGTGAAATGGTTTTGAGGTAAACCTCATAATTTAAAATTAAAATTTAAACAAAGTAGGTTACCACTTTTAATACCACCTGAATATATTGATCCAATGTGGAAAGTTGGATCAATGTTAGAAATGAAGACTCACAGTTTACCTTCCCAGACTGTCATTAACAATTCACATTTATGTTCTTGGGCTTTGTTTGTATGTCTCACAGATTAATTCAAATTTAAGCTTAATTCCATTACAGTGTAATATTAATTAGACAGTTTTCCCAAATCTGACAGCATCAATGTTAATCTAGTTGTGATGTTTTGAGGCGTCATAGCTTAAATCCATGACAACATTATGGAATCCATAGCTCAGGGTTGTGGAGAAAGGCTTCACAGAAAAGTTTTTTGTTGCTATAATAATCCAGTTAAGGGACCATTTCAGGAATTGTTGGAAAGTGGGTTATAAAATGGTGGCCCCAGCGGAGAGAGAAGTCCCCAGCCTAAGCCCCAGCCCACTTCCCCATAACCCCCTCCAAGCCACACCCCGAGCCAATCACCAGACGACACCTACCCCTTCCCCAACTCAAGGAAGTCCCCAACCCATAAAAACCTGCTCAAAACCTTGCTAGGGGCTCAGTATTTTGGGAAAGATCCCAGTGAGCCTGACGGCGTAATAAAGCTGACTCTCCTAACTCTCTGAGTGCCGCTTGGGTTCTTTCCAGTTCTGGTATCCATAACACTGTTGGTCTCCACTCGACTGTGCCTGGCTTGAGTTGTCCTCCCCCTACCCCACGTGGGGAATCTTACTCGTCATTGGCTGACCAGCCATCTTTCTGGGACCAAACAGGGAGACATAAGGTGCAAACATAAGGTGAAGCAAAGTCCCTGAAAGGATCCATCTCACAGACTCTCCTTTCTTTGGGGGCAGGTACACGGAGACAGATGGGTAGGCTGCTGCGTGGCCACACATATCCAAATTTCCTGATTGTCTCAAAAATGTCTTTTTGTAGTTGGTTTCTTTGAATCAGTACTATTCAAATAAGATCCACTTACTACATTTAGTTGCTTTATGTTGTAGGTCTTTTTAAAACTTTCAGTTTCCCTCCTTTTAAAAAATGCCATGTATTCAGAGAAAACTGGTAGTTCATTTGTCCCTTATAATTTCCCACATTCTGAATTTACTAATTGCGCCTGTGTGACATCATTTAACTTGTTTCTCTTTTTTCCATATTTCCTGTAAACTAGTGGTCATATATAGATGAGTGATTAGATTTAGGTTCAGATTTTCTGGCAGAATGCTTCATGGTGGAGTCTACTTTTTGCATCATATTGGAGGCACTTGATGAATGATTTGCCTATTTTAGTGATACTAAAATTGAATGGTGCATTTAGGTTTTGTCTCGAGCTATCATTACATATTTTCTCATGACCTTTCCTTCTAATGAATTTTAGAATCTGTTGGTGCTCTTTACTTAGATCCATACCTCTGGGGATTCCACAATTGTGGTTTTCTTAGTGCTGTTATTTCTTCTTAATTTATTGTCTGATATTCTTCTGAAAAGAATAATTTCCCCCAAGGAATTTAATTCTCCAAAAATAGTTTGCATAGGAAAGGCAAAGGCATTCTGGAACAGTACAGTAAGGACCTCCAATGAAAGCAATGAGGACATTGGAAAACATTGTGAAAGTCAACTTTTCAGAATTCTGGAAATTAACCAAAGGCTTGCAACAATCTGAGAAGTGCTTATTCAAGAAACATGGCTGACTTTTTTGGCAACACGCTCTGTGGTGTTTTAACTTGCCCTTTTTCCACACCCCCCTCCATCTTCCTGGTAGCCTCTGAAACCACAGCCTCAGAATGATAGAAACTGAAAAACAGCAGACTAGCTGGCAAGGTCTGACAGATTTAGAACTCCCCCAAAAGTCCTCTTTCCAGAGAACTGTCACTATTTGACCAATATGGTAGCTCCTTGGAAAAGACTTATTGACCTGACTCAGAGCTCAGTCAATGAGAAAAGCCCTATGCCAGGGTGTTTGTGGAATCTGATAGGTGAGTTTTTAAAAATTGCAGCTGCCAGCTACCTGATGAAGCAATACCAGTAGCAATATGCAGTAAGAAAGAAATATTAGAAATTGTGTTTAGAGCTAATCTGCTCAGAGGCCTTCACAGGCAAGGGGACTGTTTATAACTTCTGTTAATATTCCTTTTCACAATGAAATGATTTCCTTGAGTTAGCATTTAGTATATTACCCTATCAATGTTAGATCTAAATCCTACTCAGGAAACATGTACCCATCCTTAGAATTTCTTTTGTATGGAAGAATCCCTTAACTTAGGCTGACCAGATTTAACTTGAGATAAATTTACGATCACCTCTACACACAAACATAATAATCATATTTATCAATTTAAATTTTTATTCATGAAATGGAGAAAAGGAAATACTAAGAAGGACTTAATTAAAATGCATTTTTGAAGAAGTTTGTTGAACAAAGTGAAGTTCTTTTTCGCCACTAAACTTTCCTCCTTGATTGAGGTCCTGCTGGTTCTTTAATATGTAGGAAAAGGGTCCCATTCTGCCATGTACCTGAGGTAAGTTGGGTGTTAGTAAATTGATCATTAATACACTCTAAAATAAGGAGCTACAGGATTTTGGGTGGAGTTTTGGAAAGAATGCTAATAGGAATATTCTCATATTGAGATTTTTAAATTAAATCACGTGCTTTTGATGTTTTTTCCCTTCTTCCTCTCCTTTCCTTCCTTCCTTTTTCCTTCCCTTCCTTTTCTTTCCTTCTTCCTTTTTGTTTCTTTGTGTTGACAGCCAAAGACAATGCTATGTGAATAAACAGATCCCCAAACACAGATTGACCATATAAGAACATATAGTTTTCTACTTAAACTGAATTGCATTATTATATTGTATGATGTTAAATACCTATCTGTTTAAATTATATCTAGCTGAATAGAAAACTGCACAATATTATATATTGAATTCATGTTTTTTTCCCTCTTTTCACTTTATTCAGAGGAGAATTAAGAATTAGACTGTGTGTGTGTGTGTGTGTGTGTGTGTGTGTCTGTTTCCTTTTGGCTAAAGCCATTTCTTCTTTAAATTCTGAGTTTAAACGCCTTCAGATGGAACTGCAGCTCTCCATTTTACTACTTGGTCATCATTTTCTAATCTCACAAACCTCACAAATTGACCTTTTAACCCGGATCTTTATGTGGGCCTTAATCTCTTTAGGCTGCTATTCTGTCCCTTGACTCTTCCAACTATAGATCTATAGTCTCTCCATGGGCAATACCACTTATATCAACAGCTTGGTTAACCACATGTAAATTTACAACCATCCTAATGCTGAATTTTATCCTAGACTTCTCTAGCTCTAGACTCACATTCCCAACTTCTTACAAGAGGTTTCAACTCAGATGATCCCACCACACCTCAAATTAAATATATCTCAAACAACTCCATCTGACACATGACATCATTTCCTTGTCTTTTTTATTTTTATTTTTTCCATTTAAGAGCACCATCATTACCCGAAAGCTGGCCAGGGAGCTGAGAAGCACTCTTAAATGGAAAAAAATCTGACCTTCCTTTTGATATGATCTAAATATATTTAAATTATGTACTCATTTTTGTTATCTCCCACAATTAAAGCTTAGATAGGCAGTATACAGCATGACAGCCTGACAGCATAACATTCATTTCTGTAATAATTTAGCCCCGATCTAGTTGCCTGACCCCCATTTCCCACCACTCACCCCTACAAAGAATGAGGATGTGCTCCATCCTCATTAATTTCCTTACTATTCCATAAATATGCCTTGTTTAATTTACCATCTTAATCTGCAGATTGCTTTGCTTAAATAATCTCTATTTTGAATTGATCTGATAAAATTAAGAATAAGAGGGAATTATCACAAAAATTTGTTTCCTTTAGATTTTGCAGTTTCTCTTAATACTCAGAGACTGCATCTCCATTTGTACTACAAAAGGCATTTTCCTATTAAAAATATGTGCCTTAGATGTCACTCCAGAGAAATTAGGGTATTAAAAGCCTGATATCTGGATCACTGATTGCCTTTCAACAATTTTTCTGTAAGTTTTTCCTCCCCATTGCTAGTTTTTGAGATCCCAAGAAACATGTCACTTGAGGAAAATTTCCCATATCCTGGTATTTTACAGTTTCTTTCATCATACATTCTACACAATGACACTTTTGCTAGAAATAAAACCCAATAGTCTTGGGTGTAACTTTTAGATGCTGGGATTTACCCACATCATTCCTACACCATCTCATTGCTTATACCCAAAGTTTCCTTGGACTTCTTCCATTTCTTCACATTATTTGGGCATTTTGCTCTCATTCCCATTCTCCTCTCAGAGCAATGCTAGACTTCATCTCAGTCATTTGTACTTTAGTATGAATGAGTTTCAAGATGCTTGAAGTATAGGAAAACATCTGGGTGTCGATGGCTTCATTCAATTACACATGAAATCCTAGAACCAGGAGTATTAGAGAACAGGATCTGTTGACATCTCCTTCCCTCTTTTCTCTCAACTCTCCTTTTCCTTCTTTTGCTCTAAGACTCCCAGGCCCTAGGTATTCTGACTTTTTCTTGTTATTTCCTAAATCTCCCTGTGTATCTGGTCTAGGATATATGGACAAATCATTCTCTCTTTCATGTTAACTTTCTGCTCCCTCTAAGTTCTTCTTATGATTACATTGATCTGTAAGGCTGGGCCTGTCATATGGGTGCTGGGGAGGAAAGGGCAGATGTATCTATCACCAAAGTTCTCTGATTCAGTGATGTTGAGATCAATTGGAGATCAAGTTTCTTTAGACATGAAGTAGTAGGTATGGAGGAAGGGAAAATAGCTTTTTGTGAAAATGGTTTTTACCAACTTTCCCAACTACTTACTCTAACTTGGTTTCTGAAAATACAAAATGTCCTACAATTTGATATTCAACTTTTTTTTTTTGGCAAATTTTGAGAATTAAAGGCATGGGAATTCAGTATTTTCTTATTCCTGTGCCTGGTAACAACTTCCACGTTTTTTGTTTGTTTGTTTGTTTGTTTGTTTCTGGGGGAGTATGTGTTGAATTAAACAGACCTGAGCCAGAAAATCATATATCTTCCATCTTATTCTTTCACAAGGTATGAGCATAAAAATTTCCTGTAATAAGAAACACCTTTGTCTAGGGCAAGTTATTTGCCTTCAATTGTATAGAAACCCACGTAATGCACAATAGTTAATGCAGTGTTTTCAGCTGCCTATAATTACAGCTTATGGAAGACACTATTTACACTTCATTCTTATTAAAATCTTAGTTCTTCAAATAGGGTTCATAACAGAAGCCAACATCTTTCTGATTTACCAAGGGAGAAATTAGATACTCACCACATCTTTATTATCTTCTATATTTTGCTTTGCAGGCCCAGTGGACCACTGTACATGTCACAGACAACTCCAAGAAGTTGAACAGGAACAAATATTGTGAAAGGAGTTTACCACTTTTCTGTTTCCAAAAGAAAATGTACATTCCTTACAGATCTTTATATGTTAACACTTAAAAAAAAAGGTATATAAAATTTCAGAAAGATGAAAAATAGAAGAGAAAAACTACTCAATATCTCCCCCACCCTAAACAACTATGGTTATTTATATGTATTTTTCTTGATCATAATGATAACTGATAATTATTAAAGATGATTATAAGCTGAGGCATTTCTGCCAAATGGATAATGAGAATCATTGATTGTGTTTTCCTGTTTGTTGTTGAGGATAAGGTCAGCAAATTTTTCTTTGAAGCCACTGAACCTCTGGAGAAGATGGAATTGGGACACTCTTGAAGTTCAGTGTTGTAGAACTTATTTAATAGAAAGATGTTTAAAATTAGACCTGTTGTTAGGAAAGAGCCCAAAGAGGAACTCACAGAGAAGGAAGAGGAGGTTTGGATTTGTGATCTAGGCTAAATACAAGGGATTATGTGTTCTGGGGGTAGGTGGTTTCCTGCTGGGATTGTGCCTCTAAGTGTAAGCCCCAATATCCTTGCAGGTTAGTTGGGCTGGGTATGAAAATACAGAATCTGTAACATTGGAAACCCAAGCTTGAAGGACTCAAACCACTTTTGTGACAAGGCTACCGTGGGCTATTTGGATCAGTTTTCAATAGTGATATCATTTAATAGTAACTAAAGCCATGGCAGTAGAAATTATGGGCATGTTGGTGGAATGCTGAGATGCTTCAGGGTTCTGTTAACTAGAGGTTTGGAATCAATATTGAACCTTTGATTCCCAACATTCCCGAATAACTTGAGGGGGTCAACTTGGAAGCAGCCTTAAGAGGAAGATCTTGGATTTCTTGCTAATATGAACATTGGTGGTTCAAGAGATGAATTGAACAAATGAAAGAGTTAAGTCTACAATTGTACTTCAGTCCAGTAAAATCAGACATTCATATTATGCAAATATAATCTTAAGTAGTAATATCTGGAGGTTCATATTTATTTAAGATTTCAGTTAAAGGTATCCTTCATGGTACCATAAAATATTAGCATCCCCTATAACAATAAAATGGTTCTTTGATGTGCCATTTAATTGATTTCTGTTAGGTTTCAATTTTGTGTAGTGAAATAACTTGAAATTTAGACCATCCTCGATTAGAATAAATGTTCTGCAAGTGAATATCCCTGTGACCTTAGCAAGTAGCTTAACGTTTCTAAGCCTATTTCTTTAATTGAATCAGAGACATAAATCATTGCCTAAGGAAATTTGTAATCCCACTTGCTGTAGAATCCCTTTCAAAGCTTATTTCAAAGAAATAAGAACAATTCAGCAAAATGCAAACCAACATATGCTTTGGAACTAGCTAATTAACCAATAGTTTGGGATGTTGAAGTAAGGAGAGCTTACTAACTTAGCCTAGGAATTTAAAAACAGGCAACATCCAATGGGATCAATTCAGAAAAGTTGGTTTCTAGGTCTTGTCAAAGGCCTACCTATTCTGACCACGGTCAAACCCTAGGTAGACGGGATATGAGAAGAGGAATCCATAGAGAAGGCTTTGGAACCCATGGCTTCAATTCCTACCCAGCTTGCTTAGCACTGACTCTCATCTCCTTGGCCTCCTAGCTCCTCTTCTCCATACCAACAAACTTATATAGGTAAGTGCACATATGTCCATAGTCCCACATGCATAGAAACACAGATATACACAGATGCCGACGCACAAACACATTTACACAGACTCACCTGTGGACCGACACAAAGCAGGGCGTGCAAAAACGTCCACACAGTCATGTGCATAGAGAACTGAATACCCGGGTATTCCACATTACATACATGTGCAGAGACTGGAGACTACAGCCCTGACATTGAACATAAATCCCTGGGTATCACAAATACTTCTTTGAAGATCAAATCCTGCTAAATGAACTTGGTCTTTTAAGGCCTGGGAAAACTGACCTCAGAGATGCAGGTGCTTGGAAATAATGGAGCTAGCATAAAAATATTTTGGCTACCAGGTGGGGCCAGAATCGAATATAATGCTAAATCACTCAAAACACATCTATTAACATTTATAATGCATTCTATGTTGTTACTTGAGGTTTTGGGCGATCCTAGGTTTAGGAATATAACCTGTAGTTTGAACCACATTTGTAGTAGGTGCCAAAGAGTAAACTAATGATGAAGGTTGCTGCCATATCTTGCATAGTACTTAAATACTTTGATCACTCACCAAAGAATTTAAAATGCAATTCTAAATTTAGGATGAAATTCTCGTAGAAACCTGGTATTTACCTGTGGCCAAATAGGAACTTTAGAACTTAAACGAAATACTAAAAACTCAAGTAATATTACAATCAGACCAATCACTGAAATGCAGGCACTTATGATATTCACAAGTATAGTGCAGGTCAGCTGAAATAGATAAAAAGAATCACCTGGTTACTGAAAATTATCGACATGTATCACTGGCAAGTATATTCACATAGAAAATTTATATAAATTCTGATCTTTTCAGAACAGTAAGATCCTTAAAAGGACTGTCAGATCTTCAAACTTGTCAGGAGCCTAATATGACTGAACAATTTTGGAGAAAATATAATGTTTGGTGTAGCATGCATGTCTCTATTCCTTCACTGACAAAGAATTATTGAATATTTATTCTGTATGATGCAAACTAGGCTCAGTGTTAGTAGATAAAGAGGCCAAAAAGAAATGGCTTCTGCACTCAAGGAGCTTTCAGATTATTGAGGAAGATAAACACATGAATATTAAATGTAAATAGAATGTAAAAATATGTTAACATATAGGCAAATTCATGGTGCCATATAGGATCAGATTACCACAGAGCTAAGATTCCAGGAGTTTGCTGTGGTTCATTTTAGAGTGCAAGCAGGGGAGTTGTGGGGTGCTTTGTTGGAGAGACAGACACTATCTAGAGAATATATTTAGGAGTTTACGTTGGAGACAGTGGTGAATTACATTGCTGGAGGTGCCTACTCTGTTTTCAGATCACACTCTTATCAGTATATATACTCCAGACAATGCATATGTATAATGTTGCTGCATAATTACATTTTGACCATATATGAGGTCAGAGAGGTAATAAGCCATATGAGATTGCTATAGGACAGACCCTTCTCTCTTTTTCCTTGTTCTCATTTGCACTGGTAGAATTCTTTCTATCTTATATGAACTAGATAATAAATATGAAAACTTCAACTGCTGAATTCTGAAATCGATTTCACTGGATACATCATATTTATCTAAATTGCTATTCATTGTTGTACAGTTTATTCTTTTGGAACAAATCTCCCTTAAAGGAAGATAATCACATTTTTAAAAAATGTTCATTAATTCATATAACTTAAACATCCAACATTATTGTTTAGTAAATTGTAGTATATAAATGGAACGCAATCTTTAAAATGAAGTATTGATGAATTTTCAATTATATGAACAAATAATTATGCCACAATAATAAATTCTTATTTAGAAAAAGAGCCACCTTTGTTGAGGAAATGCATCGATAAGACCAGTCAGAGCAGGTGTTCTGTGCAGTGTTGAGTTTTACTGGCAAAGGCTTGTCGGAATAAGACAAGCAGAGCACACGCTTTGGTTGTGGTATAGGTTGGGGTGGTGTTGGCGTGCAATGTGAGAGAGCAAAGGTTTGGAAGACCTGGAACACTCAGAGCCTGTGGGTGGGAAAGTAATACGATACAACCACTTTGGAAAACAGTTTGGCAGTTTCTGAAAAAGTGAAACATTTATATATACCATATGATTCAGGTATTTACCTAAGAAAGATGAAAGCATATGCCTATACAAAGACTTGTACAGGAGTGTTCATAGTAGCTTTATTTATAAGAACCCCAAACTGGAAACAGTGCAAATTCAATCAACAGCTGACTGGATTAACAAATTGTGGTATATCCATGTACTGGGATATGATTCAGAAAGAAGCAGGAATTACTTATTGGTATACATGGATGAATCTAAAAATAATGATACTGAGTAAAAGAAGCCAGATAAGAAAGAGTATGTACTGCATGATTCCATTGATATAAAACTCCAGGAAAAATATGCTTCCATTTCTTTAAAATTCTAAAAAATGCAAACTCATCTAACGTGACCAGAAACAGATCAGTTGTCGCCTGGAGAAGAGGAAGTGTGGGGGGAGGGGTTGGGAGGACACAAGGAGACTTTTGAGAGTGATGGTTATCTCACTGCTGGTGACGATTATGTTCACTTGATTGTATTAATGACTTAGCAAATTGTATACTTGAAATTTGTGAAGTTTGTTGTTTATTGTATATCAATTATACTTCAATAAGGCCGTAAGGCCATTACAAAAAAAGAAAAGAAAAAAAATGAAGGGCACTATGTGAATTCCAGATATGGTGGTAAAAAAGTGTGAGGCACGGGATCAGCTACTCCCTGGGACCCTGCCATTTACTACAAAGTGGTTTTTATTTGTTTGTTTTTTTAGTAATGTTTAAAAATAGGGAATACATAAATAATATTTTAAGAAACACTTTTATATTTTTATTAAATCCACTGAAAATTATATAATAAACTATTAATCTTTATTTAAAAGTTCCAGGCTTTTTTTCTAAGAGAACTAAAACATTTAAAATGAGGGTTCCTGACATTTAGTCCAGTTTCACGTTTTGGCTATTATGAATAAAACTGCTGTAAACATTTAGGTGGAACTGTTGTTTTTGACATAGGTTTTTATGCCTCTACAGTAATTACCTAGGAATGATTTGTTGATTCATATGGCAGGTGTATATTTAAATTTACAAGGAACGACTACATATTTTTAAAAAGTGGTTGTATAATTTTGCACTTCCAACAGCAATGTGAGGGGCCTGTTTGCTCCATCCTCTTGGATCTCTCTGCCTAATGTGTGTTGACTGTGGTAGCTACATGTGAAATCAAGTAGTGTTAGTTCTATACATTTTTATTTTGGGTTATTTCCATATGGATTTTGAAATGAATATTTATCAACATCTAGAATAAAAATACCTTCAGTATTTTGATTGGGATCATATTGAGTTTAAAGTGATAAAGTGATTTGAGGGAAAACTGACATCTTAAAAATGTTTGTCTTTCCACTGTGAACATATCTGTTTATTTAGATTTTGTTCAATTTCTCTCTGCAACATTTTGTAGTTTTCTATGTAGAGAAAACTTAGGGTAAAATACTTAGGGGAAATATTTTCTAAGTGTTTTATTTTTTAGTGCAATTGTAATTGGTGTTTTAAAAAATTTCATCTCCAAAACACAGAAATACAACTAAAATTTTTACATAGTGACTTGTATTCTGCAATGGTGAGAAATTATTAGTTGAAGATTTTTTTAGTAGACTTCTTAGGATGTTTTAGGATGTCTTAGAATGCTTGTGAATAAAGCAAGTGTGGGGACAGAACCAGGAGAGCAGTTTCCAGGCTCTCGGCCTCACGTGGAAAGGTGCTGGCTCAGGTAGTAAATGGCCATCAGCTGTGGCTAGTTGGCTGTCAGCTGTAACCAGTGAGCCATTGGCCACTAAAATAACTGCCAGGGCTACGCTAGCAGAAAATGGGGGCTAGCAAGAAGGTGGTGGCTAAGCTAGCAAGAGCGGATTGCAGTTAGCAAGTGAGGTTGGTTGGCAGAGACAAGTGGACGGTGGGTTGCGGATCGTGTGGCTCCTGCTTCTGGTGTCTCCAACCCAGCCGCCAGCGAGACTATAATAATATGACTCCCCTATCTATGGCTCCATTGGTGTTCCTTTTCGGCCTTACCATATCCTGCGTTCTTATGTGGGGAGAGGGACCAGAGACCCTGCATGACACCCTGCATGACACAGGTATTACTTCTAACTATTCATACTGTATGCAATAAATCTTGGCTTACTTACTATTGTATTGGGGAAGTTCCATTTTACTACTAATTTGATGAGAGTCTTTTTTTCAATTTCAAGAGCTTTTTCTTAATCTCTTTAATTACTCTAATATGTTGAATTACATTGATTGGTTTCCACTTGCATGGGATATCTTTTTCCATCCTTTTACTTTGAACCTGTGTGTGTCCTTAAAGCTGAAGCGAGTTTCTTGTTGGTAATATATAGTTGGTTCTTGTTTTTTTCTTGTTTGTTTGTTTTGTTTTTGTTTTTTAAATCCATTCAGCCACTGTGTAACTTTTTATTGGAGAATTCAATACATTTATATTTAGAGTAATTATTGAAATGTAAGGACTTATCAATACCATCTTATTAACTGCTTCCTGGCTGTTTTGTAGTTCCATTGTTCCTTTTTATCTGTTTCTGCTTACCTTTGTGAATTGGTGATTTTTCTTGGTGGCATACTCTGATTCCCTTCTCTTTATCTTTTTTGAATCTGCTATAGGTTTTGCTTTATGCTTACCAGTAGGCTAACATAAAATATATTATAAATAAAATAGTCCATTTTAAGCTGATAATAACTTCAATCACATGTAAAAGCTTTACCTTTTTATGTTTTTGATGTCACAATTTACCTCTTTTTATATTGTTTGTTAACAAATTGTAGTAGCTGTAGTTATTTTTAACATTCTTTTCCTTTAACCTTTATACTATAGTTAAGTGGTAAACTCAACATTGTATTACAGAATTAGTTTTCCAAGTCTGACTGTATATTTACCTTTACCTGTGTACCGTAATTTTTCATATGTTCTCAGGTCACTAATTAGTGCTTTTTTATTTTGGCCCACAGATTTCCTTTCAGCATTTCTTGTAAGGCAGGTCTAGTGCTGATGAATTCCCTCAGCTTTTGTCTGAGAAATTATTTCTCCTTTATTTCTGAAGGATAATTTTGCTGGATAGGGTATTTTTGGCTGGCATTTTTTCTATCAATACTTTGAATATATCATTGAACTCTCTTCTGCCTGTAAGATTTTTACTGAGAAATCTGCTAGTAGATGAATGGGGACTACTTTGTAGGCTCTATATAATCTTTTTTCTCTTGGTGTGTTTAGGATTCTCTCTGTGTCTTTGATTTTTGACAGTTTCATTATAATGAATCTTGGAGAAGACCATTTTGAACTGAGAAAATTTATTAGCTTTGTGAACTTGGCTGTCCAAGTTTGTCCCCAGGTTTGGGAAGTTGTCAGCTATTACTCCTTTAAACTTTCTGTCTCCTCCCTCTCTTCTCCTTTTGAAATTCCAGTAATTCTGATATTGTTCTTTGATAATATCCCATTGATCACATAGGTTTAATTTGCTCTTTTTAATTCTTTTCTTCTTTTTTCTCTTCTGACTTGGGTATTTCAAAATTCCTATCATCTAACTCACTGATTCTATCTTCTGTTTTGTATATTCTGCTGTTGATGCTCTCTATTGTATTTTTCATTTCATTGTGTGAATTCTTCAGCTCCAGACTTTTTTTAAAATAGTAACAATAGCTATTGTTTATTGAAAATTGACTTGCCAGACATTGTGCTAAGCATTTTGATTACATTAGCTCATTTCGTCCTCCCAATAACTCTTCTATTATATTTTATTTTTATTATTTTTTTAAATTAAAGTTTACTGGGGTGACAATTGTTAGTAGAGTTACATAGATTTCAGGTGTACAATTCTGTATTACATCATCTATAAATCTCATTGTGTGTTCACCACCCAGAGTCAGTTCTCCTTCCATCACCATATATTTGATCCCCTTTACCCTCATCTACCACTCTTCTCCCCCCTTACCCTCTGGTAACCACTAAACTATTTTTTTTTTTTTCAGATTTTTATTTTATTTTATTTTATTAAATTTATTGGGGTGACAATTGTTAGTAAAATTACATAGATTTCAGGTGTACAATTCTGTATTACATCATCTATAAATCCCATTGTGTGTTCATCACCCAGAGTCAGTTCTCCTTCCATCACCATATATTCAATCCCCCTTACCCTCATCTCCCACCCCCACCCCCCACCCCCCTTACCCTCTGGCAACCACTAAACTATTGTCTGTGTCTATGAGTTTTTGTTTCTCAATTGTTTGTCTTGTTCTTTTGTTGTTTTTGGTTTGTATACCACATATCAATGAAATCATATGGTTCCCTGCTTTTTCTGTCTGACTTATTTTGCTTAGCATTATAATCTCAAGATCCATCCATGTTGTCACAAATGCTCCTATTTCATCTTTTCTTACTGCCGAATAGCATTCCATTGTGTATATATACCATAACTTCTTTATCCATTCATCTATTGAAGGGCATTTTGGTCGTTTCCATGTCTTGGCCATCGTAAATAAAGCTGCAATGAACATTGGAGCACACGTGTCTTTATGGATAAATGTTTTCAGATTTTGTAGGTAGATACCCAGGATAGGGATTGCTGGGTCGTATGGTAGTTCTATTTGTAATTTTTTGAGGAAACTCCACACTGCCTTCCATAGCGGCTGCACCAGTCTGCATTCCCACCAACAGTGTATGAGAGTTCCTTTTTCTCCACAGCCTCTCCAACACTTGTTACTATTTGTCTTGTTGATGATAGCCATTCTAACTGGTGTGAGGTGATATCTCATTGTGGTTTTTATTTGCATTTCTTTGATGATTAGTGATGTTGAGCATTTTTTCATGTGTCTATTTGCCATTTGTATGTCCTCTTTGGAGAAATGTCTCTTCAGGTCATCTGCCCATTTTTCAATTGGGTTGTTTGTTTTTTTGTTGTTGAGTTTCATGAGTTCCTTGTATATTTTGGATATTAGCTCCTTATCGGAGGCACTGTTCGCAAAAATCTTCTCCCATTCAGTTGGTTGCTTCTTTATTTTGTTGGTTTCTTTTGCTGTGCAGAAGCTTTTAAGTTTGATATAGTCCCAATAATTTATTTAAGCTTTTACTTCCCTTGCCTTTGGAGTCAAATTCATAAAATGCTCTTTGAACCCAAGGTCCATAAGTTTAGTACCTATGTTTTCTTCTATGCAGTTTATTGTTTCAGGTCGTATGCTTAAGTCTTTGATCCATTTTGAATTAATTTGATTTCTATTTATTTGTTATATTTCTCATCTTGTTCAAGTATTATATTCCTGATTTTGTTGAGTTATCTTTCTGTATTTTCTTGTAGCTCATTAAGTTTCCTTAAAACAATTATTTTGAATTGTTTATCAGGTAAATCACAGAATTCCATGTCTTTTGGTTAGGTTGCTGGAAGGTTATTGTGATCTTTTAATGATGTCATATTTCCTTGATTCTTCATATTCCTTGAAGTTTTTTGTTGCTGTTTTCACATTTGAAATAGTAGTCACCTCTCCAATCTTTAGTTTTCTTCAGGTGGGAGATCCGTTTCGTTGGTTCTGCTTACATTTAATTGGTTCTTTTCATTGGGGTTTTCTCCTACCTTGTATGGATACAGTTATTCCATACTTTTTGCTCTCTCTTGCAGCAGAATTCTTTAGCTTATATGTCTTCTCTTGGTCTTACAACTCTCCAGGCCAGCTGCTGGAAACTTTTCTTTTCTTTTAACCAAAACTACATCTCAGGTTTGTGGTTTCTCCCTTGCTGTAAATCCTGGCCTGTTTTCTGTTGGCATTCCCTGTCTGCTGGAGCTCAATCTCTCACTACCCTTGGGCACACAAGGAACAGGCCTCAGAGTGGGATAAGTGTGGGTTTAGCACTTCAGGTGCTGGGGTACCTGCAGGCCAGGTTGGGGGATCCTCTGGTGAAGTTTTCCCAGTAGCTCCTGGGCAGCTTCTGGCTGGAGTTCAGAATGCAGTCAGCAGGAACTACATTCATTTACTGCCATCTGATATTCTTTTTGTTTTGATTTAATTTTTAATTTTATTGGGGAACAGTGTGTTTCTCCAGGACCCATCAGCTCCAAGTCATTGTCCTTCAATCTAGTGTGGAGGGCGCAGCTCAGCTCCAAGTTTAGTTGCTGTTTTCAATCTTTAGTTGCAGGGGGTGCACCCCACCATGGGAATTGAACTGGCAACCTTGTTATTGAGAGCTCACGCTCTAATCAACTGAGCCATTCAGCTGCCCCTCCGAAAGCTGAGCAGCAGCTCATTGTCTTCAATCTAGTTGTGGAGGGCACAGCTTGCTGGCCCATGTAGGAATCGAACCAGCAACCCTATTGTTCAGAGCTCACGCTCTAACCAACTGACCCATTTGACTGACATTCTTATCCACTTCTTTCCTAATCTCCTCCCCCAGTCATGGAGGTCCAGCCTCAATACTCTGGGTGCTAAGAGAGAAAAACAGGTTTCTCCTGCAGCATCCCACACTGCTGGGGAAGCCAGGCATTCACTAACTGCTCTCCTTTTATCTTGAAGGAGAAGTTGTCAGTGGCTAGTTCGGCCCCATGCTGTGCTGCTCTGCAGGACGGGTGGTGATGGCAAAGTTCCTCTTAGCCTCTCCAATGTGTCCAAACTCATATATATGTATTTTTGTGTCCTTCAGTGGAATGCTGGAATCTTTCCTCAGGATAACTGGACTTCTCTGAACGCTCTCTTGTCCTTGGGTATCTGCCCAAGACAGTGCCTACATGTGTTCCCCAAGCACAGCAGGGGGGCTTTGGCCAGTGAGTTCACCGAGTCCTGCTGATTCTATAGCCCATACTGAGGTCTGTCTGCTTATTACTTGATGCACAGATGGGTGAGACCACTCCAGGGTCACTTGGCATATGATTTTGCATCCCGCAACTCCCACGCGGCACTTTTGTTCATAGATGGATGCAGAATTTTAATTGTTAAAGGAGGAGACAAAAAGGAGGAATATGGTGCCATCATGCTGATGTCCAATGCTTTTATTTATCGAGACTTGAGGCTTGTGTTATGGTCAACCATGTGATTTATCCTAGAGAGAGTGGCATGTGCACTTGAAAAAATTGCATTTTGCTGTTGCTGGGTAGAGTGTTATATTGACATTCATAAAATATGATTGGCTTATAGTGTTGTTTAATTCTTTTATATCCTCATTGATCTTCTGCCTAGTTTTTCTAATCATGATTGATAGCGGGGTATTTGAGTCTACAAACATTATTGATGAATTGTCCATTTCTCACTTCAATTAAGTCCATTTTCTTCATTTATTGTAGGGCATTTTTTTCAGGTGCATCTCCTCCTGATACGATGTCCTTATACAACACCCTTCTTTTGTCTACTAACAATTTTTGTCTTATAATGTATTTTGTCTAATATGATTATAGACAATCCACCTCTCTTTTGGTTAGTTTACATGGCATATCCCTTCTATCTTTTCACTTTAAACTTATTTGCATTTTTGAATCTAAAATATATCTCAGAGATCTAGTTGGATTTTTTTTGTTATTAGTTCTGTCAGTCTGCTTTTTATTAAAGTATTTAATCCATTTGTATTTAATGTAATTACTAATAAGGTAGGATTTGTGTCTGTCATTTTGCTATTAGTATTCTATATGTCTTATATCTGTTTTGTTCCTCTATTCTTCCATTACTGCCTTCATTTTTCTTAAACATGTATTTTCCAGTGTATCATACTAGTTCCCTTGTTTCCTTTGCTATATGTTTCTGGTAGTTTTCCTGGGGATTGCCGTTACCATATTAACTTAAAATAATAAATTTTGGATTAATACTAACTTAATTTGTATAGTATATCAAACTGCTCCAATATACTTCTGCTTTCTCCCCCTATTTTCTTTTACAGGTTATATCTTTATACATTATGAGCCCATCAACACAGGTTATAATTATTGCTTCATTTAATTGTTTTTAAAAATTAGAAGAAAAAAGTTAAACAAAAATGCATTTATACTGTCTTTTATATTTACTTATGTGGTTGCTTTACCAATACTCCTGATTTCTGCAGGCAAATTCAAGATCTATCTAGGGTCCATTCATTTCAGTCTTTAATATTATTTTATAGTGCAGATAAACTGGTGATAAATGCTCTTAGTTTTTAAAAAACCTGATAATGTCTTAATTTCTCCTTTATTTTGAAGGATAGTTTGGCTACATAAATTCTTTTTTGATATTTTCTTCAAAACATTGAAAATGTCATCCAATGCCTTAACCCTCTAGGATTGCTAATGAGAAGTTAGCTATTAATGTTATTGAGAATCTCTTGTATATCATAAATCTTTTTATATGGCTGCTTTCAGGATTTTCTCCTTGTTTCTGAATTTAATCAGTTCAACTATGGTGAGCCTATGTGTGGACTTTTTTGAGATTATTCTACTTGGAGTTTATTGAGAACCTAATATTTAGATTATTATTTTTTATCAAGTTGCAAAGTTTTTTGCTAACTTCAAATATGTTTTCTGTCCCCTTTTTTTTTCTCTTTGGGGAGTTCTATTATGTGTACATTGGTATGCTTGATGGTGTCCTACAGGTTTCTGAGCATGTGTTCATGTTTCTTCATTTTTTTTCTCTTTCTGCCCTCATATTAGATCATCTCTGTTGACCTATTTTCAAGTTTTCTGATTCTTTCTTCTGCCAGCTCTAATCTATTTATCTCCTCTAGCAGATTCTTCATTCAGTGTTTGTGCTTTTCAGCTTCAGAATATTTATTTGGTTCTTTTTTATGATTTCTGTTTCATTGTTGATATTATCTATTTGGTGAGCCATCACTTTTATAGTTTTATTTTTTTAAACACTGTTTTATTTCGTTCCTTGAACATATTTATAACAGATGAGTTAATGTCATTGACTATTAAGTCCAAAATCTGTGCCCCATTAGGGACATTTGCTGTTGGATACTTTTTCCCCCTGAGTATGTGAAATATGTTTCAGTGTGTTTGCAAGCTTTGTTTTTTAATGGACATTTTACATAATATATTGTAACAAATTTGGTATAAGATTGCTCCCTCCCCTCCAGAATTCATGATGTTTGCTGTACTTTTGGTTGTTTTTCTTGTTCCCGCTTATTTGTTTAGTGACTTTCCTGGAATTATTCTGTAAATATTATATTCCTCCATGTGGGGTCCCTGAGTTTTCTGCTATCATTTTTATGGTACTAACATTTATTGAAGTGTCAGAGAATTATAGTTCAACATTCTCATCATATTGAATTCATTTGCTCTATCTTTTCATCTGTCATGGGATTTTTGGTGTTTTTTTGTTTGCTTGTTTTGGATCCTTTACTTTAAAACTAAGTAAATAGTTAATCACATATTTATGGTTAATAAGTGTAGCTACCACTTATGAGTGTATACAATATTCCAAGCTCTCAGTTTGGCATATAATATGCATTATGCATTTAATCCTTATAACTCAATGAATTACAAAGAATCTAAATCTCAGAAACATGGAGTAGGTTGTATGACATCACATAAATCCCAGGGATATAAAAACAGTTCTGTATAATTTCAAAGTCTATATTCTTTCCCCTTACATAATAACTTTTAGGTATTAAAATTTTTAGGACCTCAAAAAAAACATTTGGTCAAATTGTTTCCATGAGGCTACTTCCCAGGCCTTCTGTAATTGCTCTTTCACTGGTCTTCCTGTTTCTCCTCTTGGTTCCCTTCACTTTATTTTCCACAGAGTAATCATTTTAAAAGTAATCCTTTTAAAGCAGAAAGCTGATCATATCGCTTTCCTCCTCTAATGAAGCTTCCCATCATACTTAGAATAAAATCCAAAGTCCACTGTGCCTCTCATGGCCGTCTGATACCCTTTTTTTCTTTTTTTTGCATTTATTTTCATTTATATTTTTGATGGAAATATATTCAAATTTGATGCTCTTTGACTATAATTACATGTTAATTTTAATCCTTTAGATGCTTATTGTCAGTGGCACATAAATTATGTGTATATTTTTATTATAATTACATAACTAGTGATATTTTTTTCTGGCATGAATGTAAAAAAATAAATTATATGAAATATATGATAATTCATAAAATATGCATTTATTTTATCACTCATTCAAATATTTCTGGGCCATCAATAGCACATGCACAATAATAATTAAATTCAGTTGTCTGATATTTTGCCAACCTTCAGTTGAAAAACTATAGTTTTTCAATTTTAAAATAATTTTGCCATTATAAAGCCATATTTGTCAATGTAGAGAAGACAAATTCAATTTAACAGCTTGATTTATAATTTTTAAATATTTAGATCTCTTTTTTAAAAGTTCTTTTTCTTTTCACCTTCCTTCCCTCCTCCCTTTTTTTAAACACTGGCTTTCTAGAGGTTACCCTTGGATCAGTATAATTTAATGCTAGTCAATAATCATTTGCCAAGGGGAATCTTTATGAGAATACACGCCTTTAAACTCCAGTCAGTTTACAAAACAGGCTTAGCTTTCATTTCTTGCTTGAGCAGGGCCTCACAGTCAGCCAGGCCGAATGAGTGGGTCCTCATCCTTTTCCAGGTCTTTCCTGGTCATGCGTACAACCTTCCGCACAGCATTTTTGATCTCTAAGAACATGTTGGAGCTTCTCAAGGCTCCCATGGTTTTCTAGTTACCTAAGATTTTCTTTTAAATTTCTGGCCATGCCTTTGTTCACCCCAACTGAAATCACCGCTGTATCCAGAAAGACTGTTGCCTGCTCATTGATATAGTTTCAGTAATTCCCTGGTAGTAGGGTTTTGTTTTCACTGAGATGAGATCTATACCCACATAACTAGCTATAACACCTGGGGGATAGAGATATTTCAGGTTGCTGCAAGTTCAAATAAAATGTTGACTGTGCTCCGAGGATGGTGATTTTAAGAGAACTTCAAAGAATATCAACACTCTCAGCTGGCTGTGAAACTACAGGCATTTCATGGCTACCATGCCAATGAGCTGGGGTTTAGGGGTAATGGGAATAGCTCCAAGTTAAAACATTGCAGATCCCTCTGATTTTGATGTTTACTAGTTATCCCTTGTGTAGACAATTTTTAGTCTTTACTGTGACTTGGGTTAATTTCTAGTGTTCTGAAATTAGGAATTCTAATTGTTTTGCTGGGCATTTTCCTTGTTTTCGTCAAAGAATGAGCTCATGGAGTTGCCTACTCTGCCATTCCAGAGTCAATCTCTAAGAACTAACATTCAAAATTACTCTAATTACTCATTCTTCCATGTTGCTACCTGTCAACATAAAACGCAGCACTCTCTAAAGGAAATCAGCATAATCTAGACTCTACAATATCTCATACTCATTGTCCACACATTGTTGACTACATAAGCAAAAGTTCCTAGACATATGAAGAAGGAAAAAAGAAAGCAGGTAATAACAGATACTGGGTCATTTCAAGATATCCAAATTTACTAACTCTCCTTCTTTTGGTAAATAATACTGTTATCTCTAGAGTTGCTATAAACATTCTGACTTACCAATAACCTTGAACGCCTCCTCTCTAATAATACTGCAAAGATTCCTGAGACGATAAACTAGAAACAAAAATGACATTTATTAATACCCAGCCATTATGTTTGTAGATATACTTAAAGAGAAAGAGAATTCAGGAATGTTGTAACATGAAGAATATCATCTTAATATCATCTTAATGGACCATTGAGGAAATCATCCAGGAAATAATTCAAGGGTTCTCTATTAGAGAGATGAGAGAAGGCATGAAATCTCTGGTCACTAATGTAACACATGTATCGGAAATGGAATCGAGGGGCACTTTGAGGTGACTTTGTGGGGGCAAAAGAGTGTCAAATTTTACTTAGTTTTTGTCAATCATAATTTATTTAGCCCATAAGGTGAATTCTAAGAAAATATATCCAGTTAATGAATTTACTGCTAGACAATATTATATTCTGGTGATTTCACATGTGAGTACATTAAATATAATGTTAAAATAGTTTATTAATAAAAAACATCATTCAGAAAACATTTAAGCTTCATTTTGCATATTTAAATATAAAGATCATATAATGTCTTCCATGAGTAGCTTGTTCTGAGACCTTCCATCATTTCCTAAAACTTGCTAGAAAGCTGGCAGTTATGGTATACCATAAATGTATTTTTTCATGGCTGCAACTTTTATACATGCATAGAAATTTCCCACAGCATTAAAAAATAAACTATTCAGTTAGCAGCAGAGAGAAGGAATGTTCTTTCCCCAGAAAAATGGGGCTACTAACATGTTAATACTAAATAGTATTTGGGGGTCAAAGTCGACTGAATTTGAATTTTTTGCACATTGCTTTTTATATAACTCAAGAGAAATTACTTAACCTCTCATTAAGTTTTTCTTTGTTCATTGGTAAAGTGGGGATTAGTATTTTCTATGTTGTGTTATTGTGCTGTTGTTGTAATAGTTACATATAAAGCAATTTGGTGAATTATTTACAATCAGTTTGGTCCTACAGCTTCCTCCTGAGGCTTAGTACTATGTTTTCCAGATTTCTTTTCTTGTATGGTTCCTGGTTACAACTAGTCAAGAGAAAATCTCAAGCAATATTTGGAAGGGAGAAGGGAAGCAGAAACTATTACTTGTAGAGAGCCACAGTGATCAGGCATGGCAACTGTGGCCTCCTTTTTTTCTCTCTCTCTCATTTGTTATATTACCATTTTGTCTTCCAAAGTTAGCCGTCTCCAGTCTTCTCCACGACCTTCCCTTTGCAGCACCACTCTGGTGGTCAGGAGGCCAGGGCCTCCTGGATTTAATTACAACTTCAACTTGTCCATTCATTCTCGAGTCTTAGGCAGGAGCAGTTAGTGTCTCTCTCTATGACTCTAACTTTTCTGTCTACATCTTCTCATCTCTAGGAACTCCCACCTTCATGAAGGCTCCAACCCTCATACGAGTTTCTCTGTTCCTATAAATCTTGTAATGGTCCTGTTATCTTTACAAAACCCTGTACTGAAATAAGCACTTACCAGAGAGCCCAAAATGTAGACAAACGGCAAATATTATTTTTGTTACTTTCTACTATATTTTCTACTTCCACATAACTTACTTGGGATTCTTCCTAAACTTTTGAAATGGGTGCTTCCTTTGTCTTCCAGCTACTTATCTTAGACAGTCTACATATAGCCAGAGAAGGCTGTTCCTTCTCAGCATCCAGGACTTCTTCCACTTGAGGTTCTTATTCTAGAAAAATTCTTCCAGAAAATCAAAACATAAAACAAAATCATCAAAAAGAAAACTACCACCAGGACCATGTTTTCTCTTTGATCTCAGGCAAAATCATGGTCATAACCAAAAGTACTGTCGTTATTTACTGCATGTTGCAGAGTCTTCTTCACGAAGTGCAGAGGCTGAGACACATTCCTTCATGCTCTCTTGCAGCTCTATTTCTGGCTGGTAATCCATCAAAGACATCAAAGGGGTATACGAGCAACCGTGAATTCCAAATGATTTATAGTTAGATCATCAACGGTTTCAAAGGTGTTAATCCGCAGTTTATGTAGGACTCTGAAGGAGGGCTTAGGACATGGACATGAGTTAAAGGGATGCAGTATTGGTGACAGGAAAAACCTTGATTTTTATGGGATATAACTGATTTAGTATATTCCCTTTTTCTCCATTAGTACATTTATACTTGTCAGGCTAGGGCTGGTGATATGTAAGGAATACTTGGGGCTATTTCAAATAGGTGGATCAAAGGAGGTCCATTGAGAGAGTGACATGAAAGCTGAGCTCATATGACAAGAGTGACCTAAGGTCTTGAAGACTGGAGGCAAGAATTTTCCAGAAAGAGAAAATGCAATCATTTACAGAGGAAAAAATCTTTATTTGTTTAAGGACCAGTGTGCATGGAGCATAAAGAATGAGGGGTCATCACTCAATGTATGTCTTGTTCATTGTTTTATTACAGTCCCTAGAGCAGTTCTTGCAAATAGTGACTCTCCCATATATTTCTTTACTGAATGAAAATATAATTTAAACAACATAATACATGTGAGAAATGAAGTTAAACAAATACATGAAAAGCCCTTTTAATAGATTCCATGTCTTCTGATACACTCCATCAGAGTTCATCTTCAACTAGGTCCCAGGTGATAGAGACCATAACAAATAGCATCTCATGACCCTTCAGGGTGTGTGTGTGTGTGTGTGTGTGTGTGTGTGTGTGTGTGTGTGTATGTAAATGCCACACTTATTCCAAAATTTATATGGTAAAGTGATGCAGGAATAGTCAAGATAACGATGAAGAAGAACAAGGGCAGGACTCACTATACTGATATGAAAACTCATATAATGCCACAGTAGATAAGATATTGTAATACTAGCACAATTATAGAAAAATAGAGAATTCAGAAGTGGATCCGAAACTATTTGGACACTTGACTTGTAGAGGCAAAAGAACCTGCTTTCCAATAAATTATGCTTTTGAAAATCCATATCTTAAAAACATTAAATTTGACTCCTAATTCATATGATAAACAAAAATAAATTCCAGGTACATTGGAAATCTGAATGCAAAGGTAAAACAATTCAGCTTCTGAATATACTATAAAAATATGTTTCTGAATTTAGAGCAGGAAAAGATTTATTAAGTTGGCTATAAAAAGTACTACCTGTAAAGGGAAAATTAGTACACTGGGCTACACTAAAACGAAGAACTTGTTTAATCAAAAGACACCCTTAAGGGAGAGAAAAGGCAAGTCAACAAATAAAAAAGATGTTTAGAACACATACACTGACAAAAGGCTTATATCCAGAATATATAAAGAACTATAGCAAATAAGTATGAAAAAGAGAGGCAATCCAATTCAAAAAAAAAAATGTGAAGAAACTTGTAAAAGTACTTAAAAAAATGCCTCTACTTTCTTAGTCGAGATAAAGAGTAAACAACCCTTGTCAGTGTGAGAAGACTGTGCTTTCCGTAGCCACCAGACTAGCCACCAGACTAAAGAGAAGCAAGTGTGTACCTGATCTGTAGCTTAAAGCCAAGCCTGGCTCGTCCCAGCCTAGATCAGCTGAATCTCTGCCTAGTTACAGATGTGTGAGTAAGAAATAAATACCTGTACAGGCCTACCTCTACCATTGAATTTAAAATGATAACCCATACCCTTTGCTACTTTCCAAGAAATTCCATTCCCCCTTACCCTACTCTATTTATAATGTTTTACTTCTATAGCCTTATCATCTTCTAATACACTGCCCTCTAATAGAATAAAGTTCCACCAGAGCTGGGGTCTTTGCTTTGCTTGCTAATATATTTCAGACACCTAGAATAAAGCACATGACACATAGGGGGTATTCATTCAGTAACTATTGGTTGAATGACCAAATTTCAAATGTATTATTATTATCATCATTATCATTATCGTCATCATATTATTATTGAGTTTCACTGAGGATTTTGTGGGGACAATGGCACATCACCCACCATAATGTCGGATAATAAAATTAGAAGTCTCTGTTAAATTCTAAGAAATTCTTTTTGGACTAATAGAACAAAAATATTTCATTTTTTTACCCCCACAAGTTCTGTATGTCGCACTAATTCCTTAGCATTTATGCTGTCTCACCTCGCTTATCCCACTGGCAAAATAAATGCCCTATGGGTAGCTGTATAGTCACCAACCATTTTATGTTTCCCATGATGCCCCTTGTGCATCTTCCCGTTTTTCACTATATCTAAGGAACATATAAAAAGTGGACCTTTAACAAAAATAGATTTTTCTGAAAAAATATTACTGATAAGAATCTAGTTGTAGATATCAACTGGCTATAAGAATGAGTTCCTTGAGTACAGGAATTGTGCATTTTTAGTGTTCTATCTCTGGCGCACTGCTTGGCTCAACAATAGTCATTAACTATAATAAGTAAATTAATGAATAACAACCAGGGGGTAGATTATTTACTCACAGACACAGATGACCAAAATGGGTATCCTATTGTTGCTGCCAAAGGAATATATGCTGTTCCAAATGCAATAACTTGTGTGACTAATAAATATGTCCAGATCAGTCCCAGCCAGTGAATAATCAGACCAGTCATTATTTGTATGGCCTGGGAGAAAAGAACACCATTAATTACTTACCATTATTGCAGTCTAACCATTGAAAGGAGCACACATCAAGAAAAAGCCAAGGTGGCTATGCAGGGTCTTTTGTGATTCCATACAAATCTGATGATTTTTTGTTCTATTTCTTTAAAAAATGCCATTGGGATTTTGATGGGGATTGCATTAAATCTATATGTTGCTTTGGGTAATGTGGCCATTTTAACTATGTTGATTCTTCCAATCCATGAACACGGAATATTTTTCCATTGAGACTATTATGCTAAGGGAAATAAATCAGACAAAAAAAGTCAAGAACCATATGATTTCATTCATATGTGGGATATAAAACTGAAAACAACAAACAAACAAGAAACAAACAAACAAATAAACACTCATAGACACAGGCAACAGTTTAATGGTTACCAGAGGGGAAGGGAGAAGAGGGGATGGTAGAAGAAGGTAAAGGGGGGTCAAATATATGGTGATGGAAGGAGATTTGACTTTGGCTGTTGTACACACAATGCAATATATAGATGATATATTATAGAATTGTATACTTGAAACCTATATAATTTTACTAACCAATGTCACCCCAATAAATGTAATAAAAAATAATACAAATAAAAAGAAAAAACCAAGGTAAAGAAGGAAAGTTACAACCTAACAGAATTTGAGTATTCTCAACATTTAATTCAGATGAGGGTGGTTTATTATTTCAGAGCAGTTTACAGAAACAATGACTGTTTACCTGTCCAATTAAATTATACTAGGAGCCTGTTTATCTACTTGGTTTAAGAGGACATAAAGCATGAGACCGGGAGTCCTGAAATAATTGACCTTCCTCAGTAGTATATGGTCAACAATTTTTACCTGTAGATACAGCTTTTGTGTTCAATAGCCTAGCAGACTTGGTATTTCTGACTGTACCTGCCCTTCTTTCATCCTCTCAAAACTGGGAATTGGACTCTGATTCCTTTAGTTCTGCCCACTCCCATGCCTATCCGTATCTGTGGTTTATATCAGAGTCCTGGGCTCTTTATAAATAAGAGTTAAAGAAAGATGGCGACCCCTTGGGCAACCTGGTTTTTTATAGTTCTTCCTAGGACCATTAGCTGGTTGGGGATTGCAGACGATTTCTGCCCACAGGAGCCAGGTCAGCTCTGATAGTTTCTGAGCCTAAGGAGGAGGGAAATTCTGAGCTTGCTATGTAGAGCCCTCTAACATCTTACTGTAGGATCTTCAGTTGGTTTTCAGGTAGGTGTTTTTCAGGCGTGCCTCCTTCTGCCACAGCTGATTAGCTACCCTCCCTGGCAATATAAGAGTTAAGCCTGAAAAAACTGAAGGAGTTATATTGGAGTTCAGAACCTAGCATCTCTTGCCTTACCTCAACTTGTATTTCCATTATGCTTGGGGACACTGACAATCCTTTTTCTCACAGATCTTCTTAAACAGGATTACCTCAAGTGCAAATTTGCAATAGGCTTCTGTTCTGGTATGGACTTATGAGGAGAGACAAGAAGTGGGTAATTGGTGTACTTCGCTCACTCGGAGAGTACTCTGACCTCTAGGCAACACCGAACTATGCGTTTAGTGGCACTTCCGACAGGCTGTGGCAGAGGGAGGAGGCATGGGGACACTGGGGTAGATAGGACTTTTCCCATTACTGCCAGTTTCAGCTCCTTGATGGTCTTGGGAAACACTGACTTTCTCTGAAGTCTGAGTCCAGTGAAGGATGCAGGACTTGCAAAAACTTTTTATTTTTAAATAATTATAGATACATTGGAATTTGCAAAAACAGTACCAGAGGTCCTGTGCTCCCTGAACCTGGATTCTCAAATTGTTACATCTTACATAAATACAGTACAATATTAGAATGAGGAAATTGACCTTGGTAATGTGTGCATATAGTTCTGTGCCTTTTTGTCACATGTATATATTTGTGTGCCCACCACCATAATCAAGATCCAGAACCATTCCATCACCACAAATATTCCTCATGCTACATCGTTATAGTTACTTTGCCTTCAACTTCCCTGTAACCGTGGCAGTCACTAATATGTTTCCTATCACTACACTTTTGTTATTTTGAGGCTTTTGTATACATTTAATAATTCAATATGTATCTCTTTTTTTTTTAAATTTAGTTTAATGCCCTTGAGATCCACCCAAGAGTTTGCCTGTATCAGTGTAGTTCACTCCTTTTTGTTTCTGAGTAGTATTCCATGGTATAGATAACCATGGTTTATTCATAGTTAAGAGACTACCTGATAGTTTCTGGGTAGTTTCAGATAGTTTTGGGGGCTATCACAAACAAAGCTGCCATGAACACTCATGTAGAAGCTGGACAGATATCAGCTTTCAGTTCTCCAGCATAGATCCCAGGAGTACACTTGCTGGGTTTAATGGTAAGTGTATGTTTAGTATTTAAAGAAATTGCCAAACTATTTTCCAGAGTGACTGTACCATTTTAATAGTCCTACTAGTAATATAAGAGATATCCAATTTCTTTGCATTGTCACCAGCATTTGGTATTGGTATTGTCACTATTTATTTTAGTTGTTCTAATAGGTGTGTAGTCTTAGTTTGCATTTCTCTAGTGGTTAATAATGTTGAATATTTTTACACATGCATACTTGCCATCTGCATATCCTCTTCAGCGAAATGTCCCTTCATGTCTTTTTGCCCATGTCAAATTGGATCATTTAGGTTTTTTTATTGTTGAGTTTTGAGAATTTTTTATATATTCTAGATATAAAACCTTTGAAACCTTTGTCAGCTATGTGGTTTGCAAGTATTTTCTCTCCCTCTGTAGCTTGTCATTTCATCTTCTCAACAGGGTCTTTCGCAGAACCCCCAAATCCCACAAAGGCTTGCATCTCTTTCACATTCTTAGGGATGGATAAGCTTGTATCTTTTCAAACACAGCTTCTGGGACAACATGCATCTTACCCAACCAAATGATTCCCAAAACCTTATGGTGGTACATGGGACACCATCTATCTTTTCCCACAGAGATGTTCCAGCAAAACCTGTAGGTGTCCTGATGCAGAGGCAAGTCTTCGTATGTTAACATTATGTCATCAATGCAATGGGCCCATTTTATTGATGTGGGGAAAGAGAACAGGGACAAGCCTTGGGTTACCATTGCATGACATATTATGGAGCTGTGCAGTTAGCTTTGGGGAAGCACTGAAAGAATCATCATTGTCCCTCCCACAAGAAGGCACACTGATCTTAGTTATCAGAAACCTGTACTTGTCAGAGTCTTTTCCATGAATCTCTTTGAAGATGAAGCATTTTTTTTTCAAGAACACTTTTGCAAAAGCATGGAAGTAAAACAATAAACTGTCTGCAAATGACAAAAGACTTTAAAATGGCCACGATTAAAGATCGTTCACATACACATACACAGTGATGATTTTTCTAAGTAATCAAAGACTTGTTAAAGACAATATGAAGCACAGTCATTTTATTTAGGGGGTAGGTGACTGGGTGATGCACAGACAACTTTCAGAGCTGTGAAAAATACTCTGTGTGATATCATAATGATGAATAAATGTCCTTATACCTTGTCAAAACCTACAGAATGTACACCACCACGAGTAAATTGCAGTGTAAACTGTGGACATTGAGTGATTACATGTCAGTATATGTTTATGAGTTGTAACAAGTGCACCACTCTGGTGGGGGTATTGATAATGGGGGAGGCTGTGCATATGTGGGCGCAGGGGGCATATGGGAACTCGCTGTACCTGCCACTGAATTTTGCTGTATACCTAAAACTGCTCTAAAAAAATGAAATCTTAATAAGAAGCAAACCAACAAACCAAACCAACCAAACAAAAAACCCCCAGTGTGGTATAAAGGCAGTATACAGGGGGCCAGTAGATTGGGGGTGGGGGTTGTCACTTTGTGGGGAGTAAAATATCTGGTTATTGCATTGTTTTGTGCACCTGGAACTAAACACAAACAAACAAACCAGACATATAGACCAAAGGAATAGCACAGAGAGATCAGAAGTAAACCCTCATGTACATGGTCAAATGGTTTCTGGCAACAGTGCCAAGACCATTCAATGGGGAAAGACAATCTTTTCAATAAATAGTGTTGAGAAAACTGGATATTCACATGCAGAACAATGAAGTTAGACTCATACCTTATACCATATATAAAAATGAACTCAAAATGGATCCAAGACTTAAATGTGCAACATAAAACTATAAAATTCCGCAGTGTAAGTGCTTGACATTAAGCCTTTGGTTGCCAAGGAATCCATTTCAAAGACATCCCTTTCAATAAACATATTGCCAGCTGTATGACACAGGTACTAGCAAAACAACTAGATTAGGGCTCAGGCCTTTTGACATTCAATATTACATTAATTTCAGGTATACACATAGCGGTTAGACATTTATATAATTTAAAAGTGATCCCCCTGACTAGTCTAGTACTCACCTGGCACTATGCATAGTTACTGCTGTGTCATTGACTATGTTCCCTATGCTTTGCTGTATATCCCCGTGTCTATTTTGTAACTTCCAATTCGTACTTAATCCCTTCACCTTTTCCACCCTGTTCCCCAAACCCTCTCCCATCTATCACTCTGATCAGCTCTTTTGCTTTTAATTCATCCTTGTAGAGTGAACCTGTGAAACTCCAGACACCCTGCCCTTGGGCCCTAATAGAGCCCTAGGTCCATGCTCCCTCCCTCTTTCTCTCCTCACAACCTCACTTGGGTACACGATGTATCCTCCAGGACCCAGGAGTAATAAATCTTGTTCTTATAAATTGCTGATGCTTATTATCTTGCTGAAGTGCACCCTGTGGTCATAAGAACCACGAGCGCCAGCCAGGCCACCATATGGGTCCTGGTGGGGGTGGGGTAGGGTGGGTTGGGAATGTCCGCGGGGCTTGCTATGGGTGCGTGTGGGCCTGGCAAATGCCTCAGGTATTCCTCGCTGAGACTATCACTATCCACAGGCCGGGACAACACAACAAACTGTTAGGAGAAAATATAGGAGAAAAGTTTCACGACGTTGGATTTGGCAATGATTTTTTGATATGAGACTAAACTCACAGGCAACAAAAGCAAAAAAAAGATAAAATGAACGACATCAAAATTTAAAACTTCTGTGCATCAAAGGACACACAGAGTGCAAAAGGCAACATACAGAATGGTAGAAATATTTTTGAATCATTCATCTGACAAGGAGTAAATATCCAGAAAACATAAAGAATTCCTTCCACTCAACAACAACCAAAATACATACAACCCAGCTAAGAACTGGGCACAGGACGTGACATTTCTCTGAAGAAGAGATACCACAAATGGCCCTGAAACAATGTTCACCATCACTAATCGTTAGGAAATGCGAATCAAAACTGCAATGAGATACCGCTTTACACCCATTAGGGTGGCTACTATCAAAAAAGCAGAAAATGGACAAGTGTTGGAGAGGATGTGGAGAAATGGGTGCACTGTTGGCAGGAATGTCAGCTGCTGCTGCTGCTATGGAAACAGCTTAGCAGTTTCCCAAAGGTTAAACACAGAGCTACCATATGACCCAGCAAGTCCATTCCTAGGTATACATATAAAAGAATTGAAAGCAGGGAGATTTGAATACATATTCATACATTTATGTTCATAGAAGCATTATCTTGCAATAGCCAAAAGGTGGAAGCAACCCAAGTGTCCCTTGATGGATGACTGAATAAACAAAACGTGGTTATATAGACAGTGGGGTATTATTCAGTCTTGAAAAGGAAGGAAATTCATATATATATATATATATATATATATATATATATATATCAACATGAATGAATCTTGAAGACATTATGCTCAGAAAAATAAGTTAATTATATAGATGGGCAGTACTGAATAATTCCACTTATCTGAGGTACTAGAATAGTCACATTCATAGAGACAGAAGGTAGAATGGTTATTGTTAGGGGCTAGGGGAGAAATGGGAGAGTTATTGTTTAATAGGGATAGAGTTTTAGTTTTGCAAGATGAAAAGAGTTCTGTGGATGGATGGTGGTGATGGTAGCATACCAGTGTGAATGTACTTACTGTCCCTGAACCATATACTTAAAAATGGTTTTGATGGTAAATTTTGTTATGTGTATTTTAGTACAATTAAAAAACATATGACTTTAATCTTCTGTTTCAGCAGATCTTCTCCGATATTTTGCTGGCAAGGGCACGGGGCACAGCCTTGTTACTGTTAGGTGGGAGTTAAATTCCCCAGTCAGCCTCTGTTGACATTGGGTGCGGGGAGGGGAGGGACACCTGAGGGCCTCTTCTGACTCCACCATGGCTGTTTGGAACAGGGTCACCACGTTGCAGCTGCCTCACATGGCCTCTGCTGACACAGAAGGCTGGGGCAGTGGGCTCGTTTCTGCTGAGATGAGGAAAGTCTCAGCCTTCCACTTAGCTGCCTCTGATACCACCTGGGAAAGGGTGGGGTGCCTTGTTATAAGTAGGTGATGGTGGAAGTCCAAGTTTCCATGTGGCCTTTGTTATTGGGGGTAGGGGGGTGGCCATAGTTTTTTCCTATGGTGTTTGGCTAGAGTAAGACAATTGTTGTCTAAAAGTTTTCTGCCTTGCTAGACTGTTGCTTCCCTGGATGAGTGAAGTCAATAATAGACTTGAGATGCTGGGAATATTCCTGGACCAAGCGTTAATCCTGCTGATTTAATTTCTAAGCTGGTTCCATCACCAAACAATATGGATGGATAATGCAAAAGGATCAAACCTGCTAGATTTGATGGGAGTTGACTGGGAAACATTGGCCTGTCTGGGGGATGATATCAACATAGTACTATTATCACCACTGTCCACAAAGCACCTTCTCTTAAATATGGTTTCCACAATCTCATCATCTCCTTTGGGACCATGTCATCATCAATTTAGCTTGAAATAATTTATGGATGCCAAATAAAGGGGGGAGGGATTTTCCATCCATTTATAAATTCAGAAGTATGACTAGGTTGTGATGGTTTGGGGTTATCTAAATATAGTTGATAGATTTATCATTTCTGCTTTATTTAACTTTAGCCTGATAATACAGCTTATATGTTCAGGCTGCACATGGAAAATGCAGCTATTGTATAACCATTTCAGGACACTTCCATTAACTCTCCTCCAGTTGGGGAGTTCATAAAGAGGGGGTTAAAGTCTTTTTCTATTTAGAAATTGCAACACTATAGTCATTTATTTATTCAAGTAGCATTTAGTTCTTACCCCCAACACTCTTGTTTCCATTCTTATCCTCAGACGATTTCTCGGCATTTTCACAAATACACGATAGAAAAGTGAGAGGATAAATGTGTTTCTTTTCTGTAGGAAAATATGGAAACAAATTAATATTAATTATTTTCCTGGGTAAGCTACTTAAAATTGAGGGGGAAATTTAATCATAGAGCTGCTAATTTTGCACTGTTTTATAGTCTCTTGAGAGATGTTTTTCATCAAACCATCACTATTACTATCTTAAAAAAAACCCAAGAATTATTTCTCAAATAGTTTTGTTCATCTGCCAAACTTAAATTGGACTGTATTAAACAATATGTGGTGGGTGCCCCCATCCATCAATCCCTCCAGAAATGACCCCTACCTACGTTCACAGGGTCAGGAAAATGGAACGTTTGCTTGCTATGGCTTATTCTCTTACTCTGAGTTATTTCCTTCCAAATTAACGTTTGGTGCAGGGGCAACTGACTGGCAGAACCCAAATCACATGCCCACATCCGCTGCACAGGAAGCTGACAAATAAAGTGCTACTTTATAGATTTTCCTTTGGAAAGGTGGACTTCACAGGTTAGGAGCCTATAAAAATGTAGGGAAGGTATTCAATAGACAAGATGATTGAAACTCACAGATAGCTAGCATTACAATTATGAATAACCTTTGGGATTTCTGTAGAACTCCTATCAGTCCTCCCTGGACTCCATATTTAATATCCATGAGAATTTTTCCTTGAGCCTAGCTGATTGGGACAAAGTTGAACATCTCACTCAAGCTGGGCCTATAAAATACTCTTTCTCAGGTTGTTTGGGCTGGTCTCTCGATAAGAAGATGTAAAACCTTAGGAGTAGTGACATTACCATGTTCTAATCTAATGGGCAGAGTTGTAGAGAAAGTGAGTTTTGAGAGTCAGAAGAATAGAGAGGACACCCAGAGAAAAGCAGAGACAAGGAGGAGCAGAACTTCCCGAGTTTCTGATGGTTTTCAATTTTCCAGTTCCAATTTCTTTTGGAAACCTGGCTGACTTCTTGCACTTACATTATGTAAACATATCTGTTCAGATATTACAATAATATATCTTCATTTCATTAAAACTAGTAAGAGGTAGTTTCTGTTTCTTGTAACCAAAACAGTTTGTTTGTTTGTTTTTGCTTTTGTTTTTAAGTATCACCCTGTCTTCTAACTTGTCTCACATGGCTTTGACAATCTACTCTCTGGAATCTTCAATGTCTGATGCTTCGTCTTTTTTTTTTTCTTTTTCTTTTTCTTCAACCTTTTATCCATAGCCATACCTGAAGTCTGAGAACTTGTCCCCAAATTCTTCACTTGTAAACTTTTCCTTCCATTTACATAAACCACGAACTCTTAAGGTTTGAGTTGTCCCTGCGATAGCCTATTGATGCTTGAAACTGAGAAAGTATTGAAAGATGTGGTGGGGAAAAGTCAAACTTGAGTTCAAACTTGTCCTTACCAGTTACTGTGTGACCTTGCTGATATCCTTTATGCTGTCAAAGGCCGTGTCCTCAGCAACAAAAAACCTGAATGCGTGTATTGGGGAACAAATAAGAGAAACTGGTTCAAAACTGAAACTCAAGAAAAACTAGCGTTGGGAACGCCTGCCTGCAGCGTGGTCCACACCCACCACGGATCCCTACATTCACAGGATCACATGATCACAGGGTTAGAGCATCATTTAGCTGCTGGAGCCCTTAGTTCCGGACCTTTCTGCTCCAGGAGTCTTGGCAGCAGCACTTGCCCACTGAGGGCTGCTGCTTCCTCGATGGTGGTGCCTCTCATCCCTTCTCGCGGTTTCAACGCTGCGGTTGTGGCCAAGGGCGTGGCTTGGGAAGGGGTGGGGCGTCCCTGCACGAGGAGCCCCACGTGGGCACCTGCGAGGTGGGGGCCTCAGAGCTCTGCTGAGTCTGCAGGCTCTCAGGATAGGAAATGAGATGCATCACACTCAGACCGCAGATCTGGGCCACGCCTGATCCCCTGGCTGTCTCTGCAGAGAATCTCCATCCAACAAATGCCCTCCTATCTACTTTTCTGCTAGGTTAGTATCAGCAAAAATATTTCTACTTTTAATCTCTGCAAGGTGTAGAGGGAAGAATATTGGTCAGCAAACCTGGACTCTAGTCCTTAAGTCTCCTTGTTATTAGATACTTGGGCAGAATACTTACCTTTTCTGTTCCTTACATTGTTTTTCTGTACAGTGAGATAATGTATATTCTGTGTACCTCCCACATTCACACTGATTTACTCTGAAAACCAAAATCGTGTTATACAAGTTTAAAATCTGCTTTAATTAGATCCCAACAACTAATGTATTAGAATCCTAAGTTAAGGGCCTTCTTCAGGAGGCCAGTTACCACGAATAACTTATTTATTCTTTGTTTTTTTTTTAAACCACTGAACACTCAGTTGTAAGGGCACTGTGTCTGGCACATAAAGAAATAAATGAATCAAAAGTCACTATTCAAACTCCCTCAGTTTATACTGAGTCTGAGATTAAGAGTATAAATGATTTGCTTTGATGGCTAACTAGAGGTAACGTTATGCTAGGAACTGGAATTAATATTTGTTGAGGCTTTAGGTGTCCGGTGTTTTCACATATTGTATAATATATTGAACAAAATGTCTTAATATGTTTCAGATATTGTTCTGCAAATTGGGAATAAAGCAGTGAAGAAAATACATATATATTCCTGCATCTTGTGGAGATTACCTTGTGGGAAAGGTTGGGGTGAAGGGATGTGATAATTGTTAGTGTCAGAAGATCAAGGAAATGAATAGTATCCAGCATAGGAGGTAAGGAGTGGCCAGAAAGGTACCTGAAGAGTTCTGGAATCTAAGGAAAGGAAATACAAAATTATGGCAGAGGTCTCCCGGATGGTCAGTTAAAATCAGGACTGAGCACTGGTCATTAGATTTTGCAATACGGAGGTCACTGTTGTCATTGACAGGAGTAGTTTTAGGGAGAGGTAGATGCCAGACCCCCCTAAGTGGAATGGATTCAAGAGAGAATGAGAGGAGAAAATTTGGGGATAGCCCATATTGGCAGTTTTTCTGAATTTTGGTTTTAAGGAAAGGAAAGAAATGGAGTCACAGGTAGAGGGAAAAGTAGTCATGAGGTTTGGGTTTTGTTTTTAAACAGCAGAAATAATAACATGTTTATATGCTGGTGGGAGTAACCCAGAAGAGAGGGGAAAAGTCATCAGCTGAGATGAGGATGGGGTGAGAAGTCTTTTGACTGCATCCCCTGGAACCTGCCTCTTATTGTGCACAGACCCTTGTCCATCTTCAGTCTCTTCACAGGAAACTTTCTGCATATCCTTGGCGTGAATCCTAGCTCTCTGGAGGGCAATACTTTTCCAATTGCTTGCTCATTCTTAGGAGCCAAGAGTCCTTGGGTAGGAAGAATGGGGGATATGTTTTCTGTGAATTCTGCTGAAACTTTGAGACCCATGCTATCCAATACAGCAACCACTAGCCACATATGGCAGTTAAGCATCTGACGTAGTTAGTCTGAACTGACGTGTTTTAAGTGTAAAATGCACACAAATTTTGAAGACTTGATCATGATAAAAATGAAAGTAAAATATCTAAATATTTTTTGACATAGTGGGTTAATGAAATCTATAATTAAAATTAATTTCAGCTGTTTCTGTTTACTTTCTTACTGTGACTACTAGAAAATTAAAAATTACACATGTGGCTCATATTATTTTTCTAATGGATAGTGTTATTCTCAATCTTTTCACTGTCTTATGAACTGCTTCCCTCTTTTAGCTCTTATCATTTTCTCAATGCATTTTGTCCACATTTACATAGAATTGTAACAACTTAACAAGGCCAAAAAGGCACTATGTGAGCTGACTCTGCCTGTCTTTCCAACTTCATCCTTAATCACCTGCCTTTTTGATCAGTGAGTTCTAACCATACCATCCTCTCAAACTAGCCAATCCCTTTCCCTTCCGAGGATTTTGTTCTGTTTTCTCTGCTTGGAGCATTTGTCTTCTGACTTTGAAAATGCCTGGCTCCACTTCTTCCTGCTAGTTTCACCCTATATGTCACCTTTTTAGAAAAGCAATTATTTCCTATCTAAAATAGTGCCAGCCATCCACCCCATCTCTTTTCCATCATCCTATTTAGTTCCTAAAAAGCATTTCCTAATTCCATGGTTCCTAAAATTCTCTTGCTAACTCATTTTTAAAAAAACTTTTGTATCATTCACTTATCTTTTCCTTCATCTCCATTATAGTAGAGGTCTAGTATATCTTGTTTATGCCTAGGGTCTAAAACAAGGGTAGATGCCTAAATATATGCTAAATATATGCTAAATGAGCACAAGCGTTATATATATGATAACATAAGAATATTTAGTTTTTTAGTGAGAACAGTACAAATGTGGTTGGGTAGCATTAGAAACTATGCTTATGTATTACTGTAAATTATAGAAATTAGAAATAAATTATTAACAGTTAATTAAGTAATTATGGTTAAAACAACTTGTTTTTCACCACCGTCTGTCTCTTCCCTTAGTTTCCAACATTAGACTCTCTCCTAGTTCTTGGTGTACTCCTTGTGGATTCCTTTCTATGGCCTTATATTTCGGTCTTACATGATATTTTTCCCTAGGCTCCTTTTCACTCTCTTCAGAAATCACAATTAGAAAAACCTTTGGATTAAACTTAATTTACAAACGTTAAGGGGTTTTGTTTGATTAATTCTGTGATTTGATTTTTTTGACTCTGATTTTGAGGGCCTTTAGGTGGGGCTTTGGTTCTCTAAGACCCCATCTGGTCGCTTTGTAAAGTTTTATACCTGGTTTCTTGTGGACCTTAGGATTGCTGGATCTGGGCTTTCTTGATGGGAAAAGCCATTTGCATATCTAGAGTTGACTACAATCTTAGAAATAATTTCCAAAGTTGAATTTCCATCTTAGAACCCTCTACTGAATTCCCAGTCTCATATTTTTAACGTCTTACTAAACGTTTTAACATAGATTATCCAAAAGCACCTCATATAAAAAATAGTCCGATCTTAATTCATCGCTTGTCTATAAAGCTTTTCTTTTTTCCTTTATTCCAATTAATAGCATCACTGTCCTGCTAACTGCCAGAGCATTGGAGTCACTTGCAAATCTAATCAATCTCCAAATCTGTTTGATTTTATCTTCCATATACAGATCAAAGTTTTCCTCCTGTCTTTGTCTCCCACTCTTCTAGGTGAAGCATGCATCACCTCTCCTCTGGAAAATCTTAGGAATCTTCTAACCTAGATAATCTGCCTTGAGTATAACAACTGCCTCAGATCCATCCTCCACATTCCATCTAAAAGGAACTAACCAAAACTATTTATTGTGTATTCACGGAACTCCTTCACTCACAGGCTGAAATTCCAATGCCTGAGTATGTCATTCAGCTGATGTCATGCTCTCCCTTGTCTACCTGTACAGCAACACTTCCCACCTCCTCTCCACAGACACTGTGGGTCATCTCCATCAAGCTACTTGCCATTTTGCAAACATATGCTTTTTTCCCAGGTCAGAGCAGGTCAAGTTGCTTTTGCAATATGAAATCATTTTGATTAACTCTCCATTTTTGAATGAATCTGATAAAGTTGGGTAAGTAGGAGATACCGTTATCAGACATTATAACTTTTTCTGTGTAGGTAGCATTAATCTATTTTCCTTTTTCATTCAATCTCAGAGTCTGGCTTTTAATTTATAATGGTGGAAAACATTTTGTTTTCTTTAAATGTGCGGGTTTAATGTCAGGTCAGATAGTTTGGGTTCTTGAAAATTTGGCTAATCGATAAGAATGAGACAGTATTGTCAAATTATCTCCATATTTTTCTTCCCCCTTTACTGATTTCTTTCATAGAATTATCCCTTTGGGAAGTTTTTTTCACATTCCAGTTACCATACTGATGAATATTCCCTAATATCTGACACATTCATTATGAATAAAGCTCAAAAGTCTTAAGCCTAATTTTACAAATGAGTTTGTTGATTTCCTGTTCTTCCAGCCTAACACTCATACCTGAAAGTTCCTTGTAATTCCTTTGCACAATTTGAACTTCTTGTTTTTATCCCGTCTTGTATCAATCATTTGTACTTTAATATGAATGAATTTCAAAGTTGGAGCTGCTGTTAGTCTATTCCCATGAGATCCTGGGATTAGAACAAAAGGATTATCTGGGCATCTCTGATTTTACTCAGACATACATGCAGTATCTGACGATGTTACCATCTGATTCCCAGCCCCTCCCACCTCCCAAAGTCCCAACCGGGGGCACTTCCCCAACCCCAAATCTTCCTTCAGTTCTGCTGCTCCCAGGTGCTGGCATCTGTTCCCATCAATCCCTGACTCTCCATACTGTTTTGGAAGCAGGGTACAGACAAACGCTCTTCCTATTGGAACCTAGTATCGCCTTTGGATTGTTCCTTAAGTCTGGGCCTGGGATCTGAGTTTTTAGAATGGTTGGTGTGGAAGTGGAAGAGGCAGATGTGTCATTGACAAGAATTCTTTGAATCAGTGAGGGGTAAAACAAGTCGAACATAAATTTTGTGGTCCAGACTTGGAATAGTAAATGTAGAGAGGGTAGAAATATATACAGCTTTATGGAATACCTTCTGTACCAACTTTTCTTGGGATAATACCTGATGCTTCAACTCGCTAGCTCTACAACATCTGATTTTTGAAGCAATTAGAATATCCTGCATCTTTATGTATATACAGCGAGTTATAAAATATAGGAACCACAGATTTTTTTTAAAAATTAAATTTGTTGGGGTAACATTGGTTAATTACATTGCATACATTTCAGGTGTACAACTTTATGTTTGGTGAGTTCAGTTCATTTACACTGAAGGTGATTATTGATATATGGGGACTTTTGGGAGCACAGATTTCACTGTGTCCTTAGTCCTGCGCCTGGTGATGACACACCAAATGTCTTAGGTCCCCAGGGGAATATATAGTGAATAAAACAGATCTGAGACAGAAAATCATACCTATCTACCTTTGATCTCTATTTACTTTGGAGGGTAGAGATATAGAAAACAAATTTCTAATTTATTCATAGGTTTATATAGGAGGTTTTTAAATATACTCAATTATAAGCTAAACAAGCAAACAAACATTTACCCAAGAATTTTTCAGCTTCTCAGGAAATCTCTTTAAAGGGAACATCTTCAATTCTTCAGTTTTAACAATATACTAGCCCTTCATGATGGGTTTATGTACTGATTCACCAGAGAGAAATAAAATACTGACTCTAGCAATAATAGATCATTGTTACTGATGAAATGTTACTTTTTATGTCCAGTGAGATTCTGTGCTCACTCCAAGATGCTGAACATGAATAAAATATCTTTGCAGTCTGAAAATTTATATATGTTTAAATATACAATAATGTAAAATTACAGGAAGTTTAGAAGAGACCCATAATAGTATGATGATTTCATGAATAAAAGACCCATAATAGTATGATTACTTTATGAATTATTCATGTCAATATCCTTGGTCAGTTAAAATTTATTATTAAGAAGTACAAATTGGTTGTTATACAGTAGTCATGGGGAGGTAGGGTATAGCATAAGGAATATAGTCAATAATATTGTAATAACTATGTATGGTGTCAGATGGTTATTAGATGTATTGGGATGATGGATGGGAGGGGGGTTGAAGGACAAGGTGAAAAAGGTGAAGGGATTAAGAAGTACTAATTGGGAATTACAAAATAGTCATGGGCATGTAAAATAAAGCAGAGGGAATATAGATAATAATATGGTAATAACTATGTATAGTGCCAGGTGGGAACTAGACTAGTCAGGGGGATCACTTCTTAAATTATAATAAATGTCTAACCACTATGCTGTACACCTGAAACTAATATAAAATAATATTGAATGTCAACTTTAATTTTAAAAGAGGGGAAAGGTGAAGGGGAATAAGAGGTCCAAATTTCCAGGTATGAAACAAATAAGTCACGGGGATGTAATGTACAGCATAGGAAATATAGTCAGTAATATTGTGATAGCTTAGTACGTGTCAGATGGTTGCTGGACTTATCATGGTGATCATTTCTTTATGTATATAAATGTTGAATAACTATGGTGTACACCTGAAACTGATACAATGTAGTATGTTAGGTATATCTTTTAATAAAAATCTTTTAAAAAAAGTAAAAAAAAAAATCGCAACAACACAACCTATACTTACTATTGCTTATGAGTACTAAATGATATAATGTTAATAAAGTGCTTAGCATAGTGCTTGGTAAATAGTAAGCTTTTAATAAATGATTGTTATGTGATAGTGCACAAAACTTGGTATCTTTTTTGAAATATAAGCCATGCATATGTAAGTTGTTAGACATTTAAATCCATACCTGAATGTTATCTTCTTAATGAGATATTTCATAAACAGAAAATAATTTCCTAGGGTTTTACGAAAATAAAAAAAATTAATTATTAATAGGTTCTATACGTTATGTGAGATTTAAACTAAAAAATATGTCACAAAGTGGTTAATGTATCAGAACTGAAACGCTTTTCAGCAGAGTGAACTGTTTGCCATTTCTTTGTGTAGGTGGATACAAAACATTTTGGATCGTAATCTTTCTGGATTCTTCCCTGACCCCATTAGTGACTATACAAATGTAAGGAGATTGGCATCTAATATACAAAGGGAAAAATGTAAAATAAGTTTTTGGTGGGCGGCATGGTGGGGACTTGACAAAGAAAGCCTTCCCTAGTATTTGTTGGAATATAGAGGTGACAGTTGAGGATAAGGCGAGATAATTTGCATATAGGGCAAGAGGCTGAAAGGATGCCACCTGCCCTTTGAGTTACGGTTTATTACAGCTTCCCTGATGGACTGACATGGTCCTAAATTAGGTGTGCTGTCAGGAAAGGCCCTTGCAGGAGAATTTACCAGGGAGGAAGGGATTCGGATTGTGTCTTTGGGCTCAACAGTAAGGTGTAAGTGTTCCTGGAGGCCTCCCTGTGGTCTGCGGACCTAGTTTTCCATATGCTCCAAGTAACTCTATAGGTTAACATTTGCCGTCTTCAATCAGAGAGACTGAAATAAAAAATTAACATTAAATATGCATTATTAGAAATTCTCAAATCTAAATAAATGTAAAATAAATTTTAATAATTAAATGCCAAAATGATTTGTTTTGTAAATTTGACTTTTCTAGGTACCTAAGGAAATGGAATCATACAATATTTGTTCTGTGTCTGGCTTATTTAACAACACGTAATGTTCTTAAGGTTCATTCATGTTGTAGCTTGCATCAGAATTCCATTCTTTGTAAGACCAAATAATATTTTATTGTATGTATTTAACACATTTTGTTTATTCCTTCATCTGTTTGTGGACATTTGGGTTGTTTCCATCTTTTGCCTATTGGGAATAATGTTGCTATGAACACTGGTATATGAGTATCTGTTTGAGTCCCTGCTTTCAACTTGGAGTATACACTTAGACGTGGAATTGCTGGAAGTATGGTTATGCTTATGTTTAACTTTTTATGGAATGGCTCTTAAAAAGAGCTACAGAGGCTGCAACATTTTATGTCTCCACCAACAATGCACAAGGGTTTCAATTTCTCTACATCCTCACCAGCACTTGTTATTTTCCACATATATATATATATATATATATATATGTAAAATACAGAAGGTACCAAAAAATGTATACACATTTTAAGAAAGGAAACTGTATTAAAATTGTAATAATATATACCGATAACAGAAATGAATACAAGTCACATTTCACTTCTTCAATTACAAGAGGTGCTCACCTGAAACTAATAAAAAAAAATCTAAACATAAAAAAAAGGAAAAATAAAAAACAAAAACAAGAGGTGCTCAAAGTGGTTACTATCAGTGTCCAGACACTTCTGATTATAGCAAAATACTCTTGAGCAACATTGACCAAAGTGTCCGCGTGTATACATTTTTTTGGCACCCCTGATTTTATATGTATGTATAGCCATCCTAATGGGTGTGAAGTGGTATCCATTATGGTTTTGATTTGCACTTTTCTAATAATTGGTGATGTTAAGCATATTTTCCTATGTGTATTGGCCATTTGTATACCTTCTTTGGAGAAATGTTTATTCAAGTCTTTTGCCCATCTTTGAATTTTGTTGTTGTTATTGTTGAGTTGTAGGAGCTCTTTAATACATTCTAGATGTTAATCTCATCATATATATGATATGCAAATATTTTATCCCATTCTGTAGGTTGTCTTTTCAATTTCTGGTTAGTGTCCTTTGATGCACAAACGTTCTTCATTTTGATGAAATCCACTTTTTCTACTTTTTCTTTTGTTGCCTGTTCTTTTGGTATAATACCCATGAAATTGTTGCAAAATCCAATGTCATGAAGATTTTTCCCAATGTTTTCTTCTACAAATTTTATACTTTCAGTTCTCAAGTTTAGATGTTTGGTCTATCTTGAGTTAAATTTCGTATGTGGTGTAAGGTAAGAGTCCAAATTCATTCTTGTGCATGTGGATAGCCATTTTTTCCCCAGTACCATTTGTTGAAAAAACTGTTCTTTCCTCATTGAGTAGTCTTGACACCATGTTGAAAATCAATTGACCATATATGTGAGGATTTATTTATGGTCTTTCTCTCATGTTCAAGTCTAAAGATAGCCTTATAGGCTTGAACATGAGAGAAAGACCATGGTTTAATTACTGTAGCTTTGCAGTAATTTTCAGTCAGGAAATGTGAGTCCTCCAACTTTAGTTTTCTTTTTCAAAATTTTTTTTGACTATTCAGGGCCATATTCCATATGGATTTGAGGATAAATTTTATATTCCATATAAGTTTGAAAATCTACTTTTTCATTTCTGCAAAAAATGTTGGAATTTTGATAGAGATTGCATTGACTCTGTAGGTTGTTTTAGGTAGTATTGACATCTTAATGTTGTCTTCCTGTCCATGAACACATGTGTCTTTCTTTTACTTAGATCTTCTTTAATTTCTTTCAGCAATAGCTTTTAGTTGTTAGCATACAAGTATTTCACCTCCTTCATTAAATTTATTCCTAAGTATTAAATTTTTTTAGATGCTATTGTAAATAGAATTGCTTTTTAAATTTCTTTTTCAGATTTTTCATTGCTGGTGTATAGAAATATAATTGATTTTTGTGTGTGTGTGTTGATCTTGTACCTTGTAAATTTGCTGAATTCATTTATTAGTTTTTGTAGCTTTCTTGTGGATTCTTTTAGATTTTCTATTTAGAGGATTATGCTATCTGAGAACAGAGAGAGTTTTACCATTTTCTTTCCAATTTGGATGTCTTTTTTTTTTTTTTTTTCTTGTGTATTAGCTTGAGCTAGAACTTCCAGTATAGTGTGGAGTAGCAAAGGTGGAAGAGGGCATCCTTGCCTTCTTCCTGATCTTGAGGGGAAAGTTTCCAGTCTTTCACCATTGAGCATGATGTTGTCTCTGGTTTTTCATAAATACGCTTTATCACGTTAAAGAATTTTTCCTATTTCTAAGAAAATTTCCCTCAACTTTATTGAGGAATAACAGTTAAATATAACTGTATACATTTAAAGTGTGCAAGTGATGATTTGATATACCTATTGGACATTTGAATATATTCTTTGGAAAAATGTCTATTCAGGTCCTTTGACCATTTTAAATCAGATTATTTGCTTTTTAGCTATTGAGGTATATGAGTTCTTTCTTTTTTCTCTTTGTTTTTTATATGAGTTCTTTTATATTTTGGATATTAGTCCCTTATAAGATATATGGTTTGCAAATATTTTCTCCGATTCTGTAGCTTACCTTCTCATTTTGTTGATGGTTTCCTTTGCTGTGCAGAAGTGCTTCAGTTTGATGTAGTCCCACTTGTTTGTTTTAGCTTTTGTTAACTGTGCTTTTGAAGTCTTAGTCAAGAAATCATTGCCAAGACCAATATCAAGGATCTTTTCCCCTATGTTTTCTTCTAGGAGTTTTATGGTTTTAGAGCTTACATTTAAGTCTTTGATCCATTTTGAGTTAATTTTTGTGAGTGATGTAAGATTGTAGCCCAGTTTTATTTTTTGCATGTGGATACAGTTTCCCCAACACCATTTATTAGAGAGACTGTCCTTTTCCCATTGTGTGTTCTTGGTGCCTTTATTGAAAATTAGTTGAGGTATAGTCTTTCTATTCCTAATTTTTGAGAGTTTTTTATCATGAAAGGATGTTAAATTTTGTCAAATGATTTTTCTACGTCTATTGAATGATCGTATGATTTTTATCCTTCAGTGTGTTAATGTGGTGTATAACATTTATTTATTTGTGTATGTTGAACCATTCTTGCATCCCAAGGATAATCCCACTTGATCATGGGATTCTCATGATCCTTGTAATGTACTGTTGAATTGTTTGCTAATATTTTGTTGAGAGTTTTTGCATCTATGTTCCCCAGGGATATTGGACTGTAATTTTTTTTCTTTTAGTGTGCTTGTCTGGTTTTGGTATCCGGGTAATAATGCTGGCCTTGTAAATGAGTTTGGAAGTGTCCCTTTCTCTTCATGTGTTTGGAAGACTTTGAGAAGGGTAGTTTTAATTCTTCTTTAAATGCTTGGGAGAATTGACCAGTAAAGCCATCTGGTCCTGGGCGTTTATTTGTTGGGAGATTTTTGATTACTGATTCAATATCCTGCTTGTTATTGGTCTGTTCAGATTTTCTATTACTTCATGATTCAGTCTTAGTAAGTTGTAGGTTTCTAGGAATTTATCCATTTCTTCTAAGTTATCTGATTCATTCACATATAATTAATTGTTCATAGTAGTCTGTTATGATCCTTCATTATTGTTTGGTATCAGTAATGTCTCTTCTTTTATAATGGTATTAATATGAGTCATCTACTGTTGTTTCTTAGTCTAGCTAAAGATTTGTCAATTTAGTTTATCTTTTCAAAGATCCAACTCTTAGTTTCAGTGATCTTTTCTATTGTCTTTCTAGTCTCGATTTCATTTATTTCTGCTCTAGTCTTCATTATATGTTCTACTAACTTTTGGTTTAGTTTGTTCTTCTAGTTCCTTGAGGTGTAAGGTTAGGTTGTTTGAAATGTTTCTTGCTCCTTAATGTAGGCATTTAGTGCTATAAACTTCCCTCTTAGGACTGCTTTTACTGCATTCCATAAGTTTTAATATGTTATGTTTCCATTTCCATTTGTCTCAAGACATTTTTTGATTGCCTTTTTGATTTCTTCTTTGATCCATTGGTTGTTCAGAAGTGCATTGTTTAATTTTCATATTTTTGTGAATTTTCTAGCTTTCCTCATGTTATTGATTTGTTATTTAATACCATTGTGGTTGAAAAAGATAGTTGGTATGGTTTCAGTTTTCCTAAATTTGTGAATATTTGTTTTGTGATTTAATACATGATCCTGGAAAATGTCCCGTGTGCCTTAAGAAGAATGTGTATTCTGCTGCTGTTGGGTGGAACGGTCTGTGTATGTCTATTACATTCACTTGTTCTAAGGTATAGCTCAAGTCCATTGTTTCCTTATTGACTTTCTGTCTGGATGATCTATCCTTCATTACTATTAATATTGCACTGCTGTCAGTTTTTTGCCTCCAGATCAGTTAATAATTGTTTTACTTAGGACCTTCAAAGTCACATTTCAAAATGGAGCATGCATATGGGGATGTGAAGAATTTGTGACCATTTGTGCAGTCTACAAGTTATCAATTCTTTGTATTCTCTCCTTTCTCTTGGCCTATATGCAACTTGTTTCTCCGAAACTTCTTGAGAGTATAAATAGTATAAATTAGTTTATACTCTTGTCTCTATTTTTTCATAGTCTGTTAAATCCTTTTAACCTTCTGCAAATTGGCCCAAGGTATAAATACTAACAATTTATTATTTGCTATTTCCATTGCATACATTATTTGACAGTTGAATTTCTACCTTGAAACTCACTTCTCCTTTGGCTTTCATGATACTATAACTCCCTAATTTTCTTTTTTTTCTGTGACTACTCTTTAGACTCTGTTGCATCTTCTTTCATGTCATGAATCTTAAAAGTAGGTTTCTTCAGGGTTCTTCCCTTAGGACTCTTCACTACTCACTCAGTAGTTTCATTCTAGCTGGTTTCATCCAATCTCATATTTAAGAAAATAATTGGGTTGAATAAAATATACAGAAGGCTGTACATATCAAGTATACAGCTAGATGAATTAACCCAAGTGAAAATCCATGTGACCACCCACTAAGTTTAAGAAAACCCTACCATCTCTTGGGAGGCACTCCCCCTGTTCTGTGATATCATGATCCCTATTCATTTTTAACTTTTTATTTTGCATTAATTATAGATTCACAAAGCTTACAAAAATAGTACAGAGAGTCGCATGTAGCCTTCACCCAGTATTCTCAGTGGTTACATCTTACATAGTACAATACACAAACTAGGAATTTGATGTTGGTACTATGTGTGCATAGTTCTGTCTTATTTTACTATATATGTTGATGCATGTAACCTCGACCACAATCAAGATACAGAACTATTCCATTGCCACAAAGATCTCCCTCATGCTACCTCTATGTAGCCACATCGGTTCCCCTCCTGCCCACCATCCTTAAACACTGGCAGTCTGTAATCTGCTTCCCATCTCTACATGTTTATCATTTGAGAATGTTTATATAAAAGGAATTATACAGTATGTGACTGTTACGAGATTGGTTTTTATTCCATTCAGAATAATGTTCTTGAGATCCATTTAAGTTACTGTATTTGTTAATATTTTGTTAAGAATTTTTGCATTTATATTCACAAAGGTATAGTCTGTAGTTTTCTTTTTATGTACTGCCTTCATATTGTTTTGCCATCAGGGTGAGACTGGCTTCCTAGAATGAGAAGGGAAGTGTTTCTTCCTCTTCTATTTTCAGAAAGAGATTGGGTAGATCTTCGATCCTTTGATTTTTTTGGCTGGCTTGTTCCTTCAATTATTGAGAAAAGTTACTATAAAATTTCCCAGTCTAATCATGGATAATCCTCATTTTAGTTCTTCCAATGTTTGCTTATGTATTTTAATGATATATCATTATTCATGTACAAATGTAGAATTAATTCTTCCTTGGGGATTGATACTTTTATTTGATGAAATTTTCTCTTCGTCTCAAGAATTTTTCTTGCTGTAATATTTAATACTAGTTTGTCTATCTCTATTCTGTTTCATTTCTTTCCTTTCTCACCTATTTTTTGGAATTCTCACATAGTTCTATTTCATATTTATGAACTAATAGTTGTTACATAGTCTTTTATTATACTTTCAGTGATAAATTTAGAGATTACGACATGCACCCTAAATTTATTAAGTCCTGTTATAAATCAGTTCTTTACTGATTTCCAGACAAGGCAAGGACCCTAGAACACTTTAACTTCATTTATCATCTGCCTTGTGCTATTTCTCTTCTCTTTTAAATATATTTTATTATGCTTAGGAATTATTGTTTATATGGTTACTATTCATTTATACTTACTCAGAAATTTAGGCTTTTTCATTTTACTTTTTTCTTTCCTGCTTCTTCAAGTTTCCGTCTATGATCATTTCTTTTTTTGTCTGAAGAACACTTACTAAAATTTTAATTCAAGGTCGATGACTTGGCTTTTATTGTTTTGCTTGACAAGTCAGCTGCCATTCTTTTTATTGTTGTTCTTTGAAGGTAAAATGTCTTTTCTCTTTGACTACTTTTAGGATTTTTCTCTTTGTGGCTGGTTTTATACAGTTTTACTATGATGTACTTAGATGTGGGTTTCTTTGTATTTACTTAGGTTAATATTGTAACCCTTCTTGAATCTATGATTTGTCATTTTTTAAATCAAGTTGGGAAAATTCCTAGATATAATCTCTTCAAATATTACTTATTTGCTTTTATCTCTATTCTCCTAAAATTCCAAATACATGGTATTCGAGCTTTTAATCAGTACCATGTTTCTTACTTTTTCCACCATCTGCATTACATTTTATCATTTTTTTTTCAGTGCTTTAGTCTGATTTTTCCTCCTGCCTTTTTCCTAGTTCGCTGATTTTTCATTGTTTATGCCTAATTGCTGTTACATTTGTATGTTTAGATTTTAATTTCAGGTACTGTGTTATTTCTCATGTCCATTTGATTTTTATAATTTTCAGTTCTCTGCTGAAATCTTGTCATTTAAGATTTTATAATTCTGTTATTGGAATCTATTGTGGGCCTGCGTTTTCCTTGGATTTCAGTTAATTCTTGTTTTACTTTTATTGAATCCCAGATATTATGTATAAAAAAATGATAACTTGATGCAAAGGATAATGTTATGTTTCTCTTGAAATGATTTATTTTGTTTTGGGAGAATGTTAGGTTTGGGGGAGCTCATTTTAATGCAATCTGTAATTGAGCTGATTTGGGTCTGAGCATCAGTCTGTGAGAGGGATGGTCCATTTTTGCTTAGCTTTGCTATTGGGATATAGACTGTCTAGGGATCACAACTGAAAGTTCTGAGTGTTTATTAGCTCAACTGTTTGTTGAATCTGAGCTCCAATTGTTGTCTTAACAACCCTATGTGAACACTGGAAGCTCTCCTCAGCTTTTTAACCTCTTATCTGCTGTTTGTGATTCAGAAAATGCATCTGGGGGAAAAGGTGTGCCAAAAGCCTGAGTCATCTCTTGGTTTCAACTCTGGGTTCCTGGCTTCTTAAATCCCAGCTTCCTTAAATCCTAGGTCTCCAATACCTTCAAACAGATGATGTTTTAACAATTTGGCTTGCTTTTATTGTGTTCTTTGTAGGATGCTTGGGCTGCAAGAAACTGGTCCTTAATTGCTGGAAATGGAAACCCCCTTTAACTACTATCAAAATCAATCTCTTTCTCTATAACGAACTTTTCTCCAACCCCCAGATGTATTTCAACTGCCTAATAGTTATCTCTACTTTGATGTCTCAGAATTATCTCTAGCTCAACTTATCTAAAACAGAATTTATCATTTTATCAAATCCTGCTGTGTCTTCTACATTTTGTATTAATGCAGGTGTCACCCAAATCAGAAACTGGGGAGTTTCTTAGATTCTTTTTCCTTCATGCCTTATGTTTAACCAGTCAACAAAGCCTAAAATTACCCTCTCTTTTTCACTGCTTGTCTGAATCATTGCAATAGTTATCCATTACTCTCTTCTAAACTCTCGTTGTTTCTATCACATTTATCCTTTATAATGCATTTTCCTCTACTTAATACCTTTTCCTCAAACGTAAATCCAAGCCTGTTATTTCTTTACCTAAACACTCTTCAATGGATTGTCACTGTCTGCAAGATGCAGTTCAATACTTTAGTCACCAATCTTTGATGATTTAACTTCTTTATCATTTGGCCTCTTAGTCCCTCTCTAACTTTTACTCTTGACATACTCCTCCCTGTCATTATGTTTTAACGATATATATTAATTTCAGCGAATGAAATTATACTATGATCTTTTTCATATTTCTGTTTTTGCATGAGCTAATCCTTCTATCTGAAATGTTCTCCCACCTTTCAATCTTCTTGATAAGCAATGATTAAGCCTCTGCTCAGAGGCCATATCCTTCACAAAACTTTTAATCCCTCTTATTCCCCAACAGAAGGAGCATTATCTCTTCTGTGCTACTTCACCTTTTTCATACCTCTGTTAATGCATGTATCACACTGCATAGTCTTGATTTGTTACTTATTTCCTCCCCTGAAATAAACTTTTTGCGGCAAGGTACCACGTTAATCTTTAATACTCCAGAGTTTAATATATTCATTGGTACACAGTAGACACTCAATTAATGGGTTGAACTGATAGACATGAGCTAAGCACTGAAATTTTTTGAACCAGGAAATCTCAATTTATAACATTAAGATAACAATTGATGAAGCTTCTTGAGAGACAAGGTCGAAAACAACCAAATGAAAACCAGTAGCTTATTTAAAAGAGCTACGTGGGCTCACTGGCCTGATCAATACTGCTGAGTCAGGCTTTCTGAAGTTGTGTTCTGTATTAGAAGACAGCGTGAATCCGAATTCAGAACTTATTCTTGGGCAATTCTCATTGTAGAAAAGCAGCCTGTTTGCTTTGAAAAGCAAGTGAACAGATGGTCCACGCAATGATAAGAAATAAGAGGCAAGGGGAATGAAAGGGAAGAAAGACAGCAGAGACTTTCAGGGCAGAAAGGAACTTTAATGAGGAGAGGGGAAGTCAGAAGAACACTGGAGGGACTATTAATTGGAGGCCTTTGGATTCATGCTTTGTTCAAGTAGGAGCTAGTTCAGGTAGAACTCAGACTCTTTACTGTAGAGGCATAAACTATTCAAAGTTTTCCTGAGAATTACACAATATCATGTTCCAAGTTTTTATAGCCTGCACTCTGGAGACAATCACAAATCTTTGTTAGGGTCTCTTATAAAAGCTCTGTAAGGGAGAGTTGACCGCTATTCGGAGTATCCAGAGAATAAATTCTTTCTTGTAATAATATCATATTTAAGTAGGGAAAAGCTTTCCATTTGGAACCTATGAAAATATATGCAGAGAAATTTCTTGAATACTGAGAAGAAAAATTCAACTGTTTTGTACTTTCTTTTACACAAAATGTGTGGGCTTTGTAGCAGCTTTGTTATACAGAGATATCATTAGGGCCCACATCAGGTCTGGGAAAAAAAATCTCATATTTCTAAGGTTTTTAAAGAGCACTCTCAGCTTCCTCTGTAACAGTTCTAAAAGTTTCTTCATTACCACGGTTCTGAAAAAAAATTAACGTCTTATAAATCATGTTTCCTAAAGTCACACATGTAATAAATAACTTATTTTTTATAACAATATAAGCAACATAGATGTTTATAGAATAAAATGTAAAAGTGCCCTTTGTTCTCTTTCTGTCCTATCTCTGCAACAACTCGCTCCCTTAATTCCTATTGGACCACTGGTGACTTATATAATAAAAATATTCATGGTCTTGAACATGAACAGTTGCCCGCACCCTAAAAGTCACCTTGACATGACATTTCTCAATTCTTACCTATTCTTTCCCTCCAAAAGTAACAGTTATTTTGACTTTTAGGTAATTAAGCCTTTCTTTTCAAGTTTGAAAGTTATTTATATTTTAAATTAAACTTTATTGGGGTGACAATGGTTAGTAAAGTTACATAGGTTTCAAGTGTACAATTCTGTAATACATTATCTATGTATCACATTGTGTGTTCACCACCCAGAGTCAGTTCTCCTTCTAGCACCATACATTTGACCTCCTTTACCCTCATCTACCACCCTCCTCCCCCCTTACCCTCTGGTAACCACTAAACTGTTGTCTGTGTCTATGAGTTTTTATTTGTCTTGTTCCTTTGTTGCCTTCAGTTTTATATCCCACATATGAGTGAAGTCATATTGTTCTTGACTTTTTCTGACTTATATCACTTAGCAAGATCCATCCATGTTGTTTGAAATGGCAGTATTCCATCTTTTCTTACGGCAGAGTAGTATTCCACTGTGTGTACATACCACATCTTCTTTATCCAATAATCTATTGAAGGACACTTTGGTTGTTTCCATGTCTTGGTCACTGTAAATAATGCTCCAATAAGCATTGGAGTACATGCATCTTTATGGATAAATGTTTTTAGATTTTTGGGTAGATACCCAGGAGAGGGCTTGCTGGGTCATATGGTAATTCTCAGAGGACATGAACATAAACATCTCCTAAGATGATGTACAGGCAACAGATATATGGAAAAATGCCAACTTTACTAGCTATTAGGAAAATGCAAATCAAAACCACAATGAGCTATCACCTCACACCTGTTAGAATGGCTGTCATCAACAAGACAAACAATAACAAGTGCTGGAGAGGCTGTGGAGAAAAAGGAGCCCTCTGACACTGCTGGTGGGAATGTAGATTAGTGCAGCTACTATGGAAGGCAGTGTGGAGGTTCCTCAAAAAATTAAGAATAGAATTACTATGTAGAATTTTATTAGAGTAATATACCTAAATATATTCACTATTCACCCATTTGCATTGTTTCTACTTTGGGACTATTATGAATAATATATTATGAATAATACAGATATTTATATATATCTTGGTAGTATGTGCACACATTTCTGTTGAGTATATACTAAGGACTAAAATTACTGATAGGTTATACACATCTTAACTTTCAGTAAATAATGTCAAGGATTTTCAAAGTTGTTGCAATAATTTATATTCTAACTTGGAACATGTGAGAGATTTCTTTTATCCACAGTCATTACCATCACTTAGAATTATATTTTGAAATTTAGCCATTCTGTTAGGTACTTAATATCTCATTGTAGTTTTATTTTAATGTTATTATTGAAATGGTTAGATTTATTCTAATACCTTGTTATTTGTTTTCTTTTAAAAAGTTTTTTTGTTGAAATTTATGGGGGTGACAATGGTTAGTAAAATTACATAGATTTCAGGTGTACAATTCTGTAATACATCATCTATATGTCACACTGTGTTCACCACCCAGAGTCAGTTCGCCTTCCATCACCATATATTTGATCCTGTGTATTTTCTGTATGTCTCATGTCTTTTACATCACCCTTTTTTTTTTTAAAATTAAGTACTTTGTGTATTATTTTTTTTATTAGTTTCATGTGTACGAAACAACGTAATAATTAGACATTTACATTCCTCACAAAGTGATAACCCTCCCAACTACTACACCCTGACATCGGATATAGCTGTTATAATACCATTGATTATATTCCCTATGCTGTACTTTACATCCTGTAGCTAAATATATATATTTAATTATAGTTGACATTCAATATTATTTTACTTCAGTTTCAGATATATAACAGTGGTCAGGCATTTACAGCCTATGAAGTGACCCCCCTGATAAGTCCAGTGCCCATCTGACACCCTACGTAATGTTTACAGCATTATTGATTATATTCCCCATACTGCATATCATATCCCTGTGACTGTTTTGTGGCTACCAATTTGTACTTTCTAATCCCCTCACTATCTCCCCCATCTCCACTCCCTCCCATGTAGCAACCATCAGTTTTTCTCTATATCTCTGAGTCTGTTTCTGTTTTGTTCATTTATTTTGTTCTTTAGATTCCACATATAAGTGAGATCATATGGTATTTGTCTTTCTCCATCTGACTTATTTCACTTAGCATAATACCCTCTAGGTCCATCCATGTTGTTGCAAATGGTAAGATTTCATTCTCTTTTATGGCCGAGTAATACTCCATTGTATAAATGTACCACAGTTTCTTAATCGTGTATTGATGGGCATTTCTTGGCTATTGTGAATCGTGCTGCAAATAAACTTTTTGATTTTTCTTAGTTATTGGTTTAAAAATTACAATATACATCTTTATAATAATATGCTTCAGATGAATGCTGATTTAATTCCAGTAAGATATGGAAACTTTGTTCTCATGTAGCTTTATTCCTTCCTCCTTCTTTTGTGCTATCATTGTCATATATATCACATCTACATATGTTACATACCAACAATATCGTGTTATAATTATTGCTTTTTAAATCTCATCTCTATTAAATTTTTAAAAAAGGAGAAAATATACATCTATGGAGCAGGGGATTGGCAAACTATGGCATCTGGACCTAGTCTGGACCACCACTTATTTGGTAAAGTGTTAGTGGAACAAAGCCATATCTGTTCATTTATTTATTGTCTCTGGTGCTTTCATGCTACAAGGCAGAGTAGTTGTGACAGATGGAATGAAGGGTGATAATAACATGACCTTACAGAAGGTGACCTTGGATTATGTACGTGGGCCCAGTGCAACTTATGCAATTGTCATTTAAGTCAGTTATGTCATTTTAAACACAAAAGATACATTTATACTGTTTTTTTTGTAGTCGTCTACGTAAGTACCTTTATTGATGCTCTTTATTTCTTCATGTGTATTTGAGTTCTATCTGATATCACTTCCTTTCAGTCTAAACAACTTCCTTAATGTTTCTTGTAAGGCAGTTCTGCTAACCATGTATTCTGGTTTTTCATCTATGTATGTCTTTATATCACCCTCATTTTTGAAGGATAGTTTTAAAGTATATAGACTTCATGCGGGACAGTTTTTTCCTCCAACACTTTAATACGCCATCCACTACCTTCAGGCCTCCATTGTTTCTGATGAAAAGTCAGCTGTTAATCTTAGCGTGAATGCATTGTACACAGTCATTTTTCTCTTGCTGCTTTCAAGATTTTCTGTTTATCTGTTTGGCTCTGCAGTATCTAGGAGTGAATCTGTTTGTGTTTATTCTAATTAAAGATCATTGAGTTTCTTATATGTATAGAATATTTTTCATTAAATTTGGGAAATTACTTCTTCATTTTTTTTCCCTGTTCTCTTATTGTCTTGCACTCTCAAGCATATGTTGGCACATTAGATGGCATCCCAAAGATTTCTGAAGCTTTGTTCATTTTTCTTCTTTTTTGTTTTCATGTTCTTTAGCCTGATGTTCTAGCATGTTTGCTGATTTTGTCTTCTGTCAGCTCATATCTGCTCTTGAATCTCTCTAGTGAATTTTTCATTTCATAACTGTATTTTTAAAGTCCAACCAGTATTTCCATTTAGTTTTTTTTAATAATTTGTTTTTTCAATATTCTTATTCATTTAAAAATTTAACAGCTCTATTGAGGCATAATTGGTATACAAAAAACTGCACATATTTAATGTGTACAATTTGATGAATTTAGACATACATGTGGTACCATCATCACAATCAAAGTATAGACACTGATATTCTTATTTGATGAGTCATTATTATCGTCTGTTAATTCTTTAAACATGCTTTCTTTTAATTCCTTGAAGCCTTTCTTTGTGAAGTCCACCATTTGTCTTCCACTCCCCACAAAGCACTATATTTATTGACTATTTTTTTCAAGTGTATGGGTCACTATTTCCTGTTTTTGCATGTCATATTTTTGTTGTTGAAAAATAGATATTTTTAGATAATGTATTGTAGCAACTTTGGATTCTGATTGCCTCATCTTCCCCCAAGAATGGTTGTTATTGCTGTCTTTTGTGACTCCCCTGTACTAATTTTGCATAGTTTGTGTGCCTTGCAGTGTGTGGCCTCTGATTTCCACCTTTGCCAATGAATCGGTATAGCGTAAGGAATACAATCAAAGTTCAGGCCATTTGTAAATCTGCCTCAGCTTTTACTTTGTGTTTGCAGGGCCTCTTATTCAGCCAGATGTGAGCAGCTCACTAGGATCCTCTCCGGTCTCCTTAGTGCACATTTATAATCTTCCAGACCACAAGGAATAAGTAGGTTATCACCAAGGACCACTTAAGCTTTCCTGTTCTCAGAATCTCCCTGTCAGGTTTTTGGGTGTTTGCCAATTTCTTGCCCCAATAAGTATTGCAATCTCAGTTAGGCTAGGTGTTATATTGGCTTTTCCAGATTGTTTGCTGCTGAGATCCCTGTTGTTATAAAAAAAATACCCCAATCATGGAACTTTCTGTGCTCTGCTCCAAGTAAAATCAGCCTTCTCTAGTGTAGTGAGCCTGCTGGTCTTCATGGTCTGACCCACCCAGGTAAACGTCTGCAAGATGCAATGTGGGGTGGGGAGGCTAGGAAAAATTGGAGCAAAACCAAGCTAAAATGTCACAGATATCCACTGTTCTTATTGAGGTTCAGTAAATTTTCTTAAATAAATACTCCTCAATTTTCTGTATGTTTTTGTAAATGTCCAGAATATTTAAAAGATTTCTCATTGACAATTTTGTCCAGTTTCACCGTTTCTTTTTAGAGAGATTTGCCGTACCCTCACTCAGCCATTCTGGAAGCCCCACACATTGCCTATTCTTGGAAAACCTTTTCCACGCAGTTTCATAGTTACTTTTGCACTTCAGTTAGTCCCTTCTTAGAGTAGTTTTCCCTTACCATCCTATGTAAAATAATGTTTGCCTATTTCCTTACTCTGTTTTAGTTTATGCCATAATACTTTTCCATATCCTAAAATTAGTGTGTGTGTGTGTTTATTGTCTTTCTCCTCCACTGAAATGCAAGCTCCCTGATGCTAGGGATGTTATCTTGATAAGCATTGCATCCTTAGTGCCTATTGCAATGCCTAGTAAATAGTAGGCCCTCTATAAATATTTGTGAAAGAATGAATGAATGGTAATTTTAAGCTTCTGAGAAAATAATCACTCTCATAAACTTGTACTTTGAATTATTACAGCATTTCAGGATGTTATGAAAGTCGCAATTACAGTTGACCCTTGACCAACACAAGTTTGTACTGCATGGCCTACTTGTATAAGTATTTGCTTTCAATAAATATATTGGAAAGGTTTTTTTGAGATTTGTGATAATTTGAAAAAAAATCACAAATGAACTGCATAGACTAGATATAGTAAAAAAATTAAGAAAAAGTTCTGCATGTCACAATGCATAAAATATACATAGATACTAGTCTATTCTATCATTTACTACCCTAAAATATGCACAAATATATTATAAAAAATTAAAATGTATCAAAACTTATGCATAACAACACTTATAGATTGTACGTGGCACCATTCACAGTCGAGAAAAGTGTGAACAAACATAAAGATGCAGTATTAAATCCTAACTGCATAAAATTAACTGTAGTACATACTGTTTTTCATCATGTTTAATGCAACACCATAAATCTTGAATAACATCATGGGACCCATACGATGAGCCACCAGTGATGCTGGAAGTACTCCCAAGAAGCAGAGTAAAGTTACAACATTACAAGAAAAAGTTGAATTGTTTGATGTTTACTGTAGATTGAGGTCTGCAGCTGTAGTTGCCCACCATTTCAAAATAAATGAATTCAGCGTAAGGACCATTGTAAGAAAAAGAAAGGAAATTCATGAAGCCATAGCTGCAGCTATGCCGGCAGGTGCAAACACTTGCACATTTTGTGAAATATCTTTTTATCTTGTATTAAAAGTGTAGTTTTTATGTGGGTGCAGGATTGCTATTAGAAAGGCATACTCTAATATGATTCAAGAAAAAGCAAAGTCATTATATGACAAATGAAAGCAAAAGGAAGGTGAGAAATCTAAAGCTGGAGAATTTAATGCCCACAAAGGATGGTTTGATAATTTTAAAAAGTGGTTTGGCTTTAAATAATGTCAAGATAACAGAAGAAGTAGCTTCTTTGACCAAGAGGCAGATGAATTCCCAGATGCCATTAAGGAGAAAGGATGTCTGCCTGAACAGGTTTTTAATGCAGATAAAAGTGCCCTATTCTATTAAAAAGCAAACAAACAAACAAGAAAGCCACAAAGGACATTTATTAGGAGGGAAGACAAGCAAGCACCAGGATTTAAAGTAGGAAGGGATAGACTGACTTGACTGTTTTGTGCAAACGCAGTCAGGTTTATGATCAGGCCTCCCCTTATCTAACGCTGGAGCCTCAAAGGGGAAAAATACACACCAGTTGCCAGTCTTCTGGTTGTACAACAAGAACGCTGGACAAGAACGCTTTCTCTGGATTGATTCCATCAATGCTTTCCCCTGCAGTCAGGAAGTACCTTGCCAGTAAGTGATGGCCTTTTAAAGTTCTTTTAATTTTGTACAACGCCCCTGGCCACCCAGAACCCCATGAGTTCAACCCTGAAGGTGTGGAAGTAGTCTACTTGCCCCCAAACACGACGTCGCTAATTCGGCCTCTAGATCAGGGGTCATAGGGACCGTTAAGGATCATTACACACGGTACTCTATGGAAAGGGTTGTCAATGTTATGAAGAGAACCCCGATGGAGAGAACATCAGGAAAGTCTGGAAGGATTACACCTTGAAGGTACCATCGTCGTTATGAGAAAAGCCATGAAAGACACCAAGCGGAAACATCAAGTCTTCTGCTGGAGAAGACTGTGGGCAGATGTTGTGCATGACGTCACAGGAGCAGAGCCAATGAAGGAAATCATGAAATAGACCATGATATGGCAGGTGGGGGGTGAAGGGCTTCGAGATGGGGACCTTGGAGAAATCCAGGAGCTAATAGACACCACACCAGAGGAATGAACAGAAGATAACTTGACAGAGCTAAATGCTTCCAAACCAGCACCAGACGATGAGGAAGAAGATCTGGAAGAAGCAGCCCAGAAAACAAACTGACGTGAGACAATGTGGCAGAAGCAGGCTTCGACTATCAAGGCTGCTTTTGACTTCCTTTGTGACGTGGCCCTTCTATGGCACGGGCGCTGCAACTAAAGCAAATGGTGGGAGAACGATTGGCTCCTTACAGAAACATTTTTAGAGCAACAAAAAAGCAAACTAGTCAGGCAGAAATTGCAGTGTATTTCCACAAATTTACATGGTCTGTGCCTGCCTCTCGGGCCTCTGCCTCCTCTGAGACAGTGAGAGCAGCCTCCCTCCCTTCATCCTTGACCCACTCACTGTGAAGATGACAAGAACAGACCCTTCTGACGACCCACCTCCGCTTCATGAGTAGTAAATACCCATCATGCCACACACTGAGTAAGCGTGTGTGTGTGTGTGTGAGTGTGTGTGTTGTGAACTATACGACAAGACCTGTATGTGACGTTTTTGTGTCGTCGTCATTGTCACCTAAATATTGTCACATAGAACATTGTGTACAAGACTTAGATGGAAGTGGATAGCCTATCCTAACACAGGCATAGGTGAGTGATATTTAATATAACATTAATACTGTGTTAGTTTTCTTACTGTTTTACAACTTTGCTTTCAAAGAATGACATTACTGTACAGTATGCCTGTCTTTCTCATAATTGGAGAAACTGCATATCAGCCTATCACCACAGGGAAATGGTTTTTTAAAAAATGTAACAGTGTTTCCAATACTGTAATATGAATATGACTATAATGCTGTATGCCATAAAATTTTATAAGGATTCATTCCTTAGTATATAGGCTAGACTACTGTGAAGCAATTGTATCAATTACACCAAAATGCAATCACATTGCTGCTTCTCTGTTATCAGTGCATGAGTCTTCGTACCTGTAAATAAATATGACTTTCTTTTCCACATGGTCTTTTCACTTTTGATGTCTAGTGTTAGTAATATGTATAACATCTATGTATTACTACGTGTATAAGACAATATTGATGCAGGTGCTCATAGACAGGCAATTCAGCTTGTAAATCGATGACAAACTTATGGTATCGATACGGTACAGTACAGCACTGTAAACGTATTTTCTTTCCCTTTTGGTTTTCTTAATACTATTCTCTTTTCTCTAGCTTTCTTTATTGTGAGAATACAGTATATAATGCATATGACATACAAAATATGTGTCAATCGACTGTTTATGTTGTCAAGAAGGCCTCTGCTGAACAGAAGTAAAGTTTTCAGGGAGTCAAAAGCTACATGCAGATTTTTGACTGTGTGTGGGGAGGGGTCAGTACCCTAAGCCCTGCATTGTTCAAGCGCCAACCGTACACTTCTAGAATCCTCTACCTACAGAAATACTAGTCTTATATATAAAGATATATATGTACTGGGTGTTCACTGCATTGCTGTCTATAATTTTAAAAAGTTGGAAAACTATGCCATGCTAGAGGAATGTTAAATTCCAAGACAAAGTATGATGCCATAAAAGGCATTGTTTAGATGTGTTTTATAATGGAGAGATTTGTATGATAGTTGAGAAAAATGCAAGTGACCAAACAATATGAGTATGGTCACACCATTAGTAAAAGTGAAAACTGTGTGTGTGTGTGTGTGTGTGTCTTTTTGTGTAGATTTACATGTGTAGGTCTGATGAGGACTACATTAAGAAGACAATACCTTTTTACTCCATATTTTTTTACTTTTTTATTTACAGTTGCATGTATTACTTTTGTAATTTTATAAACAATAAAGAAAAAATTAAGAAGTAAAGGGAATATTGTGACATATTCCATTTTTATTCTAAACACATGGTATTAGTGCATTGCATGTCCTCATAGAGTGTGCTTACTAGAAATCAAAATCTCATGATATGCCAGAGAGAGAGAAACACTTACCAAATCAATAAAGCTGAAGATGGAGTACGTACATGCAATACCTAATTCCAAGGGGTAGGAGAAGAGTAAAATACGTGACACCTCCCTCCCAAGTTTCTGAAACAGAAAATAGGGAGAAATCTTGCATTATTATCTTTAGTAAGTGCAAATATGTTCAAGGAAGGAGCACCTAGTATGAGAGTCAAGGAAAAGGAAAACAGGAAGAATAAATAAGTCTTCTTTCACCATTTGATTTCCCTAAGCATCTCTACCCCTTTGCCGTCTGCTCCACTGTTCCTAGTCTTGATTCCCTCAGTTCATTGTCTGCAGCTTCCATCCTGGCTCTTCATCACTCATCCTTCTTTTTGCACTTCCTACACTTCCTCACTTCCATCCTTCTCTTTACTATGGAGTCCCTGGCACAGCTCTAGCCAAATGCTTCAGTCAGTAGGTTTGACTTTTCTGTCTCCAATGATAAAATGGCTACCAAGAGATTTTATCAAGCAGTTCTCAGGTATTAAAATAGCTATGATTAATTACGAACTCACTTAAATATACATGTGTGGTGATAAAAATCTCACGTAGAAATTGCTGTAATATCACTTGGAAGAATAAGTAAATTAAAAAAAGAGTTCAAAGGGCAACATTTCACTGGGAAGTACAAGGTGACTGTGATTTCTGAGGTAAATAATGCAGACCCCTTCTGTTGCTCCCTAAAAGATATTTTTAACTGCATATCAGGGTGAATGATATTGGTACTAATCCTGAAGATAAAGGTAGTTTTTGTGCTGAGTGTGGGAAGAGAATGATATTCATACCTAGAAAGAATAACATCATAATTCTTTCTCCTTCCATTCCTTCTCTTCCTTTTTTTTTTTTGTTGGCTTTATTTAATATCTTTTATATGAAATAAACTATGAGGTTGTAGGAATCAGATGGTAAGAATGAAATGACAACAATAAATCCTGTTTTTACAAGGTTTATGTTGAAGTAGAAAAGACAGAAAGATAGTAGGAGGTAACAGATGATAAGGTTAAATATGTCATAATGGATAAAAACTTGCTCAGTAATTATAGGGGACGGGAGGTTTACCCGAAGCCATTCATATCTGGGAGGGCTTCATAAAGAAGTAGAACCTTTGAAATAAGAGTAGGACTGAGAAAAGTGAAGTGGGAAAGCAACATTTTAGGCAGCTTTAATTTACTTGTTTCTTTGTAAACTTTCTTGTTCCAGAAATAATTTAGCATAAATTAGAAGTGTGACAAAATAATTAAGAAATGAAGACAATACAGAACCAACAATAGAGCTAAAATACATATCATATGATCTGTGGTTTGATAATGTGAGCAAAAAACTGAATACAAGAATGAACATAACATGTTTGAGAAAATGATAAAACAAGTTCAACTCAGATATAGTGTTCATTCATGTGTGATATTATAATAACAGCAAGGTAAATAAAAGATTGTAGAGGGTTTGAAATGGCAAGGCAAAGAATTCTGATTTAATTTTGTTGGTAGAAACACAATTTGAACATTTTTTTTTTTTTTAATTAAATTTATTGGGGTGACAATTGTTAGTAAAATTACATAGATTTCAGGTGTACAATTCTGTATTACATCATCTATAAATCCCATTGTATGTTCATCACCCAGAGTCAGTTCTTCCATCACCATATATTCGATCCCCCTTACCCTCACCTCCCCCCCCCACCCCCCTTACATTTTAGCTGGGAAGTACTTGTGACCTCTTAGCTGGCAAGATTGTAAAAAATCATTTTGCCCATATTCCTTAATTTATAAGTTAGTGTTATTCTCAGACAATCTCTCCCTCTGAAAGTGGCAAGACATCTGCCAGAGAAGTTCAAATAGGAAAGCAACAGAGTATGACTGAGTTCTCCACACATAAGTTAAGCCTCTGTATCCAGCTCAAATCAGCAAATGTCCCTTTTTTGCTTAAGGCAATTAGGGTTGTATTTCCTGTCACTTACAACCAAGCGAGTCCTATTTAATACAAATTTAAGTAAATAATAAACAATATTTGGTAATTGGGAAGAAGTGAAAAGAGAAGGGGGAAGGGTTACGTACATCACGGTTTTGAGCCTATGAGATTGAAATAAGGGAGTTTTGCAGTCGAGTATTTTTGAGTAAGTAGATATTTTCCATTTTATATCTGTTGAGTTTGAGATGATGGCAACCGAAGCTTATCCAAGTAGAAAAGTCAAGCTGGCCATTAAAAAAACAGGCCTGGAGTTTGGGAGACAGGCAAAGCAGTTAACTACTAACAGGTTGTGTTAGCGTTTTCTCCATGGACACATAAAGAAACTAAGGAACAAGGAAATTAAGAAACTCCTCCCAGGGCTCACATACAGTGAGTGCGGAAGACAGTGTTGGAATAAAGGCGTCTGGTTCTGGATTTATACTGCTTACCATTTTGCTGTATGAGGAGTGTATTTCAAAGGCATGCACTTTGGATGCTAACTGAATCTACCTGTGAACACCGATAACTTGATGAGTTTGTGGATTTAGCCAAGCCACTTGCTTATGATAGAAAGGTTGGCATGTGGAGAATCCTGTAAAACGCTGGCTGCCTTAGTAAATGTAGGTGTATAATTCTATAATGCCTCTAGGAAAGACAGTAGGTCCGGGATGTAGGTGAAATATACAAGTTCATTTTGTGTAATTAATCACAGCAAACAAAGCTGAAACTGTGTGTTTGGGAGATTGTGAAACTGATTGTTAATACTGAGTTCAGGTCAGATAAATACAGTCTAGAATGGTCTGTAATAGTGTTTGTAAAATGTAGGTCTTGGCAGTTATGCCATATTATCTTAAACGGATGATTATAAGCTTATGAATAAGACTGTTAAGCTAAAATAACTTGAAGTAACTCTAAACTTAATAACTTAATTCCTCCCTCCCTATCTTTGGCTCCCAAAATTAGAATTGAAGATTTCTAGATGGAATTTTCAGGGCAAGTGGAGAATTTTCTTATGATCTATAGGGAAAATCTGATGCATGCTTATTTAAAGCAATACATACTTCATTACGCACAATGGATTTGGGGTGTTGGTGCATCTTCTTTCCTCAGCTCATTGTCCCCTAGGCTTTTGTGTTACATGCTTGGATTCAGCCCGCTGATGGTCCCCTTTATAATATACAATATACTTGCAGGTGTGGAGCGGGGGTATATGGGGGGAGCAGGAAGTTTATCCCTCATCTACAGGGACTCTTCTACTCATTAGAATTATTTTTGAATTAAAACTTTCAAATTGTTATCTGTTTTGTTCTGTTGTTCAGTAACAAAGAGGAGTTCCACTCCAAGCTGTTCTCATTTTAAGTGGAAGATTTTTGTAAGTAATGATAGAGTCTTTTGCAGCACTAATAATGTGTGACTCTAAATTTAAGGCCAACACAATTGAAATAAATCTCTTGGGATATCAGTAAAGATATTCACATTAATTTACTATGCAAGGACTTAAAGAAAAATTCCTGTGAGGCACAAAAATAGGCTGTGCATAAAAAACTCTATGTTAAATCAGAAATTACTAGGTGTTTATAATTTCAACCATATGCATCAATAGCTGAATTCTTTTGTTGATTTTGGGAATGGTTTTAAGGTCTAAGATTATACTTTCATTAAGAGAACCATTAGTGATCCCATGCCTAATGTAGATAAACTTACCACTGAAGCCTTCAAATTATTTACTTGTTTATTTTAACTGGGCATGTCAAGAATTCAAACATTCTATTAATATTTACAAAAAATCATGTTAGAATTATTGTTGAATTAGAACTGTCAATCAAGAGCTTACTCTTAAATCAAAGAATTTTGTGAGGACCAATGCAAGCCATTTTACCTCCCAAGGCCTTGAAACCTCTGAAAAGAATCTTTTTGAAGTTAACATGCCTCTATAGAATTGGTCACTTACCGCTTGTCCATAATTCCTATATGACACAGAATGAAAACTAGACAACTCAATTGCTATGAAAACTGTTGCAATAATTGTAGTAATTATGCAGATAATGTTGATGACCAAAGCACATATAACCTGAAAAGAAGATACAGGGGACATTTACTATATTCAGAATGAACGCTTTAGTTAGACAGTTTGTCTTGCTGAAAAAAATCATCTAGTTAAAACCTGGATCTAGTTTCTGAAGCTTTAGAAGTGTTGGTATGCTTGCCATTATTGTTCTGGTTTACGTGCAATCCAGTCAATCAGGAGAAAACACTAAAACATCATTACACCACTAAGCATAAATCTTCCATTTGGCTCAAAAATATTGTATTTTACAATCTTCTGAGTCAGTTGGAAGGAAGCCTTATACGTGTAAGATATCATTTGAACAAAAGGATTTCCACTGCAAAAAGAAAAGAAAGATGGAAAATGACTTCTCATAGAAACAAGCCAAATAAGAATCAATGGTTTTTAATCCTGGGTTTTCATTCTCTAGGAAAAATCCATCAATACCTTTGGATATCAATTTGTTATTTGTATAATTATGAGATGAATTAATTTCTGAGATATCATTTAGCTCTAAGATTCTAAGATTTTTTTTCTTCCCAATATCTTTCCTCTTATACCATAGATGGATCTTTATTCTGGACACATCCTCTATTTTGTTACAAGACACAATCTTGTTCTCAAAGTGGATAGTTAGGAAAATGAAGTTTTACAGCAGTATTATGTCTATATATAAAGGCATTAGGTTTTATTACATTTTTTTCTAATAGTAAAGTTTATACGCTGTTAAAAGAAGGTAGACCACTAAACCAAAAAACTAAACAAAACAAAAACCTGTATTTAAATTTAGAAACCTTTACATAATCATGAATCTAATATAGCATGTTTGCCTACATTAAATTATGTGCTTCTGGACTTTCACTTAATTCCTTCATTTATTTTACAAGTAGGGTAGATTTCTTCATTGTTTAGATACTCGCTGTTTTTTCATTAAAAACTATTTAGCTTAGTGACAAGTGATTTCTAGGGTACCCTAAACATTTCAACTTACCAGGCGTTGAGTTGGAAACTTTGTTACTCTTATTAAGACGACTCCTGAAATGATAAACTGGATATAAAAATATATATTTATAAATATTCATTAGAATGTATTTTTAACTCCCTCTTCTAAGTCAATTATTTTTATAATACTAAGAGTAACAAAAAATAAAAAAGGTTTAGTCGAAGGAGTCAGGACAAGTTTCCATCACACAGTAATGAATTGAAGGTAATAGTTGGGTCACTGATAACAGAAATGTATGGGGGACAGTGGGCAGGACCCAGGTTGTGGTATATGACTTAAGCTGTCCTGAATCAGAGGCCAAGTTGGCTTCTATCTGAGCATGCTTTCTGAACTCATTCAATTATTACTTCTAATGCTGTCCTTCCCGATGAAATGATGCCACTAATTATAATTACTACTGTATACGTATCCAGATGTGAAAACAAGTAGTCCATGAATCTATTCCAAGTTGTGTTTGCATAAAATATACCTCTTAACTGGGACTGTAGCACTGTTAAGGTACCAGCTGCTGTTCATGTGTTTGTTTTTAAAAAGAGGTTCCATTATTTAATACCAGGCTACTCTGTCTATTTCCCAGAAGTATAAAGGGATGCCGTATTTTTTGAAGGTGGGCTGCACAAGTCTCTTGCGATATTCCTTTTGTCTTATCTGTTTTAGTGACTTTGAGGAAGATGCAAGTAAAAGGCTAATTTGTGGGAAAATGGTATTCATGCTATACACCATATATAGAAAAGCCAAACCTGAAGCTTACTAACTCCTCAAGGATAACTCAAATTTACATACTAGCACTTCACTCTGTAACAAGCTGAGATTTCCAAAGAGGTACATAGTGAAGGTAAGAGCTAGTTCAGAATATAAAGTGAAAATACCTTGTGAATTTTAAACTAGAATGCTCTCTAACCAACTCACCAAACCATGGGCTTTAAAAAATACCTTTCAAAGTTTATGACCTAAATGAGAAGGTTTGCATTGGATCAAACTTAATAGAAAATTTAGATAATTTATTCCTGGAGCTAAATGTGCTATTTTTATAATATGAACAATTAAACACTGAAGGATGTAAATCACATATCTGGATTTTGTCCACAAATTCACTATTTTTCTCCTATAGTTTTCCAACACAATGCTTTGACACTTGTGAGAATGTATAAAGGCAGGTATCTCCTGGGGGCTCCTGCGCTCACTATAGCCCTCTCCAGTGGTGAGCAGCTTATCTCCTCTAGCCCTTAGACCATTGGTTGTCAGCTTGGGGTAAGTGGTTTCCTTTCTCTTATTGTTATTTCCAACCTTTCTCTCTCCTCCAGCTTTGAATCAAGTGTCGTCAGATTCTATCACCCACTATCCCTCTTGGTTGAAGTCATCTGTGGACCCCTTGGTTGCTGTTCTTGTTCTAGGTGTGTTTTTTTCCTCCTAGGTGGTTTCAATTCTATCTATCTATCTATCTATCTATCTATCTATCTATCTATCTATCTATCTATCTATCTATCTATCAATCATCTATCTCTGTCTCATCTCATCTCATCTCCTCCTCTCCTCTCCTCTCCTCTCCTCTCCTCTCCTCTCCTCTCCTCTCCTCTCCTCTCCTCTCCTCTCCTCTCCTCTCCTCTCCTCACCTCACCTCACCTCACCTCATCTCTTAATCCTTCCTAATGTCAATATGTCTATATATAATCCTCCTAATACCCTGGGCTTGTAGTTCTTTGAATTTATCTCCTCCAACCCTGTGACTCCATCCTATTTCAGTCACTCACTCTCATAAGCATTCTCTTGTCCTTGTTTCTGCCAATAAGTGTAACACCTTTCAAATCTCAATTTCAAGTATACCATCTGACCACCACATTCTATCTTTCTGGCTCATGCCCTATAGTATTACAACTCTAACAATCCTTTGACCCCATCTGGATCTATAATCTGAGCCCCTCACCTCTGTTATATTCTCTCCTTCACTAGCTTAAATTCCATGGTTAACCACTACAAACACTCATTTACATACACTCTCAACTCCTTTGCACCTTTCTTGTTTGATGAAAGTTGCATGGTTAAACCGAAATCCTGATTAAATGCAGTTCTTCTTACTGCATGTCTGAGCCCATGCAGCCAATCATGGCCTGAGGAAGATACACAACGATCTTGACCCATCTCACTATAAGCTTAAGTGAGCACTTAATGCTGCATGAAAGTCAAACTGATTTTCCACAATACATGCACTGTCCCACTTTTCCTAGATGATTATTTCACATTCTCTCCTCCTCAAACAATCAATTCATTCTCCCATTCACACTCTCAGCTTATGCATTGCTTTCTAATTCACTGAAATATCTGAAGCCATTGGAAGAAAAGTTCCACAAGCTCCCAACATCCCATCTACCCACCGGTCAAACTTTGTCCTCCTTCTCTGGTCCTCTACCTTTCCCTCCTGTTATCTACCTTGGCACGATTTACATTAAAGGTGGGTAACTCTTTGTTATGGAGGTTGCCCTAAGCATTGTAGGATGTTTAGGAGCATCTGTGGTCTCTGTCCACTAGATGCCCACCCCCAGCTGTGAAAACCAAAATTGTCTCCAGACATTACCAAATGTCCTCTGAGTTGCAAAATCACCTCTAGTTAAGACCCATTGGTAAAGATGAACTGTGTATTAAAATTTATCATCTCTTGTCTACACAAGTACACGATTCTAATAATCCCTCCCTCCCACCATTTATCTCATATCAATTCTCTCTTCTGATTCAGTCCCCTCAACAAAAGACGTGATACTTCCAACTTACTGAAACAAACAAACTCTCTCTTGACCCTAATTCCCTCCAGCTGCCACCTCATTTCTCTATACCACCTTACACCAAAGTCCTTAAAGGAGCTGTCTGTATTTGCTGTCAGTAATTCCTCTTCTCCCATTATTTTTTAAACCAATGCCAGGCAGGCTTTTGCCCCACCATTCCATTGAAACTACTTGTCAGGTTTACTACTGGCCTCCATATTGCTAAACCCAATAATCAGCCCTTGTCTTATTTGACGAAATAACATAATTTAACATAGTGCATCTTTCCCTATTGTTCACTTGGGATGTTATACTCTTCAGATTTTCCTACTATCTTATGGCTATGTAGAAACCACAGAAAAGTGCAGGTAATGACAAATTTAGAAAATGTGTGAGTGTAGACTCATTGTGTGAGGAAGCTAAGATATGAAAATTAATCATGCTAATAGACATTATGGTTAAGATTCTTAATTTTTCACATGTCTAAGGGCAATCCAACCTATGGTTGTCATTGTGTATTCACTCCCGTATCCACATCTCTTGTAATAGCACTAGTAAATTAAAAGTGCTAAAAATAATTTGTTGAAAAAGGAATTTGATTTTGAATGAATTACCAACATGGGTTTCATTACATAATTCTCCTGAAAACTTTGTTTAGAAACTACTCCCTATCTTCCATTAGGGGCATGCATATTATTTACTGAATAATTAAATCATACAAATGCATTCTACTCACAATAATTCCCCATAAAACACATCCTGTTTTGTAAGTTAGGGGTTCATATGTCCCAAATTTTCCTTTACTCTGTCCGATGTACAAAATCAATAGTAAATACCACATGAGAACATGAAAGATGCCAATCAAAATCTGGATAGCCTGTAAGAAGAGAATGCTATTAGTACTGAAACGATGTAATTTATAACATAATTCCAATAAGTGTTAACTATAAGAAACATTTAATACTTTTATAAAAGCTAAAAGTAAAACAGCAACACATTTACTCATGTATTTCCTGGATTGGGTTACCCCAAAAGAAAGCCCTAACCAGGAAATACTGAGGTTTACCAAATAGGAGTCAACTATACTTGGAGCATCAGACTGCTCAGTAATAATTCTGGCCAATTCTCCATAAGAAAGTTGAAAATCTGATGCTACTACTGGCTATTCTCCCAACCTATCAAGTAATGGCATGAGAGGAGAATACTGAGGGTACTTGAGAGAAAATGTGGTTACTAATCTGCTCATATTTGGATATAGGTAGCCACATATCCAGTATTTTCTTGTATGTTAGTAATTTATTAAGGATGAATCACTTTTTGAATCTTATAAAGGCTGGATTTACTTTTTCTTCAAGGCATACTTGGTGTGGATCTTTGTCACAAGCATGCTGTGGTGAGGTACAGTCCAACACAGAGATACGAAGAATACCCAAGTAGACTTGCTTGCACAAGGTATTCCTATTGGCTAGGGGATGGGCATGAGATCAGTTAAAATGTATAGTACGCAATCAATATAAAAAAGCACACAAATTTTACCCTTTTGACTTAATGAAATCTGCCCCTTTCCAGATCCAAGAATATTCCTTATTACATTGAAGTAGTGCATGATCCTGAATTTAGTCAAAGTGAAGTCTTACTTACCCCTAACACAAGTGCATCTGCTGTAGAGATTTTTGAACACACACATGGAGCCATATTATCAGCATTTCCTCTAGATGATGATGTCTCTCATCTTTAGTGATATTTTTAGTAGCAAATTTCTACAAAACAATACAAAACACACATACATGCTTTGCTCAAAAGAAAATACTTAAGTTTGATTCTTTCATTATTTTGCAACCACCTTCCCAAACTCTGAAGCAATCACTTTCTTCTTTCCATGCCTTCAGTTTTAGAAGCATTAACTTGCATCCATGTGTCCTAAATAACAGTCTACATAACTGAAATGCATCTCTATGACTAAAAAATATTGGTATATTGCAGACATTTTCTGTGAGTAGTGAACAGTGTCTCTGGATGATAAAGTAGAAAGAACACCTAGGGAACAGTGTTAGGAAATTTTTAATAAAGGTTTTAACAATTCATTTGCAGTTCATAATCAATTCAGTGCAATTCATAGTGCTATGTTAGCATTTTCAAAATCAAGTTCTTATACGTAAGTTCATCATGGGCTTGTGATTTTTCTTTTTGACACACACCTGCTACCTCGTTCCTCTTTCTACATGAAAGAACGTTTTCTTTCATCAGACAAGTTATCTAAGTTGCTTCCACAATCGTAAAGGCTTCTACTGTTTTTCCCCCATTATTTCTGCATTTCTCCCTGGTGTTTAGATCATCTTATTTATAGTAAGATAAAAGCCAGGCTAATAATGCAAATTTATCCTCTAGTGGAACGGAAATTACATTGTTCTATAACTTCTAATATCATTTTAAGGCAATAACACAAGTGATGTCAGGTAATCATCTGATGGATGATCTTAAAACTTGAGCCTTGATCCTTTCGGAAAGAAGAGAGTTTGAGTAAATGACATTTCATTCCCTGCACCCTTAAAATCTCATGACTTGATTATTTAATGTTTTTGGTTCCTAAAATTGATTTTCTGAATGTCTCTTAATTCTATAAAGTATAGAGACAGAAAAAGCTAAGTAAGAACACAAGAGCTCCTGATAGCAAACAGAGAAAACAATATGTTAATAACTGAAGTATAAATAGTAAGCTTTATATATTTAAACACTACCTTTGAGAAATACCAAAGAAAAGGTATAGATCTGGGCAGTCAAGATTAATCACTTTGTCATGCTTAAATAAAAGATATAGAATTACAGAATTCATATATAGAGAGTAAGGGGGAAAAGTCATGTCTAGATTGCTATTTCACTTTTCATATAAAAGTAAAATAAAAATAATAAGCCCTTTTGTGTATATAGAAACACTCTTTTCACATTCATAGTTGACAGTGAAAGCAGCATGAGTGATTGGAGAGTAGAATATTTAGCATCTCTATAATCTTATTAGGTCCCCACCAAAACCACCTCAAATGAGGTATTCATTAAAATACTAAGGAAAAAAAAGTGTGTGTGTGTATTTGTGTGTGTGTATGTATTTAAAATCCTCAGTTTAACTGATGGAAGGAAAAAACTAAGAAATGCTACAATATATTCCTAGAATAAATCATAGAATTAAAAAAAATGTTCTTCGTATGGTTACTCTAACAACCCAGTTAAGTATCCCACTTTTGTAAAATAAAATGAAAAATTAATCATTTATTCTTTGATATTTTCTCATGATCCTATCACTAATTAAAAAAGCGGGTGCAGGACAAAGCCCCTAGCCCTTATTGCCAACCTTATCCTCACCCCCTAAACTTGCCTTACACAGCAATTCTGGAACAGTCACAGAGAGCTCACGTCTAGAAACCATTTCTCCATCTTTAGCGTCTTTAGGTAGTAGCCCTACAACTCCTGTCTTCATATTCTTTAGCAGAGCATATAAAGCCCTTCATGAACTGCTCCCTTCCCACCTTCTCAGCCTCATCCTGGCCACTCCGTCGCTTTCAGCCCTAACAGCTCCAACAGCAACCTTCTCTGGGATGCCTCCTCCCCTGGATCCCTGACGTTCTGAACGTTGCATGCCTATCACTGTGATTTTCAGGACTGGCTCCCAAGTCAGCGTGAGCGCCCAGAAGTCAAGGAATTCATGTCTGTCTGTTCAGGGCCAGTCCTGGATTGCGACCTAGAGCCTCAAACCTGATGAAATAAAGACTGGGCCAGCAGGTGGGTGGGTGGGTGAGGCCCAGCCTGCTGGGGGGGGGGGGTGCGGAGAGGGAAAGAGGAGACAGGAGAAGGGGGGTGCGGGGCACCGAATCCTGCATCTTCATTCCTCCTTACGGCTTTTAACACTTAAGAAATCCCCTAAGCAAAGCGACATCATTACCCCTCATTTTACGTGTTCAAGATCCCAAGGATCGAGTGTAACTCTCTCAGGTTCAGGCCCAGGGTGCGGACTGGTCACCCTGCTCAGGAGTGCTGCTCTAGCACCCAGTGCCCAGGCCTGGCTGACGAGGCAGAGCTCAGTGGGCCGCACCGTCAGGGCCAGGCCCCCACACCATGCCCAGCGGTCATCACTTAGGTAGCAAGGAGCCCAGGACCCAGCTGGCCCTCAGGCTCCTCGGGTCACTGGGGCCTCCAACGGCAACGGGAGCAGCAGCAGCAGTGACCTGGTCCTCCTGCGCCTGCGCGCCCACTCCTACTGGGGCGGGGGAGTGAGAACGGAGACTCACTAGGGCCCTGTGGGCCACGTGGTCCGACCCGCGCCAACTACTACTCTTGGTGTCTCTAGAAGTGGCTTCTCCAAACCTATTTCTGATATTGGCCTTTCTGAGGGGGTTCTTGTATATACACTCTGCTGCAAAGCGACCAGGGTCACTGATGAAAAGTCAGCCCTTCACCTCTGTCCTCACATTAGTAATAAAAAAGCAAGCTGAGTCAATGACTCACTTGAAAAAAAACCTAAGTAGCCAAAGAAGGAAATTAATGAAGGAACTATTTAGCTAAACACTGGGGAATGACTTTTTCATTCACCTGCTAAGGTGAGTTTACCTTCCAGATTATACCTGGTATCAGTTTTCTATTTGATGTAGATAGAGGTTAAAACAATGTTTATGAGGAGACGTGTAAAGAGGTAGCGGTAATAGCTAGAAGATGTATGAGAATGGATCTGAGGTGGATGAGGAAGAGGAAAAAACAGAAACAAATTCAAGCACACAATCATAATCCTCAATTAACTGGCAAGCACAGACAATCTATTTTGCAGCTATCGTGATTTATGAGGCATTAAAGTACCCAGAGACCAGGTATTCTTGTAGCTACCGAACGTTATGAACTCTCATTTATTTGAAGAATATTTATATTGGTATTTTGGAAAAGTTAAAATTAATGTTTGTGATTTAAATATTTAGTGAATGATGGCTAGTGAGCAAAACATTCAGGAGAAACTGATTTTTCTTTAAGAAATTGTGATGTAAATGTTGGATCTCCGGCAGTTTCTGGGTGTGGGCCAGGATCGTGTCTAGTGAGACCGAAGAATGGACACATGGACCCAGGAGAGGCAAAGAGTTTTAAAAAGAAGATAGTTTATTGAAAGCAAAGGGTCAGAGCTCCCGAGTGGGAGGGGGTCCCGAATGGGGGTGCCCAGTGACTGAGGCAAGAGCTTTTACTTTTATACCTTCCCTTGCCTGTTGCGGAAGGGCAACTGGTGCCTTTTAATGAAATTCGTCTACCAGGTTTGGTCTGCTTGTCCATCCTGAAGGAATTAGTAAAATAACCCACTCTTATCTATCAGAGCTGTTCCGTTTGTTAGGCCGAAATGAATTTTATGATTAACCTCAAGGGCTTGTTACATTATGTCCTGGAACGAAGGAGTGATTTCAAAACCTGGAGTTTTAGGATATAACTGTCTTTGTTTACACCACCAGGGACCTCCCTGTTTACCTAGTGACATGCTAACTAACCTGTCTCAATTGGCTAAATGCCACTAACACCCGTCTTACCAACGCTAAATGATAAGTATGTCCTAAAGCTGCCAAGATCTTTCATGATCATTTTATAGCCTATACATCAATTATTAACTCAAAAACTTTATTCTTACCTCACAGCTATCTTCCTTATATTGTGACTCTAAAGTCCCCTCAATTAAAAGAAAAAAAAATATGACCAAGCTCTTTAAAGTCTTTACATTTTGTGTTGATCAGTATATCTATCATTCATGGTATTAGTTTTATTCTTAAGAAATAAATCTTTTTAGTTTCTAACATTAGTATTACTCTTTTGTGCTTTATCTGTCTATGAGCAGAGAGGGTTCTGACAATATTAAACATTCTATGTGCTATAGAAAGAGGAACTCATTTACATGTGCCTTTGTTACTGTGCAAAAAGTCTGGCTGCTGGCTGCTCAGAGAGGCAAGGGTGGTGTAAAGAAAAGCAGGTTTATTGCACAATGCCAGTCTTAAGGGAAGACTCCCTGTCACAAAGACTACCTTCCTTCTCTTTGTATCACCAAAGGGTTTTATAGACACGCAAGGAGTGGCAGAAAAAAGGAAGGAGAAGTTGGCCAGGCAACTTCAGGAAAAGGTGCTGGTCTGCCCCAGGGTCAGGAGTGAATCCCGTACAAATGCAAAAATCCCCTCCCAGGTGACTGGGCCAGGCATGCACCCTGGCCCGAAGTACACAGAACCAGTGAAATGGTGTGCATAGTAAGCGTATAGCATGCAGAGTTATCAAGGTTTGGTGGGAGGAGAGAGAAGCAAAGAAAAAAAAATTCAAAAAGTCCCAAGCCAAACCTCAGTCAACTAGAACTACATCAGAGGTTTAAAAATAGAAGATATAGGGTCACCGTTACATCTTCAATTTTAAGATTATGCATTTAGTAGAATTAAGAGTCAATTTTGATGAGATGGTCCCCCTATTGTAACTTGCTGCCATGATTGACTGATCGATTGTGAGAGAAGTGATATACCTTTTCTTTCATTTAAGGTTTAGCAAACAGACTCTGGAAATTATCTTGGATTTGATAATTTTTTTGGACAGGAGTCCCACATGTATTCATATTCATTGAATACATATGAATATATGTTTATGCATAGGTATTCAGTATGAACACAGGCGAGAATACATGAGTAATAAATCACAGATCAGCAAACTAACAGATTTTCTCTGTCCTCATCACCTAGATTTGGAAATTCAAAATTCGTTTTTAAAAATTTTTTTAAGGCTGGCCCGGTGGCTCAGGCAGTTAGAGCTCCATGCTCCTAACTCCGAAGGCTGCCGGTTGGATTCCCACATGAGCCAGCGGGCTCTCAACCACAAGGTTGCCAGTTCAATTCTTTGAGTCCCGCAGGGATGGTGGGCAGCGCCCCCTGCAACTAAGATTGAACACGGCACCTTGAGCTGAGCTCTCCAACCACAAGGTTGCCGGTAACGGCACCCTCCGCAACTACGATTGAAAGGACAACAACTTGACTTGGAAAAAAAAAAAAGTCCTGGAAGTACACACTGTTCCTCCATAAAGTCCTGTTTCCCTTCCCCAATAAAATCTTTAAAAAAAAAATTTTTTTTAGTCTTTGGTCCTCAAAAATGACACTGAGACAGGTTAGTTAGTATGATTGCTAGGTAGATAGGTAGGTCCCTGGTAAAATAGAAAAGACAGCCATATCCTAAAACTTCAGGTTTTGAAATCACTTCTTTGCTCCAGGACATAATGTAACAAGGCCTTGAGGTTAATCATAAAATTCATTTTGGCCTGACAAATGGAGCAGATCTGATAGATAAGAGTGGGTTACTTTGCTAATTCCTTTAGGATGGGCAGCAGAACAAACCTGGTAGACGAATTTCATTAGAAGGCACCAGTTCCCTTCTTCAAACAAGTTTCCTTCTTCAAACAGCTCCCCTTCCCCAAACAGGCAAAGGGAAGGTATAACTGTAGGAGCTTTTGCCTCAGTTATGGGGCACCCCCCATTCAGGACCCCCTCCCACTCGGGAGCTGCAACCTCTTCTCCTGCCTCTAATAAACTATCCTCTTTTTAAAACTTTTTTGCCTTTCCCTGGTCTGTGTTTCCATTTTGGGCTTCACGAGACACTATCCCGGCCCGCGCTTAGAAACTGCCGGTAGATCCAACATCACCTACATCATCACTATACTGTTCTTTGACGGTTTTCTCATCTTTAAATTTGGGGCTTGTAGTGTAAGTGCCTGATGGTCAGCTTTTCACCACTGATGAATCCATTTCAAAGGCATCCATCTTGAATAAACATTGCCAGCTGTATGACAGCTATTCTAAAACAACTGAACAAGAAGCCAGGCCACCCCACCTATGAAGATCCCCTTATAGAAAGCTCTGGGTAACCTAGATAACTGACTGCTGGAGTGACCCCACTTTTCCCTTCCCCTGGCCTAATTCCCAGTCTTGTGTTTCAAATTTACCAATAGTGACCCCGAGAAACTGTAGGTACCCCACCCTAAAAAAGGCAGAGCCCCAGGTTTCTGCGCTTTCTCTCTCCCCTTGACCTCACTCTGTTTGGATGTTGGGTGTGCAGTGTACCCGCTGAACCTGGGAATAATAAATCCTGTTTTTCAAAGTTCCCTCATGGTTTTTGCAGACATACTTCCTGCAATTGTAATATGAACCACAATGGCTGATCCAGCTAATAAGCTTGGGTGGGGAAATGGCGATGGGGGGCTGTTACAAGTAGTATGGGCCCAGGTGAGTGCCTAAGGCGTTTTTAATGGAAAGCATCACTATTCATAGGCAGAGACCAACAAACGGGTCTAGACATTGTAGCTAGCATTGTATGAAGCAGGAAGTGACCTTTGGCCTACAAGCCCCTACCGTATTTTATTTTATTTATTTATTTATTTTTTTAAATTTAAATTGGTTTCAGGTGTACAAAACAATGTAATAGTTAACATTTATCATTTATATCCCTCACACAGTGATAACCCCCTTCCCCCATCTACTACGCCTCTGACATTGCACGCAGCCATTACATTTCCACTGCCTCTATTCCTAATGCTGTACCCCACTTCTTGTAACTATATATAAAATTGTAGTTGACAACTAATCAGAAACCATACCATATTTTAAAGTGTTGCTAAATACCTGGGGGAGTGGAAAGAGTTGTGAAAAATAAAATGAAATTGTGAGTGAGGCTTGAACTGTGTAGAGACCACATGCGGAAAAAGAGGTCAAAGAAAGCCAGCTGAGCTGGTAGAATCATGTAAACAGCTACCCATTTTTAGAGTGGAGTTAAGAAACTGAATGCAGAAGAGGTGAGTTTGGGGAGAAGAGTAAACCTTTCAAAATTATAATTTGTCTTGTAGAGCACAGTCTGTAGCGAGGAGGCTGTGTTTTCATTGCAAAACTAAGAATTGATAAATGTCTGTTACATTGCTTTGTACACCTGAAACTAATAATAATAATAATTTTAAAAGGCAGGCATCAGTCAGTTTCAGGGAAGTGCTGATGTGCGAGGTCTCTCTACCCCGTGGGAATTACAATAACAGGACACACTGGCACATGGCCACAGTGGCTGGCCTTGCACGTCTGTCTGCTGGAGCACACCTCAGTTCTCTGCCAGTCCCCGCCTCCAAAGTATTTCTGGCAGTCCTCCCAAGTTTTGCATTTGTTGTGTGGCACAGCAGGCCTCTGTGGAGCCTCTGCTCCGCAAGTGGGCAAAAGCATTGCTTCTGTGTCTTCGCCCCCTGCGGCTTTGCAGCTGCTGCTTTGGGAGAAGGCTGCTTTGCCTCAGGTGTTGTCTGCCAATGCTCCCCAAGCTCCAGTGCCCTACGGGGTGTGTGTGTGTGTGTGTGTGTGTGTGTGGTGGTGGTGGAGGAGGGAAAGGGGGGGCGGGGTTCAAACAGCCTTACATTTTCTTCGGTCCTCCGTACAGAGCAGGAGCCTGGTCCCAGTCCAGGCACAAATGAGAAGAACACCCCTTTCTCCACAGGGATCAAACCCAGTCACAGAGGCCGGGCTGGGAACTGGAGCTTGAGCCTTAGCAACCTGAACTCAAAACTTCCTGCAGGAGTTTTTCCCTGCCTCAAATCACTCCTGCAGACAGATGCTTAGGGACTCTGTACCCGTTTCCCCCTCAGTCACCCACATTTAGTATAGGTTTAGCATCTGCTCCATGTGAAATGGGACAGTGACTGCTTTTCAGAGGGATGTGACAAATGCAAAACATGATCTGGGGAAAAGGGCTTTCAGAAATCTTGTGTGTAGGACTGGCATGGGTCAAAGATACGTATGTATCAAAGATATATTGATATATACTGGGAAAATGACTCTCAACCCCATGTATTGCATCATGAAATATAGCCCTTCTTTTAAGCCTTAGAATTTAAATTGGAAGACACCGTGGAGTCCGAGAGATCTATTAATCACCTGTGTGCCTCTGAGGAGGGAAGAGACTAAATGCAGGATGGACTTGGGTTTTTCTTGTATAGCTTAAGTTCTGTTTCTTGGGCGAAGTCTTTGTACTCAAACCCAGCATTTATTACTTGTGGATGAAAAAAGCATGTGTACATTGGCATTTGAATAAAGCTCACTCCACCCCCAATAAAATATATGTAAACCCTAAATTTTGTGTAATAGCCTAGCACAGTGTTTGGTCACAAAGTAGTAGGTAATACCTTCTTTTGAGCAAAGGAATGAATAAATATATGGGTTTTTACATATTCCAGAATGAAAATATCGCAAGGCCTTTAAATAGTGACACATTAGTGATAGGAAAATGACCTCTATGCTGGGATATCCTATTTCTTTCCTTTTTAAAAATTAATTAATTAATTAATTAATATTATTAGTTTCAGGTGTACAAAACAAAGTAATAGACATTTATCATTTATACCCCTCACAGTGATAACCCCCCTCCCCCAATCTCCTACCCCTCTGACATCACATACAACCATTACATTTCCCCTGTCTCTATTCCTAATGCTGTACTCCACTTCCTGTGACTCTATATAGAGTCACAGGAAGTGGAGTACAGCATTATATATATATATATATATATAAAATTATAGTTGGCATTCATTATTGTTCAGCTTCAGCTTCAGGTGTACAGTGCAGTGATCAGGCATCTACACTATCCATGAAGTGGTCTCCCTAATAAGACAAGGGTCCATCAGATACCCTACAAAATCTTTACAACATTATTTATTACATTCCCCAAACTGACTTTTGTATCCCCACGGCAATCTTGTGGTTACCATCGTGCTTTCTAATCCCCTCACCTTCTCCCTCATCCCCACCCCCCCACCCATCTGGCAACCCTGTTTTTCCTCTATGTCTCTGAGACTGTTTCTGATTAGTTCATTCATTTATTCTTTTCTTTAGATTCCACATACAAGTGAGATCATATGGTATTTGTCTTTCTCTGTCTGACTTATTTCACTTAGCATAATGTTTTCTAGGTCCATCCATGTCTTTGCAAATGGTAAGATTTCATTCTTCTTTATGGCTGCATAATACTCCATTGTATAAATGTATCACAGTTTCTTAATCCAGTCGTCTATCGATGGGCATTTTGGTTGTTTCCATGTCTTGGCTATTGTGTATAGTGCTGCAATAAACATAGGGGTACATAAATTTTTTCGAATTAGAGTTTTGGATTTACCTAGGAGTGGAATTGCTAGGTCATAAGATAGTTCCATTTTCAGTATTTTTAGGATTATATGTTCTATTTCTGTGAAAAATGTCCTTGGTAGTTTGATAGGAATTGCATTGAATCTGTATATTGCCTTAGGCAGTATGGACATTTTAATGATAGTAATTCTTCCTGTCCATGAGCATGGTATGTGTTTCCATCTATTTGTATCTTCTTTAATTTCTCTCTTCAGTGTCTTATAATTTTCTGAGTACAGGTGTTTTACTTCTTTGGTTAAATTTATTCCTAGGTATTTTATAGTCTTTGAAACAATTGTAAATGGGGCTGTTTTCTTAATTTCTCCTTCTGATATTTTATTATTGGTATATACAAATGCAACTGATTTCTGAATATTAATTTTGTATCCAGCTATTTTACTAAATTCATTTATCAGTTCTAATAGTTTTTTGGTGGAGTCTTTGGGGTTCTCTATATATAGTATCATGTCATCTGCATGTAATGACAATTTTACTTCCTCCTTACCAATTTGGATGCCTTTTATTTCTTTTCCTTGTCTGATTGCTGTGGCTAGAACTTCCAGAACTATGTTGAATAGAAGTGGAGAAAGTGGGCAACCGTGCCTTGTTCCTGATCTTAAAGGGAATGGTTTTAGCTTTTCCCCATTGAGTATGATGTTAGCTGTGGGTTTATCATATATGGCCTTTATTATGTTGAGATATGGTCCCTCTAGTCCCACTTTCTTAAGAGTTTTTATCATAAATGGCTGCTGGATTTTGTCAAATGCTTTTTGTGCATCTATTGATATGATAATGTGATTTTTATTTTTCACTTTGTTAATGTGGTATATCACATTAATTGATTTGTGGATGTTGAACCAACCTTGCATTCCAGGAATGAATCCCACTTGATGATCATGGTGTATGGTCTTTTTAATGTATTGCTGAATTCTGTTCGCTAATATTTTGTTGAGGATTTTTTTGCATCTATGTTCATTAGGGATATCGGCCTGTAGTTTTCTTTTTTTGTAGTGTCTTTGTCTCATTTTAGGATCAAGGTGATAGTGGCCACATAAAAAGTGTTTGGGAGCCTTCCCTCCTTCTGGATTTTTTGGAGTAGTTTGAGGAGAATAGGTGACAATTCATTTTTGAATGTTTTGTAAAATTCACCTGTAAAGCCATCTAGTCCAGGGCTTTTTTTTGTTGGGAACTTGTTGATTACTGATTCAGTTTCCCTGGTAGTAATCAGTCTATTCAGGTTTTCCGTTTCTTCTTGAGTTATTCTTGGAAGGTTGTATGCTTCTAGACAATTGTCCATTTCTTCCAGATTGTCTAATTTGTTGGCGTATAGTTTCTCATAGTAATTTCTTAAAATTTTTTGTATTTCTGTGGTGTCTGGTGTCCCTTCTCCTCTTTCATTTCTGATTTTATTAATTTGGGTCTTCTCTTTCTTTTTTTTTTGATGAGTCTGGCTAAAGGTTTGTCTATTTTGTTTATCTTCTTGAAAAATCAACTCTTGGATTCATTGATCTTTTGTATTTTTGGGGGGTCTCTATTCCATTTATTTCCACCCTGATCTTTATTACCTCCTTCCTTTTACTCCCTTTGGGCTTATTTTGGTGTTCTTTTTCCAGATCCCTTAAGTGTAAGGATAAACTGTTGATTTGTGATTTTTCTTGTTTCTTTAGGTAGGCCTGCATTGCTACGGATTTCCCTCTTAGGACTGCTTTTGCTGCATGGGATATACTATTTCTATTCCTGTCACTGTCTCAGGTCTCAGATCACAGGCACATTTTTAGAAAGCTTAGAAGATTTAAACCTTAAAATTAAACTTAACTTGATTTTATTTTTCACAGGAAGTCTAACACTTAGATAATATAGGCTTCCAAGGAACAGAAGCTTTGTCTGTTTTTCTCAAGCACACAGAAAAGTGCCCTGTACAGAGTAGGCACTCAGTAAGTATTGATGTGCAACTAAATGAATGAATATTTTCCCCAGTTGCATAAAAACATGATTACATTGTTTAAAATGAATTGACCTCATAATAATTTTATGCTTGCAGCATTGTTAAAATTGCTAAAGTAGACAGTCTTATTTTTCACACTGTAAAAAGCCTCAACTTCAATAAAATTTTAGGTGGCTGAAACCCAAATCTATGATCATCTTTTGACTATGCAGGAAAAAAAGAGGAGTTAGGGGCAAATCAGTTGACACTCTAGATGTTGAGTTAGGGAACTCTCAGGTGTGATTATAAGGCAACAGAGTAACTTTCAGGAAGCAAGTGTTAAAAGTAGTATTATTATATTCCCAACCCCTTCTCTTCTATTAGAGAGTCAGGTAGCTCCTTCCAAATGTACTACAAGTTTACTATGGGGAACTTGTGTTTGTTTGTTTGTTTTGGAGCTACAAAGCTCTGATTCTATCCAAGATAAGAAGAGTAGGAATAATGGTTAGGAATACTGCCTGGAATTGGGAGCCAGACCTTCTGGGTTCAAATCCATGCTTCACTGTTTGCTAGCTACGATGCTAATTATAGTACATACCTCACAGGCTTGTTGTGAGCCTTAAATGCATGCATTTATGTGTTTAGGATGTGACTGTCATATACAGTGAACTAAATATTTCCTATTTTCATTATTGCTATTATGGAAGTCAAATAAAAAATACAGTATGTTTGATGGAAATTTATTAAAAAAATCAAATTTGTGGGAAATGCTTCTTTTCCCTAAAGCAAGTGTTACTTTTACTGTTGATGATATGAACATACAATATACCACCCTCCAGACATTTAGGAGCCCTATTTAGTTCCCAGACCCTCAGGCCATGGAGGATGTGTCTTTTCTTTCACTTAGCTATTGAGCTTCAAGGCAAAGGACAGGGCATCACTGATTACCCAAATTGCTAAATAGTTTGAACCCAGGCAGGGCAAGAAATTTGAAACTACGTGACACTCGCCTGACATAATACGTCTGCTTTACAGATGCACAAATTCTGTTCTCATCTACTTCTTCCTTGATTTTGATCTCTGTCTTCTCTTTCCCTGTATATTTTGCACCCTCTGGCTTTCAAAATATTTTTAAAGCTTCAAAAATGGGTATACTTGGCTATTTCCAAACCATTTTCACACAACATTATCTCATCTGATCTTCACAACAACTCTACTGGAGAAAGGCAGATACCTCAATTTTTGATCAACCCATCTGTCCTTTTCTTTAATTCCCTCCTTATCCAGTTTAGATTCCACAGCCCATCATTTGAATAATACTTTGACAGTATCTTGAGCTTTTTTGCCTTTTTTCATATTTTATTATCCCTTCTAGCAAAACCTTCCCCCTGGTGGGAATCAACTAGGCACTTTGTCTGGATCCACATCTGAGCAGCCAAGCCTTGCTGAAGCACTTTATTCGGATATAAATTTGTGATCACCCCCTCAGATGTGCCCTCAGTAGAGCCTGGCAGTCCTCCTCTGTGTTTCTGATCAGTGTATTCTCTATTTGCTATGACTTTTCCAACATTACCCTTTCTGTTCAGTATTCTGACTCTGCCCATGGCCCCCGCCTTGGGAACGACCTTACTTCTACTTTGACAGGGCTGACACCAGCCACCAAATCGGAGCCTCCTACGTACTCATGACCATCGCTGCAAACCTGTTGGCATCTGCAGCAATGACATCTGTCTTTCTTTCTGTTACGTAGATAAACCACCCTTCCTCATGACTTGGGTTGTGCCTTCCATATATATTTTTGATTTCTTAAAACTTACACTACCATCTATCCCTTATCTCTAACATATTCAATCTTTCTCCTATCCTCTCTCTCTCTCTCTCTCTCTCTCTCTCTCTCTCTCTCTCCTTCCCTCCCTCCCATCTGGATTGTTCCCATTGGCTTTTAAACATGCCCACGTTTCTCCCATTTCAAAAACAAAAGAGCCAAACCCCAAATAAAACCTCCTCGATGTACCATCCTTGCCCTGCTATTACCTCAACTGCAAATGAGTTTAATGTACACGGAAATACTCTATAAATAGTAAAGCTTTGTAGACATCCAAAAGGCAAGATGTTTGATGATATTAATGTACAAAATAACACGGCCTCAACGAGGGCAGTTGCTTTCTGAACAGAAAGGGGAGGAAGGGATGAGTAAGGGAACTGTCGTGACTTGGGCACCCTTTAAATCACCATCAAAGAAATTTTACCAGTCTGCTTTGCAGTGATTGTCAAATCTGCTGCTGTACAACCAATATTGAACGAAAATGAATTTTAAAAATATAACAAAAATGGCTTATGTTCCTAGTAATATTTTATTGAGGCAAGGTGAACATTAACAGGACATTTTCTAACTTTAAGATTGTTGCAGAGTTATTGTCGGTCCTCTGGTCCTTCACATGTACCAGCGTGTAGTGGTGGTATGTAGGGAGACACAGTGGCAGGGAGATACATACATGTATCATTAGTGACAATCTAAGAAGGAATCTCAATCACAGTCTTTAAAGATTAGCAATCATTGTGGATAGTAGAGGCCAGCTTCTTAGGAACGTTCTGTCGAGTCGTTTTACCTCATGAGATGGCATGATGCTCCTTTTTCTTTCAATACTTAACGGTGTAAGGTGGGTGGCCATCATTTCTGGGAGGAGCTAAGGAAGAGGAGCTAAACGGTGTTTCTTGTGTTAAGGGGCTGTTTGCATGCACCAGAACAGACTGAAAAGAATGAATAAAACAAGCAATATTGTTATTACAATCCTATCTAGTACCCTACCCCCACCTCCCACCACCTGTTCCCATCAGAGTCAAGGGCAAAGAGCACTCTCTCTGGTAAGCCCACAGTCGGTATTTCTGTAAGTCTGTATTTCTCCAATACATATTCAGATGATTTGACAGAGAAGAGAGAGACCCAACTCACCCCAGTGGTGTTGGAGACTAGCTGACTGGCAAAATGGGCTGTGGTACAAGTTATGCAAAACTCCGCGAGAGAGAAGATAATCAGCATGGCTGAAATTCCTTTTCCAGAAATCTGAAATCAGGCATAAAGACGCTGACATCAGGGATAAAGTCACTGAAAGTTTTACTAATCAGGAAGGCCTCAAACAGGCTTCAAAAAGTTACTAAACTTTAATTTTAAAAAAAAGTTACTGATTCATTAAATGTGCTATTGCTCATACTCAGCTCGCTCCACAATTATTTCTCTATTATCACCAAATGCTTATTTCAGGAGAATATGAATTAATTTTCAATTTTCTTTAAAATGCCAGAAGACTTTCCTTTTCTCCAGGAGGCTGTCTTACTGTCTTATTTAGGGCCATTAGAAAGGAGGTAGATTTTGGTTTTTCTTTGCAATGGTTTTCTTGTTCTTGTAAAAATGTTACCTGCTCACTAAAAAAATAAATAAATAAATAAATAAAGCAAGCTCTATAGAAAACAACCAATCATTCCAAATTCAGCTGCCTAGAGATAAGCAAAATTAACTTTTGATGCCTATTAGTCTAGAACTCTCTGTACCGGCAAAAAGCAAATAGAAAAGTGGATGCATGGGGAGACAACAAGAGAGAAACAGCATTCTGTAGGGAGGGAATCATTTTGTACTTACTATTGAAATAAAAGTATTACTTGATTTTAAAAGAATGGAAAGAAGTTAAGTCAAATTAAGTCTGCGAAAATTAAAATGTTTATGAAACCCATGAAGAAGTTAGTCATTTTAAACCTCCAGGTTTCAATTTTAGACAACATGAAGTGATTGCTTATAATAAAAAATGAGGTGACTAGCACTTTTATTTTTGGTCCCTGTCATCTTACCTCTCCTCTCTTCACTTTCCAGTTTTTGCTGATTATATCATTTTTCACTTTTTTTTTAAGTAAAACATTTATATTCAGGTCTGTGGTTATAATTGCCCCAGTTGTTCAGCCCTGCAAGCTTAGATGAATATTTAAAAGGTTCAGTGCTCTTCACTAATCTCTTTACAAAGTTTCCCCTAGCTTTCTGAATTCTTGATTTCATTTACCTCATGTATTCTAGAATATTACTTTTTTTTCAGTAGCAGTGCCCATGTGTTATTGTTATTTTACTGACAGTATCTTCTTGTTGCTTTTATACTTGCACGAAAATTTTATTGATTGGATGTGTTATTCTTGAGTCATAGTTTCTTTTCATCAAACTTGATAGACATGGCTTCTTTATCGTTCCTCATTGGATGTTGTTGTGGTAGGCTGAGTCAAGTTGATTTTTTTCCAGCTTGTAAGTAATTTGATTTTTCTGCCTAAAATCTTAAAGAATCCTTTTCTCATACCCTATACCTATAACAATGTGTGTGTGTGTGTGTGTATATATACATATATGTATACATATATGTATATATAGAAAACAACTGCCTAGAAATAAGCATTCTGTATAAGAAATGCTTCTTTCTTTGCATTTTCTTCTCCTAGTTTAGGTAATTCCCTTTCAGTGTACAAATTCAGTACCATTTGTTAGATTCTCTAACTCGGGGAGACCAATTATTGTTATGTTGGATCAAACTTGCCTGTCTTCTATGTTTCTTATCTTCTTTCTAATTACTTTATAGATTTGTCTTTTTCCTCTGCAACACTGTGGTTACAGTTTGTCTCTACTATTTTTAACTGAGTCCATTCTATTTCTTGCTGTGTATCATTTGTTTATTAGATCTTTAATAGTGGTTTTTGGTATTCAGTTGTTTTCTATTGTGCTGCAATGTTCTTATTATTTCATTCTGCCATTTTATTATCTATTAAGATTTTCAATAGTATAAAATGCTCATGAGGAATCTTCTATTGATAATTGGGCAATGTTTTCCTCCATATTGGGTTTTTTTCATCTGTGCCACTGACATGTAGTGATTGAACATGGCTTGGAAATTCCCCTTTGTTGTTTTTAAGTCTCTATGTGTTAAATGGAAACACCTAATACCAATACCTGCAAAGCAGGATGTTAGGTCTGGGTCGTGTGGTAATCACAGGCCAGACTCATTGTTTCATAGGACAGGAATTTGAACTAGAATTTGTAGATATGGCTTCTTAGGTTAGTAAGAGATCAAACTATGAGAATGAGGAAAGTCAATGTTTTCCTGATTTATGTGGCTCACATCCCTATGAAATCAGGGCTCATTTTGTGAGGAAGAAGGAAGGCACATGTGTTTGCATTCATTTTATCATCTGATATCTCTTTTGTCCGAATCAGTTGAATTTTGTCTTTCACTTAAAATGAATAATAAGCTTCTGAGTGTTTCTGCTGACCAACTAACCCACAGGAAAGTCTTCTTTCCTTCCTTCCTTCCTTCCTTCCTTCCTTCCTTCCTTCCTTCCTTCCTTCCTTCCTTCCTTCCTCCCCCCTCTCTTCCTTCTTTTAATCACTCTAATGTATGTGGACAGTTTCCCTGCCATTTATTTTCAACTTCCTCAATTCTTAAAGTGAATGACTATACAGGCCTTATGTTTGTTTAGCTGTAGTGTAGGTGAATTTTCCTTGATTCATGTTTCCACGTAACTGGGTCCAATGTGTCTTCCTTGTTTCCAGCTATAATTTGAGAACTAGATACTGTTGTCTGTCCATTTTATTAAACACTAATCACACAGCTGTTGCAGGGAGTGGAATAACTTACTTGGCACCGAGCACAATTCTTGTTAGTGAACGTGGACTGTGCTTTCTCCCTCTTCTGAGAAATGCCCTGTACCAAGGCCTGCTCCAAGGTCAGAGGTATGTTCTATTCCTGTGGATTTTTGCTCATTCCTTTAGCAAAGTGCACTGAAAGGTGTTACCCCTGGTGAACTTTCCTTCTCCCTTGAGGCCCCAGAGTGCTACACAAGGACTTTTACCATACAGGATTTGCTTTATGCTTTCCCAGAATTGTCTGCTGTCCACCTGAGTCTTTTTAGCTTTATATTGGAGAGCATTAGGAAGAATTCTCAGTATTTTGGCACCTTCTTTCCTCATTTGTGTTTTTGGAGAGTAAGAGCCAGGGCTAGGAGCTGTACTTTTTTTGCCACCTTGAGACACAGCTGAATCATTTTTTTCTTTACTTGGATGGCCATTTTTAGCTAGTTTTCCACTAATTTCTGTTCTTTTTATTTGATATTGTAGTGGATAAATTCTTATCCTGTTCTTGCTTCACTCCACCTTATTTACCAAGAGGTCCTCTCATATTCTTTCCTCCTTATAAGCCCTTCTCTACTCTTTTGTCTATGCCTGAGATAATAGAGTCCATCCTTGGCCTATGTAATGATAATGAATGGACGATTCTGTTTTGAGAACGTTCAGAGGCTTGTGTTTCATTTTGCAGTTGCTTAATTCTTTGGGTTTCTCTAATAAAAATTGGAAGTGCTTGTCACTGACATTTTCCTTTCATCCCATTCTTACTCTAAAATAAAAACTCTAAAATAAAACTACCCAATAACTTGACTATCTTATGTACATAGAATTTCAAATCTTTCGAAAATAATATCGGTGTCTTTAGGAGTCTTTTGCATTGTTCATGTGATTAACAGTGAGATGGGCCAATGAGGTCCACCCTTTCTTACCATTTGTCAAGGTAACTCTCCCACTTTATTCTGTAGTCCTAGAGATCACATGACTAGGAGTAGGGCTGGACTAGAAAAAGGAATTTTCCACTAGAGCTGCTGTACAGTAATAAGGGATGAAAAATTGACCCACTTTATGAGAGTAGAAAGAGAGGAGGCACGTGGTAGATTATGGGATACTTACAATTGCCCAATAGTCTTGGTTGGGTTGCCCATTGATGCTCACGTCCACCAGAAACAGAATCATTCCAAGGAAGGAGAAAATAGCACTAACAATATTCATCCCTAGGCTGCCTTTTATCTAATGGAGATGACAGGAAAAAGACATCATATATGGGAGAAATGAAATCAAATAAAATAAGGAACAATTAAATTTAATGGTTGTTAGTCTTCGAAATCTTGAAAAAAAAAATTAAGTTGAAATGATTTTTTCCCCCTCTGCCCTTCTGGATAGTTACCATGAAAACTATTCTGTATGCATACTAAATGTAGGGTATTTCTAAAATCTGTAGAAAAAATGTGAATAATACAAAGCAGATGCTCATCTATTATGTTTGTCTAAAAACCTCATGTGCAATAACAGTAATACGCCCTTTTTAAAACAAAACAACTAATAAACTTTTAATGAGCACTTTCTATGACAGACAGTGTGTTAAATTATTTAAATACATTATCTCATAGAACTTTTACAACCACTGTATGAGGTAGTAGTATATAGCATCCAAGTTTATAGATGGCAAAGTAAATACACAAAAAATCTTGGCTGATAAATTTAGAAATTAATGAAAACCCTGAAGTGTTTCTAAAGACTAGATAAAGAACCCCAGATTTAGAAGGAGGAGCTCCTTAGGCTTTTGTGGATAGAGGCATATGGGCAGAGTACAAAACTTTCTCCAGTTTCTACAAGATTTTGACATTCAGCAGAATAATTGTGAACCAGGTTCTCAGCTGACTTGCTAGGGTTGGCAGAGCTAGAGCTATTTAGGAAGTGCTAGTGTTTGAGCGTGTCTCAGAGTCTCCTGAAGGCCTCTAAAAGGCCCTTAGAAAAATTGCTTTAGCTTCTAGTTTTAGAGCTGTCTTCTACAAATGGACAAACTCTATGCTTGGTCAATCTCAGTGAGAGGGAAGGATCCATAGCTCATGCAGGAAAACGGTGCTTTATTTTGTTTTTGGATTATAATAGGAGCAGTTCATCACGAGTAGACTGATTTTTATTTTATTTTATTCTAGTCTAGACTAGCATGAGTAACATGATTCTATGTTCTCATTTTCCCAATTTCCTCTTGTGCTGGATTAAATATAATCTTGAAACCACCTCTGCTCTAGTTGTCTTTAGTTCTTGGAAAATTTTCTTTCTCTTGTTTCAAAAGCAGACCAGCAATTGCAAAAGGTGGAGTGCTGTGACCGAGTGAATTGAAAGACCTGTCTCAGTGATTATGTTTATAAACTCTTCTTATGTACTGAGCTAGGTATTTTTAGAGATGATTTAAAGAACTGTAAAACAGAAGTCGAATCCAAACAAGAAGAGATATGTGCAAGTAAAAAATAAAAATACAAGGCAAGGCAGAACTGAGAAATGGCAAATGAACAGTAGAATCGTTGATGCTGAAGTGACAAGTGGGTGTTTCCTGGCTCCTGGATTCTGCTTTGGGGTTCCTCTAATGTCACGTGACCCAACTGAACCAGGGAGCCTCTAGGACAAGCTAAACAAACCCACCTTTACTAATTCCTATTCTTGTGAGTTAAAGAGGCAGGGTATGGAGTTCTGCCATTTCTGAGTGGCCAATTGTGTGGACCATTCAGGGACCCACATATCTTGGGATCAACCAACAGATATTTTTGGGAATAAGTGCTCCCCTTCACATTTTCTAAATCCATCTTCTTAATTTTTCTCCTCAAATGAATCCAGTTAATTTTTACAGGAGTTTAAAAAGTAGAAACATTCCAACTTACCATACAAAGGGAAAACTTCATGGATGCCGAAATAGAGAGAGCACCAGTAATAATGAACTGTAGAAATAACAAATTTATCTGTGAGATGATGGGTTCTTTGTTTCTGGGAACTTCTCTTTATGGGAAAGGTTGGTCTGTTTATAGTCATCAAGTTTCCCTCTTAAAATAATTCCGCTCCTACTCAGTTTTCCGGAGTAACTCTCAGAGATTATGTACTTTTCCGTTTTCTTTTCCTCTTTAGTTTCTTGCTTATAAAGAACTCATTCTGTTATAAGCGTTCCTTATTCTGATGACTTCTGAACTCACTGGTCAATCTCTTCTTGCGATCAATTGCATATTTTGTAATCATATTCCCATAGTCACCTCCTTTGACTACTCTCTACCCAACACATACATTTCCATCTAAAACGTAGGCGGGAGCTAAAGCACTGGATTGCTCAGAACTCGATCAGAGTAAACTTTAGGGTATGAGTTTAAGCAGCAAGTGAAAAAATGGAGAACAAAATTTCTCTCTTATTTAAACCCAATGAGAGCTGTTATGTCTCAGTTCTCCCACTGAGCAGATGCAGGACTTACCATAAAAATAAGTGCACATTGACTGGGAATAAATAGATTTATAAACTGAGGAGAGTGGTTCTAGCAGTCTACTCACAGAGAGGCCGCCCCAGAATGGATATCCGCTAATGAAAGTTACAGAAGCAAAACCCAAAACAGATGCATAAATGACGTTCATTAAACCCAAAATAATTCCGAAACCAATGTGTGTCAGTCCAACCACGATCTGGATCGCCTGCAAAAAGAAAGGGGGTGTTTTAGATTTGCTTCTCATGTGTAGGCACCCCTGAAACATGGCTGTCATCACGGCTGCCTACTTATTGTCAACGCTGCCAAGACTCACGGCTGTCATTCAGGCATGCCTCCCCCACAGCATGCGGGCCAATAGGATTTGGACACACACACACACACACACACACACACACACACACACAAGAGCCAAGGCCTCAGCTTGGTAAAGCCCTTGTTTGCGGTATCCGGGGTGGCTTGCAGGGGTAGCCCACAGAGAGTTCTTCAGAAAGTGCTCTGCTTAGGCCTGAATGAGCATCTGTTGAGAGCCTCTAAAAGAGTCTTGGAAGAAAATGCTATAACTGTGATGGCTGTCTTTTTCAAATGGACCAAGTCTCTGCTTGAGTAATCCCAGGCGTGGGGAAAAGCAGAACAGAAAGCAAACAAACAAACAAACAAACAAAAACCCACAATAATTTTTGGGGCATTAACTATATGCTTGATAATTAATATTCTAAACACTTTACATTTACTGTTTCAGGTAATCCTCCCACCAACTGGATGGAGACAGAGAGACATAAAGAAATTAGGTATCTGTCTTTGTTTGTTCAAACTGCTGTAACAAAATACTGCAGACTGGGTGGCTTATCAGCAATAGAAATTTATTGCCTGCAGTTCGGGAGACTGGAAAGTCCAAGTTCAAGGTGCCAGCACGGTCACAGTCTGGTGAGGGCTATCTTACGGGTTCATGGCCGGCACTGCCTCACTGTGTCCTCACAAGGCGGAAAGTCTGGAGGCCTCTCGGGAGCCTCTTTTATGACAGCAATAATCCCATTTACGAGGGTTCCATCCTCATGACCTAAGTACCTCCCTCACGACCCACCTCCAAATATCATTTTTGGGAACAAGGATTTCACCATATAGGCTTTGGGGGGGGGGGGGGGAAGAGACACAAACATTCAGAACATTCAGACAATAACGAAGTCCAAGGTCATACCGTTACTGAGTGGCAGAACCGGCGTTTAATGCAGCAAATTGACTGCAGAGCCCACGTCTTAACTATTCAGCGTGGCCCCGCCCCTCAGGCTCAGCTCCGCCTCTTCCGCCGCATCTCGCTGCTTGTACCACACAGTGTAAGCTTTTTCCTTTCTAAATTTCTGTCCTGTCTTATGGTATAAATCACACACCTTATTACTTGGCTTTGCGCTCATCTATGTTTTCTTTTCGCTTGCAGGTATGCAAACCTTTTCTTATTGGCCAAGACATATGTTCTCAAAGACTGGGGAGTCATCTCTAAAGGAATCCCCTCGTGCACCTTCCTTCATCCTGGATAAACAGATTGTGAGAAATAACTGTCGCTAGATGGGACCTTCCTAAATAATGCGAGGAACTTTTTTTTTGTTGTTTTGTTTTACTGACAAAGTTCTTCAAGAGGCTACTAAAAGCTACGAGGCTTCTCTCCTGAAAAACTATTCATACACATCCATACATACACGTGCCACACTTTTGCATGAAGCTGCAGAGGTGTCATGGTCCTCTTTTAGCCAATCGTGGATCTCAGCATTAGGTATTATATTTGGTTTCCACAGTGTCTTCTCTAGAGCAGCAATTCAATCACCTGGCTGCAAATTTCCCATCCTCATCCTTGGGGTCATTTGAGGAAGAGCAGTAAGATCTTAGCCTAATGTTGGCCTCCTTTTCTCCTGGTATGGCCCTGGCTATACCACTTACTGACCAAAATTGCCTATAGGCCAGACTGAGTAATTTGGTCATTTCATTCCCTTTGGGTTTTGGGCCACAGACCTAACTTGAAGTTCTGAGCCAGTTGAGGAAGATACTCCACATCCTCCCCCCTGAAGCCCTTGCACTGTTGTGGTGACTGGAGGCTGAAATTGCACAGAGGTACAGTCTTCAGGGAGAGGAAGTCCCTGCTGCCAACTGGAACTATTAAAAAACAAAATGGCACCTATCTCTTTAAAGTTCTTTTATTGTGCACCCCTTTAGTGCCGGGCAGACTGTTCCAATGGCACTCCATTCCGCTCGGAGGGAAAGTCCAAGCCTTCTTTCCTCCAGGCCTCCCAGGGTCTGGCCCCCACCACTGCTCTGCCCTCTACCTGCCCACTCCCTCCCTTCCTCATTCCATTCTACTGTATTGGCTTCCTCCCTGTGCTCCAGACACAACACACGCCATTATCTCTAAAGACCTTTCCAACTTTACCTGGAAGCTCTTGCTTTGATATCTTCATGGTTAGCCCTTCACTTCATGGCTCTGCTCAAATGTCCTCTTCTAAGAAAAGCCTGCTCTGACCAACTTGAAATTTCTAGCCCCCTACTGCCTGGTACCTCTTATCCTTTTATCCTCTATATATCATTTACCACCTTTTAACACATTTTGTACTTTAATGTGTGTAGTCTGATTTCTCTCACTAGGCTCTAAGCTCCATGTGGGCAGAGATTGGGCCTGTTTTATTCTCTGCAATATTCCCAACACCTGTGTGGGGTGCACATGGGTCCTACTGCGTTTCTCTGAAAATAAGACCAGGTCTTATATTAATTTTTGCTCCAAAAGATGCATTAGGGCTTATAGGTAGGGGATGTCATCCTGAAAAATCAGGACTTATTTTCCGGTTAGGTCTTATTTTGGGGGAAACACGGTCTGTGCTCTATGGGGATTTTCCATATCCGGCGGGAGAGGATGTGAGGGGCCACCTCCATAGATCTGCCTGCTGGAGGAAGACCAATGCTCATTTTTACTTCCCTAAAATGTTAAAACTTGAAATAGTAGTAAGATGGCCAGAAGAGTTTCTGGCACACAATGGACACTCATTATAATTTACTGAATGCTCTAGCAGAGAAGTTAGAACTGCACAGAGGGAGAGACAACACAGTGGGGTGAAATTGTGTTAGTGGCATGAAGGAAGTACCTGGAAAGCACAGCCAAGGGGCTAACGACTTTGCCCAGGCGAGTGGAATCTTTATTTACAAGCAGGGCGTGCTTTACAACACCTCCAGAAACAAGATTATGAATGTTCAAAGTGCCCTTTGTAGAAGTAATGTGGCAATTATGTCATGACACTTCCATGGTCACTAGATGAGAGGCCCAGCAGATGGAATGATCCCTAATCTTTCACACCCAGTTTTTCCCAGACTGCCCATTTGTAGTTCCTTTTGTTTTTAAGGCAGCCATCAATGTTCATGTTCATGTGCATTCACTTACACACAAACACCAGGCTTGAAACTAATCCAGAGACAGAACTGAAGGTGCCCCAAATGTCCTTTGTAGATGTGAAATCGAGGTAGAAGTTAGTGGTGTTCCCGTTACGAGTATGTCGATGTTACTGAATTGTCTTGCTAGGAAAAATTCTTTGTCACCTGTTAGATTCTTGTTTGAATCTAAAATAAAATGAAGTCAGGATAAAGTCTATATGCAGATGAATTATTTCTACCTAAAAGGCATATAGTTTCCAGGGTAAAGTTCAGAATTTTATAGTGATTGGATATATGTCATGAGATCATAAACTTCTCCCCAACTATAACTGTACAACCTTGCAAATGCAAAATTAAAATTCTAGTAGTAAGTAGACTTACCCCTAGTATTTTTGCTTCTTCTGTAAAGGTTGTGGTTGCTGTTCCTATAGTTGGAGTTATAATTTGTACATTTCCTTGACCCTGCTGACTGTTCGCGAAGATTCCTGGAGAAGTGATGATGTGAGGCTGGCCACTCTGAGCTTGGTTTCCTAGGCTGATGAAACTTGGAAATGGTTGAGGCCCAGAGGCCAGAGAGTTGCTTGGTAGGTAAGGATTATGTGTGGCTTCGTGCGGTCTAGGGTGGGTTGTCGGCTTGGCTGGCATCATTATGTCCTAAGTATTATATAATATAACAAAATGATACATTTATCCAGAAAAGAAACATCTGATTACAAAGGATACTTTTTAAAAGTGGAAACAAATTTTAATCCACAGAAGGTTATTTTAAACAAGGAAAAATGAAGGATTGCATAGCTGTAATTCTTGGAGTGATTCCCTATAGTTCTCAAATAACATTTGAAATCAGGAGGTTTTATATCCTGTGTATCTGGTTTCTGTGGCCATTTAGTGCTAAAGATTTTCCAGTCTGCTACTTCACTAACTCTGGGGCCTGGAGCGACTTTCTTTTTTTCTTTTTTTCCCCTTCTTCCACCTCCTCCTCTTCTACCTCCCCCCACCCCACTCCAGTTCAAGCCATTGTTTCTCAGTCCATTTGTGTAGGACACAGCTCCCTGGTCCATGCTGGTATTATGAGCCTTGTGCTCCTGGTCTTATTTTACTATAAGACCCGGTCTTATATAATATAATATAATATAATATAATATAATATAATATAATATAATATAATATGTATAATACCGGGTCTTATATTAATTTTTGCTCCAAAAGAGGCATTAGAGCTGATTGTCTGACTAGGTCTTATTTTCAGGGAAACACGGTAGCTGTCATTGTATTACTAGAGCCCAAAGTCTTCCATTCTGGTTTAAGCAGTGGATGTGGCCATATATATAAAGTTTATAATAGAAATTGAACTTCAAAAAATCAGTGCCAAGGTCAAGGAGAGAGGAGATGGGTGCTCAGGGTACAATAATTGTCTTATGTTTTTTTAAAAAAGTATTAAAACAAATTATTTCTGCATGTATGTAATCTCATTACCTCCTTTCTTTGCTATCGATCATTGTAATTTTTTTGTCTCATTCAGAAATTTGATAAAAAAAGAAAGCGCAAGGCTTTTTATTATCAACATTTTTAATTTTCATATTTGCTATTTAATATCTGGACTAAGACCTATGAGTTCCATATAGAACCCATATTATTAATAGCTTTCTAGTGATTATGCTAATCCCAGATGCATTTTTACTGGGTCAGGTTCTGATTTCATAAAAAAGGACTAAATTGCTAAGCTAGTCTCAGTCCTTTTACACTTAATGTGTAAGCAGCTTTACTGGTTACATCTAGTTGTCCCCCATTATCCCTCGTTTCACTTTCCATGGTTTCAGTTTTCTGTGGTCAGCTGTGGTCGGAACATATTAAATGGAAAACTCCAGAAATAAACAATTCTTAAGTTTTAAATTTCATGCCATTCTGCGTAGTGTGATGAAATCGCACACCGTCCCACTGCATCCTTCCCAGGACGTGACTCATCCGTTTGTTCAGCATATCCACACTCTATATGCTACCTTCCTCTTACTCACTCAGTAACCAGCCATCTTGGTTGTCAGATCGCATTCACATAACTTTTATTACAGCATATTATTACAATTGTTCTATTTTATTATTACTTATTGTTGTTCATCTCTTACTGTGATTTATAAGTTAAACTTTACCATAGGTATGTATGTAAATGAAAAACAACAACAGTCTATATAAGTTTTGGTACTGTGGTTTCAGGCATCCACCAAGGAATTTCCCTGTGGATAAAGGGGGACTACTGTAGTTTGGTACAAAGGAAGGGAAAAATGCTTGGGGGAACAACTAAGCGATTATCCAGTTGAAATGAAAATAATCCTGTAAATGATAGAAGAAAAGGGAAACCAATGACTAGACTCTTCATAGATTCTACCTATTGGCTTAGAGCAATTTTTCTTGATTGTTGGTAAAATGTTTATTATCAGTTGTCTTTTGTTCTAAATATTAGAGCAACTACAGTTATTTTTAAGCACAAGAAACACATCAGAAAATATAGGGTCTGATGAAATCAAAAGTACAGGACTGCAGGACTATAGAATAAGAGGAAATCTCCCAATTTGCTTTGATTAGGTCATTTCAAATAAAAATTGGAAAAATATTACTTTTTTTCTAGTTTCTTTCTGCCTCACTTTTACATTAATTTCACTTTTAACATTACAAGGCAAAGATGACTACTGTCTTTGAGAAGACATATAGTAGTGAAACATAGTCTTAAATCATTTCCACAGTATTTCCCAGTACATCCACACATAAAAATACTGATCTAGTGAAAATGAGTGATCTTTCCCACTTATTTTTCTGTTTTTGCCATAAAATCACCTTAATTAAAATGTATTTCGAAACCAAGGACAAACAGTATTTCTACTGAGCTATGTAGTAGCCGCATTATCATCAAAAGCTCACAATGGGACATTGCTTCCTCCTTGATTAATATTCATTGAATGGCATTTGAACCTCCTATGTCACCTTTCTTAGCATTAGCTTTTGATATTTTTTCTTGAACTATCTTTTACCTGTTTTATAATAACTGACATTCTCTTTCATGTTTCATCCCTCTCATGGTTTTCTTTCCCCTCACTTGTCTACCTGTCTAACATAGAGCCAAGAGTTGGCTTCATCTCTGCAGCTTAGAGAATGGAATGCTGCGAAGAACCCATGGAGATAGACCAACCCATTGTTTATGCCCATTAATTTGGATGAAAAGTTAGGTAAAAATGTTTTAATGGACTTACTCTTTCCTTTGGCTCCTCTCTGCTTTCCCTCTTCCTCTTCTCCAAGTTCTGTGCTGGTCTGAGGTAGTTATCTGGACATTGTAAGTACTTTTTACTTCCTTGCTTCAAATGAACCTGTCTCCTTTGTTTATTTAATTCCAAAGTCCATTTGCCATTGACTCTCTAATACCCCAAGTGGTTACACAGGCCCATCTGTAAATTTTGGAATATACTGTGTTTTCACACCTTCTTTTCCTTTGTACTAACCCTTCTGACATCCCTAAACACTGAAGTGCTCATTTTCTCCTGCCCCTTTACTCTTTCTGATACTTGTTAGTGCAATATCACTTGGCACTTTAATACCTTTTAAATTAGATAAACAAAATTGGAAAATGTAGACAATAAAAAAAAGAAAGAAGTGAAAGGGAAAAAAGCATTCATAATCCCACCACACACACAGTCAATGATAATATTTTCATTTATATTTTTAAACTTTTGTATATAAATATGTATTTTACATAGAGACATATGATTTTGTAAAATCATCAAATTAGGATCATATTGTTACATATTTTGCAACCTGCTTTTATAACTTATAAACATCTTTTCATGTCAATAAACATATTTATTGTATATCTTAATAGTGGCATACTATTCCATTTTTTGGTTGGCTCCTATTACATTCTAATTATTTATTTTTGGTCCTGTCTCATAGATACAAAATGAGTGCTTTGAGAGCAGAGATCCTTAAGGCAATATCTGCCCTCACCCCCAGCCCTGTGTAGAGAGTACACAGTGTCCGCTATGTTGTAAGACTCATTATTTGTATGTTGAATGAGTTAGTGGAGTGAATACAGATTCCTCTTCCATGTCTGTGGTTTCTTTTTTTCTTATGTATTATTGTAGACTTTCTCTTGTGGTTTTCTATTTTCATGTACTCATCTAAAATGGAAAAAAAAAAGATACTGAAAATTAATTAATGCTATGAACTTAAGAAAGTTACAATTTCAGGCCATGACATTACTCAAAGGCTGAAGGTAATTAAAGGAACAAGAAATCATGGTGATTAACTGGCAAGGTATCACATGCTATCCAGACAGGACAAAGAGAAAGGCGAAAAGGAATGGTGTTTTGAACGCTTACCGTGTTTCCCTGAAAATAAGACCTAGCGGGACCATCAGCTCTAATGCATCTTTTGGAGCAAAAATTCATATAAGACCCGGTCTTATTTTATTATAAGACCGGGTCTTATATAATATAATATAACATAAGACCAGGTCTTGTATTAAGTTTTGCTCCAGAGACACATTAGAGCTGATGGTTCTGCTAGGTCTTATTTTTGGGGAAACAGGGTAGAATGCCCTCCCTTCTCCCGGGGGCCTCCCAGATCCCCTCCATGCAGTAAATCTTACTTAATAAGACACCTGCACTGTTCTCTCTCCTTCCTAGTCTCATAACTGTGTGGTGTATGCCATTGGTGATGTGATTCTTCCATGTATTATTTTGAGCTTTATTTCTTCAGCCACCCTCTAATTTCCAAGAAGGCAAGAGATACAGCATCACTTCTTTTTTTTAATTTTATTAAATTTAGTGGGGTGACATTGGTTAATAAGATTATGTAAGTTTCAGTGTACAGTTCTATAATACATCATCTGTATATCACATTGTGTGTTCATCACCCAAAGTCAAGCTTTCTTCCGTCACCATATATTTGACCCCCTTTATCCTCTCCTACCTCCTGCCACCCCTTCATCATTTCATAACCTCTTTTGTATCAGTAATTTAGGAACATGCTTGTAAAACTGAATTAACCATTAAATAAATGTGACTAATGTTACTAGTTAAATATTAATTTTTGAAATTAAATGCTTAACTTCAGTTTTATAAGGAAATAGAAAACTTCTCTCTTAAATAAACAAGGAGATTATAATTCAGAGTTCTGAGTTCCGAAACAAGAATTACCAGGATCTATAAGGGCTCTAAAAAATGTGTTCCCTATCTTTAGTGATCTTATCAACTAGCTTTATGTCCAGCATTACAGCTCCTTGTTTATAAAGCAGGCTCCATTCTGACGCTAGAGGTACAGAGAGCCAGATACAAGTCTCTGGGATGGGACGCGGTGAGAGATAGGTGACCCAGGAGGGAAGGGCTCAGTACAGAAACCAAGGCCCTGTCATGTAAATTGAGTCAGAATAAAGACAGGAGGAGGAGAGCCAGAGTGCCTCCTAAGTCTCTTAGAAAGTCTATGGAAATAAAACAAATTCTAAACCTCAATCACTGGTGATCAAAGGATGGTAGTATTTTCGCTATCAGGTTAGAATTGGTTTAGAAATAATATCATGTGCCATTTGTTGGACATTATATAGCTTTATAGTAATCTCCTTTATTTAAGTCTTAAAACAGTCCTGCAATAGATTTAATTGCCACCGTACACAGGGAGTACTCAGTTACTGAGTAAGTCTGATTGAGATCATACAGTTAGGAAGTGGCAGAGCGTCTGAATTGAAACCCGTACTGAAGTGGGGTACCTGCAGGAAAGTGGCTCTGACTGAGTCTGTAGGTCAAGACGAGCCAGCTAGGCAGTGGAGTCAGACAGAGGCAGAGCGCACTCGTGGGTGGATACGTGGGGCTTCCACCGGGTGGCTTTTTACAAGGCTTGGAAACTGTGTGGTGTCTGAGCTTGAGTAGCGGCCTCTGGTGGCAAGTGTGGTGCAGAGACGCACCTGTGACAGGATGGTAACAGATTTCACCAGCAGGCGTCCTTCACGGTTAATCTTTGCCTTTAATTTGTGTGTGTGTGTGTGTGTGTGTGTGAATGTTTTGGGCAGTTACATTTTCACTCTTTCTCTGAAATATCAGGAAGTTACCTTGGAATCTTGGAGAGGCAAGAAAATGTTATCTTTCTGCTTCTCCCCTGACACTGCAACCCTAGGAAGTGACAAATGGTTGGGAATCTTATAGCAGTGCTTGTACAGTATATATTGGGGTCAAGTATCTTGAACCTCAAGAAAGTATTTGTCTACTGAAGACCTTGAATTCTGTTAATTAAGGATTAATTGGTTTTGTGACTCAAGTTAGCACTAGAAAAGTACAAAAGAACAGAACACATTTTAAGATTCACTCACTATTTACTGAGGGCCAGCTCTGTGCCAGCCACCACCCTAGGCTCTGATGAGTGAACACGATAGAAAGTGCTTCTCACATCCCTCGCTTCTGTGTCCTGCAGTGCTCTTTTCCCTACTATTCTTTGGGAAAGCTTCAACTGATCAGGCAAGCCAAGTTTCCTAAGATAAGATCCTGTCATCAGAGCCCTTCAAGTTCATAGATGCACAAAAGATCTGGCATTAGTTTAGGGAGTAAGGGTAAAGGTTAGAGACATTGTTAGATATTTAAATTCTGTTCATGGCAGGGTGGGGGATGTTTCCAAAATATTAATACCTTTAATTTCACCAATGGGAACCTATTCTAATATGCTTATGCTATGTAAAAAGCCACTCATTTGAAAAAAGTTCTGACATTTATTCTAATAAGCAAAGGGTCTGATGTAGATCAGTACCACTAATTGCCCCTGGAGAATAGGTTTTATAATTAGAATGCCAGCTAACCCTCACCATTCCTGGTGTAAGTGGTAGCTGCATTGGTTTCTAGCTTAATGCAACCAAAAAGTAACCAATATTACACTGTCTACATTGAATATGTATTTGAACTACAGATATTATAATGCTAGGCCTTACCCACAGATATGCACATTGAATGGGGTCCAGAATTCTACATTTTTAACAATCATACCTAGTTGAAGGTAGGCCTCCTGCTATATTTTCAGAAGTCACTGTATTATTGGAGCGACCTGCCCAACACAAGCCGTGGGAAGGCGAGGGAGGAGGCACAGGGTTAAACTATAATAAAGAGACAAAGACTCAATACAGTTAAATCACAGAGGACCAAGGGACTCGCAGCCTCAAGAGACTGGAGCCCCGAATCGGGTCGACTGGCGATATTTATTGATTACAAACAAAGAACATCACATGATTTAAGGCAGGGTCTGTGAAACTCGTACACCACCTGAGAAAAATAATTTCAAAACCCAGTAATTTATCACAAGACAGCCAAAGCATAACGTCCCAAGATGACTAAGGTGCGGTATGCACCTCCCTGGGGGAGAGAGTCTCTCGTGGTGAAACAATGCCATGAGCTGAGCAGGAAAGAGCTTGATCTTACTGCTCGAATGGTCCTCTCTCACAATTAGGTGAGAGGGAGCAGGAAGACTCAGCAGCAGCTTTTCTCAAGCAGGGGGAAATGGAGGCAGGGCTCCTTCCCATAAGTTGTATGGCAGCTCATCAGGGCTCTCAACGGAGTCCTGTCTGGCTTGAGTTGTCCCTCCCATGAGGAATTTTACTCGCTGCAGACCCTTCTTTTGAAGACCAGGCAGAGAGACACAAGGTGTAACAAACTCAGTCCCAGAGAAGCACAGACCCACAAATCCTCCTTTCCTTAGGGAAAGGTATGGGGGGACGAACGGCTAGGCTGTTGTGTGACCACAGATTATTCTGGTAGAAGAAACACAGGAGGCTAGAAAACACTATAGTGGTAGGTAGACAAACTGTATACCCATTCAGTGGAATGCTACTCAACAATAAATAGTAAGAAACCAGTGACACATGTAACAACTCGTGGATTTCAAGGGTACTATGTTGAGTGAAAAAAGCCAATCTCAGAAGGTTACATACTATATGATTCTATCTATAGAATATTCTTAAAATGACAACATAAATGATGGTGAACAGATCAGCAGTTAGTTGCCAAGGGTTAGGGATGGGGGAGTGACTACACAGAGATAACATGAAGGTGATTCTCTGTGATTATGGAAGAGTTCAATATTCTCAAGGGAGTGTTTTGGGGATGGTGGAACTGTTCTGAATTCTGACTGTGGTGACCATTACATGAATCTATACATGTGACAAACTATACACTCAAAAAATAGTGTATGTGAAAACTGGTGAAATGCAAATACATTCTAAGGCTTAGTTAATAGTATTATATAATTTTCAATTTCCTGGCTTTGGTAATTGTACTATGATTACATAAGATACGAACATGGGGGAAGCTGGGAGAAGGGCACCCACATGCTTCTTTACTATTATTATTTTGTACTAATATTTTAGTAACGTCTATGTGAATCTAAAATTATTTCAAAATAAAAAGTAAAAACAAAACAAAACAAAAATAACAAAAACAAACTTAGGTAGATGTGAGGTTGTAAATATAGGGATTAAAGATGCTGTTTGAAAAGAGAAAGGGAAGCGGCAGAATCCACAGAGAATAATAACACAGTGGAATCTAATGCTGATTAGATTAACACCTGGGTTCAGATTCCTGCTCTCCCTCTTGCTAGTTGTGACCTTGGGCAAATTAGTTAACATCTCTGTGCTTTAGTCAACTCATCTTTGAAATTGGGAAATTGCAGTATCTATGCCAAAGGGTTATTGTGAGAGTGAAATAAAATATGTATGTAAAACAACTAAAAAGCATTAATGTTTGATACATAGGAAAGATTCAAAACACTTTCCTTATTTGCTTAGAGATGTGTGGGAAGAACGGTGAGACTTGAGTGAAAGTGGCTGTGGGAATAAGGGCACGTGCAGGATGGCAGAGTGACAGAACCGTCATGGAAAGACTAGGTAAGGGGTGCTGGTTAGGGCGGGAGGGTCATCTGGTGTACAGAACACACAAATGGGGCTCGCCTGTTGGCTTGCGGGGACAGGACATTTGGAAGATATAGATAAGAAGATTAACTACAGATAGTGAATTTGAACTACCTCTCCCCTCACAGAAAATTTGAGCCAAGAGAATAAAAACGTGAAGTGTTTGGGACAGATTTCTGAAATATTTAAAGGCACGTGAAGTTGTGTAGGAGATGAAGACGTGTTTCCTTTGTTCTAACCTGGGTGCCTTGAGAAGTCAGCTGCTGATAGAAATTGTGCTGGAGATGATTTTACTAGGTTCTTAAAAAATAAAGTCTAACATAATTATTCAAAAAGTATTGATTGAACAGGAACTGGAGATGCTGAGGTGAGTAAAAAATGGTTTTTACCTTCAAGAAGCTCATCTCCTAATGAGAGAGTCAGACCCAAGGAAATACATTTATTAAAAATCCAGGCAGTCCTTGATAAGAATTTGAAGTGCTTGGTAGGGAAAGGCCTCACAGAAGATCCATCCTTAAACTAGCCTTTGAGTAGGACTTCTGAGATGAGAAGGTTTGTGAGATCTCTGGGGCAGAAGCAGCCTTTGATTTAAAAGTAAGAGCGTGAGAATTTAATTTTGGCCAATACTGTGAGCCGTTAGTGGCCTCGCCATACATGTTCATTGACTTTCCCCCAGGCCTGGGCCCCACCTATTCTAAAGGATGAGCACCCTGGTCATGTTTAGGGGTTTCCTTTGTTAGTCTCCCTGAGGTTGTGAATGGGAGAAATGGACTCCCCCACTTGCATGTTAGGAAACGGGCGGGGGAGTGGGAAACAGGACTTTCCCAGTTCCTGTCTCCACCGCTATCAGTGCATATCTTATTCACTTTCTCCTCCCCTGACAAGTGATTGCTTTCTGGGGCAAGAGGGGAAGGAGTAGGGTGTGGGCCTAATCTCCTGGGGGCCCTGAATTTTCTCCTTCCTGATCCCTCTCTCGTTTTACAGAATACCCCCAAACACACCTTAGTTTTTGCATTATTAATGAAAAGTTCTTTTGCTGGGTGCAGCCTGTCATAAAGTGTTCATGTTTTTCAGAAAAGCAAAGCAAAAGAGCTTCTGTAGACAATGATTTTGCCAAGTGTTGGAAGGTAGAATATTTCAGAGAGAAGGGCCATCATTTAAGTGTAAAAATACAGAGAGCTAAACAAAGAAGCCACCTCTTAGAATTTTTCTATTGCAGACCCCTGCCATCTATCCGTCTAAGAGTGAATATCTAAACCTAAATGACTTTATTATTTTTAAAAATTCTCTGCCCAAACTTCTATCAAGAGCCGGTCATATATCTAAATATTTCATTGAATCTGTCATATCATTATTTTTAAGATGCACCATTATTTATAGAACACCAAGAAAGAAAAATATTGCCACTGAACTTATGGCACCATGAGATTGCAAAAATGTTGTCATGTGAAAAATCTGTGAATTATGCAATTGATGTTAAACGGCATATCGTTTAATGAAGAGCAAGATTTTCCTTTTTAGTCTCAAGAGACACACTAGGAGAAAGGATGAGGAGTTTGTGGTTAGGCTGAAGTTTGAATGCCAGCTCCCTTCTTACTAGCTGTGTGACCTTGGGAAGCAATGTTCTTTAAGCTCCGTTTCTTTATCTGTAAAACGCAGTTGCACCCATCTCAACTGTGTTGAGGTGAGGAATAACTAACTTGCTGGATAAAATGCTTCCCCCTAACGCCTGTCCCATGATATGTATTTAACAAAAGGCAGTTTCTCTTCCCCTTATTTATATCAGTGTATTTCTTGTCTTTATTTAAATCAGTTTCCTCTTCCCGTGCTCTCATGTGTGGGCGTGGTTCTACCCCCGAGGTGCCTTATGGAGGGAGTCTCAGCCACAACAGAGCACTGCTCTTTCTTGCCCTCGCTGTTTCCTCGCTCTTTGCTCCTGTCCCTGTCCTGCTGGTTGAAATGGCGTCTTCAGGGATTCATCTCCTGGATTGCTTTGCACCCTGACATAAGCAGGGCGGGGTCATCTGCCTCTGGATGTCTCACCCATCCTTGGTTTTACTTCCTTTTGTTAAGAAGACGACCTTTTTGCTTCCATCTTAACCCCTGATGGCCTGTAAAGTCTCTTGTGGGCCACCGCTTTGCCCACTGCAGAGCCCAAAAGAGCAACTCTCATTTCTCCTATTACGGAAAGTAGCCTGGCTGAGCAAGTTTCTTCCTCGCATCCAGTGTCTTCCTCGTAGATAATGTTATAGAATGTTGTTAAATATTGCCTCTTCATTTTCTCTTTTGTTCCCTCTGATAATATTCTAATCATGTCCTCTTAACTCATTATCTCTTCTCTGTCACTGACTCTACTCTCTTTATTAAATGATCTCTTCAAAGGGATTCACTTTATTTTATTTCTTCAGAAATTACGTTACCTACCTTCTTTAAAGGTGCCCCTCTAAAAAAAAAAAAAGAAAAAGAAAAAGAAAAAGCAAATATAGAAAGGAAGGAAGGCAACTTTTTTCCACACTGTTTGGGTTTTGTGGTTTGGTATGTGTTACATTTCCATTATGTTTTGACTACTTGATATTATTAATTTAGTAAAAGCATAAACAAAAGTAAAATCACATTTTAGTGGGCAGAAAATAAAAGAAATTCAATTAATATATTAGAGTGCTATTTCGTTTCACTAACAAGAAATTATTGAGATTACATATAATTTTCTGCTTAATTTAACAAGGAGGGTGTGTAAGACTGAGTGATAATCTATTTAAATTATTCTAAATTTAGTGCGCACCATGTGCCTGATGTTTGGAGGGGACTGTATATCTTAACTACAAACTACATAGAAACAATTGTCACACATGAAAACAAAATATTGAAATCCCTTTGATTCAATATTTCACTGACTTCTAATGTAAACTTGTCCAATAAAAGGGTAAAAGAAAAATAAAACCAAGTGAATGCTCATATTTTAATAGATAAATGAAAAGACAGATCTGTAGATAGCTAGGTAGATATATAGTCAGACTCAATTTTATTGTTCAGCAGGGTAAATGGGTAAAATAATTTTGGCATTTCTAGTGATAGACTATTATGCAACCACTAAAATGGGAATCTAGAAAGATAAAAAATACATACATGAAACCCAAGAAGTGTTATGTAGAGAAAACAATATGTCTATGGATTAATATAAAAACAAATAACCATAAACAGAACTGATTTTTCAACCATCATCATTCAATAAATATTGGTTGAGGACCTACCATGTGACACATATTGTTTTAGGTGCTGGATTTTTAGTGGTAAACATGATAGACAAGTCCCAGCTCTCAGGAACTTGTATTCTAGGAAAGAGAGAGAGAGAGGATAGAAACATCAGATTGTGATGTGCAGGTGCAGGTGCCAGGCAGAGAATTAAGATGAAGTGGGAGGGGGTGTCTAGAGAACAGGTGAAATTGGGTGGGCAGAAAAGGCCTGTTTGAAGAAGTTTTGTGTTGTTTTTTTTCTTGTCACTTCCTCAAAATTCTTGAAATATTATCTTTACAATACAAAAGTATATTTCCAAAGGTATTTAAAGTGATCACTAGTTACTAAATTACTTTATCTTAATTATTTGGATTTCATAAAAGGAATTTAGAATAGTGGTCCTCAAAGTGATGCACCTTAGAATAACGTGCAAGTTTTTAAAAAAAAATCCTCATGCCCCAACTGAGCACAGAAGAATGGGTAGAATCTCTGAGCTGGCACTCAGGTATCAGGAGTCTTAACTCCCCAAGTGATTCCAATGTGCAGCTTTAGCTGAAAACTAGCAGTTTAAAAAATGTCATTCTTCCTAGCTCTGTCAATGCTAAAATGCCTGCATAAAAACTCAGTTCAGCTGATATCTACTACTCCTTTAGTTCCCCCAGTCAGTGATAACCTTTTCCAAATTTGCCTATCAGAGATTTCCTAATTATATTAATAAAATTTTCCAGAGGACTTAGGAAAGAGAATGTGTTTACAAGGTGTGGCCATTCCACATTGGCAAACAAAAGGTCCATAAATAATACATCTCGGATGCAGCTCAACTTGTTATTTTGACAATCACCTAATTCAAGTTTACATAAAAAAATATGTACATTTCATATAAGTTTTAATAACGTTTCCTACCATCTTGTGACTTGGATTGTTCCTGTCATAAACTTACATTCGCTGCAGCTGTTTCCTGCAAAATGCAAAAGCATAACTTTTACAAGTTTCATTTCCTGTAAAGATAAAAGCACAGAGAATAGTGAATAGATCTCTGGGCAGCTCTTTTACTGCGGAAGCTGATGGAAAAATGGTGTCAGAGTTATTGACACTTGAGAGCTTTCTGTCACTTTAGGACCAGCCCCTTCTCTCTTCCTTGATCTCATCTGGTCCATGGAGCAATGTTGCTCTTGTCATTGATACTGCAGCCCACAAATTTGTTTCTACTGTATTGGCTGTAGTGGTTGTTCCTATCAAAGCTGGGAAAACACTGGTTTGAAGATTAAGGACATTGCACACACAATGATCAGAAAGTTGTTAGAATGTCGATAAGTTGGAAGTGATACAATGAACCCTAGCTTTTAAGTGAACAGAAGTGCAAACTTTGCAGCATCCTCTTGACTACTCACTAGTGACAGCAGATTAATGCATTTGAATGATATAAACTCTACAGAGGCAGGGATTTTTGTCTGTGTTGTTCACTGCTTATATCCTCATTACTTAGAACAATACCAAGCACATGGTAGGTGCTTGATAAATATTTGAATTTCCTAAATGAACACAGCCTTGTACCTTTGTGTGCCTGCAGGTTTTAGACCACCAACCACGCTGGATAATTCCTTGCCCTGCTTCTTACTCAACCCACTGAATCATCTCTCTCCTTCCTTTTATAACTAAACATCCCCAAAGCAGAGTCTGTTCTCACGGCTCAAATGTTTTCATGTCATATTCAATTTTCATTGAATTGCAGTCTGTCTTCTCTTCTTAGTACTTTTCTAAAATTGTTTCCTCTAATGTTGCCAGTGACTCCTAATTGCTGAATCCAATGACCTCTAGTCAATCCTCATTCTTTGGAATTTCTTAACCTCCTCTGCTGCCTCCTTGCCCTTTGAGACACTTGTCCTTCCTTAGCTTCCAAGACAGGCTACTCTCTTAAGTCCCTCTCCTGCTTTCTTAGATGTCCTCAATTTCATCTTCACTAACTCCACTTTCTTTGACAGCTAATGTGGTCATTCCTTACAAAGTGTCACCCTCTTCTGGGAACTTTCATTCATTCCCACGACTATCCATTTCAGGTGAATAGTTTGTGCAGTTCCATTTTCAATCATGTTCTCTCATCTGATTTTCAAACTAGCATTTCCAGATACTTGCAATAATGAATCTTCAATCTACAGTGTAAAATGATAGAACTAGCCCAATCTGAGTTTATGATCCAATTCCCAGGCTTCTCCTTTCTCAGCTTCTGATCTCTCTCCATTAGCACCCCCACCAACTGACACCCTTCCTACCCCACCCCCATTATCCAAACTCAAAGCTGAGAGATGTCTTTGATTTCTTCCTCATTTTCACTCTTTATATATAATAAAGTTCTCCACATCCATTAAGTCCTGTCTATCCCAAAATATCTCTAAAATATGCTCCTTTTTTCCTAGTCTTTAATTTAGGTCTAGTTTCTTACTTACTCTTGCTGTCTCACTTATTTTCTGAACTATTTATTATAGTTACTTCCCTACTCAAACACCTCCAGTGATCCCCTAATGCTTATGGATTAATGTCCAAATGCCGTGACTAAGACCCTGCATAGTGTGGTCCAAACCTTTCTCTACTGTCTTAACTCTGATTACACTCTGATTTAACAATGATACATTACCTGAAATATTCTCTCCTTTTTCTCTTGCTATATAATTTCTACCTATTCTCTGAGATTCAAGTCAAATCCCTCCCATGCTGTGAGATTTTCTTGTGATGCTCTAGCCTTCATTGAGCTCACTCCTATTCTGTAATATTATTGAACAGTTATTTTGTGCTAGGCATTACGGCATTTTACTGTTATTTAGTTCTTCCTGGTTGTCTCATGTCATTGGTTATCTCTTTTAAAATTATTGGAATGTAATTCACACACCATAAAACCTGCCCTTTCACAGAGTTTTTAAATATATTTACATAGTTTTGCAACCATCACCACCATATAATTCCAGAATATTTTCATCACCCCCAAAGGAAACCTGAATTAATTAATAGTCACTCTCCATTCTCCTTCCCACCCCCACCAGCCACTGGCAACCATTAATCTATTTTCTGTTGCTATCATTTGCCTACTATGGGCATTTTATATAAATGGAATCATATACTATATTGTTTCTTGTACTTAACATGATGTTTTCAAGGTTTATCCACATTGTGGCATCAACCAGTTCCTCATTCCTTTTGATGGCAGAATAATCTTTCATTACACGGATATACCACCCTTTCTCTATTCATTTGTTATAGACTTTTGAGTTGTTTCCACTTTTGGGCTATTATGTTGATGCTTCTATGAACATTTGTATTAAAGTTTCTGTGTGATTATATGTTTTTCAGTTCTCTTGGGCATATACCTCGTAGCAGACCACTGGGTCTTATAGTAACTTTGTGTAGCTTTTTGAGGAATCGCCAAACAATTTTTCAAAGCAGCCACCCCATCTTTCATTACCACTAGCAACGTATGAAGGTTCTGCTTTCTCCAAATTCTCACCAACATTCTGTACTTTCTTTTTGATTGTAGCCATCCCCATGAGGGTGAAGTTGTGTCTCACTGTGGTTTGGATTTGCATTTCCCTAGTGACTAATGATGTTGAGCATCTTTTCATGTGCTTAGTGATAACCATTGGTATACTTTCCTTGGAGAAATGCATATTCAGATTTTTTCTGCCAGTTTCATAATTGGCTTATTTGTCTTTCTATTGTTGGGTTGTAAACTTTCTTTATACATTCTGAACACTAGACCCTTATCAGATATATAATTTGCAAATATTTTCTCCCCTTCTGTGGTTTATAGTTTCACTTTCTTTACAGTGTCCTTTGAAGCACAAAAGTTTCTAATTTTGACAATATCCAATTTATTATTTTCTTTGCTGATGCTTTAGGTGTCATACCTAAAACCCCATTGTCTAATCTGAAGTCTCTAAGTTTACACCTATATTTTCTTCTAAGAGTTTTATAGTTTTGGCTCTTACATTTGGGCTTCTGACAGACTTTGAAGCCACATTTTGAATAATGAGAAGAGGAAATACTTACCTTGATCATGGTCTCTGCAGCTTCAAAAGTGATTTGCAAAAAATAAAAAATAAAAACCCCAAATTTGGAAATACCCTAAGTACCCAATTATAGAAGAGTGGTGAATTCTATATTGATTCAATGAAGTGCTAAGTTGCAACTAAAAATAATACTTATGAAAATTATATATTAATAAGGTAAAATATTTATGAAAACTGTGGACAAACTGTCAGAGGGTTAATTGGGGAGAAGGTCATAGATAGGATTTTCATTCTTAACAGTGGACATTAACTGTGTCTCAGATGTTAAGGAATTACTTTAGGTCAGTAAAAACAAATCATTTGAGGTCATAAAAATGAATAAAATAAAACAAAATTCTTAAGGAAACCATGGGTTTGGATCCTCATATATATTACAAAAGTGGAGAAAATAGGCTAGAAATAAGAGCTTGTCTTTTTTGAAGGTTTTCTCATTAGTTTTTTTCCCTTGAGTCTACCATTGCCACGCTCTCTCCCCCTTCCTCTATTCAGGGAAGGAGTGCCTGCCATATATTTCAGTCATGCTCCAGAGTGCGGAGCGTGAGAAATACATTATTAATGACCTCATCCAGCAAAATTTTCCTTGGGAATGTGTGTGTGTAAAAATATACTGACATGAAAAGTCAATGTCCTCACACCTCCTGGTTCACACCCAGATTGGGCTTGTGTGAAATGTGAACTTAAAGCTCTAGGAGCCTTGCGTGGTGTGATGCTACAGGAGAAAGACGCCCGGGGAAATACAATGTGGGAATCACCCATTGCAGACACGGACACAAATACTGTTTGTCTTATTCAAAGCTAATTTTGAGGACTTTCCGTAGACAGAGAAATGTCCTAGCTCCTTTTTTCTAGTCAGGAAATATCTTCCAGCGGTGGCCCCCTCCAAAGTAGAAATATACAGGGAGTGCAAGCTACATTGACTGTTTATCTGCCATAATCTGGAAGCACTCAACATGTAGCAAATGCTCCAAGGTAATTGATAAACTACCGTGACATCTTCCTAGGTTAATATTCTTTCTCTGTAGGGTACTAGTATCTCTGAATATGAACAAGAATCAAGAAGTAGGATAGCTATTGCCTGAGATTTGGCACTGTGGCTGATCAGGTTGTTTTCAAGCATGATCTTCCTTCTTAGATTGTCTATAGTACTCAGTGTCTGCATCATATAACCTGACAGCTAATTACATGTAAGTAGTTTTCAAAGGTGGTGAATGTCTAAGTCTTCTTATTCCCAAGGGAAAAACCTGATTTCTGATTCTTTTGTGTCTCGCTCAACACCTGTTTCATGCTGGTCAGAGAGTAGGTGCTTGATAAAACCCATTGACTTAGCTCTAGCAGGCATTGGATGGGCCATTTGGTTATTTCAAACATTATAGGATTTGAGTAATAAGATCTGGATATGAAACAAGACTCTCAAAATTACTAGCTGTGACCATTGACAAATTACCTTTACTTATTTACAAGTTACTTAGCCTTTTTGAGTCATTTTTTCTTGATCATGGAAGATCAAATGCAATTATTTAATAAAATACTTTGTGAACTGGAAAATATTCTACACATATAAGTGTTGATTATCATTTGAGATTTGGATACTCATGGCATTTTCCTTTCATTCTTTCTTCTCTTTCCTAACGGTTGGTCAACAATGTAACCAAGAACCTAGAGCAGGAGTTAGGGAAACAAGACAGAGACATGTCCATGCATAAGCTGTGCTGTTTGTCTAAAGAAAGGATTGGGTTTGTCCACTTAGAGCTTCCCTGACGGGCTGTGGAGGCTCTAAGAATGTGCCCCAGTGTCACCGCTATAGATAGACAGATAAAATAGGTTCCTTATTGCACCTCATTATAATTATATTTTACTTTCCTTAAAACCATGGTGCAAAGTGACTCCATCAAAAACATAGATGTGGAAGGAATTAGAAATCATCGAGGGATGGCATTGGGCAGTCATTTATCTTTTGCATCAGGTGCAGAGTTTCCCTGTTGAGAAGGGAAGAAATGAAAAGAAACTGCTGCTGCTATTACTACAGCTTATCCAAGGCAAAGGAAATCACATTTTGCCTTTTTATTTTAATGTAAGAAAGCTGCTCCAAACAAGAAATGTTCTGACACAATCTGCTACAATGGCTATATTCTCTGGATGAGAGCGAGGGGGGAGGTGTGGTCCCTCCATGCAAAGACCAAAGAGAGGTGTGGAGGATACATACAGAGTGCTTCAAGAAATGGGGGTAACTATGTCTCTTGGAAGCTATGAACACTAATGCTTAGAAAAGGGAAACGGAAAACAAAAACAGGGTAGTTTAAGGGGCGCTATCATTTTCTATTGGTGAGGATTCCTGATTTGGTGGAGGTTCTGGAAAGTTTATGTCTGGTTCTTCTTCTTCATCTTCTTGGACTGGAATAATTTCAAAGTTTTCTTCATTCTTTGGTTGGGAAGATATTTCAGTCACCTCCACCACTTCCTCTTTCACTTCAATTGCCTGTTCTTTTTTCTCTTCAGCCGATAGGAGAACAACATTCTAGAACACAAAGTTAAACACACTTTTCTAGACCTTTATCATTGGCACATTTCTCAACAGTCTCTATGGTTATTTATCAACTACCTTCTTGATTTTTATGCTATTTAGGTTGTTTCCTATGTGCCTTCAAGTGCCAGCACTGATTTCCCAGGTGCTCAAATCCTTCTCCAATCACTTATCAAGATTCATCCTCCAGGTCAAGAGTGACTTGCCATTTTGCCTGGAATGATCATGCAGCATTTGGCAAAGAACACTGCAATAGCGGAGGACTTGAGATTTTAGTTTTGCTTTGTCTTTATTGGAGAGAACCTTGAGAAAATAATTTTCTCTCTCTAATCCTATTTTTCCTCATCTGCAAAATGAAAGAATTACTGATGATTTCTAAATTCTGTTCTAAATCTGACATTCTATGGTTCTGAAGCCATTGATAATAGATCTATTATGAGGATATTCCTATCTCCCATTGTGGAGCCTCTTTGAACCTATTGTTTAGGAAGAGGGATTGGATGAAAAGCTGGTGGTAGAGGGTAGAAGAGAGGAATACTGAGAAATAAACTGGAAGAACTAGTGGGTTTAACCAGGCTTCACCCTTCAGCCTTCCTACTTTTACACGTTAAGTGTGGAATCAAGTTGGAAGCCTGAATCAAGCAGAACTCAAGGTTAGTAAGAGGGTGCCCATATTATAGAACTATATCACCTGTATAACCAACTAATTTCAAGATGTTTTCCCTCATTACTGGTATTTTCTGCTTTCCAGAAATATGCCAAGGCCATATTTCATGAAGCTCCCAAAGTCACATCAGATCCCATTCTCTATAAATGATCTTTTGTAACACATGGTTTTTCTAGAGGGAGGCTGGGGACACAGTGGCTACCACTTACAGCTTTGGATCTGGAGCATAGTTTCTTCCATTCATTCTCAATAGTGCCAGCTGTCACAAGCTTCTGGAGAAAGGCAAAGATCAGCATCACTGCAAAAATGCTCTGCAAAACAACAGAAAAATGGTGAACATGTAGTCATGGAACATATAAGAATATGGTGGGTGCTCAGTAAATGACTGTTGACTAAAATTAAATGATTAAAAGATAAAATCTTTAGGTGAGTAATGACTAACTGTAAGAACTACTAGTATCTTTCTAACCTTAACCTTTAGCAGAACTCCTGACATACAATAGATAGTTAACGCATGTTGCTGATAGAAAGTTAGGCAGTAATAATTCGTTGAAGAATCAGTTTTATGTAGGAAAGAATAATTACTGAGTCTCAAATTAAACTATAGCCAGCTTTATTTGGGTGGCATCACACCGAGGAAACCTCTTTATACTTGGGAGATGCAGTTTTTCCACCTTCAAACTCTGTACTAAAAACTCCTTGAGGCAAAAGATATTCGTAACAATTTAGGTAGTTCTTCAATGTTTATCTTCATCAATACTAATAATAAATATTAATACCATTACTAATATTAATGTTAAAGCAAACATTTATATTGCACTTTTAATGTACCAGACACTGTTCTAAATGCTTTGCATATATTAACTCATCCCTCAAAACAGACTAACAAGGTAAGTACTATTACCTTCCCCATTCTACAATTGAAAGTGAGACAAAGTGTGGTGAAAATTCTTGCCCAAAGCCATATAGGCAATAAGCAGCAGATGCAGACAGTCTGGATCTAGACTCGATGCTCATAATAAAAATGCCATACTTCCTCTATGAAATCAAATTTCACACTTACCAAGAACACAGATCGAACGCTGTGACAAAATGGCATATAGGGAGAGCTTTTCTCAGCGGGGTTAGCTGGTTCACAGTCGTATATGTCAATATCTGTCATGGGAGTTTTAATAACGTCCAGCCTCTCCACTTTAAAAAAGTGGGAAATTGTAATATTAAATATGTCCAAGAACAAAATAATTATTCCAGAAATGGCAACAAAGAGGCTCAGTGAGTTCATTATCATTTTCCCTTTGACCTGCAATGGAGACATAAAGAGTTACTACTTGGGTTTGATTTCATTTGGAGAATATGAGCTAGGAAGGAATTCTAGATCTCATTCCTCTGACTCACAAAGGCACTGCACTTAAATCATCCTGTTTCATACTCCTCTCAGTTGTTTTTAGTCTCTTTGTCACTATACAACAAAAGGCTTCATCTCTCCGTCTTCCCCATCTCATTTTATGCCATCACCATCCAATCAGTTCATCAAGAAAAAAATGGAGGCGTAATCCTTAATTCTTATCAATTGTAATCTTGCACTTCCTTGCACTGCCACTGCCGCCATCCTAGTAGGCACTCAATAAATACTTGTTGGATAAAGGAAGATAAATAATATTCAGATCACATCTGTCTGCATAAGAGGTAGAGGGAAGAGAGAGAAGGAGGTCCTTCCATCTCAATGAAATGGGATGGTATTGTGGGTATAGGTGGAAGAAAGAGCAGACAGAACCCATTAGGGGTGGACCATCAAGTGGAGACAAACAACAGCAAGAATAACAACACCTGCTCCCTATTGACGTGGGTGGCAATGAGCCCCAGTCAGCCATCTTTCAAAATACAATTAGGGCTAATATCTCTGATAGCACAGGCCCAAGGACGTCAGTGAGTGGGAGTGCTCTACCTTGCAAGGGCGATAAAAGGTCAAAATAGGAAAACATATGTGACAAGTACCATAATGATATGAGATTACTGATGATCATTTTAATCATTATTGATGATCACATATTTCATCCCTGACGATGTTACCTACCGTAGCACTGGCTATATCTGGAGAATAAAACAACTTGACCTGCATAGAGTGTTTTGTTTTTTCTTTTCCCCTAGAGAGGAGCTATCCTCATCCCCTCAGTCCCTCACTGAGTTGGAAGTCAGACTCCAATAAGGAACAGCTTAGTCAGTGTTAAAAAGTTGTGGGAGGAAACTTGCTGGCAAGCTCTTGACCCATACAGGATAGCAGCTCTTCCTGGGTATAAATATGTCCCCAGGGGTTATAGGAACAAGACCACTGTGTATCTTTATAGCTTCTGAAGCACTTTCCTCTCTATTACTCCATTTCATCCTGATGACAATTTCATATGGTAACAGGGACTATTATTTCAATTTTATAGGTGAAAACTCAGAGGACATGGAGATGAGCTGACTTGCTCAAAGTTACAGCTCATGGTTAGCTAGGACTTGACTCGATCACAGCACCAATGAGACAGTTGTCCTAAATGGTGGCCTGAGAGAAATGACACAGCTTTCCAAGAATTCTGAGTCTAACACAGCATCGATCAGTTGTAAGTTCATAAGAATGTTGTTCATCAATCAGCCTTTAATTCTGTTTCCATGGACACATTTTAAGGAGATCTCATTTCTAAGTTTTTCACCCATGAAATCACAACAGCATTGGAGAGGATCTTTTGCCTTTTAGGGTTGAGAGAACTCAATGCTACTATGATTCCAGAAGTCTTTAAGGTCCTACTTTTCAACTGAGAAATTAGATACTTCTCTCATGTGTGTGGGAAAGGAGAACATATGGTTACTTGCCAAACTCTTCCTGGAGTTTGTCTTCACTGCTGCCAGGAGTGATCCAGAAATGATATACTGTGAAAAGAGAGGTGGTAGGTGGGGCAGGGTGTGGGAGAGAAGGGAGAAGGGGCAGAGGGGGATTACTTTTTAACATTGAGAACTGGCTGTAAAAAGAGCTATCCACACTGTCAACCACTTTCACTAAACTGTCCAGCCATTTTTATTGGATTCATTTATTTTTCAGCAGTTATATTTCTCCTTTATTCGGGTTCAACTACATTCAATCCATGCCTTTTATTTAACCAACTGGGGAGCTGTGACTAGGAATATAAGACCAAAAAGGCAGAATTCACATTTCTATGTCAATTAACAGTCACACTGTGAACTTAGAAGTCGTTTTTTTCCTTCCTTCCTTCCTTCCTTCCTTCCTTCCTTCCTTCCTTCCTTCCTTCCTTCTTTCTTTCTTTCCTTTCTTCCTTCTTTTCAGTTTGTGGAATTGCTCTTTGGAGTTCATAATTATTTAAATGACTTTGATGCCAATGAAAAATGTAGGAAATACTTGACCTGAGAGTCATAGGCATGCCATTAAAATGTTGGCTGCTATAGGAAGTAATGATGATTGTTTCTCATTTTCCTATTCTTCTCTTCAAGCAGTAAAATGGAGAAAACTCTTGTTCTAATCCATCTCCCCTTGTTATAATAGCAACTATGAAAGCATAATGGTGATATAAACACCACTGCCCCATACCACACCCAGACAGGATTACAAGCTTGGAAAACACGTACACCGAAACAGACATAGGGAATGCTGCTCTCCTGATAAGCAAAAGGAGATCTGTTTGGGATGGGATGGGACTAATTTCACCATGTGCAATTAGTAATTAAACAGAGTTATAGGGAAGAAGGACCAGTTGGGAGGAAGTGGGCTGCTCCTGCCTGTTTTGCCTTCTGAAACACCATGCTATACAATCCAAATATCTAGTGTTTCTCCCCTCCCACCCCCCAATTAACTTTGGAGAGGACCTGCTTCCTTCCCTGTGTAGATCCATGTAGAGCATCTTTCTCTGACTTCACATGAAGCATGACCACCAGCTCTCAACCATTGCATTCATGCTCGAGTTAGTCAACTCTCTTTCTACTAAATTACTTGAACCTGATAACCTATTTCCAACCCATATAATTTCCTCAACACTGAAATAACCTGGTATGTTCCTGTGGAGCTTTTGAACATTTTTGTCTGTGTCACTCCCCGAATGATTGTGAGTTTTTACTCACCATAATTCCTCCCCAGAGAGGGTACAACACAGCTACACAGACAGGCGTGTAGACCTTCGCATGGATCATCAGGATGCCACCTAGGGCGATGTGGAATAACCCATTCATAATCTGGACAGCCTGGGGAGAAAATGGGGCACTGATGGGTGAATGGAAAGCATCATCAAGTCAGAAAACAAAGGTGAGGCTGGAAGCCAACAGGCTGGGGCCTGTATAAAATGTTCAAAGGAAGTGGTGAAGGCGCTAAGATGTTTGTCTTGTTCAGATCCATTTTCCCCACCACCTGGGACATTTCCAAGGCAGATATGCCTAGGATGCTGGCAACGAACTGGAATGGGAGACCCCTAAATATGCAAGCCTCAAAATCAACAGAGGCATAAGATCACTGTGATAATGTCTCAAATCCACCCCTGATTTGACCCACTGTGTCAGATACAAAGAACACCTCAGGTTGGGTCAAATACCTTCAAGTTGCATTGAGTTCTGTACTTGGCCTACAGCACCTGCTTCTGCAGGCCAGAGCATCCCCAGGATATGGAACGGAGGGCAACTGACTCACCCCAAAAGCCTTGGATTCTCTTATGAAGAAACCTTGTGTGGGGCCCACCATGGAGGGCATTGTCCTGGGAATTATTTTTTGAACAGGTTGCATGGCAAGAGGTCGTTTCATAGGAGAATCTGCTGGGAAACCTCCACTCATTGAATTTCTGGGTGTTGTCATTTCACCTTCAAAACTCCTAAAAATAAAACAAATAATCAAATGAGAAGAGAGAGAACAGGATGTCAGTAGTCTTTTATCTTGTGTCGTGCCCCTGAGTGCTTTTCTCTGTATTCTCTCTATGAGTGTCACTGAGGGTAGACGTGGCCGCTTCCTCATGACTTTGGGGCTGAGGCAAGGCCTACTGCCATCTTCTAAGACCAGATCCAGAGGGGACATCTCAGGTGAGGACATATGGGCCCCGCGATTGCTGCCAGTATTCTTGACAGCCATTTTGGGGTGTACTTTGTAGAGAACACCTTGCTTGTATATCTGCACGTCCTGTTTGTCTCTCACCTCTGGATGCTTTTCTTAATGCTTTAATATTGGAAAACATGTTTTGTGTTGACTTATTCTTGTCCCTTTGCTTCTCTGCTTTTGTGCATTGTAATGGACCAGAGTCATCATGACAGAGTATGATGAGGACGGTCCTTGAAATCAGGAAGGGCTGAGTCTAGTCTGCCCTCTACCGCTAACTCTGTGACCTTGAGTAAATCATTTCAAGGAGGCTCTCTAAGGTTGTATGTAAGACTGTGGTCTCCTGAGTCAGATTGCCTAGGTTTAAATCAGGAGTGTTCTATTTGCTGTGAAACTTCGGGCAAGGTTTTTAAATTTTCTGGGCCTCAAGTTCTTTAGCTGTAATTTGGGAATAAGAATAATTCTTGTCTCATAGGGTTGCTGTAAGACTTAAATGGACTGATGGTCAGTGCATGCCTTTTTGTTCAAATGTAGCTCAAATGTCAGATCCTCAGAGAAGCCTTAATCCACAATGCACCCTCCTACTTATTTTCTCACACAGCACCCCATTGTTTTTGCTTCATGGCACTTGTCACTGTCCGGAATTACCTTGATTATTTGCTTGCTTGCTTATTGTCTGTCTCTCCCCACTAGAATATAAATTCCATCAAAGCAGAGACATTGTTCTCTCTCATAATCTAAAATTATGCCTGGATTTAGTAGCTTGTTAGTAAATCTGATCAAAGAAATAAAAGTATGTAAAGCACCCATGTCTGAATAATCCTTTGTTTTTGTTGCTATTCTTGGTCTTCGTGTTATTATCATTATGAACATTAGTTTCCATCTGAAAAATGAGAATAGTCCCGCTTTTACACACGTCATGAGAAATAAGTAAGTTAACCTATGAAAGTGCTTAGTACATAGAGAGAAAGTAGCAAATGCTATTTGTTCTTAGAATCCATAATGTACTCATTTCTGAAGTTGGATCGTATTAAAGGACAAAGGTCCTTTCCAGCTCTAACATTTTAAGACTGCTCAACCTTCTTCACCTTGGGCTTCCTTTTGGTATTTGTTTATGTCAGTTACTTATACATGAATTCTATTGGGTCTTTCCTGGGCCCTGGAAATCTCTCTTTAGGGACACATCTTTAGTCTTGCCTTTATTGAGTACAAGTCATGTAAGGGGCCTTGGAAACCGACTGTCTGTCTACCTTGCTTATCTTACCAAAGTCACACAGAGCTGGACAATTGCAGGTGTGCTCTGAGACAGGCGATTGGGAGTTTCCTGGGCCTCACATTTGGACCCGCTTTATGGTTACAAAGAGATTTCAATCTGGCATCTCACCTGAGCCTCACAGAGTAGACAAGGGATAAATCATTGGCCTTTGTTTGTAGAGAAGGCAACAAGGACACAGAAAAGTTGGGTAACTTGTTCAAAGTTACACGACTAGTAGAGATCTAAAATAAGGACTTGGACCTATCCACTGAAGTATCTTTGGTACCAAGCTGCTTTGTCCCTTGTGAGGAATGGGAATTCAGCCTATTTCACTTATGAACTTTTCCCTTCTTCAACTAGATGTGTTTTTTTTTGCGGAGACTATAAATCAACGGAAAACAGAATATCTGTCTGGGCCATGGGCTGAAGGGAAGAGAGGAGGTTTTGAGTGGTGCTTTGCACTTGGTTTTGCCCCAGCTCTAGATTATCACATGTCATGTGGTCTTGGAGATCTGCTTTGTACCACCAACCACCCCACAAAACCACAAACAAAAAGGAATATATTAATGTAGCCCACTAGGGAGTTTACAAATGGATTCTGGTCAACAGGCAGAATTTTTAGAACTAGTCAGAACTTCAGAACCATTCTGTTCATTTGACAAATGAGGAAACTGTGGCCCAGGGATGGGCCATGCATTATTAAAGACCTTGCACTTAGAGACAGAGCCAAACAAGAAGGCAGTCACCGTGGCTCTGAGGCTGGTGCTCTTTCTGCTGTATCATAGGCTAGACCACATAGAGTTGTTTACTGAGCACCTACTATGTGCCAGGGATAGTGTGTATGTATCTAGCTCCGACTCTCCCAACACCTTCCTTACTAAATAGACATTTTTTCTTTTTGCAGAGGTGGAGATGGAGGTTCAGAGAGGTTAATTAATTTTTCCATGACAAGTGTGGAATGAGCTGGGAAACACCACACTCCTCTCCAGAGGGCTCGTTTTAGTGAGGGTGATTTTTAAAGAGCAAAGGTCATCAATCATCTGGACAGAAGATGATTGGAGTACTGTTGTTTTAATTTATCCTTATTTTTCAACTTCCTGAGGTTATGTATGTTTTATTGGTGAGATAAACCATTTATGTAAGCAAGTTCTACTCTGTTTGCTCTGGCTAATAGCAGTAATGTCCATTGGGGGAAAGTATTTTCTCTGTTAAAATGATGTCTCGCTATGGAAATTATATTTCTACCAAGGCTTCAACAAATATTACTGTAAAATGGTAGTTTATAAACACAAGCATACCTGTTTCTATCTGCTGCTTCATTTTTTTAATGTAAATAATCTCTCTATAATGTATATGTATAGATAGATAGACAGACAGACAGACAGACAGACAGACAGACAGATAGATATTTTTATGCCAGGACACTGTAGACTGACTGGGTAATAAAAAAATTTCATTTTATTGGAATATATAAAACCAGACCACATACCCCTAAGGGTATTGTAGATTCCCACAGCTTTGCCCTATCAAAAAAAAAAAAAATTGTTCACAGTTACTGAACAGTGCCCTACACAGTTATGCCCAGAGGCCAGTTGTTACATTAATCGGGGTTACTGGCCACATTGGTCAAAATATGGTAACAAAAGGATTTTATTTTCACTAAACACTATTAAAAACAGGGCTCACTTCATCAGACACTGACTGCCACAATTTATTACTGCAACTTCTGCAAATCTCTTTCAATTTGTAAAAGGCACCACTGATTCTGCGTCCATCCACTGAAGAAGAGCTCACAGCCCTTATGGGTTTGGGTTTAAGTAATGACTTTTAGGTCCACTAGTTCCATCATTTACTGAGTTCAAAGCTACCTAGGTTTTGTTACCTCAACTTCCTCCTTTGCCACTCAAAATAGTTTTGCATTTTTATCCTTTCCGGCCTCCTGTGTACTTATCTCTGAGGAAGAATGTTCTTAACTTCCTTTCCCTTGCCCGGTACTCCTCAGTCCCTTTCCTTCTAGCCAGACATCAGTTCTAAGAAATGAGTTCTTGCATCATCAGTCTCTCGCTCTTTGTGGTGCTATGGAGCACAGAGGTAGTCCCACTTTTGTTGCTTGCTACTTTTGTGATTTCTCTATTCAAAGTCTTCTTTTGAGAACATGAGATAATTTGCAATTTATAAAGTACTTAACACTCAAAGAATAATTGTTATTCCTGGAGTGTTTTTAATGATTAAAGTGTGTTGCGGTGTCCGCTAATCCCAAATCTCCTTCCTTTAATCCCGCCGTGTCCCCAGCCATGGCCCAATCTGCCCTGTCCTCTAACCGCAGCTTCTTAAAAGCTTATGGTTCCACTCTCTTCCTCCACTGCCTCACCGCCCACTCACTCCTCAATACGTCACAGCTAGTTTCTGCCAGGGCCACTCTGTTGAAACTGCTCTCTTCAAGGACTGCTGCAAGGCCAATGGCTTTTCCTCAGGCATCATTCCTTAGACTGCTTTATTTCTGTTTCCTCTCTCACCCAGGCTTAAAACGATGGAGGCACATTTCACTCCAGCACCTTTATCTCCCAAGTTCCATCAATGGCCAAGTCATGCCATTTCTGCCTCTGTAATGTATCTTATCTGGCAAGTGGACCTTTTTTCTACTTCTAGTGTCACCCCATGAGTTCAATTCTCATTTCCTCTCCTGGTTTAAGCATTAAAAATCTTGCTTTTCTGCCTTCAATCTCTGTCTTTTCTAATCCACCCTCCACAGGCTGCTAGATCAGACTCCCTGAATCACTGCTTACGCCATGCTCTTCCTGAGCTTGAACGCTATCTCTACTCCATCACAGTTCAGCTCTACCTAACTTCTTTTTTTTTAATTAAAGTTTATTGGGGTGACAATTGTTAGTAAAGTTACATAGATTTCAGGTGTACAATTCTGTATTACATCATCTATAAATCACATTGTGTGTTCACCACTCAGTCAGTTCTCCTTCCATCACCATATATTTGATCCCCCTTACCCTCATCTACTACCCTCCTCCCCCCGTACCCTCTGGTAACCACTAAACTATTGTCTGTGTCTATGAGTTTTTGTTTCTCATTTGTTTGTCTTGTTCTTTTTGGTTCATATACCACATATCAGTGAAATATGGTTCTCTGCTTTTCACTTCTTAAGCTCGTATCCCAGTGTTTTCCACGGGAGCCGCTGCTCCGGACACGCCTCCCGCTGTCTTCTCTGAATCCGCTCCACTGTGAAACGCTCCTTCTGCCCCTTCATTTTCACTCATACTACCCAGGAGACATTCATCACCTGAAGCTGTTCCCGCTCTTCTCACCCAAGGCAAGGACTTCTTCAAAGACGTTCGCATTTCTTACTTGTCACCAACTGTTTTCTTTCTATGTCACATTGTACCTTCTCTAGTGGGGTTTAAATCCTGCAAGGGAATGTCCTACTAGGATGACATGGAGAACCTGTTTCCTCCATACACGAGCTCAGTAAATGTTAAACTGAACATTCAAACGGAACTGCTTCCTGGGAGTAGGTTTATACAAAGTCCTCACTCAGGATGTCGGACTAAATGGTGATATGATCAGTGAGATGGAGCCATTTTATGGGAAGCCGGGGAAAGGAATCACGTTACATAGTGGTTTCAGGAGACAGTGATAACATGGTTAAAATGCCTCTGTGTTCCCTTTCATTAGCGCTTCCTCTCATCTCCAGGGCCCACTCGTACTCTAGGCTTCTGTGATGGGTTGGAGGCAGGATTTCATGCTCGTTTTGGTGACTATCAACCCCCTCCAGGAATGTTAGCTCATGAGGCTTAACGACATGTAAGAGTATTTACATTTAGCGGATGTCTTTGGAGACAAAAGCATTTAAAGCAAGAGCCATGGAGTTCTTGTCATTATAGCCACAGTTGATTACTTTCCTACTTGGTACCAGGCAACCAGTTCTAAGAGCTTCAGGAGTGTAGCTCATTTCATCTTCATATTGCAGTGGGTGTCACTATTCCCCTCATTCTATAGAAGGGGAACCTTGAGGAACACAGAGGTTTAGTAAATTGGCCTGAGGTTACATGCCTTGTAAGTGGCAGAGTGCAGGTCTGAGCCCCGTAGGTTAGAAACCTTGCTTTAATCTCCATGCTGCAACCTGCTACTTTTGCAGAATGACTCATAGTTGATTGGCCAGGGTCATTCTTGAGAGTGTGGTTGAGAAAGTAGGTGGGCAGTAAGCTTTGATATCACCCTTCCACAAATCATGACTCTCAGAAAACCTGACCAGGGAAGCCCTAGAATTAAAGCTGAGAATCTCCAGTCTCCAAAACCGTCCTGTGCCTTATCCATCACTCCCTTTTAGTCATTAAAACCAAGCAAATCGTTTCCTTACCTGAGTCTCCAAGACCTTAGGGCGCAAGGGCTGATTCAGATGCTTGTTGCTGAGTTCACTTCAACGGCTAGTTTCTCCAATACACAGGGGTAAGTGAGATAGGCCAGGCCTCGGATGTCTGATAGAAACCAGGTGACAGGAAATTGGTAGCTTCTGCTACCTTGAGCTTCGCCCCAATTACTTTGATTTAATCCACTCACCAGAGCTGAAGGATATACAAAAAAGTTTCTGCCTCACCAGGAGGTTTCACTTCTTGAAAAAGACCCCAGGGGACTGCGTGGCGTACTTTACGCTACCTTAATTAGAAGAACTTAGCAGCCCCCACCCTGTAAGCAGGTGTGGATTGTGGGTCCCCAAGGGCAAGAAGGGCTCTAGAAATTCTGCCAAGATGGGCTGGTAGGACTTTTACCTTTTTACTTCACTTTTAAGAGTGAGTGGGTGGGAAGGAGGCATCCATGTGGAGAGATTTAAGAAGCATTAAGCCTGTACAGTGGGAGAGTTCTATGTATCTGTCTCCAAATATTGTCCTCACTTGCCCACACGTAGGGTTCTAGTGGGACCATGTATGTCTTGTGTTGGATTTAGTAGAAATGGCCTAAAAATGTATGCAGTGCTGTAGAACATGTCCCCAGAAGCTTGAGGCAAGAGTTTCATATTTTGGGACATAAATTGAAATAGCACTTTTACCTACAAACCGAACTTTTTCCTCCATCTGCTTAGTTCCCTCGTGTCCCCTCTTTTCATTGTGGGCTGGAGCTGTGTGGCTGTCAAGCCCAGTGCTAGATCAGGTGAGGGAAGGGAGGAAGCTGGTAGCCAGGGGGTTGCAAACATTTGGTAGATGAATCAGAAAGTTTTGCCCAAAGCTATTATACCCCCTGACCCCACTATATACGTCTTTTTCAGTAGTGCCCCCTTATCCACAGTTTTACTTTCTGAGGTTTTGGTTACCCACAGTCAACCACAGTCCGAAAATATTAAATGGAAAATTCCAGAAATAAACAATTCGTAAGCTTTAAATCATGTGTCATTCTGTGTAGCATGATGAAATCTCATGCTGTCCTGCGCTGGTCCATCTGGGATGTGAATTACTAGTATCCCTTTGTCTGGCATTTCCACGCTGTAGATGCTCCTCACCCATTAGTCACTTAGTTGCCTCTAGGTTATTGGATCGACTGTCCTGGTATCACAGTGCTTGTGTTCAAGTAACTCTTATTTTACTTAATAATGGCCCCAAATCACAAGAGTAGTGATGTTGGCAACTTGGATATGCCAAAGAGACAGAGCCAGGAGTGCAGTTTCCAGGCTCTCGGCCTCACGTGGAAAGGTGCTGGCTCGGGTAGTAGATGGCCATCAACTGTGATTGGATGGCCGTCAGCTGTAGCAGGTTAGTCAATTGGCCACTAATATAACTGCCGTGGCTACGCTAGCAGCAAATGGGGGCTAGCAAGAAGATGGTGGCTGAGCTAGCAAGCGCGGATTGCAGTTAGCACGGTGGATTGTAGCTAGCAAGTGAGGTTGGTTGGCAAAGAGAAGTGGACAGCAGGTTGCGGATAGTGTGGCTCCTGCTTCTTGTGTCTCCAACCCAGTCGCCAGCGAGAATATAGCGATATGACTCCCCTATCTGTGGCTCCGTGGGTGTTCCTTTTTGGCCTCACCATGTCCTGCGTTCTTATGTGGGGAGCGGGACCAGAGACCCCCCGTGACACCCTGCATGACAGAGGCTATAATGTGTTATGTATGTTTAGGAAAAAACATAGTATATATAGTGTTCAGTATTACCCATGTTTTCAGGCATCCGCTGGGGGCACCTTAGGATGTATCCCCCATGGATAAGGGGGGATTACTGTATGTTCATGAGTTAGATTTTTCATTATTTTTCAATTTTCTTGTCCATTGCTTTATTTCATTAGAGACCCAGGGCTGTAGTTCAGTAATTATTTGTTTGCCTAATCTAAAGGGCTGAAATATTGCAGCTCTATTGCTGAATCTAAGGTTCATTTATATATTCTCTCTCTCTCTCTCTCTCTCTCTCTCTCTCTCTCTCTCTTCTTCTCTATTTCTCCCTGTGCTTCCCTTTTCTTTAGGATGGTTTGGAATCAGAGGGTTAGAACCAATGGGTAGCAGTGGCTCTGGAGAGGCCGATTTTGATGCAACATAAAAAAATGCCACCTCCCCACCATCAGAGCATTTCATCAATGGAACAAGCTATCATTTGAATAGAGAACTTATTGTCATCAAGTAAGCACAAGTAAGCCATGCATTCACTTGTCATAAAAGCTGTAGAGAGAATAGGAGTGGAAACCTAAAATCTGCCATCCACTTAATATTCTGGTTGTGGGTCTCTGAGTATCTGCTCGAGGCCTTGAATGGTTGGTGATGGGGATGGTAATTAAATAGGGTCTGAGTTGTGGATGACTGTGGGGCTGAAGTTTGGGCCCAGGATGATGGGTGGTTATATGGTTGTGCCTTCATTTTAGTGAGCATAGGAGTGGGGTCAGAACTTTGCCAATGTCTGGTTTCAATGAAGCTTGGGTTGGGGTCACACATCTGATTTTCGATGTCCTTTTGTCTCTGTGTAGACCCCTTATTTTACTCCAAGTCTGTCTTCAGGTGTTTGCTACTCTGGCTTTTGTGGCCAGTGGAATCACTGTGGTGGCTCTGTGTGTGATTCCTCCTAAGTAAACTTGAAATTGAATTTTATATACAAACTTTCACCGTGTCTTTGCTGGTTTGGATCAATATACATTTCAGCATACAGTGTATTGAAACCTCCACTACAATTTGGATTTGTCAGTGTTCTACCATTTTTTGTTCTACCATATATATTTTTTTAAGTCTATAATGTTTGATGATATTTTATCAGGTCAATTATACCTTTAAAATTTGTCTCTCTGAATTAAGCCTTGTCCTTAGCTAGTGGCCCTCTTGCTTCCAAATGATGATCTCTTTCTTAAAGTCTACATAACAGTTTATTCACTCAACTTTTATTTAGTGAATATTTGCCTGATAGAATTTTTCTCCTGGATATTATTCCCCTTACCTTCTAACATTCTTTTTTTCAAATCCCTGAAACCTTTTGTCTCTTATGAAAACTACATTTCGTAATTTATTGTGATGGACTATCACAACGATTTGTGTCCTTTGGTCTGGAATGTTCCTTGGAAGCAGGTGCCCTTTTTCTGATTGCTGTGTTGTGTGCAGTGTCGTGAGAGTTGATGCTTCCGCCCTGGTTCTTTTGCCCACCAACATGATTATCACAACTCCCCGCATCAGGAACTAACATCATGCTATGCTCCTGGACGCCGAGCAAGGTGTTGGTGCCCAGAATTATCTGGTGGTGGAGGGTTTGGGTTTCAGAGAATCCATAAGGGAGATGCAGGGTCCTTCAGAGGTGAAACTAAAGATCTTATTGCAAATAGAACTTGGTTACAAGTTGGAAAGTCCCGATGTTGTACTTATAAATAATTAAAATGAAAGAAAATGTAAATTTGAGTACTTAAGAGCTCTGTAGTTTATGAGGGTTTCTTTCTGTTCTGAGGGACTATTTTACATTTTAGACAGTTATAAAAGTAACATTAGTTGAACTCCTGCTTCTACGCCAAGTACTGTGTACACAACACCTATAGTATTGATTCTGTTCTATTATAGTGGAAACTAAAGTTCAGGAAATGGGGAAAACTGGCCTAAAGTCACATAGTAAGTGATAAAATGTGATGTTTAGAAAGCAAGGAAACTTCAATTATAAATTTAATAGAAAACCTACCATTTGCTAAGTGATTTTTAAGTCCCAGGCATTGGTAAAATCAGTTCGCAGGTTCCACTTAAGGCTCATGTAAGCTCACTAGGTAGGTATTATTACGCATTTCAGTCTAGAAATTTAAAGCTCACAATGGTAAAATAATTTGTTCAAGTCAATCAGTTTTAAATTGCAGAACTGACATTTAAAACTAGGTCTGATTGAAAAGCTCTCACCGTGAGGTGATGGCTCTCACCCTTAAATATATCTCAAACCCCACACATTGAAACTTCACTCAGCCACCAAATGCTTTTCATCAGAACCTCACTTCAATAGAAATAAATATTTAAAAATAAATATTTAAAAATAAATAAAAAAAATTTCATCAGAACCTCACTTCCCATCTCCTGCCCTCACGTATGCACCTATAGGCCTTTCTCTTTCCAGCTGATAGCAGAAATGAAAGCCTGATCATTTGTTGCTTTGAGTATGAAAGTTTCTTCTAGGCCCAAAGCAGCAGAAGATAATGGGATTTAGAATTAGGGAGCTTGAGTCAAATCCTAGTTCTAAATCGTACTCCCTTTGTGGTGTCAGAAAAATTAACCACATTGAGCTTCAATTATCATGTGTGTGACATAGGCCAGGTATACCTCTCAGGGGGTCACTGTGACAATTGAGGTGACAGAGGTAAGACCTCTAATACTATGCAGGTGTTTCATCAGTGGAAACAGTATTATATAAGGCAGCCATTCTCCAAGCGCAGTCTGGGAAGATTCTGGAGTCCTTGAGACCCTTTTAGGGGATCTGTGACCTCAAAATAATTTTCATAAAAATATTAAGACCTTATTTACCCCTTTCTATGAGATTACAGTGGTATTCTCCACAGGATACAGAGGATGAGCTGTCAAAACGGACTGAATGCAAAAGCAGTTAAGGGAGCCCAGTTGTCTTCCACTAAGCTAGAGAGAAGCGGTGGTTCCTAAACTTTATTCTGTGTTGCAATTACCTAGAGATCTTTAAAAAATATTGATGCCCGGCTCTCACCACATTCTGATTTAATTGGTATGAGGTAGTCTGTGGTGCATGGAGGGTTATAAAAGTTTCTTAGGTAATGTGAATGGGCAGTAAAGTTAACCAGAGATTTGTTTTACAACGGATATAAAGATTTTGTTATGCGAGATGAGTAAATTCTAGAGATATGCTATGTAACACAGTACTTACAGTTAATAATATGGTATTGTGCACTGTAAAATATGTTAAGAAGATAGGTCTCATATTAAGTGTTCTTACCAAAAACTAAAAACAAAACCTCATAAAAGAACAAGCAATATTTTTGACAGGGATGGATATGCTTGGTACCTTGGTTACGGGGATGGTATCAGGTGTCTGCATACATTAAACATGTGCAGTTTTTTTGTATATCAGCTATAACTGAATAAGGCTAAAAAAATAAACATGTTAAGTAACTTAAAAAAATTTGAAAAGCTATACATCAGTGCTACTCTCTACACTAATTTTTTTCTATTTTGGAAAATATAGGTATTTTCATAAAACTATTATGTGTAGTCATGTGTAATGAGTCTTCAATAATTTTGAAGTGTGGAAAGGTGTTCCCAGATCAAAAGTTTCAAGAAACATTGGCACATTGGTATAGAGATTAAGACCTTGGGCTTTGCAAGCTTTGTGACCTTGGGTACATTACTTACCCTCCCTGTACTTCCAGTTCTTGTCTGTAAAATGAGTATTATAATAAAAGTTGCCTCTTAGAATTTTTGTGAGATTAAGTTAGTCCGACACGTAAAACCCTTCCCACAGTGCCCGGAACACTGTCGAGGCTTTCACCAATGTTTGCCCCCATTGCTGTTACTACTGTCATTGTCATAAGTGGGTAACATGGGTGATCTCGCACACTCAGTGTAACATTAGTGGGCCAAGCCGTTCTTCCAACCAAATCATCCTTCCACACAACAGTGGAGTACGAGCCACTAGGTAGAGTCTCTTGGAGAAATCCACACCCTGGGTATTGGTCCGTTTCTCTGTTTGTTACAGTGGCAACACTATATTGCTGTTCTCTAGTTCAGTGAATGCATGACTGACAGAGGAGGTGACACCAACGTGACCATATGATTTGGGGAGAGGAGGAGATGGCGTTGCAAAGAGGCAGTGTGTGTTTTATCAGCGAAAATGTTCCCCGACCCTACACCCTTGAGTCACTCCCCTTTGCTTCACAGAGTTGCCAGCCTTAAGAGTCTGTGTTCCTTTTGGCTTTTCCCACAAGCATAATTCATCTCTCCATAATATTATAACACATCTTTATTTTCACAGTGCTATTCAACACCATTCCTCGCAGTCACAGCAGTCAAAGGGTCTAGTCAAAATTGCGAAGGACATAGAAATGAGCAATTCAATAATGCTGAAGGCCATCAACATAGTCAAAACTCCCTGTAATAAGAGAAACAGAAATGAAGAGTCATGGTCTTAGCACAATAATGGGTTTTCTGATGGCAATGAGGTGGCAATAGCTGGGAGAAGGATCCCTAACCTGTCTCAAGTGTATCTGATGCTTAGGAAGCAAATCAGTGGGGGCTCATGACAGTGTACAGCTGTTTTAGTATAACACAGTACCATACCACACAGCACCACACAACACAGCACCACACAACAGGTAACACACAGCACCATACAACACAGCACCGCACAACACATAGCACCACACAACACAACACAGCATCACACAACACAGCATCACACAATACACAACACATAGCATCATACAATACAACACAGCACCACACAACACAGCACCACACAACACAGCACAACAAAGCACAACACACAACACACAGCACAACACACAACACATGGCACAACACACAGCACAACACAACATAGCACAGCACCGCACAGCACAGCACCGCACAACACAGCACAACACACAGCACACAGCACAACACAACACAGAATATTATTTTTTTAAGCATATAAAATAGTCTACTTTCTAAAGTATGTGTAGGAAATACTCCATTTCATAAATAAAATACAAAGAAATAATATCAAAAAATGATCTGTTGAAGGAGAACCAAAAGTTAAGAAACAGGAAAAAGATAGAAGCAAAAATAGAAAAGAAAAGAAAAAGAGGGAAAAGAGAAAACTACAGGCCCAGAAAAAGAGGAACATGCAGAAAAAGATGCATAAAAAGAAGCACAGGCTCAGTACCATTTTGTGTCCTTTTCATCATTGCTAAGGACCTTTAAAATGCTGTATCCTGACCGCTAACAGCACAGATAGGATGCACACCTTGTTAGGCGTTCAGAGGCTCGACACACTGGTGTTTAGCCTGTGATGGTTTGTAAAGATGACTATGGCTGACATCCTGTTCTACAACCATATTCGCCAATGTGTTTTGACTATAGGATGAAAAACTGTTTAGAGTCACAGGGTTTTTAGTGCACACATAATATATAATATGCCATGATGTACATAGTTGCCATCATTCATTTATTCTTTGGTGACAGGAAATAATTAATTTCCACTTCCTCCTCTGCTGTTCTGTTATTATTATTTTTTTTTAATTATTATTGGGGAATGTTGGGGAACAGTGTGGTTTTTTTTCCAGGACCCATCAGCTCCAAGTCATTGTCCTTCAATCTAGTTGTGGAGGGCGCAGCTCAGCTCCAAGTCAAGTTGTTGTTTTCAATCTAGCTGTGGAGGGCACAGCTCACTGGCCCATGTGGGAATCGAACTGGCGGCCGTGGTGTTATGAACACTCTACTCTAACCAACTGAGCCACCCGGCAGCCCCTCTTTTCTGTTTTTGTTTGTTTGTTTTTACCACACTGAACAATGCTGCAATAAGTATTCTTGCACACAAACCCTTACAGGTGGTTTAATTGCTGTGGAGATAGATACCTGCATTAACAGGTATGTGTATCTTTCACAGAAGTAAATATCTCCTTGCTTTCCAAAATGATAGTGACATTTTCACATTTCAACCACTGATATACAAGAGCATACTTTTCACCATTTTCCTACCTGTGATCATTTTTAAAACTCTCTAATTTTTGCCAATGTAGTGAATGTAAATCTTAGTCCATAGTTAACTTAATTGGCATTTCCCTGACTATTAGTGATTTTGAGCATCACTCTATGAGCTGGTTTGACCACTACAGTTGCATTTTTGTAAATTCCTTCTTCATAATCTTAGTCTATTTTTTATTGTGTTCTTGACTTTTGTGTGTTATATTCAATCTTTGTATATATAAGTAAAAACATTAAAACTTTGCTGTTATCTGCTTTAAAAATATTTTTCTAATTCTTTTACCATACCAGAGTTTATACGTAAATATATATATGTTACTCGTTTTTGCTTTCCAAATCAAGATATAGTATACATTTCCATCACCTCAGTAAGTTCTTTTGTGTCCCTTTCCAGTCAATCCCCCTACTTCATTCAGAGGGAACCACTATTCCGATTTCTAGCACCATTTATTAAATTTGCCTGCTCATTTTTGTATCTGGATTTATTTGCTCAGTATAATGGATTGACATTCATCCATGTTGTTGCCTGTATCAGTAGGTTGTTCCTTTTATTTTGCTGCTAAGTAGTATTCTATTGTTTGACTAATCACAGTTTATTAGCCACTCTGCTGTTGATAGACATTTGAATTGTTTCTAGTTTTTAACGACGATGCATAGATTTGCTATGAACATTCTTGCATTTATTGCTGAGACATAAAATAGGTATGTGCTTAATTTTGTAAAAAACTACCAACTAGTTTCCCAAGGTGGTTGAACCATTTTACACTCCCTCCAAAAACGTATAAGAAGAATTCTGGTTGCTTCACATTCCTGCCAACACTTGGTTTTGCCAGTTCTTTCAATTGAAGTCATTTTGGTGTATGTGCAGTGGTATCTTATTGAATTTTAATTTGCGTTTTTCTGGTAACTAATAATGTTGAGCACATAGTCACCAGCCATTAGTGTATCTTCCTTTGTGAAGTCTTACTCATTTTATTTTTTTGTCTTTGTATTATGGATTTTCAGGGATGCTTAATATACTCTGGATATGGGTTCTCTGTCAGATATACGTATTGAGGAGATTATCTCCCATTCTGTGCTTGCCTTTGCACTTACTTTTTAAAAAATTGAGATATAATTGACATACAACATTGTGTAAGTTTAAGGTGTACAATATATTGGTTCGATATATTTATAATTGGAATATGATTCCCACCATAATGTTTGTTAGTTAAAATCTCCATCACATCACATAATTATTATTTCTTTTTTGTGGTGAGAACATTTGTGATCTAATTTCCTAGCAACACTGAAGTATATAACACAGTATTGTTAACTATAATCACAAAGTTATTATTAGATCTCCAGAATTTGTTCATCTTCTAACTGGAAGTTTATACCCTTTGACCACTAGCTCCCCAAATCCCCCACCCCCCCAGGCCCTGGGAACCACCATTCTACTCTCTGTTTCTACAAATTTGGCTCTTTTTGGATTCTACATGTGAGTGATATCATGCAGTATTTGTTTTTCTCCACCTGACTTATCTCACTTATCTGGCTTATCTCCTCAAGTTTATTGCAAACGGTAGGATTTCCTTCATTCTCATGGCTGAATAATATTCCACATATACATATTGGAATAATATTCTTTATATATATTATATATATCTCACATTGTTTATCCATTCATCCATCAATGGACACTTAGGTTGTTTCCATATCTTGGCTATTACAAATAATGCTGCAGTGAACATAGGGTGCATATATCTTTTCGAATTAGTGTTTTTGTTTTCTTCAGATAAATACCCAGAAGTGGAATTGCTGGATCATATAGTAGTTAATTTTTTGAGGGACCTCTGTACTATTTTCCCATAGTGGTTGCACCATTTATATTCCAACCTGCAGTGCACAGCTTTCCCTTTTCTCCATATCCTCTCCAATACTTGTTATTTCTTATCCTTTTTTATAATAGCCATTGTATAAAATGAGAGGTGATCTCTCATCGTGGTTTTAATTAGCGTTTTCCTGATGATTCCTTGTGCTGAACGGCTTTTCATGTATTTGTTGGCCATCTGTATGTCTTCCTTAGAAAAATATCTATTCAGATCCTCTGCACATATTTTAATAGAATTGTGTTGTTGTGTTTTTTTACTACTGAGGTGTATGAGTTCTTTATATATTTTATATATTAGCTCCTTATAAGATATACGATTTATAAATATGTTCTCCCATTCCATAGGCTGCCTTTTCATTTTGTTGATGGTTTCTTTTGCTGTGCAGAGGCTTTTTAGTTTGTGTAATCCCACATGTTTATTTTGGCTTTTGTTGCCTTTGCTTTGGGTGTAAAAAAAAAAAAAAAAGTCATTGCCAAGACATATGTTAAAGAAGTTACCATCTATGTTTTTTCTTTTATTTCCTACTAGAAGTTTTATCATTTCACATCTTACATTCAAGTCTTTAATCCATTTAGAGTTCATTTTTGTTTAAGGTGTAATAACAATGGTCCAGTTTCATTCTTTTGATGTGGCTGTCCAGTTTTCCCAACACTAGTGGGAAGACTGTCCTTTCCCCACTGTATATTCTTGGCTCTTTTGTTGTACATTACTTGATCATATATGTGTGGGTTTATTTCTAGGCTCTCTGTTCTGTTCCACTGATCTATATGTCTTTTGTCAATACTATACTGTTATGATGACTATAGCTTTGTAATATAGTTTGAAATCAGGAAGTATGATACGTTTAGCTTTATTCTCCTTAAGATTGCTTTGGCTATTTGGGGTCTTTTGTGCTTCCATACAAACTTTAGGATCTATCCCGCTCCCCCCCTCCCCATTTCTGTGAAAAATGCCATTGGAATTTTGGTAGTGATTGCATTGAATTTGTCAATTGCTTAGGTGGTATGGACACTTTAACAATATTAATTCTTCCAAACCATGAGCAGGGGATATCTTTCCATTTATTCATGTCTTCTTCAATTTCTTTCTTCAATATTTTATAGTTTTTAGTGTAGAGATCTTTCAGTTCTTTGGTTACATTTATTCCTAAACATTTTCTTTTTTTTGATGTGATTGTAAATGTGATTGTTTTCTTAATTTTTCTTCTTGGTAGTTTGTTATTAGTGTTAGAAATGCAAGTGATTTTTGTATATTGATTTTGTGTCCTGCAATTTTACTGAATTCATTTATTCTAACAATTTTTTTTTGGTGGAATCTTTAGGATTTTCTATATATAATATCATGTCATCTGCAAACAGACTGATTTACTTCTTTTCTGATTTAAATGCCTTTTATTATTTATTTATTTATTTCCTAATTGCTCTGGCTAGGACTTCCAGTACAATGTTTAATAGAAATGGTGAGAGTGGCATCATTTTCTTGTTCCTGATCTTAGAGGAAAAGCTATTGCTTTTTATTGTTGACTATGATGTTAGCTGTGGGCTTGTGATATACCTTTTATTATGTTCAGGCACATCCCTCTATCGCAACGTGTTTAGAATTTGATTTTTTTTTCATAGGAGGATGCTGAATTTTGTCAAATTCTTATTCGGCATGTTTAAGATGATTATATGATTTCTATACTTTATTACGTTAATGAGGTATTGAGCCATCCTTGCATCCTGGAATAAATCCCACTTGATCACAGTATATTATCTTTTTAATATATTGTTGAATTCAGTTTGTTAATATTGTGTTGAGGATTTTTTGCATTTACATTCATCAGGGATATGGGCCTGTAGTTTTCTTTTCTTGCAGTGTTCTGGTCTGTTTTGGTATCAGGATAATGCTGACTTTGTAAAATGAAATTTAAACCTCCACTTCTATTTTTTGGAAGAGTTTGTGAATGATTGGTATTAATTCCTCTTGATAGTAAATGTTTGGTAGAATTCACGAGTGAAGCCATCTGTTTCTAGACTTTTCTCTGTTGGGAGGTTTTGACTACTGATTCAATATCCTTATTAATATTAATAATTAGTCTGTTCAGATTTTATATTTCCTGTATTTTAAAGTGAGTATTTTTTTGTTTTGTTTGCCCAGTGTGTAGGAGTCAATCAGCTGGTTTATGGATTTCTTTCACAGGGAATTGTTCCATATATAGCTGTAAATTTGGTATGTTCATGAGAGGAAGGGAGTTTAGGAGCCTCCTATGTCACTATCTTTAAAGACTGCCTATGATATTTTATTATAGCAGGCTGAGCAGACTAATAGAAAGCCCTAACTCTTGATGTCTTACTTTCTTGATATGGATATTTGGATAATTTATTTTTCAATACTTCTTCTTTTTCAATGTTTCAATTTAAGGGTATAGAGTTTCCTCTAAACATACTTTAGTCGCATCCGATAAAATTTGGTATGAATATTTCATTATCATTTTATTTTAATATATTTTTAATTCTTCTTAGAGCCTTGCAAAATTTAGAATTTCCAAGGTGTTTTGGAATTGTTAGTTGTTTTTTTTCCTGACATCTAATAGTTCCATTGTATTCAGAGAACATATACTCCTTTCAGTTTCATTAAGAATTATCCTATGGCTCAGTGTGTAGTTTTATTGAGTGTTCTATGTGAAATCTTTCAATTATTATTTGTCAGTTAACATCTTTATTTCACCTTCACTTTTGATGAACATTTTAACCAGGCATAGAATTCCAGGTTAATAGTATTTCATTTGAGCACTTTAAAAATGTTTTTCCATTATCTTCTGGCCTCCATCAATTTTGTTCAAAAGTAGTTAACAGTATTCTGCAGTTCTTTGGTGCAGTGTATTATACACAGCATTTAGATCTATTTTCTTAATTGTCTTTTTCAAAATCCTATAATTTTATTATCTTTCTGCATATCATTTCAGTTACTAAGAGCTGTGTGCTAAAATTTCTTTTGATGATTTTACCTTTTTCTACTTATGTTTTTAAGTTTTGTTAGCTTTCCTCTTAATATTTTGAGCTGTGTTATAAGGAGAAATCAAACCTAGAATTGTGATATTTTTCTCTTGGTTTGATCCTTTTATCATTATGAAAGTCCCCGTATCCTGGAAGGCTTTTTGCCTTAAGTTTATTTTTTTTGTTATTACTATAGATAGATGCCTCTGGCAAACATTATGCAGTTCTGTTCTTTTTTAAACTCACTGTGACAACCTCTGTTTTTTAATTGGAGTAGTTCACATTTAATATGGTTACTGATATATTTATATTTAAATATCTCATTATTTATTTTTAAAATGCTCCATTTGTTATTTTTCTCTTTATTTTCAAACTTGAATTAATAAACTATTTAAAAATTATGTTTTGATTATTCTAATTTATCATTTGTCTAAGTTTACTTATTCTACATTAAAAAATTATTTTTCAGATGAGATCGGGCGCATTCAGGGTGGTAAGAGAGGGCTGGTAGATGAGGGTAAAGAGGATCAAACATACGGTGATGGAAAGAGAACTGACTCTGGGTGGTGAGCAAACAATGTGATATATAGATGATGTATTACAGAATAGTACATCTGAAATCCATGTAATTTTACTACCAATTGTCACCCAATAAAGTTTAATTTAAAAAAAAGAAAAGATTTTTCAAAGTGAAGACTATAGAAATTACCAACTGCCTCTTTAACTTACAATAGATATCACATCTCAGACAATGCTAGGATGTAAGAGAATTCTTTAATTCTATTTATACCCTTCCTGCTCTTATACCATTTTGTCATTTAAACACCACAAAAAATTACTATTTTTTAAACATTCCACATGTTTTTAGTTTTATCCTCAAATTTGCCATTTTCAATGCCCTTTATTCTTTCTAGCAGTACTGTGTTTTCCTTTGGTGTTTATCTCATGAGATTCCCTCTGCTTAAAGAAAGCCTTTAGTATACCCTTTTAGTGCAGGTTTGCCAATGCCAAATTTTTTCAGTTTTTGTTAGATATTTTTACTTCAACTTTACTTTTGAAGAATATTTTCCCTTACATTTTATGCTCAATTCATTTTTATCAAGTGTGCCATGGAAATAAAATAGATTTTTAAAAAATCTTTTCAACAAATGGTGCTTGGACAACATGCAAAATAATAAAGTTGAACTGTTTCCTGACACCATACACAAAAATTAAGATGGCTCATATAGCTAAATATAAGCACTAAAACAATAAAAGTTTTAGAAGAAAATACAGGAATACATCTTCATGACCTTGGGGCAGGCAATGGTTTCTTAGATACAACACCAAAAGCACAAGCAACAAAATAAAAACAATAAATTGGACTTCATCAAAATTAAGAACTTTTACTTTGCAAAGAATGAACTTAATGTATGCAAATTGTTAAAAATCTTTTATGTAATTAAAGAATGCCAGAATGTAAATTAGACTGTGACAAAGTAATCCAATTGCCTCACACATATGTAAAATAAGCTCACTGACGAGGGTTAGGGGTGGAGGTAGGTGCTTAATGAAGTTGCTTTGGAAGTCAATGGAGTCTTTAAAACTAAATGCAAAAGTAACTAACTATAATCACTGTTTCCAATGGATTTATCAGTTAAATATAACTTGTCACTTATATTTATAAGTTATGTTTATCAATTTGATAAGTTATTATTTACCATTTATAAATTGTTTCCCATGGCGGTATCATTTAACAATCTGACACTACTCTGCATGTATAAACTAATTGAAAAATGAAGGAAATGGATAGAGGATGGTGGGAGTGAGGTTTCTCACTGTTGGAGGGGGAGGTTACAGATAATCGATGGGGGGGGTGTGTTAAAATGATCCATGTAGTGATGGATTAGTGCTGTAAACATATTATGAAACTCAAGCCCAGACTAATGTAGATGTTGATGGATACATAAAGAAATATTTATAGATGTGTGTATGTACATGGGTTAGTACACACACATATTTCCTGCTCTGTCAGCTGGGAGGGCCTCAGAAGCAATGGTACACCAGTAGTGGAAAGTACACCTAGTGCTCATACCTTGGTTTCTAATACCATTCTCCAACAAAAGGAACCAGAGCTCCTTGGAGAATTGGCCTATTGTAGGCCTACGGCAGGAGATACATAAGAGGAGCCTGGAGAATCTTGTCATGCCAGAAAGTATGGAAACACTAAAACAAACCCCCACCCCCCACTCATCACAATATAGGGATATGTCAAAGGATCACAGGAGCCAACTGAAAGAGCTCCCAATGGCTAAAATTGAACAATTTGCACAACGAAATGAATAGTTTTCGATCGTAACCCAGAGTATAAAATAAATACCCATACATCCATACTGACATAAATACATGATTAAATAAATAAGTAAATAGAGGAAGAATAGATAAATTCCCAGTTTAGAAGAATTTAAAATAATTTAGGCATATACTCTGTCTTCAAGGAGTTGGCACCTACCTCCCTATGTTTGTTGCCCACAGTGACTTCATTCCAAAGACTACAGTATAGAAAGGGGGGAAGCAGTAACTTGATACTGAGATGTATTCAGTTTATGAAGATGCATCAAGCTGTACACTTACTCTTAAATTTATAAAAGTTTAAAAAATATGTTGAACACTTCAACATTACATCTGTCTTTTTATGTGGAAGCCTGCAAATGATTCCAGGAAAACCTATTGACCATACAAACTGAATTTATCAAATGTTCTGAGGTCTAAGTCTCAGTAGGGTCTCAAAAATATGAGTATAGAGTATATATATGAATATATATATATATATATATATATATATATATATATATATATATATATATATATATTGCCTGAAAGGATAAATTTACTCAAAGGGTCATCCAGGTGAGGACTGGTCAGATTTTGTAAACTAAAACAGCAATCTTATTTTTGAAATACATACGTCTGTGAAGAATTACATGAGTGTGAATTATAAAATGTCAAAATAGGTTATTTTGAATGGAAGGCTAGACCTCCACCCTGGAGGGCCCTGTCATACTTCCTTCCAGTTACTATCTCTCCCAAGGTAGCCATTATTCTAATTGCTTTTTTTTTTTTAAAGACAATCTGCCATTTTTCACTGGTTACTTAAAATTTTTCTTTGTCTTTTGTTTTCTATATTTTCATTGTAATGTTTCTCCGTGTTTGGAGTTCACTGGACCTCTTGCTTATTTGGGCTAATGCTATTCATTGGTTTAAAAATCTGTCATTTTCTCTTTCTCATTCTCTTTATAATTCTAATCAAGTTCATGTTAGACTTGTTTACTCTGTTTCATATCCCTACTCTTTCTTCTGTATTTTTTGCTCCATGAAATGTGATTCATTCTGATTTATCTAGTGTGTACTATCAAATATTGTACCAAATTTTGTCGGAGTTTTGTGAGTCTATTGGATGTTTCCCCCAGATAGCCTTTGGTTTTGGTTTTGTCAGATGCTAGATGCACCAAATACCAAGTCCAAATTCAGGCTTGTGCATTCTTCACTCACCCAGTTGATGTCTACCCAAGGTTAAAATCCCAGTGGGGATGGGGGATGAGGGGATGTTGTCAGGGGCTCTGGTCTGTGCCCACAGTTTGTCAAGGACTTTTTCTTTCTCACTCTGTTCAGTAAATTTTCTCTGCTACTATATGGCAGAGTACTTTGTATGTCTTTTTGCCTTTACCTGAAGAGTGTTAATACTCTATCAAGGAATGTCTTTTCTATGTCTTCCTATCTTCACTGGACTCTGGGCCTTGATTTCTTTTTCCTTCACCGCACTTAGGCTGGGAATCAGATTCCAACTGAGCAGACTTGGCAAGTGGCCTTGAGGTATAAACAGCTTTATTGCTTTTTTACTTTCCATTGACAGACTTCAAGTTAAGCTTTCATCTAAAATTTGATCTAGGAGTTACAGATCACTTTTCACCTCTTCAGTGCTTGTAAGGTGTTTTAAATTTTTTTTTCCAATGTAGCTTTTTAGTTTGTTTTCAGAGAAGGGTTGATCCACACAACCCATTTCACTATTACCAGAACCAGTCTCTCTATTTTCTTCTCTTCTCCTGTTTCTGGTGGTCCTGGTACATCCAAATGCCTAGTATTCTAAGTATTTCTTAGAAGCTTCCATGTGAAATATTTCACTTCTATTAGGACTCCCTTTTCAAAAAGTTAGGCAATTAGTTTTCAACTTTCTCAGCAATTTTTAATGGGTCTTACTGGCTATCTTTTTCTCTTCATGTAGATTCATATCTTTTATATTCCTTTGCACTAATTTTAGTGTGATTTTAGAAAACGCAGAAATAAATGCCTGTTTTCAGTCTACCCTGTTTTATCAGAAGTCCAGTCTAAGTATTAAAACCCAGACTGTAAGAATACTCCACTCGTGATTCCAATGTACATCCAGGACTGTGAACTACTACCACACTGCTATACCTGTATTTTTCTTTTAGCATATCACTTATCGTTTATATTATACTCATTGACGTACATGTGTTATCTCCTCTACTCATCTATGAATTCCTAAAGTTGGAGGTTATAATGTGTTTATTTTTCTATTCTACAGTTTCTGGCTTAATGTCTATCAGGTACTATGATCTCTGGAAATGTTTGTGAATTAAAGAAAATGTGTCTGCAACGTTATTTGGACGGTGCTGATTGGGTGCTCATAAGTCTTTATGACCAAACCCATTACTCCTCACCTGAAAATGGCAGCATACTTACAATGAATAGGGCAGTAACAGCCTTGCACTCACTAACTTCTCCAGCATAGCCACAAAGGTAATTTTGATCTACAATGAAACCAAATGCAAGAAGAATGATTCCAGCTATTGCTGCCAGGGCACTAAAAAAATTCATTGATCGGCTCATCTTCACCTGAAAGAGAATAAGAACATAACACAGTGGCTCAGGCCCAGTCTGAGTTGACGGAACAATGGGTGGGGAGACTGGAGAGCAGGATTTTAGTCACAGCATGGCAATGCCACGAAACAGCTGTGTCATCTCGTGTGAGTCACTTTAGCTCTTTGGGCTTCAGGCCCTCATTTACAGAATGAGGGGATCCAGTGAACTTTTAATAATCCTCCCATCCCCCATAAACTGTGCCTAAATTAAATCCCATTTAATTGGGGTGGGGTATTCACTGGACAAATGAAGCTTTTAGGGGTAGCATTGCATTGCATTTTGATGCGCTGGTAAAAGTCGTGACCCATTTACATGCTGGTTTTATGACTGTTTAACTAAACATTATATTTATTGGCAATTTTTATTTCTTCCTAAAACTACAAATCTACAGGAGATATCCTTTGCTGAAAATAATTTATTGGCTTATTAATTAACAGCTCATATCTTTGATTCTTTGAGCAGAATAAAAATATCCTACTTATAATTTATCTGTGTTAGAATTTCACATTCATCGACTCTGTATTATTTATTTTTAGATTCTGCTTATCAGGTTTATTTATGTTGTTTACAGTGTCCCTATCATATGAGTCAAACTACAGCTTATCGAAGTGTCTGTCATGCAACAGACACCAAAAATACCTGGAGAAAGAATGATGAGTTACTGAAATAATGACACCCATTCTGCCGTTTAGCTGAAGAATTTGAACAAGTCATTTATTCTATGCCTCAGTGTCTCTATATATAAAAATCAGAATTACACTAGTTGACCTAGAAAAGTCTCTATGAAAAAAAGAAGTAAATAATATTGATTGGTATCAATAATTGACAGTTTGTGCAATTTTAGTGGCTTAATGATTTTCCAAATTCATTTCCAAGGCTAGAATAAATTATTTATTACAAAGTTATAAATTTTTAATGAAAGGAAAATATAACTCACCAGAGTTTCTGTGGTTTTTCTTTCCAATGCAACTAGGAAGGCTCCGGAATTAATGAACTGTTACAAAGAATAAATATCTTAGCTATGGACATGTTTAGCTGATATTAAAGAGTTCTCACAGACTTTTACATGTTTCTTTTACAGACACTCCTTCGTACTTCACACAATCCTCAGGGATATGAGAAGGGTGAGATGCTTTGTATGGTTGTCCATAAATGAATAGTAGACAAAATACTAGACTAGAAATTTGCTTTAGCCTTAACTGTTTATTTGAACATGATAACTTGTTTTAACCTCACTAGGCTTTAGTTTTCTCATCCATCTCCCTGAGTAGCGACTGCAGACTCAGCTTGGATATCCTGACATACTGTAGTCAAATCAGTTTGCAATCAATATGATCAGATTCCATTATTCTTCTAAGAACATCCTTCACACCCATTTGCAATCCAATATCCAATGTGCTCTCTTGGATGGGAACATAGGTGGAGTTGGAGCCAATATTCTGGGAATTTTGAGAGCATCCCAAGAATTTTCATGGTGGTGAGTCATCTGTGGCATCACCATTGTGTAGCAGAAACTTCAAATCCGATTACAACACACCCATTTTTACATTTCTAGTTGCCTTGCCTGGTGTTTCTACAGCTTCATCCCTTCACTCTTAATCTCTGCACTGAACTCTTAACAGTTTTCAGAATAGAAAGTGTTCTCCTGTGCCTCAAACTTTTTTCTCATGTTTCTCCTTTGTCATACAGCAAGATATCCCTACACACCCTGGCATCCAACCATCTCCACGTCCCTTCTCTGTATATGTCCTCATCTGATTAACTTCCTTTAAAACCCAGTCAAGCTGGAAATGTCTCTGGGCAACTTCCCCTCTGTTTTGTAGGTGCTTTTCCTAGTGAGGCAGTTTGTGTGTCTTCTGTCACCAGTCATTGCACCACATGGTAATTGATTCTCCACTCAGCTGCAACCTTGAGACCAGGACTGCCTTTTCTCTGAATCCCTATACACTACCCGTTATCTAGCACTAAATTAATATAAAATAATGTTTATTGAATGTGATTAAATGTGGTCTAATAAATGCGTTTGTGCAGCTCAAAGGTACATCTAAGAAGCCTTCTCTCTTCTCTGAAGACTAAATTGAGCCTTCATCTTGGCTTACATAAGCACTTTCTACATCTCTGTGGTATCATTTGTCACATTGCCTGGAAATGACCTGTTTACATGTTTTCTTTCTTGCTAGACTGAGGGGCATTTGAAGGAAGAGCCCATGTATTATTATTTTTGTTTGTTTGGTGTTTGTTTTCCCCCCAGTTTTATTGAAATACAATTGACATACACCATTGAATAAGTTTAGGGTATGCAGCATGATTTGACTTATATATATATCATGAAATGATTGCTACAATAAGTTTAGTTAATATCCATAATCTTATATAGATAGGAAAAAGGAAAAATAAAGAAAGAAATGTGTTTTTCCTTGTGATGAGAAGAACTCTTTGGATCTAATCTCTTAAAAATTTTCATATTTATCACAGCAGTATTAACTGTAGTCACCATGTATAGGATTGTAGATTTCATCCTTAGTACTTTTTTCTCTTATAACTGGAAATTTATACCTTTTGATTACCTTCATCCACCTTCACCCTTCGCTCACTCTCTGTCTCTGGTAACCACAAATCTGATCTCTTTCTCTTTTTTCTTCTTTTCTTTTTCTTTTTTAGATTCCACATATAAGTGACAACATACAATATTTGTCTTTCTCTGTCTGACTCATTTTACTTAATATAATGCTCTCAAGTTTCATCCAGGTTGTCACAGTGGCAGGATATCCTCTTTTTTATGGCTGAATAACATTCCATCCTATCTACTATCTATCTATCTATCCATCTATCTGTCTAATATAGCTATATCTATCTAATTATATCTAGATCTAGCTCTAGGTATAATAACTTCTTTATCCATTTGTCCGTAGATGGACACTTAAGTTTTCTCCATGTGTTGGCTATTGTAAATAATGCTGCTGTGAATATGGGGGTACATACATCTCTTTGACATAGTGCTTTTGTTTCCTTTGGATATATTCCCAGCTGTGAAATTGCTGGATCATGTGGTAGTTCTAGTTTTAATTTTTTGAGGAGCCTGCATACTGGTTTCCATAGTGAGGGCCCACATATTATTACCTTTGGATCCTCATTGCCTTCCTCTATGTGTCTGGCTTATAATAAATAGTAACTAATTTTGAATGAATGCATGGATAAATAACCTCAAGACACAAGGAAATATTCCCAAAGGAACTTTAAGACCCAATATGAGATGTTAGTAACTCTGATGAATTAATGGGGAAATAATTTCAACAAGGTTGATTTTTATTTTAATTTTTCAAAGCCTATCATACAACTGAATGTAGCTCATTTCATAACTAAGGCACTAATATGCCTGTTAGTGAAATTTGGCTTCAAATTTAGCTCGATTGACTATACTCACCAAAATGGAGCTCCAGAATGGATATCCTGTAACAAATATAAAGGGGAACCTTGGGTATGGTTTTTCAAAGGTGAAGAGAAAAATAACTCCAAAGGAAAAGTTCATCAGTCCAAACAAGATCTGGATAGCCTGTAAATAGAGGAAAAAAGACACGGTGAGGAAATAGCAAAATGGTGGGTTCTTTCGAAAACTTAGAAGATCTCCTTTTCATAAAAGGATTTGACAATTACCCTCTTTTATAAATAAGAGAAGGACAGCAAAAGTCCCTTAATGATGCACCCAGGTATTTTCTTGATCCCTGTCTATCTGGTATTTGGTAAAAGGTAAAATGATCTAAATCAATGCTCCTGAAAATACAGTCCATAGATCAGCAACCATAGGATCACCTGGGAATTAGAAATGCAAATTATTAGGCCAAATCCTATATGAACTGAATAGAATCCCTAGGTTAAAACTGAAAATAGAACTACCATGTGATCCACCAGTCCCGCTTCTGGCTGTATATCCAAAGGAAATGAAATCACTACCTTGAAGAGATAACTGCACTTATTCAGTGCAATATTATTTACAATAAACAAGACATGGAAACAACCTAAGTGTCCATTGATGGATGAAAGGATAAAGAAAGTGTGGTGTATATATACAGTGAAATACTATCCAGCATAAAAAGAGAAAGAAACTCTGCCATTTGCAACAACATAGATGAACCTAAAGGGCATTATGTTAGGTGAAATAAGTCAGAGAAAGACAAATTTTGTATAATTTTCTTTATATGTGGAATCTTAAAACATCGAACTCATAGAAACAGAGTAGCATGGTGGTTGCCAGGGGTGGAAGAGTGGGGAGAATGGAGAGATGTTGATCAAAGGATATAAACTTCCAGTTATAAGTTTTGGGATCTAAAGCACAGCATGATGACTACAGTTAACAATACTGTATCTTATACTTGAATGGACTATGCGAGTTGAGCTTTAATGCTCTCACTAGCATAAAAACAGAATGGCAATTACATGAGGTGAAAGATGTGATAACTAACATTTTTGTGGTAAACATTTTGCAATATATGGGTATATCAAATCATCACATTGAACATCTTAAGCTTACACAATGTTAGATGTCAATTACATCTCAATAAAGCTGGGGGAAAACCTGCAAGTCTTTAGCATACAAATTCTAAAGTTTGAGAAGCAGTGGATTCTAAATCACTGGACCAGCCTGGCCTCAAGCAGAGTGGATTATCAGAACACCCTTCTGTTGACAACAAGTCCTCTGAACCTGTGGAGGAATTTTCACATCCCTGGGTTCAGAGCACTCCCTCACCTTTTCTGTTTTTTCTTCCTATGTTACTACAAAAGCACTTTCTATACCTGTGACACACTACAGTACCAAGCAGTGGTTTGACAAATGCTAGGGAAGATTCATGAGAATGACGTGAAGAATGGAAGGTGTAGGATGTATGAATCTATATCCTCTGGTCTCTTTTATTCCCAGTCCACCTTCTCGGTCTGAGTACAATCTCATATACTCTCATAGCAACTTTTCCTTTAAGTAGGTGAGCTGTAGACGATATTATTTTCCTCAACTCCAGACCAACATTTTTAGCTCCTGTCAAACATCTCCACTTGAATGTCCCACAGTTACCTTATATTCAATATGTCCAAAAGTGAGTTCACTTTTGTCCCTTTAAATCTTTTCTTCTTTCTGTGTGTTGTACATTCTATGGGTTTTGGTAAATGTGTAACAACAAGTATCCACTATTATAGTGCAGTACAGAATAGTTTTCCTACTCTAAAAATCCTCTGTCTTCCATCTATTCATTGCTCCCTTCCTCCTCCATCCCCTGGCAACCACTGATCTTTTTATTGTTTCCATATTTTGATGTTTCCAGAATGTCCTGTAGTTGGAATCATATAGTTTGTTGGCTTTACAGGCTGACTTCCTTCACTGTGCATTTTAGGTTCCTCCATGTCTCTTCCTGGCTTGAGGACTCATTTACTATGAGCACTGAATAATATTTTTTGGTATGGATGTACCACAGCTTATCTTTCCATTCTGATTTTTCTTATTTCTTAATTTGTATTTTTTAATCCTCTTATATCTTTTAATTCTAGTTTGTTCTCTCCCAGCTTTCCTTTGCCATATCCAAACTATGCTATCACGTGCTTTTGTTCATGATGCTTTCTCCTTCTAGAATATTCTCCCTCTCTCTTCTTCGTTCAGTTCCACTTATTAAAATTCCATCACTTCTTCAGAGTTCAAATTAAATGCCAAGTTTGCCATGCTGTTGCCTCATCCCTTTTAGATTGTACTAACTGTTCTCTCTGTGTGTACTAACTGTTCTACCTGGTGGGGTTACTTTGCCCCACCACCAACACCATTTGCGGCTCTCGTTAGATGCTACATTGAAGTGGTTTTTGTTTGTTTGTTTTTTGTTTTGTGTTTTTTATTGGGGAATATTGGGGAACAGTGTGTTTCTCCAGGGCCCATTAGCTCTAAGTCGCTGTCCTTTAATCTAGTTGTGGAGGGCACAGCTCAGCTCCAAGTCCAGTTGCCATTTTTAACAGGGGGCGCAGCCCACCATCCCATGCAGGAATTGAACCGGCACCCTTGTTGAGAGCTCGTGCTCTAACCAACTGAGCCATCTGGCCGCCCCGAAGTGTTTTTAATATTTTTATTTTATTTCTTCTAAATTATATATTTCTTCCCTCAATGAGGAAAACTAGGTTGTGTTTATTTCTGTAACCCTTATAGCGTCTAACATAGCTTCTTCCACATAGTTCAATACATATTGTTAAAATAATTTGAACTCTGTAGCAAACGTTTGGACACCATTATAGTCGAAAGACACTAAAACAGTTTAAACAGCTGGACCTCTTTTGCATGTCAGTGGTACTATCTTTCTCTACTTCTTTGTTTCTTTTTTCTTCTTTTTTTTTTCTGAAAAAAAGAAAAGTTAATTTCTTGGAGGCTGGGGATTGAAAGGACAAATATTTTCTAAGACAGGGCAATATTACAGCCTCAAACATACCTGAATCCCCACATTGTCTGAAATGAGGATTGGTAAATAAAAAGGTAATTAATATTCATGAAATGGTTAGATGGGTGGATGGAGAGATGAGCACTTACAATATTAATGGGATTTTCTGCAAAAGCCACATGTATAAAAATATCATGTCATGTTGTCAAACTGAATTTTTAATTTTTTAATTTTTATTTTTTTAAAGAGAAATAATTTTTTTATTATATCCTTTTAAAAAATTTTTTTGTTAGGGAATATTGGGGAACAGGACCCCAGGGCCCATCAGCTCTAAGTCATTGTCCTTCAATCTAGTTGTGTGGGACGCAGCTCAGCTCCAAGTCCAGTTGTCATTTTTGATCATTAGCTGCGAGGGGGCACAGCCCACCATCCCATGTGGGAATTGAACCAGCAACCTTGTTGTTGAGAGCTCGAACTCTAACCAACTGAGCCATCTGGCCACCCCTGAATTTTGATTGATTGGAGAAATGTAAAACTGTAGAACTCAATAACCAGGATACAGAATCTGGTCTATTGATTTCTACTTGGTTTTCTCTTTCCTTTATTTTCCCTGAACTTGGCTGGAAAAATATCTCTGAGGTGCTCAGTTTCGATATTTTTACTTTGTGAACTTTAAGAGCCCAGGGACTTTGGCTTATTTCTTTTACATTTTTCTGTCCATGGAACGTTGTACAGAAATTGGTATAGAAACATGATATATACTTCCTGAATTTAATAGAAATGAATGTTGGAATTGGCTTCTACCTTAGAACATTGTGCCGTCAGATATTTTTCCCTTTCTTCCTCCCCTTGTCCCGTCTTAGTTTAAGCTTCTATAACAAAATACCATAGACTGGGTAGGTTATAAGCAACAGAAATTTATTTCTCATGTTTCTGGAGGCTGGAAGTCTGAGAGCCAGTTGCCAGTGAGGTTGGGTTCTGGTGGGAGACTGCTTCCAGTTGCAGACTGAACTCTACTATATCCTCACGAGGTAGAAAGAGAGCTCGCTAATTCTGTGGCCTCTTCTTGTAAGGGCACTAATCCTATTCCTGAGAACTCCACCCTCGTGACCTAATTATTTCCCAAAAGACCATCTCCAAATACCCTCATCTTGGGATTAGGGTTTCAACATATGAATTGGGTGGACCACATTCAGTCCATAACATTCTGCCCCTGGTCCCCCCAAATCAATGTCCTTCTCACACAAAAAATACATTCATTCTATCATAATAGCCCCAAAGTCTTATCTTGTTTCAGCACCAACTTTAAAGTTTAAGTCCAACGGCTCATCTAAATATCATCTAAATCAGATATTGAGTCAGACTTGAGATACGATTCATCCTGAGGCAAATTCCTCTCCAGCTATGAACCTCTGCAGCCAGTCCAGTTATGGCTTCCAAAGTACAATGGTGGCATAGGTATAGAATAGATATTCCTATTCCAAAAGAGAGAAATAGGAAAGAAGGAAGGGGTGATGGGTCCCTAGCAATGCAAATTCCATTAGGTCTTAAGGCTTCAGAATAATCCTTTACGGCTTGATGCTCTGCCTCTGCATCCAATGGGATGGTGGTCTTGTCTTCAGGACCCACTGGGGTAGTGATCTTGTTCCTGCAGCTCCACTGGACAGAAGTTGTGCCCATAGGCTCTGACTGGCCCAGTCCCCAGGGTTCTGGTGGCTCTTCCCCCATGGGTTTTAGCAGAGGTCATCTGGCCTCTTGAAGCCCAGGTGGTAGCCTTGATGTTGTCTGAACTACTTTAGGGATGGTTCTTCCCATGTCTTGAAGAACAGTGTGCATTCATGGCCCAATACCTCTACTGCCTCATCCTATAAAACCCAAGAAATCTGACAGCCTTCCTTCGTTACTTCTTGTCATCTTCCCCTGACAGTTTGCCTGCTGAGGTGGCTGATTTAAGGCCTTGGTTCACACCCACACTAATCTCTTAATTAAAAGGCCCTTTGGCCATACCCCTCATGTTCTCTTCTTAACACTCTCTCAGTTTTTGCAATATGGCTAAGCTGAGAATTTTCCAAATCTTTAAGTTCTAATTACTTTTGCTTAATAATTCTGTATTCAAGTCATTTCTCTCTTCTAGCATTTTACTGTAAGCAGCCAGGAGGAACCAAACCACTTCTTCAATGCTTTGTTTAGAAGTTTCCTCAACTAAATATACAATCTTCATGGCTTGCAAGTTCTCCCACAAAACAGTAGAACACAAACACAGTTCAGCCAAGTTCTTTGCCACTTTACAAAAAAGATATCCTTTACTCCATTGTCCAATAATATGTTCCCCATTTTCATCTGACACCTCATCAGCATGGCCTTCCCTATCTATATTTCTACCATTATTCTGTCCAGGGTGACTTGGGTATTCCTTAAGATGGTGCCTTTCTCTATGGCTCTACTCTTTTCTTTTTGAGCTCTCACTAAAATTGCCTTTATAAGTCCCTTTATGAAAATCTCAGCTTCTTCTAACATGCTCCTAAAAACTCTGCTAGTCTCTACCATTACCCAGTTCCAAAGCTGCTTCCACATTTTAAGTATTTGTTATAGCAGCAACCCACTTCTTGGTACCAGTTTCTGTCTTAGTCAATTTCAGCTGCTATAACAAAATTACATAGACTGGGTGGCTTATAAACAACAGAAATTTATTTCTCACAGTTCTAGAGGCTAAAAGACTGAGATCAAGGAGATCAGAAGACTGAGATCAGTTTCTGGTGAAGACCCTCGTCTGGATTGCAGACTGCTGACTTCTCTGTTGTAACCTCACATGATGAAAAGAGAACTAGGTAACTCTCTGACCCCTTCTTACAAGGGCACTAATCCCATTCGTAAGGTCTCCACCATCATGAGCTCATTACTCCCCCAAAACCCCACCTTCAGATGCTACCACATTGGGATTATGGTTTCAAATATGAATTTTGGGGAACACAAATATTAAGTCTATAACACACCTTCACTAGAGTTTGCACTGGGGCAAATCTTACTTACCCCAAAGAGTTTCACTTTTGTAGCAAGTAATTTTGGAAAGGGAATGCTAGACTCATAGGTTGTGGTTGCATAGTCCATTGACTGAAATTCGGGAACAGTGACCTCTGGAGGAAATACCAGAAACACAGGTTTGTGTGCAGTGTTTGAATCCATGATAGCGTCGTTGATCTTTTGAAGTGAAAAACTGATTTAGTTGGTACTTCAGTCTAGACCATGTTCTTCTCCTGTCCCAAGGCTGTGTGGAGCCCTGGCAGTGTTGTGCTTTGTCTTAGAATTATAGAATCATAGAGTCACAGAGTCATGGAACCTCTGGACTGGTCAAGATCTCAAGAAGGTGAGTGAGTAAAAGGACCAAGTCTACCGGTCAGAGGACCTGACTGGTAGTCCTTGTTCAGTCAAAAACTCACTGTGACCTTGGGAAAGTCAATCCCTCCCTCTTGGTTTCAGCTTCCATATATGTACATTGATCAGGTTGCACTAGAAGATCTATAAAGACATTTCAAGTCCCAAATAAATGAGTATTGTGAACATTTATTCTAGTTCTCTATCTTCAGGCAGGTAGAGGACAAACCCCACAGGCCACAAAATTAATTCACTACTGCTTGAAGTAGACAGAGTGTCTATTTAGCCTGTCACGTTTGTTTTTTGCCATCTGATTTTGTTAGCTTTCATAGCTTTAGCTATGAACAAACCACCCTGAAACTTAGTGGCTTCAAACAACCACCATTTGATTTTGCTCACAATTCTGTAGATCATATGGGTGGTTCCATTGTTCTGGTCCAGCTCAGCTCTTCTCTTCCAGGTTTTCTCATGCATCTGTGGTCAACTGGGGAAGTGATCAGCACTAGATGATTTAGTATAGCCTCAATCACGTATCTGGCAGTTGGCAGACAATTTGTTCTCCTCTGATTCACAAATGTTTCTCAAAACTGTTGAATCATGTGTGCTAATGTCCCATTGACCTAAGCAAATTGTATGGACAATCCAGATTCAAAGGGTAAGGAAATAGACTCCATATCTTCATGGGAGGATGTGTACTGTCATATTACAAGGACATATGAGGTATGACAATTAAGTTCGCGAATTTGTCCTAACGATGTTGCTAACTTTTTTGATATCAGAGGGATTATTCATTATGAATTTGTACCAATCAGACAAAGAGTTAACCAGGCTTACTATTTGGAACTGCTGAAAAGGCTGCGTGAAAAAGTTTGACAAAAACGACCTGAACTTTTTGCCAACAATTCATGGCTCCTGCATCATGACGATGCACCAGCTCACAAGTCATTGTCTGTGAGAAAGTTTTCAGCCAGTAAACAAACACCCTCTCTACTCACCCGATTTGACCCCAAATGATTTCTTTCTTTACAGGAAGATAAAGGAAATATTGAAAGGAAGACATTTTGATGACATTCAGGACATCAAGGGTAATCCGACCACAGCTCTGATGGCCATTCCAGAAAAAGAGTTCCAAAATTGCTTTGAAGGATGAACTAGGCACTGGCATCAGTGCATAGCTTCCCAAAGGGAATACTTTGAAGGTGACCATAGTGATATTCAGCAATGAGGTATGTAGCAATTTTTCTAGGATGAGTTCATGAACTTGATTGTCAGACCTTCATCGATGAAGGGAAGGGAAGAATTGTGTCCATTTATACACTCTATTTTATCATCCTCTATTGTTTCCTAATAAGATCAGGTTTTCCTAAATTGAAAATCCTGATGTCACAGCCTCTAGCCACTTGCCAGTTAGAACGTTTTAAAAGACCATCCCCCTTATGATTTATTTTCTCTGAATTTACCTTCTCTTATTCAATTTACCATGAACATAGAATCCTAATGGTGACCATCCTTTATGAAAATCCTCTGATGTTGGATTAGTGTTCTCTGAGTTAAGAAATCTCTATTTCAAACATTTTATATATCCCATTTCATCCTTACTCATATTTTTAGCTCTCCTCTGGACCTTGTCCAGTTTCTCTCTCTCTCTCTCTCTCTCTCTCTCCCTCCTAGAATTAATTCTAAGTCCCCTCTTTATTTATTAGTTATGGGGTCTTGGCTAAATGATATATTAACTTACATATTCAAATTAACTTACATATGTATTAAAATATTACATTTCTTATCCAAAAATGGAAATAATAATTGTTACCTTGTAGGGTTATTGTGAGTGAATTCTAAAGTATTTGGCATGTAGTGGATGCTAGCTAAATTGTTATAATAAAATAATAGCATTGAATATATTTATATTATTATTACCATTTTTAATCAGGATGGCTAGGTGTTTTGTTTTGCTTTAGTTCCATGTTATTTCCAAAGTTTATTTTGGTTGGCTCTTTATCAGCTAATTGTCCTGTTTATTTTTATGAGCTTGGTGATAAGAATATTGGACATGTCACACTGAGTTAGTCCAGAAGTTATTCTACCTCATTTCTCCATTTCAGGGTGACTGTGGAACTTCACAATGTTCTGCTAATAAGTCTGTGAGGCCCTTTGATACATAGATAACACTTATTTGTGCACCACTTTTCGTCTTCCATGTCCTCAGATTTCTTCGTATTATATTTTCTAATCTGCCCAAACCTACTCTTTTCGTAGGAATTACTCCGGCCTTAAGGGGGCTTATGTTTGAGATCCCTGAATTCCTCAATGTTCCTAAGTGAAGCTTTTATTTCAAGCTTCTTATTGCTAGTATTACGGGGAAGTTATGATCCAAGTGGACAAAGTTCCGTGATTCACAGTGCGATTAGCCCTCTCCTTCTCATAGCTCTGATTGCCTGGCTAGATTGTTCCAAGGAAGGCTCTCTGTGCTCTTTCTCTTATTCTTCTCTTCCTGCAGCTGAAGCCCAACTTTATTTTTTAGTTTTTCATTTTTCTCTCTGTTGCAAAATCTACCCCTTTTTAAAGATCCACATCCATATCCTAGAGAATATAACAGGAGCCGTCAACTGGTGTGACCAGATGTCACCTGCTTAGGGGTTCCCAGAAGCCTCTTATTTTCTCTTGCTCTTTAAGTTATAAATAATAATGGCTCTAGATCTTGTCCCATGAATGGTGATAAAACCTAGTTTCCGTCCCAGATATATCTTGGAAGGGGTAAGTGGAGCAACCTGGTCTTCTCTTTTGCTTAGTGGTCTTCATCTCTGTATTTCCTGCTTCTGCTGAATTCTTAGTTTTCACTGTATGTCTGGGCTTCTATGTGTGCATTTCCTTCAGGGCTCACAGCTAAGCTGTCAAATGATTTATATAGTAGTTGGGCTAGGAAATCGAATCCCTGAGCTTATCATTTTCTCTCACCACTTTGTCCAGTGACAATAGGAGCAAGCAGCCAATCTCATTTTATTCATTAGTTTTCCAAAAATGTTCAAAAGCATCACATGCAGGTACCCAGCTCCTTGCTTCTTATCAGTTGTTGATAGGAGTATACAATATTTTGTGTCCTCTATTGCCAGATCATGCCATGGACTACCAGTGCTCTCTTTACTATTGGAAATACAGTTCTTAGCATCTTTAAATCTAGTCAGATTTCAGAGCCAATTCCAGAAACCTTAGCACGAATTCAGAAAAGTCATCTTAAAATTCTGTTCCCCTAGGTACCACTTTCCATAAAACCTGTATTAGGGTTCTCCAGAGAACAAAATGTGTGTGTGTGTGTGTGTTCTGTTTCTCTGGAGAACCATAATACAGATTTTATGGAAAGTGGTACCTAGGGGAACAGAATTTTAAAGATAACTTTTCTGCATATATATATATATATATATATATATATATATATATATATATTCTTGGAGAGTGGAAAGGTCACTATGGGTCTGTGGGGTAATAGGAGCTTCTGACTTGCTCCCTAATATCATTTCCAGTGGGATGGAAAAAGCTCAGAGAGGATTTTTTTTTTAATATTCTTACATTTTCACATTGTAAGTTTAGACCCTAGGAGGCACTGTATTTTTCCAATTATGGAAAAAACCCTGGCTTCAAGTTCACAGGACAGAGCGGGTCTAATGTGAACTAAGACGAGTTTCTCAGTGATCAGTGGTGTGGACTAGTCAGTGATGACAGGAATCGCCTCTCCAATGCCTCGGCACTATTTAGACCCCAGAACCCTTGTGCATCAGTGTGTGTGCGTGTGTGAGTGTGTGTGTGTGTGGGGGGGGGGGGATAGATACGGGGTTAGGAATGGTTTCATGGGTTGGATTCTCAAAGAATTTGACTAAGAATTGCAAATATATATTTCCTAAACACCTGTGTTTGTGGACTGAAAGTTAAACCCATTATACAAGCACCATACAAACGTATTAATTTCACCAAAACAAAAGGGAGAATTACTAGTATTATTTAAAACAAGTTGAATACAAAGTGGCAACCATTTAGAAACTGGAGGTGAACTCAGGTATGGAGTCTACCAAGGTCGGACCACCTTGGGAAGCTCAGGAGGCTAATCGTTACTACAGAGGCAAAGAAAGCAAGGGACATATAGCCAGTCTCTCCAGCTCTATGCCTCATTATTCTATTACACATAACTTCACTCATCTCTAAGTGGAGAGTCCAGGTTCCCTTCTATGCTTTTAAGAATGATTTATTGAATGTCTGCTAGAAGAAAGACTTTGGGTGGAATTCTGTAGAAGATACACAGATATGACACAGTCTGGGGTTATTTGCAAGAATATGAGAGAACTACAAAAGTGTATATGATTTCAAAAAAAGAAGGAAATTGGAGAGCGATCCCCCTGGAAATACTTTAGAGTTTTTGAAACAGGAAGAGAAAAACACAGAAACTAACAAGAGTGATGAAGATGGCAGAGAGAAGGGATGGTTAACAATTCCAAATGTATCAAAGTGATCAAGGATAAAGAGGGTTGGAAAAATGTAATTAAGCTTGGAGGATGGAGGGTAACTGATGGCTTTTGATCACACAATTTCCTCTAACCACTGCAGTTGGTTGAGAAGTTAGAAGCAGTGAGAAGCACATGGAAGGAAGCTAGAGTTTCATTCAGTACATTACAGTCTGTCATCCTTTCTATTATGACATCTGTACCTCTGCTTTCCCCTGTCTCCTACTCCCCTATCTCTAGGTGTGTTTTATTCTCTCCCTGTACCACATTCTGTAGTCATTGCCACATTCTATCTCATGAATAATTGAACGGGATGGGGGAGTACATTGGGTGATTGGAAACAGCAAAACAGGGGGATGGTGGGATTGATTTTTATTCCTTGCTGACTCTTTTGGTCCTTGAGCCCTTAGAGAGTCTGCACAGTCTTCTTCTTGGCTGGCTTACTCAGCCCCTATAATACACAGAGGAGGAGGCAAGAAATATCAGCCCCATGGAAAAGTAGGTCCATTAAATATTAAGCTGTAAAATGAATTGCTGATCATAAATTGAAAACACTAACATTGAGCACAGCGTTTAAATGTGAATTATTCCTTTACCCTCAGAAAGTTCTGATACAGCATTAATGTTTGTTGTCATTTTATTTTAATTAAGGACAAATCCTTTGAGTGTTCTGCATGCTCTTTGTTTTCTGGTGAGTGAGTAAGGTAGCCATAACACTTAAGAACATAGGGTGGAGGAGACTATATTGTTTTCCCCTCATTTTGTTCCATAATTGGGAGTAGTGTGGTATTTGGGCAGATGCCGCATGTCAGTCAGAGTCTTCAGATTGCTGTTGATCTTTTGCATAACACGAAGTTAAAGTTAGATCTTTTTTGTGTGAAGGTGAGCAAACAGAAACTTTCTGTCGTGCATCTGAATCTGCTTTGGCCACACAGGTGAAATACAAATCTTGTGCTGAGCTTTGGCAGGAGGAATGATGAAAATCTGGCTTCATGTTTTCTGATTGCAGGTCCCTTGGGTTTTGGCACAGGCTTTTCATTTCCCCTAGTTTGATGTCTTTGGTTTGTAAATCTTCTTTTTGGTAACCTGTGGATCGAAGGTCTTTTTGGTCCTTCTCTTGATACTGAGGATCTTGAAATAAAATATCTGGTCTTTGCCAACCACGGTGATATCGACATAGGTCATGCACAGTTTGGGCTTCTTGGTATAGAGCTTTCTGCTTTAGGTATTCTTTCTCCAATAGATCTTGGGTTTGCCAGTCTTGGGATCCCCAATTTAGGGAATGCAGCACTTCAAATTGGCATTCTCGTGCTTTATAATCTTTGTTTCTCCAGCCTTGAGATTGTTGGCCTAAAGATGGCCAGTTTTGGGTTTTCAAGTCTAGAGATTGCTCTCTTGGGGATTGCCTGTCTTGGCATCCCTGGATTTGAGATTGCTGGTGTTGGCCTAGCTGCATTGGGGATTTCTTCTCTTGGACCAGCAGGTTCTCTGCTTGCTGGTGTTGGGTCTGCTCCTTGGGAGATTCTTCCTGATTGGCCTGTTGATCTTCCTTGGATTGTTCCTTGGGGGATTGCTCCTCTTTACCCTGCTGGTCTTCACCTTGCCCATTTTGGGATTGCTGCTTTAGAGATTCTTCTTCCTGGTCCAGCTGGTCTTCAGCTTGTTGATCTGGTGGTTGCTGTGTGGTTTGCTTAACTTGACCTTCCTTGTCTATGGAGTCCCTCTTTAGGCATAGCCAGGCTTTGATACACTGGCCTAGGGATTTCCTCCTTGGGGATTCCTGGCCTTGGATTGGTAGGTCTAGGGATTTCCTTTTTGGAGATGGCTGGCGTTGGGTTGGCAGGTCTAGGGATTTCCTTTTTGGAGAGTGCTGGCGTTGGGTTGGCAGGTCCAGGGATTTCCTTTTTGGAGAGTGCTGGTGTTGGGTTGACAGGTCTAAGGATTTCCTTTTTGGAGATTGCTGGCCTTGGATTGGCTGGTCTAGGGATTTCCTTCTGGGAGATTGCCAACCTTTGCTGTGCTCACCTAGGGAATGCTGCTTTAAGGATTGCTTGCTTTGGAGTTTCTCCTCAGATTTCCATTCTTGTGTCAGTAAATCGACTTCTGATTGAATGTCTTGATATAACATAGGCATAAATTGCTGGTCTTGCTGTTGGATGTTTTGTAGTTGAAGATTCAGGGATTGCTGTTCTAGGTATTGTACATTAAGGGACTGCACAGCATTGGATGTTTGGGCTTCAAATAGCATGGGTTCTTTTAGCAGAACTTGTACGCGGGAAAGCGTATCTTGTGAAGGAATGTCTTGGGATGGCAGGTTTTGAGATGGTGTGTCCTTGGATGATGGACCTGAGGATGGTATGTCTTGGGATTGTGTGTGTTGGGGTGGTGTGTCTTGGGATGGCACATGTTTGGATATCAGACTATGAGACTGTGTGACATGGGATGATTGGGTTTCAGATAGCAGCGCTTGTATTGGCAGAGTTTGGGTTGGCAGAACTTGGGATGGAAAGTCTTGGGCTGGTAATGCTTCAAGTGTTTTTATAGAATGGGATGGAAAAATTTGGAGTGGCAAGGCTTCAGCCTGAAGAAATTGGGTTTGCATTTCTGGAGGTTGTTCCACAGCAAATTGTAGGTCTTCATCATTAATTTGTTCGTTATAAGTGATATTTTCTGAGGTCCTTTCCTCTTGTATGGCAGGCAAAGATTTTGGCTTGTTTTCTTCCTCATAAAGTTTTAAAGGGGGAAGAATACATTTCTGTTGTTCATCTGTCACAGATAAAGATTTGTAGTAATTATTACTGCCTTTCTTCCCTGAACATTGGAAAGTTAAAGGATTTTTTGACACTCTCAACTTGAAGAAAGTATAGCCTCCTAAGAAAACAGGTTGTATGTTTGTTGAGGAGCCATCATTGGGAGACTCTTCTTGAAGCTCAAATTTGATTACAGCAGTTTCTTCTGGGACAGGTAGTTCACTGTCTTGAGTAACATCCGAAGGAAAGAAAAATACAATCTATAAAACCAAGGGGTAGGGGAAACATTATTATAATAATCATCTTTGATATTGTTTTCTTCTTTGGGATATTCTTTTCTAATTTGGGAAAATAATTCCCAAATTATTTTAATCTCTGCCTAAGACAGTAGACAGGAAATGACATCTACATGAGGAATCAGAAAACAAATTCCTGTACTGCCTTTACCATCAACTCATTGGTTTTATTTTGGACAAGTCATTACCCTGTATTATCTCAAATATTGAAGAGGGGAATTTGATTAAGATTGTCTGAAATAGTCTTTCTGTACTTAACATTATAAAGCTTCTAAGATACTCTAAATTATCCACTCAATATTCATATATTCAGGTTTATAATGATTTATTGATCACCGAATAGATGAACTAGATACTAGAGATCAAAGATAATTAGATGTGGGTTTTGCTCATAAGGTGCTCACAATTATAGGTAGACCAAAATATAAATAGAATAGTTTCACAAATGCTATTATGGAAATAGCTACTAAATCTTCATGGGAATATAGCAGATAACCTAATTCTGAGAGAGCTAGGAAATACTTCACAGAAGAGGTATTTGATTTATGTCTTGATAGATGAGTGGGAGTTCCTCAGGCAAAAAGGTAATATGAATTAAGATTGGAGTCAAAGTCCAAGGAGAGGAAACAAAGGGTACAAAAACACAAGGCTGGGATATAGCGTAGTGTGATGGCAGACAGTAAGCAGTTAGAAATTGTTAGATGATATGCTAGGTGCTATAAACTAAATATTTGTGTTCCTCTAATTTCGTATGTTGAAAGTTAACCTCCAATGTAATGGCATGTAAAAGTAGAGTCTTTGGGAGGTGATTAGATCATGAGGGTGGAGCCCTCATAAACGGCATTAGTGCCCTCATGAAAGAGACTCCAAAAAGCTCCCTTGCCCTTTACTCCATGTGAGAACACCGTGAGAAGACTACCATCTATGAACGAGGAAGCAGGTCCTCACCAGACTCTGAATCTGTCAGCACCTTGATCTTGGACTTCCCAGCTTCCAGAATTGTGAAAAATAAATTTTTGTTGTGTAAGCCACCCAGTCTTTGTTATAGCAGCTCAAATGGACTAAGAAATTAGTACCTAGAAGTGGGAGTGTTACTGTAGCAAATACCTAAAAAGGTAGAAGAAGATTTAAAACTGGGTAATTTAGAACTGGGCTGGAAGTCTTGAGGTATAAACCAGAAAAAGCTTATATTGCTTTGAATGGACCATTAAGGGAGATTCTGGTGAGAACATAGAAAGAAAGGAGTAAAGCCATAGAGAAAGGTTCCATCTTCTTAGAGAAGACCCAAATCATCCTGAACAGAACGTTGGTAGAAATATGGATGATAAAGGTCATTCTGAGGCGGTCTCAGATAGAAATGAGGAATGTGTTATTGGAAACTGGAGGAAAGGGGGTTTTAGCTATAAAGTGGCAAAGAACTTGGCTGAATTGTGTTTGTGTTCCATTTGCATAGTTTCTTTTTGTGGTAGGTCGAACTTGTAAGCAATGAAATTTAGCCGAAGCTATTTCTAACTAAGTGTTGAAGGTAAGGATTGGCTACTCCTGACAGTTTATAGTAAAAAGTGAGGGGAGAGAAATGACTGAAAGATGGGATTAAACTAAAAGGATCAGGACCCAGGCAGAGATCTGCTACAGGGGTAGAGCCCAGGCAGAGGTTCACTGTGGGGGGCCTTCCTGCTGAGCCATGGGGGTGATGTCCAACCCCGCTGTGCTTGGAAGTCAGAGCAAGTGAGCCAAAGAGGATTATCCCTGAGCCTTAAGGTTTCAGTTGTTTGCCTTGTTAGGTTTTTCACTTACTTGGGACCTAGCCTTTCTTCTTTCCTATTTCTCTCTCTCTCTTTATTATTATTATTTTTTTTGAAATAGGGCTGTCTAGCCTATGCCTATCTCACCATTGTGTTTTGTAAGTTTGGTTTCATAACATGTTTGATTTCACAGGTTCACAGCTGTAGGGGAATTTGCTTCACGATGAATTATATCGTGAGTCTCACCCATATCTGATTTAGATGATGTCAGAGAAGACTTTGGACTTAGATTTTAAAGTTGATGCTGAAACAAGGTAAGACTTTGGGGGCAATTGGAATGGAAAACATCTATTTTTTTATGTGAGAAGGACATGAATTTGGGGAGTTGCTACAATAGAATTTTGTAGACTGGATGTGTTCCCCTGAATTCATATGTTGAAACGTAATCCCCAATGGGATGGTATTAGGAAGTGGTGGGGCCTTTGGAAGGTAATGAGATCACAGGGATGAATTCCTCGTGGATGGGATTATTGCTCTTACAAAAGAGACTCCAGAGAGCGCCCTTACCCCTTCCACCACATAAGGACACAGTGAGAAGCTACATGGGTGTCTGTGAACCAATAAGCAGGCTTTCACCAGACTCCGAGTCTATTGGCACAGTGATCTTGCACTTCCCAGCCTCCACGGTATTTTTGTTCTAGCAGCCTGAATGGACTAAGAGAGTAGGCTAGGAAATGTGGGCTTTGCTTTACAGACACGTGAGATCTATTGGAGGTTTTAAACAGCTAAGTGACAGTATCTGATACAAACTTTAGGCAATGCTTCCCTTGTTTTACAATATTGTTTTGAGAGGGGTTGTCATTACAGACCAATTTCCTGATTTTTGTCAGCCTTTTTCAGGTCTTCATAGGGTCAGTATGGATTACTTGTTCCATTTGCTGAAGTGATTGGAACTCCGAGTGATTAAATGATCTAATTATGGTTAGCCAGTTGATTGATGGCAGGCCTAAAATGAGAATCTCCACATTACCTTACACTACACATTGTCATTTCCCACCCTTCTCATTTGTTTCCACACCTATATGTTATCCCCACTGGAGGGCTATTTGTGTGAAATGCTTTAGGGGAGATTCTTGCATTTTTGCTCATCCAAAATTATTGTTTCACTTGAAATGTAATTTATTCATTTGTTAAGAGAGAGGTTTAGAGACATGATTGATAATTTCTCTAACTTTATTCAAGCTCTTACGTGCTGTGATTTTAAATTTACTCATTCCTAATGATAACAGAGTGGTTATCAGGTGCTGGGCAAGATTCCAAAGTCAGCTCAAGTAGTTCTTAAAACAGTCCTATGAGATAATTATCCTTGTTTTACAACTGAGAGGAGAACTGAAGTTCAGAGATGTTAATTAACCTGACTGTGTCACAGAGCTATTGACTTGTCAGGTTAGGATTCACACATTGCAGCTGAATTCTATGTCCTGTGCTTTCTCATCTCAAGGATGCCACGACCATTCAGTGGGGGGAAAGGACAGTTTCAACAAGTGGTGCTGGAAAACTGGATATCTACATGCAAAAGAAGGAAGCTGGAGCTTTACCTTACACCATATATAAAATCCAACCAAAATCTATCAAAGATCTAAACCCAAAGGCTAAAACTGTGAAACTCATAGAAGAAAATATTGAGGGAAATCTTCATGACATTGGATTTGGCAATGATTTCATGGATATGACACTAAAAGCACAGACATCAAAAGAAAAATAGATTAATTGGACCTCATTAAAATTAAGAAGTGCTGTGCATCCAAGGATACTGCCAAGAAGGGGAATATATATACCACGTTTCCCCAAAAATAAGACCTAACTGGAAAATAAGCCCTAGCACGATTTTTCAGGATGACATCCCTTGAACATAAGCCCTAATGTGTCTTTTGGAGCAAAAATTAATATAAGACCTGGTCTTATTTTCAGGGAAACACGAAAATACAGAGGGTGCCGAAAAAAATGTATTTTAAGAAAGGAAAAAAAACTGTATTAAAATTGTAATACTCAATATATACTGATAATAGAAGATGAATACAAGTCATGTGTATACATTTTTTTTGGCACCCCCAGTACACACACACACACACACACACACACACCAACATTGGACATTAAGTTCGCGAACTTTCCAGTGTGTAAGTGCACACTGGAAAGTTCACAAACTTGATTGTCTGACCTGTGTGTGTGTGTGTGTGTCCTATAATTCAACAATAACAAAAAACAACCCAATTAAAAATAGGCAAAGGGCTATGATAGACATTTCTCCAAAGAAGATATGCAAATGGCAATAGGTACATGAAAAGATGTTCAACATCACTAATCATTAAGAAATGCAAATGAAAACTACGGTGAGATAACCCCCTCATACCTATTAGGATGGCTGTTATTTAAAAAGACAGGAAATACCAAGTGTTTACAAGGATGTGGAAAAATTGAGACCCTTATGCACTGTTAGTGGGAATGTAAAATGATGCAACCACTGTCAAAAACAGTTAGGCAGTTTCTCAAGATGTTAAACACAGAACTACCATTTGACCTTGGAATCACACTCTTAGGTGTATATCCAAAGAATTGAAAGCAGGGACTCAGAGAGATATTTATCTGTACAACAATGTTCATAGCAGCATTATTCACGGTAGCCAAAAGGTGCAAAAAACCTGTGTCCACCAATAGATGGATGGCTAAACAAAATGTGGTATATATACACACAGTGGACTACTATTTATCCATTAAAAGGAATGAACTTTTGATATATGCTACAAAATGAATGAACCTGGAAAATATTGTGTTTAGTAAAATAAAACAAACAGAGTCAAATGTATGATTCAACTCTGATGGATTACCTAGAATAGGCACTAGAGAATAGAAAGTAAATATAGAGACGTAAAGTAGAACAGAGGTTACTAGGGGCTGGAAGGATGAGGCAAGGAGAGGTACTGATTTATGGCACAGAGTTTGTATTGGGATGATGGAAAAGTTTTGGGCATAGATAGTGGTGATGGTTACATATCATTATGAATGTATTTAATGCCACTGAATTTTACAATTACAAAAGGTTAAAACGATAAATAATATGTCTATTTTACCACAATAAAAAAAAGTTACTCTGAAGCTGCAGAAATTAAGACAGTGTAAAATATGTGGAAGGATCAATGGGACAAAATAAAGTGTCCAAAAGAGATTTATAAATAAGAAGTCAATTGATTTTCACAAAGGTGCCAAAGTAATGGGGGAAAGCATTCAATACTTTCAACAAATAGTATTGAAATTCTTGGTGGTGGTGGTGGTGGTGTGTGTGCATGAACTTCTAACCTTACTTCACAACTACATATAAAATGTAACTCAAAATCTATTGTAGTTCTAAACATAAAGGCTAAAACTATAAAATTTCTACAAGAAAATAGAGAAGAAAATCTTTACAATCTTGGCATAAGCAAAATTTTGTTAGAACACAGAAAGGACTAACCATAAATGAAAATAAATCATAAATTGGACTTCATCAAATTTGTTGCTTGAAGAAACTATTAAGGAAATGAAAAGGAAGCCATGGCTGGGAAAAATATTAGCAATACGTGTGTCTCACAAAAAGACTTGTATTACGAATCAATTACGTTGTTATAACTCAGTAAGATAAACAATGAAATAAAAGTTGGCTAAAGATTTGAACAGACACATCTCAAAAAAAAAAAAAAGATATACAAATGGACAGCAAACACACAGAAAGAATCTCATCATCATTTGTCACCAGGAAAATGCAAATTAAAACTACAATGAACTATTAATGCATACCCACTAGAATGGCTAAATTATTAATACAACTGACAATTTCAAGTGTTGGTGATTATATGAAGCAACTGTACCTTTCACATATTGCTGATGAGAATGCAAAATGGTGCAGTCATTTTGGAGACGTGTTTGTCAATTTCTTATCAAGTTAAACATCTACTTGCCATGTGACCTAACCATCAAGTCCTAGATACAACACTCCAAGGGAAATAAAAACATATGTCCATAGAAAGATGTGAACTCAGGTGTTCATGACAACCAAATGCCCATCACAAAGTAAATGGATGAACCAATTGTGTTGTGTCCTTACATAAAAGAAATGGACTATTGATGCATGCGACAGCCTGAATGAAGCTCATAAACACGTTGCTGAGTGAAAGAAGTCAGACACAAAGAGCACTTACTTATGATTCCACGTATACAAAATTTGAGAAAGGAATAACTAATTGAGGTGGTGAAGATATTGACTGCAGAGAGGTTCCAGGAAACTTTTTGTGGTGATAGGAATTCACTATATCTCGATTGTGATAGTAGCGAAACAGATGTATGAAATTTGTCAAAACTCCTTCAAACAGGTGCATTTTATTGTTTGTAAATTATACTTCTATAAAATTGATGTAAAAAATGAGGAAAAAAAACCCCACCTAACACAGGGCCTGGAACTGTTCTCTGGGACTTAGAGAGAAGACTCTGGAATCACATTACTTGAGTGAGAATCCTGATGTTGTATGACACTGGAGAGCAGCTCCTTGTGCTTTAGTTCTTTTATATGTAAAATAAGGGTGTTTTAATAGTCTTGTTAAGATTGAGTGAGTTGGCGCTATGTGGTTACAACAATGACTGATATAACATTCAGTAAATGTAAGCTCTACTGATTATTATAAATCATACTATACCACTTTAACTATTTTTCTTCTCTGTTTCTTCTCTGTCTCATACACCCTTTCCCCTAGATGTAAGCTCCCCATGTTATAGTAATATGGATTCCCATTAAGACTGGTCTTTCATATATTTTGGCAGGGAAATAAGGCGCTATGTCTGAATGAGGATGACTATGGAAAGCAGGTAGGGCAAGAAAAAGAAGCATCGTTGTCTCAGAGGGTGGAGTGGACCTTCGATTTTAAACTTGTCTTTCCTTGAGGTTCCTAAACTTAGAATCTGTTTTAGTCCAGCATCTGAGAATATCACTCCACCCACTGATAGGCCAGAGGTCCCAATGGTGATCTGTTCAGTCACAACATTGAACGCACCTCATTTGACTTTGTCCAGCACTGGCTTCTGAAGGAGATGATGGTCACAGAGATGCTGAGCTCTACTATGCTGATGACCAGTAACAGTGACAAAATTCCCTGCAAACAGTGAGGAGAAATAAATGACATTTGGGATGAAAGCTGTACCATTTTACAGACCTAAGGCAACGACCACATATACTGTATGACCGAGCAAAGGAAACCCAGGGTTTTGGATGCTTCTGTAAACACCAGTGATTGAACAATTTCCATCTTTTGTCTTCCTGACAAGCAGGGGCAACTCCAATGCCTATAGTGGCCAGGCAACCATCCCAAATGAATGAAAGAGTTAGGAAGGGAGATGGTTGAGAGTAAAGGTATTCCTAGGATGCATCTATTACTCAGTTCCAGGCAATAGTTGCCATGTGGGAATAGGGAATATGGGCCTCGTGATGCTTGGTCTTTTTTCTTTCCTATGGAAGCCAGGTACACATATTTTTAATGTGACATTTCCCAGTTATTTGTTCACTTGTGTGAATCAAACAGAACATATCTTCAGGTTGGATGTAGTCCACAGATTGTCATTTTGCATATTCTGCATTAAGGCAATGTTTAGAAATTGAGAAGCAGCATGGAATAGCACGGTGTCCACAAAGCTTAGATTTTGGAGACAGAAAGATCTGGGTACAATTGGGTCTAAGGTTACACTTAACCTTGGACAAGTGACTGAGTGTATCTTGGTTTTTCTCCAACACATCCAAGAGCTTGGATATTCCCCATTTGTTGGTAAACCCATATGTATGAAGTACCCACTGTAAATTTACTGGCTTCAGCTGTTGAACAAGCCAGACTTGACCTTGATCTTTGTGAAACTTCCATCATAGTGAGGGGGGCAGACAGTAACAACAAATTCGTTATTTATTTAACTAAATTGTGATAAGTATTCTGAAAAAGTATTGGGAGCTATGCACTGCTCTAATGGGAGATCTGACAGGTCTGCACTGGGAAGGGTGGAGGTGCAATCAGGAAAGACTTCTTCAAAGAAGTGATGTTTAAACTGACAGTAAGAATGGGAGGAGTTAATTGAGTAGATAGAAAAGGGTAGGCACTGGTCTGGGAAAGCAAGAAAAAGCTTGCTTGGAATTAAGGAATTCCAGGAAGTGACAGACAAGTGGAGTGAGGAGGATAAAGGCTTGGAATGATGTCGGAAAGGGAGTCAGGATTGGTTCTATCGGGTCCTGTAAGATTGGAGTCTTAATTCTGTGTTTAACAGAAAACCATTGAGTAATGTGCTCAGATTTGCCTTTTTAAGTGATGACTCTGGCTACAGTATAGACAATGGATGGTCTTTGGAGCAGAGGTCAGTCCAAGAGATATCTAAAGCTGATGTTCTGGCTTTTTCAGCTTATTTAGGATGTGTGGGTTATAGCAGGGAATCGTGGAGGGAGGTCTCAGCACACATTCTCCACGATTCTGTATGCAGGACTGATCCTGCAATAGCTGACCATCTGGGGCAGGAAGGAGACAGCAGTTTCACCTCTATGGAGATTTAACCCTTTCAGGATACAACTTCTTTCCAGTTTATACTAAAGTAATGTACAGTAGTGGCCTACTGTCCACTAGAAAAAGGGTAAGGATTATAATGTTATATTCTTGGTCTAATTAGGACAGGATTTTGTCCCTTATATTGGTTCCTGGCTTTCCTTTTATGAGCCGAAGTCTGGAATTTATCTCAGAACATGTGGGAATGTCCTTAGACTCACTGTAATGGATGACTGTGAAGATTAAATAAGATCTCATATTCAGCAACTAATAGCTCTTTCCCCTTTTCTTCTTCATTGAGGGAGACAATTTCCCATGATTCCACTTCACTTCTGCCCAAAAAGGCCAAATCTCATTAAAATTCTAGGACCAAAGCCTTAAAGATGTGGCTAGTAGAAATAGAATGAAACTCCAGGATTTGCTTGGGGAAGTAGAGAGAACGGCCTTCTGAAATTATTGACATGCATAAAAAATAATCTCAATGAATACTTTTTACATAAATACTTAAAATTACACTTACAATTATATTTTCTGATAAAGATACATCTCATCCGCTTTAATGAATAAAATTGCTACATTTATATAAAATTACTTATCTTCTAAAATTATTAAAATTGTTTTATTAAGTGGCTTAAACCCCTTCCCCCACTATACTTTGTTTTTAGTATTAATTGAGTAAACTTTTTGGATCTGTTCCTCATTAATGCTGAAAAGATAAAACGTAATCCAATCCATGTCAATACTAATAAGAATAGCCAAAGCCTATTGACTGTTTCTTTACACTGTGCCAGGTAGTGTTCTCATTTAAGGAAGCCTCACAACAACCCAATGGGTAGGTATTCTTATCTTCGTTTTCCACAAGGAAAACTGAGTTTCAGAGAAGAGAAAATGTTAGGCCAAGGTCACAAGCTTCTAAGTGACAAAACCAGGATTCACATGCAGACACTAAATCACATTATGCTTCTCAATAGTCAGTTCAAATGCTGACAGAGCTTCAGTTATTGGAATCAAAATTAATGAATTGATGCATCGTGAATATAGTTCAGATAAGATTATTCAGGTTTCATCTGTACTAGACTTATCGGGGAATCACTTTGTAAATTATATAAAGGTCTAACAACTGTGCTGTACACCTGAAACTAGTATAAAATTGTATTGAATGTCAACTGTAATTCTGTAATTGAAAATTATATATATATATGCACATATATATACATACTATATATAATATACATACAGTATATATATATATATATATATATATTATACATACAGTATATATATATATATATAACACAAAGAAGAATAAGACCACTTACATTGAAAAGGATTCTACCTATAACACATATTCCCTCTAGGGAAGGCATCTGGCAGTACTGGTGCTGATACCGGAAGCTGATAATGGTGAAAGTAATCCCAGCTACTGCAACCAAGGAACTGATCACGTTCATGGCCATGACACTTTGACCCTGGGAAACAGTTAAAATAAATAAGTAATGAAATACATAAAAACTAAACCGAACCCAAAGTACCGTGTAAGAAATTCTTAGTGCTTTTATCTTTCTAGATACTGCCCACTGCCTCCCCCCTCCCCCCCACCCCAGGATAAAGTGTTCCATCAGGTCAGTTTGCTTGAAAGGCTTTGATAAATTAAATCCTGATTCATCAAAGTCAGAAGACAAACCAAGTTTTAGGATGAGCCAGGAAGCCAAGAAAGAGAACCGGTAGAGAAGGGGTGCTGTATGGTTAGTGCTTAAGAAAATGTTCGTTTTATCCGAATGCACCACCTTGCTCAATCTATAAGCAAAATAGTGTGTTAGAATCAGACCTGATTTTTAGTCCTAGTGAACTAGGGCTTTGTACAAAGTAACTAATCCCTTGCAATCTCAGTTTCTACCTTTTAAAATGAGAGTGATGTCACCTAATTTTAGGGCCGTATCCATTTATTCACTTATTTTAATAAATATTTTGTATGCACCAGCTGTGTCAGGCACTGCATTAGGCCCTTGGGACACAAAGATAAATGGGATAGAAGCGGTCCTGCCTTCATGTGGGTTATATCCATTTCCCAGGTGATTCAAACAATAACCGACCAAATAGCTAATTTCTGAGTTACGACAATTAAGTCCATGAACGAATTTCCACTGTGCACTTACATAGTAACAAATTTGGACTGGGCTTAAAGGTGTCCTTTCTTGAGCTCACTGTTCCAGCATGGAAGGTATTAATATAAGTTCTGATTGCCCCATCCAATCCCTTTTTCTCATTCCCTTTTTTTGGGGGGCGGGGGGGAAGAAATATCTGAATTCCTTTGAAGGAAGGGGAATTTCTTCTTTGTACCTACTCCCAGCATTGCTAATGCTCTTTTAAAGGAAAAACAAAGAAAAACCTCTCATCTCAGTTCAGTAGGTATTTACTATACCCTGATTGTGTTACGTCTGCGGTAGTGGGAAATGCAGTGATACGTTTACACAGCCTGCCAGGAACAGCTTGTGGCAGAGTGTGGCAGGATTGGAAGTATACCTATGACTTCATGGTTACTCCATGCACAGGTGTATACTATAAATAGGTGTTTTGGTAGAAAATTCACAGGGGCATACAGATACGCCATCTTTCTCAATTGTCAGTCCTTTACTTCTTCAAGGCTCTATGGTATTTTGGCTCCTAGGACATTTAATGGGCTAGAGTCTCTAAATCAGCAGCCCTCATGTGTACTGTGCTTTACAGTTTACAAAGGATATGCCCAGCCTTAGTGTCATGTGATCCTCATTACAGGCTTGTGAGGTAGGCAGCTCACTAGTTACCCCCACATTGCAGGGTTCAAGGATTAAATGATTGTGAGCAATCCTGCAGCTGGTGGGAGAGCTGCGGAGGAAAGCCAGATCTTCTGAGGCCCAGCTTAGTGTCCCTGCCCTGTGGCATTCTGTCTGCCTTCACCTGCATAGCTGTCAGCGAGTGGGGGTAGGTCTACCTTATCCTTAGTATATTCTTTAGATCTGAAAGGAAGTCAGTATAGAGAGAAGAGAGCATTTGGGGCTTTATCTGCATTGTCTGCATTTACTTCCACAGGTAGAGAGAGATGGGGACATTCATCCCCCGAGGACTTCCCTATGGCATGTAGCTATCCCTAGAGGAAATGGCAGAGGGCCATCAAAACAGAGTTAAAATGGCTTTGAGAGAAGGACCACATCTCCAGGGATGGATGGATCTATCATCTATCTATCTATCTATCTATCTATCTATCTATCATCTATCTATCAATCATATAGATAGATAGATAGATCTATATATATAATAGATGTAGGCAGATCACTTGTTACCCCCACATTGCAGGGTTCAAGTTAACAAGTGAACCTATGTGTGTGTGTGTATATATATATATATATATATATAGCGAGAGAGAGAGAGAGAGAGAGAGAGAGATAGAGAGAGAGAGAGAGAGAGAGAGAGATTGAGAGACAGGAGAGTAGTTAGAAAGGAGTACAAACATTTAAGTAAGATCATGCCTCTTATATGTAATATCTTATTAAATCCTCAAAATAACGCTTTGGACTAGGTGCTTTCCCTTCAAGTTGACACAGAAATGAGCGATAAACTCGATTCAGTTCTAGAATCATCTGACATCAATACCAGACTCTTCTCAAAACCTGGGCAAGCCCCAAAGAAGAGCCTATGTTGCCGACGGTGGTGTTGGGGGAGGAAGGATTCCTGGGATTCTGGGATTGGTATTGGTTAGAGCAGGGTTTCTCCACCTTGGCACTATGGACATTTTGGGCCAGATAATGTTGCTGTTGTTGGGAGAGACTGTCCTGTACGTTTTAGAACGTTTAGAAATGTCTCTGGCCTCTACTCACTAGATGGCAATAGTACCCCGCTACTCAGTTGTGACAACCAAAAAACGTCTTCAGACATTGTCAAATATTCTGGGTGTGTGTGTGGGTGTGTGTGTGCGCGCAGGCACTAAATTGCTCCCAATTAAAAACCGTTGAGTTAGAGCAATGTAGGAACTCTCCTCCAATAAGCAATTCCTTCCATTTATTTGGCCAGGGAAATGGGAACCAGTGGACAGATGTAAGGCTAATGGTGACACTGGAAAACAGGAATGACTTGAAGTGCAAATTTGATGTGTAAAAATTTTCCTGGGAGATCCATTGTTACTAAAGGCTTTATGTACAAAATGATATAAAGCAAGTAGAAGATTTTAAATGACATAGAAGTCACAAAAGTGACTTACCAGACATTTTTTCTTCCTGTTGAGTCCTGTGAGGTATCCTGTAATAATAAACTTTTAAGAAGAGAAGAGATCAAAGTTAACAGGTGATGTGTTTGACCACCTTACGCTATAACTTCCTTTGCAGATTATGTTGTACTCTACATGTCTTTGAATCTCCCAAACCACCCAGTCTTTCCACCTGAGCCTCAGGGAAGAAGAAGGGTCGGCACTGACGTAAGCAGAAAGACTGCGCTGGATGTGCTCAGCGTTCTCAGGGTAAGCAGGGAGGGGCGGGCTCCTCTTTAAGGTCCAAAAGGTACCACTCAGATGTTTGGCCCAGCTGGGCTCCAAAAAAAAAAAAGATAATCCTGGCCTCTGGGCCTGGAAAAGTGAAGGGTGAGCTGTGTCTGCTCTGGGCAAGTAGAGGGAGACTTTCTCAGGGAAAAACTGTCTACAAGCTGATATGGGGGCTGGAATCAGGTGTCGTTATCTCAGCCACTTCTTTATCTGGAATATGAAGAGCCTAGTACTACCCAGGAAAAATGAGCACTCTGTCACACTTTGGGTGTGACAGAGTTCTGGGGCTGGGAACCTCTCCTGAAGGGCTTGGTGTTGGGCCTTGAACACCTCTGGGTCTTGGTGTCCAAGGACCACAAGGTGACAGGCAGAGATTGGCAAGTTGCCTTTGGTACCTCCCACCTCTTTCCCGCCCACATCGGCTCGCCATCAGCTGAGTTCTACCTCCAAGTCTCTGTCACATCTGTCCATGTCGCTCATCTCCACTGCTGCCCAGCTGGTTCAGGGCCACATCTTTCTTCCCCTGGATACTTGCAGCCCCACCCCCACCCACCAGCTGATTCTCCCAGGTTTGCTGTTATCATCCTTGAATTCATTTCCCACTCAGAAAACACAATGACATTTTAAAGACAACAAGTTCTCAAACGTCACTACCCTCCTTAAAGATTATCAGTGGATTCCCCTGGCTCTGAGGTTAAAGTTTCATGTTCTTCAGCCCACGTTTTGGGCCACTAGCATGGACTCCTTGGTCTCCTTTCTGTTGCTCTTTCCCGCATCGAGCCCTTGGCTCACCCGTCGTTTTTGCCAGGAGAGGCTTTCCTTCCACATCACCTAGTGAGCACCTAGGGGCCAAGCACTTCCCTGACCTCCCAGGCCAGGTGCGTCCTCCATGAAACCCTCACGTGGGACGCTGGGACTCTCTTAGTGTGCTTAGCACAAGCGTAGTGATGTAACTGCGGAGTTATTTTTCTTTTTCATTTCTAGCCTCCCTATTAGATGACATCTGATTCTAAGCAATTCACCTCTTCTCTCAGAGAGGGTCAGTTTAACAGAACTCTCAGCATCTAGGACACTATCGAAGATTTACTATGTGCTCAGTAAATATCTTCTCAACAAAGAGTAGAGTTTTAACAAGCAGAATGCCAGAATCCCACTAGGATTCATGCAGACAGGTCACACAAAGTCACACTGGGGAAACTCTGTTGTGAAATGGGCAAGTGAATAGTTGGTCTGCTTGACTTTTCTGCATTTTAGCATGTGTACTTTGAAAATCATATTCAATATTGTATTATCTATAGTTGGAAAATGAAAACACTACTAATTGTGTTTGCAATGCAGACTTACAGAAAAGACATGGAATATTTATGTTTATTAAAAGAGAGCAAGGTTTTTAATAGAGACAGTAGTCTCGTTTATGTATCATTTCACCCATCTGTTCATTGAATGATTCATTCATTCATGCCTACTGTGAGTTAAGCATGATTCTAGGTTCTGAGAATGTGACAGCAACTGAAACAGACCACATTCTTGCCCTCTTGGGAGTGTATGTCCTGGTGGGGGAAGCTTTAATGAGTCTACCCTTAAATATTGTGGCACAAGAATTGGAACCAAGCCTGTGGGGATTGGATGGAAATCCAATGGTGAGTGACACTCATAAAATTGTCTCTGGGATAAACTATAATAATCATCTCAAAATTCTTCAGCTATGAGACTTTGTGATTCTATGAGGCTAGCTAGATGTGTTTAAATTATTACCTACTATCAAACTCGGTTTCCTTATTTGCAAAGGGGAGAACAGGATATTTGCCCATCTACTATATTTTGCCGTGTATAATGTGCACCCACATTTTTGGCCCAAACTTTCAGGGAAAAAATCTTTCATTTTAATTTTTTAATTCAAATGTTTATTTGTTTACTTTAGGTACTTGTTTTCTGTATTATAAAAGAATTTTAGCCTTTATTTTTAACATATTATGGTACAAGAAATTTTATGTAACAAATAATTACAAAACACAAGAACAGATACACGGTACAAGAAATTTTATGTACCAATAACAAATTTATGATATTTACACATCATAGAAAGCCAAGAACTCTTCGTTGTAAATTCAACAAAACCGATTATTGTATTCCAGGGTATTATTTTGCATGCAGATATCGCTATTGATTTCTAGAGCTACACTTTTAACTCATAAGCATAAATAAAAGAATTAAAAAACATTTATATAAATACAAGAATTAGTACTTCCCATGTATAATGTGCACCCTTATTTTTCCCTCACAAATTTGGTTTTTAAAAGTGCTCATTATACATGGCAAAATACGGTAATCTCCCCGCTTGGTAGAAAGGAGCCAATACCTTACTCTACACACAGGGCTTTGAAATGCTTAAACACTGTACACCTAAGGGTAGTTAATACTGTGATGATGGTAGTGCAGTGACCAAAAGGAGTCACATCTCTTCCCATGGGAGGGACTGGTCTCCTTGAGGATCATTTTCCTGGGGTTCATTACCCCAGGACTTGAGGCAGTTCAAACCAGTCTTTACAGTCATTTCTCTAAAGCTCCTAACAGACAGTACTCACAATAAATGCTCCCCAGAATGGATATCCTATGAGGAAAACGAGCGGAAATCTTTGGGAGAAAGTGAAGTAATTAAATGCAAATATAGCTCCAATGCCCACAGTGACCAGGGCAAGCAGGACCTGTACAGCCTGTGAGGAGAAAAATGGGTACATGAGGTCACAAGTGCCCAGTCTCTTTGGACCGAGTCTCCCCGGTTTGGGCACCCTGCTAAGCTATGTCACGCTTCCCCTCCATCTGAATGCCTTTCTCTTTCCATCGACCAACCACTCTCAGATTTTCCAGGAGACCCAGTGTCTCTTTCCTTGTCACACTTTGCCTGGGTCCTTCAGGTTCGAATCCTTTCCTCTCGTCTTTCACTACTTACTACACCCCCTGCTGTTACCAATTTATCTTGTATCAGACAAATTTGAAGGTATGTCTGACTCTGCCCTGAAGACAGAGACTAAAATCTAGTCAACTTTACATGATTTCCCTTTGGTAGCATTCTGTTATTATCTCCACTCCCCCTCACTCCCCCCCCCCGCCGCACACACGCATACACACACACACACACATTTTCCACATTCAATGTACGCTTTTGGGATTATAGCTCATCCTGTTTCTCTAAAATCTTATGAAGTTCGCTGACGTACAGCAGAGAAGCTGGGGTGAGGTTATGTCCCATCTCCTTTTCATGCGAGGGCCTGGCTAGAGCTGGGAGTAACCTAGTGGGCTTTGCCGTCTGCAGGGAGAGGAACATGATGGTCGCAGGCTCAGGGCTCTTCTCAGGCCAGAGCTTCTCCTCCATTATCGGGGCTTTCCCCCAGGTCATGCCTCTGTGTCATCCTGCCACAAGTAGTGATTTTACTCTTGTACTAAGGATGGCGTCTATGCACACCGCTCCCTTCTAGGCACATTTATGAGTGAAATTATTTTTATGTCTACTTGGTGGCTCCCTATGGAGCTTTGAATATGGTCTTTGAACAACTCCCAATGCCAGTAACAGCACAAAGGGGAAGCTGGACGTCTCCTCTAATGGCTTTTAGCTACAAGGGAGGTGTCACCACACCCTGAGGTCACCTCCTCAATAAAATATTTGGAAAAATGACCCTGGCTTCCCACATCCCCTCTGCTAGAATTCAAAGGCCACTACTGACTTCTCATGAAACAGCCCTAGCATTTCCCCTAGGCCTCAGGGAGTTAGTAATTACAGTTAAATGTTCTATTTCTCAGAGGCAAACAAGCCCTCAGAAGCATTTCTACTACATGAAGCAAACTGTGCATATTTCTAAACAGAATTTTTATTTCTCTTCTTTACCCAAATCTCGGGAAATGGTGTTATTGACTATACATTGGCTCTTCCACTGATGATACAGTTATTTGTACAACCAAATGATTTAAAACTGTTTATGATTAATCAGGAAGAATACATTGTAGATGAAATGTCCCGGGGTAAAAAACGGAATCAGTTCCCTTCCTGAAAATCATCTTTGCAGACATACATGGAGAAATAACTTATTTTCTCCATTCCAGGAAGACCCATGGATGGGAGACGACTTACCCCCAAGACTTTTGGGTCTCCTTTCAGGAAATTCAGCAGAGAGCTGTGAGGTCCATAGGGAAATGCAGTCAGTACAGTTTCATTTGGTTGCACAGTGATGACGTGTGTAGGTCTTCCGACCTCGGATGATGACTCCATAATTTAGTGGCAAAAGTCTATTAAAAAGAATTGAGTGAGTGAACATCGCAGCCCAAATCATGATCTTCCATTAGTCTGACATGGAGTCCTTAGCAATCACTCAGTACTAGAACCGCAGAATCAGTCATTGAGTCATAGAGTCTTAGAATTCTAGAGCATATCCAGCCCCCTATCTGCCTGGAAAAGCATCCAGTTATCCAGACTTCTCAGTTTGTTTATAAACAGAAAGTAAACACAAATAAATAGATGGCATACATAAAACAAATTCCAGTACCTATGTTCATGAGATATAAAGGAACTAAAATGTATGAAATATCCCCTATGTTCCAGGCACTGTAGAAGGTGTTCTGTTTTAACATGTATTAACATTTATTCTTTTAACGATTCTACAGTGCTGAAACTGAGGTTCAGTTGGTTACAGAAAGGTTAAGTGGCCCAAGGTCACATAGTAAGAGGTAGGGGAAGGCGTCAAACGCTGCTTGTCTGTCTCCAAAATCTGTGCTATTTCTCTGCTCAATGATGCTTCCATCCTCTTTGAAAGGAGACAAATTTTCTCACATATTGTTTAACCATATTCTTTGGTAGTCTGAAAATCAGTCATTAAGAAGGTAGGCAGCCTGGTAACTCAGGCGGTTGGAGCACCGAGCTCCTAATGCCAAGGTTGCCGGTTCAATTCCCACATGGGCCAGTGAGCTGTACCCTCTATAACTAAGATTGTGAACAACAACTAGCGACCGACTGCCTCAGCCGTGGGGAGTGCAAGGCTCATCCCACCAGCATGGGCCAGGGAGCTGTGTCCTACACAACTAGACTGAGAAACAACGGCTTGAACCAGAATGAGGGTGGAGGAGGCAGAAGAAGGGGGAAAAAAAAAGAAGGTAGAGGACCAGATGTAGCTGTCCCTTTAATACAGCATATTTTAGCTTTCAGAAAGACATGTAAAACTAACTCTGCTCAAGGCCTTCCTGGTTTAAACTATACAAACACAATTAAAACAACATAAAGTGCCTTTTGGAATATTGCTTTCCACATTAATCCTTTGTATTCCTATATTTGTTATGATCTTAACTATTAAATTATAAAGGCAAATGATTTCACAAAACCAAAAACAATATATACAAAGATTATCTTGAGTTTTTCCTAGTTTGTGGCAACCATGGATAGCAGGGTTTCCCAACCTCGGCACTTCTGGCATTTGGGGACTGATAATTCTTTGCTGCAGGGAGTTCTTTGCGTTGTAGGATATTTGACAGCATATCTGGCCTCTACTCAGTAGATACTAGGAGCACATCCCCATTTCTCCAGACATTGCCAAATTTATTCCTTGGGGGAGCAAAATCATTCCAGAGTGAGAATCTCTGATGTATAGATATAATTGTATCCTTTGCTAATTTTTGTTTTGATAGAATGTCTTTGTTTTTTACATCCAAACTTCAGAGAAGGTATTTTTTCAATACAACCTTTTTGTGCCAATGTTCATTCAATTAAATTTTAATTTATGTACCTAAAGTGCAATGCAACATTTTGCAACATTTTAAATGAAACAAAGGGTAGGTTCAGTCTGTATTTAAATCCTAAGCAGAACTGATAGACCATCAGAATCATATGGCAACGTTTTGAAAAGTGTGCAGTGCAATAAAAAGGGAAGTGTGCCCAGAACGGTGCTGACTCCGACCGTAGCCACAAACCACACACAAAGCATCTGTTTATTATCGACCCTTGTGATCATTTGGGGATCAAGGAATTACAATATTTTGAACAATTTATAACCTAACATGTTAATTTATTTTACTCATATGTAGATATTTTACTTCCTTTTACTTACATTTTAGAAAATTGGATGGGAGTTTGGGTTGACTAATAATAGCCTGTAATTCTTTTCCTTTGAAGTGATGGAAAAGAACTGTCTTCATGCAGAATACTTTATTTTTAGGAATGAATTACTGATATTAAGCAGATGAAGCTTCTAATTCCATCTGCTTTTGTTATTTCAAACTGCAGCTCATTTTATCATTTCAGCTAGGTTATAGGCGTTAGCTTCTGCCTTTCACCCTGCTTTTGACTTTCTGGCTTAAAGATGGGCTGTGTAATATTTCAATCTATAATATGGATTCAGACCAGGGAACAGAAAGTAGGCTAATCCATGGCGAAGTGAAATGAGGATCCTGTGGGACACCTATAAGCATAGTGACGTTCTTTGAGTGGAAATAGCATTTCCTCTTGCTCGCAACCTGCAGAAGATCACTCACTCTTCCTTGAATTTGACAAGTAACATTTAGCGCTTGGTATGTGACACTGCTGTTCTAAATAAAATGAGATATTTATTCCTTTATTAAATTCATCCTTCTGCATGTGTTACCGTGTCACCCTCCCAACAACCTTGGGAAGTAGGTTCTATTATCACACCCATTTGAAAGGTGAGGATAACTGAGAACCTCAGTTACTACTGGTAAGTGGTGGAGCTGAAATTTGAACTTGGCTTTTCTTCTCTCATTTTCCATGCAGCAATCCAGTATGTATTAGTTTTCTATTGCCATGTAACTACCACAAATTTAGTGGCTTAAAACAATACACATTTATTATCTTACAGCTTTCATGGATCAGGAGTTGAGACATGGCTTGGCTGGGTGCCTCTGTTCAGGGTCTCACATGGCTGCAATCAAGGTGTCAGCCAGGCTGTATTTTCATCTGGAGGCTCGACTGGGGAAAACCCACTTCCTGGCACATTCAGGTACTGGACAGAATTTATTTCCTGGTGGTTGTATGACTAAGGGCTCTAAGTTTTGCTGGCTAGAGGTCAGAGACTGCCATCAGGTCCTAGAAGATGCCTTCAGTTCCTTGCTTCCTCAACTTGGCTGCTTACTTTAGCAGGCCAGCAAGGAAAATCTTTCACTGAGTTGCCTAAGATCAGAGGAAGGATTGCAGACTTTGTGATGAGGATCTGAGTATGTGTGGTTCAGCCACTAGTTTTGGGTTACCTTTTGGGGAAGCTGTACTTTTTTTTTTTTTTAAATCAAGCATGAGAACTTAGTGTTCTAATACGTATGCTAAAGATCTGCAATGTCAGCCTGGACTTGGTTTGAAACCGTTCCCTTCCTTTCTTGCCGTGAATTTATTTGACATTCCTGTTAGTGGTTCTTGCCTAATTGTTTTCCCAACATGAACGTAGTAGTGAGGCAAATGAAGTAGTCAAGAATGACTCCTAAATTTCTGACTTTAAAAAACCGAGTGGATGGTTGTGCCATTTGTGAAAGACAACAAGGCTGAGGGCAGTGTTGGGGTGAAGTGGGGGAACAGAGGAGAGTTACAAATGAAAGATGCAATATTCTTACAGCAACAGTTTGGAATATTACTGCAGACAATTCTAAATATAATTCTTTAGGTATTCTGAAAAACCTTGCTATTAACAGCAAAAAACAAACAAACAGAAAACCCCACACAAATAAGAAATAGATCCTGGATAAAATATAATTTTATTGCATTGCTTGACTTATGGTATAAAGTGGAATCTCAAAGGTCCCCCACCCCCAATTTAAAATATTCACACACACACACACACACACACACACACAATTGAAAACACTCAAATAGGAGCTGAAAACCTCAGCAGAAAGTAGTGAGAGCCCTATTGTACCTTACAGACTAGTGGGGGTTAGACATACAATTAGCGAACAAATAAATATATAGTATGTCAGATGGTAGCAACTACTATGGAGAAAAAATAGGCACATGAAGGGGAAAGAGGGTTATAATTTTATGTAGGTTGGTGGGAGAAAGTTTCATTAAGGCTGAGATTTGAAGGAAAATGTGAAAGAAGAGAGACAGCATGCAATGGAAATCATGGCAAGAAAAGCAATCCAGATAGAAGGGCCTGCAAGTGTAAGTTTCTGGAAGAAAGATGTCAAGTGACCGCAAAAGGCCAATGCGATTGGAAGAGCAGGAGCAAGGGGGAGAGAAGTTAGAAGAGCAGAGAGGAAATGAGAGTTTCGATCTTATAAGGACATTTAAGGATGCTGACTTTTATTTGGAAGGAAACCTAATGGGGTTGACCAGAGAAATGACATGATCTGATTTTGGATTTTGAAAAACAATCGCACTGTCCGCTATGAGGAGAAAAGAATGAGAGGTGTGGGTGCCCAGTTGGAATAATGCCAATGGGCAATGAACTCATGAGAGGATGAGAAGTAATCAGACTCTATATATTTTGAAGTTAGAACTAGCAGGTTTTAATGCTAGATTAGATGTGGTGTGTGAGAGAAATAGAAGAGTCAAGGACGACTGCAAGGTTTTGGGGAGATGACGTTTTGAAGGAATTTGACTATGGAGAAGAAGTGAGGGATGGCTCAATAACCAGACAGGCACTAAAGATCAAAAGTAACTGTTTGAAAATGTTTGTTTTCCTGATCACATAGAAAAAAGAGAGCATGTCATCTATGCACAGCAGCAGCATCCAGATCAAGGAAAAGAACGTCTCCAGGAACCCGTAGACCCTCTGGGTCCCCAACCCATTACTCCCCCCAGAGGTGACCATGGTCCTGAGTCTAACAGTGTATATTTTGCTTGTCTTTAAACTTTATATACATGGAGTCATATAGTATGTACTCTTTTATACATGGATTTCCCCCCTGAACGTTTTGTTTATGGGATTTATCTACGTGGCTGCACATTGTAGTTTGTCTACACACAATGCTGTATAGTTTTCCATTGTCTGAATGCACCACAATTTTTATTTGTCTCTTCTGTTTATTTGGATAGTTTTCTTTTAGGGGCCACTCTGTGTATAGCTTCTATGACCATGTTTATGTGTCATTTGGAAAACAGACGTGTGCATTTCTGTTGCACATTCCCTTCTGGGAAATATTAGGAATCTCTTTACTGGGTAGATCATGTCATGTACTCCAATACAGTAATAAAGTTGATATTATTTCTATATCTCTGATTTCTTATCTGATCTAGACCTTAGATAGGAGAAAGCATTGTGATTAATTACAATCTTTGAATCCAGATATTTAAGAATAAAGTCATTAAATGAGACAGGACATTGAGTCGTATTAAATTGACAGAAATTTAATTCATTCAGTTGACAGGAATGGAACCCTATATTTTTAAAGCATTTTTTATTAAAATGCTCTTGCAATCCTAATATCTTAGAGTTAAGCAATATGTGTATGAAAATAATACAGAAACGAGGTCTGCAGGGTGACAGGACTTAGCCAATTCATACCAGCACGAGAGGGCACGTTTTCTCTTCTTATTTATGGGTAGATGAATCACTTTCTGTTCAGTTTACCCAAAGAAATTTATAAAGTTTAATGGCCATTCTGGGAGACTAGCTCATAAAATTCTAACTGGGCTTTTGGGAAATTATTCTCATGAGCAATAAAATTCCTCAGACTGGCCCAGTACAAAACAAAAGCTACTTTTCAAAAGTGTCTTTCAGTGTTTAAAGTAGCTGAAATGTCAAGAAAGCCTAATAACACTTAGCCATGAGCACTGGGCTTTCTCCTCCTTTTTCTTCTACCGCCAAGTGTCGTTCATATCCATGACCTTGAAGAATCTTTTTGACATGTTGAATACGATCTTGTGACTGAAGCAAGGAAAATGTACTCTAGAAAAGATGAAATTAGTTAATAGTTTTTTAACTCTGATTTTGGAAGCCTTTTTGATGCATATTTATAATGCATTTCCCCCAAAATGTTGTGCAGTAGAAGCTCTTCCAACTTTACTATCACATATAATTGCATCAATATTAGTTCAAACACATGCCATTCTCTAAGCTGCTAATTACGTTACCAAGATCATAATTGAATCATAATTGTTCAGTGCCTTAACAATTTTCCTTTTTTACTACCATAGCTGTTAGAGCAAAGGAAAGTATTTTAAAATTGTAATGTCAAGACCCAAGAGGAAGTAAGGAAGAACATGGGAAAGGATAAACAGAACAGAGATGCCCTGGTAAAATCTCATCACATTAGCAAGGGAACTGGGCTATGGAGACTCCTTAGGGAGGCAGGTGGCCGTTCATGACAAGAGTGAGGTGATGCAAGTTCTCATTCTCAGCCCGTTAGTCTGTATCATTCATTCTCTATGTGATTTTACCTAAGTCTTGGTTCTTTTATAAGGGCCTGGGCCAGGTGATTTCTAAAGCCATCTAGCTTCATATTAAGCAATCGTCTAATTGGTTTGCTGCCCAGTAGGCACCACCTGATCTCAGATGACCATAGTGTCATCATGAGGGAGCCCATTAATTGCACTCTTTTCTCAATAGTCAATAACACTGTGATAAGTTTGCACGATGCCAGATGATTACTAGAATTAGTGGGGTGACGATGACATTGCAAGGTACAAAAATGTTGAATCATTATATTGTACACCTGAAAACTAATATAACATATATTGTTATATACCAGCTGTACTTAAATTAAAAAAAATATTTTAAAGCTGACTTCCACGTGTATCTCATGACCAATAATTGACTCCACTTTTTAGACCTGGCTCATCATAGCTCATGACCCAGCAGGTATCATGTGACATGTCAGAGTACTCACAGGGTTGTTGGAATAGACCTGTTTCCACCAAAAGACAGAAGCGTATGCAACTATTAAGAGCTCCAGCACAGTAAAGGTAAGCATCACCACCAGCACACCCTGCAAATCAGAACAAAGATGATTGGTGCCACAAACTAGCGCTGTGCCTGACTGAAAGGAGACTGGGGGATGAAGGCTCTAGCAGTGGAGAGAATAGGGACAGAAAAAACTGTTTAATTCCCTTTTCTACTTCTCTTTTGGATCTCTTACAGAAGAAGGGATATAAGCAGCAAGAGTTTTATCTCAGAACCATATCCCACATTCTGAGATAAGAGTAATCCTTCGTTTATCTCTAGTGGTTTTTATTAGTTTCTTTTTTCCTTTGGTGCTTTTTATTGTCATGATATTTCTAGGTGTGGATTTGTTTGTATTTCTCTTGCAATGGTCTCAGTGCATTCCTCCAGTTTGAAATCTTATGTCTTTTTTAAATTATGAAAAATTTTCAGGTTTTTTTCTCTTTGCACACTCGCTCTCTCCCATGTTGTCCCACAAGAACTCAGATTAGATTTGTGTTGAACCTCTTCACTTCACTGTATCTTCATGTCTTTTAACTTCTCATTCATATGTTCCAGATTTTCATCTTAGTGTGTTGTGTTCTGTGTGATTTCATCAGACCTACATTTCATTTCACTATTTCTTTGGATATGTTGAATCTGCTATTTAACTGGTATGCTAAGTTTTTAATGCCGAGGATTATAATTTTCATTTCTAATCATATTTTTAGTTCTTTTTCAAACACACTTGTTCTTTTTTCTTACTGTCATGTTCTTTCATTTTGGTGTCTATTTCTTTTTTATGTCTTTAATCATTTAAAATATATTTTCACTATAGCCTTTTTCAAATTATTATATAATCTCTAATTCTTGGGCAACTGACTTTCATATTTCTTCCATTTGCTGCTGTTCCCCATATTTTATGTCTTACAAAATATTTTTATTCTTAGGTAATTGTAGTATGTGGATGGTTATGAGGGGGTTCTTTGATATGTGGGAGACTCACAAGTTGGGTTTATGGATGTCTCCCTCAATGGTAATTTTAGGTTTGATTTTGATAGAATCTTAGGAGTTTCACAGATCTAGAACAGGCTTTAAATTAATTCTTTTATTTGAGGATCTTCTATTTTATATGTAATTTTGGATTTGGTTACCCTACCTGCAGAAGGTTTGGTGAGGTGATCCTAGAAATCTTTATGGCAGAGGTTCTTGAAGCTGCTTGGACATTGGGCAGAGTTTCCTTGTCTTATTTTCACAAATAATATAAATATTCATTTTCAGGTTCTAACATTTTTGAAGAGTACTCAGTGTGAGCTCCCTACTTCCTGTGGAGACTTCAATTCCACCATAGGCTTTAAAACTCCATGATTCCAGCCTCTCATACCTGTGTTCCTATCCAGGCCTCCTTGGTTTTCTGGTCTCAGCAATTTTTTTGGTTACCTGGCTTTAGGATTTTTCTTAGCTTCTGGAATGTAAGATGTTTTTCTTCCTTGATTTATTTCTTCCTTCCACTCTCCCTTCCTTCTTTTTTCCAACTTTGGATATATATTTTTAATATTTTTTAATTTGTTACTTTTGCCCAGCTCATCTTTGTGTTAATAAGAAAAAATGAACCTTCGGAGTCCACTTAGTCTGCCATGGTGTAACTCCTCTGATGTTATAGGAAGTTCCCTTTGGCTCCAGTTATCTGAGAGTGGTAGGCAGTTTGACGTATTGAGATTTATTTTCATTAAATTAAGCCCCCACTATCCCAGTGGGGAAAATGCCTCTCCCACCCTCATTGCTTTGCCTGATGTCTGCCCTGTACCAGGGTTATCCTATCTCCTGGGCTTCCTCATGCTGGTTTCCTACCAGATGGTTCTCTGTGCTCTTCTACTTCCTCAAGCTCCTGGATCAAAGGGGTTGCTTTTGACAACCTCTGGGTCACGTGGGCTGACCCATGGGAGATGGAGTCCAGAAACTTGTACACATTCTCTGTCATTCACGAGACAGATAGATCTGAAAGATTGAGAGGTGTTGCTTTTGCTCCCCCACTCCTACTGGAAGTCACAAAAGAAGAAATCTTTCTCCTTAAGGAGCCAGAGATTATGGTTTTAAAACCACTAGCCTGTAGATAGAGGATTGGCTCAGCCAGGATTATCACCACCAATGGGTGTCGACCAAAAAGTTTGGGGGAAAGAGGACAAGAAAATGCTGCCCAGAAATGCTGGCATTTCTGCTGGGAGTGGAACCATTGGCTCATCTCCCATCCTCCTCTCATGCTCTGCCAGCCCTGCTGGACTAAAGTATAACAATTACGCTTGGACTTCGGGTTCAAGTTCAGTACTAACTTAATGCAGGATATACTAATCCCAAATCAAGTGAAATTCAAATAAAAATGGATATTTCTGCCTGTGTTAAGGGGAGCAAAATGCTTGTTCAACAAAGGGGGCAGTTTGAGCGTTAAACCTATTGAGAACGAATTTGTATTATTTCAGAAAGACTCCTGAAAGGGTGGCCTACCCACATTCCTTCTCGATTTCCTTTTTTGGACTTTGCACGATGCATTCCCCCGTATTATGCAGTCTGCTGACAGAACTCTTTCAACTGTAATGTTGTGTTTTTTTCTTCTGTCTGCCTGCAGGTAGTCCAACCAACAGGGCTAGGGACTACTGAAAAAGCAAGATTCTGCAAAGGAGAGACAGAGATTTCACATGACAGGATAGTCAATCTGAAAGTACTTACTATTAGACTGACACGGGTCAGGAGACAGTCCTTGACTTCATGTATTGAATAATAATCCTCCGAATAAGGCAGTGAAGATAGATGCTCCTTTTCTGAGTCACACAGCTGAGTGGCAGTCCCCAGGGCCACCACGCTGGCAGTGAGAAGGAAGAGACCTGCTCCAGCAACAACAAAACTCACTGCACTTGAGGACAGGCTGCTCATGGCCTGGAAGAGAAATTCAGCTCTGGGATCTCATCACAGAAGTAGCACATCATTCTGTTGTCCCTCCGTCCCTTGCCCTGCAGTGGGGGCTCCCCTGGATCTGTTTCCCCTCTAATCTGCATACTACTAAGGGGCACAAACTGTGTTTCCTTCATCTCTGTATCCCTCCTCATGATCTATTTATCACCTGCTGTAATTAGTGCCTGTCTGTTGAATGAGAGAATCTATGGATAATTCCTGCTTAGGGAAGGGGGTTCTGGCTCCTTACTCTCTGCAACACCGAAGGCAGAGGTGGTATTGCTCAGGCCACTGCCAGCATCTCCCTTGACTTCCTCAGCAACCTTAGAATCCTTCTGTTGTTTTAAGGGTTTCTGAAATATGGCTTTTGGTCCCTCCTGGGAAGACCAGTTTATGGCTTCTCCTCCCATAAAGAAGCAGCTTCAGAGAAATGGCAGAAGCAAACTGGAGAAGTTGGAATACCTACTACCAGTAGATCAGGCCTATGAGAACCACTTCACCACACTCTCCCCTGGGTCATAGTCTACCTTTTCGGGAAAAGGGCTCATGCAGGATATGATTCCTCTGCAATGACACTGGTGCGCCCCCTCTGTGCCAGGTTCTCAGCACACGGTCTTTTCTGTTTGAGCATCACTGTAGAAGACTGTGTGTTGGGAAGGATGGTTGTCCCACCCTCTTCTCCCTTGGCCTGGAAGCTCTATGGCTTCAAGAACTGTCTCTAAAGGAAGAACAGAGTGAATGGGCACATCTTTGCCCAGAGCTGTCATGTGGACGATGAGCCCACATTTTGTCCTATGTCCCACATATGGAGCCCACATTGTGCCAGGTCATCTCAAGGATATTTGTCCCTTTCTGTGTATTCAAGGCACGTGGAGAACCAGCTCTGAGATGCACATGTTCATTTTCTACATTTTGTAAATAAGAAAACTGAAGCCCAGAGAAGGAAGGAATTTTTTCAGGCTCACAGATGAGTCGGTGACAGACCTGAAGCAGGAGTGTAAGTTTCCTGGTTCCAAATCCAGAATTTGGACTTCATTCAATGCTGTGAACTCTTCAAAGCCCTGTCTACTGACTGTGGGGTTTCGACTCTGGCTTCGAGAATCAGAAGCACATACCAGCCTCATACCACATCTTACGTGCCGTCATCCACGGCAAACCAGACCCCGGATCTTCCTGAGTCAGGATGTGGTTTTTCCCTAAGTCATCTCTGTGGGTGTGTGGCAGGGGACAGGGAAAGGTTGCTATGCACAGAATCAAAGACCTCAGCTGCTTCAGCCCTCCCCCCACCACCCCTCAACTCTTGATCTTTGTCAGGAAAGTGGCTACAGTCTGATAATTCCTTGTTCTTGAAGGAGTAGAGGAGATGGCCACAGGATCTAAGCCTGTACACCTCTGCCTCTGACCCTGACATTTAGGGAAATTAACTCATCATGAGGCAGGTTTTCTAGAAAAAAGATCTTGGCAGCTCTAGCTGGGATGGTTGTCTACCCTATTCAGAGCCCACATAACAAGTTGTGAAGAGTCCATGGTATATTTAAAAGTTTCCACTGTTTAAGCAACTGAGGAAAACATTCTCCAAGCATGGAATATGATCCAGGAGCACCATTTTTTAGGGGAAAGAGCACTGGTGTAAAAGGCAGGGAACTTGGGCTTTACTCCTAGTTCTGCCATGGACTAGCAGGCAGAACTTGGGCTCTCTCACTTGCTCTGAGTCTTATTTCCATAAACTGTCAAATGGAGATTTTTGAACTGGAAGAATTAACTCTGAAGTTCCTCTTATCCAACCAGCTGAGGTTTGATGGTTCTTATACTTACAAAGGGCTTAGTTGATTTTTTCCCAGAGATAATTGAGAGGGATCCCGTAATGGCAAACTGCTCAGGAAAGAGAGAAACAATCAGTTCAGTTTTTATGAAAATGTGTCAATCACTCAATCAGTAAGGTAAAACTTTTAGGGAGATAACACTGTAGGAATGGCAGGGGGCCATACTGATAGAGAATCCTGATTTCTGCCTTCAAGATGCTGACATTGACCTAGAACAATAGGCAGATGCACAGGGCCTGGATCTATGTCAGTGAAAATCACTATGAGCTGAGGAGGCCTGGAGAGGAGGTGTACACGGAGGGAGGAGAGCATTACGATTTACAAGGTTGAAAGAAAGGAGGTTGAGAAAGACCAGTGACTTGAAGGGTTAGAAAGATGAGAGCAGCCAACAGAAACACTGAGGAAAGGGGAACTGAGGGCGCCAGTTGCAGAAACATCTGGATTTCAAGCCATCGGTGTAGGTGGCCTGAGTTAGACTGGAAGGTGAGGAAAGTAAAAAGTACAGGGTCAGATGTGAAGAGTCTTGTATCATAAAGCCCAGAAGTCAGTATTTAATCTTAGTGGTGTTAAGGCTCCCGCTGGTAGAAGGAGGGTGTTCTGAGCTGAATCCTTGTTAAGCTGTGGCTTGGGGTTGGGTAGTCACAGACAGAGAGGGTCCAGCTAATTCTAGCTCTAAGAGAATGTGGGAGCCACAACTACTGAATAGATAGAGAAATCAAGGACAAATTATGTTTTGGGGGCAGGAGCAGGGCCTTCTTGCATCACTACGTAGTTTGTGTCCACATAATGACTGTATTCATACAGAGGTGATGCCTTGGTAAAAGTCATCTGCCCAGAATGTGTGTCTTTATTTCCTTTGTACAGGATACTACATATAATAGAAAAAAAGTGGCTCTTTGTGGGAGGCATGACTAGGCCCTGGCTACTGTCCAAAAAAAAATAAAAAAAATAAAATTGCCTCATAAAGGAGCAAAATAGAAGGCAGCAAAGAAGCTTTCCAAATGCTCAGGATTGCCTCTGAACACATAGCAAGAGTGCCCCTGATTCCCGTGAATTCTACTATTGCTAGTTTAGTTCTCTGCAAACCTGTGGCATCTACCAGTGGTGTTCATTTTATTTTTAAAATGACTGCTTCCACTTTCTACCAGACAGGTGGATTATTCTTAAAATGGAGGGAATCCAATGGCCCAAAGAAAGATGTGACAAATCTTCCACTTTTCCAGAGGCGTGCTGTAAAACCAGGTAAAAAATGGTGTACTGTATGCCCTTTGCATTACCCTCTTGCTTCCTGCCCCAACCATTCACTCCCTGGGATGCTCACACAGGAAGGCAGATTAAACCCTTCTCTGAGCTTCCTAAATTGTAGAGACAAGATGTGGGATGATAACAGAGGGAAAGTTGGAGGCCTTACCCTTCTTCTCTTGTCTCCCCACCTCTTGGGATTTAGTTACTCCATGACTTAGCACCCTGTTAGCATTTAGGAAGCATATCCCCTCTTAGAGACCCCAGTCTACTCACACACAGAGCTCCTACAAACGGGTACCCGGACGTCAAAATGGTGGAAACTGATGGGTTGAAGTGAGAAGAGTAAGGAGCAAAAACCAAAATGATCCCCAAACTTGAAATCATCAGGCAACACAGGATCTGGACAGTCTACAAGAGACAAGAGGGGAAATTCTAGAATACATTTAATATTTTATCACAGGTAAAAGTGATATTTGAATTATGTAGAGTATTAAAATGCTAAAATTTGTCATATTAAAAAGGAAAAGAAAAAGTGTTATAAGGAGCCAATAGGCATTCTCTACGAGAAATTCATGTGTAATTAACCTGGAAATGAGTAGGAGTTGGGTCTCAAAGGGGGATACTCAGAACCTGGATCTGAAGAACAATGACCTAGGACACTGGGGCGTCTCACAGTTACTCAGATGAATGGGGAGAGAATGTATAGTGAGATTAGTCCAGAATGTCTCTTCTCAAATGTTTAAGAAATGAACTCAAAAGAAGATGATCTAATTTAATCATATTGAGTAAAATCATATGGTTAAATCCAAAATCTCTAATTATAAGAGACTTTATTGTCTAGATTTCAGGTAGAAAAGATAGTGGTTTTAGTTAGCTTACATAAATGCCCGAGGAGCATACAGGCTTCCCATAAAACCCCATTTCATGTCCCAATTAGCCTGGAATCAGACCAGAAAAAAAAAAAAAAAAAAGAAAGAAAGAAAGAAAAGAAAAGGAAGAATCTCCTAAATCCACTGTGGATCTTAGTTGAGATACATTTGCAGTATTTCCCCGATGTCTTCTTTGTAATGAGGTGGACTTACACCAAGAATGGTGGCTTCATTCTGCAGTTCATCTTCTTTTTGGTAGATGTGTCCAGGTTTCTCTTTTTGGGGGATAATGATGCCTTTTGGAGTAGAGGACTGAAAGGCTTTCTTGGTCTTGGGCTGTGATAACATGATGCTGATGATACTGGAAGAGGCAGTGAACTCAGTTAGGACCCAAGGTTTGGCTTGATGATATGAAACTCCCAGGAAACAGACTTTGCAGGAACTTAAGATTTTTCTCCATTGTCCAAGGAATGACCTGTCCTTCAGGAACAGAAGTGAGTATGGGGATCCATGGAGGTATTGGATATTGGAAAGCTTCCACTGTAAACAGGAAGCGTGTTACTGGGAGAAAACTGTAAACATTTGGAAGTCACACAACTGAGAGGTGAACAATTCACATAGAACATTCTTTGCAACCTTGAGTGTATCCACCTCACTCTCTCTCCAACAACCCCTATTTCCATCTTCTTTTCCTTTCCTCTATTCCTCTGCTTTACCTGTGGTACATTCCCACAACACATCTCCCAGTACGGGTTGCACTTTTATGTTGTATCTACCCTGCTCAGCCTTCCATCACAGTCTTGTTTTCTTTCCATTAAGAGGCCATGCAGGACTGTTTTGAGGAGTTGAATGAAGGGACGCCCATGAGTGCCCTTTGTCGTGCCTCTAAGGTCTTGATCAGGTGCCCCATAATACTCAGTAAGACATTAGTGACCACTCTCTTATTTCTACAATTACACCTATGCCTTGGTCAAGTTTCTTATGTCTCTGGGCATCATCTTTAGTACCAGAGTTACTAAAAATAAAGTTCTCCTTGTCTAAGGAGTTAATTATCATTTTTGGGGATTTCGGAATCTAGGCAGAAGTATGGATGACGTTACATGAGGTTAGCAGACTAGTGTTGACACCAAATCCTTGCAGTAGAGTTGGGGCACGGATGCCATGGATGGTTCTAGGTGCCCTCTGCTGAGCATTCTAGCACATCCTTAAACACAGAGAAGTAGAAAAAGGATCAGGTTTGGAGATTTTCCAGGTTTCAAGAGCAAATAGTAGTTTTTGATAAAATGGTAATTGCTAATATTACTGAGCACCCACTGTGAGTCTGACACTCTGTTAAGAGCTTTGTGTGGAGTTTCATTTAATATACATAATGACTCTCAGAGATAGGTGCTATTGTGATTTGAATTCTGCAGATAAACGTGAGGCTCAGAGAGGTTAAATGGTTTGCACGAGATTGTATATCTAGCATGTACTGAAGGCAAGATTTGAACTCAGCCAGTCTAAGGCCAGAACTCTGCTATACCCTGCAGGTTTGGGCATGCCCAGCGAGCTACACATGAGCCTCAGCTCCTGTATCCTTCTTTGCTGATAGCTGAAGCTCACAAGCTGCCGCTCATCAGCTCCATGTTCACCCACAGGAACATTTCTGACCTTAGGGAATATGGGTTGATGGTCTCTATCTCCAGAATTGTTCCCATATTCTGGTATCCTGGCTTCTGCCTTGCTCCTGTGGTTTAAAAGCCCAAATATGCCATGTAGACCCCTTTGTCTTTCTAGTCTTAATAACCAGTCTTTCAAGGTTCATCTGTATTGTCACATATTGCAAGATTTCCTTATTTTTTTTTAAGGTTGACCTTGAGGACATTGTGCTAAGTGAAATAAGCCAGTCACAGAAGGACAGATACTGCATGATTTGACTTATGTAAAGTATCTAAAGTACAAGGTGTGATCACAAAATACAGTGAATGTTTAAATACAAAGAATTATTACAGTAAAAGACACATTGCCATTAATCCCCCTCAAAATACTTCTCTTTACTCCAAACACACTTATCCCATCGTTCTTGCCACTTTCTGAAGAAATTCTGGGAGTTCTCTTTCGTGAGTGTCTACTTCATTCTCCATCATGATGACATTCCGTGTCACACATTGCTTCTGGCATGGCAATTTCTGTCAAATAAAAACATTATGGTGTGTTCTCATCTACCTTATTCACTGGATCTGACACTGTACAAATTCTGGCTCTTCCCCAAAGTCAATATGACCATGAAATGAAACTGTTTTGAATTGATTCAAGACATTGAGGCAGCCATGACAGCGCAACTAAAGACACTCACAAAAGAGGACTTCCAGAACTGCTTCAGAAAGTGGCAAGAATGATGGGATAAGTGTGTTCGAAGCGACGGGGAGTATTTTGAGGGGGTTTAATGGTAATGTATGTTTTACTGTAATAATTTTTTTTATCATAAGCATTCACCATATTTTGTGATCATACCTCCTAGTCAAACTCATAGAAGCAAAGACTAGAATGGTGGTTCCAGCATCTGTGGGAGGAAGAAATGGAGAGTTGCTATACACATATAAAATTTCAATTATGCAAGATAAATTCTAGAGATCTGCTGTACAACATTGTGCCTATAGATAACAATATTGCATTGTACATTTAAAAGTTGTTGAGAGGGTAGATTTCATGTTAAGTGTTCTTACCAAATAAAATAGTTAAAAAATAAAATTGGCAAGAAAGGAAAAATAATTGACCCCTAACTTAAGGAAAAAAAAAACAACAACAAAATTCTCTGTAACTCTGGATTCCTTTCTGTATTTTTTAGTTCTCATACCCAAGGACTAAAGGATGTGCTTGATTGCTTGATTCTAAGTCTTAATCTACAACCTGAAAGCCTAGCTGGTACCCTCTAGTTTAGTGCACTCTCAGATACCATGTACATTTATTTTATTTTATTTATTTTTTTGTCTGTTTTGTTTAAAAGAGTGCATAGCATAGCAAATACAATAAAAAAGGAAATAAAGTTTGAAGAAGAAGACAAAAAAGTTCTTTAAATCCCAACTACCACACAATAACTACTGTTTCTTACATATCTGTTACTTTCTCTTTTCTTTCCTCTCTCATTTTGTCTCTCTCCTCTTTCTTAATACATATTTGCAAACGTTCATAATTCTACATAAGCAGGATCACTCCTTCCATGCCATTTACAAATCTTTTTTGCACTCAACATTATTCTGTGGTCATCTTTGACACTGATGAATACAGATGATAAAAATCCTAAATTTAAAAGCCAAAGGGTAAATTCCGACACATGCTACAACATGGATGAACCTTGAAGACAACATGCTAAGGAAAATAAGCCAGTCACAGAAGGATAAATACTGTATGACTGTACTTCTGTGAGGCACACAGAGTACTCAAAATCATAGAGACAAAAAGTAGAATGATGGTCACTAGGGGGTTGGGAGGAGAGGGGAACGTGGAGTTATTGTTTAGTGGGCGTAGAGTTTTAGTTTGGGAGGATGAAAATGTTTTGGAGTTCAGTCATAGTGATGGTTGCACACGAATGTAAATGTACTAAATGCCACTGAACTGGGCACTTACAGATGGTTAAAATGCTAAATTTCATGTTATATGTATTTTACCACAATAAAAAAGCCAAACAGTATATCCATATGAACAGATGTTTCAAGATTCACTTACCCAGTCACATATTCTTTTTTTTTTTTACCATTATGAAATGTTATCATGAACATTTTTGCAACTTTGTGGTGCCTCACCAAGTGAATTATGTCCTCAGAGTAACGTTTAGTAGTGGATTTACTGAGTTGAACGCTATGATACTTGAATTTTGACACATAGTGCTACTTTTTAGGAGAAATTCTATATAACCAAGCTTCTTTATAACTTCACATGAAGTCCTGAGACTCATGCCATCATCTCCAGACTCCACAGTCTAAGAAGGATTCTTTGTCTTTCCACCTTCACCAAGTGGAGACAAACTTGGGGTGGCCCCAACTTTTCATGACAGTTCTAAAATCCCCACTTTGAAGGCAAATCATAGCTTGGAGGACAATGGATCTGACACAGCAATTGTCTCTATTACGGAATTAGAACTGAGCAGTGGGGTCCTAATGCAGGATTCAATCTAATTGCAACAGTATTTGCTGAGAGCATATTCTGTGTAAGACCAAGTGACCACCAGGAAATGCAGAGAACTGTAGAGAATCACCACCTCAAGTCTTGAAAGAAACCTAAGGATCATTCTAGCAATTCTCTTATTTGCAAAGCGAGTGAACGGAGGTCCGAAGAGGGGAATTGACTCACCAATCCAAACAGGTAGTCAGCAGCAGAGACAGGGTGAAAATCTGATTCCTGGCTGTCTGTTCAGAAAACAGTAATCACCGCCCCCAAATTCATGATCCAAAGCAAAGGGCCTACCTGTTCCTGCAGCCCCGTCCTGTGTGTTGTGGCTGGTGGGCCAGCTCACCACTGGGAAGCTCTCAGCCAGAACTTCTTACTGGTGGTTCCTGTCAGAACGGTCTTGCTGTTTTGCTCTCCAAACTCTGAGACTTCCTGTCTCCTTCTCAAAGTAGTATTTATGATTACACAAGATATGAGTCGAGCTGTACTTGTACACCATTGATATATAAACAGTACCTCTGCTTCCTCTTTCTAAATTTCAAGGTCTGGAAAATGACACGAATTAGAAGTAGCACATAAGAAAAAGAGCTTGTGAAGACTAGTGAGTTGTAGGGTCCCATTTAGTAATTCCTGTATTCTGGTAAGTAATTCTACCAGTTCCTTTTAGCCGGAATTTTCTTATCTACTAAATAGGATGGGTAATAATAATTCCACTATATGGCTTTTGTGAGAATTAAAGAGAAAGGATGCAAAGGGCTTATAAAATGTAGGCACTCATGCTCGCTTCAGCAGCACATATACTAAAAAGTATGCACTCGGTAACTAGCGGTAATAATGATGTTAATTTTGAATTTGGGAGAATTTATTTGTTTTCCCATTTCCCAGGCTCTTGGCAAACGGAGAGCAACCTGTGAGAACTCTCAGCCCAATAGGTATTTCCTTTGGGTGCCTCTTCATTCTCTATCTCTGGCTTTATATCTTCCTAACTTCGTGGTCAGGGGAAGTTCAGGTACATTTTGGGAAGGATGTCAGTGGATTAGAGTCAAAGGCAGAGCCATCGGGGCTGTAAACAAGCTCATATTCTGGGAAGGGTGGGTTGTTGAAGGGACATTGTTGCTACTTTCACCTTCTTTTTAAAGCTGCTGTGAGAGCAGCCTTTGTTCAGAAGGGCTGGGGGGTTGAAATGTCTCTGGGAAGAGCAACCTGTAGCAAAAGCTGGCAGCATGACCTGCTCCATACTTTCTCAATTTCCTGAAGGCTGGCAGGGCTATCCCCTTGAGAGAGGAGCAAATCTAAGCCAGGCGGTTTAAGAAACTCATAAAATGCTTGGAGAGAATTTTAGTCCCATCTTTTTCATCTCCAAATGAGGTGATATTGCTGAATGAAACTACCACAGATCACACATCAAGTCAGTGGAAGAGATAGGACTAGAATCCAAGTCTCTTGGCAGGTAGGCTGACGCCACAGCAACAGTTTCTATCATTTTTTCATCTTCAGCCCCATGACCAACATCATCTTCATTTAAGAAAACCCTCACAACCCAGACCTTCCTCTGGATCTGTGACCTGCTTTGAACAAAGTACCAAAGAAGAACCTTGGTCATTTGTGTTTGTCTCACGCCTCTTCTGAATCTGTGGGAGAAGTAATCTGTGGGGAAATCAGTTAAATTTCCAGTCAGTTTTTCACAGATAAAATGATAATAAAATGTTCTCCCTGAAAAGTCTTACACCCTCTGACACCATGCATAGTTATTACAATATTATTGACTATATTCCTTATGGGGTACTTTATATCCCCATGACTGTAACTGCTAATTTGTACTTCTTAATCCCTTCAACTTTTTCACCCAGTCTCCCAAACCCCCTTCCATCTGGCAGCCATCAGTTTTTTCGCTGTATCTATGGGTTTGTTTCTGTTTTGTTTGTTCATTTATTTTATTTTTTGGAACCCACATGTAAGTAAAATCATATGGTATTTGTCATTCTCTGTCTAATTTATTTCACTTAGAATAATATCCTCTAGGTCCATGCATGTTGTTGCAAATGGTAAGATTTCATTCTTTTTTATGGCTGAGTAATATTTCATTATATATATCACATCTTCCTTATCCATTCATCTTTGGAGGACTTAATCCATTTACATTTAAAGTAATTATTGATAGGTATGTAGTTGTTGCCATTTTATTAATTGCTTTCTGATTGTTTTTGTAGTTCTCTGTTCCTTTCTTATTCTCCTGCTCTCTTCTTTTATATGTTGATGACTTTCTGTACTGTTGTGCTGGATTCCTTTCTCTTTATTTCTTGTACATGTCTTGTAGAGTTTTGGTTTGTGGTTACCATGTGTTTCATATACAACAAGCTATGTTTATAGCAGTCTATTTTAAGTTGATGGTCAATAATTTTGAACACATTCTAAAATCAGTACTATTTTTATGTATTCCCTCCACATTTCCTTTTGTCATTATACTTTACTTCTTTTGTGTATGTGTGTGCTTGTGTGTATCCCTTAATTTACTGTTGTAATTACACATAATCTTCCTACTTTTGCCTTTTAACCTTTGTACAAGTTTTAGTGTTGGTTGATCCACTGCTTTTATTCTGTCTTTGCCTTTGTCAAAAAGATTTTATTTTTCTTTATGATATTTTTGTATTCATATTTTTGTTTTTTTCTTCTTCTTCTTAATGAAGTCCCTTTAACATTTCTTGTAATACTAGTTTGGTGGTGATGAACAAATTAAGAAATACAGGTGCAATTTTCTACAATTCTGGCATAGTAACAACAAAAAGTTTTGTAATGCATAGCAGCAATTCTTCAAGCATTCTATGTATTTTGAAGGAGAAATAAGTCACAGTGCTTTTGGAAGAAGAGGTTATCATCAGCTGGTTGGGAAAGGCTTCTAAGAAGTAGGTCACAAGAGAAATGCCAGACAAATAACCATCAAAGTGGAATTACTTATAAAATGGCTGAAGGAAGCAGAAGAGGGATAACCCAGAGGTGAAGAGGTAGATGGAGACAGGAATATTGGGGTAGGTATTCGAAGATTGACAGCTTACTTAAAGCTGAAACTATGAGTCTGATCACAGAGATGGTGACATTATAATACTAATGTTATTTAAAATGAGGACACAGCATAGCTCACTGGGTTATGCTGCAAATCTTTCTGCATTATCAGATGGAAGGAAAAAGTATATATACTAAAGCTAAACTGCTTAATTTCATGCTGCCCTTTATATAAAACTGTTTTACTGTTTATGGTCTGAAAATAAGAACAAAGAAGATTCTAGAGAATCTATGCATGTATTGAGCAGATATGATTTGCTTGTTTTATAATACACCTCCTTTTGAAAAATTAGTAGTTGACACATTTGTATCTCATTTATTCAGTTATAAAAATAAAGATTTTTTTCCCCTAAAAACATGAATACAACTTGCATCAAGTGAGGCAAAAACTTTGTTATCTAGGTTACCAGTTCTATCCTCTTTATATTCTCAATAATCTTCTTGAAAAAATATTAATTTTAACATATTACATATGAGGTCAGACAATTAAGTTTGCAAACTCATCCTAGAAAAGGTGCTACCTACCTCACTGCTGAATACACTATGGTCACCTTTGAAAAACTCCCCTTGGGAAGCTATGCACCAACGCCAGTGCCTAGTCCACTCTTCAAAGCAAGTTTGGAACTCTTTTTCTGGAATGGCCATCAGAGCTGTCGTCATATTACCCTTGATGTCCTGAATGTCATCAAAATGCCTTCCTTTCAATGTTTCAATGTTTCCTTTATCTACGGATAAAGAAAGAAGTCATTGGGGGCCAGATCAGGTGAGTAGAGAGGGTGTTCTAATACAGTTATTTGTTTATTGGCTAAAAACTCCCTCACGGACAGTGCTGTGTGAGCTGATGCATTGTAGTGATGCACGAGCCGTGAGTTGTTGGCGAAAAGTTCAGGTCGTCTTTTTCATGCAGCCTTTTCAGCTCTTCCTAGTAGTAACCTTGGTTAACTGTCCAGTTGGTACAAATTCATAGCGAATAAACCTTCTGATATCAAAAAAGGTTAGGAACATCATTGCAACAAGTTCGCAAACTTAATAGTCAGACCTCATATACAGAGGTTGCCAAAAAAATGTACCATCACTTGGCAAATCTTAATAAATTTGGGAGGATTTCATATTTCATCTGTGGGGACAGAGCCAGGAGTGCAGTTTCCAGGCTCTCGGCCTCACGTGGAAAGGTGCTCACTCGGGTAGTAAATGGCCATCAACTGTGATTGGATGGCCATCAGCTGTGGCTAGTTGGCCGTCCGCTGTAACCAGTGACCCATTGGCCACTAATATAACTGCCGTGGCTACGCTAGCAGAAAATGGAGGCTAGCAAGAAGATGGTGGCTGAGCCTGCAAGTGGAGCAGTGAGGGTTGCAGACAGTGTGGCTCCTGCTTCCTGTGTCTCTAACCCAACCGCCAGCAAGAATATAGTGGTATGACTCCCCTATCTATGGCTCTGTGGGTGTTCCTTTTTTGGCCTCACCATGTCCTGTGTTCTTATGTGGGGAGAGGGAGCTGAGACCCCGCAGGCTGCCCCGCACGACATCATTTTAACCCCCCACACACACAGCCCTTCCCCTATATTATATCAAATTCTAATGGCATTTTGAAAAACCAAAATTTGTTCTTTCACCAATTTTTCCCCCTATAATTTTGGCTAGCAATTAAGTTTGAGTGTAAAAGGTAAATGTTTCTAGGAAATAAATCAAAACTGAGTGTTGTGTCTCATTACAACTAATTCAACCCACTGAAGCTGATAAATGATTATAAACTTTGAACAATGGGACTTGATATAAACAACTCATTGTTTCACCCAGAGTTCTAGTTTTCAGTCTTCAGCTTGCATAACCAGTTGAAACATCCTTTTTAACTGCTGGAAAACCCCTAACTTTCCCCCTCAGTGAATATTTACTGAATTTCCTCTCTGAGATAGTTCCTTACTAGACACATATATAAACACATAAACTCAGCTTTATTTATTTATTCATTTTTGGAAAGCTCTAGTGATATTTATTTTACCCTGACGTGTCAAATCTTATATAATGGGATTAAAATCTTTTGAACATTCTGATTCGATACACGTGTGACTTGAGATTCTTAGTATTTGTCAAATTTTTTAAAAGTTATCTTATTGATATGAAAGGTCATCTTCATTTTAAGTAAGTGGTATTCAGACAAAATTCCTTCATGACTTAAGCAATTATAATCACATTAATTCTTATCATTAAATAGTCAACTAAGTCTAAACTTACAGATATTCTTTATCTGAAATGCGATGATTTTTCATTTAAATCACATTTATTTGTCATTACTTTTTATTATAACAGATAATACTGCACAAAAATGTACAGTGATGAAATTTATTTTATTTTTAAATGAATGTATTTAAGTAGAAACAGTGGGTTAGTTAAAATAAATAAATAATATTACAATTGGTTTACAGTTGTGGTTTTTAATTATAGAATTTGGGGATAGAGCCCTTTTTGTAAGATAGAGCACTAAAAACAATCCCAGTTCTCCTGTAAGGGCATCACTTATTGTTAAGGAATTTAGTAGCTCAATTCGTAAAGCAGAAGTATATGCAGTATGGAGAACACAAAAATTATATTGCCCTGTTCCTCCTTTTCGGGTTTTTAAAGTCTTTGTTTCTTGTACTTGAATAAGTGGGACTCACAGAATTCAAAGAAAACAACCTTACTCTTTCCCTACAACTGTTCCCTGGAGGGAGGGCGGGTCTAGTTCCCTTCAGCTTCTTATTTAAAATCTAAGATCAGTGAATGACAAGTTCTCCAGTCACTTCAGTAATTAAAATGTACCGTCTTACCCAAGAATCAAAACTCAACTGTCATTTGCAGTGAAAACTTCTTCCTTTCCTCAGTTTGGGTCTGCTCTGGACAGGATGCCTATTGTGGGAAGGAACAAGCTAGGAGGGATTTCTGATTCTTGCTGAACCGAAGGTAGGAATGAGAAAAGCTGAGGGGCAGAAGATGAATTCCTTGATTCCTTTCCCAACGTGCTGTCAGGCTGGTTGGGGTTGAATGCACTGTGATTCCATCAGCGGCATGGATTCATTGGCTCTGGTTCCCTCAAAATTCTAATGCGCTCACTCAGATGGTTGCTCATGGTTCCTCCTTTGTCTCACCCCTGAGTGTCCTGTGAACATCTCTAGCCTCATTCTCTTCAAGATCTCCTTGCTTCCTGCTGGTGTCCTTTTGGAGCAAGCAGTAAGACCACCCAGGTGGAGTCTCTTTCACATGGCTTACACTGAGAGGGACAGGCCATCCTGATACAACCTAGTCTTCCTGCATCGCTGGAGCAGACAGACTCTAGCGTGGTTCTAATGATTCCTGCCTCCTGCCATTCATGTTCTTTGTGATTGCTTCTTGTGAGTATAGGCAAGACCTGTGGCTTGCTTTGACTCAGTAGACTATGGCAAAGGTGACAGGATGTATGTGGTTGCATGATTACATTGCAGGAGGTCATATCCTGTTTCCCCAAAAATAAGACCTAGCTGGACCATCAGGTCTACTGTGTCTTTTTGAGCAAAAAGTAATATAAGACCCGGTATTATATTATAATTATATCATATCATATTATATATTATATAAGATCCAGTCTTACATATTATAGTAAAATAAGACTGAATATAATATAATATAATATAATATAATATAATATAATACCGGATCTTATATTAATTTTTGCTCCAAAAGATGCATTAGAGCTGATGGTCCGGCTAGGTCTTATTTTTGGGGAAACACAGTACCATCTGTCTCTTTCTCTTCCTTGCTGACTATGAGAAGCAAGTGGCTATATTAGGGGCCTCCATGTGGCAAGGAATTGTGGACAGCTTTTAGGAATTGAGAGTGGCCTCTAGCTGACAGCCTGCAAAGACCTCCAGACAACACCCAGCGATGGGGCCCTTTGTCCTACAACTGCTAGGCACTGGATTCTAACAACAGTGGAAGCTTGAAAGTGTTTACAGTAGCTTCTGCCCTTCCTTAGTCAAGACTCTGCCAACTCCTTGACTGTAGCCATGTGAGATCCTGAAGCAAAGACAGCAGGTAAGCCATGCCCAGAGTCCCACCCCATAGACACAAAATAATACGGGTGTGTTGTGTTAAACCTCTAAAGTTGTGGTAATTTGTTAGGTAGCAATAGATAAATACACATACACTGGCCATCAGAATCCAAAGCCCCAGCCGTAGCCTTTTTTGGTTCCTCAGAGTGTGTTAGACTCAAGTCTACCGTCTTCCCCAAACTGTGGGATTATACATTAAAATCTTGACATGGTCCCATTGTGTTCTGTCTCTCTGAGCTTAGAGATGAGGGTAAATGCCTCCTTGCTTCTCCTGCAGGGGGACGAGGGGCAAAACCACACTTTGTTTTCTTCCAGCAAATTCTCCAGTAAAGTTTTCAAGTGAAATTATTTCTAATGAAATTCTCTTAGTTGGATCTCAGTCTAAATTTCTCTCATAGGCTGGTTGAGAAAACCACTTTTTGGCTCTTTTGTAATTTCTTCTTGGCTCTTTTGTAATTTTTTGGCTCTTTTGTAACTTCTTCTTGGGTAAACGGCATTTCATTTTGTAAACTGGGAGTAACTGTCATCTACTTGGCAGATGAAGAAGGGTGATGGGAATGGTTCCTCCAGGTGCAGGCAATAAGGGGAAGCATTGTCTGTAGAAACTTTTAAAACAAAACTGCCATCTACCTTCCATGTGTACAGAAATTCTAAACAATATTGATAATAAAATACTCATCAGGGAGGGGAGGATCTTTTATTGGTCTAAATTATAATCTAAAAATGGCCTATTTCTGGGGGAGGTATGTGGGGACAGAGCCAGGAGTGCAGTTTCCAGGCTCTCGGCCTCATATGGAAAAGTGCTCACCTGGGTAGTAAATGGCCATCAACTGTGATTGGATGGCCATCAGCTGTGGCTAGTTGGCCATCCGCTGTAACCAGTGAGCCATTGGCCACTAATATAACTGCCGTGGCTATGCTAGCAGCAAAATGGGGGCTAGCAAGAAGATGGTGCTGAGCTAGCAAGAGTGGATTGCAGTTAGCAAGTGAGGTTGGTTGGCAGAGAGAAGTGGACGGCAGGTTGCGGATTCTGTGGCTCCTGCCTCCTGTGTCTCCAACCCAGCCGCCAGTGAGACTATAGTGATATGACTCCCCTACTTATGGCTCCGTGGGTGTTCCTTTTTGGTCTCACCATATCCTGTGTTCTTATGTGGGGAGCAGGACCAGAGACCCTGTGTGACTCCCTGCATGACAAGGTACTTCCAACTGCCCCGTGCTTGGCAGGACACTATGTTATCCATCCTCTTTGGGCCTCAGATGAAACTGAGTGGTCTCTGGCCTACTTAAATACTATTATGTCCAGATCGACAGCTTAGCCTCTAGTGTTTACAGTAGCTTCTGCCCTTCCTCAGGAAACCTTGTTGCCATCTGCTGGGCAGTTGTAAAAAGTACACAAATCTATGGTGGCACAAATGGAGCTTCTTAGATTTGTGTAGTGTTCCACCTGCACACTCATATGTGCTGGTACTTTGTGTGCGTGTGTGTGTGTGTGTGTGTGTGTACATACAACTGTGAGAAAGTAGATGGAACATTTAGTATTATCTAAAATGCAGAGAATTAAGATGTAAATTTTCTACATATATTGCTTTTCTTTTTGTTTGGTGTAGCAGGAGTGGCCCCAGAAAGTCACTTAGGTGGGCCTGGGGAGATGGGGGAGAAAAAGGGGGTCAGGGCCCTTGGAAAAAATAAAGAAGTCAAGCTACAGAAGGGTTAACTAGCTATATTGTCTAGGAAAACAAGGCAGGGAAAGATACAGGAAGAAAAGGAACCTCATGAGTACTGATGAAGTGACGCTGTGTTGAGTGAGCATTGTTTGATATATATTTTCCCATCCGATTAGCTTGGAGTGCTATTATATTTTTAACTCTCCCTACTTTGCAGACAAACAGAGGAAGACACTGAGAAGTGAAAGAACTTGCCCAAAATCAAAGTTTTTGTGTTTCAGGTTAAAAACGGAGAGGCATCTGGAAGGAAAGTGCGCAGGCATCTGATCCAGTACAACCAAGTGAAAAAATGAGGCTCCCCTCGTAGCAGGAATCCTGGCTTCCCCTTATGGGTTCTTAGGCTGGCAGGTTCTTCTAGGCTGTGGAAAACTGATACTAAGCTGAAGACTCATATCATAGGCTGTAACATTAATGTTATTATTATTTTGCACTTGATTGTGCATTTTTGCCCTACCATGCATGCTAGCACTCTCTTGGGTCACTATTCCACATAAACTGCCACTCACAGTTGATTCTCTCACTCAGCCGATATGTGTGAAGTGCCTGCCACGTGCCGGTACTATGCCAGAGACGAGCGACACCTGATGAGTAAGACATTGTCCTTGTCCTTGAACATGGTATGTAGAGAGCATCGTGCGAGCACAAAGGTGTGAGGGGTCTGTTGAACAAGGGGAAGAACAGGCTTCATTGAACAGGTGACAATTAAAAGGTGCTTTCGAAGAAGAACAGGTGCTGGTGGCCCTGTGCATTCTAGGGAGGGGGATCAGTGTGGGCAAGGCCAGGGCCTGAAATTGTTTGGCCTGTGGGGCGACCTGGAAGCAGTTGGTTATGATTCTGTCACACACTGAAAAGTGAGAGAACCAACTGGGAGAGAGACAAGACCCTGGCTGCCCAGGGCTTTGAAGGCGTCCTGGAGGCATTGAGCAGCCACAGAGGAGCTAAGCAGAGTGGTGACAAGGTCCCATTTGTATTTACAAAGGTCCCTGGTATAGTAGGATGTGCAAGGGTAAGGAGAGCAGACAGGTAAGAAAATGCAAAATAAAAGGACAAAGGATGCAATATTAATATCAGACAGCAAAAGTCTAAGGAAAATTCTTAAATATGACAAAGGTGCTCATTTCTAATGACAATATATTGTCAAAAATCTTTATGACCAAATAACATAATGTACCAATAATAAAAACGTTGCCTAGGAATATGAAAACCTGACAAAAACAATAGTCATGAGCATTTTTGACAGATAGCTTGAAAATTTTTGAGAAATGTAAGCAAAAAAACCAGATGAGTTGAATAATAAAATGATTGAATGAACCAATATAAAGGAAACATGTTTTTTAAGCTCATTTGATGTATTGACAATTATTGACCATATATTCATCACAAAGAAAACCGCATTAAATGAAAAAAACAAATCCAGGTCACATTTACTAATCATACTGCAATAAATATGGAAATAGATAGTGGGAAACAAACAAAAAAAAAAGGTGGGAAACAAATATTGGTTCCCACAATAAAAAAATGAAGCCCAGTGAAAATGTGTACATATTTAAACTGTCAATAACCAATAATCTGAAGTGAGTAAATTTTTTCATATTGCAACAAAAATGAAAAATACTGTAATTCACTTAACCTGAAGAGTGAAAAACTTGTATGAGGAAAGATACACATTTTTTATTCAGGAACATAAAAAGAGACTTGACTAAATTTACATATTTCTGGATGTGAATTATTCTACAATGTATTTCAAATGTAAAATACTTCCCAAAAAAGTGCCTTGGGGAACTTGACATTGATTTAAAGTTCATATGGAATGAGTACATCTAGCCAAAAGCATGTTTAAAAAGAGAAATGCTAAAGTGAGGATTGTACTAGTAGACATTAAAATAAAATACACATTAAATAATACAAATTGTGTTACTGCTGCCTAACTAGAGTGAATGATAAACCAGTGAGAATAGAAATCCCAGACAGCAACCCTTTCTATGTGTGAAAACAGTATATGAAAAATGTTAATAAGTGTCTATTGAATGTATTCTAAATAAATTATTTTCATACCATGGGAAACAAAATACAGCTAACTCCATAAAGGATAACAGATTAGGCCCTGCCTCATACTACTTATACTATATCCCCAAATAAATAACAGATAACAGATTGAATGAATAATCAAATGTTAAAAAATTAAGATGAGAAAAGATATTTGTTTTGTTTTCTTCTTGGTTTAGAGTTTGGAAGCATCTCTAACCATATAAATATGTGCTTGATTACCCAGAAATGTAAGCACTTTTTAATTAACATAAAAACCCGATAAGCAATTCAAAAGGCAAAGCCAAATTATAACAAGGAATAAATATTTGTAACATCTGTAACAAGCGAGAGAAAGAAAACAAGCAAGAAAGCTATAAATGGAGGAAGGACCTGATCATGTAATTCAACTCAAAGAAATAGAAATAGCCAGGTGTTTATACATGAAAAACATTGGATTTGAAAGCAAGTGACTTGTGTGATCAAATAAATGAAAAGTGATGTGTCCTAAAATGCAAATGAGGGGGGTGGGAAGAAAGGCTCTGGGGTACCCCAAGGGGGAACACGCAAGATGTGATAGTTCCTGGGAAAGAGGAATCGGGGACCCGACATGCAACATTGGGCCTTTTGCAGAATCAGCACGGAGAGGGTTGGAGTCCACATTCCCAGGGGGATTCTTTCAGTAAGCGTATGTGGTATCTGTCATGCAGTCAGTTAGGGGTTGATGGTGAAACCCAGGTCCTGCTGTCTACTGTCTGTGCCCGGTTAGAATGCAGAACAGCTACATCCATGAGCAAGCTGACAGCACGACACTGGTATACATCCTTCAGGGTTGGAGAAAGGGCCTGATGAGGAAGGCCGAATGAGAGGCTCGAACATCTGAATTTCATATCCCAACATCTTTTGTCCTCATTCTTGTCCTGAAAGCCCAGGCCCAAAAAATTCCAACTCCAGGGTTCTTCTGTACCTGGCATCCAGGATCTTGGTTAACTGGTTCAGAGAAAGTACTGGAGAGGCCTCAGTGCTCAGGCTTGGGACTGACCTGTGACCAGTGGACACAAAGGTGACCAATAAAGATCCAGGCGAAGCTGGTCTCAGCCATTGTCCCAGGACTGAACCTACACATATGTCGTGCAGGGGACCTGGCGGGGTCTCTGCTCCCACTCCCCACATAAGAACGCAGGATATGGTGAGGCCAAAAAGGAACACCCACGGAGCCATAGGTAAGGGAGTCATACCACTATATTCTCTCTGGCGGCACTATACTCTCACTCCCACTGGAGGCTGCATCCACACTGTCTGCAAACCGCCATCCACGCTTGCCAGCCCAGCCGCCATCTTCTTGCTAGCCCCCATTCTTCTTCTCTCTGCTAGTGTAGCCACAGCAGTTATATTAGTGGCCAATGGCTCACTGGTTACAGCTGACGGCCAACTAGCCACACCTGATGGCCATCCCATCACATTGATGGCCATTTACTACCTGAGCCAGCACCTGTCTATGTGAGGCCAAGAGCCTGGAAACTGCTTTCTGGGGCTCTGCCCCCACAACATAGAAAACTGGAGAATCAGAGAATAGCTCTCTACCATGCCCTCATTATTTTCCTTTCCCCAAATCAACACCTTTCAACTTTGGTTTTTGAACACGACTCAGAAGTCACACGGCTTCCACTGAGGGCAAGATCCTGAGGCCTAGCTGTCGGCTGTTTTTGAATGTTTCAGAACTCGTGGATTATGTTCAAAAACCAAGGTACCACTGTACTTTCAGGGCCACTACAACCAGTTTTCTCCTTCAAGAGGCATTCTGAATTCTGTCTTTTTTTTTTGTATTCATGGAATTTCCTAGTCAGTTTCTCTTGGGTTGCTTTTCTGTAAGCTCAGAAATAGCAATCATCTTTGTTGCCATTTCCCAAGCACCTCCTTATGACATTCATTAATCCTTATGACAGTTCTGCAATTTAGTTAAGTCAGTTTTGCGTATGAGACACAAGAGTGTATATCATTCACAGCCATTCGTGTTAAACCACTGTCTGACCTGTCATGCAGGGTGGTCTGCAGGGTCTCAGCTCCCACTCCCCACATAAGAACACAGGATGTGGTGAGGCCAAAAAGGAACACCCACGGAACCATAGGTAGGGGAGTCATACCATTATAGTTTCACTGGAGGCCCGATTCACATGACGTGCGACCTGCTGTCCGCTTTTCTGCCAACCGACCAAATCTCCTCGACTCCCGTCGACTCCCTCTCGACTCCCACTTGCTAACTGCAATCTGCTCTTGCTAGCGCAGCCACCATCTTCCTGCTAGCCCCATTTTTCTGCTAGCGTAGCCACGGCAGTTATATTAGTGGCCAATGGCTCACTGGTTACAGCTGACGGCCAACTAGCCACAGCTGATGGCCATCCAATCACAGTTGATGGCCATTTACTGCCTGAGCCAGCACTTTCCATGTGAGGCCGAGAGCCTGGAAACCACTCCTGGCTCTGTCCCTACAAACCTAAAGAGGATTCAGGTAAATGCTAATGTTTTCAGTTATAATGAACCCACATTCCTACTGCTGGCTGGGTGTTGCACCAAACGATCATAGCTCCTTTTGTGCCCTTTGCCTGTTTTTGGCATCTTCATTGCCAAGTTTATTCAGTCTGGTATAGATAAGTGTGGCAGGAATAAAGGAGCTTAGAGCCAGCAAACCTAGGTTCAGATCCTGGATCCTGCACTGACCAGCCTTTTTGGCCATGTTTCCTGAGGTTAGGCAGTACCCTGAATTAGGCCCTGGGTTGCCCTCTTGTAAGCAAGTGATACACGGATGAATTCAGCGCCCTGTACACACCAATTTTGTGTGTGTGTGTGTGCTATAGCAGTGCTAAAGTCATGGAGACACTCACTGAGGAGGTGCTCAAGTCACACACACACACACACATACACACACTCACACACACTCACAGACACACACACACACACACACACACACACACACACACACATAATGTAAAGGTGCTAGGATTGGGCCTCCCCTGAGTGACCCCATATACCTGTTATAAATACAGAACATAAGAGCTAGAAGGGACTTGGAGCTCTTCCTACACAACTACACTGAAACATGAGAAAACTGTGGCCCAGAGAAAGAAAGTGATTCGTATGGGTTCTGAAAGTAATGGATTTATAACCCAGTTTCCCTGACTCTCTTTCCTCATCTGCTTCATTTCCTTAACACTGAAGTGATATATTTAATTGACCCACAAGAGGGAGTCAGTGAACAAGAAAATGTGCCCTGAATCCCCACCCCTCACCCCACTGTTTGTGGGAGACTCTCCTGAAAGGCAGACCTAAAACTCTGGTTTTTGTAACAGGTCTGGGTTGGATCTCACCTTACATGGAATTTAGTGGATAAAATAATTCATCCCTCTGAGTCTCGGTTTTCTCATCTGCTAAGTGGAGATACTATTACTTAGATAGAAAGGTGTTTGTAGGGATAGTTGAGATTACATATAAAAAGCTTTGCACAAAGTTGATTCTCAAGATAATAGGTATTAATGACAATGAAAGATATAGTGATAATGTTTTCATTTTAAAGAGCACTTTTTGTGCCCTCAAATTCCTCTATTGTATCAGTAATGCTTTCTGCTCTAAGGTCAACTTTGTTTAATATTAATACTCTTTTGGTTTAGGGTTTGCCTGATATATCTTTTCTCTTTGTTTTACTTTAAGCTTTTTGGTATCCATTAAGATTTGCCTTTTTACAAATAGTAAGTAGTTAAGTTTTGACTTTTAAAAAATCTGGTCTGAAATCTTTGTCATCGATTACATATACTATACAGAGGGTGCCAAAAAAATGTATACATATTTTAACAAAGGATAACCATGTATTAATATATACCGATAACAAAAGATGGATACAAGTCATGCTTGACTTCTGCAAAGACAAGAGGTGCTCAAAGTGGTTCCCATCAGGGTCCAGACACTTCTGATTATGGCGAACTACTGCTTGAGCATAGATAACATCTCTTAAAATGTGTATGCATTTTTTTGGCACCCCCGGTATTTACTCATATATTTGGTATTGAATCTACCATGTTATTATTAGTCTTCCTGGAAGAAATAAAATTCTAATTATTAGAATTTGAAAAATCAAATATACACGCTGTAATTTTTAGGGTTATAAGTAAACACATAATAAAAACTGTGTAATTACCAGACTAATTGAAGGAAGACATATAAAAATAATAATAATAATAATAATAAATACCCGATCATTTGAAAATGATGCAAGAAAGGGGACATAAGAGAATATAGAGCAGTTCCAAAAAAAATGGAAAACATATTTTGTTTCTTCAGTTGTTTGTTTAATTCTGTTTCTCTGTTTTACAGTATTTATTTCCTTTAATGTTTAGTGTCTATTCACACTTTTATTTAGTAATTGTTTTTTGATTCTCAGTGCTTTACTGTAGCTTACATCTGGTGGTTGTGAGGGAGGTGGAGGCACTAAGACAGGTCAAAGGTGAAGGTTGGTTGGGACCTAGGTGGGGGAGAGCACCCTTCTTCTCCAGACCAAGGTGCCCTCCGTGTCTCCATCAGAATCCTAGCTCTACAAAGTGAACTCAGGACTCTCATTTGGAGGCCAATTCCATAATACCCATCTCCCTACTTCTTCTTTTTCTCCTGTTACTTTGAAGGTTTGAAGTTATCCCTGTCTCTGTTCTGCTTCTTATTTAGATATAGCACTCGCATATTATTGCCTGCACCATAATTGTAATTTTTCTCGGATAACAGTTCTCAGACCTTGGGGGTAAACCACATTGTTGTGTGATGCCTGAATGAGGGAGAAAGGGACAGCTGACTCAGCTGTTTCCAACATAATTTTTAAAAAATCAATTACCTAAACAGCTGTCCAAGGCTCTGCACCACCCCCCTGCTATTTATAGTTTTTGACACTGAACTTGGACTCTTCCTGCATTTGATCTTACTATAGTAGTTTTCTTTTATGCTTACTTTGGGGTAGGGTGATTCTCTTCATGCTGCTCTGTCAAGTTTCAAGTTTCTACTAGTTCGATGTTTCCTTAATTCTTCAGAATCACTTGTCAGCTACTGATATCCCTAAACTTTTTGTCATTTCATGCAATATAGAGTGAGAAGGGAGAGTGGCACTTGTCCTTAGTTCAGCATCTCAATGTCTCTTGTGAAATCACCAAACTCTCTGTAGCCTTGGCTTCTGTGATGCCCCGTTTTCCTCGTGTTCCTGCTGCCTTCCTTAGCTCTGTTTTCATATTCCTCTGGGAATGCCTACTTCTGCTAATACTGGTTTTATTGTCTCACAAGGCTTTCATCTTCTCTGCCTTCACTTGCAGCGCTGGGTGATCTCATCGTCCATATATAATAATTGCCTAGATTTATTTCTATAGCTGTGTTCTGACTCCCTAGCTCCTGCCAGTTGCCAGCTCCTAACTGTCAAGCCTTTTGGAAGGTCCTGACATAATTCAAACTAAACATGCTCAAAATTTTACTTTTTGTCCCTGTGCACGTCTATTGCTTTTGTGAATGGCCCTGTCACTCATTCAGTTCCCTAAACCAGATTCTGAGGATCACCCTTTCCTGTTCTTTCTCCTTACCCCATCCATTCTCCCACCCAGCACTGCTGTGTCTACCCCCCAAACACCTTTCTTTTTTTTTTTTTTCCAAACACCTTTCAAACCTATTCACGTCTCTCTGCCTTCACTAACCATAAGTAACCATTATCTCTCCCCGGGTTGACGGCTGCTTCTTTGAGTGTAACTCCCTGACTTCAGTATTGTTTCTTCCTATTGTTTCTCCTCCACGTGGTAGCCAGGACAATATTTCTGAGATACCTTTTTTTTTTGAGAAGGATATTCCAGAGGATTCCAGACAACATAGTCTGTTGAATTAGGCAAATCTGGGCTTCAATCTCACCCACACTAGCTCAGCTTCAGTCTCATTTTCTATGAAAAGCAAAGTAGGCATCAGTCTAAAGCATATGGACTGACGTATAGTCAATGTTCAATCACATTCATTAACTTGAAGACTTTTTATAAATTCCAGTTACTCAGAATAAACTCCAAAGTCCTTCAAGTGATGTAAGGCTCTGAATTACCTGACGAGTCCTGTTCTAAGCTTCAGCGACTGTGAAGCTCTGTTAGTTTCTCGAATGCACCATGGTCTCTCTAGCCCTTTGGTTTTTCTTCATTCTATTGACTCTGTCTCCATTTGTCTCCTAACTCTTCCTCCGTTTGTCTGTCTCCTGCTCATTCATCAGGTGCCTTGTTAGAGGCCCTCTTCTCCAGGAAGTCTCCTCTGCATCGCCAATGCCGGATTAATGGCTCTTCCTATGAGCTCTCTTAGAATACTCCACTTTACCTTGCAAAGAACTGGATTCTGATGGTTTGTTTACCTGTCTGTATGCCCAGTAGTCTATAAGCTCCTGGGACACAGGGCTCGTGTCTGTCATTTTTCACCATTTTCTCTGCAGCACACAGCACAGTGCTTGGCTCATAGTAATTTTCCTCTAAGAAAACGCTGAATGAATGAGAGCTGAACACCCCTGTGCTTTCCATATAAAGAAACTATTGGTTTCATATTCTAATGGGGAATCTTAGGTTCAGAGAAATAATAAGGTCATGCAATAAATGATTGGAATTGGCTTTGTCTTAGTCAAGGCCAGGCTTTCTCTATGATACCAGCTACCTCTTTGATTTAGAAAGGTGTCACATTAGTTATTGCTATGCTACCAACTTGTTGCTGTTTTACAGAAATTCATCTCCACTGGTGAAATTTCATGTAAATTGTACATTTAAATTGCATAGAATGGTAACACACAGTTTTCTAGGAAGACAGGGGCAACGTGTGAAAATATGTAAAGGAGAGTTTCAAATGATTTTTAAATGCCGTTCAATTTGCGTAGATAAAAACCTTTGAGCGGAGTCAGACCCATAGCAAATCCTCAATCACTGATGCCCACTGATGTACACAGTGGTAACCACTAGAATTTTCCTATCAAGACTGTGTGCGATGTCAGAGGGATAGTGGATAGGGGGAGGGGGTTGTCACTGTGTGAGGGATATAAATGATAAACGTCTAACTATTACATTGTTTTGTGCACCTGAAACTGATAAAAAAAAATGTTAAAAAAAAAAAAAAAGACTATGTGGCAGTCACGGCTTGTTCACTGCATTTCACAATAGACATCCACACCCACATCAGGGACACAAAATCGTTGCTTCCGACATAAAAAAAAGGAACTAGTTGTATGTCTCACAAATACTCAGAAAGCCTTTGTGGTTTAGAAAAACTGCTAGAAGAATGCAGATTTAAACTGAGTTAGGTGTGGAGTGGGGGCAAGTGGTTGTGTCTGGACTGAAGGCGCTTGCCCAGAGTCTCTGGCACTCTGACACACAGGAGACACTGCAGGCTTGAAGAAAGGTAGGTCCAGGGTCATGACTTTCTAGGCTTTGGGCTCATGGTTTTGGTTTTCTCATCCACTGGTTTTAGGATCCCTGGGAGTGGAATGAGAAAGGATGAGGTCACCCTCCCCCCCACCCCCATGGCACAAGCTGGTATTCTGGGCTGGGGTGGGTTAAGTGCACTTTATTTTATTTATTTATTTTTTTAATTAAAGTTTATTGGGGTGACAATTGTTAGTCAAGTTACATAGATTTCAGGTGTACAATTCTGTAATACTTTATCTATATCTCACATTGTATGTTCACCACCCAGAGTCAGTTCTCTTTCCATCACCATATATTAGATCACCTTTACCCTCTTCTAGCACCCCCCCCCTTGAGTGCACCTTTAAATGTTGGTTTTGGGGTTTGGGGGCACGATCTTTGCTGCAGAGGATGGGGGTGTGGACAGGTTCCTAAAGACTCGTGTTGGATGCTGGATGAGACTGTGTAGTTACTCTTGCTCTTGAAATCCCCAGGCTGTGAGAAAACCGAGAGCAATATTTCAGTTTGACTAATTATTGCATGGATTCTTTTTTCTTTTTTATTAGTTTCAGGTGTACAAAACAATGTAATAGTTAGACATTTCACCCCTCACAAAGTGATAACCTTCCTCCCCCAATCTGTTTCCCCTCTGACATCATATGTATCTATTACAATTCCATTGACTCTATTCCCTATGCTGTACTCCATATCCCATGACTATATATACATATATATATTAAATTATAGTTAACATACAATATTATGCAGCCCAGCTTCGGGTGTACAGTGCAGTGATTGGGCATCTACAATGTCCCTGAAGTGGGCTCCCTAATAAGACAAGTGCCCATCTGACACCCTACAAAATCTTTACAACAATATTGATTATATTTCCCAAACTGTCTTTCACATCCCCATTGCAATATCATGGTTACCAATTTGTGCTTTCTAATCCCATCACCTTCTCCCTCATCCCCACCCCCCTCCCATCTAGCAACCCTCAGTTTTTTCTCTGTATCTCTGAGACTGTTTCTGATTAGTTTGCTCATTTATTCTTTTCTTTAGATTCCACATATAAGTGAAATCATATGGTATTTATCTTTCTCCATCTGACTTATTTCACTTAGCATAATGTTCTCTAGGTCCATCCATATCATTGCAAATGGTAAGATTTCATTCTTTTTTATGGCCAAGTAATTGTATAAATGTACCACAGTTTCTTAATCCAGTCGTCTACCGATGGGCATTTTGGTGGTTTCCATGTCTTGGCTATTGTGAATAGTGCTGCAATCAACATAGGGGTGCATACTTTTTTTGAATTAGAATTTTGGATTTCTCTGGATAGATACCTAAGAGTAGAATTTCTGGGTTATAAGTTATTGCATGTACTCTTGATGCCCCTTCTTTCATGGTCTTTATTCTCTGTCTCTGACATGTTATTTTTACAATTCAACATTTAAGGAAAGATCTGCCACAGGTAGAATTTGGTGGAGATGTTGTAAGGCAGAAGCAGGACCCCCAGTCTTATGCAGGCCCGAGATAGACTGTGGCCTGACCTAGTTCTCCAGCTCTCTTTGACACCATTCTTGTGACACCCAAGACATAAACTGAAGCTGCTCTTGAGGAAGTCTACTGATGAGAGAGACGCTGTAGATTCTTAACATTCCTGAGATCAGAAAGAAGCTTGAAGACAGTTGTGCCCAATTCATTCTTTCCTCAGATGAGGTAAATGAAACCCAGAAAAGGGGGATAACTTACCCAGAGTCACAATAGTTAGTATAAGAGGTAGGAGTAGAACCCAGGTTTCTCGAATCCTGTCCAGGTCACCATTTCTAAGTTACCATCATCATCCTCCAACAAACCATCCAGGATCAGGCCTCCTTTTGGGCCACTATTTCGTTTTAAAAGTTTGATAAAAAAATAGAAGACGTCCCTTCAGACCATCCTACTCATGCTCCCTCCTCATGCTCCCTCCTTGGCAATTGTGACCCATGAGGTGGATAGTGATGTAAAAATAAGGACACAAAAGATTGGTGGTGCTGCTGATCCACAAGGACTCTGGAGCCTGTAGAGGGAGAGGGGGCAGTTTTCTAGGTTCTTCCACATCGATAGCAGGAACGGCAACAACAAAGACAGTGTAGTTGTTGATAGCCCAATGTAAGTCACATGTGACCTCTTCCTCATATCTATCCAATATTTTCTGTTGTTTTGGTTTCCTGGATCTTTGAATATAGAAAAGTTGAGCACTAGAGAGTAAACACAAATTTTTGTCCTGGGGGAATGTACCTTCCCTAGGTAATTAACAACACATGGATTTCTGAGGTATGAAGGTAGGAGGCAGTTATATGACTTTATAGCCAGAGTTCTTTAGAAAGACAGAGCATCAGCCCTTAGTGACCAGGACCTGACATATGTGACCAGAGAACTATGGAAAGACCATAAGAGTCATTTGAAAGCGTTATTTTAATACAGTGTCTGCTCTGGGGAAGCTCACTGTCTTACTAAATATAGAGAAAGAACCACCAGGGATGTCTGGTAAGACAGGACCTGTATTTCCTAAATCCTCAGTCTGAAGGTATGTCTGAGAGATCAATGTAAAGGTTTCTGTGCATTAAAGAGAAGTAAACCAAAGCACTCATGCAGTTGGACCAAGAAGAATCTTCGGTAGTTACTTTTGCAACACTTCTGGTCTCTATGATGGAGGAGAGAAATACGTGAAATTTCTTAAACCCTTCCTTACCATCACAGGTTGAGTAACCATGTGTGATGGATGGGGGAGTAGGGGAGTTGTGTCTGAGAGGAAACAGACATCGTGCAATACTGTCAGTGTGGGACAAAATCAAATCCTGAGGTGGTTGGGTGTTGTTTACAGGGTGGCTGTGGGAGGGGCGGCACTTTCTTGGTACTGAATTCAACATGTGCAAATGCCCCTGCATAGGAACGAAATGGTTGCTTTGGAAATGTGGAAATAAGTCAAACGTATTTGTGGCTTCAAAAATAAAAAACGTAGAGATTCAAGGTAAGTTCTGGAAAATAGATGTGGGCTGAATTAGCAGAGTTCCTCCTATCAACGACAAGCATTATTCTAACTTTATTGTAAGGGTTCTGGAATTCCAAGGAAGGATTTTAAAGAGGAAAGTGACAGAACTGTTTTTGCATTTTAATATGACCACTCTGGCTACAAAGTAGGGAATGAACAGGACATACGGGTCACAAGTGGACACAGGAGAACATTCAGAAGCTATGACAATATTCCTACTAAAAATAACATGATAACTTGGAGGTAGGAAAAGTATCCAGAGTTGAAAAGTGGTTGTGTAGGATCAGAAGAACATGATTGATTGGACATACAAGGAAGATATGGGAAGGCGTCAATAACAAACTACCAGGATTTTTGTAACATGGGCAACTGAGCTAATTGTTAGGCCTTCCACTAAGAAAAACACTCAGAGTTCCACAGCCGTCTGATGGTTCTTGTTACCTTTAGCTTCTGCCACTCTATCTCAGGGACTAACTAAATTGTAGGCTCTCAAATAACCTCCTCTCCGTACTTTTCATTGCACCCCATTAATGTTTGAAAAAGAAATGTTGAGGAAGACTGGGTATCTTCCCTTTAGGTCTTCTAATACTCAAAGTGAGAATTCTCCCTTTCCCTCTGGTCCAAGTTGCTTGCTAAGGGAAGATCAAATTAAGGGCTTTATTATAATAACTTTAAATTAAGCTCAGAGGGGCAGGTCTCCCAGGAATTAGAGTGTGAGTTAGATTGAAGGCCAAAAAGAAAGCTACCTATTTTATTCTATCTCTTTGCTCTAAGTTGAGATCTTTGGTTCTGCTCAGGGGGTACTCAAATATACAGTAAAGCCTGAATACACACACTCAACAACAATAAGATGGAGCCTACCTCACAAGCCCAGTTATCATCAGAACAGACTGAAAGATAAAGAGGAGAGCATCCTGGCCTGCCTCTTCGTAGTCTTACATGCAGCTTATTCCATGAAAATAGAAAACAGTGGACAACCCTGACCTTTCCGATCAACCTTTGAGACAAACTGCAAAAGAAAGGAAGACACACCCACTGACCACATGGCACAATGAATAACCCCTTCTAAGGAATCGTATTAGCCCCTCTTCCCTGTCTCTCCAACTCCCTCAAGACAGGAACAAGTTGGAGCATGAGATGCCAGGAATAAGGACTCTCTCTAGCATGTCTGTGAATGGCAGGGAGCATTAGAGAAAGTTTGTATTTTATATTAAAGCCCAAAAATGGGTAAGTAGCAGTGGTAACAACAATAATAATATGTACTTGGTATTGAAATGCCCTGGTTTAAATGTATTACCTCATCATTAAATTTCCACAAGAGGTAGGCATTACAAAGTTAGAGAAACACGTAATTAAATAACATGAGTAAAGGGTGCACAGCTGGAATTTGAATCCAGGTATCATAATTCCAGACCCCTCTGCTCAAGAGGATCCGTTATACTCATCTGGTGAATGGAAGAAAGATTCCGTTTGCATGTTTATCCATTCATCAGTTGATGGACATTTGGTTTGTTTCCATCTTTGGCTATTACGGGAAATGCTGCTAAGAAAATGTACAAGTTTGGGTGTAGACATATTTTTCAATTCTCTTGAGAGTGGAATTATTGGGTCATATGGTAAGTCTATCTTTAGCATATTGAGGACTGTAAAACTGTTTCCCAAAGTGGCTGCACCAGTTTACTATCTTAACATCAGTGTCTGAGGGTTCATTTCTCCACATCCCCACCACCATTTGTCACTGTCTGCCTGTATTTTTTCCATCCTAGTAGGTATGAAGGGGTTTCTCATTGTGGTTTTGTAATGCAGGGTCTCAGCTCCCGCTCCCCACACCAGAATGCAGGACATGGTGAGGCCAAAAAGGAACACCAAAGGAGCCATAGATAGGGGAGTCATACCACTATATTCTCAATGGTGGCTGGTCGTGACACAAAAGCAAACAGCCTCCAGTACCCCAACGAGGGGTCTTCCTGCACCCCAGTCTATCTGGTGGCCGTGTGAGACACAGGAAGTAGGGTCCACATGATCTGCAACATAATCTACTTGCTAACTGCACTCCACCACCCGCTTCTCTGCCAACCAACCAACAAAAACCCCCTTGCCAGCATAGCCACGGCAATTATATTAATGGCTAATGGCTAACTGGTTACAGGTGATGGCCAACTAGTCACAACTGATGGCCATCTACTACCCGAGCCAGCACCTTTCCATGTGAGGCCGAGAGCCTGGAAACTGCTCCCTGGAATTCTGTCTCCACAGGTTTTGATTTACATTTCTTTTTTTTTTTTTTCAATTAAAATTTATTGGAGTGACAATTGTTAGTAAAGTTACATAGGTTTCACGTGTACAATTCTGTAATACATCATCTATATATTATGTTGTGCATTGATGAGGGTAAAAGGGATCCACTATATGGTGATGGAAGGAGAACTGACTCTGGGTGGTGAACATACAGGATGATTTACATTTCTTTAATGAAAAAATGTTGAGCATTTTTTTCATGTGCCATTTGCATATTTTCTTTGGAGAAATGCCTATTCAAATTCTTTGCCCCTTCTTAAATTTGGTTATTTTTCTTTTTATAAGAGATCTTTATTATATTCTGGATACAAGTCTCATCTCAGATATAGCATCTACAAATATCTTCTCCCATTTTGGATGATGTCTTTTCACTTTCTTCATGGTGTCCTTTGAAGTAGGAAAGTTTCTGAATTTGATGAAATCTGATTTATCTGTTTCTCTGTAGTTGTTTGAGCTTTCGTTTTTACAGCCAAGAAACCATTGCGTAACTCAAGATCATGAAGACTAACTCCACTGTTGTCTTCTAATAGTTTTATATTTTTAGCTCTTATATTTAGATCTTTGATCCATTTTGAGTTTCTTGTTTGTTTGTTTGGTATGAAGAAGGGTCTAACTTCATTCTTTGCATGTGCATATGCAGTTTTTTCAATACCATTTACTGAAAGACTATTCTTTTCCCATTAGTAGTGTTGGCATCTTTGTCAAAAACCAATTAATCATGAATGTAAAGGTTTATTTCTGGACTCTCATTTTTCCATATGTCTGTTCTTATGCCAGTACCACACTGTCCTGAAAAAGAAGCTGTGGAATAAGTTTTGAAATTGGGAAGTGTGTGTGCTCTGAATTGTTTTTTTTTTTTCTAAGATTGTTTTGAACATTCCGGATTCCTTATATTTCCACATAACTTTTAGAACAAGCTTGTAAATTTCTGGGAGATGGTAGTTGGAATTTTGATAGGGATTGTGTTGGGTCTATAGATCAACTTGGTGAATACTGCCATCTTAACAATATTAAATCTTCCAATCCCTGAACATGGGTTGTCTTTCCACTTATCTAGTTTTTCTTTAATTTATTTCAACAATGTTTTTACAAGTCTTGCAGTTTTGTTAAATCTAATCACAAGAACTCTATTCTTCTTGATACTGTTATGGAATTATTTTCTTAATTTCATATGCAGATTATTTCTAGTGTATAGAAATACAATTGATTTTTATCATATATTATTTGTATTCTGCAAACTTGTTGAACTTGCATATTAGTTCTAATAGTGTTTTGGGCGGAGAGGAGATTCCTTAGAATTTTCTGTATACAACATCACACCATCCGTGAATTAAGAGAGTTTACTTTGTTTTTTCCAACCTAGATGTCTTTTATCTTTTTTTGTTTCCTACTTGCTCTGGCTAGAACCTACAATACCAAGTTGAATGGAAATGATTACAGTGAACATCCTCTCTTGTCCTGACCTGAAGGGGAAAGATTCAGTGTTTTATCATTAATTATGATGTTAACTGTGGGTTTTTCACGGCTGCTTTTGATCAGTTTGAGGAAGTTTCCTTCTATTCCTAGTTTGAGTGTTTTAATTATGAAAAGTTGTTGGATTTTGTCAAATTCTTTTTCTGCATTTATTGAGGTGTTCATGTGATTTTCATCTTTTGTTATATTAATGTGCTATATTAAATTGTTTGATTTTTGAATCGTGAAAAACCTTGTATTCTTGAGACTAACTTGATTTGGTGTATAATCCTTTTTACACATTGCTGGATTCTATTTGCTGGTATTTTGTTGAGTGTATTTGTGTCTATTCATAAGGTATATTTATCTGTAGTTTTCTTTTTTATGATGTCTCTTCCTGATTTTGGTATCAAGGTAATGCTAGCCTTGTACAATGAATTGGCCAATTTTACAGAAATACTAGAGGGATTATGTGAGAGTACTGTGGACAATTGTACTCTAAAAAACTTGGGTAACCTAAATGAAAAGGACAAATTTCTAGAAACACACAAACTATCTAGACTGAATCATAAAGAAATGGAAAATCTGAAGAGATGGATAACTAGTATAGATTGAATGAATAATTAAAAACCTCCCAATCAAGAAAAGCCAAGGACCAGATAGCTCACAGTGAAATCTACTAAGCATTGAAAGAAGAATTAGCACCAATCTTTATCAAACTCTTCCAAAAAATTAAAAAAGAGGGAATACCTCCTATGTTATTCTCTGAGGTCAGCATTATCCTGATACCATAGCTGGATAAAGACATTACAAGGAGAGAAAACTACAGACCACTGTCTCCTATGATAATCGATGCAAATATCCTCAACAAAACTCTAACAAACTAAATTCAACAGCATATTAAAAGGATTATGTACCATGACCAAGTGACACTTATACCTAGACTGCAAGGATAGCCCAACACATTAAAATGGATCAACGTAAAATACCACATTAACAGAATGACATAAACAATAGCTCATGATCATATCAGTTGATGCCGGAAAAGTATTTGCCCAAATTCAACATCTTTTCATGATAAAAACATGCAGAAAGCTAGGAATAGAAGGAATAGATTAATATAATAGAGACCACATATTTAAAAAACACACGTAGTCAATGTCACACCCAAAAAAGATAGATAAGTTGGACTTCGTCAAAATTAAAAACTTTTGTGCGTGAAAAGATACTCTCTACAGAACAAAAAGGCAATGGAGAAAATATTTGCAAATCATATATCTGATAAGGGATTGATACCCACACTATATAAAGAACTAAAAACAAAAACAAAAAACCTGATTTAAAAATGGGAAAAGTACTTCAACTAAACATTTCTCCAAAGAAGACATATGCAAATGGCTAATAATCACATGAAAAGATGCTCAACATCACTAGTCATTAGGGAACTGCAAATCAAACCCACAGTGAGATACTACTTCATACCTATTAGGATGATTATCATCAGCAACAAAAACATACAATAAGAAGTTTGGCAGGGATGTGGAGAAATTAGAACCCTTGTTGCATTGCTGGTGGGAATGTAAAATGTGCAGCCACTGTGAAAAACAGTATAGTGACTTCTCAAAAAATTAATCTTAGAATTACCATATGGGAATATGATCCAGCAATTCCACTTCTGTATATAAACCCTAAAAAAGTGAAAGTAAGAACTTGAACAGATAGTTGTGTAGCCACATACACAGCAACGTTATTCACAATAGCCAAAATGTGGATGCAACCTAAGTATTCACTGACAAATGACTGCATAAACAAAATGTGGTCTATATATACAATAGAATATTATTCAGCCTTAAAAAGAAAAGAAATTTTGACACATGACTACAACATGAGTGAAATTTGAAGACATTTTGTTAAGTGAAATAAGCCAGTCACAAAAGAACAAATACTGTATCATTCCACTTATATTAGGTTCCTGGAGTAGTTAGATCGAGATAGAAAGTAGAATGGTGTTTGCCAGGATCTAGGGAGAAGTGGAAATGGGAAGCTAGGGTTTCCTGGGCACAGAGTTTCAGCTGAGGAAGTTGAAAAAGTTTTGAAGATGGATGGTGGTAATTGTTGCACAATTGTACTTAAAGCTACAGAACTATACACCTAAAAATGGTTAAAATGTCAAATTGTTTGTTGTGGATATTTTACCACACACAAAAAAAGATAACGAAACTCAATATGCTTATGTTTGAGATTTAGCCATTTGAGTAAATGCTCCTCCTTGGTTAATGTCTAGAGTTCTGAAAATGTTGACTTTGACAATTTTTCCAGTGTTCTCATTGCATTTAAAGAGAAGTGGATTCTCGGATGTACTCATTCAGCAATTCTGGATGTGCTTTTCCGTTTACCATGTTTCTACTGTCTGTTTACCTCATTTGTTTTTCTGTTTATTTTGTCTCTTTTCTTGCCTTTTCAGTTGATAGATTACATTTATTTTTTATTGTCATTCATTTGTTTTCTCATAACATTTTTCTCTCTTCACTGAAAAATTCCATAAACCACTTCTTATCTTAATTGGTAACCCTTGATTTTTTTTCATTCTTATTTGAAATTTAGAGTTACTATCTTCACCCATATCCCAAATAGCACAAGGATACTAGAAGACCAATTCTCATCACCCCAATCCCAGACGTTCCTTTTTTGTCGTTCAGTGTTTTATATTTTGTCCTTATGTTTAACCTAATAAATTAGATGTTATTATTTTTATTATGTACAAACAACATGTGTACATGCATGTTTGCCATCTATTTTCTCACCAGTCCTTCTAGTATCATGAAACAACCTGCTGGATTTCATATTCCTTAGTTTTAAAGCACATGATTTAGAAGTTCTATTTAGTGAATGTCTGTGCTGGTAAACTCTGTCAGGTGTTTAGTTATCTGAAAAAGTTTTTGTTTTACCCTTGATCTTGAACCATAGTTTTAGACATAACAAATTCTAGATCTTATAGTTATTTTTCCTCAGGCCTTTGAAAAATATGTTTCTGTGATTATCTGGCTTACATTTGTATCAGTCTAATTGCCATTACATTGCATGTGATTTGACTTTTTTTTTTTCTCCTTTTAAGGTCATCTTTGGTCTTCGCCATCTTGTAAATTCACTATAATGTGTTTGCATATAGATTTTTAAAGTATACTGTTTGGTGTATGGTTTGCGACCTGTGTCTGTGGGTTTGCGTATTTCATTAGTTAAGGAAAATAAACAGTTATTGCCATTCCAAATGTTAATTTTTCCCTATTCTCCATTTGTTGTCCTCGCTTTTTCTAGTACTCTAATTATACATATTCTTGAACTTTTAATTCTTTACCTCTAATATTTTAACCTCTCTTCTATTATGACTACTTCTTTGTCTCCTTATATGTCTTCTGGGTGATTTCTTTAGATTTATATTCCAGTTAACTAATTCTCTTTTCAATTGTTCCTTGCTATTTAACACATTGGCCAAGTTTTTAAAAATGTCAACATTACCTTTTATCACATTTGAAATTTGTCATGACACTTTTTGCACTTTATCTGTGCTCATTTTTGTAATTTAATTTTTATTTGAATAGTTCATTCATATTTATTATACACCCTGCATTTGATGATTCTAAAATCTGAAGCACTTGGTGTTTCTCATAACTAAATCTTGGTTTTTGTGAATTTCAAGGTCTTTGATTGTGATGATATATTCAGATGATTCTAATCTATGGGATTTCTTGACGACTCAAGAATGCTTGCTTTTTTCTTTGTGGAACCCAATGTTAGACTTACTCAGAGACAGGCCACTTTCTACAAAAGTGGCTTTTTGTTGTGATTTCTCTCTCTCTCTCTCTCTCTCTTTTTAAGAGGACACAACTCACAGTGCCCCATATGGGGATTGAATCGGCAACTCTGGTTTTATTAGCACCATGCTCTAACTAACTGAGCTAACCAGCCACCCCAAGTGATTTTTCTGTTATTTCTCAGAATTATACTTGTCCAAGGAAGCTACAGCTATCAACTGGTGCATTCATTCTCATGACTATAAACAGTAATATATGTTTTATACCTCATCAAGCCTCCTATCTTTGATAACTGTACCCTGAAATCTGTGGCTATGGTGTCCTATTTCTTTGATACTTCCTCTACATTTTCCCCAAATTCATCTTCATGCATTCTTTGTTGTTTTGATAATCATTTCACCTGAGTTATGGGAATTTTCGTTCTTTTCCAATTTCAAAATGGAATTCCAATTTTCTTTCTTCATATTGCTTTTGGAAATTTTCTAGAACAGAAGAAAAAACATTAACTTTTGGTTTCAGCCTCTTATTTACTTCCTGATCTTAACTATTTTAATCCACTTCACATTATGTATTCCATATGAATTATTGATTACATTTTCTGCCTTCATATTTAAAAAAATGTTTACTTTCCTTACTTTATAATTTGCTATTTTGCGCTTTTTGTTTTGCTACTTTCCAGAACTTTGAATGTATGTTACTAAAATTAAAATAATGTTTTAAATGCTTGAACTTTTATTTTCATTTGTACTTTTCCCCCTCTATCTCTGAAATTTACTCATTTGTTTTTCTGATTTCCATCAGTTTTATTGCTAGGTAACTGATAATATGGGTTAATAATCCTTTCCAGAGAAATCTAAATTCTTTTTCAGCATATAGGAAATTTGTGTGACTAAAACATTCTTTTACCTTGTGCTACCAATAAAAGGGCACACATCTCCAAACTTGAAGCTTTTATGGAGCCTTAGTGAAGCATAAATGGTATCATATTGTGGTAGTAGGCTCTTAACAAGTTTCACTTCCCTCAAAATTTATGTATGTGAGCCATGCAACATGTGAATATGGATTCAAATGAATAGATAAATATTCATGTGGCTTAAACCTATCTCCACATGACCTGATTGGGGTTACTATTATATATCCAAGAGATAAAATGGCCATAGGAGTATTATGTATGCGCTTTGAGTCTCAGAAATATAATGTCATCTATCCTTGTGATGCATTGGCAAGTCAAGATTTAAAGCATTTTAATGGGTCAAGAGACTTAAATTATTAATGTCAGGGATATGACTCAGAATCATAAATTCCATCCCCCAAATCCAGAGTTTACAGGGTAAAATCTAAGATTATATAAATTGTATTTAGTGAAGATGAATTTGAGGGAAGTTTCCAGCTCTGAGAATGTAATTGTGCTCTGATTAGAAAAGGGGGACTACAAAATACTTTATATTAAATTGGAATGCAGATGATTCTGTTTATTACCATTATAAAAGTTATCCTTCAAAGGGGAAATGGATGTAATCAAGGGACTATGCCATAATAAGGATAGAGATAAAATCTGAGTGCAGACTTGATATATGAACTTGAAGCCATTTTCCTAATTGGAGGGGCCCAGTATATTCACCTCAATTCTATCCATATTTCCCTCTCTTCAATACTTTCTAGTGTCTTGATGTCATATGTCTCTCCCTCTTTCCATCTCTCTGTCTCTCTGTCTCTGTCTCCCCCGCCCCTCTCTGTGCGTGTGTGTGTGTGTGTGTGTGTGTGTGTGTGCGCGTGCGTGTGTGTGTTTCGTGGCTGGTCTATGCAATAATTGTGTTTTGTGAAGATGTTCTAGTAGCTCTTATAATAGAGGAAGTGAATGTTGATCAGAGGTTATCCTGTCATTTCCAGGATCTCATCCTAAATTACATTTCTTATTGTAGCACCTTTCCTGCTGCCATGACAACTATGCAAGATTCACAGACCACACAAGAGGCTGGCCCTCCTGTGTACCAGCTGGGGCAGCCTGCTGCTGTACAGTCATATATGTGGAAAGGGATGATAGAGAAGTTCTTGAAGGGAGAACCCAAAGTCCTTGGGGTAAGTCAGTTGCAGACCTAGAAGAAGACCAATCGTGTTGTAAGCTCACAACTGATCAGCCCTAACGCCAAATACTCTGTCCTGTTAGCCTCAGAATACATCAGCCAGCTTTAAGGACATCAGTATTTGATGTGTAGTCTCTATCACTTGAAAAAGGATACAATATTCTATCACATCGTGCTTGTAATTTAGTTGTATTAAAAATATAGTGACTTCAGAGCTATTTCTAGGGTGGTGAGTCATCCATGATAACTATATTTAACTCCAGCATAAAATAGCAGCAAAAGACAAGGCCAGATGACCACTAGCTGGTGTCCCCTCCTGAAAACTGTTGGCCCCATATTGCTACCGTCTCTCTCTGGGGAATTTTCTTAGCTCTTTCCTCCAAGGATGAAACTTTTCTACGTCAGTACATTTCTCTTTGGAGTCTCAGGTGGGTGTACCTAAAAGCAACGAACTGTTTCAAAGAAGACAGTTTAGTGCAGATAGAACAACTGGATACAGAGGTTTTCCTCTAGCCCAATCTTTAAACCAACGGGACAAAGTCATAACAATTTCATACCTTTTTAATGCTACAAGGTAATTGTACTCTAATTCCTCTGATTTTAGACCCCTGCACTCATTTATGTCCTCAGACCCCAGACCCCAAGAAAATGTCATACTGTCATTCTCTTTTTCTTCCCCTGGACACATTCTTCTTTATTCAGATGACTTATCCTTGCTAGAATAATTGCTTCCTAATTTCTGGATCACTGCTCTCTGAGTATGAGCAAAGGTGAATACGAGTTATGGTAGAAGTAGCATCACAGGTATCAGTAAGGCGCCTCCAGGTGGGTCCTGCTACACTGTTTGACCTTGAAATTACTGGGGCCATTGAGATAGGTATCCTGAGAGATCATTTTAGTAAGTTAATATAGCCACAGTTCTCTATATGAAAGAAAAGTGACAAGAAAAATCAAGAAGGCTTCCTGGCTGTTCCCAAAGATGGAGAATGAGGGTAACTTAGTGGTTGGAAAGGGAGCCACTTGGGCGTCATTTTTGTGGCAGATAATCAGCTTTTCCTTTCTTCACCATTTCTAGGTTGTGCAGGTCCTGATTGCCCTAATGAACCTCAGCTTGGGAATAATAACGATATGTGTATCGGTGCCACATGTTCACTATCCATTTAGAGACACCTTTTTAATGTATTCGGGGTACACAGTTTGGGGGTCAGTGATGGTGAGTAGAATACCTTCTGATATACTTGAAGACAACATAATGTAGTTGTTAATACCCTGAGCGTTGGAAGCATATTCTGTCCTTATCCTGTGGTTCTCTAACTTTGAGAAAGATATCTAAACTCCTTGTGACTCAATTTTCTCATAGTCAAGTGGGAATAATATCAAACTGATAGGAAGCTAGACAGATTAAATATTTAATGGGTATCAGTTAGGATATATTACAGCACCACATAGCAAAAGATCCAAACCAGAATGGATTAGCCATCGAAAGCATTGATTATTTCACAAGAAGCAGCCCCGTGGCTAGTCATTTCCACGGTTGGTTAATTCAGGAGTACAAGGATCAGCCTTCTGAAATCAAATTTGGGAGGCAAACCCAGAAACTCAAACAGTCAAAAAAACAGGGAGTCTGGTTGACTTGACTCCAGCCATGTTAGCTAAATGGAAAATAATTACCCAATTGATAGAGTTAAATGAAATAATATATTTGAATCATCATCTAATATGGAATTCAATTTTTTTCTTTGCTACTATTTTATTTACAACTTATAATAGTTGTTTTAAATGAAAATAATCTTTATAGTTTCTTTTCTTTTGTAATATTAAATTTTGGTATCACATTAGAGTTACTTTATATTATGAATTTTTATGCTTTATATTTCAGTGCCCCTGAACAGTTTAAATACCATAGCAGTTTGACATTTTTTAAAAGGCTTGATAAATTCTGTGAATTCATCTGATAACATTTCTCTGCTATTTTTGGGAAAAGAGGACAGTTATAAATTATGGTGTTCTTCCTCCAATATAGCTGGTCTGTTTAATGTATCTATCACATTTAAAGATAAGTTTTAATAAGTTATGACTTCAAATATTTATTTAAAGTTTTTGACCTGCATTTTCCCTCGTGTTACTAGTTTATTATTTCAGGGTCCTTGTCAATTGCAGCAGGAACTAGAACTACAAAAGGCCTGGTGAGTAGTATTCTTTCTCTCTCCCTCTCCCTCTCACTCTCTTTCTCTCTCTCCCCCTTGCTCTTTTTTGTTGTTGTTCCAAAAGAAGGATTAACCAAGTACATATTTTGCCAGAGTAGAAAACAGATTTTGTTTGTTTTTTAAAAATCAAGAGAGACTGTAAGTTTTACTTGGTTGGGTTGGTCTTCCAAAATTATAATTTTAAAAACTGGCTAATAATGGAATTACTCACATAAGAATGGATAGTTTGGGATGGTAGCTGCTGAGAGAATCTTAATGAATATACAGAATTCCTGCAAAGAAATGTCAAATGGGGTCAGTCAAACAAACCCGGTAGCTTGAAATTCAACTCATGACAATGGCAGCAAGGGTTGGTGTGGCATAATATTTATGACTTATTGATTAAAATATCTATTCCAACTGTATACAGAAAGGATTTTGATTCAGTTTGCAATGAAAGACATTCACACTAAGCTATTAAATAAGAAGAAGCTAATTTGAAACATAACTTTCATGCCAGTATACCTTTTACAAAGTCAATAAAATGTGAAAGCTGAGGTTTCAACAGATGTTTTTCCTGGCTAAAGACCATATTTGAGTTTTCTTTGCTCAAAGGATAAATATCAAACTGGAGCACGACCAATATGGTTTTTCCAAATCTCTGACCTCAATTCTGTCTCCCTGGCATCTCTTCCAGAGATAACCATTCAGATCAGTCTCGTGCAACAGCCACACGAAACCTCTCATACTTTCTGGAGGTACTTTAGTTCTTATAAAAAGCCTCCATAACTTCTTCGTGAGAAGAGACCGTAGGAAAAGGTGTACCCAGCAAAAGGAGATAATATGCAAAAGGCATGGAGGCATGAGAGGCAAGCAGCATTTAGAAAGTCCTGATTGACACAGACGGGACTGCCCAGCCCAAGTGTAAAGGGTATTGAAAGCCCTGCTAAGGAGGTTGGAGTTGATCACATATGCCTATGGGAGTCATATGAAGGATTTAAGCTTTGGAAACAATAGGACCATATTCATGTTTTGTAGGAGCTTAGATTTGAAACTACTGTAGGGAAAGTCACAAGTTAGGGGACTATTGCAATAATCAAGATAGAGAAGATGGACTGGGTTGGGTAGGGCAAGAAATGGTGGATGTAAAGTGATTAATGGAGACATATTTGAGGATATTGTTGGATTGTTTAATTGATTTTCATTCTTTTCTAGGTCCGAGGTAGCCTAGGATTGAACATCACCAGCTCTGTCTTTGCTGTAGTGGGGCTCATACTCACTTCCATCAGCTTGAGTATTTATTCATTGGATTACTTTTACTGTGGCTATCGTGACACCTTGGGTGATTGTTTCATGATCAAGTCTGTTTTTATGGTGAGTGCATCTTCTTTTCATGGGATACTGTGGAGCAAGTCACAGGAGCCCTAGCTCTGCAATGTAACAACCAGTATTCCCTAAATGATAAATCACCTTGGGAAGGCAGAAGTAATTGAGAAATAGGGCAACCTTTTATTTAGGAACCACACCTACATCTCATGTCTGTCTTTGTTCCTCCTCTACATGTAATGAGGGAAGTGGGAAAAAAGCTCATAGTTATAGAACACCCATCCTCTAATAATTAGTGGGCTAGACATTTTGCATAATTTTTCCTGTTTAATTTCAGAAAGCTGATAGGTAGGTACTGCTCTCCACTCTAAAAATGGAGTCCAGAAGCCAATCACTAGATGTCCCCAGGACTTCCTAATGGAGCCTGATGGAGTTACCTGGTTCTCTAGTAATAAATTGTCTTGAACATTATCCAACAAGTGATGAATAATCCACAATTCCTCCCAATATCTCTGGATGTCCTTGCAAGATTAAGCACTTTTGGCCTCAACATCCAGTTCCTGGCAAATTCTCAATTTCTATTCTGTATTTTATTACACCCATCACTTACCCTCATTTAGATGTTCTCCAATTGCTTTATTCTCCAAATTACTACTTATATAAGATTTTGTAGGTAAGAAAACTTTTTCTCCTTCTTCTTCAAGAAGTCACTTTAACATTTCTTGTAATGCTGGTTTGGTGGTGATGAACTCCTTTAGCTTTTTCTTGTCTGGGAAGCTGTTTGTCTCTCCCTGTATTCTAAACGATAATTTTGGTGGGTAATCTTGGTTGTAGGCCACAGCTTTTCATCACTTTGAATATTTTCTGCCAATTCCTTCTGGCCTGATGTTTCTGTTGAGAAATCAGCTGACAGTTTTATGGGAGCTCCCTTGTAGGTAACTAACTGCTTTTCTCTTGCTGCTTTTAAGATTCTCTCTTTGTCTTTAACCTTTGGCATTTTAATTATGATGTGTCTTAGTGTAGATCTCTTTGGGTTCATCTTGTTTGGGACTCTCTGTGCTTCTGGGGCTTATATGTCTATTTCCTTTGCCAGGTTAGGGAAGTTTTTCCATCATTATTTCTTCAAATAGGTTTTCAATTTCTTGCACTCTCTCTTCTCCTTCTGGTACCCCAATAATGCAAATGTTGGTATGCTTGATGTTGTCCCAGAGGTCCCTTAAACTCTCCTCATTTTTTTGGATTATTTTTTCTTTTTGCTCTTCTGATTGGATGTTTTCTGCTACCTTATCTTCTAAATCACTGGTTTGATCCTCAGCTTTATCTAAACTACTGTTAATTCCCTCTAATATATTCTTTATTTCAGTTATTGTAGTCTTCATTTCTGACTGATTCTTTCTTATGTTTTTCTAATCTCCATTTTTATGTTTCCTATCCCTTTGTTGACGTTCTCCCTGAGATCATTGAGCATCCTTATAACCAGTGTTTTAAATTCTGCATCTGGAAGATTGTTTGTCTCCATTTTGTTTAGTTCTTTTCTGGAGTTTGTTCTGTTCTTTCATTTGGAAGATGTTTCTTCATCTCCTCATTTTGGCTGCCTCCCTGTGCTTATTTCTATGTGTTAGGCAGGACTGCTATGTCTCCCAGTCTTAGTAGAGTGGCCTTATGTAGTAGGTGTCCTGTGGGACCCAGTGATGTAGTCTCCCTGGTCACCAGAGCCAGGTGCTAAGGTATGTCTCGTGTGGGTTGTGTGTGCCTTCCTATTGTAGTTGAGCCTTGATTGCTGTTGGCACATCATAGGAGGGATTGGCCCTCAGGCTGACTGGTTATGAGGACTGGCCCTGACTACAATGGAAGAGCTGTTGTGCAGGGGCTGACCTTACAGAGCAGGATTTACATTAGGAGGTCTCTGGTACCTGCCCAGTCTGCCCTTTGGGTGTGTCATCCTTGCAGGTGGCTGGGTGATGCTCCAGCATAGTCAGAAGCCACTGGGCATGCCAGCCCCAGTGCATCCTGGGAGGTGTCCCGCCACAGGCCAAGTTCAACCACAGCCTGTCCCCTGCTCAAAGCCACCTGGCATGAACCACAAAGCAATCTGCAGATGGCAGCCACCTGCACTGGATTTGGAGGTTCCTTGATAGTCTAATTGATGAACTGAGGCTGGCTGCCACTAGCCACTAGTGCCAAGCTCAGGGCTGCTCAGCAAGAGGTATAGGACATGCTGACGCCAGATGGTGCTTGTTTGTGTTTTGTGAAACTTTGAGAGATTTTAGGAAAGTCTATAGCAAGAGGCAAAACAGGCCTTTTATGTGGAAAAGCCACTGAAAATAGCTTGGGTGAGCCCTCAAGTTTGGTGGGACAGAGTCTCAGGGAATCACCAGAGCAAAGCAAACATTGTTAGCCTGGTTGATGGAGACTCAGATCTGGTGGCCCTCTGCATCTGCACACTTGGAGGGGGTAGAGCTCAAGTAAGGAACAATGGCTTCTACCACCACTTCTGTCTGTCTGAGTGAAAGCTACCCCTCCTGCCCTCACCCTGGAACCAAACGATTCAGTGACTCCCCTTATGTCCCTGGTGTCTTTCAAGCTGCTGCCCAGCATGGATCTCAGAGCAAATGAGTCTGTCAGTGGGTAAGTTTTTATGTGGGCACATTAAGAGGAATGCCTGGGACTCTAGCAGCCATCTGTCTCACTCAGCCACAGTCTCTGTTGGTTTTCACAGCCAGAAGAAGTTCTGGGGACTTCTCTTCCCAGCACTGGAACCCTGGGCTGGGGAGCCTGGTGTGGGGCTGGGACCCCTCACTCCTCAGAGAGGACCTTCACAGCTGAGATATCCATCCTGATTTTCAACTGCCACACATGGGTGTGGGACCAGCCTGTTCTGCAACTCTGCCCCTCCTACCAGTCTCCGTATAACTTTTTCTGCATATCCTTAGTTATAGGACTTCTGTTCAGCTAGACTGCAGGTGATACTCAATAATAGTTGTTCTGTAGTTTAGCTGTAATTTTGATGTGGTTGTAAGAAGATGCAAGCACAGCATTTACCTACTCTTCCATCTTGACCAGATTGAGATTTCCAACAGATCTTATAGTAAGAAATTTTTTTCCTGCCAATCACTCAAAATTGGCAAACGCAAGATAAGATTCAGTAACTTCCTGCCTTAATTCTTCTATTATTTGATATTGTTGTGTGTGGTTATCCTGAAGAAGAATCTTACTTCCAGTTTATGAAATTCTCTCCACTGATAGACTTTAATGGCACCACGACAAGGACAAAATGTGGGATTTACCAGCTTCCTGGGGGCTGGCTTCATGAGCACGGCACTTGTGCAGTCACACGGGGCTTTTTAGTTAGAAGAGCCCTGGACTTGGTTTATTACTCTGCTGTTGCTATCTTGAGGTACTTAATCGTTTTTAAATAAGAGGCCCTATAAATAATGTAGACAGCCCTGCCTTCGTCTTCCTCACCTTCTCTCCAGAGCCTGCCACAAATTCCTACTGTGTGAACATTTTTTCTGCCTTCCTTATAGCAGAGGATGTCCATAAGGCCTCCCTGGGATCTGAAGCTTCCCATCTATTCTTACCTGGGCACTTGCACAGTCAGTCCGTGGGTCTGTGAGCCCATACTTTGTGTTCAGTCCTAGGGTTGGCCCCTATATTCAGGAAGCTCCAATCCTTTTAGGAGGAAAAGATGGAAATAGTGGAAAGCAGAGCTGGACAAAGACCCAAGGACTTGTTTTTTGAATATAATTATAAAAAGAGTTTTTAAAAAAGTAAGTCCTTTGTAGGAAAGATAGAGCACATACTACCTGGAATCATTAGGCAAAGCTATATGAAATTGCCAATGATCCACTCTACTTAATCTAGAAAGACAACGATTTCATATGGTTCAAACTTATATTGTGTGTGTGTGTGTGTCTGTGTGTGTGTGTGTGTGTGTATCTGTTTTTTGTCACTAAAGTTGTTGTGTTTTTTTTAACACAGTCATGCCCATTTGTGTATATATTGTCTGTGACTGCTTTTGTGTTACAACAGCAGAGTTGAGTATTTGTGAGAAAGACCTTATGGCCTGCAAAACCTAAAACATGCTATCTGGCCCCTTACAGAAAGTTTGTCAACTCTGTTCTGCCTTGCTAGATGGTAAGATTCTTGAGCTTAGGGAAATTGTTTTGTTTGCTGCTCCATCTTCTGTGCTTATAACAATTCCTGAAACATAGTGGCTACTGAATATGTTGGCTAGACAAATAAATAGATAAACCGTGAATGCAAATATTCTCACGGTCCACTTGAGTCTGTGTCACTCATTTCTGAGCTCTTAACCTATTGGCTTTTCCACAGCCGAGGTACTGTCACTATCCATCGAGAGAAAAAGAGAATATTTAGATCAAAGAATCCTAGTCATCTAATTCAATTTTTTAGGAATGAGAGTACTATCCAATGTTTCTCAAATCTGACCATGTTTTGACTAAAAGTTAGACCTAAAGCCGATTCTGGGGAGATGGATTCAAACTAACTTTGTATCTATTGTTTCATTAGTTTCTTATTATTGCTGTAACGGGTTGCTACAAACTTAGTGACTTAAGACAACATAAATCTATTATCTTAGAGTTCTGGATGTTAAAAGTTTGGAATGGTTCTCACTGGATTAAAATCTAAGTGTTGGCAGAGCTATATTTCCTTTTGGAGGTTATAAAGGAGAATCAATTTTCTTGTCTTTACTGGCTTCTAAAGGAGGCCTACTTTCTTTGGCTTGTCATCCATCTTCTTTATTCAAAGAAAAGAGTACAACATCATCAAATATTTCTTGGACTTTGACTCTTCTGCTTCCTGCTTTCATGTATAAGGATTCTGTAATTATGTGGAGCCCACCAATAATCCAGGATAATCCCTCTATCTCAAGGTCAGCTAATAAGCAAACTTAATTCCATCTGCAAAGTTAATTCTTCTTTGCCACGTAACTTGACTTATTCGCAGGCTCTGGAGATTAGGATGTGGACCTCTTTGGTCTATTATTATTCTGCCTACAATTATTACTCTGCCTACAATGACTAAGATATAAGATCCTATTATTGTGTCAACTACATGAAATCTCTAGTGTTTGAAAGAACTAAATTGATAATTACCCTATGAGTCCTTTCCCCTTTCAAAGCATTTTCACATTATTTATCTAAAATAGCACTGTAAAGTAGAGGGTGGGGAAAATGATTATTTTATTAGTGAAAAAAATGAAAGAATAAGTATCATTCAGCCGGCCATGGATTGGACAAAGGTATGGCTGCAATTAGGAGCCAGTTTTCCTGACCTCTAGGCAATGTTCATTCTGTTTTGGCACTGTAATCAGTGGTCAATTTTTTTTAAAAAAGATTTTTATTGGGGAAGGGGAACAGGACTTTATTGGGGAACAGTGTACTTCCAGGACTTTTTTGCAAGTCAAGCTGTTGTCCTTGCAATGTTGTGGAGGGCGCAGCTCAGCTCCAGGTCCAGTTGCTGTTTTCTAGTTGCAGGGGGCACAGCCCATCATCCCTTGTGGGAGTTGAACCGGTAACCTTGTGGTTGAGAGGATGCGCTCCAACCAACTGAGCCATTGGGGAGGCAGCTCAGCTCAAGGTGCCGTGTTCAATCATAGTTGCAGGGGGCAGAGCCCACCATCCCTTGCGGGACTCCAGGAATTGAACTGGCAACCTTGTGGTTGAGAGCCCATTGGCCCATGTGGGAATCGAACCAGCAGCCTTCGGACTTAGTAGCACAGAACTCCAACTGCTTGAGCCACCGGTCCGGCCCAGTGGTCAATGTTTTGAACTTCTCATCTCTATTCCTTACATTTCCTTAATATGAATTTGTTCCTAGGGTATGGATACTATTGTGCTCATTTTAAGTATGCTGGAGTTCTGCATTGCTGTGTCCCTCTCTGCCTTTGGATGCAAAGTTATGTGCTGTAATCCTGGTGGGGTGAGTATCGGGCTTCCTTTGAAGATGTCTATGTTAGTTTTCTGTTGCTGTGTAATAAATTACGCAAACTTAGAGGCTTAAAACAGCACATATTTATTATCTCCTAATTTCCGTGCATCAAGAGTTTGGGGACAGCTTAGCTGGTTCCTCTACTCAGGGTCTTATTCCAAGAGTTGGCTGGGGTTACGGTGTCAGCTGAGGCCTCTGGCCCTCTTGTATGCTCATGTGGCAGAATTCATTTCCTCTTAGCTGTGGAACTCATGACAACTGACATCTACTCTGACACCAGAAGGAGAGTGAAAGTCTCTGGTGCTGTAAAGCTCTTTAATGGGTTCACATGATTAGGTCAAGTTCATCCAGAATAATATCTTTTTTTTATAAACTGAAAGTCAACTGTTTAGTAACCTACTCACAGGAATGATATTCCATCATATATATATATATAGATCCCACTCATACTCAAGGGGAAGGAATCATGTAGGGGCATGGGTCACCAGGTGTCATCTTAGAATTCTGCCTACCACAGCAGATAAAGAAAAGCTATTTTTCGCCATCCTTACTCCCTCAAACGTCCCCCTGCACTTAGTCCAGATCGGAGAACACTTCACAATGGACAGAGTCCCAGAGAGTGCCATATTTTACTCCACTATCCATTAGCCACCTTCCAGGGGCTACTGAAGAAAGCCAGGGTTTCAAACTTCTCTCTCAGTGTGTGCACACCTGCCCACTCTCTTACCCTGAGAACTGCAGCAGAGCCTCCAGGCTGCTAAGCAGAAAGAATGTCACATAGATGGGATTGGGAAATGGGGAGAGAGAAAAGACCAAGAGGAACTAGGAAGAAAAAGACAGAGCTGTCTTCAAAAATTGAGGGTTCCAGGGTGAGAAAATGGACATTAAAACCCCAAGACATGCTCATTAGTCACTTGACCCAAAGCCAAATCATAAAATAATGATAGTTTGATGAGATTATTTTTATGGTGCTCTTCTCCAACATTTTGTGCCTCTTTACTTTCTTTGAGGGCTCCCATGCGACATCACATTCCCCCACTCCCACAGTCCTCCACGGGAGACAAGTTGATCAAACCATGGTAACTCTATTAGAGGACTTTTGCATTATAAGACCCTAGAAGCTAGAGTTTCTCAGCAATTCCCAATCATTTTGTAATTAAGTGAAGCATTTTATTTTCAATAAGTGAAGCATTTGGACAAGGAAGCAAACTCCTTAGTACCATTCATGTCATAGTATCAAGACCTTTGTTCCCTTCTGCTCCTAAAGTAGTTTCAGAGCTGGGAAATGTTGCTCCCATTACTCCCACTAGTTACCGAGCTGGAGAGTGTAAATCCCAAAGAGCAATGGCTTTCAGGCATTTAGTGTCTAAGTCTTTACCTCTTCCTGGCTTTCCCATCCAGCCCTGACCCTCCACCACCACCACCAACACTCCGTATCACACTGGATTTTTAGACGAAGGGCCAGCATTTTCCTTCATTTTCTGATGATCCCTGCCAGTCTGGGTCAGTGTGGTTTTTGCAATGCTTTAGTCCTGGCAAGCAAATCAGTGATTTGGGTATGCTGTTGCCATCAGCATGAACAAACTGGGTTGGAAGATGAGCTCTTTTTTTTCCATAACACCTTGGGCACCATCATTCCCATGTAAGATCAATCCACTTGCAAGACCACAACGACAGTTCTCGCCATCTCATACCAAGAGTGATCACTGCATGTTTTTCCTAGATCTAGCCTGATCTAAAGAATGCCTGAGAATGCCAGCACATTGATCTTGAGACTGAATTCAGAGAAGAAAGGAGCGGCTCTGACAGTCATGACATTGTGTAGACAGGAAAGAGAAAACCTGAGGTTATTTAGTTGACTAACCTATGACATTCTGATTTCACAGGTTGTGTTTATTCTGCCATCAAATCCTGCCATGGCAGAAGCAGCATCTCCTGCACCATTTCCAAAAGATTTGACGCCACCAACATATCAAGAGAAAAATGTTTCTGAAAATCTATCCTGAGAGTAATGCAAGAACCCCACTTGATAAGGCACCAGAATCCATATATATATACACACACATTTCAGAATCATGTTTTCATTTTCCCCAACACTCATTCTACTGGCTCTTTATCAACTGTAGCAGAAATTAAATAAATAAATTTATTGAGTCAATAAGACTTGAAAGTTTTTCGTCCATCTTCAGGACTTTATATAAGGACATTAAGGTAGAAAATAAGGTTTTCCAGAATAAAGGCAAAAAGACATTGCTGAAATGAGGCCTCCGGGCAGACTATATAATGCTGCTTCCCTAGCCAATACTCTTCCCACTTGTTTGACTCTTTTCCTAAGTTTCTGAGAGCGGGTGTTTTTACCTTCAGAAAGTTGAGATATATGGCTTTTCCCTTGCTTTCCTTTCCCTGCTTTCCTTCTCCCATAGAAAATACCTTTGAATAGCACAGTCAGTCCTTCTATGTGCATAAATCATCATCTGAACGTAAGAACACATAAAGTAAAAATATCATGGATTAGATTCAACTTATATTTTCTATTTATCTCCCTTCACTTTCTTCTTCCTCTTCATCCCTTCCCTCCTCTTTTCCCCTTCCTCCTCTTCCTCCTCTTCCTTTCTCTCTCTCTCTCTCTCTCTCTCTCTCTCTCTCTCTCTCTCTCTCCCTCCCTCCATTTCCTACAGGGCAGGATTACTTCCTAATCAAATGTGTATCCAGTGCCATACATGTAATTGTGCAATACATGGTATTTCCTAAATGTTAATTAAATACATTTGATTTGTTACAGAGCAAAAATAAATTAAATTAGAAAAACTAAGTTTATGTACTGCCTATTTCTCATGCAGATGTGATGTGGTAGAAAGAGACTAAGTGTTGATATCAGGAAATATAGTATGGTGGTAAGGCATTTGGGCTTTTTAATCAGACAACCCTGGGATTTCATCTCAAAAATTCCGTCTCTCTCTCAATTGCTACCTGTGTGGCAATTAATGTGCCACAAAATTTTTCTGTACTTCGTATTTCTCTTCAGTAAAATAGTGATAATATCACCTGGCTCATAGACCTGTGGTAATTACTTGGTCTGATAGAGGTAGAGCAACCGCTATTCTAATTGGCACATACTTAGCCTTAAAAGTTCTAATTTATACACATAAATGAATATGTACGCATGTATATATACCTGTATATCTGTTTGTATGTATATCTATTTATTATCACTTTATTCAACACATATTTATAAAGTGCTTATGCTGGGTAGGTATTGTTTTAAGCATATTCGAGATTATAGTGGTGAATAAGAGATGATGTCCTTCCCCTCATGTAGGTTAAACTTTTAGGGCAGACATACTTGAACATATAAATAATCAATCAAAATATTTTCATATGTTGTCAGAAGCTATGTGGAAGATAAAGCAAGTTAATGGGCTAGAGGATGGCTGGTGATGGCGGTAAGGGGTGGGATGTGTGACATCAGAAAAAGTCACCAGGGAAGTTCATTCTGAGGAAAGTTCTTTTGATATTTTCATCATGATAGGAGAAAAAGATCATTGCATTTTTATGAATTTTTCTTTTAAGTTTTAATTGTTATACATTTTTAAATTTTATTAAGGTATAGTAGTCAAATAAAAATTATATGTATTTAAGGTGTACAATATAATGTTTTGATATATGTATATACTTCAAAATGATTGCCACATACTCGTATCCATCACCGCACATAATTATCTTTTATTTTTATTTTTATTTTTTTGGTGAGGAAACTTAAGATCAACTCTCTTAGGAAATTTCAAGTATATACTATAGTATTAAATATAGTCAACATGCTGTACATTGCATCTCCAGAATTTACTCAATCTTTTCTTTTTTTTTTTTTTAAGATTTTATTGGGGAACAGTGTGTACTTCCAGGCCCTTTTTCCAAGTCAAGTTGTCCTTTCAGTCTTAGTTGTGGAGGGCGCAGCTCAGCTCCAGGTCCAGTTGGTATTTTTCTAGTTGCAGGGGGCACAGACCACCATCCCTTGCGGGAGTCAAACCGGCAACCTTGTGGTTGAGAGGACTCTCTCCAACCAACTGAGCCATCCGGGAGCTCAGCGGCAGCTCAGCTCAAGGGGCCATGTTCAATCTTAGTTGCAGGGTGCAAAGCCCACCATCCCTTGCAGGACTCGAGGAGTTGTACGGGCAACCTTGTGGTTGAGAGCCCACTGGCCCATGTGGGAATCGAACCCTCAACCTTTGGAGTTAGGAGCATGGAGCTCTAACTGCCTGAGCCACTGGGCTGGCCCCCAGAATTTACTCATTCTGCTTAACTGAAACTTCATAGCCTTTGACCAACATCTCCATATTTGCCCCACCCACACCCAGCCCCTGGCAACAACCATTCTACTCTCTGCTTTTATCAGTTTGATGTTTTTAGGTTCCCTACATAAGTGAGACTACACAGCATTTGTCTTTCTCTGTCTGGTTTATTTTACTTAGGATAAGGTCCTCTAGGTTCAACCATGCTGTTGTGAATGGCAGGATTTTCTTTTGTTTAAGGCTGAATGTGTATATTCACACTTTCTTTATCCATTATCCATTGATGGACACTTAGGTTGCTCCCATGTCTTGGCTATTGTGAATAATGCTGCAATGAAAACGGAAAATGCAGCTCTATCTTAAAGATAGTGATCTCATTTCCTTTGAATATATACCCAGAGTGGGATTGCTGGATCATATGGTGGATCTCTGAGCCCTTTACCCCTACCTCGCCCTATGCATCTCCCATCTGACTGTTCCTGAGTTATATCCTTTTATAATAAACTGGTAATCTCGTAAATAAAATGTTTCTCTGAGTCCTTTAGCAAATTAATTGAACCCCATGGAGAGAGTTTTTGGAAGCTCTGATCTGTAGCTAGTTGTTCAGAAGCACAGGAGACAACCTGGAATTGCAACTGGCATCTGAAGTGGGGGGCAGTCTTATTGGACTGAGCCCTTAACCTGTGGAATCTGATGCTATCTCTAAGTAGATGGTATTAAAATTGAATTGAATTGTAGGACAGCATGCGGGTATCCAAGAATTTCTAGGTGGTGTGGGAATGCTGCCCCCGCAACACACACAGGCTGGAATTGGTGGTCGGAACCATTTTACAGACACACATGTGCATATATTGCTGAATCATTTGAAAGTAAGTGCTTGACTTCATTATACTTGGTCCCTAAATACTCAGGATTTATCTCCTAAGAATAACATTCTCCTGTATAACCTCAATACTATTATTATATCTCCAAATTTATTAATAATAATACAGTATATAGTTTCTCAGAAACTCTGAGATCAAGCCTTAAATGTTGTATATCTCTTACTTTTAGATTTTTATTAACATATAGATAACATACAATATTATATTAGTTCCATGTGTACACCATAGTTATTCAACATTTTTTTTTTGTGGGGGGGAAGGGGAACAGGACTTTACTGGGGAACAGTGTGTACTTCCAGGCCTTTTTTCCAAGTCAAGTTGTTGTCCCTTCAATCTTAGTTGTGGAGGGTGCCATTCAGCTTCAAGTTGTTGTCCTTTCAGTCTTGGTTGTGGAGGGCGCAGCTCAGCTCCAGGTCCAGTTGCTGTTTTCTAGTTGCAGGGGGCACAGCCCACCATCCCTTGAGGGAGTCGAACCGGAAACCTTGTGGTTGTGAGCCCGCGCTCCAACCATCTGAGCCATCCGGGAGGTAGCTCAGCTCAAGGTGCCCTGTTCAATCTTAGTTGCAGGGGCAGAGCCCACCATCCCTGCGGGACTCGAGGAGTTGAACCGGCAACCTTGTGGTTGAGAGCCCACTGGCCCATGTGGGAATCGAACTGGCAGCCTTCGGAGTTAGGAGCATGGAGCTCTAACCGCCTGAGCCACCGGGCCGGCCCCAACATTTTTATACCTAAAGAAGCGATCACCAGGATAAATCCAGCAACCATCTGACATCATACTATGCTATCACAATATTATTGATTATATTCTCTATGCTGTACATTACATCCCCATGACTTATGTTTTACACCTGGAAATTTGAACCCCTTATTCCCCTTTACCTTCCCCCACCTTTTTAATTTTTCAATTACAGACTCAGATATGGTGGCCACCAGGGTCTGTACACTGGGAGTGGGGAAGACTTAACAAATACACAATGTCTTCTGCCAGCTCCTCCATTTGGGAGACTGCTGCCCCTCCAGCCCTCACTCTGCAGCCAGACAATTCAGTTCTTCCCCTGGTGCCTTTTAAGCCGCTGTCCCAGCAATGGAGCTCACAGTGAGTGAGTCCATTGGTGAGTAGATTTTTTTGTGGGCCCTTTAAGAGGAGCCCCTGGGTTGCTAGCCACCCTCATCTCACTTAGCCACAATCTCCACTGATTTTCACAACCAGAGGTTTGGAGACTTCTCTCCCCAGCCCTGGGCTGGGAAGCCTGGTATAGGCTGGGATGCCTCTCTTGTCTGGGAGGGACCTCTGCAGCTGAGATATCCCTCTCAATTTTTAATGGGTCACACATGAGTGTTGAACCAGCTGGTTCCACAACTCTGCCCCTCCTACCAGTCTTGAGGTGGCTTTTTCTGTATATCCTTAATTGTAGGGCTCAGTTCATCTAGACATCAGGTGATTCTCAATGATGGTTGTTCTGCAGTTTAGTTGTAATTTTGATATGGTCATGATAGAAGGTAAGCAGAGCAATTACCTGCTCCGCCATCGTGACTGGAGCAAATGTACATTTCTTGAAAAGACATAATTGTAGTAAGAGCTCTTAGATAAATTGATCCTAATAATGCATCAATATTTCTTATTTATGAGGGAATTAGTCTAGATCTTGTGTTAGTTTGACATAGCAAAGTTTAAACCACCTATATATTCCTGGTAAGTCAATATTTCCCCAAATAGCTGGGATGCTAAGTGCAGAAGTTGATTTATTCAGAGAGCAATCAACCTTGTCAAAAGCATAAAACTGCTACCTCTTTATCAGTTGGCACAGATTTGAACAGAGATATTTCAAGATATTTTCAGATACAACCATTCAACAAAAATACCAAGCAATATATATGAGACAGAAATAGAAAGCAATTGATCTGAGGCTATTACTTAGATATAACAAGCAAGGTTTTATTATATTATAAACACCCAAATGTCTTCAGAGATCAGAGCCAGAAGCCTGTTTCTAGCTGTTAATTTCTTTCGCTCACAAAGATCCTGCACACTTCAATTTTCTCAATTCTCAGTTTGAAAACAATGTTTTCCCCTTTCTTCCTGTCACACTTCCCTTTTCTTCTCCATTATGGGAAGAAACTTCTCATTTACGTAAGAGAAGGCTCCGTCACTGTCATGCAATACGTAGCTTGTGCTGAACCCTACCCCTTCCTTCTCCGAATCCCTTGAAGGCTGAGCAGGTTGCCAGGCTGAATTTTTAACACATACTTCCTGTTGCCTAATAGTGATTTGTCCACAGAGTATGAGTAAGGCTAAAATTCTTGCAAGATAAAACATTTTTCTCATTCCAAGCATTGAGGACTTCCTTAGGTTTTTCCTTAAAATAATGTATTAATTAAGGGTAGGGAAACAGACGAGAAGTAGAGGAAAATGTAAATTGAGGAAAGAAAAGACTTTGCCTTTTGGTTGATAGTTTTTGTTTTCCAAAACTCTAAAGAACAAGGTACCACTAAAGAGATTATGATAAGTGCTTCAATAAGAAATATCAGAAGACAAGAGTTCCTAGTGTGTAGGGTACAAGAGGGGACATGAAATGGAAGGAGTAATCATGATAATTAAGAGACTAACATGTCCTCAGGGACTTAAAGAAGATTACTTTGATGCTGAAGGAGAGAGGTAGAGGAAGGTAGGTGATGAAAGCTGAGGTGTAGATGGTACTCAAGAAATAAGATCTATCTTAAAAATCAAAGGCCCAGATAGTCGTTTGGGGTCCAAATAATTTGGGCCTTCTCACTTTCCAAGTAGAGGTCCTTGGAACAAGGACCTGTTTTATTAGATGAACACCAAAATTATTCCGAAATAGCTGCTTTGAGGGCTCTGCCACAAGTAGAAGGGATGCCTTTCCACCTCTTAGCAGAATAAGATCTTATTACAGGAAATCAACTTGAGGGGCATCAGCAAGATGGCTGAATAAGAAGCCCCAGGACCCCGTTCCCCCATGGAGACACCAAACAAACAATATGTGGATGAAATTGCCTTTGTGAGACCTCCAGAAACCAGTTAAGAGGTTGCAGCTCCTCAGGTGAGCACAAAGCCAAGACGCATTAAAATAGGTAGGACAATGTGTGGTGTTTTAGCCACTGTAGCCGCTCGGCGACCCTGGCCCCGTGGTGCGATGGGGAAAGAATGCCCAACTTTCAGCTTCTTTCTCAGGAGGAAAGGAGGAATGGAGAGCATGGTTAGCATTCTGGCTTTTCAAGGAGCTACTGGAGGGATTTGTTTCTTTCTTGCCTGTCTCCATGTGCTGATGGGACCAGCATAGTTTGGATGTGAGTTTGGGGTTGCTGAGAACAAAGGCAAGCACCATAGCTTATTACCACACCAGAGAGACTAGTACCTCAGACACCAGGGGAAGAACATATGGGCTCCAGAGAAGATGTACCCTCAGGAAAGGTTTGAGGAGAATCTCCTACGATGCTGATTGGTCAGGTCTTCCTCTTTACAAAGCCAGTCTGTAGAGACTGAAGGAGGTGGCTTTTTTCCAAACATCCAAATCTCACCAAAAGGGTCACAAGGCACACAGAGAAATAGAAAATGTAGCCCAACCAAAGCAAAATAAATCTGGTCTCGCACAATCCTTGCAACCTCTCTGAGTTCAGGTAAAATTATAATAGTACTCAGAGAAAAACAGACTGGAAAAGGAACCCTTGCTTGAGTTGATAGATTTACTTGGTTTATTGGCAAATGACACTGAAGAGAAATGTCACGTCCAGGGCAACATGGGCTGTGAGGGTGAGAGAAGGGGTGACTTGGGTTAAGTGTTTAAGAAAGAAAGAAACAAAGACTTAATGCAGTTAAATCTCAGAGGGCCAGGGGCCTCACCATCATGAAAGACTGGAGCCCAGAATCAAGCTGACTGGAGGTTTTTATTGGTAAGTATACAAGGGAGTAGCAGTGTTTCTGACATGGTCTGTGAGACTCATTTATCACATTATAGAAACAACCCAAACCAATTATGTTGGTCTCCAAACAGCCGAAGCAGAAAGTCATTGAGGTGAGGTATGCGACTCCCTTAAGGGACATATATCACATGTCGAAATTGTTTTACAGAGCTGAGCAGAGAGAGCTTAATCTTATCTCTCTAAAGGCTTTTCTCACAATTAGGTGAGAGGGGAAAGCCAGAGTCAGCAGTGGCTTTTCCCAGGCAGGGGGAAGGGGAGGCAAGGCCCCTTCCCAGATCTTTCTAAGGCAGCTCATCGGGGGTCTCCACGTGGTTCCGCCTGGCTTGAGTTGTCCCCCACTGTGGGGAATCTTATGACGTGCAATCTTGGCATTGGCTGCAAACCCTCTTTTGGAGACTAAATAGAGAGAAATATACAGTCCCAGAGATGCACAGTCTCACAGACTCTTCTTTCCTTAAGGAAAGACACGGGGGACAATCGGCTAAGCTGCTGTGTGACAACAGAGAACGTGGTTGTGGTTGTCCCTTAAGAGGCTGGGCTCCTTCGTTGTCAAAGTCCAGAAGGAAAGCTGTACCCCGCTGTTTCACTGGATGCTGGGATAGTGATAAGGGCACAATGGGAAAATAGCAGCAGGCACTTTGGGAAAGGAGAAGGGGTGCCAGGAACCCAGAGAGAGAAAGGTGGAGGTTCTTTTGTTGCTCTTCCACAGCTTTCAGGGCGAGTCTGTTCCCTCCCTCAGACACATCTCTAGAATTTAAGACAAGGGCATTGATTGCATTTAGAAAGCTGTATCATTCTGGTCCTGAGAACTAAGCCAACGTTTTAAATGGTATTTCTTAATGCCTTTCTTCACCAGAAGAGTTAAATTATGGTGTTATGTGCAGAACTCACACGCCCCTGAAGTGACAGTGAGGATTCAGACTGTGTTCCTGGGTTCCTTCTGTCATTCCCTCCAAGGAAAGGAGGAAGCTTGTGGAATGGGGCTGTTCAGCTGCTGTGACTGGCTCTGGCCCTGGCATCCTTGCCCCATACATCAAAATCAGCTTCCAAAGAATGCCCATCTCAGGGCTCGAAGAGGCACAGGAACCCTCTGTTTCACAAAACTATCCCAAATGTGACTTTGTTCATTTGTGTAGGTCCTGCTGACTCTCCCCCTTCTATGTCCCCCGTCTAGTTTCACCACTGCCCTAGAGCTGCCCAATTTTCCAGGGAACAGAGATCTTTTCTTAGAGAAAGAGAGAGGCCAGAGAAGGAAGGCCGTAGCGGGCAACAAGTAGGCAAAGGCGGCTGAAAGGCTGTGTTTAGCCTGCCCAGAGCCTGAGGAATTGGAAAAAAGAAAAAAGTATGTATAAGTAACAAATACCTTTTTCTGCATTCTGTTGTTACTATTGTTAGTTATATACCACTGAATGCTCCTTGGAAGCAGTATAGTCATTATTACGATTATTATTACTGTGGTTAGCACTATATTATTGAACATTATTTATCAGTACTACTATTATTAGTTACCTATTGCTGAAAGGTCCTTGGCGTATAAGCCTTTAAACATTTTTTCTAATCTTTGTAACCAATCTCCAGTGTTGACATTGTTCCCCTATTTAACAGATTAGAAAATTGAGATTTGGGGAAGAGGACAGTCTTGTCTAACAACATGGAGGTAGGAAGTGTTGGGGTAGCGATTCACACCCAGAGCTCCGTGACTTCCATGTTCTCCCCATCACTAGTGTGTTCAAGTTGTGGTTTTTCTGAAGACGCCAGGGATTTAGAAAAAGGGGAAGTGCGGGCACATTTCAAAAATCTACATTCTGTAAGTATCACATCCTGTGTGGCTGTAAATACTAGACTAAGAAAGAGCTGATGACTTTCAGAAGATGAAAACAAGTAGGACATTCTGAAAGGACCCGTATGAGAACCCAGCGTTAAAACCTCCTGGGAATTTCTGAGAGCTCAGCTGGAACAGACGAGCAGGTCCGCAGGCACAGGTAGGCAATGCTGACAGACACTTTGCAACTCCCCACTCCCCTGCTGTCACTCAGTCAGAGGGAACATTTGATTTGAAGTTGCTCAAGACAAGTTAAGACACACTAGAGTGTCTTCAAAATAGAATGAGCACAGGGACAGAGTATCTGGTTGTAACTGTTTCTGATGTTTTCTAACTGCGTGATCTCGGTGAGTCCCTTACCTCAGCCATGTGATTAATGGCAGCCCAGATCTTGCCCCTTCAGATATTCAAATCCATATGGAGATGGAGCAGTCCATGGGCCGAGAACAGTGCAGTGAAAAGAGCCCCGAGCTGAGCCCGGCCACTAATACCACAGGCAACTTGGTCCTTAAGGCTGGCAAGTGACGGTCCAAGTCTTGTTCTCTTACCACCGCATGTGCTGCTTCTCTAGGCAAAATAAACTCTGACACAGGAGGAAGAGGGAGCATGATCTAGTGGATTGTGCAAAGGTTCCAGGTGGCTGGGGTCTACCTCTGGCTCTACAGCTTCCCAGTTGTGCAAACGTCCCTGAGTAACAACTGCAAATATTCCTTCAGCATTCACTCTATGCCGCACATTTATGCAAAGTGTGTATTATGTCCATTCATAATAAACTTTTGATTCTGAGTTTCCCTAAATATTGCATGGTTCTACTAACTAACTAACTAGCTAACTAACTAACTAACTTACAGGGTTTTGTAAAGATTGAAGGCACTACAGGATAATGTCTAGTAAAATATGATAAAAATATTGGATTAATGCTAATAATAGAGCTATTATTATTAGACCAAAGAATAGTATGTGACCATAGATAGTATAAGCTGTACAGAACCTGAAGAGGAAAAGGTTGATGAATAGAATACTTTTCATGTTGGCTCATGACTGGTAGGAAAGTTTGAGGGGAAATTCACCGAATATATGGCAATTCAGCCGTTGGTGGATCTAAGGGAAACAGAGATTTCTACATATTGCAAGTTTTGCGTGACCATTTGCCTCTGAACATTGAGATCTGTCAAGATTCATGCTGCTGCCTCCCTGTGATATGTGGATTATCTATGATGGATGCACTGTGCCAAAAAATGCAGCACCAAAAAAATGTATACACATGACTTGTATTCATCTTTTGTTATCAGTACATATTGAGTATTACAAATCCAGTTTTTGCCTTTCTTAAAATGTGTATACTTTTTTTTGGCACCTTTTGTATTATGAAAAAGTATTCATGAAAACAATGTTTCTTGGTTTTTATAGCTCCATACTACCAGTTTCCTTCCCTAAAGGACAGGTCAACTCTGGACTAATGAGCAAATACTGATATAAAGTTGTGGGAATCCAGATCTAGGAGCTCTAAATTTATTTTCTCTTCCAGAACCATCATGTTATCACAACCAATGACCAATGAAACCGTTGTAGTTCTCACGTCAAATAGAATCAACTTGCCCCAGACAGAGAAACCCAAGTCCACCAACCAGGGGCAGGATATCCTGAAGAAATTAAAGGCAGAAGTTAAAGTTTTGGGGGTAAGCCCAATTCAGAATATATTGGAGTGGGAAGGGGTGAGGGACAAAGGGAAGAAACTATCTATGTCTCGGGACTGGAGGTCCATTTTGAGTGAGTGTGGAGACTTTTAAGTTTTGCCAGAGGGGTCCAGATTGATCTAAGACTAATGGAAGCCATTTGAAATTTCCACAGAACTTTTCCACATAAGATGGTAATAAAAATGTTTTTTCCTCTAATCCAAATATAAGCAATTGAGTTTTTGTTGTTTCTGTATTTTTGCAATAGAGTAGTTCTCTACATTTTCTTTAAAAACAACAACAAAACACTTTACTGAGGTATAATTGGCATATAAAAAGCTATACATCTACACATTTTTTACAAAACTATGGTAGTAAATAATTATATATTTTGTATATATTTGTTTCTATGTGTTCAATTGAACACTTGAAAATCTGACTGATGTTGTGAAGGAAATTTTTCCCTTGCTGCAAATTACAGGAAAAATAAACTTCCTTCATCTCTTTTCTCCTTCTCATTTGAGAACAGAGATGATATTTACTTTCTGATTGTTTCTCCCCTCTCAGGCATGATTTATTAAAAAACAAAACAAAACTCTATGGAGTAGAGGGAAGAGCAGAGGAAATGATATATCTAGGATTGGGAGGGAAATACAGAGCTTTGCTCCCTAAATTATCTCTACACTTATATGATCTGAGGTGAGGCACCCTGTTTGATCAGGTTTCAGAACCTGATGGGATAGATGGTTTTGTGCCAAATATACAATAATGAAGGTTACCATGAGCCACATAAAGCAGAAGGTTTCGAAAACTGCTTGGTAAATGTTAATAGACCTGTAGATATGCGGGGTGGGTGTCAAGGAGGACACCTTGACCTCTTAAGATAGAGCTTCAGGATCCTTGACTATAGGGCCACAGGCTGAGGAGGTTACAGAGCCGGCCAGGTGGTCAGGTTCTATGTTGTTGTGTCTGGTGGGGTCTGGAGGAGGTAAGGAGGGGCTTCCACACTGCCCGTGCTCAAGAGGGTGTGAGGACTTCCAGATGTCCCCTGTTCCCATACGACGTAGAAAGGAGAGTTAATAGCAATGAAATCAGAGAGCCGGGGAAAAGAGAGTCGAGCACTTGGCATAAGCTGGGACACGGACCATGACCAGACACGGTGAGAGAGGAGAAACAGTGGAAGACTTGCTGAACACCCACCCGATGCCCCGAGACAATGGTTTTCTATGGCACAACAGTGTCTCCTCCCAAACACCTTTTCCGAGTTTTCACTCCAGAGCTTTTACAGTGTCTGTATCCTTGCTGGGATCCCACAGAAGGGGACAATGCACGAGCACGGTAGGAGAGATGAAGAGGACCTGTCTTCATAAATGCTGATTTTAATCCTCCATCTCCCTTCTTCTCCCAACAGACCATCCAGATCCTGTGTGGGGTGATGGTGTTGAGTTTGGGAATCATTTTGAAATCTGCTTCATTCCGTCCACCATTCACCCAAGTGTTTTCCACCCTGTTGCAAGCTGCTTACCCATTCCTAGGAGCCTTGTGTGTGAGTTGAGATCTATAGGAGGGCAAGATGGGGGGAAGGTGGGAGGAAGATGCCAATAGCCTAGGCCAGGGGTGTCCAAACTTTTTCAACGTTTTTCACCAAGGGCCATATGCGGTAAAATACACAAACAGCCGGGCCACTCACTCGAGGTGAAGTACATATTGCCTCACCTGGTTTACTTAAGTAAACTAAATATATTTTTGGAATTTGCTGCAGGCCAATTAACAATGGATTGCGGGCCGCAGTTGGGACACCCCTGGCCTAGGCTTTTTGCCTTGCTACATTTCTGTCTGCCAGGAGTGAGGGGTCAATGGAAGAACTTCTTCTCTTCCATGTGTAGCCCAAGGAAGAACTGAGTGGTGTGGGAGGGCAGAAGTCACCTGATTTTAAATCTACTTCTTAGCTGGCTCAAGTAACCATTTCTTTTGACGATCACCTTATTTTTCTCTTCATCATCTGGAGCTATAATGAAGCTAATGGCTTCTCTCCAGGTTTAGACAAGACACAGTGAAGTAGGATAAAGTTGGGAAGGAGGTTTCTACACAGTAAAATGAACACTGGTGAAAGACACCACACACTTACAGGGCAAACCACATATTCGTGGGACTCATGGAGAAAGAAGCACTTTGAAATGCTTTTTGCTGCATTAAGTGGCACCCAGGGCATCCTGGGCAGATGTCTATACTTCAGTGATAACCTGGAAATTCCTCTGAAACAGCTTCAAGTCTATAGTATCAAGGGGATGTTAGTGGTTGTTTTCTCAGAAAACAACTTTCTTCTAGATTGATGTGGGCAAAACCTTTCTCACAATTAAGGTTCTCTTTCATCATTTTTCTATCAGCCTCCCACCACTCAGTAGCTATCATTTGCCTTCCCTACACTTGTTTTTTTGTGTGATGCATCCACAGGTCTACCTTTTCTTGACCTAATTCACTTTGCTCTTTTTAATAATTAAAGTTCGGATTGCACATGTTTTCCCCAAAGGTCTTTTTTGTGTTCCAAGAGTCCATCAAATATATTACATTACATTCAGTCATTCTGCCTCCTTAGAGTTCCTCTAGACTTTCTCAGGCTTTCCTCATCCCTGATGATGTTGATGGATTTGAGCATCACTGACCAGGATTTTTGTAGAATGTTCCTAAACTTTTGTTCATTTGATATTTTTCTCATGTTTCGGTTCCTATGAAGAGGAGATGCTATCAACATGATTTGTCACTAATGAAGTTAATCTTGATCATGTGGCTGAGATAGTGTCTTCCAGGTTTTTCCCCCCAGAAAGTTAATTTCCTCCCTCCTCTTTCTATTCTCTACTCTTTGTAAGCAAGCCACTAAGCACAGTCCCCATTTGGAGAGGCACCTTGTCCAATTTTTAAGACCTGGGATTTATTTAGGCAGACCTAAGTTACTTAATTCTGGGACTACTGGAACTACAACTTTTTTTGTCTTACTGTTTGGTCCCATTTCTGCATTGTCAAGGGATTTTTGTTCCTTAGCTATCCTAAATCTATTAGATTAGTAATGCTCCAGAGAGAGAAATTAATATCTTTGATTTTCTGAACACAGTCTGTAAAGTTTTCTGCCAATCTCATCCTTCCTCTGTTCTCAGTCTTCATTCTACCTTAGCCTGGGGAACCACCAACTTCAAATGTACATGCCTGTCTTCCCATATCTGTTAGCTTCCCCCATTTTTTTTCTTTTTCCATACCATTGCTTTCTGTTTTTCTCTAGATAATGTCTAACTTCAAAACTTTCTTCTCTCATTTAAAGAAAAACCTTATTTCCTGGCTTTTAAGGCCCTCATTTTGTTTATCAGGATAGATTCCTACTCATATCTGCTTTTTCTCATGCTTTTCTGAATATGTGTGTATTTAAGGGGATCTTTGTATCTTCAGTTATTCGTTCCCCAGGGCTTTTCCCATGGGAGTTTTCCATAAACACCACGATAATAATGTTGTTGTTATATCTGTACATAGACACTTACTTGATCATTTTCTCTCCTTTCTGGGTAGTTTGTCATTTCTGGATCTCTGTCAATCATCACGGAGAAAAAGTCAACTAAGTCTTTGGTGAGTATGAGAACTATGTAACCCACAACTTAATGGATCAAAATGAACTCTTCATGGTCAATCTCTCTACTTTGCAGAGTCAGGACGGATGTTTGATTGAGTTGGGAGTGGAGCTTGGATCATCTATAGGCCCTGTCCAGCACACATTCCTGAAACCACTGTACCCTAGATCACAATCCTCATTCAGGGTATCGTACTATACCATAGATCAGTGCCTGGGAGTTTCTTACAGAAAGTCTGCCTCCTGATAATGCCCTTTGGTGGTAACTGGCCTTCAGATTTAAATCTTCAATAACAAAGAAGCTGACAGTGTTTTAAAGACAGCTATTTGTTGTGGATTCACTACTTAAGCCCAGATATCTGTCAGAACCCTTGAGAAAACCTAGTCAAAATGTTCATGTGAGGAATTATTTCTCATTTTTTTATCTATCTGATCTGAAAGGTGATAACTTTATTGGATTTAAATATGAACTCTTGAGTCCTGAAAGTTATCATTAGTCATTTGCATAGGCTAAGAAAATAACTTTATCTGCTTTTAACTCTTTCTAGGGAAAACCAGAAATGGAAGTGACAGGGAGAGGAAAACTGGATTATAGGAGATTTCTTTTTTTTTAATTAAAGTTTATTGGGGTGACAATTGCTAATAAAGTTACATACATTCCAGGTGTATAATTCTGTAATACATTATTTATATCTCACATTGTGTGTTCACCCCCCAGAGTCAGTTCTCTTTCCATCACCATATATTATACTGCGTTTACTCTCTTCTAGAGCCCCCTCCCCCTTACTCTCTGGTAACCCCTACACTATTGTCTATGTGTATGAGTTTTTGTTTCTTCATTTGTTTGTCTTGTTCTTTTGTTGTTTTCAGTTTTATGTACTACATATCAGTGAAATCACATGGTTCTCTACGTTTTCTGTCTGACTTATTTCACTTAGCATTATACTTTCAAGATCCATCCATGTTGTCACAAATGCTCCTATTTCATCTTTTCCTACTGCTGAATAGTATTCCATTGTGTATATATACCACAACTTCTTTATGCATTCATCTATTGAAGGACATTTTGGTTGTTTTCATGTCTTGGCCACCATAAATAAAGCTGCAATGAACATTGGAGCACACATGTCTTTATGGATAAATGTTTTCAGATTTTGGGGGTAGATACACAGGAGAGGAATTCCTGGGTCATAAGGTAATTCTATTCTTAATTTTTTGAGGACCCTCCACACTGCCTTCCATAACGGCTGCACCAATCTGCATTCCCACCAACAGTGTATGAGGGTTCCTTTTTCTCCACAGCCTCTCCAACACTTGTTACTATTTGTCTTGTTGATAGACATTCTAACTGGGGTGAGGTGATACCACATTGTGGTTTTTGTTTGCATTTCTCTGATGATTAGTGATGTTGAGCATTTTTTCATATGTCAATTGGCCATTTGTATGTCCTCTTTGGAGAAACGTCTCTTCAGGTCCTCTGCCCATTTTTCAATTGGGTTGTTTGTTTTTGTGTTGTTGAGTTGTATGAGTTCCTTGTATATTTTGGATATTGGCCCCTTATCGGAGGCACTCTTTGCAAAAATCTTCTCCCATTCAGTTGGTTGCCTCTTTATTTTGTTGATTGTTTCTTTTGCTACGCAGAAGCTTTTAAGTTTGATATAGTCCCATTCATTTATTTTAGCTTTTACTTCCCTTGCCTTGAGAGTTAAATTCATAAAATGCTCTTTGAACCCAAGGTCCATAAGTTTAGTACCTATGTTTTCTTCTATGCAGTTTATTGTTTCAAGTCTTATGTTTAGGTTTGATCCATTTTGAATTAATTTTGGTACACGGTGCCAGATAGCAGTCCAGTTTCATTCTTTTGCATGTGGCTTTCCAATTCCCCCAGCACTATTTATTAAAGAGGCTGTCTTTTCTCCATTGTATGTTTTTTGCTTCTTTGTCAAAAATGATCTGTCCATATTTATGTGGGTTTATTTCTGGATTCTCAGTTCTAGTCCATTGGTCTGTGTATCTGTTTTTCTGCCAATACCATGCTGTTTTGATTATTTTTGCCCTGTAGTACATGCTAAAGTCAGGGAGTGTGATACCTCCAGCATTGTTCTTTTTTCTTAGGATTGCTTTGACTATTCGGGGTCTTTTGTGGTTCCACATAAATCTGATGATTTTTTTGTTGTATTTCTTTAAAAAATGCTATTGGGATTTTGATGGGGATTGCATTAAATCTGTAAATAGCTTTGGGTAATACGGCCATTTTAACTATGTTGATTCTTAAAATCCATGAGCATGGCATGCCTTTCCATTTCTTTGTGTCTTCAATTTCTTTCAAAAATGTCTTATAGTTTTCAGCATATAGTTCTTCTACATCCTTGGTTAAGTTTATTCCTAGGTATCATATTCTTTTTGTTGCAATTACAATTACAAAAGGAAGTGTTTTTTATTTCTTTTTCTGAGATTTCATTGTTAGTATGTAGGAATGCAATGGACTTTTGTATGTTGATTTTGTAGCTGGCAACTTTACGGTATTCGTTTATTGTTTCTAATAGTTTTTTTGGTGGAGTCTTTAGGGTTTTCTATATATAGCAGCATGTCATCTGCAAAAAGTGACAATTTAACTTCTTCATTCCCAATTTGGATGCCTTTTATTTCTTTCTCTTGCCTGATTGCTCTGGCGAGGACTTCCAACACTAAGTTGAAAAGCAGAGGTGATAGGGCACAGCCCTACATGATCCTGAATGTAGAGCAAAGGGCTTCAGTTTTTCACCATTAATTATGATATTAGCTGAAGGTTTGTCATATATGGCCTTATTATGTTAAAGTATTTTCCTTCTATACCTATTTTATTAAGTGTTTTAATCATAAATGGATGTTGTATTGTCAAAAGCTTTTTTCTGCATCAATTGATATAATATAATTTTTGTCCTGTATTTTGTTTATGTGATGTATCACATTGATGGATTTGCATATGTTGAACCATTCTTACGCCCCTGGGATGAACCCCTCTTGGTGATGATGAATACTCTTTTTAATGCATTGTTGCATTCGATTTGCTAGAATTTTGTTTAGGATTTTTGCATCTGTATTCATCAGAGATATTGGTCTGTAGTTCTCTTTTTTGTGTGTTATCCTTACCAGGTTTTGGTATCAGAGTAATGTTGGCCTCATAAAATGAGTTAGAGAGTACTGTCTCTTTTTCAACTTTTTGGAAGAGTTTGAGTAGCACAGTTATTAGATATTCTTTGAAGGTTTGGTAGAATTCACGAGTGCAGTCATCTGGTCCCAGACTTTTGCTTTTGGGAAAGTTTTGGATGACTGATTCAATTTTCTTACTGGTGATCAGTCTATTTAGGTTTTCCAATTCTTCGTGTTTCAGCTTAGGAAGGCTATATGTTTCTAAGAACTTGTCCATTTCTTCTAGGTTATTGAATTTGGTGGCATATACTCCTTCATAGTATTCTTGGATGATCCTATGTATTTCGGTGATAACGTCTCCTCTTTCATTTCTGATTTTGTTTATTAGTGTCTTTTCTCTTTTTATCTTAATGAGTCTGGCCAAGGGTTTGTCAATTTTATTAATCTTTTCAATGAACCAGCTCTTTGTCACATTAATTTTTCTATTGTCTTTTTATTCTCTGTTTCATTGAGTTCTGCTCTGATTTTTATTATTTCCTTCTGCTGATCTTGGGTTTCATTTGTTCTTCTTTTTCTAGTTCTTTAAGTTGTAACGTGAAGTTATTTATCTGGGATTTTTATTGTTTCTTGAGATAGGCCTGTAATGATATAAATTTCCCGCTTAAAACTGCTTTCTCTGCATCCCAAAAATTTTGGCAGAATGTATTTTTATTTACGTTTGTTTCTATGTATCTTTTGATCTCTCCTCTTATTTCTTCTGTGACCTGCTCGTTCTTTAAAAGTATGTTGTTTAATCTCCACATATTTGTGTTTTTTCCTGCTTTCTTTTTGCAGTTGATATCCAATTTCAAAGCCTTGTGATCAGAGAATATGCTTGGTATGATTTCAATCTTCTTAAATTTGCTGAGGCTAGTTTTATGTCCCAATATATTGTCTATCCATGAGAATGTTCCATGTACACTAGAAAAAAATGTATAGTCTGGTGTTCTAGGATGAAGTGCTCTATATATGTCAATTATGTCCATTTCATCTAATGTGTCATTTAGGACTGCTATTTCTTTATTTATGTTCTGTTTGGATGATCTATCCATAGCTGTCAATGATGTATTTAGGTACCCTATATAATTGTGTTTTGGTCAATTTCTCCCTTTAGTTCTGTTAGTTATTTCTTGGTATATTTCAGTGCTCCCTTATTGGGGGCATAAATATTGATGACTGTTATGTCTTCTTGTTGTATAGTCTCTTTTTTCATCATGAAATGTCCATCTTTGTCTCTTGTTACCTTTTTTATCCTGAAGTCTGTTTCATCTGATATCAGTATCGCTACACCCGATTTTCTCTGGATACCAATTGCTTGCATTGTCCACCCTTTTGCTTTGAATCTATGTTTGTCCTTGTAGCTGAGATGTGTCTCTTGGAGGCAGCGTGTGGTTGGGTTTAGTTTTTTGATCCAATCTGCTACTCTATGCCTTTTTATTGGTGAGTTCAGCCCATTTACATTTAGGGTGATTATTGATATGTGAGGATTTCCTATCATTCTATCTTTGGCTTTCTGGTAAGACTCTCTCCATTGTTTCTTTGCCTTTTTGTTGTTGTCTATTATTTCTGAGTGGTGGTATTCTATGATTTTTCCCTCTGTTTCTTTTTTTACGTTATGTATTTCAGTTCTGGATTTTTTTTGAGCAGTTACCATTAAGTTTATGTAAAAGAAAGTTTCATATTAAGCATATTCCATTTTCTTCAGCATGCTTACTTTCTCCATTCCCATATTCCGGTTCAGGCCTTTACTTCCCCCACCCCCTTTATGTTTTGGTTGTCACAAATTATCACTATTTATGCTGGTCAAATAGCCTCCTTCAGTATTTCTTTTAGTGCAGGTCATGTGTTGGAAAAGTCCCTCAGCTTCTGTATGTCTGGAAAGGTCTTTATTCCTCCTTCATATCTAAAGGATATCTTTGCTGGGTATATTATTCTTGGCTCACAATTTCTCTCAATAGTTTGAATATTTGATTCCACTGCCTTTGGGCTTGTAGAGTTTCTGCTGAAAAATCTGATAATAATCTAATGGGCTTTCCTTTGTAGGTTACCATCTTCTTTTCCCTGGCTGCCTTGAGGATTCTTTCTTCATCGTTAATTTTTTACAACTTCAATACAATGTGCCTTGGAAAAGGCCTGTTGGGGTTGAGGTCATTAGGTGTTGTATTTGCTTCTTGGATCGAGGATCCAGTTCTTTCCAAAGTTTGGGAAATTCTCATTAACTATTTGTTTGAATATACTCTCTGTTCCCTTCTCTCTTTCTTCTCCTTCTCATATGCCCATTATATATCTTATATTGCTCTTTCTGATGGAGTCAGAAAGTTCTTGTAGAGTTCTTTCATTTCTTTTAAGTCTCGAGTCTCTTTCTTCTTCTATCGTGTCATTTCCAGATTTCTATCTTTGATGTCACTGATTTTTTCCTCCATCTGATCAACTCTACTACCTAAGCTGGCTATTTCATTATTTATTTCTTTTATTGAGTTCTTAATCTCCAGAAATTCTATTTCTTTTTAAAAATTTCAATCTCTTTGGTAAATGTTCATTTTGTTCTTTGATTGTGTTTCTGAGTTCATTAAACTGCCTGTCTGTTTTCTTGCATCTCGTTGAGATTTTTAAGAACTGCAATATTCAATTCTCTGTCGTTTAACTCACACATTTCCATGTTGTTAAGTTCATTTTCTGAAGAGTTTTCATTTTCTTCCTGAGCTGTCTTGTTACCTTGGTTATTCATGGCAATTAATGATTTATTATTTCTGTTCCTAGACATCTACAGGGGTGGGTTCTGCAACAGGTTGATAGAAAGAGGTCTTTCTTTTGTTTTCCAGTAGGTGTTGGTAGAATGTTTTATTTTCTCTCTGACTACAGCCTTTTATTCTCTCTCACACTGTAGTGTTATATTTTCTCTGCACTGTTTCAGTTTCTCACATAATGGGGGTGGAGTTCCCTGGAAGGTGGGCTTCTCCTCTGTGAGCAATTCGCCTGGATCAAAGGGCGTCTCCTCCATAGGGGTATGTGGAGAGCTTCTGAAGTTCCAAAGCTCTTCCTGCACCATATTCAGAGCCTGTGTGTTTCAGCAGCTCTGTTTATTCCTGCAGGGATCCGCCCAGATAGGCGAGGACAGGGGTGGGGTGGGTTGTGAGAGGTGGCCCAGAGCAATGGCAGCAACCACCACCACAGCCAGTCCTGCTTCCACATCTCCCTCTCCTTTGCCAGAACTAGTTGGGCTGCGAGTCTGTATCTGGGGACCACAGTTCTCAGAACTGCAAATATTCTGTTCTTTTGATCTGACACAGCTACTGTTCCACTTCTAGCACTGGGTAGGTGGAGGTGGGGCAAGCTCTAGGAAGGTAGGGAGTGGGTGGCTATCTCAGTGCCTAAGGCTTCCGTTCTCTGCGGTAGTGAGGGCTTAAAGCACCATTTTCAGCCTTCTTCCCTCAGTCTTTGCTCCGAGGTCTCTGCCATGAGCGTTGGATTCAGCCGTGTTATATGCTGTCCCCTCAGCCCTGTGAGCCATAAGCAGAGCCCTAGAAGCCCGAGTTCTTCCCTCTCCCACAGCTGTGGTAGTTCTGGAATGTAGCAAGCTCAGAGCACCAAGCTATAGCTGAGTCCTTCGCCTGCGCGGCTCTGTCTCTGCCATTCTCCCTTCCCTCCTCCCCCACTCGCACAATTTGCCCACCTTTAGATGATTTCAATAGTGCGCTTCTTAGTCTTGCATGTCTGCTGTGCAGGGAGTCCTTTGTGGAGTTACAGTTATTCAATTTGTTGTAAATTACAGAGACAATTTCATGAGGCTCACCTCATGCCGCCGTTTTTATGACATCATCTCAGGAGATTTCTAATCAGTAAAAGTTCACTACATCTTTACTCAGTCCTAAATCCCTCAAGTTATTTGGTGTTGGGAGGGTCACTGTGAGATTGCCGTATAATGCAGTAGAACAGAAACTCAATTTGGAAGTTTTGGCTACAAAAATCTCCTTTAGGCATCAAGAAATTAGAGAAATTAGAGAATATCTCTCTTTCTTTTATCAAAATTTAGAGATGATTATTTGGAAACTTCACCTAGACTCACACTACTATATTAGTGCAGTCCAATAGAACTTTCTATGATGATAAAAATGCAATATCCATGCTTTCCAATATAGTAGTCATGTGTGGCTATGGATAAATTGAAATGTAGCTAGTCCTATCGAGGAAGTGAATTTTAAATTTTAGTTTAGTTTACTTTAAATCTAAAAAGCCCATGTGACCAGTGACCACCATATTAAGTAGTACAATACAAGAATAATGTTTATAGGTTTTCAGGGGATCATATGGGGTTCTTACTCTAGAGAAGAACAAAGCACAGTGAACATGGCAGGAAGCTCAAAGATGAGGTCTTACATAGGCTCTGACTCAGCAGCATCATCTATGCTGTAGTGAACTCTACTGTGGTCAGACATCATAGCAGTCCGTTTTTGAGGTTGAAGAAATGTGTTTTCCCAGAACAAATCTACATTATTCTAGGAAATATATACTCCAGGCATCATGACTGTTGCTGGCTATCAGGAGGCCCAGAAGCATGTACTTTAGTCATTATCTTGGGGAGTTAAGGTTTGAAAGAGTAAAATGCCCTGTCTATCTTCTACTGTGCCCCAAAGTTCCAACTGCTGAGACCCTAAAAGAAAAGGGGTCTAAATAGGGTTAGGTAGTGTTCTAATTTATAGCTATTGGGTGTGCCCTGGACCACACATGTCTATAACTACAGAAGGTCTTAATTCCCCCTTCTGTGAGTTGGGGTAGAAGGAAAGCCATTTATGAGATTAGTTTATTCATTCTCCTCACTTCATAAGTGAAGAAATGAGACCCAGAGTGGGAAATGGAGGAACTGAGTACCCAAGAAACCTGAGATCATCAAAGGCAAAGCTAGTACTGTGACCGTGGTTTTCTGACATCCAGGCCAGACCTCTTCCTTCTACCTCACGTTGTCACTCACATATACCATCCTCTGAGTCTATAACTCTGTCTACAGCCATCTATATGTGGCCCTGGACATGGCCAACCAGAGCTGTCAAGACACAGGGCCCACCTGAGACTGAGAACTATGTCCCCGTACTCATCTTTGTGTGTGTGTGTGTATGTGTGTGTGTGTGTGTGTGTGTATTTAAGAGAGGTTGTGTGCAAGGAAGAGTGAGTTGCTTCACCTACCTTCTCTGTGTGACTGATGCTTCCATAAGGGGTTTCTGAGTGAGCTGGAGGAGCAAGAAACCACATCTGCCTTTGACCACACTCTCTTGGGGATTTTGCAGGCATAGCCTTATAGAGCCTTGCTGTCCTCCAGAGTGAAGAATGTAGGAGGGCCGGCCAGGTGGCTCGGGTGGTTGGAGCTCCATGCTTCTGACTTTGAAGGCTGCCGGTTCGATTCCCACATGGGCCAGTGGGCTCTCAACCACAAGGTTGCCGGTTGGGCTCCTCGAGTCCCACAAGGGATGGTGGGCTCGGCTCCCTGCGGCTGGGGTTGAACACGGCACCTTGAGCTGAGCTGCCTCGCAGATGGCTCGGTTGGTTGGAGCACGGGCTCTGAACCGCGGGGTTGCCAGTTCAATTCCTCGACTCCTGCAGGGGATGGTGGGCAGTGCCCCCTGTAGCTAGAAAAAACAGCAACTGGACCTGGAGCTGAGCTGCGCCCTCCACAACTAAGACTGAAAGGACAACAACTTGACTTGGAAAAAAGGCCTGAAAGTACACACTGTTCCCCAATGAAGTCCTGTTCCCCTTCTCCAAAAAAATCTTAAAAAAAAAAAAAAGAAGAAGAATTTAGGAGAGCAATAGTCTCTGCCACCCTACTGAAGTCATGCCTAGGGAGAACATTTTGTTGATTCATTCACTTAGCCAAGCTTTCCCTTCTAGATTCAGAAATGTTGCTAGGCACTGGGGAGACATACAGGTTTAGGTCTATCAATTTTAGACCTTCTTAAGGGACACAGAGAGTACACATTTTTGCAATGCATTGACAAAGAGGGTTAAGAGACATTTGTTGCTTGTTAGGAGTGAGACTTACTCAGCATTTCTCTTTCAGGTTCAGAGCAGCCTGGCTGCAAACATTCTGAGCATTCTAGCTGCTCTAGTGGGTTTCCTTCTTCTCTCTGTCAACATGGCCACTTTGAGTCCTGCCTTACAGATGTGTTACTTGAACCACGAGAATGTATCATCGGAACACCATAGTTTTTACTACTATGATTCTATCACAGATGACTCTTACAGGTCCTGCCCCATTATCATCAGTCTTCTGGCTGTAAGTATTTTTAGATGGGATGTTCCAATCTTATGAGGTTTCTTAAAGACTTGACTTCTTGTTACCCCTTCTTTCGAAAATTTCTCTAATTCTTTCTGATTTGGGTATCTGGGGGAAGGCCAAGTCTGTGTAAAGTAGAGGGAACTACATAACTGAGACAAAAGGGGTAGGCTATGGGATTACCCACTAATAGAGTAGAATTAAAGAGTAAATGTTAAATAAGACTGATGATGAAAAACTAAAACTTATTGTTGCTAGAGTTTCTTACTACTCAAACTGATTCTATTGTTAGAGGCATAAAATATGAGTTCGTCAAACTGAAAATCTTGGTTCATGGAGTAGTGAATTTAAAAAGGCAAAATAACAGAAAGACCCAAGTGATCAGGAAATGCCAACAAGGAAATATGGTATGTTTGTGTGGTGGGTAGAGTATTAACTTGCTCTGAGCAGACATCAGGCCCAGCGCTGAGAAATGGAGAATAGGAAATACGGGACTTGAAGGTGAGGGCTTCTCCTCCTCCCACTGGTTACACTGATGAGTGGTATTGATCAGGTCTAAAGGCGACATCATTATTGTTTTTCTTACCACATACAGAGGCGGGATTTATTAAATTAAAAATATAGGAAGATGGAGGATGTTAACTAATAATGATTGTCATTATTGGAGGAAGAAAAGCAATGAAATGTGGCTAACAGAAACAAAGTGTCTTAAGTTGGAACATTAAGGGACATATATATAGGTCAGCAACACATTAAAGAAAAAAACAGGTGACATAAAAATAAAGAGGATGCAGAATATTTATTGTCCTGCAATCATAAAAGTGAGTTAAGACAAGGACACAGTGGAGGATGACCAGATAAAAACAGAGCTGGTTAAGTTGGCCCCACGTTAATGATATAATTTAAAAAGTACATGCAAATGAGGTTGATAGTAATTGATAGAAACCAACATCTGGCAAAGCCAACTCCACCTTGGAAAATTTGCAGAGAAGTTTGGGAGGGATTTGTGTTGTAAAGCATGAATTAATTATGGTATAATTTTACATTGTAAATAAAAGAGATTATATTGAGCTTGCTTGTTAGGAAAATTTCTAGGTAATATAGACACGTTATATTTCCTCTTTAATTGTGTATAAATAAACTAGAGTTTTCTGCAATCATGTTTTCTCTTCTGTTCTATCAAGTGGTCAGTTCTGCATGAATGATGCCTCAGGACAAAAATGGTAGCACTTACCTTCTTGGTACAGTACCTTTGTTGAGTTGTTTTGAGTTGTTAGCAAATATGGCAGTTTACTATCTTGATTATTCTAACTTTTACTTCATTCAAGAAAGGCTAAGGAAACCCATCCCAAAGGGTTCAAATAGATAAAAGAGGGTGTTAATATTGAATTTTACAAAGGGCTTGTATAGTCAAAACCTCACTGATTTTCACAAATCTCTGAGAAGGAATTATCATTATGCACATTTGATAAATGAGGAAATGGAAGCTAGAGAAGTAGAGACTTGTTCAGGCTCACTGACACAGCTGCTGTGTTTCCCTGAAAATAAGACCTAGCCAGACAATCAGTTCTAATACGTCTTTTGGAGCAAAAATCAATATAAGACCCAGTGATATTATATATATATATATATATATATATATATATATATATATATATATATTATATTATATTATATTATATTATATTATATTATATTATTATATAAGACCCAGTCTTATAGTAAAATAAGAATGGGTCTTATATTAATTTTTGTTCCAAAAGACGCATTAGAGTTAATGGTCCTGGTAGGTCTTATTTTTGGGAAACATGGTATTAAGCGGTAGAGATGCAGCTAGATTGGGAGCTTGCCTTCTCAGTCTTGGGTGTTATTTCACCAGTCTTCTTTTTCACTGAGTGAACAGCATGGTCAGATTTAGCTGTGTCTCAGAGAGGTAAGAAACAAGTTTATAAAGCGCATGAGTTGACTGAGTTACTGCCCAGCTTTCCTGTTCCTCTCAAGGAAATAAATGAGCAAAGGGATTAAATTGAGCCAATTATTAGGCTTGGAAGGAGCAGTGTTCTCTTCCTGATGGTGTCCTCAATCATTCTTTGGTGATTGAGGCAATCTTTGTGGCTACAGTCACCTCCCAACAAGGCAAGAAAGCTTCTGTGACTTAAGCATCACCAATCTCGTATTTCCTGTATTTTAGGGAATGCTGTCCATGACGATGATTTGTACAGTGCTGGAGCTGTGCTTAGCTGTGCTTGTGGCTGGGATTTGGTGGAAACAGGCTCACTCTGACTTCCCTGATGTGAGTGTGATTGCCGGCCTCCCTGAGTCATGCCTGCTGTATTTCTGTTTCTGGGTTGTGTTGAGCTATGTCAGCAAGAGTGGCAGAAGGCTCAATCAGTTGCTGGTCATGAGATACACATGGGAGGTGGTTTGATGGTGAGGGATGACAGTTAGATAACAAAAGCAGATTGCAATTCAGTCGCTGACCAGCTAAGGATTCACTGCATGGGAAGATAGTTGAATCTGAGAAATCAACCGGTTTGATCTTCCTGTTTTGTAAATGCAGAAACCTGGGATGTTAAATGATTTGTCAAGCGTTGTGCTATGAGTTTGTGCCTGTGCTCATGTCACTAGAACATGTCATTTGCCTCTCTTCCGGGCAGGAACACTTTTTGCCACAGCCACTAGTGTCTTTAACAGTCTTGACTTGGTAAAGGGCATTTGCACCTATGGCTGGATTCAGTAAATGTCCTATTTACTGCTCTGATTTTCCTTTTCTGTCATTTTAATTTTTTCCTCCCTAAAAGATATTTTAAAAAATTATTGGCTCAAATCCATGGGATACCACCCTACCACCATCAAGGATCCATGGCTTTATTTAACTGAATTAAAAACTTTTGATCTATCCAAAAGTTTATTATAGAAAGTAGAATGAATAGTAAGCTGATGAATAGCAGTTATTTAAAGAACTTAATAACATGGTTTACCAATCCTGGAATACCTGAGAGTTCTATGTATAAAGTTTGAAGGAGACGGCATCAAGATAAATATATGCACTAAGCTGAATCCTAGTGAAACCTGAAAAACTAACATATTTTGTTTCTTCTAGAGTGTGCGTTTTCTGACTCTGAGTCATAAGAATAAACCTGGCATGATCACAAAGGCAACTTTCGACTCTGGATATGAAGAACTATTGACTTCTTAGGGGGAAAATATTCATCAGAAATTTGGTCTTCATGATAATGTATGAAAATCAACCAAAGAAATCCAACCGAAGAAAGCAAAGTTGGAGTTCCCTGAAATGTAGTTTTATGTAATAAACATAAAAAATAAAAAAATGAAAAACACCAATATTTGTTTCCTTGCCATTGAATATATATGTTCAATGGGGTGGGGGCTGAGACGTCTCTCCATTTGCCAGACATTGACTTTAGCAAAAGCCCAGAACTGTAAGTTACCATTGATTAAATCGGTCAAATAGACATTTCCTAGAAAACTAGGCAGAATGGTGATTCAGTAAATAATGGGGAAGTAAAGCAGACAACTTTTTCTTGTACCCCTTTATTGCCAATAGCAGTTAACTGATTTATTGTGGTGTTCAGACTCTTTTACAGTAGACACTAGTGTTTCATCATATGTATTTTACTCATTAGTGCATGCAAACAAGCCCTCTATAATTAAGTCTCAGAACCTATGTAAGTAATTAGCTTCCAACTGAAATCTCTATTTAATTACTATGATGTGTGTGTGGTTTTGTTTTTGCTTTTGTTTTTTTCCCCACCACCCAGAAATTAACTGGATTCTGACACTATCTACCTGGAGGTAGCACCAAATCCCACAGGTTAAGGGCTCAGTCCTACAAACTCCCCCCCATCCCTTCCAATCCTCCAACCCCCCAGTACAAATGCCCATTAATAGGCAACTTGATGAAGTTGTGGCACACGCACACAATGGAATATTACTCTGTACACACAACAATATGGATGACCATCAAAATAAGTTTGCTGAGTAAAAGAAGCCAAATAAAAAAAGAGTACATACTCATTATACGAGGTCGGACAATTAAGTTTGCGAACTTGTTGCAATGATGTTGCTAAGCTTTTTTGATATGAGGGATTATTCATTATGAATTTGTACCAACTGGACAAACAGTTATCCAAGTTTACTATTTGGAAGTGCTGAAAAGCCTGCATGAAAAGGTTAGACAAAAACGACCTGAACTTTTCACCAACAATTCATGGCTCTTGCATCACGACAATGCACCAGCTCACACAGCACTGTCTGTGAGGGAGTTTTAGCCAGTAAAAAAATAACTGTATTGGAACACCCTCCATACTCACCTGATCTGGCCCCCAATTACTTCTTTCTTTACCCAAAAATAAAGGAAACGTTGAAAAGAAGACATTTTGATGACATTCAGGACATCAAGGGTAATACAACGACAGCTCTGATGGCCATTCCAGAAAGAGTTCCAAAATTGCTTTGAAGGGTGGGCTAGGCACTGGCATCGGTGCATAGCTTCCCAAGGGGAGTACATGGAAGGTGACCACAGTGATATCCAGCAATGAGATATGTAGCACTTTTTCTAGAATGAGTTTGTGAATGTGATTGTCAGACGTCATATCTTATCACACTATGACTGGGAAAGGAAGAAAGCCAAAAAAGATAATGTTTTGCAAAGAGGTTCCTCTTTCTGAAATAATCTACAAGGTCACCTTTTCCCACACAGGAAATGGAATTATCTCCAACACCATCATTGAGAAGAACATAAAGAAACAACATTTAAAAATAACAAAGAGTAAAGATTTTATATTTAGTGAGCAAGTCTACTCTCCCAGGTGCAAAATTTGGGCCAGACATTACGTAAAGCACTATAGATCCATAAATATAGTTGAACATTTTCATAATGACATGGAAGAAAGACAATCTTGTACCTATAGCTTATAGTGTTTACTTGCACATATACTTAACCCTTCAGTGTTAGTTCTGGAGCGTCATCTCTGGTGACAGACATCTGCTTTCACCCTAGCACCTTGTTCCAACTTAAACTTTCTTCTTCCTGGTAAAAGAGAATATAAATTCCTTTAGAGGGAAGGGAATGGGTATATAGGTTAGCACCAAGCATTTAATGAAGTTATCTTGAATATATAAGTTGGGTTTGTTTGTTTTTTTATGAAAACCAGATGAGCCCTTCTCATTTCATATTCTACTTTGAGTAAAAGGGGTTATAAGACTGGAGTCAATACTTCCCAGATGCCTTTGGTGCCAGGGTTCTGGATGCAGTTTATACCCTGCCAGTGCTATGTACTAGAATCACATTTGGTAGGAAAAGAGTTACAAATCATTATCCTATAATTAAATTCTCTCTTTGCCTTTGATTTTGGACAGTTTCATTATCATGTGTCTTGGAGAAGGTTGTTTTGCAGGGAGATTATAGGGTGATTCATTATCTTTGTGAACTTCGATGTAAAGGTCTCTCCCCAGGTTTGGGAAGTTCTTTGCTATTACTTTCTTAAACAGACTTTTTGCATTCCTTCCCCCCTTTCTCTTTCTGGAACTCCAGTTATTCTAACATTTGTATGTTTCATGGTGTCCCATAAATCATGTAGGCTTTCTTTGCTCCTTTTACTATTTTTTCTTCGTTTTCCTGGGACTGAGTTATTTCAAATTTCCTGTCTTCTAGATCACAGATCCCATCTTCTGTTTGATCTATTGTGCTGTAATAAATGCTCTCTATTGCATTTTTTATTTGTTCATTAAATTCTCCAGGTCCAGAATTTCCATTCAGATCTTTTTTAGGATTTCTATCTCTTTATTAAATATCTCATTTGGTTCATAAGTTGTTTTCCTGGATTTCATTAATTATATTTCTGCGTTTTCTTGTAGCTCATTGAGTTTCCTCAACACAGCTGGTTTGAATTCTTTATCAGCCAAATCTCAAAATTCTGTGTCTCTGAATTCAGCTGGAGGGTTATTCTTATCTTACGGTGGCAATATGTTGTCTTGATTCTTCATGTTCCTTTGATTTTGTTTTACTATTTTCACATTTGAATCAACAGACACCTCCTAACATCTCTTTGCCATATCTAGTGGGAGGTATTTTTTGTTGGTGCTGCTTATGTCTGATATTTTCTCCAACATTAGATGGATACACCTGCTCCACATTGCTTACTCTTTCCTGTGGCAAGATTCTTAAGCTTGTATATCTTTTCTGGTTCTCACATCTCACCAGGCTGGCTGCTGGAAACCTCTTTTGTTTTCTCAGAAGGTGGCTCAAGTTTGTGGTTTCTCCGCTGTTTACTGAGGCTGGTCCCTCCCTGTTACACTCAGGAGCATGCCGAAGGACCCAGCCGCAGAGTGGGGAAGGTGTGAGTTTGGCACCTGCGTTGGGGTGCCCACATGCCACGTGGGAGATGTCAGGTGAAGTTCTCCCAGCAGCTCGTGGGTGGGCTTCCTGCCAGAGTCCTAAAACCCATCAGCAGGAACCATGTTCCTTTAGGCCTTTAATATTTTTATCTATCTCTTTCTTAAAATCTTCCCACCCCCAAGTCATGGAGAGATCTCTTCCCACCCTCAGCTCTTGCCTTCATACTCAGGGTGCTACAGGAGAAAACAGGCTTCTACAGTAGTGTCCCTCACAGCTGTGGTGGCCCAGAGTCACTCTCCTCTCCCTTTCCCAAAGGACAGGTGGCCACTGGCTATTTCAGCCCCCTGTTGTGTCACCTCAAAGATGGGATGTCACTGACAAAGTTCCTTGTACCCTCTCCAATGTGTCCTAAACTTGTGTTTTGTTTTGTTTTTCTCAAACTGAGTGCTAGAATCTCTTTGAGAGGGCTGCATTTCTACAAGGTCTCTTTTATCTGTGGGTGTCTGCCCACGTCAGCACTCTCTTGGTTTTCCCTTACTGGGGTGGATTGGGCTGTGGCCAGTTAACAAGCTCCTGCTTATTCCACAGTCTCTGTGGAGGTCTGTCTACCTATTATCCACTGCACAGGTAGGCAAGACACCTCCTGGGTCCCTTGATGTATGGTTCTGAATCCCACAGCCCACATAGAGGTACTTTGGTTCATGGATGGATGAAGAATTAATTGTTTAAAATGGGAGACAAAAAGGAGGAATGTCTTATGCTACCATGTTGCTGTTGTCACTCTTAACACTCCGTGTTTCTATATCAGGAGCAAATAAACAATCACTTGGAAGATGTGTAAACAGAAAGATCAGGTGGGAATCTTTTGTTCTGAACTGCTCATTTTCAGATGGAAAACCTGAGATCACAAAGGGAAAAGACTGTGCCAAGTTCACATAGCGAATAAATTACAGTCAGGACCAACTTGTAAAATGTGACTCATAGTCCAGTGTCATTTTAGCTTCATCCCATCATTTATCGACAAGAGATGGCTGACGATTGTCCTTACACCTGTTTTTCTCTCTGTGGGGTTATTTATAGATGTGCCATTTGATAAAGCATTAATAAAATGGAGGACTCCAGAAATGGTTCTTGGTCCTTTGTATCATTGAATTAATGCTTTCATTCTATTATTCTTGATCAGTCTCTCTCTCTCTCTCTCTCTCTCTCTCTCACACACACACACACACACACACACACACATACACACACACAAGAAACCAACCTTAATGATTCCAATTTATTGCACAAATGCAGTGATTGAGGATACATCAAGGAGATCACAAGTAGACTAACAATAAATGCTAATATACTACATCGTGAGGTAAAGTGGCTATAAAGCAAGAATGAAGGCTGGATGAAAGGTGTGCATTAGGCAGTCTTCTTGGAGAAGATGAGCTTTAAGTTGAAAGTCTTAGAAAGATAATTTGGAACAAGGAATGTGTGAAGAGCATGCCAGTTGTGTGCTCAGTGTATGCCTGAAATAGGCATGTGATAAAAGACAGGCAGGGGCAGAACAACTATCAGAATGGTCTTGATACAAAAATTGGGTTGTGTACATAGAAAATATACAGTCAACAATGTGGTTACAATATAAATGGAGAGAAACTTACTTTTAAAATTTTGCTTTAATTGCAGTGTACCCACCCAACTTTTTGAGAACAGCTGAATTAAGAGGGTTTTTAGTATGACTGTGAATTTCACTTATCCAAACTGCTACTTTGCTGCTACGGCCAGTAGGAATCTTTCTCATTTGGACTAGATGTCAAGCTTGTTTTTCCTCCAAGGCAGAAAATCAGAGAATTAAACTGGGGCCTGATTAAAGTGGGCTCTTTAGGGAAAAAATGAATTGAATGAATGAAAGAGTGTTGTACACTATTATACAATTGTAACGATAGACTGGGTCCATTTCTAGAGGTCCTGGTAGACCAGGCTTTAGTGTTTGGAGGGGAGTACATCTGCCATGAAAGTGATGTGATTAAAACCTATGGATGCTCAACAATGGAGATACAGCTTAGCAAGCTACACAGTGAAAGGGCATATTTTCATTCTGCTGTCAAATTTTGAGAAACAAAACTTTATTTCAGAAAAATGAAAATAGACTGCCTGAGATCCTGAGATTAGATAGGCACACCAAGTCACTTACTCATTTGCTGTATAGTTACGTGATCATGGTTATAGTCTGGGGAAATTACCATCTACTTATCACTTTTTAATTTTGGCATCCTAAATACATAAAATGCAATTAATTATTTTATTAATGAATTGTGAATAATATCCAAAACTGATTTTCCTGTCCCTCCACAGGACTGAAACCTAAAGATTTGAACTCCTTTTTCCTTCTCTTAATAATAAGAACATCAACAGCAACAAAATTATTTCGCTTATTTTTCTTCACTGCTGTCTATTCACAGTCTACTCTCATTTCTCACATCACATATACCCCCATTCTCTCTCTCTCTAAATGCCTCTGCAAATGTTTTATTCATTTACACATCACCATAACCACTTTTAATTTCTCTGCACCTTTTCCAGTCATTCACCATTGCTATTTGCTATGGCCTGTCTCCGCGCCTTACCTGGAGTTGATTTATCACGACAGATTTTCTCTTCTCAAGCCTGCAGAGCCTGTCTCTGAGGGTTATTTTTCCTCTTTGTCTAATTGCTCTCTACTTCTGTCTACTCTTTCACAATGGACTTTTCTGAATAAGTCTTGTATCTTTTACCCTGGATTTTTTTCCCTTCTATTTTCCCTCTGATTATAGACATGCGAAGGTTAACTTGGCTTCGTTTTTATCTCAATATAATTCTCTTGGACTGTTAATTAATACTTCACTTAATAATGAGCTCTCTTATAATGACACTAAATCTGTGACCTCATTTCAGCTGTACCAGAACTCTACAGAGGATGCCATCAGACCCTCTCCAGTTGCATTTCTCTTTGGTCTCCTAAAATTGATAATATAAAGCTGATTTAGGTCTTTCTGGTCTCTTCCCTTATCAATTCATATTTCTGACTCCCCATCGTTTCTTTCAACATTTCCAGGTGCTCTCCACGGGTCTTAGACTCAAATATTTAATGTGTTAATCAACCAACTGCTTGTCTAAGTTTATCCTTTAATTCAGCTTATTAACAAGAAGACCAATTAGTCTTTCTCTCTGTGTGTTAGATATGACTATTTCTATCCATTCCCACTGATTTCATTTTAGCTCAGGTCTTCATTAATTTATTCTTTTTTTCATTTCAAATTTCACCTTAAATAAACTTTCCACTTATGGTTTCCTTTTTACCAGATACCGAGTAGCTTAAACTCCCCATTGCCCATTCATCCGTCTGCAAACATTATTGAACAATATTGTGTCAGTGAATGTGCTGATGATTTAGGCAATATACAGATTTTTATGAGATTCTGCATATGAGATTCACAAAAAAATGTGTGATCACTGAGGGAAGGTAAAATTTTGCATTTAGAAAGTTATATATAGTGTAAGAGTGTGTGTGTGTGTGTGTGTGTTTGAAAAATTCATCGTCTCAAGAGAGGAGCAATCTTGACTAGAAAATCTCAAAGAATGAGGTGAGATTTAAAATAGGCATTAAAGAAAGAAGAAACAAGCAAGCACAGAAGAGGGGACCGAACATTTCAAGCCAGGGTGCTGATGTGAAGTAGTCAAGCACAAAGCATAACAAAGAGAAAGTTCAAGTGGATTAGAGAGTGGGGCTTTAGAGTTTAAGTATAAAATGAACCTAGATTTTATATCATTGGAAATTAATAAGATTTGGAGATTGCATATACATATATATCTACATATATATATGAATTAAATCATTTATATAATAACATTTTTCTCTTTTAGAGCAGTGTGTGTGTGTGTGTGTGTGTGTGTGTGTGTGTGTGTGTGTTTGCACAACACACCTTTAGTGCTGGCAGGTAAGTTATTCCTAATATTTTAATTTTACAGATGAGGTAACCCAGGTTAAATAAATGGTTAAGTGATTAGCCACAACTCACTCAAATAATAAGCAATAGGCCTGGGATTCCAATACAGACTCCCTGCGTTTATAAGACCAATGACCCTTCTAACACACCATGTTGTTTTCTCCATATAATAAAATCAAACATAAGCAGGAAACATCATTACTAATCAGATATGGATCCACAAAGTATTTAATACATGCTTGCAGAATGTCTATTCACATCTCCATCTGACTATCCTCCTAACTCTACGGCTACAAATTTGGTCTCCTTATCGCTTCCAAATTCACTTCAGAATCATTTCTTTCTCCTTTTCCATTCTACTGCTGGCCTGACCTGGTGGGATCTCCTCCCTAAATCTATACCCATCCACTCCACAAATACACTCTGAACACCCACCATGTGTGAAATACTGGGATACATAATGTGAAAGAGACGAGTGTGGGAAACTTCAAACTCTTAAATGTTTCTCAGGATATGTTTGCTAAGTGGATTTTGCCCTCACGATGCTTACAGTCTAATAGGGGGACATATATCATGCACATCTGTAGTTCTTGTGAACTCTAAAAACGGTTGAAAACCAAACTGCTAAAGTTTAACTCAACTCTCAACCAGCCTCCCTCTTGTTTTTCCTATTTGCACAGTTATAGGCACACAGTAAATGCTTACTACATGTTGACTGCCCAGAAGAGATGGGTGTGAAATAGCAATAAGAAAACAAGGGAAACGGGAGTCTATCGTATGTATAAATGGGGGTGGGGGGAGCATTTAGGTCTACAGAAACAACAGGAACAGAGTGCTGCCGTCTGGAGAATGAATGCATCACAGTGTACAATGGGCAGATCATAGAGAGAACTGAGATTTTACCAGTAGGGCCTTCAACAAATATCTTGGCTTACTGGACCATTTGCTATGAATGAGAATGTTCTGAACACTCAATGCTTATGAATCAGTGGGAGAAGCTGTCTCCCCTCTTTCTTCCAACTCACTGTAAATCGGTGAATATATGTTTAATTCTTCATAAAGAACATCTTCTGGAATCTGGTAAGGGAAAAAGTATTGAATATCAATCACCCAGAATTTTCTACCATTAGAAGACTTGTTAAAGAGACACAGGTCATCATTTCCTTTCGTCTCTCCGAATCTCACACTGTCTCCCATCATGCTCTAATTATTCCCTCCACCTCCAACAAACCCAGCCAGATTGGCTGGCCAAGTGGGACCAAAAGAAATCATGCCAGTCAATAACAAGTTGGTAGATGTTTCTGAACTTTGGTATATCTGCTGTCTCATTGGTCTTTGGAGGAAACTGATCCAAACAGGCAGCCAGACTTGAATGCTTCAGGCAAGTGAACAGAGGGAGAATGAGTTTCATCTGGAAGATGTGAGTAAGCATATGTGCATCAGCTATTGGCAATTCTTTTTCGGATGTCAAAGGTGTAATGGATGGGTAAAGCAAGTAGAAATGCAGGTGCTACTTGTGAATTAGGGAGGAAAGAAAATTGAGGCTTCAGAGCAAGTGGGAAGGTGAAAGCCAAGAAAAGAGAGAACAGGAACAAATATAAGGGAGCTGTTCTGGGAGAGAAAATAAGGCCAGATATCTGAGTGGTTCCATTACATGCTACCTGCACATTCATCTGTCATGCTCGACACATTTCAAAGTATCTGCATTTCATGAAATGATGAAGGTCCTGTTTTCCTAACCCTCTGTCCCAGGGACATCCTATGATATGTGTGCTACTTATGAGTGGAATGTGGTTTAAAACATGCGAATTGAAAACCAAAAAACTGAAACTTGGTGAAATCATTTTCTGGATAAAATGTTCCAGAAAATCTAGGCCATGTGTTTCAGCAATTAAGCTCAACCTCTCTAGCCTGTCATTCAGGATTTAGTATCAGGCCTCTGCCTACCTTTCCTTTGAATAATTCTCCAACTCTGTAGAGCGTGAGTAACACAGCGACGCCAAACCCCAGAATAGTGAGAAACAGAATCATCGCCACAATTTCCTGTTGAACAACCGAGAACAACCAAAAAGACAAGTAGAGTCCCAAGGTAAGTCCCCTTACAGCAGCTCCTGTTTTCATCACCCACCCCCACCCCCGGGCTCAGTCTCTATAAAGTGACACATGCACGGGAAAACCAGGAGATGGTTACTCAAGGCAGATGACTCCAACCTTGCAGAATTCGGCTGGGGTGTGGGGAGAGGCAGCCAGCAACTCTGTGCATGAACCCACAGAAGACCACATCATGTGACAGAGGTTGCAAAAAAGGACTGTGTTCATGGAAAAGGAGATGAGGGCTTCTTACTTAGATTAGGACCCAGAATCTTAGCTTTCCCACAAGAAATACATACAATGGAAAAACAAGCCGCTACGCAGAATTCATCCTCATAATCTTTCTGGCAAAAGTGGGTATACGCCAAGCAGCTCTTTAGGTTGATGACCAGAATAACGATTCCTGTTCCCGCAGCGATGCTGCTGACCAAGCTGGCTCCCAGGCTTCCTCGCATCTGATGATAAAAAACACTTAGACCCCGTCCTGTGACTGCCCGTGCACTCAATTAACCCCCTGGCGTGTCAGGCCTGGATGTACCCAGCACACTCTGCACTTACTCAAAATAGAGATTAAAAAGGGGAAATCTTGAAAATGTACTCGTTTAATAAGGATTTACAAGCGTCTTGCTAGGACTGCATTCATGAAGACCCATATGGACACACAACCTCTCTCCTCCATAGTCTCCTTAATTGGAAACAAATCATTTATTTGATCATATGTCTATACTTACAAGGACAAGGCTGGTGTGAGAATATTTTTTAAACAAGTGTCAAGGTAATTACACTTTCTTGTTTTTAAAACACACAATTGATATTTCAATGATTATATGTTAATGGTTATATTTAACACAAAATAGATTGGGAAAAAAATCACATATCACCTTATTTTATAATATAAGAGATAATGACATGGCTCCTTAAAGACTCCTAAATTTGACCTTTCTTACCTTCTCAAGGATGAACAAAGACTTGCAACTCACCAGATATGTTGCATCTTTCTTTTCAGTCATAATTGACAAAACTCCGGAAATCGTAAACTGTCCAAAAGGGGGAGGGAAGCACAGTGAGTCTCTGCTTTTCTCTATGTCCCTTTCACCTCCTCTTCCAAATATAAGGTAAAGTTGTGGGTACTCTGTAAAGCCATCCTTTCATGTCCCCCTTGAGCTCACTGTTTTCTTATTCTTACTGCCTACAGCATGTTTCTCAAAATTAAATGTACATATGAACTATGTGAGGGTCTTGCTAAAATGCAGATTCTTACTCACTAGGTCCTGGATGGGGCTTGAGATTCCTCATTTCTCCCAGGCTCCCCAGGTGATGCTGACCCTGACAGGCCCTGGGTAGCAAGGTCCAACAATAGCTGGGGCATGATTCTGTTCTAACACTACTCTCACTGTAATTATTTGTATGTGCACCCTGTGTGTTAGACTGTCAGTTCCTTTGAGCAAGAAGCATGTGTTTGTGGCATGTATATCTCCAGAGTCTGACATGTATCAGTATAGACATGTAGTAATTATGAAAATGTACATGGTGAAAACAGAAATCAATAGCATAAATTCAAAACAATTTCAAAGATTCAGATTGTATGATGCGTTGAGAGACACTAATAAGCTAAGTGGGGAATGAAAAGATAGAAAATTTTCAAATTAAAAATTGACAAGATTCAAGGAGAATTCTGAACAAGTGCTCTGGTCCTAAGTATTTAGCAGAGTGCCAAACCAATGTGATATTTGTTAGAGTTAAAATACATCCTGTGAATGACGTGTAGATACAAAAAAATAACATGGATTAATTGAAAATAAATATGCTGAGTGAAGGAAGCCGGACAGTAGAGAGAACAGGTTGTGTAACTCCATTTACATAAAACTCTAGAAAAGGTGAACTAATCTATAGTGACAGAAAGCAGAACGGCGATTGCTTGAGGCTGGGAAGACAGAACTACCAAGGTGCATAAGGAAACTTTTGGAGGTGATTGATATGTTTATTATATTGATGTGGTAATGTTTTCACATGTCAAAATTTATCAAATTGCATACCTTAAATATGTGCAATTTAGTGTATGTCAATTATACCTCAATAAAGCTATATATCTTTGTAATCTCATTCAGTCATCTAGTCTCTAAACAGTATAATAATTAAAAGAGATACAATGAGAAAGCCTCTGGAAAAGGTTTCTAGGGCATAGTAGAAGTTCATTAAATGCCTTTGACCTTCTTCTCCTCACCTCAGTAATCTCTTTTTCCTCCCTTCACTCAAATAATGTTATTGATGAACAGTGTTAGGGACATTTTTTTTCTGGAATTGGATTCTGAAAGTTTAGGTTCTAGTTATATTGGCTAAATGTCCCTTGAGCAATTCATTTAGCTTTTATAATGTCAGGTTTCTCATCTGATAAAAATGTGTTAATGTGTTTAACTCAAAGTATTTTATAAACTGCAAATATATTTTTATACAAATAAGTATGTACAAATACATATAATATAAATATAATTATATATATATATATATATATATACATTCTGAATACTGAACATAAACAGTTGGTTAGATCTAATCTAAATTAGAGAAAAGCTAATATGTACAGTATTATTTCACAGACAATTATAGATATATACTCACAAGTAGTGCTCCCCAGAATGGGAAGCCTGCTTTAAATGATGAAAATAAATCTCTCTCAAATTCTGAAATCTTGAGCATGGAGAAGACAAATGTTCCAAAACAAAGACATATCAACCCAATTAGAATTTGTGTTACCTGTAGAAAAATGCATAACTTTTGTGAAATGAAAAGATATTTTCCTAAAATTGCATCAATTTCCTTATAATTGAGGCCAAACATGAGAAACTGCCTTGGTGTCTTAGGCAGTCCTGAGACAGGATTAAATTGCATTATTTTCCAGTATTCTCTGGCCACTCTAAGAATTGATACAGACTGACTTAATGTAGGAGTAACCAATACATTTCTCACGTGTGTTTACTTAGATAATCATGGTGGACATCAATAATTGTCCTTTCCATCCAAGTGAAGATAAAAATTATAAATCCTTCACAACAAGATACTACATTAACCCACCAGCAACTGACAAGGGTTGGCATATCTTGTCACTCTTATCCTAGTCTTCATGAGAAAATGCTTCTCTTTACCCAGTGGTAATGCAACCAAGTATTCTTTCCTAGAGCCAGTCCTTGCTTTAATTGAGGTTGGAGGAGGCCCACTTACCCCCAGGAATTCCAGCTCTCTCTTCAAAAATGTCCGCCATGTTTGGGGCGGTGGGGGTGGGGCAGGCTTCTCCAACAGGGCGCTATCATGGAAAGGTGCTTCTGAAAGTTCAATTTCAGATACACTGTGAAGTTTAAACAGAAATTCAGTCGTGAGAAAATTCTCTAACTTCCTGTGCAATGTCCTGAACTCACAGAAAGGGGAGTTTATTTTTTCAAAACAATCCTATAATTAAAATTTTCATTGCAATGAATGAAAAATTGAGACTCAGAGGGTCCAAGTAACTGGCTAAGATCACTATCTAATCAGTGATTAGAGGAGACAAAATGGGACAAAAACTGTGTCAAGTCTTATTCTTAATTCAGGATTGATATATGAATTAATCCAAGTTCCTTCCCATTGATTTAAGCGCATGAGTGAAAATAAAAACAATCAAACACATTTACCTATGCATCTCTCAGTCCTTTTAACATAAAAATGTATCTAAAATGTATTTTAATGACACACCCAATTTCGTATGCACAAAGGAATGGCTTTGACAGGTTACTTGAATCTCTATTCCTATTTTCATCTTCAGAGGTGGTTAACTGGAAATGCTGTCCTTTCTAAACATTTGGAATATACTTAACATTTTGCAATGATATTCAATCTGATATTGATTCCCAAAACTCTGTCTTAAGCCTCTCCTAAAACTTTTAAAAGGAAAATCTTAACATGTGGTCATTTTGGGTATTCAAATGAAAACTAAATTATCCACCTCTATCACGGACTTTACTCCAAGAACATTTCTCCTCTAAACAGTGGAGCCAGATCCCGCAGCTTAAGGTTCACAAAGACTAAATTGGAAGAATCCCAAGGTCATTTTTAATAGCTTCTGTCCTTTAACACACATCAGACAGAAAGGCAAAAGATCTCTGTGGATAGTATGAACTCCCTACCTCATACTCAGAATCTGAGCCTCTTTCATTAGAAAAATTAAGTTATTTCCAGTTCACAAGCTGAATAAAACCCTTCCTCCCCATAAACCAGAGACCTACTGGGGAAGTAGAGCAAATAGCTCCCTTATAGTGGGTATTTTAATGAAACCAGATGAGTCCATGCCTGGGTCCATGAATTGACGTCTCCCCAGCACTGTGACCATCTATGGCCCACTAAGTGACTGCGAATAGGAAAAAAAAATAGCTGGTACTTACTTGGATGGTTCTTGAGGGGATGGGAGAGCAAGACCTGCTCTGCCTCTACTTTCTGTGTCCATTTTTCATTAAGCGAGCTATCCAGTGATGAAGAATATTGTTGACCAGCCTTAGTGGGTTTCCTCCCAGGGGTGCTCTGGGTGGGCAGTTAAGAGGCCCGGCTCAGGACATTGATGACTATCTCCATACTTAAGACATTTGTCAGACAGATAAGTTTACCGGCTGATTAAGATCAGCTGGGGTTGTTACAATGAAGACCAAAATCGAGTCCCTACTGAATAGGGACTAGTGTGAAATGAGGGAATTTGAGACTCCAGGAGACTAATTCTGCTGGAGACCAGCAGAATTGACAGAAGCTAAAAATGAAACCATTTAATGGAGATTGAGAAGGTAAGGAAAAAACTGCAAAACAGAAAGAGATGTCCTTCTCTTCTGGAGCCTTCTCTACTTGTGTTGCAATTCAGCCATTTCTGTGCCAGAAGTTCTCCAACTGTATGTACCTTTGAAAAGCCTGTCTTCCCAGTTGCAGGCATACTGGGCTTCACATGTAAGCTAAGGCTGAAGCACTGTTTGCAAGTAGGAGTGTGTCTTATCGTCTGCATCTCTGCGTTCGCTCTGACTTCAATATTACTGTCTTTCTCTCTCTTCTCTTTTGGACACTCTTTATTTGTATGGCTCTTTGCAGCACATGGTCTCAGAAACTGGATAGGCCGAGTTCTAACTGCTGTGAACCTTTCCTGATAGACTGTGAAAGCTGAGAAGTTTTCACACTAGACACTCCATTGTCTGCGAAGACTTTAGATTGTCTGCTGCTTTTGTTCTGGGAGTCTCGGTTCTTCTTGCCTACGCACAGAAGAGTCGAAGGTCAGAGCTGATTAATATGCAAGCAGCGTTTATTAGTGATACATTCTCAGGAAAGAGAATTGGTCTAGCCAAGGTGGGAGAGAGGAGGGGAAAGGAGGGGGGGGGTCTTATTCCCAAGAGCTTATAGTTTGCTGTCTGGAGTGAGAGAATTACACATTGATTGGGCAGAAAAAGGTGGTGCATGCTCTTCCACGGGAGTGCGTGACCTCCTAAGCTGGGTGGAGGTCCATTGACTCAGACACTTATCTTGCTCCAAACCACCTCTTGTCACCTGTTGTTGTAAAACCAGATACCTGGCTGGAGGCAGTTAATCAAAGCTATTCAGAGCCTTCCCTGTAGGTACTATGGGCCCCCTCCCACTCCTCCTTCTCCTACATTTTCTAACCCTTTGACTTTGATGGTGATGATGGGACAGTGGAAACAGTGAGGGGCATGAACTTGATGGCAATTCCTGTGAGTAGCTCTCAGAAGTATTGGGCCGAGCAGTAAGCTTCAATTAGGGTTAGAGCTAACCTAATGTGTTCATTCTAAATGCACAACTAGCTGGACCATAGCAAGGGAAGATACAGGTGAGATTCACAGATTTGGGACACTTTTATTTCAACTTAATTATATAATGACCTTGAATGGCTCTTCATTAAACTGGAAGATATGACAAATTATACCTTTAATCCTCTGGACTGTCTCTCTGGGACGTGATAAAGTCTCTCCTTGTTCTCCAGGAAACAAAGATAATTGTATGAACAGACACTAAAAGATGCATTAACATCCCTTTCATAACAAAATTTATTAACCCACGTGCCATTGTCATGCAGGGTGGCATGGGGGGGTCTCAGCTCCCGCTCCCCACACAAGAACGCAGGATATGGTGAGGCCAAAAAGGAACACCCACGGAGCCTTAGATAGGGGAGTCATATTACTATATTCTCGCTGGCGGCTGGGTTGGAGACACAGGGAGCAAATATCTGTCAGTACCCCAACAAGGGGTCTTCCTATACCCCAGTCTGGCTAGCGGCTGGGCGAGACAAACACGGGAAGTAGGATACATACGATCTGCAATCTGCCATCCGTTTTTCTGCCTACCACCCAACCAACCAACCAACATAGCCACAACAGCTATACTAGTGGCTAATTGGCTAACTGGCTACAGCTGATGTCCAACCACCACCCGAGCCAACACCTTTCCATTTGAGGCCGAGAGCCTGGAAACTGTTCTCTGGGACTCTGTTCCCTCAACCGTGATCCCAGCCCTTGTCCAGCTCAAAATCCAGCAGCATAGACCAAAGATAAATGATATAAAAATACCAAGATGTCAGAGGCTGCTGGAACATACCAGAGGACCTATCAATTCTACCTGATAAGGGGTATGTAGAATTCAAGGAAGAGATTCCCAGGAAAAAGAATGTTTGAGCCAGGACTTAAAATCATAGCCTCAGGTGATTTCATTCCTTGCTCTCCCTCAATGAAATTACAGCAACCTCTGCTGGGGAAAGAGTTGAAGAAATGCCTGTTTACCCTGTTAACTGGGAGTATATAATAGTTCATTACATGTGCAGCAAATGATTAGAAATTAGTCTTGAGATTTAGACAGGAAACAGATGGAGGATGGTCTTCGGTGTTTGGACATGAAGCTCTTTTGTGAGAATTTTCAACAGCATCTTGAAAAATGCAAACCATAAGCCTCCAAATTGTTTCAGATCTCAGTTTTCACCAGCATCTTCTTCCTACTCCCTTCCGAGATATGTATCATCTTCCGTGTCCACGATGTGGGTGCTTACAGCCATGCTCTTTCATCTTTCACAATAGTTGAAACATATGACAAAATTATTATTAATTTTTTTTTGGTGGGGGCAAAATTATCAAGATGAGTTTTAATCATGTGTCTGCCTGGAAGTAAGAGATAATTGAGCTAACATTTCTCCCCTACCACATATATTTCCGCCTTCTGGCAACACGCACAAGTTTTCATCAACCACCACCAGCCCTCGCGCAACCTGGCTTCCTCTTTGACAAGCAAAGGTTCTTCTCTGTTATATCTATTTTCCCAAACTCAAAAGAAATTTGCTTTCAGATCTCACCTGAACAATTGTTTTCTCAAACTGAATGCTCAAATTCCTTAAAATAAGTATGCATTAATTTGCATGTTACACATTGGAAGTGTGCTATCTATTAAGGGGTATTTTCTGATACTCCCAAAGGAAATTCTCGCTCTAACTTTCTGTCAGCCCAGAGTCAAGTATGGGTTACATAAATATGATTAAGAGCCCAAGACCAAGGGAGACTCAGACTGATACCAAGCTCTCAATGTTCCTTTAGAAATTTAGCAATAAAAATGAAGGAAATGAAAAAATAGCGTTCACAGAACAAAATGGCTGGTTGTAAAATGCCTAGCACTGAGTTCAAACTTGGAAACTTTTGTCTCTTCATTTACTTGACTTCAGAAATGCAAAGAGAAAAATTTACATAGACTACCCAGGTACTTAACATTTCTGTGAACCCTTTCTGAAATTGGAGTTTATCGGTTGCATCCTCTGGGCCACTTAACCACCAAGCACTGAGGTCCTGTATGTGTTAATTCTTTATCTGCTCACACCCCTTCTAGCTCCCAAAATGACACTGTTCCCAGGGCAAATTAGAAGTGTGGAATATATTTGTTCTCTTGCAACCAAGAACATGTGCTTAATGTGGAGAATTCTGAGACACTCAGAATCATACACAAGGTGCAGACATCAGCTGTTCTGTCCCTATTATGGATGATGAGCATGTTAATTTTCTTTAACCCAATCTTCCTTTCAACCATCCTCCTAATACAACTACATTTGAATGTTTGCTTAAATCCGTTTTTACTATTTTCAGCATTATACCAAACTTTTAATAATTTCCTATTCTTTACTGGCTTATTTTTGAAAACATAATTTTTTCCTCCAATACCTTACAAGCGTTGTATAAATTGCCTGTCAATCTTTCCTCACATTGCAAAGAATGATGCATCACATAGTTTTTCTGGAGTCACCTGTGTCACCTCATGTTTCAGTCTAAACCAGTTGCTTCTGAGCATGCCACACAGCTATCACCCTGGGACTTCCCATTGCCCTGTTTTATGTTGAATTCCCTATATCCTTGATCCCCCATTTTTCTCTTTCTTAGTGTATTACTACATGTTGGCAGAACAAATTCTCCAAAAACGTGCTGAAAAAGGGTATCTGGGAGATTCTAGTTTTTGAGACTTTTCTCTTCTGAACATCTACTTTTTTATATCGTTGTATTAATTGAATTCTAGAGGGGTGTGGAGTTTGAACTGGAAAATACTCATTCACTCTATTTTCTTCTAGCATCTAGAGTTTGTTTTCAGAATCCAATGTAACTTTTAATTCCAAATATTTGTATGTGTCATGTATTTTTATCTCTGGAAACTTTTATAATTTATTTTAATCCCTAGAGGTAAGAAATACATGACGCTAAGATTTAATGTAAATCCCATACATTCATTTTACTGGACTGTCAGTAGCCATATTCAAACTAGAACAGTCCTGTGTACTTTGTTCTAAAATTTTTTCCATGTATTTTTTTAATTTAATTTTTTATATTAGTTTCAAGTGCACAAAACATTTAACCCCTCACAAAGTGATAACACCCCCCAAGTCTACTACCCCTCTGACATCATATATAGCTATTACAATACCATTGACTATATTCCCTATGTTGTACTTTACATCCTGTGAATATATCTATATCTTATCTCTATCTACCTATCTATCTATATATTATATATAATCTATATAGATCTATAGATATATAATTATTGTTGACATTCAATATTACTCTACATCAGCTTCAGGAGTACAGCACAGTGGTCAGGCATCTATACAATTTATGAAGTGACCCCCGCCCCGTAAGTCCAGTACCTACCTGATACCCTATATACCCATAGTCTTTACAACATTATTGATTATATTCCCCATACTGTATTTCACATTCTCATGACTATTTTGTGACTACCAATTTGTACTTTCTAATCCCTTCACCTTCTCCCCGATCCCCTAACCCCCTCCCATCTAGCAACCATCAGTGTTGTTTTTTTATACAATGGTTTTGGTTGTTTTTTTTTTAAGCTTTAACAGTTTATTTTATTTATTTATTTATTTATTATTGGGGAAGGGGAACAGGATTTTACTGGGGAACAGTGTGTACTTCCAGAACTTTTCTCCAAGTCAAGTTGTCCTTTTAATCTTAGTTGTGGAGGGCGCAGCTCAGCTCCAGGTCCAGTTGCTGTTGTTAGTTGCAGGGGGCGGAGCCCACCATCCCTTGCGTGACTCGAGTTGTTGAACCGGCAACCTTGTGGTTGAGAGCCCACTGGCCCATGTGGGAATCCAACCGACAGCCTTCGGAGTTAGGAGCACGGAGCTCTAACCGCCTGAGCCACCGGGCCGGCCCTAACCATCAGTTTTTTCTCCAACCACTCTGAGACACACTGTGCACTACTGCCCTGGCCCCAGCCTACCTCAAATAAAACCTGGGCTTGACTGAAGGATTTTTGCAAACCTCAGTGGAGAAAAGATAAGTAGAATCACTTTGCAACCTATAAAATAATCATTTAAAAATTTTGAGTTTTATTGTATTCAGATCCAAATTGAATATGAACCTATACATTATTAACTGTATGATTATATGATTATGAGTAAATTTCTTTCTTTCTCTGTCTCTGATCTTCCCTTTAAAATGGGAGTCATAATGCCTACTTGTAAGGGTTGTTATGATTAAATAAGATAAACATGTAACTAGCACAGAGTGAAAACTCATGGCTTCAAAGTCAATCTTAACTCCTTCCTCCAACCTCTCCTGACTTTTTATCAAATCTTAATGGTATTCTGAGGGTCAAATTAAACTGGATATTAAATGCAACACACCTAACAAAGAGCCTGAGGCATAGTACATATTCAATAAATGTTAATCTCCTTCCTTTGTGAGCTTAGGTTTTATTACTGTAAAGCTGTGTGACTCTCACTGTGCCACACTGTTTCTATAAAGAGTGACAGAAGGGAATGCTTTGTCAGAGGGATTCTAAACTAAGGATCATGTACTTTATATCACAAAAAATAGTGAAGGGCAGAATGTGGCTCCCTGTAAGAAAACAATTCCCCTGTATCCTTTTTTTCCTGAAGAAGGAGGAGGAGGAGGAGGAAGAAGAGGAGAAGAAAGAAAGAAGAAAAAAATCAACCAGGATGAAATATGAACTGTGAAAAGTGAATTAAACCATATTACAAAATGCGTGGAAATGTTCCTGAAAGAGGCAGGGGTTAAAAGCAGCTGACCTAAGTAACTGAAAAGCCACCCTTTGACAGTGTGCCTTAAGGCTAAAGATAAAAAAGAACTGTACGTATAATAAATGCCACACACTAGTAGGTAAATTTATTTCTTACAAGAATACTGGTTAGCAATTCTGGAACAACTTTCATGTACACTAAAATTAAACAGACAAGTAAATAAAATTTGGACAATTGTTACCAGGTTTCTTACATTCAGGAAATGGGTTATAAATAAGCATGATGGGAGAGGTGAGTGGTAGAATGAATCCTGTGGGGCTTTCTAAATATAGTTCAAAAGAAAGAAAGAAAAAGAAGAAATCAGGGCTCTCTGTAGAAATTAAAATTCTAGGTCTGCAACAGTGAATGAGCCTGGAGTACCTTACTGTTCTGGGAAATAAGAAAGTGCTAAAAACGGCAAGGGAGGGTTAGGGCATGTGAAAACTACAGAGGAGCCAACTCAGCTCTCAATGGCCAAAGATGGAAAAAATTTGAGCAACAAAATAAATATTTGTCATATCCCAAGAGTAATGTAAATGTTTATGAGTCCATACTGATATGAATGGATGATTTAGTAACTAAATAATGAGAGAGAAGGGACAAATCTTTTTTAAAAGAAGACTTCAAAAACTCAATGAAGAAGAAATGAGGAAAATGGAAAATCATCTTTCGAACATCACAGTAGTAATTACTGCAGGCCAATTCTACACATGAATGTTAAAATTAAGGGGTGAAACTTTAAGGAGAAATAGGGTACTTGCTTAGCCTCAAAATATTTATTACTGTGGTGGCTTTAACACAGGTCCACATTTGTTTTTATCTTCTTTTCTCCAGGAAGTGGAGCTCGTATCTCCTCCCCTTGAATGCGGACTGAAGTTATGAACTCACTTCTAATGAATAGAGAATTGAAAAGAGAAAATAGTAACTTTACAGAGGACACCCCTGGCAGACACACCCTTAATCAAGAAATCATGGTTAATCTCACCAATGATGTCATGCTGATATCATGAGTGCACCAGGTGTCCTGATAGGATGTGATAAGATCACTTTATCTGTATGGAATTCTTCCTGAAAACCCACAAAGCTGGTCTAATCATGGGATAATATCAAACAAACCCAAACTAAGGGGACAATCTACCAAAGAACCAAACAATGCTTTTCAAAAATGTCAAAGTCATGAAAAATAAGGGTAGTCTAAGAAACCATCGTAAGTGATAAGAGACTAAGGAAACATGACAACTAAGTACAACGTGGTATCCTGGATTGAATCCTGGAACAAAACTGGGCATTAATGGAAAAACTAGTGAGACTCTAATAAAATCTGTGGTTTAGTTAATGTTGCACGAATGATAATTCCACAGTTTTGATAAATGGACTATGTTTGTAAGACGTTAGTATTAGGGGAAGATGAATAGTCTATATGAGAACACTATACTATCTTTACAACTCTCCTGTAAATCTGAAAATGTTACAAAACATGTTGGAAAGTCAGTTTAGTACTTACCAGCACGTTCCTAGGTTGGAGGGTGGGGGTGGGGTGGAATGGGGTGGAGTAGGTGGGTTGGGGGTGGGGTGGGAATGTGAACTTTGGCTTTTGCCAATCTCTGTGGTATAAACCCTCCCACTACAGCCAATTTCAAATTCCCAAAATTGACTTGTGCTCCCTGAAAATTTAAAATCAACTCTCACAAGCCAATAAAAGCCCATTCAACACCACTGCATAAATTTTCAATTGCCTCTTAAGACTCAGAGTTGCTTCTCTTACCATCTCCTCTAATGTCTACAGTTCTCTCTCCAAATTATACCTCGCCATCTGCCCCTCACACATCAAAGTTAGATACACTACACTCTCTTGTCTGTCCCCTGAATACCCTAAGTTCTCCCTCGTTAGAGTCTTTTGCATGGATCTCCTTCTGTCTCTTCCCCTTCATCATGCTAACTCCCTGTCTTCTTTAAGACTTCAGTCTAGAAGAAAAATCTTCTGAAAGATTGCCACTGACGTGGCCCCTAACCTGGGTTAGAAATTCTTCCTACGTGCTTCCCAAGATTCGTAATCTCTCCCTATTATGGCCCTTGTTGCTCCAGGTTGTAGTTATATGTTTCTGTGGCTCAGTATGTTCCACTATGAGCAACTGCAGAGCAGGGACTGTGGGTCAGTCTCTACTGTAGGCCAAACTCCTAACAAAGCACGTGGCACATAGTAGGTACTCTCTAAATGACCATTGAATGTATTAAAACAGAAATAATTTGTATATACATATACGTATTCTGAAGAAGAGAGGCAAGAATTAGTAAAAAGTGTGGGAGAATCTTTGCAAATATGGTAAACAAGGAGCTAAGAGTAACGTGTGTGTGTAAACTAAAGACAGTGTAGACGACTCAGTTCAGTATCAAGAGAGGAAAATTAGTTTATAAATCAGATATACAAGTACTTCAGCAGTAGATTTATAAATCAGGAACCAGGCACAGCTCCAGCGTCCAACTGCCACCTTAAAAGGGAGCCACTGAAGTCGTTGGAGGGTATAGGAGGAGCCAGAGTGGAAGTGTGAGGGTTTGTGCACATCTGACCACAATCCAACCTCAGCCTCAACAATCCCAACAAACCAACAATGACAGCAAGTTCGTTGTCAAGTAGTTGTGATGCTGTTCCAAGTTTGCTTTACTTTTGTTTAACCCTCATAACAACTGTTGAGATAATTGATACTACCAATAAGGAAAAATAGGTCAGGGAGGTTAAGTAACTTGCTCAAATTCACACAGGCAATCAGTGACAGTATCAGAATTTGAACCCATATCTGTGGGATTTTAAACTTTTATTTATTTTAAGCATGTTTTTTCCAGGACCCATCAGCTCCAAGTCACATAGCTGTTTCAATCTAGTTGTGGAGGGTGCAGCTCACAGTGGTCCATGTGGGGACTGAACCGGCAACCTTGTTGTTAAGAGTTCCGCGCTCTAACCAACTGAGCTAATTGTCTGCCCCCATATCTGTGGGATTTTAAAGCCCTATTCTTTGTTTTGTTTGTTTTACACTTCATCACCTTGCTTGAAGAATAAGTGTTGATCTTGCTCTCAATGTCCCTGACCTAAACCATTATTTCTGTACCAGGTGTAAATGAACCTCAGCAGCTGATTGAAATAAAATCTTGAGGCTTGACCCTCCCACCTCAAATATAGTTAAAATTTGTCTTAATGATAACGATAATGATCTTTTTTTTTATTTGACAGTTTTTGCAATGCTGAGGTCAGCTAAAATCAAGAAACGTTTTTCTGCAAAGAACAAAAATCTGACTCATTTTTCTTCTCATTGGCTGGATGACTGTTGGATTTTAGAGAGAATGCATGAGGTAAAGATTATTCTCCCTGCCTCCTTTATACTACCTTGTAAAGCAATGGAGTAGATGGGTAAGAAGAAAAAGAACCGATTTCTGGGAACAACTTTGGCGTGGTGGTCATAGAAGGTACGAGGCCAAGAACACCTCAAGAAGGATGTTTGTCCTTCAGTACCAGGACACACAAATGGGATTTATAGTTAGCACAGCAAGGATTGAGCGAATGTCCAAGCTTCTCATGACTGGTGCCATGATAGCAGGAATATGTTTCACAGCCTCGTGTTCTCTTGAGTTCTGGAATGGAGCTCTAACTCATGGAGATTCGGGGTTGAATTTCTTTGCTCTCAGACCTACTTTAAGGAGGATGTGCTCCTGACTCCACAGAATAGGGAGGTGAGGAAATTACCTGCAAAATAAAACATCAATCTCCAAGAATAGCCTCATCCCTTCCCTCTCCTATCCCTTCCTGTTCTCATCATGATCATCACCAATAATAGTCCCTCACTGATTATCGCTGTGCTAAGGTGTTATGTACATAGTCCTTACAACAAACATCAGAAATAAACAAAAACGTTTTCATATCACAGTTAAGATACCAAAAATCTAGAAGCAATTTGTGATTTTTTCCCCCTGCGTATACAACTAAAAAGGGACAAGTTACAAGAAAATAATACCTTAATTCTATCTGTATAAAAAATGTGTGCTCTTAGGTATGAAATAACACTGTTTCCTCTTGCATTTACACCAGAATTCTTTTCCAGGCTTTATTCCATCTCTAACATTCAACCATCTGTAACTCCAAGAACCCCACAGATTATTATCACACAGAAGTCTCTTTCCAATTTCAAGAGTCAGAGACAACCTCAAACCCTAGAGGGAGGTTGCAAACCATGTGAATCAGTAGTCATGGAAACAAACCTACCTCTCCTGAATGACAGCAGTTTGCTTTGCACCCATGGCTGAGATGGAGATGGTTAGGCACAATTCCAGCAAGGTAAGGATTAGCATTAGAGACACAAGGTCCTAGGGGATATGATACCTACTGAGTTTGATAGCTCACATCAAACTCAGTAGAAACATTCAGAGGAAAAAAAATGTTAGCAGGAAACCAAACTACAACATTTCCCTCCCATAAAATGGAAATGCGTAAACCATAAATTAGGTTTAATACACAGTCACACACCAACACTCTCTAAGAGACCCAATATCAATCTAAAAGCATGGAAATATTTTTCCTGGAAAGAGAGATACATTGTATTTCTGTATCAAGGGATGGGAAGTAGTCATGGGGGAAAGAAGTTGCAGAGGCAAAATTCTGACACCATCACTACCATCTACCAGCTGGAAGAGGAGCAAACTAAGAAGGTGAGTAGGCAGTTTTTTAAAAATGCACCAAAAATGACCCCTCAACCATTTCATTAGTTGTACTTCCTATAGGTTCAGGCATTTTACACTATTTCTAAAAACTAAAACACTGAGCTAAAATATTAAATAAAAAATTACTTTTTTTATTACTGAGGCACCTAGAAGAAGCAAATACAAAATTGCTCTGGAGGGAAAATAACACAAAATCCACAGAAAAATATAATATATACATATAAACTGAGATCAATAAAATATAATGAAGAAATATAATGAAGAAAAACGAGGTCTCTAACGTCCATGAGTAGCATCAGTAAAGAGGAGAATTAGGAGTAAGTTAGGAAATAATAGTTCATATCATCAAGGGGAAATGGATGGATTTGAAGGAAAATATTAATTTCTAAGTTGACCTCAGAAAAGGGAGAATGCCTAAACACAAACGAAAAAATACTTATTTGGAAAGGTTATTAAAGATCTTTTCCTTTGAAAATATCATACTCAAATAAATTCAAAATTGAAATCATCCAAATTTTCAATAAGTCATTATTTGAAAATCCCAGACCACAAAGAAAATTATTAGGCTCCCAATTAAGTTTTAGGAAGCAAGATGGGGAATGAAAAAAAAGTTCTTAATTTAATCTCTCTGAGGATTTTAATAACAGTGGTGGTAGTAATATGGATAATAATGCAACAGTGTTCTATACACTGTTTTAATGGCTTATCAAATATTAACTTATTTAGTCCTTGTACCAACCATGTGAGATTGATACTGTTACTATTCTCACTTTAAAGATGAGAAAATTGAAATGCAGAGGTTACCTAATTTGCCCTTCATTGCAGTGCCAATAAATGGCTGAGCTGAGATTCAAATCAAGGCAGAATGGTAACTGGTATATTATTTTTCTGTATACTTTAGGTTGTTTGAAATATTTTATAATGAATCATAATGTTTTAAAACATACGTTTGATGCGGCACCCGTGTAAATGCATAAGTCCGGTAACGATGAAGACTGACAGCTCTTGAATGACAGGCTGTTAACTGCTAAATTTATTGATAGAAAAATAAACCCCACTAGTGCAATTGTAGCACTGGCAATGTTCATCCCGAAGCTGCTTTGCATCTAAAAAGCAATGATTTTCAATTAATATAGGCAGCACAATTCATTTAAATAAACATCAATTGAATGTTGTTTACACAACCAGCAATATCCTAGATGCTGGGTAAACTAAATGAACAAAGATACAAAGGTCCCCACCCTTGTGGAGCTTACATTCTACAAGCAATGATAAAGAAAACAACCAAGTATACTAATAGGTAAATTATATAGTATTTTTAAAAGAAATTAAGTGCTATGGGATAACAGAGTGGAGTAAAGAAGATGTGGAAATCCAGAGAGAGGAGTGGAGGTTTATGATATTAAATAGGGAGAGGCATTGAAGAGCTGAGGGAGGTAGCTTTGAGGATATCTGAAGGGATGTCCTCTAGTCAAGGAAACACTCAGTTCTAAGCCCTGAGGCTAGAGAGTCCCAGGTACATTCTAGGGAAGCAAGGCTGGCAAGGTGGTTGGAGGGGGAGTGACCAAATGTAAACAATGTCTGGAAAAGAAGAAAGGGAGTGACCAGATAGCAGATCAGGTAGGGAGGGACCTTCAGGTCATGGAAAAGATTTTGGTTCTTACTCTGAGAAAAACAGGTACTTTAGAACACTATGTGCAAAGGGGAAAGACAATTAGATTTCTTTTTTTTTTTTTTTTTTTAAAGGGAACACTCAAGTGAGACTAGTTTAGATAGGGCCAAGTTTGGAAGGAAGGAGCTGATTAAGAGAGCGATGGTAGATTAGATGAGGTGTTATCAGTAGAAAGATGAGAAATGGTCAAAATTAGATATAGCTTGAACGTAGGGTCAACAGGATTTGCTGACAAATTAGATTCAAGATTGTTCAAGAAAGAAGAATAAGGGATAATTCTAAGGATTGGGACCTGGAAATCGGGAAGGACGGATCCAGTTCCCATCCACTGACATGAGGGGGACAGTGGATGGAGAAGGTTTTTGGAGGAAGATTAGGAGTTGAGTTTTGGACCTTTGGAACTCTAAGTAGATGCGATCAGATATGGAGCAGTCTTGTGCTCAGAAGAGAGATCTAGGCTAGAAGTATTAATTTCAGAGTTGTGGGCATACAGATGTCATTCAAAGCCATGAGGATGAATGAGATTGCCAAAGGAGTGAGTAGAGCAGGTGACAAAGAATTCAGCTTCGGGATACCCCAACATTAAAAGGTAGAAGAGAAGAAAAGGAACTAGGAAAGGAGATTGAAAAGGAGAAACTAAAAACATAGGAGGAAAACCAGCCAATCAATCAAGGTGCCCTTGGAAGCAAGTGAAGAAATCATTGGAAGGAGTGAGTGATGAACTGTGTGCTAAATGTTGCTCATGGGTCGAGTTCAATGGCGATTGAGAATTGACCTTTGTCCTACCGTTGTAGAAGTCTCCAGTGAGCTTATGGAGAGCAGTTACAGAGGTGTGACGGGAAAGAAAATAAAGCCTTATTGGAGTGGGTTTAATTTAAACGGGTTAGATAGGAATTGGAGCCAAAGTACAGAGAATTCCTTTAAGGAGTTTAGCTAGAAAGGGACAAATTGTGCTTGTGGCTAGCAGGAGAAAACAAGGTTGAGATATTTTTCTTTCAAGAGCGGTAAGTGGATGCTTATAGGCCAATTAAAAAGATCTAGTAGAAAGAGAATTGGAGTGTGGGGAAAAAAGGAACAAAATCAAGGATTCAAGTAGGGGTACTGGCTTTGAAGAAAATCACAGAGGTCACTGATGGTAAGAGGAAAGAATGAAAAAAATATACTGGTATGGATCTGGTCAATGAGGTAGATATTATAGTGTGGGTCTGGAAATGCTGATGGCTTTAGTTTCTCAGAATATAGGAAGCAAGGTCATCACCAGAAAGTAAAGATGAGAGAAAAAGGGTTGGTGTTTGAGGAGAAAATATAAAGGACAAATAGCCATCTAGGAAGGAGGGAGAGTGAATGGACTAAGAAAGTAATATAAATAGGTAGATGATTTAGTTAGAACATATAATAAAGACCTAGTAATTGTTTAATAGCTCATCAAAGGAATAAAATTTTTGGCTTTCAGTTGTGGTGGGAGAGTTTATACTCAAAATAATTAGAATTGCTCAAATTTAACAATACACAAAAATCAAGAAGGTTTTTCTAAGCTTCAGATTCATCAAATACTCATTAACCATCCCACTAATCATATTCACAATCTGTATGATTTTCTGATGATCTACTATGTGAATGCCTTAAGAAAATTAATTTTCTTGTGCATTAAAGAGACCCAGTGTCTCTGCTGGATTTACCAACCTCTACTCTCCTACTATTAATGGAGAACATTTCTACTCCTGTGGCCATAGGGAAAGAGGAAGAAGAACTGCTACTTACCGATGTTCTTGTGGGTTTTTCTCCCAGCTGCAACAGATATGGATCCTGAACTAATAAACTGTTTGAAAAGAGGAAATGAATCAGATAAAAAAATATTAAGCCTCAACTAGTTTTTCTAGTTCCTCCCATGATTAGCAAATATCTAGCAAGTGACAAAAAAACTTTTTAAAATTCACGTCCAGAACACAAAATTATACTTGATGTTGCTCATCATGTTATATGAATAAAATTTTAAATTAGTTTAAATTTTGAGTAAATTTATAATATTTTCATTTTGTTTTAAGTCTGGCTTTTTACAGGTTTATGTGGGTGTGCATACTTTAAAAACATAAAATAAATATATAGATATAGATATTTACTGCAATGTAATTACCTTTATGCTTATATTTATTTTAAATGTAAATAATATTTATTTACATACACATGTGTATATATATGTAATATCATTCTCACATTCTTACCCAAGCTTCAGATAAGGGTTTGATTTATTGGACTAGATGTTCTAAAAAATCTTTTACAAATATTTGAGTGTCTATATTGATGTATCCACTACTTTTTAAATTATTATTTTGCTATGCTATTGTTTCCATGACTCTACTTTTGATAAATTGAATTCTCCACATGTTCATGGTTTTCTCAAAACCTCATTGTATTTTTTACCTCAAATCTCACAACCATTTACCAATGGTTTACCACTCCTATGGTCTGAGGGGAAAGTTGCCAAAATCATGCAGAGCAAAGGCTTGCTACCTACAGTTCAATTATTGAATTCTGGCCAAACATGAAGGAACAGGCTTTGAATTCTATTTCAAATAACGCAGCGGTTATCACAGGAACCTCCTGAGTCACTGCAGCTTTGTGCTTAAGAGCGTATGCTCAGTGTTCTGATCCCATCTTCAGCTCATGTTCATTCTGTAACCTTAGAATAATTATCAAACCCTTCTTTGATTCAGTTTATTTTTCTGTAAAATAGAGAGGTGCATGTCCCCATGTTAATATTACTTACCTTATAGCTACGTGGGGATAAAATGAAATATAACAACACATAGTCAGGGTTATATATGTGCCAAGCACGCAGAAAGCACTCAAATTATTAACAATCGCTAAGGTTTTTATACACATTTTTCCATTTAATTTCACAGTGACCCAAAGAGAAGGTCCTCATATTATTTCTACCTTCCTAGTGAAGAAACTGAAGGGTGAGAGTTTCCAAAGTCACATAGTTGATAAGGATGAACAAGAAAAAGACTGGAGAAGGGAAGGAATCACACAGTCGATATATACAGCAGGGCATGTATACAGAGGGAAGGGGAGCGAGACGAGGGCTTAGTTGAAGGTAAGGCCAGATCTGAAGGGTTTTGTGCCATGTTGTGGACCTTAGACTCTGCTCTGTAGGTGAGACAGCGCCAGAAAGAAGCTTCTAGCAATGGGAATCCAATGGTCAGATTTGTATCTTAGTGTTGATGCTAAAAGAGTGCAACTCTGGCTCTTTCTTTCTTCTTTCTTCTTCTTCTTCTTCTTCTTCTTCTTCTTCTTCTTCTTCTTCTTCTTCTTCTTCTTCTTCTTCTTCTTCTTCTTCTCTCTTTTGATAAACTGACCTCATTTTTTGGGAAAAGAAAATTCTTTTCTGGTTGAGTAATTTAAACATTTTATTATTCTTTTTTCTACAATACGGAAAATTTCCATTCAGGTAACCAGAATTCATTATGCAAAACAAATGTGTACCCTGGCTTTTCTCGAAAAATTCAGATTCTAACTATTCCATCAAAATGATATTAACTATCTAAAATTTTCAGAAATATAAAATCCAAATTACACATTTTGAACTGTATCCAGAAATAGCAGATAATCTTTTGTCAGAATATGAGATCCGATTTGGGCCAATAAATTTTAGCCAAATTATAAGCAATTTCTTTTTAAAGGAGATCAGAAGGTCAGTGATTTTCAAAAAATAAAAACATGAATAAATTAAGAGCCCAAGACTTGTTATACATTTCTTTCTTTTTCATTTGCCAATTACAGGTTCTATTCACTATTTTCAACTAAACTTTCCCATCTTAGATTTTATGGTAGCATTTTTGTTTTCATGTTTACTCAAAGACTGAACATGTATAAATTCTCAAGGTTCTAGCACCGGAACAAACAAGCAAAACAAACAAGCAAAACCAAAAAAACCATCTGGTAAGTGATAATCAAATGACAAAGCTGAATAAATAAATTTTTAAATCACCCAGATTTTAAAAAATCACCTAGCTTATTTTCACTGGTTATATTTTGACCCAAACAGGGGATATCACTCTTCTGATTTTCAGACAGTAATCAGCAGGTAAATTTCTTATCTCCCAAACCAGGACTCTCTGGATGTACTACACAAGCCAATTCATCAATACTCATTTTTCATTCAATTTTATTAGTATCCACAAATTGAATACATGGGTAGTAAACTAATGTTTGGGACTTAAATTGTTCTCAGCAAATGTAATTTCTTTTAATCAGAAAGAAAGATGTTTTTGTTTTTAAAACTTGTTTGTGTCAAGAATTACAAATCAAACCTACAGCATGCAACCTTCAAATTACCTAAGAACAATACTTCAATAATCAAACACATTGCTAGCCATGGTATCTAAGAAATGATCTATGGTCAGCGTATTTGAATACTCACAAATACAGCACCCCATATCAGATAGCCTGTGTAGAAGGTAAAAAGAAAAAAAGAAGTGCCTGAAGAGATGGGATAAGGTTTGTAAGGAACCCAGAAAAACTCCCAGAGCCAGAATTATTGCTCCATTCAGGATCTGGATGGCCTGTAAGAAGGAAAAGAAAAAAAAGCAGAATGGTCATATACTGGTGTATACTGAGAAGAGACCGTTTAAATTTTCCTCAGAAAGGAGATATCAGGAGGTCAAATATATGGTGATGGAAGGAGAACTGACTCCCACCACTTCCATTGGCAACCCTACATCTTTACCTTCTTCCCTACTTCTGTTCAATCTCGCAAACACTTTTTGAAAGTGGCAGAACAACAGATATACGGGAAAATGCTCAACTTCACTAGCTATTAGGGAATACAAATCAAAACCACAATAAGCTGTTAGAATGGCTATCATCAACAAGACAAGTAATAAAAAATGTTGGAGATGTTGTGGAGAAAAAGAGCCTTCATACACTGCTAGTGGGAATATAAATTGGTACAGACACTAGAGAAAACAGTATTGCGATTCCTCAAAAAATTAAGGATAGGATTACCAGATGACCCAGCAATCCCTCTTCTGGGTATCTACCCAGAAAATCTGAAAAGATTTACTTGTAAACATATGTGTACCACTGTGTTCACCGCAGCATTATTCACGGTGGCAAAGACATGGAAATGTCCTTCAATAGATTGGATAAAGAAGATGTGGTACATATACACAATGGAATATTACTCGGCCATAAGGAAAGATGAAATACTGCCATTTGCGACAATGTGGATGGATGTTGAGATTATCATGCTAAGTGAAATAAGTCAGACCTAAAAAATCTTAGACTTCACTCATATGTGGGATATAAAACTGAAAGCAACAAAGAAACAAGACAAGCAAACAAAGAAACAAAAACTCATAGACACAGACACCGGTTTAGCGGTTACCAGAGGGTAAGGGGGAGGGAGAGTGATAGAAGAGTGAAAAGTTGGTCAAATCTATGGTGATGGAAGGAGAACTGACTCTGAGTGGTGAACACACAATACAATATGTAAATGGTGTATTATAGAAATGTACACTTGAAACCTATATAATTTTACTAACCAATGTCATCCCTATAGATTTAATAAATATTTAAAAGGTCAAAAAAAGACATACATATGTATAATAAAAAACAAAGGAAGTAGCAGAAGAGTAAAAGAGATAACTGATAACATAAATTGAGTCGAACTATCTTCTCTGCATGTTTTGGGGTCATAATATGATGAGGGCAGATAGGCATTAAGCAACATTTTACTCAATCTTTCCCTCAATCCAATTTTTAAATTTAAAATACAGAACATGAGTTCATAGAATTCAGCCTCTTGATATAGATGGTCAGACTGGAGTCCACTGTTCAATGTTGATAGGATGTTTCTATCATGAGATTATGCCTCTACATTTCTTTTTTTCTTTTCCCTGGTTGAGGCAGTTCGTCTCCAATTGTCGGTTGGCGGCTCACAGCAGCTCATGGCGGCTCTCGCGAGCCCGTGGCTGCTGCCCCCGGCAGCTCACACTAACCTCCTGCTGCTCACGGCAGCATAGCTCCAGGGAGACCCATTGTCCACAATCTTAGCTGGAGAGGGTGCAGCTCACTAGGTGGGAATCGAACCCATGACCTCCGTGTTAGGAGCACTGCGCTCCAACCACCTGAGCCACCGGGCCGGCCTGCCTCTGCCATTCTATTCCCAGGTCTAAAATATGCAGCAGTCTTTTATTAAAGGAGCAATGCTATTGATGGCATGTTGAATAACTCAGAAATTCCTCCATATGAGCATGAATAAGGTTTTCCATGTGATAGTTATTAATATTTTCTTTCATCTTAAGGCAATTTCTAAAATAAGGCTGACTTACCCAAGAGCTTGTAGTTCCTCTTTCTGGTAATTTTGTGATCTATCAGTGAGTTGGTAAACAGAATTATTCGCCACCTCTGGTTCCACCCGGCTTCCTGGGGTACCACCTGCTGAGGCTGTGCCCAGCTCTGTATTAACTACTTCTTGGGAAGCCATATAGGATTGGTAATTGCTGTAATAGGAAAGAGCCCCTAAAGCTTTATGTTTTCCCTTTTACCACTAGCTAATAATATTTTTGTGTGTAATAGAAAAGTTCGATTCTGGTCATACATCAAAATGAATTTCCATGAATGGGGCAGGAGGGCAGAATAACAGAGTTTTTTACATTGTCTAGTGCCATTTTGTCTTGGAGCAGTAGACATCATTAAATCATTGTAGTAGACATGGGTACTTCACTTTGGAACAGTAAGGAGCAATTCCTTTCTCATTTTTACATGCACTTATATATTATATAGTCCCTGCCTGTCTTCAAATCAATCCTGGACAACCAGACATATGGTTTCATTGAGCAGTGATCTCTTATGTGAGAAAGATGGCTTTAGTCACATTCCAGTAACAGTAATAGGTATCATTTATTGAGTACTTACTGCTATGTGCCAGGCACTGTCTAATTGCTGTGCATGTGTTAATATAGTTAATCCTCCCAACAACTCTGTGTTGCAATATTATTCCCATTCTAAAAATGAGAAAATTGAGGCATAGACAGGTTGACCAATTTACCCAAATTTACACAGCTCATATTCTAACAGAGACCTTCTACTTTAAGGTTTGACATTTTGAAAAATCATTATCCTATAGAGTACTATATGGAAGATACCTTTCTGCTTAGCAGTATAGCAGTGGAAAGAGTTTAAGCACTATGAGAGAGCCAAGTTCAAACCCAAGTATGTCCACTTATTAGTCGTATGATCTAGTAGTGGAAACCGCAGTTTTCACATCTGTAAAATGAAAACACTCTTAATTTCATATTAACACTGCAAGGGGAAACTTTGGTAATGTATGAAGTCCCTAATCTAGTAAAGAGCTGGTAACTGTGACTTTTAACTTATACTCTGCCTTGTGTCAAAAAGGACTTAAAGTATTGTATATAGAGCCACCAAACTACTCACTCATTATAGCAAAAAAATACATATCCCTAAAATATACACAGTATGTTTAATCTTGAACAATGTAACTTCCTGGTATGCAGTGTCCTTCAAGACAAAATAATTACAAAATGCTTTTACCACTGATGAAGTGGATTTTGTGAGATTAACCACAAACCCATGAAGCACTGATGAATTCTGTCAAAACTATTGACTTTGAGTTTAGAATAGTATCTTAATTTCCACTTTTCTCTGGAAATTACATGGCAGATCCAATTTCCTAATAGCGTTACTCATTTCTGTCAAAATAAACCCATGTCACTTCCTTTCAGGAAAATGTTTACCTTTCTGGTTCTTTATTGTAGGGGGTATATGTCACGCTTATTCAATCATCGAGGCACTAAAGAGGTGAAGGTCAGAACCCATTCTAACTTTATCATATTGGTAATTGCTATTTTACGCCTCCCAAAAGTTTCCTACCAACACTGATTTTCATGCCTGCATTAAGGTAAAGGCTCTGTTTAAGCACCGGTGAATGTAAAACGACAGGAGCTCGTACCTCCCATACTCAATTCTGGGCACAGAGTCTAGGAATAAGGGAAGATCAAAACAGTTCACAACAAGCCCTATTTTACTGAATGCCCGATGTATTCTGTATTAGATGTATAATAATAAGAATGGCCAGCAGCAGAAAATCGTCTTTAAATCCTTCGCCCATCTATGTTAAACATCATCTTGCAAAGCCCAGCCTTAAACTATATCTGCTGGGAACTATGTATATATTTTAGCTGAAGTATCAAATACACTAAAATGTATGTAAGGTGGGGAGCACGGCTCCTTCATAGTCAGAGGTTACTTGACTGCTTCTCCAGCTTCCTTCCTCACCCCTCGCTATCTCACAGCTCAGTCCAGCCTTCTGTATTTCTTTCAGACTTCCCATGTGTCAAGAGCTCAAACGTCTTGAACTTTTCTCAGTGCTACGCCCCTCCTCCTGAAACATACTTCTCAGACTCCACTTGGATTATTTCCGCTCTTTTTCCAGACTGACCCTCAGCCACACATGATACTTTAATGGATGACGCACCCCGTTCAGTGACTCTCAGAATCCCCTCTGCCTCCCTTCTCATTCTGCTTACCAGTCTCAATTGACTGGTACTTATTTGTACCTCCCTGTCTTGTCACCGTAGGAACTCCAGTGCCTGGCTCGGTATCTGTCATATGGTGGACATTCGGCTACCACGTTTAATGTATCAGTGAATTTTTGGTCTGGCCTGATGTCGCCGTGACTTCCAGATGGATGATAATGAAAAATACATTGGCAAGGATTGGAACCTCTCACGCTGAAAAATTCCAGAGCAGTCCCGGACGGAGGAAATCTATTCTAACCACATTATTTAACTTGAGTTTAAAAAAAACTAAATATCAGGGAGAATTGTTAGCCTTCAGGTAAAATAAACGATGTTCTATAGCTTAGCTTTTTTTTTAATGGATAAAATGTAGATTTCCTAAGAACCCACCAGTTAGGTTCACTTATCTAGTTTTTAGTGCATGTCAGGCATTGTTCTAAGTGTTTTACTCACGTTAACTAATCTAGTTCTCACCACACCCGTAAGAAAAGGTAAGACTGCTATGATCTCCATTTTACAGATGAGGAAGCTGAGCATCAGAGGAGTTAAGGAACTTGCCCAAGGCCACGTAGCCAGCAATTTGAGGAGCTAGGGATCAGAAACTGGCTGCCTCTGGAGTATCATTACCCTATACTGTCCCCCTGAGTTTATACAGAAACTCACTCACCAAATCCCCTACCTCAGGAATGTCCAGACCATCCCTCATGACCAGAGCTGGCCGCCATTTAATATGAGTGCAGGATTTAATATACCTAAGGGGTATACATCTGCGTGTATGTGAGCCCACACCTACATTTCTCCAAATGCATAACTACATAATTATACCTAACATTTTTTACCACGGCACCAGAGTAATAATCAAATTTTAAAGGAAACTATCCTTCTAGCTCGATGTTCCATATCCCTACAAGCAACCGAGCAGAAAACTTTGCAGACATCCTCAGTTGCCCACTTGGGTGACACCTTTAAGAGACAATAAAGAAAGGGGCGAGGGACTCTGTAGGGTTTACCTTGGGGGCTTCAGAACTTGACAGACGTCTTTCCTCTCAAGCCCTCTTGTTGTGAGCAGGAGACGGTAATGATTGCTACAGTGTCTTTTCCAGAAAAGGGCAGCCTCTAACTCAGGCTTAACGTATCATTGCCTTATGCAACACTTTAGAGGGGTCAGTGAAAATGTTTTGTGGGGGGACTGACGAGTGTGCTAACTACATGTGTGTCTGAGGCTTCTCGGCTTTCACTGTGCTTTCCTGAAGGTGCAGTGTTGATTAGAAAACTGGTGCCAGGAGAAACTGTCTTCTGGCTTTGAGACATTGCCTTAGCATATTGTTGGAACAAGAAATAGAAGCAGAAAATATGGGTAGCGGGGTAGGAAAGGGCGCTGGAATGGAGGAAGAACAGTTATTGGCATAGAGAGAAGACAAAGTCAGATAGCAAGCATAATGTCTGGAGGACAGAGGAGGTCACCTGTTATCACACTCAATTCTCACCAGCGTGGAGAGGTTAATTAATCTGCCAATATCATAGATATGAAAATGATGCAAATAGTAGCTTAAATTCATTGACTGCTTACTATGTCCCAGTCACCATTTTAAATGCTTTCCACGTATTAACTCATTTCATCCTCACAATAACCCAAGACATAGGGACAACTATTAACCTGATTCCACAGAAGAAAAAACTGTGGCATTGAAATCTTAACCAGCTTTCCCAACATCACACAGTGACTGGGCAAGCTGTGTGCAAAACTTAGGTTCTGGGTCGAGTGAATCAGAGGTGTGCCTGCTGCCCCAGTGTGATTTTAATAACGCCTCCTCTCACTTTTAAAAGTGTACCAGTTTAGATGATAAATTATATAATCATTCTAAATAAATATGTGTCCTGAAATAGTTGGTGGGCAGATCAGAGCCGAGAGACAGAGAGAGTAAGGAAATATAGAACACCTGAAGATTCAAATGACAGTCCTTTAGAAGGGCACGGGGCAGGGCCTGAGAAAGAAGAAATGTTCACAACACACTGGGTGAGGGCCCAGTTTTGGAAACTGGAGCATACGTGGGGACTTGGCCACAGGAAAAGAGAGGGCCAGATACCATGACCGAAGCACAACTTGGGGAGGGGAGACTGTGAACTCTGGGGCACTGAGTACAAAGTGAGCAGGGGCCCAGCAGCCAGGAAAACTCACTGCACTGGCTCTCTGCAGCCAGGGCTGGGACCTGAGCCTGGAGCAGAGGCTCTGAAGAAGGGGCCGAGGACAGAAAAAACCTAAACAGAAGCCATGAAGAAATAGCTGGAGGATGTGGTAAGAGATGATTCTCTTGCCTCATTTTAGCCAGAGCCATTGCAAATGGAATACTGAAGAAGAAAAGGACAGAAAGTACCTTAAAAGAAAGAGGGGAAGAAATATGAGGAAGTGAAAAATAAGAGCTATCCATTCAACATACTAGTTTTTAATTTAGACTTGCAGAAAGAGCTCTGCAAGGAAATAACTTAAACCCTAAGACTTCAGTTATCGCATTTGTCAATTTAAACTCATCGTACCCACCTTCGAGAATAGTGCAAAGATTAAATGACAGAATGCCTGTAATGGTCTTAGCAACTAAGACCTTTACACAAATAGTAATACATAACTCTGTGGGTTATTAGGATTAAATAAGTTGTCACAACATGCTGGTAGTATTGCTTGACATACTCGCACATTAAGCCATACAGAAGTGTCACCTCTTAGTGTATTAACTGCAAAGGCAGATGCCCGTTATGACAACGTTTAAGTTCTTTGTTTGACTAGTAAACAGCCATAAGCAGCATTTTATTGAAAATGATAAGACAGCATTTTTAAAAATGTAATGACAAATATCTTGGCAAAATCCATTTCCAGAGGCACATAGCATCTGAAATGTACATTCATCCGAAATGTACTGAATAATTAATACCATCATTTAATTATCATAACTTATATAAGAAATCTCCTCCAAGCCAGAAGTGATTTTCTGGTGTATTACATGGACAGACTCCCTCTTGAGTGAAAAGAAGGTGGCACAAGTAGGTGATAAAATGATCATCTAATGAATTACTTGTAAGTGGCAGGATGAGGCTATGCTTGACCCCCATTAGTCAATTATTTCAAGTACAGAAGAATCACATCAGGGACAAAGGAAAGCCTGACATCAAATTTCAGTTAAGAGAGTGGTTCTTAAATTCTAGAATGTAAATTTAATTTCTTCTGCAATAATTATTCAAATATGATATACATTAAGTTATTTTTAGGACCCAACTTTACTGTTTAATTAGGAGAGCACACACAAGTTAGAGTGCTTCACATAAAAGGACTTTGTCTTTCCTGGGAGTTAATATATCAAATTTTAATTTCTGCACAAATTTTAGTTTCTGGCACATTTATATACCTCTCTTTTTTAATTCTTACTAAAAAATATTTATTTTGGAGGTTCACGTCAAATAGCTCAAACTAACGTCATTGAGAACATATTGCTGCTGAATTTATTATATAGGACAGAAAATAAAATTTAAGTGGGTAATATAAAGCATCTAACAGTTAACATTAAATTAATAAGCCATATCCTGAATGAATAATATCTAAAATCACATCTTCACTGAAACAGGACCTTCACTGAATTAGGGTTTTTTTAGGGATCAGATACCTAAAAAAAGATCTATATCAATTATTTTTTGGTACAAAAAAATTATTTTTCCAACAAAATTCTTGATAGTAATTCCAAGTTTCCATTTTTCCAAGAAGATGGCGGCTGGGCTGGCAAGCGTGGATGGCGGTTTGCGGACAGTGTGGATCCAGTCTCCAGTGAGAGTATAGTGCCGCCAGAGAGAATATAATGGTATGACTCCCCTACCTTTGGCTCCGTGGGTGTTCCTTTTTGGCCTCACCATATCCTGCGTTCTTGTATGGGGAGCGGGAGCAGAGACCCCGCAGGCCGCCCCGCATGACAAATGGCGCAGCGAGCAGGGTCTCCCGCATGACATGCCACTATAGTCTCACTGTAGGCACTATAGTCTCACTAGAGGCAGGATCCACATGACCTGCAACCTGCTGTCCTCTTCTCTGCCTGCCAACCAACCTACTGACCGACTGACCAACCAATGCAGCTGTGGCAGTTATATCAGTGGCTAACTGGCTAACTGCTTACAGCTGACGGCCAACTAGCCACAGCTGACGGTCATCTACTACCCGAGCCAGCACCTTTCCATGTGAGGCCGAGAGCCTGGAAACTGCTCTCTGGGACTCTATCCCCACAGGCTTGCAACAATCCAAGGAGCATGTATTCAAGAAAAATCATGAAATTTCAGTGAGAACAATGAGCTTTGTGACATTTTAACTTGCTCTGTACCAATTCCCATCTCCCCAGCTCCACAGTAGCCACAAAAACCAACAGTCTTGCAAACCCAAAGGGAATAGAATAGTTTGGAACTCTCCAAAAGCCCCATCTCCAGAGATTTGTTATTATTTGAGCTGTCTGGCAGGTTTTCTGAAATACTGGTCTTTATTTGACTTGACTCAGAGTGTGCTCAATCTGAACTGACCTATAACAAGTAAAGAAATTGAATTAATAATTAAACACTACCCACAAAGAAAAACCCAGGTCCAGAAGTCTTCACTGCTGAATTCTACCAAACATTTAAAAAATTAATACCAATGCTTCACAAACTCTTCCAAGAACTAGAAGATGGAACATTACTCATTCTATGAAGGCAGTATTACCTTGATACCAAAACCAAAGACATAACAAAAAGAACTACACAGACCAATACACCTTATGAATGCAGACACAAAATTCTTTAATAAAATACTTGCAAAGTGACATACAGATCAATGGAACAGAATAGAGACAGCCCAAAATAAACCCATAGTATATGGTCAATTAATTTACAACAAAGGAGCCAAGAATATATAATGGAGAAATGAATGGTGCTGGGAAAGTTGACAACCACATGCAAGAGAATGAAACTGGACCACTATCTTACACCATACACAAAATTAACTCAAAATGGATCAAAGACTTGAATATAAGACCAAATCTCCTATAAGAAAATATAGGCAGTAAGCTTCTTGACGTTGTTCTTAGCGATGATTTTTTGGATTTGACGCCAAAAGCAAAGGCAACAAAAGCTAAAATAAAGAAGTGGGATGACCTCAAACAAAAAAGCTTCTGCACAGCAAAGGAAGTTATTGACACAATGAAAAGGCAACCAACTGACTGGAAGCAAATATTTGCAAATCATATGTCTGATAATGGGTTAATATCCAAAATATATTAAGAACTCATACAATTCAATAGCAGAAACATAAACAATCTGAAATCCCATTGCCTCTTCTTCAAAGGAAGAATGTCAATCTCTACCAATATCTAAGTTTCAGTGCTTCTTCTGTTGGACAGCTGCATGACCTGTGGTAAATTGTTAGCCTTTTTTGCCTCAGTTACTTAATATGAAAATTGGAAACAATACCTTCTTTCTAGTGTTTCTAGATTTTAGAAGATATAGGAGTACAGAAGATTTACAAGTGCTTGTAAAGTCATAATAATATATACATCATATAGTCTCCCCTAATGGGTCATGGGCTCTTCAAGGTCAATTCCTGGGTTCCATTGGTCTTTTTATCCTAAAAGTACCAAACTCAGGTATCATAGAAATGAGCAGGTTCTCCATCTATGGCCTTGGCTGCACCTATCTCGCACTGGCCCTAAGCACAGTGCCACTGCATTAAGATCAGGAGATTAGTTTATTATCTGAAATGGTCACAGTTCTTACCTCCTTCTGAATCCCACACTCGGTGACGAGATACTTAAACTCATATCCCTTCTCAGTTATTTTGGTTGCAGGACAGCCAAGTCCCAGAGACACTCCATCAGAATGCAAAAAGTGAGCATGGCCAAGTAGAGTCAATTCGACCACAGCCCAGAACATAGAAGAAGTACATCCTATGGAGACTGTTGAAAGAACCCCAAAAAGAAATAGTCAGAGAGGACTTTTTGTCCTAGAAGACACTCAGAGGAAATTTGAGCATGGCCTCTTAACAAAAATAAATAAATAAGCAAACACCCCCTGGAGCACCCTTGAGAGATGCAACGTGATCGTGCCGATGAAGCCGTAAAAGTTGTGCAGGAAAAGTTAACATCAGGTCAGCTTCACGGAGGCCTGTCTGGGGAAATCTCCGTCTCCTCCTCCCAGCACCATTTCCTTCAAAGCTACAGATGCAGGTGGGCTGCTGTCTCTGCCTCGCTTGCTGTGTGGGCCTGTCCCTGGATTTGGGGGAGCCTCAAGCTGGTGTGCCGACTTTGGATCTACATGGCAAGACCAGTATAAATGATGGGTGCAACATGGAAGCTGCACCCTCTCTGTGGCTTCTGGCTGCCATCCACAGTGGCCAAACACACCTTCTGAGGGTGAAGGGACAAAGAAAACCGTATACGAGAGCAGCTGCTGGTTCTGCCAATGAATGGAGATCTGTACCTGCTGTGTCTCCTGCCCTGTATCTTTCTATAAAACAAAATGAAGGCTGTCTTAGATGAAAGCCTAGTCATGTCATTATCCACAGTTCTGGTGACCCATTAATTCTACCACCAGGAATAAATTCTAAGTTTTCAGATAGATGTGCAAAGGTCTGTCCTGCAGATAAAGCTATCCATCACTACATTGTCACAATAGGGAAATATTAGAAACAAGAAAATGCTACGTTTACTTTCTGTGTTGTACTTCTATCCATTTTTTTTAGTAAAGAAAAATAAATAAATGGTTGAGGTGAGAAAAGATTACTGTATAATAAGCCACAAGTAGGACGCATGGACAAAGTAAATGGGTTGCAAATAAAACAATAGCTATTAAAAGATAACTTCATGACTCAAGACAAATAAAAAGTGAGAAGAGAAAGAATGAAGAACTTTGTTTCCACCCCGACGTAGAACCAACACACGCTCACTTAGGAGAACAAAGGTGATGACCAGAGGCAGACGCTGGCTTAGGAGTAGATCACGGTGGGATAGGAAGAGCAATCTGAAACATTAAGTAGGGAAATCTTTTTCCCCAGGTGGGGTGATGGTTGTTGGGGGGTGGGGGGACAGCCACACAGTGGGAAATACCTACCTCTAGAAGGAAGAATAAAAAATAGCTCTCTCCCAAACATAAGGATAAGCTAGATAAATCGCTTGCTTTGGGGGAAGGTAGAGGACAAAAGAGAGAAAGCATCGTGACTACAGAAGTAAGAAAAATAGAATGGCAAGTCATTTCTACTGAAAGCAGCAACCAATAACAGAGCCAGCAATATCTGAGACGCCACACCTTCAAACAACAAAACACGTACCTGACTGTTGCTCAGAAAAAGCCAGAATCATGCACAAAAGTAAAGGTGATTGTAACCCCACAAAATTCTTCATGATGTCAGCTCTCGACCGATGACCCTTGGAAAACCCAGGAAATTGAAAACTCCTGACCTGCTTTGGGTCATTTTATAGCCAATGCCACCCCCAGCTGACAGCATTTACAAATTGCTTTTTGCTGATTGCTTTTATTTTTCAGGAATATGCATTGTGGTCTTCCTGATCCAAATTGCTTAATATGAGGAAAATATGGAAAGTACTAGAACAAAATAAAAACTCTTTGTCAGAGCTGCCATTTTTTACATTCTGAGAAAGACTTCTTTCCCCCTTCTGTCCTGAGTGATCAGGCCGTTGTCAGCTGGGAACTGTCCTGCTCACTCCAGTACTGAAATCATGGGTACAAAGAAAGTCCATCAGTGAGTCTTTGAGAACAGTCACTTCTCCAGGCCCCCCGAAGTTACTGGGGAACAACATGTTTGGGGAGTGCCAGTGGCTGTTTGCTGAATTGTTGGGAAATGACATTGGTGGGGGGTGGGGGGGACAGAGTCCCAAAGAGCAGTTTCCAGGCTCTCGGCCTCACGGGGAAAGGTGGAAAGGTGCTGGCTCAGGTAGTAGATGGCCATCAGCTGTGACTAGTCGGCCATCAGCTGTAACCAGTTAGCCATTGGCCACTGATATAACTGCTGTGGCTGAGCTAGCAAACGGGGATTGCAGTTAGCAAGTGAGGTTGGTTGGCAGAGAAGCGGACGGCAGATTGCGGATAGTGTGGCTCCTGCTTCCTGTGTCTCCAACCCAGCCACCAGTGAGACTATAGTGGTATGACTCCCCTATCTATGGCTCCGTGGGTGTTCCTTTTTGGCCTCACCATGTCCTGCATTCTTATGCAGGGAGCGGGACCAGAGACCCCGCAGGACACCCCACATGACACAGGGAGATATTTGAAGCCTGTGGTTTTCAAACTTTAGGAGAATCAGGCCTTGTTAAAACCCAGGCTGTGCCCTGGGGATTCTAACTCAGGGCGGGCGGAGCCTGAGAACTTGCATTTCTGACACTTGCCGGGTGATGTTGATGCTGCTGGTGCCACTGACTCAGCTACTGTGCCCTTAGAGAGCACCTGTTCAGTGGCGCCCCGATTTTAGGATGATTATCAAAATTACCTGGAGCGCTATTTAAAAATACAGCTATTTTAGCCTCACGCCAGTCCAATGGGACCTGTTGTGGCTGGAAACTTTAGATTGAGTACATATGAAACACTGCAGTTTCTTGTCCAAAATGTAAATTCCTAGAGTCTAACCCAGAGGGAAGGGCCCAGGAATATGCATCTTTAACAGTTGCCCCCGCTGATTCAGGGAGGCTCCCCTTTCAAGAAGCCTCCCGCAGAGATCCTCAGGACGGCTAACAAGGGAGGAAGCAAGGCCGGCCTCCAGTTCTCCTCCAGCTGTGTGCATTTCACCTCCGACTGTTTCCTATCAGAGACTTGTTTTGTAAACCACCAACATTATAAGCCCTCTGTGCCCTTTGATTTGAAGTCCAAGATCATGATTTTAAATAAGAAATCAGATGTGCCTAGAGGCTCCTCGATGCTCGTCATTTTTGATGAATCAATGAGGAATAAATAAATAAATCCAAATCTCACTTCTCCTCCTATATTCTCTTGGTAATTCCAAATTCTGCATGATATAAACACTGTGAAACATCTATGTTATTTGTGCTAGTAGTCATGGTCTTGGAAGGATCTGGAAAGACGTAGAGGAACAGAGAGACCAGTCCAACTGGCATGACAATGGGACAAATTCCAGAATCAGCAGCCTGAACAAAGCCTCGCTGTTTTAGCTTCTTCTAGACATCCGCATATTATAACAGGAAGAAAGAGATGGGATAAATTAGCTGCCACCATGCCATTTTGCATCATCCTCCCATGTGGAAAGAAAGAACTTCTGTTCAGGGATCCATGCTTCAGAGGCCTTCTCCACTGCCTTCTCCACTTGGGGAAAAAGATGTGGTGGACCAACAGGACAAGCCCCCAGAATGCCCTGCCCGCACGGCCCAGAGCTCACATCCAAGGCCCGCATGAGACCCTTCCCTGAGTCTGTCTCCCAGGTGTGTGTCCCCTGCATCCAGTGGGTGGTCAGGGGGCAGTTGCCACTAGAAATATGAACAGAACTTGGATGTGTCATCTGTAGCATTCACTTCCTGTGTGGGAGGCCCCTTACAATGCAGGTCATAGTGGGGTTGGAAAGAGAGGAGAAATTGGGCCATGGGCCGTGAGTAGGGGAGTGAAGTGGAGTGGAGATGGATGGTGGCTCTTACCACATGCCATGTTCCAGCATGGAAGGACTCTGAGAATTCTAAATTAAAGTCTTCCCTTCTATCTCATTAGGAAAGTTGGTTTGTAAAACTAGGAGGGCAGAACATATCTTATATAATAGTTTATTCAATTGATTTATAACTTGTACACAGATATATGGTACACAAGCTCTGACAATTAAGTTTGTGAACTTGTTGCAACGATGCTGCTAACCTTTTTTGGTATCAGAGGGATTATTCATTATGAATTTGTATCAACAGAACAAACAGTTAACCAAGTTTACTATTTGGAAGTGCTGAAAGGTTGCACGAAAAAGTTAGACAACCTGAACTTTTCACCAACAATTCATGGCTCTTGCATCTTGAAAATGCACCAGCTCACACGGCACTGTCTGTGAGGGAGTTTTCAGCCAGTAATCAAATAACTGTATTGGAACACCCTCCCTACTCACCTGATCTGGCCCCTAATGACTTCTTTCTTTACCCGAAGATAAAGGAAATATAGAAAGGAAGACATTTTGATGACATTCAGGACATCAAGGGTAATACGATGACAACTCTGATGGCCATTCCAGAAATAGAGTTCCAAAATTGCTTTGAGGGGTAGACTAGGTGCTGGCATCAGTGCATAGCTTCCCAAGGGGAGTACTTCGAAGGTGACCGTAGTGATATTCAGCAATGAGGTGTGTAGTGCTTTTTCTAGGATGAGTTCGTGAATTTAGTTGTCCTACCTCGTATATGCCTCCACACGTCCCCTTGCTTCAGTCCCCACACATACTCGGCAGGAGCAAACCATAGGCCATTTGTGCTTAGTTCAGAGTAACTTGTTCTGGGCCATATCTCCTGATCGCCCTGGGAGCTCTTAGGACCTTATCTTGCTCCACTAGAAGGACTTGGGTTTTACTAGACGTTTTGGTACTTGGCTCACTCCTTAATACTCACTGTCAGTAAGTCACACAAATAACCGGAATTACATAAATCTTGTTTATCAGCATGGAGAGAGGTGAAAGAAAAGGAGTGGAGATTATCTCAAAGTGGATCTGCTCGATTAGATAAGGAAATGTTGAGTAGATGACTGTAACATACTTGGGTGACCTTGACTCTAAAACCCCAGATGCTTAAATCCCAAATTCTGTCACAATCCTAATTGAAGCCACCTCAATCGTTTACTTCTATTTTCTAGTTTGCTCCTGTATAAACTTCTAATATTTATTTCAGTGAGATTATCTACCAATACGTGTTATTAACTTATCACTTGGCTCTGGATCTGAGGTGGTTTCTTTCAGCAAATATTTGACAACCTCTTACGTAGTAGGCATTTTGCATAGTGCAGTAGGAGATACAACACTGAATGAGAAAGACTTTCCCTTGTCTTTAAGGAACTCAGAGTCTGGCAGGAAGACACACATTAAACAAACACAGTTAAGAAATAATTCTGCAACTAACTAATTGCAATTCTGACATGTGCTACAAAGGAAAGTACAAAGTGTGAAGGAAGTAGATAACAGGGGGACATAACCAGGTCTGGGGGGTGCAGAGAGAGCATCCCTGAGGAAGTGGTATTTAAGCTGAACCATCTGAGAAAGCAAGCATTCAAGAGAGGAAAAACCACCCATGCAAATAATCCTTGAGGCAGGAAGGAACTTGGCACAAAAGAAGAACTGAAAAAAATGAGTCTGGAGCCAAATGTACAAGAGAGTGAGATAATGGGGGAGAGACAGGCAAGGGTCAAAAGTACAGATTCTTAGAGATCTCATTTAAAATGTTGAGTTTTAGTCAAAGTGCAGTGGGAGCCTTCAAGGTTTTAACTAGGAAGCAAATAATCAGAATTACGGTCTGGAAGACCACTGTAGATGCGAAACTGAATACTCAGAGCCCAAAGAGTCACAGACACATTTTCAATTCTCTGAGGATTTGAATAACTTTTTAAAAATATTACTAGGACAATAAAATATCTCTTCTGCAGGAAAAATTCAAAACTGACTTTTTCATAGATTAAAAGTCCTAGGGTACTGTAGGTCAAACTGTGTTCCTTGAGAAGTCCTTTTCTTTAGATGGGGTCTATGTATTTATCAAGTCTGGGAAATGCTGCTCCAGGACTTGGATGGAGAATGACTTGGAAGGAGACACAAGAAATTACAGTGAGTTTGACCAGAGTAATGGCAGTAAAGGCAGAGAAAAGCAGGCTGGTTCCAGAAGGTAGAATGTGTGACACTGGTGGTTGACTAGATCAGTGATTGAGGGAGACAGGTATCAGGATTAACAAGCAGACTTTAGGTAGATACAATTGAACTGATGGTTATTAGTGAAATAATTAGGGTTAACAGTCATAGACTGCCTATTATGTACTAGATATTATTCTCAGCACCCTTATGGTAACTCATCAAATTCTCACAAAATCTTAAGAGAGAAGAACTATTATTATCTGCATTTTACTGATAAGGAAACTGAGAGTCGCAGAGGTTAAGGGACTTACCTAAGGCTGTTCGCAGATCTGTAGCCAGGGCTGTGGCCAGTGAGCCTGCCTTCTCAGGACACAACAGGGGAGATGACAGGCCAGGAAGAAAAATGAGAGAAGGCTGATTCTGTGCTTCAGCCTGTATGGATCCAAGTCTCTTCACTGGTGGGCCTTCTCAATGCAGCCCTCCTCAGCAGCTCCGCTGGGGTTTCGCAACCTCCTACCTGGAACCCAAAGCTCCCACAAAGGAACTTTTGTCCCTGGATAGCTGCTAAAATTATTGTTTCTGTGGGGGAATGTGAGCGAGGCACCTCCAATTCTGCCATCTTGCTGGACCAGAGCAAACATCTTGAAGCTATATTGATAGTATTCTCTAATAGTTCTTGGAAGAACCATGATAAACAGTACTTCTCACATGTAGCATCTTTCCTTGCATGGCAATGTTTTGACCGCAGTTGATGTATATCTCTGTGGTTTTCCCCCTGGGTTAGGTAACTCTCAGGGCATCTATCTTAGGAGAAAACCATAGGTCAAAACCACTCTGCCGAAGACCAGGCTGCCCTCTCCTGCCTGCTCCAATTTCAGACTTAGAACTTCTGCTTCCATTTTTATATGTTGTAAGCCCTGGCTCCATCAAATCTAACCTCTTAGGAGACATAAATAAAACATAACCAAAGTGGAGTGGAAGAGAGGGAAACATTGCTTAAAATAGTCATTTACCTAATTTATTCTCATTGGGCTGAAGGCAAGAAATGTGAATCCTGAAGGTTTTGGCTAGAATACAAAGAAAAATTATTTCCTCATTCTCCCTGACCATACCTTGCAAGTCTTCTTCCTGGTTTATCATACTTGGACAAATACACTTGACCACACCTCCTGATATTGCTCAATATTTGCTTGAGTGAAAGAAACCAAGGCAAGCTGAAGGAGGAGCTCTCATTACCTTCTGTCCATCACCCAATAAATAGCCAGACCAGCCAAGTTCTCACCATTCCAATACCCTGCTGGAGAAATGAGACAATCACACCAGCTGCCCCTAGTGGGGTTCCTATTGTTTTCTCTTATTCCAAGCCAACTATGCACAATCTGCGGTGAGTATGCTTTGAGCTGAAATTACTCTAGTGTGATAGTCTCCTGACAGCTACTGACAGGGGGCTTTGTATAGAGTTACCTTAGAAAAGGCCCAATTTCAGTTCTATATATGGTTGGACTCTATAAGTAATGTAAAGGGTGGCAGGCGATGGTAGGGAAAGTTCCACAATGTATGTTGTTTTAAGAGGGATCATGGATTCAGTGTTAACTTGCTTAAGTGTTCTTTCTATGATCAGATGCACTCTACCACAGCGACACTACCAAGTACTGTCTATTCTTGTTCATTTTCAGTGATAGAAAATTCATGATCCCAGAAATTTTTCAAGATGGAAAGTTATCTTTTGATTCTGCGATGCACTATATTTTTCTGAAGTTCAACCCATTGGTTTTGGGTTAACCTCTTGTAACTGCACAGAAAAAAATAATGTTTATAATCTCTTTTAAATAATGAAGACTGCTCTCTTGTCACTGTCGATTTTAGATGTTCCAAGCCACACATCTCCCTCCCTTCAACTCTTCCCCAAGGGACATGGGTACAGACCCCATCACCTCTCCTCTGGGTGTAGGCTCCAATGATTATGTGATTCTATTAAAAAATAGTAAGTAAGAGAAAAAACAACTGGGTTTGGGTCTTGTACGACCCCTTAGTGGATGAATGATCCAATGTTTCTGAATTTCTTTAACTTCATTCCTAAATGGAGGATAATGGGGAAGGGTATTCAAAGCCCTATGGAGGCTTTGAAGTTCAATTCATTGTACAAATTAATTAACTTTGTCTTTAGTGGTCAAGGAAGCTGATTTGAGTTGTTGACCAGGAACTAAAAAGTCTGTTTCAGTGCCAGAAAATCTGCTGAACTGGATGCTTCCACAAAATATCGGATATAACTCACAATTGTCCAATTGTGCCTATAATAAACCATGACCTTTCTATAATCACTTGATTCAGATATTCCTGACACTCTGTTTTAAAGGGAAGAAAGGTCGGCAAGGGAAATCGCATGTCCTGGATTCTCTAAGTATAGGAATAGAAGCTCCAGTTGAGCTAAAAGTAATTACATGTACAGTATTTTACAGTTTATTAAGTGATTACTTGTCCCATATCTATGAAGTAGGTGTTAATATCCACAATTTTAAAATGAGGAAACTGGAGGTCAGGAAAGTTACATAATTTACTCAAAATCATAAGTGAAGGAGCACAGAATCCAGCTAATGTCTGGCAGGATTCCGGGCTCCTGCTCTTCTCACTCTCCCACTAACCCACGAGATAACCAGGAGATGGGAAGGATTAGGGACAAAACATGTTTAGAAATGTTTTAAGTGGTAACTAACTCTTCTTGTTCTCCCCCAGTTCTTGTGGGACTCTAGACTCTCTTTTTCACTTCCACGGTATAATGTGACTCCCTCTATTCTCCCCCTGGGGTTAGACAGATTATAAGCTAAAACTGGAGGGTTTCCCAAAGCGTGCCTACCGCTGAATAATGATTTTGATACCTGGCCAGTTAGAGAATCACACAATTCAGCTTTGGAGGTCAATCACCAACGTAACACAGCAGTTTTGCCTTCCCTCTCTCAGTAGTAACTGAATTGAATTAGAAGAAGATGGAGAAGAAAAGAACTCAATCCAGGAAGTAGAAAGGGCTATAGACTGGGAGTCAGAAGACGTGTATTCTAGTCTCAGCTAAGTCTCTGATTACAAAGGTTTCTTTAAAAACACCCTCTCTAAGTATCATATCCAAAGTTAGGGAATGGTAATAAATCTCCCAGGCAGAACTGATATTCTGCCAGTACACAGTGGTAAGGCTGAACCAGTTGTTACAATATTAAAACCCATTCCATGCTGGTTGGTAAAGAAGCAATACCTGCCATAGCAGGGACTCCAGAACCACCTTTTATTGTTCCAGCAACAAAGCCAGTGACCACTGAATTGGTCTATGTCTGGGCCATATATATTACTAAGTATTTTACTATCACCCCTGTTCCTAGCCTTACTATTTTCTGAGTATGTGTTTCTTATTTCGTCCTTTCCCTGCCACAGAGGTAAGCAAAGAAAACTACTCCCGTCTAAATCCTCTAATAAACACAATGATCGATTCAAAATATAGCAAAGGCATCCAAGCTGCCAATGTCCTGTTGTCCCTCAAACTTGTTGGGATCCAGAACCAAAGCATAGAACAACAGCTGATCCAACAAGTCCACGACAATGAGGAAAATAAAGGTGAGTGCCTAAATTCTCAGCAATGTTAAGGATAACAGTTACCTATCTACTAAGATTATCTCCAATGGGTCCTAAAAATTGTGTGTCCAAGGAAGTATCCCTGCTACATCTATCGTAGCTATATAAAGTTTTAGGTGACAGAAAGGTGCCTCAAAATATCAATCCCCTGCCACTTACTCTAGAGCTAGGCCTTACTTCTTTGGATCCTGAAAACCATTTTCCTTCAAGATGTCACAAGGAAAAGCAAAATAAATTATAGAGTCTTAACCAGTATCCATTAATACTGCTCTATAAGCTACCTGAGTTCACAACCAGATAGGGGTGTAGACCACAACTAAGAAAGCTGATAATAGAGAGCCAACCACAGAGCAATAGAGATGTGGCCTGGGTTCGAGTCCAGGCTCCACCTTGAGCCTTTCATGTCAATACTGAGCCGCAGCCTTCTAATTAATATAAGGAGGAAATGAAGTGACCCCTATCTACCTCTTATTGTAAGAATTATGAAAAGCCTGAGAGTTTTCATACTCTATAAGGCAGAACATAAAAGTCAATTATTACTATCCTGGCAAGATGACACACACACACACAGAGGAAAATCCCAAGATTTTATTATTTATCTATTTTTCTTCTTTTTTATTTTCATAAGGATTGCCTTATTCCAAAAAGATTCTGTGATTTCATGGGAAGGACTAAGGTCTCGCTTGCATTTATACAATACTGCTAGAAAAGGCTCTGCTTGGGGGATAAAGGAGAGAACAATAAAATATTAGCATAGAGTGGAACAAAAGAAAGAAATGACAGGCAACATAAGTCACAAGAAGACAGGAGGCCAAAAACATCACAAGCATGGACCTTGTTAAACTTGAATACTTTTCTTCTTCGCACCAGATTTAACCTCGGGACAGCTCGCCTTGCTTATTCTGGCTTTGGGAGCATGTCAGAACTCTGATGAAACATTTGCGTATTCTCACCTGGTCAGCCAACTAGAAAAGAAATTCCAGGAAGAAATTAACAACATGGGTAAGAACCAAATGTTCAGAGACCCTGGATAACATTGTCTTCTCCTCCGCTGATTCAGAACTACATGAAGTTTCCCTCCACTGTGTCCCTCTTCTCCTCGTTCTGTTCATCCCACTCTAGCTTTGTAGATCACCTTCCCTTCTTCCCTCTTTCAATTCACGTCTTGAATTTTCTTTTCAAATATGTTCCACTGAGCATTGGCCCTACATCAAGCCTTACCTTATATATGATAACACACACACAGAGACCCAAACACACAGACACACACACACACACACACACACACACACACACACACACACGACACAGTTCTCTAGTCCTCCAGAAGCTTGGCTTTTAGACAAATAATGAACTACACCAGAAATAGCTGAGCAATAGAAGACACTGTGTCATAAGCACCAAAGCATGCAATACTAGTATAAGAGCTAAAGATGATCCATCCAAAGTACTTTATCACTGAGAAAAATAGGTCGGCCATGATGGCTGCTAGTGAGGTGCATTGTTGTTATTTCAACTCCTACCCAATGTTCTATTATTCATTAGGTCTCTCCAATCCCATTTTCCTTTGAGATGACCTCTGTTTCTTCCACTTCTACTTAGAGTTTCAACACATCACTATTGAAAGTACAAGAGGCTTGGTGGTGGGAAATCTGTATTCTAGAATTAGCTCTGTAACCACCTGAATATCAGGATAGTATTTTAATCTCTTTCATGCTGGGTCTCCTCGGTGATAAAATGAAAGGAGTTGAGTTGAATTTGGTGGCCCTCGAGTGCCTTTAAATTTCTCAAGTTTGCTGATTCTGTGAGCGATCTCCCCTTTCCATTCCTCACCTCTCCTTAAATGTAAAGAAACGGGAATGAAGTAAGTAGGAATAGGTTGCAAATGTATTTATTACTCCAGTACCACATCCATGAGTAAGTTATTTCTGTTCTCTCTGCCAGAAGTACACCATGGCAATCCACTGACTAACTACTACCAGCTCAGCCTGGACGTTTTGGCCTTGTGTCTGTTCAATGGAAACTACTCAATCACCGAACTTACTAACCTCTTTACTCCTGAAAATAAAAACTTCTATTTTGGTGGCCAGTTCTCAGTAGGTGAGTCATTAAACCAATTCCCCTGATAGAGAGGACACCGTTAGCAGTAGGTTTTGCCCTGGGAGTTTTTCTACCAGTAAGTACTTAGATTTTTTCCTATCCTGTCTACCCTAGTCTCTTCAGAGAGAGGAGAAGAATGGATACTGGGTGGCTGTTAGGTCTCTTTCTAGATGCGCAGTGTAGTAGAAAGACCTGGTTCCTAGCCCAGCTCTTCTCTGGGTTACATAACAAATGGATGCTAACTCTTGACTTTATTTTTCCCATGTGTAAAATGAGCATAGATCATGAAACTCTTCATGTAACATTATTTTAGGAAGTATAACTGTTAGAGAAAGGGAATGTCCTGGAATTCATTTATCTTATCCCAGCCTCTTTCTCCAGTTTATTGGGATTTTGAACAACACGATCTCTCCAGGAGACGAGGCCCAATATTTTGATCTATAAAGTGTGTATTTACAATGGAGAAGGACCAGATATTTTCCACTGGGTCAGTTTAATCCAAAAAGAAGTTCCCTCTAAATAGCTACTATGGGTGCTCAGCCCCTGTGGATCCAGATGTACAAGCTCATCTTTCTCCAAGAAGCTCAATGAAAATCATCCAGTATCTCTAAGTAGTGAGGAGAATATGAGATTTCTCATACTCCTTTTCCTATGTGAGAGGGACACCACCACACCTACGGAACTTAGGAGGAACAAAATAACAAGTGAGAAAAAAAGACCTTAACCTCCCTTCTTCCAGTCTCTTGCCTCATGCCCTTCCCAAAAGGGGTTTATTGGAAAACAATTCTCTTAAGTGCTATTTTCTAATCAGTCTAACGAAAACCTTGGAATGTTTCCAAGACATATTTTGTTTGGTGTATCACCCTTCGTTTATTCAATTCCTTTGCCAATATGGCTGAAAGATTAAAAAAATGAAAAAACAAAAAAAATAAAACAAGATGTAAAAGTAGAAGACTGTTCATGTGTTTTTATGACCAAGAGGGATGATTGCTGTATCTTAAAGTCCTTCTCTCCCATCATTGACTAGCATAACCACCATCCCAGTTTGCCCAGATCGCTTCCTCTTTTAGCACTGAAAGTCCCACATACCAGGAAACCCATCAATTATGGGCAAACTGGGATCGTTGGTCACCCTGTCACCAAGGCTTTTCTTTTCTGACAGATACTGGTGCGATGGCTGTCCTGGCTCTGACCTGTGTGAAGAGAAGGGTAGTAAATGGACAGACTGAAACAGATGAAGAAAATTTCAAGCATCTCAATAATCATGCAAAGTCACTGGTAAAAAAGCTTCTGTCTGAGAAAAAAGAAAATGGTCTCATTGGAAACATATTTAGCACAGGAGAAGCTATGCAGGTAAGTCAAAGGATAAACTAGGAGACAGAGAAGAGAGTCATGGAGGAAAGCAATATTGTTGTCCTTTTTTATTGGCCTCCTAAGATCTTATCATCTATTTTCCTCCCTTATACTACTTTTGATTTTACTCAGATAATTCCTCTCTCCTGCTTGAAATGTATTCTCCTCACCTTCAATCTTTACCTTTCCATATCCAATGCTTCTATGAAGCTTTTCCTGACTGCAAATTTATTTAAGAAATTCTAGAGTTTACTACAACTACAACCTATCTTGTTCTTTACCATATACCGCTGTTTAGTGCTTTCATCTAACCTCCCAGATGACATTAGGGTTGTAGAAGTGGTAGTGGCAGTAACAGGAACTAGTGTTTGTTGACATTAACTCATTAATGCACACATTATGAGGAAAGAATTATTACCTCTGTTTCCTATGATAAGAGCATGAGTCACGCAATATCAGTAACTTGACAAATATTACAAAGGCAGAAAGTGATGCAAACAGGGACGGGACCTACACAGCTGGAAACTCACACTCAGCCCCTGCACTGTCCTGTGTATGTTCCTTGACGTCCAGGACTTTATTCCTGCATGGATTTGCTCAACTCTAAGGGATCAATACGTGAGATCAAGGAAGGTTTAAAGAAAAAAATTTTTTCACTTAGTCTTTGGTATGCATAGGGGTTTGCCAGGCTGACTCGGGATGAGAGGACCTTCAAAGGGACAGAGGACAGCAAGGACAAAGACCAAAGGCACCAAAGAACATTACACATTTTAGGAAGGTCAAGGTGTTTGGCACGGTCAGTGTAGGGTCCTTGGGGAAAATTACCAGACAAGGCTGGTGCTGTGAGCTGGGCTCCAACCTTGAGGCTGTTTGAATTCTTCATACTATGTGTTGTCTGCCTTGCTAAGTTTGCGTTTAATAGAAAACAGTGGCTTCCCATTCTGGCTGCACTGTTGAATCACCTGGGGGAACTTTTAGAAAACACTCATATTTAGGTTCCACACCAGCCAGTTAACACAGAAACTTAGGGGTGGAGCATCGGCCTTGGTCTTGTTTAAAAGCCCCACCTACAAGTGATACTAATTCACAGCAGGATCAAGGGCTTCCTGCCTACAAGGTAGTTTTTAAGAGGAGATGTCATGTGATCGGTTTTGCTTCTCTTTAACATCCCACAAACGCTTGTTGACTAGCTGGGTAACTTTAAGTGTCTTCAAGAAAAGATGAAAGGGGGGGACTGCTCTTCCCTGAGAAACTATAGAGCAGCATCTTCAAGTGCGACCCGTTTTACTGCTGGAGTTGCTTGCTCTAATACCCTCCTAACTATTCTCGCCCCGTAATTCTGCCCCTTCAATCCAGTTTACATCTGCTGCCTAGATAGTTCCTGCTCAAGCACCTCCTATACTTCCCACTGTCAAGTACATAGTGTCAGACACCTCTCCCTGAAACTCAAGGGTCTACCAATCTGGCCCCAGCCTTCTCCAGGTTGGTCTTCCACAATTGCCCTGAGTGTTCCCTACGAACCAGTCTTTCCAGACCAGGAGAAATCCTCTGGGATTTTGCTAAAATGCAGATGCTCTCATCACAAGCAGACCATGCCCCGGCCACTCCTACGTTAGCAACTTTGGTCATGCTGTTGCCTCTGGGTACAGTGCACCCCTCTTTATGTCACCTACTGAAATGCTGTCATATCGTAAGTCCTACCTCAAGTACCGCCTTCTCCAGCAAGCCTTCCTCAGCCCCCCTAAATGTTTAGAGCTCTTCCTCTCTTGAAAGTCCTTGCCACTAGGTGCTTCTCCTAGAGCAGCCACCGCAGGGGCTCCTTCTCCACAGTTTGTGAGCAGGACTTATTGGGTGCCTCCTACATGACAATATTATTCCAATGCTTGCACCCAGGGACAGGACACAAGAGTGAGTATGGCAGAGAAAGTCTGTTCTTATTGGTACTATTACAGTTTTTAATATTAAGCAATTCTCTACCTCCCCACCCAAATAGTTTATAAGCTTCTTGATAGCAGGAAAATTATCTTAGTTGCCTAAGTTGCTGCCTATGTAGTTAATGTCCAATAAATACTTACTGAATTAGTTAGATGTAGGCTTTCCCCTGAATTGAAGTTTCTCATCCGTTCTCATGTCCCCCCCCCCCCTCTGTCTTTCTCTCTCTCATTAGGCTCTCTTTGTCTCATCAAATTATTACAAAGAAAATGAATGGAATTGCCAACAAACTCTGGGAACAGTGCTCAAGGAAATTCCTCGGGGAACATTCCGTATTCCAACTGCTGCAGCCCAGATCTTACCTGCTTTGGTGGGAAAGACCTATTTGGATGTTACCAAACACTCTTCTTGTGTCAGTGGTTCAGGTATATCACTAAAAAGCAAATTATTTTGCCTTCCAGCGTAACACCCAAAGCGCATGAGATTTAGGTGTCCTTAAGGCACCAAAAGGGACCAGATAAACCTCTAAAGCATAACAGTTTCCAGATAGAACTCAGTCCTTGATATGCCATCAGAGATTATAACCACCTGAGGATTTGTTCTTAACAGGGTAATAGATGTCGTTTTTGGTTCAAAGACTGATGGACAAGGCAGACTTGATTAGATGATGTCTGTCTCCAAAGGGATGTTTTCTGATTGCTGGATATGGAGGGAGGGTCTGAGTATCATCTGTGTCCTAAACAAAGTGTGTGTCTCTGACTTTCCATTATGCACAGTGAGTGATCCCTCGGGGAAATAAGACATCTGTGTGCATGGAAAATGGCAGTACTGTAAGAAATTGCATCATCAATCACTGATTCAGACCAACGATTGTGCAACAAGGCTTAAGGAAAGGAGACTTTTCCTTCTATGTCATTCATTCCTGGCTCAGCCACTGACAGATTTAGGGACCTTGGACAAAATGTTTAACCTCTAAGTTTCAGTTTTCTAATATAAGCAATGCAAATGATAACGGTATCTAGCATAGGTTTTTGTAAGGACTGAATGAAATAGTTCATGTAAAATGACTAGTACAGTGCCTGCACATAGTATTTTTTCAATAAATGTTAAGAACTGAAAAGGTAAAAATAAAAAAGGACACATTATTGTATGCTGTACCAAGGGGTAGGGGATGAGGAGCCTCTGTGAGAAATGGGAGAGGGGGCAACTGAATCGCTTAAACGGCTGGGAGTTGAGCTGAACACAAGCATTCACACGGTGGTGAGTGTCTGGTTTTCATTTCTGATTTAGTCACATGAGAGATATGCCCCTAGACTGATGACAGTTGCTCCCAGTAGCAAATCCCCTTCTGCATAAAGGAGTCCACAGGAAGGGGTTGGATAGGCATGCAACTCTAACATTGTTTTGGTTAGTCCGAATCATAATTCTCCTCTGCTTTTTTGTCTGTGCCAGGTAACTTCAACATCTCCACTCAGGAGCCTGTATCTGTGGCACCTACTAGTTCACCCTCACATATCTTAGTCCATTATTCTGTGCAAATCAATGAAACATATTCCACCGACGTCACTGTACCGAAAGGTTCTGTCTTCCTAGATGTGATGGAGGAAGCTCAGAAAATAAATGAGACTGCATTTCGGTATGTCTGTACATAACCTAAAGTTACGGTATTTAGTGTGGCATTAAAACACATCTGCATGTGCCTACAAAGTACATTTAAAACACTTCTCAATCAGTGCCTTTGCTGTCCATTTACATCTCACAGCAGGGGTTAAAAAATGGAGGTGAGAACTTAATGGATCAATAAGTCCCAGGGATCTCTGTTCTGTCAGTAAAACTCCTTCAATAAACACAACTTCTTAAGTCAGACATTTTGTGTCTAGAACAGTGGTTCTTCATGATTTTTGAATCACTGACCCCTTTGAAAATCAGACGAGTGGGATGCTCATCCCAGAAAAACGAACATACACACAAAAAACATCCTTTCAGTCAGAGGTTTCACAAACACCCGGAAGCTTGTCCATGTCCCCCACCTTTGAGGAGAATTCATGGACCCCTAGATTTAAGTTCCCTGGCCTAGAGACGTCAAATATTAAAATTAAGATATTGACTTTGTCTCTGAAAAATATGGTGGATTTGGCTTCTGAAACCTAATTGGCAATTGTTTATCGTGTCTAGTAACATGATGTAAGATGGTACAGAGAAAATCACACATATGAAAATATCTACATAGGTATATATATTTTGTACTATCAATATACATATATAATTAGAAAGGTCCCTATCAAGTGTCCCAGGAAGGTAGAGAAATGTGACTAAAGAATGTGAAACAGACATTGATCATATCACTTTTTAATAAGCAAACATGAAATATCATTTTTCCCTGTTTCTCTTTCTGAAGAGAAAACCCACTAAATTATGACTTATGGTGCCTCTAGGACAACAGGTTAATGCTTCCATCTATCGTTTTAGTGTCTTTGGCAGTTACCACCTTGGGGGAGATTAGATGTTGCTGACTGCAAAGTGTCCCCATGGCAGGAGGAAGGGGTAGGAACCCTGGGCATCATTTTTCTAATTTAGCATGGATTGTGGAATGCCTACCTCAGAATCACCTGGAATGCTTATAAAACGTGCAGATTCCTGGTCCCGGCCCTACAGAATCAAAGGATAGGGCCGGGAAATCTGCATTTGGGGGGAATATCTTCAAGATTTGTAGGTACATTAAAGTTTTATAAATGCCCCTATAGAGTTGCCTTTGAAAATTGTAAGTTCCTGTAACCCATTCACTGTCCCCAGTTTCACAGTGGTGGAGAGCTCATGGGGTCCCTACATCACCTCTGTTCAGGGCTTGAAAGCCAACAATAACCACAGAACCTACTGGGAACTTCTGAGTGACAGCAAACCAGTGAGCCAAGGTAAGCGAGAGTGTGCCCAAAGCCCCACAGCGGAAGTGCCCAGAGCACTTGGATGTGAGGGTGTGAGCTTCTGTGGGAAACGAGCCCAGCAGTTGGGAGAGTGACATTCACTATTTAGTGATTTGGTGGTCAGATCCATTGACCCACTTCTTCTTCTTCCTTTGCAGGAGTTGGTAGTTATGTGGTCCAAAATGGCGAAAAGTTGGAGGTTCGTTGGAGCAAATACTAATAAACTCAAACTTTCCTAAGCTGGATCTAATTCTTTTTGCAGTGGCATTCCATGTGGAAATTGGCCTCGTGCCTTTCTTTTCATTTATCTCAATCACAATAGGAGAGTCAATAACCTCCCTTTCTCCCTTCTCATGTTCAATAAATATCAACAACTATACAAAAAGAGCATGTTCTAATCATTTCATTTTAAAAGGGGATTATTATTAGAGGGAAGACCATCTCAAGAAGAAGTGAAGTGAAAGAGACTGCACCACATATCTAATAAGCTGAGTTCTACTCAAGGCTCCCCTGCTAACTATCTGTGTGACCTTGGGCAACTGGGGGACATGGAGATAAGGCTCTAGGTCAGATGTTGCAGCCACAAGCAGTGAGATCAAGCAGAGAGTTTGTAGGGAGACTGAGCTCTCTGAGACCCAGACGAAAGAGACACATGGAGCAGACATATGGCTCGTTTGGGCAGTGGATGGAGGAAACTATTGCTCTGCTCAAAGGGGGAAATGTGAGGTTTATACATGAAAAGTCAATCAATAAAGTTCGAGGAAAAATATCATCCCCTCCTCCAGCTGCCTCCCTTGGGTCCCACTTATTCTTCTCACATGTTTTCTTTTTTTCCTTTTACTTCCCCCATAAAAATCACCCTGATATTCATTTCATTAAAATACCCATATACAAAAAAAAAGTCACCTCTGATGTTTATTTCAGAATTCATTTTTTTTTTTTTTTTTTAAGTTGACTCATGTCTCAGCAGCATGAGCTGGGTTGTACCTTATACTGAGGATGTGAGCCACACACACGTCCGGTCAGGAACCAGACATGCCTTTAAGATGTCAAAGGGCAAGAGGTGCTTCAGATAAAGCGTAAAGTCACCCATTTAAAGCAACCCCCAAAATGAAAACGCCATCAGGCAGAATTAGTTAAATTATTTGAGCAGACCCTCCCTTGTTCCTCCTCTGCTTTCTTCATGGAAATCTTAGCTTCTTCCCCTTCACCAGCAACCCTGCATCATGGGGTTTGAACCCTCTCCACACACTGCTTTCTGGTTCTCATCCGTGACTCTCAGGTTCAACTCTGCCTGGACCTCCATTAATTGGGTGTGATAGATGCCCTCACAACTAGACAGCAACACATTCTACCCTCTTGGGTCTGTGCTGCAGACGGCAGGGGAGCGGGGGCTGGGGGTTATCTCTTCCAGGACTCCATAGTGCTGTTAGCATGGGCAGCAGTTGTCAGATCTGTTTGTAGACTATACAATCTCTGGGAAATTGAAGGATAATAGCTTAAGGTGACAAAATATGCAAAATGCTAGAGTTGGTATTACTGTCCATAATCAAATGTGTGGCCATACAGTTTCTCATCCAACCACAACACTGTGAAGAGCAAAAGTGAACACTGTTAATGATTACATTTGAAAAAACAGATTAAGAACTGGGACTATCCTGGGAAAACCAATACACATGGTCAGTTTTGTCCATAAGAAAAAATAAGACAGCTCAAGTAAAAAACATAACACAAACATGTCAAAGTAACAGACCATATTGACCCTGCAATTGACCAATGAAATTAAATCTTAATATAACAAGGTTGGAATACTGTAGGTTCCTTTGAGATCTCTCTCTCTCTCTCTGCTTCTAGCTCACTTTCAATAATATTTAGTTAATACCAGTAAAGCACCCAATTTGTCTTAGACCTATCTTCCCAAATGTGGTTTTAGAATAATAAGAGATTATTCTAATTGGTACACTGACATGGAATCAAATAAGCTGCCATCACAGCATTAAAAAGTCATTTTCAGGGTGGCCAGATGTCTCAGTTGGTTAGAAGGCAAGCTCTGAACAACAGTGTTGTCGGTTCAATTCCCACATGGGCAATGAGCTGCACCCTCCACAACTAGATTGAAGACAATGAGCTGCCAATGAGCTTCTGGAGGGGCGGCCGGATGGCTCAGTTGGTTAGAGCGGGAGCTCTCAACAACAAGGTTGCTGCTTCAATTCCGGCATGGGATAGTGGGCTGCGCCCCCTACATCTAAAAATTGAAAATGGCAACTGGACTTGGAGCTGAGCTGAGCCCTCTACAACTAGATTGAAGGACAACAACTTGGAGCTGATGGGCCCTGGAGAAACACTGTTCCCCAATAAATCTTTTTTTTTTAAATCATTTTCTTTGCAATTCTTATTTAAATTCTTCTGATTGGATCAAGCATCAAATCTCACTTGATGCCACTGTTTCCTAAAACTTCCCTATAGCACAACTAGCTTCCATTTTTAATGGAGACAGCTGAGTTTCTCCCAGCCAGCGGTCTCTAAGTAGAATGTAGTAACACTGCCATCTGATAGAAATGTCATTAATCTCAGAGATAGACATGAAGGTGAGTGGAATCACAGTCCCTTAGCGTTCCACTAACACGGGCCCATAAAACCCAGCTCTGGCCACACTTGCAGTCTGAGAAGCTCCTAAGGCTTGGAATTATTACAAAACCCACACGGAGTCTGAGGCGTCAAACTTCCATCTGCTGCTACAGCAAATAATCAACACAAACCTTTCAGATGTCCAGAGAGAGAGTCTGGGTGCTTTGATACCAGAAAAGTAGGCACCGGAAAAAACAAGCAAGCGAGCAAGGAAAAAGAAAAAACAAACCAATCAATCAGTCAACAAGCCCAGTCAATAGTTAGCCAAGGACTGTCAAAATCTATTATGCAGTTAAGAAACGCATGGCCTGCATGTTTCCGGTTCTGCAAGCGATTTGCTAACTGAAACAATTGTGTCATAATCAGTCTTGCAGCAACCATGACCGTAAGTTGTAAGTTACAAGGAAGTGTATGTTTAAACAGCAGGGAAAACCAAGGTGTATTGATTCTCTCAGGATGGTCGTGAATAGGCTCTGGAACCCAAGGTCGACGCCACGCTACGTTCCTATTCCTGTATTAGATTCTTACTCCTGCTGGGACGGACTGCCACAAATTTACTGGCTTAAAACACATGTATTATCATACAGTTCTGGAGGTCAAAAGTCTAAAATGGATCTCACTGGGCTGAAATCAAGGTGTGGAAAGGGCTATAGAGGTTCTAGGGGAGAACCTATGTCCTTGCCTTTTCCAGCTTCTGGAAGATGCCTACACTCCTAGGCTCATGGCCTCCTCTGTCTTCAAAGCCAGCAATCATATCACTCTGACCTCTGCTTCCATCACCACCTCACCTTCTCCAAGTCTAACTGCCCTGCCTCCCTCTTCCGCATATAAGGACCCCTGTGATTACATTGGTTCCACTCAGATAATCCAAGATAATCTTCCTATCTTAAAGTCAGTTTATTAGCAACCTTAATTCCATGTGACACCTTCAGTCTCTTTACCACATAAATTAACACACTCACCAGTTCCAGGGATTTGGACGTGGGCATCTTGGGGGGCTGTTATTCTGCCTACCACTCCTTTACATGGCATATACCCCTCCACCATGCAGACACAAACTGTCGTCTTTCTGGTCTCACCTCCCATCAGGTGCCATGTGTCAGTTATATGTTGCTGCAGAATAAGTTACCCTAAAACTTCAATGGCTTAAAACAACAACATTTATTATCTCACAGTTTCTGTGGGTCAGGAACCCAGGGATGGCTTAACTGGGTGGTCTGGCTCAGGGTCTCTCACGAGGCTTCAGTCAAAATGTCATGTCAGTGGGTGCTGCTTTCATCTCAAAGCTCAACTGGGGAAGGATCTGCTTTCAAGTTCATTTGCATGGTCGTGGGCAGGATTCCTACCCCCTGCCCCCAACGGTTGGCTGGAGGCTGCTCTCAGTTCTTTGCCACATGGGTTTCTGCATTAGGCAGCTCACCATATGGCAGCTGGTTTATCAGAGCAAAAAGGGACAAGAGCTAAAGAGACACTACAAGCAAGAGGGAAGTTGGTCTTTTGTAATGTCATCTCCTCACTTTTGCTGTACATATTCATGAGCAGTGAGGCCAGACCACAGCCTAGAGAAGGAGACTATGTGAGGGTAAGAATACCAGGAGGTGGGAACACGGGCCATGTTAGAAGCTGTCTAGCACGTCCCAGCACCTACCCTGTGTTCTCACCTCACAAAACCACCGACATTCCCCAAGAAAGAAAAGAACGCTTTATAACCCAGGTCTTATGTTTGTCCATTAATTCACTCATTCAAACAGCATTCAAGTGACACCTACTGTGAGCTAGGTAGGATCTCAAGTGCTGGGAGCAGAGCAGTGAACAAAACAGACAAAGCCCCTTCTCCCTTGGAGCAGACATTCTAGTGGGGAAAGACACAGACAAGAAATGAATAATACACGTAGTGTGACGGCCAGCAGGTGAGGAGCTACAGCAGGTAATGGGCACAGTGGGGGGCGGTGGGGGTGAGCCTGTCTTATACACCACCATCTGGGAAGGCCTCTCTAAAAGCTGACCTCTGAGCAGAGACAGGAATGAGGTGAGGGAGCCACCGTGAGAATACCTGGAGGAAGAGAGTCCTGGGCAGAGGGGACAGCAAGCGCAAACGTGGCTGAGCAACAAGAAGTTCAATATGGCTGGAGCAGAGAGAGCGTGGGCGAAAGTGGATGGAGGTGAGATCCGAAAGGAAACCAGAAGCCAGGTCTTACAGGGCCTTGGAGGTCATCAAAAGAACTCTGACTTTTATTTTCAGGTGGGAGCCACTGAAGAATGTCCCCTTAAAAGGAGCTGCTTTTACAGAGAACAAAGTGATGGTCATAGGTGGTGGTGGTAGGGGGTGGTGGGGGGTGGTTGGGTGAAAAAGATGCAGGGATTCAGAAGTACAACTCGGCAGTTACAAAGCAGTCACGGGGATGTGAAGCACAGCATAGGGAACACAGTCAGTAATATTGTGACAACTGTGTATGGTGTTGGCGGATACGGGACTCATTGAGGGGATCACTTCGTAAGTTATAGAAATGTCTAATCACTCTGCTGTACGCCTGAAACTAATAGAATGTTGAATGTCAATTGTAATTAAAAAATAAAAATTTAATAAAAAGTAAAAAGAGCTGCTTAAAATCTAGTAATTAGAAAAAAAATTAGCCCCTCCTCATAATCTCGACATTATTTCCAGCTCCCTGTTATAGGGGGTATGCTTTGCTTTATAGAATAATATTTAACTACATTTCTAAAATATATGTATATACTTAACACTTAATACAGTTCATCAATCCTGCATTTTCTAATTACTTAATTTTTTTTGTATTTTTATTAGTTTCAGGTGTACAAAACAATGTAATAATTAGAGATTTTCACCCCTCACAAAGTGATAACCTCCCCCTAACCTACTACCCCTCTGACATCGTATGTAGCTGTTACAATTCCATTGACTCTATTCCCTATGCTGTACTTCACATCCCATGATCATATATACATACATATGTACATATAAGGACATTCAATATTATTCTACTTCAGCTTCAGGTGTACAGCTCAGTGGTCAGGCATCTACACAGTCTATGAAGTGACCCCCCTGATAAGTCCAGTGCCCGTCTGACACCCTACATAATGTTTACAACATTATTGATTATATTCCCCATACTGCATTTCACATTTCTGTGAGTATTTGGTGACTACAAATTTGTACTTTCTAATCCCTTCACCTTCTCCCCCTCCCATCTAGCAACCCTCAGTTTTTCTTCTGTATCTCTGAGTCTAATTACTTACTTTAAAAGATAGTATCTTTTAAAAGCCCGGGGTGTTTGAAACTGCTTTCACCCCTAGATAAGGAAAGAAAAATCAAACAAAACAATTTCTGGGAAACTGGTCCATTGCCTGCCTAAAGTTAAACAACTTCAAAGAGCCTAGGCTGGAACCCAAGTCATGTCAACTTAATTAACTGCATATCACCTGGCAGATCCTCACCTGAGAGCCCAAAGGGGCATATGGTAAAGCTCAGCCCTTGAACCATAAAATGAGGTGGTGCCTTAGGAATCACCCAAACAGCAACAAAGCAATTGCTGATAAACGGAAGTTGTCTGGGTGTAAAATGGCCTCAGGGGAAGTCTCGTTTATACTCACACATTCACCAAACCGCCCGATGTAAAGACCCAGGATTTCGGTAAAGGGCACTTTATCATTGTTGCCTGCACTGATACCCAGCCCAAGTTTCTCATATGATTGTGCTGCCTACAAGTCACCTTCAGTCACCTTGGAGGGTCTTTAGTAGGTACACTTAGATAAGCAAATGAAAATTAGTAATGTCAGGGACAGAGAGGTCAGCACAGCGGTTAGGACTGGCTGGGAGCAGGGAGGAGGGCAGACTGCTCCACAAAGAGAAGCATATATAAGGGACAGAAGAGGGATATTCCACTTGCAAACACTGGGATTTGTGGATGGGACACGTGCACAGGACAAGAGAGAGAGGAATGGCCTGGTTTACCCTTTACCTCCTGAACCTTCTCTGGGCTATGGCTGGGACCAGCACCCACGCCCGAAGCTCATGCTGTGAGTATGGTGTGTTTCCCAAGCAGCTCAGGGAAGCAGAAAGCCCCGACACTGGGGTCTGCTGATGAGTGAGGAGTTAAAAATAGCAGTCACCGGAGGAGTTCCAAAATGGGTGAGTCAGGCTGCGAGTGTCTATGGTTCATCTTTCCTGACTTAATAGCATAAATTTTTTGCAAGGCAAGTCTATGTTTTTTTTGTATGTTTGTTTGTTTTGTTTTTTGGGGTTTTTTTGTGTGTGTGTTTTTACAAACAAAAGGAATGTATTCTCTCACAGTTTTGGAGGCCAGAAGTTTGACACCAAGTTGTCAGTTAGCAAGCTTGGTTCCTTCTTGGGGACTCTGAGGGAGAAGAGGTCTCCATGCTCTTAGCTTTGGTGATTGCTGGCCATCCTTAGTGTCCCATGGCTTGTGGCAGCATCACTCCAATCTCTGCCTCTGTCGACACATGGCATGCTCCCTGTATCTATGCATTGTATATTGAGTGATTGAAATACTGGTACAGGAATGATGGTGGATGATACAAAGACAGACACTCAATGGTTGTTCTGACCAAGTACCGCTACCAGTGGGAGTTTGGGGTACTCACTGAGGACAGGACATGTCCCAAATCTTTAATATTCATCATGTAAGAGAGAGAAAAAATGGATGCAAGGCAATCAGTGATTTCTAGGAATGTGCTAGAAATAACATGAACTGTGAGCCATAGTGCTTGAAATTGTTAAACGAGAAATCACTTTCTTAAAGATAAGGGTTATTTGAGAAGATGTAGGGACTAACTGGCCTCAAAAGCAAATCTCAGCGTTTTCTCCATTTCCCTTTAGTCATCGTCCCTAGAGGGGACATCCCCGGGGGGGACAGCAATGCTAACCTTGTCTCCTCCTAGAAGACCCAGCAAATGTGTTTCTGAGAAGAGGGATTGAGGGGTCTTGTAAATGGCTGTCTCTTCGCAGCTGTTCCCCCAGCGCAGAAGGCCTTAGTTAATGGTTTACAAGTGCTTATGGAGAGCTCGGTGACCCACTCAGCCTACCCCAACCCCAGCGTCCTGATCGCCATGAACCTGGCCGGAGCCTACAACTTGGAGACTCAGAAGCTCCTGACTTACAAGCTCATGGCCAGTGACACAGCTGGTAAGGACCCAGACCCCTCCCTGCACATGCTTCCTGAGTCTTGTCCACCCCCAGATCCCAACTCCCTGCACCCCCACCCCCGTGCTGCCTCTGGTCACACCTCAATCACCCAAACACCTCGGCCGACATTTCTGGAAAACACCTGGAAAGAAATATGTGTGAAGTCAGGTCATTCATAGAGGAGGGTGGTAACATACAAAGAGCTCTAGACTCGATGTGAAAAGAATGGGCTTCCGGTTCTCGCTCTGCCACTTAACCCCGTGACCTTGAACAGGTCTCTTGGTCCCACTCAACCTCATTTCCCTCATTTGCAAAATGCAGATGATTCTAATAACAATAACGCTAAACGTAATAATACCAAGGATAATAATAATCATCAAATCCCTGTCCTGCCTACCTCACAGGAGGTGACTTGAAGCTCAAGTTAGATAATAAAGTTGAAATCATCTTGCAACTGTGAATTTTCATATATGAATTTGTATGGGTGTTCTTGCTGCTTTTCTAAACAAACACCAGGGATTCTTGGGGGAGTCGTCAAGTCACACCAGAGGCCACTAGATTCAATGGCTTCCTGAATATTTCAATACTCCTATTGAATCTAGTATTGAATACTAGATTCAATACTCCTGAAGTATTTCTCCATACTTCTTTCCTTAAGAAGTCTGATCAAAAAATGATCTAATCACATTATTAAAAAACCAAAATGATCTGGAAAGAAGCAGAGAGATCAGCCTTGGTCCCTGGTGCTCTCTTCCCTGAAAATACCTTTAACTATTTTGTTCTCTGCTCTACAGACCTGACCATTGGTCAGCTAGCCCTCACCATTATGGCTCTCACCTCCTCCTGCCGAGACCCTGGGAATAAAGTATCAATTCTACAGAAACAAATGGAGAACTGGGCACCTTCAAGTAAGAGCTCATTGGAAGGGAAGGGAGAGTGAGGCAAATGCTCCTTCCTGAGACTTTTAAACCTGAAAGAAGAGGATGGGAGAGTGGAAAGTTAGGGAAGAGACACAAGGTCTCTTCCACTCAGGTTCCCTAAGCTAAGCCCCCATGGGAGATATTCACTTCCAATTGAAAATACACTAGAGAGGTGGCCGGATGGCTCAGTTAGTTAGAGCGCGGTGCTCATAACACCACGGTCACCGGATCAATTCCCACATGGGCCAGTGAGATGCACCCTCCACAACTACACTGAAAACAACGACTTGACTTGGAACTGAAGGGTCCTGGAAAAACACACTGTTCCCCAATTTAAAAAAGAAAAGAAAAGAAACTAGAAAAGACCACTAGCCTAGGGCCAGAAACTTACCATGGCATCACCTGCCTGAAGACAGCATCATCCCTTTTATTCCAGTCTCATGTCAGATGTTTTTATTCTGAGAAATATTGATAGTATCTTTAGCCTGGACAGGTTTTCTAGCAATGTCTATTCAAAAGGTTGGGCGTTTCTTTTTGTGCAAATGTCCTCACTATGGGAAGTGTTAGTCTTATGAAGGCCCTCTGTCCCCTTCCAAGGCCCCAATGCCGAGGCTTCAAGTTTCTATGGACCCAGCCTGGCAGTCTTGGCACTGTGCCAGAAGAACCCTGAGACCACCTTACCAATAGCAGCCCGTTTTGCCAAGACCCTACTGGCCAATTCCTCTCCCTTCAATATAGGTGAGTAGGTCACCACTTTCAAACGGCCCTGAGCTGACAACGTCAAGGGCACTGAATGATGGAGCTGGTGGGGGAAGTGGGAGTGGGGAGGAGGCGGAGAGCACGAAAATGTCTGTAGAGGGGAGCTATTTAACAAATGTTTGTTGAACACATGAATTCAGGAATAAATGAAAGGGAGATAGTAAAACATAGGAACCAGAACAATACATGTCTGGCAGGTACAGAATCTCTACTGGGGACAAGAAACATGTTACCAAGTCAGTTCGTCCCAGGCAAATTATTAAATTATTAAATCAATGTCTAGACTCAGCTCTTCCTGAACCCTCTCTTTTATCACTTCTGATGCTTCCACGCTATTCTTCTCAATGCTTCTCCTTAGAGCATCCAAATATTCTGTATTAAGCAGCTACTCTCTGAACACTAAGCCCATCAGTCTCCCCTTCCAGGAACCACTGGAGCCATCCTGTTCCTTCATTCTGCAAGGACATGGAGGCTTTTTCCTCTACAACACCACGCCCTTCCTGCATCTACTGATCCTTTCTCTGCATAACCCCCTCATTCATGGTCCCCGTTTCTCCTCCATCACTCTCTAAGCAGTAACGTCTTCTCAGGTTCCCCCCCCCATACGTGCCTCATCAGCAACCTCTCTCACTTTAGGCGTGTTCAGGACAAGTAGGTACATATTTACTTGAGTACCTTCCCTGTGGGTGAACAACAGACTGGCCTCTGTTTCCCATCTGGGGCATCTCTGCCACTTCAGGGAAATTTGCACATTTTTTACAACACTGGTATCAACAATTCTGTCACTTTTCATGAAGCCATGCAACTTTCAGATAGAGATTGCGGTGGGGAAGGGAAGATCAATGAAAGAAAAGATGCCGCCTGGCAAGCCTTTCACTTGTTCTGGTCTTGTTATGCCAGAGTTGGCGCATTCAGCCCACACATGTTCTCCCATGCAAATAGTGGAAAGGCCCCTGTGCTGGGTACTATGGGGGATGCAAAGTTTGCACCATCCAGGAGTTCACAGAGCACAGTAACACAAACAGCAGAGAGTGCCAAGATTGCACACAGGTACAAACAGCAGATGCTACAGGAGTTCAGAAAAGAGACTGCACCTGTTGTGCTGGGATGGCCAGGGAAAGCTTCTCTGACAGGTGGTGACGGCTGAGCCTTCTGGAACCAGTGACATTTTGAAAGATAAACACTGGGACAAGAGAAATGGGATTAAATATACTGCCTGTCTATGTTAATTAAAAGCATGAACCATGCAGTCCTACAGATCTGGGTCTATTCAGGTCCTGGCACTGCTACTTACTAGCTGTGTGGCCTTGGACAGTTACTTAACCTCTCTGAGCCTCCATTTTCTCATCCCTTATATGGAGATAATTATAGGTCCTATTTCACAGGTTGTCCTGAAGAGTAAAAGAGATAATGTACCTGGAACACAATAAATGTTAGTTGTTCATATCATTGGTGGTGGTTGTCTTATCCCCCTGTGATTCACAGACACGGGAGCAATGGCGACCTTGGCTCTGACCTGTATGTACAACAAGATCCCTGTAGGATCAGAGGCAGGTTACAGAATGCTGTTTGGGCAGGTACTAAAGGATACTGTGGAGAATATCAGCATGAGGATCAAAGACAGCGGCATCATCGGGGACATCTACAGTACTGGCCTCGCCATGCAGGTAAACACGTCACTGAGGCTCCTCGCTGGCTCCGTGCCAGTAAGACTGGGTTGTGGGCTCAAGAGACCAGGCTTCTGAGATCTCTGCGAAAGACCAGCTGGTGTACTTGAGGTAGATTCCTTGTGTCTCCTGTGCCTTGATTTCCCTACTGGTAAAATATAAGTAAGTGTTAATTCCTTCCTACCTCATAGGTAAAGTGTGAAAAGAAATCTACATGAACTCTTTCCCCTTCCTTGGGAAAAAAAAAAGAAAGAAATCCAAAAATGTATTGGTTTACTATTAATACTGACCAGTTTGTTCATAAAAAATATAGACGAATGAAAGTTTGGTATATAAAAATTAAGGATATTAAAGTAGGTCCTCAAAAAAAATATTGAATTGTCTGATTCCATCTTACTGGTCAGGTATTCTTTTTTCAGCCCTTTATCTTGATCCAAAAAAGAAGGGGCTTGAATTCAAAATGCTTTATGAAAATCATCTAAAGCTGACTGGACATCTAATCTTCATCAATCTCTGTTTCAGTCTTGACCTCATTTCAACCTCACAAGGAACCCTAATAAATGGCAGAGCCAGGTGTGCCTGGGAGCCAAGTCCGTACTCACCCTGCTTTTCCTTAGTGTAGCTTCCCAGGCTTGGATTCTATAAGATGCTGCTTCATACAGCTCCAAATACATCCCCCCGCTGCCCCCCGCACTGATTAGGGTTGATGAGGGCAGCAGTCTCCAGGGAAGACACACCAATGATAGTGGGAAGAGATAACCAACTAGAATCAGAGACTAAAGGGTCATTGTGGCCCTTCCAAATTAAGAAAGTATTTGTGCTCCAGAGTCTCAAAATGTCCCATGAGATTAATAGCAAAACTACATCATGACCTTCTCAACTCAGAAAGCCCAGGAAATAGAGACTCATGGAGTTACAATGCCAGCCTTAAACCTAACATAGCTCTGGACTAATGTTATTAATAGGAAAAAAAAATCCTTTTGGGGGGGGTGTGGGGGAGGAGGGTGGATGGAGACTCATATTTATATTCCACACGTTAAAAATTAGCAAAAGGTATAAATGGACTAAAAATTAGTTCATGCTAAACATAAGAAAATACAAACTCCCCACTCCAATGTGCCATGTGTAGGAGCAACTAATGAGAACAAAGTCAGTTTCTATGTCGTGTGATGGTCAATGAAATTTTGCCTTGGAGCAAAACTCTTTTGTTACGATGGCTGAATCATACACGATTCATGTCCCAGGGCTCAGGTCTAGAAAGCTTTGTGGAGGAACAAAGGCAGTCTGAAAGGGACATCAGACAGGTTGTAGTTATGACTCAATTAAAATAACCTTGCTTCACCTCAGCGCAAGACAGAGAATTGTTTGCTTTGGCTGATTTGGTTTGTGGATTCTGTCCAGGTTTTTATCACCTGCAAGATACACTCTGATAAGCTGTTCATGAAAATTAAAGCTTTGCCTATGAAAAGGCAGGACCTTATCCATATCCAGATATCATAGGCTATGTGGATTTCTTGTCAGTTACAACACAAAGCCTCTCCCTAACCTCTTACGGCCCATATTCAGAGTTTACCCAGGCAGCCTAAAGTCTGAAACTACCCAATGTCTAATATATAACCTTTTTCTAATCTAAATGTTCTGGTGTAGAAAAGCAAATGGCTCTGGAGCTATAACAACTTGAGTTTGAATCCCAGATCTGCACCATCTTAGGCAAACATTGAATTTATTTTAATTTCATTTCCCCTGTAGGAACAAGGTTGCAAAGACATAAATCAAATCACAGGCACAATGTGGTGCTCAATCATTGTTCACGGCCTCTCCCAGTAGAGTGGTGACATTAACCTTGAATGTCAGTCTTCATTCATCCTCTTCCAGGATGCGTAGGTCTTCACGTGGCCTAGACCACCCACATTGCTTCCCAAAGGCATGCATGCAGTATTTCCTCTGTTCCAGGATTTCTCCTGTTTTTCCATCAATAGTACCATGTATTCACGGTTCCTCTAATAGGAACTTGGAAAGGGGCCTGATAAACGTCTTTATGAGAAGTTACTAACGACTTCTCACAGCTTTATGTGTCACTCCTCTTTAGTGTTGGTGTTGGTAGTGTTACCCCAAGGGGGTACATCTCACTCAGTGGGACTTGGGAGGTGGGTATGGCAAGTGGACAAGATATGGTAGCTGATGCCCCTAAACCAAAGTGCCCTGTAAAGTGTCCTCTGACAAGAGCCATGGTTCATGACTGCCAAGGTAACAGTGATGGCTGTGCCCACCCACAGGGTCCAGCTGCTCACAGCACTGCCTCTGCCGCACAGCGCCATTTCTGACTCCCCCTCTCCCTTCTTCCACTTCCCATCTCCAGCTCCAGAGAAACTGGTCATCAGCAACCTCAGCCCATTAATATGCACTGGGGGCCGTGGCCAGCACAACCCTCCCAGGAGGGAGGTGAGGACCACATCTTACATATCACACATTACAAAACGATTTTGCACACCATCCCATGTGAACCTCAAATGACACCCCCCAAAAGTGGGCAGAAATTATTATTTCTATTTTACCTATGAGACATAAAACTCAGCAGAGTGAATTCCCTGTGTATTAATCAAGTCTCATTTTGCAAATAACAGAAACCCAAATAATTTTTGCTTAAGAAAAATGGAGACTTACTATTTTACATAAACTGGGGTGTCCAGGGCTAGATTAAGTAATTTCAGGATTAATCAGGAAAAAGGGCTCAAAGCACGATATTAGGACCACTCTCGATTTCATCTCTCGGGCCTGGTTTTCCTCATTCCCTCCTGCTCCACGCCTTCTTCAAAGTGGCTGAGGAAGATGGTCACGAGGAGCTCAAAGCTGACTCAGATGGTCCCAGCTGAGTAACCCCCGCAGGGAGGGGGGATGCTTCTCTCGCCCCATGTCCGTATATCAGGGAAGGACTCTATTAGTACGTGTGCCCACCAGTCACTGTCACCAAGAGGATGGCACTCCGTGATTATCCAGTCTGTCCACCCGTGGCCAGAGATGTGGAGCCTCTGGCTGAGAGTCTTGACACGATCACCAAGTATGGGAGGGGCCCACCAAAGGGAGTGCGGGACGATGCAAACGATGGCCAGGATGTGCTAGGCCAAAGCTCCCCGGAGCTCGCTTTGCCCCGCTCTCATCCTCGTTCTCCAGCCAAGGACTCTTATTAACACAGCAGCCCTAACAGTGTTCCCTGACTCTGAGTGCTGCACAGGTATTTGTTGCATCACTGCACGGAGCTAGGCGGTGGGGATGCCGCAGAGAACAAGACAGCGTTGGTTGTACCGATGCAGCTGCGGGTTGGACTCTGGGTGATCGAGTCTACGCCTTAGAAGGCATGTGAAGGCCAACTCTCAGCTACGCCGCATTCCTTCTCTCTCCCCAGGCTCTCTCCGTGACTCCTGAGCAACCTAACAAGGAGTGGAACTGCAAGAAGACTGTGGATACAATACTTAATGAGATTAAGCAGGGGAAATTCCACAACCCCATGTCCATTGCCCAAATCCTCCCTTCGCTGGAAGGCAAGACATACCTGGATGTACCGCACGTGTCTTGCAGCCCTGGTAAGAACTCTTAACCTCTGTCTCTCCTTATGTCATAAAGTGGCAACTTATGCCAGGAATGATCTGTGGGTCAATTTTACGTGGCATATAGGTTTTCTTATGTCTGTTACATCCACTGTAGGCAGAGCCACATCTGACTTCCAATCCCCAAGAATTGTGGGCTAACACACAGCCATACCGTCCTGCCCTCAGAATGCAGGCCTCATGTCTAGTTCATTCAGGACACATTCACTGAGCACCTGCTACAGGTAAAGCATTTTACGGGATGCTGATGGAGAGGGAAGACCCATGGTCCTAACAATCAAATAACATGTAACTTCATTCATTCATTTAACAAATGTACCAAACATAGTACATTATTTTATGATATCTGCTCTTTACAAAGTCAGGAGACATAGATGTAGGCAAAACTCACAATATTTGGAAGAATGAAATAAGTATTAAATAGAAATAAAAGCCGTATACAGTGCAAAAGCAAAGGAAATGTGAGCAATCGTTCAGATTGCCCGGGAGGCTTAGGAGAAGAAGAGCCGACTTTTCAGTCAAGCCTTGAAGACCTAACTACGAAGCCTTGGTGCTTGCAGAGCACCATAGGGATGGGGTGGAATCCTGGCGCACAACCTTTTTATTTGAAATATCTTTATTTTACCCAATTGAAAATATAACTGAGACTCTTAAAATTCAAACATTGCACAAATATGCAATTCAAAAGTGGGAATCCTGCGTAAAACCTTTCTCACGTCAGAGATAACTTGTCTTTGGTATAGATTCCTCCAACTCTTCTTTCTAATCAAATACTACTGTAAAGTATTACCCGCCTTACGTTGCGTGGACTTCCTAAGACAAGCGGAGATGAAGGAGCTCCTTGCCTGCCTCAGAGCAGCATCCACAAAGACCACTAGCAACCTGCTCCCAGTCATACCAGGCACGGCCACATCACCTAACTCCTTAGGCAGCTTCCCAGGGATTGCCCAACTTTAAGCAGGTGGCCACGGGGTCCTTCCTAGGAAGCTACAATAGTGGCCTAGGCGCTTTGTCACATGGTTGGTAACTTACTACCTTTGCTTCCAGATTCTTAGGGGAAGCAAAGTAAATGTTCGTTGTAAAACTAGCTGTCAGTTCTTCAGCTACGATCAGTTGTCTAGACTGGTAATGAGAGCTCCAGTTCCGCAGAGTGAGCCACAAAGCACCAAAACGCATTGCTACTTCTTGTAATGTTTCTGGGATGGGTTGCCAACAACAGACACTACAAAGAAGCTTCTACACTATTGATAATCTTTAACAAATTGGGTCTCTTTGCTCTTCACAGATCATGAGGTGCAACCAACTCTACCCAACTCTCTTAGTCCTGTCCCCCCCTCTGCAGCCAACATCACTGTCATTTACACCATAAACAACCAGCTGAGGGGGGTGGAGCTGCTCTTCAACGTGACCATCAATGTCAGTGTGAAAAGCGGATCAGTGCTACTTGTTGTCCTAGAAGAAGCACAACGCAAAAATCCCATGTTCAAGTGCGTGCTACAAGTGGCATTAGCATTCTCCCCAAGCCTAACCTCAATTCCCATTTTCTTTCTCTCCTTCCTTCATTTACTTACCTTTTTTTCTTCTTATGACTTAACCGATATCTCGTATGTAATAGTCCCTTGAGAGCCTGCAATCTCTTAGGAAAAATGAAATCATACAAGTCAATACGTGATATAGTTTTAAAAATAGGAACTCAAAGGACAGAGTCCATGGTGGATTTGAATAGTCAATGAAGGCTTGTGGCTTTGGACCACCTTCAAAGCATAGGTACTATATAGGAAAATATGAGAGGGTGGTGTCTAGGAAGAGGGAAAAGCTAGAACAAAGCATTCAAGACAGGAATGAGCAAGGAATTCCAGATCAGGGAGTCAGCCAGAAAAGAGACTAGAGAAGAGAACGCAGGATTTAAGGAAGTGAGTAATTTCTGGAAGGACAGGTTGGGTGATATTGTAGAAAGCTGGAAGTACCAGGCTAATATTGCAGGAAAGCTCTGCAAGTTTTTGAATAAGACACGTTATGCTGTAAAATGTTGCTTGTGTTTGAGAACGGGAGACAGGAAAAGAGCTAGACAGGAGAAATGACCACAGTGGTGAAGCTGTGACGTGATGAGGACTTCACCCAGGAGAAAAAGGCTCATGCCAGGGAAGATGTGCCCAGGTGTGAGCACTGGATGGGGGGGTCAAGACAAAGAAGCTGCAACACTATAGATAAGCATGTCAGGAACAGAGAATGTCTTTTAGAGAAGACAGCATAATTCCTCTAGACATGTTTGATTGTGGGTATTTGGAAGAGAAATGTTAGGAGCTTTTAGAGGTAAAATGGGAGTCCTAGAAAAGACGTCAGGACAGGCAAAAGAGACTGGACCGTCGTCTGATACAGGTAAGGATCAAAGTAAAGGAACTGTGTAGAAGGTGGCAGATACAGTGCTCCCAACAAAAGCAGGAGACACAGCTAGTTATTCCCACTTTACAGACAGAACCACGTAGGTCCAAAGAGGTTAGGTAATATTCCTAAGGTCACATAATGTGTAACTAATAGAGTTGAGATAATTAATAGGTTTGAATGACTCTGAAGCTCTTGTTCTTTCCACTGCCCTGTTGGGAAAGGGCAGAATACAGAAATAAATAACAGAGAAAGTTAAACTTTGGGGAATGTTTATAGTTTGCAAAAAGAGGAAGCAGTAGAGAAGTATGGAGAAAACTAAACTATAGGAGTACAGGGAAAATGCTAGCTCATGGAAAGAAAAAGAGAAGATACTTTCAAAGGAAAGATGACAGGACCCAAATTCTGTAGAGAGATGTCAGAAGAGTGACAAAGGCCAAGGAATTGACAACTGAGTGACATGTGGGATCTATTCCACAGGGATAGGTTAAGTCACATGTCTGCTGCCCACAGCCCTGCTCCATAACTTCCCTAATTTCTTTAGACAGGTCAGGATAAAAGCCGCATTTCAAGAATACTTAATTTGCAAATAACGCTCTCACTATACTTTCCTTCTTCTTGAGCTTAGCTTTAATTCTGCCTGATTTTTCTTTTTCTGACTGGAATGTAACAATATACATAGTAGAAATGTTGAGGGGGGAAAAGCATAAAGAAGAAAACAAAGCCTCTATAATCCATCCACAATATAATCACTATTGCTATCTTTTATCATTTTGTAGGTGTTCTCTCTGTATTACAACTAGTTATGATCTATCATACACATGGGACAGAGAGGTTTCATAAAATTTGTATCCCACATTTTTGCTTAACATTATTGCATAAGCCTTTTCCCATGTCACTGAAAATTGTTGAAAAATAGAGTTTTCATAACTGCAAAATATCCAGTGTTGGATATTCATTCCATCACTCACCTAATTATTTGCCCATTGTTAGACATTTACATTTTTTAAATTTGCTTATTGACAGTTTTCTTCTAAATTAATGCATTTTAATTTTATTTAATTCCATATGATTTCAGATTTATTAGTCATTTGCTTTGTCTCTTTTAAGCATGATTTATTGGATCTTTAAAGCATTTAAATGTCTCTGTCCCTTTATCTTAACTCTTTATTGCCTGACCTAAAGTGACATATTAATCATATATGATTTTATTCTTACAGATTTGAAACCACAATGACATCTTGGGGCCTTGTCATCTCTTCTATCAACAATATAGCTGAAAATGTGAATCACAAGACGTACTGGCAGTTCCTTAGTGGCAACAAACCTTTGAATGAAGGTAAAAGAAAAGCAATGTGGGCATTTCCTCCATAGTCTGAAGGCTACATTCTTCTGTTTCCTTATTTCATTTGTTCATTCATTTGATAAATAAATAATTGTGAGATTGTATGTGTATATATACAATGGTTACATATATATATACATACACAAATATATTATAAATATATACAGTGATTAGATAGATGATAAATGATTGATAAATGACAGATAGGTAAAGATAGACAAATAGATTATAGATACATAGATAGATACATAGATACATAGAATGTATGGGGAGCTATCTAAAATACCTTTTTTTTTCAAATCAAGAATCCTGACTTCACTCTGAGCCAGTATGAAAATATCCAGTGAACAACAAAAGTGGATTGATTTGCTTAAAACAACAATGGTTAAAGAAGCAAAAAGCAGATAATGAAAGAGAGACACAAAAAAAACAGACAGAAAAGTTAGTATGTGAGCTAAGAAGATGGCCAGGTTGGGGTTAAAAAATTAAATGTGTAAAACAAAAGCACAGTGAATTCATAGCCAGTGAGAAAACAAATGTGAGGGATAAGAATAGCTATTTGTGTAGTGCTGTTATGTTTTATTCCACATATCAACTCTGTAGATATTAGTAACTCTCTTTATACAGAGAAAGAAACTAAGCCTTAGAGACATAAAAGGGACTTGTACAAGACACACATCTAGCGTGTGACAGAGCAGATAGTCAAGCCCAGGATGAGAGAGTTTTCTATCACAGCCTCACTCTGTTCATTCTTCACCTTCTTGTGTTGTACATTCTTCAAAGAGAGGAATGTTTGTACGTGCATTTTGTGTGGGGAAAATGGGAAGAATAAATCTCAGAGTTCAGGAAAACTAACATTCTTTAAAATTTTTGCACAAAAACTAAACTATCCTCCGACATAAAGGCCAATGGCATATGGTTTTGGCTAAGGATGGTGTTACCTAATTAATCTGATGTTAATTGTCACCAAGCAGAGAGATATGAAGCCAAAGAAAGTCACAGCAGAGCCAAGACTGTGGCTTTGTAAAGATGCTTCAATAATCAGATTACAATGGGAGAGATGTTTTTCTTAGAGTCTATCATGTATTTAACAAATTCTGGCCAGTCAGAAGTTGTGGAATTGCATCATATAAGGATCTTGCAGTCACATGGGCCTTGGTTAGAAGCTCCTTGTCTTATTTACTAGTTGCATTAGGCAAGTAATGATTCTTCTCTGAGTCAGTTTACATTTCATGGGTTATGGTGAGGATTAGAAATAATGTGTTTAAAATGAGTAAGTACAATGTCTGACGCATATATAGCATTTGTTCAAAAATGCTATTCATTATTATTAGTTCTTCTACTGCCTTCATCTCAAAAATTGCTTTGGGAACTTACAAGTAAATCAGGCTTATTCTCACGTCTGCCAATTACTTTTATTTTCTGAAGGAAGGAATGGTAAACAGAAAGGCCTCTGAGATCCAAAAAGATCTGAAACTGGCATTGTCATTTTTTCTGACGCCTGGTGACTTGCAAGCTGGTCACCAATACTACCACCATCTATCTTTCCTGCCCTGAAAAGACAAGCATTTTCAACCCACTGCCCTTCCTTATTTCTTACAAAATCTTCAAAAGTGAACACGAGCTCCTGCCTTGAATGCTCTAACATCGGCTTAAACAAGCCATTTTAACAATAACCATCATTTATTGCACATTTATTATGTGTCAGGTACTGTATTAAGCAGCTGGCAGTCATTATTTCTAATCCTGAAAATAATTCTTCAGGATAAATATTATTAGAGCAATTGTACTCACATATAAGAGGAAAAGGAGGCTCACACAATTTAAGGGGCTCACCCAAGACACGCTCCACGTGGCCACCTCGAGCCTGGAAACAAGGACTCCCTAAATCTCAATCACGTGCTCCTTCCATACTCACCAAGCTGCACACTCCATGATCACTTAACTCCTGTAACGATGGGCTGATCCTGTGGGAAGTGGGGGTGCTCATATGTACCATGGTCACCTCGTGTTTCTCTGCTTGTTTCCAGGAGTTGCTGACTATATCCCTTTCAACCATGAGCACATCACAGCCAATTTCACACAGTACTAGGGACGAGGGGGCCGGTTTCTGGTGAACTTCTCCAAAGGATGGCTGGAATTTTTCATCATTTCAAATCTATGCAGAACAGTGGACATCTACAGTGGTACCAAACTCCTGGTAAAAACATGGAAACCCCTGTGTTGAATAAATGATGTAAACTTCTCCAGAGTCTCAACATCTGTGACCCACCCATGAAAAAAAAGTCTGGCTCCTCAAGGCAATGACTGCCAGTCGTCACTTAAACTGAGGGTGACGGGAGATGGGAGAGCCAGGTTGATGTTTTTGGAGAGCGTTCTGATCTTCTCAATTAATTAACCAACATACTCCTTTATTTCTACAAATGAAATATTTCAAAAACTCCCATTTTTGTTTCTTATACCAAGTACTTCTTTTCAAATCACTTAGTTAAACATATATACTTACATATATACATGAAACGGCCAGTATTACTTCATATGAGACCCACAGATCGTTCAGGAGTTGGTAAATGATGTTATGTCATAACTCTCCCCTTCCATTTCCAATATTTGTCCTGGGTAAAATCAAGTTTAAAATGTATACTTTATATAACCTATATATAAACATATATTTAATATATAAATATAATTTGTATTTAATACGTAATATAAATATTAATATATTTTACATACTAAATTTTTTATATATCGAATATAGATCTAGATCTACAAACCCACTAATAATGTATAAGTGACAATTTTAAGCTAATAATGTATAAATGACAACTCTAATCTCTGTTAGTAGGAGTCAACACTGGTACGAACCTTCTAGGGAAGGATACGGAAATTTGTATTAAAATACCTAAAATACACTCAACTTTGACCCCCTAAAAGCCCCAATTCTGAAAGTTATACAAAGGGAAGAATCCTATGAGGACATATAAGAATCAAAGATATATAAGAATCAAAACGTCCGCTGGTGCAACATACAGATGATGTATTATAGAATTGTACACTTGAAACCTGTATAATTTTATTAACAGTGTCACCCAATAAATTTTTACAAAAAAAGAAAAAATACGTCTGCTGGGACAATTAGAGAATGAACCTTAGATACGCAGCCTCAATACACTTCCTAATGAACCCCAGAAGCAGACCAACTTAACTGCCCTGTCACAGGTTGCGCCTTCTGGCATCTCAGAGCAGGAACCAGCTCTCTGGTAACAGTCTGGCTTCCAGAAGAAAGAGTTGTGAACCACACAGGCCCAGGTTCCCATCCCAAACATACCTATTGTACCCTAGAAAAAGGCCAGGACTGTTACAGTAGTGGAAGGAACCCTTAGGGCGTGGTGAGTGCTCTCTCATAATGTTTATAACACAGAAAAATGGAAAGAATCTATATGTCCAACAGGAGAGCAATGGATAGGTAGACCCTGGTGGACGCATATGATGGGGTATTTAAAAGTCACCAAAATTCATGTTGAAGATAAACACTTGCTAACATGAAGAGACATTCATGTGAAGGAAGCAAACAACAAAACTTTGTAATGTCACCCACACCAGAGTGTTATAGTGACTCTAATAATATGTTTATAAAGGCCAGAAGTAGGGATCTAACAATGTACCTCTGCATGATAGAATTATTGGTGACTGATTTTGTTTGTTCACTTCTGTTTTCCAAGTTTTCTCCATTAGATACATAATCATTGAGCAACTTGGTAATGGGAAAAAAGCTATTTTAAACAAAAATAATTTTTTCTTATTTAACATAAATTGGGCAATGAAAGGGGTGTGTGTGTGTGTGTGCCTGTGTGTGTGTGTAAAAGAATCCCACCCCCAAGTTTTGCTCTAATGATAGAAATTAGAGGAATGAGAGAGCTCCGTGGAAGACAGTAAAGAGAGGGAACCACAGGGTGGTTTCATGTATGAAAACCTCAGTTTAGCTACCTGCCTAGTAATTAACTGTGTGTATTCATTTGTATTGGCAGGCTTGGGGGGCAGAGACATGAGGCTGACATTAGATCTGCTATGACAAATTGCAATTCCGCTTTGAGTGTAGTCTGTCTCTTTATTACATAACACTCAAAACTGCATTGGGTTAAGGTTTCAGTGACTATAATAAGCACTTTTGTGACCTCTACTGGCCATGGCTGGTAAAGCCTAAATTTTCAGGGGCGTGTCAATTATGCAAATTTATGAAAATGTAGGGAAGATTAATACCAACTACTTTTCTTCCATTTAAAAATTGTGTGCGATTGTACTTGCATTTAACCAGACAGATGAATGACCTATAGTAAGTACATGATTGAAGAGAACATGATTGATAATGAAGTGGAACTGAATACATAATTCCTATAGCCCCTTCCAACTGAGACCCTATAATTCTTTGAAATAGCAAAGAATTTAGCTCAGAAGTGCAAATGGCTATGAGAATTAAAAGAAGAACAAGAATCCTGGCTGAGAAAATAAAAATGGAAAAAGAGAAAGAATGAAACTTAACGAAATGATTCTAAACCTTGAAGACCAAACACAAAACATAACAATGATTTCTTTTTGTAAAGTGAACTTGACCAACATATACAAAAATATGTAATAAAGTGACAATAATTAAAACAGTATAGCACTGGTTTCAGATTAGGAAGAACACAGGAATGAAATAAAATGTCAAAAGTTACCAAAACAACTGTGTGGGAATTTAGTACATTATAAAGTCACATATTAAATGAGAACTTTCAACTTGGAAAAAGAATTATGTTGGATTCCTACTTCTGGTCTTTATACGCATATTATCAAAGTCAAAAACTCTTAAGGAAATTAGTGGCAGATTTTACTACATAATAAGTGGTCAGACCTCCAAAAAATGAAAGAACATATTGATTTATTGTGGTGTAACCATTCATAAGAATACCATGGATATATATAGTCTGTGAATGCCAAGACAAAAACAAGAACAACAGTTGACACTGTTCCTTCTTCTTGGCCAAACAATTAAGAAGTTGATCCATTCTTTGTGCCCATTGACTTACTCAATGAGAAATGCTGGAAATAGCTCTCCTGTAATACTAAGTCCCCATGTTAGGGCTAAATCTAAGTTAGCTTTAAAGCTCTGGAATATGTATAGACACATTAATTTTTCTCATGGTAGTAAAGTTGACGCTCAATAGATATTTGTTGAATGAGTGAAGACTTTTTTGTTCGTCATGTTCACCACTATTATCTATAAAATAGGACTCAAATAAGATAATCTATGTGTTCATGAAGGCCCTTTGTTAACAGCAAATCACTTTAATAGTTAATTATTAATATGTATTAGAGGTGTTTTTTGTTGTGGAAAAACATATGATACCATTGTCCTTTTATAAATGCTCTACACCATATGGAGGCTAAACTGATGAAGAAAGTAATATTATCTAGCCCCTTAAGAAGGTTTTGTGAGCTTCCTGGGGCAAGGAAGTTCCATGGTGATTTATTACAATATGATATTATCATTACCGTGTTTCCCCGAAAACAAGACCTAGCCTGACAATCAACTCTAATGCGTCTTTTGGAGCAAAAATTAACATAAAACCCAGTCCTATTTTACTATACTATAACATAATACCAGGTCCTATATTAATTTTGCTCCAAAAGATGCATTAGAGCTTTTGGATTGTCTGGCTAGGTCTTATTTTCGGGGGAAACAGGATGGGATCTGATAAACAAAACCCCAATCTGTTAATTAAAATGAGATGGCACTCACCCGTGTGTGCACGCACGTGCCATTTATGTCAACAGCCAGACCTGGAACTAGACTATAGGTTTAACTCTGGATTTTAAACTAAGAAAGATTTAAAAGTGAGGTGCTAGGTAATTTTTACATAGATGGAAAAAAACATAAATCCCAGTGGATGTAGGCCTGAATTTCCAGAAACGATACCTTGTACTTATACTCAACTCACTAAAATTTCAAAGTGCTCAGAGCTGATTGTCAAACTTGAATAGGCATTGGAGTAACCTGCGGAACTAGTTCACAAGCGGAATTAGCCTCACTGTGTTGGTTTATTTGTACCTATAGAAAGTCCTTCCTTCTATTCATGCAATTAATTATTCCCCTTCCCTTTCTCATAAATACCCCTTGTCTTCACCACCTAATGGTTACACTATGTAGGTTTCTTCATGAATCACTGCTTCCTAGAATTACACTTCTTTTTGGATCTCAAATAAAGGTTTGTTGCCTCTTACCTTGACATTTTTATTTTTAGGTTAACAGAACTAAGTAGCTATGTGAATACCGCCTGCCTCAGCATCTACTCCGCGGAGAAAACTTCCCCGCCTGCCGCCGTCACCCAGGTAAGAACTCCAGGTCGGACGCGGTCGCCAGAGGGCCGACGGGGCGCCTGGCGGACCCGCAGGAATGGGCACCGGAACCCAAGCGCAGAGGCTCGGGTTTCTTCCGCTTCCGTCGGACTCTGAAGTGCGCCGGCGTAAACGCAACTTCCGGCTCGGACGGCCTAGTCCAGCAGGGCTCTAGCGCGCCACACGCCTACCTGCATCAAGGTAACCTCTGTGGCGCCGTGGGGAGCCCCGCTGGACACACGTGACCATGTGGCGCCTGCTGGCTCGTGCCAGTGCGCCCCTCCTGCGAGTGCCTTTATCAGGTCAGAAGTCCCCTTGGTCCCTCAAGGCCTTCACGTTTATCCTCCCCACCCCCAATCTTACGTCTCGCAAACTCAAAGAAGGCTCCGCATATGGTTCCTGAAGGACTCATAGGGGCTGCGCTTTGGCGGGGGGGAGGGAGGAGGGCTTAAGCTTGTGAGCCCATTTAATGGAACCCTCGTCCCACCCCTCAAGACACCTCTGTTAGGAGTATGTTTGGCCCAGAGTGTACCAGTCCCTGGTCTGTCGCCTTCCTCGTTTCACAGGATTTGTCTTTGTAGATTCTTGGGCAGCCCCGCCCGCCAGTGCTGGTCTAAAGACGCTGCTCCCGGTGCCAACTTTTGAGGGTGAGCGCTTATTTGTCGTTGTCATGTTTGTAAGTCTTTTCTCTGATGGAACCCAGCAGAGGGTAGGTGAAGATATAAGAATGTTCTTGTGCTTGCTTCCTGTCCCCATTCGCTCATTCAGTCAATGTGTATCGGGAACATACTATATGCCAAGCAGTTCTCTGAACACTAGAGATATCAAAGAACAAGAGACCCAGAAAGGTCCCTGCTTTTTTGGAACAAGTGTGTAGTCGGATTGCCACCCTCTGGCCTACCACTGGTGTGTGGTCTATGGGCCACCTGCAGCTATGGCTAATTGGCTTCCCATTTAGACTTGATGTTCTCTTCAAACGAAGTTATATATAGAGGGTGCCAAAAAAATGTATACACATTTTAAGAAAGGAAAAAACTGTATTAAAATTACACTGATGGTAACCACTTTGAGAACCTCTTATAATTGCAGAAGTCAAACGTGACTTGTATTCATCTTTTGTTATCGGTATATATTGAGTATTACAATTTTAATACAGTTTTTCTTCTTAAAATGTGTATACATTTTTTGGCACCCTCTGTATATGTCGTCATTTAACAATATTATGTGAAAAGCATTAATTTGTTAAATGTAAACATTTAAGGTAAGCCACAAGTTTATAAATCTAATTTACCATTTCTTTTTTTCTTAATATATTGGAAATCTCAACAAAGTGAAAGGGGACCTTGACCTCAGAGCCTTGTCTTCTACAAATAATTGTGAAACTACTACATGCTCCAGAAGTATATATGGACTTGTATGCTAGAGAAACCATTACTAAGTTTCTCTGTAGCTGCTTATAAAAATGGGGGCAAGGGGCAGTTTCTGTAACCGAATAGCCCATTAATAATTTGATATTTCCTTGAAGTCCCCTGTTTTATATTTGACTCCATTGTGGAGCCATGCTTGTTTTACTTCAGAAACATCTTAGATAACTTACAGGTTAATTTTTTTCCAAATTGTCAACATATCAGACGTGATAAAGATGTAGCGTGTCTGACCTGCATTTCAGCCCACCCACCCTCACCCAGCAAGCTGTTGCAAATTGTAGGATATATGAGGTCTCAACATAAAAAGCCCCTATATATGTAAAGGAAAGCACTGATCAAAAGAGTCCTAGGTTGGAATTTTTCCCAACAAGAATAAGGCAGAGCAGAACTTAGATATTTTCATGTAAAATACAGTTTTCTTTCTACTACCACCATTAACCTCCAGAGAGGCAGTGTAGCTTTTAAGTGTCATACTGTCTGGCTGTGTTTTAACTGGATGGCCCAGACTGAATTATAAAATGTCTCTAGGCCTCAAATTCCTCTTCTATAAAACTGAGATTAAAACTGTTTACCTACCTCATGTTCTGTTTCTTGATCTGGGTGATAGTTATGTGGGTGTGTTTATGCATTCACTTTGTGATAATTCACTGAGTGGCACATTTTTTTATTTGGCCCTTTGATATGTGTAAAACTTCTAAAAGTTCAAAAAATTTTTAAAAGAATCCCTAAAAAAATACCAAGGCTATAAAGTTGTTTTCAAGATTAAATGAGATAATTCATGTAAAGCAGTCAGCTCAATTCCAGCACTTAGTGAAAATTCCAAACTGGGGGAAAATGTTAGCTCGTGTTATTCTATGACAGTCTTGTATCTCTACCATCCCAAACTGTTCCTTTTATAGTGTTATGCACAGGGTAAGCATTTAATAAATGCATTTTGGTTTGAAGGTTAAAACTTTGCTATCTTCAAAAGTTCAAAAACATTTGCATTAACATTGTCATAACCAGAGGATTCCAACATCAATAAAAGCATCAACAAGAAAAACCTAACATACTTTTACAACTATTGTTCAGTGGTAACTTTTATGTAAGACTTTCACCTGATTGCTACAAATCTTTCAAGGAAGAAAATGAATCCTTTAAGATGTGTAGTTTCACTTATTCTTGGTTGTCCATGCTCCTTTCAGATGTTTCCATTCCTGAAAGGCCCAAGCTTAGATTTGTCGAGAGGGTACCACTTGTGCCAAAAGTAAGAAGAGAACATAAAAACTTGAAAGACATACGGGGACCCTCCACTGAAGCGACTGAGTTCACAGAAGGCAATTTTGCAATCTTGGTGAGTAAGTTCAGTTTCAAGCAGCTACACAGTAGAAGCCGTGGATTAACATAATCTCATATTCATTGAATTAATTCTAGTTTCTTCCTTCACAGGTATCATTAAAACTGCCACCAGTTGCTCTTTAAACTGATGTGCATTACCCAAGTAAACATTTGAGTTATGTATCTTTTCCATTTATATGTAGAATGAAAGTAATGTAAAAGCGGGGGAAGGGAGAGGCTACCTAATTTACCCCATAATCAGAGTCCGAGATGTCAAGCCTCTGAAAAAATAAAACTGTCCAGCTGTTTCCTTACTCATTGAGTAGCTTCCATGAAGACTTGATGTCAGTAGCTACACAAATGGGCGTGGACGGGGGTTTATTTCCCATCAGCAGCCATTGTGATGTTTTCAAGTCCTTCCCACAGCCTGCATGAGCCGGTCTGCTTCTCAGAGCCTCATGTCCCCCCGTTCCTCACTCTACTCCAGCCACACTGACTTCTGCTCACTCACCAAGCCTTCACCTATGCCATTCCTCTACCTGGAACACTTGTCTCTTTTCCTTTGCCTCGTTCGTACTGTACTGGCCTCAGCTTTAAATGTCACCTCCTCAAAAAGGCCTTTCCACTGGCTGTCCATTGAAGTGGATCCACCCTTGTTCTTATTTATTACTCTGCCCTAGGCGTTTCTTCTGTGGTACTTATTAGAACTCTTATTTTCATGTGTATTGTTGAACTAAATCCCCATATTTCTAATTCTTCCATTCACTTAGGCACTGGGTGGTGGTTACCTCCGCTGGGGCCATTTTGAAATGATGCGCCTGACAATCAACCGCTCTATGGACCCCAAGAACATGTTTGCCTTATGGCGAGTACCAGCCCCTTTCAAGCCTATCACCCGCAAGGGTATGGGCCAGCGCATGGGGGGAGGCAAAGGGGCCATTGATCACTACGTGACTCCTGTGAAGGCTGGCCGCCTCATAGTAGAGGTGGGTGGACGTTGTGAATTCAAAGAGGTACAAGGTTTCCTTGACCAGGTTGCCCACAAGTTGCCCTTCCCAGCAAAGGCTGTGAGCCGTGAGACTCTAGAGAAGATGCGGAAAGATGAAGAGGAACGAGAACGTAACAACCAAAACCCCTGGACCTTCGAGCGCATAGCCACTGCCAACATGCTGGGGATACGCAAAGTACTGAGCCCATATGACCTGACCCAGAAGGGGCGATACTGGGGCAAGTTCTACATGCCTGAACGTGTGTAGTGAGAATGTGAGAAAGAAATGTGCAAGGCGATTGAGAGGGAAGGAATCTACATTGTTGTTCCCCAACCCACCCTCTGATGTCAACCAAGGAGCAGCATGAGTGCTGCAGATCATTTCTGAAAAACGACAATATCTGTTGATTTTTTAAGTGCATTATATTTATATTAAAGTTTGAGTACCACTTCCGGATGTAACTTCTCATTGGTCACTCTTAATCCCTTAAATGATTAAGGAAATGGCTTGATTGACTCTTGGAGGCTCTGGTCCTGTTTGGCTATAAGATGAAGCAAATGTTTGCATCTCCCACCTCTGATGCAAGGCAGACTTAACACCTTTCAAATGTACACACTTCAGGAGCTAGTTTCTATCACATTTCACTAGTTAACAAATGCAAACAAACATGTTTGGAAAAGCAAAGGAAAAAATGACAGTACATAGATAAATTAATTCAACAGATATTTATGTCCAGCTACTCATCTTCTCTCAATCTTGGAAGGGGGGATGTTGGACAATATGGCAAGGAACATACCCTTGCCTTGTAGCAAAAGGAACTGATTAAAACAAAAGTTGAAATTGTGTGGTCTTTCCCAGGTCTGAAATTCTTTGAGGAAGAAGAGTGTCTGGCTCTATCTTTGTGTCCCAGCAGGTTCTAGTGCAATGTAGAACCTGTAGAACACAGCACTTAAATAGTCATTGGGGGACAAATGAGGGCCCCGTAGTTCCAGCTCCCCATTTGCACCTAACAAGGTTAATCTATTCTTCAGAGGCTAGCTCACAGTAGTTTCCTATCCCTTGTTCAAACTAAAGGAAATGAAATAGAGAAGTATTAAAACATTCGCTTTTTTTTTTTTTTTTTAAGATTTTATTGGGGAAGAGGAACGGGACTTTATTGGGGAACAGTGTGTACTTCCAGGACTTTTTTCCAAGTCAAGTTGTTGTCCTTTTAATCTTAGTTGTGGAGGGTGCCGTTCAGCTTCAAGCTGTTGTCCTTTCAGTCTTAGTTGTGGAGGGTGCAACTCAGCTCCAGGTCCAGTTGCCATTGCTAGTTGCATGGGGCACAGCCCACCATCCCTTGCGGGCGTCGAACCGGCAACCTTGTGGTTGAGAGCCCGTGCTCCAACCAACAGCCATCCAGGAGGCAGCTCAAGGTGCCTTGTCAATCTTAGTTGCAGGGGGCACTGCCCCCATCCCTTGCGGGACTCGAGGAGTTGAACGTTGTGGTTGAGAGCTTTCTGGCCCATGTGGGAATCGAACTGGCAGCCTTCGGAGTTAGGAGCATGGAGCTCCAACTGCCTGAGCCACCAGGCCGGTCCTAAACCATTCACTTTTGAAAGTGGGAAGTGGATAGAAAGCACACTGATTAAAATGTCCAATTTTTTTTATCCCACTTTCTTAAAAAGTAAGATCTCCAGCAAAGAAAGTAATTTACTTTCAAAAATACAAATTTATCTGAACAGTTGTGTGGTCCTCAAAAGCTACGTACTATTTTTAATGTATTTTTAGTGAATGTCCTGTAGTACAACTAATCACTAAATTGCATTGGAACAAACCTGAACCTTGAATTGGGGACAGTATTTGGAACACTTTTTTGTACAGACATTGCTGGCCAACAGTTTCAACTAGCAACATGAATCGGGTAAGAAGGGAAGTGATAGCCTCATGTCACCTTTCTGACCTAACATCTTCATCTTTATTACGGTTCGTAGAGCATGGTATTGATGATGGTTAGGAATGCAATCACAGTATAAACCTGTTACTTTCGGATCCATGTTTAGTTACTGACCCACCATCCTGGGGCCAGCCATCTGAGAGTGAGAGGCTGTTCATAGAACCCCACCATCATCACCCATAGAGAAAGGACTAAGGTGTAAGTTGTAATGGGGGAGGGAGGGCTGTTGTATTTTTGCGTAAGTGGATTAACTCTCTTCAGGCATTTTACATAGCTTCTGATACTAACAAGCCATTTTCCACTAATGCCTTAAAGGGTTTGAGTCAAATGCCTGTGACCAAGCACCTGTGAGTGGCACAGCAGTGAGCAAGACATGCATGGTGCCTACCATGAGACACACCACTTGAAGACTAGTGGAGCTCACGGGAAGGACGTAGACGTAGGGTTGGTCAAAGGTGAGCCCTAGAAGAACCTGAAGAGCAGAGGTAACAGGTGCCCGACTGGTAACTTACAGCAGTTACAATAAGATCTGATGAACGGTGTGCTACAATATCTGCCTTGATTTACTGAACAGGCACCTGTTACGCCTTCTTCTCAACCCTGCAGTCCATTCCTTTAAACCATCTTCCTGACCAGCTATGTTTCTGTACCGCTGGTCCTTCACCTCTGCCCGCCACCCTGTTCTGTATTGTCATAAGTCTCCCTTTGCACAGCTTCGGTAGGTAACTGATTGGTGCCCTGTGTCATAAGAGGTTTCATAATGGAAAGAGTATCTGTTGTGGAATCTGTAGTGGAGAAGTGATGGCACCAGAGGTGGGAGCAGGATTGAAAATGCCCGTCGAGGATCCATCTGTAAGGGCTAAATGAGATAATAGACAAATGGAGGGGAAAATCAAAGATTATACGGCAGGACCTTTCAAGGTCACGGTTACTAATCCCTCTTCTGCAGGGGTAAGGGACTATTCACAGGCTACGTTAATTTGTCCTGACCTTGTAAAGGAGAATATTTACCTCAGGTTTACTGTGTGGCTCTGTTCCAAAGAGTTCAGGGCGCTTCTAATGCAAGAACTAACTCTCCTTATGCCATTCCCAGGTGCCAGGACCCAAATGTTGCTGCAGGAGATCAACACCTTTACACAAAGCATTCTGAACCACACATTTGCTACCTGACCTGGGATGGAACAGAGGAGCGTCTCTGTCTCCCTACCTGCTCCTACAGATTCATTCCACACTCACTTTTCTCACTATGAAACATCTCTTTCCTTAGTTTCCTCCAACATTTAACCATTCCAATACCTAATGCCACCCAGATTAGGGCACCAGGTGACAATGAATGCCTTTGGGACACAAGAGTTTCAGGTAAGTAGCAGGCCTGACCCTCCCCACACATGGCTCACCTTTTTCAGGCAAATATGCCCCCAATGGTAGAAGCTAAGATGATTGCAAAGATAACACAGCAGATCATGATCAGGATCTTCTTCTGCTCATCCAGACAAGGAAAGAAAAGGCACATGAGAAACATCACTGCAGAGAGTCCCAAAGAAAGGGAGACGAGTGCATGTGGACGGGGAAGAGGATGCGCAGGAAAAGGGAGATGGATCTGGCTTCTAGATACCCAGAGTGTTATCAGAAATGTTCCTTCTGCGTGAGAGACTCAAACTTGGATCAACAGCTATCTCGGAGGACGTTTATTACGCTCTTCTGCCTTCTAGACCCCATCACAGCCCATGTACCCCATTTCTTCCTACAGCCGGTACTCAATGAGTGAACCAAATTCTTTTGTGGGCAGCACCTCAAATCTGAAACGCAAATACAGTTACATTGTATTCCTTGAGAGTTAAACCATTTCCAAAAATTAGAGCTTCTGATCCATGTGATCCAGCACACGTTTGAGAAGATTTTAATCCCTTTCCAAACCCTAACCAAAAACCACCACATGGTGGCACCCAGTCACTGTGTTTTGCAGAGAAATAGAGCCAGAACTGTTTCACAATCAATATAAAGTCATTTATTTTTTAAATAGCAATAAAATAATCAAGTTTACATTAAAAAAATACAAACAACAACAACAACAAAACCCTTCACTTGTATTCCAAACTACAAGCCCCAGGCCTCAATCTCAGGAGAGCAAAAGCCTATGATTAGAGCTTGTCTGGCCTTACGGCTGGAGTCAGTCCACTGTCAACTTCACAGCCATGGGCAAGAGGGCCTCCCCTAGGCTCCGTGTGAGTGTGGCGATGACCGGAGTAAGTAGCCTTTGCGCAGGAAGCCAATGGGCAGTGCCTGGACTAGGGTGCTCACCCTATCCTAAAAAGCGTGAAAACTAAAGGCTGAAATAAAAATCAGGCAGACTGGCAGAGACGGGCAGGGAATCGGAGAGGCTCACCAGCCAGTCAGCACAGTCCTGCACTTGAAAGTTGATCAGCCATTACTTCCTCCATGACAAGAATTGGGGGAGACAAAGAACCTGTCAAGCTCATTAACCTGGTAGAAGAGAGAGCTACTCCGTGGTCCCTGGTGTCCCCCAGCTGACTCAGCCCTGGAGACGGCATTCCAAAGGTCACACAAATGGTATCAAGTTGCCGTGGGACTGTCTCAGGACAAGCCTAGCCAAGGCAGCAGGGGGGGTGGGGGCGGGAGGTCAAAACTTGTCACACCTGTCTGCTAAGCAGAAATACTTAATGGAGATCAACTTATCCTCACCCAAAAGATCTACGATTCTCCCAGTACTCATCCCGAAACGGCAGGTTTCTCGATGACATGGGAAGATCATATTTCTATGATTCATTTCCAGGTAAGCAAATGTCTCTCACTTAAGTATTAGCCTAGCTCAAGGTTATTTTTCTGAGGTTGTAATATCCTCCACTTCTAGCTTCCTACTTCATGAGAGACACACATATATATGTACATATATCTCACACACAATTATAAAAATTCATCTGGAACACATGAGATGGGTGAATGCTCGCACCAGTCTGAGACATTTCCAGTGCCTGAGACTCAAGCACCTTGCCCCTGGCCCAACTTTAAGTACTTGGTTATTTCTGGCCTCAAGGCAATTGCTTCCTAAAGCGTCACTCGAACAGTGAGCAACAAGTTTCCAAGACTCAGCCATGAAGACAAATATTCCATACGCTCCACCTTCACAAATAGTAACCTCAGGTGACTGTATCATGCCGGCACCTCCTTAAGTAAACATGAGAGAATACAGCACAAATATCGAAGACAAATATCGAAGTTGGCCACGAAGCTGAACACACTAAGAGCTTAATTTAAGGCTGAACATCAAACAAGTCAGCTTCCCAGACCAAAATGACATCTGCCAATCCCTCATACTTTCAGGAGTTGGGGACAACAAACTGTGAGGACCGGGATCCTGCCAGGGAGAAGACTCAGGTCCAAGCCTTATTGTGGTCAAACCTGGAAGAATCCTTTTGCTTTGTTAAAGAACCGCGCCCCCCCTTAAAAAAATGCATTGCAATTTCTGGGAGAAGAATACTCCATGAGGTAGAAAATACAGCACCTTGGGGAGGTCTCAGATAGGCTTTCCAAGGTGCGAGGCAAAATTTGACACATCAGAGGGAAGCAAGAGAAGCTGGGTTGGTTCAGACATTCCAGGCGAGAAGGTACTTCAGAGCTGGTGGGCAGGGAAGGTTTTGAGGAAAACTCAAAGTTGTATCAGGTAGATGAGATTCCTCCAGGACCAGATGGTTTGCTGGGTCAGGTCCAAGGATGGTTACAAGGAAACAAAGGAATGGGTCCCAGTCTGTCTCAGGAAGGCCATTCAAACTCCGTTCCCATCTGAAGACAAGGTGGCCACACCAGGCTGCAGGAAAATCGGGTTCTAAGGGAGGCAGGGGAAGGAGGAGCTGATCAGTGCACAGGATGACGGTGGAGAACAACATTCAGGATCAGCCACAATCCTAGAAGGTGGAGAGGAAAGTCAGAGACACCCGGAAAAGGAGACTGATGGGGAAGTCAACACTAAGCCTGAGAAATCCAATATACGTACCTGGAATATCCCACGGTACAAGAAACAAAGCCCTACTAGGAGAGGGCAGAGATTTTACATCTCTGGGCCTTTTATAACCTTCACACAGGCTGTCACACACCCAAGGAAGGACTTGTGAGTGGGAGACACAATCACTAGAAAACACCTGTACTGTCTGGCATCATCACCTTTCAAACACACGCTTCAGAAGCATTCTGGTACTCAGATCTCCATTCCACCCCCGCCCCTCGCCCCCATTTCTCTTAAAAGGCAGAAAAGCACAGTGAAGAGAATATGGAAAAGTTCAGGGGTCATATTATGGCTCCTCCACCTTATGAGCTGTGCAGCCTTGGGCAAGTTTCTTAATTTCATTGCGCTTCAAAGAGCTTTCCTATCTGAAAATGGGATAACGTTATGCTCTTAGAACAATAACTGCCACACAAGTGGAAAGGATAAATGTAGGTTGTTCTCCTCCCCTCCTGTTCAGAGACCTCTCTCCCTCGAGTCACATGGAGGGAGAGGGGAGTCCAGATCTGAGTAACAATCAGTCCCGATGTTATAGGGAATATGGAATACACTACAGTAAGCAACTCAACAAATGTTCAGCATCTTAGCATCTTAGCATCTTAGCGATCGGATAAGTCAACTAAAAACAATATATTAATTAGTCTCCTCATTAAAAAAACATGATTCATTTACATTTGAAATACCTAGAATTAGGAATGGTAAGGGACGTTATGAATTTGCAAAACATCTTTCATCCAAGGATATGGAAAGGTTTCAACTATTATACCTTTGCTCAATTTTAAGATCCTTTCCAATGAGAGTTAAGAGTCAGAACAAAACTTGAACTTTGCAAGCAAAATAAATATCAAGGACTAGACCCCAAATACCAGAAAAGAAAAAAAAAGCCAATCAATTAATTACTTATGACAAGTGGATCACCTCATTGCTGCTTCTCTCTAAAGAGAAGGTGAGTGTTTAGTGCTGTGATCTGACTTTCAGACCTTCTAGTCACATGGAAAGAGGAGGAAGGAAGAAGACACACCCTGAAGCAAAATAAAGGATCGCTCTGGATAGCAACATGGCCGAATGTACCAAGTCTTACAGATATTTCTGTTACCTCAGTAACCCAATTTCTGTACATTTATAATAAAGAGAAAATAGAAATGAGAAAACTATTATGTAAGTCAGTCATACTGTTAGTAATAGCCAAACAACAAACCTCCAACACTGGGGAAACGTTAAATAATTGAGAGTATATTCACCATCTTGTGTTGCAAATTAGATCTACCAAGAGATTTCAGTGATGTGGAATGATGCTTATGATTTGGTGACTGGGTACAAAACTATAAATAACACAGTCTGAACTATGTAAAACGACATCTGAGTGTGTGAACATGCCACAAAGTGATCAGCAATAATACTAAAAGTCCATCCTGTTTATCTTTTCTGTATTTTATAGGTTTTTGTAACAATACATACTATATTTTATTCAGAAAAATAATATTTAAGAAGTCACAGACTTAACAGTTTTACATTTTAACTAGCTCATTCTTGTCATGCTACTGCTACACACAGGAAACCCTGAATCAGGGCTCAACTCTTCTTACCAGAGTGTAAAGAAATTGACAGCCTAAATTTTAAAGTCACGATCCTTTAAGGTTCTCTAGACTTTGTAGACAATGATAAATGGCTACCTTGTTTTACAAAGAGAAACTGAGATGTAGTGAAGAACTCTCCTAGGTCTACCGTTAGCTGTGTGTTTGAACTTGGCCCTGTTACTTCACTTCTCTTTAATAAAGCTAGAGTGTCTTCATCTGTAAAGTGTGGATAACCACAGCACCTGTCTTATAAGGGTGTTGTGAGGATTCAATTGTATGTGTATAAGGTGCTTAGTACATTGTCTGGCAAAACTCAACATTCAAACATGTTAGCTACTATATCATTCGTGATCCAACCACAGACAAAACCCTACAGACCCAAATCCCAGTGCAAAGCTTCATTTACATTGAAAAGGAGACGAAAGCAAAGCCCAACGTCCAGTCAGAATTCGGAAGACAAATCGCAGATCCAGAACATAGATTGTACCCAGCTTAGGAGCATACTTGCTGGGTAAGGGAAGTGAAAATGAGGTGCTCAGAATGGCCAGGAATGGTGGTGAAACATTACCAGACAAAGAGCAGGGACAGAATCCACAGGATAGGAACAAACAGGAGACCCAACCCATGGATTGCAGCCAGAACCCAAGAATAGAATTGTAAAGAGATGAATGAATTCACAGGCTACTGAAAGCTCAGCGTGTCCAAAGACAATCACAAGGGGGAAAACGTGGAATTTGAAATCCCAGGCTAATTTCTCAAGAGGGAGCCAAAAGAGTCCTGAGAGCCTTCCGTTTACTTACATTTCAGTGCAGCAGCCTCTCAGGCCACCCTTATCACAGCCCAACGGAAAGTCCAATAATCAATGCTAAAATGGCCAGCAACACAACTACTACCACAATGATAATTATCAATTTCTGGAGAGAGGGATAAGAGAAACAAAAACAAGTCATTATTACAAACAACCAAAAAGCAATAATAACTCAGGCAAAACCCAACCCCTCTCACCTCTACATAGAAAGTATCTTATCAATTCAGATTAAAAAAACCTACATCTCCACATGAAGACATTCTATTAGGATATTTGTTAAATTACTTCTTGACTGGCAATGTATTCCAGATGGAAATACAGAGTTTCATTTGGCTCTTAGCTCACATTGCAGTCTTGCATACGTGGACAGACATAAGAGCAACCATCACGGGCTCTCCAAGCAGCAATAGACCAAGATACAGAGCGACTGATTTTTTCCGTTTCAAGCATTGTAAAGACATTTCTGACATAGTCCTAACTTCAAACTCCTGTCCACCTCTTCCCTACAGTACACCCCCACCTGTTAGCCCCAGTCGGTGACTGGGGATCAGAAAGTGTGATTAAGGTCCTCTTGTGAACCCGCCTGGATTTATCATGTAAAATAACTCCCCAGCTACCTAATTCCCTGTGCAAGCAATAGATAAAGTGGGAAGAAAAACAAGGAAATGAAGAACAAAAATCCCAGAGCCCAGGAGAAACAGTCAGAAGAGAACAGTCTAAAAAGCATAATCCACTTGGCCCTGTTACTTCACTTCTCTTTAATAAAGCTAGAGTGTCTACCAGTCGGTGGGCAAAGATGCTCGAAGGCCTCAAGCAAACAGGGCACCAGAAGGAAGAGGGCTGGTGGGGGTGGGGGGGGCTGGCATGGTGGGAAGAGCATGGTTACAGTCTGAATTTGAATCCCAGTTCCTATCGCTTACTAGGTGGCCTGAAGCCAATTACTTTACCGCTGACCCTCAACTGTTTCATCTTTGAAGTAGAAATAATAGGTGCTCCTTAAGATATGAGATAATGTTTACTACATAGCAATCGGCATAGCACTGGGTTCGTGGCAGAGAAAAGGGGGGCCAGGAGGCAGGGCGTGGGCTCCTGGAGTGGAAGACAATGAAGAGAAGGTTTCTGAAGACAGAGGAGTCAAGTGTAACTTCTAAGAGGGTCATGAGCTCTGTCCCAGAGAAGGGTAGCAGCAACACCCAGGCAATACACCCATCCTACACAACTGCCTCCAAGTGTGGGTTCTTGGGTAGAGAGCACTGAGCCAGATCCATGCAAGGCACACCTGGGAAGGAAGGGCAGCATCTCTAGGAAAAGCTGACAGGTACTAGATGAGGCCAGGACTGAGAAGGAAGGCAAAGGGCTCAAGGACACAGGTGGGGATGACCAGAGAGGAGAAGCAAGGAAGACCGGCTGGGACGAAGGCGCTCACCCTCCGAGCTTCACTCTGATACTTGACGGCCTTTTTGGTATCGGCCACGGCCCGTTCCACGAAACCCACTGACTGGTCCATGTTGTTCTCAATACGGTCAATCATGGCTCCCTTTCCCCAGATGCAAGAGGTAGTGGCAGGAAAAGAGACAGGGAGAGGAAAGAGAGGACAGGCAGAGACAGCGCACTAAATGGACCCTTCTCTGAAGGGAGCAGGACAGTCTCACCTTCCGGGCCTGACCCTGGTATTTCACGGCTCTTTTAGTTTCATCTCGTGCCTTCTCCACATGGTCCACTGTGTGCATGACATTCAACTCTATGTTGTCTAACATCTCACCCTGCAAAGAACAGACACTAGTCACACTCACTAACCACCCACCCCCTCAGGACAGTCCTAGCTATCCCCACATTATAATCTTCAATGCCAAGAGGGATGTCCAGAAACCCTGACATGCAGCCTTCCCAAAGGCACATTTTCACCTTTCCATGGGATCTACCCACAGTTCCCCAATCCTTGGTGGTCGCTCATTCAAGAAACAGTCACTGAGTTACTTCTCTGTGATGGGCACTGTCTATATACCTGGTAACAACATGTTCTGACGGATCCCACCAGCACCGTGTTTTTTTTAAATAAGCATGTGAGGAGAGGAACCCAAATCAGAATATCTCATGTACTTAGGGCCTTACCAGGACCGTGGCCCCTTCCTGCTCATTCGGACCTGAGCTGAGTGTGTTCACTACTAATAGAATGGTGCCTGGCACACATCTCAGGCGGGGAACATGTGCTTCCTCTAAGAGACATTCCCAGGCCCCTTAAGTGCCAGACTGGGTTTCCCGAAGCTATTCAGCAAAGAGACAGTGGTCTCCTGACAAGACTCCCAACCCTTTCCCAGCTATTACTTCCTGACGGCAAGTTCTGTCATTCCAGTTAACATCTGGGCTTCTTAGGATGGGCACGCCCCTCACCTACCCAGGCCTTCCTCAAGCCGACCCACCACTTTATGGCAGTCTGTAAACAGAGAAAAGCACTTACCACCACTTGAATCTCAAACCAGTTCCTCGGCAAGGCAGTGTGGGGGGAAAAAAGAAGAATGGGCATGGAAGGACTAGAGAAATGACTCAAAGGCCAGGAAGGGGGTGCCCTGAGCAGGGAACTGATGTCACAACCAGTGACCAGTGCTCGGGCTTCAGTTAGGTTTTGCAGTCCTTCCCCAAGTGGCAGAGCCGCTGGTGGGTCACAATACTAGTGACACTAGCCGTGGCACTGGTGTATCTGAGGCACTAGGAGCCATCTGACTATGTGAAACTAACCCCATGTGCAGGTGGTAGAGATTCACATCCCTGAGAAGCGTCCCCAGGGACGAAACAAGCTGTCAAATTAAGCACCACACGTGTTTCAAGTGTTTCTGTAAATATTATTTTGCTATTCCTTCACTCATTTTGTTGTCTGCTCTTGCTCCTGAGCAAAAAATGTCAATGTTTTGGAAAAATACACACACAAAAAAAATTAAAACCTCTGTTAAACCTAACTTTTTGCTGTGAGCTATGTTTTCAATGTCACCAGGGAAATAGTTCATATCAGGAGACTGTTTAAAGGCATCATCGTCATTAAGAAACCGTATCTCTCATTTTAAAAGACAAATAAAAAGATCCTCAAGCCAGAGGGAACTAGGTACTTGACAGAACACATCAAACCTCATGTTAATGAGAAATGACTGCAGCCTAAGTACCAGGCAGGAATGACAAGGCTGAGGCTGCCCCAAGCGTCAGCGTTCAAGGTGCATGGTCCCTGGGAGGCTGGGGTTCTGTTTCTCCGTTATGCACATTCCCGATGACTGTCCCGCCGCACCTGGCTTCCAGCATTCCCTCCTCAGGGCTCTCAGGGGAACCTGTGCTTTCCTCTCCTCCCCCCAGCGCTCGAACCACTGCCGGTTACCTGATTCTCCACCAGCATGGCGATGTCCATAAACATGTCATGGAGCTCCTTGATGCTGCTCTCCAGCCTCACGATGTCCTTGTGCCGTCCCTCGATCTCACTGAGGGCTTGCTTGGAGATCTGGGAGTCAATGATCTACGAGAGGCCACACAGCCCCGCCGTCAGCCACCACCCCGCTGCAGCCCTCACACACCCTCCTGCCCAGCTCCTTGCTGCTGCCCCACACTTGCAGCCCACCCTCCACTCGCCACCTGCTGCCCGACTGGAGCTCCCCAGTGGCTTCCCTCCTCTGTGGAGGGGCGTGCGTCCCAGCTCCCGGGTCACTCACCCCGGAAGTGAAGATGGCTGGGTTCCCACTCTCCAACATCTCCTCCAGCTCCTCATCTGTTGTCTTTTTGCCGGCTTTATAACAAAAGAAGGAAAGTATCAACTACAAGATCAAAGCACACCATTTCACACGTTCCCTGGAAATTAGGAATGCGGTCAGTTCACCATAACACCGTGGCCCTCACAACACTCCCCCAACAGCGTCCCGCCTCGTCGGTCTTCTGATTTCTCCCCTAACCCAGCCTTGCTTAACATGATCAGCAATTACCTTCCTGAAGCGCATACCTGATCCCGTTCTTCCTAGTCAGAATGTTTACTGGCCCCATCACCCCACTATGGAGTCCAACGCCCTCAGGGCCAGGAGCCGTTTCCTGAGAGAGCCCCTTCTCCACCCCGCTTAGCCTCACACTGTTACTTCCAGATGCACCCTTTCCCAGGCCCTGCACAACCTTGTACTGAATACACTTGCTTTCTTCTGATCCGTCCTGCTCCTACATTCCCCCACTTACAGAGCTTCCCATCCTGCGGCGCCCTGCCTTCCACGTTACTAAATCCCTAAAGGGCACGGCTTTATTCATTTCCTTCCTCCTCACAGCAGTTAGCAACATGCCTTTGATTTCATAAATGTTCTTTGCTGTCACAAAGATGTCCTGAGTCCCCAGGAGGGCAGATGTTGAACAAGTGCCTCCCCTCCATGTAGAGGAAATGCTGGCTCCCACGAGAACAAAATCACTGGGGCCTGAGAAACACGGTGCCACCTTTCAGCCCAAGACATAGGAAATGCCGGTGCTGTAACGCCTGCCCTGGGCTTGGGCACAATATGAGACCGAAGCCGCAAGCCACGCTGCTGCTCCTTCCCCCCAGGTCTCACAACGGGGACCGACAACCACGTGTCAGGAGAAGGTGAAGGGGTGCCGCGGAGCCTCAGACACGTACTGATTTCGAGCTGCCGCTGGATTCGCCCTTTGCTGCGTTCCCGGAAGTCCACCTGGGCCTCATTGTATTTGGTCATCACCTCCACAAACTTCCGGGACAGGACGGAGTGCTGCGGGAACAATGTCCAGTGCAGTGAGGCCCCAGGAGGTGAGGTGAGGGAGGTGGTGGAACCCCCCCCCAGCCCGCCCCCACATAGCCTCGTCTACAGCAGCCCTAAAAGACCAGGTGTCATACTCAACTTTTTGGTTTCCTAGCTTTACGCCACCCGGAGGGTCCACGGGCCTTTCCATAGCAAGTATTTGGCACTTGCTTACCTGCGCTGCGGACCTCAGATGGTAATTGTGAAGCCAGACGAGGTCACCTCTGTGAATCTCACAGCTCTGCCTTCACACAGATGAGGAGCATTTTTCTGGCACAACCCTTGGCTGGCTTTCTAGAGCTGCCAGACTCCCTTCCTATGTCCACTACCTGCCATGAGTTCTTACCCAAACTGATCTCCCTAACTGCTCTTGCTTCTAACTACACACATTCACTTCACAGCCATCAAGCACTACTGGTTTTGAAAAATTCCTGGTATTGATATTTTTTTTCAAACCTGCTACCACCATGCAAATTCAGAAAGAAAATCACTGCAAAAATCCAACCAGAGAGCCACCTGCCCCTTGCCTTTTCCCCACTCTGATCCAGCTTCCAAGTGGCTACCAGATTCTCTTCCCGACAGACTGTGGCCTGAAGTAAATGCATGTGGGCCACTCGATCATCATCAAATGCCCTGCACAAGTAGGCAGAGACCTCTGCAATACGGCACCACATTCTCTACCAAGACTCAGCATCCACTATCCCACAACAAACTTTTTTTCTCCAAAAGAGCTATTCTTTTCATGCCTGCCCTTCCTCCCCACCCCCACCCCAACACCACCACTGCCACACACACACACACACACACACACACACACACACACACACACACGCACTCCCGCCTCCTCGCCTCTTAGGAGAACCTCTTTCTTCCCCTGAACCTGTCCATGTGGGCACCTTTGCCCGGCCAAGGCCCAGCCTCCGCTGGCCACCCCCATTCTTCCTGAGATCTTTTAATGCTGAGAGCACATGCATTTGATTAGGTCTTCTCGCGCTGCCCTGCTGTTGGGTTTCACATAATAGCTTCCTTACACTTGAATATCATGCTAGTTCTCTAAGGACAGGACTGTATCTTTGATGACCACCACAGAGCCTAACTCCAAACTGGACATCTAATGACAAACATCTTTAGAGAGAAGACTTCAATTCCTCACCTATAAAACAAGGAGGCATACAAAACCCTAAGCTGTGTTCTGGGGAGCCCTAGGAAGTTCTTGAAGGGCATATTTGGAAAAGGAGCGTGTGAGAGAGGGGCCCAGCGTGCTGGACCCTGGCCCTGTCCTCTGCTTTTACCTGGGCAGCTCCCCCTCACCACCTCTTCAACTGAGTTCCAAATAAGAATTGTATTTAAAAAGAAAAAAGAAAAAAAGAATCCTCAGCCAAGGGGGGAGAGAATGAAAAGATTGAACGTCCTACCTGGGATTTCCGAATGCGGAGGTCTGCTGACGAGCGGACCTCGTCTTCCTCAATGTGCCTCTCCATGCCTGGAGACGAGAGTCAGGTAGGTTATTCCAGCGACACATCGCTGCTCTCTTCCAAGAAACGCACACCTCGCTCATTCTTACACACGCCGCTCAGATACAATCTCAAAAGGTCATCTCACGTGTGAGCCACAGAACATGCATTCCACACCCTTCCCTACTTCTGCGTCTTCTCTGAAAACATCTTAGCACAGCGGCGAACAGCGAGAGTCTTTGTCACCAAGAAAATTAGCCTCAAGTCCTTGTCCTGCCACTTACTAGTTGTGTGACTTTAGGAAAGACACTCCACCTCTCTTGGTGGTCCCGTTCCTTCATCTGTAGGATGGAATAAACAGCAGTACCTCCCTCACAATCCCGGTGTGGGGAGTGAGTGAGAACACACACCGAGCACTTGGCACAGGGGCAGGTACGCTGTCATTGCAATTGTTGGCAGCTGCGACTCACGAAAACAGGTGTTAAAATTTGTTTTGGGGGAAGAAATGATACACTGGGCTGAGCAATGCTGCTTTCACTTTCTGACCAATAAGCATTCACTGAACACACTGCGCAAGAATGCAGACCACAGCCATGGAACTGAGAGACCTTCTGGGTCCCCGAGGAACTGAACTGAATCCATGACAATGACTTCACTGAACAATGCTTAAACTGAGGGGCTGGAGCTGGGGTAACGGGAAAGTGACATACCTGAACCCCCAAGAAATGTCTATAGACTGAATAGTATATTTTGCATCTATATATCTCTACCATTACTAGTCACACATACGTAGGTGCCGAGGAAACAGGACCAGCAAGAGAAAAGTCGAGGAACTAAGTTAAAGGACCAGGTCACACAACTACGCAGCAGCAGAGAGCACACGTCAGTTCCCACCTCCTACTTCAATTCTGCCCTCGTTCAACTACAGGCATGACCCAAGAATAGGTAAAATTTCTGGGGCTATAATAGGTCATTTCAGGGACCAAACCACAAGCAAAGATGGGACAAGTGATGTCACTTCCATGAGGATTTGTTCCAGAAGAGGTAGACCCTGCGGACGTGAGACAGATGGTAGGGGGGCTGGCTTGTTCCCTTTGTTCCTTTCTTACTCTTCAGTTTGTTCCGGACGTTGTTGGCCCTTTTCTTGATCTCAGTTGTGAGTTGCTCTAGGTCATCTTTGGTTTCTGAGTAAACAAAGGCAGGGAGAATCAGTTACAAAAGACTAATTGCTTTGTGAGATAAAACATCACCAGAGGAGGGTGGGGGCTTTCTCAGGCGCCCATCACCCAGAGCAGTATTTATCCAAGAACAGCTGACTGTGGCTGGGTGGGGTGAGCTCAGATGGGGCAAAGGAGAAAGGAAGATGATATGACATGTACACTGGTGTCATGTAGTGCCAGACTGACTCAGCCCCAATGCCAAGGGTCATTGCTGGCTGACTCAGTTCTGAGTAAACACTCACTCGGCTCTGGAATTGGCGCAGACAGGATGATACTGTAGAGTTTCTTAGCCTCCTCCACATGCTCCGAGATCTTGTCAATGTTGAGCCGAGTTTCCTCGATCTATAACGAGAGACAACAGCTTTTGTCATCACAGGAAGGTTACATCCATGCCCGATGTAAAAGCTTAGCAGAGCTCCCTGGTGGAAGTTGCCGACCTTCTGGGTTTGTGAAGATGATAATGACTAAATGTCTCCTCTGCCCAGTGAGTCCCCTTTCTATAGTCAGATAATTAAGGTCCACAGAGCAGTCACTGAAAATCCGTAGCCATTTCTCCCTGCAAGGAATGTATTTACCCACCTTGGGTGGGAGCGCTCAGGCCAGAGTCAAGGAGAGCCAAGCAAAGCCATGAAGAAGAATCAGAGGGAAGGGTCACACAGCTGATCAGGCAGGTCCTTGAGCCCCTGACCCCAAAAGTGAGAACAGAAGAGAGTGAGGATGGGAGAGAAGGAAAAAGAAAGGAGGAAAGAAGTGAAAGGGAGAGAACAAACCTAGAGAGTGAAAAACAAAGAGAGAAGAATGAAAAGAATAGCAAGACAGAAAAGAAGAACAAAACAAAAAAAGAGAGAGAGAACAAGCAGCGACCATCTCAGGAGATAGCCCAAGCTTCTCTCCGACACGTGTTCTGGCGAAAGGCCTCTTACGACCTGGTTCCTCAGATGATCAAGATCCAGAAGCTCGAGCCACGACTGTTCCTGCCCATTTCTAACGTTCCTGGTTATACAAGGTGTGTATCATTAAAAACGTCCCATCAGCACTTATTCCCAGCTAGAACACCATCATGAGACACAGGCGCGTGAGCATCAAGGCAGCTTCAGCTCCGTCTCCAGCGGCACCACCAGCCCCGGCGGCACCCCGGCCCCTGCTGCAGTGAAGCAGCATATGCCAGGAGACCTGCAAACACACCGCGTCCATCTGCCTCCCTTCCAAAACGAGGGGCACGTCAACACCGCAATGATTCACAAACAGAAATCTCGTCAAGTGCCATACAGGAGAATCTGGACATCTAGATGCAACAGAAATACCACACGATATGCAGCTTCCAGCATCCCTTGGTCTACAAATTCACGTATTTTAACAAGCCATGGACCTTAGATTTTGCATGTTCGATGGATTGGATGTTTTAGAAAATAGATTCTGGAATATTATTTCATAAACTGAAGAGCATGGTGACCCAAAGTTTGGTTAATGGTAGGAAAAAAAAAAAGAGATAGGAAGCTGCTAGGATGAGACAGCTGGGCATCAAGCTCAGAGCTGCTCCAGACAGGTGGAAACTGGATGGCAGGTGGCTCCATCGGCCCTGCGGCCTGGAGAACTGGGCCCGGGGTGCCCCATCGTCAACCTGCCTGCAGGACTTCCGGGCGCAGGGAGCATGTGCCCCCACTCCCAACTCCAGTCATGCTCCAGGGGTTGCAGCCGTTCTCCTTCCGCTTCCTCAGAAGCCTCAGCTTTTGGAGGCACTGCAGAAACTGACTTCATCATTTAGTCAGTTCACCAAATCATCACCCTTTAGGACTTCCGGATGGGCAACTAGCCGATCACAAAGCTTTCATTTTTTGAACTGTGTGTCTGTTTTTTCTTGGAAGTGTTGGTTTTCCTCAGAGGTGACTTTCTGAGTATTTCATGGTGGCGGCTACATACAATTAATTTCCTTTTGTGCATTTTCCAGATAACCAAGGAACAAGGGAGGGTCGGGGGAGGTTGCACAGGAACCAGGAACCTAGGAGGAAATCTGCAAGCACTGAATCAAAAAGCTCAAGGCTATTTGTCCACATGGTTGTTTGCAGTTGTTTTGAGCATACTGATATGACCTGCACAATAACATATTTAAGAACTAAAATTGATTTAACATATACCTGTATCAGAAACAAGGCCTTTCACAGTCTGTCTGGAAAGACACCATCACATCACCCTTTCATGCATGAGAACACTGCTGCTCAAAGTAGAAACTCAGTCAAGGTCGTACTGCAGAAAGGTGAGATCCAGCTTTGAACCCCAGAAACTGTTAGACATCAACGATGTCTCCCGAACCAGGTAAAGGGTGCAATGGGAGGCTCCCCTCCTTTCCCCTACCTTCTCTCCCAGGTCCATGCAGAATCAGCCTGTTACGTGCATGTTCAGCTCACTGTTCTGTGACAGTAACTTAGTGGCCTTTCACTGAGATCATGTGTGTATTTCTTTGTTCTCTAACCAAGGCTCCCTATAGAGAGCTTTTCATACAAGGAGTGCTCAAGAAATGCTGATTGAAGGAACCAACCCAAAAGACTTTTTTAATCACCACGCTAAATTGGCAGCGAACGTATCCTCGATACCTGCTTATTGTGTGTTACTTTTTAAAGTGTATTTTTCAATGATTTGTCAGCCATGTGGCAAGCCAGATAGTACAGTTTAAGAAAATCAGTTAGAATCGAACAGACCAGGTTCAAGTTTCGGCTCCACCTCTTAGCTGTTTTATGACCTTGAACAAGCCATTTACCACCCCCACCCCCACCACAGGCCCCAGTTCTCTCATCTGTGAAATAAGGTTTATCATAGTTCCCACTTCCTAGAGATTTTGTGGGAATTAAATGAGATAATACACGCCAGATGCTTAACACAAAGTACATGCTCAATAAACGTTCAATGATGATAATGATAAATACTGTCTTCCCGCGAAAATAAGACCAGGTCTTATACCATATTTCCCTGAAAATAAGACCGGGTCTTATATTAATTTTTGCTCCAAAAGATGCATTAGGGCATATTTTCAGGGGATATCTTATTTTTTCATGTACAACAAGTTACATTTATTCAAATACAGTCATGTCATCTTCTTTCGGAACATCGTCATAACGTACTAAATGCGTCCGTCTGGCTGACGATCTTAACTGGGGCTTATTTTCGGGGTAGCTCTTATTTTTGGGGAAACATGGTACAGACTTAGCCAGCAATTACTGCACATTTATTATACACCAGGGACCATGCTGTGCCTTTACACACACATCTGATTCAATTGTCACAGCAATCCTAATGTTAACACACGCTCTGTGATGTCATCAGAAGCCATTCGAGGAAATCAAGTAAGGACAGCAGGTCAACTGCTCTTCACATTGGGCGTCTGTGTCATGGAACAAATTACAATGACCACAGTACACTAATCACCAACATCTTACCAAAAGGAGGGAGTTATTTTCCAGGCAAGGATGGCCTCTTCCCTCTGGATCTAAGTAGCCAGCGGAACTGAGGTAGACAATGAAAGCAGAGAAAGTACTGCCTTGGAGAACCAGTGGCTATCACGTAGGGTAGAAGGCTTTGTCCACTCTATTAGGTTGGAGCGAAAGTAACTGCAGTTTAAAGGGCTAAAAACAATTGCAAAAACCGCAATTACGTTTGCACCAACCTGATACCTAAAACGTCTCTGCCTCCCCTAAGTTTCTATGTACCTTGTGTCTCTAGTTAGGTATTAGTTCCTGCATATTTATTTATTGAAAACATATTATGTGCCACCCCTTTAAGGTGACAAAAGTAATGGGGTTATAAGAGTCAAATAAATGACTCCTCCTTTTCACAATTCATACACCCTTCCTTTTCCCCAAAAATAGCATAATCCAAAACAGTCCTTATATTAGTTCTCAGTCCAGTCCTCTTTGTTTGCTTCCTTGCTTTGGAAAATAAACATTGATGAGAAGGGACGGAGAGAGGTCTCAGTCAGCCAAGTGACAGAAGTTAACTTCAGGGGTTTTATCAAAGCTGGGACTAGTGTTTCAACTCTCCTCTTCGGAATGAAAAGCAATGAATGATCTCAGAGTTATCCTGACCAGTGAGAACCAGTATTCTTAGGCAATAATCTCAAAGCAATTCAGTGTATTTGGGCTTCGTATCACTCAAAATTTAGTCAGGAAAACAAAAATCTATCTAGTTATTTTAATTGAAGTAGAACACAGGGAATTCTTTACAGAGATGGAAGGGCCAAGAAGCCAGAGGATGGTGAGACACTCTGGAACTTAGCAACAGCAGGTTGGAGGGACAAAAAAAGGAGGGCAGGGTCAGCGGAGCCCCTCTGAGGGGAGCCAGGCCATGGTGGAGTTGACCAGCAGAACGGGACCATGGAGTGAAAGTTGAGGCATGGAGGAGACTTGTCTGGGGAGGAGAAGCAGGGCCATTTACCTCCTCTCTTAGTCTCTTAGTCTTCCCCAAGGTCCAACACACCGAAAGCCCAGTTGGCAAGGGGAACCTGGGAAATGAGTTCCCTGCGATGCAGCGCAGAGCACAGGAAGGACGGGAATGGACCTGAGAGCAAACAGGCAAATGACTGGCGAGGGCTTCCTGTCCGCCTACTGAAGAGCCGGAAATGCAGAACCTACCAGCTCTCCTGGTCATCCAAACAGTCTATGGAAAGAAAGACTCAAAAGGGTATTTCGCCTGCTAGATGTGACTTAATGCCTAGCTTTCCAAGTTGCATTCACTTCGAGGTTGTTCGTTATAACAAAAGTCAAGCTGACCTGGCAAATCCCTCTGCTTTCATGACTGCCCACCTCCCAGTTCCTGTAACCAGGCGCTGCTCCACCCTCCAAAGCTCCACAGCACTGTGGCCCACACCCCATCCACTCTCTTCCCCCAGGCCTGACTCAGATCTCCGCAAGGGCTGGGCCTGTCTTGTCCCTCATAGACAACGTGGTATCCATCATTGTGCTAAGCACGTGGTGTCCCTTTGTAGAAGTTTATTCAATGAATAAATAAATGGATACAAGTAACCTCAGGAGACAAGCATGCGTCATGCACCACTGCAGAATTGTCTCAGGCTTTTGTTAAAGCACATCCGAAAAAAGAAAACGTTATACTAGCGTTTTCCAAAATGTAATCACTCATCCTTGTTAAGAGAAGTTACATGTCAGAAAGGGTTCTATGAAAAAATAATAGGCAACTTCAGCGGGTTTCTGTATTAGAGAACTTCTTGAAGCTTTTAATAACATGCATTATAAATCCCCGTAGGAGAAAAGGGTATAAAGCATTTCTCAAACATATTTGATCCAGAAGTCCTTTAGCACCTATACTGCCACCCATGACCAGCACTCGCGCCACCATCCCCACCTGCCCCTGCGGCTCCTTGTGAACAGAACTCTGATTGTGCACGGGCAGGGACGCTGCCAGCCCAGAGGATGGAGCATGATCGGTTCTATGGCAACTCTGCCCATCCTGGCCCTTTGCGAAGTGCTCGCTCTCCTGGTCTCCCTTCCAGCTAAGAGCTGCTATGACCACGTTATCCACTGCTGGCCAAGGGGCCACAAGGGGAAGTCAGCTTGGAGCATTTGGATAGTTTCCTGCCCTGACAAAAGGATTTATGAATCTTTCCAGCTGCCCCCTTTCTTACTGCTTGTGATGCTGGCGTAGGGTGATGACATAGGGAGCTGTGACTAGGGTTTCCAGGCGGGAATTCCTGCCCGTTCTGAGAAATTCTTTTCGCTTTCCCGTTCCCGAATCCCGAGATATAAACTGTTTTCTGTTCTCCACGATGAATCGTTTCCACAAAGTGACAGCTGATACTGCCAACCACCTGGGTTCAAGGAGCCAATTTCCTGAATTTCCCAGCCAACTTTTCTCGGGATTTGGGAACAGAAAAGTGAAAAGAAATCCCGAAATGGGTGGGAATTCCCACCCGGAAACCCTAGTGATAAATAGAAAAAATGTCTAAGAGATACATTGTGAGTAGTACGTTTATTTCCCGTTGTGGGTATTACTGGGTTCAAGGAGCCGATTTTCCCAATTTTCTGAGCAATTTTTCTTGGGATTCAGGAATGGGAAAGCAAAAGAAATTCCTGAGAATGGGCGGGAATTCCCACCTGGAAACCCTAGCTGTGACTCTGTGGTGGTTTTAAAACATGGCACAAATCCTTTAATGCTCTTCCCATTGAAAGATGGTGTCTGTGTATATTGCCCTCTTGACTCTGGCAGGCCTGCAACTGCTTCGACAACAGAATACGGCAGAACTAACTGATGGCTGTGTGACTGCCATAGTGGGAACACTTGCCTTGGAGCCCTGAGTCTCCGTGTACCAAACCGACACCCCTGACTTGGTCACGCTGAGATGCCCAAGCCACAGAAAGAGGTCAAGTGTAAGCAGTGCAACTGACAGTTTCCACTGAGCTTTCCTGAGTCGCTGGAGTCCAGGCACCAATGTTAGAACACAGAAGTCTCTACGATTCCAGCCTCTGGCTGTTCACATCTTCCCACCTGCACTGTGCGCTGTCTGAAATCCTACTCCACAGAATCTGTCAATATCGCCCAAGGGTTGCTCACACCACTAACTGTTAGGGTGATTTGTTATATAGCGACAATCAGAATTGACTCTCTCGATCCCAAGGGAGAAGCCCAGGGGATCAGAGCGATGCTGACCCAGAACCCCAACACCTCTAGCCCGCAGCACCACCCCTCATGCTGGACTTCTTTGTATGTGAAATAATCACATATCTTTATTGCTTAAGCCACAGTTACTCGAAAGCATCCCTACGTGATGTGCCATGTGGCCACTCAGAGACCCAGATGAAACTCAGAGCTCTGATCCTTTTCACACGGGTCACTGCATCAGCCAATGTACTGATCTTGCCATTTCTGGCCTCTCCCACCTTCCACACACGCCATACAGAACAATTTTTCTGTACCATACTCTGATCCCACCATTTCCTTGCTTAAAACCTTCAAAGGCTCCCCATCACTTTGCAGAAGGGCAGGAGGCAACGGAGTCATCTGGAAGAACTTTCTAAAAATCCGGAAGTCTGAGCCATTCCAGGCCCTCTGACTCAGGCGTGTGTCTGTGCCAACGCTGCCCGGGGATGCTGATGGGCAAGTCCAGTGAAGAACCACTGAAGCCTTCTCTCACTAACCTCGCTCTCCCTCCCTCCAGACGGCACATAAAGCTTCCTCTTCTGTGTTCCCACAGGACTGCTTTGTTGACATTTCTACTGTAATGTGACTTTTAAAATGTCCTATCACCCTCACCAGACAAGGAGACAGCAGAGGGCAAGGCCCCTGTCACACAGACCCTGTGTCCCCCAGCACCTGACACATGTCTGGAAAACACTGAGCCCTCATGGAATTCAGTGACTGGATGAATAAACATGGGACAACGAACTCCTCATGTTTCTGCCTTCTCAGGTAGGTTCTGTTTCCTCTGAAACTTTGCTCTCTCTGCCAACTGAGCAAACAAACCAGGGAAAATACAGACAACAGCAAATTAGACAAAAGTCTGAGGTTTATCATTTACTAGACCCTGGCTTAACCGGTCGAGGAGGCCTGAAAACCCAAGGGCCAATTCTTTTCGCTAACAATCGAGAAGCTGGAGAAATTAAGAGTTTTACAGAGCAAAGCACATTTTGAAACCATGCTGGCCTGTGACTTCACCTACACCTTGCAAATGCCTTTCTGACCATGCTGTGATTCGTCCCACTGGTCCTCAGCAAATAACCAAGGGCGACCTACTGGCTGGAACAAGTCCAAACAGCAGGTTTTAGCACAACAGTGCCTTCCCAAGAAACCAACTTAGCTATATCCCGCAGGATGTACTGGATGTGTTTCCGCAGTCGCAAACAGCGGGAAACCAAACCCCGCATTTCCCCAACCACCCTTACCTGGGATGTACTTTATCCCACAGTCAAGGATATTTCTATAAAACCAACTCTGGAGTCTACTTCATCACAAACACACTGGGGAACACCACAGTGAGGAGGGCTAGCTTAGAGCAGACATACTTAGTGTCTGCCAGGCGCTGGGCTATGTACATCACACACTCTCTCATTTCACATGTACAACAACCAGCAGGTAATATCACTAGTCCTGTTTTAGAGGAAACTGGGACAGTTAGACGACTTTTCCAAAGTTATACGGGGAGTAGTGGCAGAGCTGAGGTTCAGACCAGGAAGGGGGGGCGGAGCCTGCATGATCTCGGTCATGGGCCCCTCCCTCTTGCCTTGCTGCACCCCAATACTTACCCTCTCTGTGCTCTAGCAGGTGAGAAACAAGGAAAGTAACCTTTTCCTAAGCCTACACTAAACACTTTCTCAACATTAGTTCCTTTAATCCCCAGCCAATATGGGAGGTGAATATTTCTCTCCCTGTTTCATAGAAACCCACTGAGGCTCAGAGAAGTTACGGAATGTCCCCAAGATCACAGTTAGTGGCAGGTAAGGAATTAACAAAGACCGTGCTCTTTCCACCCCACCTTGCTGTCCCCTTCTCCACCCCAAATATGATAGGGCTTTTCTGTTTTCCTTAAATGACAGATAAGCATATAACAAAGAGGAACTAATAAGAAAAGCAGCAGCTCTTGAGTTCTTAAGTCTCCAAAAATAACTAGCATCCATCCAGTGCTTCTCTGCTTAGATAACGCTTTCCAGATGTGTGAGCCTCACTACAACCTTCAAAGGTTAAGTACTAACAGTCCTGGTTTCCAGAGCGGGAGTTAAAGCCCAGATGGGTTAAATAAGTGCCTTCATCAACGTCAACTGCTATTCAGTGCTTGCGGACGGACTCAGACCATGTCTTGGAAGCTGAAGGCCACCATCTCCCCCGCCACACCCTACAAGGAGCACTGCCTCTCAGGGCCCCTCCTAGTGGTTTAAGAAAAGAGGCAGAAAGAACACTGTTGTGGGAGAAGATTCCTTAACTCCTTGGATTAAGTTCTTTAATGTATCTGGCTCTCCAAGGCAAGCTCAGAGCGACAAGCTACAATGATGTCCACGTCTCCTTAAGTCCACCCCTCCACTGAACAGACAGACATTTTCCTTCCGTGACCCACACTTGGAGCGGCACTAGACTCACAAAACTCAAATGTCTGACCACACCCTGACTCCTGACCAAAAGGACAGAGCCACCCCCGGGGAAGGAGGGGATCTGTGGACCGTTCATGGCCAATCAGGCAGCACACACTCAAGTTCGCTCTGAAAGCCGCTTATCACTCTAACGGGTGAACGGGCCTGGCCGGCAAGCCTCGCTCCACTCCGTTTAGACCACAACTAGAGGGTGACTTCTCCGCATCCATGAGCGAGAGGGCATTCTCCCTGCAAAAAGAATGCGATGCTGCTTGTCTTCTTTCCAAAAATAATAAAAAAATCATAGGATGGTGGCAAAAATGTCAGCGGCTGAACTTTCTGTGGTTTTGTTTCGTTTTTTTTTGAAGTGTCGTTCACTGAGCACATACATCTCAGATGCGACACTGAATGTTTTAGAAACATCATCCCATTTAATCTTCACAATAACCCTCTAGGGAATTATATTACAATCCCTATTTACAGATAAGGAAACCAAGCGTGCTAAGTAACGTTCATAAGAGCAACAGTTGGTTGGAAGCAGGGCTGAGATTTGAACCCAAGTTTGCCTGGCTCCTAAGCCTGGGTTTTGGTCCATCACATACCACCCCCGGCAAGCTTCCCACCACTCACTGTCGACCTTAGCACCTTCCCCATTTCCAAACCAAAAGGCATGTGCACGTATAGATAGAGGCAGCCCACCTTTGTCACCTGTTCAACTTCAAAAATATAAATTGGTGGTTTCTTAGTTTCTCCATTATCCTTGGAATTAAGTCAAAAGGACTGAATTTTTGGAAATAAATCTATGTGAATCATAGGCCTAAAGATACAGTGTGTTTTCTACGCATGGCTGGACCCCATGGGTTGATTCTGTATTCAAGTTATGTTATTTAGGCAGGAAGGGATATCATTAAAATGTTGTCATGTCGCCTAAGACTTTAATTATGTATAATTTACTTTCTGCTGACTTTCTCCATAAGATTAAAAACCTACATCCTCTCAAGCTAAGTGTCGGAGAGACTCTCCTTGTAACTTCTTGGTCTGGCCAGCCCACCCCAGCAAAAGATTGACTTTCCTCTGCGACCCTCACAAGAGCTGAGGCTTTATCTTTATAAGGAAGCTGTTTCCTGATGTACATTCAGGAAAAGGTACCAGAAGGCCCTACCTCAGAGAAGAACTCGTCCATGAAAGCTGTGTTGTCAATGGCGATCTCGACCTCACTGGAGTCGTCATCCTGTGTCAGCTGCTTCTAGGAGACAAAAGGAGCAGGTGAGACCCAGAGCACAAGAAACAGCTGCTGACAGCATCCAATGCCCTGTGGGGACCAGGCGCTGTATCCGTCTTAAGCATTTCACACACATAATCCCCTTTAACGCTCAGAACAGCTCAGTGATGTGTCAAAGTCTGCTGTTACACTGTTGGAATTTAAATCCTAGTTCTACCACTTACTGATTTTTTGTGGCGTGGGGGAGGGGTGGGCAAGTCACTATCCTCTCTGTGCCTCTGCTTCCGTATCTGTGAAACGCTAATAATAACACTACCTGCTTCATTGGGTTGTTCAAAACATCGATGAGAAAATGAATATTAAACACTTTTGCACAGTGTCTGGCACACTGTAAGTACTCAATAAAGTGCTAGGTTTGGGTGGTGGTGGTTGGGATTGGTGACATTACTGTAACTCATACCAGTCAGAGAATCAAAAACAGAGAGGTTAAGTAACTCGGCCAAAGTCACATAGCTAAAATGTGGCGATGGGCAGATTCTAGCTAGTCTTCTGGATTTGGAGCCCACGTTCCAGCCCCTTCTCCACACTGTTCAAATGCAGGATCCACCCGACCAGGGATCCATCCATATTAGAACAGATTCCAGCTATAATTCATCCAAAACACTAGCTTCCAATCCTCACCGACTTTCCTGTTTTCAGAAACCACCTATTGCAAAGGAAACAGCACTGTGTGATGTTCCCTGTCGCAGTTCATGTTTATAAGGAAAAGGAACCTCTCCCCCACCACCTCCGGGGACCCCAGCTTTCTTAACCTCATTCAACTTCCTCTGAAAAATCACCAAGTGACTGTCCAAAGGAAGGGCTTCCCTCCCGCCGAACACAAAGGCCTCAGCTGTTTGGACGTTCTTCCACACCCTCTTCACAGGCCACTGCTGCACTGCACACGCCCCATTTTGAAGCACAGAGGGAGAACTGGTTGTTGGCGTGAAGGTGGGGAGAGGTAAACCCCCTACGCCTGCTTCTTCACAACCTTCAGTGGCCTATGGCCTTCTCAGCCAAGACACACCTGTCTCAAACACCCAGAACACCACGGGCCATGAAAGCCACCAGGGACCTCTTTTCTTCACCTGCTGCCATCCCCCTGATCCGCAACACAAGATAGAGTTACTGGGAATTCCCACTGAAATTTGGGGCTCTCCCTCCTTTCGACTGGCACCCCCATCATCTCCTTCTCTGGTTTGTCTGGAACTGTCGGCCACCCAAGCTTAAAAGACACATTCCAAGGAGTTGAACTTGAGGGCACCGCGACAGCCCCCATAATCATCTTCCTAAAATTTAAAACTGATCAGGTCCTTCTGCCACTTAAAGTCCTTCAATGACAGCTCACCTCCTAGGACTGAAAGCCCCAATGCCTACGAGCCTGTGGGGCCCTTTAAGGTCAGACCCCACATTTCCCTATGACCAGACTCTTGGAACTCCTGGCCTTTCCTGGACACACCATTATTTCATATTGCTGAACTGTCACATGAGGACTTCCTCCTGAAATGCATTTGTCCAGCTGGCAAAATTTTACTTAGCCTTTAAAATTCAATCTCGAACAACCTTGTCTGTCAACCTTACTCAATTGACACTTCCCTGCCTGCAAAGTTTAAAACCTCCCTATGCTCCCAATGCCTTTTGTGCAAACTTCCATAGCAGCCATCACAGCCTGCTATTAATGACCCCGTCGTCTATCCTTCCCTCACAGGCTATTCGCTCCTGGAGAGCAGCGTGGCTTTATATATCAACTAGAGTAGCTCCTTCGAGTGTGTGCCTGCCTGAACACCTTCCTTTGTGGAGACACCTCCTCACCTTCCCCATGTGAGCCCAGGAAGGTTCTCCATCACGACCCAAGCCCCCTGAAGAATCTGAAATGTGACATGAACAGAGCTGAGTCTGCTGCGGCAGCACCCACCAGAAATCTGCTAAATCCCCAGAGCTGTGCTCGTTTCTGTCCTTCCTAGGCCAGCCCTGGCTCAGAGCAGGTTCTGCAGACCTTCCCCAGTATTCTCTCAGTGAGTGGAACAGTATCCTAATATATTGCCATTCATTTAGCCAGAATCAGCTTTTGTCGCTTGGTATTAAAATTACTTGTGCTTGTCATTAATTCATTTATTCCACACGTATACTGGGCACTTACCATGTACTAGATATATTACAGAAATTCAGTCAATTTTAGATGAATAAATAACTAGCTTCTAGAGAGCCTGGCAGCCTACACTCACCCAGCAGTTTCTAAAGTGTGAGACAAAAGGCTCCCTTTATCAACTGTCATGCCCGCTTGGGCCTCTCAGTGGCCTCCAGAGGCTGTTTTGCCAAGAAGGCTTTCCGTGATCCTCACTAGAAACAGGAACCCATCTTCCTTTAGGAAGCGTGTGTTGCAAGTTTCCTGACTTCGAAGATCTCCTCGAGACCCACCCTGAGGGGAGAGACCCCATGAGTGCGTGTGCACCCACAGACACACACAGACACACACGAGTGTGAGCTCAGCTTTCTTCACACAGGCACACGTGCTAAGGAAGTGGGATGCGGCTACCACCACCATGAGATGGACTAAGCGTAGTTTCTGGAAGCTGGGGACAAGTGTCCTGGGCGTGGGAGGCAGACACCTAGCTCTGCAGCATGTCACAAATTTGTGAGACCCCTGGAATTTGTCCAGGGAGTCCCGTTGACAGAGCCAGCTCTTGGCTTCCAGCAGGCTCTGGCGGGGCAGCCTGGTCCACCTCCAGGGAGACAATGCATGAATGGGGGCGGGGAAGTGTCTGGCAACTCGCAGCGTAGGTCCAAAACTTGTTACAGTTACTGGCTGAGACCCCCGTTGCGTCCCTTACTGCTCTGAGTGTTTAACCTGTAAATGGTCCAACACCACACACCTTATCACTCTCAGGAGGACTGGGAGAGATCACGTATGGAAAGCTTCTAGCACAATCCTGGGCACACACCGGGGCCTCATAAATGTCAGTTTCCTCATCATCTGGCCACAAAGATGTGAAACCTAAAGGTGAGATCTCCTCCACAAGTTCCCACACTAAAGGCTAAGATCAATTCTACAGCGTCATTGACGACCAGGGTTCTAGAACGTGCACTATCCCGTACTAGTCACTGAGGATCTGGTTTAACGTCTCTGAGCATCCATTTCCTTATCTACAAAGCAGGAACAATAGTGCCTACTGGGGCCGTTGTGAGGGTTATACAAGATAACCTTTTAAAGTTCCTTATGCAATGAATAGCACACAGTAACAACTTGATAAAACAGCTATCTATACGATCTTGCCAGTCAATGTCTCTATAGCTTTAACCTGAGTCTAAGTACTTTTAAATAGGAAGGGGGAGGGCGAGATACAGGACGTGTAGAGCTGCATGCAACCTTACAGATTTTATCACTAAATCCTCTCACGTAGAGATGGGCAAACCAAGGCCCAAGACCGAATAATGAGTTACTTATATTATACAGCCAGGACTAGAACCCCGGTTTCCTGATTCCCATCTTCCATGCAGTTTCTCCTACAGTAGTGTGCTGCTTCCAAAAATATAAACCAACAACATCAATAACAACAATACACTGTAGATCAGAAAATTCAAGGCAGAGGCCATTATCGCAGGTTATCTCGATAATGCGGTTATCTGGAGTCACGTGACACTGGAACGGCCAGGCTTCTCCAAAAGGGGTCTAACAGATCCCAGGGCCAGGGTGCTCTTACACCCTGAGGTCTCTCGAGCCTCAGGGACCCCGGGGCTAAGGGAAGCACACAGGGCCCTTGATCTTCAGCCCACATGTCTGAGCGCAGCCAAAAAGAGAACTTCAGCATCTTTATCAAAGAATCAAGGTGTGTGGTAATAGGAACGTTATAGTAGCGGCAACAGCAGCCACAATAAAAACGTGTGTGAGAACCACAAGCTCAGCCACCGGCTTCCTCTCCCCATGCCCCCACCCCAGCCTCCTGCTGCCCCTCCCACCAGGAGATGGAAGATTTGGCCAATGACTCAGGCAGCATTGAGCTAGAACCCAGGGCGGGTGTATCACCAACTCCCACCTCTCAAATGTGCCCCCAGATTCAGTGAGAGCAGCCAGGGCTACAACCATCTCTCTGGACAAAGAGTGGAAAGAGTTCGGGGGCCCAGAACTCAGTATAAAGTGACTTGACCTGCAATTCCTCTCACTCAAGCTCACTGCCTTTCTTTCAATTGCCTTCTCTGTCATCCTTCATCTATTTTATTGTGGGTCCCTCTTCATAAGCTCCCTTAGTAAAAACATTTGCCACCTATAGAGTCCCTACTAGGTGCTAGGTGGCCACAACACTCTAGCGGCTTCGCATACACTATATCAATGAAACCCACCTAGAGTTTGAGAACCTGCAGGTCAGAGAAGTTCTGAGTTATTCAAGGTCTTCCCCTATTGATTTTCAGACGCGGGGCTCAAGCGTCGGCTGTCCGTCCTAAGCCCTTGCTTACTGCACTGCACGCTGTCAAACAGCCCATCACTGAGAGCAGCCTGGAGCCAAGCAGAGCAGCAGCCCAGGCCTGCAGGAAGCACACAGGCTGGGAGAGAGGGCCTGGAGGCCCTGGGCACAGCACTAGTCTCCTTTAGGCTTTGGTTTTCCCACCAAATAAGGAGCTCAGCTTTCCAATGAGGCTTCCTAGAACCCCACTCAGGGAAGTCAGGGAAGTGGGAGTCAAGCAGGTGGGTCAGTCTGCCCAGCTTCACTTTTATCTGCTTTATACACTTAAATAACATTTCATTTTAAGAAAGAGTCCTGTTGTCAAGAGAGGAAAGAAGGGGGGGGGGGGGGAAGAAGAAGGAAGGAAGCAGGCAAGTTTGGCTACCTAGCTGGAAAACCACTCAAGTCAATGGATGATGGATGGCTTCTATAGAAAAGAGGGACAATAGGGAGTGCCCTCACTCCTTTCCAAAACATGGCTGCAAACAGGTTATAATCATCAGCAATTCCATAATAAGGGGCATTACAAATCAGAATAGCAACACAGGAGGAAAGGACAAAGAAGGAAAAGGAAACTATCCCAAAGGAAGAGATGCCATTCGCTGGCTCCCTGATTCTCTCCCTGCCACAGATACCACACCCCAGGGAAGACCAGCGGGTCCCAGGACAAGACAGAAGGTCCAGGAGCTCTCTGCAAAGTTTCGAGGTGAGGGAAATAAAAACAGAAGGGAAGGAACCAGCAGTCTGGACTGGAAAGGGACATCTGGTCCTTAACTTCCCACGGCAGGGGTATTAAAGGACTGTGGCTGGTGGGGGCGGGGCCTCCTGGCACAAGCAGGTGACCACACATTCTTACACCTCATCTGGCCTCTCCACATTTAAACAGCTCTTTGCTCTGGAGATACATACTCTTCTTTATAAACCCAGATTGGTTACCAACACATTTGATTCAAAAAGACAATGACGTGATTTTTCTTGCCCCGCCTGCTCACTTCCCCCATCTGCCTCCCTCTAGGATGAGGTCTGTGGATTCCCAAAGACGAATACCACCATTTCCAGAACTTCCACTCACATAAACATACCAGCGACACACAGAGCTGCCCAACATCTGGTTTTTCCAGTCCCTCTTCTTTGAGTAAAAGAAGGCAGAAATTCTGAGTAAGCCTGGCAGCTCTCAATAGGCACAGTGCTCTCTGTTCCCCATTTAAAGAGTCGGATGGCCCGTCTCCAATGCCAGCTCTCCTTCCTCCTGTGTGTTACCCTTCCCGTGAAACCCTCCCACAGGGAACACTTCCCCTTTCTGCTGAACTGCATCTTCCCCAACACTCTTGTCAGATGAATCAAGAGGAAATACACGGCTGAAGATAACCTCGGTGAGCCTCACACTTTTACTTTCAAGACGTTATTCTCGCTGAACAATCTGAGGCAAGAATTGGCCCTATTTGGAAGATGAAGACACTGAGGAATAAACTCGCTTCCAAATTAGCCCAAGGCCAGCGAGTTGGTGTGAAATGGGGCCCAGTTGGCAGCCCCATAGTGGAGGCCTCTCCACGTCCCTGGCCTCACCTTTCCTTGACCTACCTACAGTTTAACAGTAGATCATCCCCCTGCTTCTTGAGCTTGGAATATCCCTTGTCCCACCCAGTTCCCTTTTTTAGGATATTACCCAGAAACTTATGATTAACATCCTTAGGCTTTTGACCACAATCTCTATGGTCTAGCATTCTTTCCAGGCTCCACCAGAGAATCAGTGGCCAGAGGGAAGGCTCCTTGCAGACCCCCTCACAACCACCACACAGCCTTTGGAGGAACGCCCAGATTTTCCCTTAAATACCCCAAGCCAGATTGATAATGTTAAGGCAGATTTTGGAGGTGTTAACCCTCTGCCTTCTCAGACCACCAGTGCTCCGATAATAAACATCTGTTCTATGACCCAACTCCTGTGTCGGTTTATTGGCTGAGCAGTGCAGGCAGCATGAGTCCCGGAGTCGTCTGGCCTCCGGTTTCACGTGGACGACTGGACAAGAGCCAAAGTTCATGATGACCCCACTCCATGCTTTTTGCCGTAACAAACATACTACTAATAGATAATATGTGTGTATTTCGTTGCAAGCACTCATGTGGTTTCAAATATATTATTTGATTCTCACATCAACTCTAGGAGGGACAAATATTACTTTCCCCATTTACAGATGAGGCAACTACTTAATTGGGTTAAATAACTCGTCCGAAGTGATTCAGCTAATAATGGTATCCTTAGGACTCAAAAGCAGGTCTGTGAGAGCCTGGGCCTGTGTTCTTACCCTCTACACTTCAACTGAAGATGCCCTTCCACTCTGCTTGGTACACGGTAAGTAGCAGAGATGTGAGAAGACGACATGATTGTATTTGAATAAATGTAGATTGTTGTACATGAAAAGAATAAGACATCCCCTGAAAATATGCCCTAATGTGTCTTTTGGAGCAAAAATTAATATAAGACCGGTCTTATTTTCAGGGAAATTCGGCATAAGACCCGGTCTTATTTTCGGGGAAATACGGTAGTAGCTGTATGATCTTAAACAAGTTACTTAATCTCTCAGTGCCACAGTTTCCTAATTTGTAACATGAATAATCTATTCACAGAACTGTTGTGAAGATTAGTTAATGTATGTGAAATGTTTAGATCAATGCTGGGTACATATCAAATGCCCAAGCCCAGGCCATCTAAAGCAGAGATCAGGCCTTGTTTTCTCTAAAGAGAGTTTTTGCTAAAGATGCAACTCTAAAGTCAATTCTCAGAAGGTGACAGCGGGTCCCTCAGAATGAACTGAAATTTAGTTCATTTATTTGAATGAAGTAATTTCTCTACTATATGCATTTTAAAAAATAAAGCTCCCTGTGAATTCTGCTACATTTCTCACAAATTTTGTTATTTACAACTCTCATTATTATTCGTTTCTACATAGTTTGTCATTTCCATTTTGTTCTCTTTTTAACACTCTTTTATTTAGAAAGGGTGTTTTTAAATTTCCAAAGCAGGAATACCAGAGAAGGACTATTATTATATTGTTAATTTCTAATTTTTATTATGTCTTCATCAGGGAACATGGCCTATATTTATTGAGACAGGTTAGTTAGTATGATTGCTATTGGGGGAAGGGGGTGGACTGATGAAATAAACAAACAAACAAAAAAAAACAGCCATAGCCTGAAACTGGAGTATCTCCTTCACTCCAGGACAGAGAAATGAGAATATGCCTTGAGGTTAATAATCTGGCCGGACAAAGGAGCAGATCTGACAGATAGGAATGGGTTGGTTCGTTAATCCCTTCAGGATGAGCAAACAGGACAAACCTGATAGAAGAATTCCATTAGAAGGCTCCAGCCCCCTTCCCTAAGCAGGCAGGGGAAGGTATAAAAGTAAGAGCTTTTGCCTCAGTCACTGGGCTTCCCAGTTTCGGGTACCCCTCCTGCTGGGAGCTGCAACCTCTTCTCCTGCTTCTAATAAACCATCTTCCTTTACAACTTTTTGCCTCTCCCTGGTCGTGTGTCTATTCTTCGGCTTCAGGAGACACGATCCCGGCCCCCACCCAGACACTGTCGGCAGATCCAACCAACATCATTTACATCATTTGGGGACTAACAGGAAAAATATTCTGGCTTCAATATGACTTCACATTCTGTGGAATTTGACATTTTCTTGTGTCCTAATACATAGTCAATATTTTTTAATCTTCTATGTGTATCTGAAAAGATCTTGCATTCATTTGCTGGATATAAAAATCATCGAAGTTTCACCCCCACGTGCCAAGTTAATTCCTACCCAAGTTAATTCCTACCTGTTTTTGCTTCAGGATCTGCGCTAGATCTAGAGAACAAGCAGTGAGTGAAAAGGGATGGAAGTTCACCTAAATAAAGGAAGGAGCAAAAAAACAAAAATGCCCGCCGGGTTGGCGTTATCTATACTGAAGAGTAATCTGTGGTTAGGTAGGTTAATTCATCCAGAATCACACAGCTTGTAAGGAGTAGGGTTTCCAGGTGGGAATTCCCGCCTGTTCTCAGGAATTTTTTTCACTTTCCCGTTCCCAAATCCTGAGAAAAGTTAGTGGGGAAATCGGGAATTGGCTCCTTGAACCCAGGTGGTTGGTAGTATCGGCCGTCACTTTGTGGAAACGATTCATCATGGAGAACAGAAAACAGTTTGTATCTCGGGATTCCGGAACGGGAAAGCTTAAAAAATTCCTAAGAACGCGTGAGAATTCCCACCTGGAAACCCTAGTAAGAAGCAAAGCCAGGACTGACTGCTTGGTCCAATGCACTGTTCACAGTGCATTAATTTAGAGAAGGATCTTGGGGTCTTATAATCAACCACGACACCCTTCTCCTTCTCACTACAACGTCCCATCCAGCGTAACAGATTCATTTGTTCGTTCATTCACCAGGCAGCATTTATTACACATCTATCCTTTGCCAAGCAGTAGTACAGACCCTAGAGATACACAGACCCAACTCAGCAGCCCCTGCTCTCCCAGGACCACACACTCTCAGATGGGCGGCAGACAGGCACACAGGTCATTATAGTTTCCCACGTGAGTGATGATGACACTTGCACAGGAACCGTATACCCAGGAGCAGATGGGGTGCCCAGCATGACCTGAATTCAAGGCAGAGCCTGGGGAAGACGGAAGCCTATTAAAGAATGTGTGCTGTGACTCCTTGGGGAAATATCGAAGGTTGAGCGGATTTACCAAAGAATACCTACAGGAGGAGGGTCATTGGGGTGAGAAGACCATATCTTTCTCTCTCCTCCCAGTGCCGTCTCCAACGCCAGCTCCCCCTCCTCCTGTGTGTTACCCTTCCCGTGAAACCCTCCCACAGGGAACACTTCCCCTTTCTGCTGAACTGCATCTTCCCCACACTCTTGAAAGATGAATCAAGAGGAAATACACGGCTGAAGATAACCTCGGTGAGCCTCACACTTTTACTTTCAAGATGTTATTCTCGCTGAACAATCTGAGGCAAGAATTGGCCCTATTTGGAAGATGAAGACACTGAGGAATAAACTCACTACCAAATTAGCCCAAGGCCAGCGAGTTGGTGTGAAACAGGAGAGCTCAAGTCCCCTTTCATTCCTTCCTCCCCTACCCGAGCCTTCTTCACCCTTTTCCGACTTCCTGCTCTACACCTCTCTCCCACCCCCCAACACCCCCAAAACATCGGAGTCTCCAGGATACAGAAAGGAGGCAGGAACTAATAATGCCTTCTCTAGTCCATCCTCACTCAGCCTTCTCCTCAACCCTTCCTTTCAGCCTGTCCCACCAGGCCCCTCCCCATCCTGATCCTTGGAGGACACTTCATTAACAGGTCAATAGATAACATTTTGCAAGCACCCCACACGTGCTGAGGACTCTTCTAAGACATTCTTCTCTGCTCTATATTTACCAAACCATTTAATCTCACAACAATCTTCCGGGGACGCTCCCCATCTGACAGCTGAGAAAACTAAACATAAAGATGACGAGTAGCCTGCTGAGATCACGCAGCCAGCCGGCCGGTGACTGAGCCCCGAGGGCCGGCGGCACAGGCTTTGTTCTCAACCCCGGCGGAGCGAAGCCTCCTGAACGGCCACGCCCACCCCGCTGGAGCAAGCCCGTCCGCCGCGGGAAAGGCTCTCCCGAAGCGCTGCGGGAAAAGCAGATGCCAGGAGCACAAGGCCCTGACAAACAAGCAAGGAGGAGCTGTCCCGACCAGAGGCGGCTAAGGAAGCGTGACAACTAACTGCAATGTGGTGTTCGAGGCTGGATCCTAGAACAGGAAAAGGAACATGCGTGGAAAAACTAGTGAAATCCCAATAAAGTCTGGAGGTTAGTGAACAGCAACCTACCAGTATCAGTTTCTCAGTTTTGACAAATAGAGGAAACCGGGAGAGGGGTAGACAGGAACTCTCTGTACTGTCTTTGTAACTTTTCTGTAAATCTAAAATTAGTCTAGAATAAAAAGTTTGTTTAAAAGAAAGTTAAATCTGATGCCACACCAAATTGCCCTAACCCAGACAGCTAAACATACCCAGACAGTATACGGTCCACAAATCTCTTTATATGGGGTTGAACTTCACTCTGTCTCCAGACTGGGGACGGGGAACGTTGCTGTGGAAACGGCTCAGTGCCAGAAAACAGGCTGACCTGACCGTCGAGATGGTGGTGAGGGGAGGATGTCGCTGGCAGAGGGGCCTAATAGATAAGTGGCTGGAGACAAGGCCACTCGGGGCCTACAGTCTCCAGGTAAATTCATTTGCAGAATACCCCCATTCACCCACTGATGGTATAGGTTTACAGCTTTCCGGGCTGTGGGCTGGGAAGTGAAAATGCAGGGGGAGAGGGATGCAGGTTCTGCGCTGTCTCAGAGAGCAGGACATAACAGGACAGGTAGCTTCTGAAATTATAACCTTATGTGTCTGCTTTTACATATCAACGAAAATAAAGAGCTTGTGGAAGTCCCAGGGAAGGCAGAGTGAATGCTGTCAGCTCAGGATCTGGACGTTTCCTTGCAATGACGACCTTGGAACTGAGCCTTAATCGATGTGTGAGATATTACCAGGAGGAACTGGGGCTGCTAGATTGTCACTGTGATATCCACATCTTCTCCTTCATTTTCTTTCTGAATAAGGGCAGCCTTCCATGATGCATTGGGCTGGGGGTTTGGGGAGCCTTGGCACGCATCCATCCCTGTCCTTGAGGGTGAAACCAGTGACCTCTGGCTTCTCTAGCACATGTATGGGTTCCCTGAGTTAATGTTGCACTTCAGACTGGTAAAGCTTCGCCAACCCACAAGGAATGGGAGTGGGAAAAGTCAGTCATAATAATGAATAAGGGACGTGTAAGAGTCAAGCTGTTGTTGATTAGTCAATAGACAAATGTTTAACAGGTAACTGACTGCCACGCAGAGTGCTGGCTAGGCCCAGGGGCCCCAGAGGAATGTCCAGTCTGCCACTGCATCAAGGAGCACACAATGTGTGTGGGGAGATGACCAAATACAGTGTCGGGTGGTAAAAAAAAAAGCAAGAAAGATATGCTCCATTCTTGATCCCATCACTTCCCAGCTGGAGATCTCAACCAACTCTGAGCCTCAATCCCCTTACCTGTAACATGGGAATCATATGTAACAGCCTTGTAGGGTTGAGAGGATTCAAGACAAGGTATGTAAGGCACCTAACACAAGTCCCATCCAATAGTAAGTAGCTGCTCAATAAATGATCATTGTTACTGTAGCTGAAATGGTGATAACAATTAGTAATAGAACCATTGATCTTAAAGACAATAGGACCTAGGACACAGAGTCCATCTCATAAAAAAAACAAATGGGAGGTGGTTTCAAGCCCACTCCATGTTAACAAAAAAAACCCACTGACTTATTAGAAGAATGGTATTCCTCTACAAAGAAATATGCAGCCCATGCGGGTGGGGGGAATGGAGGAAGAACATTCTAGGCTGCAGTTCGAGAGCATTACCTGTAAAAAATGAGCTTTGGAAGATGGGTAGGAATTTTGACAAAAGGGGAAAGGAACACTGAAAGGGAGAGAGGACACGTGAACAGCTCACGCCAGTCCCCCAGCCTCCCCTTCACCCACAGGAATAAAAATAAAACTAATCCCCTTCTCTCATCCAAGCATTTTCTCTTCTGGCCTCTGGCTGATGGGTCTGTAATCCCTACTAAGTCTCTACGGCTCTCATCTCAGCTCTGCTTCTCCTCTGCTCACAGCAGCAGCTGTGCCAGGGAGAGAGGAGCTGAGGAAGAACTCACTGGCTGGTAGAAATCTTAACCACTGAAGGATGGAATCTCAGTGAAGAGATTCTCCAGTCAGGGTGTGAAGATGTGGTTGTGACCCAAAGCACCTGGCACACAGCAGGGGCTCTAGGTGTATTTATAGAATGAATTAAGCTTTAAAGCTCCATGGTCCCCAGGAACTCTGATCCCGCAGACACACTAGAACTTCAAATGGGGAAGGAGGCCAAAGACGAGACCTTTATTTAGGACACAAGACAGAACAAAAAGAGCAAAAAGTAAGGCGGGCCCCTAGAGCCCCAGGAGGTCAATTTCATGAGGTGCTGGCCTGGGAGGGGCCAGTACATCTCAAGTTGTTTCCAGTCCTCCATAGATCAATCACCCACAGGGTTGAGGGTCCTTCACCTCTATTCATACATCAGAGGCTTGTCTATTATCATTATCTACCTTTGATTGGGGGGGGGTCTCTTTTCATGAAATACAGCCTTTGTTTTCCCCATGTGACCATTTACCCTTTAAGACCAGGGCTTTGCATAATAATCCTGCCTAACACCATGCCCAGGAGGCTGAGGTCAAAAAGAATGAGGAAGAGCATGCCTGCCACACAGAGGTCAAACAACACTGGTCGAGGTGTGTACGTGACGCACAAAATCCAGGATCCTTGCCTTTCTTCTCAGGGGACTTTACATGCCCCTGATTTTAACCAGGACTTGAAGAGGGACCTGAGGTCAATCGTCACTTCTGAGAAGTGCCCCCACTCCCAAATGCCCTGTCCCCACCGCCCCGAGGCCGGCCAACAGGGTCTTCCTCCAACTGCTTCTCTCATAGGGATGGTAGCATTGTGTCTGTTTCTTGTGTGTCTCCTGATCTGACAGGGAACTTCCTAACACCCAGGAAAATGCGTTAATCACCATTACACCCCAGCCCCATCCCAGGGCCTGGGACATAGCAGGTGCTCAGTAAATGCTGAATGAAAAGAGGGCCAGGTACAAGCTTCCTGGACAGGTGTTACCCAGACTCGGTGGATCCAAAGTTCAGCGAGTGAGAAACAAGCAAGAACCGCCTAGTGAGACAGAGTGGGTGTAGGCGCTGCACATTCCTGGCTGGCCTGTCCGAGCCACTGAAGAAGCGGGCTTCTGAGACAGCCCCCGGGAGAAGCACGCAAGAGATGGGTCAGGTCTTGTGACCATGGCCTCGGGAAGGTATGCCCTAGGGCGTGGATGCTACTCCCAGCAGGTCAAGTTTGGGGAACTCACATTTACTGTGGTGGGTGATTATTCCGGATTATCTCATTTCACCCTCTCAATGACCTTAGGGGAAAGGTATGCGATCCACGTCACAGGTGCAACTCTGAGACCTCAATCCTATGGACTCCAGAGCCTAATGGGTGCTCGGTCCAGCCTCACAATGAAACAGTCTACACAACCACAGGTACTCAGGGTTGATGGAGGCCTTAACCCTCCTCATCTGCCTTCCCCCACGCCCCCACCTCTCAACGAGATTCTCAGATCCCTACAACATCCAACATCTCAACAAGCTTCTTGTTTCCCTCCCACACTTGAGGGTTCACAACCACCCACGCCCATCCTTGGGCAGCTCTGACCACTAAAAATGCTTCCTCCCCATCACCTTCACATCTTCTCGTGGTATCTACGCAGAGCAAAATTAATCTGCACATGACAGCCCTCCAGCTATCAGGAGGCAGTTATCACCTCGCCTCCCCCAGGGTTTAGAAAGATGCCGCAGAAAGAGATTGCACAGGCTGCTCAGTGTGAAATTGGTCTCATGAAGATTAACAAGTGTCTTTCCTTGATAAAAGGAATCAGAGAGAAAAGACAGTTATCTTGTTGCAGTGAGAGCTATCTATCTATCTCCAGTGGCAGGGAAGGAACTGGACTAGAAACCAAAATTTATATAGACCTTAGCAATAGTGTTCACCCAAAACATTACCATTGCCAGTAGGGGCTTCTGAGATCAACCAAACTCCTTGTTTTATGGAGGAGGAACAGAGAAGCAGAGAGGGAAAGTGACACAAAGGAACACAGCTATTAATTAAGTGGCAGGGCCACAATTAGTTAGAACCCTCTGAACCTGCAGCCCAGCCCTCTTTGCACCGAGTCACCACCTGTCTCCTGTTCCAAAACACTGGGGCACCCTGCTTTCAGAATAGCACTCTCATAATGACAGCACTCCCACAATACTGTACAATTTACAGTCTCACTTTCACCACAACCCCAAAAGGTAAAGGGAGGAAAGCCAGCATTAGCTCCATGTCACAGAGGGTAACAAGGAAGCTTGGAGAAGCAAAGGGACTTGATTGAGCTCCCAGGCTAACTGATTTTATACTTGGAATTCAAAGCTCAGGTAAGGCTCTTTGCTGTTTATTGAAAGGGGCCGTGGGGTATCTTCCTCTAGAAATGGATCCCTAACTAAGGGAACAGCTGCTTCTGCCTGCTGTTCAGTTTTGCATTGTTTATGACTGCTGGGTGTGCTGGCAGGGGAAGACCTTTAAAACCATCTCTCTTCCCTTTCTGCCTCCCCAACCAGCGTGCATCAGAGAAAGCGCACGGGGAAAGAGGTCTGGAGCCTGGGCGCCTCTCCTGGTGGGGCCCTGACCAGCTCTGTGGCCTGTGACATCCCCCCTGCCCAGGCTGAGCTCTAGTTTCCTCATCTACAAAAACAGGGGCAATACATTCTGCCCTGCTGGCCACTGGGATGTTGCAAAGCTCAGACAACAAAGAGCAAGTAGGAGGCAGGGAGCCTCACTCCTACAACAGTCCCTTGGCTCCTCTCACTTCCCCATTGCCCTGCCTCCTCTGCAATCCTTCCACCCCGAGCCGGTGAAACGGTCACGAAGGTCTCACCCAAGACAAGGGAGGAGAAAGAAAAACAATTGTGACATCCTCCTAGCAGTCTCTCACACTTGTATGAAGTCTCTATTTTTCCAAAACGGTTTAACAGTTCATAGCATTATATTTACCACTTATTAGTCCTCGATATGCCATGCACCACACAAAGGGCTCTGCATGCTCTCTTGGGGTTAATCCTCACAACCACTGGTGTTACAGATGACAAAACTTCGCCTCAGAGATTAAGGGATAGCTAGTAAGCAGTGGGGCCACGTACGAGGTTCCTGGACAGGTATCTGGACTCAGCCCCAGTGCTGTCCAGGCCCTGCTTCCCAAACGTTAATGTGTTCATGAATCACCAGGGAAGATGTGTGAATAATAAGATTCTGATTCTGTAGGTCCAGACTAGGGTTAGGCTTCTGCACATCTAACAAGCTCCCAAGTCAATAGACTACTTTGTGTCAAGGGCTAGATTTTAAATTCCATTAAGGTAGAGCCTGTGTCACCCAGTCCCCGGGGCTTAGTACTGGGCCTTCCCCTAGACTGCACTCAATAATTATTTGTTCAATGAGTCAATGAAGATCTGACTCAAAAACCTATGGAGGCTTTAACACGTATCTATTTAAGTCTCATTATGTCATCCGATCTCTTAACAATCTCCAAGGTATAATCACCCCCATTTGACAGATAAGGCAACAGGTCCAAAAGAGCCTGTAGGTTTTACAGCCTCCGTGCAGCAGGGCTGGAGGCAGGCTACCCTCAGATCCTTTGCCCCGACCACAGCTGTCCTGAGGACGCAGGGGAAATTAATAATTATAGCCTGCTGGATGAAAAGGAGTTGGACCCATCCTGGCACATAACTAGCGCACAGCTCGCGAGGTCACCGAGGAGCCCTGAGCTGCTCCCCGGGATAGGGGGCAGCCGGCTCGGCTTCCCGCAGGAGGGAAACAAGGAGGGTAAGAGGCAGCGGGGGCAGGTGGCGAGGTGACCCCGACCTCACAGAGAGCTCCTCTGGGCCCAAGCACACCCCGCCGATCCCAGCTCTGGACTCGCGCTGTCCAGCTTGGGGGTGGAAGAGGGAGGGGAGGCTAAAGGCATCCAGGGAAATCGCAGCCCAGCGATGAATCACAGGCACATGACCTGGGTGGCGAGGGGAGGGTGCGGAACCGGCGCGGGATGCGGCTGGGGCTTGGGGAGCGCAGGCCTCGCGCCCGGCCCCCCTGCAGCCTGGATGTGCGGAGGGATGGGAAGCCCCTCTCCCGCGCAGCTCCGCCCTCCGCAGCCCCGGCCCGCCGGGTTCCTGGGGGCAGCAGGACTCACAGCCTTCAGCTGCTCCAGCCGGTCCTTCATTCTGCTGCCCAGGCGCCCTGAGGCAGGTGACCGCGTCGCAGGTGAGCGGCCGGAAGTGGCGACCGGGCCCCGCCGGGGCGAACCAGCTACAGGCCCAGGTGGAGGCGGGCGGCGGCGGCCGGCTAGGAGCAGCGTCCGTGGCCAAGGGAGGCTCCGCCGCGCCGCCCCTCAGGCCCCGCCGGCGCTGCGCGCTCCAAATCCGGCTCCCGGGCGGGCGCCGGCGCGCAGCGCTGATCCTCCCGCGGACCCGCCCCTTACCTGGGCCGCGCCCCGCGCTCCTCCTTAAAGGGGCCTTGCCCCGCTGCCGCCGGCCCACCCACTACGTCTCACTCCACCTGCCCTAGCTCCGGGTCCCTCCAGGGATCCGAGGAGTCCCAGGACAGGGCCGAGTACTGGTAGATCCCCCGCAAGGCCCACGAAGTGCGAGTGGGTGTGTTTGACCTCAATTCCATCCTTTCCATTCCACAGCCATTCGCTACCTGTGCCAGGCTCTGTGCTACCTTTCAGCCCTCGACAGACTCATTCACCGCGAGGCGGGACGACGTTCCACACGGAAGTCTAAGACAATGTGATGTGTGCTAGGAGGGAGAGGGAGCAACTAATTCCGCCTGGGGGAAAGGGCACCCCCAACACGGAGTTTGCACAGTCTAGGGGACTAATAGAGGGTGTTCCTAGAGGAAATAACGAGATGAGGCGGGAGAGGGCCGGCTCAGGTGAAGCGTTCGGATTTCACGCTGCTGGCAGTCGGGACGGTTCAGAGAAATACAAGCAGTTCAACGTTGAAGTCAGGACACCTGCCACTAACCATTTGTATAACTTTGGGAAAGTCATTGTTTCCCTAAGGGACTGTTTTCGTATCTATAAATCAGCGATAACAGTTTGCTGTGAGGCCTGTGTGACAGAGGAGGTATGGTATGACTGATTCCTAAGGCATAGGTTCTAAGATACAGATGTTTGTATTGGAAATCTTAAGCCGAATCTCGACGTGGTGTAGAGATGCCCAGGTGGGTTGTATCTTCTGAAAAGGTGGGCGGCTTCTTCGCACTGCCCCTCCTTCTTCGATCCCCTCTCCTCGCCCCCACCCCCAGCCTCTCTACCCTCATTCCTATTGGTGATCTTTCTTGGAAACAAACGATACACCCAGCAGAGAGTGGCGCTCAATACACGATGGGACTGACAATCCGAAAATTCAATTCTCAAACCAGGAAAAAAATCTGCTCTATGTTTTCAGGTTAAAGGGCTGTAAATACTTTTCGTCATTCTAGCAGACCTTTGCCCTCTTCTGCGATCCTAGGGCGTGCTTCAAGCTGACTTCATCGCCTGTTATAAAGATACGGTCTGCACGCGGCCGGCTGTTTCAACTCTGCGATTCTCAGCCCTAATCCCCCCTCTCTAGTCCTAAACACTTCCGTCTACCGCAGGCGTTCGCTAGGTGGAGTTTTCCTCTAGCACAAGGAACGCTTCTGCGCCCCCTGGTGGTCATAAGTGGAAAAGGCGAGTAATTCAAAAATACATATACCAGATCCTTCTCTTAACAAATTTTTGTTGGGATAGCTTGGTCCTCGCGGTCCGGGAAAAGAGGGTCTCCTGAAGAAGACAGATATGTGAACAACTCTTTACAATAGAAGTCTGAAAAGGACCATAGAAAACCAATTGCACCGCCACCAGAAAAAAATTCATTTCATCTCTATGGACAAAAATCTTTTGCGTTACTATCAGTTTTCTACAATTTACAGAATTGTAAAATAGCTGCAAGACCATAAAAGACAAAGACTATTATAAAATCAGATAACCCAGAAACGTGCATTAGACAAGGACTAGCGTGCCGGTAATTTTTTTTTTCCATTTAAATTTTTTGAGTTTTTCCAGACACTCCCAAGGAAGCATCTTCCCTGAATGAACAGTTCCAATTGTTGCTTAAATATTTGTTACACAGAATTAAAATTTTCCTCCCTGAAAATTCCACCACTGTTTCTTGCTCATTTCCTTTGTCCAAACACTTAAGAAATTTAATCTGTCCTTCGCAAGATGGGCTTTCCACACAGAAAAAGTTATGGGGCAGTAGAACAGTTGCTGACACATAGCCCGGAGGCGTAAGCTCTAGACAGAGTTGCTGCCACAAAACAGCTGTCAGCTGTCACACAGTCTATTTTCTCACTTTTCAAATAAGGGGGAGGATCAAAACTAATGATACCCAAACTTTTCAAGATCGAGGATATCATATACTCATATTCTTTATTTTCACTTGCACATTTTGAAAGATTTCATATCCCTAACAAAATATATTTACTAGGTAACAAGAAAGTTGGTTTCCTCAAGCTCATAGATACGGAGAACAGACTGGTGGTTTATAGAGGTGGGGTGGGGGCAAAATGGGTGAAGGAGGTCGAAAGGTATAAACTTCCAGTTATAAGATGAGTAAGTTCTGGGGATATAATGTACAGCATGGTGACTATAGTTAACAATACTGTGTTGTATATTTGAAAGATGTTAAGAGAATAGATCTTAAAAGTTCTCATCATAAGAAAAAATTGTAACCATGTGAGGTGATGGATGTTAACTAAATTTATGTAGTCATTTCACAATATATACATAAATCATTATGTTGTGAACCTTAACCTAATACAGTGTTATACATCATTTATATCTCAATAAAACTGAGGGGTGTAGGATTTGGTTTCTAGGAGACGATGTTGTCATGAAGAAAAAAGATGACCTTTTGGTTAACCTATGTGGCCATACAGAAATGACTACACGATTTCCTTATTTTTTCAAACACTGAAAACAGTGTTTAAACAGAAAGGGCCCGCTTAACTGAAATTGGAGTCCAGAAATCCAGGAAGGGAAGCATCAGCAGAGTTTTTATTGTGTCATTCTATTTGATGGTAGTTGTTATAGACTTCCAGCCTTCTTTAAAACTACTAGTAGGTATGAACCCTATTTTGTTCATTTTATATTAACATTATTAGTATTTGCTCTTTCCTGACAGGCAGAAGTCTGGATTCCACCTGCTAGTTGGGTACAAGAAATAAAAAAAAGTCAAGTAACTGCTAGACATGGGACTTGAGCAAGGGGAGTCCCTGGGCAGGTGAGGAAAACTTGATATTGAGCCCAAGTGGACTATAGGGTCTCCATGTGGGTGGCCAGTGACTTATGGTTCCAGGTTCAGTAGGGGTCCCTATTTCTAATGTAGCTTCACTTTTCTACCCCACAGTGGTACTCGGTGTCCCACCCACCAGATCTTAGTGTAGTGTCTTCCCCATTAAACAGGGTCAGGATTAATTCAAGTGTTTGCATTTGGGTTATAAATAAGTCAGCCAACACTTAATTTTTACCTTTATAAACAAACCAAAGATAGAATCCTGGGACTTGGGGTTCCTCTTCCCTCTCTCTCCTCCCTCTAAGTTTACTGCATTCCCACTGGAGAGAAAGACTGAGCCTTAACCCATCTTGACCTCCAGAGCCTGTTGTGTAACAGGTGAGACCACTCTCTGGCTGGTGTACCTTGAGGCGGTGTCTCCAAGGTGTGGTGTTCAATAGAAAGAGATAAGAGGAGCTAGAGAATTAACTGGAAGATTCTTTCTATTTCCCCATACCAACTCTTCCCTGCTGCAGGAAGGATGGAGAATAACCAGGATGGAGAACAAAATTCCTGACTTTTAGTTTTCGCCCCCTTATAGTTTGTATTAGTTATCTATGGCTGCGTAACAAATTGCCCTAAAACCTAGCAGCTTAAAACAACAAACTATTATCCTATAGTTTCTGTGATCCAGGAATCCAGGTGCAGCTTAGCTGGGTGCCTCTGTGTCAAGATCTTTCACAAGACTGCAGTTAAGGTGTTGGCTGGGCCTATAGTCTCATTTCCTGGCTTTCCTGGGGAAAGATCTGCTTCGAAGGTCACTCAAATGGTTGTTGGACTGAAGTTCTCTGTTCCTCCCTGGCTGTTGGCTGGAGGCTATCCTCAGTTCCTTCCATGTGGCCTTCCCTTGGGGCAGCCCACAGCATGGCAGCTGGCTTCCATTAGAGCAAGCAGGTGAGAGAGAGAGAGAGAGAATGAGAAAGAGTAAGATGGATGGAAGCCACATTGTTTTTGTCACCTAATCTCAGATGTAATATCCCATCACTTTTGCCGTAGTCTATTCATTAGAAGTGAGTCACTAGGTTCAACCTGCACTCAAGGCAAAGGCAGGAAGACCAGGAGCCATCTAGGTGGCTGCCTGGTACATAATTCAAATCCCAGTTAATGCCAGTTATGCTGTTTCACCTCGCAGAGATCTCCTCCCCCATATCCGACCGGGAAAACTCTAACCCATCCTCCAGGCCTCACCCTCAGGACTGACAAGTTCCCTCGAGCGTACCTCTGTGACACCTTGGACTTCTCCATCATAGTTGCCACCACACCAATTACCTGGCCACAGGTCTATTTCCTGCCCCTTCTGTAAGTTCTGTAAGGGCAGCAGCCTTGCCTCCTCACTGATGTGGACCCAGACCCAAGCATAGGGCCAAAAATGTACTAGGCCTTCAGTATATGTTTACGGAATTATTAACTGAATGTTCTTATAATACGACTCCGTTAATGTCTTTCTTCTCATTACAAAGAGTAGGGAGTCCACATTTTCCTTAGAATGGCATTCAAACCATTGCCCAATCTGGCCTCAGTTCCACGTACTGTCTGTCACTCCCTGACACACACAGCCCCACCATCAGCCTCACCAAATACCCACCTCTTCTCTGAACCTAACGTGCCCAGGACTTGTCACCTACCTCTGCCTGAGACGACGTGCTTTTCCCATTTCAGGGCTGGCAAATCCTGACGCCTCCTCACCCAAGACTGAAGCCATCTCCAGTTCACTCGGGTGGTCTCCTGGGCCTGTCTGCCCACCGGCCCCCAACAGTACTTGTTCTGATCTCTTTTTAATCATTATTATTAGTTTCAGTTGTACAAAACAATGCAATAGTTAGACATTTACACCCCTCACAAAGTGATAACCCCCCACTCCCAATCTATTGCCCCTCTGGCATCGTATGTAGCTATTACAATTCCATTGACTCTATCTGATCTCTTTTTAAAGCGCACCCTGTGCTGTCTTGTACCTGGTTGCTTACACATCTGTCTCCCTGGCAGACCAAGGAGTGCTTGACAGCAACGACCAGTATATTATTCACCTGCCAGAGCTACTGTGAAGTAGGTGCACTGCAAATATTTGGAGAATAAATCAAATAGCTGGCTACTAACACACACACACACACACACACATACACACACAATCTCTCGCACATACACACACTACCTAAGGACCCTTCTCTCCTCTCCCTAAGGAAGAAAGAAGATCCTTCCTGGATCCTGGCTCTTTAAATGCAATTGTAACTCCACGTGTCTTGAAGGATGAACTCTGTCATTGAACTGAGTTTTCAACATAATAAGTTTTGTTTATAAAGATGTTTTATAGCATGTTGTTCAGATGCTTTTCTAACATGAATCTCCACATCCACATACCACATACCTATGTCAATGATTTAACAATATAAATAATTTGCACCATGTAAATTTTTTTTTATTTTTATATAAACTTCTCAATCTGGGGAGCCAGAGATCATATGGTCCTATTTATGTGAAGAGTGACTCAGTGGGAGCCTCATACACGGGAGCCTGCTGGCATTCTGAGCTACAGAAGACATGTTTGTTTCTTACAGAACCTTTGAAACACCTGTCAAAAGTAACAGGCTCAACATAGTGGATCACAGGTGAAAAGCAAATGAATAATTATGGTTTTAAACTTTTGTAATTTTAAAAATAAGCCATCTATTGTATTTATCTATTTGGATGCTTGAATAACCGTGCTGAATCTTTTATTATACTTTTTCAGTTTTCTCTCTCTCTCTCTCTCTCTCTCTCTCTCTCTCTGTCTCTCTCTCGGATCTCACAGTAACTCAGGGAAGCAGTTAGAGCAAATATTATTGTCCTCACTTTATTATAAATTAAGTACAGAACATGAAGTGATTTTCCCAAGTGCTCATAGGATACTGACAGCATTCTGGGAGAGGTAGTGGTTTTGTGCCCAGGCTTTGAAACCAAAATGCCCAGGGCAAATCTCAGTTCTGCCTTTCCTGGCTGAGTGACCTTGATTTAAGCTCCCTGTGTCTCAGCTTCCTTATTTGTAAGCAGAGCTAATGATACTACCCATCTCATGGGTTTGGGGTAAGATAAATGGGTTAATATATTGCAATCATTAATTCCCTTATTCAATCACTTGAAAAGGACCCTAATCACCAATGACAACCACACTTCTTTTCTCAAAGAGCACAGAGAATTGAAAAATGCCCGGAATATTTCAAAAGTGAAATAACCCTCTTGATACTCAGCATCAGCTAATGTAGCATTTTCAACGCAGGGTCAACTGGATAAAACATTTCAAGAGATACTCCATGGGATAAAAGAGTTTGGTGGCCACAGAGTTCAGAACACATGGCGAAATGCATCCCTCATCTTGGGGGAGTCATGACTGCACGTTGGCATGTCACAGCACTGAGTAAACCACCAGTTTTAGTTTGAGCAGCACAGTATCCCTCACACTTGTTGGCCTGCATAATGTTTATTTGCCCCCAAAGACCTAATTTGGACGTGACCAGTGTCCTACAGATAACACTGACCTCGGAAAATATTGGGTAGGACACAGGAGAGGAAGCAAGTGTCTGTAAGTGAACCAAAGAAGATCCCCAAAGGGTTCTTGTCTTTCAAAGGAAGAAAGTAACACTTTGGTTACATATCATTTGAATTCTGGTCCTGGTTTCTGACTCTTAGGCCTGTGATACATTTTCAGAAAAACATAGAAGAAAATTTTTGTAGCCCACTTTTTATGCTTTTTCCAGCTAAGGAAACAGAGGCACGGAGAGCTGATTCCCTGTTCTCGTGCCCCTCCAGTTCCTTCCTTCAGAAATGCCCCTCTTGTTCCGCTTTGTTCACGCAGAGACCTGGAGGCCTGTCATGGTGCAGCTCAAATGCCACCTTCCGCATCGCACTCGCCTGATTCCCTTGACTGTCCCTCCTTTGGAAGCTCATAGTATTGTATCACGTAGCCCTTGGTGTCATCAGAGTTCATGTTCTTAAATCCCACTAGGCTTTTAACTTCCTTCGAGGCAGGAGCTGCCCCACGCTTACCTTTCCAGAGCCTGCTCCACCTCCCACAGGTATGTACGTAGTACATAGCAGAGTTCAAGTTCAGTGATTGCTTAGTGTCCTGTGGAATGAATAAACCACTCGATACGCAATGGGTGGAAGGGTGAAGGAGCTTCCTCTACCCTACCAATAGATAGTAATCACCTCTGCTCTGATGCACTTGCCGTGAAACGAATGGTCATGGAAATGACTGCCCTCCTGCTCAGAGCCATGTAGAGTCCTTTCCCCTCCTCACTGTATCCCGTCAGGGTCTGTTTGCGCAGAAGTAGCTTTGCTCTACCCAAATCAAGATCCGAGCACCACCTCCCTCCTACAGAGAGGCTCAGTTACCAAAGCAATTTTTCCATATTATACATACGTAGCTAGCGTCTTAGTCCACTCGGGCTGCTCTGGCACCATACCACAGGCTGGTGGCTTCTCAACAAAAGTAATTTATTACTCACAGTTCTGGAGCTGGCAGTCTGAAATCAGGGTGGTTGAGTGAGGCTCTTCTGGGTCGTGGGCTCCTCGCTGTGTCCTCCTGTGACAGAGGAACTAGGGAGCTCCGTGGGGTCTCTTTTCTAAGGGCACTAATCCCATGATGAGGGGTCTGCCCTCATGATCTAGTCACCTCCCAAAGGCCCCACCTCCTAATACCACCCCCTTGGGCCTTAGCATTTCAACAGATGAACTGGGCTGAAGGAGCACATACAGTCAGACCCTAACAGCTAGTGATAAAGAATATGAGGGTGTGAAGGTGTGTGTGTGTGTGTGTGTGTGAGAGAGAGAGAGAGAGAGAGAGAGAGAGAGAGAGAGAGAGAGAGAGAAAGAATGACTGAAGAAAAGGACAGGGAATAGAAAGGAGAATGAACAGGCATGGGGAGAGTGATTTAGAGGCAGACTAACACAGAGACAGATAGAGTTGGAGACAGATTAGCTCCGCGTATCGAGGTAAGAAACAAGAAACTACCAAAACTTTTAAACTCCAGAGCTTTTCCTATCACCTTTTCCTGGAAGAGAATTTAGGATGAAAGATAAATAATTCAAACGGGTATAAACTCAGCATTTACACCATGAGAATCATGAGAGGATGGTTGGGATGGTCCCAATTTGGTTTCTATCTTATTCTTGGCTCTGCCCCTGCTCAGATGTGCTAAGAACCTGAGCACTACATCTGGAGAGAAGTCCAAAGTAGGATACAAACTTTACATGTGACGGTGAGATAGTAATAATGACATTCACTACTGTATCTCCCTTTGTCATAAAGCATTTGCACTTGATGTATCTTGGTCCTCATCACTACCCCAGAATTTGGGTCTTGTGGGCACTTGAATTCCCATTTTAGAGATGAGGAATCTGAGGCTGAGAAAAGGAAAATGACTTTTCAAAAACAATATAACCAGGAAGAAATAACAGGACAAGACCAATGACCTCCTAGCCCCAGGTCCTCATCTTTCAGGAAGCATACCCATTGGCGTTTGCCCACAAATGTTGTAGTGGACCGCCCAGGGCATTTGTCGTGTTTAGGACAATGGGAACCCCCTCACTGCTCCCTTCAAAGCACCCTCAAGCCCTCTGTTCCTCAAGCTGTAGACCTAGGGGCTTGGCACAGGGACGATGAATGTGTAAACCATAGACACTACCTGGCCCCTCTCAGGACAGCAGCTGGAGCTGGGGCACAGGTGGGTGAGGCTTCCACAGCTGTGCTGCAGCAGGACCCCAGTCAGGTGGGAGGGCAGGTGGAGACGGCCTGTGCCTCCCTCCGCAGAGCAGATCCTCGGGATGGCAACCACAGTGACAATATGCGCGCGAGAGAAAAACAGGAAGAGGCTGGTGAGGACAATGACACTCACCACAAACAGAGTGGCTTCCTGTACCCAGGTATCTGCACGGGCCAGTCCCATGGCAGGGAGGACATCGCCACAGAACAGGCTGAGTTCTCTGCTGCTGCAGAGGGGAGTCAGAACTTGAGCACACTCAGCTTCCTGGCCGAGACCCCAGCTCATGATGAGTGTGTAACACAGACGGTGACAGATGGCCACCAACCAGCCAACAGAATGCAGTCAGTGCTGCCCAGGAAGATGAAAAAGAAGGCCTGGGCACCACAGCCAGGCAGAGCGATGGGGCTTCTCTCCGTGGTCGGGATGCTGGCCCGAGGCAGAGGGCAATGGTGGCAGAGGTGCAGACCTCCAGAGCAGCTTAGGTGGCCAGGAGGAAGTACATGGGGGTGTGGAGAGACGACCCAGGTGATGAAGGACATGGAGGCACTGCCACTGAGGCTGACCAGACACAAATAACCCGGAACGTCACAGAAATCAGTGTCTGCTCCGCGGAGTTTGGAGAAGGGGCGGAGGTGGTCATGGATCATCCGTGTTTGGTTTGCCTCCTGCATGTAGTCAACACGTGGGACCTGACAGAGGCACAGGCGCTGCCCCCTGAAGGGACACAGAGCCTCTGCAGTGACCCATTCAGCCCCTAGCCTCGCCCTTCCTGGATCTCCTCCATTCCAACCGTCGCTACCTCCAGTCTGAATTCAGCAGCTCACTTCAACAACACGTGTGTTTGCTTGTGATCACCCAGAAGTACTTCTCCACTGAAATCTTTTTTTTTAACTGTGGTAAAATATACATTATGTAATATTTATCATTGTAACCATGTGTAAGTGTACAATTTGTGACATTAAATACATTCACAATGCTGTGTAACTGTCCCCTCTATCTATACCCCAAATTTTGTTATAATCCCCAACAAAAACTCTACCCATTAAACAAGAACTTCCCATTATCTCCTCCCCCTGCCCCTAGTAACCGCTCTCCTACTTCCTATCTCTATGAACTTGCCTATTCTAGGTATTCATGTAAGTGAAATAACACAGTATTTGTCCTTCTATGTCTGGATTATTTCACTAAGCACAATGTTTTCAAGGTCCGTCCACATGGTCGTATATATCAAAATGTTTGCGTTCCTTTCTATGGATGAATAATATTCCATTGTGTGTGTCTGCACCACATTTTGTTTTCCCATTCATCTCTGCATGGACACCTGGATTCTTCCCACCTTTTAGCTACTGTGAATAATGCTGCTGTGGACATTGGTGTACAGATGTCTGTTTGAGTCACAGTATGCCATTCCCAGACCACAAAGCCCCCTATTCCCTGAATCCCCTGCCTGGCTGTCAAGAGCACAGCCTCTGGGGTGAGACCATTTAGGTCCTAATCCCTGATCTGCCATTGACCAATGGTGTGATCTTGAGCAAGTTTTGGAAGCTTTGTACTTCAATTTCTCCATCTATAAAGACAGCAGGACACAACTTTTAAAATTGTTGTCAGAAGTAAATGTTTCTGCCCCCTCCTCAAACTCTCCACAAACGTTAGCAATAGTCATTAATGTGATTCTTCGCCCACCTTTTCGAGACCACCTTAATGCCTCCAGTTGTCCCAAATAAGCCTCCTTTGGGCTTTACTCCCTGCCCCATCCAACCAAGACCTGTCTATGGTCCATGTCTTCCATTAGTCTTTGCCAATATCATCACCATTCTTAGCTCATTGACCTTTTGTCAACCCTGTTACCTTCTATAATATCCAACATCTCTATTCCAAGCTGAACATAACTGAAGATCACGCAATTCTACTGACTGGTACCCCAGTAGAGATAGAGTGACATTACCAACCCCAGCACTGTCCCCAGTCTTCTGAGTCATTCCTCCTTCTTGTCTCCACCAAGACTAGTGCAAATTTCCCTGGTCTCTTCAGGTCCTTGCTTCTGCTGCCACCTCTCTCATTGACAGTAGTCGACCCAGCTTCCAACTACACAGAAAAGAATAACAGAAGCTACCTGGAGGCAACTCATTTCATTCTCACTAGCTCTGGACCCATAACATTCTCTGACTATCCATATACCTGATAAGAAAAAAAGCCTGAGATGTCCTAAATCATTGTAGGCTGGAGGGCGGAAGAGACAAGAGAGGTAAATCAGTTAACAACTGCAGGGCACAACCAGCAAAAGCTGCTCACATTCCTGAATGCATGTTGGAACTTTGCGTTAACTTCCAAGTGCCTTTTTCTGAGATTATCTAGAGAGAACAGATGAGTAGCCAACCACCAGGTGCCACCGCATGTTGCTTATGCATGAACTTTCTGGACTATTGCCCACCACCAATCCAAAGGAGAAAGCACATCTTCTACGGACTCTGTGCCTGTCCCAGAACGAGTCCCACTTCATCTTCTGCCACCTCCTTTATCTATAGCAAATGTAAACTCTTTCAAAAGAACTTACATCTTTCTTTCCCAAATTGTTCCATAAAAGAGCCCCGCCAATCCCAGGATGGCAGACATGTTTGTCTTCTCCAATGAGTCCTGCTGCTGGTGGTTTAGATTGCAGGCCCTAGGACCCGTTCCTTTTATGGCGGGCATTTGGCTCAATAAACCTTCTTTTAGAAAAGATTTTGGTCATGAAGGTGTTTTTTGTTGAACATACCCATAATACATTCTCAATATGACTATGTAGAGTGTCCCTTCTCCTCTGCAAAGCTTATGTTCTCCGTCCCTCCTGCTTCCTCTGGGATCTTTCTCCGCAAGTTATTCTCTCTCTCATCCAATATCTGCCTCTGCTCCCCGCTCTACATCAACTTTATCTGCCGTGGTGAAAATACAGCTTCCCTCAATCTTACATTCTCTTCCAGTGCTGCCCTGTCTCCTTCCATCCCAACCATTTCCTGTTCCTTCTTTAGCACAGGCAGTCTGGTGTCCATCTTACTCCCTGAGACCACTCTACTGAAGGTCACCAATGACTTCCATTTGCTGAATCCAGTCGAGACTTTTGACTTGAATGTCTGTAGCATTTGAGGCGGTTGGATACTCCCCTTTCCTTGGAAGTCCACACCCCGGGCCTCTGCGATACTGTTCTACCCAGACCCTCTTCCTAGCTCTCTGGACTCTCCATTCCTGTCACTTTCAGAAACTGCTCCTCCTCTTAGTGATTTGGAAAAGGGAGGTTTTGTTGGTCCTTCGAGGCCTGCCCCCGAGATTCACTCTCCACCCTGCTCTGCCCCAGGGTTGGCTGGTCACTAAGGACTACCTCACCCCATGGCTTCTGCTTGGGTTTGGCCAATGAGAGGTACTTGGAGGAGAATGAACAGTAGCATAGACAGAGAGGGTATTTTACACGCACACTACTAGTAGTAGTACTAGTGCTACTGGAACTACTACTACTACTACTGCCACCCCCTTCTCCCTCTACCACCATATTCTATGACCACAGCTTTGGTTGGGTGGCCATCTTCCACGGCTCCAGATTTTGCTGGGATCCAATCACACTGTCCTGTCACTTTGTCATTTCAGGCCCAACAGTGGAAACAGCTTCCCAGCATTGTTAGCCCTTGCATTCCTCAGCATTCCTCCTAGGAACCCTTAATCCTGCCCTCACCTCCATAAATGGTCCCGACATTAAACACCAAAAGTCCTGTCCACAAGGACTAGCATAGATGGGGTTTTAATAGACGATTGTTGAATGCATAAAGGAAAAGAATCTTACATTTTAATTTATTTTAGAATCTCTCTGCCATTTTCTTTCCACTGCCTGTGATCGGTAGGAAAGAATTTCGGGCAGGTTTGTATAGAATCCAAAACAACATATGCCAACGACACACAGAGACGCCCACCAGACCACATTACTACAGAAACAAAAACTGACACTTGGCCTTGCTTCCAATCATTAAGCACTTCACATACCACAGTAAGGGGGGACAAAACAATTTGCACCCTGAGTTAAACCAAAACTAACAGGATCACCCTGGCTGGTTTTGGACCCCCACAAGAATGTATTTTTGCTTATTTTTCTGTGATGTCTAAAGATACGTGATGACCTTTGTGAATATGATAATCATGTAAGGATGCTGTTGTTTTTCACCATAAACAGAATAACGCAACCTTCGTATTCTTGCTAATTGCAGCTTTTCCCTTTGAATATTTGTTTTGTTCTTGCTTCTGGCAAGACAGTCCTTTGAAAGTCTGGCTCCCTGCGAGCTCTTCAAGAAAAATTTTTCTTTCCTTTCCTAAATGCTTCTGCCTCTGCCTTGTCATTTGTTTGTCACAGCCTTATGTAGGGTAGGAGAGTTGGAAGGTCGTTCCGTCATGGTAGGAAGATTCTCATCTGGAAGTTTCTAGAAGTGTTGTTCCCTGAGAATTTTAATTCTTGTCTGGGAGCAGCAGCAGGAGGAGCACACAGCCAGCTGCCTCTTGCGTCATGCAGTGCGGCATGAGAAGCTACGCAGTGTGCCCTCTGCTCTGAATATTTGAGCTCCGTGAATGGAATACTAAGGTACGAGTCAGCCACAAGAAAGAGGACTATTATCTATAACCAGGAGCCTCACTGCTCCTTTAATATGTTTGCTCCTGTGTTCACTTGTTTATTACTGTCCCCTCCACAGACTCTAAGCTCCATGAGGGCACGGGCTGGTTCCACTCCACTCTAATGCCCAGCCCAGTGCCAGCACCAGCACCATGTAGCTTTGTATCGACGTGAACACTGGAGAGTTACTGAGGCTGTATCAGCACCAGTGACCCATAGCCAGTGCCTTTAAGTAGAAATAATACTCTTCATTTTAGTACTCTGACATGACAGGGGCATGTCCTTTCTGGAGAGATAATAAGCAGTTTTCAAGAAGAGCTTTTCAATGTTATAGGCACCGAATCAGTACTCTCACACAGAAGGATCTGTCAGAAGGAAATGGTCTGGAATATGGAGCCAAATGTATCAAGATAAGTGCGTTGTGCTTTCATAATCATTTTCATAAGGAAACAAAACAAATGCTTAACAAAAGATAACATTCCAGTCACTTAAGGTGTATTCACATGATGAAGTCTTGTATGGCCACCAAACCTGTTAGAGTTAAAAGGTTTGATAAAGTGAGGAAGTGCTTACAACATCATGTAAAATGAAGACGAGGAAGGGCACCATTGCGTGCCTAGTGTGACACCAACTATGTTAACAGTCTAAAAGGAAACAACAAACTCGCACAGGTGTTTTCTGAGAGAAGCGGGAGATCATTGGTTTCTTCATACTTTTCTTTTTTTATTTTTTTCAGTTTTCAATTTTTCTGTAAAGATTATGTTTTTGATTCTTAAAGTTCCCATTTGAGAGGCGAGGAACCTGAAGTCACGTAGCAGGCCCTAGTTATAGAACCAGTGGTTGTTGGCGCCGGAGTGAACACCGAGAGATGGCCACAAAATCTGTGCACTTACCAATGATGCAGCCCAAGACTGTGCTAAATCTGTGTTTGTTTACTTCCAGACATATCACACTCTTGACTTGGGCTGAGATTTTTGCTGTGTATTTACCCTTCTTTCCTTCCTTCCTTCCTTTCTTCCCTTCCTCCTTTTCTTTCCATCTCTCTTTTTTCTTTACCTTCATCTCTTAAAGTCAACCTTTTCGGTTTAGCTCATCACGCCAGCCCAGTGAAATGTTATAGTGGATTCCAGTTCTTTACTCCAACAAATTTCTCCCTATTGTCATCTACCAATTTAATGAACATGTTTCCCAAAGCGATAATTGTGCATTAGACCAGAGCTCCTGGAAGCCACGTCTTTCAAGCACACTACACTCAACATCATTCACATGTTTCTTTAAAACATCCATCCATTTTCAAGTAAGACTAAAAACAAAAGGCTCTCTGTGCAGAATGTCTCTGGAACACTTAAAAACCACAATAAATTCCATTGCAATAAAAAAAATCACATTGTTTATATAAGAGATGTTTAACATTCCTTAAATAAAGATTCATCTGAGCCCTTAAGGCATTCCCCACACCCTCACCCAGACACACACATTTCTCTCTTAAGGAATACACACATATGTCATCCTACTTGACCATGAGAGCTAAGTAATTCATGTTTCCCTTTTTGCCTTAGCTGCTAGGAAGCCCAAAACTATGTTTTATATTCCATTGCTTAGCATTCCTCAGCCCCAATATCTCCGTTGCTATTTATCTTTTGCCTTCTATTTTGTGCAAGCTGATTTTGATCTCATTGTAGCTAGGGTTTTATTGTAAGGCACTTTACTTAGGAGCATTCAAAGCATAATAAATATATTATACAAATAAAAAATTGCACTTGCCTTTTGTGTCTTTATCCAAATAATTGACGAGGGAATTGGAAATCTCTCCACTCTGCACTCTGCACTCCCACGTTTGGCTCCTCCTCCGGAGTCTTCCCAGTGAGATAAAAATGACAATACTGTGAGCTTGGTTGTAATTAAAATTAAATGCTCTGTTCCATTTCTGCGTTATTCTGCCTTTGCTGCTGCGCAATTCCTTGCTACTTGGAGGTTGGATGGGAAAACTCCAGGTCTCTTCTTACCCAGGAAATATAAACCCTCAGTAATGCTGCCTTCCCGTTGTTGAGTCTCTCTTGTGGCACCAGCACCGCCTTCAGAGGTAAGGTGAACATTCCCGTGGAGACCCTTCCTTGTCCAAAATGACCCTGGCGCACTCTTCTTTCTCCCCTCACAGGGTGTCATTTCTAGGTCTTTACTCATTCACTCATTTAACAAGTGTTTGTTGAGCACCAACTATCAATTAGACATTGGGTGTATGACCTGGAAACTGAGCAGATTACTCTACATTTTCTGGGTGTCCCAACAAAGTATGTACTTCTCCTACAGGGAAAGGGGACAACTCTTTCTCACCACTCCCAGGCAACCCAGGAAACTGGGCACATTCTTGGGGAGAGACAAACATCCTTCTCTCATCCTCAGCAGTGGAGTGTCTGTTTTGAAGACTTGTTTGCTGTTAGTATGTTCAGCATAAATAGTGTCACTTCATTAGCTTCAGGAAGTTTAAGTAGTGTTTCAATTCATCTGTAACTCCACACCAGGAAACCTTTCACAGGATCAGGAAACTCCCAAGGTCAGTAGGGGTCAGTGATCCGTTCTGCAGGGTCTGGACCACACAACTCAGTCAGCCTGGTCTTCCCTTTACCCTCCTTACCTTCTGCCTAAAGTGGCTGGCAACCACCTCCCTGAGGCTGAGTGAAGCCCAAGGTGGAATCCTCTTCTTAATATCTTGGGAACCATAGAGACGGAATATCTGAGAAACGCCCAGCACTGAGGGAAGCACACATCTAGATACCATTAATCCTACCCTGCTGCCTCTTCTCAAGGGAAGAACATGGGACTTTGGCACTTGCACAGACAAAATTCTGGGTTCCCTCTCAACTCTCACGCCTTCTCATCTCATTTCTATAGAACCCCAAGAGGCTAACTTAGCTGTAACTGGACCATCCCTGTAGGTCAATGTTTGCACACGAACAGGAATCGTTTGCGGACGTGATATTCTAAACTGGTTTAATTGCTAGTCAACTTAGCTATGTATTTAATTATTGCTTAAATTTTTATTCTCCAAGTTTGAGGGAGCTGAGCAAGACACACAGTTTTAGCTTATCCAAGTAGAGGGTAATTTTGTGCACCTAGACAAATTCTAAGAATCCTTCGAAACTCAGCCACATGTCACCTGCTAAATGAAGCCATATTCTGATATACACACCTTCCTCAACTCTCCTCCAAAAAGGAAAAGTCATTCCCTGCTCCACGCTCTGTGCTGGTCTTGTGCCCATCTTAATTACAGCACTTATCACGCTGTATTGTGTTTATTACACTACTTGCTCTTCTATCCCTACTAGGATAGGACCACCGTGGCGGCAACTGACTCACCTAAGTATCGCACTGCATTGTCTAGTTTGGTGCTCTGCACCTGACAAACGCCCCGCAGTCACTGACTGCAGAATGCTACAGCAGCGGGCCTGCCTTTCATTTTTCACCAAATGTGCTGAAGACCCTACCACACTCTCTAGGAATGAAGTGTTCTATAACAGCGCTTGACAGTGATCCTGGTCAAGGCTATCATAAAAATGTAACAACAACAACAAAATCCCAAATTCAGTCGTTAACGAACAACCTTCATGATTTATGTGAGTTACTGGTACCGTGTTTCCCCCAAAATAAGACCTAACTGGAAAGCCCTAGCATGATTTTTCAGCATGACATCCCCTGAACATAAGCCCTAATACATCTTTTGGGAGAAAAACTTAATAGAAGACCTGGTCTTATTTTCGGGGAAACATAGTATTATTTACTTTGTGTTTCTAGACTTAAATTCAACTCACTTTTTGTTATATAACAACATGATTGTGCCAGTTGTATTTTTATCTCTCACTTTTAAGTAAATATGAAAAATGTTTAAATGCTCATTGGAGAGCCAGTAGCTCTGAAAACATTGTTGGAATAAAGGCCTATAGGTGTGTGTGTGTGTGTGTGTGTGTGTGTGTGTGTGTGTGTCTATGAAGATAGACAGAAAAACAGAGAGAGAGAAAGAAACTTGGCAGGAGTTTGTCAAAGCAATCTTAAAAGAAAAATGCAAAGCAATTCCTGAAGAAACAATCACCAGCCATTTGAAAGTGTAATTATATGTACAGTATTCCCCCCTTATCTGCGGGGGTATATATTCCAAGACCCCCAGGGGATGCCCGAAACCTTGGATAGTACCAAACACTGTTTTTCCCATACATACATACCTGTGAAAAAGTTTATAAGTTAGGCTCAGTAAGAGAGTAACAATGATTAATAATAAAATAGAACAATTATCAATATGCTGTAATAAGTGTTATGTGAATATGGTCTTTCTCTCAAAATATATTATTGTACTGTTGTCACCTCTTCACTTAAAGGAAGCTCATTACAGCCTCTCTCTGGCATATCTGAATTGCCAGCAGCACGACTCTTGTGCTTTGGGGCCATCATTAAGTAAAATTAGGGTGACCTGAACACAAGCACTGCGATACCTTGAAAGTCGATGTATAGCTGCGAGGGCTACTAAGTGCCTATCGGGTGGGTGTCTACAGGGTGGAGACACTGGACAAAGAGATGATTCATGTCCTAAGCAGGACAGAGCAGGACAGCATGAGATTTCACCATGCTACTCAAAGCATTGCACAATTTAAAACGTATGAATTGTTTAAAACGTATGAATCTTCTATTTAACATTTTTGGACCGTGGTCGAACACAGGGAACTGAAACTGCAGTAGCAAAACTGCAGATATGGGAGGACTAGTGTACACTGAGTTGTAATAGACTTCAGAAGGGATAAGTGGTCAAGTGTCCACTCAGAGAAGACCAAACAGAACCGTTCTATTGCTCTAGTGCAGAAGTTGCAAGCTTCCGGCCCACATGCTACGTACAAATGGGCTGTGGATAGGCTTTCAGGTGGGTTGTGCTCAGTGATTTTGTTATACTGCCCAAAGCTTCAGGATGCAACACAGCAGAGCGGCTGCCATGCATGAACACAGGCCATGACAGCGAGAAAGAATAGCCAGACCCTCCCACAGCCAGGGAGAGAGGCAAGCGGCATCCCCGTGCAAAGGCTGCCAGCCGGCCAGGATAGCCACGCTGGTGGAGTAGCCAATCTCCAGCACGTCCACTGAAAAAAGGACAAAGTACACTGGTATGTGAATGAAGAGAGTGATCTTGCCAGACTGTGAGCCCAGTGGTGACGTTTCCAAAGTGGCTTCTTAGGTACAACAGCAAGAAGACCATAAATATGAGGGAAGCGACTGCTGGGTCTATTGAGAAAGGATGGAAGTGTATCACTCTCATGTGGTCTTCCTCTTCCAGTAGACCTGGTACAAGGAGAGAAATCATGAGCAAAGTGACTCTCCTGTGGCCTTGAGCTTGGAACAGATCCAGCTGTGCTAAAAACACCGTGTGCAATTACTGAGTACTTATCCTCATTGCTTCCCTTGGAGTTCGGTTCATGTTATCTGGCCTTCCTCTCTACCTAATCTACTAGCCGTGTGACCTTGGAGAAGTACTGGGCTTAGGTATTCTCATTTTAAATGTGGGAAGAGTGTAACACCCATTCAGAGTGGTGGTAAAAATTAAATGCAATTCCCCTGTCTGAAAGAGCCAATCCCAATGCTAAGCGTGCAAGAAATTCCCAGTAAGGTTTCCTATTTTCCTGTTTCCCTTCTTTCCTTGATCTTCATTCCCCCCCCCCTTTTTTTTTTTTTTTAAGCAAACACTCCTGATCATTCTCATGCCTCTTCATTACCAGGATTATCAAACGACCCCAAGAACACTGCATTTACAATGAATATACCTGCTAGTCAAAGTACGCTATGGGGACCAGCAGAAGCAGCGTCAGCTGGGGCACAAATGCAGAACCTCAGGCCCCACCCCGGCCCTTCCCAATTTTCGTAATAAATACATTAGTTTTAAATTAAAATTCCTTACATTTTTGAGGTATAAAATCATATCATCTGAGACCAATTGTGTCACTTTCTTTTCTCACTGCATTCATTAGAATCTCCAAAAAGTGCTAACTAACCACGGTGGTGGAAGCCCTGTCTAGCACCTGGTATTTTATGCACATGGTTTGGTTATTTCACATGTAAAATGGTGCCTCCGGTGAGATTTCAATGCAGTCTTTTTATATGAAGAGTCCGTGCGTGATAGAGGGCCACACTCTATCGCAGGGGTCAGCACATTTTTTCTGTAAAGTCCCAGAGAATTTATATTTTAGGCTTTTGTGGGCCATGCAGTCTCTGTCACGGCTGCTCAGCTCTGCTGTTGTAACGTGAAAACAGTCGTAAACAGTAGGGAAATGAACAAGTGTGGCCGCGTTCCAATAAAAATTATTTACAAAAACAAGCAGCCTGCAGATTTGGCCTGTCTGCTGTAGTTTGCTGATTCCTGCTTTAGATTGGGACAGCATAGGTTTGGATTTTGGTGCCATTACTTGCTAGTTGTATGACCTTGGGTAAGTTACTCAACATCTTCGTCCTCAGTCGCCTAATCTGAAAAATGAGGGTAATAGTAGTTCTTCCTTCATAATGTAATTGTGAATATTAAGTGACACATGTGAAGTACACGGAAGGGCGCCTGCTTCAGAAAAAATATTCAAGAATGTTATCATGAGAGCAGAAAACTTTTCTGACTTATTCACCATTGTACTGTCTTTCCTGGCACAGTAAATACTCAATAAATACTTAAAGAATGACTAAAAGTTACCTATTACATATTTAAACAGTTTATTTCTCTTCCTATTTTATTCACAGCTTTTATAAAGACTCTCTGTTGAAATATATCACGTAGCTTTTCAATATCTCTTAACATAAATGTATTATTTGCTACTTTTATTCAACATAATACTGAAAGTCCTAGTCAGAGCAATTAATCACGAAAAGGAAATAAAAAGCACCCAAATCAGAAAGGAAAAAGTAAAATTATTTCCAGATGACATGATCTTATACATAGAAAATCCTAAAGACAAAAACACTGTTAGAACCTATAAACAAATTTAGACAAATTTAGCTAAGTTGCAGAATACAAAAGCAACATACAAAATCAGCAGCATTGCTAACTTACACTAACAACAACTATTTGAAAAGGAAATTAAGACACAATACCATTTATAACAGCAGCAAAAAGAATAAAATACTTAGGAGTAAAGTAAAATAAAAAGGTGAAACATCAGTACACTGAGAATTATAAATCATTGATGAAAGAAATCGAAGAAGACACAAGTAAACAGAAAGATACCCCATGTTCATGGATTGGAAGAATTAATATTGTCAAAATGTCCATACTTCTCAAAATTATCTACAGATTCTTGTAATTCTTATCAGGATTCCAATGGCATTTTTCACAGAACTAGAAAAAATCCTAGAATTTATATGGTCACAAAAGATCCTAAAGAGCGAAAGCAATCTTCCTGATTTCAAATTAAATTGCAAAGCTGTAGTAATTTAAACAGCATGGTATTAGCATAGAAACAGACACGTAGACCAATGGAACAGAATAGAAAGCCTAGAAATAAACCTATACATGTATGATACTTATCTTGGCAATAGTTTTCAGAGATGACCCCAAAAGAACAGGCAACAAAGCAAAAATAAACAAGTGGGACTACATCACTAAAAAGTTTCTGCATAGCAAAGGAAACAATCAAGAAAATGAAAAGACAACCTACAGAATGGGAGAAAATATTTGCAAACCATGTATCTGATAAGGGAATAATATAAAAATGGGCAAAGAAACCTGAATAGACATTTCCCCAAAGGAGACATACAAACGGCCAAAAAGTATATGAAAAGATGTTCAACGTCACTAATCATCAAGAAAATGCAAATCAAAACCCAGTGAGCTATCACTTTACACCTGTTAGGATGGCTGTTATCAAATCGTCAAAAGGCAACAAATATTGGCAAGGATGTGGAGAAAAGAGAACCTTTATGCACAGTTGGTGGGAATTTAAATCGATATAGCCATTATGGAAAACAACATGTAGGGTCTTCAAAACATTAAAAATAGAAATACCATATGATTCAGCAATCCCATTTCTGGGTATATGTCCAAAGGAAATGAAATCAGTATTTCAAAGAGCTATCTGCACTGCATGTCATTGCAGCCTTATGCACAATAGCCTAGATATGGGATCAAACTAAGTGTCTATCAACAGATGAATGAAATGATAAACGTCTAAGTTTTGCTTTGTCTTGTGCACCTGACACTAATTAAAAAAAATAAATTAAAAAAAAAACACAGAAAAAAAATAGATGAATGGATTTTAAAAATGTTATATACATACATATATGTATATATATGTATATATGTGAGTGTGTATATTTATATATATGTATACACACACACATGCACACACACACACACACACATGCACACACACATATGGCTGACATTTGTGAAAGGATGGACCTGGAGGGATTATGCTAAATGAAATAAGCTAGGCACAGAAAAACAAACACTGATCAGAGGGTAAGGGGAGAGGGGGGTGGGAGATGAGGGTAAAGGGGATCAAATATATGGTGATGGAAGGAAAACTGACTCTGGGTGGTGAGCACACAATGTGATATATAGATGATGTAATACAGAATTATACACCTGAAATCTATGAAACTTTACTAACAATTGTCACCCCAATAAACTTTAATTAAAAAAAAAGAAAAACAAATACTGTAGGATATCAGTTATGTATGGAATCTAAAAAGGTTACACTTGACAGAGAAGAAGGGTGGTTACCAAGGGTCAGGGAGGGAGGGAACTGGGGAATTGTTGGCCAAAATGTACAAGCTTTCAGTTATAAGACAAATAAGCTCCAGAAATCTAAGGTACAACAGATGAGTACAGTTAATAATAATGTATTGTATATGTAGGGAAGATGTTGAAGAAAACTGGCCTCCATTGGTTGATGTGAGCTTTTGTCTATTAGCTTTTATCTGTTCTTACATGTGAGGTGATTTCTGTGCTGTGATCAGGGGTTGAGTAAATTCCCCTTTTGGTCTCATTCTCCTGAGCAGGGGAGACATGAAATGAGGTTTTCTGTTTCATCTCATTCTCTTGAGTAGGGGAGATACGAGATGATGTTTGCTGTTCTGTTTGTGCTGTGAGGTGATGGTTAGATTAGGGTTAAAGAAATTCTTGATCAGGGGTTGAGAGAATTCCCTCTTTGTTCTGTCTGTTTCGCCCACATCAACAGATGAAGTAAAGAAGAAGCTAAGTTGTATCAGGACGACGTGACAGGCACGTTGCCAGGCTTTGGAAGACCTTGGGCTGATGGTCCCGAGCAACAACAGTAGATATTGCTTATCCGTATGAATTGGCCCTTCGGCCAGATGGGCAGCATTCATATCAGTAACTGCTGGACCCTCCCAGAACTGGCCATTCCTGGAGGGGGAGGCAGGAACAAAGAGACTGGCTCTAAGGTACATTTTTGGAAAAAATATATAGATAAGACAGACCTCAGTTGACAGTGTAATTATTATTATTGTGTCATTTGGTCATTCGTCATTGGTGATTTCTCATCATTCTAACATATTGAAGACTTCCAGCAACATGCAGCTTACAACACCAGGGGACGTCCTGACTTCCAGCTGCTAACCTGTTGAGGGCCAGCTGGTTCCCAGCCTCTCCAGTGTTGTTAGTCTTCTAGAAAACTTGTATGCAGCTTGCAGCTTAGAGCATCAGAAGACGCCTTGATTTCTAACAACAACAACAGCATTCTTGGGAACTAACAAGCAGTGGTGTCGGAGACGCCTGAGTTTCTCTGAGCTACAGACCTGGCAAGGTTTTGATTTATGACTTTTCCAGTGCTATTCCCCGCTGGTTTGGTGAGCTTTTGGCATCTACTGTGATAGTTACTATCCTATAGAGCTTATTACTGCTTTCGGATACGCCTTACTGATGTTATTTGTGTATTTAGCCAAGTGATTTTTGATCAATAGTAAACATATGTTGGGATCTCTTAAACTTACATGTATGTATACTCCTTTGACATGACGTTGTTATCAATGTATATAGTTTAGTCTTAACCACCTTTACTTTCTGACATCAGCATATTCTATTAATTGCCTTTGTCTTTTGCTATTGCATATTGCTAAACAAATTGATTAGACATTGCTAAATAAATTCATTAGCCCCATTCTAGTGTGTGTCCCTCCACCTTCTTTTCCCGCTCGTCATTACAGTATATTTGAAATTTTCTGAGTAGATCTTAAGTATCCTCCCCACACACACACACAAAGTAACTATATGAGGTGATGGATATAGTTTCCAGCTTGATTGTGGTGATTATTTCACAGTGTATACACACATCAAACATGCTGCACACCTTAAATGTATACAATTCTTATTTGTCAATTATAGCTCAATAAATCTGGAAAATAAAACACTGGGAATAAATATCTGTATTGAAAGTAAGTGAATAAAATCAGTAGCTCTCAACATTCTCTGTACCATATGGATTTTACAGTGTTTTCTCCAGGAATCCCACAGTAATCACTGTAACGCTAATAAAGGGTTGAACAGCACGATAAACACTGTACATGCACTATCTCATTCAATCTCCACAACTACTCTATGAGAGACAAACAGTACCATTATTCCCTCTTTATAGATACGGTAACCAAGGCTTAGAAAGTTTAATTAACTTACCCAAGGGCACACATCCAGTCAGTGGCCGAGCCAAGGCTTGACTCCAAATCTGTCTGAATTCAGACCTACTCTCTTAACCATTCTTACGTATATTACCTCCAACTCTCATGTTTTGAAAATTACTACCTGCCTAACTCTATCTTTTAAACAAACGAAAAATAAACAAATAATAATAATAATAATGAATGTGTAAAATTATCCCAGGAAAATGTATAACATATGTCAGGGCTTTTGAAATATTAAAGTTACCTCGAAAACTCCACTAATAATCTTGAGATATAGAAATCTGAGATGACAACCACTAGAAGACCTCTAAAATCCTTCCCAGTTCTATGATTGAATGAATGACCTTTAAAAAACAAAAAGAAGAAGGTCTAAATGGGCCCTCATTTCTCCAAGGGATACTAAAAAAAAACCACCTCTTCTGATGTTTTACATGAAATTAATGAAGCATTAGTATATGTTAATTTCAACAATATTATTGAAAGACTACTGTCAGGATTTGAATGGTTTAATACATAACACCCAACTAGATGGTGTGTGAAAAGTTCTGGTTTAGAGATCTTAAGTGTGAGATACTTATTAGTGAACCAGCTAGAGATATGAGCTAGACAGTGGAAATACAACTTCAGGGATGAGGTTAGGCTGGAAATAACACATCTGTGAGTTAGCCTCATGTTTGTATTTAAGGCCAAACCACTAAATAAGATCACCTACCAAAAAAATGCAAAAAAAAAAGAGGACCTAGGACCAAGACCCAGCTTGAGTAGAAGTTAGGGAAAGAGGAAACGTCAGCAAAATGGACTAAGAAGAAATACCAGAAATATGGGAGTAAAATTAGGAGAAACTAATTTCCTAGATGCAAAGAGAGCAGGAAATATTGCAGAACATGGTGTGCGCGCACACACACACACACACACACACACACACAAAGAATAATGCTTCATGTGGAAATTTCCTTTTTACAAATATGATTCCAAGGTAAATCAAGTGAAAATAATAATATTTCTTTCTCCCAACTGACCTCATCATTGAACTCATCAGCAAGTTACTGAAAGATAATCCCTAAGGAAGATGTACCAATGGAATAATCCTGATGCAATCTTAACTGTTAGGAACACTGTGTTTAATTTCATTGTTTTATGCTTCCCAAGCAGCCCTCAGTCATCCCAGGGGACCAAGAATGTCACTTCACCTAGATTATTTATGAATGTCATTATTTGAGAATGATTTCAAATCTCAGTGTCAGGGGGTGTTCACCGATAAGTTCCAGGCTACAGAGATGTGATAAGTAAAACCCAGATGTTACCTTGTACAAAGAAGAAAGAAGAGGGATGGACTATTACCTCAGTCCAAGAGATGGTCAGATAGGATCCAGGTCGAGTTTGAGAAGTGTTTCCACATAGTGCCCAGAATCAGCGAGCTATGTGAACCGAGAGGCGGTCAGCATGCCAGCCCAAGAACCCTCTGAGGACAGAAGGAGTTTGAGGCAGGTCCCTGACGTCCTCCTCCGTGCTTAGCAAAGGAGCCAAGTAAATCTGCGAAGGCTGGCAGACCACATGAGCCCAGGAAAAGGTAAGACTCTCCTCCCAGACTCTAGATTTTAGAAGATTAGGAAAACTCCTCACTTGTAACTAGGCCAAGCCTTGTAGTGGACATTGGCAGGGAACAGAAGCTGAGTATGGAGCTTTTCACAGAAACAAAGTATAGTTCCTACTCAGGATTTATTAAAATAAATTACTGTTGATTAAATGAGTAATTGGTAAGAGAGGAAGAAATGGAGGAGCAAAAAAGAATAAGAGAGAGATTACAAATTAGGGTAATGAGCCACTGACATTGTAATGACCTGAGAAAGGCTTGTGGTACTTCACTTTACGGTGAAAGAGTTTACTGCTAAAGGGCGATTCAAATTAAGGGACTTTGTCTCTCTAGGACACCTTTCTATCATTCAACCTGAAACATAGCGCATTGCTCAGTGAGGAGCAATTTATTGTAATGATAGAAGCTGAGATTTGTTTCCAGACTGACCTCGGAATTAAGTGCTGCTTTGCTATTTACTAGCTGGGCAACTTAAACGCTTAAGAATTTCTTCATCTGAAAAAAATGTGGACAACAAAAGTACCTGTTACACAGGACTGAAGGGCCACTTAAGTGAAATGACGCCTGTAAAAGGATTACCACAGTGTACAAGTAGCCAATAAATGTCATCCACTATTATGCTGTAGGAGAAAAATGACCTTTTGTTGAATGTCTGAAACTTTCATCTAATATATTCAAAGTATGCCTGTAAAAGCGTTATGGTGAACCATGTGAAACTGTCTATATGCTACAATTACTGACTTGCAGAAATAAATTCCATATCATTCAACATATTAGCAGCAAATGGGCGCACCCTTGACTCTCCTTTCCAGATGCTTCTGCCAGAAAATACTGATAGGAATCTCTTTCAGAAAGTACATAGTCTCTTCGGGCATATAATCTCTTCAGATATATAGACATACATAAAACTTGAATTTCACATATTCAAAAAATATTCATTTTTACAAATATTTATGAATTCATATCTTCACATGTGAAATTCACAAATATTCAAACATATAGAAAATGGTATTCAAGAATGTCTCGCAAGGGAAAATATATCTTTTGTTTGGGAACATCCGGTGTTGGAAACTTTTCTTTGAATACATATGAACATGCTCTTGCAGCTCATATGAGTATCTCCAGAACCCACAAATGCTTATCTCCAAACAGGGCTCTTCCCCATGCAGATGGTGGTTGTAACATGTGCTTCCTTCTCTGTTCATCCCACAACCCAAACTCCCAAGTTAAGCGCTGACCTGCCTCTTCAGGTGAATCCAAATTTGTGCTAATAGATATCCCGATAGGTCAGAAACCTAAATTATCCTTTAACTGTAACAACCAATTTATAAGTAGATGAAACACTGATCATTCTTCACCCTATTAAAGACAGATTGTGCAATATAAGATGACATAGGCAACTAGTAGTAAAAGCTGGTATGACATAAAATCTCTCCCAGAATATAGTATTAGATAGGCCTGCCAGGCATTCCACCCACTCAGCAATTTAAATCTCTTTCAGTCTCCAGATAAATCATGAAGGACTCAATGAATCAATATACTTTCGCACAGTTATTACTTGCTGGCATTCCAGTAGGCTCTTTTGTGGACCTTTCATTTGTACCTCACAACGATCTTGTAAGGTAGTGAGCTATTATTCTGAGCAAATGGGGTCTTAGAAAAAGCAAGTGACTTAGCAAGATCACAAAACTAATAGGTAGCAAAGTTGGAATCTGAATACATGTGATTCAATTCAGAGCATCTTTTAAAATGTTTTCTAGTTGGTTTCTTCTTTGTAATAGCAAAAGCACTTCATATAACCTATAAAGTTGATATAGCTTCAAGATAGAACCTAACTTACATTTTTTATCTTGTCACAATAAAGAGGTCACAATGAGTGGGAAATGTCTGCATAAAAAAATTAAGAGAATCGTTGGATAGCATAATGGATAATGTGGTACTTGGGCTTCTTATGCAGTACCCTGGGTGTCACAGGGTTTCTCCATGTTTGATTTCCTATTCCCTTTTCTAGAACATGTAATGAAATGAAGCCAATGCAAGCGATGCATTGCATTGAGACACAAGTGCTTTGAAGAGATTCGGTGGATTTATGCTCAAGACGTAGGGTGGACTTCTTGAGCTCAAGGAGGTGGTAACTTAAAAGGACATGAACCAAAGGCAACATTGGGATTTTTTATTTTTAGTGTCCTTATGTGTTGAGTAATTCATTTGTATCCCCTCTATACCCTTGGTTCAACCCAGAGCTACTGTCTTGGTCTTGGGACGACACTGAGTCAGCAGGAGGCAGGACATTAAAACTATAGGCTCCTTTGAAAACTTGGAGCATCACTCAGGACTTCCGGTCCTGGGTCACGGAGGATTCTGCCTCCTCTTTGTTCCCATCCTCTCTCATGAAGGATAAATTAAACCACGCTCCCTCCACTGTCACCCAAAACATCACAGTTGTTAAGCAAACACTTTCCCCTACTCCTTGTGAGAGAAAGGAGATTGTTTTTGTTGCATTAGCAGGGGCAGCTTTTACTCGATAATAGTCGAGATTGTAATTATGCCTCTCAAGTACGGAAATACTCGAATCCAACACTTCTGGTCTCAGATCTTAGGCGCTCTTTTTCCACGAGGCCATCTAGAGTCTATATGTGGCTGAAATATAACCTATCAAATAACAAAAGCCACTTCAGAGATACAAAGTATAGAGGCAGGCACTACAGTATAAACCAAAATGAAGCACAAGAGCTTTGTAGTTAAACAGACTGTGTTCAAATCCTGCCTCTCCTCCTTCCTACCTGTGTGACTTCAAAACATTTCTTAACCCCTTTAAGCCTATGTCTTCCTCTGTAAGATGAGGATGATAATGGTACATGCCTCCTAAGGCAGTTTATGGATTAAGTGAGCAAATACATATGAAGAACTTCTAATTATACCTAGCACGTAACATGGAATAAGTAATTATTTGTCATTAGACAGAGCCCCTGTCTTCAGGAAGCCTAGAATATAACTTGGGACAGGACATACAGACACAGTAAAAGACAGTGTATTCCTACTAAAATTCTAACACCGTGAGCAACAGAGATTTTCAGAGGAAGGACAGAGAGATATAAACTGGAGTGGCCTACGAGGACTTCGTGAAAGAAGAACATAATCTCAAATTTGAAAATTGGGCAGGATTTGGATTAGGCAGAAGAGAGAAGACAAGATTTCTAACTGAAAGGAGAATAGAAGTATATGAAGTAGGAAGGAGAATAATGGGTAAGGGGCCAATGAGTAGACCACAGGGTACATAACAGGTATAAGCAAGGACTATAGAGTGACTCGTCTGAAAAAGTCAGATCCAAGAGAGACTGGAAGACTCAGCAGAGGAGGTTGTCATTGAAGCAATAGGAAGGCCCTGGAAAACGTCTAAGCGGATGAATGACATGACAGTGGAGAGCAGGATGCGTTATAGAGGGAAGAGCCGGGAAATGGGAGATCAGATAGGAAGCCAAGAATCCACATGTGAGATAACAATGGATAGAATTGACTGGGGCAGTGGGAAAGGACCGAAGCAATAGATACGAGAAACTTCTTGAAGGACAAACTCAGTATGGACAAACTGGAGAAGGAAGCAGAATGAATCAACAAAGTCCCTAGGTTTTGAGCTAAATTACAAAGTTTGTGATGCAGTATCACAATGTACCAGAAGCACAATTTTGTTTAAATTATGACATATACCTACTTATACTCTCCTAAAAATTTGTATTTCAAGGTTCACATAAAGAATTGATGCCCAACTTTATCCATTTGGTAACTTTGAACTTTAACTTGCAATTGACTGTATTCATTAATTCATTCAGCAAATACTTCCTGGAAACCTTTCTGTATTGGGTACTGTGTTAGGTGCTAGAATTAAAACAAAGAACATCAAAAATCCCTACCACTGAGTAGTTCGCAGACTTTGGTACTTGAGGGTAGAGGAGGAAAGGCAAGGGGGGTGGCAAATGTATAATTTATGATACGACATGATCTGCTCTAAAACGAAAGCATGGCACCTCAGAAAGTGGAGGAGTTGTGAAAGCATTATATTAAATGAGATGCCTAGAGACTCATATCATCTTTCCTCTTTGTAGGTCCAATACTTTACTCATGGAAGAAATAAATAAAACTGCAAAGATACAGTTCTTCTTTCGTCCATTCTCAGCTGACCCTAAGGTACAGGTGGTGATTTTTGTGGCCTTCCTGGTGATGTACTTGACCAGCCTCAGTGGAAATGCCACAATTGCGGTCACTGTCCAGATCAACAACTCCCTCCACACGCCCATGTACTTCTTCCTGGCTAACTTGGCAGTTCTGGAAATCTTCTATACATCCGCCATTGCCCCACTGGCCTTGGCAAACCTTCTTTCAATGGGCAAAACTCCTGTTTCTGTCACAGGATGTGGCACCCAAATGTTTTTCTTTGTCTTCTTGGGTGGGGCTGATTGTGTCCTGCTTGCAGTGATGGCTTATGACCGGTTTATAGCCATCTGTTACCCTCTGAGGTACACTGTCATCATGAGCTGGCCTTTGTGTGTGCAGCTGATGGCAGGGTCTCTGGCGCTGGGCTTCCTGCTGTCACTGCCACTGACTATTTTAATCTTCCATCTCCCATTTTGCAACAACAATGAAATCTACCACTTCTACTGTGACATGCCTGCAGTCATGCGCCTGGCTCGTGCAGACACACATGTTCACAGGACTGTCCTGTATGTCATCAGCTTCATCGCCCTAAGCGTCCCCCTCTCACTCATCTCCATCTCCTATGTCTTCATCGTGGGAGCCATTGTACGGATCCGGTCGGCACCAGGGCGCCACCGAGCCTTCTCAACCTGCTCCTCTCACATTTTAGTGGTCCTTCTGCAGTATGGCTGCACCAGCTTTATATACCTGTCCCCCAGTTCCAGCTACTCCCCTGAGATGGGCCGGGTGGTGTCTGTGGTCTATACTTTTGTCACTCCCATTTTAAACCCCTTAATCTATAGTATGAGGAACAAGGAACTGAAAGATGCCCTAAGGAAGGCACTGAGAAAGTTCTAGGGAGCGTCATCCTCTGACTCATTTAAATCGAGATGCTTTTGAGAGTGAAATGGGGTGTCATTAATAATGATGATGGGATGACATGCATGAGCCAGGAGTGTCTTCAGCAAACCGAGGCATGGCGCGCTATTCTGGGAGCACCAGAGGAAATGAATGCTACTGTCTGGCTGAAATAAAGCTGTATCACAGAGGGCAACATGCTGCCCTGGGCATGGAAGGAGGGGCTTCAACATTTACTGGACACCCACTATATACTAGGCATTTCACATGGATTATCTCACTTAGCCCATAGTCGGTATCACTGCCCTCATTTTCTGGAAAAGAAAACTAAAGAGGCCAACAAAAGACATATCAAGATGAGAACATAAGTATTTAGAATAAAGACTAAGCTGTCCTCACAAATGCCACTTCCCTTGTTCTAGGCTTGCTCTGCCAGTAGGAGTACATGGAATCCGGTGCAAGTCTCTCTATCTCTCTGGGCTTCATGGTTGTTTTTATTGTTGTTGTTTTATTGTTTTATTTCTGAAGTGGTAGCGCTGGACTAGAAGAGTCCACGTGTTCCTTTCAAAATCATAACATTATGTTCTAAATATTGGCCAAGCAGGCCCTGAATAGCCAAAAAAAAAAAAAAAAAGGCTTTGCAGTTAGCCAAAGGAAGAAATTTTTTTTCCATTTTTTGCTTTAACCAAAATGAAAACTCGTGATTCTGCTCATAACTTTTAAAGGACATTCCAGTAATGAAAATAATAACAATGGAGGAGCTTCCAAGGAGACAGATCATTAACTTGTAAGACACTCCATTCATTGCTGGGCAACTGGAGTCGTTATCTTAAGCTAAAGTCTATCTACAAATGACTTCCCTCCACTCATACTTTCACCGTCTCGAGCTTTCTTCTGCATGACAGCTCGTCAGATGTATTTGGACAGATTTGGTATCTTCTGTAAGTCTTCAGTCCTCTTTTCTCTAGAGTAAGTGCTCCATCAACTTTTCTCCAAGGAGATTATATTCCAACCCTATCATCATACTAGTCACCTTCTTGATTTTTCCTTAGTTGCATATCCTTCTACAGAACTTTACCGAGAGATAAACACAATACATTGGGAATATTTTATTCTGGAGAACTGTTCCTTTTCATGACTTGTGAACTATATTTTCATTAATTCATTTGATCACTTTTGCCTTATAAGTTTGGTATCAAATAAAACCTCCATGTAGTTTTCATATGACTTTCACTTCTGCCTGACCATCATTCACTGTACTAACATACATGCAGGACTCTTCACTTAGCACTGATAGTGTGTTTTTCTTAGTTTGGGCCAAGTGATTCAAACAGCCAAAGTCACCTTCAGGATTTATTTTATTCATCATAGTTTTGCGTCATGGTAAAAATTACAATCATATTTCATTTCCTTTGTCCAAACCATTAACAGATCTCTAAGAGGACATCACGGATGCAGCAGCGATGGTAATCCTCTTTGGGAACTGTTGTCCAACCAGAGAGAAATCTGCTCAGTTAATCCCATCTCTGGTACATGGTCACAATTATGACTCCCCTCCCAACCCTGGGATCCCATCTCCCTGTATCCATGCCTTTAGGTGATCTCCTCCCCCCAAGGCTCCATGACTTGCTTTGGACAACAGGACGTTAGCAGATGTGTTGCAAGCAGAAGCTTACACTTACCCTTTGGTGCCTGTCCTCTCTTGGTGTCCTAAGTCTGCCACGTGAAGAAGCCGAGGCGAGGATGACACCCTGTGGAGCAAAGATAAGCCATCAAGTTGAGGCTCCCCCCAGCAACACCCATCAATCCATCAGAGGACTGCAGCCACACCAGGGACCCCGGTAAGACCAGCTGAAGAACTGCCCTGTGAGCTAGCCCAAAATGCTGACCCACAGAAACATGGGCCAATAAAATGATTGATATCTTAAGCCACTGCATTTGAAAGAGTTTATTTTGTAGCAAATAAATAAATTCACTAGCCAATCTATAATAAAGCTTCTATCCAAGAAGGATATCATGGGAAGCATATCATACTATCAAAATACACCACAGTACTTGTATACACTTTAAACGTTTAGAAGCCTTATTTTAAAAGTGAGATACATTTGGCATGTACCTTAGGTCACTTCATATGGGCTCTTAGTGGTCACCAGGCTTTTCAAAATGCTTACATATAATCTGTTCAATCATGCATTTACAGACTTTCACTAGGGATTGGCATTCAAATGACTGTCTTATTGTTTTGAAACCCAACTAGTACTTTGTAATTTTTTTTGTATCTGTAGCGTCATCTGAATGAAGAAACATTTTGATAGTTGTACCTTGCAAATGGAGCACGTGGCATTCATCTTTGAATTTCCAGTTCTAGTACAGTAGGCAACACTTATTAGCTGCATTGATTCACAATCACAATACTTTATATCTAGGGAGGGTGTCTTATATGTTCTTTGTACAAAACAATTGTGTTTCATCCTTTTTTCTATCCTTTATATTACTTACTGTTCCTTTCACAGAGATAGTACTCCATAAACATTTGTGGAATCAAATAGGAATTTCTTTGGAGGTAAGTTTTTTCTGGTTTTCAGATTTTTTTTAATGTCACGAATAAATGTACATTTTCATTAAAAAACTTTTTAAAACTTTTATTGTCATTACTAATTTTTAATGTTTTAGTTGTTTCTGTATCTGTAAATCCTATGTTCCCTAAGAATTACAGAGGACGAAAAATATAAATGGGAACTATAAAATATCCATTTGAAGGAAATGGGTTGTTACTATTATTGTATATTAAAGGAAGATTGTATACTTTGCTATACTTAACCCAATTTTAGCAAGGATAATTTTAAACTTCAATCACTCATAGAAAAGTTTGAGAATTTGGACTTTTTCACTTGCTGCACAGCATGAGGCTATTGACGTTGCTCCTCTTTAACAGTTCTAGAAAGCTAGTGGACCGGAGAACTCTGCAATTACACCCAGAAAAAAATCCCAGGCAGACTCCCACTTTTCTTGTTATGCTTTCATGGTCCTGCAGTGTTTAGAAACAGAGGAAACAGGAGTTCTATTAGCCAGAGTGGAGAAGGGATAATGAAGAAAAGGTGAGTCAGAAAACACACAAAAAAATCAGGTGAGGATATGGGGATAGGGCTGACAGCGGAAAACAAGACATTTGGGGACTTGCTGGGAGGGTGAAAAGATGAGAGGCATTATGGGTTATTGCTACACAGAGCAGGGAATGGAGCGGTCACCAGAGCACTGACCATCGCTTCTCTGGAAGGAACACCAGGGGACTGAGACCCAGGAGACATGGTTTCTAGAAGCTGTAAACTGGAAAAGTCAAGCCTCAGTCTCAGTATCTAGAAAAGCAGAGGATTAAACTTGTTAACATCTTCAGGCACTGACTTTGATTCATTACTCCCACTTTGTATTTACTTCTGTCAATGCTCTGGCCGGTTCTTCTCCCATTGGACAGGCTGCTGCGGTGCGGTCCAACTGCCGGATCAGCAAGTGAAACAGAGCAGCCTGGGCATGAACAAATGGGACAGCAGCTACCCTTGTCTTCTCCCAAGTAGGACAGACTGAGGATGCGGTGGGCATCTGATTCAGGAAACACCCCTCCCCAAAGTGGTTCCATCCCGAGGTCTTTTGAAAGTCAGATGTTGCTGTGTGGCTTTCTCACCACTTAAATAAGTGCTCACTTCACAGCACATTTACTAAAACTGGAACAAGACTGAGAAGATTAGCATGGTCCCTGGACAAAGAGGACGTGCATGTTCATGAATTGTTCCATACTTGTAAAACCAGAAAACGGAGCCCACAGATACAGAGAACAGACTGGTGGCAGCCAGGGGTGGAGGGTAATGGGCAGGTGAAATGGGTGAAGGGGGTCAAAAGGCACAAACTTCCAGTTATAAAATAAATAAGTCACGGATGTAATGTACAGCTTGGTGACTACAGTTAACAATACTGTGTTGTACATTTGAAAGTTGCTGAGAGAGGAGATCTTAAAGTTCGCATCACGAGGAAAAAATTTTATAACTGTGTGTGGCGATAGATGTTAACTGGACTTGTGATGATTGCTTTGCATATGTACAAATATTGAACCATTATGTCATACACTTGAAACTAATATAATGTTGTATGTCAATTATACTGCAATATAAGTAAATAAATAAATGAAATAGCACAGCAGTGGGCACAGCAGATAACCAGCTAGTTGCTGTGTGTGTGTGCGTGCGTATGTGCACCCGCGTGCACATCTGTGCGTGTGTGTGTTAATTATAAATTACAAATTTGAATATTCCCCATATGTTTGAATGGTGTGGGACAATTTTCTGACCTGTAATTTGCCAGGACAATTAGACGACCCACCTATCCAGGCCTATGGTACTCGATGGTCTTCGCCATGTGAGGTCAGTGCACAATTTGTGGAGCATATGGCAACTTGGTGGTACGTAGTCTATTCCAACCACCATCTGGTGAGCCCTCACATGCCTCAGAACCCAAAAGCTAAGGACTACCAGACACCCTAGCAACTGAGGATGTAATTTAGTTTCCACCAATCAGATGCACTCCCTCAAGACATGAATCAAAACGAAGTAACCTGGAGAGAGAGGTGGCCTGGGTATGAGGCCTCCGTTTTCCTGCAGGGAGTCTAGCAGATGACGTTGTAGCTCTGGAGCCAAAAATTCCATCCGTGGGGACTCCCTGACTCCCCCGACTCTCAGATAAGGGTAGGAGTTCCTCTCGCTGCCCAGTTCTGGGCTGTGGAGGGAAGTCCAGAGCCTACTTCTCCATTCCTCTTAATGACTCGATAAGCATCTATCTCATTGCTTTCAATCTTTACTGTTTCGGATAAGGAGGAAGGTTAAAACGTAAATGATATGCCACCAATTCTTTTCTATTACATATCTTTTAAGGAGATGTATTTTTATGGAACTATTCAACTCAGTAACACTTCCTCTAAAAAGGCTTTCCTGACCACCCTCCCCACGTCAGGGAAAGTGACCACACTGTCCCTCGTGTTCTCGCTGTACTTTGTATATAACCCCATCACGGCCGCTGTAACCTGTAGTGCCCTTATTTACCTCCCTCAAGTACATGTGACTGACCTCTTTGGAAGAAAAAAAAATGATTTGTTAGCTTGGTACCTAGGGATTTCAAATATATTGAATTAATTTATTAGTCATTAATTCAGGGTTAGCTCAGTTTTCCCCTCCACCGAGAAGCCTTCCCTGACCCTTTTTTCCCTCCCTCCTCTAACTATGATATATCCCTTTCAAGGGACAGTCTCACATTGGACTTTATCCATAGGGAAACATTTCATGCCTGTGTGTGTCATCTCCCAGATCAGATGCTGACCTCGCTGACGGCAGAGACCATGTCCATCTTTGAATATGTCATAAAACTTGCCACAACCAATGGGTGATACTCAAACAAACAAACAAAAATCATCTGGAGAAGTACACGTTAAGTAAGCTAATGGAAGACACTGAACACACCAATCGAAGCACAGAAATACTTCAAAGACTAACCCAGACCACATAAAATACTGTCTTTCTTGCTGCCCCCCACTGCTCCTCTTTACACATGTGGGCAGACGCACTATGCCCAGGGCCTAACAGTCAACTCTTCTTCTAGGACTGTCTTTCAGGTTTTCCCAGCTGCTTTCTCAGGACGTGGGAAGCCCCCAGCCATGCTGAGAGGGAGACTCCCTGGATCCTTAGCAGCCAGGGGCTTCTAGCTCAGTGACAGTCTCTTCAGAGACGAAGTCCGAGTCCCTACGGTGTACATCTGTGATAATATGTATTTCTTCCAGGTGACGTAATTAAGGAAAAAAAGTGAGGAACTTCCTTCCATGGACAAATGAACATTAGCACTTACCTACGCATCTTCCAGGAAGAAACTCCAGGCAATATCATGTTACTCATACTTCACAGGATGCTCCAGATATTATTCTTTTTATGAGAGAGAGAGAGAGAAGGGAGAGAGAAGGGAGGAAGAAGAGGAAGCACAGGGGGAGGAGGAAAGGAGAAAAAGGAGAAGGAGAAGAAAAGGAAGGAGGATGACATGGAGCCCAGACCAAGGGCACTTTCTCTACCTCTCTTTAGAGAAGCATGAAGTATGGTCTACTTATCGTGTAATGTAATGAGTACATTCTGCTCCAGTTGCAATGGTCCTACAAGTCTTGGTTACAACGATTAATAATTCATTTATTACCACAAGATGGCCACGGGGTTTTGAAAATTAAGTTGGGGAATGTAATCAATAATGTAGTAAAGATTGTGTAGGGTATCTGATGGACATGTGTCCCATTTGGGAGACCACCTCAGGGATGATGTAGATGCCTGATCACTGCACTGTACACCTGAAGCTGAAGCTGAACAATAATGAATGCCAACTATAATTATATATATGTATATATGTGTGTGTGTGTATATATATATATATATATATATATGTATATATATGTATGCATATACTTATAAGAAGCAGAGTACAGCATTAGGAATAGAGACAGTGGAAATGTAATGGCTGTGTGCGATGTCAGAGGGGTAGTGGATGGTGGAGGGGGGTTCACACAGTGTGAGGGATATAAATGATAAACTTCTACGTATTACTTTGTCTTGTGTACCTGAAACTAATAAAAACATTCATTTATTCATTCAGCGGTTATTTATTGAGAATCTACTGTGTGTGGCAATCTGGAACATACTGGGAATGAGCAGTGAAGGAACAGAGATCTTTGCCCTCATGTAGTTTACAACTAATGGGAGAGACATACAGTAAACAACTGAAAAAGGTAATTTTAGACTGCGGTAGTTGCTATGAAGGCAATAAACATGGTAACGCAACAGGAAGTAATTGAGCGGAGAATAGCTACTTTAGATAAGACTGGATGTGTATACACTGTTCTCAGTTTCCCCATCATTAACTTACTATCCTAAGCATATTGATTTTTCCAAGGGACCAAGAATCCGAGGGATAACCAAGAGGCTATGGCTTTGTAAGACGTGAGGGAGAAGAACGTAAAATTGTGCAGAGTCTTAAAAATGAGTTGTGCCAACGCATGAAACAAGAAAATATCTCTGAACTATTGACCCCAACATTTGGGAACCGGCATCCTTTAGGTAGATATGTAGTGAGTCTTTGTTTCCAGTTATTATCTAAGTTCTCTTGGTTAGAGTTAAATTAATACAAATTCAACTTTATTCTTGAGCCTGAGGATTATGCCTTAAGGTCACATAGTATCCTTAGAGAATTATTACATCATGCCCACGGGTGTATCCCTGAAGGTCCTAACTTCATGTAATAAAGCCCAGGGTGATGAGTCTGGAGAGTGGGTGCTTATTAAACTGAAGCCGGGGTCTCCTGACAAATCTCTTGCTCCAGTGTCAACATTCAAAACTCCAGCTTCCATTTCTGGTCCTTGTCCAGGTTTTGAAACTAATTATGTCTTTTGTATCTTTTATTTTTTTCATGTCCATGGCCTTTGATTATTCATTCCCTTTCCCAGTTTCATTCATTAAGATGAGTGAAAACAGGCAATGTTCTATGTTTAGATGACTCACCCCTTTGAATGTCAAAGTAGAGACATTACATGTACATAGTACTTTTCTATGTACAAAGTTCTTCCAAGAATATCATTTTGATCCTTTTAACAGAATCCCTATGAAACTGAATGTTCTGTCTGCTAACCCCTCTGGCCTAGGTAGGGTGTAGCTCCCCTCCCTTGGGAATGGTGTTGTGAGGGGCTCTCACTGGCTCCCCTTTTATTTCAAGAGTGGGAAGTGCAACCTCCTCTCAGCCAGGTCCATTTATTTAATATGGGTGAATATTTCCTATGTGGGCTCATATACGGACTCCGGTAGTGATAAAGGCACATGAAATTACAATTTTTATGCAACATGGACATGTCTTGCTTTTGTAAATATTGCATGTAGTTGCTATGATTTCAGAATTAATGTAAGTAGTGAAACTAGTTTTTGCCTCACGTGCTCTCCCCAGTGTCCAGTGTGGCACCTGGAAAGTGGTTTATCCCGTAGTTCAGGTCTTAGTCTTCAGTATGCTGTTTGGAATCATTTCCACCAGTAGATGGCTGTGAAGTGAGCCCCCGAGTTCCAAAACAACTTGATTGGGTCACTTTCCAGAGCTCCATCCTCTCCTGAGTCTCCCTGGTCCTTCCCTGATGTTCTCCTTTCGGTCAGAAGGCTGAGGCTTTATTTACCCTCCTCAGAAAGAAGTTTCTCAGGACTACATCCATATCTGAGTCCAGGTATCAGGAAGACAGGGCAGAGAAAAAAATAAACAGGGGTTCACCCTACTTCTAGAAACAACAGTTCCTTTGGAGAAGGTACCCTCCCAACGAGTTTTAGGTGCCTGTAGGAACCACTGCTGCCTTTGTCACCAGCAGGAGATCCCTGTCTCCATCTTCAAGTCTGAACTACAGGGTTCCTCTTGGAGCCCTGTCTATCCGTGGCAATGCCCACTGCTGGGTTTCCGGCTGCCTTGAGGCCAGGCCAGGGGAGACTGGAGAGGGAACCAAAAAAGGGGGTAAACCAACCACCACTGCAGTTGTAGTTCTAATTCTGGTCTTCTTCCCCAAACTGTCTGTTACTGTTTGCTTTTCAGAGTCCTTGCATGGCTGCTCCTTGCTTTCTGTTCAAGTTTTATAACAGCATTCAGTGGGAGGGACAGAGGAGATTCTGCTGACTTCATTTTACCCAGAGCCAGAACCAATCTAGACATTCCATTGTCATTGTACTAAGAGCTCTCTCTCTGTAATTTCTTCTTCTTGGTTTTTGTTTCACATCCTGGGGTCTCACAAAATCTTATTTTCTTCTTCCTGAAAGTCCCTATACATCTGCAAGTTTCCTGTTCTCAAGGCTAAAATTAAAAGTGTAGAGGTTTAATAGAGCTTGGATGTCTCATAAATAGTCAAACCACAGATTGACTTGGTGGATTCAACGTATGGAGTAGCCAACTTCAGTTGCTTTTTTCATCTCCATTTGAAGTCAAAACGACATTGCATAGTTTCTTTTCTATCATGAGATACATCAGGACGGGCAGAACTCCCACATTTGGAGATAATCTTAGGCCCCGCCCTCCTCCCCCCTTCTCCCCCCCCACCCCACCCAATCTGCTCCTTATCTTGGTTTAGAGACGATCACCCACTGTGGTCTCAAGTGTTTCTCCACACAAGTTCTGCAACAGCTCTGGTCCCTGGTTCTTAGTCTCCTGGAGAAAAAGACAGTGTGCATTCTTCATGACTTTTGGCAATTCTATATTGACCTTTTACTGATTTTTATCTCTACTGGAAGCTTCAGTGGATCTGGGCTCCATGTAGGCCAATTCTTACGTCTGATTTGTTCAATTTGCCTGACATGTATTTGCTAACTGTTTTTTTGAGTTGTTCTAATTCTTACTGTCATTTGCCATGTTCATCTTTGGCTCTTCTACAGTATCTACACCTCGTCTCCCTAGATTTTCCTATTGTCTCTAATTTTCTCATTAATTGATGCCATTTTCCCATAAAGTTTACTTCTTTTAAAATCTCTGCTCTCACCAAGACTAGTCCCCAATTTTTTCTGTTTCAAAGTCCTGCTGCTTTGGGGGACAGTACCTCTAGGTCCTTGTTTATTGTGTCTACTTCTCAGTTCAACTGCAAACTTAAATGCTAATACATCATCTGGCACAAAGAAAACACTCAAAACAGATATTCATTGAACAAATATCTACTGTGAGTCTCATGAATAATCAAGGCTTTCTAAAGCAGCTCTTCCCATATCTCCTGACCTTCTTTGATGTCTCACCATTTATGTGTCAGACTTAAGTTAACTCAACGAATATCTATCAAGTAACTGTAAGTGCAGAATTAAAAAAAAAAAATAAGTTCACCACTGTACTTGTCCTTAATCAGACATGTAGTGTAATAATTTTTAAGTACACAATTAATAATTTTTAAGTACACGATTACCTGTAAGACAGAATGCCATAAGAAAGGTTTATATAAAGAAATACAAAAGTTTAAGGAAGAGCCTATTCCTAATTACGCTATTTAGAGAGACCTCATAGAGAAAATACATCTTTAAGTAGAATTTTATGATAGGTGGGAGTTTGACAGGAAGAGATCATAGGGTATGTTCTAGTAGAATAGAATAAGGTGAGCAAAGGCACGGGAGTGGGAAAGTGTGGACTTATTTAGGAAATGGCTTGATTAAAATGCAGAGTCAAATTGAGATTCTACCGGGAAATGAAATGAAACTTAAGCAAGAAAAGAACTTACAGTGTGTCTTGAATGGCAATTAGGGATTTTGTTTTTAAACAATCAGATAACAGTGAACCATGGGACAGAAAAATAACATGAACAATTACTATTTAACATATAACAAATCAGAATATGGAGAGATTTTATGATTGGATAATTAGAAGTACTATTTTTTGAGGACATACCATATAATAGACGTTGTGCTGGATGCCCTAAGTGGACATTAGCTTTCTTTTTTTTCTTTTCTTTTCTTTTTTTTGTCTGCCAAAAAGACCTAACTCCAGATAAAAATAATTTGAATGGATGTGATTGATATGTGACAATGGTACAATTCGTATGGAATACATAATAGATTTAAGATCCTCTAAACATTCCAGACCGTTCTATAGTGAGCAATGTAGCAAAATTCTCTTTCAATACCAGTGAACTTCATATCATCCAAAAGATATACAACTATTTTTCAATTCCAACAAAATCCTAGAACCTACTGAGGACACATTTACCAAATATAAATTTGGAGCTTTGTCAAATATGTAATAGAAAAGTTGAGTTTGTCGTCATGCTTCTAAAAACACGGTAAAATGGGGAGGTTATGAGATCTTGCTTCCTGGCAATTGTTGTCAGTTTGGACTCAAATAAACTCATAAAAATTCTCAAGTAAATAAATAAATAAGTACACAGTAAAGGAAGTATGCAATGCTCTTTAGAAAATTGCTGATGATGTAAGTAAGGATATAGTTTCTAGAATGCAAGCCAAAGGTATACTTTAGAGAGTACCTACTTTTGAATTTACTTTTCCAAGTTATAATTTGGTACAATGTTCTATATAAATTAGTCTTTTAAGCAATATGATGCAAACGCCAAAATTCATTATACATAATGCCCTTGGAAACAATTAAAGGAACCAATAAGTTCTTTAAAAAACAAAAAGTGACATTGACAAAATATATTATTGATGCCAAGTGAATTTTTCAGTCTCTAAGTCTGATGGCAACTTCTCCAACCTAGAAAATTAAAAGAAAGAAAGCGCAACACTCATGTCAACTGTGATTTATGAATCTTACATCAGCTCTTTTCCTATCTAAATGTAGTTTCAAATCAATTTTTTCTTTTTCTGTATTGGATACAGCAAGATTATGTTTCAAAGAAAGGTTTATTCTACAGAGAATTTTGTGGTCTTTTCAGTATCCTAGCTCACACCTATAATTTAAAGAATTATGAATAAAATACACCTGTATAGTCATACGTAAACATTTATAATTGAAATTAAGTGATGAACACAATAAGGAATGTGACATTGACGTAAACTAAGTTATGGAGAATTAACAACCTTAAGTAGTTTTCTAAACTGTAGTATGAGGCTCCTGTTTTAATAGCGTAATATATTTACAGTAATAATTTACTAGACACATTTTCAAATACTATCTAGTTCTCAGGATTTTTTAACTCCTATTTTTAATTTTGCCAGTATCAGTTACTAGAAGAGAACATAGCTTCTCAAATTTAATATTAAAAACTTAAGATCTACAACAGCATTTGAAAGATGACTGTCAAATCTAGTGATAATGTCTATACAAAATGACAATATTAGAACTAGTTAGCATTAAAATACTCATAAAAGTTTCATTTCCATGAAAGCAAGATGTGTAATATTTTATAAGAAATGATTATATCCTAGTAACTTTTTGTACATATTTATTGTAATTAAAAATCCAATTTTCCTATTATTTGTCTTTAATAATTTGATCTGTATACTTTATACAGATGGAATTCATGTTTGTTCTAAACGTTACTGAAAAATAATTTGCTGAGTTTAATTTTTTAACTTGAAAAAAACATTTTTTAAATTCAAAGATGGTTTATGAGCTAGGTAACCGTGAAAATAATCCTCTTCTAGGGGTTATATGACCAAGAGAAATATGGAATTGAAAAGACAAAGGGTAGAAGGAGAAAAGATCACTAGAAAGAAGTGTCAATAGAATTAAACTTATAGAGCTTAATGTCAAAAACAAGTAGGAACAATTATTATAGCCACACTAACACAGACGAAAGGCAACTTCATATAATAAAAGAAAGGGGACTTACATTACGCAACCTGGATTTCTGCCCTGGCTCAAGCACTGTACATCACTTAGCCTGGGTGAGCGTCTACTGATGCGTCTGTAAAATGGGAATGATAATCTCAACCTCACAAGATTGTGTTAGTATACAAGAGGGATGCAAAAGCCCTTAGAAAACATTATATTTTACATATTCTGATGTATGCACATTTTACATTATTTTTAAATGAAAATTTTTTAAAATCCACAAGAATTTGTTCACCTATTTTTCTCCAACTTCTCCCTCTATAATAAAGGAAATTTTCATTCCCTTGAAAATAGTGGTGGCATTCCCCTGTGGTGATAGCGATATCAAGCCCATTTTAAAACGAAGAAATAATGATTGCAGAAGTTTAAAGACATACCCTAGAGTTGTGGCTACATAACTTCATAAATATCTGAACAGCAATGAAATCATCAGTTAATCCAAAATTTTTCCTTCATCACATAAAGTTTCAAGGGGCTTGCATCAAAATAATCATGTGTTTGACTCAATCTCTCAACCTTTATCTAGGTAATATCATATTATTTAATATGTTTTGTGAAAATGACCCTAGCGATCTTACTCCAGAAGCACAAACCATTCTGGTTGTTGTTTTCTGGCTTAATGACACTATCATAGAAAATAACGGAGAAAGGGGATGACATCCTCAACAGAAAGGAAGTCTACTCTTTAAAAGCTACTAAACAGTGGCTAATAAGTTTTTTTGTTTGTCCTGCTTTGAATTTCTAAGGGCTCTAAACTACTGGTGGAGATGTAACTTCACCTGTGGGTTGTGAAACAATTCCTAGTGACCAGGTTCTGAAAGGTCACTGCCCCACGTCAAATAAAAGAGAGCAAGATGCAAAACTCCTGAAGAGACACTTTGACTGACAGAACTTCCTGGAGGTGAGTCTGACTTCAGAGAAGGAGCGGCAGTGACAGGTGTGTGCCATGACCTGGCACTTGGTGGGAGGCAGGGATGTAGGAACAGCTGCAAGGCTGCAGGAGTTGCAGAGGCTTAGGACTCGGGAAAATCTTCAGAAATAACACTTGCATTAGAAGATAGGGTCGTCCCTCCGGAAGACGGTAAGTGCTCAGCCAATTCCAGCCTCTCTCTTAGCTGCCTTTTAGGGTGTCAGATTCCTTACCTCTGACCTCAAGAGCTAACTGGATACAGATTGTAGGAAAGGAAATATACCATCAGAGTTCTTGATAATAACAAAGTGATCCTAATTATCCCTTAGAATAATAAAAAATTCAGTCTTTGTCTTTGGTTTTGTGTAAAATCTGCAAAAATCTGGAAGATAGCCAGCACCACAGAAGTTTGATCTACATTTTGACTTTCTACCCAGATAATCAGTGACTTGTAGACCTGCCTGTTATCATGGGACCTTGTTCTCACAATTTAGTCCAAGTGAAGACAGACAAAGGGGATCAGAAAAGTTTTACTGTACACTGAACAATTTCCAATTTGGGTTCACAGCAAAAAAAAAAAAAAAAGAAAGAAAAGAACATCTCCTAACTTCAAAATGAAGAAAACTGAGAGGCCATGCATCTAGTCACGATGATAGCAATGATCATCTATTTCATGGGTAAAGAGGCTAACTCCTCAACCTCCCATTATTTAACACAAACCTGTGTGGTCCGAAGGAATCAGATGGAAATTCTTTTGGCTCTACCTCCAAGATTCAGGATATTCTACATAAGGTGCCTACTATTTTTCATTTACTAGGATCAGAATAAGACCCTACATTGCACTAGTTCTTATAAGAACCTCAAAGTCTCCCAAACTATACTGGATGTTCTTCCTCTTCCTAGCACACACTCTAAGAAATCATTCATTCATTCATGCATGCATGCATGCACTCATTCTTATGTGATTTCCTGTATTCTGCTGCTATGATAGATGCTGGGTGTACAATGGTGCACAAGATATGACAGCCGTGAAGCCCTCCTTTTTGGGAGAATGTGAAATAAGAGAAAATATAAAATAAACAGCCTAAGCTGTCAATTACAGTCATTAAAATCCAGAAAGGTAAAGATATACTAGAGACGTCTGACAGAGTACTTTTATGGTCACCGGAGTCCCTCCTGGGACTAGACTGTCCCGGTTCAAATTGGAGCAGTAACAATGCCGCACCAACATACTTAGATTTTCTCCTGTGAAGATAACCAGGTGCAGAAAGACACGAGATTGTACAGGGAGAACTGGAAGCAGGAAAAATGATCATCAGGGATGTTACATCAGAATGAGAACTCATATTGTCTATGGCAAGACTCATAAAGCACCATTAACACAGTTTTTGAAAAATCAATTCTGGTAACAGCCAGCTTGTTATAACAATACAACCAGACACTGCACAAGTCACTTTATAGGCATTACCCCATTTAATCTTCACAATAACTTTAAAGGACAGATGTTAATATCATTTGTACTTTGAAGATGAAGAGACTGAAGTGTATAGAGACGAAGTTATCAAGGTCACACAGCTGGTAAATAGCGAGGTGACGGTCCCAGGTCTGCTCGACTCCAGCACTCAAGTTCTTAATCCTACTAGGCTTTACTGCCAATTTTGTGGGCCAATCAGTATGATTGTGTTTTCAGAAACCAGAGATCGGTGCTTTTGGTGTCTGTAACCACAGCTTTAATTCTGAGCATACCTGAACTCTTTATAGGCTAAGCCAAGTGTCACCCATGTAATTTTTATTTGAATCAGCAAAACTGTTAGAGTTGTCCCAACCACAGAAACCTGGTAGATTCAGAGAATTAGCTAGAAATTATTCTGGGTGGAATTCTCTTTTTCCTTCTAGTATCATTGAGGTCATTCTTCCATATACTGAGGGTGCCAAAAAAATGTATACAAGTGGACACTTTGGTCAACGTTGGTCAAGCAGTAGTTCGCCGTAATCAGAAGTGTCTGGATGCTGATGGTAAGTAACCATTTTGAGCACCTCTTGTAATTGCAGAAGTCAAACGTGACTGGTATTCATCTTTTGTTATTGGTATATATTAATAGTTTTTTCCTTTCTTAAAATGTGTATACATTTTTTGGCACCCTCTGTATATAAGAAGCTTGACCTGAGAAAAGTCATTTACTGGTTTGTCCTGAGTTCACTGGGATTGTCAGTGACAAGATCACAACTGGTTCATGGTCCTGTGACAAGAAGCAAGCCGAGACTTATGTAATCACTGATAAATACAAGGAGATCTAAGTGCTAGCCTCTCTTCCCTGCAAGATAAAGAGACAGTTCCCTTTTCTGTGCCTTAGCCACATCATGGAGGAATTAATAGCTAGATTCCTACCTACTAAAGATTTTAAGAAAATTAAATGAGATTGTGGAACATAAATACATTGAAAAAGCATAAAACGGTCTATAACAAATTGTCCGAGTTGCTATAAGACATCTAGTCATTCCCCAAGGTTTACGCCTGGGTTATGTCACTCTCTCCTCTCACATGCAAAGTACTCTAAAATGTTCCCTCTTTCCAGGGCCTGAAACAGAAGCTGTTTCCACTTTTAAAATAACATTTTCCAATTTTAAATATAGTGCATATCCATTTTATAAAAAATTGAAAAACAAAAAAGTAGAAAAAAAGTGAAAAATCAATTTTAACCCTACCAATTAAAACAAATCTCAGATAATATTTGGGCACTTTATACATTATATGCATTACACTGTTAGAAGCTTTTATACCCTGCTTCATTGTGATACAAACATCTGCCTTCTAAAACATGATTGTCACAATGTATCCATTTATCTTTGATATTTAGATGGTTACCAATTTTTCATCATTGTAAGTATCACTGTGATAAACATGCTTACATATAATTCATTGTGTGTAACTTATTACTTCCTTAGGGTTAAAATATTTTAAACCCCTACTTACACATTGCCAGACTGCATTCCAGAGAGAAAGCCTTCTAATTTATATACTCGCACAAACTACTTACAAAAGTATTCACCTTGTAATTTCATGGTCAACACTGGACTGTCTTCCTTCCTTTCTTCTTTCCCTTCCTTCTTCTCTCCCTCCCTCCTTCCATTTCTTTCTTCCTTCCGTTCTCTTTTGTTCTTTTTCTTTCCTTCTTTCTCTTTCCTTCCTTCCTTCCTTCCTTCCTTCCTTCCTTCCTTCCTTCCTTCCTTCCTTCCTTTTTCTCTTTCTTTCTTTCTTATTATCTGTGAATTTGATAGTTTTACAACAGCAACTATTTGTTTACATTTAATTAGATAGATCTTTATCTGTATTTTATAGCCATTTGAAATTTTTGTGGGTTTTTCTGAGTCTTTGTATTTTATGTTAACACTTTCTATAACATGCAGAATTATTTTTCTAGTTTTTTAATGATATGCTATACATATATTTGTTATCATTATGAAATTCAGTATTAAAAGTTTTGCTTTGTGATTTTTCCATTTTCATTTAAATTCTGAAGTTTTATGCTGAAATCACACAAATAGTCACCCATATTCTGTTCTTGCAGCTTTATGTTTTACATGAACTTATTTATCATGCTGGATTTTATTCTGGTGTATGCTGTGCTATAAGGCTTTAACTTTTCTCCCAAAATAAGCAACCAATTGCTTCAGCATCACTTTCAAATCCTATTCCTTTTATCCATTGAATTAAGATGTTACCTTTATCATGTTCTAAGTGCACGTTTATGCTAAGTTCTGTTTCTTGGCTGCTTACTCTGTTCCATGAATCAGTCTATATATTCCTGCACCAATACCACCTTATTTGCATCACTGATATTTAATAATCACTTCCATCAGAAATTTGCCATGGTTAAAAGGTTTGGAGTTTGCCTTCAAACAGGCTGTGGTGGTTTTAAAATATGTTTATAATTCTTTGATACTCCTTCTTTTATAAGGCTCCCTAATCTCCCTCTTTTTCTGCATGGACTATACTTAGAAACTTATTTCTAGCAAATAGAATGTGGCAGAAGTGATAACATATGATTATTGAGGTTGGGCCATAAAAGACATTGTGGCTGCAGCCTCTCCCTCCGATTACTCACTCTAAGACAAGGTGTCATGTCCTGAGATCAAGAAGCCCCACAGAAACCTCCACGTGGGAAAAAGGAACCCTCATACACTGTTGGTGGGAATGCAGATTGGTGCAGTCGCTATGGAAGGCAGTGTGGAGGTTCCTCAAAAAATTACGAATAGAATTACCATATGACCCAGCAATCCCGCTCCTGGGTATCTACCCAAAAAAATCTGAAAACATTTATCCATAAAGACACATGTGCTCCAATGTTCATTGCAGCTTTGTTTACGGTGGCCAAGACATGGAAACAACCAAAGCGTCCTCTGGCTAGATGACTGGATAAAGAAGCTGTGGTATATATACATAATGGAATACTATTCTGCCATAAGAAAAGATGAAATAGTGCCATTTGCGCCAACATGGATGGATCTTGAGATCATAATGCTAGGCGAAATAAGTCAGACAGAAAAAGCAGAGAACCATGTGATTTCACTGATATGTGGTATATAAAACTGAAAACAACAAAGGAACAAGACAAACAAATGAAGACACGAAAACTCATAGACAGAGACAATAGTTTAGTGGTGACCAGAGGGTAAGAGGGGAGGAGGATGGTAGATGAGGGTAAGGGGGATCAAATATATGGTGATGGAAAGACAACTGACTCTGAGTGGTGAGCACACAATGTGATATATAGATAATGTATTACAGAATTGTCCACCTGAAACCTATGTGACTTTACTAACAATTGTCACCCCAATAAACTTCAATTAAAAAAAAAAAGGTCCATGTGGGGAGGAATTGATGCCTCTTGCCAAGAGCCATGTAAGCGAACCATTGTGGGCACAGATCCTCCAGCCCCAGTCAAGCCTTCAGATGACTGGAGCCCTACGGGACATTTTGACTGCAACCTCCTGAAACACTCAAAGCCAGAAACACACAACGAAGCTGTTCCTAGATGCCTGATCCTCCTACGCTTTGTGAGATAAATGATTTTTGTTTTTAGCTGTGTTTTGGGGTAATTTTTTGTGCAGGAACAGATAATAAACACAAGATGTTAGTGAACATAGCCCCATTATCTTAGGATTGGAATGAACATAGCAACCACCGTCAAGCTGAATTTTTTGGGGGGGGCTTCACATGCACATAGCCTATACTCCACCATGGACATCAGGGCATGTCCTTACCAAAGATTTCATACACCCTGACATTACAAAGATTTCCCAGGTCTCCTCTAATTCTGTCCCGTCCTCACACACCATTATATACATAGGTGGTGGTGCTGGTGGTGGTGGTGACTTTTTAAGGGGTGAGAGATATTTACAAGATCTGACTTTGGTTTCAAGAGGTTTCTTGGCCTGTCTTATCCAAAAAGTCTAGTCTTCCGCTCTTTGGCTCCCATGGCAGATGTAGGTTCCAAAAAGGACTGCAATGACATATCCCTTCCCATATGCTCTCCTCACATTGTGATGCTGGCAATCTGGAGGTGGGGTCCATCTTTCTTCCCCTTGAGTTTGGGTGGACCTGTAACTCCAGCAGAAGTGATGCTATGTCACTTTCGAGACTAGGTCATAAAGGGGACACACCTCCAACCGGCCCTTCTGGGATACTTGCTCTTGGAACCCAGCCACCATGTTGTCAAGAAAGAAACCGCATAGAAAGCCCACATGTAAGTAAGTGCTCTGGCTGAACATCCCACCAGGTCCCAGCCGACAAGGAGAACCAACTGCTAGATAATGAGTAAAACTTCACATGATTCCAGCAACCAACCATGGAGTCACGGAGTCACTCCCAGGCTTCAAGCAGTCCCAGCTAAAGCCACCTGCAGCTGAGATGAGCTGTTCCCATGGTGTCCCAGCCAAATTAGAGATTCACTAGAGAAATAAATCATTAGTTATTTTAGTTCACTAAATTCAGGACGGTTTGTTATATGCATTTGACAACTGCAACATCCCAATTAACCAGCGAAATCCTAAATGCCTTGTGTTTTACTTTATAGGTACCCTAACTCACCTAGTAGGGAAGAAACGGAAGAAACCCTTCATGCAGACATCCCCTCAATCAACATTTTCCTGTCTTAAATATCAGTTCATAGGTGAGGGAAGCAAGTATGCCTGAGTTCCTAAATATCCTTGTACTTTTCTACATCCGGCTTCTGTACGATTTGTTAATAGAATGCCTCAAGACTTTTAACAGTGTTCATGGAATTTTGACTAAGTTTCAGACTTTGTTGAACAAGCCTCTCTTCCTTTTGCAAGGTTTGTCCAAAGAGATACAGCCAAGGTCCCTCCAGTATAGAAGTCTCAGCGAACAGTCTGATCTCTCTTTGCTTTTCCTAGTTGCCCCAGGAAAAGACCAGAAACTAGAAGCTAACCTCCCTTCACTCACTTGGGTGTGGGGAAATACGGAAGTCCAACTAATGCCAGAAACACACCACCAGTAAGCCCTAAGCACAGGGAATGCCAGGGTATGAAACGGGGAGTTAGGCAGAGAGGCTGTTTAGGCTTTTACAGGATTTCTTCCCTTACTTCCTACCCTTCTTAGTGTTCCCCCTCACCTTCCATTTCTTTTTGTTATTTTTCCTCACCCTCCATTTCTTTAGCACCAGCTATTGCCAGTAAAATGGGCAAGGATATATATTGAATGGGATGCTGCCGCCCAACCCTGTTCTGGTGCCTCTACAGCAACTACAAGAAACCAAGGCAGGGAGATATGAAAGGATACTTGAGGAGGACCTGGGCCTACAAGGTATAGTGTATGAAGACACTTCCTATGAACTAGTAGGTCATTTTTCATTTTGTCATTTTTCTATATATTGGTTTATGATTAAAAGAACTCAGAAACGTTTGAACGATTAACATTAAGTGCGGAAGTAGATGATGAGGTGAGAAAATGTGGAATAAGAAATACTATATAGTTTCTGCCCTCCATCACTTCTTCTCAGTGGGACCAGCCCAGGAAGGAGGGAATCATCATCCCTTTCCCGGGTAATACAGATAAATGATGAGAGGAATAGTTTCTTATGCCCCCATCCCAGCCCTGCAATGTCAGAGAATCAAAAGGAAATAATGGAAGCCATGGCACTATAAGAACCACCCCCCCACCCAGCAGCTTCTCTTACCAGTTCAGTAACAGAAATATGTGCTAAAAACTGTCTTTCTGCTTTTATCTTCCAATGCCATGATCTACCCTGGAAAACCATATTTCCTCACCTCTAAGTGACAACCAATCACATAGTAACACAAGAGGGATGTTCCTACAACCTGTTCTTACGATCAAGACCTGGTCAGCACTGGGCTGCCCCTTCTGGGATCTACGGCAGGAGGGTGGGCCTCCATGTTCTCATTCATTCATGATTCTCCTTTTATGACCTTCCATAGTTTCACCTAGTGAAATCTTCTATTTTTCGTCTTTAAATAATACACAAAACAAATAAACTTTAAAATGTTTTCTCACTATACTACCAAAAATCATTTTGGATACCCCCCAATAATTCACACATACAGATAGTAGCTGAAAAATGCCCCCAACGATATCCATGTCCGAATCCCAGAAACTGTGAAGACCACTTTATCTGGTAAAAAGGGATTTTGGACGTGATTAAGGATCCTGAGATGGAGAAATTACCCTGAATTATCAGAGGCTTTATAAGAGGGAGGTAGGAGGGTGGGAGAGAAAAAAAGTGACAACAGGAGAATGAGATAGGGAGAGGGAGAGAGTTTGGAAGATGCTATGCTGCTGGCTTTGAAGATGAAGATGGGGCCAGAAGCAAGCAACATCTAGAAGCTAAAAAAAAAAGTTAAGAAAACAGATTCTCTCCAGAAGGAACCTAGTACTGCAACCCACTTTAGACACCAACCGACCTCCCGAACTTTAAGAGAACAAGTCTCTGCTGCTTTAAGCCACTAAGTTTGCAGTAATTTGTTACAACAGCAACAGAGAACTAATACACTACAGTTCAGCACTAACTCTGACCTTATAAACAACCTAGGCCTTGCTCATGACTTTTTGCATAACAGATTCTGAACATTTCACATAATAGATTTTCAACAAATACATACTGAATTGAATCCCCTAAAAAAATTAATGTTCAATATAAATAAGTTTGCCAAAATAAATAAAGTTTCCAAATTAAAAACATGACTCAAATATATTATGGGCATGTGTCACTTACTTATCACATTGAGAGAACCAGCAGGATGATAAAGCTGGTTCTTACATTTTCAAGAGAGAATACAAGAAACTATGAACTATACATAGAGAGAAAAAAAATGCTGTAATAACACTCAAAAATTAAATATAATGCAAGTAAATGTCTGCCAGGGCAATAAAATGTCCCCTTTGGGATTATCCTTTCTACCAAAATGAAATCACTTCCACTGGACAAAAATAATTTGCAACTTATCGTCTACAAATTAATATCTAACTTTAATGAGTCTGGGACCTCATTAATAATAAATACTAAGTTAAAATCACCTCCCCTAGAACATCAACAAAAGGCCCTGCAGACTTGTTAGGTAACGCTGAAAGGGCACAAAATAATCCTCTTTCCTTATTTTCAAATTCTGTAGTTTTTCTAAACAGATTTATTCTCAGTGAGTAATAAACTGCTCTAAAATTTTGTGGCTTAAAACCACAACCATTCTATTATCACGATTTTATGGTCAGCAATTTGGAAAAGACTCAGTTGAGTAATTCTTCTGATCTATATGGTGTAGAATCACTTGATACTTGGCTGGTAGCTGAGCTGGTCTAGAGGGTCCAAGACGGCTTCACTCACATATCTAGTGTCTTGAATGGGATGTCTGCTAAGCTGGATACAGTTGTACTCCTCCTTCTCTCCATGAGTCTTAGGGCCTTTCCATGCGATCTTCTTCAGCAAGGCAATTGAGCATCTTACATGGACTTATACAGTAGCCCTCATTTACCCGCAGTTTCACTTTCCAGTTTCAGTTACCCACGGTCAACAGTGGTCCAAAAATATTAAATGGAAAATTCCAGAAATAAACAATTCATAAGATTTATTTGTGCACCATTCTGAGTAGCTCTGTCATCAATCTGCGACATTAATCATAACTTTGTCCAGTCTCCACATTGTATGTGCCTCCCCACCCATTAGTCATGTATCAGCCAATCCAGTTTTCACATCAACTGTTGCAGTATCTCAGTGCTTGTGTTCAAGTCAGCCTTATTTTACTTAAAGATGGCCCCAAAACGCAAGAGTCGTGCTGCTAGCAATTCAAATATGCCAAAAAGAGGCCACAAAGCACTTCCTTTAAGTGTAAAAGTGAGTACAGTACAATAAGATATTTTGAAAGAGACAGAGAGACCATATTCATGCAACTTTTATTACACTAAATGTATTATAATTGTCCTATTTTATTACTACTTATTGTTAATCTCTTACTGCACCTAATTTATGAATTAAACTTGATCACAGGTATGTATACATAGGAAAAAAATAGTATAGGGTTCAGTACTGTGTAGTTTCAGGCATCCACTGGGGGTCTTGGAACATACGCCCTTGGAGAAGAGGGGACTGCTGTACTGCCAATCTTCTTAAAGACTAGAGCCAGAACTGGCATAGCATTGCCTCACCCATTCTCCACTGGTCAAAGCACTCACAGTCTAGTACAGATTCAAAGAGAAGGAGAAATAGAACCCACCTTGATAGGATTCTTTAGCGTAAGAATCTGTGGCCATGTTTAATGCACCCCAAGTTTTGCCTTGTAAATTTTTATTTTTATTATATTACTAATCCTTGTGTCCTAAGATTTGTTGCACCAACGGTTCCCGCAACTGTCTGGGATGTCTGTCACAACTACGTGAGAAATGACCCTTCAGGCAGCCCACCATTCTCTCTCTCCCTCTCTATAACCCTCTGCAAGCACTTGAGGAAAATGTCTTGAAGCGACTGCTTTCAAAGTATAGTCCCAGAACCAGCAGCATCAGCACCATCTGCGAACTTGCAATTCTCAGGTCCCACTTCAGACCTACTGAATCAGAAACGGGATGATAGAGATTCATCAGTCTGTGTTTTAACAAGCCCTCTGGGTGATGCTGAGAACCACTGTTTCAGAGCTGTATGTTACTTAATGAAAATTAATACTATCTTAAACTAGTCTCACAGGAAAGTAAAATTTATGTGGTTTTTACCATAATTTTAAAAAACAGAAAGATGTATCCAGCCTGTGAATACCACAATGGATTACTTGCAGCTTCCGGAGCAAGGACAGGCAATGTCAAAGAAAGCCCAGTGGCTCTAACTGATATCCTCTCTCAGCTGTCAAAAGCCTCTTCCACCTACCCGGCATACAGGAGAGATTTTCTTCCACCCACGGAAGGGATACTCTCCAGAGACATCATACCATATTTCTAACGGATCACTTGTGAAAAGAACTCTTACCCACTCCATCTTAATAATGGGCCTATTACACAGCTAAAAAAAAAAGGGGGTAATTTTGTTGATCCTCTCTATGACACCTTGTTTTCTGTCTCTTTCATTTTTGCTCTCCATTATTTCTTTCCTTCTATTTTCTTTGAGTTTATCCTATAGTTCACTTATATTCAGGCTTTCCTACTTTCTTATATAAACTTATACGTGCATCCTAAAAACATTTTCTGCCTTCCACTATGTTTTTTTAAGTAGCCCATGGCTTATAGGTGTGTTTTCTTGTAAACTTCTGACTTCTAACAATAATGATCAGAAAACATGACCTGCACCATCAATCATCAGCTAACTCTTTCTGTAAAGGGCCAGGTAGTAAGCATTTTAGGATATGCTAGCCCAACAGTCTCTAAGGCAAGAACTCAACTCTGCCTTTGTTGCCCTATAGCAAACAAAGACAGTATGTAAATAAATGAGGGTGGCTGTACCCAACAAAACTTTTCTTACAAAAATAGGCAACTGGCCAAATCCAGCCAAGGGGCATAGTTTGCCAACCCTTGGTCTATATGGCAACAATCCTTTGGTCACTGTTAAGACATGCTGTTCCCTAGCATAAGAAGTTTTATAATATTCCATAAATGCTTGAAAACAAATTACCATCTTCTCCTTGGCCTGCTCCACTTCTTTAAGGTTCAGATCTGGCTTATGTAAATATTTGCTTTTGTTAAACTGTCACAGTGATTAAGAGATTGGGTGTTTGGAATCGGACCTCAGTTGCCAGCTTTGCCACTTATCATTGAATGGTTGGGGGAAATTATTTAACATCTCTAATCCTCAGGTTCCTCATCTATAAAGTGGAAAAAATAATAGTACCTACTTCATGGGGTTGGCATAAGGAAGGATTTGATCAAATAATCCATATAAAGCCCCTAGCAGATTGCCAGGCAGACTTCCATTATCATTATAAGTAGTATTGGCACGATCATGCCATTGAGCTACTAGTCTGTGAGGCAGGTTTCATTACACCCATTTAAAAAAGAAAATTAAGGCTCAGACGTATTTAGATAGCTTGCCCCAAATGAAAGCCAGTGACACAAAGCACTGCTTCCCACCCAGAACGTCTACTTCCAAATTCAAAGTTTCCAGCACTCAGACTCGGATTAATCCAATCACACTAACATGAAAGGAATTTACTGTACACCACTCTAAGGCGAGGCTGCATTTTAAGACACCCGGAATAAGGAGTTGCTGCGAAAGGCACAATAATTCATTCTTCCCCGTGGAAGTGCAGTCCCTAGGGGGAAAGAGATAATTCCGTGAGCCTAACGGTCTGCAAGGGCATGAGAGGACCCGCGCGGACGTTAACAAACCATCAAACAGACTTCTGGAATCAGGATGCCAAGGCTTACAACCTGGGCAGTTTTCTGGGCTTGATCCACTAAGGAAGTGGTGTCACCCAGCGGCGCACTCCGGCTGGCGCTTCTCAGCCTCTGTGACCTTGCTGCCCAGGGCTGTGCTGCCCTTTTTGGCTCTCCCGCTCCACGTGCCTTGAGCTCCTGGCGCCTGAAAACATCACCCTGGTAGAACCTTCCGGAATAAGCCTTCGACTTTTTCAAAAAACGGACGCCGTCGCCACTTTGGGACACATAAATCACAGCTCTGACCTGCTGTTGATTCAGCGGGTGACGTGCCGCTGAAAGTGGCGACGAATGCAGCCCCTTTGGATGACCTGAACTTTAAAATTATTTTGTCCCTCTACTTGGCGTATATTATTTATCGTGAGGACCGCCGAACAGCCCGAAGACCGTGCTAGACGTTGGAAAAATAGCCCAGGAAGCTCCACTTCTCCTAGCCCAGACTAAGCCTGGGACTCTTCAAAGCCATATCCTGTGACAATCACAAGGCTTTTCTCCACCCCGACGGTGACGGAAAACTCGTGACTCAAACCTGAACGCCGGGGCGGGCACACAGAACCCGGGGGCGGAGCTGCAAGGCCGAAAGCGAAGAAGCCCCCGACGGGCAGCGCGTGCGCAGTCCCCCGCCACGGGACCTCCTTCCCGCCGCGGAGACTAGGAAGCGGACGCCAAATCTGTCCTCGCGCAGACGCCGCGCCGGGCGCCGAAAGAGGCGGACGCCCTCCCCTAGGCGCGCCTGCGCACGTTCCCACGCACGCTCCGGCGTACGGCGGCGGCCAGGGGTCGCGAGCCGGTGGAGGACCCACGCGCGGAGGAGCCCGGGGAGTCAACGCTTCTTCCCTCCCTCCCCACTCCCCTCCCCGCTCCCTCCCCCCCCTCCCCAAGAATGTTCCGCTACGAGGTGAGCTGTTGCGACCGGAAGTGGCCCCTCCCTCCTTCACGCGCCCCTTCTCGTCGCTCATCCCCCGCGCGTTTTTCCCGTGCTCCTGGGGAGGGTGGGGGCCGGCGGTGAGACCCTGGGGGCCAAGAGGAGTATATTGGGCCTAGGCTCGTGGGTTTAATCCGAGAGCTGTGAGCTGGCTTCAGGGGGCGGGACTGTTCTATCAGTTGCCGCTGGGGAGAGTTGGCCTCTGTTTTGGGGTGGGGAGGACCCGTTAAGTGCCGTAACCCGACCACCCGCCAGCCCCGCCCCGGGAGGAGCGGCGCAGGGGACCACATTGCACCCATCCCGTGGCTCTTCTTGAGGAAGAGTCACCCGGGAAAGCCCAGGACGTTTCCCGCCCGGGACCCGGAACCACCTCCCTTCCAGTTACACACACCCGTACACACGGGCAACCTTCGGGTCAAGGGGGCCTGGACTTGCCCTTTGACTGGGGCCGTAGACTGTTTACTGAATTGGGCTCCGAGTTGGGAGGGGGCGTGTCCAGCAGAAGTTCCTTCTGAGCGAGTGGAGGGAGATAAGAGTTTGGTGATGGTCCCGGTAATGGAGCAATAGTTGAGAGTCCTGACCCTGTCACTAATTCACTGTATGACCTTGAGCGACTCCTAGTCTCTGGACATAAACTTTCTGGATTTGTAGAATAAAAGAGCTGATCTGGATAATCCCGAAGAGTCTTCCCAATTTAAAAACCAGTGATTTGTTTAAGTCGATCTATGTGATTTGGGAAGGAGTGCTGCTGGGTGCTGCCTTTTATGTAGAGGCAGTTGCGTGCCTGCTTTGTGTAAATTTGGACTTAAGGGGGGTAGAATGGCCTTTGGGCTAACCTTTCCTTTGGGAACAGCCTCGCTAAGAGGTAGCTAGGCAAAGGAGATCACGCTCTGCCTACTGAGACTGGAATGCCGATTCTGAGTGTTTGAAAATTGCGGCCATGTATACTTGATAGGAAATGGTTTAAAACCCAACTAACTTCATGTAAACATGGATAGAGATGAGATGCTGTAGGCAGTTGCCAAAAAAAAAAAAATTCCTTGGCAAATCAAATTGGAGGGGAGGGGAATGTTTAAAATAGAACCCACCTAAATTGTTAGGGTCATATTTAGCATTGTTCAGCAGTCCACACTCTGCCTAAATCTGTATCTCATTTGATCCTTGCAACTATGAGGTAGGTGGTATTGTTCCTGTATTACAACTTAAGAGACTGAGGCTGAGAGCCTACCAAAGCCTGAGACACAATAGGTGCTCAAGAGGTAATATTTAATGCATTAATCTCAAAGAATGACTTGCCCAAGTTCACACCACTTATAAGAGGGGAGCCAGAACTTGAACTTGCCATATCACAACTTTTTGAGGGTTCACTTAATTGTAGTTGAAATTCTACCTTTCTGTTTTATAACCAGAGTTTGGACCTATAGGAAACAGAAGGGAAGAAAGATGGAAAACGAAGAGAAAGCTTTAAAAGGGAATAATAAAATAGTTAAAAAGATGACCTGACCATGGGGAAGATGAGAATTTTGTTGAAAAATACACATAAAACTGAAATAAAATAATAAAGTGTTCATTTTCTGTTGTCATTACTATTCTAACCAGTGATGTAAAGAAGTTGGCAGGCCATCAGGCCCTAAAGAAATGCTCGTATTAGATTCCTGTTAAATAGAGAAATGGGATGTTTTAGGGAAAAGGTTAAATGAAATAAGGTATAGGAAAGAGAAACTGAAAGAAGATACTGAAATTTTCCAACATTGGAGAAATTGGGGGATAGAAAAAAATGCCATCTTTACAGAAAGTCATAATGGATTTAGAACATTTTTAAATGAGGTTGTGAACTTCATGAACAGCTAAATCTCTTTCTTTAGTCTTTGGAGGATTGTCCTCTGGATGAAGATGAGGATGCATTTCAGGGCCTGGGAGAGGAAGATGAAGAGATTGATCAATTCAATGATGATACATTTGGGTCAGGTGCAGTTGGTAAGTGACATCTTTCTCTTGTAATATCATCTTGATCTCTTGCACTTTTCAAATGTTCTCTTTTTTAAGTGCTTTGTCTTATTAGAAGTAATCTTAGTCACTGATTTAGCAAAATATTCTATTCTTGGTTTTAGAATAGTCTAGTCTTGACTGGGAGCATGTACCCTTTTCCTCTGGGCCTCTTTTTGCCTCACTTATAAAACCAGGTGTTCTCTAAGCCCTGTCTCTTCCAGCTATGTGATCTATTGCTGTAGATTGACACTGGAAGGAATTCAAATGGTTATAGAACTAGACATTTTACAAAGGTTAAAATAATCCTTAAAGAAGAAAATTTTTATTTGTGGATCATGTAACTTAAGGAAAACTAGTGGACTAGTAGAAAACTCAGATGTGGATATGTATGTGTTAAAATTCAGTTGATCAATAATGTATATCGTATGGCGCTGCTATTATAGTATCTTCAATAAAATAAAAATCTTTTTCTTTTTAATTTATTGGGGTGACAATTGTTAGTAAAATTACATAGATTTCAGGTGTACAATTCTGTAATACATCATCTATAAATCCCATTGTGTATTCACCACCCAGAGTCAGTTCTTCCGTCACCATGTATTTGATCCCCCTTAAAAATCTTTTTATTCCAAGAATTTTGGTTATAATAAGTCTTCATAAGTTAGAAAAGTGCTATGCACAGATGAAATTTTCCCACCCTGAATATAGATAAATATTCTAGGAATTGGAAAAGGTTATAAAAAGTTAAAGAGCCAAACTATGCTTAAGAGGCCATAGAGTTATCACAGAGTTATGATTACTGAGATGGGAAATTTAGAGAGCAAGCTTATATGATCAAGTTTGAAAATTAGAGATCCTGGAACAAGTACACTAATAAGTTAAAATTAAACTGTACTTTTAAAAAAATGAATAGGTAAGACTCAATGCAAATATTTTTGCTGTGACTGTTGATATTGAAAATAGCAACAGCTCTTTTGGTTGGGATGTGTAAATGTGTATGATTTCTTTAGAATCAAGCACTCTGTCTATGCAACAAATATTCAAAGTTAAGTAATAAGAAGAGGAAATTTAGCAGTAGTGGGTAATCCCCAAAAGAAGAGGTCTTAAAACTGTTATAATGGTTACTGGTTTTACAGTGGCTGAAACAGCTTAAATTTATTAAAACTTGACTGAGTTGAATGAACTGGCAACAATGAAAGAGTATACTATTGTTGGTCAGAGTTTACATAGTTCAGCAGTGAGCTTGAAACTGCCACTAAGCAGCGAGAGAAGTGTTTAAGGTAGAAGATAGACCCATACAGAAGGGGAACCAAAGACCTTTTGTATTATAGCCATTGTTTAAGAAATAAGATTGTCCAAGAGGATGATATGATCTAAGATGCAGCTCTCTCTCTATGGAGATCACAGGGCAAAGCAATAGAATCGAATGAGGAAAGCAGGGAACCGATGTGAGCTGCAAATTGTTTTTGGAAGTTAGTAATAACCTATAGAATATAATAGAAGCGCAAGCATTCTGTACTTGTTTCTAGAACTCTTTTTCTTTTAAAATATTGTACTGAATGTTACCATTTTTAAGAAAATTCCTCAGTATTAAGATGAAGTTGATGGAATTGCTTTATAGATATTATATTAAGGTGAGGCAGCATAGCAATATGTCCTCAGTTTTGAACCTGAATGGAGGAGGAATAGTCTTTCCTTCTCACTGATTTCCAGAGTTCTATAGACAGTCTTTTTTCCCTGAGTTTCTGTGTTCCCTACAAGATGGGGGAAATACTGCCTTAAAAGGATGCTAGAGTGTGCAGAATTGTGTTTTATATGATAGAAAGAAAGAAAAGTCCACATGCATTGAAAAAGCCCCTGGAGTCACACAGCAAAGGACAGGTGGTAGAAAGCAAAGGCAGTGAAGTAGCACGTGGTGAGCCCACTTCCTACCCTGGAGCCTGAAGGTGAGTAAGAAGGACTTCTTGGTCAACAAAGTTTATAATGCAGAAAAGACTTCCAAATGTGATCCCTTTAAAATTCAATATACTTGAATTGTAAAGTCCAAACCTTAATTCCTGGTGACATCTTGATCTAAATACTATAAGAGTTTGTGAAAGGGCAATTGCTTTTGAAGTCAACCCTTGACTTGTTTAATACACCTCTACAAGTAGCCGTACAGCGGGTATAAAGAGTTTAAATCAGGAGATGAAATGTCAGGCCTTTGACACATGCTTTGGTTTGATGGTTTCTAATTCAAAGAGTGACCATCTTGAATGAATCCTGTTAGTACAGTAGTTATTTTAAGTCACTGGCTACAAATGCTCTGATGTCACCTTTCCTTAAGAAACTAGTCACTGTCTTCTGCGTGGAAAAATGTTTGCATCATCTTAGAGCAATAAGTGGGCCACAGTAATCTCAGCTCATTCTCTAAAAATAAAAGCTTACACTTAACAAAGTGCTTACTACTTACCAGGCGTCACTCTAAATGTTTTACATATAATCCTCACAGCAACTTTGTGAGAGGTAGGTATTATCATTAGGAAAGTGATAGAGAGGTTAAGTAAGTATAAACACAGTGTAAACTTCCAGTTATGTTAAAACAGTCTTCGAGGAATCTTGGGGAATCTCTTGCCTCCGTGTGGAATGGAAGAACTTCCCATTTGATCTACTTCCCTTTTATTGATAGCTGCTGTAATCTTTAGGGACTGCGATTACTTTAAAGTTAAATCACTTCTACTACCTTATCATTTTGTTCTTATTCAAAAATATCCCTAAGAACAGACTTGAGGAGAATTATTACAAGTGTGAAATGATAGGAGCAACCAGGAATTCAGTAACCCACGTACTTGTATGGGTTAATGAGTTGAAGGAAAACAGCTATCCCTTGCCCTCCGTTTCTGTTATTCTTTTTCCTACCCTTTATCATTTTAACCAGTGTGGCTTGAGATCCAGTGTTGGCATATCTAAGTCCTATATTTTTAGGTCATTTGAAAAAAATGCAGAGTGAAGGAAGTATTCTCTTGCAGTCAGGGCTTGCAGTCTCTGACATTGATTTTTCACAAAAGCAAGAAAAGCCTGAACCGATGATGATGGTATTCTGTGGCATAGATTTCTTTGCTTTCATATTTGAAACAATAACACTTTGCAGCAGAGCCATTCTCACAGAATGTGGCTATTTAACCAGTGTTTTTAAAATGTAATTATTAAGTTGATCTTTGGTAGGAGCTGGTAAAGTTAGTAAAGGTGAGCATGGGAAGTGGTGAATGAAAACAATGCAAATTAGAACTCTTCTGCATTAGACTCAATCCATTAACAAATTAACTTCTTAAATTTAGAACATAAATGTAAAAAAATTCCTTACTTGGGATTATAGACTCCCATTTTTTGGTATTGCTGAGTTAGTAAAATTACGAAAAAGTAATTTGTCTTTTAAAAACTTTCTCAGTTTACTCTTCCTCAGCAAACATGACACAAATATTAATCTCACACTTGATTTTTAATTACACTATTCTTTAAGAATTTTTTTCAGATAAATGATAATTTAAATTAATATTATAATTTTCATCTAAGGTGGATTTTTTCCTTTACCACAAATAATACATTCAAATCTACCACAGTGCCCAAAGACTACACAGTGGTTCTGAACACACCAAATCATAAATGTGGAAGTCCCCCTTCCCTTACGTTTTGGACCACTAGTGTTGTGTGATGTGATACATTGTTATGTAATCAAAATAGCAAATTTTAAATGTTTATGATCTGACCTTGAAAGGGACTTAGTCTACTTAAATATTTGCTTAAGAGATTAAGATGTGTGTAATATTCGTTACAGTTATTAATTGAAAATTTGCAAATAATCCAAGTGTCCATCAGTAGGGGATAAGTTAAATTAGTTTTATCTTATCGATAGAATAGAATCTTATATAGATATTGAAAAGAATGAGATGATATTCTCAGTAGTTACGCATGTATGAAATGATGTCCAAGGTATATTGCTTAAGTAAAAAAGAAACAAGTTAAACTTTATAGTTTGCAATTTAAAAATTTTAACATGGAATTATTGGAAACTCACTTTCTTCTAAGTTACATATTTGTGTGATGTAACATGTTGTTGTTTTTTTAAGTATAACCATTTATTATATTCTTAGTATATACCATGCATTTTTTTTTCTTGTCATGGTGCCTCCAGTTCTTCCTTCTCCTTTCTTCTAATGAGGTACATTGGAAATGTTTCTGTGTTATAAAGGGAATCACCTGTTGCCGCTCTGTTGAAATTTATAAGACATAAGAAACAAAACAACTTAGGATACAATATATAACATACGAAAGAATACATGTTTTTGTGTGTGTGTGTGTGTGTGTGTGTGTGTGTGTGTGTGTGGATTAGAGAGTAGTGCGTGTTTAGATGAGGTGAAGGTAGAATTAAAATGGAAAGATTATTTAGGGAAAGCCTCGGTGAAGAGGGAAAGGTGTCTGAATTTGAATACTGAGAGGAGCAAAATAGTGAGTAGAGCTTTTATGATGGAAGCAGAATGGTATAGTGAGATTGAGGAACCCTGGAATAAGAGAAGTGATGGAAGTAAGGTCAGGTTCTAGAGAAGCTGGTGAAGATACTCATCTATGCTGTAGCGGGACTCAAAAATAATGCTGTGTCACCATAAAAATGAGCCAGCGACCGAGTGCCAGTGCTACAGACCATACAGTAGCGTGCAGGAATAGCAGTGACATCATTACAACAGAAGAGAGGCTGACCCCAGGCCAACTCCCCATCACCTTTGCCCTGGCGTATTTCATTAGCCACCTGGCTGGCCTCCGCGCTTCCAGTATTGCTGCCCTCCCCCACCCTATTCCAATCTGTTTTCAGCACAGCAGCCAGAGTGATTCTCTCAAAAAGTTCAAGCCACATCAAAACCTCCAGTGACCCCTCATTTCAATCCATGTTGTCCCACGAGGCCCTGAGGGAGCTGCCTCCTACTTCCTCTCTGACCTCATTTTCTTTTCCTCTCCTCCCTTGATCATTCCAATCTAAACACGGTCCTTTATGTTTCTCAACATTGTCAGCCTCTCATTGTAAGACCTTTATACTGACTCCCTCTGCCTGGAACGTAGCTAACTATCTTGCTCTTCAATCTTTTGCTCAGATGTCACCCTCCCAATGAAATGTACCTGTGACCATCCTATTTAAAGTTTTCAGTCTGCCTGTCTTCATATTTCTGTAGCATTTCATCTTCAAATATAGTATCTAATTATTCATTATGTTTATTGTGTATTATCTGTCTCTTCCCTGCTTGAAGGAAAGCTGTAGGAGGGCAGGGACCCTTGTCTGTTGTGTACACTTATGTATCCTCTGCACCTAAAACAGTGCTTGTCGCATAATAGATGTTCAATAAATAGTAATTGAAATGAATGGATTCACGAGCTTGTAAAGAAAATGGCAGTTTTAATCTTAAGAGAAAGTTGTGTGCTAGTGCAATGAGCTTTAACTTTAAAGACTTAGCCTGAAATGTCATAGAAATTCAAAGTGAACAGTTTAGAAATGGGTTTTAGAATATAGTTTGGACACCGTTGATAATGTATTAAGGTATTACTCTAAATGCTTGAATTTTATTCCTGGTACGATGTGATTTGCTCTTAATAATGAAAAGCCCACTTTAACATGCCCCTTAGTTTAAACCTTATTTCCTATCTCTAAGTGGAAATTTAACCTTTTACCTATCTTCTGGAGTTGAAATTATTCACTTGGTTAACGGAAGAATTTTATATAACTTCTTGTTCCAATATGAACTATATTTCTTTTTTATGATTTCCTTACAGATGATGATTGGCAGGAAGCACATGAGCGACTAGCTGAATTGGAAGAGAAGCTACCAGTGACAGTCAACGAACAAACAGGCAATGGAGAAAGGGATGAAATAGATTTGTTGGGTGACCATGAGGAGAATCTGGCAGAAAGGCTGAGTAAGATGGTGATTGAAAATGAACTAGAAGATCCAGCTATCATGAGGGCAGTGCAGACCAGGCCAGTTTTGCAAGTGAGTAAGTTACTCTGGTTTGAGCACTGTAGCAGACTAATAGTAATTAAAGTGAAGTATTGAGCTTTGCCATTTTATTTCATCTGCTATAATGAGAGAATTACATATGCCATAGAAAATTGTTAATATAATTCCTGATAGCAGTTCTAGAGACGAAGTTGGGAAATAGTGTATATCCTGGAACACTATAATTTCTTATTCTTAAGCAGTTAAGGCTCTTTTGGAGCCTTGCTCACCTCTTAAAACCACATAAGTCATGCAGGGGGCCCACAGTATTCCAGACTTTGTATATGTTTTCCTTTTTTGTTAGTCCCAACCAGGAAGTCTCAATTCCAGCATCTGGGATGGATCTGAAGTTCTGAGGCGAATCCGAGGACCACTGCTTGCTCAGGTATCAAACATTTTATATAAAATTCCTACTGTGCGAAAATTTCAAGTTGGCCCCTGTTGTCATCCTTTCCTTACAGAAACATAGAATTGGATAGCATTTGCCAGTCTTATGTGGATTACTTCACCCAGCACTCAGTGTACTGGTTGGTTGTACCTTTCCAGCCTCCATGGTAGTGCTTACTTGACTGTGCTTTACTTTGAAATGGTTGAAAAGAAGCCATTGGAACTCGAATTTTTCAGCTTAAGATTCGAATTACTTCAAAAGTCATTTCTAGGCAAAACTGTAAGGATGGAGAACAGATCAGTGTTTGCCAGTGGTTGGGGTGATAGGAGAGGGGGACTACAAAGGGACGATATGAAGGAAGTCTGGGGAGTGATAAAACGTTCTGTGTCTTGATTGTGGTGGTAGACCCACGACTTTGCACTTATTAAAACTTGGAGAACTATACAGAGCAAATTTTACTAGATATGAAATAAAAATAAATAAAATTTTAAAAAATAGTTTCTTGCTATTTTTGGCCACTGTAGAGATTATTAAAACATTGCAAGTTAGCTAATGTGTTTCCTATTGCCTCAATTAGGAGATGCCTGCGGTGTCTGTATTAGAATATGCCTTGCCTCAGAGGCCCCCCCAGGGCCCAGAAGATGATCGGGACCTTTCTGAGCGTGCATTACCAAGGAGGTCCACTTCACCTATCATCGGGAGTCCTCCTGTTAGAGCTGTCCCCATAGGCACCCCACCTAAGCAGATGGCTGTCCCCAGCTTCAACCAACAGGTACCTCTCATTAACGGGCACTCAGCCCAGGATATTGGGAATCTGGGCAAAATTATTTGGGAAATTGGTGATGCTGGGAGGAGGGTGGAAGTTCGGGTAGGCATTAGATTAGAAAGCAAACTAGCCAATTAGAGGAGAAGTTAGTGCCAATAAGAGACACATTCCCTAATGCCCTTTGCTGGTGCTGCTCCTGTCGCTGCTGCTTTTTAATTGGGGGAAAAAGGGTAGTTAACCACATTTAGTGTATATACCTTTTAAAAGTGTTTTGCTGGCTGCCCAAAACATTGGCAGAGAAGTAACTGAAAGCTGGGGGGAGTGGGAACACACAGCATTGTCCACATCCCTTTTTACCCTTAAGATATCCCTGCTTTCCCTAGAGCCTGTGCAGTCCTGTTCCATAGACTTTCCTCCACCTGAAACCAGCAGCTGAAAAGGAAGGCCAATTTGGAAGGTATGGGGGGAGGGTGGTGTTGGTATGGCCTAGTTAGGCTCAGTATCCTATGACATGGTGGAGTCACAAAGTATCACACAAGAGCTGAGCATGGCGGCCATATCACAGGGGCTTCAGAATAGGACTTAGTTAATCCTCCAGCTTTCTTATCATTCCTTCTCCCTCACTGCTACCAAAATATATCCTCTTGGAGAGAATTTGCAAGTCCGAATATCTGCTGGTACCTCCCTCAGATAGCATGGAAGGGTGGGGATAACTGGAGAATTAGCTAAATCTTCCTCAGTTAAAAGTGGCACATTGCTTGATATTTGTGAGAGGAAGTGACCAGAGGTTGTGTATGTGAGCCCATAGCCATAGCAATTTGCTTAGAAGTAGGGCTTTGCATTGAGTTCTGTGTCTGCCAGTACTCGAGGGGAGGGACTGTAGGTGGAGGAAAAACTGACCTCATTGAGTGTAGTTGTACATATGTTTGTCCTGATAGATTCTGTGTCCGAAGCCTGTCCATGTTCGGCCCCCAATGCCACCACGGTATCCTGCTCCCTATGGTGAGAGGATGTCTCCAAACCAGCTCTGCAATGTCCCGGTATGTCACTCTACAACCTGATTACAGTGTGCAGTCTGTATTTTCTCATCGCTACCTGTGTGATCACTATACTAGTATATTGACGTTTCCTAAATTATACATATTTTTTCTATCTCCCTTCTTGAATTTCTGGAGCTTCTGGTTCCCAGGTCAGAGACATGGTATATCATGTTCAGTTGTTTCTTACCTCAATTATTTAAAAAATCTAAATTCAGCATGGTCATCTGGTTTCCTGCTTTTCTGTCCCTCATCCTCCTCCTTTCTTTTTCATGTTGCATTATCATAGTACTTCATAATTTTCATAATTACTCTCTTTTATATTTCTTCAGTGGACAGCTTGACTGTACAGTTTAAGAGTTTTTATATCCAAGTTTATTCTGCATTTCTACTGAGTTCCCTTATTACATTGATTTACCTGTTTTATGGTGTGAGTATAATTTTTTCCTTTTTTTTTTTTTTCCTAGAACTCTTCCCTCCTGGGTCACCCCTTTCCTCCTAGCGTTCCTCCTGTGCTCAGCCCCCTCCAGAGAGCACAGCTTCTTGGAGGAGCACAGGTAAGCCTGTGATTAGTCCAACCCATAAAGAGCTCTCTTACTTTCCAAGGTTCGCTACATAGCTTTTCTTTGCTCTTTGCTCAACCACTACTGCCTTGTATATTTTCCTTTACCTTTTCAAACAAAATTATTGATGTATACAGTTTTAACTTTTCTGTGGATAAAAGTAAGGGGACCTGCTGATTAACTAAATCTAAGATTTTGTTCCTCTGTGTAGCTACAGCCTGGACGGATGTCTCCCAGCCAGTTTGCACGGGTCCCTGGATTTGTTGGTAGTCCGCTTGCTGCCATGAATCCTAAGTTGCTGCAAGGGCGAGTTGGGCAGATGCTTCCCCCAGCACCAGGCTTCCGTGCCTTCTTTAGTGCTCCACCCCCTGCTACACCACCTCCTCCACAGCAGCACCCCCCTGGCCCAGGACCTCACCTGCAAAACCTAAGGTATGCAAAGCAAATGCCACTGTTTGTTTGTCTATTGTCGGCCAAGTCTCTTGATATTTGCAAGTGACGTGTTTTGAGCTGTTACTGGATCCTTAAGTTGCCAAACACAGACATGTCTGACAGTCTCCACGTTCTCTTATGACTCACACTTCCCTCAAGTCACATGCTTCCTATGTATGCTTGCACATTACTGGTTAATCACTTCCATTTCCTCTCAAGTTTATGTCTCACTTTATATTCATTTCACAAACACACAGATAGGTACCATACATACATATATATGAATATATAGTATATAAATTAGTGATATATACATGCGGAATAAATATATATATATATATGTGCAAGTAAGTACTCATCATTCTCCTTTGGTTTCATTCAGCTTTTTTTAAAGATTTTATTGGGGAAGGGGAACAGGACTTTATTGGGGAACAGTGTGTATTTCCAGGGCTTTTTCCAAGTCAAGTTGTTGTCCTTTCGGTCTTAGTTGTGGAGGGCGCAGCTCAGCTCCAGGTCCAGTTGCCGTTGTTAGTTGCAGGGGGTGCAGCCCACCATCCCTTGCGGGAATCAAACCAGCAACCTTGTGGTTGAGAGGACAGGCTCCAACCAACTGAGCCATCCGGGAGCTCAGCGGCAGCTCAGCTGAAGGTGCCGTGTTCAATTTTAGTTGCAGGGGGCGCTGCCCACCATCCCTTGCGGGACTCGAGGAATTGAACTGGCAACCTTGTGGTTGAGAGCCCGCGCTCCAACCAACTGAGCCATCCGGGAGCCCAGTGGCAGCTCAGCTCAAGGTGCCGTGTTCAATCTTAGTTGCAGGTGGTGGATCCCACCGTCCCTTGTGGGAGTCGAGGAGTCGAACCAGCACCCTTGTGGTTGAGACCCCACCGGCCCATGTAGGAATTGAACCGGCAGCCCTTGGCGTTAGGAGCACGGGTCTCCAACCGCCTAAGCCACTGGGCTGGCCCCTAATTCAGCTTTCAATTTTGACAGTGTAACAAGGTGCTTTTATATATTGAAGTATAAGTCTTTAGTCTGAAGTTTGTAGGGTAGGCTGGCAGGCTGAAAGCTCAGACAGGGCTTCTGTGTTCCAGTCCTGTGTCAAAATTCCTTTTTCTCTGGAAAACCAGTTTTTGTTCTTAATGCCTTCAACTGATTGGGTGAGGCCCACCCACATCATCAAGGGACATCTCTTTTAAAGTCATCCGATTGTGAATTAGTCACATCTACAAAATACCTTCACAGCAACATCTAGACCAGTGTTTGACCAAACAATGGGACCATAGCCTAGTCAAGGTGGCACATAAAATGAACCATACATGCGTATTTTCAATGTCATTCTCAAATAGTTGAAATTAATGACATTATGTAGAGACTTCTGTTTAACAGGAACAAAAAGGAAAAGAATTATACTCTTTTACTCAAATTTTTTGATGATCATCTTCAGAGTTGAGAATTGGCCTTTGTGGAAGACATGAAAACATGACTATCTTTTCCTTCTACATGGTTTCCTTAGAATAGTTTTAACTGTCTCTTGGATGAACCTGTATGTATCTTCTACTGACAACATTTTTGAAAACTTCAAATCATCAAGACAGCAGAATTGAAAATCTCTTCCCTTTTTTCTTAGATCTCAGGCCCCAATGTTTAGACCCGACACCACTCACCTCCATCCACAGCACCGTCGACTCTTGCATCAGAGACAGCAACAGAATAGAAAGTAAGTGCTCATCCTCCTCCTTTGTGGTTTCTTAATTCAGCTTTTCATTTTGACAGTGTACCAAGGTGCTACTAATTTAGCTTACTTTTTTTAGTAAATTTAATTAGTATTGAGCTTGTTTTACTGGTAAAGTCAGATCATATGTTCTGTCGTTTTATGTTTTTGATATACTAGCTTTAAATGACAAAATTTTATCATCTAATTTCCCAGAATTGCTATAATTCTTTTGATCCTAAATCAGAAATAAGTTTAGGTCTGATCTTTTTCTTAATTAATACTTTATACTCACTCATTACCAAGTTCTTACCATACTCTTAACTACCTTTTGTCTACCATCTCAGCTCTGAGGTAATCTTGAAACACAGTGGATAGCCTTGCATTAGATTCTTAGGTAAAGCCAACAGTCACTCTTTAATCTTACCTATAATTACTTAATCGTCATGCAACAATATAAGTATATATTTATATATGTGACCCCAGCTGTATACCAGGTACTGTGGTAGATTTTGGGAATTGAAAGAACCAGACATACGAGTAGAAAACTCGTGCCTTCGTGGAACTGATATTTTATGATCATTCATATGTATATGTAAAATAAGAAAATAAAAGAAAACCTTGGGGTTTCTTCAACCTTCAGTTTTACAGTTCTCAATGTGTAATTCCTTCTTTCAAAGAAGTTCTAGAATATTTTTTATAGGGAAAAAGCGGTATGGGCTCTTAAAATATTACTTTAAAAATATTGTATTAAAATACTAAAATTCTAGTACCTATCATTAGCAGTATGGGATTGTACACTTCAGAATTTGTTAAGAGGATAGATTTTATGATAACTGTTCTGTATAATAAAAGACATCATGCACAAACATACAATTCCCAGTAGATCCTACATAGCTCATAAAAAGGAAGAGAATTTCAAGCTCACTTGTAATCAGAAAAATACAGATTAAAATTAGGCAACCATTTTATATCATCAGACAGGCAAAGTTTGAAGTGTCTCATCATCATTGTTGGCAAGAATGGAGTATATAGCCTCTTAAGAGAGAATTTGGCAATAAATAATAAGGTTGAAAATGTGAATACACCCACATCTTAGCAGTTCTACCTTTTAGTATATATCTGGGTATATTATCAACATGGGTAAATATGAAAAACATGGTATGAATAAGAAGGAGAATTACATGTCTAGTACCATTTATGTAAAACTGAAAGGCACACAGAATAAGACTATATAAAATTCAAAGATGGACACACAATTACTATAAGTTTAAAGACACTTCAGGGAGGATACCACAGTCGCTCCTCTAGGAAGGGAAGCTGGAAACTGGGATCCAGAGCAGTGTAAGAGGGCCTTCAGCCTTAACTGTAACACTGTGTTACTCTGATACTGCTTTTTAAAGATGAAGCGAATTTGGTCAAATACATTTTTTTCATTATGTCTAGGTGTAGGTAAATGGATGTTTATTACAGTATTTGCTGGGCTTTTGAAATGTTTCATGATTTTTCAATAAGTTTTAAAAAAAAGTGTATTGATGAGGAGTCAAATTGGCCTGTGTTCAAATCTCTTACTCTGCCACCAGGTGTATGGCTTTGGGCAAATGACTTGATTTCTTTTGGCCTTGGTTTGTTGTCTTAGGTGGAGAAAATAAAACCACCTACCTCATAGGGTTATTACAGGGCTTGTGCAGAAGTCCACAGGTGAAAAGTACTTAGCATATACTAAGGAAGTCAAATCTTCGTTTTGTTTCCTTGATTATGTGTTGCATAGCACTTTACTGTCAAATTCTGTTAAGATTCAGCTCGTTTTCACTTCTGTTTTAACAAAAGCAAGGGGGAATTTTTTTTTTTAATTGGCCTGGTTTATCCCTGTGTTATAAGGCATAAATAATGCACCCACTTGGAGTGAATGTGGCATGTTTGTTTCTCAGTCAGCATCGGAATCTCAATGGTGCAGGGGACAGAGGAAGTCACCGGAGCAGTCATCAGGACCATCTCCGAAAGGACCCATATGCCAATCTCATGTTGCAGCGAGAAAAGGATTGGGTCTCTAAAATCCAGATGATGCAACTGCAGAGCACTGATCCCTACCTGGATGATTTTTATTACCAGGTGAGTAAACACTGTGCTAGTTTTCAGGATAACAGTTTAGTCCCTTATTCTGGTAAAGGCACTCATTTAAATGGTGGTAGGATTAAATATTGATAGAAGTTTCTTTGAGGTAGTCTTCAAGTGGATAAGAATTGACTCAGCAAATTCTTTCCTCTTTTCAAGCTGGAGAGCCTCTCACACTGTTCACTAAAAGTTTTGCATATGTGCCTTTTATTTTTCACATGTAGAAGCTCTCAGACGAATGTTTTCAAATTCCTTTGGAGTCAATAATGTGGTTCTTTCGATTAAGAATAATAGCAGTCTAACTATAAAGATGTTTCCATGAATGATTAGCATTTTGGAAGGCTGGCATTTTTTTATAAAGTAAATTTATAGCAGTTTAACAAAAATTAGAGATCAATATATTTATGAGAGTGCAAGTTGTTACAGACACTAGTGCAAGTATTTATTGCTAATTGTTTAACGATAAAGAACTGCCATATTCTGTGCTTGCGTTGCAACTGAAATCATCTTCCCACACTGCAGAATTACTTTGAAAAACTGGAGAAATTGTCAGCTGCTGAAGAAGTGCAAGGTGATGGCCCCAAAAAGGAGCGCACCAAGCTCATTACCCCTCAGGTGGCCAAACTGGAGCATGCCTATAAGCCAGGTGAGGTCCTCACCACGGGCCCTAATAAGAGGAATTTGACAGGTTGCTGATGTGATACAATATGAATAACTGTAGAGATGAGTGGACAGAGATGTTTGGAACTGATTTGTAAAGTACCATTGTCCTTATTCAGTGCAGAGACCGGCCTTATGGAAGCATGGAATTAATGGTTTGACAGATGACCTTTTAGATCATTTTCTACTTGAGAACCCATAACTTTTAAAACCTGTTGCAATTTCTAGGATCTCTAAAATAGATAAGGGTGAAACACTTCAGATTTTTATTTGACTATTATTGCAACAAAAAAAATGGGCAAGGGTAGATTTTGATAAGATTGCTTTAGATAATACATGGATTTTTGTAGTAAATTGTTAGACTATAAATAAAGAATAGAGAATAAAACTCTCTGAAAGCTGCCTGCCTCTACATTGCTAAGTTTTTGTTTGTTGGAAATTTTTTGTCCTTGCAGTGCAGTTTGAGGGCTCTTTGGGAAAGCTTACTGTCTCTAGTGTGAATAATCCTCGGAAAATGATTGATGCTGTTGTGACATCGCGGAGTGAAGATGATGTAAGTGTCAGCAAAACTGCATAGTTAAGAAATTCTGTGTCATCATTAGTGCTTTGGGGGTCATTGTGGAAGGAATCGGGCATAATGGAGCCAGGTGTAGTCTAAACTAACCTGGAGCTTCTGAGCTGGCCTGTCATGCATTCTCGTTCTCTTCAGGTATGCTGACACTAACACCTTCATCCCTAAGGCAGCCAGGCAGGACCCGGGGTGGCAGGAGTCTGTCAGCTAGATAGCTGGCTGTAAACATGTGTCAGCTATTTACTCTAGTTCTCTAAATTACCATTTTCTATGTGTTTTGAGATGTTTCTATGATATCTTCATCTTCTGCATTCTACGATTGCCTTTTGTTTATAAGGTTCAGTTCAGTGGTTTGTGTGTGGGTTGATTCAGTCAACTCTATGACCTCTGACCACGTTAGTGTTTTTAAATTAACTTTCAAAGAGTCAAGATTCTATAACCGAAGTATTGTCACAAATGAAATTACATACGCACTTAGAAACTTATTTTTACAAAGCTAAAGAGTTCACGCTAAATAGTCTTTTCTTTTTTTAGGAGACAAAAGAAAAACAGGTTCGGGACAAGAGACGAAAAACGCTTGTCATAATTGAGAAAGTAAGTTATAGAACTTGTTGCTATAGTTAGTTTCAAATAAGGAACTCTCAAGTGTATATGTACCCAAGAAGTGAAAAAGTAAGCAATCAACCAGTGTTCTGTGATTTTAATTAAAGGATATATTCTGTTTAGGTGCCCATCGTGTACTGGAGCACAGTAGAAAGGAGTGTTGTATACTTCACATATGGCCTCATGGGAAGAGCACTGCAGTTATGGTTAGAAGTGCTGAGGTTTTGTCCAAGACGAACAAACAAAAACTCATAGACAGAGACAACAGTTTAGTGGTTACCAGAGGGAAAGGGAAGGGGGGTTGAGGTAGAAGATGGTAAAGGGGTCAAATGTATGGTGATGGAAGGAGATTTGACTTTGGTTGGTGAACACACAATAGAAGAATATATAAGTGATGTATTACACAACTGTACACTTGTAACCTGTAGAATTTTACCAGCCAATGTCAAACCAATCAATTTAATTTTTTTTTTCTTCTCCCTTTCTTCTGCTTCCCCCCTCTCCGGTTCAAGCCGTTGTTTCTCAGTCTAGTTGTGTAGGACGCAGCTCCCTGGCCCATGCTGGTGTTATGAGCCTTGTGCTCCCCCTGGCTGAGGCAGTCAGTCAATCAGCCGCTCACAACAGCTCACGGCAGCTCTCACCAGCTGCCGGCCACTCATGATGGCTGCCGGCCACTCACGCTGGCCACCGGCCACTCATGGCAGCCCACGGCAGCACAGAGCCCAGCAGCCTGCAGCAGCTCACACCAACCTCCGGCTGCTCATAGCCAGGGAGAGCTGTTGTTCACAGTCTTAGCTGTAGAGGGCGCAGCTCACTAGCCCATGTGGGACTCGAATGGCGGCCTTCATAAGGAACAGGCGCTCCAACCGCCTGAGCCACCCGGCCGGACCTATCAATTTAATTTTGAAAAACATTAAATTAAAAAGAAGTACTGGGGTTTTGTCCAAACTTGTTCAGGTCACAGCTGAATGCTTTGAGTAGGTCACCTTTCTAAGAAAAATGAGAATAAAAATTAGATTGTTCTGCTTATGAATTAATTTAATCAGTTAAGTCTGTTCACATATATTGGGTACTCCCTGGGTGCTGGACACTGCTGGCTCCTAAGAAAAACAAGGTAATATACAGGCAGTTACTTTGTAAAACATAAATCCCATGTGGCAGGGCCATAGAGCATAGTGGTTAAGAGCACAGACTCTGCAACCGCCTGCAAATCATGTCTTTTTTATTTTTGAGTCAATGACTTGAGGCAAGTTAGTTAACCTTTCTGTGCTGTCCTCAGTTTCTCCATGTGTAGAAATGGCAATGTCTCTTTCTCACTGGGCTGTAGTGAATATTCAGTGAGTGAATGCGTACGTGCAAAGTGCTTAGAACAGTGCCTGACACAGTAGGAAAACGATTCCCATTTTTCTAAATGTAAGGTAGAACTTGGAGGGGTGACACAGACTGTTTATATTACAGTGCTGCTGTTGCTGCTGGAAATTTTACAAAGTGTGTAATCATTTCACTGTCGTTACCTTCTGGATTAGAGGTCAAGGGGGGACAAAGACCGGTGTTTGAAGAATTGTTTGTTCTTTCACCATGTTTTATTGGATTTAAAAGAGCACCTTTTTTTCTCTCAGCCTCACTCCAGTGAGTTTTCACTTGATCTTTATAAGTAGTCCTGAACTGTGAACTTGTTGATCTCATACTCTGACCCTGACCTACCTTGCTGTCCTGCTTTGTGTCTCACGTAGACCTACAGTTTACTCCTTGACGTGGAGGATTATGAAAGGCGTTATCTCCTAAGTCTAGAAGAAGAGCGACCTGCCCTGATGGATGAAAGAAAGCACAAAATTTGTAGCATGTATGAAAACTTAAGGGGGAAATTGCCTGGACAAGAGAGGTAGGAATTGTGCACTTGGAGGAAAACATGGGACTGCCTGGACTCCTTACTCTGCGAAACTGAGCTTTATACATGCTGCCTTATAGATAGCCTTCCTTACCATCTCAGTAGGCTGAGTCTGTCCTTTTGTCCTAATTCAAGTGCCACTTCATATAAAACATTTCGGAATCTGTCAAGCAGGGAAAAAACCACCTCTTCATTCTGAATTCATTTTTCAACAAATACCTATTCAGTATCTACTAGGGAGATGTAGTGGAGAACATTATTTCTGTTTTTGAGCTTACAGATTTTACCTGGTTTATGCTTATTAGCATATTCAACCTTGAAATCTTTATGTACCTTCTTTCCTACTAAGCTGAAAAGTACAAACATTTAAACTTCCTTGGGATTCTGTAGAATACTCAATATGCTACGGAAACCAGTCAATTTCCAGTGGAGACCGAGCTCCTTAATATATCCTTTTTTCTATATCGCTGTCATCTCTCCCCCACCTAGTATCTGGAACAGTGTCTTGCTAATGATCAATATTCTGTAAATCCCAAATATTTATTTGCTGAGTGTAAGAGGACATCTACTGATAACTCCGTTTTTTGGTTTTTTTTGCCCCTTCAAGAAAACTGATGATTTTTCTAAGCCAGGACATACACAAAACAGAATGTAAAATAAGCACCTTCTTTTCAACGCGCCTTTTCTGGAGTTGGGCTGGCAGGGAATTGGTTCAATAAATGTGGGTTTATCCATAGTTTGCAATGTTATGCAGTCATTAAAATGTATATCCTTGAAGTATATTTATTGATGTGGAAAAAGGGTTCACAAGAAGCTGTTGGAAAAAGTGAAGTAAAGCCATCTGAATTGTTTCATTTTGTTTTTAATGAAAGATAAAAATACACAGCAAAAATTTGTTCAAAATGGTACCACTAATTAAGTCTGAGAATATGAGTATTTTTATTTCCTTTTTGCTTATATATTTTTTCAGATTTTGCTGTATTAACCATGCTATTTGTATAGTTACTTAAAAGCTAGTAAAGGAAATTAGTGTATATGTAGTTTGACCAAGTTTTTTTGGCATACAATTTTTGAAATGATGTTCTACATTTGTGAAACTTGAAAAATTACGTTTTATTACTTGGTTGAGAGTTGAAGTAGTAGTTCTCACTATTTTGTAGTACAGATAATTGTAGACTGCAAATGAATGCAGTACATTCATTCAATAAATGTAACATTCAATAAATTCAACAAATTGTTCTTGCTGACCTAAGTTAGCATTTTTCTTCTCCTGCAGGCCAAGTGATGACCACTTTGTACAGATCATGTGTATCCGGAAAGGGAAGCGAATGGTCGCCCGTATTCTTCCTTTCCTCCCCACAGAGCAAGCAGTGGACATTGTCCTGACAACAGTCAGGAACCTCCCTTTCCTTATCAAGAAGGATGCACAAGATGAGGTGACCGAGCATGTGGGACAGCTTTCCTTTGGGTCTTCGTAGTTATTAATATTTCTATGATCCAAATTTCTTTTCCTTCCCTCTTCCTTTTTGTGTTGTGTTGTCTAACCTTTGGCAGTATGATTTGATGATTTAAAGCCAAACTTGACTCCAGGCCTATATTTTTAAGCCCAGGTTTTGTCCAACAGACTGTGTTCCTAAACATGAGGAAAGCAGTAATTCCATTTTATTTGACATAGTTGTAAAGCTGTGGTCTCTATCCAGATTATTTGGGAAGCAGTAATTCAGTCCTACCCCAAGCATGCTGAATCAGAATTTACAGAGGAAGGGTCAGGGCTTCTGTATCTAGAACAGGCCCCTAGCTGAATATGATGCTCACTGACATTTGCAAATTTGTGCTCTTGGTTAGTTTTCTGGATATAAAGTATCACTCACTGGGTTGTTGTCAGTAGCTTCATGTTCACCTGTAGACTTAGTTGAATGGCATCCTGCCCACAGGAATCGGGCCAGTGCTTTTAAATAACTTTTATCATGATCTGAACTAGGCTGGAATTTGAAACATGGCTATCAAGTTTACAAGTTAACTCTTGGTAACAATTGCTCTCTGCTTATCTCTGTCATAACACTTGAAAGAATAGCAAAATTCAGAACAGGCTTAGAAGTTTAAAGCAGGAAATTTATAAAGGTAGCACAAAAAGCTAGTATTAAGGGTGAGATTCAAAAAAATAGAATTAATGAGAGTGAATCTGTTAGACTGCAAGTTGAACATTAACCATCTGGTAATAGTCCCCAGGAAACAAACAATCCCAAGATGTCTTATCAGTGACTTGAAAATTATTTCTTCTGAAATATGAGTTGAAAAAATTCCATCTTGTAATTTTAGCGTCTACAGAAGTGAATGGAAGTGTAGGCCTCATCCTTGGAAAAAGTGAAGTGGGACAAGACAAGTACATTGTTTTAAAGATGTCAAGAATGGAAAATGGGTTGGAGGAAATATGTTGGAGGTTAAGGATTTAAGGTTTATCCTAGAAAATAGAAGACGACTAAAAGGAACAGTTACCTTACAGCATGTAAATTGTTGTAAGCAATGAGACAGGTGCTCACGCATCATAATCTCAGAGGAACTCATCAGTGGAAACAAGTTTGGGAAAGCTTTATTCATTCAGCAAATGTTTACTGAACAATTCTATGTACCAGGCACTGTTCTCGGTTCTCAAAATACAGCACCCAATTCTGAGAGCTAGGAGTTAGGGATCCAAACAAAGATGCCTGCCGTAGTGAGCTTACCTGCTAGTGAGGAAAACTTGGTCAGATACAGAGGCTAAGTTTTTAACCAATATGTATTAACGAGTACTAGACCACATCTTTACCATTTCCTTGAAGTAATAGCTAGTTCCAGGTCTGAGGCATAAAATGTACAAGATAACCCTGGAATATCTTGTGCCAGAAAGCAAGGAAGCTAAAAGATTACTAGGGTCTTCTGTAAAAGATGCACAAACCAACTTGAAGGGGCTTCCATTGGTAAAAATGAGATTATTTGCATCTTAAAGAAAAATTACAACAGTGGATTGAAATATATCAAATATATTTAATGAGCTTATGATGATACCAAAAATATTTTAATCACCTTGAGAGATTGCTAGGCCATCAACAGATTATTCTGAAAACGTAAGTAAAGGAAGAGTCAAGCATTTATTCTGTCTTTCCATTACAACCAAATGTCATGGTGACCAGAGAGTTGATAATATAAAGTTTTTTAGAGAAGAATTTCAGAAAACTGCTAAACGCAAAAAAATATGTTAAAATTAGGAAATCACCATTTCATAGCCCCTAATGGAAAAGCAGTTAATCTGGACAGCAGTCATCACTGGTGCTAAAAGCATTATGTCAAAGGTGGGTGGGGAACTTGACAGTGGTCGGAGCAGCTAACAGCACCTGGACCCACTGATCCCTGTTAACACCAGTAGGAGGACAGCCAGACACTGTGCATCTTGGTGTGATGCAGTAGAAAGCACGCAGTTCTACCCATCAAGTTGTCTTGCTCTCTGTCAGCCTCTACCAACCCCCAGCTCATTGAACTTGAATCTAATCAAACCTCTAATTCTAACTATCAGTTTTTATGGGGAACAAAAGAGGACAGAGGAACCTGTTAAATGACACCACAGAGGTGCAGTTAGCCAGATCCAAACTGTTGGACAAATGACCCAGTTTCTTCAAATAGAAGGTATGAGAAAAGGAGATGGACAGTGACAAAGGACCTGTTAACAGATTTTAAAAGCCTTACCAGCCAAGTACAATTAATGTGTGGATCTTAACTTGAATCATGATGAGACATTTTTAAGACAATTGGAGAAATTTAAATTTGGAGTAGATACTAGATCTTAAGGAATTAAATTTTGTTAGGCATGACAATACTGTGATGAGAGATTTTGTTGGAGATACAGAGATTTATAGATGAAATGATACAGGAGGAACATAGATTTAATGAGATTGGCAAAATATTGATTAAATAATTGTTGAAGTTCGGTGATGGGTACATGGACTTCATTATACTGTTTTTTATAGTTTGTGTGTGTTTAGAAACACTTTAGTTTTTAGAACTTTGTTTATTTAGAGTAGTGAATCATAAAAAGTAGTCTACTCTCCATCCTTGGATGCTATTTAAAGCAAAAGCAATCAATCATTTTTTATACCATGGGCACTGAGTGCTGGAAGCATGTTTGATTTCCTTTCATGTGTTATTACAACCTCATTATATTGGTAACTCTGCATTTTAACTGCCAGTCTGGGCCTTACTGCAAAAGGGAATGAATGACAATTAGGCTAGAATCCAACAGCCTTGGATTCTGGTTCTAGCTACTAGCTTTGTAACTGAACACTGAGCCTCTGATGATTTGACTTTAAAATTGGTGTGGGCCGGCCCGGTGGCTCAGGCGGTTGGAGCTCCATGCTCCTAACTCCGAAGGCTGCCGGTTCGATTCCCACATGGGCCAGTGGGCTCTCAACCACAAGGTGCCAGTTCAACTCCTCGAGTCCCACAAGGGATGGTGGGCTCTGCCCCCTGCAACTAAGATTGAACACAGCACCTTGAGCTGAGCTGCTTCCCAGATGGCTCAGTTGGTTGGAGCACGGGCTCTCAACCACAAGGTTGCTGGTTTGACTCCCGCAAGGGATGGTGGGCTGCGCCCCCTGCAACTGGCAACACCAACTGGAGCTGGGCTGCGCCCTCCACAACTAAGACTGAAAGGACAACAACTTGAAGCTGAAGGGCACCCTCCACAACTAAGATTGAAAGGACAACAACTTGACTTGGAAAAAAGTCCTGGAAGTACACACTGTTCCCCAATAAAAGTCCTGTTCCCCTTCCCCAATAAAATCTTGAAAAAATAAATAAATTGGTTAATCAGTGCTCCATTTCCTCATTGAGATTTTGTAAAGATAAAACAAGATAGAATTAAGCCTGAAAATCCTTCTCAGTAGTTCTGTGGTACTCAGAACTTAACCTATCTTAGAGTGCTGCTCATAGTATATTGAAATTGCCAATGTACTCATCTTCCCCACTGTTTTAGATCCCTGAGGGGCTGTCCTTTTAACTTTTGTTTTTAGCCTACAATGCCTGGCACATTGTAGGCATTTAAATATTTGTAGAATAAATTAAAATACTGGTGTTTTATCATGATTCTTGTGTATTTGAGAAGTGATTTTATACCCTTGGTTCATACAAGTCATGATTCCTATGCACGTGGAGTTGAAAAAGTTCTCAGTAGATCCCTTAGAATTCATTGTTAAGACTCTAGTAGTGCCTGCTAGACTTGTCAGCCCTTTTTTGTTAAAGCCTCGGGCAGTTGCATGACAGCTCATCATCCTTACATCTGCGCCCACTGATGGAGGGTCACTGGATAATAGTTGCCACGATCTAATGCCTTTATTTCTTTTTTGTAGGTGCTGCCGTGCTTGTTGAGTCCCTTCTCTCTGCTCCTCTATCATCTTCCATCAGTGACCGTCACTGGCCTTCTGCAGCAGCTGATGAACCTACCTCAGAGTGCAGCCGCACCAGCCCCCTCCAACCCTCACCTCGCTGCTGTGCTCCAGAACAAGGTGGGTTTGCCCTTCCACGTCCCTGAGCTGCGCACGGCTTCTGAGTTTGAGTTACAGATAAACATGGCTGCTGTGGCCGTGGCAGCTTGTAAATAAGGTGTCCTTCAGTCAGGAGGTACATTGAGCTGCTTAGGCTAGAAAGAACAGTGGTCTCAACAAAATAGAATTTGATATATTTCGTGTGGAATAAACCTGGTCCAGTGGCTCCACAGCATTGTCAGGCACACAGGCTCCTTCGGTTTGCTCTCTCTGCCACCTTAGCAGGTCCTGACACGCTCAGGACGCCTCAGGATCAATGATGGTCGTAGAATTCAAGGCCTCACCTTGCATCAGAAGAGAGGTGTGTGTGGGAGGCCAGTAGGTGTGGATTCGCTGTCTGTCTTCGTTATTTGGACCTTTTCCAGGAGTTCTAACCAACAACTACTTAATCTCAATGGCCAGGTCTTAGCCACACTTAGCTGGCAGGGAAGGCTGGAAACATCTTTCAGTTCACACCATTGTCACCACAAATAAAATCAAGAGTCCTGATAGGAGGAGGAAAGCATGTTAAGTGGATAAGTAGCGGTCTCTGTTTTAAGACTGTAAATAGTAGAACATCCCATTTCATATTTCATTTGCATCAAGCTAAAGAGCCAGAGACTCAGGGGGAGCATAATACGGGAGAAAGAACATGAGCTGTTAGAGCGAGTTTTCATTCCTTGCCTGCCACTTTCTAGGGTTGTGACCCTGACCAGATTATTTCACTTTGCTCAGCCACCGTTTCCTGATCTATAAAGTAGGGGCAATGATGTTGATGTCACAGTTTTCCTATTAGATGATAGGACAGCTATGAACTATTCATTATAATGCCTGGGAGCCAGAGGGCTCTCGTTAGGGGTCACCTGCTACTTGGCAGTGAGCAAGTAGTCTACTGCCCCTGAAAACCTGCCAAAGCATGACTCTGAAGGGCAGTACATCAGCAGCTGACAGGTGGGTTCTGGAGTGATCAGTTAGTGCCTTCCATGTAATTTGGTCTCCTGGTATTAATTTGGATAAAGGCAGAAAATCATGAGGTCAAACAAGATTATATAGCCCCGTGTTTTCTGACGCGAAGGGAACTTATGAAAAGGCAAGATTACCCTCTATGAGGGGAATTCAGAAAGGTGGGATAGAATCCTAAAATATCCCCACCTTCTCTTTGTGATCCATTATAACTGTGACTCAGACATGAACCTAGTAGTTTTTGTCCCAATTTGTATTTTCATTCTATGACCCCTTTAGCTTTTGCTACTGACTAAGTGAAACAAATGTAATAAAGCAAATCTTTATCTATTTCAGTCTCTAAATCATGTTGCTACATATTAATCCTAGATAATGATTATTGTCTGTTTATCCTTTCACTTTTTATTTTTTTTAGACTCTTATTAACATCCTATACATACATGCCTTCATATTTCTAGATAGGTGTGTCCTTTTTTAAGGAATTTTTTTCTTTGTATCCTGATCATTCCAGTTACTTTTCTTTGTGCATTTTCTCACGGGTCTGAACCCCTTTTTTCTTAATTCAAAATATCTTTATTTAACGTTTTTTATTTTTTCCATGAACCTTAATTTTCTATAATAAGTCTTCACTTAACTTTCGTTTTTAATCTATTTCTGTTCTCATAAATAGGGGAAAAACTAAATCCCACATTATCCATGGCAGGGGACAATTATCTTTTTATCACAGGGTGGGCTGGGGAGCGGAGGGGACTGTTGGACACTGGGACTTCCCATTTCCACTGATTGTGCTTTTTGCTGCTGTGCAAGGAGACAAACAGCCTCCCCACTCGTGGTTGTCTGATCTTTGCCCAGTTGCACAGAGAAGCACAGCGATGGCGTCATTTGGATTTGGTGCCACGCCCATCCAATGCTGGGATCCCCTTAGCCATGCTGGAGGAGGATGCGATGCAGTATTGACTTTGACACCTTCTGTCCCCTCTTGTAGTTCGGCCTGTCACTGCTCCTCCTCGTCCTGAGCCGTGGGGAAGACCTTCAGAGTTCAGACCATGCTGCAGAATCAACGGAAAACAGCCAGTGGTCAGTCTGGGCTGTATTTCTTCTTTTGTTTTAAGTTCTTTCTGGTAAACTTTCCATTCGTTTTCTTACATTGTTCTTACCGGTTTTCCCTGTCAGGGCGGAGGTGATGTTCATGGCCACCCGAGAACTCCTGCGGATTCCCCAAGCAGCCCTGGCCAAGCCAGTCTCTACCCCCACAAACCTAGTATCCCTCTTTTCTCGCTATGTTGACCGACAGAAACTGAACTTGCTGGAGACAAAACTGCAGTAAGTTTGCAGCAGGAGAGTTCCCCATCTCACTAATGTTGGCACTTTAGAAGTTGTGATGAGGAGGTCTGGGGGCATGAAATGGAATTATGGTGGAAGAGATTAAAGACTCGTATCAAATATATGTGTATCTGCTAGATAAAAAACACTGTCCTGGGTGCAGCAACACCCTCATAGCCGACTGAATGCTAAGGGTAGAAATATCTTAGGAGTTTTGTTATAAAATTCTTACAAAGATGTGATTTTAATGCAAAATATTGCCTTCTGTTTTAATTCACTTATACAAACAAGTTTCCTTTCTCTCTTTCTTTACACCTGTAGGCTAGTTCAGGGGATACGATAAAAGATCTGCAAGTGTGTCCTGTACCTCCTTTTGGCTGTCACCTGCACTGCTGCCATCATCAATGGAGTGTTTTTAATGAGGGAGGGAAGGTAGCTTATTCCCCAAAGCACCTGTGGGACCGATTCCTGTTCACAGGGGTTGTCTCTAAATGCCAGGTATTTCCCCACTGCTCTGTGGAATTGGCTGGGTGATCCTTCTGCTGGTTTCTTCTTACCGTCTGTGTTACAATTCTGCATGACCTATTTTTATTCAGTTCTCAATTTTGCATTTTCTTTGCCCTAGAGATACAAATGTAATCTCTCCCTTTATCCCACAACCACTACTCCAATTCAGAGGAGACTGTAGCCTGCCAAAGTGTTTCTTCCTTCGTCCTGTTGAAGTCATCTTCATTGCCCCATATTAATACGACTATAGGAGAGCCAATTATATACAATTAATATATATGTATGTGTGCGCACACACTCCTCTACATATGTTTATGTGGTCTCCAGAGGATCCTTAAAGAATGGGTTAGATTAAGAAATCTTAGCGTGACGCATCCCTCCTTTGGACACAAACCAGCTGATGTATTTTTAATGTTTCTGGTCCATTTTGTAATTAATTTGGTGGGTTCTACTTGTTTTAATATAAATACAGGATATGTAGCACATTTAAGTAAATCAGAACTCTTAATTGGCTGATGCCCAGCTCTAGGCTGGGAAGTCGTTTTTCTCCTCCCCACTTGAATTTCCTTTGTTTCTGTCCACCTCAATGGAAACGGCACACAGTTAAACCTTTTTCCTGCTATAACTACGGTGTACTTGAGCCTCTCCCCTCAAGCTCATGGAAGATTGCCCAAGATGATTCTAACATAGAGTCTGTTTCCACAGTGTAGCTTTTGTCTTCCTGAGACCACTTCAGTAAGCCATGCTTTTACTTCTCTCTTCCCGTTTTTATTTGGTGTCATGGGTCGAAACCTCCAGATGTAACCATGGAAGCTAAGTTTGGCTTGCTTTCCTCTTCAGGGTAGAACTGCTGCCCTTGCTACTTCATCTCACCCAAGTCCTGTCTCAGGAGCCAGGGGCCTGGGTGTGAATCCTAGCAGGCACAGCCATGACCCCTTTCACTTGTCCCTCTCCCATCCAGCACTCAACCAGGATGAGGGGTTTTGATCCCTAGTGATTACAGAAAATTAAATCTGAATTCATTTTACATGACTGTCCTGATATACTTTCTACTGTTCTCACCTTTGCGAATGTAGTCGGGGGTGGGGGGTGGGACACAGACTATGATATTTAAAGAGAATAAACATTTTGCACATACAAGTATTGTACAACAGTAAAGTCCTCCTCCATTATAACCAGCTGTCGTTGTTCTCCATTTCTTCCCTTTCTGTAGCCCCAGGCTTCACTAGCTGTCCCCCAGTGATATACCTAGCTTACTTACCTCTGCCATTACCTACTGACTCTTTCCACTACGGGACTTTCCTGCCTTTCCACTTCACAAAAGATCAAGTGAATACTTGATTATTATTTCTTCCTTTCTGTGCTTTTATCTTTTTTGTTTGGTTCTAATAAAAACTAAAGTTTCTAAATTTACATTTTTATAGGGTATTGTAAATAAAAACAAATTGTATACTTGAAAAAAAAATGTGTCCCTACATTTCTCCTTTCTTGTTACTTCTGAAAATGATATTTTTGCCCCCCACCCCCACCCCCCGGTTTTTTTTAAGCGGTTGTTTCTCAGTCTAGTTGTAGGGTGCAGCTCCCTGGCCCATGCTGGAGTTATGAGCCTTGTGCTCCCCACTGCTGAGCAGACAGCAGCCCCTGGCAGCACACAGCAGCTCACAGAGCTCTGGCTGCTCACACCAACCTCCTGCTGCAACCTCCTGCTGCTCACCGCAGCCCAGCTCCAGGAAGAGCTGTTCACAATCTTAGCTGTAGAGGGTGCAGCTTACTGGCCCATGTGGGAATCGAACCAGCGGCCTTTGGCTTTAGGAGGACAGTGCTCCAACTGCCTGGACCCCTGAACATGACTTTTTTAATGTGTTTCAAGCATATTTAGGTAGACTGGCAAACCTATTGGTGAATATTACCTATGAACGTTTTTACCTTTTTAATTATGTTGTAAGGGAGATAGATAAAGATCTTATGTTTACATAGTAAATTTCTTTTAAAAACCTAGAGTGCTTTCAGTTCCCCTCCCCATTTTAACTACAAAATGGAATTATGAATTGCGGTAGATACACTGCAGTTCATCTCTTCCATCCCATCTATCGCTAGGCATATGTGACCTTTTTAAGAGACTTCAGGTGGCCTAGTTTGACCTTAAGCTGCCCTCAGGGTCAGCTCTAACCTAACATCTCGCAATTCATCTGAGGAGATGGGGAAAAGTTGGTAATTCTTTATAGTAAATTTATGTTATTTGAGACTTGGGTATCATTTTTACTCTCAAGTACTCAAGAGATTCAGCTCTCTGTGCCCCTTTCTCTGCCATTGTAATTAACTCTTTTCCTCACCATGCCTTCTCAAGACTTTCAGGATCAAAGGATCAAGCAATTCCTGGCCAAGAAACAAAAAGCAGAATCATCCCACCCTCCAATAGATTCGGATGAAAACTGGTAGTAAAATCCAAGGACACACTAGGGAAGAACCAAGGTGAATCTGTAGGAATCACATGAGATGGCACACATTTATGCTGTAGCAAGCTCACTGGCATCTACCATATCAAGCTGAAAACATCACCACTACCTGGACACTGGGCATGTTTTACTGGGAAAATGATTTTTCTCTGTTTCTATGCTTCTGCACTAGTTGATTGGTTCAATAAGAAATATGCGAGACCTTTTATTTGAAAAGTGATTCGGCAAACAAGTAGAGATAGGCAGAAAAAAGTTAAGAATGATCAACGGGGAGCGAGATAATTTAACATTGGGTACCCACTTAACATGGAGCTTATTTTTTCCTAATGAGTGGACAGGCTCCTTGAGGTTAAAGAACTTGCCCGAGGTGACACAGCTAGTGAGCAGCAGAGCAGAGGACTCATACAAGGTATTCTTATTGCTGTGAAGGAGTTAAACTATGTCCTAGTGAAAGATGTAGCTCTGCTTGGCTGGGAAGGAACTGGCTGGAAGGTGCCCTTGCATTCCCAGAAGGCTCGATTCAGAATGTCAGTAGTGAGGAAAACTTGAGAGCCGGTGTCCACATGCAAAGGAGCTGACGCTCTGGCTGGGAAGTGACTTGCAGACGCGCCCATGGCTGGTTAGTGGTAAGGCCAAGAAAAGAATGTATGTTCTGCTCCTCTCTAGGTCACAGTTCTCTACCTCAGTTTGAGAAATACTGGTCCTAGTCCGGAAAATGGTAGTATTAATGTTTCTTGTGAGGAAAAGACTGAGTTTAAGAAGTAAGAGCTTCTGCTTTCTGACTATAACAATAGCATACAGTAACTACCAACTGATTTTGAGTCGTGAAGTATACACAAGATACTGTTTGTTTTGTTTAAGACTGAGTAACCAATGAGAGCAACATTAACCTCCCTGCTAATGTATGTCAAAAATAATCAAATTAGGTGATGCGCTAAAATAATTTACAATATAGCACAGTTAAAAACCTACATCAATGTGTGTAATCATATATAAGAAGACCCTGATAAGTAATAGGTAACAGACTTGTAAATAATTTTCACAAATGAAAATGCAAGTAATATTAAGAAGTTCACCCCCACTAGTAATGAGAAAAAAAGATTTTTTACTTAATAAATTAACAAAATCTTTAGAAATAATGCTAGTGAGAATTTGGGGCTGCCACTCACACTGGGGGGTTAGTGTTTACATTTCTGGAAAGTACTTTGGCAATGTGAAGAGCTTTGGAATTACTTGTAACCTTTGACTTATTAGTTTGGCTTTAGAAATCTAAAGAGATATTCCAAAGTAATGATACATCACAGCATTATTAATAATAGAAATAACCTAAATGACCAACATCACAATAATGGTTAAGTAAAGATAATCCATTTGTCATGGACAAGTAGAAAGGCAGAATACTTAAGCATGGCAAGTGTTTATGATACAGTATGGGGAGAAAGCATAAATGTATATGCTTTGAATCCATTGTTTAAATAAATGCATACATGGTGATGTAAATATGGGGACCTTTTCCTTTTTAGTATTTTTCAAATTTTCTACAGAGAAAATGCATTGCTTATATGCTTAGAAGAAATATTTTTAAAGACTAATTGTTTTTGAAAATTTTAGTTATATGGGAAAATACTACTAAGAATATAATGTTAAGCATAAAATAGGTTTTCTCTATGTATATGACTTAATCTGTGTGGAAAAAACAATGGGAACGAGAATATAATCAAGGGTGACCAAATAGCAGTGATTGCCTTTAAGGGGAGAGGTTGTGAAGGATTTTATGTAGAGGTGATTGTTCCTGCTTTTCCATTATTTTCCAAATTGTCTTCAATGAGCATGTATTGCTGTTATTACCAAAACGGGGGTTATTTTCTAAAAATTGAAAATCGCCCTCTATTTCTAGTGAGAAAGTAAGTTTTAGCAAAGCAAAAGTGACTAGTTGTGCTTGACTTCAGAGCCAACGCACTTGACTTTGTAACAGAAGAACGTGCTAGGGGTCTGAAAAAGTCATGTGAAAGTAACGCAATTATCCTGAAAAATGTCAGTTATTACATTATTCAACATTTAAAATAATATACCACTTGAGAGATCAAAGAACCACTTTGATAAGTCCAAGCTATATCTCCCACTAAGCTTCTGTATTTACACTAAATTCCAAACTGACAATTTTTTCCAAACTGACATTTGAATCAAGATGGATCCCAACTCCATCTCCAGAAAGATCTGCTTTGGCCTAAGTGTCAGTGGTCACCTAGGTTTCTTTCAAGTTGCCCTGTCAATCATTAGGACGACCAAGACATGACTGAGTTTGATCCAGAGAACTGGGTGCCATCTAAAATCCCATCTACTTTTGAAGGACCGTGAAGTCCACTATGTGAGAAATAGAAGTGGAGAGGTTGAAGGCACCTTATATTTTGTGTAACTAGGTTTTAAAATACTGTGATCCTGAAGAAATATGTGGGTTTTTAGGAAACAAGTAACCTGAGGAATCAGTATCTTAATATCATTGTTTTGGCCCTTTTCCTGGCAACAGAGGCAAAGTTGTGATTAGATTGCTGATCTCATAACAGCCTCCACTTTTTATTTCCCAAATGTTGCACATCAGGCTGTTTTAAGGAGCTTGTCATTTATTTATTATTCATTGTGACTCCCCAACTTAGCCAAGTTCATTCTTCAAGGCAATATTAACCTAAATCAGACCTCAGAGCAGGGAAATATCTATAAGGGAACTAGGTAATCAGTGATGTGTGTACTTTTGCCAGTTGTAAATAGAATACCTTAAATTGCTTAGATTTTATACCAATCTAAAGAACCAGAGAGAAATATGCATATAACTTACAAAGGTATCGCAAGTTCCACCCCCCAGAATAACCATTGCTAACAGTTTAGTGTATTGTCCTCCGAGTGATTTCTGTATGCATATGCACACATAGTTACAATTATAGATATTTTCACTTTTTTCCCCCTCAATACACCATGGAATGGGATTAGGATAAAGATGTATGAAACTGATCATTTTTGTATTTTTTATACAATATTGAATGGTGGATTAATGGGTATTAGTTTTACTATAGTGCTTCATAACTCTCATATATCATAGGCATCTTGTGTATGTTACGAGCTGAATTGTGTCTCTCAAAACTCATGTTAAAGCCCTGACCCCCAGTACCTCAGAATATGACTGTTTGGAGATAGGACTTTTAAAGAGGTATTAAAATGAGGTCATTAGGGTGGGCTCTAATCCAATATGACTGGTGTCCTAATAGATTAGGACACAGACATGCACAGAGAGAAAACCACATGAAAACACAGGGACAAAACAACCATCTAAAAGTCAAGGAGGAAGACCTCAGAAGAAACCAACCCTGCCGACACCTGATCTCAGACTTCCAGCCCCCAGAATTGTAAGAAAATAAACTTCCATTGTTTTAAGCCACCCCATCTGTGGTATTTTGTTATGGCAACCCTAGCAAACTAATAAGTATAGGTGCCAAAATATTGCATTAAAATTTGTAAATTCTTAAAATCCATAAGATAGAAGAATACAGTGGTACCTCGGTTTTCAAACATAATCCTTCCCGGAAGACCGAGTTCTGAAACGTTCGAAAACAGCCTACAGCTAGGCCTCAGGATCTTGCGCTCAGTGGCAGCCACGCGACATGTTCGACTTCCAAGGCGTGTTCAAAACCGAAGCATTTCCGGGTTTATGGCATTCATAAACCGAAGTGTTCGTCAACGGAGATGTTCAAAAACCGAGGTACGACTGTATGTGTCAAACTATTAACTATGGTCACTCCTAAACATTTCTCCAAATTTAAAAGATGTGTTCCTTCATATCCATCATACCAATATAGTAAACAAATGTAAATAACTGTTTCATGTAATACAAATTTTCAAATTTCCCACTTATCCCTAAAATGTCTGAAAAGCTGGGTGGTTTTTTTTTTTCAGAACCAGAATCCATCAAGCATTTGGTTGGCTTTTAAGTTTTTTGAAATTTTAGATCACCCCTTGATCTTGTTTTATGACATGAGTTTTCCTTAATCTTGTCTTACCTTCCATAAAACGGGTTGTCTTACAGAATGCCTCATGGTCTTGATTTATCTGATTGTTTCCTTGGGGTGTCTAACGGGTTCCTCTAAGCCCCTGTAAATAGGAGGTTAAATCTAAAGGCTTGATTAGATTTAGATTGAACATTTTTAGCAAAAGAAACTTCATTATGTGGTGCTGTGTACTTCATGCTGCAGCATACCAGTCACATCATAAAACAATTTGGTTGTCCGAGGGTTAATGATGCTACATTGGGTAACTGGGTTAAGGTAGGGACAGCCAGATTTCCCCATTGCAAAAATGTGTTTCACCTTTCTGATTGGCAAGTAATCTGAGGAGTGTATTTGGTAACTCACATTTCTGTAGTTTGCAGTTTATCAAACATATTCAAATACATTTAATCACAACAACATCCCTGTAAGATTTTATTCCTATTTAACAGAAGTGAAAACTGAATCTTGGAGTGCCTAAATTAATGACTTTCCTTAAGTCATAGAACCAGTAAGTAGCAAAGGCAGGACTGAGCATAAATGGGTTCACTGTAGTTCAGTTAAAAAAATAAATAACTCAAGTAGCGGACATTTAACTACAGTTTCAAAGTGTATTCTCTCTTCTGAATTCAATAAATATTTCCTTTTAAAAACATGGTCTAAAAAGGGATCTTTTACTTTCTTCATACCGGGGAGCACATTGCCAAGGAAAAGCAATTTTACAGTGTCTAACAGCTGTTTCTATTACCTGTCTTAACCAGCAAAATGTAACAGGTTCCCCGAAGCTCCATTTTAACAGTAGTTTACAACATCTAAATGTTAAATGAGGGTCTGAATTTGTTACTTTCACAAATGTGTGAACAAAGTCAATTAGTCAAAAATCACATTAGTTTCTGTACAGTTATGCATACACTTGGCGCTTATGCCAAAACCCACAAGGGCATTTAAAAGGTGGGACAAAATTAGGTGAACCATATGACAGCCTAGAATCGAGATAAGGGGTATGGTGCGATGATGAGCAAGCCAGAGAAGGGAATTAGGAGAATCTTGGATCCAGGAGGGAACTGGGGAAGGTAAGTTTGGGCTCCCCAAAAATCTGGGCCTCCAGTTTAGAGTCAGAGGCTGGAGAGGGGCCCTAGAAGGGGCAGAATCAAGCAGAGCCTGATTGCTGAGAATCACTCTTCCCAAGGAAACTGGGGGGGTCTTAACTCAGAAACAGGGACTCCAACGCTGCACTTAACATCAAAAACGCTTTTGCCAAACTGCCTCGCATTTATCTCCCAATCTCCCCAAAACTAGAAGCAGACGGGCACGCCCCCCCACGGGCTCATCCAGGATTTTATTGGCTGCCCCGGCATGCCCCTCTCCCAGTAGGTTTTTCTTTTATTAGTCAGCATGGCTTTCACAGACAATTTCTGAAACCAATCATTGCTCCCAACATGTGAGTGATATGCACGCCAACCAATAAGAAATGAAAGTGAGGATGCGACAAGACTCCTCCTCTTCTTCCTCCACTCGTTCAGTCAGTGGTAGAAAAGGTTGAGCAGCTGATAACCACCACCAATCCGTAAGGGCGGAAGAGGGACGCTGAGAAGAATGATGGGAGGGGGTGACGTGGCGGTGACGGCAGCAGAACCTGAAATGAGTGGCGGAAACACTAGCCAATCAGCGATCGGATTGGCCGGGCATTCTACTTTCTCGAGCCCTCCCAGACCCCGGGCTCTCACTGGGCACTATGGAATGACAGGGCCCAGAGAAATGCCAATGGCCTAGGGTTCTTCCGCAAGTGACAAACAGCAGCACCAATCGACTTCCTCCTTCCCGGGACCAAGCCCTCCTCCCCACGGCGGGCCCGGAGAGGCGGGGACGCTGCGCGGCGGCGGCTGATGCGCTAGCCTTGTGGGGCGCTTCGGGAGGCGACGCCGGGTCTCGTAGGAGGTTCCGGTCCTGTATCTCCGGGCGGCGGCGGCTCATGGCGGCGACGGAACTGAGAGGAGTGGTGGGCCCGGGCCCGGCAGCTATTGCAGCTCCGGGCGGCGGCGGCGGCACCGGTCCCCCCGTGGTGGGTGGAGGCGGCGGCGGCCGCGGAGACTCGGGGCCAGGCTCCGGGGCCGCGCCGGGCACCGTGGCCGCGGCGACTGCGGGCGGCACGGGTCCTGGGGGCGGAGGAGTGGCGGCGGCGGGCCCAGCCCCTCCGCCGCCGGCGGGGGGCTCAGGCGGCTCGGGAACTGGGAATTCGGGCTCGGCTCGAGAAGGCTGGCTCTTCAAATGGACCAATTATATCAAAGGCTACCAGCGGCGGTGGTTTGTGCTGAGCAACGGGCTCCTGAGCTACTACAGGTAACTGCTTCCGGGGCGCGGTCTCCTACTGTAGCCCACAGCCCCCGCGCCGTCACCCTCCAGCTGGCACCACAGCCAAGGTCGCCACAGGCCCTTTTTCGTCACCTGCGCGCATTGACAGCCCGCGACACGAACCCACCATCGCGAGTAACTCCACCTGGGTTACCCACTCGTGGTGCTATACCTTCCCTTTCGGTCCCTGGCCTTTCCAGTTGTTTGAAGAGCATCTCCTCTTCCAATATGTTTGCACGAGCACATCGGTGCAATGATTAATTCTGCAAGGAAGGCACTGTTGTAGGTGCCAAGGGGCGCACATGGGAGAACAAAGCACAGGCACTGCTCCCAAGGAACTTACAGTAAAAGTCCCAAGGCTTAACTGTGCCCAGCCTCCAAATTTCAAGGTTATTAGCAGCCCTTGATGTACCCGCCTTTGCTCGCTCCACATTCAGGCACAAGGACACCACACACAGGGTGGCCTCTGTATCTGTCCTGTCTGCCTTATCTCTCCAAGAGTTGTCTATGCTTCCCTTCTAGACAGCTCAGAATGGATATGTGCCCTCCAGTGCTGCTTCTGTTTTTGCTTCCTCACCTCTTCCCATGGGAATGATGAAGTGTCCTATCCAGTATTTCTGGGGTCTCTGGTTAGTTAGGTTTCAGTTTTGTTAAAAGAAGAATCCATGTCTTTGGAATGATTACTTCTGTTCAACAATGTGTGTTTTGGTGGAACGTTTAATGTGTATTTATGGTGTCTCACAATCTTGCCATTAACCTAACATGCTTTTGGCTACTCCTGTTAATATAGATAGAGGGGTTAAGATACCGGATTTGGGGATAGGACATAAACATTTTCTGAGGCCTGAACAGTTTGGATCGGTGTTTTACATACAGTATTTTGTTGAGTCCCAACAATCCTGGGAGTTAGGAGATATTCCCATCTTACTGATGAGGAAACTGAGACTTAGCTTGGGCAACATTCCCAGGGTCTTGAAGAGTCAGGATTTGAAATTAGTTTTGTTCACACCAAAATAACCTAAAACCCAGGTTAGTGTTACATGAATCAGATACAGAGATAATTACTTACCAATAGCAACTAAGTTTGTAGATCATGGTTACTCTGTTTACTTTATACAAATTGTATAAAAGTCTCCTTTAAGGGAGACTTTGCTTATTATAATGGCATTTCTAATTGAAGTATTTTTATAAAGACCATCCTATTTGGGACCCAAAACACTGTTGTTAAGAGCAGCTCACTCTATATTTCTTTTCCTCTGCCAGTAGTCACTCTGCCACCAGGAGAGTTAGGGTGAACAAATATCTCTTTTATCAATTCCATTGTATTGACTCTTATTAGAGAGTTTTGAGGGGAAGTTGAAGGTGGGAGTTGCAGATTGTTGAAATAGGAACAGTGGGAAATGCTTTAGTGCATCTTCACTGCTTAAGCAACGTTAGTTGTGAACAGTTGTGTATATCATTTGCATTATTATATTCAGAATTAATTTTAGTTTTAACCCCTTCTAATTACTTATCCAGGACTTGAAGATCACAAATCTAAAATTTTAGTTTGCTCCAAAGCTTTTCCCCAACTCAGGTTCATTTTTTCCTGTTATATCGACCATCATTCTAACGTTCAGTTGATTCATACTCTAACTTGGCTTGTAAGTTACTATTACCACTGATTCCCCATTTTCAAAGTTGTGTATCAGCTGAAGGCCTTACTCTGTGATCATTATTCCTCATCCAAGTTCTTATCAGATCCGCTTTCCAGGCTGGTTGATTGTTTGATCAGTACCAGTCTTGATCAATGTTATCTTCACTAGACATTAGTAACTATATGTTGTCTCTTCAAGTACTTGTAACCACTTTTGATTTCTCTCTTACAAGAACTATTGGTATCTGTCTGACTACAAATAAAACTACTTCTAAAACATACCAAAACCACGTGTTGGGAAATATGCCATAGGCCTGTCCTTGCCTAGTCCCACCCACAAACCACACAACAGGATCCAGAGTTATCAAATCTATGCTCTATCCTCAAAATCACATTAAAGTGCTTCCGACCAACTGTGGTGGTAGTTTATTCTTCTAATAGAATTCTTCGGGTCCCCATGTCCCTAGCGTTAATTGAGCCAAGTTGTCATTCTTCCAAAACCTGTCATTTCCTATATATGCCTTTTACAAAATACTGTTTTCTTTTTAATTGAGATCATGTACTTCCAAGACCCATCCTCTGATGAACTTTCCTAATGGCTTTGACAGTACCATTTCCCTCTTTTTACATAACCTGTTCTTCATTACATACCCAGTTACATAGATGTCCAGTTACTTAAAACCATATGTAGAATCCCAGCTCTCCCAGACATATCGTGACAGGCCCATGGTATTGGTTTCCCTGGCTAGCTTCTAGAGATTGAGTTACTGTTTTGGCTGGCCTTTTCAGGGAAGAAATTTCTAGCCAGAAAATACCAGTTAATACTGCCACACCTGAAGAACTTGAATCCTGAAAATCATCTTTCCAGCTTTTGAACTGAGCACTTACAACCATTGGTGTATTTTGCCCAAACCCAAGAGCTCCGAGATCAAGCCTGCCTTACTCCCAGGCAGGGTTCCTTGGTATTTTTAAAACTGCTACAGACTTTATGTCATTTGAGAAACTTCTTTAGTTCATGAAGATGACCAGGCAGAGGAGATTCCTGGGAAGTGATCTGTGAAAAGTACCAGCACGTTGTGAGGAGTGAGGTAGAATACCCAGGTGGCACCTTTGGAGTGGAACGCAGGGCCAGTGTGCGAAGGGTGAGCCGCCTGGCAGCGGGGTTTGTAATTATGCTAATGTAACCGAAGCTTGGAGTGGGGGAGGGGAGGTAAGCACAGAAAAACTGGATTCACATTACAGTGTGGCAGGTGCAGGGGATGGAAAATGGCCCAGTCCATTGAGACCCCCTGGCCATCCCATACAGCTCATTTGTGCATTTGAGGAAGAAAAACCAGTTTCATGTGACAAACTGAACAATGGCAAATCTGTCTTCCCAAGCACAGTAAAGCAACTTTCTCAAACATACCAAATTTTAATTTCAGGAGATGGGGTGTGTGTCATTTCTGGCATGCAGGAATTGTGGACGTGCCAGGTGTGTTTGGCTGCTCGGCTCCGGTGAAAGGGAAGTGGCTCTGCTTTGCACTGTGGCAGTTGGCAAAAGACTTTGACCTCTTTATGTTCCAAGTTGGTCAGGGAAAACTGCTGTCTCAACAGGCGGGTCCCTGAGCATAGCCAGCAGGTGATGGGGAAGCAGGATTTGCACTGTAGCCTCCGAGGTGCTAGCAGCTTGATGTTTTATGTGAAGTCTCTTGCAGCTTGTTGTCACCAAGTTGTGCTGTAAAGTTCAAAAGTTAGTCTATTAATAGAACTGTCAGTCAGTAGAGATGGGGAAAATTTTTACACCCAGTCCTCTGAGAACAGATTTGCTGAATCTTTCCTGGCTATTAATAGGATGGCTTAGGAGTTCCGCCCAGTAGAGGTCAGTGGACCTCGGGGAAAAAACATACTCTGGAAAGATTATACCACCTGATGATTCTTTTATGATTCTTCTTTCTTTGCTCCCGCAGAAAGCTAGTTATTCCTGTTTCATATCATTTGTGCTGTAGTCAATATTTAACACTCTAAACAGCTAAGTGTACACTTCTGCAATACAATTCTAAGCATAGTGTGACAGTTCTCATTTGGGCTGGCTTATAGTTGGGGAGGGGGATTATTCAGTATATGTAAAATGGAACTATTCTTTCTCTTAGGGAAGGAGATTGTTATAGGAAATTTTGTTGCATGAGTTTATAAAGCACTATTTTATAATTATAACTTGCTAAGTAAAAAGTAATCCCTGACTGTGAAATGTCACGAGGGGACTTTTTGGGGTGATGGAAATGGTCTACCTCTTGATTGTGACGGTCGTTAAAACACAGTTATATAAATGTGTCAAAACTCAGAGTCTTACACTGAAAATTGCTGACTTTATATTGTATGTAGTTATAGTTTAGTGAAGTCTCTCTTTAAAAAGCTAAGGGTGAGAGGAGCAGCAGAGCAATAAAATCTGACTCAGAAACAACATTTAGGCTCTGAAAGGAAATCCCCACTGATTGTTTCTTGAATTTTAGGGACCCATTGAGGGAAATATTAAAACTTGCTCATTCCCAAGACTACTGTATTTTCAAAAGACTAAGAGTTATGAAAAGCAATAGAATGCGATCAAGGATAAACCACCCATCCGCTTTCTACTTAGCATGCCTGTGTCCCGTTGTTACAGGTCAAAAGCAGAAATGAGACATACCTGCCGTGGTACCATCAACCTCGCCACAGCCAACATCACTGTGGAGGATTCCTGCAACTTCATCATTTCCAACGGGGGTGCTCAGACCTACCATCTGAAGGCTAGCTCGGAAGTGGAGCGGCAGCGCTGGGTGACAGCCCTGGAACTGGCCAAGGCCAAGGCTGTGAAGATGCTGGCAGAATCGGGTAGGGAGCAAAGAACACTATGTCTGGGAAAGTTTTCACTTGCCCCTCTTATGCACAAATCTTATTTTATGCCTCATTGTCATTTAATTACCAACTATCTCCTTGATGCCTCAGTATTTCTCGTGGAGGGGTGCTTTTTAACTGAGGGCGGTTCTGCTCTGCAGGGTTCATTTGGCAACATTTTTCTTGTCACAGCAGAGGGGTGGTGGTGCTGCTGGCATATAGTGAGTAGAGGCCAGGGAGGCTGTATGTGTAGCAGCCTCCAAAGCAGAGGGATAGCTGCCCACAACAAAGAGTTATCTGGCCCAAAATGTCAGTAGTGCTGCAGTTGAGAAACTGTCCTACAGGAATACACAGTTGTCCTTTTGGCTTTTAACACCAATTGACTTAGAATTTTTTTTTTTAACTTTTTTTTTTTTTAATTGGGGAAGAGGAACACGACTTTATTGGGAAACAGTGTGTACTTCCAGGCCTTTTTTCCAAGTCAAGTTGTTGTCCTTTCAATCACGTTCAGCATCAAGTTGTTGCCCTTTCAGTCTTAGTTGTGGAGGATGCAGCTCAGCTCCAGGTCCAGTTGCCGTTTTTTTCTAGTTGCAGGGGGCACAGCCCACCATCCCTTGCGAGACTCGAGGAATTGAACTGGCAACCTTGTGGTTGAGAGCCCACTGGCCCATGTGGGAATTGAACCGGCAGCCTTCGGAGTTAGGAGCGTGGAGCTCTAACCGCCTGAGCCACCGGGCCGGCCCTTAACTGAGAATTTTGAGAAATGATTATTTTTATTGCTAGGTCAGTCTTGGGATTATTACAACTCACAATTTGGATTTGTCCTTAGTTTTTTTCTTTTCTCCTGACGTCTTCTTGCTTAACTATTTGAAACAATCTTCATAGGCTATCAAAAACATTGTATGTGATGTTTTCTATGAAAAGTCATCACTTTGCTGCCTTAGTTTCACTAATAAAAGCTATCCAATTATGTTTTGATTTTTCTTCAAGAAAAATGGTAGGATTTCCCCCAGATGTTGATAGTTTAATCATACTGAGCTTGTTCACTTAGAGCTGACCAAGATGGTCCCCTGCTGACTTTTGTTCATCTGTTGTTTTTCTTGTCACCTGTTATTTCCCATACTGTATTTAATATCTGTTAATTCATGAAAGGAAAATTCACTGCTTTGTAAATTTGTCTGTAACAGGTTATGTTTTCACTTTGGCCCTGCCTCTCTGTCTAGCAGATAGGGCAGGTCTCTTCTTATTTCTTTTGTTTGATTTTAGTGCTGATGTTACCTCCCCCAAAGGAGGTGACACTGCTGGAAAAACACTTTGCAGTTACAAAAGTGTTACGTACAAAAGTGATAGCGAGAGGTACAGCATAGCTGTCTGCTAGACTGATTATTGGAGAGTCATTTACCAGAAGACCTTGCATTGCTTCAGGTAGTGGTGGCTTTAGTGTCAGATGAGCTCATCCTGAAGTTCCTGAACTCTCCTTCAGAAAAGATAAGTTAATGAATCTTTTGGTGATGGACTGTGCTTCTCAACCCATTCCACACGGGGCCCAGCAGTCACCCAGCAGGTGATGATGGATTTGCAGTAATAATCAGCTTGGACTGGATTGGAACCCTCAAGCTAAAGTTAAAAGGCTTGATAATTCGTTCCCAACCCCAAGAGCCAGCTGGCTTTCCCATCCTGTTCTCTAGGTCATTGGTTCTCAGCCTTCAGTGTGCATCGCGATCGCCTGGGCAGCTTATTCAGATGCAGAGTCCTGCGCCTTGCCTCACACCAGCCAAATCAAAGTCTCTGGGGGTGGGGCCAGAGACTGCACCTGTTCTCTGTTGTTTGTGATACAGGTGGGCTGTGGTCCACACTGTAGAGAAGTCGTCTGGTAAATGCGAGCGCCGGGCAGTCAGAATGCACAGTGTGTGAGGAGTCACGTTGGTGGCGGGCAGAATTGGTAGGGTTCAGACTCTCCTTCCTGGGCCTGGAATCATGTAACTGACCTTCTGCTTCTGCAGATGAGTCAGGAGATGAAGAGTCTGTCTCACAGACGGACAAGACAGAGCTGCAGAATACGCTCCGGACCCTGTCCAGCAAAGTGGAGGACCTGAGCACGTGCAACGACCTGATAGCCAAGCACGGCACCGCGCTGCAGCGCTCCCTCAGCGAGCTGGAGTCCCTGCGGTTGCCTGCCGAGAGCAACGAAAAGATCAAGCAGGTCAACGAGCGGGCCACACTCTTCAGGATCACGTCCAACGCCATGATCAATGTAAGCGCAGATGCTTCCTGTGTTGCTCCCGATTCTTTCCCTCTGCGAGTGTAATTCTTCCCAAATGTGGGGACAATTGTAATGGATAACACGCAGAACCTTGGGTCCTGCTTCGCCGCTCAAGGGATTTTGGTTACATTGTTTGTTGCATGAAATAGAACAGGGTGCGCAGATGGAGTGACTGTCGTGCGCTGCTCAACTGGTTAGGAGGACACTGCTCCAGCCGGACAGTTAGTTAGGAGTCCAAAGTTCCAGCCCTGTGTCTGCAACCAGCGGGGCTTCTGATGGTGACATTAATTGCGTCCTTTAAGCTCTCTGGTTGCAGGTGTGTTTGTATGTATGTACGTATTTATTTATTTTTAATTTATTTTGAGCTAACTTGATCTGTTAGAATTAAAAGATCTCATGGGTCCTTTCCACTGTCATGTTCTTGGAGCCTTAAGTTGGAGTCTGATCCTTACATTGCTAACATATTCTGGCCTACAGGCTGGATCAAATACTAGTGAGAACCTTATCATACTGTTTAGTCCCATCCTTAGTCCTTGATTTCAGGGGTCATTTTGGGTGATACAGAATGTTCAGCTTTGGGCATTTTCTGCTTAAAAAGAAGGGGCCAACATTTCTGCCTCCTTGGGACTGCTTCCTCGGTGGCTGTTACTGGTTTGTGGAGTACTTCCGCAGCTTGGGTGCAAGGCTCTAAGGAAAGCCAAAGCATCACTGGCATTAATGATGTATCTCAAAAACTGGGTGATGGGTATGAAATGATATATCCCGTATAAACCATGCTGTTTTTCCTCTACTGGACTGATTCTCACCTGGCAGGTTGTTTTAGTAGCTTCCACATGAGAACATGAAGGCGTTACATAATGCAAGTGAGAAGGGTACTCTGAGAGACCGCTTAAGCAGGGGTTTATTTCTATCTTGTTAAACGGGATGAAATTACTTCACTAGGGCCAGATTTTCCCTTGTTGGGCGAGTGATAATAAGACATTTGCTTGAAACCGGTTTGGCTCACGTGGGTCCTAGAGAGCAAAAGTTTCTCCCTGTGCCCACGGGGAAACTGTTGTCCCCTGCAGGGAGATGGGCTGTCTCCAGGCTGCTCTGCTCATCAGCACTGATGCTGTGTTTCTGACATCTAGTCGTGTGCCCTTTGTCCAAACTGCCGCACGTCTCAGTGACTGTGTGCCTGCTTCTCCGGTCCTCTCGTGAGCAGGGAAACCTCGTAAATCATACAGCTCCATTAATCAATACTGAATAAGTATACTTTTTATATAGAACAACTCAGGACACAACAGTCTCCTGATAGCGGACTTTGCTTTTTATTCCTGTCAGGTGAATGCACCCTGCTCCATGGTAACTTTTTTCTACTCTTGATGTGAAAATTTTGCCAAATAAAACACCTCTTGATTGAAAAGTTCCTCATACCATAAAACTGGAACTTTCATATGGACTTGACTCTTGAAAATATGTTCCTCCTTCTTCCTTGGGGCAGTTCTTCCCTAAGTCTTGAGTGTCCAGAGTTTGGTCTAAGGGAGTGATTTCTTGGAAGTCAGAGGAGACTTTTCTCCTTCTGTTCTCTCCTGGTACTCTGCCCATACCCCTTTCATAGCTGGTTGTTGCCTAAAATTTTTTTTATCCCTGCTTTGTTTCCTTTATACCTTGTAGGTGATGATGGCAAGGTCTTAAGTGTAATGTGCATGTTAGAAATTAACATGGTAGCATGTTACATCTGTAAAGGGGCAGTTATATCAAAGGAAATTTCATTCAATTTCTTGATTGCTTAGGATATAGCTTTTCTTAACTACCACACTAACCAGGGTAGTAAATTTGACAGTCTATCCATTTGTGAACATTTATTGAGCACCTTCTGTGTCCTAGGCACTATGCTAGGGGATAATAAAACAAATGCAGATGTGGTCCTGGCCCTCGGGGAGATAACTCTCTAATGAGGGGACAGAGAAGGAACCAGATCATTATGGAGTGTGCTAAATATATGATGAAATGAGCACAGGCTGCTGTGGTATAGTACATGGGAGGTGTCTGGCTCATAGTAGGAAAATTAGTGAAGGTAACACCTCAACTAAATTCTGAAAGACCAGAAAGAGTCTCCCCATGCAAAAAGGCAGTAGAGAGATTGGGGCCCGGAAGTCCAGCTGCCTCCGTTATAACCTGGGCAACCTACTTTCTCTGTGACCTCAATTCCTTTTCTGTAAATAGTGACGATACTGGTAGGCAGCCGCTCACAAAGTTGTTGAAAGGATTTTATTAGCTAATTGATGTAAAGTGTTCAGCCAAGTGCCTGACGTATAATAGCCGCTCACTAAATTTGAGTTATGCTCAACATCATTAAGAGGAAGTGAGGGAGCAGGTGGAGGTGAGGCATGCGGATCGCTCCCTCTCTCCTAAAGTCTGGGAACTGCTGGTAATTGACTGGTAATTAGTAAAGTAGTAGCTGGAGTTGAGGCTGGAAAGGAGCTAAGTGTGGGGAGGGGGTGGGGTGCAAATCATACTGAATGGGTTGGTAGTAGTGGATGAGAAGAGGATACGACCGGTTTCGATGCAGGCTTCATATAATAGCTGACACCTTGTTGAAAGCTGACTGTGAGTCCATATGGTTCTAAATGCTTTACATGTAAAGTGGCAACTCGGAGGTGGTTACTGTTGTCATTCTGTGTTTCCAGATGAGGACTATGAAGCACAGGGAGGTTGTATCTCTTGCCCAGAGTTTCACAGCTAGATAGTGGGATGGAGCTGTGAGTAGAGCCCTAATAATCCAACTGTGGGTGTGTGTGTACTCGGCTGCCTGTGAGTGCGAAGGATGAAAAGCAGTGCGCAGAGTCCAGAAATGCTAAAGAAGAATCCATAGGACTTCATAAGTAGGAATCGAGGGTGCCTGTCAGTGTTCTGGCTTGGGCAGGTGGCAGGTGGCAGGTGGCAGGTGGCATGGGGGACACCAAAGGAGAAGCAGAGTCAGAATGGAAACACAGTGAGTTCCGTTTGGGACCCACTGGTTTGGAGATTACTCTGAGCCACTGAGTAGGCAATAGGACAGTCTGGTGTGAAGCTCCGTGAGCCCAGAGCTGGAGTTGCTGATTTCGTAGTCAGTGGCCTATAGGCAATAGTTGAAACCGTGGGAGTAGATATGTTATTTACCTTACAGTTTCTCTGTAACAGGGCATTGAATTTTAAGATTACATTGCTTCCTTTTTTCATTTATTTATTAAGCAAACTTTACCAGGCTCCTAATCTATACAAAGCACCTAAGTTAAGAGCAGGAGATATGTATGCAAATGAACTATAAACTGTGTCTTCAGGTTGCTTGTGATCCATCTGGAAAGAGAGAAAATCAGTCACGATACTGCTGTGGCTGGTGTAAAATAGACTCATGTGCCAAGTGCTGTGGAAATGTAGAGAAGAGACTGGCTGCTTAGGAGACTGGGGGAAGTGTCGCAGAAGTAACATTTGCCATAGATCTTAAAGAATGAAGAGGACTTGGCCAAATAGAGAAAAGGGGGTGGGAAAGGGCATTCTAGGCAGAGTGGATCTATGGCGAGGCAGGCCTGAAAGAAGCCTGTCAGTCCACGACGTGGTGACAGCTCAGTGTGGCTCCGCTGGAATGTGCAGGAGCAGGTGCTGGGGAGGAGGATGCAGGTGGTGGCCCGACTGTGGAGGGCCCTTCACGTTCATAAGCAGTAGTTAGGATTTGGTCCCAGTACCCGCAGGGAGCCAGAGAAGGTAATGCTGTGATCAGATTTGTGTTTTGTCTCCAGAGCCCTTCTTTGATTTCTTCAGGTAGGCTTCTAATTTTTAAGGTCAGTTGTTTCTCTTAGTGACTAAAATAACAACAAATTAAGTTTCCTCACATTTGGTCTAACTCAGTACAGATTCTCTGTTCTCAGTGTCCGAATTCCTCAGCTTTAGGTGACTTGAGTTTAGTGAAAAATTTTTTGAAAGCAATTACCCTATGCTTTTCCTCATCTCTTAGTCAGTAGATTTATTTTTTCCTTTTGGTGCAGTTCCCATAGCTGCCCTTTGTGATATTGCCACAAATACTTTGTCTAGGTTTACTGCTCACTTGGCATTTGTTTGGTCCTCATGACCAGGAATAATATAAAAGAAGCGTGACAACCATGCATATTTTTTTTTTCTGGAGTTGACCTTGATTGCATCACAGAGCTGGCTCTCCCAGATTCTGTGGAATAACAGGGAAAGTCTTTCATTTATTATAATCTGCCTGTTAAAGTTCCCAGAATAAAGTTACTTAATGGGCCTGAGGGGTATCTCTCACTAGTTGAGTTGATGTGACACATCTTAACTCTTTCCCCCTATAGGCCTGCAGAGATTTCCTCATGTTAGCCCAGACGCATAGTAAAAAATGGCAGAAGTCACTACAGTATGAGAGAGACCAGCGTATCCGGCTGGAAGAAACCCTGGAGCAGCTGGCGAAGCAGCATAATCACCTGGAGAGGGCCTTCCGAGGAGCCACGGTGCTGCCGGCAAACACACCTGGCAGCACAGGTTCTGGTAAAGGTAAGGTACTACCTCGGGGGAGCCTGTTCCGATAGGAGCCAGGTGGTTTTCTGCAACTGACAGAACTCCAGATTCTCTAGAGTCAGTGACTCAGCAGGAATGTAATTGGAGCCACTTATTTCTTCTGGCTCTTCCACCACTTTCTACCATTTGTAGCTATCTTTGTGATTAGGACCGAAAAGATCCTGCAGTGCCAGGTTTTGGTAAATATAGCCAAAGGTAACGAACGAGGCTTTTCTCCTTGTAGATCAGTGCTGCTCTGGCAAGGGAGACATGAGTGATGAGGATGATGAGAATGAATTTTTTGACGCTCCCGAGATCATCACCATGCCTGAAAATTTGGGCCACAAGTAAGTTATCCTTGGCTCCCTGAAAAAAAATGAATGTGTCTGACCATCAACAGGTTAGAAATGTTTCAATGGGAGTACCATAGTTGTCAATGTTTATTGAGATCTGGGCCCTTTTCCTTAAGTAAGTACAAAACTGTTAGTTTTTTACCTGAGCAAGTTGTCCAGAGATATTTAAATGAACACATATTCCAGGGGTCATTCCATCGCCCATTAATAAGTTTGTGGAATGTGCTTAGCAGTCTGCTTTGTAATGACATGGTGGGGACCACACTCTAGTTCAGGTCTCTGTTCTAATGCTCATGTTTCCCATCCGGGTAGGCGTACTGGCAGCAACATCAGCGGAGCCAGCAGTGACATCAGCCTTGATGAACAGGTAACTCTTATTCGGGTATTATCAGGAATGAGGGACTTGGGGTGTGCCTCCCAAGGATTTGCTGTTAAAGCGCTAAGAGAAACAGAAAATACGGATTTTTTTTTTTTTTTTAGCATGAGGAAAGGGACGGTTATAAATACTGGGTTTTCTGTTCTTTGTGGGAGATTGAGTGGCTTTGTTTTTGTTCTTAGTCCAAGCAGCAGCTGGAAGAGACCAAGAAGGAAAAGAGAACTAGAATACCGTACAAGCCAAACTATAGCCTCAATTTATGGAGCATCATGAAGAACTGCATCGGGAAAGAGCTCTCTAAGATCCCCATGCCGGTGAGCTTCTGGCACTGCCGGGCTGCTGCCAGCAGGCCCTCCCCTCCTGGGCCTCGGTGGGAACAGTGGTGCCGTGACAGCCCCACACACACGTGGCAGTTTGTGGCATGGTCTTTGTTACACTTAGCATCATAAACTATTCCTTAAAATGAGCTGCTTTCATGTGGGCTATGGATCTGCTACGTTCCTGGATCACATAGGGCCCGATGTATTTATTCAGTAAATTACTTAAGAGCAGATTCCTGAGCTAGCTGTGCTGGGGGCGTGCAAAGACAAACACGGCATAGCTTCTGTTATCAGGAAGCGTGTAGTTTAAAGGAGACAGACATGAAAACAGGTGGAAAACATTGTTTGCTAGGATAATGTTTGAAGTACTGTACGGGAAAAGGTTTGGGGAGCACAGATGCAGAAACAGGTCACTCCGACCCAGAAGATGAGGTCCATCTCCATGGTGTAGGTGGTGTTTGGGCTGACTTCCTGCCGCCAGTCTTACCATGCCAGTCTGTCCACACTGTTGCCAGCGTGATCTTTTTCAAATTGAAAGTGTAGTCGTGTCACTCCTTAGCTTAAAATCCCTTAATGGACATTTATGGCTTTGAGGGTAGACCAGATTCCTTGATGGGCTTGGTACTTTCTCCCCATGGACAAGGCTGTGCCCACACATGTCTAGTGTTTTGGTCATTGGGCGTTACCTGCAGGCACTCAGGGCGTTTGCACACACTGAACTTTCATCAGCTCACCACCCACCCTTGCTATGGCCAAAAACCCTTTTTTCAAGATTCACCTATAGTACCATCTCTTTCGGCACAGTTTCACCCAGGCAGCCCTGTGCTCCAGCAAGTTCCATTGTTTATGTCTGGGCAGTGGATATCACTTGCTCATTCATTCCACAAGCATTTCTGAGTACCTGCTGTCTGCCTAGTGGTGTACTAGTGTGTCGGTTGGGTATAGGTTCAATGTAAAGAAACGAATTCAAAATATATTGCTTTAAACCAGGGGGCAGCAAACTATGGGCTTTGGGCCAAATCTGGCTACTATCTGTGCAGCCCTCAAGCTAACAGTCATTTTATTGTTTTAAATGATTGAAAAAAAAATCAAAAAGAGGATAATATCTTGTGACATGAAAATTATATGAAATTTAGATGTTAGTGTCCATAAAGTTTTGTTGGAACACGGTGACATTCGTTTATCTATTGTCTGTGGCTGCGCTCATCCTACAAGAGCAATGTTGAGTGGTTGTGACGGGGGCTGTATGGCCCTCAAAACCTACATATTCCCTATCTAGCCTTTCACAGAAAGGGCTGACCCACCCCTGCCTTAAACAAATACTAGCTGAACTCCTTCTCACGGTCAAGTCCAGAGTGTGTGGCTCCAGGCTGGCTCTGTATTCTGCAGTGTCAGGACCAGGCTCTTCTGCCTCTTGCCCTGCTGCCTGTGGTCTCAGTTTCTAGGTCCGAAGTGGCTGCTCCAGTTTGGGTCATTAGGGTCACACTGTAGTCAGCAGGAAGGAAAGAGAAGGAGGGCATGCTTCTGCCTTTTACGGGTGCTTCCTGGAAGCTGCATAAACCATTTTCACTCCAATCTCTTTGGCCAGAATGTGGTTATACGGTCATAGCAAGCTGAAGAAAAGGCTGGCGATGAAGACTTCTATTCTGGGTGGCATCACCTAGTTTAAAACGGGGGGTTCTACTACTTATAGAAAAAGGGAAGAATCGCCAGTGGAGGGTGGCTGCAGGTTCTACCCACAGCCGGGTACGTGGCATATAGACACACAGAAAGCATTCTCCCCTCTGGGGGCTTATGGCCCAATGTGTGGTTTCTGTTTCGCCATAGACTGCTCCTTGTGCGCAGAGAGTGTCTTAGTGGTCTTTATAACCTTGATGCTTCCCCAGGGCCTGGTATGTATATACCATGCAGCAAATGTTGAAGTAATTAGTTCACTGGTTCTTGGAAAACAAATAGATTTATATGTAAGTGTGTAGGACTTGTGTTAGAAAAGTCTTGACCTCCAGACAAGGAAAGCCCATGAGTAAACACACTGCAGAAACTTAAAATAATTGGTTCACTGGGGTCTAAAAAGACACCCCACTTCGCTGGCGCCTTACAGGAAGTGCCTTGGGAAGGTAGTCTGGAAAGGCAGGTCTCTGCCGCCTCGGAAATGTGGATGCTGCTTAAAAACAGCTTGCGTCTAGGTGACCTCTCCATCCGCCTTTACCATTAGTTCCTTGTTGACCTTGTCCCTAGGAATGTACAGTCCTGTACCTGTTTGCCTCAGATCTAGTCCTCGCCCTTCCCCTGCTCTGTGCTGCGTCACAGGAAAGCTGGTCCCTCTAGGCTGTGTTTCTTGGGCTTCCATGGCTGGTGGCATCTGGCTGGGCTCCAACAGTGCAAGGCACCAGTAGAAGTTTGGAGCGGGGAGGAGGGGAGAAACCCCAGGGTCCTTACAGGGATTTTCGCTTCTGCTGAATGCCTCCAGCTCTGGGCTGCAGTAGTCGTATACTTTGCCCCTCTAGCTTACCTGGGGTTATGGCTTCCTACTATTGCTAATCTCTAGATTGTCTTTTCTGGCTACCCAACTCTCCATCAGGTATATAACTAATTTCCTGCTTCCTTCCATTTTGAATTCATAGATTCATTTGTTTGCCTATTAGTCCTCTGAGTGATCAAATGACCGATAGGAAAAGCTTGGCCCTTTTAGAGAAACTGCGGTTCCTGGAGCAGTTGTTGGGGGACAGGGCTGTGTGTGTGAAAATCAGTGGTAGTGTAAGGATGCACTGATTCTAGTCCCAGGCGGTGTTCATATGTCTTGTAGTCACCAGTGGGGGACACCACCCATCCTCAGTTTTCCTCAAAATGTATGGAAATATTACTTAATGTTGCCTGAAATTCTCCCAGTAATAGGTTTTGTTGGCATGGTTAAATAAGCACCCTCTTTAAAAAAAAACTGTTGAGGATCCAAGTTTTATCAGTCTATTCCCCCTCAGACAGCATTTTTCTTATCGTAGTGCTCTCCTCTCAGTGTCAAGAAGATGGCTTGGGAGTGTGGCACACTATTTTGGTTGAGGGACGATAGATCCTACTTCCCAGTAAGTGGGATATTCTAATGTTTGTCCTGTGGTTCTGTCTTAATTGGGAAATTTTCACAGAGAAATGCTTGGTATATTTCTCAGAGCAAAAGCAGGCTGTAGTACATTTTTTATTTTTTTTTAGAAATGTACAAATGCATAGAAACAAACATGAAAATCTTAATAATGGTTATCTTTGGGTGATAGCATTTCAAGTAAATTTTTTCCTTCATACTTTGTGTTCAATGTTTGTTATAGTGAAAATTACAAGATATTTCATAATTGGGAGGACAGTAAAAATTAAGGGAGTATGTGACGCAGGGTTTGGTGGGTAGGAAGTTGGACAAAAATGCAGAAAAAGAGATGGGACCATAGGAAAGAAAAGTGTTTTTGTTTGGTTTGTTTAACTGAAATGTTGCTTCAGGCCAGCACCATTCAACAGAAAGGAAATTTTTTTTCCCCTTCCTCTGTTATCTGGACTCAGAACTCAGGCTAGTGAAATCCAGGCCTGTTCAGCTGTATTGCAGATTAAAGCTTTAATGGGTTAGCCTGGAAACCTAACCTTTTTTATAACATTTTATAAAATATTAATGTCATCTTAAATTCTAAATAGTCAATTGAGAGGGTAACTCTTTTTAAGGGGCAGGGGGCAGAGGGTGGGGAGACAATGTCTCTTTTGTTCACTTCTCTATACCCGGTGAGTAGCTAGGGTCTGGTACACATGAGGGCTTAGTAAATATTTGTGGAATGAATTAGTGAGTGAATGAATGAATGAACATCTTCTCCCCAACAGAAGCTCACAAATACCCAGTGGTTGAGCGCCGTAAGCTGGCCCTGAACCTTGAAAGGTAGAAGCACTCACAGCCCGTCTCAGTCCTCATCATGAGCCCTCCAGGTCCAAAACCCAACCGTCCAGCCTCAGAGCTAAGAACTCAGAAACCTGGCTGGCTGGAGAAGTGAACTGACACTTAGCAGTCGTCTAGTCCAGGCGTGGGAGCTGACTTTTGTAATGTTTTCGTTTCACTGGCCAGGACATGCCTGTACTCAAACGTTACTGCCCTTCCTTTCCTCCCTCAAGAATTGTAAATATTTAACTTCCTCTCTGGGTGTACTTGTGCTAAAATATATTCCCTCTCTTATTCATTTGTTCAGTACCTATTTGCTACGGTGTCCTATGCGAGGCATTGATGACTTTTGCCTGTGCGGTGATGAACAGAAGAGGCATGTTCCCATCTCAAAGAGCTTATAGTTAATGAAATACATGAACATGGCAGTGTAGACCACTCACTGACATGAGCAGTTGACCTGCGAGAACGGATTGCTTGCAGATCTTCCAGCTGCTCCACTGAGCAGAGGCCTCTTCTCTTCCCAGTGATTTGCTTTCATCTCCACACCTCAATATGTTTCTCCACCTGCAAAAATTAAGCTGTCTCTTGTAGCTGTGTGGGCAAAGTTTTTATATCTGTTCTTTTCCTGACAGGTGAACTTTAATGAGCCCTTATCCATGCTTCAGCGCCTCACTGAAGATCTGGAATACCATGAGCTGTTAGACCGAGCTGCAAAATGTGAGAACTCTCTAGAACAGCTCTGTTATGTTGCAGCTTTCACCGTGTCCTCCTACTCCACCACTGTCTTCCGTACCAGCAAGCCCTTCAACCCACTCCTTGGGGAGACCTTCGAGCTGGACCGATTAGAGGAGAATGGGTACCGATCCATCTGCGAACAGGTAACGGCACCTGGGACTGTGACACATGTCCTTTTTGGTGAAAGGCGTGAGTTTTTGGTTGCTCCCCCAGGTGTTATGTTTCCAGTCCCTGTCGCCCCGACTGCCTTTTCGTCCCGGGCTTCCGCACTGGCGGCCCTGCCAGTCACCTACTGTTGTGGGCGTGGAAATGTCAAGTGTGATTTTGGGTGCTTATCACCAATTAATAAGCAGTATCTTTTCCTTCTCCTCTTCTTCCTTGTTAATTTGAACCCCTGATTTCTTCAAGGTGAGTCATCATCCCCCTGCTGCTGCGCACCACGCCGAGTCCAAAAACGGCTGGACGTTGCGTCAGGAAATCAAAATCACCAGCAAGTTTCGAGGCAAATACCTCTCCATTATGCCGCTCGGTAAGGCCACTGTCTTTGTGAGAGTTAGTGCTGCAGGAATGAGCGCTTTTTCAGCACGGTAGACGGGGTCACTGGCTCTGGGGTCAGGAGACCGGAAGTCTGACTGGGGCAGCCTTCTAGCTGACTTTGTGCCGGTCATTTAAGTTCTCAGTATCAGAGTGAGGAGGCATGGGACTCTTGAAGGACCCATCCAGTCATCAGTATTTTGTTTCTTTAGCTATATTTAATGCATCTTTAAGTAGTAGTTTAAAATATAAATTCTAACTTGCAAAAAAACAAAATTCTATCTCTTAACTGATGTTATTTCTCCCATTACCCTAGAAATCAGGTTCTCTCTATAAATCAAAACTCTGGTGATTACAAGGTTAGGTTTCACAGCTACCCTTCCCCCTTCTCCTCTCCTTTCTCTCTCTTCCTCTGCCGGATGCATCAGGTATCATTTATGTAATGGCTGAACTCCAGGTAAGGTGAAACTTTATTTTTAAAGATCTTATGGGATTGCAAGTTAATTTTGCAGCAACATCAAAAAGATCGATCCTGATATGCAATGTTAGAGAGTCTGTAACTTTAAGGGAAATGAGATTATTCAAAAAGTGTAGCAGAGATTCTTGATACTCTGTTGAACTAGAGCAGCCGCATTTGGCCATGTGTGTACTGAAGAGTGAATGCTGGTCTACAGAAAAAGAAACACAAAGCAGATAGAGAGAAACCAAGTAGCTCCCTAGAGACAACTGACAGTAACTGTCTGAACTCCGATGGCTTTCTGTTTCCTGGTTCTGGTCTTTCATGAGGCATAGCCGTGCTTGATTGTTGCAGTATAGTCGTCGTCTTTAATAAATTTTTCTTTCTCTCAGAAACACAAAATGAAGCAGGTACAGTGCAAACTAGAAATTAGCCAGAAAAAAATCCAGGAATGTTTGCTGTTACAAAAGGAGAAAAGAAACTAGAGTGTTAACTTCCAGTTCATGGTTAATATGCAGAAGGCCCTTAGTTGAAAAGGAGACTAAGTGATTTTTGGTCTTGATCTTGACTGAGGAACTAAAAAGTTTCTAATTCCTTAACTATCTTTGAAGCTAATAATTTCATAAGTACAGAGGGTGCCAAAAAAATGTATATACATTTTAAGAAAGGAAAAAACTATTAAAACTGTAATACTGGATATACACTGATAACAAAAGATGAATACAAGTCATGTGTATACATTTTTTTTGGCACCCCTGATATTAGGTTAAGAGCAGTCAATGCCTGGGATGTTGACACCTAATTTGCCTAACTAGGGTGTCAGTGGTCATATTGCAGTATGATTTCCACCCGTGGAGAAGAGTTTCAGAGGCTGTTTGAGGATCTCTAAAGAGAGGGATTATATTTAATTGTAAGGAGGGTTGTATATACATTTTAAAAACAGCAATAAACCTAATTTACCAGTGATGTGCTGTACATTTCTCTGTAATTTGACTAATCTACAACTCTTTGAGGGGTAAATAACTGGATGAACATAGTCATAGTGGTGATCTAATTTTACAGAGTTAAAAGAGTCTGGTAGGATTTCATTCCTATGGTTATTTAAAGGTTCGGGTCACTGGGATGTGTTGTCTGAAGTCCCTTCATCTGTTAGACGCTGAGTACCTGCCTCGTACCAGGCAAGGCTCTGGCTGCCTGGAAAATACAAGTGAACAAAACAAAGATATCAGCCTTATAGGGAGATTGAACAAAGAATTGACATAGTGACAGGACACTGAACACAGAAGGATAAAGAATGGGATTTCCAGACTTTAGCCCTGGGGATGGCTGTATGGCATTTTTTTGGGTCAGTGACTTGGAACAAGAATCATGTAGTGAAATTTTTACATTTGCAGTGGCACTCATCTCTGAGAGGGTAAGTTGTTAAACCAGTTGATGTTGCTGAAGAAAGATACAGGAACAAGGTTGCGAGTGATAGGCAGATAGATGGTTTTTTGAGGTGGTGGCAGGGGATCTGAGTCTCCCTGTAAAATAGACTGAACAGGTTAGAAATCTTGCAATCTGGAAAGAAGAATGCTTTTAGAAAATATGATTGAAGTTTGCAAAATAACGAAAACTATGCTAGAGGATAAAATGAATTTTCTCATCACGTTCCAGGGTATTGGAACTAGGTGATAGCCTGGAGGTTTAAAGAGATATATTCAAATAAAAAATTATTTTATAGTTTTGGAATTCTCTGGCCCAAGAAGAATCACAATTTGAGAATATGAATAAAACAACCATCCAGCCTGTCCATCTCTGTGTCAGTGACACTACTGGGCGCCAAGGACCTTGAATTTGCCCCTGAGTGGTACTTTAGTCGAGAAATTCCCCTCATATACTTTATTGATTATTCCAATTTCTAAGTTTGTTTGATTGGAGTCTTTAATCCATTTGTATTTATTATTATTGATAAGGAAGGATTTACATCTGCTTTTTTTTTTTTTAATTTATTGGGGTGACAATTCTTAGTGAAATTACATAGATTTCAGGTGTACAATTCTGTATTACATCATCTATAAATCCCATTGTGTGTTCACCCCCAGAGTCAGTTCTCCTTCCCTCACCATATATTTGATCCCCCTTACCCTCATCTCCCACCTCCCACCCTACATCTGCCATTTTAGTATTTGTTTTCTGTACATCTTTTGTCTTTTTTGTCCCTCTCTTCCTCCATTAGTGCCTTCTTTTGTGTTAAGTAGATGTTTTTCTATTTTATCATTTTAGTTCTCTTGTTATTTCTTTTACTATATTTTTAAAGGTATTTTTATAGTGGTTATCATGGGTGTTACAATTAACTTCTAATCTAGTGCAGATTAATACCAACTTTTTTCAATAGTATACAAAAATGTTGCCATTTATATGGATCCATTCCTCTTTCCCTCCTTTGTGCTTTTATTTTCATACAAATTATATTGTTTTATATTATAATTCCATCAGCATAGTTTTATAACTGTTGCTGTATGCAGTTGTCTTTTAACTCATATAGGAGAAAAAAAGAGTTGCAAGCAAAGAATGCATTTATAGTGTCTTTTATATAGTTTAATTGTAGTTTACTAGTCTCTTTATTTCTTCGTGTAGATTTAAGTTACTGTATAGTGTTTCTTCATTTCAGCCTGAAGAACTTTAGTATTTCTTAAAGGGCAAATCTGCTAACTGTGCATTCTTTCAGTTTTTGTTTATCTGGGAATGTATTGAGTTCTCCTTTGTTTATGAAGAATAGTTTTGCTGGGTATAGAATTCTTCATTTGACAATCTTTTTCTTTCAACATTTTGAATGTGTCCTCCCACTGCCTTCTGGCCTCCATGGTTTCTGATAATCTTATTGAGGATCGCTTTTCTCTTAGTGCTTTCAGGATTTTCTCTTTGTCTTTTAATAGATTGATTATGATGGATTTTGGTGTGGTGCTCTGAGTTTATCCTCCATGGAGTCCATTGAGCTTCTTGGATGTATAGACTAATATATTCATCAAATTTAGGGACTTTCTGGCCAATATTTCTTCAACTTCAACTACTCCCACCATTATTACCACCTTATGCAGCTGCTGTGTTAAACACTTGCTGTGTTAAACACTTGCTGTGTAAACACTGATGGTTTTGATAATAGCCCCGGGGGAAAGGCTGTTTGCCATGACCAGGTGCTGAGTCAGGACAAATAAAGATAAGCCCTGTGAGTGGGAGTTTACAAGGAACCACCCCATAGGTCACATAATGACAATTCTTTGAGGATGGAGCTTTTGGGGAGCTTTATACTTGCTGGTGAAGTGTGAAGCTCCCTAAAAATGTTTGCGAGGCTGCTTGCTGATTTTCAAGGCTACGGCCAAGTGCAGGAAAAGAGGATGGGAATAGAACAAGTTGAAATGCCTGCCACAAAGTTCATTTTTCTTACTGAGATTCAGCTATTATTTATTTATTTTTTAATAAATGCCTCTGGGATTCTTGTAAGCCTTTGGTTAATGTCCAGAGTTCTGAAAAAGTTGATTCTGATCATTTTTGTTAGTGTTGTTGATTTTATTGAGGGGCAGATATATGGAAGTCTTACTCCACCATTCTGGAAGTGTCTGTCTTCCTTCCCCTTCATACATTTTAAATGGCTCTATTTTTAGATCTTTAACATAATGTCAAGTTTTCAAGACAGAAATAGTATATAAAAGAAGGCAGTCATAAGGCTTTCTTTGTTTTTCCACTATCCCTGTGAGCTGGAAGGGACCCTCCAGAACAACAGGTACATCATCATGGTGAGATACAAGGGTTACGGTATTGGCTATACAGATGTTCTGATCTTATTTTGAACTTCACCTCTGGTACTCTGTAGCTGTGTGACCTTGGGCAAATTACTTAACCTCTCTGAGCTCAGAGTATGCAGTGGTAAAACAGGCATCAACAGATAAATTTGATTGTCACTATATGCCAGAAAATATTCTGGGTGCCCTGCGTATATCCGTGAACAGAAGCCACTTTGCTCTCATTTAGTTTGCATTCTTTTCTTAAGTAGACAACAAAGTAAATATATAAATAATTTAATTTTACATAGTGGTAAGTCTATGAAGAAAATAGAGTAAGTGGAGATAGGGGTTAATGGAGAAACCAAGTATGTGTGTGGTTCCTTGGGTGGGGTAGTCAAGGAAGTCCTCTCTGAAAAGTTTACATTTGAGCAGAGACCTAAATAACAAAAAGAAACCAACCAAAAGATATGTTGAGGGAGAGAGTTACCCAGGCAGAGAACACTGAAGGGAAAGCCCTGAGGGTGGAGCAAGCCTAGCATGTTTGAGAAACAGTAAGGCCACAGCAGCTGTCTCAGTGAGCCAGGAGGGCCGTGGTGGATGAGTTCAGAGGGTGTGTATTCTAACTACAGCGGGAAGTAATCGAGAGATTTTATGCAGTGCGCTGAGTTGATACGACACATTTTAAAAAGATCATTTTGACTAGAGACTTTAAGGGAGCAAAAGTGGAAGCTGGGAGACCAAAAAGGAAGTTGTTACAGAGGTTCAGGCAAGAGATGGTGGTGCTGTAGACAACAGTGCTGGAAGAGGTATTGAGCCAGCGATACATGATATATTTTGAAGGTGGTTGTGAAGGTTCAGTGAGATCATGTGTGAGGAGGACATAGCACAGTGTCGTGCACAGCACTACTCTCAGCCCCAGAGATGCTATTATTATTGTTAACGTCACTGCTGTCGGCATCGTCACTGCTGCTGCAGCTACCAGGGCCTTTAATCTTTGGTGCAAGAAAGACAACCTAAGCCACACTGTTCTTTTCACTAGTGGGAACAGAGGGAGCTTAGAGTTATAACATGACTGGAATTGACTGTTTTATATAGAGTATATATACGATCATATATCACCTCTGTTCAAACCACTGATTCTGGTTTGGTGTTCATTTGAACATGTTCACAGGAACATGGGAAGACTGTTTCTCCTGAGTCCCTGTTATTTTTCAAGCATTTTACTGGGTAAACAAACAGACATTTAAGGCACAACAAGACATGGTTACCCCAAGTTTACAGATGGATAAAGAAATACAAATAAATAAATTCAGGGGATTCCACAAATCCTTCGGGTTCGATAATTTCCTATAATGACTCCCAGGACTCAGGAAAATGCTATACTCGCTGTTCCAGTTTTATTATAAACGGTACAAATCAGGACCAGCCAAAGGAAGAGAAACATAGGCTGAGGCCTGGGAGGGTCCTGAACATAGAACTTTGATGCCCTCTCCCCATGGAATCGGGGCATATCACCCTCCTGGCACACTGATGTGTTCACCAACCAGGAAGTGCCACCAAGCTTCGTTGTCCAGAGATTTTATTGGGGTTTCATTATATGGGCACGAATGATTGAATCGTTGGCTACAGGATTGAACTCACTATCCAGGCCACCTTCCCTGCCTGGAGGGAAAGGAATATCATTCCAAGGAGGTCCGGAGGTCCAGCCCCTATCAGGTGACTAATTACATGGCTGGTCTTTCTGCTGATGCTCATCCTGACCCATCTTGTCCGCATACCTATCTAGGGGCCCACCAGGAAGATTCACTGGCATAAACTCTCAGGGCCTCTGTGAGTATCAAAGATATTACTGTCGCTTGGGAAATTCCAAGAATTTAGAGGTTTCCTCCCAGGAACTGTGGACAAAGAGCAGACAAATTCTTTATTATGCAACACAGAGTCACACATCTGATGAGTAGTGGAGGCAAGATTGAATCCAGTCCTGTGTGATTGCAAAGCCCCTTCTCTGTCTACTACTGTTTTATTGTTAAGGTCCTTAGATAAGTGGCCTTAAGGTCAGACAGCTAGTTACTAAAAACAGGGCGTGGTCCCCAGTACCACGGAGTGCTCCTTCCCACAGTGCAGTTCTATTTTTTCATACTGGGTCAGGTTTGACCTGTTTCTATAAATTTTGCAGCTGGTATGGCAGGCATAGTTGGCGAAAATATTGAAAATCTTGCTTTCATTTTTTATTTCTACAATTGCACAACATTGCCTCCTAGCTAAGCTGTATCATTTGTCAGTGTTTGCCATCATTTAGTTATGTTTTATTCATAAGTTTAAAAATCAAATTCAGTCTGTACTTCCAACATTTAAGAAGGTTATAAATCCTTTTTGACTTACTGTTTTCCTTTTAAAAGTAAGAAATATCGAAAGAAGAAAATCAACCCACAATTTCCAGCTAACATGGTCCTGTTTTTTTTTAATATTTGGCTTAATGTGTGTGCCTCTCGCTGCTTCCAGGTAGCATCCACTGTATTTTCCACGCGACCGGGCACCACTACACTTGGAAGAAAGTCACCACAACCGTGCACAACATTATCGTGGGCAAGCTGTGGATAGACCAGGTGAGCAGGGGTGCCCAAGGGGCTTCTCAAGTTCGGAATACCTTCTTAGGTACATCTTTGCAGTACTTAGGACATGGGAACTGGCCCCAGACCATGGTTACTAGCTTATCAGTTTCTCCTAAGGAATTTCTCTCAGGCAGTACCCCTACCCCAATCTCCTTGAGTGTCTATGGCACAAATTATTATAAACGACCAAGGTATAACATTCATTCAGGGACACGAGGACTGTGTTGGACACTATAAAGGATACAAGGAAATAATAAACATGGCTCCTACTCGTCATCCTTTCGTTGTTCATTAGACATTTACTGCCAGGCAGACATTTACTATTAGACGTTTACTGCCAGGTCCTAGGGATACAAAGTCAGATGGGACATTGTCCTTCAAAGAGAGGTTGTATCATTGGAGACATGTGACCTATACGTGTAAGTTGAAAAGTACTTAACAAAATACAGTAGTATAAGAGATGTACTAAGATAATATCTATTTAATTATCAATATGCTCTCATGACAGTGAGTGCAGAGGAGAGGGAATGTCTGAGCAGTCAGGGAAAGCTTCCTGGGAGGTGTGGGAACTAAGCTGTCTCTTCAAGAGCGGTTTGCGTTCAGAAGAGAGAGAGAAAATTAAATGAATAAAGTGCAGAAAGGCCTGCCATTTGCAGCCTTGAAATAATGAGTAGAGTACTTTGATTTAAGCAGAGAGTTCCTGAAGGGTACTAGTGGAGGACTGTTTTACAAAAGTAAATTATTATGTAAATATCACTGTGTATGCTGACACACAATTCAAAAAAAAGTCATTGGTCTTCATCCCAACCTGGGAAACCAAGATTACAAAGGGATTCCACAGTCTCTCAAGTTTGGCAAAGACCTGAATATTAAGCAAGGGAGTGCTAGAATGTAAGACTGAAAAGTAAAGAATCACGAGGCATGGATGGGGTTGGCAGATATTCTGGTCATTCAGTCTTAATAAAACTAATCCATGATTCTTTTCATTTTAGTCTGGTGAAATTGATATTGTGAATCACAAGACAGGAGACAAGTGCAATCTTAAATTTGTTCCTTATAGTTACTTCTCTCGGGATGTAGCAAGAAAGGTAAGAGAAGCTGGAATTTAAATATTTTCATTTAGTGTGTATCCCTTCAAAAGGAGTGTCTTTGGGGCAGGGATGGATGGATGGATAATCTAAATATATATACAGAGGGCGCCAAGAAAATGTATACACATTTTAAGAGAGGAAAAACTGTATTATAATTGTAATGTAGTGAATGACGCTGGCATTCGATTAATGCCATCTTTTGAGCGAACATACTACACATGGCTACCATAATTCAATTCAAGTTCGAAAAGTAATACATAGATAGATAACATGTCTTAAAATGTGTACATTTTTGGCACCTCCCCCCCCCATATCTATACGATGATTTCAAAAAAAGGAGCGGGAAGGGAGAAAGTCAGCAAGAAAGGAGACTGTGTTGTATTACTAAATCATATCCTTCTCTTTTCTGGGAAAGAAGTTAGAAAATAAGTCAAGAGCAATGAGACTGAAAATGGAAGCAAGAAGGACTAAAGGGATGACAGGAAGAGGCGTGGTCACTCTGACCTGTGAATGAGTCTGAGAGCTGTGTGTTGCTCCACAGTGGGATTGACTGTGCCATGAGTTTCGTCTGTGGGAGAGTGAAGAATAGTTGGGGATTTAAATCTGTTTGTGCCTCTTTCTGATTTCTGGAGAAAAGAAAATACTGTAATTCTCAGTACCAGTCAGATCCTTATCCTACATATCATTGCAACAAAAACTCCTATACAACAAAATGATAATGAACCCCCCAACTCATGGTTCAGTTATTTTAAGCATCTCAAGAAAATTTAAATAATTTGGATGACTCCATGGTGTTTGTCATAACAGGATTTAACCAGTATTGGTTTCCAGAAGAGTCAGGTGAGCTAGCCCACAGGGACTCTGATCTGCAGTCCAAAGCCATGTTCTTCATCCTTACAGGTGACAGGGGAAGTGACAGATCTATCAGGAAAAGTTCACTTTGTCCTGCTGGGGACATGGGATGAGAAAATGGATTGTTTCAAAGTACAGCTGGTCGTTGGGGAGAACGGGGGTGATGCTCGACAGAGAGGCCATGAAGTGGAGGAAAGCAGGGTCATGTTATGGAAAAGGAATCCTTTACCGTGAGTATGAATATGCATGCTGCCCAGATAGTACTCTGGCCTCAACCTCGGATCAATATTGACGGCACTTCTGCTTCCCTTTCCATTTAATTGTGTGAGGGATTGAGCAAGAGAAACCCAGACCTTTGGAGAGATAACCAGGTTGTCACTGTATGATTGAAGTTGTAATGTGCTTTGTCCCAACAAAGTTCAAACTGATCAAACTACATTTGGTGCTTTCTGTCAGGTCCTTTGGATTCAGAAGGATATTTTCCTATAATTTAGAGCAAAATTATTCAGAAGGGTCTAGAGGAGAAAGATGCCACCACCTGTTAACAGTTTGGCCTAAAGGCCCAGCATCAATGTAAAGCTTCCTGAGATAATGTACAGGACTTCGGAAATAAATTAAGATACAGGCCATTTGTCTCCCATCATCATTTAACATGTTCAGTTTATAGTAACAGCCAAGGTTATCCCAGAAAGTGGTTAAAAAGAAAGCGAGGATCCAGGAATAAGGAATTTTCATTTACTAGAATGTTTCATTCTTCCTAATGAGTTTCTCTCTGCTTTCAGCTGAACACAGCACAAGCCCAGAAAACTATGGAATTGAGGATGCTGGGGAGAGGATGAGGAATGGTTCAGTTTGGGTCTTTTAATTAGGGGAAGGGGATGTGGTCCCTGAGCCTTTGCACTTGTAGAACAGCCTGGGTGATGTAATCTGTCGGCAGTGTGCTTACTTGTTGCTCCTTAACTAACTGGGGCCTGGGCTCTGACATTATCCTTTCTCTTTCTCCTCTTTTACTTTTAGGAAGAATGCAGAAAACATGTACTACTTCTCAGAGCTTGCTCTCAATCTCAATGCCTGGGAAGCTGGCACTGCCCCCACAGACAGCCGGTTACGGCCCGACCAGAGACTGATGGAAAATGGGCGCTGGGATGAAGCAAATGCTGAGAAGCAACGCCTAGAGGAGAAACAGAGGCTTTCCAGAAAGAAGAGAGAAGCAGAAGCTATGAAAGCCACAGAGGATGGTAAGGCAGCTGCCCTCTAGTCGATTTCTTGATGTGTAGGGAATACTGCTGTGCTTTGGGCTCTGAGTCTGTTTTTCTCTATGCTCTTTCCCGTTTAGGCACTCCCTATGATCCTTATAAGGCACTGTGGTTTGAGCGGAAGAAGGACCCTGTTACCAAGGAGTTAACCCATATTTATAGGGGAGGATACTGGGAGTGTAAAGAAAAACAGGACTGGACCTCATGCCCGGACATTTTCTGAGCTGGCAATAATGAAAAGGAGGAGCCAAAGGCGAAGAGGACAGAGGATGCGCGGGAAAGCTGGCACTTGGGACTCCCTTACTGAGTGCTTTCCTCAAATTTGTCTGTCTTAACCAATCATTTTTTCCAAATCAATCACCAGAAGCAGACACCAGTGGTGGTGATTGGCTGGTTGCCTTAGCTGATTGAAACTGAAATCGACATACTAGATACCTATGTTTGTACGGGAAAGGTTTAGTGGCTGCAAGTTAGTGTTACTCCACTTCTGCAAAGTCAAGCATTCTTGGCTCTTCCTTCTCCCTCTGCCCCCATTTAAGATGATGTCATTCACCTTCCCCTTTTAGTGTCCTGCTCAGCCAAGAGCTACGCAAGATTATGAATCGGGCATTTTGGTGCCGTTGACAGCAAGAGCTGATTTTAGAAGTTCCTTTGAAAAGAAGCGTGTAAGACTTACCAACAGGCATCGTGAAAGACTGGTGGAGCTTAGGCCTGAAATATGAACTATGTTTACCAGTGGGGTCGGTTTCATGGGGAGTCCATACATAGACAGCTGCGTGTTGGACCACTCACCAGGGGGATTGTTCTGTACAGTTGGAATATTGTTACATTCTTGGAAGTTTTTATCTTCACTACGTAAAACACCCTTCTGCTGTTCTCTGTCTTCTTTGACAGCAACCAGAGGCCACTTGGGTGGTTGGTAGGAGGGTTGCGGCATCCTCACAAAGGGGTTTTACGGACTTGCTCAGGCAAAGAACTTCTGAGAACACAAGGCAGGATGGAAGAAGACTGCTGGCCACTTTGCTTTCCCACTTCCCCCTCATCTCCTCGTCCCCATCCTTCATTGCCTTTCTTGCTTCTCTTCTCTTTTGGCGCAATACCAGTTGGGGTCTGTGCCCCAGTGGGGAGCAAAGCACTACCTGTCCCGTTCTGATTGACATCAGAATTTGAGAGAAGGACTTCATCTGGAATATAAGTTGTCTGGAATATAAGTTGTCACCATCTCTCAAGCCCCAAGGACTGGAGCCACCTATGGAATAATGTGTTAAATATCTGTATATTATATATATGTAGAGAAAAATCTAATTTTTTTGTTTGATTTTCCTTCTTCCCATTAAGAATCTTGTTTTTTGATATCACTTGTCTCCCCGGGACTCTCTTGGATACGTACGTTCATGTGGATCGCAGCCTCGTCTGCTTTCTGTTCTTTAGGGCCAGACGGGTTCAGACCCTGATGAGGATCGTGTCTGGCAGCTACTGAACGCGGTGTGTATCACGGGCGCCCACTGCTGTCTAATGTCTGCTCTCCTAAGTACCTGACTCTCGGAAATGAAATCCTAACCTCTTTCCTGCCTTGTTTCCTTCTCTTATTGGAGAGTCTGGGTCGAAAGTCAGGAGGGTAATTTCCAGTTTAACGTGGAAGCAAATGCAGTCCAAATCACAGCACTCAGCTGATTCCCAAAAGAACCTTCTTCCCAGAATATGGGGCTGAAAGCACCGTCACTTGGGGTCAGAGAACTGCTCCTGTTGGGCCCTTGGCTGCCTTCGTCCTTCGTTCTGCTTTTGTTTTAGTTGTCTTGTTCAGAAATCTCACCCCCCTGCAGCCACCCTTGGTTGAGGATCACAGACTGAGGTGCCTTCCTTGTATGCTTTCCATTTGTATTTTTTTGTTTCTGTTCCTTAACTGCTGAGCCTCAGCCAGTGTGGGTCCTAGGGGGCAATGTCATTCCAGAGGAAGCCAGCCCTCCAGGGAAGTTGGATTTATACTGGGTAAACGCGTGCTCCTTAGGCCCTCCCACCCTCCCTCCCATCTCAGCTGTGATGAACTTGAGATGGGCTCTGGAATTTTCTCCTAAGAACCAGATTCTATTCCCAACATAAACAAGGGACTGTGTTGGGCTTCTTTCAAGGAGGCCCATAAAAGCACGACGTGATGAATTGAGGCTTTAGACAGAGTGGGAATCCCCCAACTGAACAACTTCCCTGCTTTGTCTTCCCCTTTCTTACTCCACCGTCTGCACTACATTTCCAGCCTGATCCCCAGTCAGATTCCTACTAATGGAAGAAGCTTCAAGCCCTTCAGGTGAAATAAAGTCAAATCAAAACAAAACAAAACTATATATTTTCAGTTTTTGCCTTACTGTTTTTTTCCAAGAAAACTACTAAATTAAATAATTTTTAAAAAGTCATATTGTTTGTCTGATTCACTCCTACTAAGTAGGAAATGGTGGTGGGAAGAGGTGGAGAACTGGCCCAGTGGGGAGTTCTTGGCAGTCTGGGAGGCTGATCTTTGTGAGACACTGAAGGAAAAACTGGGCACAGATCTCCAGATGTTTCAACTGTTCGACAGCATCTGGAGGGCCCATGTTCAAAAGAGTAGTTTGAACAGCACCTATCGCTTCAATGTAATGTAATCGTCAGTGTCCCACCTTGGTATACGGAAATTGTATCTAGTGTTATTGATACTGGGCCTGTTTCACCTCAAAAAATAAAAATCTTGAATTTAATTCCTCTTGCCCATTTGTAGTCTCCAATTCTTAGCTGCTTTTGAATCCCTACGTGAATACTTCCTATGTTGAGTACTGACTTGAAGACCTTGGAGAGAAGTAAAGATGGTAAAAATGGCTGTTTAGGTCTCTGTAGAGTTCAGCGGAGGGAGGCCGGGGCAGCTAATCAAAGGGGCTTGAGAGGCCGCAGATCAGCACGAGCACGCTGCCGGGTGGGAGGGCCATGCTCTTCCTGAGCATCTGCTTCTGTCCAGGAGCCGGGGCAGGAGCTCTGGACGTTGTCTGGCTTACACTTAAACAATCTTAGGAGTGTTAAATCGTCACATTGAATATGAAGAAAGGTGCAAACAAGTCACCTAACTTAAATTGACTCAAGGTCACATAGCTGATTGGTTAGTCACCCTGTTGGAATTCAAAGCTGGGTTTGTTTAACCCCGAAGTTTGTGACCTCTCCAACCTTGTGTTCTGGGAGAAACTGGGTTGGAAGGCAGCTGATAGTTAAATTGTTTCCTCCCGGGTTAGTATATCACATCACACAGAAGTGTGCATTTCTCTTTGCAGAGGCTTATGAATTCGGCTAGTATTGTTTTGTGGGTCCACCTGAAGGAAGGAGCATTCTTGAAGTTCAGCCTCCAGGCTCCTTGATTTCTCAAGGTTCTCATGTCCACAGACAGCTCTGTGTTGTCAGGGATTGTGTTTCCAGCCTGTTTCTTGGGCAGGCCACTTGACCTATTCGAGTCATTTGCCTGATCCCCGTTGCTGGGCTTGGTGTTAAGTTTCAGCAATGTTTTTTGTTTTTGTTTTCTGGCAAGCTTGACATTTGTGAGTGCTTATCCTGCAATCTTGAATACCACTGTGGTTTATCATTTCCTCCAACTAGGAGCAGTCAAATGTACCTGAAACATTTTAATAATCCCTCCTTTAGCCCTTTAATGGGCCACTGTGACATGATGGGTCCTGAGGGGTCAACCACACTCATGATAAAAAATTATGAATTATGAATTAGCAAAATTATAAATTACTATACTCATCAGGACCTCTGAAGTCCCACAAAAATGTTAACATTACACCTATACATTACAAAGGTCTGTTCTACTTTCAGCAAGATGAGTGAAAATCAACCTACAGTCTAGTGCTAAAAGGAGACAGAAAAATCTTTGGAATTTATTCACTATAAGGTGTATACCTTGTGAAACTCTAAGATTGTGATCAAAATTTAGAGCTCGCTTCTGTAAGTTCATAAAGCTTTTGCACAGGACTCTGCCCTGCCCTGCAAAAAGCATTCCAAGCTTTTCATGGCTTTCTCTTCCAAAACTCATAATATAATCTGTAGTTATATTCTTCTCAGGCTTTCCTCCCTACCAGCTTTTCAAGTAGCATGCTCCTGTTTTAGTTCACATTCATCCCTCAGGGAAAGGAGGCAGGGTGGCCAGATGAGGCATCTTTAAAGGCAAGAACTAAAGAGCTCAGAATCTTCTATATATAGCCTTGCAGAGATCACATCTGAGTTTGACCAGGCGATTTTAGAAGTTCGTAAAGAACTAGTTGGCCCTGACATATGGCTAGACATGTTTTCATTCACTCATTGAACATTTACTCCAGCCTGTTATGTAACATACATATGGATGCAAATGGCAAGAAAGAGCTCAGATAAACAGGCAATTACAATCCGGTTTGATAAGTGGTATGAAAGCCCTATAGAGGGGCAACTAGCCTATAGGAATGGGGAGAAGATTTCTAGAACTTAGGAGAAAGTATCTGAGTTGAGAGTTGCACATTTAATGGGGGTGTTGAAAGGGGCAGTGTCAAAACTGCTTCATGGGCAAAGATGAAAAGTCAAGTCAAGGAATGCATCCTGAGTGTGGGTGCCTGCATGGATGGTGAGAGTTTTGGGTCAAGGAGAGAGCACTAATAAGGTGCTGGAAAGAGGTAAAGCCCAGGTTAGGGAAGTCTTTATATATACAAAGAGGCCTTGATTTTTGTTTTCAGCTAAGGAGCCAGTGAAGGATTTTAAGTAGGATGATGGGTTCCAGTGTGGAATATGATTCATACATAGGAAGCTCAATTAAGGGGTTAGAAACGATTTGAGAATGAAGAGAAGTGGAGGGATTCCAGAAATAATGAACTGGAATGACCAGCACTTAGGTACAATTATGGGTGAAGAACAGAGGGACGGAGGAAGGAAGTAGTATTTTTCTGGCTTGGGAAACTTAGATGGAAGGTGGTAGTAAGATAAACAAATTTAGAGAGAAAGATTCCTATTTGGACATTCTGAGTTAGAGGTGCCTATGGACAGATTGAGTAAGCAATTTGAAACGTGTGTCTATATGTATAACTACACTTTTTGTGAGAACTGAGAAATGGGATGCTGAGAGAGGTTGCACGTTAAAATCACTTGATCAGCTTAATATATATATATATATATATATATATAATCCTGACCCCATCTGCAGAGGATTCTGATTCAATCAAGGCTAGGACTACTGCAATTTTATATATATATATATATATATATATATATATATATATATATATATATATATATAAATATATAAAATACACACACAAAGAATGCAAAATTATGAAATGGGAGGAGGTAGGAGATAATCAGGATATTAGGGGATATTATTAAACCAGAGCTTGCTTCTCAGAGTTTGAGAGAGGCCTGAGCTAATTCCACTTTTTAACAATGTCTACGTATTTCAAAATGCCAAGATGGAATTACAAAAATTGAGGTATATTTAAAATATTTACGTTTAGCAAATCAATACTTTTAACATACACATACAATATTTATGTATACCTCTTCTGGAGGTAACAATGAAAGTCCACATTTGAAGCCTGTACAAATAGTCTTGCTGTCCTCTTCCATGCATTTCTTGAGTCCATTTTGACACTATCTGAAAAATTCAAAATGTTCATATCTTTGACCTTGGAAAATCTGCCTTCTCACAAGAAAAACAAATAAGTACAAAAGGATAGTCATTGCAATATTTTTTTAAATAATGAAAACTAGGGGAAAATATCAAAGTGTCCATCATTAGGAATCTTATTAAATGGACTGTTATATCCATAAAACCCCATACTGCGCATAGGTTAAAAAGAATGAAATAGGTCTACATAACTGACAGGAAAAGAAGTCCATGATTGTCCATGATTTATTTTTAAATGAGAAAAGCAGATTGCAGGGCAGTTAAAAAATAAACTGAGAAAAGTAAAATTAGTTATCATTTCTAGCTTATAAACTGTGGCAATGTCTCATCACTTCCATAGTATTTATTGAATGCCTACTTCCCGCTGAACCTCTGAACTGACCTATTTTGTAATGAAACAAATATTAACTCACTACAGATATATGGAAAAAGTTTGCCCCACACCCCAAGAGTTGCTGAAATAGCTCAGTTGGGAGAGCCTTAGGCTGAAGATATAAAGGCCTCCGGTTTGTTCCCGGGTTTTGGCCGCAGTTTTAGGTGCCACCACCAACTGCCCTTTCAACCGGCCGAAACAAGCCTCTTTACTATAAAATCATGTCGCCACCCTGTGGACATAGCACTGCCACTCACAAGTGGTTGGTAACGTGTTGACACGGTGGACCGATCTCTTTTTTTTCCCCTCTGGGTGGGAGAAAACTGAAAACCGAAAAGGGATTTTTGTTGTTGCTTTTAAACTGTTTCGTGTAAAGTCAGTATCCCTTCCTGGATCTTGTGTCTGGGTGACACAACTCGCCGCTCACTTTTTTCTAGATCCTCTCAGTCCTTCTTTCCTGTTTCCGAGTCCACGTTAGGGGCTCAGGGCTACACGGCCTCCCTCCGCCCGCTTCCACCTGGGGTGGGCGCGGACTCGCCTGGGGTGGTGACAGCCTGGGCCCCCCTCTCCACCAAAGAAATCCTCGATTTCGGCCGGGTCCAGCTGGTTTAACAATAACAAGGATTTGGGACAGCTTTTGGTGGTTGTGGGGGTGAGGGTTGAAAGCCCTTTCTGGTTTATGACGAATATATTTTTAGTATGTATGTCTCAAATGTTGCACGGAACATACAAATTATATATTCATTGTTTCTCTGAAATTCTAATTTAACTGTATTTTTATTTGCTAAATAGCAAACCACTACTGTTCATGGTATCCTCCAACCGCTCTGAACTCGATGCACCCCTTCTTACCCCCCACCCCCACCTAGGACAAAGATACTCAGAAACTCCACTCAGGACCAACTGGATTTCACAGGGGAGCAGTAGTTTTTTATTCTTACCATCTGTGGGTTTCCAAAACGCGCATTTACATACATCAGCTGATTTGTTCTCATCACCACTGGACAAGATGACAAGACCATGGGGGAATCCCCAGGAAACCCCTGGAATCAGTCATCCTGAAGGAAGGCCTGGTTGTGACCCCGGTAGTAGAGCCCTGGCAACTTTCAGGCCTCACCTTTCCTTGACCTATAGTTTTGTTTTGTTTTTGTTTGTTTTATTTTGTTTTACCACCTTTCAGAGGCATTGTTTGAGAGAAAAGAGTCAACATTGTTTCATATTCTCTTCCTTGACTTAGTACATTCATTGGGCAAGGGGCCCTGTGCCTGGCTTTCTAGCTTCCTATAGACAATTTGACCCTTTTTTGGAGGGTGAGTGAGAAATCATGCTCTTAATATTGATGTAGTCAGATTTGGCCAGGTACTAAAAATGACTGTTGGTGGTGACGCAGTGGATGAGGTGGTGATCTCCTTGACCTATAGTTTAACAATAATAAATCATCCCCCTGCGGCTTCAGCTTGGAAGGTCCCCTGTTCCAGTTCCCTGCTTCAGTAAATTACCCTGAAATTTATGATTAATACCCTTGGGCTTTATTGATCACGGTCTCTCTGGTCTAGTTTTCTTTCCAGGCTCCTCCCATCATTGTTCTTTAGTTGCTGACATCACTGGAGAACCACATTGCCAGAGGGAAGGCTCTGTGCAGACCTCTGGAAACTTCACAGAAGCCTCTGGAGGAATGCCCACATTTTCCCTTAAATACCCTAAGCCAGTCTGAGAATGTTCAGGCAGTTTTTGAAGGTGTTACCCTGCTGCCTTCTCAGATCACCAGTACTCTGACAATAATGCTTATCCTATTCCTATAGCTCAACTCTGGTGTCTGTGTATTGGCTGAGTGGCACAGGCAGCATGAGCCCTGGACTCTGTTGCCCTCTAGTTTCAATCCCACCTGTCCCCAGGCTTCCAGAGTTGTCCACACTGGTCGGGAATGGTGATACAGGAGAAGAAAACTTGGAGACTCTGGACTGCATCCTAACTAAAAAAAAAGCAAACAAACAAAAAACAACCTTGTTAAGATTATGAGCCACTCCACTCAAGATACATGCAATGGAACACATGCCTAGGGAATGCCTTCTCTCCACCTCCAGGCCAGACTGGGCCTGGGGGTGGTGGTGGGGAAGGGAAGGAATGAGATCCAGTCCTCACATTCTAAAAATGTGGTATGGTGAAAGGCAAAATGGAGAAACATTGCTTTTGGACCCATCATATACCCTCCCTTTTCTGTTAATCTGTGCCAAGATGCTAGCTGATGAGGGGCTCCATCCCCTAAATCTTTGGGTTCTTGGGTGAAAGAATGCATTTTGATAAGGGACTCTTGAAAAACCCACTGGTACCGTGCTAAGGGTCCAGCTGCCTGCCGCTTGAGAAAGTTACAAATCGAGAGACAAGGTTGGTGGAAAGAAAAGCAGGTTTATTCAGTATGCTGGCACTCTGGGCGGATGGCAGACTCCTGTCCAAAGACCATCTCCCTGTTCCTAGACTGGTCAAAAGGTTTGTAAGTACACAAGAAGAACAAAGGAGAGGGGGAGTCGGTCAGGCCGGTCCCAGGGCTGACATCGCTTTCTGGGTTCTGGTCTGTTTTAAGATAATGTTATCTATGAACTCCGCCACTACAGCCTGGGACTTTATGCGTTACCAGTGAAAACTGCAGGTACAGTAGTTGCAAAATGGATTCCAGTGTCCTGGCACCTGAGGATTAAGAAATGGCTCTTTTCAGGTTAGGATTCTGCTAATTAAATGGATTAGCGAGATATGTGTAGCCTTAAGAAAGAGAATGAACAAAACACAGTTCTTAAGTCCATCAGTGGGGGGAGAAACAACAAGAAAATAGCTGAATATCAAGGTGGATCTAACTGCAAACTAGCTAGGTCTAACTACCATATTGATTCCCCGAAATTCACCCTTACACAATGATGATCAAAGGGAAAGAAAACAAAATGGTTGATTAAGAGATTAGGCAGTTCAAACTAGGCACGATGTATGTCAGCATGTATGGTGGTGAATTTTGTGTGTCCATTTGTCAAGCCATGGTGCCCAGTTATTGGTTCAAACACCAGTCAAGATGGTGTTGTCAATGTGCCTTTTAGATCTAATTAACTTTTAAATCAGTAGACCTTGAGTAAAGCAGATTACCCTCCATAATGTGGGTGGATCTCATCCAATCATCTGAAGGTTTAAGAACAAAGACTAGGGCTTCCTGAGGAAGAGGAAATTCTCAAGACTATAACCTACAAAACCTGCCTAACTCTCCAGCTTGCTGCCTTGCTAAAGTTAGACTCAAGTCTGCAACATCAACTCTTAACCTGAATTTCCAGCTTGTTGCCCTATGCAAAAGATTTGACTTGCCAGCCCCCACCATCCAGTTTCTTTATCTATCTATCTATCTATCTATCTATCTATCTATCTATCTATCTATCTATCTCTGACAGCGTGTTTTAAAGTGTTGCATACAGGTGAGAGAGATGGGTGAGATTGTTATTATTGCTCACCAGGGAAAAGTGCACTGAGCAAAGGTCAACTACCTTGGGACCATGAAGGTGGGTGGCATACTCTTAGGAAATGTTAGGCCTTTGCCGTGAAAGAGTGAACATTTCCCAGATTCCAGCCTGAAGAGAAAAGGGGCAATCCCTGTGGAAAGTACCTAAGATACCAGGAAGAAGCTCCGAGAAGACAGGGTGTCTCTGCTTGAATCACCATTCTTGCCTGCCTGGCATACTCCTATCTTTCAAGGCACAGTACTAATGCCTGTTTGTTTGTTTTTTTTCCTGCCAGGTTCTACTCTGCCCGCCTTCTAGTCATTCATCTGTGTTACCAAATCACTTGAATGTCTCTGTATTAAAGCGTTGGCTACAGGGCTCTCAAAGGTTTGCTGCTCACACCCTTGCCTGCTCCACCTACAGTTGATCGACAGTGCCGGGGAGAAGGTCAGGAGCTTCCCAGGGAGGGTGACAGTTAGGCTGAGTTCTCAAAGGTGCTTGGGAAGGACGACAGGGAAGAAGTGATAGGGAGGTGGCCTTACAGTTAGAGGGCAAAGGCCCAGAGGATTGAAAGGGCTTGTACCAGCGACAAGTAGGGAAAGTGGCTTCAGCCAGCTAAGAGCGGTGTGAGCGCGCGTGCGCCGAGGCGGGGCCGGTGGGGGCGGGGCTGGCGAGGGGCTAGGGGTGCAGAGCGCTCTAGGAGCCCGAGCCAGTGGTGGTTGCTATCGCTTCTGGGCGAGAGCGGAGGTGGTCTCTTCCAGCGAATGTGCTCCGCGCTCCTTCTTGAGGTGGGCACCTGGAATGGGGAATAGAGACTGCGAAGTGGTGCTTTCGGAAGAAAGGGCAGCTTGATGCCATTAACACTGAACGGTGGTCGCCGACCCGGTGTGCTTTTGGTTTGGGACAAAGAAACGCACAGCGGTGATGACTGGGAGCAGGCGGCTTCTCCCTTCGCAGAGTTTGGCAGAACTTGGATTCACGTTTGCCAAGGGATCTCTAAATGAAACGGGGCGTGTTTTATTTTATTTCATAAATCTGCAGGTGCCAAAGAACGACTCACTACCGTCCTCCCAGACTCCTCGGATTGGAACCCGATTGAATCACACCACGCAGAGGAAACCGGGAACTCGCCCAATAAAGTATCCGTTATCTTGCGGCGCAAAGGATCACACAGTCTTCATTGATTCAAATGCACCTCCTCCTGCGAGCCCGGATAGCTCAGTCGGTAGAGCATCAGACTTTTAATCTGAGGGTCCAGGGTTCAAGTCCCTGTTCGGGCGGAGCTTTTTTTCCCCCCTTTTTCAGTTTAATTAAAAAAATTAGGCCCAGCTTTAGGGCGCTACCCTTTTCAGCTGGTTACCTTTAAAGAAAGGAGTAAAATCCTGGCGCTTGTATGCTTCCTGTCCAACCGCTTTCCGGGGAAAAGACGGGGCCCTCCACGAGGACTGATACCACGGTCCTTTGTGCAAAGCTCTCCGGAAAAGGCTGCAAGTGGCTCAGGAACTAAGTAGGCTGATTTATTCTGCAACCACCGGCCCGCCTGCGGGGTCGAAACTATAGCCTGTAATTAGGGGAGGGGAATAGAGACACCTTCAGGAAGTCCCCGGGTCCTCCTAACCCCTGTGTCCGCCCTTTCGCTCTCTGTCTGCGGCTACTGAGAACTCTTCCTCCGGCTAGGTGCCTGCAGAATATGACACGGATCCTGCACCTTTGCACCCCACCTTCCTACGCTTCTAGAGAATATTTCTGCACTCTGAAAAGGAAGAGATGACCAGCTAGAACCCGAGCCACCAAACAGAACCCACTCCCCCTCTAAACGAGGTCAAATCTCTCCCCCTCCCCCCAAAGTGTGACCCTGAATACTCTCAAAGGAGTTGAGGTTGAGATGGCAGCTTCTGTTGGTGGTGTGGGGGAAGGGGATACGTATCGGGGAAAGTCCATCCAAGGGATGAGACAAGTCCCAAGGTTCAGAAAGCAAACAAAAAAAAGTTCCCACCGAATACAAATTAATAAAGGAAACATTCGGCTCCTGAGAGGTTTTGAGAAAGTTGGGTTGTGGACATCAAGAAGCTGGGTTCCCCAAGACTAATTTTCCCTGTGAAGTGAAGGGACCATTCTTTCTTAGCTAGAGATTGAGCCTTCCTTCTTCCTTGCTTCTGCCAGGCAACAGAAGAAAGTGGGTCTTGATCTCCCCATTAACAGTATGGGGGTGTGGGCTGATGCCCTTCTAGCTGATGGACTATGGTACCCAGGGGATCCTGGTGAGTGGGGCAAGGTCAAGATGGATGTAGCACTAAAGTGGGTGGCAGGGCCCCCATCGTCCTTGTAGGAATGTCTTGCTCTGGGCCCACACAGACCCACAATTACCCCACCCTCTCCCAAGGGCAGTTTCCTCATCAGGAGAAAGGGAATAGTACTAACAGCATCCATCTCATAAACTTGTGATTAAATAAAATAACATACATGTACTTAATAGATTCTTTGCCTAAAAGTAAGATTTCCATACATTGTAGCTATTATTATTAAATAACTTTCTAGGCTGCGAAGGAAACATACAGATTGAAACAGGTAAGGAACCATTTCAAAGAAATGTATTCCCAATATGTCCAAGATCATAAGCCCATATTCGTGGGACTTGTGTTGGTTGGTATATATGCTCAAGGGACAGCCAAGGGTCACTGATCCAAGGATGAGTGGGCTGCTTCGTACAGACCGGTTTCTTTCTTGAAGAAAGTGAAGCATTCCAGGGATGGAAACAATATTTAAGTTCTGGCAAACAGTCTAACTTTTCTTCTTCCTGAGGGAGTCCCTTAGAAAGTGATCAAGTACACTTTTGACAACCTTGAAAAGTGAGTTTCTTTGCTCCGTTTTCTGATTGAATGACAAAAGCACCGGCACAGGCAAGAAGAGGACAGTGTGGAGAGCATCGAGGCCTCCTAGCTCTTCTTCCTCTCTAGTGGTTCACTTCCACTCCATCTATGGTTTTCACCCTTTTGTGAAAACTGAGAAAAAAACTAGCCTGTCTCCCCCAAGACTTTCCAGCTTTGGAGCTGGATATGTAGCTCTGGTTCAATGCTGGATGATTTGGGACAAATTAGTTATTTCATTTAAAAATAGTCATATTGTCATATCAAGCTGGCCGCGGCGGGGGTGGGGGGTGGGGGGGACGGATTGAATGCGACCACGTGGATCATGTGCTGGGCCCACAGTAGGAACATGTAGTAAGTGGTTGTCTTTATTCTTATTAGGCCCCTGGGAGAGGTACAGAAAAGCATTAGGAAGACAAAAAAAGATAACCTGGGACAAGGCAGAACGCGAAATTCTCCTCACATGGCAGGAATTTTCTCATTCACGGCCCAAATCGCAGGGCTAAACACAATGCTATTTGGAAGGTGAAATTAAGAATTAAGAAAGTGGAGAATACAAAAAAAAAAAAAAAAGTGGAGGCTACGTCTTTTTTCCCCTCTTCTTTTAAATTGCCTTAACAGCCTAGAAAGCAGTCTCCATCTCGCCGAAATAGCTCAGTTGGGAGAGCGTTAGACTGAAGATCTAAAGGTCCCTGGTTCGATCCCGGGTTTCGGCAGAGGTTTTGCTGACTCCGTTCCTTTCCTTATACTAGTACATATAGCCTCTCTTGGCTCCCCTCCTTCCCCATTCCCACTGTACGCTTGTACCTACATCACCTACAGTCAACATCTTAGTGGGCACGTGACGACAGTGATTAATACAGCACTATGAGGAGAAAGATCTTAAATCAAAAGGAAATCATAGATCATGTAACGATTGTCACCCGTCCCGTAATCACTCCATCTAGATAGACTACTGGATATTAGGTTGTAACGTGTGGCGTGAGATTTCATAGCGTGGTGGCCAATACGTCTGGGTTACAAGCAGAAGATCTTGGGTTCGGTTCCCAAAGTAGTCTCACCCGCGACAGACGTAATAACGTCTGTCTGTCTATCCAGCAGAGACTCCAAGGCCAGGGACCCGCTGGCGCGTTGAAAATCTGCTGACTGATGGTTCCCAGCTGGGGGCGTTGATTTACAAGCACGTGTCTCGGTTTGAGATATTTCTTGGAAGCTCAGTTTTCTCACCGCGGTTTTAATAAAATGTCTGAGCTGCACAATTACTGCATTACTGTCATGACTCTGATGACAGGTGTACCATTTTCTTGGTTATGCGTTTATTGACGTTTTGGTTTTTTTTTAATTTTTGATTTTATTTTTTCTCTTTCTCTTTTCTTGTCGTGTTTATTGATGGTTTGAATAGAAAAGTAATACATGTTAGTTTTAAGGAAAAAATATCCGAAAACAGAGTAGCATAGGAAGATTGAAAGAGAAAGGAAGCGGTGGTTACTCAAGCACTTTCCTCACCTTCCACCTTTTCAAATCCACGGGAGATCCGGGTTACCAGCTCCTTGAGAGCGGAACCCTTGTGCGTTTTGCATAATCTCACACCTGCAGAGTGAGAGTGGTCTTGACACTTAAATTTATTTCGCAACTTAAAAAACCTTCACCTGAGCAGAGACTCGAACCCGCAACACTCAGATTGAGAGACCGCTACTCTACCCTCTGAGCTAACCCAACTCACAAAAACTGGCTTTTCTTGCGCCAACCTGTAGTAAATAGGCCAAGTGGCCGATTATTCCCTGAGGTGAAACTGCAAAATCAAGGTCGAGCAGGTGTTTGGTAGAATGGTCTTTATTTCTTTTTTTTTTTGCCGCATCCACATCCCGCCCCCGGGCAGCGTCCCAAGCCCCGCTGTCCTAAAGGGAACAGACGGTTTACGAGGAATTCTCCGCATTAAGATTTTAGCGGGCCTCTGGTGAGTAGCGGGATTTCTAATCCCAATCTTGGTCTTTGAAGAGCCCCGGAGCGTCTTGTGGGTGGGGAGCATTACAAATAATTGATTAAGTTTCAATCATCACCCATTTGAGGGTGGGAAGCCGGCCCCGGCCGACGCCAGAAGTCAGGGGCCTCCAAGTCTTCCAGCGGCTGGTGATGCCTAACTGAGATGTGCATGGTGACTGCGCCACTGAACGCATGCAAAGAGAATCCTGAGCAAACGCGACAGGACGTTCTCTAGGGACTCTGAACTTTTTCCTGAAGCTTCTATTTGGAAGGTTTTGATCAGGCAAGCTACAGGCTGGATTTTATGTTTTTAGGAGTCCTGTTAACCTGGGTAGCTGTGTCCTGTACATAATGGATGAGTCAGCTTTTTCATTCGTCCTGCTCCTTCATTTCCATGTCATCCCCTTGAGGCATTGGAAGAGAGAGACCTCTTGAAAGGAAGAGAGTCCTATGGGGCGGAGCCTCACAACCATTCCAGCCCTTCTGGAGTTCAGGACCCCGCTACATAGGGGAACCACGAGCTGGGCATTCTTTTATGAAGACATGTATTGGGAAGTATGAGCAAAGTTTAAAAAGTGATCCGTTATGGAAAGATATCCATGTTACGTTAAGCAAAAAACAAAACAAGGTGCTAAACAATATGTATGATAGAACATGTATGAAAAATTGAAAGGATATGTATATAAATCCTTAAATTATGTATATTTGTACATTTGGCATTTGCATATATATCAGAGATGTTTAAGGATAGAAAAAAACCTGATAAACATTTTGAGGAATGATGGTGAAGTGCGAGAGGAGGATCTTACCATTTCCTTAGCTATTATACATCTGTATTATTGAATTTAAAAAAAAAAGCATGTATTTTTTTCGTAATAAATTACATGAAGAACAAAAACTGATATGGTGTGTTAAATTATTCCACCCTCTGGTATCGCATATCCTGTGTTTTCTACAGATCCCAGCAGAGAAGGTTATAAAAGCACAAATTTCCTTCCCAGCACGCCTCAGTGGTTTTGGAGGAGAGTTGCTGGTATTGAAAAATCACAAATTACTTAGGTACGATTTCACAAATGAAGATGTGGAACCCTAAAAATCAGATGACAAGTCTGGGCTCAATGGAGAACACTAAACCAAGCTGTGCCCGCCCCAAAGGAACCTCCTGTACCATGAGGTCAAACCTGGGGGGAGTTAGTGAGCCTTTAGCCTAACCTCAGCTCTTTACAACAGAGCTGGGGTCACATTGGCTGCCGAGTGGAGCTGCAGTGAGCAGAAACACCTGTTTCCTGTTCTCCTAGGACAGACTAGATTGACAGGCACCACACAGAAGAAAAGTCAAATTATATATAATCAAAAGTTAATAGTATGGCACAGGGCCTGCTTGGTATAAAGAGAGTTAACCAGAGATGTTTGTATTTCATTTAACACAACCATAGTGCTTTCATTTCTGTCCTCCCCCCACCCTCATCTTGACTTGCCACGTTATCCCACTTTCTAAGTTCCTTTGGTTTGGGAAGTTCCTGCTTACCTGTAAAGATAGGAATCTGGGACTAGTCCCAGAGATTCCTGCTTGATCCTCTTCAGATGGAGTTAGTTACTGGGGGCTCTGAGCCTGTCTCTGCACCCACTATAACCAATCTTGAACACCTGTTTAATTGGTCTGTCCTCTAGAATGTTTCTGCTTTGAAGACAGAAACTCCCTGTATATCCCCAATGCCTGGGTCAGCGGCCAGCACAAAGCTGTTGCTGAATGAATAAATGGAGAGTTGAAAGAGGGCCGTAGATCTGGGAAGGCTTTTAGTGGAAAACATAGGGCAGAATTGGTCCTTGAAAGTTTTTGTTTGGGAAAAGGAAAGAACATTCCGGTTAAGGTGAATGATTTCCATCATCAAATGGAATAAATTTGTCCTGAGAAAGTTCTATGCCACTCAATTGTGCCACCCCCTTTTATTTTCTTTATAGAGCTTATCTCTGAAATTCTATTTATTTGCTTGTTTAGAAAGATGTCTTCCCTCTGCCACTCTGGAAGTGTCACTAGGCGGTAGCTTTCTTGGTTAGGACCTTGTCTTTTTTGTTGCTATTCTTTGTTTGGTTTTACATAAAAATTAAAAAAATTTTTGCAGTCCCACAATCCCAGGATATAGAATACTATTTGACCCATAGGATCTTAAGAGATAACTGTTGACTAATTTCAGAGTGAACGTTTCTACTGCACAATGTGCCCCCTGTGCCCCCCATCCCAGTGCCCCTTCCCCACAATGTAGTATCGTTTTATGCAGACCTTTTCTTTGTAATATTTTCCAAACCATCAATTCTGAAGTTGTTGCTGTACTTTCCATGTCTGGCAAAAAGTCATTAACTTGCAGATTTCATTGCCATTTTAAACATTCAGGTTCTTTTTGCCACTCTCATCTGGCCGCCTACGGTTGCAAGATAGAGACCCAAACACTTCACCATGGTTACATCTTCAGGCATTTGGAACCAACTGTTCCGTTACTGCTTGGAAAAGCAAGGGGAACCCCTCCCAGAAGTGGGATGCAAACCTACCAGGTATGAATGTACTGGATCGTAAATTCAACACTGTAACCACTCAGCTATTCTGATACTTGACATGTCCAACCTTATTTCCCAAAAACCTGAGCACTACTGAGCTACTGAAAAGTTTCAGAACAATTAAAAATTTTTATTCCTGATGCAAAAGAACAATACTGTATAGGAACAAAGCATTATTCCGTAGTATTTATCACATTCTGCTAATTTCTTCATCTCCAGTTACCAGAAACTCTGGAGCCACGTGAAAGTGATTGAGAATATTCATGTAACGGTATTCTTCACACCTTTCCAAGTGAGAACAACGGCCTGGAATAAGATTCTTTCCTTTTCATAGTGGGCAAATCGGATCGGAAATTTTAAATAAGTTTTTCTTTTTCTTTTTACTTCCTTCCATTCTTTTCTCCCTCAATCAAAACAAAAGCGACTCTGGTGGGACTCGAACCCACAACCTTTGAATACCTCTGGTTTAGTCTAGAAGTCCAATGCGCTATCCATTGCGCCACAGAGCCACGTGTTCGCAGTTTTTCCTGCGCTACTTACATCAATGCAGGAACGGTGTCTGTCCAGTGGATCAGGTCATTCTTTCTCCGAGAAACTATGTTGCCCGTATAGCCAAAGAGAAGCGTGGATCGGAGTGCGCTTGAGAATCTGAAATTCTTTTGAAAGTTTCTGTCGGTGAGTGAGCATCGGGGATCAATTCTCAGCTATTCTAAATCGGAAAGAAAAACAGTCTTTATGCAGAGATACCATTTTCTGAAAAAGATTTTAAACATGCGGTTCCATAGTGTAGCGGTTAGCACGTCTGCTTTACACGCAGAAGGTCCTGGGTTCGAGCCCCAGTGGAGCCAGAAGACAGTGACGTTTTCTCAGAGCGACGTTAAGCCTCGTAGGGGATGTGGTTTGCTTTTGCCACCCAGATCTTGCGTTTTGCTTCGGGAAGCGGGGGCACTGCGGTTTGGACCCGGGCTCCGCGCTGTGCCAGCGGTGCCAGTCCCACTTGCTTGCCCGCCCTCCCAGATTGGTCGCTGAGGCTGCCCCTGTGTGGAGCCCCTCGGGAGGTGCAGGCAGCCCCCCGACTCCCGGGAGGTGCAGGGTCCCCGCGCACGGCCGCGCCTGCGCCCTTCCGACTGCTCAAGCTGCTCGCGGGCTGGTGCTACGGGGTGCGTCCTGGGCCCTCCTCCTGCTCCTTCCTAAACTCTGCTTGGCGCTATTTTTACTAAAAGATGCTGCCCCCACTTAGTTGAGGAATATCCCGAAGTCTACCTCACTCCTTTGTTGATTAACTCCAAGTCCACTGACCTCGTACTTTATTTAAATTAAAAATACCTCTCCCCTTCTCGTTATCACCTTTACAGAACGGTTACTCCCAGTCCCAGACGGTTTGGGTACAACTTCTGCAAAGCTTTCCCGCCTTCAGCCTCAGCATCAGTAGAACTGGAAACGCCTCCCAGCCCCCATTCAGTTTTGTGGTGTTAAGACCCATGAAGTCAGGGCACCTTGTTCATTTTTCTATCTTCCCCTGCCGCACCCCTAGGTACTGTTAAAGGCAAATTTTTTCCAACACTTGTTGAAATGGTAAGGAATACTTTACATAGGACTGTTGCAATAAGTGTCCAGACTATTGCAATAGAGGAGATAGACTGGGCTCAAATCTGAATACAGTGAAGTCAGCTGGGGATTTAGAGCCAAGGAGCAGAGAGCAGAGTTAGGGAGGCGGGGTCAGATGGCAACATCTAAGAACAGATATCACGGTAGTGGATTCTTGCGATACTATACGGACTTAACAGGATTCTTGGTGAAGGCAGGCAGGGTGGTCAAATTCAACGGTGGGGAATAAGGAATTTGATGTCTATCAAAGGTGATTAGATGCCAAGGGTAGGGAGACTCTTTCTAACTGACTTCATAGGATCCTTGCTAAAACTGGGTAATGCAGGCTGAAGACAGGATGCGAGCCAAGGTCGAGGACTAGTGGAGCAGAGGGCTCAGAGGAAACTGACTCAAGTTTGGTCAAGGACAGAGTCTCAGTGAGTACCCCACCCGGTTCCTACTCTGTAATAGGCACATGATTCGTGCATATTGAATTTAATGTATGAAAAAAGGTCTTTTTAAATAGTGGTATTTAAAATTTTTGATCTCCTTGTGAAGAAAATTGAATCCAATCTCTTTTGTATTAATTGAATGATATCCAGGAAAGAGAAAGATCAGGCTCTTTGGAGTTCATCTTTCAAGGTTTACAAACAGCACACACTTTGCAGGGGAAAGGGGAATGTCTTGCCAGAGATTTTATATTTTAAGCTTCAAAAGGGCAAGGTTTATCATAGACCAAAATGTAAAACTTGAAATTACCAGATATTTCTTCTAGAAGAAGATATAGGAGAAAACCTTTGAACTCATTGGTTAGGCAAAAATTTCTTAAATACGATGCAAAAAAAAAAAAGTAGTAAATTTGACTTCATCAAAATTAAAATCTCTACTCTTCTAAAGACACTCTTAAAGGAAAAGACAAGTCCCAGATTACTAGGAGAAAAATATTTGCAAAAGGCTTCTCTAATAAAAGTCTTGTATGTTGAATTTATTTTATTTTTTTTTAAAAAAACCTCTTATGGTGTAATAGCAACAAATAACCTAGTTAAAAAAAGGGGGCACAGATCTGAACAGAAGATATACCAAAGAAGATACAAAGATGGCAAATAAGCACATACAAAGATACTCAACATTATTAATCATTAGGAAAAGGCACACTAAAATCACAATAAAATACCACTACATACATTTTCTAACGTACCTGTTAAATAACAAAAGCATAAAACCAATAATACCAAGTGCTGACAGGCGCGAGGAACAACTAGAACTCCCATATATTGCTTGTGGGAATGCAAATGGTATAGCCACTTAGGAAAAGAGTTTAGAAGTTTCTTATAAGAGTAAATTCTTACCGTAGATGCAACAATCCTACTTCTACCCAAGAGAAATGAAAGCACATATTTACACAAAGACTTATATGTAAATGTTTATACCAAGTCTGGTCATAATCTCCCCAAATTGGAAACAATCCAAGTGTCACTCTTTGGTACCGCTTTAATAACTTGCCCTGCTTCACCAACCTACCTCTGAGCTTTGGGTCTTCAGGAACTACCTTCCCTTTAACAAGTTGCAAGTTGTGTGTAGAAATCACTGTTTTAAAATGGTTTGGTGCAAATTTTCATTTCCTTAGCAAAGGTGCATGTTTCCTTTGACTTCAGTTGTTTCTCAAAGGCACATGGTTTTATTATGTGATTTCTCAGGGCCATGAGGTTGGTTCAACACATGGTGCTCATGAAGGTGTGAAGGCCCTTGGTCCTTGGGGGCCTCACCTTCCCCTACTTCCTTAGACTTTTAGATTGGTTGGAATCATCTGGTTTATTCATAGAGGCCCACAGGCTTTCAGGATCCAGGACATGGCTCCTTTTGGTGGCTGTTACATGTTTCCTGAATGTTGACATTGGACAGATCTAGGAAAGGTGCTGGAACAGAGCACGAGGCATGCTTCTGCATATTAAGGGGACTGAGAGCATGATAACAAGAGAGTACGTCTTAGCCCAGTGTCCTTCAAACGTTTGTCACTAGAGCACATGCTAATAAATACATTTTATTTACATCAAGACTACTGTACTCATGTGTATATCTGAAATAAAGGTTTCAGGAAATAATACTTTTAAATACATTTGATGAGTTGTGTGCTTTTTCTATTCTACCTCAGACTATTCTGTTTCATTTTTAAGAATGCATATTCAGACCTACTAATGACATCACAATGCTTAGAGTTTTAGGATCTTCAGTTTGAAAACACTGACCTGGAGTAGCGTTTCTCAAAGTGTGGTGTTACACAGACCACCCACATCAGACGCACCGGAAGGGTGGGGGTGGGGGTGGGGTGCTGCTGGTTAAAAGTGGAGATTCCTGGTATCCATGAGAGAAATATTGAATCTACTGAAAATGGTGTCTGGGATATTGCATTTTGATTAAATCGCTAGGTGGTTCTTATGCCCACTGAGGTTTGGGAACCACTGGCTTGGCAGCATACGGGGTGCCCTAGCAGAGGTGTTTCTATCTCTGATCTGTGGAGTCCAAGGGGACTATACCAGAAGCACCCCAGGTAACCTCTACAGGCTGCTCCTCTTAATTTGTGTAAGAGTTCATGTGTAAAGAAAAAGATCTGAAATCTTTGGGAGAGAAAATGAACGTGAAATGGGTTTCGAGGCTTCATCTCTGGAAATCAAAATCTCAGTTAAGTTTTTAAATGTCTGTCAAAGGGAGAAACATGGAAAAAGAATAACTCTCTCTAGTGGTAAGGAAACATTACAAAACATTTTGCTCAGTAGACATGGCTCCTAATTCAAGAGGGGGTTCATTAGAAATACAATAGTCCCCCTTTATCCTCAGTTTTACTTTCTGCCACACTTTCAGTGACCTGTGGTCAACTGTAGTCTGAAAATATTAAATGGATAGTTCCAGAAATAAACAATTCATAAGTTTAAATTGTGTGCTGTTGTTCTAAGTAGTGTGATGAAATCTCATGCTAGTGTGGGAACAGAGTCCCAGAGAGCAGTTTCCAGACTCTCTGCCTCATGTGGAAAGGTGCTGTCTTGGTTAGTAGGTGGCCATCAGCTGCAACTAGTTGGCCATCAGCTGTAACCAGTTAGCCATTGGCCACTGATATAACTGCCATGGCTATGCTAGCAAGGGCGGATTGTTAGCAAGTTGCTTGGTTAGTTGGCAGAGAAGTGGATGGCGGATTGCAGCTAGCAAGGGGGGTTGGTTGGCAGAGGAGTGGACGGCAGGCTGCGGATCATGTGGCTCCTGCTTCCTGCGTCTCCAACCCAGCCGCCAGGGCGAATATAGTGGTATGACTCCCCTATCTATGGCTCCGTGGGTGTTCCTTTTTGACCTCACCATATCTTGCGTTCTTATGTGGGGAGCAGGACCAGAGTCCCCGCATGACACTACTCTTCTCCATCCTGTCCTGAACATGAATCATCCCTTCGCCCAGCGTCTCCATGCTGTAGACGTTCCCCGCCCGCTAGTCACGTAGTTGCCATCTTGGTTATCAGATCTACTGTCACGGTATCGCAATACTTGTGTTGAAGTCTCCCTTATTTACTTCACAATGGCCCTACAGTGCAAGAGTAGTGATGCTGGCAATTCAGATATGCCACAAATAGGGTTTCCAGGTGGAAATTCCCACCCATTCTCAGGAATTTTTTTCTCTTTCCCATTCCCAAATCCCAAGACACAAACTGTTTTCTGTTCTCCACGATGAATCGTTTCCACAAAGTGACGGCCGATACTACCAACCACCTGCGTTCAAGGAGCTGATTTTCCCAATTTCCCGACCAACTTTTCTTGGGAATTCGGGAACGGAAAAGCGAAAAAATTCCTAAGAACGGGCGGTAATTCCCACCTGGAAACCCTAGTGATAAATACGGAAAATGTCTAAGAGATACATTGTGAGTAATACGTTTATTTCCCATTGTGGGTATTACTGGGTTTAAAGAGCTGCTTTTCCCTATTTTCTGACCAATTTTTCTTGGGATTCGGGAATGGGAAAGTGAAAAAAATTCCTGAAAATGGGTGGGAATTCCCACCTGGAAACCGTAGCTAAAAAGAAGCCTTAAAGTGCTTCCTAAAGTGAAACGGTGAAAGTTCTCAACTTAATAAGGAAAGGAAAAAAAAATCGTATGCTGAGGTTGCTAAGATCTATGGTAAGGATGACTTTTCTATCCATGAAATTGTGAAGGAAAAAGAAATTTGTGCTAGTGTTGCGGTCGCACCTCAATACTGCAAAAATTACAGCCATAGCGTGTGATAAGTGCTTCGTTAAGATGGAAAAGTCATTCAATTTGTGGATGGAGGATGTGGACCGAAAACGTGCTCCAACAGATGACAACGTGTTGTGCTAGAAAGTGCTGAGCCTATGTGAAAACTTCAGACGGGATCTCCTGAAACGAGTGATGCCCAGCCATTACTACAAGTGAGGAATGTTTACACAGATTCAGGAGTAGGTTTGGCATTGTATCATCTCACATCGTCATCAGAAGAAGGGTGAGTACAGTACAATAAGATACTTTGAGACGGGGGGGGGGGGGGAGAGACCATGGGCACTTAACTTTTATTACAGTACATTATTATAATTGTTCTATTTCATTATTAATTATTGCTGTTAATCTTTTACTGTGCCTAATTTAGAAATGTAGCTTTATCATAGGTATGTATGTATAAGAAAGAACAATATATACAGGGTTCGGTACTATCCATGGTCTCAGGCATCCATTGGGGGTCTTGGAACATATCCCTGTGGATAAGGATGGACTGCTGTACAGCTTCCCAATGTGGGAGATGTTGAACAATTAACAAAAACCTAAATAATCTTGTATTAAAATTCATATGTTAAAAGATCGTTGTCAAAACAGATGCTCTCATCACCTTGAAGAAGAAGGAATATGTTCTCCTAGGAAAAGGATTTCAGTGTATACTACTTGTCTCCAAAATAACATAGTCTTTTAGAAACACCATAATCAATTAATTGCTCTTAAAACTAAGTGTGTGTGTTTTAAAATTATCTATATGCTATATATTTTCTCATATTAAGCAGTTTATATATAAACAAACATATATATACACAGAACACACACGCATAGTATATTTTCTAGAACTAAATAGTCTCTTGTGAATCCTCAATTTATTATTTACCGCTAGAAAGGGAAGACTAAATGCTAAAGAAAGGAATAAGCAAGTTTAATTTTTAAGCAAAATATGAGTTTTTTTTGTAATAAAAATGATTTACAATGAAGAAAATATCTGCTGCTGTTGATAGATGGACAAACATCCTGATTACGGCAGAATGTGATTCTGTACTCGGTTCCAAGGGAAGTTTCAATTGTTCTTGATGTTTTTGTTACACTGGTAATTAGATACTTAAAATTCAAGGCTAAAGTCAGAAGTGTGGTGAATGATTTTAATTCTAGGCAGGAAGTAACAACTCAATAGAAGCAAATGGTAGATTTTTAAAAGATCTTCCAACTTTAGTAAAGCATCCATGTGCCCTGGATCAGACATAAGCGAATGTAAGTTTTGTCAATAGTGTCTGCCTTGCTTTGCCTAGGCAACCATGCTGAAAAATTCCACCCTTCTGTACCCATGTCTCTTGGGCTACCTTTTGGTACTGTGCTAAGGTAGGCTGCTTGCCACTTGAAAAAGTTAAAAATCGAGAGGTTGGTGGAAAGAAAAGCAGGTTTATTCAGGATGCTGGCATTCTGGGAAGATGGTTGTGCGGACAGAGTCCCCAGGAGCAGTTTCCAAGCTGTCGGCCTCATGTGGAAAGGTGTTGGCTTGGTTATTAGATGGCCATCAGCTGTAATCAGATGGCCATCCGCTGTGGCTGTGTGGCCGTTAGCTGTTACCGGTTAGCCATTAGTCACTAATAAAACTGCCATGGCTAAGCTAGCAAGCGCGGATTGCAGCTAGCAAGGTTGGTTGGTTGGTTGGTTGGCATAGAAGCAGACGGCAGATTGCAGCTCTTGCTTCCTGTGTCTCCAACCCAGTGGCCATCAAGAATATAGTGGTATGACTCCCCTACCTATGGCTCCGTGGGTGTTCCTGTTTGGTCTCACCATATCCTGCGTTCTTGTGCGGGGAGAGGGAGCTGAGACCCCACATTACAATGGTGGACTCCTGTCTAAAGGCAAAGGCCATCTCCCCATTCCTAGATCGGTCAGAAGGTTTGTAGGTACACAAGAAGAAGAACAAAGAAAGAGGGCGTCGGTCAGGCAGGTCCCAGGGCTGACATCACTTCCTGGGTCTGGTCTGTTTTAACATAATGTTATCTCCGGACTACAGACTTGGCCACCGCGTCCCCCGTAAAAACTGCAGGTAGTTGCAAAATGGATTCCAGTGTCTGGGTACCTGAGGATTAAGAAATTGTTCTTTTTAGGTTAGGATTCTGATGATTATGTGGATTAATGAGGTATGGGTAGACTTAGGAAAAGGAACAAAAAAACAGAGCTCTTAATCAGTGAGGGGAGAAACAAAGAGAAAACAGCTGAATATCAGCGCGCACCAAACTATGAACTAGCTAGGTCTAACTACAGACGGCTAGATAGCGAGCTAAGAGGTGAATCAAACTACAAGCTGATGAATCAACCACATTATTGTTTCCCTGAGTTTCACCCTTACACTTGGAAACCCCAGGCTTGAAATGATCTCCCTCAAGTCCGCCACTGCAGCTTTCCTGTTCTATATCTCCTCCGTTGTGGGATGAGAGATGAGGCCTTTGACTGGTCACTTAGACCATCTGAAATTAATCTCTAGGAAGGACTTAGTCATGTCCCCTCCTCACCATCACCACCCCTAGATTGCTTTGGCCTTACAGAGATGTATCTAACTTCTGAAACGATGGCCTTGTATAGTCAAAAGCAAGAACTGTAGGCCAGTACCAAGGGAGGAACAGTAGGCAATGATAGGGCTGGAATCTTAAATGCATTTTGCTGAGTGAAAGAAGACAATCTGAACAGGTACATGTCATATGATTCCAACTAGATGACATTCTGGAAAAGACAAAACTATAGTAAAAAGATTAGTAGTTGCTAGGGGCTGGGTGTGGAGGTTGGGAGGGATACATAGGTGAGACACAGGGAATTTTTAGGGTGGTGAAACTATTCTGTATGACACTCTAATTGTGGGTACACGACATTATGCATTTGTCAAAACCCATAGAATGTATAACTGTGGGGACAGAGCCAGGAGAGCAGTTTCCAGGCTCTCGGCCTCACGTGGAAAGGTGCTGGCTCAGGTAGTAGATGGCCATCAGCTGTAATCATATGGCCATCTGCTGTGGCTGGTTGGCCATCAGCTGTTACCAGTTAGCCATTAGCCACTAATATAACTGCTGTGGCTATGCTGGCAAGGGGGTTGGTTGGCAGAGAGGCGGATGGCAGACGGCGGATTGCGGCTAACAAGTGCAGTTAGCAAGTGGATTGTGGATTGCAGATTGTGTTGATCCTACTTCCCGTGTCTCTCCCGGCTGCCAGAGAGACTGGGGTGCAGGAAGACCCCTCTTTGGGGTACTGGTGGATGTTTGCTTTTGTGTCTCGGCCAGCCGTCATCGAGAATATAGTGGTGTGACTCCCCTATCTATGGTCCGTTGTTGTTCCTTTTTGGCCTCACCATGTCCTGCGTTCTTGTGTGGGGAGCAGGAGCCGAGACCCTGCATTATAATAACACTAAGAGTGAGCCTTAATGCAAACATGAACATTATACAGTAATAATGCATCGATATTGGTTCATCAGTTGTTAACTAATGTAGCGCATTAATGCAAGATGTTAATAAGGGAAGCTATGGTGATGGTGGAGGGAGACGGAGTGTGTGGGAACTCTATACTTCCTGTTTAACTTTTCTGTAAACCTAAACTTGCTCTAAGAAGTACAATTTATTAATTTAAAAAAGCAGGTAAAACAATTTAGAACAAAATGTAAAGAAACAGAATTTTTTTTTACTTTTATTACCAACTTTCATTTCCTATAAATCCTAATTCAACACTTTCACCTGCTTCCCACCCTGTTTTAAAGAGAACATTTAAAATAAGTACCATTTTGGGAGTTAAAAGGCGTCTGACTCTTGTGGTTTTGCCAACTGCTTAAAATGAAATTACCCTTTGCAGGTTTGGGGGGAAAAAATTAAATCAGCTCTGTTGAGGTGTAAACTGCACCCATTTAAAGGGTACAACTTGAGGCGTTTGGGCATACACGTATACCCATGAAGCCGTCACCACAATTAGGATAAGGAACATACCTAAAAGTTTCGTTGTGCTCCTGAGAATTACAGAATTCTCAGCACATAATGACTCAGTGCAAACCTCTGCACCAAGAGAGGACCAAACTTTAGCATGGCCTCTGGAAGAATAAAGCATGTCCTTCGGATGACCCCAGCCTCCCATTAAAATGCCTGTCTACGACAGCACAAAGCTGCCTGGAGAGTTTACTGTTTTTCCAGCCAGCACTGAGATAGGCCCCTGACCGCTCTTTCTTAGAGCATTCACTAAAAAGGCCTCACAATTGTGAATCTGTATTTCTCTCTCAAGGACCTGGGAGCCATTCCTTTGAATCAGAAAGGACAGGCCTGACTTCAGCCCCTGTGCTAAGGTAGAAGCCTAACTCCCATAACTGCCAGCTGACAGACACAACTGGTCTAACTGCAGTGACATTGACCAACTCTGCAATTTCCACTTCTCTCAGTTTATTGAGCCACGGCTTGTCCCTCTCTCTCATTTTCCCTTTAGAATGCCCAGTCACCTCCGTGCAAATTGGAATAGCACTCAGCTCTCTCCCTCCCATGTGTAGTGACTGAATACAGTTGTTTTCACTCCTTTGAAGTCTGGCTGTGTTTGTCTTCGACACTTTGTACTCCTTCCCTCCACAATCTCCCCGTGTTGAAACCAGCCTCTCATCCTGCTGCAGACTACTGAGCCCTCCAGACCTCACTGTCCTTTATCTCTCATGTTCTCAGCAGAGCAGAACTTCTTCGCTAACTTTCCTCCTGTTCTCTTTCCTCTGAAGCCCAAGCAGCACAAAGCTAATTTTCTAGGCTCACTCCCAACGACCTATTCACCCATCAGTAACTCAGGGTTTCATCACCTTCAAATGTTTCTAGTTTTTATAAGGGCCAGATAGTTTCTTCAGAGTAATTAAGAAGATTTTTAATAAAATGATCAACACACATGCAGTTTTTAGATAATGTGTGGAGACTTTTGTTTTGTTTTCATTTTGAACTAGGGTAGGAAGTAATGTGGCCCAGAGAAGGGACACCAGCTTGGGAGAGCATTCTCCTTGTCACAAGGGCTCGGTATCTCTGAATTACCTCTGACATGCTCCCTTACCCTCCTTGTCTTGGTCTTTTTTTTTTTGCCCCCGGTTTTTAAGCCATTGTTTCTCAATCTAGTTGTAGGGCACAGCTCCCTGGCCCAAGCAGAGCAGCTCCATTCTGAGCAATCTGGACAGTGCTTTTTGGACCAATCAAACTGTGAAGATTTGGATGGGCGGCAGGATGGTTCAGTTGGTTAGAGCGTGAGCTCTCACAACAAAGTTGCCAGTTCAATTCCTGCATGGGATGGTGGGCTGCGCTCCCTGCAACTAAGATTGAAAAGAGAGACTGGACTTGGAGTTGAGCTGCGCCCTCCACAACCAGATTGAAGGACAACGATTTGGAGCTGATGAGCCCTGGAGAGACACACTGTTCCCCAATACTCTACAATAAATTAAAACAAAAAACAAGCCCATTGCATTCCTATGGACTAACAATGAAATCTCAGAAAAATAAATAAAAACAAAACAAAAATACTGAGGATATGGAGTCCTCATTTGTATGAAGACAGACCAATCAGGGTCTAAGGCAGAGATTTCTCTCTATATAAGTCAGCTCCCCTCTGGCGGGGGAGTACACTTTCCCTTTCTACTGAAGACAGAAGTCTGTGTTTTCCCTGCTGGAGCTGAAACACCAAAAAAGTCTCACCTTAGCAAAGCAGAGCAGATAGACAAACTGGTGCAGGACAGGCGAGTGCGAAGTAGAGCATACAGGTACAGGTGGAGCAGAGCAGGGCTGCCTCTCCCCAGGGCCACTTCACAGCCCTGCTCACCAGCCACACTGCTTCATAGTTGAGCTGTGACTCTGTTGAGCTATTCCAGAGCCATGCTATTCTCACAGCTATGCTGTATCACAATTAGCTGTTTGCACTGAAAAAGTGTTTACTGCAAAAAAAAAAAAGTTTTTTAAAAATATTTTTATTAAAAATATAGCTAACATACAATATTATATTAATTTCAGGTATACACTATAGTTATTCAACATTTATATACCTAAAGAAGTGATCACCATGATAAGTCCAGCAACCATCTGACACCGTACTAAGCTATCACAATATTATTGACTATATTCTGTCTACGTAAAAAATATCCAAACCTGTAGAGAAATTTAATGAATTTATTTGAGCCAAACTGATGACAATTGCTGGGAAGCAAAATCTCAACAGGTTGAGAAAATGCTCTGCCAAATGGTGCTTTTGCAACTTATTTTATACATTAGAATAAAAGGAGGAGGGTTACATGAAATCCATTGGTGGTAGATTAAAGTGTGGGAGGCAGCAAAGCGGGGAAATCTCTGGGATTGAATGAATAGTAAATTGGAGAGACAGATACTTCTTTTACATTGGTGGGTACAGGATAGTTAATAGTTAGCATTTTAGAGCACATAGAGATGGTAATAAGAGCACACGAACAACTCTGAGGGGTTCTGTATTTTCCTGCTCTGGTGTGGTGGGTTGTGTGCAGAGGGGTCCAGAAAAATGTTTTCTGTATCTATGAGTTTGTTTCTGTTTTCGTTTGTTTGTTTTGTTCTTTAGATTCCATATATTAGTGAAATTACATTGCATCTGTCTTTCTCTGTCTAACACTCCACTTAGCACAGTACTTTGCAGGTCCATCCATGCTGCCACAGATGGCAAGAACCCATTTCCTTCCATAGCCGAGCAATAGTCCATTGAATATATGTACCACCTGCTCTTTATCCATTCTTCCATTGACAGACACCCAGGCTGCCTCCACATCTTTGTCATTGTAAGCAATACTGCAATGAACACATGGATGTACAGGTCTCCTCGAAATAGTGTTTTGAATTTCTTTGGATAAATGCCCAGAAGGGAGATGACTGGATCCCTTTTTGTTTCTTGTTATAGCCTTGGTTTTAAAGTCTATGTTGTCTGGTATAACTATTGCTGCACCAGCCCTTTTTGTTGTTTCCATTTTCGTGAAATAACTTTCCATCCCTTTACTTTCCATCTGTGTGTGTCTTTCAATCTGAAGTGAATTTCTTGTAGGCAGCATGTGTAAGGGGTTTTGTTTTCTTCTCCATTCATCCCTCCTATGTCTTTTGATTGGAGCATTTAATCCATTTACATTGAAAGTAATTGTTGATAGATATATAGCTATTGCCATTTTATTATTCATAATTTTGTTCTCCCTCTCTCCCTCCAACTTAAAGAAGCCCCTCCAACATTCCTTGTAATATTAGTTTGGTGGTGATGAACTCCTTTAACTTTTTCTTGTCTGGGAAGCTCTTTATCAGTCCTTCAATTTTAAATGATACTTACTTGGTAGAGTACCCTTGGTTGTAGGTCCTTGCTTTTCATCATGTTGAATATTTTGTGCCAATCCCTTCTGGCCTGCAAAATTTCTGTTGAGAAATCAGCTGACAATCTTATGGGAGCTCCCTTATAAGTTAATAGTTGCCTTTCTCTTGCTGCTTTTAGGATTCTCTCTTTGTCTTTAACCTAGGCCATTTTGTTAAAATGAGTCTTGGTGTGGGCCTATTTGGGTTCATCTTGTTTGGAACTCTCTGCACTTCCCAGACTTGTGTGTCTATTTCCTTCACCAGGTTAGAAAAGTTTTCAGTCGTTATTTTTTCAAATAGGTTCTCAATCCCTTGCTTTGTCTCTTCTCCTTCTGGTACCCCTGTGATGCAAAGTTGTTATGCTTGATGTTGTCCCAGAAGTTTCTTAAACTATCCTCATTTTTTTGGGGAATTCTTTTTTCTTTCTGCTCTTCCAATAGGGTGTTTTATGCTACCTTGTCTTCCAAATTGCTGATTCAGTCCTCTGCTTCATCTAGTCTGCTGGTGATTCCTTCTAGTGCATTCTTCATTTCAGTCATTGTATTCTTCACTTCTGTGGTTCATTTTTATGGTTTCTATTCCCCTTTTTTATGCTTGCAAGTTCTTTGTTAAGTTCTCACTCAAGTTTCTTGAGACTCTGTATAACCATTGTTTTGAACTCTGTCTCTGGTAGGTTGCTCGCCTCCATTTCGTTTAGTTATTTTTCTGGAGTTTTCTCCTGTTCTTTCATTTGGGATGTATTTCTTTGTCTCCTCATTTTGGCTGCCTCACTGTGTTTGTTTCTATGTATTAGATAGATCTGCTATGTCTCCCAGTCTTGGCCAGGTATCCTTATGTAATAGGTGTCCTGTGGGGCCCTGGCACAGCCTCCCTGGTCATCTGCTCCAGGTGCTCCAGGAGTGTCCCTTGTGTGGGTTGTGTGTGCCCTCCTGTTATAGTTGAGCCTCGATTGCTATTGGCACGTCAGTGGGTAGGATTGAACCTCAGGCTGATTGACTGTGTAGTTTGGCCACATCCACAGCTCATAGGCTGCTGTGCAGGGATCTTACCCACTGAGTGGGATTCACCCCATTGGGCTCTGGTGCCTGTTGAGACCACCTTTTGTATATGCTGTTTGTGGGCTAATTGAGTGATGCTCTGCTGTGTTCTGAAGCCAATCTCCAAGTATGTTTGTTCTGGGGCCTCTTGGAAGGGGCTCCAGTGCAGGCTCATGTCACCCACTCGCTATGACTAGCTGAGAACTACCTGGTAGGAGCTACAAAGTGATCTGTGTTTTTTTGTTGCCTGTGCTAAACCTAGAGATGTGTGGGAGAGGACACACTGTGAAATGACGATGGCTGCTACCAATACTTGGCCTGGGGTAGCTCCACAAAAAGCTAGGACACCTCAAGGCCGGCTGCCACCTGCCAGCTCCCTTAAGGTTCAGCCACTGGTAAAGTCTCGTGCAGTACACGAGTTGTGTGAGGCAGGGTCTCAAGCAGTGACTACAGTAGGAAGAGTTGTGATCAGCGGGTTAACGTAAATTCTGGTTTGGTGCCAGTGCTGAGCCTGGAGCTACTCAGCAAAAGTCTCAGCGCACACTGAGGCTGGTTGTTGCTCACCTGGGGCCCACAAACTCCAATAGTTTTCCCAGAAAGAATGAAATGTGGGTGGGGTGGGCTGCTTGAGAGAAAATGCCTCCAGGTGTTGGGTGAGTTGGGTGGGGTGGTGTCCCAGTGGAGCTCACCAGGCCAATCAGATTCAGATTTGGCCTGTGGGAGTTGGCTCAATGCAAGAAAAATGTCACCCACCTGATGACTGCCCAGGAGAAGGACCCCACACAGGGAAAGTTCTGACTGTCTTCCAGCACTCCCTTGGAAGCTACACACCTCAGTTTTCCCCTCATATGCCTCTGATGCCCCTGAGTCACCCTCCCTTCACCAAAGTCCAGGGTGAGTGCTTGCGAGGGAATGAGTCTATGTGTGGGCCCTTTAAGGAGACATCTGGGTTTCCCATAGCCTTTCGTCTCATCCAGATGGTTGGAATCCCCACTGTCTTTCACAGCCAGATATTGTGAAGGCTTCTATTCCTGGCACCAGTACTCCAGACTGGGGAGCCTGGTGTGGGGCTGGGGTCCCTCTCTTCTCCTTGGGGGAACCTCCACAGTTGAGGTATCCCTCTTTATTCTCAACCGCCACACAGATGCTTGGGGTCAGCCTGTTTCACATCTCTGCCCCTCTTACCAGTCTAAATGTGGCTTCTTCTTCATATCCTTAATTATAGAACTTCTGTTCAGCTGGGCTTCAGGTGGTTCTCCAGGTTGGTTGTTCTATAATTTAGTTGTAATTTTAATGTGTTCACAAAAGGATGCACGCCCAGTGTTTATCTACTCTGCCATCTTAGATTCTCCATAATGTGTGTTGTGTTAAGCCATTAAATTTTAGGGTAATATGTTATACAGCAATAGGTTACTGATACAGTACTGAACTAATAGTCTACTTTAGTGAGTAAGAGCAGTGTTGACAACATTCCCTTTCAGACTTGAAAGACAAGTTATGCAACAAAAATAATAGCAGTAAAACTCTGCAAACCTTTCCAGGGTAGTGTTTTGTGATGAATTTTATGGATGCTTAAATATAGTTTTGTGGTGCTGACTATACTAGCATCTTAGAAATTAAGCTGAAATGACCTGAACCTTCTTGCAATTTCTCAAATAAGCCCAGAATTACTCCTAAACCAGCCAGTTTGTGTATATAGATGCATATATTTACTTATGAAAAATATTGTGAAATTTAGAATCAACCTTCTTTACATAGAAAAAAATCATAGATGGCAAAACCAAGTATATGTGGCCTGTACAGGGTAAAATAGAATCAGTTTAATATCTAATAGTTCCCTAAAAAAATGTCTACCTGAAGAAAAATGTAGATCAATCCAAATAATTATTCCATGTCATGTTGAAAGAAAAATAAATCTAATGGTGTTCTCCTGAATTCAATCTCTTTTCCTCACGCTCCAAGGCAGCTTCATGGCAGCTTTTTTTGGGTTGCTAGCATTTGTGTCCAAAAAGTCTGATTGCACAGGTCTTTGATTACTTAAAACTCTGCCCAGTTTTGCTGGAGGGAAAGTCAACAGAGTTAGGAAAAAAAGGCATCATTGGGAAAATTCCAGAGGATCTGGAGAACAATGATACCAGAGCAAAGATGGAGCCAGACTGTAAATGGTGACGTGGTCTGCAGATGGATTCAGATAAAGACAAATTTATGTCTTTAGTGGGATTTTAATGCTTGGGTGGAGTATGTTTAATATTGGAAAATATTTCAGAACATTTTTGAATAGTGGGGATAGAAGAGAACACAGGAAAGGACAATTGATAGGAAGACACTCATGTCTACAGGAACTTTGGCATGAATAAACCTTTTGTTTACAACTAGCCTATGGAAAGTATGGGAATAAATGAGGGTTGTCTTCTTGGCCAATCTTCTTTGGGCACTCAGTGTTCTGTCTTTCGGAACCTGACCTTCTAGTCTACTGTCATCCTAATCCTCAGGCTTACCTTGATCATCTTCCTGTTTCTTTAAATTAAAAAAATTTCTCATATTTTCTTCATTTCAGTTTGGTTCTCCGTGCATTCTAAGGGTCCAAGTAGGACTTTCAGCAAACATTTCTATGTATTAAGAGAATCCTTTTAGAGATAATGTCTTAGTCCTTGTAATCTAATCCAATCATGATTTTTTTTTTTAACCAATAAGTTGTATATGAGGAAGAGAAAGAGACTGCTAGACTTTTCCATTTTTCATGTTCTCCTCTTCATTCTGGGAACAGAGCTAGATAACATTCTCCAGACCCCTTTGCAGTTAATTGGGGCTATATGACCAAAGGCTGGGCAATGGTGATACACACCGCTTTCAGGCCTGGCCCATAATGACCCCTTCCCTCCCCCCCACCCCACTCTCCCCATAATTCTTAATCCTCTCTCCCTTTCTCCATTTGTTGGATAAATGGAGAGAATTCTGAGGATCTAGAGAAAGGTGGAGCCCAAGATGGAAGAAGCACTTCTCTCTAAAGGACTGCACGGAACCACTTTTTCTAAAGACCAGTGTTGGCCTGTGACGTGAGCAGCAAATACACTTTTATTGTGGTTAGCTACTTTGATTTTGGATGTTTTTGTCAAAGTGTTTGATCTACTGTGATTAATACATGAATACCAGCTGCTGTGGCTCGAGCTTTATCACAATGGGAGACGTTGTAAAGTCAATAGATCTTAGCAAAATATGAGTTGGATTGTTAGATAAACGTTTCTCCTAGCACCATTCTCATTGCTTTCTTTGCAGAGATCAGCAAATTCTGATTCACTGATTAAACCTGCATGCTTTATATTACCCTTTATTTACCTTCTAGTGGAATGAGTAGAAAATGGAAAGGAGTTGTGAAGTCCTGTGTGCAGAAACAATGAGAAATTTGGGCCTAGCTAGTCTGAAATTGAGATAATTCTGTTCTACAATGAGGAGTCAGTTTCTTCCCCAAAGGAGTACTTAGCATCTGTATTTGCTTAAGCCTTTCGCAAGTCAAGGTTACCTGTCCACAGCCTCTACCCATAAGTGTTATTTCTTTATCAAGTCTCCTACTCACAACACCACCTCCTTCTGCCCAGGAAGAAACCAGGATTTTGAGGATCCTCTCTCCCTCATAGAAGTCAAGGGTTTGCATTGTTCAGAGGACCACAGTGGAGTTCTTTCCCAGTGTTCCTTTTAAATGTCAAGTATTCACTCCATGAGTGTATTATGTCATGCCTACACTGAGCTCCCTGTTGCATAAACCTGGCACATTCTTACACCAGTCTCTCCCTCTGCACATATTGATTTATTTGCTTGGATTGTCCCTCTCTGTCTCTTTCCCCTTGAAAAGGTGTACTCACTGTCAAATGTCTTTTGAAGCTCTCAAGTAAAGTGACTACAGTATTTCCAGCTACAAGAAAAGTGACTACAGTATTTCCACAGCACTTTGTTCGTATCATCATTAAAGCATTTTGGGGCATGCCTCTCGGACAGTGATTGTATTTAATTTTTTTGGAGCATTTAAATCCTAGCACTGTCAGGCATATAATATGTGTCTGTAAATATTCGCTGAATGAATAGTCCAAGGTGAATAGAGGAAGACATGAATGGGGTCTCACCTTAAAGCAGTGTCACCTAGAAGCCCCCAGCACGTATAGGACCAACCTCTTTTAGGATTCCATGACATCCATAGACATCCCTTTGTGTTTGGCGTTACGTGATCTGTCCCCATTTCGAGAAAGTGAAATTTAATGCCTATCTTTACATTTTGGTGTTATAACTCATTCTCATAAAATATAAATCCTTTCTGAATGCCCTAGTTGTTTTTTTAGTTTCTTCATGGCTGACTTTATTTCCTGATTTCTCAGAGTGTAGCTCATAGGATTGAGCAGAGAGGAGATGACAGTGAAGGTGACAGAGATGGCGGTATCTGTTGAGAGGGCAGGGTAGGGCCGGGCATAGACGTAGGTGCAGGGCCCCAAAATGCAGGGTCATCACACTGATGTGTACACTCTCTTATTTTGTTCCCATAAAGAACAAAAATATACAAAAGTAAACGAAACACAAGGGAGGCTTTTGAGGTGCTGATAATTTGAGTGAAATCATATGGTTCATGAGATGGTCTTTTTGCGGGAAATGTGACTCACCTATAGTTCCTCTCCTTAAGGACTTTACAGTTAAGACCATAAGAGTGCCGCAGCTTGTGGAATCAGTGGGTGTGGGGAGGGGGATAGGGAGGGGGAAGGAAGCAAGGAGGTCCAAAGTCATGGGGATGGGATGTGTATAATAAACAGTCCCATTTGGGCGTGTCATGTTTGTAAACCCTGTCCAGGAGGTGTGCTGAATAGTATCATTTCCCACACCTGCATTTTGGATACACATGTGTGGATTATCTGGAGCATTTATGCAGTTTGGGTTTTACCACTTCCCAGCTGGTGTGACCTTGGGCAAGTTACTCAATAATACCACGAAACTCATGAGAAGTACAAATGAGGTTCACGGGGCATGGCTTAAAGTCAGTTCTTAGCCTGCACCCTTATAATTTAGCTACAACATGATGATAAGAGGACCTACCTCATACAGAGGGTGCTTCTAAGGAGTAGGTGAGATTGGATGTCTGTTTTGAAAACTGAAAGCAGCTGAGAAATCGGATTCTTCGCTCACACATGCCAGGTCCAGCTGTGGGGGCTTGTCTGAGAGAGCTTGGTCTTGCTGTTGACCCTGATTCAAAGCCCTCTTTGATGTAAGTGGAAAATGCCATCTGCCCTCTGGGGATATTTTTATTTTTTGTTTAGGAATTTGAGCTAAGACATGTAAAAAAAAAAAAAAATCAGAGTATTTTATCACACACCTGCTTTAAACATAAATCATTTTTGTATGCAATTGTAAATATAGGTATTTATATTATAAACCTTTACAGAAAGAACATGGACTCTTCCATTACAAATGCAGTCATATGGCTATCAGGCCCCAGGAAGGTCCAGGCAGTGTTCAAAGTCAAAGAATTTGTAGAACTGTGGGCAGAATAATGGAGCTCTGCTTTGCTTATTTTTTGCTTGTTTTTAGCAAACATTCATGGAGTGATTCTTATGTTCTCTACCAACTGCTCCATTTTATCTTTTTCAAAACCTATAATACCCATGTGAAATGGCTATTATTGTCCTGATTTTATAGATGAGGAAACCGAGGCACATAAAGAGGAAGTAACTTGCTCAATTTCTCACAGCTGGTAAAGCCGTGTCTCAAACCAAGACCTGTATTATTTCAAAGACTTATGCTCTCAACGGCTGCAACTAAACTTTCTTCCCAGTGTTGATCAGCCCTTCCCAGAAAAACCTGCAAAGAAACGGGCTCAGGAAAATCATTTGCAAATCAAGTAAATGCGTATGTGGGTGTAAGAAGCCTGCCCATGATGAGTGAGAGGTGTGTCTGACGGTGACTTAGCATGAGACGTGTCATAAGTGACTTTGGAAAAAAAAGGAAGAGTTTGAAAAAGCAGACTTTGCAGTCCTTAGAGGTACCTTCACCACGAGCCTGGATCAACTACATAGTTCTCCATATGAGGTACAGAAATAAGTTCTCAGGAGCGTTACCTTACATTCCTCTTGAAAATAAGGGTCTAGTGGGTTCCTACGGCTGCTGTCTTTTTGAAAGTGCGGGATTATGCACATTGCATTGAAACACAGGCACTTATAGAGGGAGAGGGGGAAATGGATAAAGAAATACAATTCTATGTGTTTTTTTGCAAGGTCGAAATTAAGGAGCTCAAGGATTTCTTACAAATCAACCCAAGGGGATTGTCATTTGCAAGTAAGCTTATCAAACATCTTGGACAGAGCCTGCAAACTGAGGGTTACGCTCACGCGCCAGCTTCCCACTGAGCAAATGCTGCTCCATTCTCTACATTGAGTTGAGTCTCTCAGAGGTCCCTCATGACACAGGCTTCTCTTTCCCAGTGCTGAAAAGCCTCTACTCTTGATTGAATCCCTAAAAGTTGTAGGAGCATTAATTCATATTTAGTAGCACACGAGGGCACAGATAAGTTAGCTATTAGAACACCTGACTCAAAGCCCCCCAAATTTTATTTGCAGCCAAGAAGCAAAGCTGGCCAGACCGCATATAATGAATTCAGGAATTGCTGTCTCCAAGTGCTATTTTCCCCACGTGGTCACCCTCTTGAGAGCTGGGGGGCATCAGCACCTTTTCAACTACTTGCAAAGTACTTTGAACCTCAACACCCCACCAAGTAGAATACATGACATCCTCTGGAGCCAACTGACTTCCTTTCTGTTTTGCAAGCCACATCTCCCTTCTTCCTAATAGTGAAAAGCTACTGCTTTTCTTTGCTTCATTTAAGAGTTTTGGTTTCCGTATGAAGTCTACACATTGCAGCTTTCTAAAAAAAAAAAAAATCAACAATAACAGCCTTTCAGTTTCAGAAGCTCACACACACCAACTAACTGACTTCAGCCTTCAGGTGGGACATGGATCCTCTTAGGGTTTCCCACTGCATCTCAGAAGAAGTAGGTTCTGGAGGAATTCTATGTTTAATGGAAAGCCTACCTCAAGCTAATGATTTTGTTCCTGTCTTCCTTCAGCTGGGAAAAGGCAACCTCAGGGAATCACTTATCCTGACTCCCACATTGCCTTCCAATGTCTCAGCTACCTCTATTAGTCCCGCAGCCACAAGCCCAGTAAAGGAATTAGCAAGGGGAATATTGCTGGGCGTGAATGGGGAAGCTGAGTGACCGATTCATGGTGTTTCTGTGGCAGTCATTAAAATATCACCAAGCCCTCCTCCTTCTGGCTGTCTCTCCCTCATCTCCTCTCTGCCTCATCTCACATGAACATGCAGAGGTACTAGTGAACATTTAGGACATGTCCTTTTCTCTAGAGAAAGTATATGAGACAGTGCATTAGACCCCTTGGCTTAGGAAGAAAGTGTATGCTAAACCACACCAATGACTGCAGCTTTTCTCCTCTCCAAAATCACTTTGCCTGCAGTCGGCTAGGAAATGAAACTTCAGCAAAAGGGTAGCAATGGGAAAATCAAAGCTTTCTGACTACTCTCAGAGCAGCTCTCAGAGACTGGGTGGTTAGATTTGTATGTGCAATTTCTGTTTAATGTGTCATGTACATTGCTCCTATGCAATTATTTTAATCTATATCTCCGAGATCCACAGTTCCCTTAGAATCTAGGGAGGTGGCATGGCAACAGCTCTTGATATCCATCTATTTAATTACTTCAGAATTATTTTATGTTATTGGGTTCACGGGTAGCTGAAATGTTTGATTCAGGGAGCAATGTAGGAAAGGGTAATTTGAAAGCCGGGTGTGTGCAGAATGAGTTGACTTTTCTATGGCTCTTAGCAGAGCTTAAGAAATAACAAAAACTGACTTAAATGGGAAAAATGCAGCCCAGCGTGTGATTTTATGTCATCCAGATAAATGATATGTGTTGTAATCAGATGCAATTGCTTTCCCCTTCCCCTGAGTTATTGAATCAGGTTATGTTTTGTGTTGAGACATGTTTTGAGGACGTCTCAGTGATACAGGATTCTGTTGTTTGATGCCTGGAGATTGTGGTCTCATGTACCTGAAGAATAAGAACGTGGACTTGGACGGAGAGGTAGAGGAGCAAAGATTTTTTTTAAAAGCGAAAGTACAGCTCTCTTAGGAGAGGGGCTACCTGAAACCGGGATGCCCACTGGCTAAGGCAAAAGGCTCTTACTTTTATTCTTTCTCTTGCATGTTTGGGGAAGGGAGGTAGCAACTTCTAATGGATTTTGTCTACCATGTTTCCCCGAAAATAAGACCTAGCTGGACAATCAGCTCTAATGCGTCTTTTGTAGCAAAAATCAGTATAAGACCCGGAATTATATTATACCCAGTATTTTATTTTATATTATATTGTATTGTATTGTATTGTATTGTATTGTATTGTATTATATTATATTGTATTATATTATATTATATTATATTATATTGACCTGGTCTTATAGTAAAATAAGACCCGGACTTATATCAATTTTTGCTCCAAAAGACGCATTAGAGCTGATTGTCTGGCTACGTCTTATTTTCGGGAAAACATGGTATCAGACACTCTGTTGCCCAACCTAAAGGGATTTATGAGATAACCCATTTACCCACAGAGTGCATTACATTTTTGCCCTGGAGCGAATGAGTCATTTCAGAACCTCGAGTTCTAAGACATGGCTGCCTTTCTTTCTTCTACCAGGGACTTCCCTGTTTACCTAACAACATGCCAGCTAACTTATCTCATCAGGGACAATGATGTGGCAGCATTTCCTGACCCTAGAGATTATGCTTCTGAGATGTAATGATTTAGACCCCCATAGATCTTTGGTGCCACCCAATTCTGGCATAGTGATACAAATCTGATTTGAGTGAGTCACAAGAGATAGGAAGGAAAGGAAAAGACATATTTGAATGCAATGGACTAGGAAGTGGTGTGTGGTATGCAGTTTTCATTGGCAATTTCATAAAGAAAAGTGTTACGCACGGCCAGAGGAATGAGTCACAGGAGACCAAAATTGGTCTGTTAGAATTTATTTGGCATGTTTGAGCTGCAGGAGGTCAGGCTAGAAAAGACCATAACCTCCCCAGCAAAAAGGGGTATGGAGTTTTATCGGAGGGGGTAAACAAGGTTGTTCTCCCTTCAATGCTTCAGGGGGTTTTCGTTGCACATTTTCTCAGGGGGTTTTCGTTGCACATTTTCTCTATAACAAAGGGTTTCAGGGCATGACCAAGCCCTCCGGCTCTACGCCCTGGCCCCCAGGCCTCCATCTGGACGCCCAGGCCCGCCTAGGCCCACCAATCATAAGCCCCTAGGAGACAAACAAAGTACAAAGCAAGACAGGATAAGATGGTTTCTACATTCCAGGTGGCTTCTCCAGGCCTAAGGCAAACACAAGCTGGCAGATACAAGGCACAAAGCAAGACAAGATGGCTTTTCTTATTTCTTTTTTTTGTTTTTTATCTCAGTTATTTTTTTTTTTTTCAAGATGGCTTTTAAGGTAAGGTTCCTGTTCCTGGCCTAAATATGGCCTAACAAAAAGCCTAGCGACTCGAGACCAGAGCTACCTGACTGAGCAAAAGTAGCAGGACTCTAGGAATGGTGACTTGACAAGTGTGAATTATTAGAATTTGCATGCTAGGGGAAGAAAGTTAATATTGTAAAAAGTTAGGCTTGATTGATCAGGAGACAAGACATGGCAAACAATTGAGCCAGTTAGTTTATGAATAGTTGTGGGGCCTGCCCAGATCCAAGGAGGGACATAGGGAAGTTTGTCTTCAACATTCACTGTTCTCTGGCTAACTCTCCTTGAGCTCTTTTCTATTCCCTTCTTGGTCTGATCTCTATCTCTACTCTCAAAGTCAGGGTTTATCTTTAAGCCATTATCTTCTTTTGATAGAGCAGCTCTCTTATGCGCTATCTCCTCAGTTTCAGAATGACTCTTTGAGCTGTATAAATAGCAAGCAAGCAAACCTACTGCCATGTTTTAATGACAGAAAGCTAGAAATTTTGAGATAGTAGGTGGTTTGCATTCAATGTACATTCTCATGTTTTTTTATCCCATCAGTTTTTTTTCCTAATAATGAGGAGTATGGGCCATATAGAAGAAGAGTGTAACAGAGCAAGCAACAAAGATATTAATAATGACATTAGCCTTTAACTGAGCATTTACTATCTGCCAGGCATATTTCACATATAGCATCTCATTTTAACCTTCACAACAGCTCCATGACGTGAATATTATAAGTACCTTTGAATAGGGGCACTATGACCTGTGAAGAGGTAAAATAACTTGCTCAGTAGCATACAGATGGTGGATGGCAGAGATAGCATTTGGATCCAGGTTTGTATGACTCAGAAGTTAGACCTTTCAGCAATAATGTTTTACTTTTTACTTTACTTTTACCGTGCTTAGACAAAAGCACTAGCCTATATGGCCTCTTCACAAATACCAACAGATTGGAAAACAGACTGGTTAGAACTTTATCTTCCTTAACGTCCTCTCACTCTCTCTGGTGGGAAGAATGTAAACCCTCAGTGGTAAAGCCGGTAGAGATTGGCCCTGACACGGCTGCAACTGGAAAAATCAGTTCTTACATAATGAGAATAAACTGCTCGTTGTGTAGGATCACCTGAGGTTCTGCCTTTGTCTAAACTTAGTCACAAGAATGTGACTCTGACACGTCTAGTTCTGCATAAGATAAATCCCTTTAGGCCATTATGGGAAATCTTCTCAAGGAGATATTTTTCCTTCAGTGGCAGTAATAGTGGGCCAGTGGGTGGTGACAGCCTGTGATTGTAAGCGGAGTGCTTGTTTGGTTTGGCTTCTTGTCTGACTGCATGTTAGCCGACCAGAGAAATCTGGTGCACGGTCTCTGCAGCAAGAGCCACCTGGGTTCAAGTCCTGGCTTCGTCACTGTGATTTGGGTGAGTAAGAGGCCTCATTGAGTCTCTGCTTCTTCAGCTATAGAATGAGGGTCATAATACCCACCTCACAGAGATGTTATGAGGATTAGGTGAATTAACACAGGCAAAGTCTCAGCACACACGGCTGGGGAAATGCTATGTTTAGTGCTATGCTGAGTAAACTTACCACTGGAGGCTCATCCGTATAGGAGTGTGTTGAACCAAATGGTAATTGAGCTATCCATCCTGACTGGGTTAAAGAGAGGAAATGATCACCAGAAAACACCAACTCAGTATTGTTACTAGAGATACTGAGGAGATCCAACCTAGTTATGAAAGCCTTCCACAGCGACCCCACGTAAATAATAGACTATGGTTTACACAGAAGGGTAGAAGGTACCAAAGCCCCCAGGTCAGGTCTATTTGTCAGAAAGAAATAGGTCCCATGTTCACAAAACTACCGTTCATAATTCAGATAACAACCACTAGCTTCTGTTCCATCTTTCTGTTATTGTCAGTCCCTCTAGTTGTTTAGCAAATATTGATTGAAAATTGGCAGAGTTTTAGGTTACTTGAGAGAGAAGAATATAATCTAGAACCAGTGGAGAATTGAAGTTTAATAATAATATAGGGGTGATGGGGACCATCTAAAGACAGTATGAGACAAGGATAGTTTCTCCCTCACAAGCTCATAGAAACCTGCATGGAGGAGGTGACATTTACGTTTGGGGCACATGGCAATGGAGAGAAAGGGAGCTCTGGCTTTAGGGGACCATTTGAGTACATAAATGTTGCTTATATGTGGGAAGTTTTGATGTAGGGTATTTTCTTTGTGAGTAAGTGCCGGGGTCGTGTCTCATGAAACTGAAGAATGGAAGCACGGACCAAGGAGAGGCAAGGAGTTATAAAAGAGGAAAGCCTATTAAAAGTAAAGAGTAAAGAGTTACAGCTCTCGGAATGAGAGGAGGTCCTGACCAGGTTGTCCAGTGACTGAGGTAAAAGTTCTTACTTTTATACCTTCCCTTGCCTGCTTGGAGAAGGGTGCTGCTGCCTTCTAATGGAATTCTTCTATCAGGTTTATCCTGTTTGCCCACCCTAAAGGGATTAATGCACCCATCCCTATCAGATCTGCTCCTTTGTCCTGCCGAAAGGGATTTATGAGATAATTTATTAAACTTCTTATATCTTTGTCCGGGAGTGAAGGAGACATTCCAGAACGTGGAGTTTCAGGATATGGCTACCTTTTGTTTATTCCAACAGGAACCTTCCTGTTTTCCTAACAACATGTTAAATAACGTGTCTCAGTTTGGCTGGGAAGAAAGGACACCGACATGAAGGTGTTGAAAGACATAGAAAAAAACTCATTGCTATAAAATTTTTATTTTTGATAAATCTAAGTAAGTGTATGTAGGTATTCATTGTACCATTCTTTCAACTTTTTTGAAAGTTTAAAATATTTTCTGTCTAGTTTTACCTTTAATATAAGAAATACCTCTGTAGATTTCAGTTTGAGGGGCACCATCTACAGGAAATAAGCTTGAGAAAAGTGTCTTCTTTGTGTAATTCAAGGGCTCCCAGAAAACAAAAACTGCCTTTTCCCCAATTCCAAACTGAACTCATTTCTGTCTGTCATTTCACAATATTCTCTTTGTTAATAGTTCTTAGCTGTACTGTTTGTCACCAAAAATTACCCCTGGAATGTAACATCTTGTGTATATACTCATATTACATTCTTTTTGCTCAAAATGTATTTATGAATATTAATGATTATAACTAGATTTCAATTTTTCTCACTCTCAGGCATAGACACTCCGAACCCACAGGCATACACACTTACGCAGAGTTATGTTTCTTACCTAAAATCTGCAGCCTTTTTTCAAGGACTCCAACGACTTAAATAATGTTTACATGAACCTTGGGATTCGTGCAGCTTCAGAAAATTCTGTTAAATAGCCCTTTGAAGGCCAGTGATTTCTGTGGCTTCTCTTCTGTCTCTATGTGGAAAAGAGTAGACTCAGGGAATAACATTTTCTTGGTTCTTCCATGATGATTCATAGTTCTCCATCATATGTACCTATTCCTTAATCCCAGAACTAGTGTGAAAATTATCAGAGGGCATGTAGTTGGATGTGGCTGTGGAAAAACTCTGCTGATGGTGAGGTGGTTTCAGTGGGAGTAATTAAGATGTCACTCAGGCACAAGTGCTTAGGAACACACATTTTGTTTAGGGTCTAAAATTTTCTAGCAGTGACAAAGAATCTGTCCTTAACCAAACTCTACTCATTCTCCCCTGAGCTTTTCAACTAGACTTCAACTTTTGGACCTCTATGTTTGTCTCTGCATTGTCCAATTTTAGCAAAAATCCTGCTAAGTCAGTTTAGCCAGAACCCCCCACCCTCCACATCTGATCACCCTTGATATCTAATCAGGTTCCTCATCCTCCACCATCCCTGGAGTGATGTCTTATCACCCTGTCCTGCCTTCAGCAAAAATCCTGTTAGGTCGATTTAGTCAGAATTGCCCCCATACCCTGATATTTTCTCTTAGTAATTTTCCTCTTGGGAAATAAATGTCCATTCTTAGGGATTCTGGGCAACTTCCTCAGGCAGTTTCACCCATGTGGGTGAAGTGTGATGCACAGGTATTGGAAGGAACCATTGTATCTGAAGGGGTTCCATAGGCGAGAGTGAAGGAACTCTCAATGGCTGATGACTAAAGTGGATGATGGAGTTCTCCTGGGGTGCACACTTAGCCAGGAAATCCACCCTGGGTGCATCAGCAAATCCCACTTGCTCAACCTCGAAAGTTTTTCAAAATTCTCACCACCTCCATCATTACTATCCTAAGTCATGTTTTTGTTATTTCTTTCATGGGACTATTGCAGTCGCCTCTTAATTGGTCTCCCAGTTTTTGTCTTTACCCCTCTTCAATCAATTCATACCAGTAGCCCCTGCAATTCTGTGAAAACACGCACCATTTTCCTGCTCTTTGAAGCCCTCCAAGTGCATCTCATCTTACTTAACGTGAAAGTCAAAATCCTTACAGTGATCAAAACGGTCCTAGTTACCTGGTCCCACGGCACCATTATCTCTTGGACCTCAACTACTTCCTCTGTCCTCCTTGCTGCTTCACATCTAATTACAAAGTCCCCTTTGCTGTTTCTTGGATGCTCTGGGTACATCCCCTCCTCAGGGCCTCTGCACGTCTGATTTGTGGACTGAGATTTGTACCATGGCATTCACATTTTTCTACTTTCAAAAATTTAGATCTAGGATCTACCTCCAGGGATAGGCAGGAGGAGCTCCCCCAGCAGCTGTAAACAGCATAGTAAGTAAGTAAATACAAGCCGAGTCAATATATTGAATAATGTTTTCCACTTCATTCCAACCTTTTTGAACGTATATGCAGAGTCTGAGACATTTTCATAGGTTTCTGTCATTTTTAGGGAGTCATGTTATCAGAGAATAAAAACAACTCAATTGTTTTCTTAATCATCCTCTCCAATGATTTGTGGAGCAGAAATAAATGAGAGGCAATATTAACTCATTGAGTTTTTTGATTCAACAATTTTTGGGCATGTTTTCTATGTTCTGCTTGCTGTGCCAGAGGCTGCAGATACAACAATAAATCAAGAATAATCCTACTTGGGGAGATAGGAAGAAAGAGAACAGGGAATCGGAAACAGGGTCCTGAGTGCTGTGCTGGGGCAAACTAAGCACAGGGCACTGAGGGGTGGGTGTGTGGCCAGCGGCCTGGAGTTCAGAGGCAGTTCAAGATGAGGAAGGATCTTGCACGAGGTCACAGAACTCACAATTGGTGAGGTCCATATTCTAACTCAAGCTGTGCTAACTTCAAGGCACCTGCTCTCAGCCACAGGAGTGTGGGCTTTAGATGGAAAACTCTTCAGGGTGTTACCCGAGGGAGGTATCTGAGGAGAAACTGAAATTTGGAATTGTTTACTACATTAAGATGTGATTAGTTCATGAAAGACGTTATAGAATCCAAATGACCAAGCTGCATTATTTTCCAATGTGTGCCTCAGCTCCCTTGCTGGTAACAGTGGAGCAATGTAGTGCGAATGTCTGAATATATATATATATATATATGTATATATATATATTCTTTTTCTTAACTGAACATTTTATTTGAACAATTGCAGGTTGCCATGCAGTTGTAAGAAACAACACAGAGATATCCCACCTCAATCCACTCCTCCAGTGATCATTTCACTATATATGTATATCAAAACATCAAGTTGCACATCTTAAATATATTTCATTTTTGTCCATTATACCTCAGTAGAGCTGGAAAAAACCCACAATTCCAATGTGACAAAATGGTTTGAGTGTATTTCAATTTCGTTTTCTTTATTTCTTCCAAGTCTGCATTGGAAAAGCAATATCCATCTCCCTGGTTAACAATTTCTCTACTTTTCTTTTGTAACACGCAACCCATCTTTTTACATTATTATTTCATGCTAATTAGAATCTTTGAAAGTGATGTGTACCTTAGTGGAAATATAAACATTAACTAGAAACATTTTAGTAAAATACAGTTTATTTGATGGACAAACATTTTCAAAGGTGGTGAGAAGGAGCGAGCCACCTGTCTATACCGTGTCAGAAGGCCTGAGTCTCCTCTTCAGCCTCCTCATGGCTGACTTCATCTCCTCGTTCCTCAGAGTGTAGATCAAAGGGTTCAGCAGTGGGGAGATGACAGTGAAGGTGACAGAGATGGCCTTATCCGTGGGGAGGGCAGTGAAGGGCCGGGCGTAGACGTAGATGCAGGGCACAAAATGCAGGGTCACCACAGTGAGGTGGGAGGTGCAGGTGGAGATGGCTTTCCTCCTGCCCTCCCCTGCCTGAGACCTTACTACTACTAATATGACCGTATAGGACACCAGGAGGAAGAAGAACCACAGTGTACTCAGCAGTCCATTATTGGAAATCATCAGCAGCTCAAGCATAAAAAGGTCAGTACAGGTGAGTTTGAGGACCTGGGGGACATCACAGTAGAAAGTGTCAAGAACACTGGGTCCACAGAAGGGGAGTGGGAGCAACAGGGAAATCTGCACGATGGAGTGGACAAATCCCCCCACCCAGGCAGCCACTATTAACGCAAGGCAACGGCCTGGGCTCATGATGGTCATATAGTGCAGGGGCTTGGAGATGGCCACACAGCGATCTAATGCCATCACCGACAAAGAAAACACATCCACCCCTCCTACAAGGTGGAAGAAAAACATCTGGGCAAAGCAGCCATTGAAGGAGATGGCCTTTCTCTGTGACAGAAGGTCCACCAGAACTTTGGGAGCTGTGATGGAGGAAAAGCAGATATCGGCAATGGATAAATTACGGAGCAAAAAATACATGGGGGAGTGAAGGCGAGACTCACAGGTCACAGTGACCGCAATGAGGACGTTTCCCATCAGAGTTGTCACATACACTGAAAGCAGGAAAAGAAATAAGACCAAGCTCAGTTCTTGATTCTGGGTTAGGCCGAGGAAAATAAATTCTCTTACTCTGGTGCAGTTTTTTAGCTCCATTGAATCATCTTCTTTTTCACGTTTTTGTTTCAAGCTACTTCATAGGAAAGTACTCGGCTATTTACTTGGTTTCCTTCCTAAGCACTAAGCACGCAATGCAGAGTGTTTCCCACATGGCCGTAGTGTTTGCAATTTGTTGAGTTGTCCAAATTTTTACGGTTGTAAACAATTTGGTGATCACATCAAATGATCACATGCAAAGTCATTCAATAATTCTTTTCCTATAAAACTGGTTTTGGAGAGAAAAAGCATTTGTGTTAAGTAGCGATATTTACATAGCATATTTTAATTAATGTATTTTAGTTTTAAATTTGTATTATTTTTTTATTCCACAGATATTTGAATGTCAGGAGCTATCTGAAGCATTCAATACAAAGACAAGTAAGACATTATTCCAGCCAGTGTGGACTTCCAGTCCACAGTTTAATATTCAGATTAGTGAATCTTCTGGTGACTTCAAGAGGGTGTTGTCTTGCTAAAAAAAAAAAAAAGCATGTTGTTTTGTTTCGTGTTTCAGTGTTGCCATGGCATGAGTCAGTTTTCTTGCTCTTGGCTGTTTAATGTTGAATTTCTGAAAATTGCAGCCTGTTATTCCATGTAGGTAACTTGTCATTGTGATTATATTCGTTAGATTAATTGCTTAGTAATTATTTCAAAATATTTATAATTTGCTATTGGGAAACAGATTGAAATGATGCATAAATACAGATCTCGAAGAGTATCATTAATTTTTTATACTGTGATAATCACACTTAAAGGTGAGAGCTACCCTCTTAACAGATTCCAAGTGCATGACACAGTACTGTTAACTATAGCCACACTGCTGTATAGAGATTCTCCAGAACGTACTCATCTGGTCTAACTGATGTGATCCTTGTTGGAGTGTGGGGCACAGAAGAAAGGCGGTGACCCCCTTCTGAGAGGTGGGCCACACTGCATCATCCACACCCTTCCTCTGCCTCTTTCCCTTCGTGGATCTCAGATGAGAGAGGGAGGGCTCACGCAGCAGAGAGGGACATTGGTATCATCAGAATAATGCCTGCTTTTTAATAAGCTGTTATTGATCATTCTTAGGTACTTTACAATGATTTGTTCTATTGCATCTATTGCACTCTCCAAATGTATATGGATAAATTGGACCACATTGTCAAAGTGCTTGCAGCCGATCAGACGTGGGTGATTTTCGTAAATTGCTGAACATAACACATGGCAAAATGTGAAATGTGTCATGAGAGAAGTAGAGGTAGATTTGGGTGGGACAGAAGATATGATAGGAGATCCCATGATTTCCAGCAGTAACAAAAGCTACTATTTTTTTGAGTGCTTACTATGTGTGAAGAGATATGAAAAGTCGAGTTATTTAATTTTTCACTCCCATCCTTCAGTAAGTATTAATGTTATTCTTGTTTTTCATATGGAATATATTATGTATCTGTGTTTGGCTGAAGGAAGGGAAGAGATGGAAATAGGATGGAAGAAACAGTTGTCTTTTCCCTTCAATCATATATATATATATATATGTGTGTGTATATGTATATACACATATATATATATATATACATATATAGCCTAATTTTGTACAATAAGGATGTTTGATAAAGTCTGTCTGAAGATAAGAATTTGGCAGAAAGGGGCTCCGGAAGCTCAATTTACATTGACCTGAGTCTGAGGCAGCCTCACCAATAAGTAGCTCAAAGTGTCACAATGCGTGATCCCTTCTCTGATCCTGAATAGACTGTATTCCTGAATCCCTCTTTACACAACATCTCTCTTCCCAATAGTTAGTACCCACCTGTGTTGTTTCTGTCACTGAGACCATCTCGGCTCTGAAGCATTTAATATACCTGGAAAACAACAAAGTCAAAGCATTTATACATTTTCAAAATAATAACATCTCAATTCCTCTATGCATAATCTTAGCCTTCGCTAGAAGTTTAATGTCTTTACCTAATTCCTTTGATCCTCAAACTCCAATTACAAGATGTGTGCTGTTAGGTACAGTGCAGAACAGAATACTGGTGACATTAATTCTTGAAAATTTTGTTTCTGAAGGGTAAGGCCTTGTGGAAGACTAAATATCTTAGTGTTTTTGCTCCCCTTTTGGGAGAGAAAGGGCAGATTCAAGGAATCACATCTTGAAGAATTCCCACTGTGTTCCTGTCTTATGTACAAATCCCTCAGCTTCAGGCCTAATATAAGAATTGCAAGGGGAATAAGTTTGGACAAGGAAGTGGAAGTCAAGTGCCGGATTCTGCTATTGGTGATGAAGCTTCAATGGGAGTTATTAAAAAGTTACTGAGACACACCCACACACACACACACACATGGACCTATTTTGATTAGTATCCAAGTTATTATTTAGAGGCAGTCTAGAATGTCTATCCCCTTATCTGTGGCTCAATCAGAACATTGTTAAAACATGCCAAATTTTGTGCCCAAGAGACTACAAGTGTCAATTTTCATGGCTTGCAAGGCTCATAGGACACTATATACAAGTGAGTTTCAATTTGATTGCCAAAAAACTGGAAGAAGAGAACTAGACCTAAAATCCTTTGTTACCAGTTCAGTTTCTAATTATACACAAGGTGATTATAGTCTCACGATGTTGCTATTAGTCTCTGCATGCAGAGAAATGTGAATTAGATGATGTTTGGTGAATCCCTATTTTCCCTGGTTTCCAACATTCTACTCATGGAAGCTCTCAATTCAGATACAGCTAAATTAATTGTGTAGACAGTTCATCTGTAATTTAAGATACAGTAGTAATTTAAGATTAAATTGATTCATTGAATGGTTTTATCTTATATATGCACTTCCCCTGTTTCTAGAATGATGATGGCTTTGGATTTAACTACATTTCCCTTTTATTTTACTACATTAAACTAGTCTACAAAGAACTGTAATGAGGCAGGTTGTGTGTTTGAGATAGGTAGTTCTTTTCCCCCCCAGTTTTACTGAGATATAATTGACATATATTATTTTGATGTTTAAGGTATACAGTGTATCGATTTGATACATTTATATATTGCAAAATGATTATAATTGTTGTGTCAGCTAACAACTCCAGCACTTCACATATTTACCAATTCTTTCTTTTTGTGGTGATATCATTTAAGATCTACTCTTTTAGCAACTTACAAGTATACAATACAAGGTGTGATAAAAAAATACAGTGAATGTTTAAATAAAAAAATTTATTACGGTAAAAGACACATGGTTATTAATTCCCCTAAAAATACTTCCCCTCACTTTGAACACTCATCCCATCATTCTTGCCACTTTCTGAAGCAGTTCTGGAAGTCCTCTTTAATGAGTGTCTTTATTTGCACTGTCGTGGCTGCCTCAGTGTCCTGAATCATTTTGACTTTGGAGAAGAGCCAGAAGTCGCACAGTGCCAGATCTGGTGAATAAGGTGCATGAAGACACACCGTAATGTTCTTTTTTTTTTTTTTCAACTTTTATTTATTTTAAGTGTGTTTTTCCAGGACTCATCAGCTCCATGTCAAGTTAGTTGTTTTAATCTAGTTGTGGAGGGCACAGCTCATAGTGGCCCGTGTGGGGATCGAACCAGCAATCTTGTCGTTCAGAGCACCTGCTCTAGCCAACTGAGCCAACCAGTCACCTCCCACCACCCGGCCTGAATGTTTTTATGTGATAGAAATTGCTGTACCAGAAGCGATGTGTAACATGGAGCCCTTCCATTGTGATCACAAAATACGGTGAATGCTGCTGCCAAGTGCCATCCAACGGAAAGGCAGGGATCTTCAATATGGGAAGCAGCGCCTCAGACCTTAGTAACAGTGTGTGACAAGTTTCAATTTGTTCCCTGCAATGAGTTTGGGTGTGAGCTACAGTTGAGAGAAGGTGTGTTTTAAAGTGTATCGTAAATCATCCTCCATCATGATAATGCTCCGTGTCATACATCACTTACAGTATTTGTCTTTCTCTGACTTATTTCACTTAGTATAATGCCCTCAAGGTCCACCCACATTGTTGCAAATGGCAGGATTTCCTTCCTTTTTTATGGCTGATATTATATATATATATGGCTGATATTATACATATAATAGATAATAATAGATATTCTATATATTTTATGGCTGATATATATATGGTTGATATTATACATATATAATAGATAATAGATATTATATATATTATGGCTGATATTATACATTATGGCTGATATTATATATATGTATATATATACATATATATGTATATATATATTAGATAATAATACACACACAAAATCTAAGTGTCCACAGAGGGATGAATGGATAAAGAAGATATCTATTCATCCATTGCTGGACACTTAGATTGTTGGCTGTTGTGAATAATGCTGCAGTGAAGATGGGAATCCCAATACCTCTTTGAGGTTCTGATTTCATTTCTTTAGGATAGATACCCAGAGATGGGATTGCTGGACGATATGGTAGCTCTATTTTTAGTGTTTTGAGGAACCTCTATACTGTTTTCCAGTATGGCTGTACCAATTCATATTTCCACCAAGAGTACACGAGAGTTTCCTTTTCTTCCCATCATCGCCAACGCTTATCTCTTGTCTTTTTTGATGGTAGCCACTCTTACAGGTGATATCTCATCGTAATTTTTGATTTGCATTTCTCTGATGATTAGTGATGTTGAGCACCTTTTCATGTACCTGTTGGCCATTTGTATGTCTTGTTTGGAAAAGTATCTATTTGGTTCCTCTGCCCATTTTTCAGTTGGACTTTTTTTTTTTTTTTTTTTTTTTGCTATTGAGTTGTATGAGTTCTTTATATATTTTGGCTATTAAGTCCTTATTGAATATATAATTTGCAAATATTTTCTTTCATTCTGTAGGTTATCTTTCCACTTGTTCATTATTTCTTTTGCTGTGCATAAGCTTTTTAGTTTGGTGTAGTAACACATTAATTTTTTGCTTGTGTTTTTGATGTCATATCCAAAAAAACATTGCCAAGACCAATGTCAAGGAAACTTTATTCTATTTTTTTCTTATAGGAGTTTTATGGTTTTAAGTCTTATGTTTAAATCTTTAATCTATATCAAGTTCATTTTTGTGTAAGATAGAGGTTCAACTTTATTATTATGCATGTAGTTATCCAGTTTTCCCAACACCATTTATTGAAGAGAGTATCCTTTTCCCATTGTATATTCTGGGGTTCTTTATTGTAAATCAGTTGACTGAATATGCATGGATTTATTTCTGTGCTCTCGATTCTGTTCTATTGATATATTGCTGTCAGTTTTTTTGTTTTGTTTTGTTTTGTTTTTGCCAGTACTATACTGTTTTGATACTATATCTTTGTAGCGTGGTTTGAAATCTTAAGTGTGATGCCTCCTGCTTTGTTCTTCTTTCTTAGGGTTGCTTTGGCTGTTAGCAATCTTACACACACATTTTGGATTTCTTTTTTCCCTGTGAAAAATGCCATTGGAATTTTGACAGGGATTTCATTGAATCTATAGATCTCTTTGGGTTGTATAGACATTTAACAATATTAAGTCTTCTAATCCTTGAGCAAGGAATATCTTTCCATTTATTTGTATCTTCAATTTCTTTCATCAGTGTTTTATAGTTTCAGTGAACAGAGGTTTCACCTCCTTCGTTAAATTTACTCCAAGGTATTTTATTCTTTTGATGCAATTGTAAATGAGATAATTTTCTTAATTTCTCTTTCTGATAGTTTGTTGTTAGCATATAGAAACGATGTACTTTTTGTCTTCGGTGATTTGCCATTTTGCTACAATGTGACTATATGTGGATTACTGCTTATGTAGTCTATGATATGCTGTGAGTCTGAGAACTTGTATTTTTCAATTGTGGAAATTTCTCAGTTATATGTCATAAAATAGTGCCTTTTTCTCATTCTTACTATTTTTTTCCTCTTGGAACTCATGTCAGATATGTTATTTATTAGATTCGTTAATTTTCTTCTCCATTTCTCTTAACCACCATTTTTATGCATTCTTTCTCTTTGTCTATATGTGATCCACTTCAGGAAATTTCTTCCATTCATTATAGCTTTCATTTCTGGAAGTTCCATTTCATTATTTTGACAAATCTATTTTTCTTTTATTATCTTGTTTCTTGTCTTTAAAAAACATCTCCTTTACATTTTTTCTTTTAGCTTTCATATTAATATTATATTCTGTATCTGATTACTCCACTATTCAAAGTCTTTGAAATTCTGATTATGTTTTGATAGTCTCTTTTGATTCTTGCTAATAATGGCTTGTTCTGCATTCATTTTGTTATTTTGAATTATGGATTTATACTCAGCTAGTTATGTGGAAATCTTAGAAGGCTTGGGTTCAGTGTGCAGTCCTTCAAAGAGGGTGAGTATTTGTGTTTTTCCAGACATCATCAGACATTAGTAGCTCTACATCACTCTAAGTTAATTTTTCACTTTGGGGTTTCCCATTCTTCCTAGACAATACAAACTTGAACCCCATATTGGTGTTAGGGTTTTGAATTCTCAAGAAATCATCTTTATTTCACTCAAAGCCAAAGCTGAGGCAGACAGGTTTTGTTATCTTCTTTGTTGCTGGGTGGATTTTTTTTTTCCAGTTTACACTTCCAGTGATAGAGGAGTGTTCAATTCTCCAGTTTTCTGCTTTATATCTAGTTTTGGTCCTGAGCCTTTCCCTTCCTTTCCTGTGAGTTCTGACATGCACTTAAATGGATATTTGCAAGAAACAATTCTAACGTCTGTGTACATGTTTAAATCAGGACTTTCAGATGATATGTGGTCTTTCATATTGCCTGAAATGGCCCTATTACATTTTCTCCATAGATATTGGTGGTGTACAGGAAATCAATGAAGTATGTAATTTGATTTTGCTTGTGACCACCTAGTTGAGTTCTTTTATTATTTTCAATGATCTTTCAGTAGATTTCTTTATATTATTTTGGGTTTATCATCTCAATTTCTGAGAATAATGACTTTTTTCTCCTGCTTTCCAAAATTATATACTTCCTCATTTTTTCTTGTGCTTCTGAATTGTCAGTAAATTCAAGTTTAGTGATCAATCTTAGTGGTGATAGTGGGCGTCATTGCCTAATTGTGGAAATTATTTTAATGTTTAATCATTAGGTATAATGTTTGCTATATACTTCTTGTAGATATTCTTTATGAAAATAATACATTTTTTCTTCAGTGTCTGGCTTTTTAGGTATTTTGTTCCCCAGAGATGTGGGTTGAATTGTATTAAATATTTTCTGTATCATTGAGATAATCACATTGTTTTTCCTTTTAATCTGTTAGTACAATGAATTGCAATATTTATCTTTGAATTTCTGGAATAAACCCTCTTTAATGATCATTTATTGTTGTTTTAATTCGTTGCTATGTACTTTGCTATTGTTTTATAAGAACTTTACATCTATGTTCAGTGTGATTGGTGAGTAGATATAAATTAGATATGTGATATTATTAGATACTTTAGGTGCTATTACCTAGTTTGTGGATAGGGTTATTCTGTCCTTATAGAAAGTATAAGCTCACAATACACTGATTCAGTCATTTCTGTTTCCTTTGGCTTCCATGAAGAAGTATTTGTTCAAGAAATAAAGTCAGTTTTAAATACTAAAAACCAAGATTAAGTAGAATTTGGTATCATCTTATTACATACATTCATCTTCTTCCATTCCACAGATTCAACCAACTCTTACTTATAGCTTCTTATGGGCCAGACACTGTTCTAGATACTGTGATACCAGATAGAAATTTGTTTTCTGATTCAGACTAGAAAACAGCTCTGTGACCTTGAGAAAGTCACCTTGCCTCTCTGTGCCCCAGAGGCTTAGATGTAAAATATCAGGGCATTCTAATATAATGTACTGTGGGACAACGTTAAGAGCTTTGAGTAGAGTACACCTGGGTTGGAATTCTGCCTCTTTTTTTTGTTGTTGCCCAGAGCAAGTCCTTTATTTTTCTTTAAGTTTGTCCTCTGTAAACTGGGAAGCATACACTTCATTGGGTAGCATAAGGAGTAAATATATGCTGTTTATAAAGTACCCAGCACATAGTAGGCATTCAGTTAACTTGGTTCCTTTCTCTTTCCCCTGAAAACAGTATCTGCTCTGCCTATCATGAGGGTTATTTATGAAGACAGTTGTGGCACGTAAAATGCTATTCAATAGAACAATAGCGTCTCTTTGAATCAACTTGCTTATTTTTGTTTCAGTGAACTTGTGTGACTTAACCAAGTGGACTAGAAGTTTCAGTGCTGGGTCACTGGGTTCAGGAATAAGGCTGGCCCTGGATCAGAGGCAGAAGAAACCCAGTGAGTCATGGGCAACGCATGGATATGGGGCTGCCTTTGAAAGCTCCACAGGTTTTTGGGGGGAACTTGGGGTTAAAACCATGGTTTTAAGGAAGGACCCATGCTGTGGAAAGAGACTGTGTGATCCCCATGGACAAACCCTAAGCTGGGAGACAATCTGTTCCTTATATGCAACTCAACTGTGCCATCAAATACAGACTACCTTCCCTTAACCATGTTGACCCCATCTCTGTGGCTTCTTATGAAGACATTCCTTATTTCCTAATATTTAACATTAACTTCTGTGTTTTCTGTCACTAAAGTTTTTTACTGTCTTTCAGGTATCTTATACAGCAGGTGCATTCCTCATGCTCACGTATAATCCACAATGTCGCGCACTGCAAAAACTGACTGGGGGCGAAAAAAACCTGATATTACAATGAGGGTGGCCCTTACAGAGCCTCATGACATAAAAAGATATACAGTATGTCTTTGGTATTAAATTTTCTTGGGGGGTGGGGTACTACATATTTAATAAGATATCAGAAAAAATTAAAAAATATCTAAAAATCTCCTTTGGAGGCAATATTTTTTAAAAATTTTGAGAAGCACTGGAATATGATTAGGAGTCTTTAAAACATTTAAACAATTTCTTCAGTTGATAGGAGTTTTGGTCCAATGTCTGTGCCTTGTAGGACTCAGAGAACATCACAGATGTTTCACCTACTAGGATCTTTTTTGGCCAAATATTAATGCAGCATAACAATTTTCAAAAACATTGTTCTGTGTGTTGCAACTTCCTGAGTTCCTTACTCCTCTTGGCCAATTTTTGAATGACCAGTGGAGGTTGAAGGGTGGCATTTGAGGAGAGCATTAGAGACAGAAGGGAGATTGTCTCTCTGAATCTCTACTCTTTCGGAATCTTTCCCTTGGGAGAGAGTTGGGTTACAACACAGACCCAGTGGTTATTCCTAAATAGCACATGATGTGTATCTTTTCTCTCTTGGTACACAAAATGAATCTAGAGTACATGAAAATTTATTTTTTAAGTTTGTTTTTTTGGTACTACAGTGACTTGTCTTGAATTGTCTATGCATACACAGACAAAGACTAGAGTTTTCTTTTTTTTTTTTCAAACTATCAAAAATTGTCTTTATTTTTTGGGGGAGTATTATTTTTTTAATTTTTATTTAATTATTATTACTTTTTAATTAGTTTCAGATCTACAAAGACTATAGTTTTGCTCCAATTAGAAGAGGCTTGGAGGTGGAATGGAAAGAGCAGATAGAAGGAAAAGAAAATTCAGGTTAACATAAAATGAATTATCATTGTGGATTTTGTGCAATATATCCCCAAATGGCACAAGTACTTTTGAGATTAATTTCAGTGGGAAAATAAGTAGAATGAACCTGAGCATAGGAAATCCTTGGTCCTTGTGTAGATTTGTCCATGTATTTATCTGGCTTAAGAGAAAATATTCCTTCTCTTTTCACTAATTGGGAAAATACATAGAAAATTCTGTACTCAAAATATAAAATCAAGAAGTTATTTTAATAACCAACAGGAAATAACAGACTCACTAGAGAGAGCATATGTGAAACAAAGGCCTCCATATTCTGCATGTGTGCATATGTAGGAGTAGAGGGGTAGATAATAGGGAATATTGATTGTATGCCTGATTAACGCCAGGAGTGGTGCTAACCATTGCAACTGTCCTCCTCTCAACATTTATCATTCTCATGACAACCGTGTGAGTAGACAATTTTATTTCCATATTCAGCTGGTGAATGTGAGGTAAAAATGTTGCCTTGAGAGTCACAGATTACACCAAAATAGCATTTAGGTTATTGATTTCCATCTTATACCCTCTAGTTCTCCCAGTCCACAAGCCTACAGTTCCTGTTGTTTCATCTCATCTCTTCCTTTTGTTCTTATAGTCCCTCTGATAGAGTTGAATGGCTATGAGGATGCATAGAAATGCCTGGAGAAAGAGCTAGCTGTCTCTTACCTTTAAGCTAGCAGTCTGAGAACACCAAATCAGAGTTAGATTTCCAGTCTCAATCTGACTGCTCACCCCAGTTTACTGCTCTCAGAAGGTCTAAGTCTCCTCTTCAGCCTCTTCATGGCTGACTTCACCTCCTGGTTTCTCAGGGTGTAGATCATGGAGTTCAGCATGGGAGTGACAACCGTGTTATTGATGGACACAGCTGTGTCCATTGGCAGTGTAGTGAAGGGCCGGCAGTAGATGTAAACAGAAGGTACAAAGTGAAGTGTCACCACCAGGATGTGCGAGGTGCAGGTGGAGATTGCCTTTTTCCGACCCTCCCCAGGGTGAGATCTCAGCATCACCAGAATGACAGTATAGGACCCCAGGAGCAGGAGGAACCACAGCAGGGTCACCAGCCCATTGTTTGAGATCATGAGAAGCTCCAGAGCAGAGGTGTCAGTGCAGGCCAGTTTAACCACCTGGGGCACATCACAGTAGAAGGCATCCAGGATGTTGGGGCCACAGAATGGGAGTGGAAGTATCAGAATTATCTGGACAATTGAGTGCAAACCACCACCCACCCAGGAAGCCACCACCAAGGAGACCCACACCTCTCTCCTCATAATGGTCACATAATGTAAGGGCTTGGTGATTGCAAGATATCTGTCATAGGCCATCACAGAGAGGAAAAAAATATCCGCCCCACCAACAAAGTGAAAGAAGAAGATCTGTGCCATGCAGCCATTGTAAGAGATGGTTTTCCACTTTGACAAAAGATCTACCAGGAACTTGGGAACAGTGACAGATGAAAAAACAACGTCCAGGACTGATTTATTCCTTAGGAGAAAGTACATGGGAATGTGGAGGTGCGACTCACAGGTGATGGTCACCACAATGAGGGCATTGCCCAGCACAGTTGTTACATACACAGCAAGGAAAAACACAAACAAGAAACACTCGAGCTCTCGGAAGTGAGTAAGTTCCAGGAAGACAAATTCCTTCACGTTGGTGTGGTTGCTCTCGCCCATCACCCTCTTCCAGGTCTGCCTTGGGAGGAGACATGTTAGGATTAGGGGTTGGTGTCGTGGGGTGACAACATCATTTATCATATATTGTTATAAGGCTCTTTCAAGTATCCAAATGATCATGACTAGTCAGAAAAATGGTCTGGATATTCTTGATGATTCTTCCTTCCTACTGTAAATACCCTGGGTTGACAAGAAGAACCATCACATTCCTATGTGCTTACTCTCACCAGAAGGAGATGGGAGGATTATGGTCTTTGACTCTGGTTTATCTTACGTTCTGTAAGAGCAACTTCCTCATATGTATGCAAAGCTTTTCTACTTTACCAAAGGTTTTCACTTGCAATATCTCATCTTGATTTTGATTCTTCTGATGTCTCTCTCTGTGGAATCTATAGAATGGTTATGATTATCTCCATTCTATAGGGGGGAAACTGTAGCTTTGAGCAGTTAAAAATGTGAAGTTTGTTCACATTTGCATAATTGCAAAATTGGTAAGTGGCAAATCAAGGATTTTAACCCAAATAATTTTTCTGACTTGACATACTCCCTCCTTTACCAAATTTTTGTTAGACTCCTCTGAATCCTCTTCTCAATGAGGCCTCAATGTTGGCCTTCTATATCTTTCATTGCTGAACCAAGTTTTAGCAAGATTCTTGATAAATCACCTTGGCAAGAAGCCCCTACTCTTGATATCTGATCAAATCCCCCACCCTTGATATCTGACTCCTTGTATCTAAGTTCTTGGCTTGTCTTTAGCAAGAATCTCCTTGTCTTTGGTGCCTCCTCTTAGATTCCATCCACTGACACCCTCACTCTATTAATTCGCTGTAAAGTCCACTTATTCTTGTTGTATTTTGATTTGAGATTAATCCCTCTCCTCTATTGCAATAGTCTTGACCCCTATTGCAATAGTCTTGAATAAAATCTGTCTTGTCATTTTAGACAAGAGTCCGGTGAATAATTTTTTTAAACAATCTCTAGAGGTTTTTCCACTGTACTACTCTGCCATAACAGAGAGCCTAGGGCTTACTTTGGTTTGTCAGAATTACAGTCGGTAGAAAAGGCTTAAACAGTTAATTAAGTAGCCTGACGACTTAATCCTCATCTCCTCGTCTAAAGGAATAGAAGAATCAGTCCCTCATAAGTACTCCCCCCTGCTCTCTGAGACATGTGGACCTCTCTTGGGCCCACAGTGTTCTTGGTAGAGTGTAGAGCTTCAATAATTGTTCAGAGTAAATGAAAGTAACAGAGACTAAAGCTTCAGGACCTCAGAGGTGACTTAACCCAACCCTCCTCACTTTAGGGGTGATCAGAGAAGGATGTTTATTTTTCCATAATCAGTCTATGAATTCGTGAAAGATGAAAATTTTTTTTTCAAGTACTTTTGTGTTTTTGTTTTTTGTTTTGTTTGTCATGAGAACACTTAAAACCTACACTTTAAACAAATTTCAGGAATACAATATTGTCAACCATAGTCACATTGTTGTACATTAAATTCCAGGATTTATTTATCCTGTGTAACTGAAATTTTGTGCCCCTTGACCAACATCTTCCCATTTGCCCTCCTCCCAGCCCTGGTAATCACCATTCTACACTCTGCTTTTGCGAGTGGAGGACATTATGCCTGGTGAAATAAGGCAGATGCAGTAAGAAAAATACTGCAGGATTTCACTTGTATGAGGAATCTAAAATAGTTGAACTCATAGAAAGATAAAGAATTTTAACCAGGTTTGTTGACTCAAATTCCAGGGGTTTAGTTTTTTTTGTTTTGGTTTGTTGTTTTTTACAATTTCTATATTATAGTGGATTAAATTTTTTGTTTGTTTGTTTGTTTGTTTTTAACGTTTATTGGGGTGACAATTGTTAGTAAATTTACATAGATTTCAGGTGTACAATTCTGTGTTACATCATCTATAAATCACATTGTGTGTTTCAAATCAGGTATCTATCAATCAGAGGACAAAACTCTTTTCAGTAAGAATATTTGAATGTCCAAAGAATCTCATATCCCAGACAGTTTTTTAAAATTTGAATAATTGAGGTGACCAAAATCCATTTCAACAATAGAAAGTAAGCAGACAGTCTTGGTATTTGAAGCAATGGAATTATATCTGAAGAAAACAGGATAAGAAAGAATTGAGTAGAATAGATGCAAAATGAACAAAACACTTTTTCTGAAATAAAAGCATAATAAAGCACCCTGCAAACAATAGCCTATTTCTTGCTGTCTCTTTTTCCAGTTTTGCTACAGTTGGGTATATTTTATGGTTTAAATTGAAGGGTTAGGACATACAGAAAGCCTCTTAACTAAAAATCTTCTCTGTTGATTTTCCTGGGTCCCTGATGTTTTCACTAGTAAAACCATTTAATTCCTATGGAAAAGTGAATTTCATCTTAAGGGTTCTTTGAATATGATCTGATAGGAATCCTACTTTAATATCCCAGCATTCAGTGACGTATTACCTAGAACTGAAACTCTGGAGTTTTTTATTGCCTCTGAGCAATTGGCAGAAAGCTATGTAAATACTATATTTGGAATTATGTTATCGTCTTTTATTAAGGCTGTCTACAAAGAAGAGCCCACCTCAGTGTTGTATTAATGGTCAGATCTATTCAGTTTCCCCCATTTGAGACCCCCAAGGGAAACATTTGTCCTAGACCTAAATGTAAGGGACAGCTCCCCTGGTAAACCAGTAAGATTCTTCCTCTTGGAAAATGAAGGCTGCGTACTGAGCCATTTGTCTTTGTTTTGTCTTCCACACACTGAAAAAAATATATGTAGCTTAACTTCCTACTCCATGTTAACAGTTTCTTACCTGCTTTTATTGCTTTATTGTATGTGTTTTGTTGTTGTTGCTGTTAAGATCTCCTTAATCCTTTGTGGAATGTGCTGGGTAAATACATTGGTTACTAAGGTCGTCATAGGTATATGGCAATTGCAGGTTGAGAATAAGCACTGGTCATGAAGGCTATATTGGAACTGGGCACCAACCAGGAGAGAACAGCAGTCTTGGAAGACAAGGGTTGAAAAGGGAATATGATAACCAGGGGTAAATGGATGGCATCGAGGGTTAGTCTTATAGAACGTGCAGGAGGCGAGGGGTCACAAAAGTCAGGTATTGCCCTCTTCAGTTTGCCTAGTTGGGCTCTAATTACTCTTTGAAATAATGCTACACTCCACATTTTTAAAATGCATTTTTGTGTGCATCTGTAAGTCCAGATATAGACCCACTGGGTGAAATCATATATTAATTTTCTAATATTAACTGATGATTAAGGTATTGTAAAGAAACAGCCTAATTCTAATTGTATTTGAATGTTCGATTTCTTTTTATAGACACTGTATCACACTATTAATCAAAGAAGTGCTAATTAAAATGACAATGAGATATCACTTGTCATCTGGAAGATTAGCCACTGTTAAAAAGATCCATTATCGACACAGATGTGGAGAAAGAGACACCTCCATATCTTGTTGGTAAGAATGTACACAGGGAGAAACTTTCTAGGGTAATTCTGGAAATATGTGTCAAACTTAGAATGTGCAAATCCTTTGACTCGGAAATTCTACTTTAGGAATTGATGCTAAAGAGTTAATAAACCAAATGCTCAGTGTCATAGAAAGCTCGTTACAGTACAGTTTAGAAGAAATTAGAATTTAAGTTAATGCATGATATATAAAATTGGTTTAATAGTCATGATACAATAGAAAAATTCAGTATTTGTAGCCATTCAAATTGATAATGTAGAGCTTTACTCTGAGGCATGGTAAGATTCCCTTTTAATGACAGGTTGAAGCATGGACTGTATCATATAATGTTATTTTTGGAAAAAAATCTACAAGCCTAGAAGAAATCTGGAAAGGTGTCTATCTCAATAGTAGCAACCGTTATCTGTGGATAATTGGATTTTGGCAATTTTCTTTAAAAATAAATCCTATTATATCTAATTTTTAAAATGATTTAAAATGGTTTCTGATTTTGAAAATCAGAAAAAACTCATACACATATTTACAACTTAAAGTGAAAGATTTTCGCCATTCATTTGAACTCTGATAATATGCCTCTTATACTCTTCCTTTTCTGTGAAATTGTCTTACGGATGGAGGCATTGAGGAAAGAGGTGTGCGGGGAAGACAGTTCTGATTATTCTTTTGGTACGTTGTGGTTCCATGAGGCTTTGGCTGGAGGCATCCAGTAGAGAGCCTGGGACCAGCCAAGTCAGGGGGCAGCTACCTACTGTTGATTTCCCTTTTGAATTAATATGACTCCCCTTGCTCTTCTGGTCCATCACCTGAGAAGGTTTTAGGCTGTCAGGCATAACGTCAGGTCAGGATCAAATGATGGCCTTTCTGTCTTGGAACCTCAGGGCTGCATTATGGAACCTAGAGGCAGCTTGCTCAAAAGAGCTCAGCCTTTGAATTCAGGTTCACATATTTTAAATTTTGGCTGTGTGACCCTGAGCAGCGTAATCGTTATGCACTTCTGAATCTTCTTCCACAGCAGTGGGGTTTACTTGAGCCAATCTACCACTTTTACTGCCTGTCATTATGTGTCTATTTGTTTTTGCCTGTTCTTCCAAACGCAGACCCCTTGAGGGCAGAGACTTTAGTTTGTCACCACTGTGTCCCCCCCAGCTCTTACGGGGCACATATCAGTTATTCAGTAATTCTTTCTGAAGAGATGAATGAGCAAATGTATCAAAGGGCTTGATGTGCAGTGTTTACCCCACAAGCACTTGACCTCCTTCACCATCTCCAGCCTCATTCTGGACTTCCCCCTGTAACACCCTTATTAACTTTTGTTACTGCATAAGTCAATTCAAGACAATTCGTATGAGAGCACATGCAAAACTTCAAAGCATTATAAAGATGTAAGGTATTAATATCATCATAATGAGAATGTCATTTATATAATTGTGTTTCTCTCCCTGCTTCCAGCTAGCATTTAATGACTTTTTTTTTTTAAAAAAGGGACTGTGCCAGTTACTTTCCTATGCATCATAGATGCTTGCTAAAAGTTTATGGAATGAGTTTTATTATCAAGAAAAAAAATATCACCTTCTATAATAACTTGAATGTGTTTTGAGAAACCTAATATTTTACATGAGAGGCAGGATATTTTAATTAACCTAAGGCTTTTAGTTCTAAATGACATATGTATCAAGAATTGCACATGGATAATTTACCTTTCAGGGACTGACGACTGAACACTATAGAAATTATAAAATTATACTTGTATGTGAGCTAAGCTAAAGTTGCCAGCAATTGTGTCTTCAGGATGCTCTCACCTACCTTTGAGTTAGAAAGGTGAGCCTGCTGGGTTCCTCACCTTCATGGCTCTGCTCTTCTTCGCCTAAATACATGCACGATCCTCAGTGCTTCCTTAGACACTGAGTTGGAAGTCTAACAATGTAATAATCAGCATAGGGAATATTGTCAGGTATTTGTAGCAAATGTAACTTTTAAAGAAGATGGCAGTTACAGATGCAATGGGAGTTATTAAAAAGTTGCTAAGCAACCTACGTAAATATTGGGGTTTTTCCCATCTATCTTTCTGTTATTGCTTCCTAGCTTAATTCCACTCTGGTCTGAGAGCATACTTTGTATAATTTGTGAAGGCATGTTTTATGGTCCAGAATGTGCACTGTCTGTTCTACGTGAGCTGGAGAAGAATGTGCATTCTATTGTCGATAAATAAAATGGTTTATAAACAAGTAGATCCAGCTGCTTGGTGTTGCTATGCAATTCAACTGCATCCTTACAGCTTTTCTGCCTATTGGATCTATTAATTACTGATCCAGGGGTGTGAGTCTCCAACTATAACAGTGGGTTTGTCTGTTTCTCCTTCTTTTTCCCTCAGTTTTTGCCTTGCTTATTTTGACACTGTTGTTAAGTGCATACCCATTAAGGCTTGTTATGTATTCTCAGAGAAGTGACCCTTTTATCGTTATCATTATAAAGACCCTCTCTTTATCTCTGATAATGCTCTTTGTTCTGAAGTCTGCTTTATCTCAAATTAATATATCTACTCCAACTTTCTTTTGGTGTATCTTTCTCCATTGCATTGCTTTTCATCTTTCTGTGCCTTTATATTTAAGGGGTGTTTCTTGTTCTACAAGAATCATGTATTTTCTAAACATAAAGTTGGGTCTTTTAAAAAAAATCCACTTGGTAATCTCTCTCTTTTAATTGATGTATTTAGACTATTTGCATCATCAGGTGACTTAAAAACCTTTTTACTATAAATTATATCTCACTTTCCGTAAAGCAAGGCATAATGATAGAACAAACCTGGTGTAACCACCACTTAGATCAACAAATGAAACATTCATAACACTTCAGAAGCCCCGGAGTGTTACACTCTTACCACCTCTGCCCAAGTGCAGCCAAACACAATCCTGGCTTTTATATTAATCATTTGCTTGTTTTTATTATTTTAACACCTTATGCATCCATAAACAATATAGTTAATTTTCTCTTTTTTTTGAACTTTATATGTATTAAGTCATATTATAAGTATTATTTTGTGTCCGGCATCTTTTGTTTAACAATATGCTTGTGGCATTAATCCAGGTTGTTGATTGCAGCATAATTTATTTACGCTTTTCGCTATATGCTATTCCATTGCATAATATAACCCCATTATTCACCCACAGCTTTATGGACATTTAGATGGTTTATTATTTGGACATTTTATAAACAATGCATATGTGTTAGTCCAAGTCTTCCAAGAAGCAGACACTCATACAGGATTGAACATGCAAGGGTTTTAGTAAAGGAAATTGCTGTGAGAGGAAATGGGGAAGGAGACAGGGAAGATTGGGAGGGATGTAAGACCACAATGCAAGCCTGGTCCCTTGAAGGAGAGAGGGAAGGAAGATTTGGGTGGAAGCTGAGTCTCGTTTTGGCCCTCTGTGTTGGCAGAAAGGGATGGTAAGAGGATATAGTGGTTTAATGTTGGGTGGGCTTTGGAGACTAAAAATAGTACTTATTTCTAGTTCTAACTCCCCTTTACTAGTTGCATGACTTTGGGTTACAATTATGCCAACAGGTTATTTTTGAGACTCAGTGTCTTTTCTTCAATGAGGATGATATTGCCTATCTCATAGGGCTGTTGAGACTCTTGGTTCAGAGGATGTAGATAAAGTTTATACAATACAGTTATAGGCACAGAGCGAGGGCTCATTTAAAGGGGTATAGAAATAAGGATGGCCCTTCGGTATGGATGGGTTATATGTCATGGGACTCCATGTTGTCATATGCTAAATACAAAATGAATGAGTCCACTATGAGAGATATGCAAGTTCATGGGTAGGTGGTTTTAAAGGTGATATTGGGGATTTAGTCTTCTTGAGATTGAAATGTCCATCAAGGGGCTCTTTTTAATCATTCTTTTACTTTGTCCTTAAAAATTTAGTTTAGAGAGTAGCCTTGAGAAAGAACCTTTAAAGTTAAGGGTAAGATTTCTTAGCACCATAAGTTATATTTTTTATTAGCTGAGTCGTCACCAGAAGAAAAGGAGTAGGGATATGCACTCTGAATGTTACTTCAGAAACAAATCAGAATGATTTATCATCAGGGATCTTTGATGTAATTGAAATCCTTGAATTGTTATGGTGAAAGGTGTAGAGATTACCTGAATTTAGAAGAAGGGATTCTTTCCTTGAGACACAAATTACAGAAACTACATAGGTGTAAATATTTCATTCCCACACCTATTTTGCAAAATAGATATGAAAATTAAATATCAATCAATTTTATATAAGTAGTATTTCCTTGGTAGATTTAGAGACTAAGGATGTGACAGCATAAGTGACTTCCATAAATTGTCAGAGTTGGCAAGTTTTGGATCTGGGATTAGAACCTGAGCATCTGACAAATATCCACCTTGCAGGCGATTGTGCTGATTAGTAAGTGTGAAGTGTCTGGCACAAGCTGCATGAGAACCTTAATTCCTTTATGTATATTGTGGGGTAGTGGTGGGAGGCATTTTGGGACTCGATCCTTTAATAAGATGATGACACTAAAACCAATAAAACAAGTAAGATTTTATTGGTGTGTAAGGCCCAGAATGTTTTACACATGTTACTTCATTTAATTGGCTCTTACCAGTTTCAAATGTCTTAAAACTTGTGGCTAAGTTTGAGCTTGACTATTTGGGTAGCTAGTTTTGGTTTGACAGGTTTGGCTGTGAAATCGTGTCAGGTGCTGAACAGGTAAAGGAATGACATGGTTGAAATCAAGGAAATACTAGTAGACCGCCGAGGTGATGAGATTGAGAAGAGTATTGATGTGATGCCACCGGACTCAAAGTTTCCAGGCCACTATGTGCTGAGATAGAAATGTCCATGAAAGGTAATGTCCTTCAGTATTTGCTTAGCAATTATTCAATAGCCATCATGGGAATACAGCAGAGTATCTTAGAGAGAGTGTTTAGTGGAATAAGCATCTGGTTTGGTAATCCACCTCAGCTATATACAGTGTACCTTTGTGGATTCTGCCAGATGCTGGTTGTAAGAGTAATGCACTTGTACATCTTCAGGGCTATCTGTTGTGGAACATGGAAGGCAGCATTTGGGCAGAGTGTGGGTCCTGGGGTCAGCAAGACCTGGGTCTGAATGGGAGTTCTGGTATACCTTACTTCTGGTATGACCTTGGCAAGTCACTGTTCCTTGCAAGGACCTTGTTTCCTCATTTGTAACATAGGGACAGTGCTATGTGCATCATAGCACTGCAATGAGTATTTATTCAATAGCTTTTGTGCCTGGTATATATTAAGCACCCAATATAATGTGGTTGTTGTAATATCAATTGTGAGAATAGGCTATGCTAGGGAGAGTTTTGTGTTGAAACAATCTCTTCCCCCTTCTGTCTATCCATGGTGATGTCATTGACTATCCATGGTGATGTCATTGACTATCCATGGTGATATCATTGACTCTCCATGGTGATGTCATTGACTATCCATGGTGACATCATTGACTATCCATGGTGGTGTCATTGACTGTCCATGGTGACATCATTGACTATCCATGGTGGTGTCATTGACTGTCCATGATGGCATCATTCACTATCCATGGTGGCGTCATTGACTGTCCATGGTGGTGTCAGCAGACACATGACCATGAGGAATGATGAGAGGAATAATGCAGGAGGAACCTGCATTTTCAAATATGCCCACAAAATGCCCCCTTGCTTAAGCCAGAGGTGGAGGTAGATACTATGGGTCACTTACATCTCAGGCAATTTGGAGAAATATGTTTTCAACTGTGAACTAGAAAAATATTTTCTTCTTCCCCAACACCTTCCACAGGGTTTCTTTGATGTCTTTGTTCCTCAAACTGTAGATGAGAGGGTTCAGCATGGGGATCACCAGCGAGTAGAACACAGACACCACCTTGTCCCTGCCAAGTGAGTAGCTGGCGCTGGGTCGCAGGTACATGAAAAGGGCCGTCCCAAACAGCAGAGTCACCACCATCAGGTGCGAGGCACACGTGTTGAAGGCTTTCCTTCGCCCTTCCACTGAGCGGATCTTCCAGACAGCAGCCACTGTGTAACTGTAGGAGACAAGGATGAGGCAGAGTGATGTCCCCCCAACAGTGACCACTGTCAGGAAATTCACTACTTGACTGATGAAGGTGTCAGAGCAAGAAAGTGCCAGGACTGGTGGGAGGTCACAGAAGAAATGGTTGATGATGTTGGGTCCACAGAAGTGGAGCCGGAATATAGAGCTGGCCTGGATCAGGGAGCTCAGGAAGCCACCAACATAGGCCCCAACCACCAAGCATGTGCGGAGGCCCGGGGACATGATGGCCGTGTACAGCAGGGGCAGGGAGATGGCTACATATCGGTCGTATGCCATAGCAGCCAGGAGGAGGCACTCAGTCAGACCCAGGCCGACAAAGAAAAAGAACTGAGCAGCACATCCCAAGAAGGATATGGTCTTTTGCTCCCGGAAGAAGTCAGAGAGCATCTTGGGAGCCACTGTGGAAGAGTAGCAGACGTCAATGAAGGACAGGTTGCTGAGGAAGAAGTACATGGGTGTGTGCAGTCGGGCGTCACCTCTGATCAGAAAGATGAGGGCCAGGTTCCAGGCCAGGGTCACAAGATAAATGCCCAGGAAAGTGACAAAGAGGACGTCCTGGAGCTCTGGATGGTCTGCAAATCCCAGAAGGATGAACATGGTCACTGACGAGCTGTTCCAAGCCTTAGTGGTGGACATGTTGCCCATGGTCCGCAAGGACAAGATGTAGACCCGAGGCAATAACGATAATCTACATTACGACCACGGCAACAAATAATGACAAAATACATAAGCAGGAGGGCAGAGTATTACAGAGAGTTACAACTTTATGCAGATTCTGTGTCTTTATCTCAGAAGGCAATTGTAGTCATCGTCTTACATGCTTTTTAATATGGTGCAGGTGGTCCGTATGAGCTGAGACTTTAGGTTCAGACTCCCTATGATCAACTCCTATTCCACCACTTAGCAGCTGTGTCACTTTGGATGAGATATTTAACATCTCTAGGCTTTAATTTCCTTATCTTTAAAATGGGTAACATGACCTACTTCACATATTTGGTTTAAAAATTAAATAAGGCATAGTGGGTAATGTACCTGACTCATAGTAAGTCCTCAACGAAAGTTATTGTTAGGGCAGTTTTGAGTGTCCAAAATGTGTCATGTCATGCCCTGAAATATCCATTCATCTTAACTTTATTCAAATTTTAGTAATGGAATGGAGAAACCGATGGAAGGTCCAGCTTCAGCTCTGTAGTTGTGAAACAATCAATCAGACATTTATGACGTTTTTAATCCAAAGGATTAGACCAGATGTGTATAGAAATGCTCTTAATTGTCAAATGTTAGATCTGAATATGCTAATGTAGTTCAGTTTCAAATCAGTATGAAGTCTCTTAACTATTTAATTGTTAAGAATGTTAGTTGCAGATTTAGGTTGCCTGGATTTAATTCCCAACTTTACCACTTAGCAGATGTGTGACCTTGGGCAGGTCACTTGAACTCTCTGTGACTCTGTAAAATTCAAGATGATAATAGCACTCACTGTTATTAGTATCTGTCTATATCTATCTATCCGTCTGTCTATCTATCTGTCTATCTATCATCTATTTATCATCTATCTTCTATCTAATCTCTTTTAGGACATGCCTGGCCCATAGTAAGTGTTATATGTGTTTGTTGTTGCCGTTGTTGTTTAAAACCTTAAATTACAAAGTATCCTCAATCAAATTCTAAGAATTTTCCATGTGCAAAGTATCTTTCAAGATCAGGAATTTGACTCCATCCCATTCATATCTGTAAGAATTCCCATCACCCCCTCACACATCCATATTGTCTCAATGCACATCAGGTAGAAGAGAACTCCTGCTGTCAGCAGGTCTCTGAAGCTGGGGTCCTACCCTTGCAGAAAGTACTAGGAAAAGTGTGGTCAGAGGGCTTGGTGGCTCATGGTGAATGACGCTTAATGGTTTGGATTATATCTTGATCCTTCTTCAGGTCTTTGTCTAAATAATTTGAAAATCAACAAAATTACCTTAACTGTCTTTTAAACTATATCCTCAGCCTAATCTGTCTGCCTCTTAAAATGTAGTGAATCTCACAAATTTGATTTTTCAAAGTGAAAATATTATTTTATGAATTTTAAAGCAATATGTGAGAACTGTAGAATAGTCTGATCCGTGAACAACCGTGAAACAGTAAGCCTAAAAATCACCTGCAGTCCCTCATCGATGCAAAAACAAGACAAGACAAAACAAAACAAAACAAAACAAAACAAAACAAAACAAAACCCAACAACATTGAAATTGGAAATCGTGCCATTCCGTCTCTGGAAATAACAGCTGTTAACATTTTGGTGTATGCCTTTCATGTGCAAGTATATGTATATGTGTCTTTGTATCACAGTCCACAGACCCTCTATAATTTACGTATTATAGAAATCATTCCACGTCAGTAACTTCATGATTCGGAAAGTAACACTTTCTCTATTTGCTCTGAACTTTTCTTGCTTCATTTAGGAGAGGCACTTTACTTTAATATCCCTAGTTTATCATAAATCAATCCATATCTACTCATTGCCAGCCAAGGTCTCATTGACTTTCTTCTGTTTTTTTTTTTTTCAAGATATAACTGCTTCTCAATTTAGTCTTTTTGTTGTATTTCTTTTTTATATTATGCTATAACTCTTGATTTTGGCACACGTTTTGGTTTTTATATATAACCAATTTGTTCTTAACATTAAAAGTGCCAAACTCAGGATTGCCAGTCTGTTTATTACCATATCTTCTATCTCCTTAAAGGTGGCTACCATCTCCCTTTAATAATATAATACGCTGTCTAGTTTTCTGTTTTGTTTTTTACATCTACTTAAGAGGTTCTACTCCTGTTTGTGAGAGGGACGTAGACTTCCCAGAAACAGGAGAGAGTTCTTACCCTTTGAAGAAAGAAAGGGACCTGCAGCAAAGTTTGCCACAGTCCAGTACAGATGGGGAGCCACATGGAGAAACTGGAAGCTGAACAAAGCAGCTTGCTGGAGCCCTTGCTCATTCTGTATAGGGTCAAACATTTAGCAAGGCAGGGAGGTACCTGAGGTCCATGATGTGATTCAGGGTCATCTGGGGCACCTATTCAGGTTATCAGAAGGGGATGGGGTAAGGTGGGGCTTATGATCCTGAGTAAGCTTCAGGACAAGTCTGCTTCGAATCCTGACTCTTGTCACTGGCCAGATGTAGGATGTTGGGCAACTCATTTAAAGCCTTTCTGAGTCTCAATTTCTCTATTTGTAAAATGGGGACAACAGTGACTACTTACCAGAGTTGTTTGAAGATCACTTAAGATAACGTGTGAAAGTCCTGGGTCTTGAGATAGGATGTTTGCTTAATACCTTGGGACTGTGACTGCTATCTGTAGGAAATATTCCTTAAAAAATTATTTATGGAACCAAGCCTTTAAAAAAAAACAAAAACCAAAAACCTTCCTCCTGAAAAAGAAGAATTAATATAGTTAAAATGACGATACTGTCTAAGGCAATATACATATTCAACGCAATCCCTATCAAACTACCAACGATGCTTTTCACAGAAATAGAACATATAATCCTAAAATTTATATGGGACCATAAAAGACCCTGGATAGCCTCAGCAATCTTGAGAAATAAGAACAAAGTAGGAGGTATAACAATACCTGACATCAAATTATCCTACAGTAATCAAAACAGCATGGTACTGGCATAAAAATAGACACATAGATCAATGGAACAGAATAGAGAGTCCAGAAATAAATCCACGCCTATATCGCCATTTAATCTATGACAATGGAAGCAAGAATGTACGGTGGGGTAAAGACAGTCTATTCAATAAATGGTGCTGGGAAACCTGGACAGACACATGCAAAAAAATGAAGCTGGACCACCTTCTTACACCATATAGAAGAATAAATTCAAAATGGCTTAAAGACTTAAATGGAAGATCTGAAACCATAAAATTCCTAGAAGAAAATATAGGAAGAAACTTCACAGACATTACTCAGAGTAAGATTTTTACTGATATATCCCCTCGCAGGAAGTAAGAGAAAAAATAAACATGTGGGATTACATCAAACTAAAAAGTTTTTTCACAGCAATGGAAACCATCAATAAAACAAAAAGGGATCCTACTGAATGGGAAAAGATATTTGCCAATGATATATCTGATAAGGGGTTAATATCACAAATTTATAAAAAACTCACTCAACTCAACTCCAAAAAACAAACAACCCAATTAAAAATGGGCAGAGGACATGAAGAGACATTTTTCTAAAAAGGACATACAGATGGCAAACAGACATATGAAGAAATGCTCAACCTCACTAACCATCAGAGAAATGCAAATAAAAACCACAATGAGATACCACCTCACCCCAGTCAAAATGGCTATCATCAATAAATCAACAAACAACAAGTGCTGGTGCGGATGTGGAGAAAAGGGAACGCTTGTGCACTGTTGGTGGGATTGCAGATTGGTGCAGCCACTATGGAAAACAGTATGGAGGTATCTCAAAAATCTGAAAATGGAACTACCTTATGATCCAGCAATTCCACTCCTAGGTATCTATCCAGAGAAATCCAAAACTCTAATTCAAAAATCTTTATGCACTCCTATGTTTATTGCAGCACTATACACAATAGCCAAGACATGGAAACAACCAAAATGCCCATCGGTAGATGACTGGATTAAGAAACTGTGGTACATTTATACAATGGAGTATTATGAAGCCATAAAGAAGAAAGAAATCTTACCATTCGCAACAACATGGATGGACCTAGAGAACATTATGTTAAGTGAAATAAGTCAGACAGAGAAACACAAATACCATGTGATCTCACTTATATGCGGAATCTAAAGAAAAGAATAAGTGAATGAACTAATCAGAAACAGTTTTAGAGACATAGAGGAAAAACTGAGGGTTGCTAGATGGGAGGGGTTGTGGGGATAAGGGGGAAGGTGAGGGGACTAGAAAACAGTCATTAACCACAAGATGGCTACGGGGTTTTGAAAATTAAGTTGGGGAATGTAATCAATAATGTTGTAAAGATTTTGTAGGGTATCCGATGGACACTTGTCCCATTTGGGAGACCACCTCAGGGATGATGTAGATGCCTGATCACTGCACTGTACACCTGAAGCTGAACAATAATGAATGTCAACTATAATTTTATATATATATATATATATATATATATATATATATATATATATATATATATGTATATGTATATACTTACAAGAAGCGGAGTACAGCATTAGGAATAGAGACAGTGGAAATGTAATGGCTCTGTGTGATGTCAGAGGGATAGTGGATTGGGGAGGGGGCTTCACACAGTGTGAGGGATATAAATGATAAACGTCTAAGTATTACTTTGTCTTGTGCACCTGAAACTAATAAAAAAAAAAGTGCCTTCCTCCTTATGTCATAGGTTGAAGTGTGCTTATCTTAGAGAATCAGGAGTTCACTGATGTACATGTAGGTTTGTAAGACTTGTTCAAGAGTGAGGTTGAAAAATTAATCTCAGGCTTGATGTGTCAACCAAAAGTCTGCCTTGAATGTTACCATTAGAATGGGGAGCTTTCACATTTGAAGATAAAATGTCCCCACCCCCAGAAACACAAAGTGAAGCTGGACAAGTTGAAATAAGAGGAAAACACATCTAGGGTTTTATTCCCACATATGGATGCCCTGCATCTTATTCTAGAACGTTAACTGGAAGGTATCTTAAGGATTGTTTGAACCACTTTATGTCACTGAACTCTGCTCAGGAAGACGTGCTTCTTCCCTTGAGAGAGAAAGGAAATCGCATTCACTCTGGCAGCAAACTCGGGGAAGCTCAGCTTGGTCTGAGTCTGGACGCCCTACGATCCTATGATGGAGTTACAACCAATACCAGGTCTGTCTTACAGAGCTGAAGAAGGAGAGTTTGAGAGGCTCACTGACTGGATTCATAGATGCTGGAGATGCATCTTTGTGAATAACACTAGCCTTCAAGACCACGGTGAAGATATAATAATACAGTCAAATTAAGCATCTAGCACAGTACCTTGCACATAGAAGACAGGAGTTGATGGGAACCTGTAGAGTTGATTTATGACTCAGTTCATCTTCTATAAAATATCTGCAAGACAGTGTTGAGTTTTATAATCAAGTCTGTCTAGTGTGAGCTTAACAGACTCAGTTGGAGAGGGAAGAAAAAAAAAAAAGGAATAATGGCAGGAGAACCTTAGTGAAACTGTGGAGTTGGTGTGGGTTGTCTGTGATTCTCCATCATTCTTGACGCCTTCTCCTCTCACCCTTGCAGGAGCCCATTGCCCTCAAGGTCTTCTTCTTCCAGTTCTGTCTTTCATCTGAATGTACAAATGATTGATGGAACTGAAAGAGTCCCTCTTGATGTAAGGTGACAATTCAAAAGACACCAAGGCTTTAATCCAAGAATTAAGATTCAGATGGTACAATTCAAGCCATCAATTGGAAAAGAGCAGGGTTTTAGAAGGTAGAGTTCTCTGCAGTGTTTGGGAAGTCTGCTAGGTAAAGTCTGCCTCGATTACAGCTCTTCCAAATTGCATTTCAGATTACTTACTGTGAGTCAGGGCTGTGTTCAAGGGCATAGCAATTCCTTCAGAAATTTCATTCCCTCTTAATTCTCTTCCTCATTGCAAGAATTCAAGCATTGCCCAGGAAGCCCATCAAAGCAGCAGTAAGGGAAGCTTGGGGCTAAATTTGGGCAAACACAAATAGAATAGAAAGGTACATGGAGAAAAATTGAAATCCAAAGTACTCCTTAGTCATTGTAGATCCAGGGTGCTCTATAAAGTGCGATTAATATGGCCCTGAAGACACCAAGTAAAAGATGAATGAGTGCTCACCCTCTCTCCCTCTTGCTCTGTCTGTCCTTGAGTTCTGCTTAGGAGGGAAGGCATGTAATCACGCCTCAGTAACTGCTGCCAATCCCCGAAGTGCTAATGAGTTTTGAGAGCAAACTTGAGGCTGCTTTGTTCATCAAAGATAAAAATATCCACTCGGTGCATAAAATGTGTGTTTGTGGGCAGAAAAGTGGAGGGAAAGCTATACGGAGAAGAGGGAGGATGTAATTTTTAAGTAGCTCTTCTGGGACCCACTAATATCTGCACTGGGGTCATTTTGGAAGTGTTCAAAAGCTGGGGTTGGGGGTAAATTCGAGAGAGGTTTTTTTTTTTCTTTCTCCTTAGAGATGTTTTATTACTTTTGCCCTTGAGGGTCTCTTTTGAAAGAGAAAGGGATGACCTCACAGATGTGTAGTTAATTGTTAATTGATCTCTGGGGTGGTATGGAGAACACATACTTATGTAAATACTCTGAACACAATGCTTATTAAATGCCATCCCAATGGCCAGCTCCTCTCATCCCCCAGAGCAAGCAAGTTCTCTTCTGGTAGTACATGATGAACAAACTCAGGATAGCAATGGAACACACAGGACAAGATCGGCACCTACTCTGCAGAAGGAAGCAAGACTGCATACATACTGACTCCTCCATAAAACCTCTCTGGCCTGAAGGCTGTTAAAAGGATGGGAACTCAATCTTAGGGAGTTCCTACTATGTGCGAAACACTGTGCTGGGTGCTTTATGTGTGTTAACTCACTAAGTTCTTTAAACCATTCCCCACCACCTCAGAAGAAGAAACTGAAATCCAAAGAAGCTAAATAACTTGCTCAAAATTATGCAGCTAGTAAGAGATTGATCCAATATTTGAACCCATGACTATGTGACACCAAACTCTGCATGTGAATGTAAGGTACATGCATTTATTTTGGAACTCAATTGCCCATCAATGTGTCGCTATGGTCAATCACAACCCTCAATTCATGAACTCATTCTCTTTTTCCAGAAACCTACTACCTTTGTCCAGGAGAGAAACATTAGATAGCGTGTGTTCCCCCGTAAATTATTTGTTAACTTAGTCTGATATAGCATGACATAGCATAAAGATGTAGGACTTTTATTCTATGGAGGGCCACATAAAAATAACATAGTAATTTTGGGCCAGACATTCAACAGAAAGGAAGCTACTAATTCATATGTTTGGAGATGGAGGGAGAAAAATATAATAAAAGTTTTGATTCACTTGTTTCTCAAACTGAGAATATTTGATGAGAATTCCAACAGGGACATTTGAGTAGGCACAAATGCAACTGATAATCTTGAACCCCAAACGACTCTGTGCCTTCCGAGCCATGAGAACGGTCCTCTTAACCTGTCTGAAGAGACTAGCCTTTCCTTGCTCAATGACTATTTCTTAATCTCATGTAAAGACCCACCCACCATCCTTCATTGCTGCCAATTTAGACTCAATTAGCAGGATACTTAAGGAGGACAAATGCAAAGTATGACCTTTAAGAAGAGAAATTATTCCTCCCAAGCGTGAAAGATATTGGTGAATTATTTGGGGAAAAGTCCTGGGAGAATGTTTAGAATGGATGCTAACAGTGTTAGCAAGAAAATAGACTATAACATTAGATTGAGTGAAATGTATTTATATACTCTGGATTTTGGATTTGTTGTCTCAAATTGTAACCCTGTTTATTAGATTAAACCATAGCCTGCATTCAATAGGTTGGAATGACATATCTTCCATGGCTAAATTCAGAGGAAAGAATTCAAAGTCTCAGGGACATAGGAATGTTAAAGTAGGTTTATCATGTGTGATCTGCATATCCCCTTCCCAACCATGTTTACCTAGAGGGCTAAGAGGGAAGTCCCTTCACGAAGGCATTAAGAAACAACTGAGCGAGGGGAGAACCAGCATCTCTGAAAAGCGGCATGGCAGGGTGACTGAGAGATGCCGTCATTGAGAAGATGTCTGCATTTCATTGTGAAGGCAGGCGGCAGTGCTGACCCTCCAGAGATTAGGTGGGCAAAATTAATGTAGGGGGCAGCAGGATGTATAGCATCTGAGTCCGGCTTTTTACACCTGTCACAAGGCATTTGCGAGTCACTCATGTTGGTGTGTGTGTAAGCAGTCCATTCCTTTTTGTCGCCGAGTAGCATGGCATGGATATAACACAGTTTGTTTTATCATTCTACAACTGAGGGATATTTGGGGTGTTTTGTTTTGTTTTTGGTTTTTTCATTTATGGGCCATTATTTTTTACTTTTTATTAACTAAACTTTTTATTATGAAAAAAAGTTGTAGATTTGTTTAAAATGGTACCAAGCATGTGAACTTGTGACTTACCTGTTCTCAATTACATCACCCTTATCTCAAGTCACCCTTTTCAATATGCTCAGTAAGTTGCCCATCATCCTGGTCTGGTTTCTTTCCCGGAATTGAACTGCATGCTAATACTGAGTTCAGGTATTTGAAGAGCACATGGTACAGTCCTTAGAGCATAGTGTACGTGTTTGAGGATGCTCAATTACTATTGCAGTACTGGATTCTCCTGTAGGTACAGTATTAGTCCTCAAAAGTCAGCTCTTAAAACTGACTCTACAATTTAGGCATTCTTCCACCAGGTGGCAGCACCATTCCATAGGGGCGGCTAAACTAATAGGCATCTGTGTAGATAATGGTTTGTTAATATACTTGTCTCAGTTGTAATCATGCTGTGTGGGTTCTCAGAGACTTTCTTAGTTAGCTCTTTTGTTTCAGAGTGAAAAAAACAAACAAAAAAAAAAAAACACAAAAACAAAACCCGGAGAGAACAAGAGCCTAATTTGCCACAGTAGAATAGGAATTAGTACTTGGGTTCTATGACTTCTAGCTTAGTACTTTTCTCTTGTATATATATTTAAAAGATCTCTAAAACTCTGAATGTAATTTTATCTTGTACCTTATTTTTGTTTGGAATGCCTGGTGAAAAGACTTTGGATCTATATCACGTTGACATTTTTATTCATCAGCAATGGAAGAAATACAAAGTGAGATAACTTTTCTAATTCCAATTTGAGAATTAAGATTGTATTTTACTGCTAAGCACTTCTGGGATTTTTCTCTGGGCTTTACTTGGAAACAATTAAAATAATCTCATTAAAATAGCTGCTAAAATGTTAAACAAACAAAAGTAAATCATATTTTCGGAGAAGCTAAACCATATTTCAGTGAATAAACTCTAAGTTGCATAGAATCCTAGAGAGATACATTTTGAATTGAATCTCAAAGAAATGTCTCCTAAACATTCTTAATTTCATATGGAGTTTATTTGCTTTTATGTGCTATTTGCTTTCATACGTATTGATGTTCACTTACACTACTGCTTTAAATTCTTAAATTTAATCATATTTGAAATTTGATATTTTAAAGTAAGGGTCTGAAGACTTTATGGTTATATCCAGGTGAATTTAATAAGGCAGCTTTTCCCCTCATTCTTTAATTTCTTATAGAATAACTTGACAAATACACCGATGGTCCCCACTCTACATTTTCTGTCCAATGCAGACATTGCTAAACTGTAATTTGCTCTTTATTGCTGAGCTTCTCAATCTTACTTTGTAGATAGTCATTATCACTATAATCTGAGTTAGCATGACATATGAACTATATGACCATCCTCTTTTGTCAGCCTTTTCTAGTCTCAAGAAAATGTATGGATCTTAATTAGGGGTTTACCTTCTAAATTATCCTGGATCTTAAATCCGTATCAAAACTCTCTTGTAGTTAGTTGGGCTTGATTCTTCCAGCCTCAGGGTCTCCTGGGCCAGTTTCTCTCCAATCCTAGCTAGGAATGCTTCTCTTGAGGAAGAACTCCTTGCCTTCTCTTATTCACAGTCTATTTTGGGAGGCACTTACCCCTTTTTCTTTCAGTGATCGCAGTTGCTAACTTTCTTTCCCTAAATTTAGCCTCTTAACTTGTGTGTCAAGAGTTTGAGTAATTATAGTCCTTCATATAGGAGATATTTCTGTCATTTAATTAATTTTTATTTTCAGACTAAGGATTGCTAACTTGATCTACATGAAACAAATTAACTCCTTTTTGTAAACTTTATTCCTGTAGAAAAAACTTCAAAAGACAGGAAATCAATGTCTCAAGATTTCAGACTTTCAGAGCTTGAGGGGTCCTTGGAGAGTGAGCCCAGTTTACTCAGGCCTAGCGGGGGTGGGAGGGATTAATTTACTCTCCCACAGTGGCAAGTCCAGGCCATGGCAGCACTCAAAATATTAAAGAGTAAAGGAACTGTTTTCATCACAATGAAAATGAGTCACAATAAGAGAGAAAGGAAAGAGCGTTGGCCACGACCTTAGAGGCAGAGTTAATGATGTCATTAGTTAACATTCATTGAGTGATTTCAATGCCTCAGGCACTGTGCTAAGACTTTATTCACATCTCATTTCATTATCACAATGACCCTTTTGAGGTATCATTATTACACCCATTTTATAAGTGAGGAAATTCATATTTAAGAGATTTAAAAACTGTGTCCATGTTTATATGGATAAAATGGCAGAGCCAGAATTTGAAACCCAACTCTCATTTTAAGCACTATATTTTACTATGAGGCTTAATCTGTTTGTGTGAGGTTTACTTCCAGTGAAGGGTCTCTTAACGCAGGAGGCCGTCCACCAATGCACTGGACTCAGATCAGGGAACGCTCCAAGGAGACTAAGGAAAGGGACTGTAAACAGGACTCTGGCGACGGGTGTTTGGCCCCTTTCTGCTTCACTCCAGAGAACGGTTAGCACTTAAAAGTATTTGGCACTAACGATTGTTGGGCTTTCACTTTGGACCCAGGAGTGAGTAACAGGACAGCCAAGTAGAGGAAGAGTGTGGCTACCTCTGCTCATTAAAATAATGAACTCCCAAAGGCCATTTTGAAGACTCAGTAATAAAGGAGCAGGAATCCAAAAGCAGGTATTACTGTTTGCATGAGGCCAAAATATAAAAAAATTGTTCCAGAAACCAGGCATAGAGCAGCGGTAAATGCAGCTCAACTGAAGTATGCAAAAAATGTTATTGGAGCAGAGCAACTAATAATTTTTCTCCATAGCATGAGATCTGAGGACACTTCTGCCTGAAATAATTCACTAAGTCCCAGCTCCCTCCCTCCCACCTCATTCATCCAACAAATGACAATTATAAATTTACAGTCTATTCCACATTTTATCTGTAAAAGGGACAGAGTAACTCTACCCTCTTCCATGGAGGATTAAATGAGTTAATATAAATCAAGTCCGTAGAACAGTGCCTGACACTCAAAAGCCCTAAATAAGTGGTTGCGATTCTATCACACTATATATTATTATCATTAAGCATGTATTATAAGCCAAACACTCTGCTAAGCTCTGCATAGCAATGAAAAAAATTCCATTTATTCAACAAATATTACTGTGCCTATGTCCCAGACACTGTTCTAGAGGCTCAGGATAGGTCAGTAAACAGAAAAGACAAAACTTCCTGCTTGCCGTTGGGTCGCTTATCTCCTCTTTGGTGAAAAGAATAGATTAATGTCCTAGTGAAGAGCAGTGTCAGCTCTTCTTGGTTTTGGCTGCTCAGTCAGTGATGATTGTGGGGAGATTTAATTTTTTTAGAAAGCACAAAACTTTCTAAAGGAGCTGTATTTCTTAGGAGCAGTATTTATTTTAACAATTTTATTGCGATATCTTTAACATACAAACATTGTATATATTTAAGGTGTACAACTTCATGTTTTCACCGTGCTTCCCCGAAAATAAGACCTAGCTGGACTATCAGCTCTAATGCGTCTTTTGGAGCAAAAATTAATATAAGACCCGGTATTACATAATGTAATATAATATAAGACCGGGTCTTATATTAATATTTGCTCCAAAAGACGCATTAGAGCTGATGGTCCAGCGAGGCCTTATTTTCGGGGAAACATGGTATATATATGCACACAGTATGAGATCACCGCAATAAAGCTAAATAACTTACCCATCACTTCTACATAGCCACCCTTCTGTTTCTGTGTGTGTGTGTGTGTGTGTGTGGTGAGATTTAAGGTCTATCCTCTTAGAAAATTTCAAGTATACAATACAGTAATATTAACTATTGTCACCATGCTGTCCGTTAGATCTCTAGAACTTATTTACTCTGAATAACTGAACCTTTGTATCCTTTGATCAATATCTCTCTGTTCCCCACCCCCACCCCAGCCCCTGGCAACCACTATTCTACTCTCTACTTTCCTTCTTCTTTTTTTCTTTGTCATTCCCCAAGGCATTTATTGGTGCCAGGCGCTGTCCAAGGCACTAAAAATAAAGTAAGGAACAAAACGGGGCTCCTGCTCACAAGAAGCTCATAGCAGGGATGTCAGACAGGCAAACTCAGAGGTGAGGGACAGAGTTCAGACGTACTCTCTACTTTCTTAAGGTAGGATGGGAAAATATAGCAAGGTAACCGGAGGAGGGGGACACTCTTTCTAAAAACAGTAGCCTTCCCTCTCATGAGGTTCTGACATCCTTCCTGTCAGGCACATGAGCAGCACAAGGCCGACAGCCTCCCCTATTTCAGAATCCTGGCCATCGTGAGCCACTGTGACTGGTGGGGTATAGTCCTGACTAGATGTGTGAAGACGGGAAGGAGATTGAAAACTTCTGATTAGGGCCTTACTGACTGAACAAATGAGACAATCTTGTGGCTAATGCAATCAACTATACAAAAAGGGGTCACTGTAATGATTTCAACAAAACCAGAAATTATCACTTAAGTCCACAGTAACGGCTTTTTCACCAACACTCAAAGTTTCTTAAGAATCTACAGAAGAGGAGCACGCCTTCACTTGAGGTGAAAGGTTCTGAGTCCGTTTTGTGGTAAGTCCTACAACAGAATTTAGGCAAGGAGACGAAGAGAGGGATTTTTTTTCTCCTACACATTTTCTCAGAATATGTGTCCTTGAACCAGCAGTAAAGAACTGAAATAAATTTATTTGGCTGTCTTGGGTAGGCTGTAAATAAGTGAGTAAGTCAGTATCTACTTGTGTGTCCTTGGACAAGTTATTTGGGCTCCATCTGTCTTAGTTCCTTATCTGTAAAATAGGAATAATAATAGTAATTCTGTCATAGGCTTGTTGTGAAGAATTAAATGAGTCAGTATATGTAACCATGTAGAACAGTGCCTGGTGTATAGCAAATGCTCAAGAGGTGATATTATTATTATTGTTATTCTGCAATGATTTAGCACCATCTGAGTCAAAGAAATAGAAGACATTTCCTTAGTTTGGTAGAAAATGTGATCTTTGTAATGGCTTTGATGCATTGGAAAGCAGGTCTGCAGAGACTATAACAAAGAGTGCTTAAGAGTATTCATTACAAATTCTTATGTTATCAGAACTGAGACTATTAATCTCATCTCTGTCGTTTTGCAGGCATGTGGCCTTATGCAAGTTACTTACAAGATCCACCTTCCTCATCTGTAAAATGAAGATAATAATTGTATCTACCTCATAGAATAGGCACAACAATTAAGTAAGGATATGCATGGAAAGGGCTTATTTAGCCTATTGCCTGGTATATGGTAATGCTTAATAAATGTTAGCTCATGTTATTATTTAGTTAGTCCATATAATTAATCAATTGTGTATATATCAAGAGAAATCCAAGTTAACATGCTAGAAGAGACAAATCGAGTATCTTTCGAATTCTACTCAAATAGGGACATGATAGTCTCGGTAAAAGGCGTGTCCATACCTCTCACCTCTGCTACTTCCTTGGCATATAGGAAGCAGTCCTTAGGGAAACGAAAAGAGCTCAAGTTCACAGACATGGCCACACGTGGAAATGCTGCCATTGTGCCAACTCTATCACTTACCTGGACACCATGCTTTTTTCCTCATAGCCATTTTTTCTTCCATCTTTCTTTATCCATACTCAATTCTTTGAACTCCTGTCCTTCAGTTTACCTTTGGTAGCTAATCTTAAATTCTCCTAATGCCAAAAGTATTGGAACAATACATACATACATACATACATACACACACACACACACACACACACACGCACGCACGAGTTCTGACAATTAAGTTCACGAACGTGTTGCAATGATGTTGCTAATCTTTTTTGATATCAGAAGGATTATTCATTATGAATTTGTACCAACTGGACAAACAGTTAACCAAGTTTACTATGTGGAAGTGCTGAAAAGGCTGAGTGAAAAAGTTAGATGACCTGAACATTTCGCCAACAATTCATGGCTCTTGCATCATGACAATGCACCAGCTCACACAGCACTGTCTGTGAGGGAGTTTTTAGCCAGTAAACAAATAACTGTATAGGAACACTCTCCCTATTCACCTGATCTGGCCCCCAGTGACTTCTTTCTTTACCCGAAGATAAAAGAAATATTGAAGGGAAGATATTTTGATGACATTCAGGACATCAAGGGTAATATGACAACAGCTCCGATGGCCATTTCAGAAAATAGTTGCAAAATTGCTTTGAAAGGTGGACTAGGCGCTGGCATCAGTGCATAGCTTCCCAAGGGGAGTACTTGGAAGGTGACTGTAGTGATATTCAGCAATGAGGTATGTAGCACTTTTTCTAGGAACTTAATTGTCTGACCTCATACATACATATATACATAAAATCTCATACTTTGGATTTACATTGAGCTGTCACTGACCTATCATCTGTAATTTTTTTCTTCTTTTTTGATGAACTTTTGTTCACATAAAAATGAATAAAAATCTGTATAAAAATCTCCTGTTTGGCCACGCATGTTTTCCAGTAATGAAAAGTTTTTTCTTTGCATTGAGAAGATATACAGTACTTTTTCAGCTTGCTTGACTACCAAGGATAAAGTAATGCTCATTCATTAACGATCCTTAAATCTAGTGCATAAAATGGGGATTTGTCATGAGGCTTGAATAAAGCAAAAACGAGCTGGGTTTTACTGTAAGCCCCATGTTAAATAAAACTTCCCGAATAAGTGTATTTGCTGTGGGACATATAAACAGACATACATTAAACAGAATATTTTGGCACTAAGAGAATCAGCTCTTTTATAGTTATTTAAAGCAGGACAAGGTACAGTTGTCTCCAGGGGGTTAGCTAGCTGGAGATGAATTCACTTTAGTAAGTTACCACCATCCAGGGTGTGGCACTTGTCTTTGCAACCTCTGAAAATCTTTTCCAGATGGGCTGAAGTTTACCAAGGTCAGAATAGTTAGTTGCATAAACCAGGATGCCATTTTTAGTTTTCAGTGAAGAACAAAACTGCCAAGCTTGTACTTGTGCCAGTGGCACAATTCCCTGTCTTGTTGAGGAAACCACAGAGAAAAACAAATTACAATCAAAAGTCTATTTAGAGAGAAAGGAATCGAAGCAAAGTGGATTATGTGTGTCAGTGCCCAGTGTGCTCGGCTACACGGCCCATGGAGGCTGAGGGCCTGGGCAGGGCACGACCAAGTTTGCTCCCCAAGCATTCACTGTCCTCTCTTCTAAGGGACCGTCTTCCTCGCTAACCACTGTATTATTTGCAGATTGATTAATGGACAGCTTTTCCCTTTTTTGGTCCAGGAAATATTTTGTCTCCAAAATGCCTCTATTACACATTTTATTTATCAATCATTATCTGATTTTGTGGTTTAATTTTTAGAGTTTTCAGAAACCTGGCTATGCTATTGTCCATATGTATCACCTACATTCCCCTAATTTTGGGGGGATATATATATATGAATACTCACTCATATACTCATGAATTAGTGACTGATGCATTAAATGGGCTCTGATGAGATTTTAAACTTTTTTCTAAAGGTTGATAGTCTCCTGTTTCTAGTCTTAAACCTAGACAAACCTAGAGCTTGCCTATCCTGTGATCATTCACACAAATGAGGAAAAACTGGCGTTTCACTTTCCCATGTCCAGATAACTGATTTGCATCTCCCTGACCTGCAATTGAGCCAAAAAGCCTGACTGTTTTTCATACAAGGAGATATAGCACGTACCCCAGCATTCTCCTAACGCCTTCTCTGAATTTTTGGTGGAATGGCTCTGCAGAGACTATGGCGAGGAGTGGTTTGTAACATCTCCTAAATAACTGGAGAAGGTAAACCAACTGTGTACATGTGACTTTTGCTGCTTTTAGTCCACCCTCAGTTTTCTCACCTTTCCCTCTCCCTTCTAATGCTGACTTCCTATGGGCAATACTGCTTGTGGATCTGACCAGGGGTGAGACTCCCCACTTTTCTACAAGAAATAGCCATCGCAGGCTCCTGCAGTCACGACTCAGAACTGTTATAAACTGGCTGTTGCAGCATCTCCCGTCAGCGTTGCCGGACTAGATGGCTGGCACCATCTAGTTGGAAGACAGACAAGCCACACACTTTGGTGGGACCACACTGTAGAAATAAACAAGCATCTGGGACCCAGGGAGATCTCATGGAAGCACAGTGGTTTCATCTCTCTCTCCAAAATTCGTCTGAAATAGGACCAGAATATCAGGTTGGACTTAAATGTCAACATAAATAGAAAAACTGGCATGTGTAAAGTATCACGTTGACATTGTATGGTATATTCTTATTCTAATAAACCTATTTTTTATGAAAAGGGAGGCTGGGTTGTTTTCATCTTAAAAAATTTTTAAGGAGTGAAAATTTTCCATATGGACCTGAGGAAGAAAGTCCCTATATCAGAAATACACTGAAACTTATAATTCATTTTCTAACAGCTATAAGCTAAGGCAGTAGCCTGGCTGGGGTATGCTCACCCTTCAAACTTGACCCTCAGTCTAGAATACAATTGGAAATAAGACTTCATCTGGAGCTGAGATGCAGCTGGGAGGTGTCCTGTGAGACTCATCAAGAAGAGGTGGGTTCTGAGAACCCGAATCTCAACACACCAACCAGTCCAGTAGACCCCCACTTCAACTTTCTTTTGCTGTCATATTCCTTCTCTGAGGCTTGAGAACCTAACAACTTAACATGCCTGAGGGAAGGAAATGGTCAGAGATGTGGGGAAGAAAATATTAGGTACAAAGCTAGATAATATTTCAAAAATATTATCTATTAGCTGTTGTATACAGCTAGGTGAAAAAAAATATTTTCTTGAAAAACTGTCTTGATTTTTTTAAAATTAAAGTTTATTGGGGTGACAATTGTTAGTAAAGTTATACAGATTTTAGATGTATAAAAGTTACACAGATTTTAGGTGTATAATTCTGTAATGCATCATCTATATCTCACATTATGTGTTCACCACCCAGAGTCAGTTCTCCTTCCATCACCACATATTTGATGTGAAAATATTTTTTAAAGTGTTGGATGGGGATAAAACAAGAGACTAAAGACACGTTAGAAGCATGAGCACACCTTTTTTCTTTTTTTTCTTTTATGGACTTTGGCCCCCGCCCTGAACTCCCCCCCGCCCCCCCGCCCTTCTTCGGCCTCCCTCCCCCAACTCTGGTTCAAGCCATTGTTTCTCAGTCTAGTTGTGTAGGACGCAGCTCCCTGGCCCATGCTGGTATTACTTTTTTTTTTTTTTTAATTTATTGGGGTGACAATTGTTAGTAAAATTACATAGATTTCAGGTGTACAAGTCTGTGTTACATCATCTATAAATCCCATTGTGTGTTCACCACCCAGAGTCAGTTCTCCTTCCATCACCATATATTTGATCCCCTTTACCCTCATCTACCACTCCCCAAACCCCCTTACCCTCTGGTAACCTCTAAACTATTGTCTGTGTCTATGAGTTTTTGTTTCTCATTTGTTTGTGTTGTTCTTTTGTTGTTTTTGGTTTATATACCACATATCAATGAAATCATATGATTCTCTGCTTTTTCTGTCTGACTTATTTCGCTTAGCATTATATTCTCAAGATCCATCCAAGTTGTCACAAATGTTCCTATATCATCTTTTCTTACCGCCGAATAGTATTCCATTGTGTATATATACCACAACTTCTTTATCCATTCATCTATCGAAGGACATTTTGGTTGTTTCCATGTCTTGGCCACCGTAAATAAAGCTGCAATGAACATTGGAGCACACGTGTCTTTATGTATAAATGTTTTCAGATTTTTTGGGTAGATACTCAGGAGAGGGATTGCTGGGTCATATAGTAATTCTATTCGTAATTTTTTGAGGAACCTACACACTGCCTTCCACAGTGGCTGCACCAGTCTGCGTTCCCAACAGTGTATGAGGGTTCCTTTTTTTCCACAGCCTCTCCAACACTTGTTACTATTTGTCTTGATGATGATAGCCATTCTGACAGGGGTGAGGTGATACCTCATTGTGGTTTTGTTTGCATTTCTCTGATGATTAGTGATGTTGAGCATTTTTTCATGTGTCTATTTGCCATTTGTATGTCCTCTTTGGAGAAATGTCTCTTCAGATCCTCTCTCCGTTTTTCAATTGGGTTGTTTGTTTTTTTGTTGTTGAGTTGCATGAGTTCCTTGTATATTTTGGATATTAGCCCCTTATCGGGGGCACTGTTTTTAAAATCTTCTCCCATTCAGTTGGTTGCCTCTTTATTTTGTCGATGGTTTCTTTTGCTGTGCAGAAACTTTTCAGTTTGATATAGTCCCATTCATTTATTTTAGCTTTTACTTCCCTTGCCTTTGGAGTCAGATTCATAAAATACTCTTTGAACCCAAGATCCATAAGTTTAGTACCTATGTTTTCTTCTATGCAGTTTATTGTTTCAGGTCTTATGCTTAAGTCTTTGATCCATTTTGAATTAATTTTAGTACATGGTGACAGAAAGCTGTCCAGTTTCATTCTTTTGCACGTGGCTTTCCAATTCTGCCAGCACCATTTATTAAAGAGGCTATCTATTCTCCATTATATGTTTTTGGCCTCTTTGTCAAAAATTATCTGTTCATATTTATGTGGTTGTATTTCTGTGTTGTCAATTCTATTCCTTTCGTCTATGTGTCTGTTTTTCTGCCAATACCATGCTGTTTTGATCATTGTTGCCCTGTAGTACAAGCCAAAGTCAGGAAGTGTGATACCTCCATTATTGTTCTTTTTTCTTAAGATTGCTTTGGCTATACGGGGTCTTTTGTGGTTCCAAACAAATCTGATCATTTTTTGTTCTATTTCTTTTAAAAATGCCATTGGGATTTTGGTGGCGATTGCATTAAATCTGAATATTGCTTTGGGTAATATGGCCATTCTAACTATGTTGATTCTTCCAGTTCATAAGCATGGAATGTCTTTCCATTTCTTTGTGTCTTCTTCAATTTCTTTCAAAAATGTCTTATAGTTTTCAGCATATAGGTCTTTCACATCCTTGGTTAAGTTTATTCCTAGGTATTTTATTCTTTTTGCTGCAATTGCAAAAGGAATTCTTTTTATTTCTTTTTCTGAGATTTCATTGTTAGTATATAGGAATGCAATGGACTTTTGTACGTTGATTTTGTAGCCAGCAACTTTACTGTATTCATTGATTGTTTCTAATAGCTTTTTGGTGGAGTCTTTAGGGTTTTCTATATATAACATCATGTCATCTGCAAAGAGTGACAATTTAACTTCTTCATTCCCAATTTGGATGCCTTTTATTTCTTTCTCTTGCCTGATTGCTCTGGCAAGGACTTCCAACACTATGTTGAAAAGCAGAGGTGATAGGGGACAGCCCTGTCGTGTTCCTGAACATAGAGCAAAGGGCTTCAGTTTTTCACCATTAATTATGAGATTAGCTGAGGGTTTGTCATATATGGCCTTTATTATGTTAAGGTATTTTCCTTCTATACCTATTTTATTAAGTGTTTTAATCATAAATGGATGTTGTATCTTGTCAAATGCTTTTTCTGCATCAATTGATATAATCATATGATTTTTGTCCTTTATTTTGTTTATGTGATGTATCACATTGATGGATTTGTGGATGTTGAACCATCCTTGTGCCCCGGGGATGAACCCCACTTGGTTGTGATGAATAATCTTTTTAATGCATTGTTGTATTAGATTTGCTAGACTTTTGTTTAGGATTTTTACATCTGTATTCATCAGACATATTGGTCTGTAGTTTTCTTTTTTTGTGTTGTCCTTAATAGGTTTTGGTATCAGGGTAATGTTGGCCTCATAAAATGAGTTAGGGAGTACTGTCTCTTCTTCAATTTTTTGGAAGAGTTTGTGCAGGATTGGTATTAGATCCTCTTTGAAGGTTTGGTAGAATTCACTAGTGAAGCCATCTGGTCCCGGACTTTTGCTTTTGGGAAAGTTTTGGATGACTGATTCAATTTCATTACTGGTGATCGTTCTGTTTAGATTTTCCAGTTCTTCATGGTTCAGCCTTGGAAGGCTATATGTTTCTAAGAACTTGTCCATTTCTTCTAGGTTATTGAATTTGGTGGCATATAGTCCTTCATAGTATTCTTGGATGATCCTTTGTATTTCTGTGACATCCATTATAACGTCCCCTTTTTCATTTCTGATTTTGTTAATCAGTGTCTTCTCTCTTTTTATCTTAGTGAGTCTAGCCAAGGGTTTGTCAATGTTGTTAATTTTTTCAAAGAACCAGCTCTTTGTCACATTACTTTTTTCTATTGTCTTTTTGTTCTCTATTTTATTTAGTTCTGCTCTGGTTTTTATTATTTCCTTTCTTCTGCTGCCCTTAGGTTTCATTTGTTCTTCTTTTTCTAGTTCTTTAAGGTGTAACGTGAGGTTATTTATTTGGGATTTTTCTTGTTTCTTGAGATAGGCCTGTAATGAGATAAATTTCCCTCTTAAAACTGCTTTCGCTGCATCCCAAAATTTTGGTAGGATGTATTTTCATTGTCATTTGTTTCTATGTATCTTTTGATCTCTCCTCTTATTTCATCTTTGACCCGGTCATTCTTTAAAAGTATGTTATTTAATCTCCATGTATTTGTGGTTTTTCCTGCTTTCTTTTTGCAGTTGATATCCAATTTCAAAGCCTTGTGATCAGAGAATATGCTTGGTATGAGTTCAATCTTCTTAAATTTGCTGAGGCTGATTTTATGTCCCAATATATGGTCTATCCTTGAGAATGTTCCGTGTACACCAGAAAAGAATGTATAGTCTGATGTTTTAGGATGAAGTGCTCTATAAATGTCAATTATGTCCATTTCATCTAATGTGTCATTTAGGGCTGCTATTTCACTATTTATTTTCTGTTTGGATGATCTATCCATAGCTGTCAATGATGTATTTAGGTGCCCTAGTATAATTGTGTTTTGGTCAATTTCTCCCTTTAGTTCTGTTAGTAGTTGCTTCATATATTTCGGTGCTCCCTGATTGGAGGCATAAATATTGATGACTGTTATGTCTTCTTGTTGTAAAGTCCCCTTTACTATTATGAAATGTCCATCTTTGTCTCTTGTTACCTTTTTCACCCTGAAGTCTGTTTTATCTGATATCAGTATGGCTACACCTGATTTTCTCTGGGTACCATTTACTTGGACTGTCAATTTTCACCCTTTCACTTTGAGTCTATGCTTGTCCTTGTAGCTGAGATGTGTCTCTTGGAGGCAGCGTGTGGTTGGGTTTAGTTTTTTTTATCCAATCTGCTACTCTGTGCCTTTTTATTGGTGAGTTCAGTCCATTTATATTTAGGGTGATTATTGGTATGTGAGGATTTCCTATCATTCTATCTTTACTGTTCTGGTAAAACTGTGTCTCCATTGTTTCTTTGCCTTTTTGTTGTTTTCTGTTATTTCTGTGTGGTGGTATTCTATGATGTTTCCCTCTGTTTCTTCTTTTATTACAGTATGTATTTCAGTTCTGGTTATTTTTAAGTGGTTACCTTTAAGATTATGTAAAATAAAGTTTAATATGTAGAGTATTCCATTTTCTTCAGCATGCTTACTTTCTCCATTTCCATATTCTGGTTCAGGCCTTCCCCCCCTCCCCTTTTTAATGTTTTGGTTGCCACAAATTGTCCCTGTTGATGGTTGAATAGCCTCCTTTTGTATTTCTTGTAGTGCAGGTTGTATATTAGAAAATCCCCTCAGCTTCTGTATTTCTGGAAAGGTCTTTATTCCTCCTTCATATCTAAAGGATATCTTTGCTGGGTATATTATTCTTGGCTCATAATTTCTCTCTTTCAATAGTTTGAATATTTGGTTCCACTCCCTCCTGGCTTGCAAAGTTTCTGCTGAAAAATCTTACGATAATCTAATGGGCTTTTCTTTGTAGGTTACCGTCTTCTTTTCCCTGGCTGCCTTGAGGATTCTTTCTTTGGCATTGATTTTTGACAGCTTCAATGCAATGTGCCTTGGAGAAGGCCTGTTGTAATTAGGTGTTCTATTTGCTTCTTGGATTCGAGGATCCAGTTTTTTCCACAAATTTGGGAAGTTCTCATTGACTATTTGTTTGAATATACTCTCTGTTCCCTTCTCTCTTTCTTCTCCTTGTGATATGCCCATTATTCTTATATTGCTCTTTCTGGTGGAGTCAGAAAATTCTTGTAGAGTTCTTTCATTTCTTTTAAGTCTCAAGTCTCCTTCTTCTTCTATCTGTGTCATTTCCAGGTTTCTATCTTCGATGTCACTGATTCTTTCCTCCATCTGGTCAACTCTATTACCTTAGCTGGCTATTTCATTCTTCATTTCTTCTATTGAGTTCTTAATCTCCAGAAATTCTATTTGGTTCTTTTTTAAAATTTCAATTTCTTTGGTAAAATGTTCATGTTGTTCTTTGATTGTGTTTCTGAGTTCATTAAACTGCCTTTCTGTGTTTTCTTGCATCTCGTTGAGTTTTCTCAGAACTGCAATCTTGAATTCCCTGTCATTTAAGTCACATATTTCTGTATCTTTAAATTCATTTTTCTGGAGACTTTTCACTTTCTTTCTGAGCTGTCTTGTTGCTTTGGTTATTCATGGCAATTAATGATCTATTATTTTTCTTCCTAGACATCTACAGGAGTAGGTTCTGCAACAGGTTGATAGGAAGAGTTCTTTCTTTTGTTTTTCAGTATGTGTTGGTAGAATGTTGTATTTTCTCTCCGACCTCAGCCTTTGTTTCCCTCTCACACTGTAGTGTTATGTTTTCTCTGTACTGTTCCAGCTTCTCACACAATGGGGGGATTCCCTGGAAGGCAGGCTTCTCCTCTGTTAACAATTTGCGTGGGTCATAGAGCGCTACAGCCGTGTGGGGATGTGGAGAGCTTTTGAAGTTCCAAAGCTCTTCCTGCACCAGATTCAGAGCCAGTGTGTTTTAGCAATTCTGTTTACTCCTGCAGGGATCTGCCCAGATAGGTGGGGACAGTGGCAGGGTGGGTTATGAGAGGTGGCCCTGAGCAGTGGTGGCAACCACCACCACAGCCAGTCCTGCTTCCACAGGACTTTGCCAGAACTAGTTGGGCTGGGAGTCTATGTCTGTGGACCACAGTTCTCAGAACTGCAAATATTCTGTTGTTTTGATCTGACACTGCTATTGTTGAGCTTCTAGCACTGGGCAGGTGGGGGCGGGTCGAGCTCTGGAAGGGTAGGGAGGGGGGGGCTAGTCTCAGTGCCTAAGGCTTCCGTTCTCTGCTCGGCAGTGAGGGCTTAAACCACTGTTTTCAGCCTTTTTCTCTCAGTCTTTGCTTCGAGGTCTCTGCCGTGAGTGTTGGATTCAGCCGTGTTATATGCTGCCCCCTCAGCCCTGTGGGCCATAAATGGAGCCCTAGCAGTCTGAGTTCTTCCCTCTCCCACAGCTGTGGTAGTTCCGGGAAGCAGCGAGCTCAGAGCACTGAGCCAGGTCTGCGTCCTGTGCCCCCGCGGCTCCGTCTCCGCGCACTTCTCCCTTCCTTCCTCCCCTGCTTATGCAATTTGCCCACCTTTTGGTGAATTCAGTAGTGAGCCTCTTCGTTTTGCCTGTCTGCTGTGCAGAGAGTCCTTTGTGGAGATATAGTTGTTCAGTTTGTTGTAAATTCCAGGGGAGATTTCCAGAGGCTCACCTCACGCGCCATTTTGATGATGTCACTAGTTGCCACCATTCTGAAGATCACTTCAGCTGAAGGCAGGTCAAAGGCCTTCAATACCTGTGCTTCTCACCTGACCGCAGTGATCCTCTTCCTCGACTCAGGCACTTTTGTCTCTTTGTGTTCTAGCTCAGATGATTCTCTGAGCCCAAACAAGCTGGCTTCTGTTGTATACACTGTGGTCATCCCCGTGGTAAATCCATTGATCGACAGTCTGAGGAACAAAGAAATCAAAGATGCCCTAAACAGATGGAAGAAGAGAATATTCTCCTGGAATTTTTGATTACGGGGTGCCTTTTAGGGCTTAGGACACAAAACATTTAGAACAGTGTATGAAAATAGCTGTAATGGCCATTATAAGCCTTGTGATATATTGTGTGGCTTTTCATAAATATTTGCTTCCCCTCCACTCCCTGGGAGAGGGTTGTACTTCATCCCTTTGAAGTCAGGCTTGGCCATGTGACTTATTATGAGAAATGAAATGTGAGACGATATGGCACATCTTACTATGTGTGTTCCTGTTAAACCTTCTCCTTTCTCAATGCTCCCATTAGTGGCTGACTCATAAGGAGTAAGATGATGATGCAGCAAAAGTGCCCCCAGCTGATCCTGGATGGACATATAGTGTTAACAGGAAATAAATCTGTTTTGGATTATTTGCTACTGTAGCATAGTGTCATCATAACTGTACTATTTAAAAAAATAAAGTTATAACATCCGTAAGTTTCTTCAGGGCCAGGCAGTAGGTGTCAAGGAATCTGTTATTGCCAACTAGAAGGGTAGCAATTTCTGTTTGACACAGTAAAACGTTTGGTACACTGTCACCTGTGATAACTTGGAAGGGAGATTATGTGGGAAAACAGAATGCTCGTAGCATGAGTTAATTGCTGTTAGATGTGTTTAACAAGGCCATACAAAAATGAGACAAGCTCACAAAACAACAGTTCAGTTTGCAAATAAGAATGAACGAGAATATAGAAAGCGTCAAGAGATTTGGAGGCTGGCAAATTTAAAAGAGAAACCTGCTTTTCATCTGCAACGTATAAAGTAGTGGGACTCTGAGACAAAAAAGACCAATAAAACTCAGCTTTGTATCAAGAGCCAAATCAAGAATGTAATCATCACACCCCATTGTTATAAACTATAAATGGTTTAACGTCATGCTCAGTAAACTCTTTAATTTGACAAAATGGTTCACATAAAAGAAATTTAGGGAGTTAGAATGTGACTCTTGCAAAGAAGACCTATAAGCCTAAAATGGAGAGAGAGAGGGAGAGGGAGAGAGAGAGAGAGAGAGACAAAAAGAGAGAGAATTGACATGTTAAAAAAAAAAGCAAAACCCATTTTAGCATTTAGGTATGCACACTTGAGTGATGAAACTATAAAGAAAACTCAGGAAGTGATTATCATTGAATCAGAAGAGTGGCTAACCTTAGGTGAGGGGAGGGGCTCCATTGGGCTAGAGCGTGTGGGGGACTTTTGAGGTGGGTAGCAAAGTGTTATCGTCTCACATGGGTGGTAGCTGCAGGGATGTTCTCATGTAATTCATTAAGCTGTATGTTTTTCTGTTGTATTCTGTATTTGGTTATTTTTAACAATAAGGTTTAAAATGTTTAAATAAAAATCAAGTATAATAGGATTATAGTTAAGGTTGGTGAGATCAGGAATATATGGGTTACATTTATATTATTAAAAATAATACAAAAAACAAGGTAAAGATCTGCTAGAACAAGAAAACTGTTAACCAAATTAAAAATTTGAATAGTGTATTTTATAGCCATTGAAACATTTTACAAAGTTTTAAAAACATATGAAAATAATATTGTGTAACAAAAGGGGAGTAAGGAATTGTACATGTATGACCCCAGTTTTGTAAAAATATGAACAGAAAAATGGAAAGATTGCAATAATGATAATATTAGTAATAATAAATTTCTAACATATATTAAGTGCTTCCAAGAACTGGGCAGGTATTATTTCATTTAAGTTCACCATACCCCTTTTTAGGTAGTTGTGCTATTATCACCTCCATTTTTACTAAGTAACCAAGGCACAGTGAGATTAAACAAAAGGATCAAGGTCACAGAGCTCATAAGTCACTACGTTAGAATTCAACTGAAGCAGGTCTGTCCAGAGCCTGAGCACACAATCACCAAAACCACAATGAATGACATGGCTGATAAAGTCTTCTAATGTCGGATGACCAATACAACCTGGATTGCCCGGGAAAATCCTGGTTTGTGCTTATTATTCTGACATGATTATTAATAACTCTCCTTTTCATGACCAAAATTGTCCAGTTTGCATAATAAATGATCTGATCACCCTGTTTTGAGAGTCCCTCCAAGATGTCATGATTCTGAAAGTCTGGAAAGAAAAATTGGAACTTGATTCATTTAGGTCATGGAGGGTGCACGATAGTGTGGAGAAATGAAATCAGCTGGGAGCATTTCTCTGTTTGTTTTCCCCATCCATCACTCTAGAGAGCAATTAACTGAAAATGGTACCTTCTGTTAATTGCTTCTTCTCTGTCCACACTGGACCCTAAGGATACACTTAAGAGAATCTTTAGTTGGAAGCACCTCTCTTGCAGCAATGGCTGGTAGGAACCAAAAGCACAGAGTCTAGAGGAAGTGAAATGTCTCCATCTGGAATGCTCATACGATGTCTGTGTCCTCTGATTTCTGGAAGAACTCTATACACATCTGGACATCTAGAGTGTGGTCAAGATTCAGGTCCAGGAGAAGGTAGCCGTGGAGGCAGTGCCTCCCAGATTTCTCCAAAACACACCTGTCAGTATAGCAACAAGAATTTCCAGGTGGGCAAAATCAGAATAGCTTTCTTTCTTCAGTTTGACTCTTTCTGCTTCTTGCAACCTGGTTCTTCTATGCCCTCAACCCAGAAACCTAATGACTATTTTTACTTTTTTGTTTTCTTACAATAACCACGCTCCCTCTCCCCTATTTCGATGGGATTATTTGAGTTTTAACAGAAACCAAAGTATTTGAACTGAAAGAAATACATCTAACATGGAATTTTAGACATTAGCAAGTAGATGGAGTGAGAATGGAAGTCATGAAGATTTGCTGATAGCTCACTATTCGGGCCATAAAGCCTCAAATTTTCACCACCAAAATATCCCATTTTATTATATGTAAATCAATTCATTTTATTATGTGTAAATTATACCTCACTTAAGTTGATTTTAATTTTTTTAACTTTTAAAAATGTATTTTGCAACTACCGTTGACATACAATATTATGTTAGTTTAAGGTGTACAAAACAACATAGTGATTAGATATCTCACAAAGTGATCACCCCAATAAGTCTATTACCCATCTATACATAGTTATTAAAATATTATTGACTATATTCTCTATGCTGTGCTTTATATCCTGATTATTTTTTTCAATTATAATTGACATTCAATATTATTTTATATTAATTTCAAATGTACAGTGTGGTGGTTAGACATTTATATAATTTATGAAGTGATCCCCTGATAAGTCCAGTACCCACCTGGCATCATACATAGTTTTTACAATATTATTGACTATATTCTCTAAACTGTACTTTACATCCCCGTGACTTTTTTTAAATTTTCTAATCCACCATCTTGGACCTTATCCTCTTAAGTTGGTTTTTAAATTTGATTGTTTTTCTGCCCTTGTTACACTAAGTAGAATCTTTGAGGAAAAGATTAATAAAATATGTGATAGTGACTTTTTTTGAAACAATTAAACCTAATTTAAAGATAAGGAAATGTTTTAATTGTTTTGACCCTTAGGATAATGCTTGCGATAGTTTATCATTGAGGATGTAATTTACTGAGGTTGGTTGTAAGATACTATTTATAAGGTTAAAATATTTCCCTTAGTTGCTATTTTGTAAAATCGTAAATAATTTTTAAAAATTTTATCTATTTAGGTAATTATATTGCTCCCTTCTTTAATCTTGTAATGTGGTGAATTACATTAACTGATTTTCTAGTATTAAACCTACCTTACTTTTCTGGAATAAATCCAACTTATTCATAATGTATTATTTTTATATACTATTGGATTCAGTTTACCAAAATTTTAAGATGTTTCTAATCTATTAAATTCATAAGTGACTACAGCAATAATATTTCTTTATTATTCCATCCTTGTCAGTTTTTGGTATTAAACTATAGTCTCACAAAAGTAGTTGGAAATTGATCCAAATGTTCATATGCAAAAAATTTTGTGTTTAATTGGAATTATTGTTTTCCTTTAATTCATGGTACAACTTTGATAAAACCATTTGAGCCTGGAGTTTTATTCATGGGAAGATTTTTACTATTGATTCAATTTTTAATGTTTATAGAATATTCAGATTTTCTATTCTTATTTGAGTCAGTTTTGGCAAGTTAAATTTTCCTAGAAATTTGTACATTTTATTTAAGTTTTAAAATTTACTGACATAAAATTGTTTAGAGTATCCTCTTATTACCTTTATAACATCCCCAGAATCTAAAGTTATATACCCTCTTCCATTGTTTTTATTTATTTATTTATTTTTGGCTTGGTATCACCAGATATGTCAAGGATCAACTTTCTTGATATATTAACTTTTGGTTTTCTTGTATTATTTTGAAATTCTTTATACTTAATTTTTTTTTCTAACTAAGAATTATGGTCAGATTATTTGTTTTCAGTCTTTTATATGCATTTAAGACAACTATATCTCTCTACATACATCTTTAGTTAAATCCACAGGGTTTGTTGTGTTCTCACCACAAAAAAGAAATGATAATTATGTGTCGTGATAGAGGTGTTGGCTAAAGCTATGATAATAATTATATTGCAATATATAAATGTATCAAATTAACACATTGTATATCTTAACTTTATACAATGTTATTGTCAATTACACTTCAATAAAAAAAATGCAGAAGATTTGATAAATAGTATTTTTCATTATATTTCAGTTGAAAATATTTTCTAATTTCTATTATAATTTATTATTTGACTTTTGAATAATTTAGAAATATGTAATTAGTATCCACAATTATGATGTTTCTTAATTCCCAATTTGTTATTTATTTCTAACAATCACACTATAATCTGAGAATGTTATCTCTATGATCAACCCTTTAAAATGTAAACTTTAAAAGTTTTTCACAAACCAAAGGAGTGCTTCAAAACTACATTAGAAAGATATCTCCTACTGACACCACTTCATGCAATACTTTCTATGTGCGAGGCAGGTACTGTACATAATGGAACTAAACTAATTTAACCTCAAATAAACCTTATGAAATCAGTTCTGTTATTATTATCCCTATTTTACAGATGCAGTAACTTAGGCAGAAAGATAACAGACAACCTGTTTAGAGTCAAAAAGCTCACAGATAGCATAGCCATAATACAGAAATGCATGGGACATCTAAGGCCATGCTCTTAGTCACTAAGCTTACACACAGGCGTTATAACCCCATTAATAAAGTTCTCATATTCCAAAAACCTCTTTAAGAAGGGCTTTCCAAATGTTATATTTTCTTTTGTCTTTGTAAAAGCCCAATGGGTTAATAATGAAAATTATAATTATTCTTTTTCATATGTGGGAAAATTGATGCACGGAATCATTATAGCTATTTAGGGGCAAAGTTAACAAGGGTTATTTCTTCTAAAATGGCTCAATATTTTTCTTGATTCTGTGTGCAGTGTGGGTAGATGTGATTTATTTCAATAGAAATTGAGATAACAACTGACTTGGACATTCATTTTCTTCTTTCCCTACAGATCCTGGGGCCACGAACACAATGAGTGGGGGAAGGAACAGTACAATGATTATGAAGTTCATTCTCTTGGGATTCTCTGAATTCCCAACGCTCACCATTCTCCTCTTTTCAGTATTCCTAGGGATCTACCTGGTGACAGTGTCCTGGAATGTGGGCCTCATCACCCTCATCAGGTTGGACTCCCATCTGCATACACCTATGTACTTTTTCCTCAGTAACCTGTCCTTACTGGACATCTGCTATGTTTCTACTACAGCACCCAGGATGCTCTCAGACTTCTTCAAGAAGCAGAAATCTATCTCCTTTATGGGCTGTGCCATGCAATACTTCTTCTTCTCTAGCCTGGGTCTGACTGAGTGCTGTCTCCTGACAGCCATGGCTTATGATAGATATGCTGCCATTTGTAATCCTCTGTTCTACACAGCCATCATGTCCCCTACCCTCTGTGTGCAGATGGTGGCAGGATCTTATATGACTGGAATATTTGGCTCGTTTATCCAACTGTGCATCTTATTTCAGCTCCATTTCTGTGGGCCAAATGTCATCAACCATTTCTTCTGTGACCTGCCCCAACTGCTGATCCTGTCCTGCTCTGACACCTTTTTTTTTCAAGTCATAATGTCTGTGCTCACAGTGATCTTTGGGCTCACGTCTTTCCTGATTATCATGATATCCTATGGTTATATAGTCGCCACCATTCTGAAGATCACTTCAGCTGAAGGCCGGTCCAAGGCCTTCAACACCTGTGCTTCTCACCTGACTGCAGTGATTCTCTTCTTCGGCTCAGGTATCTTTGTTTATATGTATCCTAATTCTGATGATTCCCTGAGCCAAAACAAGATGGCGTCAGTCTTATATACTGTTATAATCCCCATGTTAAATCCATTGATCTACAGCCTGAGGAACAAGGAAATCAAAGATGCCCTAGACAGATGGAAGAAGAGAATCTTCTCCTGGTGTTACTAATGATGGAATTTATTTCAGATGTACAGTATAGGAAAAATGTCAACTAAAATATTGACCCACAACTCTTCTAATTGTGGGCTGAATTACAGTTACCATACTCTTGTTATGCAAACCCACAGCTGGCACAAAGACAGGAAAATGCATGAGAAGTATCTGGAAGCTCAATACTCATGTATCCATTCTTCATCAGTCATGACCTAATACATCAATAGGCCAAGCAACCCATAAGTATTTTTGTAGCTAATAGTGGTGGTGTTTCCTTCAACTTCAATATTCCATCCCTACCTAACATGCACTATCTCAAGGACCAGAGATGCCAGCACTGGTCAAAGCTGCCAGGAAACCAGCAAACATCCTCATAGCATCTCAGTGAAGGCAGGGAAGGGGTTAATATTAGTACTGAGAGATCTTTTTAAAAAATTACTAAATAAGTAGGTTACTTCTCCCACTTAACCTTTTTTTTTTTTACCTCTGGAAATTGTAAATTAATTTCTTCATTGTGAGTTTATTCAAAGCAAAATTAAGCATACCAGATCAAAGTTATGTCAACTTCACACAAAAGGAAATTTGTTGTAGTGGGAATTCTTACATATCTGTCATGTTTAAGGTTTGGTTGACTAGTTGGCTCTTTAGGGATCCCTAGACAATTTTTCATCTGCTGTTGCTATAGATCATCTTTTTGTTCTTCTGTCTTCACCATGAAATCAGAAAAGAGAATCAGAAACTGACACTCTGCTGATGAGGTGATCTAGTGCCTGATTTTGGCACCTCTGACAATGTCTTCATGTTACTTTTTTTTGTTTTGTTTTTTAAAGTAGAACAATTCTCCATTAGAAAGTTGTTTTTCCAATAATTAACAAATGGGAAGTGGATGATGAAATTAGCTATAAGAAGCTTAACTTCTGGTGCATTAGAAAGTCTAGATTTGGCTGTTTTCACTGTAACCTTAGTTGGAATTGCTACAAGGCAGGAAAATTGCTACAAGGCAGGAAAATTGCTACAATAGGGAAATACTGGAGAGTTGAGACTGGGACAGAAAGAGCAGTCCACTTGTTTATCTTCAGATAGGTTCCTGAGTTCCATAATCTTAGACCAGAAATTAGGGATTTATTCAAGAGATTCTTCCTGGCAAAAGCATTCTGTACATTGCTTCCTTTGTATTCAGAAGGGAAAATTCAAAATCCCTACATGTGTTCATGTTGTAAGAATTTAAAGCAAACCTTTTGGGAAACTGTAGGCACTACAGCTTGGAATGTGCTATTTCTAAAACTCCATATTCCTGGGGTAGAATCTAACTTCATGAAGCTTGAAGGTGAAAGAGAAAGTTCTTTTAGACAATGACTGAGTTGCAGTTATTGGATAGGCTTTTGTCATGGAAAGTTGGACACGAGGCTGTAGACCTAGATTTCCTCTAATGTCCTTTTCAGCACTAACATCTGTTAGTGAGTCCATTCATACCGTCTTCAGCTTTAGCCTAATGACGAAGGGCATCAGGTGAAGACTGGACTGGAGTTGAAGAAAAGAAATAACTTTGTAAGTATCATACATTTTGCTTTGTTAGATGCTTAATATTTTTATGACCACAGACAATTAAGATCTCTGAAAAGAAGTACTGTTTGGAGACAATGTCATAGCCAGCAGAAATGCTTCATTATGTAAAATTCAGAATCTCTTCAACTATGAAAAACATAATACTCAGAAAAGAGTGATGGCCCTTAAATCAGATGGGCCTACTTTCACAGAAGACCAGCATCCATTTTATTCTGATCTTTAAATCATCTAAATGATATGGAGGTTGAGGAGACATACCTTTGTGCAGGAGTTTATCATAAATGACAAAGAATCAGAGGTTAATTAGTCATGAGAGAGGCTTAGTAATGAGATCCCTGGACAGTACTGTGTTTCTCTTTTTGTAACTACATGTGATTAACAGTTTTGTGTTGGTGATCTTTTTAAAGAAACAAGTGTACTCTGTGGGATTTTATATTAGGGAGAAAACGGTCTACCTCTATTAATTCTATTATACAATATTTTCTGGGGCTCTAGGCTGCTGAAGGAACTTAGCACTATGACTGAGAATAGAAGGGCTCTGTGATAAGGAATAGTCAATTCTGCGTTCTAAGAAGTTGTATTTTCATTGCTGTGTTAGCAGATGAGGATGGGGTTTGACAGCTTCTAGGACTCTGGGCTAAAAGCTCTTATTTCATCCCTGATTGCTGATCAGTTGTTCTGTTCATCACAATACATCTCAATTACTTTATATTCTAAATTTGGAAAATAACGTTATATGTACCATTTCGTATAAGGGTTCTAATTTTTTTTTTTTGTGTGTGTGTGTGTGTGTGTGTGTGTGTGTGTGAACGAATGGAGATGTCTGAAAGTGAAAAAGAAAATGGAGTTGGCAAAGGTTCCTACATTTCCTAAGCCAAGACACATCCAGGGGAGTGGATTAATGGATTACTACTCCTATGAAAGAGCAAATTTCAGAAGGTTAACATAGTGAAAGAGCCAGCCACAAAGAACCCTGTATTGTATGATTCCATTTTAATGAGATCTTCAAAACAGGCAGAGCTATAGAGACAGAAAGTAGATTAGTGGTTGCCTAGGGAGGAGGGGGTGGAGAGTGATGGCTAATGGTATGGAGTTTCTTTTGATGAAACTGTTCTAAAATTAGATTGTGGGAATGATTGCAAAACTCTGTGAACATACTAAAAGCCACTGGATTGCACACCTTAAAAGGGTAAATTTTATAATATTATGAAGTACAACTCAATAATGCTGTTTAAAAAACAAAAAGGAAAGAGGCTGGAAAGTGCACAGGACCAAAGGTGACATTCTCGGGAGGGCACCATCTCTATTGTGGGTATTCCTTAGAGGTTTGATAATGAAAGAGAAAAAGGAAGTGAGCCATGGAAATTAAAGGTCCTAAGAAAATAAAAAATCAAACAAAACGCCAACCCATCTCTGTTCCTGAGTAAGTCAGCATATACAAAAGGAAGTGCCCTTCCCTACACCAACAGAAGAGGATACCCTTAGACTAAGAAACCGTGTAAGCGTGAGTCCTTGTTTGACGCCTGCATAACCCTGCACAGACCTCAGGCTCTCGTGGAACCTTGATTGACAATTACTTCCAGGATTCTGGCAATTCTCCCACCTTTTGTGTGGTGCCATGGTCCAGATAGATCATTCACCAACAAGACATTTATTGGACAAGTAGGTGTTCTCAGGACAGAACTGAGCCAAATGCAGAATTAAAGAGGAGGAGAAAGCAGCAGCCCCTTTGGTTAGAAGTAGAAATGAAGAGATTTACCATAGGTTTCCTTGAAGTAGCCATTTCTCTTTATGCATTTAAAAGATGACTTGATTTGTAGAGATGAGAGTTACTTTTGTATTGTCAGGAATATATTACATGGCTATAAAGACGACCAAATTAACCAGTTAAAATGAAGTGGCAAGTAAAATGGAACATGTCTTATATATGAATGATATATTTTTTATGACAAGGCATCAAAATGTGAAATCCTGGAAGACTTTTATTAACCAGTAAAGGGAGATCCAGAGCAAGACTATAGTAACTGAGATATTAACACAGAGAAGGTGGGGGAGGAAATGGGTCTGACTAGTGACGATACTGACTTTAGCGTGTGTAACTCTTTATACAGTGTATATCCACAAACATCTGGTCTTTGCGACGGCTGGGCTATAAACCGCCATCCTATAGATGAGGAAGCAGAACCTCAGCTCACGCCTGCTGAGATGGCCTAGCAAACGAGCAGCAGGTGAGGGACAAGGCAGGTGTGTGTACCAGTGTCTCCCAAGAGGACAGAATGTTACCTTTCCCACAGTGGTCCACATAAGATCCTCGCTTTTCCCAAATAATTGCCACTTTAGCGGGGATTATCACTTCACATACTTTGGCATGCATGCGTGAGAGAGGCTGAATAATCCACCTCTGCTTTGTGCCCAGGAAGTACGAATATTCTCCTTAATACTTTTCTTCATCCTGAGGGTTCACCATCTTTTGGTCAGTCCCTTTTATCTTTGGATAAAGATGACTATGAGAAAATCCCCCCTTGAACTAAGCAACAAGCTCTTTCCAACTAAGTTCAACCAATTACTTCTGATCTGCAAAAGGGACATTATAGTATTCTCCCTCCCGACCTCATATGATGCCAAAAGAGGAGAAAATTTTGCTTGAAGAGGTAGGTGGGGTTAAATGACCCCAACATCCTCCCTCCCCCTGTTCAGGAGGAAGGCAGGAAGCAGGGAACACAGCTGCACTGTTCTCAGACTTCTGACCTACAGAACTGTGAGATAATACATGTCTGTTGGTTTAAGCTGCCAAATTTGTGTTACTTCATTTTAAGCAATAGGAAACTAATATCCTCATTGCACATTTTAGTTTGCTTCTCTGTAAAACTACCCGCTTCTGAACTTCACAGTTGATACCCTGATGAAGCTATTTTTAAAAGTTCTTTTGCAGAAGAGTTGTCTCATTCAATTCAGGAAACAGTCACTGAACATGTATTTGATGCCAGGCACTGGGATACAAAGATGAACAAGTTAAAACCCTAAAAGACCTCAAGGGGAAATAATACAAGTTGAAACATAACTATTATCTGAGTCACTGAGTGATAAAGCTACAAGAGAATACAAGCTCTGAGAGTTCAGAAGAGGGAGAAATCATATCCAATTGAGGGTGTCAAGAAAGGTTGTCTTGGGGTGTCTGTGAAGGATAAGGGAAGGAATCAACAACAAGAGGCTTGGGAAAGATTTTATGCAGCAGTGAATGTCTTTGTGGGTTGGAGGTCACATTTAAATAGCTGATCCCACCAGAAACCTAAATCTGGGATTGCACCAGAAAAAGAAGAAAATGGTCAGGGGTGATGGTGGTAGAAACCCCTTAGAGCCAGGGTGATGGTCTCATGAACTTGGGAGAGTCTGAGGAGCAAGACGTCACCAAAAATAGATTCGCAGAGAGTTGCACAGTAGAAAAACAGGAAGTTTTAGTGAAGGGAAAATTTAGAGTTTGAGAATTAAGCAGTTTCCCATTAGGGTGAGGTCTGGGAGGGACCGCCGAATCAGGTGACTGGGGTGGCATAGGGTTTGAAGTCAGTGGAGGTACAGAGGTCTAGACAGTGTGCAGCTAAGGAATTTGGAGGGTCATTAACCTTGAAACCATCTAATTTTTCTGGTTGCCCTTAAACACAGAGGGATAAGTAAATTTTGACTTGAGAAGCATAGAGAAGAATGAAATCATCACAAGAGGAGAAGTCCATCCAGAAACATTTTCTGCATTATTGAGCTTGAAATTTGGTCTGGAGGAGAGGCAATAAATGAGTGAACAAAAGGTCATTCCTTGCCGTTCCTAGCATTGTGCGGTTTCTTTTAAGCTGATTGCCCAAACCCATTGGTGATCAATTTGAGAAGAGTGATGTCTTGAGGCCTTAATAAAAGATATAGGCAGTGCACAGAGGGAACCTGTTGGTTTCCCTCACCCCGTCCCCCCATTTTTCTATCTGCTATAGCTGACAGAGAGAATTTCAAGACTAATTTAGATTTCAAGACTAATTAATGATTCAGTACAATAAACAGATAACCCATAGCTGTCTTCTCTTTTTTCCTCTCTTGCCTCCCCACACCATCCACATCCACATACAATGATGGGTCCCCTATTCATCTGGCTTTTTCTGGCCCCTCATAGACAAGCCCTTTCCCACCATCTGGGATCCAGCTGGGTAGCCCTCTCCAGTGAATATTCATCAACCTAATTTCCTGCCTCCCATCACAGCTGCCTCTTCTTGGAAGTGAGCCGTGCTGAAAAAAATACTGCTTGTGAGATCTAGCAAGTTCAGAGTGGTTGTACATTTCCTAAATCATAGCAGCTCTGGATCATTTTCAGGTCTGTTTTAAGGGACGACTCAGTCTTGCAGTGTACACCAGTTAATTGGGTGCATGATTCTCAGTGGCTTTATGCTTGTCAGTGTTCCTCGTCTCAGAAACACTGTAGGAAAGGCTTTGGCTAGGATCTCTCACAGCAATGAGGCTTCCCAGAAGAGGCTCTAGCCTTCCCATCCCTCCAAACAGGATTGAAGGATCACAGTGTCTTTAAACATTAGACAATAGACATTGTGTGTGGAGAGCCACATCTGGCTGACACATGTGGTTGGGCAAATATTTTCTAGGTGCTAGTTTACAGATCTAAGATGAAAATGAATTTCAGAGAACACCTTCTCCATTTACCTTGGATCCAGAAAAATAGATAACTTTTTTTTAAATTTAAACAACTGTTAGTGAAGTTACATAGATTTCAGGTGTACAATTCTGTAATACATTGTCTATATGTCACATTGTGTTTTCACCATCCAGAGTCAGTTCTCTTTCCACACCATATATTAGACACTGTTTACCCTCTTCTAGAGCCCCCTTCCCCTCTCCCCCTTTCCCTCTGGTAGCCCCTAAACTATTGTCTATGTCTATGAGTTCCTCCTCTTCTTCCACCTCCCCCACACACACTCCGGTTCAAGCCATTGTTTCTCAATCTAGTTGTGTAGGACACAGCTCCCTGGCCCATTCTGGTATTATGAGCCTTGCGCTCCCCCCCGGCTGAGGCAGTCAGTTGGTCAGCTGCTTACAGCAGCTCATGGCAGCTCTCGCTGGTTGCCAGCAGCTCATGCTGGCTGCTGGCCACTCTGTTGTTCACAATCTTAGCTGTAGAGGGCGCAGCTCACTGGCCCACGTGGGAATCGAACCGGTGACCTCAGCATTAGGAGCTCCAACCACCTGAGCCACCGACCAGTCCCGTCTATGAGTTTTTTTGTTCCTCCATTTGTTTGTCTTGTTCTTTTCTTGTTTTCAGTTTTATATACCACATATCAGTGAAATCATATGGTTCTCTTTCTGTCTGACTTATTTCGCTTAGCATTATAATCTCAAGGGATAAATAACTTTTATATCATTTTCTTTTTTTAAAAAAAATTATTATTTTTATTTTTCAATTACAGTTGACATTCAATATTTTTTTCCTGGATTTCACATTATATTTTACTAATTTTTTTATTTTTCAATTACATTTGACATACACTATTATGTTAGTTTCAGGTGTACCACATAGTGCTTAGGCATTTATGTAACTTACAAGGTGATCACGCTGATATCATACATATTTATTACAGGGTTCCAGCTGAGTCAGCAGGGCAGAGCAGCAGAGCTCACCAGGCCAATCAGATTGAGATTTGGCCAGTGGGGGGCGGGCTCAACACAGGCAAGATGGTGCCTGCCTGCTGGCTGCACAGGAGGTAAACCCCCTCACCAGGAAAATGCTAACTGTCCTCCAATCCTCCCCCTGAAGCCACACACCTCTGTCTGCTCCCTGTATGTTTCTGCTGCCCCCCAAGTCACTGTCCCTCCGTTGGAACCCAAGGAGAGTGCCTGCGAGCAAGTGAGTCTGTGCGCGGGTCATTTAAGAGGACCTCTGGGTTTCCTGCAGCCTTCTGTCCCACCCAGTTCGTCAGAATCATCAGTTTTTCACAGCCAGATGTTATGGGGGCTTCTCTTCTTGGCATCAGTACTCTAGGCTGAGAAGCCTGGTATGGGGGGCTGGGGTCTCTCCTCTAGGAGGAACCAATGCAGCCGAAGTATCCTCCCCTGATTCTCAATCACCACATGCAGGTGTGAGGCTCATTCCACATCTCTTCCCCTCCTACCAGTCTGGATGTGGCTTCTTTAAAATTTTAATTGTAGGACTTCTGTTTGGCTAGATTTTAGATGGTTTTCCAGGTTGATTGTTCTATAATTTAGTTGTAATTTTAACGTGTCCATGGAAGGATGCAGGAACAGTGTTTCTATACTCCGCCATCTTGGATCTCTTTTTATGTTATTTTCAATGAGCTAAAAACAACTATTTGCAAAGGCAGACAAGACCAGCTGTAGGCATGAGTATGAAGTCCTCTAACTTTGTCCTCTGTGCCACCCCCTCACACTTTAAGCCCTCCCCATCCCCATCTGGGTTCCTTATCTTTCCCATTACTGCTTGCCTCTATGCTCTCATACAGCCTTCCTTTGTTCCCGGTAACTGGAGCCACAGGCTTAAGTGCTGGTTCTGCCAATGACTGGTTGTGATCTGGTGAGCAGCCATGACAATGACCGGTTGTGATCTGGTGAGCAGCCATGAATGAGAACCTCTGTGCCAGAGTACCCCTCTCTGTGGCTTTTCCTTCAGTCTCCAAACCTGTTCCAGTTTCTCCAATCTTGAGAATTCTTTCACTTGACATTGCCAGATGCTTTTCCTTTTCCTTTCCCTTCTCTTCTTTCACTGCTAAACTGGCATCTCACTCTCTTCAGCACTTGGATATCTCCCCATGGTCCCCACTCCAGATATCCCATCCGGGATTAACGGGCTATTGAAACTCCTGGGAAGATCACACCTTCCTTCCTTCTTGCCATCTGATGGCCTTTTTATTCATGTTTTATTTTTTCTCTTTGATTTCCATGCCGTATTCACCAAGCATTACTAGGTGGCGAAGGCTTTGAGGAGCAGGATAAGGAACTTGAATGCAATTGGGCTATTTATGAAGAACAAGAAACTAACAATATTCTTGAGCAAGGGATGACGTGGTTGGACCTGCTCTTTAGGGAGGTAATCTGCACATTAAGAAAGAAGGGTTGAGTTGAAGAAAGTCTGCAGGCAAAAAGACCAGTTAGAAGATTTTGGAAGATCAGGAACAATCAGGTTAAAACTGCCTGAAGATAAAGGAGCTGGGATGGAGATGTCAGGAGGCTTTGTTGATTCCACTGATGATGTTTATAGTCTGTAAATATTAAAGACAAAGAGAGTCCTTTCTGAAAATTTGCCTTGGGGAGAAGGGAGGGAGGGAGGGAAGGAGAGAGGAAGGAATTTAAAAAAAAACACCACACCACAGTCTTTCAGCATCCTATGCTTACATCCTTCACTCTACAATAAGGAGTATGAAATGAGAGGTTTGTTTTGTTTTTATTATTATTCTTTTAATCTAGTAAAGATTAATTGCATACGAATGACTGCATTGAATATGATGATCCTTTCCCCAATATCATGCCTTAGCAAGACCCAAGAATGTAGGCATAAGGCCAAGAGCTGGGAATTTGGGGAAAGGGGTATAATATTTTGGCTTCACAGTAGGAGACTATGGCCCTTGTAGAAGAGAAGTGGGTGGGGTTTGGGAGTAAAGAAGGGAAACGGCAGATTTTTCTCATTTGGATGCAAGTTGAAGAGCTGCCAATACAAACAGGGTGTGGCCGCCATCTTTCACAAATCCTTGAAAGAAGCCACAGTGTCCTGTGGGTTTGCACAATGCCCACTTCCTTCTGTTCTTTGCATGTCCCTCCCCAAGACACACAAATAGACTTCAAGTCTTTTCAAGTTGGATATTTGATAAATCATAAACAAAACACGTACACAAGGGAAATCTGGGCCTAGTCAAACAGCAAAGAATTATTTTCTTTTAAACTTCCTGCACATAGGTCTTTTGACAAATGAGGTCTATGAAGGGATTTCCCTCCTTGCCATCTGTTTTTTATGTCTTTTTGGATGGCAGTGGGGTGTGGAGGACTGAGTGTAGATTTTGGCTTCTGGAAGTCCTGCGTACAAATTCTAGCTTTGCTGCAATCTTTCTATGTGACATTTAGCAAGCACTTCTTCACAATTCCATTTTCTCATCTGAAAACGTGTTCAAGAATGCTTTCCTTTGGGAGCTACTGTGAGGATATTATAAAATAAAGTATGCAAAGGCCAAATCCACACAACCAAAACTCTAATACCTGTCTGTCTTCTATTCTCTTTGTCTTTATGTCACAGAATTATACAATCTTAGAGTTTTAAAGAACTCATAAATTTAGCTAATTCAGACTCTCTATTTTTGATGATCTATTTCTTTTATTTTTCCAGTTTTATTAAGATATAAATGACATATAACATTGTATTAGTTTAAGGTTCACAACATAATAATTTGATGTATGTATATGTTGTGAAATGTTTACCACAATAGGTTTAGTTAACATTCATCAGCTTCCATAGTTACAGATTTTTTCTTGTGATGAGAACTTTTAAGATCTACTGTCTTAGCAACTTTCAAATATACGAGCATAGTATTATTAACTATAGTTGCTATGCTGTACATTAGATCCCCAGAACTTACTTATCTTATAACTGGAATTTTGTACTTTTTGACCACCTTCACCCATTTCCCTCCACCCCCTGCCTCTGGCAACCATCAGTCTGTTCTCTGTTTCTATGAGGTTTTTGTTTGTTTGTTTATTTGTTTTTTCTTCCACATACAAGTGAGATTATCGTTGTCAAGTGGACTATCTTCTCATTACTTATTTCCAGTGATGGAGAATTTACTCTTTTCCAGGACATCTATTCTAGCTTTGAACTGTTCTATCATTTTCCTACAACCTGTCTCCCTCCCTCTTTCCTTCCTTCCCTCCCTTTCTTCTCTCCCTCGCTCTCCATCTCTCCCTCTTTTACCTGTTTAGTCATAGTTCCAACTCTTGGAGTCATCCGAAAGATATTACACTGAAGAGAAGTCATCTGAACTGCAAATACTTCCATACCTCGAATGTATCATTCATTTGGGAACTACCACCTTAGAACTTCATTCTTCTTTATCTTGGTGTGTAGCTTTGACTTTGTTCAAATGTAAATGGACCTATCCAGGTTGAGGAAGAGAAGAAAACTCTTTACTGTGATTTTCAGCATTCAGGTTTCACATAACCAGTCTTGTTCAGTCAGTTGTCGTGAGGAAAGGGTCATCTCTATTGCAATTACACCGATAATATGGCCTTCTGGACTGCCCAGACCCATTGCCAGATTATTTTATAGCATCCAGGAAAGAGAACAGGCTCTGGAATAGAAGAATCAAGGGTTTAAATCTTGGCTTAGTCACTTAATAAGTCCTTAAACTGTCATAACCTCAGTAAGCTTCTGGTCTGAAATATGTGTCTTTTGGAATTGTTGTAAACTGAACTCATTCAGCAAATATTGTTTAATGTCTACTATGTGCCAGACTCTGTGCAAGGCACTGAGGTTATAATGCCCTCCCCGACTTTACAGTCAAGAATGCAGACAGAACAAGTCAGCAAACAAAAGTAAACACAGAGTGTGGTAAGTGTTAATGAAATAAGCCAACGTGTTGCTATAAATATTGGGAATAACATAAGGGACATCTGGTCCATGTAGCCATTATTTATCATGTACAAGTACATGCATCTGGGTTTAGGCAGCAGGTGTAGTGGAGAGCAGACCTTGGATTAGGGACAGAGAGACCTGGGTTCAAATCCTTACAGTGCTAGTCATTTGTTAAGTAATAAAAATTATTTATTTTTTTCTCTTCAAAACTTGGTGTAAGGGGCTGGCCTGGTGGCTCAGGCAGTTAGAGCTCCATGCTCCTAACTCCGAAGGCTGCCGGTTGGATTCCCACATGGGCCAGTGGTCTCTCAACCACAAGGTTGCCAGTTCAATTCCTGGAGTCCTGCAAGGGATGGTGGGCTCCGTCCCCTGCAACTAAGATTGAACACGGCACCTTGAGCTGAGCTGCCTCCTGGATGGCTCAGTTGGTTGGAGCGTGTCCTCTCAACCACAAGGTTGCCGGTTCCACTCCCGCAAGGGATGGTGGGCTATGTCCCCTGCAACTAGCAACTGGACCTGGAGCTGAGCTGTGCCCTCCACGACTAAGACTGAAAGGACAACAACTTGACTTGGAAAAAATCCTGGAAGTACACACTGTTCCTCAATAAAGTCCTGTTCCCCTTCCCCAATAAAATCTTTAAAAAAAAGAAAAAACTTGGTGTGAGTTATTTCGTTTAATCCTCACAATCTATGAGGTAGTGCTATTATTACTTCTGTTTTACATTTGAGGGAAATCGAAAGAGATTTAAGAGTGATGTGTCAGTTTGACTAAGGCCACACAGCTCTTGAGTAGTGATGGAAGGATTAGAGACTAGCTCTGTCTGACAGCAAAGCCTTGCTTTGGATGAACACAAATAAGATCATGGATGTGAAAATGCCGTATAAACTCAAGACTGCTGTAAAATTAAGTGGTGGTGGTCCTCAGATCATGCAATGCCTGCGTGCACACACACACACACACACACACACACACAACTCTACTTCTATATCTTTATCTCCAGATAATTCTGGAGGTTATTGATGTGGTCCCACGGGACCAAGACAAGGCAGTGTCCATATTCTATGGAGCTGCAATTCCCATGCTGAATCCCATCATATATAGTTTGTAAAACAAGGAGATCAAAGAGGTGTTGAAAAAATGCAAGGAGAGAAAGAAGCAGATGTCCTCTTTGTATCTTATAGTTCCTTGAGTTAAAAACAAACAAAAAAACCCTTAAGTTTTGCTATATGTAAATAGGCATAATAATAATGTGACTCACAGAATCTAAATGATAAATTAAGAAGCTATTTCAAATAAGATCCCCAACATACATGTCTACTGTACAATTAGGTTCAACAAAGGTTTGTTTTCTTCCCTTTGCTTTTCTTGTCATGGACCAACAGGGTTTCGATTTTGGTTCTCTGCAATAGAAAACAAATATGCCTTTCCGTGACACTCCTTAGCTTTATGACCTTGGGTGCTGGGTTCAGTATACCACACCTTAGAATCAACTGAGGCGCGGCCCCAGGACCATGAGCACTCCATATAGACCTCTTTATAATATAACACTGCTCATACCAATTCATGAACCACTCGGGACACATTTTCTGTTCCCCTTGCTTTGGATTCCTGCCTATCCAAAGGTTGATACTGACCAGCAAGGCTGACTCTTGATTAAAAACCTGAGAGACCTAACTGTGTGGGTTCAGCAATGGTTACTCAGAACCAGGAGAGCAATAAGGTACCTGTAAACCATGTCTGAGAAGAGCCAAGGATCACATCTGTGGGGTCATGAAGTCTCCTGGGGCCAGAAATAGGATTCGAAACCAGCAGATACAAAGCTGTGATGTTGCAGTGAGCAAAAAGCAAGGATAAGGGCAAGTGAGAAGACCTAGAGAATAGAGCATCATGAGGTTAATTTTCATGGCTGAACCTCCTAGTGCTTGGGTGGGACCAGCTGGTTTAAGGAACAAGGTCAAGGAAGAGAGTCTTCCCTGAAAGCTCTGATTCCATATCTGCTCCCTAGACTGGTTCTCACTCCTGGCCTTGCATGGATAGTTGACTCACTCTCTCCTCACCTCCATCCCCAGTGTACTTCCACTTCATGTGCTAGAGTTGGGTTCTGTCTTCTGTCTTGCTGAAATCTGACCTGAGCCTGTCCCATGATTCTGACATCCTTGCTTTCATTTTCATGCATTATCTCAGAAGGGGCCATGATCGGAAGTCCTACTTCTTTAATGGTTTTGTATGTAAATCATGGTGATTCATGACAGTCATCCCTAAGTCACATGAACTTTGGCTATGATTATTCTTCTGCTTAAATCCTCTTTTCAGTTCATGATGTTATTTGATTTGTTCTCTGACCACTTGGATAAAAGTTACTTCAGGGTGTTCCCATAGCATCCTCTGTTTCATCTATCAGCAACTATGAGACTTCATTGTTTCTTCTTTCTAGTTATCTGTCTTCTCCCCAAGTTGTTAACATCCTTGTCTAACTGTTCTCTATTATTTCTTCAAAGCATAGGACATGACTGGGGCAAACAGTGTACTTAATAAGTATTTCTTTAATAAATGAATAAATAAATCCAAATTCACTTGACAGATACTTTAGAGATTTCATGCCAAGGAAGGGAATTAACATTTATGGATGCTTAGTGTATGCCAGGCATTGTGCCCAGCAATTTTTAAAAATTGTGTTTTAATTCTATAAGATATACACAGATTCCTTGTTAAAAATTAAAATGTTATACATAAGAGAATGTCTCCTTTGGCCGTAACCCTCAATTTCAATTCCTTCCAGCACTCCGGAAGAGGTAATGATTATTTATGTTGGCATGTAATATAATACCTTTTCTGCATATTAATATTCATATATGTACCAATTGAAAATATGTAATACTGCCTTATGTGGCTTTGTGTGTATTTACATAAATGGTATTGCACTGAATGATGATTCTATGCCTTGTTTCCCCCCCATTCAACATTATTTAGTCGAACCCTTTCCATGCTATACATATAAATCTACCCCAGTCTTTTTAAAAAAGATTTTTATTAAAAATATAGCTAACATGCAATATTATATTAGTTTCAGGTGTACACCATAGTTATTCAACATTTATATACCTGAAGAAGTAACCACCATGATGAGCCCAGCAACCATCTGACACTGTACTATCCTATCACAATATTATTAACTATATTTCCTATGCTGTACATTACATCCCCATGTCTTATTTGTTTTATACCTGGAAATTTGGACCTCTTATTTTCCTTCACCTTCCCCCCCCTTTTAAAATTTTCAATTATAGTTGACAGTCAGTATCATTTTATATTAATTTAAGATGTACAGCATAGTGGTAAGACATTTATATAATTTAAGGAAAAGGAACGATCCCCCTGATTAGTCTAGTCCCCACCTGGCACTATACATAGTTATTACCGTATCACTGATTATAATCCTTATGCTTTACTTTACATCCTCATGACTATTTTTTAACTACCAATTTGTAGTTCTTAATCCCTTCCCCTTTTTCACCCTGCCCCACAACTCCCTCCCATCTATCACCCCAACAAACCTAGTACCCATCTGCCACCATACGTAGTTATCACAATATTATTGACTATATTCCTTATGCTTTACCCTACATCCCCATGATTACTCTTACAACCAATTTGTATTTCTTAATCCCTTCCCCTTTTTCACTCACCCCAATCCTTCCATCTGGCAACAATCAATATATTCTCTATACCTATGAGTTTGTTTCTGATTTCTTTGCTTTGTTAATTTTGTTCTTTAGATTCCACATACAAGCAAAATCAAATTGCATCTGTCTTTCTCTGTCTGACGTACTCCAGTCAGCACAATACCAGGTCCATCCATGCTGCTGCAGATGACAAGAACCCATGCCCTTCCATGGCTGAGCAATATCCCATTGTGTATATGTACCACCTCCTCTTTGTCCATTCTTCCATCCATGGACACCCAGACAGCGTCCATATCTTGGCCATTGTAAATAATGCTGCAATGAACATATGGATGCACATGTCCCCTTGAAGTAGCGCTTTGGGTTACTTTGGATAAATACCCCAAAGTGGGATTACTGGGTCCTTCATTGTCTCTTGTTATAGCTCTTGTTTTAAAGTTTATTTTGTCTGGTATAAGTATTGCTACCCCAGCATTTTTCATTTCTTTCATTTTCATGAAATACCTTTTTCTATCCCTTTACTTTCTGTCTGTGTGTGTCTTTAAATCTGAGGTGAGTCTCTTGTAGGCAGCATATGTAAGGGTTTTGTTTTCTATGTCTTTTGAGTGCAGCATTTAATCCATTTACATGGGAAATAGTTGTTAATAGATACGTAGCTATTGCCATTTTATTATTCATAATTTTGATCTCCACCCCCCCTTCCTCCACGTCAAGCAACAAAAGAACAAGACAAACAAATGAGAAACAGAAACTCATAGACACAGACAATGGTTTGGTGGTTGCCAGAGGGTAAGGGGGGTGGGGGGTGGGGGTGGGAGATGAGGGTAAGGGGGATCGAATATATGGTGATGGAAGGAGAACTGACTCTGGGTGATGAACACACAATGGGATTTATAGATGATGTAATACAGAATTGTACACCTGAAATCTATGTAATTTTACTAACAATTGTCACCCCAATAAATTTAATAAAATTAAAAAAAAAAAAAAAAGAAGTCCCACTAACTTTCCTGGTAATACTAATGTGGTGGTGATGAACTCCCTTAGCTTTTCCTTGTCTGGGAAGCTCTTTACCTGTCCTTTGATTTTAAACAATAGCTTTGCTGGGTAGAGTAATCTTGGTTGTAGGTCCTTGCTTTTCATCATGTTGAATATTTTGTGCCAATCCCTTCTGGCTTGCAAAGTTTCTGTTGATAAGTCAGCTGACAATCTTATGGAAGCTCCCTTGTAAGTTATTAGTTGCCTTTCTTTTTCTGCTTTTAGGAGTCTCTCTTTGTCTTTAATCTAGGGCCATTTTAATTATAATGTATCTTGGTGTGAGCCTGTTTAGGTTCATACTGTGTTTCCCTGAAAATAAGACTGGGTCTTATATAAACTTTTGCTCCAAAAGACAAATTAGGGCTTATGTTCAGGGGATGTCATCCTGAAAAATCATGCTAGGGCTTAATTTCTGGTTAGGTCTTATTTTCGGGGAAACATGGTATTGTTTGGGACTCTCTGGGCTTCCTGGACTTGGATGACTATTTCCTTCACCAGGTTAGAAAAGTTTTCAGTCATTATTTCTTCAAATAGATTCTCAATCTCTTGCTTTGTCTCTTCTCCTTTTGGTACCCCTATGATGCGAATGTTGTTATGCTTGATGTTACCCCAGAAGTCTCTAAAACTATCCCCATTTTTTTTTCTTTTTGCTGTTCTGATTGGGTGTTTTCTGCTACCTTGCCTTCCAAATTGCTGCTTCGATCCTCTGCTTCATCTAGTCTGCTGGTGATTCCTTCTAGTGCATTCTTCATTTCAGTTATTATATTTTTCACTTCTGACAGGTTCTTTTTTATGGTTTCTGTGTCCTTTTTTATGCTTGCTAGCTCTTTGTTGTTATTCTCACTGAGTTCCTTGGTCATGCTTATAACCATTGTTTTGAACTCTGTATCTGGTAGATTACTTGCCTCCAATTCACTTCATTCTTTTTCTGGAGTTTTCTCCTGTTTTAATTTTGGGACATATTTCTTTTTTTTCCTCAGTTTGGCTGCCTCTATGTGTTTGTTTCTATGTATTAGGTATATCTGCTATGTCTCCCAGTCTTGGCCATGTGGCTTTATGCAGTAGATACCCTGTGGGGTCTTGCACAGTCTCTCTGGTCACGTGCTCTGGGTGCTCCAGGAGTGTCCCTTGTGAGGGGTGTGTGTGCCCTCCTGTTATAGTTGAGCCTTGATTGCTATTGGCACATCAGTGAGTGGGATTGACCCTCAGGCTGATTGGCTATGGGGTTTGGCCATGTCCACAACTTACAGGCTGCTGTGCGGAGGACTTACCCCACTGAGTGGTATTTACCCCAGTGGGCTCTGATGCCTGTTGAGACCCCCCTTTGGGTGTGCTGCTTGTGGGAATAATTGACTGTTGCTCTGCTGTGGTCTGAAGCCAACCTCCAAATATATTGGTTCTGGAGACTCTTGTGAGGGGCTCTGGTGCAGGCCCAGGTCGCCCACTGACTGTGACCAGCTGGGGAGTACCTGGTAGGAGTTATAAAGCAATTCACAATTGTTTGCTGCCTGTGTTACTGAAGTGCTCTGAAAACATTTATTGTGACTAAGCCTTGTAAATTTTGAGGGAGGCATTGAACTGGATAATCTGAAATCTTGAAAATTATAACCTAGTTCCAGATGGTTTAGTTCAGGAACTAAAACCTAAAATGTAGCTGAAATCTAAGAATGCAGGAAGGAGGTTGTGGGGGCAGAGCCCCAGAAAGAAGTTTCCAGGCTCTCGGCCTCACATAGACAGGTGCTGGCTCAGGTAGTAAATGGCCATCACCTGTGATTGCATGGCCATCAGCTGTGGCTAGTTGGCCGTCAGCTGTAACCAGTGAGCCATTAGCCACTAATATAACTGCTGTGGCTATGCTAGCAGAAGGAGAAGAATGGAGGCTAGCAAGAAGATGGTGGCTGGGCTGGCAAGTGTGGATGGCGGTTTGCGGACAGTGTGGATCCAGCCTCCAGTGAGAGTATAGTGCCGCCAGAGAGAATATAGTGGTATGACTCCCCTACCTATGGCTCCGTGGGTGTTCCTTTTTGGCCTCACCATATCCTGCGTTCTTGTGTGGGGAGTGGGAGCAGAGACCCCGCCTGAAAGATGGCGCGGTGAGGTCTCCCGCACGACAGAGGTACTAGCCAGGATGATAAGACATGGAAAAGAAATGAAAACATAGGCAGATTGAAAAGGAAGAAACTGTCATTATTAGTAGATGATATGATAGTCTGCACAGAAATTGTAAAAATTCCTACATGCAAATCACTAGAACTAATAAGAAAGTTTAGCAACTTAACTAGATATAAGATCAAAATGCAAAAGTCAGTTGCATGTACACACACACCAGGAATGAGCAGTTTGAAAACGTAACTTTAAAATTTATTTACACAAGAAAAATGAAATCTATGTATGCAAGGAAAATAAAAGACATCTAGGAAAAAACATCTAAGGAAAGATATAACATTTTATGGAGAAGTTGGTTAAACCTTATTGAAAGATATTACAGTTGACCTTAGTGAACAGAGTGGTAGCCACATCAGAAAGTTCAATAGAAAGAGATGTGAGTTCTTCCTAAATTGATCTATCGAGTAAGAGTAAGTAAAATCAAAACCTCAACAGAGTTTTTCATGGAATATGAAATTTAGATGGATGATCAAAAGGTAATTTAGTTAAGACATCCTTTCCTGAAAAGAGGGAATTCAGGGAAGTTCTAGATACAGGTTTCTCCCACTATCTGAAAGGATAGCACTTCTACGAAACCTTTCATGAGCTGAAGTGGTGAAAAGCGAAGAAGCAATTACTTTAGGACGCAGCTTGCTAACAGATGCACAAATAAATCGAGATAAAGCACAGGTGCTCACAGACACAATTCAAAGCTGTGGGGCTTGATGCTGGATGCTGAGTGTGGTTCCCAGACAAGGAGCTTGGGGGCCCACTCTCACCGCTCTGGTGAGCGCTGCCTCTATAAGACTCATTGCAAAACAAATACTGACTGCTATTTTTGCTTTTTGCCTTTTATCGTAAAAGCAAAAATTCTCTTTGGATTTCTTTTGGTTCACAAAAGCAGGTACTAATGTAGGTCTTTTGTAAAAGTGAAGGGGCAGAAAGCAAACTTTTGAAAAGTGGGGGACACCTGTATCAAGATTTACTATAAAACAATAGTAATTAATGCAGTGTAATGTGTCAGTGAAGAGCAGACAAGGAAACACCTGGAACAGATTAGAAATCCCAGAAACAGACCCACATGTGTACAGATATCCGTCATGTGAGTGGAGAAAGGACGGACTGATAAGTAAATGATGCTGGAACAATTGATTATCCATGGAGAAAAAATAAAATTGACTTTCACTTCATAACATAAACCAGAATCAATCCCCTATAAGATTAAGGATTTAAATGTAAAAGGCAAACTTCTAAAGTTTTAGAAGAAAATATAGAAGAATCTCTTTATGACCTTGGATAGGAAATGGGATGATTTCCCCAAAGATGGGGACATGTGGGATTCTAGTAACTTCTATCACATGTCTTCCTAAAATTTTTGCTAACAATTGAATTCTAGAACTGAGTGGAAATGTTGGAGGCCCCTGAATTCAACTTCTGCTTAATCCAGGAACACTTTCCAGCCCCTGACTTCTAAACGGCACCCTCAGCGACGAGGTGCTCAGCACCTTCCAAACTGAGGATGGCTGCCACCAATACTGAGCCTGGGGTAGCTCTGCAGAAAGCCAGGGCACCCCAAAGCTGTTGCCACCTGCTGGCTCCTTTAAGGTTCAGCCCCTGATAAAGCCCCATGTGGTGCACGAGTTGGGTGAGGCAGGGTCTCAGTGAGTCACTAGAGTGGGAAGAATTGTGGTTAATGGGTTAATGTGACTCTGGTTTGGTGCCAGTGCTGAGCCTGGAGCTACTCAGTAAAAGTTTCAGAGCACACCAAGGTGAGTTGCCACCTCCCTAAGGCCCGAGGACTCTGATAGTTTTCCAAGAAAGAGTGCAATATGGCAGGGGCTTGCTGCTCATGGAGAAAGTGCCTCTGGTGGAGCGAGAGTTACATGGAGGCATGGTTCTTGCTGAGTCAGCAGGGCGGAGCAGTGGAGCTCACCAGGCCAATCAGATTCAGATTTGGTCTGTGGAGGCAGGCTCAACATAGGAAAGATGGTGTCCACCTGTCCACTGCATGGAAGCAGGACCCCTCACCGGGAAAATACCAACTGTCCTCCCTGCCTCCCCCTGAAGTCACACAACTCAGTCTGCCCCCCATATGTCTTCAAGGAATCCAAAGTCATCAGCCCAAGGTGAGTGCTTGCGAATGAGTGAGTCTGTGCTCAGGCCATTTAAGAGGGTGTCTGTGTTTCCCACAGCTTTCCATCCCACCCAAATGGTAAGAATCGCCACTGTTTTTCACAGCCAGATGTTGTGGGGGCTCCTCTTTCTGGCACCAGTACTCTGGGTTAGGGAAGCCAGTGTGGGGCTGGGGTCTTTTCTTAGGGAGGAATCTTTGCGGCTGAGATATCCCTTCTGGTACTCAACTGCCACACAGAGATTTGGGGCCAGACCGTTTCACGTCTCTGCTGCTCCTACCGGTCTCCACATGGCTTCTTCTTTATATCTTTAGTTTAAAACTTCCGTTCTTCCAGACTTCAAATAGTTCTCCAAGTTGATTGTTCTATAATTTAGTTGTAATTTAAATGCGTTCACAGAAGGAAGCAGGCACAGTGTTTAACTAGTCTGCCACGTTGGATTTCTACCCGTCTTTTAAATTGTTTCATAGAATTGAAATACCAAAATTTATGTACCTCTTTTTCCATTGATGGACATTTAGGTAGTTACCAGTTTTTGCTAGTTTATTACAAACAGTGTTGCAATATGTATGTGTGTATATACCTCATTGTGCTAATATGCAATTTTGATGGCAGAAACTGAGAAGTTGAATTGCTGCCTATAGGATATATATATATATATATATATATATATATATATATATATTTAAATTTTAATAGATATTGCCAATTTCTCTAAAATGCCTACCAGTGGATGCTCCCGCCAGCAGTGTACTAGGGCACCTATCTCCTTGTAGCCTTGAAGAAGGATAATATTATCAAAACTTAATTTTTTCCTACCTGATGAGCTTTTTATATATCTTGTTTTAATTGCTGGAGTGACCCTGCTGGATAGGGTTGTTTATTGTTCTTATTTACATATAATGTCCCACATAAAGACTTTCTATCCACTTTTCTTTTTTTTCAGTTCTCACAACCACACTATGAGATAGGGGTTTTTATGTAAAAGATGAGATACGTAAGGCTTGGGAAGGAGGTTAAGTAACATACACAAAGGCACACACTAAGTCAGGGAGCTCCTAAGTGTGTATCTACATGATACCAAGACCATTAATTGAAAATACATATTCTCACATGTATGCATAGCATCATCCAGAGACAAAGGAGAAACTATCAAAATAAATTCTGTCTGTCAAAAACTATTTTCTCAAGTCAGGCAGAAAGTAAGTGCAGACAGAGACAGGAGAACTGACTTCTGTTAAATAGTTAAGGTTAGTTTTAATAAGATCATCTCTTAAGTGACATACCAGGAGTGAGAAGCTTTATTTAAAACAGCATTATTGAAAAATGGGTTTCTCAATGGAACGATTTTATACATGGTTTTATTCCCAAATGATGGTGAAACAAGGAAGAAGTCAAAATGTTAAAACATACACAGAACTGAATTAATAATGCTCTCCAAAGGTAAGCAAAAGTAAGGAGACTCCATCCCGGGTTACAGCATATGAGTATGCCTCTATATTCAGATTAAGAAAATGATCACTTGTACTGTAGGCTCCAGTGAGGAGAAACAGTCATGAATGGCCATGTATGGAGATATCGGGGTCAGGGAGAGAACAGGGGAGGAGGGTTGATGTATTAAAGTCTACCCCTGGATTAAACCGGATAAAAGAGAGTTTAGCAGACAACTTTGTATCAGCACCCACACGAATTGTTTGTACCGGAGGACTCTGCTTTCTAACAACTGCCTTTTTATGAACAATTCTGTGTTTGTCCTATTGACCCTGTGCATAGTATTACTGCACATGGAAACATGAACTCTTTCTACGCTGGCTGCTGAGAACTTTTGAGTAAAATTTGTGCCCCATCTGTAGCAAGAATTTAGGTCACTCTGGCGTGTAGTTTTCTTCTTCCTGGCCCTAGTCTGCATCCCTACTTTTTTCTTTCACCATTCTTTTAGTCTTTTCTCTTGTATATTTGATATATCTTTGCAAACTGCTTGCTTCAACATTTTGGATTAAAGTAGAATATAAAAGTGACCAAGAGTTCGCTTTACCCACCAGCTTGGTACATTAGAAAGGGAATTCATCATGGGATATTTAGTCACCAATATCTCTAACCTCTGCTCAGATCACACCCATCTCCCTAATCTGTAGTCATTCGAGAGTTCTCCCTCATCGTTCTCCTAATTCCCTCTCAAACGTTTTTCTCTGTATGTCTCTTTCTATGTCACTAGGTGTCTCTGTCTCTGTCTCTCTCTCTCTCTCAATCTCTCTCTCGCTGTGTCTTGGAGAACCACCCTGACTCTCTGGTCTGAGTTGAGCCCTCTACCATATTCTTGAGCACACTGCACTTCCCTTTCCATAGAATGCATCACTGTGCAATGTCTGTCTTCCTATTAGACTATGATCTCCATGACAAAGTGAGTGGTGCCTGACACATAGTACTTATGCAGGGTTTTTTGCGATTACATTAATCATTTCACTAGACCTCAGAAAGTTTTTAGAGCTATCAGTAACCTCCTACCGTGTTTCCTGAAAATAAGACCTAGCCAGGCAATCAGCTGGCTAATGTGCCTTTTGGAGCAAAAATTAATATAAGACCTGGTCTTAGTATAATATAAGACCGGGTCTAATATAATATAATATATGATATGATATGATATGATATGATATGATATGATATTATATGATATAATATAATACCCATTCTTACATTAATTTTTGCTCCAAAAGGTGCATTAGAGCTGATTGTCTGTCTAGGTCTTATTTTCGGGGAAACAGTGGTGACTACTCTATTCCACCTCCATTTTCACAAATAAAGAACTAAAGCTTTGAGTGGGGAAATAATTTGCTAATGACTCACAGCTGGTTAATGAAAACCCTTCTTTCCAGCCCAGCAATCTTTCCATTTACTACATAACAGCTGGTCGTTGCCTGTCAACAAATTATCCAAAAGGAGGTGAAAGGTTCTCTAAGGCAGAATGCAGGATGGTCTGAAAATCCTTGCTTCATAGTTTGGCAACTCTGACTTCCTGTTTTCAGGGAAATCGTGCTACTTCAGCTCTGTCTCATGAATTTTATGGCTAGGGAAACTTTTCTTCTCATCATTATTACAAAACTGGAAGATAATGTAGAAGATACATGTGGACTGGTGTTTCGAACTGTGTTCCAGGAGTCCCAGGGTTTGCTCGGCCCTCCTCCAAGATGTGAACTGAGGCAGCTCCTTTTAACATAAAAAAAAAAAAAAAATATATATATATATATATATATATATATATATATATATATATACACATATATATATATATATATACACACACATACATATATATTCAAAATACACAAATATAGATATATTATTTACTATATGTATATATATATATATATATATATATATATATATACACATTTTTTTTTTTTTTTTAATTTTATTGGGGAACAGTGTTTTTCTCCAGGGCCCATCAGCTCCAAGTCATTGTCCTTCAATCTAGTTGTGGAGGGCGCAGTTCAGCTCCAAGTCCAATTGCTGTTTTCAATCTTTAGTTGCAGGGGGCACAGCCCACCATCCCATGTGGGAATTGAACCAACAACTTTGTTGTTGAGAGCTGGCGCTCTAACCAACTGAGCCATCCAGCCACCCAACTTTTTACATTTTATATATTAGTTTCCATGTAAGCTTGCATTTGAAAATAAAGGTTCCAATGCTAAAATCAGTCTTATAATCTACAAATTTAATAAAAACCCTCTAATTTTGTGAATGAGGAAATGAAAGTCCAGACAAAAGAAGCAATTTTCAAGAGAGTGACGAAGCCAGGATTCAAATCAAGGCCTCCTGACTCACAAGTTAGCGGCAGAATGAGGAATAGAATCCAGGCCTTCAGAATGCTAGCCCTGTGCTACTTACTGTCCCATGCTGCCCTCATTTCCAAAGGTAGAAATTAAAACCTAGTTTCAAAAGAGGAACAAAAAGAGAGGGACAGAAAGGCCTTCTCACTATGTGGGAAACCACTGGTGTCTCGACCATGCACTTTTTTACACACACACACACACACACACACACACACACACACACACACACCATGGAAGTGAAGGAGGAACCGGGAAGAACTGGTTCTTGTTATGTCCTACTGCCAGTAAAAGTAGTCTCAGATCTTTCTCCACCCAGGACCTCGGCTTTCTTCATCTTCCCCTCTCTCCATCTTGTACACTAACCAACAGCTTTCTTTCCCTCCTCTGCTGTCAGGAAAAGTTCTGTTCTCGTCACCTCATGAGAATAGCGGTTCTTCATCTTTTCCTGGGGTACAGGGAGAGGGAAAGGCAGATTACACTGGAAGCCTGAGCGCTCTTGGTGGACAAAAAGTTATTACCTCTGGAAGAAGGGCTTCAGACTTCAGTGACGGTGTTCTTTTATTGGGAGGAGGGAGTGTGATAGCAGAAAAGTTTGTTTCCCAAAGTCCTGCCACCTAGATATATGTGTGGCCACCCATCATATCTATGAAAAGGTTAACTGTACAAAATAACCATAACAAGAGAGAATTTGGCTGGTTGAGCTGGTGCATGGAAGATGCCCGGCCCCCCCTAGAAACACAGGTACAGGCGACATTTCTCTGAACACAACAATTCAAGCTCAAAACCAAGAAAGGGAACTCTTTGAGTGTCAGAAGGAGAGAACTTAAAATGAGAGCAGTGAGTGGGGGCTGAAGCCCCATGGCTAAGGGGTTTTCTGAGCAGACGCAGACCACATTGCACTGTACAGAGTCCTTGAGGGCTGTGGGACGTGGTCCAGGCCACTGGTCCTGTACGGTGCTCAGGTGGGGCTGAAATTATCCTGGGAGTCAGGAGCTGTCTCAGCCACCACCTGCAGACGAAAAAAACTCCACCCACTAACTTGTGGAAAATGGCCAGGATGCCTGCCATCTTCCAGGAGATATCAAAACCTGAGCATTGTGTTCACACAGACATGAGGCTTGAATTCACATTGACGCCAAACCAAGAAATTGGTATAAACACTGGCCCCGTAGGAGCATAAGGCATCAGCAGAGACAAATTAAAAATCATTTGGGAGGGACAACTGCGTGAACCAGCGCAACTTGGCCTCCCACAGCAAACCCCAGTGAAGAAGGACCTCAAGTCATAAATTAGAGACCACACAAGTAGACAAGTCACCAATAGGAAGTGTCAGCAGGAAAACTAATGGGAAAATGTGCACACCTTGACCTGTGTGGAACGGAATATTCTTAAAAGTTTTGAGTAAAAGATCCCAGAGGAAAGCCAAGGTCTGAGGAGACTCTAACATGCCTTTTCTCCCATTCCCATCCTATAAAGATTGAACCAAAGTCAACCTGAAGACTGCAGCACCAAGTTCAGGAAAGCTGAAAGCTGATATGCACTGATCTCCTTCCTGGGTGTGGGGACGGAGTCCCAGAGAGCAGTTTCCAGGCTCTCGACCTCACGTGGAAAGGAGCTGGCTCAGATAGTAGATGGCCATCAGCTGTAACCAGTTAGCCATTGGCCGCTAATACAACTGCCATGGCTGCACTAGAGGGTTGGTTGGTTGGCAGAGAAGCGGACGGCAGGTTGCGTATCATGTGGCTCCTGCTTCCTGTGTCTCCAACCCAGACACCAGTGAGACTATAGTGGTATGACTCCCCTACTTATGGCTCCGTGGGTGTTCCTTTTTGGTCTCACCATATCCTGCGTTCTTGTGTGGGGAGCGGGAGCTGAGACCCCGCATGACACTGGGTCATATAGGGCTTTTCATGGATGATTGCAATCAGTTCACTTAGCAACTTCATCTATAACATAGAGGTAGATACCATTGTTTGTGTTTCACAGTTGAGAAGATGGAGGCTTAGGGAGACTCCAGAACTTTCTCAGGGTCACATACAATGTTTCCCTGAAAATAAGACTTAGCTGGGCCATATTACATTAAAATATTATATTATATTAAATGGGGTCTTATTAATTTTTGCTCCAAAAGATGCATTAGAGCTAATGGTCCGTCTAGGTCTTATATTTGGGGAAACAGAGTATGGAGCCAGGATATCGCCTATATTTCAACTCTGAAACCTCTATTTCACATCCATGTTTATCAGTCTAGTAGTTGGGATATTTTGAATGACTATACAAAGCAGAACAAACTCTAGAAACTGAATAGACCCATAACCCAGCCCATGCTCTTAGTTTCATATTTAGATCTCACATACGCAAAAGTAACAGAGATGATAGGAATATTTCAATGGATGACCCAAAGCTCCCAGTTCCATGTAATTCTGGAAGAACTACCTCACATAATTCATTTTTTTTTCACCCTGACCTAATCATGATTATTTCAGGTAGAAAGAAAAATGGTGGTGGTTTTTACTTTGTCTCTGCTTAAGGTCCATCTAAGTTCCTATGGCAAAAGAGGGAAAAATTGAATGTTAGATTGGTTTTGTGTTACCCAATAATGAAACAAATATAGAAATATGAAATCTGCCAGCCGTTAGCCCAGAGAGGTCAAATGCCACTCTGTTATTTCTTTAGCTCAAATCATCCTGAAAAGAAGAAGTTACATGACAGGAAAGACATGGGGACTGAGAAATGAGGACATTAGAGAAATTCTGTGTTCCCACTCCTGTTGTGTGCAGTGGCCTCCATGTCAGCCTGCTTCCCGTTGGAAGGAGAATACAAGTGGCACTTTTCATACCAGGCTGATGTCATTAGAAAACCTGAAGGCACATGGGGAGGGGAAATAGATTGGTCCTAAGTGTTCATTTTCTGGAAAATGAGTAGATGAAGAGAGAGCGATGGCTTTGAGGGCTCACTTGGTCAACCAGACTCTTAAAAGAGCATGACATTTGACACTGGCTACTGCAAAAATAGCACTTACTACGGATGCCTGACAAATTACAGGTGCTCAATAAATATTTACTTAATGGATGGATGCGATAGACTTCCATTCGAATGTCCTGGAGAACTGTGCTGAGAGTGATACTGATGCAGCCTCAGAGCTCAGTGGAAATGAAAGTTGTGATTGATCAGTGAATCTGCCATGACGTGGGGGCAGCCTAAAGACTAAGTAAATCTTTGCCACATCAGGAGTGGAAGTAGCACCTGAAATCACAGACTTATATCCTTCAAATCTAAATATGGCAAAGAGGGAAAAGGAGCAGAAAGGGATAGCTGATGAAGAGGAAAAAAAAAAAAGGAAGATTGGGAGGGAAAAGTATTAATAGAGAAAAGAAATTAAATGACTTAAGGCTGCCAAATTCTAGTCTAGGTTTTAATGGGAATTTCACATGGACCTTCTGGTTTGACCCACAAGATTAAAAGAAGTCAAGAAACCACTGTGTTCTTATTTTTCTGGTCAGGACACAAACAATCCTGGTGAGAAGAACAGTCTTTGAATGGAAGAAGCTGACAAAGCAACTCTGTAAGCGTCAGGTCAGGAATCAACCACTCAGAAAAGAAAATATTGTCACTTTGTTAATTGATACCTCCCAGATTTTTTAGAACCAGAGTCCATAAGAGTCATAGTTCTCTGATCCACTTAGCAATTCGATTATTTGACTGTCAGATTTCAGATGGGTTTTCTAGACTCCTACTAAAAAAAAGAAAGGAAATGGTGCTCGCAAATGCAGCCAGATACACCCGCCAACCCATTTCAGACCACAGGTGAAATGCAGAAAGGGGAAACACCTGGACCGGATCCAAGCCCACACAGAACTGAACCTCAGCCCTGAACCATGTCTGGGCTCTGCTAGAAGGGTTCACGTGCTCAAAGGGAGAAAGAAAGCAGACATGGGACTTCCTTCTTGCCTCTTTTTGGAGGAAGTGAAAGTGCTCTTTTGCAATACATATGCATGTCTTTTGTAGAAAAGTGGTCTTTTTCTTTTAGAAATCAGAGTTCAGTTTTTAGACATGGGGCTTTGAGTGTGACCATCTGCAGAGTTTATGTGGTTGCATATGCATTTCCATGCAAGAAAAAAGTAGAGGAGATTGCTGGTGACCTGAGTAAAGCAAGAAAGAAATTCATGAAATGCTCTGGCCAAACTCGCAGGCTGCTTTCTCCCCCTTGACTGTTATGTTATGAGCAGCAAATTTAAGTGGCATGCAAATTTAAGTTGAGCCAAAATTCCCATCATTCGCACTTCTCCCTTCATTGTTTCCCCGGGAACTGAAAAGAGAACTTCTTTGAGCACAGCAATCACAGAGTCATAGGCTTTGGATCATTTCAAGTATATGGAAATTCCAGAAATAACGTGCTTCTTCTGTTATTTTTAATGTCTATTTGTTGGTTATTTTCCTGAGCGCAAAAGTGATGATTACCCAGGACTCATCCCTGTGTTCGGTACATAGTAGATTCTCAATAAAAGTTTGTCAAATGAGTAAGGACATAGTCATTGTTGAAAACTCAAAAAATACAGAAAAGTAAGAGGAAAAAATTTAAACAGTTCATAAAACCTATCAACCAGGTATAATTACTGTCAATGGGTTGTTGTACAGTCCTCTAGTTTTGTATACCTGGGGTGCCAAAGTATATAAATGGACACTTTGGTCAACGTTGCTCAAGCAGTAGTTCGCCGTAATCAGAAGTGTATGGAGCTGATGGTAACCACTTGGAGCAGCTCTTGTAACTGCAGAAGTCAAACGTGACTTGTATTCATCTCTTTTTATCAGTATATATTGAGTACTACAATTTTAATAGTTTTTTCCTTTCTTAAAATGTGTATACATTTTTTGGCACCCTCTGCATTTGTACATAGTTGAATGACATTGAATGTACATCGTGCTTTTTTCACTTAACATTATGGCATAAGACTTTCTCATGTGATTAAAATTGTTTGAATTTATAATTATGGCTATACAATATTTCAGTTCACAAGAATCAGTCCACTAGCTGATGGATGCAATATAATTTCATTCTTGTTAGCTCTTTTAGTTCTTTACAAATTTTTTGCTATGATAAAAATGAAGAGGAAGGCTGTGACTGGGTGTTTTGGATCATAGGAACACTGGAATACAGAACTATCGATATTCGCCTTGCTTATATTCTCACTGCAGAAGAGTGAGGTCTCCACCGGAGTTATTAAAGCGAAAACAAAGAGTAAGAAATTGCCAGCATGACTTCAAAACAGTGAAAGAAGTGGATGAAAGGTTTCTGATTCTGATGAACTAGGCTTGAAACGGTTTGGAGAAAAATGTGTGGCTATTTCAAAGAGTTATTGGAAGCAGTAAAAAGTATTCAACTCTAATTTTTCTAATCCTCAGATTATTTTACTGAGCAATAAATATATAACTAACTGATTTGTAAATTAACCAGGACAGACACTTGCTTTTCTAGCCAAGTATAAACTGGACACTGGCTCATAAATTAATCCTTCTTGTGTGTAAGTGAATTCCCAGAGCACGAGAACTGAGGCACGAATAGACCCAGAATGGTGTTTCTGGATTTACAGAACACAATACAATTGTATAAGAGTGTATACAGATATATTCCTTGACCACTGTCTGTTTTTTGACAAAATCTAGATTATAGTGTGGATTTTCTCTTTGCTCAAATATTTCTATCTGAAAGGAAACAACAGTGCAGGTGGGGGCCCCTCACCTCCACTCTGAACGCTGAGGACGACAGACTGAAGCTCCCAGCATACACCAAGTGGAATCCTCTTCAGATCCCTGCAGCGTTGCTCCAGACAATGCCATCTCCAAAGCCGGGCCTATTAGGGCTTATAACAATGAAACTCCACAGGACTCGTGTCCAAGATTTTCATGCCTTTTTTCCGTGTGAACAACCTTCACCCTCAGGTGAATGGAAAACCCAGACCCTGGCCTTGACCTACCTCTAGCCTGGGTATGGTGGAGGCAAGGTGTCTCAGAAAGGGTGGTGCTCCATTCACCAATGCACTTACAGTATAAGGAAACCGGTATTGGAGTTCCAGGAAAGAGCAGTCATGGAAAATTTGAAACGTCACGAAGGTGAACAAAAAGCAAAACCAAAGCTTTCTTTCAAAGCCAAAAAACTCATGGAAAGGAGGCAGTAAGGCCTGTGGTTGCACTTCTCCTGAGTGCCAGCACTGCTGCAGGGTAGGGGAGCCAGCACTGCTGCAAACTGGGGCTGGGGTAAGTAGGGGACAGCTAGGGTAGTTACCTGTTAAGGATATAGGGCTGTGTTTGCATATCTAGCACAACATAATTTTTTCGAAGTCCTGATGGACCTTAGTATTCCAGTCAACTCTCATTTCCCCATTTTGCAGATTAGCCTAAAGAGGAACTGGTGGCTTTAGGAGAACTGTTGAATTTTTTTTTCTTTGTTTCAGCAACTGCTTTCTTTCTCATCAGTTCAGTTTATACCAAGCTAACTGGCTAGAGCTTAGGGCTGGCTTGTGGCCGGGCTGTCTGAACGATGAATAGCTTCAAGGGTGCCATCCTGTTCTGGGCGGTGGCAACATGGGCTAAAACAGACAAGGTCTTGGCAGAGACAGAAGAGGCTGGATTTCAAAAATGCAAGAATGCCTTAAAACTGCCTGTTCTGGAAGCTTTACCTGGAGGGGGCTGGGATAATTTGCGGAATGTGGACATGGGAGGGGTGATGGACTTGACTTACACCAACTGCAGGACCACAGAGGATGGACAGTACATCATCCCCGATGAAATCGTAACCATTCCCCAGAAACAGAGCAACCTGGAGATGAACTCAGAAATCCTGGAATCCTGGATGAATTACCAGAGCAGCACCTCCTACTCCATCAACACGGAGCTCTCCCTTTTTTCCAAAGTCAATGGCAAGTTCTCTCCTGAGTTCCAGAGGATGAAGACCCTTCAAGTGAAGAACCAGGCTGTAACCACTCAGGTTCAGGTAAGAAACCTGATCTACACAGTCAAAATCAACCCTGTTTCAAAACTGAACTGGGGATTTAAGAAGTTGCTCATGGACATCTCTGACCGTCTGGAGAACAACCAGACCCGGATGGCCACCTACTTGGCAGAGCTCCTGGTCCTCAACTTTGGTACCCACGTCATCACCAGTGTGGACGCTGGGGCTGCTCTCATTCAGGAGGACCACGTCAGGTCCTCCTTCATACAGGACAGCCAGGTCAGCCGGAGCGCTGTGACTGCATCTGCTGGGGCTGTTTTCTTCAATGTCGTGAACTTCAGATTTGAAGAGAACTACACATCCCAGGATGCCTTCACCAAGAGCTACCTCTCAAACCGAACCAACTCCAGGGTGCAAAGCATTGGAGGGGTTCCTTTTTACCCAGGCATCACCCTGCAGGCCTGGCAGCAGGGCATCACCAACCACCTGGTGGCCATAGATCGTGCTGGCCTGCCTCTGCATTTCTTCATCAACCCCGACATGCTGCCTGACTTGCCAGGGCCCTTGGTGAAGAAGTTGTCGAAGACAGTGGAAAGTGCTGTGAGGCGCTACTACACGTTCAACACCTACCCTGGGTGCACAGATCTTAATTCTCCCAACTTCAATTTTCAGGCCAACACTGATGATAGCTCTTGTGAAGGGAAGATGACCAACTTTTCCTTTGGCGGGGTTTTTCAACACTGCACCCAGCTCTTGGGGAACGAGGCTGTCCAACTCTGCCAAAAGTTGGAGCAGAAGAATCCACTCACTGGCGAGTTCTCCTGCCCCTCTGGCTATTCCCCAGTCCACCTGCTCTCTCAGATCCATGAGGAGGGTTACAACGGGTTGGAGTGTCACCGGAAGTGCACCCTCCTTGTCTTCTGCAAGACGGTGTGTGAAGATGTGTTCCGAGTGGCAAAGGCTGAATTTAGGGCTTTCTGGTGTGCGGCCAGTGGCCAAGTACCAGAAAACTCAGGATTGCTTTTTGGGGGCGTCTTTAGCGGTAAGAGCATTAACCCTTTGACAAATGCACAGTCATGCCCAGCTGGCTATGTTCCATTGAGACTCTTTGAAAGCCTCAGGGTATGTGCCTCTCAGGACTATGAGTTGGGATACAGGTTTTCAGTCCCCTTTGGTGGGTTCTTTAGTTGTGCAGTCGGGAACCCCTTGGTGGATTCTGCCATATCCAAGGATTTGGGGGCACCTGCTCTGAAAAAGTGTCCCGGGGGCTTCAGCCAACACCTAGCTCTCATCAGCGACGGGTGCCTAGTGTCTTACTGTGTCAAGTCTGGGCTCTTTACAGGAGGGTCTCTGCCCCCCGTCAGGCTCCCACCTTTTACCCGGCCTCCCCTCATGAGTCAGGCTGCCACCAACACCGTCATCGTGACTAATATTGAAACTTCAAGCTCCTGGATTAAAGACCCCCAGACCAACCAGTGGAGGCTGGGGGAGCCGTTAGAGCTGCGCAGAGCCATGAAGGTCATCCACGGGAACGACAGTGGTCTCTCGGGAGGAGCAGCTGCTGGGATTACAGTGGGGGTCACCACCGTCCTGGCAGTTGCCATCACCGTGGTCATCTATGGTGCCCGGAAGTACAAGAAGAGGGAATATCAGGCAATTGAGGATGAAAGGAAGAGTTTGGCTCCAAGCACTGAAGAGGCTGGAGACACGCCTGCCCAAGAGCAGGAGCAGAGTCTAGCCTAAATCTCTCCCAGAAAACGGTTTCATTTCCGAGCAGAGCTTCAAGCATGTCTTTCATTCCTTCTCTCCACTTCTGCCTTCTTAACTACTGCAGTGGCAAGTGCTACAAAAAGCAGGTATAACTTTGTAACTTCTTTAGGTCTCTGTCTGGGCCGGGAAATAAATAGTGACATGGACAGTTTGGGAGCAGTTGTGACTTTCTAAGCAAAAGTCACCCTGGGGACTAAAACATAAAGGGGGTATCTTTTCTTGACGTGCACTATGAATTAGCTTCACCTGAATGTATACGTGTAAAAAGAGAGGAGGGAGAATGTTGACATACGAATTTGGAAATGATGTATTTAATCTGAGGTTGGCCATGGTTTCCAGTTCATGGGCTATAAGAATTTATGCCTTTAAGTGTTAGCCTCCCACTGTTTTGCTTTTTAAAAGCTGTCTGGATCTACCTCCTGCTCCTGGAGGCGACAGAGCCCCCAGGAGACACAGGAAGTCCTGCTTGGGCACAGCTTTTCAGCTTTGAGAGCTCTGTGTCAACAGGCTGTGTCCTCTCCTCTGGGTCATCTCAACATCATCTGAACAGACAAATATCACTTATACGTAGCCCATGTTTTCCAACTTCCCCACAATTTAAGACTTACTTAGACCAGACCACTCTTGGACTTCGGACTAGTGTCATAAAGTCCTCAGAAGATATTTTAGCTTATACACATCTATTAGGATGTCAAGGGAGAAGGGATAGTTTGTAGAAAAGGAGTAAGTGAAGAAAGGGTAAGAACTGGGAAAGATTCTGGTGCTCAGGGGAAATTGGAATTCTTACCCACAACCAACTACCTGGCTTTTCCCTCTTAGCTCGTCGTAAATGAGGCAAAGAAAGGAGTGTAGATTTGGGTAGAACAAGCATTACAGTTTCCTGTCTGTTACCAAAGTACAACCCTTTCCTTTTCCATGAGTGGCCCTTGCTCTGACTCCCATTACATGCACATACACCCCCAAACACACACTCACGCGCACGCACGCCCACACACACACACACAGCACATTCCAACAAGAAATCCTCATTTTTTTCTGGGGGTGGGAGACAAGGGAAAAACCATGAAGTCAAAGTAAGCCCACACCTAAATTTTTCATCCTCCCTAAAACCAAAACAGAGTAGACATCAATGATGTACCCTACCTTGATTTTTATTCCAGCAGAATGGGGGCTGCCATGATAAAATCCATGTTTTTAAATGAAATGAAAGGGCATCCACCACCATTTGTGATATATTTCTTTCCATTCCAAGCTGACTTCCCTGGGGCACCTAAGAGGATGCATGATTGTCACCTGGCAGTTGGGGCTCTGCCCAGTTTTAATACCACTCTCACCTAATTGTAATTATCAGGGTGAATCTTTCAATGTTCCTCCACAACATTTAAAAAGGTTACATATTTCTTCACCAAATCAAGTGTCATTTGTCAGTGATGTGTGAAGGACCATTTGTCCTCTCCTCATTAACATTCACAACCAAGAGCTTAGGTTTACAAAACATCCTTCTTCTGAGGAGCTTGGAGCGTCCCAACCCGTGGGAAGATGGGAAGAAGCTTCCTTCACCTTCTACTGTGACACAGAGAAGAGGCACGAATCACAGAATTGGAGCCCTGCTCTCCTGACTTCCCAGCCAAGGACACAGATTTCTACAACCCCTTTAGTTAACCCCGCCCCTTAAGCATTAAAATGTTCTCCTCAACCTCTGGGTGTTTTGTGGGTGAGTTTCAGCCAAGCTAACCACTTTTCTGCAAATACGGACTTTCCCATGAATTCTTTGAAGATTACTAAGTCAGAGACCAAGTAGAGCTATAGGCTCCCAGACTTTTAATGCACTAACCACCCATTGAAATGAAAAACTTCTTCACAGATTTATATTTTGACTAACAAAATGGCACATAAATATGCATTAGCATATGTACTTGAGGAACACTCTGTCTGAAATGAGAACAAGGGCATTTGCAGTGTACATTCATCAAGTGCTTTTACCAGTCAGGACCCAGAGGGGGTTGTTGCCAGGCTCTGCTTTCCTGACCGGGGAGCTCAGGCTGGGGTCTGGGAAAGACTAATCCGGCTTTCAGGAAAACCACACTCTGTGGGTTCACAGAAATAGAGACACATTTGTGGGACAAAGGTAGCTTTGCAATTGAATTTTATTTTTGTGTTCTTGTTAGTACTGGGATAATTAATACTAAATATTTATGTGGAAAAAAGCAAACAAACAACAGCTCGTAAACTATTGAAACACACACTATTGTGTGGTCAGGGGAAGGGAACTTGAAGAAGCGAACCTTCGTGGTTTTTAAGGTTTCTCCCCACAGGTTCATTTACTTATTTCCCCTGCCACATGGGCTGTGTCCTTTAGAGGAACAAGAAGTCAAGCCAGGTCGCTTGGTCAAATGTGTGTGTAGAAAATATGTGGGGAAAAAGAAGCAGAGAAAAGGGATTCCCCCCACCCCACCACCCCATCCAGAGGAAAGGCTTGCAGTTGCTTACAGACTCACAGAGGTACCCCAAATGCCTCAAAGATGGTGCCATGATCTACAGAAAGCAGAAGGTTGACAACAATTTGTGGTTGTTCACGTATTTGCCATTTATTGTTCTGCACATACACCTCATGAGCACCAGGTGGCGATGTCCTCTCACAGCAACACCAGGGACTTCAAAACACACCAGTCACAAAGATTTACATTAGGACATTCACCTGCCCTCTCCCAGAAACCCACCCCCCACTCAAGTGCCAGTGACCACAGACAAGGAAAGGGGACAGGGCCCTTTCTTGTACCACACCGGGCCTTCCCCCAATCTTCTCATGCACACAACAGTGCAATACCAGGACAAGTACATTTGACCAAGTCTAAAACCACAGAGAAGTCCAAGTTTTACCAAAAAGTGGGGGGAAGGAGATGAAAACACAAAGGCACACACAACCACATATACACAATTAACCTTTAAGGGATGAGCATCTGACAGGATTTGTCTCCCATCCCATTTGTCATCCCTGGAGACTCAGGGAGGGAGAACCTGGGCTGCTGGTGCTAAAACGATGTAAGGAAAGGCATGGAATTCCCTGCATGAGCCAGGTATCAGCAGGGCTTCTGGTGGGGAAACATCCTGTGCCAACGTGGGTGGGGGGGTGTACAGAAGCCTTCTGTTGGCAGGGCTGTGTCTTCCCAGCTTGGCACAAGAGAAAGGGCAAAGGAATGCCCCCCATCTTGTCTGGCAGTGTTAGAAAGGAAATCCAAGATTCCTTCTGCTCACAAAGTCCCACAAGGAGATGAGGATGAGGTAGGCCCTACTGAGCATCCTCAGAGAGGAAGAAAAGTGGGGCACAGACACAACTGACATTCTGGAGGAAAGGCTTGGAGGTACAAAGACGTACTCTCAAAGTAGTATTGCCCCTGACATACAGCCTGCCTTGTATACTCTATGGGTCCCCTTCCCCACCCACATCTTCTTCTCCCTAACGCAAGACATCAGTTTTTCCCCACTGCCCATTGCCAGTTGTCAAGGGATATCTTCTTTCTTCCCCCCCGCCTATCGCACAGTTGTGTTTCTTCCCACTCACCCTCAGTCTACTTCCTCATCCCTGTGGGTGACAAGCCCAGCAGATCCTTGACAGGGCTGCTGAAGGCGGAGGTGGTACTCAGCGTACAGGAAGGCTCTCTGATAACCTCTGGTACATGGTAACCTGGTGAGGGGCACAGGGTGTGACGTTAAACACCACGGGATGTCTCTCCTGTCAAGTTCAGATGTTCCTTCCCGACTGTGGCAGGGAACTACCCCCATGCAGCAGCGAACTCAGGACGAACAGCTGGATCTGCTGGTGGCATAAAATGGCTGCAACTGACAGGAAAGACTGGAGCTTACATGACAGACACAATTCAGCCTATCAGAGCTCCCTCTGCTGGAGCCAATCAACGTCCCTATAGTCAGTTGGAAAACGAGGAAAGGCTCAGCAGCAGCATGTCCCAAGGAACAGGGTGACACTCGGGTAAATCTGATGGCCACAGTGATGTCCAAATGGCTGCAGGCCAGCCAGCAAGCTGGTTCTCAGGGAAGCTTGGTTTCCGGTTCTAACTTAAGTACCATTTTTGAAGGTTCTGTTGTTTCAACTTTTCTAACATCAAAAACCTTCCAAATATTATGAAATATATATGCATATATATACGTCAAACCCCCAAAACATGAGGTATATAAATTCAAATTAGTATCCAGAGAAACTTCCTCCAAACACATAGTTCAAAGAACCCACTTTCAAAGGGGGAATTGGGTTTCCTTTCTTGATCCCCCTTCACTCCTCCCTGACCCCCAATTCATTTCTTAATAGGAGCCAAAGGCAAGAGGAATGTTGGGGAGGGCATTGACAGGGTCTTGGGACACAACCCAGACGCAGGTTGGACTGGACCATAAGGTGGGCCTAACCCTGTTGCTATGAGCTAAAGAGGCCCCCTCCATGTTCTAGGTCAATCTCTAATAGATGAAGGCAATGAGGGGCCCAGCACCATCTCTGGGCTCAGATTAGCATATTTGCATGGACACAGATTGAAGACCTCAGAAGAATAAGACTGGATGGAGATTGGCTCAGATCCAATCTTGAAAGAGATATAAAAAGGGGTCAGTCCAGCTCTCACCTTACACATCTCCCCAAACACAGTTCTGTCTCCATCAGAGTCCAAGTTTACCATGGGATGGGTTGTCAAAGGGTGAGAGAAATTCAGGGAGGGACCACAGCCTGGCTCTCTGATCCCCGTCAGAACTGGGGTTTGACATCTTGCAAAACAGAGTGTGGGAATATGATGGGACTCTCCACCAGCCTGGCGCAGTGGTATGCACACATCCACACACATCCACACACATATGCACATACACAGATGGCACAGAGCCCAGCACAGGCTCTACTCACAGTGACGTGATGAAACTCATGGAATCTTTGAGCTGGTCTGGATGAGTTGGGCAAAAGGCTATGGGCTCCTCTCCCTGAGGACAGTGTCTGATTCGCCCGTGGTGCTGGAGGTACCAATGGCAAAAATGAGACGGCGATCCCAGGCCACCAGCAGCAGCTTCAGAACCTATGAGAAAAAAGGCAGGATATCAAAGTCCGACATGCAGTGTTGGTCAAAGACTATCCCTTGGTTGGTAGAGAGTCCTCCCAAGAGCCCCACCCCTTCCTGTATCACAACACCCTAAGCAGCGCAATGATTGGAAAATTTGGATGTGGGGTCAGGGACCTGCAGGTAAGTCTTGGCTCTGTCACCGGCTACCTGTATGACCTCAGACAAGTTATATCACCTCTCTGGGCTTTAATTTCCTTCTTTATAAAATGCAATTGTACAATCTGCCTCTAAATGTTGTGAGCAATTTAGCAGGCGCCACGTGAAAAGCACTTTCATGGTAGCGCCTGGCACACATTATTCAGCAAATGTCAGTGACCAACATCATCACAGCTATGTTTTAAAAGATAGGACCTAGGAGTCCAAGGCACTTCTGAGCTGAGACCTTCTGAAAATGTGCCCTCCGTCACCACCACCACCACCTGAATGTGGTATTGGTTTGCCACAGCTAAACTTGAGGAATGTTTCTCCAATGGTGTGGTTCAAGCTCTTCAAGGCTATTTCATATTTATTTTCTCATCTGGTCCTCACAACCACACTTTGAGGCAGCTCTGGCGGGTACTGTTATTGCCTATTTTACAGGTGAGGCCCAGAGAGGTGTTAAGGCTAGCAGAATGTTCTAATTCAGCTAAAATTTAAAAAATATATATATACGGAGGGTGCCAAAACAATGTATACACATTTTGAGAGAGGAAAAAAAACCCTATATTAAAATTGTAATATTCAATATATACTGATAATAAAAGACGAATACAAGTCACGTTTACGACTTCTGCAATTACAAGACGTGCTCAAAGTGGTTACCACCAGTGTAATTTTAATAGAGTTTTTTCCTTTCTTAAAATGCATATACTTTTTGGGGGCACCCTCTGTATATCTTTGTTGAGCAAGACAAATGCCTGAATCCTGTCCTGCATGAAGAAGGCACCTGATAAAAATGTACTGGGTTCAAAACTGAACTACCACAAGCATGATATGAACCAGAGGTGGGGAATCATAATAGTCCAGACACTAAAACTAGGAGCTACCATTCCGTGCCCCAGAGCAGTGCTTCTCAAGCATTCCTGTGCTGTTAGATCACCTGGGACCTTGTTAAAATGAAGTAGATTCTAAGGTGCTGCATTTCTATCAAGTTTCTAGATCTTGCCGCTGGTGTTGGCCCCAGAACCAGCTGTACAGCAGCAAAACCCTAAAGGAAGGATCCTGACATAGATGAACTACTGCCAGTAATATCCAGGAGAGGAAAAAGCCACAGCCCACCCGCCACCCTACAGGAAAAAATTCTGATCCCATACACCTTTACCTTTGGTTGACTCAGCTATGACCTTGTTACTATGCGCATCTAGAGTTACAACAGACCCAGGCCTCTTTTACCGGTGCATGGTAGGGAGCAAAACTTGGAGTCCTGACATAGAAGTAAATAACCTGACACCCCCACTCTTACTTTTCTCCCTTTCTCGCTGTCTGGAAGGTAACAGTGTCGCGGGAAGCCACGGGCGCTGAAACTCTTGCCAGGATTCGGATGTTCCGGCCCCTGAGCAGAAGGAAAGAAAGTGAAGGGCATTTTTCAAAATATTTCTGGTGTGGGGTTGCAGGCTGTGACTAATTCATATAATCATGGCAATAATAACGGCCATAGAGTCTAGACAGAGAACAGACCCACAAAATAGTCGGAGTGGTCACTCAACATGGTCACTTTGGTGTCCTCAGGCCTGGCTTTGGACACTAGGTGCTGCAGAGTCCTCTCTCCGTGCGTGGGTTCCCCATCTGTTAGATATGGCGGATGTGAAATTCTCATTTTGTGCAACCACTAGGAATGTTAAGTGAGCCCGGCGCCTGCTGCATACTGAGAGCTCAGTAAATATTTATCGGCACCGTCATCATCATGTATTCTGACTGTTTTGTTTTACATAAGAGGAAAACTGCAGCCCCCAGAGGTTAAATGACTTCTACGATGTTATGGGCTTTGCCAAACCTGATTTCCAGAGGCACATCCTGGATGTCTTACCTCCAAACGACTCAGGATAACACAGATGCCTCTGAGCTATGAGCCATGCAATCAGAATGATCTGACGGATGCTTGTGGATTTTGTCCTCTGTCCTCATGGGTTCTTGTTTGTTTTCTTGTTTGACAATATGGATTGGGAAATTCATGACTAAAAATCTAGCAACATTTCAATTGTCATCACCCTATCTTATCAAGCAGTCTCAGGCCACTGGGTGGGAACAAAACTGAAGCAGAATTTAGCCAGAAATTAGACCTCCTCCTCCAGGATGGGCTCACAGGCCCCTTTGAGAAATTCAGGAAAAGTGAGGGATTTTTGTCCAGTAGCATATTTTCCCCAAATGTTTGTCTATAGTTTCTGAGCATCCCTGACCCACTCAGAGCCCGTGACATCCTGTTTTAAAATCCTTTCTAGATGAAACCAACATAACATCGATAATTCCATGCGTGTCCTGGCACCAGCTCCCACACAGAGGATCAGTCAATGTGTCCTGGCTGAATAAATGAATGACTAAGTGAATATATGAATGAACGACAAAACTGCAAGAAAACACAGGTTTTTCATTTTCTCTTATTATGGATAATGGTTCCAAAATGTTATTAAAATTCTGTGATTTTATTTATTTATTTAATAGCATGGTTCAAGATCATCTTTGGTTTGGCAAACAGAATGGCAGTGGGGTCTCGGAGAAGGGAGAGATCGCTGTGAGCTGAAAGAGGCCGCAGTGTCTTCTTGGAGATGCAGGATGAGACAGTTCTGAATTCCACACTGACATGCAATCACGCCACATTTGCAACATTCCCATGGCCACGGCAGAGTCTAAGCCAGGCTGCCTGACTGCAGGGCCAGTTCCCACCAGGGCTCTGCCTGCTCCTCGCTTGCCTGGGACGCGCCTGCGGTGCGGCCAGCACAGATGCCTGCTTGGCACAGACCCAGCAAGGCTGTGTGCTCCTGGCACGTTGCTAAGCGAAGCAGTCACGACTCTGCCTCGGCCCAGATCAGAGTTTCTCCCCCAGGGAACTGTTCTCTGCAGCGAAGGCTGAGCTTAAAGGTCTCTACTCCTCACAGAGCCCAAGTTTCCGTGGATGGGCTGAGAAAGGGCAATGCAATCGTGATCTTAATTGGGGAGGCCCCAAATTAGACTCTTCCTTATGGCCCTTCAACACCCCCACCTTCTATCCTCTGCAACTCTGCCGTCTCCTCCTACTAAAAATGTTCTCCATGTCTTCATGCCTTTCAAGTCTCTCCTAGCGATTGCCCTGCACCAGAGAGTCTCTTCCGACCCTGCCAGTCACATAGACACAGGCTCTCTTCCTTAGTCTGACACAGGGTACTCCCATAATGAGGGTGACCAGATATCGAGCACCCAGGTACTGTGTCCGGGACCACAATATGCACACACGAGCATTATCTCCCATCCTCATGAAACCCCTGCATATTAGGTTCCCGGCTGTAGGGATAAGGAAATCAAGTCAGGAAGGTCAAGTGAGGACCAGCCAGGACTTTTGCAGGCCTTGTACTGCTGGTGTGCACGCTGCCTCCCACAGCTTTTATCAGTGGTGCCCACCCTGTTGGGCTCTGTAGCTTAGTGATGTATAGTGATTTTTCCCTGACTGGTTGGTAACTCCCTTGAAAAAGAACTGTGTTTTTCATTGAATTCTTTTATAGGCTATCACATCTCCCTGTTTTTCTTCCACACCACTTATCACTATTTGGAAGTACCTTGTTTATTTATCTGTTTACTTTATTGTCTTCCTTCTCCCACTGGAATAAGGTCTCCAGGGAGCAAGGACTCTGTCCATTTTGCTCATCATTGTTTCTCCAGCATCTGGTCCATAATCCACACTCAACGTTTGTTAAATAAACGACAAAATGGAAGAAGGCAAGGAGGAGGGAAGAGAGAGTGAACTGATAAATACTTACTAAAGAAATGAATCTGGTAAACAGCCTAGAACTTTTAGGCAAAGCTTCAGTGTATGACACATTTGTAGTTGCACTCAGGAAAATTGTTCAATTTGTTCCTTAGGACTGTCTTTCAAAGACTCAAAAGAGGAAAGAAATGCCCACAAAAATCAAAGCCAAGGAATAGCTATCAAATTACAAATGTAAATACCATCTGACAGAGAAATTCCACTGCTAGAAAATTATTCTACAGATATACTCGCACGCATACAAGGTTATTCATTCCAGCATTATTGGCTGTAGCTAAAGAGTGGAAACCATTCATATGCCCATCAAATGAAAACTGCTGAATATGAATTACGGTGTCTTTATACAATGGGCTATTCCACAAGCTAAGAAAGAATGAGGAAGCTTTCTCTATACGGACATGCAAAGATCTACAGACTATCTTGTTAACTGAAAAATGCAGAATGGAAAGCAATATGTCTAAGAAAATGGGAGGAGTGGACACAGGCTTTGTTGCTTATGCACAAAGAATCCTGGAAGGAGACAAAAGAAACTAAGAACAGTGGTGGAGAGTGGGGGAGGCTGAGACCCAGTAGATGGGGGACAAAAGTGGAAAGGAGACTTTTGGGGGTATAACATTGTCTTAGCGCAGGCTGCTATAACAAAATGCCACAAACTGGGTGGCTTTTAGCAACAGAAATTCATTTCTTACAGTTCTGGAGGCTGGGAAGTCCAAGATCAAAGTGTGGGTAGATGTGATGTCTGGTGAGTCTCCACCATATGATTTGTTTGGTTTCACAGGCTCACAGCTGGAGGGTAGTTTGCTTCAGGATAAATCATACCTTGAGTCTCACCCATATCTGATTTAGGTGATATTTAGACAAGACTTTGGACTTAGATGCTGGAATGAGTTAAGACTTTTGGGCATACTGGGATGGAATGAATGTATTGGGCATGTAAGAAGGACATTAATTTTAGAGGACCAGGGGTAGAATGTTATAGACTGAAAGTTTGTGTCCCCCCAAAATTAATATGTGGAAACCAAATATTCAACATGATGGTATTAGGAGGTGGGGGCCTTTGGTAGGTGATAAGGTTATGAGGGTGGAGCCCTCATGAATGGGATTAGTGCCCTCATAAGAGAGATCCCAGAGAGCTCCCTTTCCCCTTCCACCAAGTGAGCACACAGAAGGAAGATGGCGTCTATGAACCAGGAAGAGGGCTCTCACCAGACACCAAATCTGCTGGCACTTTGTTCTTAGACTTCCCAGCCTCGAGAAATTTCTATTTCTGTTTTTTAAAAATATTTTTATTAACAATATAGCTAACATACAATATTATATGAGTTTCAGGGGCACACCATAGTTGTTCAACATTTATAGACCTAAAGAAGTGATCACCATGGTAAGTCCAGCAACCATCTGACACCATACTATGCTATCATATTATTGACTATGTTCCCCATGCTGTACATTACATCCCCATGACTTATTTGTTTTATACCTGGAAATTTGGACCACTTATTCCTCTTCACCTTCCCCTCCTTTACAAAATTTTTAAATTACAGTTGACATTCAATATTTTATATTAATTTCAAGTGTACAGCATAGTGGTTAGACATTTATTATAATGTAAGAAGTGATCTCCTATGCTTTACTTCACATCCCTATGACTATTTTGTAACTACCAATTTGTACTTCTTAATCCTTTCACCTTTTTCACCCTGCCCCCCAGCCCCTTCGCATTTATCACCCCAACAAACCTAGTACCCATCTGACACTACACATAGTTATTACAATATTATTGACTATATTCCTTATGCTATACCCTACATCCTCATGACTACTTTGTAACAACCAATTTGTACTTCTTAATCCCTTCCCTTTTTTTCACCCACACCCCCAACCTCACTCCCATCTAGCAACCATCAAAATCTTCTCTGTATCTATGAGTTTGTTTCTGATTTGTTTGTTTATTTTGTTCTTTAGATTCCACATATAAGTGAAATCACTTTTCATCTGTCTTTCTCTAACATACTCCACTCAGTACAATACCCTCTAGGTCCATCCATGACACCACAGATGACAAGAACCCATTCTCTTCCATGGCCGAGCAAAATTCCATTGTATATATGTACCACCTCCTCTTTCTCCATTCATCCATCAACATATACCCAGGCTGCCTCCACATCTTGGCCATTGTAAATAATGCTGCAATGAACACATGGATGCACTTGTCTCCTTGAAGTAGCACTTTGGGTTTCTTTGGATAAATACCCAGAAGTGGGATTACTGGGTCCTTTTTTTGTCGCTTGTAATAGCCTTTGTTTTAAAGTCTATTTTGTCTGGTATAAGTATGGCTCCTCAGCTTTTTTGTTTGTTTGTTTCCATTTTTATGAAATATTTTTTTCCATCACTTTAGTTTCCATCTGTGTGTGTGTCTTTCAATCTGAAGTGATTCTCTTATAGACAGCATATGTAAGGGTTTTGTTTTCTCATCCATTAAGCTCTCCTATGTCTTTTGAGTGGAGCAGTTAATCCATTTACATTGAAAGTAATTATTGACAGATATGTAGCTATTGCCATTTTATTATTCATAATTTTGATCTTATCCTCCCGTTTTAAGAAGTCCCTCTAACATTCCTTGTAATACTGGTTTGGTGGTGTTCTCTTGCTGCTTTTAAGAGTCTCTCTTTGTCTTTAACCTAGGCCATTTTAATTATAATGTGTCTTGGTGTGAGCCTGTTTGGGTTCATATTGTTTGGGACTCTCTGTTCTTGTATGTCTATTTCCTTCATCAGGTTAGAAAAGTTTTCAGTCATTATTTCTTTAAATAGGTTCTCAATCCCTTTCTCTCTTCTCCTTCTGGTATCACTATGATGCGAATGTTGTTACACTTGATGTTGTCCCAGAGGTCTCTTAAACTATTCTCATTTTTTTTGGATTCTTTTTTTATTTTTGCTGTTCAAGGTGGGTGTTTTCTGCTACCTTGTCTTCCAAACTGCTGACTCGATACTCTGCTTCATCTAGTCTGCTGGTGATTCCTTCTAGTGCATTCTTCATTTCAGTCTTTGTATTCTTCACTTCTGACTGCTTCATTTTTATGGTTTCTATGTCCTTTTCTATGCTTGCTATCTCTTTGTTGAAGTTCTCACTGAGTTCCTTGGGCACCCTTATAACCACTGTTTTGAACACTGTCTCCGGTAAATTGCTTGCTTCCATTTTGTTTAATTTCTCCTGTTCTTTTATTTGGGATGTATTTATTTGTTTCCTCTTTTTGACTGTCTCGATGTGTTTCTTTCTATGTATTAGGTAGATGTGCTATGTCTCCCAGTCTTGGCTGAGTGGCCTTATGTAGTAGGTGGCCTGTGGGACCCTGACAGTTTCCCTGGTCACGTGCTTCGGGTGCTCCAGGAGTGTCCCTTGTGTGGGTTGTGTGTGCCCTCCTGTTATAGTTGAGCCTTGATTGCTATTGGCATGACAGTGGGTGGGATTGACCCTCAGGCTGATTAGCTGTGGGACTGGCTATGTCCATAGCTTATGGGCTGCTGTGTGTGGGGCTAACCCCTGTGAGTAGGATTTTCCACAGCAGGCTCTGGTGCCTGCTGAGACTGCCCGTTGTGTATGCCACTTGTGGGGCTAATTGCACAGTGCTCTACTGTGCTGTGAAGCCAAGATCTAGGTATGTTGGTTCTGGGCCTCTTGGGAGGGGCTCTGATGCAGGCCTAGGTCACCCACTGCCTGTAACCCACTGGGGATTACTTGGTAGGAGCTACAAAGTGATCCGCAGTTGTTCGCTGCCAATGCTAAACCTGGAAGCACGTGGGAGAGGCCACACTGTGAACTGAGGACGGCTGCCGCCAGTACCGGGCCTGGGGTAGCTCCTCAAAAAGCCGGGACACCCCAAGGCCTGCTGCCACCTGCCAACTCCCTTAGTTCAGCCACTGATAAAGACTCATGCGGTATGCAAGTTGGGTGAGGCAGGGTCTCAGGGAGTCACTAGAGTGGGACCAGTTGTGTAGATTTTGGTACCAGTGCTGATCCTGGAGCTACTCAGGAAAAGTCTCACAGCACACCAAGGCCAGTCGTTGCCCTCCTGTGGCCCATGGACACTGACAGTTTTCGGAGAAAGAGTGTGGTGTGAGGAGGGCAGGGTGCTTGCTGATAAAGTGCCTCCAGTGTTGGGGGAGTTGGATGGGTCAGGGTCACAGTGAGTCAGCACAGCAGAGCCCAGGACCTAACCAGGCCAATCAGATTCAAATTTGGCCATAAGTATAGGGGGCGGGTCCAACACATTAAAGAGGGTAGCTGCCTGCCCGGCTGCATGGGAGCAGGACCCCACACAGGGAAAATACTGACTGTCCTCCAGCCCTGGCCTCAAAGCCACACACCTCAGTCTGCTCCCTGTATTCCTCTGACACCCCTCAAGTCACTGTCCCTCCACTGGAGCCCAAGGTGAGTGCCTGCGAGTGAGTGAGTCTGTGCAGGGGCCCTTTAAGAGGGCGTCTGGGTTTCCCAAAATCTTCTGTCCCACCTGGATAGTTGGAATCCTCACTGTTTTTCACAGCCAGATGTTATGGGGGCTCCTCTTCCTGGCACCAGTACTCTGGGCTGATGAATTTGGAGTGGTGCTGGGGTCCTTTGCTTGTCCAGGGGGAACCTCTGTGGCTGAGATATCCCTCCCTGTTTTCAACCACCACACAAAGGTATGGGACTAGCCTGTTTCATGTCTCTGCCCCACCTACCAGTCTCAATATGGCGTCTTTATATCCTTAGTTATAAAACTTCTTTTCAGCCAGACTTCAGATGGTTCTCCAGGTTGATTGTTCTATAATTTGGTTGTAATTTTAATGTGTTCACGGAAGGAAGCAGGCATGGTGTTTATTCTACTCTGCCATTCTGGATCTTCTCTATATTTGTTTTTTTTTTAAAGCCTCTCAGTTTGTGGTATTTTGTTACTGCAGCCTGAATAGACTAAGACAAACATTTACCTGCAAACATTTAAGCCTAAAATAGTAACAGTTGTTGGCTAAAGCTGGGCTCACCTGAATGCCAGGTGGGATGCTGTAGATGATACGGATGGTTTTGCAGTCTGGGTGGCCAGGCAAGGAGTGTGGGATAAGGTGGTACTCCATCTTCCCAGGAGGCTGGGTGCCTGTCTTCACCCCATAAATGGTCTTACAGGTTGGACACTGCAAACTCCCATCCTGAGGAGACAAGGCCAGAACAATGAGCTTGGGGAACAGTTTCGGTAATAACTTCCCCACCCAACCCCCAAAAATGCCAGAGGTAAAGATCCAGGTGGATAAAAATGCATCCAAGTGAGTAATGAGCCTTAGTCACTCCCCTGCACACGTCCCGAGGCCCTTTCTGCTTTCTCCGAAGTAACTGAAGGTACATTCCACAAAAAGCCCCATACTCCATGCTGAGGGACAGGTAAGAGAGACCCTGTCCTTGAGAAGGAGACCAGGCTTTGCACTGTAACTTGGGGCTCTATTGGGGGAAGGGAGATGGGTGACTCTGGATGCATTGATGTAAGGGGTCCTGATTTCACAGAGGACCTGCCGAGGTGTCCCCTGAAAGGGAGGGAAGAGAACCTGGACAGTAAATCCTATCTCCAGGATCACAAGAAGAAAGGGACTGAGGAGAAGGAAGGCATGAGTGCACAGGGAGCAACGTGTGTAAAAAAACACTGTCGCACAGCTGGGACCAAAGCTTTCCAGGACACCCGCATCTCCTCGGGAAGACAGGGATCCTCTGTGGAGCTATTTACGGACATTTCAATTCAAGCTCTACACATTTAAAGGCATAGCTGATATTCAGGACAACAGAGTTACTCCATGTGATCAAAGGATGGGAACGCAAGGCTTGGGATCAAGAAGCCAGGGTCCCACTCTCTGCTCTGGCCTTAACCAGCTTCATGACCTTGGGTGAATCACTCCGTTTCTCTCTAGGCCCTTTTCTCCTCTCTTTTGTATAAATAAATGAATAAATAAATAAATAAATAAATAAATGTTTCAAACAAAGAGAATAAAGAATCATGTTTTAAAAAACATTTTTAAAGCACCATGGAAATAAACGCAGAGGTACTAGATTAGTCTTAAATATAGTCATCAAAAGGGAATGAATGTAATAAGAAATCCCTTTAAACCCAAAACAACCTCTTAACATGCAAAGTGCCAATGAAACCTTTTAGTTTAGAGTCAGGACAGTGAGCATGGGAGACAGCTATGCATCATCCATTCAGGACTGAGGATGCCCTTCCTGAGACAACTGAGAAAGAGCCCCAGCATTTTGGGAAAGTCAATCATAGGGCTACATAAAGATGAAGGAAAATTAATTAATAAAATTAATTCGTACAATGTGTTAGCCACAATTAATACAAAAGAAGTATCAATTTGAATCATACTAGTAAGAACACCCTATAAAGCAGGTATTGTTTTATCTGCACTTTCCAGATGGAAAAATGAAGTCTCAGAGAGTTGAAAATCTTGCTACTAAGCCCAAGTTCAATCTTGGGTCAGCTGCCTGTCTTGCCTCTACTCTTTCCCACAGCAAGAGAAGTACAGAGCAGCCCCCAAAATCCAGACATTGTTTGGATGAGTAAGAGGTTGGAGGCTATCAGGGAAATCTCAGACTCTGATGTAGTCCAAGCTGAGCCTGCAGAAATGAGTAGGGCTTGACTTCATGGAAATGGGGAAAGACAGTTATCACAGGCTCAGGAAAAATCATGAGAAAAGTCAAGGATTTAGAAAAATCTAGGACATTGTAAGGAGAGAGTTATCATCTAAGGACGCTCCCAGATTCCTGGACACCAGCTGTAACAGGGGAAGACTGCTTCACTGTCAGTAATGGACAGCTTTGCATAACTCCAACAGAGGCATCTTAAGGGACTACCAGCGATACCCAGGAAATAATCTGTAATGCTTTTGAAGGGGCAATCAAGGGTGTTCTGAAATTGCCCCCCAAAATGAATGATAACTGAAAAATCACTAGTCCTGGAGAAGGAAGGGTGATTGGGAAACCCATCTACATCAGTAGGAATGAACACTCACCATGGCTATGATAAGAACTTCCTTGTACCTCATTGATGGGGCCCAGCAATGGGCCATGACAATGGACCACTCCCCTCAGAACCCTCAGGGACAGAAGTCTATACCTCTCAGACCATCGTGCCCAGTGTAGAGACTGGGGGCAGTAGGGTAGCATAGCACACAGGGAAGGTAAAGACAGGTTTTGCCATATTATAATTTTGTGGAGGACATATCCTAATAAGAACAGCCAAGCTCATCACTCCTGCTGCTGTGGGATGCCTTTAGGACTCCCCAGATCACCTGGGTACAACCCCAATAGGGCCTTCATGCTCTGGCTCCTTCAGGGCCCAGTGCAGGAGGTGGCAGCAGCCCTATAGGCTGGCACTCACCTTGTTGCCATTGTTGTACATGGCAACCAGGCAGTAGGTGTGGTAGATGTGGCCGCATCTGGACAGCTTTCCCACCAGGTCAGGCTTGACCGTCGGCTGCGGGCCCTTGTAGCCCGAGGGGGCCGTGAGGCGCTCCATACAGATGGTGCAGTCCTGGGGGTAGCGGGGGACAGAGCAGAGAAGCCATCAGCCCTCACCCTGCATTGGTTCCTGCGTGATCAGAGGTCAGGTGAGCTGTCACTGCTTCTCTTCTGGAAAGCCCATAAACCGGGGTATATGGACCTTTGGGAATCTAAATACAGTGTTGTCTTGCTTTACACAACAGAAAAATTCCTGAAATAATTCCTGGTGTCGGTATAAGTTAACGTGGGCTGGCCAACAAAATTACAATCTCCTTGAGGTCTGTGATGACGCACTGTCCTTCCTCAGTGTCCCTCAATGGCTAGTGACGGAAACAAATGCTTGTTGATAGACCCACTGACAAACTTTTATTTAAGCTGAACTTCTGTAAAGGAATTCTAATTCTAGGGTACCAGAGGGGCTGCTATTTAAGTAAGTCTACAACATGATTTCTCCACCTGGCACTGTTGACATTTGGGGAGAGACAATTCTTTGCTGCGGGGGCACTGCAGGGTGTTTAGCGGCATCTCTGACCTCTACCCCCTGATATCAGTAGCACCCTCTCTCCCCTGAAAGTTCTGCAAAATTGTCTCTGGTCGAGAACCACTCCCTTTACATCAAGCTCCCTTTACAGCCAGTTCCCACAGCTCCGCAGGCTGTTTTTCTGAAATGCAGACTGTCATGTTAAGGGAGTTTAGCATTGATCAGCTCTTTGCTGAATGGGGAGGTGGGAGCAGTTAAGCTGCAGCTCAGGACCACCAACCTTGGAGCCCCGGTGGGCGTCCACTCTGACCATCTCTGTACCTGTCAGGACTTAGGAAGCAGGTCTTAGCTGCATTGTGCGGAGAACTCTGACAGGAGAAATGCTGGTGGGTGATGGGGAAGGGGAGCCCTGCCCGCTCCCCCTGCACTCACCTCCTCTGGTGGGTGCCGGACTTTCTGCAGATACTTCTTCAGCACTTCTTCTGGGGTTTTACCTGTGGGGACAGGGTGATCAGTGGGCCACCAAGACTGAGACAAGGGATCAAACAGCCTTGCCAACCTGGATATGACAAAGAAGAGCGTTATCAGTGAGGTTTACAGCAGGAAAGGGGAGGAATTCATTCAGCAATTGGATTTAAGAATTTAAAATGGGACCAGGGGATAAAGAGCAAGGGAGGTGGTGTGAGGAGGAGGGAGGTGCTCTCACCTTCCTTTTCCCCTTGCAGTCATTTCCCTGACTATTTGCAACAAACCCACCTTTTAGCTGAGAAAGACTGAGTGGGTTTCTCTTCCATATAATCAGAGAGCCTGGACCTGCCCAAACGATGCGATAAGATAACTGAAATGAAAGCACTCTGTACACTGTTAGGCTTATCACATTTATTTTACAATGTGCTAAGTACTGTCTCCATCTACAATGTGGCGTCAAAGTGATATTATTTTCATGGGAAACCAGAAAGTTATGACCACAGCTTCAGAACAGTCTCCTTTGGCTGTTGGTGGTGCAGTCACTGCCAGCAGATGTAGCCCAGCAGCAGGGAAAGGCTGACACTCTTGGAAACGTCCTGACAGGTGCAATGATCCTGGAATTCCTCCCGGGACTGGACTCCTAGGAGGCAGCCCAGCCTGGAAGCAGGGGATGGGATGACACGGCCTCACAAGGAGGCATAGAAAGAAAAAAGGGTCAGTGCCTCCTTGGGAGTCTCTCTTGACTTCTCTAAGCTTCTGTTTTTCACCTATAAAATGGGGAAGTGCAATCGCACTTAAGTCAAAGAATAGCTTTGACAATTAAATGAGCTAATGGACTTATAGCCCTTTGACACATTGCCGGCTAAGGGTATGCTTTGTGCTATTAATAATAACAGGAGAGTGGGAAAGTGCAAAATCCTGTCATTTCCTATCAGATTATGAGCAAGGCAATCGAGTTCATTTCAGCAGAGGAATTTTCACAGACTGGAAAAGTAGGACAAGGGTTTGAGGAAGTGGATCATGAAACAGCCCAAAGCTGGATGCAGGCCCTTCCTTCCCACTGTCCTGCTTCTCTTATAAGAATTAAGCTTCTATTAATTGCGAGCCTATTACTTGCCAGGCCCTGGGCTCAGTGCAATATACATATGATCAAACTGAAACTTCACCACACGTTTGCAAGGTGGGGGCTTACGGGTGAAGGTCAAAACATTTAACCATCAGTGCCAGGGACCAGCAAGACCAGCCACAGGGCTGAGCTGGGTCCTTTCGTGCCATGGCAGGCACAGGTTGACCCCTTAGTTGTGGGACTGTGAGCAGGTAGGAAGGAACTTCTGAAAGAGGGTTCAAGTGTCCACAGTGTCTGGGGACTCTAGAGGGACACAAGACAGTGCATACTTGCCAACTGTCATGGATGCTTTCCAGGCCATGCCTGCTGGCTCCTGCTTGTGAGTGTTTTCACCCCATTGTAAAGATTAAGAAAACAGAGGCTCTCTGAGGTCACACACTTGCGAGTGACAAAGTTGAAATTTGAATCCGGTCTGTTTGGGTACCAGTGCCAAATTTTGCACTGCATTCTTGTATTTCTCAAGGTGTCTGCCTCTGATCCATACACAACAATTCATTTTGGTATGGTCATCAGAACAAGGGCAAGTTAGGCCGGCTTAGCAGATGCAGAAATGAAGGCACAGGGGGTAAGCCACGGGGGTGACCCTCAGGAATGGAGGCAGAGCAAGGGCTGGGAGCCAAGCCCTTGACTCTCAGTCCCCCAGAAGGTAAGGTGGCTGATACCTTTCTTGGCCTGTTTCTTGGTGGTCTTGCGGCTTGTGTTGGAAACCCCTGGAATGGATTTTATTTCGCTCTTGCTGACGGGGGGCGGGTGGAGGACCAGCTTTGGTGGCCTTGTGAGACACACAGGCAGCCCGGCTGCACTCATGAGGATCCCAGTGATTCCTGGAAAGGCAGAGCATGAGTGCAGAAGGCGGACAGTCAGCTTTCCACCCCCCATCTGGGCCCTCCCTCCCATCAACCCACTCTCCTCTTCTCCAACAGAGTTCTCACAACTCATGGATTCTGTACTTACCCTCTACTTTTCCCAGAAATGGGTCCATTCGCTCATCTTCAACAGCACGCTTTGCTTTTAGCAATCAGTTCTCCCCAAACTCTTCCTGCTCTTCAGACCCAACTCCTAAGATCCCTGTTTGTTTTAACACCTGAGTTCTCTTCCTTACAAATACTACCTATTTTTCATATTTCTACCTGAAACCAGGGTTTCTCTTACCTGCCAAGGCAGGATTGACAGGACTAGACCCATTTAGGTTCTTCACTGGAACAGTGGGGACCCTGTGAAAAGAGCAGATGCATTATGGTTTTGACACGTTGAGACAAAATTCATCAGTATTGAGACCCCAAAATTTCACCCACTGAACAGCTTCGCCCTTTTGTATAGAAGCTACTTATCCTTCCGCAGCCAGAGGGAATACCTTCAAAACCTCAGTCAGATCATGTCACTCCTCCACTCGGAACCTCAAAACTCAGAATAGCTCTTCAGTGCATGCAAAGTCCCAGCAAGGCCTACACAGCCCGGCATGACCTGCCAACACTCCCCACCCCGGTCCTCCTGTCTCTGTCCTCCCCTCATCTCACTCCCCTTTACGCGGCTCCAGCGGTTTCTCCTACATGCCAGCCACGCTCCTGCCTCAGAGCCTTTGCATATGCTGTTCCCACTGACCGGAAATGCTCTTCCACCAGATAGCTGCCTGGCTCCCTCCTACAACACCTTCACTCCTGGCTCAAATCTTACCTTCTCAGTGAGGTTCCTGAGACCATCTGATTTAATACTGCTACCCACTCATCCATCCCACCCTGGGACCCCCAAGCCCTCTTACCCTGCTCTTTTTAAAAAAAATTGTTTTCCCTAAGGAACTTATAATCTTTTAAAATAAGTTGTTGCTTATTATCTCCCTTCCTAGAATTGAAGCTCTACAAGGGCAAATACCTTTTTGTTCAGAGTCTGACACTAGTAGGAATTCAATGAATAATACTTACTGATGGAATGAAAAAAAAAAAAAGAAACAAGTTCAAACCTGGGTGTACATAACATAGTCATCTAAGAAGCTTTCAAAAAAGAGCCCCAGGCCTGCATCGGAATTTCCAGCTGTGGGGCACCAGAGTTTGCATTTTTACAGGCTTCTGCTGAGAGGATGCAGAGGCAGCCCATCCCCAGTCCAACATTTGGAAACCATTGCTCTAACAGCTGTCACGTCTCCTTTTCTCTGAGAAATAGAAATACCAGGCAAAGCCTCCTTCTCTCCTGTCCTTCTCCCAAGCACCTCAAGCCAAGCTGGAGAGGAGACGGCACAGCTGCCTGGGAAAGACGAGGCCTCCCACGGTGCCGACTGGAGAAATATGGGGTGTGCGGGGCTGGGTCTTGCGCTATTCCCCCTGCCCCCCAGGCTTCCACAGCTGGGCTCAGAGGGCAATGTGGGCTTGGAGAGGCCAATGGCCTGGGTCACAGATAACTCCAGGAGCCAGACAGCCTGAGAGGCCAGCAGTTCTGCTACGGGGGTGGGGTGGTGCTGGAAAAACAGGAGGAGGGAGAAAGAGTGTGTTGGTCTGTTTATTTATTTAGTTTATTATTTGTTTATTTGTTTCTTTATATTGAGCCCAACTTTCTGTTGGATGTGCTGCTAGATGTTGGGGACACGGTGGTGAACACGAGAGCCCCTGAGTCTTCGTCCATGTGTTACAATTGCTGAACATGCACAGAACCCTCATACCAGGCATGATTCTAACTGCTCACAACATGTAATCTAATCCTTCCAATGATCTGTGCAAGAGGTGTTGTTATGATTCACCCCATTTTAATAGGCAGGGAAGCTGAGGGCACAGAGAGGTGAAGCAAACTTGCCGAAGATCACACAGCTAAGGATTTGAATTCAGGAAATCTGGTTCCAGAACCCATTGTTTTAGCCACTCTGTGCCATCCTTCCACCACTCCATGCTTTAGACACAGAACATGAAGCTCAGAGGGTAAAGGAATAAACCCACAACTAAGACAGGGGAGAGCTGGAACGGACCTCAAGGCTGAGTGGCGTGTCTCTCTGTCCCCCACATACCCAGGGGTGCTTCCCCAGCTATGCTGAGTCTTCCAGGGCCTCTGTCACTTCCCAGGGACCATGACATGTGCACCAGGGTTAAGAGAAGGATGTGGAAATAACAGATGTGGGAGTGTTTGTGTCTCAGCAGGCCACCAAAAGCTACTTTTCTTAGGAAACTGTCCCCAGGATAAATCAAACCCAGATGGGGGAGGAGAATTCAAAACAAGGGAAAGTCGGCCAAGAAAAGAGGCACCATCTAAACCCTGGGCTCCGACCCAGTACTGGGACGGGGAGTGAGGAACACTGGGTTCGAATCCCAATCCTGCCAGTAATGCCTTCACGTCTGTTATCTTTTTTGAGCTTTAATTTCCTTACCTATTAACTGTGAGGGTCTGTGGGTAGAAGATGCCAGGGTGACTACATGACGATTTCCCACCCCAGTACCTAAGAATCAGGTGACAGTCTAAGCGCTGGGTCCCCTACCCACAGTTGAGTGGCCTCCTTACCTGGCTCGGTCTGGAGAAGGAGTGAAGGTCCGGCCTCGGGTGCCTGTCCCCCGGCTCTCCACCAGGGGGCAGCGTGCCATCTAGCCCCGCACCTGCCTGTCTGTCCCCCTCACCAGCTCCAAGGCCCCTGCTCCCTCCCGTTGATAAGTAACTGTGATCTGGGTGACAAAAGCTACCTTTGTTCCCGTAAACTGGACTGGCAGGTTTCCACACCCAATTTGCTTAACCAGGAAATAGTCCAACCCTTAGAGCACCCCCCTTCCCCAGGCAGCCCAAGAACTCGCTCTGACGAGAGGGAGGGTCTGCACACATGGGGCCCAGGAGCCCCGTGAATTCTGTGAGAGAGGTGGGTGTCCCTGCCATGCCAAGAAAGGGACAGCGTGGCGGAAGGACTTGTCAGTGGGCTCTGGGTGACACTGGGGCTGGGGGAGGGCGAGCATATTTGTTTATGAAATACAGAAATGTAAAAGTCCAGCTTCCAGTCCGGCTGTGCACTGACGTGGGCTTTGGGACAGCCACACAGCCTCTCTGCAGTTGACCACATCTGAATCACCACGACTGTAAACAGGGCCCCCTAAATCTCTGTTGGGGGGTCCCTGTGAGGATTTAGGATCCAGAATAAATACTTTGTAAACAGCCAAACCCTATGCAAATGTGGGTGATTATTTACATTTTTGTTTCCCAACTGGAGGAGGAAGTTGGGCTTGATATAGTCTTTTCCTGCTGTAATATTTCAATTTGCTCAGATGCTTGAGGACATCACATGTCAGGTACCACGCTGAGTGCGGGGCAGTACTTAGGACTGTGGAGCTGACACGGACTGATCACCCCTCCCCCACTGTTACTGGGTAAAATGAAAACCATGGAGACTGACTGGCCTGTGTAGTCCACACAGATCACAACCTGTTGGGGCCCCAACTTCATATGCCTGAGCCCTCCTTCTAGAAATTAGCAACCCAATGGCAGGCATGTGTCCACATTCTCCAGGAACTCAGCTCAGCCAAAGCTATCTGCCTAACCACTTGCTGGCCAATCAGAAGATATTCTCCTCCCTACCCACATTCCATTGGGCTGATCCCAGTTATGGAGTGTGCAAATTTTAATTTCCATCCCTCAAATTAAAAACAAACAAACAAACAAACAAACACAAAACGAAGGAAAGAGAAAAACCAGCAAGGTGCCGGGGAGGAGGGTCAATGGCGGGAGCATGGCTCTGCAGACACTGTGCTGAGAAGCAGTGTTTTTCTTGGAGTCATGAGCCAAACCAGGAATCCTCAGGCAGAACAATGGTCTTGTCTCTCCAGCAACCGAGGCCTCGCTGGAGATAGAGGAGCCTCAATTCTGGAGGAGAGGGCCAGAGGGGTGACTCCCGCCCTCTGCTGTACAGCCCCTCTCTCTGTTCCATTTAGAAGCCCCCTGCTTGTGTCTCTGAATAATTCACAGGATCTTTTGTTCCCCCCAAACCCTTCTCTCCATCCCACTTCTCCCACCCTCCCTGGTCTTCCTTTCTTCCGTGGGAAAGTTACTTGAAGAGGTCATGGGCAGAGAGAGGAGGGGGAAGGGGCCATTGGACGACAGAAGGTCGATGGCAATACCAGACAAAGGGAATAAACATGCTAATTAAATGGCCAAGAAAGACTGGAGGAGAAGATGGTAGTGGGGGTGAGGGAGGTGGTAAGAGGTGAAAAGGAAAGGGCTGGAAGATAGAGAGGGGTAGCGAGGGGCCTCACTTGTCAGGAAAACAGAGCAGAGAAAAAAACAACTTGTTTCTATAGCCCTTTTGAAACGGCACTGCCCAGCCCTCCACCCTATTCTCTCGCTCCAATTCTACTGGCTGGCAGAGGGAATAAAGCAGAGAGATAAAGAGCTGCCGATTCCCTCATTGGGATTTAAAGCGATCTGGGGTTCCTTTCCCTCAATTATGGCATCGGGTCAGTTGGCATTTGTCAAAGGTGCCAGAAATGAGGTGGGGCTGCTCAACTTTGCCTTCAATTCAACAGTTACACAATTACACAGTGGACGTTCAGTAGATACCTGTGAATAATAACAACTAACGACACTAGTGGCTAATTATGACTGAAGTCTTCCTATGTACAAAGCATTGTGCTAAATCTATATATCAAGTATTGCATTTAATCCTCATGGTAACTATATAAGGGAGGTGCCATTATTATCCCCATTTTACAGATGAGCAAACTGAATTCAGAGGATGCAAAACTTGCCCCAAGTTACACAGCAAGGAACTTGGGTTGAAGCCCAGGTTCTGGTGGCTGGGTTCTTATCCACGTCAGCAATCACCCTGAACTCTGCCCGAGGCCCCAGGATGCTGTGTGACAATGTGGAGAAACTGAGCCAGAGGCACCATTTAGGTACACAGTCCCCTCTCCCAAATATTTCTGCTCTCTCAGAGGCAGTCATATAAACAGCCTATGCATCTGACCAGCTTTTGACCATTTATAAATTGCCTTTACATACAATAAGTAGCTAGGCTCAAGCAAAAAGAGCAGTAGACTGGGAGACTAAAATCTAGGGTCAGCACCCATTCTGTAACACACGAGCTGTGTGGCTTTCCTTGGGGAGTTAATTCTGAGTTAAGTGTCATGCTTGACACTTGCATCACAGGGTAAGGGAACAGGATAATGCTGGTGAGTGCACCTTGTAAACTTAAGTGGAGGTTTTCACAAACATTTCATGGGGTAGTCAGGGCAAGCATGAAGACCCCCATTTCACACATGAGGGCCTTACACAGATTCTGCAGCTCATCCTTGTGGCAGAGGCAGGAGTAGAGGCTGGGCCTCTCAGTTTGCAGTGGACCTTCTTCCTTCTCTCCTCCCAGTGCTGAATCTCTATGAGCAGAGACCCCCCCTTCTGGGCAGCCTGAATTCCACACTCAGGTGTCCCACCTAATGCTAAAACCACTCCTACCTCCTGGGACTCAGGCGCTGCAGGCAGGGCCAGACCCCTCTGAAGAAAGGGAAGATTGGACGGCTATGAGAGGCCAATCTCATGAGAAACCAGGGGCTGGCAGGCAAAGGCTGTGAACACCTGGGTCACTCTCATTTTATGATCGGGCCAGACCAAGATCATAAAAAGCAGTAATCACAGAACCTACAACATCACCAGGTTGTCACAGAAGTAACTGAGACCATGCATGGAGAATGTCCAGCATGTGGGCTGTTATTCCAATCTGGAGGCAGCCCTCCGGTTTCCAGAGAGACCAAAGGAAAGGGACAAACCCTTATTTGGCACCTACTGCATGCCAGGCACCATGGGCGTGCTGGACAGGAAAGTCTGGCTCAGACATCACACTTGCTAAAGTGTGACTCCTGGTCTCTGCCGATGATTAGCTACATGCCCTTGAGCAAGTGAACTTCTAATTTCTTCATAGGTAACATGGGATCAAAATGCCTACTTCACAGAGTTGCTGAAAGGATTAAATGAGGTTATAAAGCCCCCAAACTAGAGCACGGTGGGGGCACAGTAAAGGTTGCCTGCTATTACTGAATATGCATGATCTCCTTTAATCTGTACAGCAACCCTGAGGTGAGTATTACAGCCAGCATTTACCGAGGAGGGAGCTAGGGCTTTGTCCCCATCACAGGGCTAGTCAGAGGCAAAGCCTCAATCAGATTCCAGAGCTGTGGGCCTCCAAAGGCCAAACCTTGCCTCACCCACCACACCACCTTCCACATGCAGCCAGGGCCAGACAAGGTGATGGGAGCTTAGGTCTTGGTAGCCCCTCCTCCATCTCTGATGCAAGATCAGCCCTGTGCTACGCCCCAGATGAGTAAACGCTGGAGGCAGCCACGGGAGCACCTTACCCGGAGGCGATCAGCACCCGGGACTGGGCGATGGCCAGTCGCTGCAGGTTGGTACGATTCAAAGTCGCCAGGGCCACCCTTCCCGTCTTGCTATTGGCCCCTGGGGGGCTGGCAGGAGAGCCCGCAGTGGCCCCTGCCGCTGTGCTGGAGGCTTGTCGCCGGATTGGCTGTGATGGAGCGGTCTTTATTGGGCCTCGAATGGTGCCCGTGCTGTCCAGTGGCTTGGCCCCAGGGCCTGATAGTGGTGGCATCTTGACTGCTCCAGATGGGGGCATGTTCTTGCGGGCCGCTGGGGGCTGCAGGGGCCCAGCACTCCCGCTGACCACTGCTGCCTTGACACTCATCACCAGGACGCACTGTGGGCAGGAGCAGGGCGGGCCGGGGGGCGAGGCGGCCGACCCGGGGCTGGCTGGCCAGGACTGGGCCTTTGGCAAGGTGCCAGTGACCATGGGGTAGATGAGATCAAGACGCCGGCGGACGCGGCGCTGGCGCTGGGTCTGCCGGTTGATCTGGCCCATGGTGCTGAAGTCAATGACGTAGCTGAAGCCAATGGACGTAAGGTCGATCCAGGGGTGCTGCTTCTCGTAGGCGTGCTGGATGGCGACGCCCACTTCCATGTCATAGGGCGTCCAAGAGCCGTTGTCGTTCTCCCACTCCCACACCACGCCCTTCCCGGGAGCCGAGGACGGGTCGTAGTAATTGCGGCGAACTGGGCGGAGGGTCCCTGCCAGAGGGGGGCAGAGGAGAGGGTCAGGGTCAGCAAGGAGTGAAACCGAATTGTGTTTCACTAATAGGCCAACATTAAATGAGTCCTACTGTGTGCCGGGCACTAGGCTGCCTGTTGAGGTATCAGCTGTGAATGAGACTCATTCCTGCCTTTTAATCTCTGCAGTCACACAAGGGTGAAAACAGAGGAAGAGGATGGAGCAGGCAGTGTCAGACACCAGAAGGAGCACCTCCTGGTGTGGGTTCCGGACACCTTGGTCAGCAGCCAAGTTCGCTCACTTACTAGCTGCTATAGGCCCCTGGGCCTCCTTTTCTCCCCTGAGAAACAGGATAATAGTGACATTGCTGAGTTTTTGTGAAAGTTAATTGTGACTCACTTATTCAACAAATATGCATTAGTATATGCCAGGTTCTAAGGCATATAAAGCCCTCGACACACAGTAGGTGCTCATAAATATCATATCCCTTCTCTAAATGCTCCTCTAAATGCCCCTGCCCTGAGGATTAGAGAGGAAAAGGACACAGGGCCATGGAAGCCCAGAGGGCAGGGGAAGACTGCCTCCTTCCAGGAAGGAAGCAGAGGCAGTGGTGATGGAAGGAAAATCAGGTTGAGAGCACTCTCTCAAATGTCCCAGCGTTAACTCTTATATCAACAATAGTAATGGCCATAAAAATAATTTTCTGTTTATCTGATGTCTTTCTTCCAAGAAGTTCAAACTCTTCTGAAGAGAACATTTTAATTTTTAGAGTCTTGCTGTTGGTGGGGGTGGGGTGGGTGGGGGGAGGTAAGAGGCCAGGGCTGTTGCCGGGGAATAGTACAGTGGACATGAGCGTGCAGGACTGGAAGGGGAAACTAAGCCTGCCACCATTGCTCTTTATCCCTGTAACTGTCGCCTCTTTCTCCCCTACTCACCCCAGACATGCATTCAGACCCATGCCCACCAGGGCTCATTTCATGGGTATCATCATCAAGGCTGAAGACACCTGGCTTGAGGCAGGGTGGGGAGGCCTGGAGAGCTCCAAGGAGGCTTGAGCCCTATCCATCAAAGTGGTGGGAAAAGGCTCCCCTCCTCTGGCCTCTTACCCTCCCCTCCTCCATCCCAGAGGGAGACACCAAGACTGGGGACAGAATCCCATTCAAGGGGGGAAGAAAAGGAACAAAGGCTATTCAGGCCTTTGCCAGGGTCATAACCCACCCCCCACCCCATCTCCAAGCCCCTTAATGACCCAAAACATCAACATTCAGAGGCAGGAGGGAAAGGCAGAACAATCCCCTATTCAGCACCAGGACCTCTGCTGGGGACATGAGGGAAGCCGAAGAGGGGGGATAAGAGGAGGAAGGGGGGCAATAGTCCCCTGGTTTGCCTCCATTTCCTTCCTAAGTAGCCAGCTCCCTGGGGAACAAAAGGCACAGGCTTTGTGTCCCACAGTGGAGGTGTCCCCTCCAGCTGTGTGATCAAGCCTCAGTTTCCTCATCTGTTTGGGCCCTGGGTAGCTACTTCAAAGGGTGAGTTTGAGGATTAAATGAAAGAATGAATATAAAGCACTGAAATAACACCTGTCACATGGCAAGAGCTCAATAAAAGTTGGTGATTATTATTGTAATTTATTTTCTATTGTATGTCTAAGCAGGATGGAGGAGTCAGAGAAAAGTTTAGTTCAGGGGATGCTGTGTGTGTGTGTGTGTGTGTGTGTGAGAGAGAGAGAGAGAGAGAGAGAGAGAGGAGAGTTTATATATAACTCATATTTGTACAATATTTATTATTTAGAGAGCACCTTCACCTATCCCAAACCATATGAACTTCTTTGGCAATCCTATGAAACATCTTTTAGAGATGAAGAAAGTAAGTATAAAAAGCTTAAATGACATTATTTTATATTTTCTCCAGGGTAGCGGGGACAATGTACTTGACCAATTCTCATAGATGTGCTTAAAAGGCATTTTTTTTTTTTAACAAGTGTTACCAATCCCGGAGATGCTGCGGATTGCCCCAGAACTCCTGGCATCTGTGCCCTGGCTCTCACATACCTTCCCAGGTTTAGCGTCCTCTGTGCTGGTATTTTCCTCCACTCCGGACAAACAGATGCCCCTTCGATGCTCATGCTTTCCCTCAGAGTTCCCTGACCTCCTCTCCTACTCTTGGCCAGGTCCCTTCTACAGAGATGCCCATCTTGGCCATTTTTACATTGAAATTCCCCCAGTCCTTCAGGTGCTATGCCATTTGCCACCCATTTCTTGAAAGGTTCTCCCAGTCCAGTCCCATGCTCCCCAAGTCTGGGGTGCACATCTATTTATGCCCGATGTGCACCAGCGTCTGGGCACTTTTTACACCCGGGCTTTCAGTGGAGGCTACACTGTATCTCTGCATCCTAATGCCCAGTGTGGTGACTGGCAGCAATGAGGGCTCCGTCATGAGCTGCGATTGATGGACGACTTCTTGCCACTTCGGCATTTCATCATTTACCACATATTGCTGAGTACTCACCCGCTGTATGAGGAATGCCAAGATCCAGGCACGCCTCAAGTAGCTTACAGTCTAAAACAAGACAGGTGTGCAAATGACTACTTAGGAGGCAGCACTGCCGCCAGAAGGGTGCCAACAAAATGCATGTTGGCAGAAAATCCGACCACATCCTCACTGTGCTTAAATCCTTTCCATGACTTCTCCTGAGGTCATGGCGGGGATCCCCTCCACCCACCAACCTCTGTGGCCCCCTCACACCTCATACACTCTGCCCACATTTCTGCCCCCTTGGCCCCCTTCAGTCTCTGCCCACGGCCATGCGTCTCTGGGCCTTTTCACAATGCTAGTCTCCCCCCCCAAACACTCTGGCGGCCTCTTCACTACTCATTCTACAGATTTCCTCTGGCTGCCCTGACCAGGTCAAATTCCCATTCCTATTTTTCTTATAGCATTTATCTTGATGTGCATTTACACATTTATTTGTGTGATTAATTTGATGAACGTCTGTCTCCCTTCACTGGATTCCCAACCCCACGAGAGTGGTCATCCAGGTGTGTTTGCTCTCGGCTGTATCCCCCATGCCTGGCATGTCCTAAGGGCTCAATAAATTTCAATTAAATAAATGAAATAATGATGGAGAACATTTCAAGAAATGGATGACAAGTAGCATAAGACCTGAATGATAAGGAGAATTTCAATAGGAAAGATGGCAAAGGAGGACATTTCCGAAGAAGGGACTTTGTGAATAGTTGTGGGGGAGGGAAGTCAGAGAACTCTGAGGCAATGCTTGAGGATGGACATCTGTTTGTCAGGGGTAGAGGAAAATATAAGGCATGGAAGAAGATAAACCTGGAAAGGTATGTGAGAGCCAGGGCATAGATGGTCTGGACTGCCAGGCTGTGATGGGTTTTATTTGTAGGCAATGAGGAGCCAGTGACGTTTGTGACACAGAAGTGACAAGACCAAGGCTGCTCTGTTAATCAGTTCTAAGTGAGAAGTAATGAGGGTGTTGGCAGTGAATATGAAAAGGAGGTGACAGATTGGAGGGAACCTACAGAGAGGAAATGGGTAGGACTTGACCATGCATAGCTGAATGCTTTCCAAGAGGGCTTCCAGAATCTGCCTCAGATGCTCCTGGGGTACAAAGCAGCAGTGCCCTCCAGCCCCAAGGCTCAGTGTGTCCGGGGACCAGCTCTGGGAACCTGCAGGTGAACGACCCCCTGAGTTCTCATCATGCACACTAAAGTCTCCACTGTTTGGCCACGTGGGCACCCGAAGAAGATTCTGAATGGCATCACGTGTCAGAGTCCTGAGGCTTTGACCACGGGCACATGGTGAAATGATGGCACCATTAAGAGGCAGAGGGGTGTCAAAAGGAAGAGCTGGGTTTGGGATAGAAAAATGATGAGTTTGATTCAGCCCTAGGGGGTTAGTTAGAGACAGAAGCAGACCTCAGAACCAAAGTTGTGGGACAAAGGGAGATGGTGGGGTTTCAGGATCTGATTATCTTCAGAGCCGGCTCCATCTGGAATGGGCTAGCCCTAGACCTTTCTATAATCAGGACCATGACCTGGAAGATCCGAGGAAATCCTTTTGGTCCTAAGGTTCAGTGTCCCAAGGAAAAGGCCTCTAATATGATAGGGATAAAGAGGAAAGAAAGAAAGAAAATCCCAGACTAAGGAGGAAAGAAAGAAAATCAGTTTTTTCCTGGCAACCCAGACACCTGCACTCCAAAGCACCCAAGATGTTTTGCCTCCTGGGTGATGGGAGACAACACCTTTCAGGCATGACCTGAGGTCTCCAGGGCATGTCACCCACATCTGTGCAACCCTGTGTTAGAGCATATGCTGTACCCAAGAAATCCCGGCCTCTCTTACCAGCATCTCTCACCCCCACTGGAATGTCCCAGGAGGACAAACACTTGGGTGTTTGTTATCGCTGTACCCCACATGCCTGGAACAGAGCCTACATGACGTTGGTGCCCATATGTGCTCACCACATATTGGAGTAGAGCATGGGTCTCTTGATTTGGAACCTCAGTTCTGCCATTGACTAGCTGGAAACCTTTGAGCAACTTAATGCCTTTCAACTCACTTCCTTTCCTATGAAATGGAACAACAATAAGTCTTTCATAAGATTGCTGGGAGGATTAAACAAGATAATGTGTGCAATGTGCTTGGCATATGCCCCACACTGTAACTATCAGGTGGTCATCGTGACCTTTGCCTCCTCCATTTCTGTGCTCACAGAGGATGGAGGGTAATGTGGGGGGGCCGGGGCTGGCTAAAAATGGGCTTCTGTCAAATCCTTTAATCTCTCTCCATCTGACCCTCTCACCACATTAAAGACACAAAAGAGGCCGAAGTTGCACAGAAAACTCTGAGCTGGAAAGATCCCTCCCTTACACCAGGCCGCTTCTAAGTGGCATCATCACTGGTGTAGGGGCCAAAAGCGTTCACCTGCCAATCTGCACGATGGGAAGAAAGGAGCCAGAAGGAATCTTAAGGCTGCTCTTCATTCTATAGAGGAAAATGAGGCCTGAGCAGTTATGGGATTTGGTCAAGGTCACATCATAAGCCAATGAGTCTGGGATGAGAGCCTGAGTCATGTCTCTCCCTCCCAGCCTGGGTCGTCCCCCATCCTGATGCTGGGGCCCTGGAGATGGCAATGACCGGGCGTGTTGGAAGACACAGCGGAAACTGATGCTGAAGTACAGAGCTCTAGTCACTGTCCTACAAGAGGAAAAGGTCAGCCAAGTGAAGGTAAATGATCGTAGGTAGAGAGGACCCGACCACGGCTCTTGGAGCAGCCAAGACCCAGACACCTCCATTTTTCTCCATCTCTTCCCTTCTTCCACATTGACTAGCTCAAAATGCTGAGAGGAGACTAGCACAGAATGCAAATAAGCTCAGACTGGGAGGTGATCTGGAGACAAGGGCCCAGGGCAAACAGGCAGGCAGAGGGTGTCTGCAAACTTCTAGCCAGCTCCCTGGAGACAGGCTGGATGAGGTGGGAGTCAGGGCAGCGGGGAGTCTGAGGACCCCCTCTACAGCAGGACAGGCCACTTCTGAAGAAACAAAGCTCCCATGTCAGGGAATGTCCTCACATAGAAGAGCCAAGAAAAAAGAGAGGAATGGCCTCTAGGCAGGGGACTTCCAGCTCTCCTTTGTTTATGGGGATGTTTCTGGTTCCCAGCTTCAAACTGTGGTGGGGCACGGTGGGTAATTTAATTAAACATTGCCAGTGCTTGACCGAGGTTGCCTTGGAGCCAGTGGTTTAAAGTTCCTACCCTGTCACAGCCTCATCAATGAGTTATATTGAGAGGAACTCTGTCTGTTGGAGAAGAGAGAGGAGGGGGCTCTCAGCCCAGAAACCCAGAGATACTGTTCTACTTTGACAAGCTCCCCGACAGACCCAGCATTCCTGGGAATTCAGCCCAGTGCCTCTAGCACCCAGGGCAGGGCCTGGCGCTGAGGGAGGTGCTCAGTATGCAAACAACTGACCAGTAGAACCAGTGGGTGAGACCTAAGCAATCTGAATGTGAGCCTCAGACAGACAAAAATGTGAAACACACGCTGAGGCCGTATTTAAAATGATCTGGGGCCAGCCCCTTGCCTCTGGTCTAAAATCTGGGGAGCCCGGTCACTCTTCCCTGAGGACAGGCTCCCCACTGCCTGCTGGCTTGCCATGGACTAAACTGCGAGCCACCAGGCAGTGGTCAGCCTGTCCTCAGGGAAGAGTGATCAGACCTGGGGGAGGTAGCTTCCGTCCTTCAACCCAATTTTCTCCAGCACTTGACTTCAGGCCATGACCCTTTCTAGGCACCATGCCCATCTTAGATATCCCTAAACACTGATTAAAGTTTCTCCCTTCCCAAATGTGGGACAAGGGCTGGGACCTTTATGCCACCAGGGTGGTTCTCCATATGCTGTGGAGCTTTTGTTTCAACTAGAAAAGCTCACACTTGCCTGTTTATTTTGAGCAGTACTGAAATTCCCTGTCAGGTGTCTTAACTGCTGGTCTCTCTAGTCCCACCTCCATGTCCCAGCTGTCCCTTTCTCCACACACGTACCCCCCCCCCAATCTGACGCCTCCACCCTCACCTCCACAACCTCTATCCAAATTGCACAATTTCATTCTCTCCCTCCCCCTCAGCCACACTTAATCCTCTTTCTCAATCTCCCCAGATCCTCCTTATTCCCGCCTCCTCTCACTTTCCCACTGGGGTTTAGCCCCTCTAGATGATAACACTTCTGGAAGCCTTTCCCCAGAAAGCTTGACTCATTGGGCCAGTGTGTGCAAAGCCCTTGGCAAAGAGGTTGTTGGAGTCATGACCAAAGATGGGGACATGAGAGTGGAGAGATGCCCCCTTCCCATGACAATCCTAATTAGCACACAGGATGTGGGGGCTTTCCAAGGGGGCTTAGATGCCCTGCTCCAACAGCTGTTCTCTGGCCTTCTGGGACTCTTCCAGGCATCCTTTCAGTTCCCCTCCCCACACCTGCCTCTCCAGGCTCCTCCTCACTCTCTTCGGAAAGTTAAGCCAGAATTCCAGAAAACACCCCCACCCCCATGAGGAGACTACATGGAGACATACTTGTCCCGAGTCATAAGTGAAGACTGGACACACTGGGCCAAGCAAAGACATGCAGCTCTGCCCTGCCCCTCCCGCCAATGGCCCGCCACCCAAGCAGGCTGTCTTTCTCGCCCTGACATGGGAAAACTGGGCAGCTGGGAAGTTGGACTGTGGTAGCTGCTGTGGCAATTTGCTTCTCATGAAAAGATAGGAGTTTAGCGCTCGGGAAGGCGAGAGAGTTCCTCCTGGGCGAGGATTTCGGGAGGAAGCTGGGGGCAGTTTCTCCTGAGGAATCCGCCTCCTCCCCCTCCGCGGACAAAGGGAGCCGAGCGGCTTCCCTGCCAGGCATTCCGTAGAAGCCGGGTCCCTCCCCCTCCTTTCTCCATCTGCTCTGGCCTGTTGCTTCAGCACTTGGAGTGCACAAGCAGCCGCACTCGCCAATGCCACAGCATCCAGGGTACTTCATGCCCTGGAATCCTCCCAACTCCAGTCTCTCCTCCCCGGGAGCCCAGCCCTTCCCATTCGAGACTACAGCTTGAATCTCCGGGGAATCCCTTCTTTCTCCCCCCAGTTCCCGCACCCAGGAACCCACTGTGGAAAGGCACCCCACACACGAGGGGCAGAGGCAGTAAGGTGGGTGATGAGGGTGGCAGGTGGCAGGCCCAAGGGTGCCTGGGGACAAAGCAGGGTCAACCGACGCTTGAGCTCTGGGAGCAGGAAGCCTTTGCTCCGGGCTGGGATGGCTTGAGGGCGGGGTGGGCCCAGAATTTCCACAGGGGAGGACTTGGGGATGCCAAGCGCTGAAAAGGGGACGTAAACCGGGGCTTGTTAGGAGGTAGGGTGCAGTTGGGTTTGCATAACCAGAACACAGATACTAATTGCACGGACGTTTATTGCAGGGGGTATCTTAAGAGGATGATGGGGAGGACAGAGTCCCCTCCAAGACCACCTCTAGGTGACACCACTGCACGGAGGTGCGGACTGGGTGGGCCCCGGTGGGCTCGCGCCACGGGAGATCTCAGGGCGGGGAGGGAGGTGCGCACGGGAGGGGCGGCAGGCTCACCGGTGTCCTGGCGGAACTGGTTCATGGACTGCAGGTCGATGATGTAGGGCGCGAGCCGGCTGTCCACCTGGCCCAGCACCACGCTGCCCCCGGCGCGGGGGCCCGCGCGGACCACAGCCTCGATGTGGTGGCTCACCGCGGGGCTGTAGGGACGCCAGCGGCCGTGCTCGTTCAGCCATTCCCAGACCACCACGGCCGAGGCCAGGAGCATGGCGAGCCCCGGGCTGCGGCGGCGTTGCGCTGTCCCCCTCCCGGGCCCGGCACGCCTGCCCTCCTCCGCTTCCTCCTGCGCCGCCGCCTCCGGGCCTCGACCGCGCCCCCAGCCCCGCGCCCCGACGCCCTGGGCAGCCTCAGCTCCGGCCCATGGGCCGCTCCCCAGCCGCGCATCCACCGGGGCCCGGAAACCGAGGCCGCCTGGCTTCCACCGCGCGCCGCCGCTGCCGGGGTCCGCCGCTGCTGCCGCTGCTCCGTGGGGTCGAGTGGCTTCATGCAAATATCCGGCTCTCCGCAAACAGGCCCCCGCCTTGCAAAGCCACCCGGCGGGCGCGCGGCCGGAGCCCCGGCGGCCGCGAGCTGGCGCGGACTGCAAGGCGAGGACTGAGCCGTCGCACCAGTTGCGCCTCGGGCTCTGCAGTCGCCGGGGTGGGATCTCGCCGCGCGCTCGCGCTCGGACTGGCACGCTGTGTTTCCCTCCCCTCGCTCCTCTCTCTCTCCCCACCCTTTCACCGCCCGAAACGCTGTCGCTGCCTCTGCGAGAGCTCCCCCTCTCTGTGGCTCTGCCTAGTCGCTTCCAGAATGAATCGGCCCTTCCCAGCGGGGCGCTAAGGCAAACCCGCGTCTGCGAGGGTTTCCCCAGTCCCTAGACGACGTAAAGCTACCGGCCATGACACCGCCCCGGGACCGCCGCTCTCGCCCGGCCTTTACTTTGCAGCTTCCTTTCCAGGAATGGAATTTTCTTTTCTTTTTAAAAAACTGTAATACAGCGTTATCGGTTTCCGCAGCGCGAGCCCCGAGACACGCAGTGTCTCCGGTTTGTGCACGCACTCGCACACTCACATTCGCACGCACAGGCGCCCACACCCCCACGTCCTCCTTGCTCCGGCTGCTATTACCTCATCTTCGCCCGCATCCTCAGCTGTCTGTCAAGCATGCAGAGCCACACCCCTCGACTGCTCGGGCAGGTGCCCTGGAGCTCACTCGCCCCCTGCTGGCCCAAGGCGAGGCGTGCCGGCCAATGGCCACACAACTACCATACGGCTCAACTTCAACCTTTGCTAATGAGGTCCAGTCCAAAGGGATGCAGGAATTTGATGAATGATGAACTTATATCGTCTATGTCGAGAGCAAATGTGGTTTTTCTGGCCTGCTCCGACGTCACTAGCGTCAAGAAGACATATGCTAAATTGATTTATTCTGCAGGGTTTCTGTAACCAAAGTAATGAGACACTAGGACAGACACAAGGTAGACTTGGTTATTTTGGTCACCAATAGTTAATGTGTAAAATAATCTAAAAGGGCAGATTAACATCCGGATTACATGCTAACATTGCCTGAGAACACAAACTTTGTTTTGCTGAGGTTACAACCACATAAAATAGTGAATTTATATGATAGAGATCCAGGATAGGATATGGAAGAATGTAAATAGATTAATGTTAGGGACTGGGATTATGAATCTTTCTAAAGTAATCATTCCCTTTCATAATATCACATCATCATTTTTTGTTTTTGGAAGATTGGCTTTCCCTCTTTCTTGTGCTCCCTTGAATGACAGCTGTCCTTTTTTTAATCATTATTAGTATTTTCTATATCTCTTTCATTCCTTATCTCCTTCATCACAGAGTTTTAACTGCAAAGCAAAAGAAAAATATCATACACGCTCTTCTTCAACCCTCCAAAAGCACAGGCTGGGGCTACCTCTGAGTTTTGTTCTTGTTAGTGATGCCCTTGCCCAGAAATCTCCCCAGCATGACCTCCGAAACTCCACTGTCCCTTAAAGCCATGCTTCCAACTCAACTCAATCAACACCATTCATTAAAACATCAAATTTTAGGCTATGAAGGACAAAAGGAAAACCAGTAAAGCATACCTACACTAATCCTACCAAGAGCCATTATTATTCCCATTTCACTAATGACAAGGTTTAGAGAATTTATGCAGTTTGCTCCAGATTACATATTTATCCAGAAGGGAAACTGATATTTGCAACTAAGTTGGGCTCCCAGAAAAAAATAACACATGCTCTATGGTGAGGAGGTGTTGCAATAACAGGCAAGGTATGTGGCAATGTCAACGTGTCTCAGTGTAAAAGAAAGGAAAGGAGACAACGAGGTTAAAGTGTTCTGGAAGAACATAAGTAGCATTGAAGAAAAGGTAATCTATGTTTATCGAACTAGTTTTACTTCCAATCATGAGACTGAAAGTATGCAGAAACTCTGTACACTTTCTTGTGGTGTGGGTAGATGTACATCCAGAGACGATCAGTGGTGGTTTAAGGAGATGCTGGAAGTACCAGGGAGAAAACAGCACCTGACCAGCTAAACCAGAAATTCCAAGGTAGGAAAAGATAAGGGGGTGATTGACAAATATGAAACAGGTTATTTAAGAGATGAATGTAAAGCAGGAAGAAACTGGCTCTAACCTATGTTCAGCCTGATTTTGCATCTGGTCTTCCGATCGCTGCCATGTTAAACATGGCAGAGTCTTACAGAACAAAAATAAATGCCTAAAAGCACACGAGAGGGTTTGTAGGCAACCTGCTTCATTTGCAAATGGAAGTGAATATTTAGATGACTTGACATTAGTAATCGATTACAGTTGTAAGATATGTATATTTTTGATAAGCTATGATAATTTATAATTCATAATAGCCCACTTGGCATTAATAATTTATAATTACATGTCAATAATAATAGTAACATATTTGTATTTACAATTCTTAGATCTTCCAAAACAATCCTAATTTTAAATAATCTGTACCATGCCTGAAAATCTCAGACATTCCATTTTGGTATCCAAACTATACTTCCCAAATTGCCTCCTGTTCCCACCCATAAGTGACAGAATAATCTTTAAGCAAAGGGTGTGCCCAATTCATAATTTGGAATATGGCAGCTATAATAAAACTCCACTAAGTAAGACTGATTAGAATAAATCCAGTCTCAATTGTTCAAAGGTATAATTTGATGATACTTCAAAAACTGCCATAATTGCTTAACATTAAGTTTCAATACAAAAAATTCACTTTTTTTTCTGTGGAACATTCATAGACAAAAGTCATCCTTCATTCCATCCTCCTCCCACCCCCGGTTACCTATTGCTCTGTTACAAGTTGCCCTAAAATTAGTTGCTAAAAACAACAACAAGCATTTATTTGGCACACAGATCTGCAATTTGGGGAAGGCTTGATGATGACAGCTAGTCTCTGCCCCATATGGAACTCAAGGCAGCTTGAAGGACGGCTGGGGCTGAATCACCTGTAGGTTTGCTCATGTCTAATGCTGGACGAGGGCTGTCCCCTGGGAACTCAGCTAGGGCTATAGCCCACGCACCTACTCATGGCCTGTCTGCGTTGCTGACTGGCTTCTTCACAGCATAGAGCTAGTTGGGATCCAAATGAATGTGACTCAAGAGAAAGAGCTGGACAGAAGCTGCACTGCTATTTTTTTAAATTACGATTTTTGTTTTGAAATAATTGTAGATTTACATTCCGTTGTAAGACATAACACAGAGAGATACCATGTACCCTCTCCCCCCATGTTACCCAATGGTAGGTAACATCTTATAAAACTATACTTACAAAACTGTAATACATCACTATTGATATTGACAGAGTGAAAATACAGAGTAGTTACATACAATTCTGCTCCTTTATTGATGCAATATAATTGATCATATATTATACAATGTTATTAAAGTATTGTTTCTATACTGTCACATATTATATATTACATATCTAGTACATATTTTATGTTATGCAACATACATTTTTGTATACAGATGTGTGCAGTATAGTTTCTATCACCACAAGGATCCATCATGTTGCCTTTTTATAACCACATCCAGTCCTTTCCTACCATCCCGTCCTTAACCCCTGGCAATCAGTAATATGTTCTTCATGTCTATAATTTTGTCAATTCAAGAATGTTACACAAATGGAATCATGAAATATGTACCTCTTATTTTAGTATGGTACATTTGCTACAATTGATGAGCCAATATTGATACTTATTATGGATGAAAGTCTATATTTTACATTAGAGTTCACTCTTGGTGTTGTACATTCTGTGGGTTTTGTCATGGAACCCATAGAACACAGGTAGTGGTATCTCATTGCTGTTTTAAGTTGCAATTTTCTAATGACACATGACACTGATGATCTTTTGACCTACTTATTTGCTATTTGTCTTTGGTGAAATGTCTGTTAAGGTCGTTGGCTCATCTTTTTAATTGGGTTGTTATTTTTCTTATTGTTGAGTTTTAAAAGTTCTTTGTATATTTTAGAAAAACAGTCCTTTATCAGATGTGTCTTTCACAAATATTTTATCTCAATCAGTGGCTTGTCTTTTCATTATTTCTCTCTCACTCTGTCTCTGTCTCTGTCTAAGGAATGGGTGCTTGCTCCATCTGGGCTGCTGCAGGTACCACAGGCCCAGGCGTGGCAGGAAGTGCCTTGGCACCCCAGTACCCAGGCTCACTGGATGTTCTCCAGCCTGGCCCAGCACTTACCTCTGCACCATGCAGCGATGATCTTCGTGCCCTTAACAGTGTCCTTCGCAGAGAAGACACTTTAAATTTTAAGTCAGACATCACGATGTTTGCTTTCATGGATTATGATTTTGTGTTGTAACTAAGAAGACATCACCAAATCCAAGGTCACCTAGATTTTCCTTTATTGGCTTCTAGGAATTTTGTAGTTTTATGCTTTATACTTAGGTCTATAATCCATTTTGAGTTAATTTTTGTGCAAGGGTAAAGTCTGTGTCTAGATTCACTTTTTCTTGTGTGTGTGTGTGTGTGTGTGTGAGTGTGCATGGGATGTCCGGTTGTCTTAGCACCATTTGTGGAAAAGATTATTTTTGCTCCATTGTATTGCTTTGTTCCTTTGTCAAAGATCAGTTGACTACACTTATGAGGGTCTATTTCTGGGTTCTCTATTCTGTTCTATTGATCTACTTGTCTATTCTGTCACCAATACCACACTGCCTTGATTGCTGAAGCTTTATAGTACATCTTGAAGTTTAGTAGTGACAGTCCTCTAACTAGATTGCTATTCTCCTTCAATATTGTGTTGGCTATTCTAGGTCTTTTGGCTTTCCTTATAAACTTTAGTATTAATTGGTCAATATCCAGAAAATAACTTGCTGGGATTTTGATTGGCATTATATTCATTAGTTGAGAAGAACTGACAACTTGACAATATTGAATCTTCCTCTACTTTACATGGAGTATCTCTCCATTTAGTTAGATTTCTCTCGTCAGCGTTTTCCTTATATAGATCTTATACTTATTTTATTAGATTTATGCCTAAGTATTCCTTTTTTTGGGGTTGGTGGTGATGGCAAAGTAAAGGGTATTATGTTTTAAATTCCAATTATTCATTGCTGGTGTATAAGAAAGCAACTGACTTTTGCATATTAACTGTGTATCTTGCAACTTCAGTTTCAGGAGTTTTTCTGCTGATTATTTGGGATTTTGTACATAGTACACAGACATGTCATCTGTGAACAAAGATAGCTTTATTTTTTCCTCCTAATTAGTAGATCTTTGACTTCCTTTTCTCATCTCATTGCATTCTTAGGACTTCTAGTAAGATATTAAATATGAGTGGTGAAAGCAGACATCCTTGCCTTGTTTCTGATCTCAGCAGGAAAGCATCTAGCTTCTCACTATAAACTATGATCTTAGCTGTAGGTGTTTTCTTTCTTCCTTTCTTTTTTTTTTTTTTTTTTTTTGTAGATTTTCTTTGTACACTTGAGGGAGTTCCCCTCCTAGTTTGTTTGGAGTTTTTATAAATAGGTGTTAGATTTTGTCAAGTACTTTTTCTGCATCTATTGATATGACCATATGGTTTTCCTTCTTTTTAGCCTGTTGATATGATGAATTACATCAATAAATTTTAATGTTGAATCAGCCGTATATGCCTGGAATAAATCCCACTCCTTTGCTGATTTGCATTTGTATCATTTCAATGAAATAAACCATAACCATGAATATAACAGTTTTCTGTGTCCTAGGAATCTTTTATCAAATTATTGAACCTGAAGGTGATCTTTGGGACCTCTTGAACTTGGCCAATGGGGAGCTCAGGAGCTAAAATGGACAATCAGAGATGCCCCTCATTTGCCTTGTAACCTAACGTATTCACAGGTTCTGGAAATTAGAATGCGGATGTCTTTGCAGGGACGCTCCCCACATTGCTCATGCAACTCCCGTGTCCTGCTCATCCTCACTCCTGGGTCATCGCCTCCAAACTACAAGAGACAGCTTTTGGCCACACCTGATATTATGACTTGGTAAGTCTAATAGGACTCATCACATAATGGGCAGTTCTGGACGCACAGTCACTTGATGTCTCAAGGCAGGTATTCCATCTTTACCAGGGCAATAGCACACCAGGAGTCGTTATTTAGCAGGCATATGTTCCCATTGCGAATGGCATGGCTTTGCTTCAGAACCTCAGGCGTCTGCCCTGTGATTCTCCTATGTGGGCCTGTCATAAATTCCACATAGTGTCTCTTCCTATATCTGATACTTCTAATACCGTTGAATCAGCTAGACTGCACTGTGCAAGTAGCAGCACTGTTTTCACCACAGCCAGGATATTCTGTAGAACCCTTCCTAATCTAAGCCTCATTTAATGCTGGCAGCCTGTTGTGTCACCCTGTCAATGGGCTGAAGCCATATACCCAGGCATACAATATGCTACCTTCAGAAACCAAAAAGGCGGTGTACTTTCTTCTTCATCGTGGGGTATGCAAGATTCATTCATTTATCTTTTCCTTTGGATGAGACATCCAGGTATGTCCCTGATTTACTGGGCCTTGGATTCTTCATAGGGTTCATCTGCCATCATCTGAAATGTGTGTGTGCCATGACCTCTAATGTGCTGGCTACTTCTGCCTCATTTGGCCTGATTGATGTGGTGGTCTGCAGGAAATACAAATAGTCCAGACTTTTTCTATCTATATTATGACAAAAGAAGAGAGTGTTAATATAGTCTTAGGACAAAACTAAAAATGTATACTATTGTCTAGTCCACATGAGTTACCCCTTTCCTGACAGTGACAGGAAATAATCTGTTCATCCAATCAGGGGCCACCCTGTACCCAGGCCAGTGCTTGTTTGCTCTTCCACCTCTGGTGCAGTGGCTGCAACTGGGCCTATTGCTTAGTTTGACTTTGCGGTAGTCAACTGTCACTCTCCAGGACGTGCTAGGTTCCCGCAGGGGCCAGGCCGATAAGTTAAATTCATATCTGATAGAGACCATTATTCTTATATTCTTTAGATCCTTAAGGATTGCACTAATTTTCAGCAACCTCCCCAACCCCAACCTGGGTAAGTCAATGAAAAGTGGGGCAGAACTCCCTAAAAACGTATAGTGCTGATGAGATAAAAATTACAGAGTTCCGGATTTGATAAGGGAGGAGGCACTAATAAACATACCAAGCTCTTGGGTGGGAGTCCTGGAGGGCTGAGCTCTAGAAGTGAAGAGACAGAAGTGGACAGGGCCTTAACATTCTGGAACAGAGTCCCAAGTCACTTTCGTCCATGATTGAATTAAGACAATCTTATTCACTTTGTCTATCAGAAGACAGGGTGACTGTTTCCTGGAGGAAAACAACAAAACCCAGGTGATGAAGTAGGGGAAAAAGTGTCCACTCACCTCTTCCCAGCAAAGGCAACTGCTACTTTTTCATTTAAAATGCAAGATGGTGCCAAGGCCTCGCTGGCTGAACTCCTGAGTAAACATACCATTCATATTTCACTACCAAGGTGTTTTGGATCCTTCCTTTGTTAGTCAGTGAGTCTGAGTTGAACCACCCCAGAAAGGGAATGCCAGACGGAAGACACTGCCTTGGGTCTAGCGGTCAGTTTCAATACAGTTTAGCAACGCATTAGTAATAATGGCTGCCTTTTTTTTGAAAGGGGCACACTGCTGGCTGCATCCAGCAGGTGGCGATGTTGTACCAGGAAATGACTTCTGAGTGCTTGGTCGCCTTTCAGTGTTTAACCAAAGGTGGGATTTCCCTTCTTTTGAAGATTCTATATTAATTTTATTTAACATAGAATATTCCAAGGGGACAGTGAAATAGTTTGGGGACAATCTACATATTCCACGTGAAGCAGTTCCTGAAGAAGAGAATCCACTCTGGTACTTATATGATGGGAAGTGTAGGCACAGGACACATCAATTCCACAACATTATATTGAATCCATGCAAAGGGTCCCGTCTGCAAGATCAGCTTTTCTTCTCCACCTCAAATCTTGCCTAAACCTCATGAATTGAATTAGGGTGTCTTTCCTCCTATAGGAACACAATGCAAGTCATAGATTCCATCCAGGAGCCCAGGGAAGTTCAGGGTGACGGGGTAAGTCTAGCTAGGGTGGGAAAGGGAGGACAGTGGAGGAAAGAAAACTTAATTGTCAATCTCTTTCCTGCCTTTGTCCTCTTGTTCCCGGGTTAGCACCTAAGCACCAGTGCTAGTTCCTCTCCCATGTACCATTCAGGGTCTGGTGAGTACTCAGGTCAAGGGACCCCTATCTGCTCCACCCCCACCCACCACATTGCCTTAACTCCACCCCTCACTTCTTGGTGACTTTGCCAACTCCTGTGCCCAGAATCTTTTCCTCTCATGAGATGGTAGCATGGTGAGTTGGGTACCTGAATTCAACTGGGCCAAGTTTGAGTCCTTCCCTGCCATATTCACACAAGTGTGTATGGCCTTTGGTCCCCTTTGCAGACTGGGAGATCTCAGCTCCATCTCTAATTATCTTCCTCCAAAAGCATCTGAGGTTTTGGTACAGGGGAAAAGAGGGACTAGAAGGTGGGTGAGGAGGGAGACAGGACTGACTGACTACATGCCTTTATTCTTGGTTTTGAGAGGCTGATGGAGGTTTGGGTTCAACCAAATGAACTTCTAATATTTCAGTTCATTCAAAGCTGATCAGTAGCAATTGCTATCAAATAGCAAGATCGGTGGATGAAGCTGTGGAGGTGCTGGGAGAGTGGTGCCCCTGGAGAGGGCATGGACGCTCTGTGCCCCTTCACACATACTTTGCCCTGGTGACACCTCGAGTCTTGGGCTCCCAAATGCCTGTGCCATGCAATGGAGACAGAATCCTATTCCCTACTCACTGATTCCTACGTTTTTTCCTTGCAGAGAGCACTGTGGGCAGTCCAGAGGTTTAGTGGAGGAATTGAAGGGACTGGAGAGATCTGGGGGCTGACAAACAAGTGACAAAGTTTAGCTCTTGCTGCGTAAGGAGGGAGGGAGAAGTGGATCTAAATGAGGCACTGGCTTTGAAATGGGTTCCAGCCTGGAGGGAAACCGGTGGGCTTCTTAGTCTTCTTTCTCCTCAGCCCTTTCACCCACCACCTCAGCTGGCCCATCTCAGGCTTTTTCCAGATTTTCATGTCTTCCTCTTCTTTTTTCCCCCCACAAGGCCTTCTTGTTGTGGGTCAGACCTCCCTCTTCTTTCCCATATGAAGACACCAGTCATCAGATTTAGGGCCCACCCTAAGTCTAGGCTGATCTCATCTAGAGATCCTTAACTTAATTACATCTGCAAAGACTCTATCTCCAAAAAGGTCACATTCACATTCAAAGATATTAGCAGCTAGGACTTGGACGTATCTTTTTGGGGGACATAGTTCAACCCATTACAACCTCTGTAAGTGTTTCTGTTATGTAACCTAAATATTAATGCATTTCCCTTCATATAAGAACCCAGTTAATATTTCCCCTATGTCTGTGGCCTCCTCTCTGGATTTCAGAAGTTCAGAGCTTAAAAGTACCAGAAAGATAATTCAATTCAACATGCTATAATAGGCTTGGGGCAGGTGGGGTGGAGGTGGGGGTCACTGATCTTGCCCCCCTCCTTCAGCAATTTGCATGGCAAGGGAAAAAAGAATGCTCCAGATCTTCACACCTTCTGAAGCTTTATCCCAAGGGGAAGCCAGGAGATAAAATTGGGTTTAGGGTGCTTGGTGATCTGGAATGGATTTCTAAGCTCCAGATGGCTGAGTGAGCTCTGTGGCTCTCTCTCAGGCTATGGAATGAGACACCTGTGGTCCAAAACCCACTCCATTGCTCAGGGTGACCTTCCACTTTAGTTGACTTATTTTCTCATTTGTAAAATTGAGATGATGACAGTAACTACCTCCTGAAGTTGCGGCAAAGCTTAAATGTGGTATTGTGTTTAAAGTTTGTGCATGACCCCAAATACTAAGCACTGCATAAATGTTAGCCACCATGATCGTTATTGATCATGAAAGAGAATGGAAAGAAACGAAGAACTAGAGAGGAGGGGTAATGTTTGGGGAGAGCCATAAATTCAACACAACTTGTTGGCAGTGTAGATATGGGCAATGAGGGGAAATGAGACCCAAAATTCTCCCAAAGATTTTGGTGTGAAAGATTGTGTGGATGATGGGCTGTGAACAGAATAGAGGTACCGGGAACGGGGCAGATCCAGGCAGCAGGGGAAGTCTCCGTGGCTGGGTTTTTAACAAGTTGGGTTTGAAGGGATACTGCATATTTGTGCTCCTGAGTGATATCAGGGCTAAAATAATAATTATAGTGATCCAGAGAGAGAGGTACTCGGGACTCTGAAGCTGCAATTGCCACGCAGGGAACAAGGGGTGGAAAGGACTGAAGGTGCAACTCCAAGGGAACTTTCGGATCCTATGAAGAGGAAGAAGAGAAAGGAATGGTTTGAAAGATAGAAGGAAAATCAAGATGTCCTAAAAAGCTAAGAATAAAAGACCCTGTAAGACAGAAGACAAGGGGTTGTTAGGGACCAGGGGAGGGAAAGGGTCAGACACCCGTGGGGTAACATCAGGAGATTCTTTGGGGTGTTGGTGTTGCAGTGGTGGTAGCAAGAATCTTTCATGTGTTAAATTCATAAGACAGTATGACAAAATAAAAGAGTGCATTTTCCTGAGTATCAATTAAGAAATAAGAAAGACAGCCTGGGGGCCGGACGGGTGACTCAGTTGGTTAGAGCGTGAGCTCTGGGCAACGGGGCTTCCGGTTCGATTCCCACATGGGCAGGCGAGCTGTGCCCTCCACAACTAGAATGAAGTCAATGAGCTTCCGCTCAACTCCCGGGTGGCCAGATGGCTCAGTTGGTTGGAGCGTGGGCTCTCAACCACAAGGTTGCCGGTTGGACTTGGACTCCCACAAGGGATGGTGGGCTGCGCTCCCTGCAACTAACAACGGCAACTGGACGTGGAGCTGAGCTGCGCTCTGCACAACTAAGATTGAAAGGACAACAACTTGACTTGGAAAAGTCCTGGAAGTACACACTGTTCCCCAATAAAAGTCCTGTTTCCCTTCCCCAATTAAAAAAAAGAAAGAAGAAAGAAAGAAAAAGAAAGAAAGAAAGAAAGAAAGAAAGAAAGAAAGAAAGAAAGAAAGAAAGAAAGAAAGAAAGAAAGAAAGAAAGAAAGAAAGAAAGCCTGGAGAAAGTTTGATAAAAAACCAATGAATTTGATCAGAGGTCAGATGTTCCAAAGAGCAATTGTCCCTTCTCCCACCTTTACAATTTCCCATTCTTTTCCCTCCCTTTCTCCCAAGTCCATGTACAACTCTAAAAAATATTAGCTGTATTCTTCTTTAGACCTCAAACCAAACCTCCGAATCCAACCCAAAGCAGGATGATTCATAAAATCACTGCTTGGAGAATTTGAAGGACAAGGGGAAAAGGAATTGGGGTACCCCATTAATTATTATTAGATCACTATTATTTCCAACTTACACTCTGAGACACTGTGTAGAAGAATTAGGAGTGGGCCCTGAAGTCAGACTACCTGGGGTTTGTACTCTGGTTCTCAGGAGCTGTGCAAGCTTGGCCAAGTTCCTTAACCTCTCTGTGCCTCAGTTTCCTCATCAGTAAAATGCAGATAATGAAAGTTCTAACCTCATAGGGCTGATGTGAGGATTTAGAGTTAACATATGTAAAGTACTAACGACAGTGCTTAACATGCTATATAATTGAGAATATACAGGTAAGACATCAATGTTCAGGGATTTGGAGTAATTCCCCCTAGGTACACTGGGTATACATTCCAGGGAGGTCAGTTTTCAAAATCTGCAATTCAAAATTCTTTCTGGCAGTCTTCAAAGTGTGTTAACAGGGAGAGAGTGTGACAGAAAACAAGAGTTAGTGTTTTAGCGTGAAAGATGGGAAGGGATAAAATAAGAAAATGCGTGTTTTGGAAAAAGAAACAAAGGTAGCAATGAGAAATAAAAGGTTATGTTTAAAGCTTTTGTAAGCTCACCTGGAATTCCCATGTGGAAAATAAGCAAAGACAGAAAAGAAGTGGGCTTCAAAAGGGAACAGGAAGAAACTGTGTTTTTTTCCTACCTGTGTCTAATTTTAGCCTGATGTTTTACTTGATGCTTCTCTGTGATTCCATCAGATCTTAAACATGACAGAATATTTCAGCTGAACAAAAACAGTACTAGGATTTGTTTGTAGCATAATTTATTTACAGGACATAGTAAGTGTGCAGAGAACTTGCAGTAATCAGTTAAAGTTGTAACATATACTTTATAATAAGAACCACATTACAATCTAAAAATGATAATTTCTGATGTGTATATGTACATGTATTGTATGTGTGTGTATGCTGGTTACCTATTGTCAATTTAGTGGCACCACCACTTCCTTATAAAGCTGAAAACTATTTGTTCTGGGTTAGCATTTGTCAATGAGAAAAACTTGAAAGGTAGAAATGAAGTGGGAGGCATTATTTCTTGGAAGATCATGGCAGTCGGACAGGACTATGTAATATTTCCACAAGCTCCCACTGGTAGGTTGCATCCGACATAGCAACTTTGCAACCTCTCTGTGAGTTACTACTTTACCATTATGGTGACAAGAGGTGGGAGCCTCTCAGACTTCCCCTCATCAATCAGCCACTTCTCTCCCCCTCCCAGTGCTTTAGCTAACATTCTGTGGCTACAGTGTAACAGATCTTTACTTGCCTTGCTCCTCCTGTACTCACCTGATTCCTAATTAAATACTTTACTCTTATAATATTTATAGTGGCTTTATTCTCCTGACAGAATCTAGACCGATACCATAACTATGTACACATAAGCTAGATCATACAAGACAGCGCCAGTTTCATGAATAAATCCCATAATCCCCTGAAGAATATCACGCATCCCAACAGTATTAATATGTCTAAAAAAAAACCTGGCAACACCAACTGCTGGTGAGAATATTAATCAACATGAACTCTCCTCCATGCTGGTGGGAACACAAAATGGTGCGGCACGTTGGCACGTACTTAAAAAGTTAAATATAATTTTACCCTACAGTCCAGTCGTCACCTTTCTTGGTATTTACTCAATTGAGTTGAAAACTTATATTCACACAAAAATTTGTACACAAATACTTATAGCAACTTTATTTATAATCACCAAAAATTGAAAGCAATTATCTTTCAAAAGGTAAATGAAGAAATTGTGGTATACCCATATAATAGAATATTATTCAGCGATAAAAAGAAATGAGCTATCAAATCATGAAAAGACACAGAGGAACTTAAACTGCATATTGCTAAATGAAATAAGTCAATCTGAAAAAGCTACATACTATGTGATTCTACTTGTATTCTGGAAAAAGCAAGACTATAAAGACTGTGTAAAGATCAGTGGTCACCAGGAGTTCAGAGGAGAGGGGAGGGATAAGTAGGAGAAGCATAGGGGAATTTTAGGGCAGTGAAACAATTCTGTATAATATTTTAATGGTGGACACATACTATGCATCCAGGACCCACAGAATTTACAGCATGAAGAGTGAACCTTAATGTAAGCAATGAAAAACAATCACTTAGGAGGTCAAAAGAAAGAATGCAGATTGTAATTAACTATTTTGGAATTTAGAAAACTGTCACCATTGCCTGTGGAATAACAACTCCAGAGGTAATCTCAAAGTTCAGAAATAGACTGAACTCTCACTGTCATAAGTCCTCATCACTGACCATTTCTACATCCTGCTGAGTTATGCATACTTCTTCATACCACTTCCTATGATTTTGTTTAATATTACCAATGATGGATTCCATAGTAGGGCCAAACTCAATGATACTGGAATGCCCATTTTGGTACTCATAAGCGAAGCCAGCACTGTGTATGGCCACCAATGAACCTTTTGAATCAAACACCGGGGAGCCAGAAGACCCAAAGTAAAAAGTGGTGTCATAGGTAATCACATCAGGCCTGTGAATTATTTTCTGGAAACTACTTTGAGTGTGCATATGGATATACTGTATATCCCTGAAACCCTCTGCTTCTCTAGCCTGAATATGTTCCTGATATTTCTCTAATCGCTGGCCCTGAGGGATTACAGTACAAGCATCAGTAGACTTTAGCTCTCCAGATGGATGACCAATAATATATATCAACCCGCTATATGGCACAGGACCAATTCCATTATATAGTCCCAAAGGTACTTGCTGTCCATTTTCCTTCAGTTGCAGAACAGCATAATCAAGAATTGCATCATAGATCTCAAACCAAGGTTCAATAAAAAAGCAATTCTCTCCTTTTTCACAACTGTCTTCGTAAGCAAATGTCACTCTTACACATTGACCAATTATGTCCGCCCACTTACTTGGATCTATTCCTTTTCCCACAATATCATTTATCACATGCAGATTAGTGAAAATGAATAACCCTCTAAAAAGAAAGCAGGTGGCAGAACCCGTATTTCCATTGTTGTCCCATGATAGGTACCCAACTGAGTCACTGAGTTTAGAAAGAAGTTTGTGCATTTTAACTGGAGTAGAGTTTTTTGTCAGTTTCCCAAAGTTTGTTTGATGACATTTAAATAACGAAGTTTTCGTCTTTCTTTTATTCATTTCTTTCTCAAAGTTTTCTCTAATTTTTTTACTCTCTCTTATCAAACTGGGATACTCGTGCACAATTTCTTCATTCCACACAGAGTTTCTTCTCTCCAACTCAGAATCCTGAGCAGTTGCTGCCTGAGAACTCATTCTTCCCTCAACCTCAACCTGAAAGAGCTTGCCCTCTAAGCCATCAACTGGCTGTTTGCTTTCTACAATGGAGTCCAGTTTTTCAATGAGTTTCCACTCCCTATTCTCCAGTAAGGGGATGAATCTGCCATCCTTGCACAGAGCGTCATGGATGGTTTCTCCTTTGAAAGCATAGACGCAGAATTTGCACCCATCTTTGTCAAGTTCCCCGCATTTGACAATCTTTTTTTTATTCTTCCCTTTTGCATGAATAAAAAATTTGACACAGTCAGTGGATGCCTTCTCATGCCGGCCAAATATCTGGTTCTCTTCTTTCTGCTGACGTTTACTTTGGGCAAATGTAATTAACAGGTGGCAGGTTTCAGGAAAACAGCGGAGGGGCATTCCAAGGTTCAGGTACCCTTCAATTCCTTGTGTGCCACGCACCAGCATTTCTTTCCCTTGGTGAGCTTTCCTCTCTTCTTCGACAGCCTCAAGAGTGTTGAGTGCCTCAAATAAGCTACCTTGTTCATTATATGCGACCCTGTATTTCATTTGTTTGTGTTTCCTGTGGTGTACACCCAAGGTAACATGAATGACCTTATTTTGGGACGTAGCCTGGTCTTTGGGTCCTTGAGCCTGGGTATTAGTTATATCTTTTGGACCTTTTCTAGAGCCTGTCTTCATTTGAGGAGTACTGGAATGATTCTGTTCTTTATTGACCTAAAAAGAAATGTCAAATATTGTAAAACTAAATGCAACCATTGTCTATTGCTTGTCTTTTTAGTATGTAACTCACAAAATTTCTATAGGAAACTCAGAACCAATCTCCAAAGGCCAGTAGTACAATTAAATTAGAGTTTGTGTTGGGAGCCGAAATACAAGCTGACGTTTCTGTCCTCTCAGTCAGATAAGCTTTTAATACTGCTATACTGGTGCATTGTTCTGAGAAATATGAGGAAAGAAATAACTGTTTTCTAGGTGCATCAAAAACAGAGATGCTTAAAATTCTGCCACCTCCCTTATTGTGTCATTTCAAGTTTTGTTTACTATTTTCAGCTGTATAGTTTTTATTTTTTCTGAGCACAGTGATGGAGCACACCAAAAATTGGTTCTTAAAGTACAAAACTCAACAAGAATAAGGTACCATGATTTATTATCAGGCATTAAATGTAAAACCATCATTAATTAAATAATCATTTGGTCATAATAATATAGTTATTTCTAATAATAAAATCTCGATTCACCCAGCATCTATCATATAAAGAACTCAAATTATTTCCTTTATTATATCAATTAATCCCCAAATCCTATGAAATGAGGAGCAACAAACATGGCCTCTCTGTCCTTTTGATGGAGAAACTGAGGCACAGAAAGTTTTTCCTATAAATGCCTTTCTTAAGGATATATAATAACCAATTAATGAAGTGAGTATCAGAACTCCAATACTTAGTCCAATGTTTTTTCCATTAGACTACATATTCTTTTTTTGTAAATTTATATCAATGAGTCCCATTTTTATAGGGCATCGTCTTAAAGACCAGGGATGGGGGAGGAGCGAGGAATTACATGAGGAGTAAGCAAATAGCAGAAATTCAATAAAAAATTAAGAGCATCTGATTCCTATGTCTAAAAGATACATTTTTGCAAGTTATATTCATCATGGCATGGGGGTCAGCAGATGCCACTTGCTGGCAATGGGAATAACAATGCCAGGATTGTTGTAAAGATTGTGTGACATCGTGTGTGACAATGCCTAGCACAGTGACTGGCACATTAGTAGGTTAACTTTTATTTTCCTTCTTTGTAATGGTACTAATAGTCTGGATCAAGAAAAGGGACTAAGGTAATATAAATTTACTCTGGGCATACATACAAACTCTCAGAGAGCGTCCCTTCAGCCTCATGCTGTCAGAAGTGTGCTTGTTGTTCAGCCCATCGGAACACCATGACAGATTTCCAACTATTCAAAGGGTTCTTGGGCAGACACAGACACTTTCAAAAAGGGGGCCCTGGAGAAGTAATGGTTACTAGCTTGCACTGTCGTGGAGCAGGACAGAGAAAAGCAGAACTAGTTTGGCTTGGCTTTTCTAGATACTCGGATGCTCTAGTTAGAACCAGGATAGAAGAAAAGTCAAAGGGTTTTACGCTGCATTCTCAAATGCTGACCATTTCTTAGCCTTCTTCTTAATAAATTCGAGGAAGATTTTAGACTCAGGAAGGGATATGATAACAGAGCCCAGTTGGTAGAAACAGCCCCTACTTGGTGTAGGTAAACTTAAGTCCAAGTCGTCATGCCACTACGCCATAGGCAAAAACTCACTCCTTTCCTCTCTTTATAAACAAATCGAGGATAATAAAATCCTCCCTGCCTACCTAACAAGGTTATGGTAAGAATAAATCTTTTAAGAATTGTTTTATAAACTGTAAATCACTATGCAAATGTAGGTTATTAATGTTATCAAATAGATCAGCCATTATTTGCATGGTATATATTTTCAAGCTATGAAATAACACTCATTTTGCTTTTATTCCATATTTTACTGCAATACATTACAATTGATTCTGGAAGTGTTCCAATAGCTTTTTGTTAAAGGCTGCTTTGATATGTCTAAGATTTTTATTAAAGCTTCTCCTCACCCCACCACTGCCCAAAAAGGAAAAAATAAAATGAATGAGAAAGATTTTAACTTATCTAATATTCCCTACATACAATGAGCTAATTTCTTGGCAGGAAGACTGTGAAAGCCAGTGTCAAGGATGGCTAGTCTAATATTGGTGTATTCTGTACATAGTGTTTACAAACATACCTGAGGAAAATAGTGGTCAATTTTCATATTATTCTTTACGTCGGATAAGACCTTCTGTGATCTGCGTTTCTTAGAACTCATGATGGCTTGAAGATGAACAGACAGTTCAGCTGAAACATTAAAAAGGTTCAAGTTAGAGCAGTATCTTCATAGCTATCATTAATTGTACAGAGACCCCCAGATCCCACCTTTCCCTTCAGCTCCAGCCTCGCTGTCCTCAGAGATGCTGATTTAGCAAGTAGACAGCTTATCCACCAGCTACAACCATCCCAACAATAAAAGCTCCCCTTGATAGCGCACCATACTAAATACTTCACAAAAATGACCTCGAACTGCCAATGCCCACAGATACCGTGCAAAATAGGCATGTCTGCATTTTGCATATGGGGAAAGTATATTTAACTTAGGAAGGTAGTTGACCTGCCCAAGGCCAGAGCTATGTGGCAGAGATGGAATTCAAAGGCAGGCATAAATACCCTATAGAAGGGTTGGCAGTTGGAGAATTCAAAAGTGTGTTCTAGTTACATTGATGTTAAAATCTGGCCTCCACTTAAGTTGCAGATAACACAGGGATGTTGTACTAACAGGAAAACGGATGGGAAAAGAAGACAAAATAACCTCAGAATGAGAGTTGCCTGGGAAGGCAGGAATGTTGGTTGCTGCTTCGTTTTTGTTGAAAGAGATAATTTCTCCTCTGTCTTTCCTCTGATTTCTCCCAAGAGACTGAACAATGTAAACAAAAGTGAAATCTCCAGTAGTGATAAACACCATGGAAGGGTAGCAGCTGTCATGTGGCAAGCCCTCAATAAAGATACATTTATAAAGATACATTCAATGAATGAATGGAATATGCATATGTTGTATTATGCCCTATTTTATGTGTTTTTATAAACTACCTCATATAATTATTACAACCCTGTGAGGTGGGCATTATTAGTCCCATTTTAAAGAACTTGAACATTTCACTTAGCATAATACTCTCAAGATCCATCCATTTTGTCACAAATGGCACTATTTCATATTTTCTTATGTCAAAGTAGTATTCCATTGTGTATATATATCACATGTTCTTTATCGAATCATTTATTAAAGGATACTTTGGTTGTTTCCATGTCTTGGCCACCGTAAATAAAGCTGCAATGAACATTGGAGCACATATATCTTTATGGATAAATGTTTTCAGATGTTTTGGGTAGATACCCAGAGGGATTGCTGAAATATAAAACTGAAAGCAACAAAGGAACAAGACAAACAAAGAAACAAAAACTCATAGACAAAGACAATAGTTTAGTGGTTACCAGAGGGTAAGGGGGGAGGAGGGTGGTAGATGAGGGTAAATGGGGTCAAATATATGGTGATGGAAGGAGAACTGACTCTGGGTGGTGAATACATAATGCAATATATAGATGATGTATTACAGAATTGTACACTTGAAACCCACGTAATTTTACTAGCCATTGTCATCCCAAAAAATTTTAATTAAAAAAAAACAAAACTTAAACAACCAGAGAGATTAAGCTATTTACTCAAGGTCATAAAGCCCCAGAGAGTATACTTTTAATGACTTTCAATTATGAACATTTTCAAATAGGAAAAAAAAAGATAATATAATGAGCCTCCATGTACCTATCACATAGGGTTAATGATTGCTCATTTTGGGGGCAAATTTGCATCATTCTTTTACTAGGTTATTTTACAGTTAGAGACATCCTGACATTTTAACCCTAATTATCACTTTCTGTCTCTAAAAATTTAGAACTTTTCTAATTTATTCAGACCAAAATCCAACTGAGATAGAAAAGCTGTCTTTAATTATTATAATTCTTAAATTTCTTTTATTCTAGAAAAATCATTGATTTCTTGAAGAGAACAGAGAAGTCATTTACAGTATGTTTACCTCCTGGCTTGCTTCATCATATTGTTTAATTTATGCTCTAGCTCCTGTAGTTCTTGTCAAGCAGAAGTTATCTAAAGACTATGCTTTAAAGAACTCCTTTAGCTTTTTCTTGACTGGGTAGCTCTTTATCTGTCCTTTGATTCTAAATGATAGCTTTGCTGGGTAATCTTGACTGTAGGTCACTGCTTTTCATCACTTTGAATATTTCCTGCCACTCCCTTCTGGTCTGCAAAGTTTCTGTTGAGATATCAGCTGACAGTCTCATGGGAGCTCCCTTGTAGGTAACTAACTGCGTTTCTCTTGCTGCTTTTAAAATTCTGTCTTTAATCGTTGGCATTTTAATTATGATGTGTCTTGGTGTGGGTCTCTTTGGGTTCACCTTATTTGGGACTCTGCAATTCCAGGACTTGTATATCTATTTCCTTTGCCAGGTTAGAGAAGTTTTCAGTCATTATTTCTTCCAATGGTTTTTCAATTCCTTGCTCCCACTTCTCCTTCTGGTGCTCCTATAATGCAAATGTTGGTATGCTTGATGTTGTCCTAGAGGCCGCTTAAACTCTCAATTTTTTTGGATTATTTTTCTTTTTGCTGTTCTGATTAGGTGTTTTCTGCTACCTTATCTTCTACCTCACTGGTTCGATCCTCTGCTTCATCTAATTTACTGTTGACTCCCTGTAATGTATTCTTCATTTCTGTTACTGTATTCTTTATTTATTACTGGTTCTTCTTTATGTTTTCTATCTCCATTTTCATGTTGCCTATCTCTTTGTTGAAGTTCTCCCTGAGATCATTGAGCATCCTTATAACCAGTGTTTGGAACTCTGCATCTGATAGATTACTTGTCTCCATTTTGTTTAGTTCTCTTTCTGGAGCTTTGTTCTTTTATTTGGAACATGTTTCTTTGTCTCCCCATTTTGGCTGCCTCCCTGTGTTTGTTTCTATGAGGTAGAGATGCTATGTCTCCTGGTCTTAGTAGAGTGGCCTCATGAAGTAGGTGTGCTGTGGGGCTCAGTGGTACAGGCTTCCTGGTCACCTGAGCCATGCACTCCAGCTGTGTCCCTTGTGTGGGTTGTGTGTGCCCTCCTCTTGTAGTTGAGCCTTGATTGCTATTTGCATGTCAATGGAAGGAATTGACCCTTGGGGGTCATTTGTTATGGGGACTGGCCATGACTATAGTGGTAGAATTGTGGTACAGAGGCTGATCCTACAGAGCAGGATCTGCCTCAGCAGGGCTGTGGTGCCTGCCCAATCTGTCCCTTGGGTATGTTGTCCTTGGAGGTGGCTAGGTGATGCTCCAGCTCATTTTGAAGCTGGCCACTGGGGGTTCCAGCCCCAGGCCACCTGGGAGGGGACCTGCTGCAGGGCAAGTTCACCATAGCCCATGCCCCACCTGGGGGCCACCCAGCAGGAGCCACAAAGCAATCCCTAGATGGCCACTGCTCATGCTGTGTTTGGAAGTACCTCGAGAGGCCAACCTGTGAACCAAGGCCGGCTGCCACTAGTGTTGGGCTTAGGGCTGCCACTAGTACCAGAGGTATGGGATATGCTCAAGCCATATGCTGCTTGTCTGGGTTCTGCAAACCTTTGAGAGACCCTAGGAAAGCCTGCAGTATGAGTCAAGGGAGGTGATTTGTATGAAAAAGCCACTGGAAGCGGCTTAGATGTGCCCAAAAGTTGCATGGGGCAGGGTCTCAGAATCATGAAGGCATGGTGAATGACTAGTGTTAGCCATGTTGATGGAGACTTAGATATGGCGGCTGACTGCATCTGCACTCTGGGAGGGGTAAAGGGCTCAACAAAGAAACAATGGTTTCGGCCAGCTCCTCTGTCTGGGAGAAAGCTGCCTCTCCAGTCCTCATTGTGAAGCCAGACAACTCAGTTCCCCCTCCTCCCCCCCATGTGTCCCTGTCACCTCTACAGCGGGAGCTCACAGCTAGTGATTCCATTGGTGAGTAAGTCCAGCGTGATCCCTTTAAGAGGAGGGCTTGGGATTCTAGCCAACCTCCACCTGACTCAGTCACAATCTCCACTGGTTCTCACAACCAGAAATTATGGGGACTTGTCTCCCTCGCTCTGAAACTCTGGGCTGGGGAAGGGCTAGGACTCCTCGCTCCTCTGGGGATTGGGAGACCTCCGCAACTGAGATATCCCTCCCGATTTTTAATGGTCACATGTGGGTATAGGACCAGCCTGTTCTGCATTTCTGCCACTCCTACTAGTCTTGAGGTGGCTTCTTCTCTATGTCCCTAGTTGTATGGTTTCAGTTCAGCAAGATTCTAGGCAATTCTCAATGATGGTTTTTTGTTCTTGTTTTTGTAGTTTAGCTATAATTTTGATGTGGTTGTGAGAGAAGTAAAGCACAGTGTTTACCTATTCCACCATCTTGACCGGAATGTTAGTTTTTTCAATGTTAGTTTTTATAACACCATCAGGGTTCAAAGTTTAGGCTACAATTTATTAGCTGCATGACCTTGGGCATATTAATTAATAATTTGTGTCTCATTTCCACTCTTCTAAGATGGGAGTAGTGGTAGAATCAGCCTCCATTGTTGTGAAAATTAAAAAGTATACTGCATGTAAAGCCTTTAGAACAGTGTCTGGCATATAATAGGTTGCCCAGTAAATATTACTGCTGTTAATATTATCATTATCAATATACTTACCACAGGGAGACTTTTTATACAGTGGAGACCCTGGGGAAACAAAGATAAGATACACGTAATTGAGGAGCTACCCTACGCTGCAAGGTCCTTGAAGGCAGGAACTTACTACCCAACAACTAAGAGAATTTGAGGGTTCAGTATGTCTGCTGATGATGACCCATCTTACGGAATCTGAGAGAGGACCCAGGTGCTTTAGGAGTGATTATTACACATAGGCCAAAAGAGAAACACAAAGTGGGCAAAAATAATGTCAGTTTTGCACTCCACTGGGATGAACTTGAGCAGTCACAGTGGAGAGGGGCAAAGGTTAAGAAAATACATCAACATCCTGTCCCCAACATGGATTCCTGTCCAGACTGAACCATGTTATATCAAAATGTGAAGTGTCCTTAGCTGTCCTGCTCAAAGCCCTGTTTTACTGTTGGAGAAGTCAATTCTCTGCTGACCTAAAAGACGTGCCCTGTGTTCCCCAGTAAAGAGATAAAGATATACAGCCCTGGTCCATTTCCCAAGGGCTTCCCCTAGGAATTCCTCTCCCCTTCATCTCTCTCCCCCTCCCTCCTCTCTTCTCACTCAACTCTCTGACACTGGGCTCCCTGGCTAGAGCTGAGCACAGCTGCAAAGGGGCAGGGATCGGATCCCTGCTAACCCTAGGCCTGTCCAAGCCCACCACCTCGCCTTCCCCTAGCACACAGCACATGACAAGAAGCAGCCACTGAACTAAAACCTGTGCCCCCTCAGCCCCACAGGTAGGTAGTGCTGCCCCACCCAGGCGCCAGGAGGGGAGGCAGAGGGGGGGACTCCCAGCCTCTTCTGCTCCCAGCCCCACAGACTTGTATGCAGTTGCCCACCCAGCGGAGCATCCTAGCGCTCCAGCACTCACCGACTCCACGGTGCACCTCACCCACCACCAGCACCCCGGGCTCAAATCCAGAGCCCAGCCAAGATTGGTTCTTCTCAAAGGAAGGGAAGGCCTTTGAGTTGTTCACAACTGGCCCAGGAGAATGAGCCCATGTTACCTCAGACCCTCAGGACAGGTGGGAGGTGGGGCTGAGATTTGAAAATCTCTCTGGTCTTTGGGGAACTGCAGCTGTGTGCGCTGTGTGCGTTTGCATTTCTTTCACTTTCCTACCGATCTGGCTCTTCCTGCCTAAGCCTCCTCCACCCACCTCTCTTCACTGCCCTCTTCTTTGTTTCTTTGCTTCTTTGGACACCTGGGGAAGCAGGAGCCATGTGAAGTATTCTGAGGCTCATACAGGGCTGAGAATAGTTTCTTTTTCCAATAGTCAAACTAGAAAACTTCAGAATTCGTGAATATTGGCAGAGTATTCAGAAGAGTGTTGCCTACACAGTGGTACAAAAGAGCTCTCCGCAAAAGACTGCTCTGGTGCCACCTGACAAACTTGAAATTCCAGTCATACAAGGATAACACTGTTTCCAAGGAGAGGAACTGTGGGTGAGAACAAAGTTCCAGCATACGGATAAGAATATAAGCATTTCTGGGCCGGCCTGGTGGCTCAGGCGGTTAGAGCTCCATGCTCCTAACTCCGAAGGCTGCCGGTTTGATTCCCACATGGGTCAGTGGGCTCTCAACCACAAGGATGCCAGTTCAATTCCTCAAGTCCCGCAAGGGAATGTGGGTTCTGCCTCCTGCAACTAAGGTTGAACACGGCACCTTGAGCTGAGCTGCCTCCAGGATGGCTCAATTGGTTGGAGCGTGGGCTCTCAACCACAAGGTAGCCAGTTCAATGCCTTGACTCCCGCAAGGGATGGTGGGCAGCACCCCCTGCAGCTAAAATTGAACACGGCACCTTGAGCTGAGCTGCCGCTGAGCTCCCAATGGCTCAGTTGGTTGGAGCACATCCTCTCAACCACAAGGTTGACGGTTCGACTCCCCCAAGGGATGGTGGACTGTGCCCCTTGCAACTAGCAACGGCAACTGGACCTGGAGCTGAGCTGTGCCCTCCACAACTAAGATTGAAAGGACAACAACTTGACTTGGAAAAAAGTCCTGGAAGTACACACTGTTCCCCAATAAAGTCCTGTTCCCCTTCCCCAATAAAAATCTTAAAAAAAAAAAAAAAGAATATAAGCATTTCTATCACCCTCAAAATATGAGACTAACCAAACTCGATATCCAATAAAAAATTATCAGGCATAAAAAGAAGCAGGAAAATATGGTCTATAATGAGGAGGGAAATCAATGAATAGGAACGGATCCAGGAGTGACACCTAGGACAGAACTAGTAGAGGGGAACATTAAGGCGGGTATTACCTTGGATTTCGGGCCAAATGGAGTGACAGAGACCAGACAGACTCCTCAGCCTGAACAGAAAAGAAGACAAAATGGACTAATATGTGAAACAGTGGCGGGCAAGGAACTGGGCATCATGCATTAAGGACAGCAACAAATGAAGTACAGCGTGTGGTTACTCGGGGTGTCTGCCTGGAGAGATACCAAGCCAGGGTGCAAGGTGGGCAGCCAGGCAGATCCTGTTGGAATTCCTGCTTTGAGGAGATAGAGCTGAGAGACCGAGGTGGCAAGAGTTCACAGGACACAGAGGGAGACACCTGCACAGAGAGAGCACTGGGGATACCTGCAGAGGGCTGTCTCAGGTGCGCTTCTAAAACTGGCAGAGTAGGCCTGGTGAAAACTACCTAAGGCCAGGAAAGAACTCCAGCCGCAACCTCTCCCCCCCAAAACAAAAACAAAACAACCATCGGAGGGTAACTTCCCTCAAAACCTCTCCTTACATCTCAGGTGGGCTCCTGTTTCCTCAGGCAGGAGCTTGGCTCAGACCAAACTTTGTGCCTGTAAATTACCCCCTGGCTTGTTAAAAAGGAAGAAACCAGACTCCTTCCCTCAAAAATCCTGGTTCAGTACCACCTGGGTTCAGTTTAGGAATTTGCACTTGAACGCCCAGAATCCTCCCCCCCTCCCCTCCTCGCAAATGAGCACAGCATATTGGTTGCATCAGCTAGCTAGACTGTCTCCAAGTGTCTTTCCAGGAGTAAAACTCCTGATTTTGAAGCTGGGGAGCAGGAAGGGGATTCCCACAATGGGAAGCTGCTATCGCTCCCGCCCCCCCCCCCCAACCTCCTGGGGTCTGGGCTGAGGTCCTTCTGCCTGGTGCCCTCTCCAAACACCCCCTAAGAGCTCCAGGTACAACTCAAGTCCAGAAGAACAACTCACAGAGGCGGAGAGCCTGCCTGACGGTGCCGGTGACCGCCGCACTGGGATTCCCAGGCGCTGCGAAGATGGCGCTCGGCGGGCTGTGACCGCCCGGGAACTTCTCCCTCTCGGTGATTGAAAACCCGCGCTCGTGACGAAGCAGCGTTTCTGGCCAATGGACGGCGAGGTTGCGGCAACCAAGTGGCGGGGAGGGGAAGGACTGGCGGGGAGCCCAACACGCGGGCTGAGGAGTCGAAAGGCCGGGCTCAGGGACGCGCCCGCCCACCGGTCCTAGCGGTCGGGACCATCCCGCTGCGTCCCACTCATCCCCTCACTGGGCACACTCGGTTCACCGCCTGCTTCTGCGTCCAGGACAAACTTTGAGCACTCATTTCCCTCCATCTCTTCCCCGCCCACCCGCGTCCGCTGCCGTCGCGTGATAAGCTGAGCGAGCGGGGCGGGAGACTGAGCAGCAAGCACCCTGCGCCTCCCGGGGCTGTGATTGCGCAGGGGGCTCGCGGAGCGGGAACGGCGCGCCCCGCGTCTGGCGTGGCGGGGCCAATAGCCCTGTCCCCTGGTGCTTGGTGCTCGGCCATCGCAGCCCTTCAGGAGCTGCGCGGTGGGCGGTGGGCGTGGGAAAGACATCCCGGGCCAGAACCTGTGGTCGCTGCGGAGCCACACAGAGACCCCGCCTGTCATCCTGAGGCGTCTGTCCTTGCGGTGAGCTTCACCAGCTTCCAGCTGCAGAAATGGCCCAAAGCAGACAGCAAGCAGCCTGCTCCCGCGGTGGGGTCTAGTGGAACCTGCTGACCCCCATTCGTTCCTTTCCCCCCACCTGCCAATGAGCCAGCTTCCAGGAGAGGCTGATTCACATCAGTCTGTGAAGAGGAAGAGGCCCCCACTGGCACTCCTGGATGCAGATCTTGACCCTCCTGATGGAGGGCTCCAGAGTCAGGCGTCTCCAAACTGCTGAGCAAAAAGTGCTCTGCAAGAGGCTTGAGAAAACACTTACTGTTTAAGAAGCTGAATAGGAGCAGGTGCCTTCCATATCGGGTGCTATGTTTGAAAAGTTGGCCAGGGTAGGAGGGGTATAGTTTACCGGTGATGATGGTGACCACCCCCTTGTAACTTATGGAAAAATAGATGTTTATGTATAAATTGATGGTGTCATTGGAAAATCGTGAAAGCGTCTTCTAACTTGGCCTAATGTAAAATATACACTGAGAACTACAACCACTGTCCAAAATCCAGGTGGTCTGTGGAGTTTGGAGACAGTAAACTTTAAAAGCATAGTTGTGAAAACAACATGAAAAAAGAAACAAAAGAGGAAAAACTGTGATAGTTTTATCAAATCACGGTTGTTACTTAAATCATCCGAAAGTGGTATAGGTGCTGTTATACTCGTATATCCATAGGTGGAGAAGAATTTACTGTACAAGGGGAATTGTTGATTTTCTTTCCTTTGTAGAATCCGGAGATGTGAAAAAAGTATTAGGAGCAAGAGGCAGTAGAGAGAGAAAAAGGGCCTGTGGAAAGTGTCTACCATCCCTGGGGACAGAGAATGTGCCCTGGAATGGGACATCCCTTAAGGAGCGCGCTTGCATGTACCATTGGCACTAGGCACCCTGGAGGCCATAGTAAGGAGTCTGGATACCGAGCAAGCTGATGACTAGACACTGACACTGACCGTGCCCACGCTACAATCTCCACACGCTCACCCTATGACTTAGTTTGCCAGAAGATGAGGCAGAAGGAAATTCTCATTTCTATCTTCCAAATGACATGCATGTGCATCATCAGTTCAAGGAATCCGATTTATATCCGGACCCTTCACTGCAAATTTGACTGAGGCAATTAGCTTTTAGCTTTCTAGACTCTGAACATGAGAGGGTGGGGATGGAGACTAAACGCGTCACTCCTTCCATCTGCCAGAGAAACGCTGAACTAGAGGGCAGAACTGAAAAGCTGGGATTCTCTATTGGTTTTTGCAATAGAGGCTGCTGTGACAGGTGACATAGAAGGGGAACAATTAAGATTACCAAGAATTTGGGGGTTTAAAGGAAAAATACACCTTTGTTCCTTAACTCTAAAGGTGCATTTCCCCATTGAACAAGAATCACTTCACCAGTTATGAAGTTGGGATGGAGGTACCACCCCAGGCATTCAGGAAGGTACATACCACATTCTTTGTAGTTGTATTTTACGTGAGGCTTGAGATTGTCTGACATAAAAAGAGGAAGCCAGTGAGAAAAACAACAACTATTTATTTGAGCTCTCATATGTGTTTTGCACAGCCACATGACTCTCTAACAGTTTTCTATGAACAAAGTGTATTCATCATACTTTAAGGAAGCAGAACCAGGTACTTTAAATTATGGGCATATTTTCTTGAAAACACCATGTTTTTTTCTAGTGTTCCATGGGTTCCTTCTGATCATTTTCAATCGATGACTCTTGTTTGTTGTTTTTGTCTTCATTGAGGATCTCGTTTTTCTCTTCCATTAACGATTTATACAAGGCCTCATTTTTTTGTTTAACATCACTAAGGATTGATTCTATAGAATAGCCAAATTCCACAAGGGGATGAACCATAGCTCCTTGTTTATAAAAATGCCCGACGCTGTGCAGAGCGACCAGTTCGCCAAACGCATTAAACACTGGGGAGCCAGAGGACCCGGTGGAAAAACAGGTATCGTAACTAAGCGTGTCAGTACTCGAGGCCTCTGATAGGAAGCTTCTTTGGGTAAACATAGGGAAAGCATTGTAAGTGGCAGTCTGATGTGCTACATGTTGGTAATGCTCTGGGTACCTCCCTGACCGTTCATTTAGAGGAACCACAGCACACCCATCTATTTTCTTGATCTGGCCTTCTGGGTGACCAATTATATAAATCAAACCACAAGGTGGCAGAGGGGAAACTTGCCGGAACAGGCCAGGAGGAAACCCATTTTCTTTTTCACTTAGTTTTAAAATGGCATAATCTAGAGATCCTTCAGACATTTTCAATTCTGGCTCAATGGAAAACCATTCGACAGCACAAGGGCTGAAATTTTTATAAGTGAAAGTTACCTTTGCACATTTGCTTATTATATCTGGCCACAAACTTGGAACCGTGCCTTCTCCCACCATAAGGTGCACAACATGTCGACAGGTGAAAATATAACCACCATTGAAGACAAAGCAAGTAGCATTGCCTTCCCTTCCATTATTGTTCCATTTCATGAACCCAACTGACTTACTAAGATGAATAAGATGTTCACAGGTTGCAACTGAAGTAGAATTTTCAGTCTCTTTTGCAAAGTACTTTTTAAATGTGTTGAATTGTTTAAACGGTGACAGTTTTTTTCTACTCTGTTCCTCCTGAAAATACTCTGTCATCCACCGTGCCTGTTCCCTAAAATTTGGATATTGCTCCATGAAACCTTTGTCCAAACTTCTTCCTAAATTCTTTAGCCAGAGATCAGTTTCCCCTCTCTGGAGATCCTGATTATGAGTAGATGACATATCCAGATGGGGCCTTTGCCTAACTTGTGAGTTTTGTTTCCTGTTGAAATCATTACTTCCAATCAGGGAACTTGTCCGGCATTTTTCATCTTCAATATCATGACTTAGACTTTGAGGTACGAGAGCTGTTTCTCGGTTGTGTTCTTCATCTTCAGTCTCTCCGTCTTTCTCTAGTTCATGGACCTCGATTTCATCAGTGGCATTTTCATTCTCCTGTTTAATTTTCTGATGAGTACCTTTCCTGACAGATAGCTTTTTAAAAATGTCCATTTCTAAGATTTTCCCAGATACTTCCTCAACCTTGGACTGTTTTCCATGAATGTTCTTATGACCATCCATTAGGTTCCACCGTAATTCTTCCAGGTCAGACCGGAATCGGCCGTCTTTGCATAGGGCTTCTTTGAGAGTCTCACCCTTCGGGGCATAGATACAAAGTGTACTTCCCTTTACATGAAGTTCCATGATCTTAAGAATCTTCTTTATTGTCTTCCCAATAGCAACAACGTGAAAAAGAATGCATTCAATGTCTGGATTTTCACACAGGCGTAATATCTGATCACCTTCTTCGTGGTTACTCTTTTTTTGACTAACTGTAATTTGAAGGTGAGAACCTCTAGGTAGGCACTTGAGAGGCATTCCTAAGTTTATGTAGCCTTGAATTGTTTTTTCTTCATAAGCCATGATGATCTTATTAAAATGATTCTGCATCTTTTCACTGAAATGTTCATTTGCTCTCAGAGCTGAGTAGATATTCTCATTGAGTTCACCATATGCGGTAAACACACTCCGGTCTGTTTTCCCAGAACTTTCATTCAAAGTAAAGGTGAAATGACATTTTTCACTGATGCTCATATTTAGGTTCTGCATTTTAAGGGTCGCTTCATGCTCACTGATTTCACTTCTAAGTTGACTGGAGCCGCTACACTCTCTTCTGTCAGACAGAGAATGACCAACAGTTGTGCCAGAACATGTCTGCTTCGTGACAGTATCCTTAAGAAAGGAAAGATTAAACTCTTAATACCAATTGCCCTTAATAACAATGTTTCATGTTTTTCTAATTGTGACATAATAGCTATGCTGGATGAAAATTACATAATATAATGGGTGCCGAATAATGGTGGAAAATGTCAATCATTATTCCATCACCAGAGATAACCATTCTCCGTTTTCTTTGCTTCTATTATTCTATGTATGAGTTCACTTTTCACACAACGATTTATCAGTGCTTTCTCACGTCATTAAACAACCTTTGAAAACACAATTTGATTCTCTCTAAAATTCTTCTAATCTTCTCTTCTCTTGCTGTTTAGATTATTTCCAATTTTTTCGTACTTTAAATGTATCAAGCATTTCTCCACAATAAGTGAATGATTTCTCTAGGCCAGATTCCCAGCAGTGAAAAAACTGGGACTAAGGTTATACATGTACTTCACAAGAGGTCTACTGCCAAACTGCTGTCCAGGAAAGTGGCATCAATTCACCCTGCTGTCCAATGGCATCAACCAAATGGGTGACTCCTCAAAGCATTTCAGTGTTATGATGTTAAGTGTTAGCCAATTGATGAAATGTCAACTGATTTGAGTGTTTTTAAAATCTGCATTTACTTACTTTCTAATAAAGCTGGACTTAGTTAATACATCTTTTGGACATTTGAGACAACACCTTTACAAACTTCCCATTAATGATCTGTTTATTTTCTGTTCTGTACATGGCTCCAACAGCATAAGGAAATATGATAAAATACTCTCTAAATCACAGGATTGGGTAGATATTCATATGCAAATAGATATTCATATGCAAACAAATATACATACTCATATACAAACACACAAACATTCTTCTCTCTGCACTCTAAAATACCTCATTCATATCTCGGTTTAGTATCATCATTTTGCCTATTTTTGAGTATAATCCTGTGCTGGTCAAAAACTGGACTCTGGAGATTGACATCTGGGTTCAAAATCCTTGCTCTGAAGTCCATTACTTTTGAGACTTTAAGAACGTTGGATTTCAGTTTTCTCATTTGTAAAATAGGGGTGGTAATAATATCGATCGCATGGAGTTGTATTAAACGTTCAATGAGATAACCCATAAGAAGTGAAAGTGCTAATTCCTGGTACACAGTAATTTCTCAGTAAAGATTAACTGTTATGATTTTCGCCTATCTATATTTCCAGGGATTTGAGGTGTCTCTACTGTTCATTAGCCACCTTGTCTAACAAGGCATTCTTTGCATTAATTCATATACTATCATTTCATTTTACACAAGCAGTGGCATGGATATTGTCCCCAAATATATTTTGAACAACACAAGAAAAGGAATTATAACTGCCATTTTTTTTTTTTTAAGGAGGGCGCAGTTCACAGTGGCCCATGAGGGGATCGAACTGGCAATCTTGGTGTTACTGTGTTTTCCCGAAAATAAGACCTAGCCAGACCATCATCTCTAATATGTCTTATGGAGCAAAAAATAATATAAGACCCAGTATTATATTATATTATATTATATTATATTATATTATATTATATGACATTATATATTATACTATACTATACTATATTATATTATATTACATAAGACCTGGTCTTATTTATATCAAAAGAAGACCAGGTCTTATATTAATTTGTGCTCCAAAAGACACATTACAGCTGATGATCTGGCTAGGTCTTATTTTCAGGGAAACATGGTATTAGCACTACGCTCTAACCAACTGAGCTAACCAGACACCCCATAATTGCCATTCTTTATGAGCCATCAACCTACAGAATCCCTGTGTAGACCTCTGGTTAGAGTGCTGTTCCACCCAAGAGTTGTAAAAAGTAGACATACCTCTGCGACTTCACGTCTGGTACTCTGGTCATTTTCAGCAGCACTGAATGACTCGTTCTCTTCACACTTTACGGAAGTCATGATGAGTTCCAAGAGAATATAACTCACTTGCACTATCAGCCAAGATGGAGAAACAAGGACTGGGTTTATCCTCCAACTGGAAATGATGAAAACAATTGAAGACAGGATATACAAAAGGACAACTTTCAAACACTGAACATCAGGCAGCTCAGAACTGTGATCTCTGATCCCTAAGAGAGGGAAATCAAAAGAGGCAAGCCTGACAGCTGTCTAGCTGACTGACTCGGGAGCCTTTCCAGGCCATATCTCACGGAGGGGAAACACAACAGAGCCTGGCGGTTTCCTTAGTTAGAAGATAAGCTGAGAGTTGTGGGAAGCCCAGGTGGCTGGAGTCTGTAGGGCACAGTACTAGAGAGGAGAGAGCAGCAGCTGCAGAGACAGGCGGAGAGTCGATCTGTGGTGGGCACCCCTTGAAATTTCAGCTAAGTATCTGTCAGTGCGTGACAGTGATGAAACTATTGGAAGCCAGGGGAAGAGCCCTCCACTGTCCACTCAAAGGGAAAGCTGGAACAATTCTGACGCTCATCCAGGCTGAGAATAGTTTCTGTTCTCAAAACTCAAACTAGAAAACTTCAGAATTCATGAGCTATCAAGCAGAGTATTCAGAAAGGTGTTGCCTCCACAGCCCACAAAAGTAGCCCTCGGGGGAAGGCTGCTCTGGTGCCACCTGATAAACTTGAAATTCCAGTCATACAAGGATAACACTGATTCCTAGGAGAGGAACTGTGGGTGAGAACAAAGTTAGAGCATATGGCTAGGAATATAAGCATTTCTAGCACCCTCAAAATATGAGACTAACCAAGCTCGATATCCAATCAAAAACTTTCAGGCATAAAACAGAAGCAGGAAAATATGGTCCATAATGAGGAGGGAAATCAATGAATGGGAACAGATCTAGGAGTGTCACCTAAAGCAGAACTCGTAGATGAGAACATTAAGGCAGTATTACATTGGATTTTGGGCCAAATGGAGTGATAGGGATGGGATTTACCCTTCATCTGAAAACAAAAGAAGACAAAATGGACTAAATATGTGAAACAGTGGCGGGCAAGGAACTGGGCATCATGCATTAAGGACAGCAACAAATGAAGTACAGCGAGTGGTTACTCGGGGTGTCTGCCTGGAGAGACACCAAGCCAGGGTGCAAGGTGGGCAGCCAGGCGGAGCCCGTTGGAATTCCTGCTTTGAGGAGATAGAGCTGAGAGACCGAGGTGGCAAGAGTTCACAGGACACAGAGGGAGACACCTGCACAGAGAGAGCACTGGGGATACCTGCAGAGGGCTGTCTCAGGTGTGCTTCTAGAACTGGCAGAGTAGGCCTGGTGAAAACTACCTAAGGCCAGGAAAGAATCCCCACCTTTCAACAAACAAACAAACAAACAAACACCATCGGAGGATAACTTCCCTCAAACCCTCTCCCTACATCTCACATGGGCACCTCAGTTTCCTCAGGCAGGAGCTTGGCTCAGACCAAACTTTGTGCCTGTAAATTACCCCCTGGCTTGTTAAAAAGGAAGAAACCAGACTCCTTCCCTCAAAAATCCTGGTTCAGTACCACCTGGGTTCAGTTTAGGAATTTGCACTTGAACGCCCAGAATCCTCCCCCCCTCCCCTCCTCGCAAATGAGCACAGCATATTGGTTGCATCAGCTAGCTAGACTGTCTCCAAGTGTCTTTCCAGAAGTAAAACTCCTGATTTTGAAGCTGGGGAGCAGGAAGGGGATTCCCACAATGGGAAGCTGCTATCGCTCCCGCCCCCCCCCCCCAACCTCCTGGGGTCTGGGCTGAGGTCCTTCTGCCTGGTGCCCTCTCCAAACACCCCCTAAGAGCTCCAGGTACAACTCAAGTCCAGAAGAACAACTCACAGAGGCGGAGAGCCTGCCTAACGGTGCCGGTGACCGCCGCACTGGGATTCCCAGGCGCTGCGAAGATGGCGCTCGGCGGGCTGTGACCGCCCGGGAACTTCTCCCTCTCAGCTGGTGATTGAAAACCCGCGCTCGTGACGAAGCAGCGTTTCTGGCCAATGGACGGCGAGGTTGCGGCAACCAAGTGGCGGGGAGGGGAAGGACTGGCGGGGAGCCCAACACGCGGGCTGAGGAGTCGAAAGGCCGGGCTCAGGGACGCGCCCGCCCACCGGTCCTAGCGGTCGGGACCATCCCGCTGCGTCCCACTCATCCCCTCACTGGGCACACTCGGTTCACCGCCTGCTTCTGCGTCCAGGACAAACTTTGAGCACTCATTTCCCTCCATCTCTTCCCCGCCCACCCGCGTCCGCTGCCGTCGCGTGATAAGCTGAGCGAGCGGGGCGGGAGACTGAGCAGCAAGCACCCTGCGCCTCCCGGGGCTGTGATTGCGCAGGGGGCTCGCGGAGCGGGAACGGCGCGCCCCGCGTCTGGCGTGGCGGGGCCAATAGCCCTGTCCCCTGGTGCTTGGTGCTCGGCCATCGCAGCCCTTCAGGAGCTGCGCGGTGGGCGGTGGGCGTGGGAAAGACATCCCGGGCCAGAACCTGTGGTCGCTGCGGAGCCACACAGAGACCCCGCCTGTCATCCTGAGGCGTCTGTCCTTGCGGTGAGCTTCACCAGCTTCCAGCTGCAGAAATGGCTCAAAGCAGACAGCAAGCAGCCTGCTCCCGCGGTGGGGTCTAGAGGAAACTGAGCTCCCACCGCTCCCCAACTCTCCCCATCCTCTCCCCCCTGCCCCCTGCCCCTGCCCTGGCAAATGGGCCAGCTTCCAGGAGAGGCTGACTCACATCAGAATGGGAGGAGGAAGAGGAAGAGGCCCCCACTGGCACTCCTGGATGCAGATCTTGACCCTCCTGATGGAGGGCTCCAGAGTCAGGCGTCTCCAAACTGCTGAGCAAAACTGCTTTGCAAGAGGCTTGAGAAAACACTTACTGTTTAAGAACCTGAATAGGAGCAGGTGCCTTCCATATCGGGTGCTATGTTTGAAAAGTTGGCTGGGGTCGGAGGGGTATAATTTACAGGTGATGATGGTGACCACCCCTTTGTAATTTATGGAAAAATAGATTTTTATGTAAAAGTGATGGTGTCGTTGGAAAATCGTGGAAGCGTCTTGTAACTTGGCCTAAGGTGAAATATACACTGAGATCTACAATCACTGCTCTAATTCCAGGTGTCCTGTGGTGTTTGGAGACAGTAAACTTTAAAAGTATAGTTGTGTGGCCATTGACCTCACCAGCTAACCCGGGCCACAGCCAGCCCTTGCTGCCCACCAGGTCCAGCCTGGTGTCCTGTAGGAAAGATATTGAGGAAAATTTGCCTACACTCGGTGGTGTTAACTTTTGTCTATTAGCTTTTGTCTGTTCCTGCATGTGAGGTAATGGTTAGCTTAGGGTTAAAAGAAGTCTGTGCTTTGATTAGGGGGTGAGTAAATCCCCTCTTTGATCTCCTGTCCTCCTGAATAGGGGAGATATGAGATCATGTTGTTTTCTGTCTGTTTCATCCAAATCAGCAGATGAAGTGAAGAAGTAGCTACGTTGTATTCAGGATGACGTGACAGGCACATCACCAGGCCTTGTTGCTTAACCAGATGAACTAGCCCTTCAGCCAGATGGGCAGCATTCGTATCATTGACTGCCAGACCCTCCAGGAGCAGTCTAGTCCTTGAGAAGGGAGGATGGAACACAAAACTTGGCTCTGGGGTGCATCTAAAGAGAGATATAAGACAGACCTCAGGTGGATTGGATTGGATTGATTGCTGTTTCAAGAGATTACTATTCAGGAGATTTGCTGTTTCAGGGCTGTTTTTCAGCATTAGATTGTTCCAGAGTAAGAGATTGCAACTTACCTGACTGGACAGTAGAGACTTCTTGTGTTGGTGAATTGTCATCATTTTAGCATCTTTGGGAACTTGTGAGCATTTGCTGCTAATCACGAAGCTGGCAGAAGAATGCAAATTGGAAGTTCCCACCCCGTGCAGTTTTCCAAAGTGGAGGGTTCTCCGGGTCCAGACAAGTGGGAGAGCACTGTGGGGAGCAGGAATCCCCCAGGCCTTGAGGCTGAGAAGGATGAGGGCACAGGACCTACAGCTGCCAGCACCAACTGTGATTCCCATTGTCTATTTTCTGTATTCCAGTAGAGTTTGACACATAAAAATAAATAAATAAATAAATAAATAAAGTATTGTTGTGAATATAATATGAAAAAAGAGGAAAATTTTTTTATAGTTTTATCAAATCATGGTTGTTCCTTAAATCACCCTAAAGTGGTTACAGGTGACTGGGTCCAACATATATCCATAGGTGGAGAACCAATTATTGCATTGCATTAGAGACCTTGCTGATTCGTTTTCCTTTGTAGGATCTGGAGATGTTAAAAATTTATGAGAAGTAAGAGGTGGTAGAGAGAAAAAGGCGCTGTGCAAATTGTCTGACATCTCCGGGGACAGAATTTGCCCTGCAATGGAACATAACCTTAAGGAGGGGTTGTACGTGCTATGGGCACTAAGTACCTTGTAGGACTTAGTAAAGAATCTGGATTTTATTATAAATGTGACATTTATTATAAACAGAAGGCCATGATGGGCAATTCAGAGCCTGTTACAGTGACACATGTTGATTGGCATACTTAACACCAGGTGCAACGGCAATCAGGTGTATGACAGAGAAGTGACCTTGTAGACAGTTACTTTCTAGAGCTTTTCTTTCCTTTAGGTCTGACCTACTTCAATTTCTCTATTGGCTCCTAAGCCTCTGAGTTCACGTTAATTTTCACAGTTGTCTACTGTGCAGCATTTTGCTCCTGAAGAGAATGAGAATACTCAAGATTCAAGTGAAGTCTTTTTTTTTTTTTTTTTTTTAAGAATTTTAGTTTTTCAATCTAGCTAACATACTTGGTAAAGTATGCCTTCTGTGACATTTCTAAAATAATCATCATTCAAATTTGAATGTTTCTGAAATACATTTGCTCCTAATAGTAAAATATGATAAAATTCTAACATTATTAGTAGTAACAGTAAGGATAATGGCGTAATGGAAAGAGCTGCAGCATTTGAATTAGGATCTCAGTCTACAGACTCAAGTGTCACTCTTTAGTTCCATGACCTTCGGAATCGGCTTCACCTGAAATACTTTTTCGCACCTGAAAGAGGGATATCACCACCTTCCCCCCCCCCCCTCCGGGTGGCTGTTCACATAAAATGAGATAATGTACCTAGCACAGTACCTGCCACAATTGGATGTTATTTTATTTAAACAGCCACCTGGAGGGAGGGAATGGTGTCACAATAAATACTTCCTTCATTCAATGGGATGTCCTTCATTTAACATAAAAGACACAGTCACAAGAAGATTTCGGTGTAAGGGAGTCTACACTTCCAGGTCTTCATCAGCATAAAACACTGCAGCTCGTTGGTTCTAACACAAATAATACCGTCACCCTCATTCCGCGTTTCTGAGATATGGATTAAGATGAGGGTCTCTGCATGTGACTCTGCAAGACCTCCATTAAGTCTGCATATCGTCGTATATGAACCACTAAAACATTAACAAGAAAAGGCCACAGTAACTGTGCTATAACGTCTGGATGCATTTATGCTGCTAACAGAGCTCCCTTGGGGTACAGAAAAAAAAAAAGGAGTCAAATTAGGCCCAACTCCAAACGACTCTTCAATAAATCAAGAGAGTGATGCTGTCTTATCCTTCCTTAAACGCAAACAGCACGGTATTAAAATCCATTAAAAAACTTCAAGATTGAAACATCACACAACTAGCACTGATGCCGCTAATACTTTTTAGAAAGCCTGCGCAGGACAGCACCATGGGCATCACCAAAGATATGTAATGCAAGCCGTTCGCGGAAAACATAGGCGAGAGGAGGAAAACAGATTCATTTCGGTGTTCTACACACAAGACGCGGCGAACCGCTTTCACGATCGCGGCCGCTACCACCACCCACCCACAAGCATCTGAAGCAATTCCGGGCTTTACAACCGGATGTCAAAAAGAAGACCACCTTGCTGGCATTAGGGGGCAGAGCCGGACGCTCTTCTGCTCCCTTTCTGGGGGTCACAGCTCCAACATCGGTGCTGCGCGGGGTGCGGCGCACCCCCGCTCCTGGGGTCCGCCACCCGCGCCCCGCCCCGCCGAGAGCGAGGGCCCATCCCCCTAGGGTCGCAAGCTACACCCAAACCTCCACCGGCCCGGGGGCCCCGCCCGAAGTCCCAGGCGCGCGGACCGCAGCGAATCCCAGGGTTGGGGTGCGGCTGCCCGGAAAGCGGGGGTGGGCGGTCGGCTGCGGACACTCACCGCGCTACGCGGTAGGCGCCCTCGCCCAGGTACGAAAGTTAGTGTGACGCGGCCCCACGTCTAACACTTGCGGCGGGACCATCTCCCGGCCCGCGCTGGGCTCCACGCTCCGCGGCCGCCGCTCGTCCTACGCCGCGCCTCCGGGAGGGACCGCGCCGCCGCCTACCGGGAAGGAGCAAGGAGGGAACCACCCAAGAAAGCGGGAGAGCCCATGGCAACCGGGACGGCTGCCTGCCTGATTCTTGGGTAGTTTGTTTGTTAGTTTTTAAACATGGATTCTGGGAATTAATCCAGATATATTTAAGTTCAGTAGGTCTGCGGTGAGGCTCAGTAATCTGCACCTTTTAACAAGGAGAGGCAGGAATAGACCTGCCTGAGAAACTCAGGCCAATGCTTTGCAAAGTTCATGATGCATCAGCATCCTCTGGCAAGCTTGTGGAACCAGTCCTGAGCTCCCTCTGCTGACTCGGTGCAGTTGGACGGTTGCCCAATAACTTGCGTTTCTCAAGAGGTGATGCCAGTGGTGCTGGTGGCCATATTTAATGCCAATTGTTAATTTCATTGGACAAAAACTACTCTAAGTACTTTACAAATATGAACTCATTTTATCCTCATCACAACCATAGGAGGCAGCTACAGTTAGCCCTATTTCAAAGGAAACTGGCCATACAGATAAACAATTGGCCTCAAGACACAAAACCATTAGCAGAGCCAGGATTAAACCCAAGCAGCCAGGCAGAGTGACCTTAGCCCCTAATCATAGCTTCTCTGTTGTTCAAATCAGGCTCCACGACCGCCCACCCCAGCACTTCCCAGCCTTGCTCCCTTCCAATCTCGCTTTCCGCCGCACTCATCTGTCCTTCTGTGACCTCCCTCAGCGCCTGAGGCTCCCTTATTCGCAGCTCCTGGGAGAGAGATCACCGCGGGTAGTCCCCTTCCAGAACCGCCATGGCACTTGCGAACAGACCCCCTAAGAACAGCGCCCCGCCCTGGGGCCAGCAGTATCTGCCAGCTTTTTCACAGCGGATAGAGTTCTGGAAGTGGCCTGCAGATGGGGCCAGAAGATAACCTTGATGTACCGGGGTAAGATTGACATTCATGATGCCGAATGGCAGCACAGTGTTGCTTTGCCCACTCTTTTTAAAAATATTTTTTTCATTTATAGTTGACATTCAATATTATATTAGTTTCAGGTGTATAGCATACTGGTTAGACATTTCTATAACTTACAAAATGACCCCCCCATAAGTCTAATGAACCCCCACTTACCCTGTTTCCCGGAAAATAAGACCTAGGCGGACAATCAGTTCTAATGTGTCTTTTGGAGCAAAAATTAATACAAGATGGTCTTATTTTACTATAATATAAGACTGGGTGTTATATTAATTTTTGCTCCAAAAGACGCATTAGAGCTGATTGTCTGGCTAGGTCTTATTTTCGGGGAAACACGGTAGCACCATACATAGTTATTACAATATTATTGACTATATTTCCTATACTGTCTACATCCTCATGACTATTTTGATTCTCTGGCACCCAAGAGTTTCCTACCCCTTTAGGGGGCCACGTTTGTGGCATGGAATGGAGACATGGATGTAGGAGATGTTTCATCATGTGCTCGCTGAAGGTGTACACTTTTGTCCAAGGTTGCTATAGCTCATGTTGGCTCAACCCTTTATTTCCAATTTACTTTCCTCTGGGCAAATCTGTCTTTCCATCACTCTGGGTTCTTGGGGTTTTTGTAAAAGGCATTGTGGTGGCAAATCCAGTGTGCCCAGGAAGTGCCCCAGAGGGTTGGGGAGGGAGGGAGAAAGCCTTGCCTAGAGCCTCCTGAAATCTCTTGGGCCTAGGGTGGGAGTAAGGGGAAGATGGTTCACGCTTCTTCTGGTTCCTACATTCTTGCAATCCTCAGGGCCCGCCCTTCCCTCTACCCCAGTTATCTGCAGTCTTTCTCTGCCTTTTGTGAGGAATAACACATTTTCAGTCCCCACCACAGCAGGTAGCAAAGGTAAAGTTCTGATATGCAAAGACATCCAGTAAGACTGAGTTATAGTTCAGAGAGACTCTGATGTTTGTCTCTCTCAGCATCTTCTCACTAATGGCATTTGTTGTGTTGTAGAATATATTTTGTACAGATATTTTCTATCTATGTTTTCGCAGCAACTAAGCAGTTCAGTGTTCATATATAACAAGATTGTCTGATCTGGCCTAAACTAAAAGTGTTACCCTTAGATATACTTCTCATGAATAATTTTAAGGAGGTCAGTGAGCATGCTCAGAAAGGGATTCAAAAAAGCCCTACAACATATGAGTTTGGGGCACAGGGAGATAAAAGTTTGGGCTAAGTTTAGGTGAGCTTAGGGGCCAAAGAGGAAAGCAGTGTGTGTGTGTGTGTGTGTGTGTGTGTGTGTGTGTGTGTTGGGGTGGGAGCTGGTGGACAGACTAAAGGCTGCTAGAGAGGTGCCACGATCTCCCCTGGGCAGGCCAACTGCTCTGAATGGTTGGTGACCTTACTGGTTTTTAAACATTTTTATTATCACCCCTTGGCATCATTGTTAAAGTTTTTTAAAATCTCACTCCTGGACTAGAAGCCAGAAGACCTAATCTCCTTACTTGGATTTGCCTCCAAAGAAAGGAGTGAACAGGATAATTGAACACCCTGTCCTCACATGATCCGAGTCCGCTCCTAGACACAGGAGCCACAGGCACCTAGGAGTTGACCCTGGACTGAATTTCTTCCTGAACCCGTTTCTTGAACTAAAGATAAATGAGGAGTCTTGCCCAACTGCCAGTTTCTGTGTAATACAAGGATAACATCCTGCAAACCTGCACAGAGAGATTATCTGTTATATGATTTATAACGAGTGAGCTATTTACAGATCCCTGAAGAGCTAGTGTGATCAGCAAGGTATAAAGTTGAGTGTGCAGACAGACATGCACTAGCTTCTCCGTATTGAGATGGTGCGACCAAGCGTGCTCCGTGTTAGGCCTGGGCCTGGAAGTCACTCCTGGATCAGTGCAGTTCTCCTGATGAGAGCGCATATGCTCTGCCTGCTCTTCGCAGTCCTCATTTTATCACCTTGGAGTTGGGTTAAGTCCTGTTTTATCCTGTGCTTTTAATTGTTAATCCACATTTGAAACCCCCATTGCTAATCTGCTTCTGACTAGCTGCATGACCTTGAACAGGATACCTTCTTTCTTTGATTCTCCGTGTCCTCATGTGTAAAATGGAGAAAATAAAATTTGGTCAGCCTAAAACGTGGGGTCCCTGAGGGTCAATGAAAGATATTTGTGGGTTTGGAAGACTTCAGAAATCGTATTGGTAACCTACTCACATGTAGAAAATACTGGAGAATTCTAACCAAACATCAAGTGAATGGGAGCCGAAGGCCTAAGATAGGAGCAGATAAAAATGAGAGGAAAAAGATCTGGCAAATTATGTACCTAGTTAAATCTAAATGGACAGTGATAGACTCTTTGAGAATGTATAATTAAAGATTTAAAGAAGGATTCTTTAAATAGAAGTGACTCACTGCAAGGGAAATTCTATGATATTGGAACTGAAATATCCAGTGTTTGGGCTCAGAGGGACCAGGTTAGAGGAGTAGAGGTATTTTGTCTCACTCATCACACTCACTCTTCTGGATGTGAGGAGGGAGAAAGTGGGGGGATGAATCTTTTGGGAAGATATAGTCTTATTGGGGTGCAAGAGGGAAGCAGAGGGAGAATAGCTGGTACTTTATTTTGTATAAGAGTAGAGAAATTTGAGTTCCGCTATGAGCACTAAGAAAAATACTATTGACTGAATAAAGAGTTAATAAGGGAATATGATAGATAAGTGAATTCATATGATTTCTTAGTTGAGGCAATATCTCCTTATACAAAACACATTATTGTTTGAACAGGCACAGCCCACTTTTCAAAAGAAAAAAAGAGTATACACGGGAAGTCAATTCATTTTCACCACATTCTCTAGACACTACCTTTGCAAAGATGACCTGTGACTATACGAGCATGATGCATAGTCACACTGTACAGTCACTGAATGGACATCACTCATTCATTGGAACCTCAGGAGCTGGAGCCCACTCAACGGCACATAACCACAACATACAAGCGTAACTCCTTTTCAATATATTTTCACAGCAACTGAATAGTTCAGTGTTCATACATAATAAGATTGGCTAATCTGGCCTAAAATAAAAATGTTACCCTTTCTCATGAATAATTTTTAGGAGGTCAGTGAGCATGCTCAGAAAGGGATTCACAAAAGCCCTACAACACGAGTTTGGGGCACAGGGAGATAAAAATTTGGGCTAAGTTTAGGTGAGCTCAGGGGCCAAAGAGAATAGCAGTGTGTGTGTGTGTGTGTGTGTGTGTGTGTGTGTGTGTGTGTGTTGGGGTGGGGGCTGGTGGGCAGACGAAAGGCTGCTAGAGAGGTGCCATGATCTCCCCTGGGCAGACCAACTGCTCGGAATGGTGGTGACCTTACTGGTTTTTAAACATTTTTATTATCACCCCTTGGCATCATTGTTAAAGTTTTAAACATCTCACTCCTGGGCGCACAGGCTAGGTGACAAGGCAAGGCTTGGCTGCCAAGAACTTCCATTTGACTGTCCCTAAATTTTCCCTGTGGTAACAGGAACTCCTTCGGGGTAAGGAAAGAAGCAATGGCTCCGTTTGACCTACTGTTTCTTCCCTGTACCCTAAAAAGGCACAGCAAGTTCACCTTTAGAGACAGGCCATTGGGGTCAGCTTTAGTGCTGCCCATAACTCCTGAACTGAGGCCTTCAGTCAGGTAAAAAAAAAAAAAAAAAGACTGTTTTCTGTGTCAAGGGGAGATGCATATGGAAAGCCTGAGACTTGGGTAATAGTTCAGGGGACTTAGTGTCCATGCTAAAGCAGGATTGGCCCAGGGTCGTCTGATTGCAAGGGCAACTGTCTGAGGCAAATCCGAGGCAAGTGATACACGTGAGGGGCGGGACCAAGGTAGTGACCTATACATGTCTCTCTGCTTCACAACAATAATGATATGAAGTAATGGAAAAAATGAAAAGGAACAAGAACAAAAAATATTTGCAGCAGTACAGCAAAAACACTATCATTGGGCCAACAATTTTGAGCAGAAAGATAAACCTGGAGGAAACACTTGAGGGCACAGACTGCTATGGAGATAGGAACCGAAGAAATCCTTCAAGTTTGGGGATGACAGAAGTAAGAAATGGGTGGGCGGTGGCCTAGGATATACTTTTATTGTGGTCCACCTAGTCAGCCCTCTTTCTTCCATCCTCATGTCCCCGGTTGTCCTAAGCCACATGACAGCTGTGACATCCACAGGTTAAAGTGGCGAGTGTCACCACTGGGGCTAGAGATGCAGAGCCAGCCCAATAGATAGCCGATGACCACAAGAAGGGACCGGGAGCCTCTAGACTTAGGAACAAGTGCCCACTTGTGGTAGCACACCACTCCCACCCCCCATAGTCCCTGTAGGTCAACTGTGATAGACAAACATACAGAGCAGCAGGCGTTCTCAAATACAAAATAAGTAGATAACCAAAAATCATCAAAATATCAAGTTATAATGATATTGTGTAAATCCAATTTTTTTTTTTTTTTGGATTGGAACAATTTTTTTTTTTTAAATCTACCTGATCTGTTGCTTTGTACCCTGAAAGTATCCTGAATTCTCCCACTATGATTGTGGATTTACTAATTTCTCTTTGTGTGTCTATATATTTTGTGGGTGCTTTGTGTTAGGAAGCTTCATGACCTCTCGTTACCATGGACTCAAAGGTCCGCTTGCCTGCGTGCATCCAGGCCAAAAAAAGACACACACGAGCAGGAGTTTGCAGCAAAGAAAGTAAAGGTTTATTTAAGGAGTTGGTGCCAAGTCTGGAGACACAGGTGAGCTCGTGCTCAGACCCGGCTCCCCAATGGCCTCTAACAGCTGGGTTATAGAAGGGAATCATGGAACCATTAATCATGGTTAATATGGGAGTTGGGGTCATGGGCTGAATGGATTGGTCGGGGCCTAAGGCTAACTGATCATGGCCCCAAGTCCTGGTGTCAGTCATGGCATTGTTCAGTCCGGTTTCCAGGAGATGCAGTCTCTGGGGCCGTTCTGCTGTCATGAGTCTGGGGCTGCAACATAACTGAGGCCAAAGTGTTATCTTTGTTTGATTAAAACTTTACTCTGACATTTGGTGATTCCATCTTGGTCATGGCTGACAGACCTGAAGCTTTACTCTTAAGTGAATTTGACGCTGATGAGATCCTAATGTCCTCAGAGCTTAATGGTTAAAAGGAATGGACACACATGATAGGCACAGGTAGGAGGACCTGGAGAAAGAATGCAAGTGAGTCATGGTTCTATGGGGCTAAACAAAACTAGCTTGGATTAAAGCAGAATGCATGTTAAAGAAAGGAAGTTCACGTGTGGTCACACTCCCTTGTGGGAGGCCTCTGTATTTATCAGGTGTTCACCTAAATTCTGTTTTGTCAGATATTGTTGTTGTTACCTTGCGTGCGGTTTCACATTGTCTAGGGTATCTTTTTAATCCTTCCATGTTGTTTGTTTCAGATGAGCCTTATTGTGGACTTGATGCTGTGTCCCTCCCCAGTCTTCATGGTGAAGCTCTAATGCCCAAGGTGGTGGTATTTGGAGGTGGGGCCTGTGGGAGGTGATTAGGGCGAGATGAGGTCACGAGGATGGGGCCTCCATGATGTCATTGGTGTCCTTCTATGCAATGGAAGAGAGTTCAGAGCTCTCTCTCTGTCCACCATGTGAGGACATAGCGAGATGGCAGCCACCTACAAGCCAACAAAGACACCTACCCTGCTGGCATCTCCGTCTTGGACTTCACAGCCTCCAGAACTGTGAGAAATACATTTCTATTGTTTAAACCACCCAGTCTATGGTATTTTGTTATGGCAGCCCTAGCAAACTAATACATGCTTCTTGGGTTTTATTTTTAACTCAATATACGAGAGACCAGTATTTTAAGAGGTAAATGAATCCATTCACTTTTATTGTGGTTATTATATTTGGGTACTTATTTTTGTCACATTTAAAAGATCTCCTTCCTATTTTCCATGGTTTTCTTGTTGTTTCTTTAATCCAGGTACATGATCAAGTTTGAGAATCACTGTCTTAATGGAGCCATCTAGAGTCAGGTAAAGGAAACTGCCAGGTGATTTGTGCTAAGGTAGCCTGAGCCCCAAACCCTGGATGCATATCCTCTTCTGAATAGAGTACCTGCCTGAGGCACCATTTTTAAATAGGCAAATTTTATTTGCTTTCTCTTTTTTCACTTCTATATTTGCTCCTGCATTTTGAATGCAAGGATGTAACTATTTGCATTTAAACCAAAGCTCCAGATTTTATTTTTTATCTACTTCTCTATCCTTCAAAATTCAAAATGATATCTTTCCTTTCTTTCTCAGACCATGCTTTCATTTGATCAATATAACATCAGCCAGATCTTAGGAGTTTAACAATCTGATTGGACCAATTTTTACTAAGGTGTGAGTGACAACCCATCACAGTCTTCTATGATGCACTGGAGTTTTTTAAAAGCTCATTAACTTACATAATTCTTTAATTGCTGGAATTGCATCCTTTAAAATCATTTCAAATATAAACATTAAATTCAGTGGAGGTTTACTTTTTTACGAAGAGATAGGGGCAAGGATTGGTTAATCACCCAAAGCCAATTTTATTAAGATACTTTTGTTTTATGCAATAGCTGCAGTATCCACAACAGCCTAAGTTCCAGAGGCAGGATTGCAGGGAAGGGCCAAAAGAGGCCATTGGTATGTCTGTACTCTTCCTGATGTTCTTTCTTTCTTTCCTTCTTTCCTTCTTTCCTTCTTTCCTTCTTTCCTTCTTTCCTTCTTTCCTTCTTTCCTTCTTTCCTTCTTTCCTTCCTTCCTTCCTTCCTTCCTTCCTTTTTCAGCTCAGGGATTCTGAATTGGTAATATAAGTTTTCGATGATAAACTGCTTATAATAAGTTCCTGCCATGTGTTCTCTCTTTCATCTGGAAGTTCCCACCACATTTTTTTTTTAGTCTGGTACATTCTTCCAGACTCTTACATCCTCACCTTAGTTGTTACTTCTTTTAGGAACCGTCCTGATACCAGATCTTACCCCTGACACAGCCGTGGCACACACAAAGGGCTGAACAAACAACCAGACTCACAGGAAACACCTTACCGAGGACCAAGCTTCACGAATGATTAGCAAAGGATACACAAAAGGCACTGCAGCAAACACCACCTCCGTAACAGAGGCCCTGAGGCCGTCAGGCTCACTTCTCTAGGTTCATTTTCCACATGGCAGTTGTGGGAAACTGTCTGAGTGGGTGAGGTCAACCTAGGGAAGCCATTTGTTTGGGATTTCACTTTTTATACCTTGCTGGTCACAAACTATGAGACTGACTTCCAGTCTTCAGTGTATTTGTGCATCATAAATCCATAAATAGCAGGTCCATAAATCCATAAATAAACACCCATACAGACTAAGTATATTCTATTGACAATCGAAGTTCCTCATTTGTCTTCCAGATGGTATATTCAATCAATCCAGCTTCATAAAGAGTTCTGACTCCCAGAAGTAAGAAGTGCTTCTGGCTTCCCATTTACAGGTTTGGTGGTAACCCCTGCCTTCCCCACAACCCTTATCATACATTTTGAAAGACTGAATTACCACCACCTCACCCTCCGCCAGACTGTAAGCCCCTCAGGATTGTGGCAGCATCTTTTAAAATCCTATCTGCACGTTGAACAGTGTCGTGCAGGGAGGCCTGCAGGGTCTCTGCTCCTGCTCCCCATACAAGAACGCAGGATATGGTGAGGCCAAAAAGAAACACCCACGGAGCCATAGGTAGGGGAGTCATACCACTACGGTCTCACTGGAGGCTGGGTTCGCTGGACGTGCGACCTGCTGTCCGTTTTGTCTGCAACCCACCGACGACTCTCTTTCACTCTCCTCCACTTTTCTCGGCTCTCCTTCGTAGCCGCAGCAGTTATATTAGTGGCCAATGGCTCAATGGCTACAGCTGATGGCCAATCAACCCCAGCTGATGGCCATCTACTACCCGAGCCAGCACCCCTCCATGTGAGGCCGAGAGCCTGTAAACTACTTTCTGGGGCTCTGCCCCCACAAACAGTCCCTGGCATATCATAAACGCCCAAGAGCCATTTGTGAATGAAAGAAAGCTATATTGTGACTTCTGCTTCAATACTGAGAGAACCTTCCCAAGATGGCTAAACAGCTCCACAGCTCACAGAGGACTCATTTCTGTGGGTAGCAGGTCCATTGGTGCCATGCACATGAGGCCACAGAGAAACCAGACCGCTTTAGCACTCTGTGAGATTGTTCATTCTCGGCCCGCACAGAGAGGTAAAACGGAATATTTTCTTGACGCAGGTATGTCACATAATGCACCATCATCCGTCTCATGATGCCCTTGTTTCGCTATCTCTCCAGGGTGTAGCCCATTACTATTTCACTAGTGGCGTCCATGGCGCTCCAGGTGATCGGAGTCCCCTCCGGGCCCAGCGTGCAGTAAGCTGGCAGGGTCTGGAGGCAGCGCTGGATGTAATGCAGGCTCCTCTCGTTCTTCCCCAGTTCCCAGAAGTCATTGACCAGCCCAGAATGGGACACATTCAGCCGGGAAAACTTCCAGTTCAGATCCTCACTGTGGAAACAAACTAAGACGAACAGAACTTTGATCCCTGCTCCTGCAATTTCGGGATTCCACCTCATGCTAGAGCTCTCGAGCACTCATCTCCTTGATTAAATCCCCACTTCTGCGAAGTTGTTGGCTTTGACAATCGACAACCTTTATTCATCCCAGTGAACACATTTGTCCTCTCCTCACTCCAAAACTGATTTATGGAAGTTAGAAAAATGTGTACGAATTAACAATATTGAAGGAAAGCCACGGGATCAGGTAGCACATGTGTTTTGTACCTGTTAGGTACGTCGTCTGGGTGGTCTGCCTCACGCCAGCTTCCAGGCTTGCTCTCATTGGTGGCATTGAGTTTCATAATATCTTCCGTTACATACAGGATTAAGTTCAGATACTCCACTCTCGCTGACTTTGAAAATGCAGCTGTTCTTATTCCCTCACCCAGACTTTCTTGGCAACCTGGGAAGAAAGGTAAGAAAGCAATACTGGCAGCGATTCAGAGTTCTCTGCTTTTGTGGGGCATTTGTTCTACCACAGACTGCTGTCCCCTCGCAGTCCCCAGGGTTTCTGATTCAGTAAAGCTGAGAATTTACATTTCTAACAAGTTGCCAGGTGATGCTGTTGGTTCTGGACCCACTTTGAGAGCGACTGCCGTTACCCATTACCTCTGACTTGTTACCTTCGATTTGGAACATTTGTTTCCAGTTGATGACCCCACAATTTTTCAGGACTTCCTGTAATTTTTGAGGCTCTTTGGAGAATATACTGTATCTGTTTATGTATAGATCATTGTCATCAATCATCTCTTGTATGGAACAGTGAAAGGTGAGATCATTCCCCTGAACGTTTTCTTTAGTTCTCATTTATCGAGACTCTCAGTGTCAGAGGCATGGCAAGGTACTGCAAGTGTTAGAGGTTGGGCGATGAATGTATTAGGTTGGAAATTATATTGTTAAAGAATGAAACATATAGTATAACTAATTTAAAAGTATCCTTCAAGAATTTAAGAGTGCTGTTTAAATGCAGTGTGGGGCCAGAGTCCCAGAGAACAGTTTCCAGGCTCTTGGCTTCACATGGAAAGGTGCTGACTCACTTATTAGATGGCTATTCGCTGTAATCAGATGACCCTCCACTGTGGCTGGGTGGCCATCAGCTGTTATCAGCTAGCCATTAGCCACTGATATAACTGCCGTGGCTACGCTAGGGGGTTAGTTGGTGGGTTGGTTGGCAGGGAGGCAAACGGCGGATTGTGGATCCTGTGGTTCCTGCTTCCTGTGTCTCCAACCCAGCCGCCAGTGAGAATATAGTGGTATGACTCCCCTATCTGTGGCTCCGTGGGTGTTCCTTTTGGGCCTCACCATATCCTGCGTTCTTATGTGGGGAGCGGGAGCTGAGACCCCGCCTGACAAGCAGGTTACTGAGTGTGGCCCCAAACAAAAACCTAATGTGTTCAGGACAATAAATATTTTAAGAGGCCTGATTTTAAAAGAATGACTGGAGATAGGAAATGTAAATATTCAAGGAGTTATGAAAATATCAAGATGAACCAAAATAAAACAAAGGCAATGGTGAATAAAAATTAAAGCTGAAAATAATGAAATAGAGAATATGATTTAGTACAAAGGATATACAAAGCCATAAGCTCATTCCCCCCCCATTCTTCCACCTCTCCTCCCGCCTCCCCGCCCCCCGCCCCCACCACTCCGGTGCAAACCATTGTTTCTCAGTCTAGTTGTGTAGGACACAGCTCCCTGGCCCATGCTGGTGTTATGAACCTTGCGCTCCCCTGCCAGCGGCCAACTACCAGCCACTCATGGTAGCCCACGGCAGCACACAGCAGCCCACAGCAGTTCATGATTGCTGCCGGCCACTCACAGTGGCACACAGTAGCCGCAGCAGCTCACGCCAACTTCTGGCTGCTCACAGCAGCCCAGCTCCAGGGAGAGCTGTTGTTCACAACCTTAGCTGTAGAGGGCACAGCTCACTAGCCCATGTGACAATCGAACCCATGACCTTGGTGCCACCAGGCCAGCTCCATAAGCTCATTTTTAAATGGCCCCAAAAAGGATAAACTCCTAATAAGACTTTTAAGGAAAAACAAGAGAAAGAAAAGCGAAAAGCATGCAGTACTAGAGATGAGAAAGAAAAAGATAAGGGAACAAGAGAGTTATAAGAGAAAGTTATAAGCTACTTCAAGGCAATATATTTACTGTTAAAAGACATGAATGATTTCTCTCAAGAATAAACTATTAAAACTGACCTTCAAAGAAATAGGAAACTCAAAGACTAATAGAAATGACTAAAACTAAAATGAAAAATTTGCCATTTAAAAATTGGCCAAAATCAGATTATTTACATTTAAATTCTATATAAACCAAAAATTAACACACAATTTCAATATAAGGCCACAGCAACATGGGAAGATGCCCAATTCAAAATATACTAAAAAAAGGAATAAAAGATATTTATTGAACATTTTCATTTATGTACGCAGATACAAAAATCCTGAATAAAATACCCAGTAGTAAATCAAAAGAGTAGAAGATGTGAACAAGTAGAGTTTTAGAAAGGCAAGAATGGCTTAGAATCAGAAGATTTTTCAGTGTAGTAATTAAAAGAGAAAAACTGCATGGATATATCAATTGCTAAAAAGAAAAGTAACAAGTATGAAATAAATGCAAATAATAGGAAAATACTTTGAATATGTAAAGATAGATTAAATGTAATTCCAAATATGAATTGTTAAAGCCATCTCATTAAAATCAAGAATGAGAATGGAAATATTACTGTTGTTAGTTGGTATTATTTTCTTAGGTTCTACTACATACAATAAGGCAAGAGACTAAAAAACAATACAAATATGAGAAAAGAAGAAACAAATTATCTGACTATTACAGTATTATGTATTTACAAAATCCAAGAGACTGACAAAAACCACATAAACCAATGAGATCTTAAAGAATCTTGTGACATGTTTTGAAATTTAGAACACAAATAAAAATCAATAGCAAAGTAATAATGCTCAGAAATGGAAAAGAAAAATAATTCTACCAAGAGTAGCGACAAATAGCACAAAATCCCCAAAGATAAGTTTAATGGAAAGTCATTTGGCTTACCCAAGAAAAACACTAAAATTTTACCAAATGTATAAAACAGGAACTGAGAAAATTGAGACACATACCATGTTTTTAAACGAAAAGATTTAGTGTTATGAAAATATTAACCCTTCCACAATTGTTTAAAAAAGTTAATCCAGTTCCAGTTACAATTGCAGTAGGTAGTTGGGATAGTTTGTGGGAAACTGGAAAACTTAGTAGTTTAAGTCCATACAGCTCATAAGCCCATAAGAAAAAAAATTAAAAAATCAACATTGGAGGGAGATTTCCTTTATCAGGCATTAAAACTTACCATAAAGCCACAGAAATATCATAAGAAATGACTAGAAACAAATAGATACAAAAACATTTAAATGTGTTATGTGACATAAGAGATGTTTAAGTTTCAGTGGAATTATTTATTTAATAAATAGTACTAGCATAATGAGCTAGCCATATGGAAGAAAGATATAAAAGCATCTTTTTTTTTTTATTATTAGTTTCAGGTGTATAAAACAACATAATGATTAGACATTTACACCCCTCACAAAGTGATAACCCCCACCAATCTACTACCCCTCTGAGATCATATATATCTATTACTATACCATTGACTATATTCCCTATGCTGTGCTCCACATCCCATGATTGTATATATTATATATATTATATAATATATATAATATATATATAATTATAGTTGACATTTGATATTATTCTATATCAGCTTGAGGTGCACAGTGCAGTGCCAGGCATCTACACAATCTATGAAGTGATCCCCCCGATAAGTTTGTCCAATGCTATGCCGAAATCTTTAGTCAAATGAGAACAGTTCTCAAGGCCTTAAAATGTGTATTTTGTTATAGAACGGTAATATTCATATGAGTGCCCCTAGTCTTTCTTCCTCACCTGAAGATTAGACTCAACTTCACCTCCTTTGTTCCTTAGCCTTCCTGCCCTCCAACTCCCATCCAGGAGCTCTCCGTCATTGCCGTATTATGTATTTTTTTAAATGGGGGTCAAAACATTGAGAATGTAGAGGGAAAATTAAATTATAGCAGAATAACAGGAAAAAAAGAGGGAGCAATAGAGACATAAGAAGTGCATGGGTTAGGGCTAGTTGGGGGTATTTAGGGAGGGGAGTCGTGAATAAGGCAGCACCAGCAAACTGCACAAATGAAGAAATGCAAAAAAGAATGTGATTTTTACATGAGGGCTGTACATCCCCTTCACTGTGTTTGACAGACGTGTGCAAAGAGTAAAAGAATCTTAATTAATGTTATTTAAAAACATATTCCAGATGAAATGAAGATTAAAATGTTAAAAGTAAAAATTAACTTATTGTAAGAAAAAATAGGGAAATATTTGTATAACTGTGGAGTAGGAAAACCTTCCCAACTAGAAAAAGGAAACTCAGAAGTCATAGTGAAAAAGATAACATGTTTGATTACATGAAAATTAAAATTTCTGCTTGTCAGAATCTCCATTTATGGTACTAGACTAACGGGGTGACCACTTCATAATTATATAAATGTCTAATCACTATGTTGTACACCTGAAACTAACATAATATTGCATGTCAATTGTAATGGGAAAAAAATTGTAAAAGAGCTCTATCTAGAAAATAAAGATAATTGTAAATTGGGAAATTTTAACATATACCTCAAGTGTGCATATCCCTAATATTCAGAATACTCTTGCAGAATTTTAATAATCATGTAAAAATCCAGTATAAAAGTGGTCAAAGGATATGAACAGATGATTAGGAGTAAACCCCAAATGCCTGAGAAACATATGAAAATGTGTTCAATCTTTTCATAGGGAGATGCAAATTAAGTCTAGAATAAGATGCCATTTTTCATCCATGAGTTTGAAATAAATTGAGGGATAACACTCAAGGCTGCTGAGAATGTGGGGAAATAGTTCTTCCGTTTACTGCTAACAGAAATAAAATTGGGGCAATCTTTTGGGGAAGTAATCTGGCAGAGACTACTGGACTTTGAAACACACATGCCCTTTGACTTGTTTATAGACTTTCAGTCCTATTGAGATGTATTCCAGGATGTAAACATATGTGTGCAAGGATGTTTATTGAAGCATCTTTGTATTGGAAGAAAACTGAGTAATTTGAATAGAGCAATAGGAGAATAGCTAAGTTACAGTGCAGTCACTCTATGGAATATTACACAGCTATTAGAAAAGAAGTAGTGCTATATTCATTGACCCAAAGGGATGTCCATGCTGAATTCAAGGCAAATTAAAAAGTTATGAAGAAAGGGAGTTCCTTTCTAGTTGCTAGATGGGATGCTGCTCCATTCCTGAACTGCTTAATAAAGCCAATTAGATCTTTAAGAAAAAGTTATGAAAGAACAGATAACAAATACGCTGTATTTGTTAGTATGAGCAAGACACTGATTATCTCAAGCGGTGGGAAAAGAGGAGAAAGGGGGAAAGGAGAGATTATTAATCTCTTAAAACAACACTGGATTGTTCCACTTGTAGCATCAGCATGTATTACCTTGATGATTAAAAAGTAACAAAGAAAAAGTTTAAACCTTATCTAGATCCCCACCCCCACAGCGTCTTATTCATTACATCTGGGTAGGATCTTAAAACCTGTAGTTTAAATGATCATCCCACTGGACTCGAATGCAGGGTGAACCCCCTATTTTTCAAATAAGGAAACTGAAGTTCAGTAAAAAGATTGTGCCTTTCCAAGATCAACTAGTAAGTGGCCACGTGAGATACAGGGCTAGCCCAATGTTAGTTCTACTGTTCCTAGCTACTCCTCCAAAGTTTTGAGGAAGTTAACAGACTTTTTGGTTACATGGTGATGGAAGGAGAACTGACTCTGGGTGGTGAACACACAATGGGATTTATAGATGATGTAATACAGAATTGTACACCTGAAACCTATGTAACTTTACTAACCATTGTCACCCCAATAAATTTTAATTAAAAATAAATAAATAAAACAAAATTTTGTTTTGAGCATTTTTTAATGGAAAATGTTAGTTACACAAAAGTCGAAAAAGTTTTATACATATATAAAATTAACCCCCATATACTCATGACCCAGCTTCAATAATTTTCTATTTATGACCAATTATGTTTCAATTGTACCCTCTAGTGTACCCTCCAATGGATTATTTCATCCTGAAATACTTCAGTTGTTAACAGAATTTTGACTTTTTAAAAAAATAACACCACTGATGTTTGTGGGGAACTTACTTGGATAGTCTCTGAATAAAGTTTCAGCATGTAAATTTGAATGTTTGTAACACTACAAAGTAATGTGGAATTTGGTCAGATGAATAAAGGAAGATAGTTCAACTTCAAAATACAATTTGGGATCAAGTGATTTTCTATGTACCTTATACTTTGAAGGAAAATTTAAGGAATGTATAAAAACTGATTTGGAGTTAAAAAAAATCAGTCATAATTTCATGACAATTGGATTGCTTTTTAATACTGAAAGGAACATGGTATGCTATGGAATTAAGTGAGGTGAATATAGTTCAAAATAAATTGTATTATCTTACATCTTCCCAATTTTTGTCATATAGATATACCATGGCACTTTAATGTATTTAGTATTTTTATTACCTCACTTTTTAAAAAACTAGCATTGCTCAAAGCAATGAATATGTGACATCATGGGTTTGAGGCTATAATTATATTCTCCAATACACATCGTAAATATGAAATTAATTGAAATAAAAAGAAATCTTTGACCATATGTCACCTTTTGACCACATTTAGCATACCACACTTTGAAGAAACTGGGTTATGGGATTTCATGTGCTGAGTGTCAGTCCTCACACCCAGATTGCCAGGAAGCCAGGAGACCGAATGCACTTCCCTAGGAAAAGTGTCAAGAAGGAAGACGTGGAGCGCGTCCAGCCCAGCCTGGTTCCCTGGTTTCCTCACCTGAGGTCGCGTCATTACTTTCTGTACCCCAGGCCTAATTTGGATGACTTTATTATTTTCGGACTCAGCTTCCGTACCCACAATAAAGCCTACTGGCCTTGAAGCATCAGTGCACTGACTAGATGTCCATGGCACTGGGAAGTTCATAAGCTTTAGGGCAAAAATAGATCCAAGCTTGCATCTCTCTCAGTTTAATCACTCTTTGTAGGACCTCAGCCATCAACAACTGTAATATTTACAATCACATACTGTATATTAAGTTTTTGATATACAGCCTCTCATTTAAACTTTGTCATTCTATATCGAAGCTACTCTTTTTATTTAATTTATTTTCTAATTAGAGTTGACATATAATATATGAGTTTCAGTACAACAAAGTCATTAGACATTTATATACCTTATCAAGTGATCACCCTGATAAGTTTAGTACCCAGCTGACATAATACGTAGTTATTATAATATTATTGACTATGTTCCCTATGCTGTACTTTATATCCTCATGACTATTTTTATAACTGACAATGTATACTTCTTAATTCCTTTCAATTCCTTCATATTATCCCCACTTTACAGATGATAAAACTGAGGCTCAGAGAACTTCTGTGGTCACATAGCTAGTAAAATCGGCAGTCATTCAAATTTGAATTCAGGCCACATTAGCCAAAGCCAAAGACAAATTCATAAGGGGTACTTTTGTACATGATTGTTAGTTTTGAGGTTATAATTGTTTTAGGATAGATTTCTGGAAATGGAACTGCTGGGTTAAAGGGTAAGAATAATTCTGAGATTCTTGATACATGCTGCCCAATTGTTTCTAGAAAAAATGTAATTATTCTTATATCCATAAAAAGTCCATGGGAGCATACATTGTAGTGGTTGTCTTTATTATTCATAATTAATAGTAGCTGAAATCTGTTGTTCACTTCCACTTGCAAGTCATTGTGCTAGTTGTTGATATGATATGTGTTATGCCATTTAATTCTGAGAATAATCCTCAGACAAGGTATGTTGTAGCGAACTCTTTTATTTTATTTATTTATTTTTTGCCTTTATTTTTTGCTTTAACTTATGGTCTCTTGCAGCCACATGACGTATTATCTCTCCGCATAGTTTTCTCATCTCTAAATTGGAGATATTCACTTGATAGGGTTGTTCTGAGGATGACATTCGCTAACAGGAGAAGTGTCTCCACCTGGTTGACACATAGTCGTTACAGGTCCCTTCCTGAGAGGCCTTTTTACTAGAGGACTTCTGCCTGGTTTTTGTTTCCAAGTGGCTGTTCTGATGTCCGGGACACCCATGTCTCCCTTTAGGCTGGCCTTTTTTCCGCCCCTGTCGCTGACCTCCCAATCAGCCCTTAATTTGCATCAGGTCAGAGGTGAGCTGCCAGTGCCAGTCTTCTTCTCTTCCCTCTCCTTCTCATGCTGCCCTCCTCTTTCTCCTCCTCCCCCTCACATCCTGCTCTTGTAGCTGAGTTCTACGCTTTGACAGGCAGGGTGGGGATATGGAGCTCATCCCAGGTACCAAGTACTGAAGGCGTGTCTTTAAAGTATTCCAATTTCTCTTTTACCTTACACAAGCAGCATGGTGTGTCGGAACTGTGTTGGCTCCTCAGGCCCCTTGGAGCTGGCAGGTCCACCTGTCCAGGTCTGTGCGCCTACCTGCTTTTGAGGCCGGACAACGACTGTCCGATACTCAGGCCAGGAGTCTACCAGCACCTCCAAGTTGAAGGGGTTTCCATGGTTGTTGTGATAAACAGAGCCATACACCTGAAGGAGGAGCAGAAGGGACTAGGAGCGATTGGGAAGGTCGCCCTGGCATCCTCAGAGATGGGCACTTGGATGAGATGAAGAGAGAAACGGAGGCCAGGAGAGGGTACCAGGACCAAGTCAGTGATGAGATACATGAGGCCTGTCCCCAGGGCCATATCTATGGAAGTAAAGGCACCAGCAAGCAGGTGGAAGAACTCACAGGCGTCCTCATGATAACAAACAGCCAGTGTGCACTAATTGGGCACTTGCTGTGTTCTTAGTACATACATCATATACAATTGAGTGCTGACAATAACTTCAAGAGGAAGGTGCTAATATTATCCCTCTCTCACAGATGAAGGGACCAAGGCACAGAAGCGTAAAGTAACATGCCCAAAGGCACACCATTAGCAAGTGGCAGGGTTGGAATGCTACCCGCTCAGTCTATCTGCAAATCCTATGCCCTTAGCCACCCTCCTCCACTGCCTCCCCAAGTGAATGACAAAACCTGCAGAACTGCCCAGTTGCCTCCTCCTAAGAAGAAGCAGCAGCAGAGGTGCCTCCCCCTCCATCCTCTTTTGCAGCTCCAACCCCCTTACAGAAAGTCGGGAGGAGAAGCAGAATTATGAGCTTGGTATCTCCCTGTCCTCGACACCCCATTTCCCTTCCCCAACCTCCTGCTACCCTCTCACCTTCAGGGATTCAGGGATGCTTCTGGCCAAGGATTTGTATAAGGTCAGCAGCTTTGAGGAATCTCGCAGCAGAAGCATTTTGTGGGGCACTTCGGTCTTTGAGCTCTTCAGGGAGAAACTCTGAAAAGATTAGAAGTAAAGGGAGAGGGAGAAGGTTTAGGACCAAAGGAATTACAAGTGCACTTTACACATATTCACCAAGTAATCCTCATGTGGATGTCATCGTCACTCTCCTTTGGAAGACACCAAAGCTTAGAGAGACTAAGTAAGTTCTAGTTCAGCCACAAAGGAGAGAGGCAGAGTCAGATTTTGAAACCACAGATGAATGAGTCCGGAACTCCTCCACCACCACCATAACAATGCTTTTCTTATATCTTGGTCAACAGATGCCTGACAAGCCTTCTTTTATCAGGGATAGAAAATATTAGCACTTCAAGGACAGTTAGGAAAGGAAACTTAGAGCAGGGCTTGACAAATGTTTTCTTAAAAGTGTTTTAGACTGTTTCAGAAGTTGTCTCGGTTTCATTACTAGATTTTAAAAACAAGGAAAAGTTTTGACACTAAACCATTGAAGTTCAATTGAAATGACATTCGCAATTCTCAGAAATGGGCCAAGAATTTAACAATCACTTGGAGAAGGTCATCAGCGTTAACTGATAGTGGTTCAAAGCTCAGGCTGGGTTCAAATTTTAGCTCTGCCTCCAATTTCTTCATCAAGTTGGTCTCAAAATGTTTTCTAATCAGTAAACTGGAGATGAGAGGGCATACTTTTCAGAGGTATGGTATTACACCATGTAGTGCCTATGAAACACTTAGCATCATGCCTGGCACAAAGTAATTACCATATGTTAGTTTTTTGTGTTGGTTAAATTATCAACATGCTTGGCCGGCCCGGTGGCTCAGGCGGTTAGAGCTCCATGCTCCTAACTCCGAAGGCTGCTGGTTCGATTCCCACATGGGCCAGTGGGCTCTCAACCACAAGGTTGCCAGTTCTATTCCTCGAATCCTGGGATGGTGGGCAGTGCCCCCTGCAACTAAGATTGAACACAGCACCTTGAGCTGAGCTGCTGCTGAGCTCCCGGATGGCTCAGTTGGTTGGAGCGTGTCCTCTCAACCACAAGGTTGCTGGTTCGACTCCCACAAGAGATGGTGGACTGCGCCCCCTGCAACTAGCAACGGCAACGGCAACTGGACCTGGAGCTGAGCTGCACCCTCCACAACTAAGACTGAAAGGACAACAACTTGACTTGGAAAAAAAAAAAAGTCCTGGAAGTACACAGTGTTCCCCAATAAAGTTCTGTATCCCTTCCCCACTAAAAAAAAAAAAAAAATCACTAATCAAATGTTTAAAAAAAAATTATAAACATGCTATTTTATAGATTTAGGCTTTATATCCAGTGATGTGAAAAATAATAAAAAATGTGAAGAACTTACCAAGTAGATTAGTGTAAAAGGAGGAACCCATGAATCAGATATCTGAAGCAGTCATTACCCAATTAGCTAATATAGATGTTTAAATTTTTTTTTATGTTCATGGAGATGAAAATGCCCATGGAGATGAAAATAGTTAACAAATATGTTTTTTCTTTGCTTGGGCTAAAGTCTTGCTAAAGGTACGCTATGTTCTATGGCTTCATGAAACAGGAGGTAAACGAAAGCTTCCTATTGCCTGAACTCAGGATTTCAGAATGTTTGAATGTTTAAATAAACAGAATTGTGTCTCTGACACGTCTTCTTATGCTGTTCTTGTAGCTGTCAGACAAAGCTACTGTGTTGTTTTTTTTCACCTGCAAATACTTTTCCTGTTCTTTGTTTCTCCCCCAATTTATCTAAAATTACCCAATCTCATGTTTTTCACTATTATTTTCTCCTTGAAACTTTCAGTCAAGGTTTTAAGAAGTTTTAATTCAAGAGTCATTGTGCTAACTGGCTGTGTCTCACCTAAGCAAGAAAGGAAAATTAATTTTCAAGATGTAGGACAGCTCTCAGAAGTCAAGGAAAAACTTAACTCCCTGAACTTGCTGAGGAATCAGGCAGCCTTGTCTATCTGGGTATGGAAATCAATGGCTGGTTTCTTTAGGACATTGTTATAAGGATGAATCCGTTCCATCCTCTCCATCCATGTGCCACAAGCCTCACGATTCAGCTTCCAAAGGTCTGATCAGACTAGTGTGGGACTCATGCCCACCACCCGTAGGTCAGGGAAGGGTAGAGAACCTTGACTGACAGGGCCACTATAACTATAGGCAATGGGAAAAATGAGGTGTGTTAACAGAGAAGTGGAGAACAAATGCTAATGGCAGGCAAAAAAAATTAATAATTAATTAATTAATTAAAATGTTTGCTACAGCATACCTTGTAGGATTATTCTCAGAATTAAATGGCATAACATATATAAACAATTAGCACAATGACTTGCAAGTGGAAATGAACAACAAATTCAGCTACTATTAATTATGAATAATAAAGACAACCACTATAATGTATGCTCCCATGGACTTTTCTTTTTTTTTTTCCAGATTTTATTTGGGAGGGGGAACAGGACCTTATTGGGGAACAGTGCGTATTTCCAGGACTTTTTTCCAAGTCAAGTTGTTGTCCTTTCAGTCTTAGTTGTGGAGGGCGCAGCTCAGCTCCAGGTCCAGTTGCCCTTGCTAGTTGCATGGGGCGCAGCATGGTTTGCGGGAATCAAACCAGCAACCTTGTGGTTGAAAGGACGCGCTCCAACCAACTGAGCCATCCGGGAGCTCAGCAGCAGCTCAGCTCAAGGTGCTGTGTTCAATCTTAGTTGCAGGGGGCGCTGCCCACCATCCCTTGCGGGACTTGAATAGTTGAACCAGCAACCTTGTGGTTGAGAGCCCACTGGCCCATGTGGGAATCGAACCGTCAGCCTTCGGAGTTAGGAGCACGGAGCTCCAACCACCTGAGCCCCAGGGTTGGCCCCCATGGCCTTTTTATGAATATAAGAATAATTACATTTTTTCTAGAAAGCAATTGGACAGCATGTATCAAGAATCTCAGAATTACTCTTAGCCTTTAACCCAGCAGTTCCATTTCCAGAATTCTATCCTAAAACAATTATAACCTCAAAACTAACAATCATGTACAAAAGTACCCCTTATGCATTTGTTTTTTAATAATAGCAAAATGTTGGAAGCACCCTAAATTTCCAAAATACAGGAATGGTTAAATAAATGATGGCATATTTACATCAGCAGATAGATATTATACAGATCTTAAAGTTAGGTTTAAAAATATTTCTTAATGGTAATGAAATTTGCCATTATATAATGTTAAGAGAAGAAAGTAGTAAACAGAATTGTTGACTCAATATGATTGAAGTTACATATGATATATAAAGATGTTAATAATGCTTCACTAGGGTGGTAAAATTTTGGGTAATTTTAGTTTTATACTTTTTTGAATTTCCAGTATAGACAATAATCCTGCATTACTTTTATAATTAAAGAAAACAATTTTATTTAAAAAAAATTTTGAGTCTGTGTTCAGTGAGCAAGACACGGATTAAATATGATAGAGGTTTTTTTGTGTTTTTTTGCCCCCGATCCCCCCTGCCTCCCCCCCCACCCCCCGTTTTTAAGCTGTTGTTTCTCAATCTAGTTTTACGACACAGCTCCCTGGCCCATGCTGGTATTATGAACCTCGTGCTCCCCACGGCTGAGGGAGTTAGTTGCCAGTCACGCTCCAACCGCCTGAGACACCGGCCCGCCCAGATAAAGAGGTTTTATAAAATTTTTTATGGTAACATTTGCCCTTAAGGAAAAAAGTTAGGCTATCCTTCAGGAAAATATTATATATTATATATAAAAATATATACACAAATATAATACATGTATATTATATAATGTTACATACATAAATCACGGAAATTTTTCCTTTAATGAGCTTTCCCCCAAATCTCTACTATTAATATCTTAATCCAAGGCTCTGAGCAAGGTTATGGACCTTGGGCCCTTGTCATTCACCTTGGACTTGGGGCTGTCCCAATTCCAGAGGAAAAGCCAAATTTCTTAGCCTTTCCGCCCTCTTGCCAATATACATACAGACAATTGAAAAAGAATATACTCAAAACAGCTCTTTTTCTTACATCTACACTTTAAGTTTCTTCAAAGACTTTTTGGAGTTAGAAAAGATGTTGAAAAAAATAAACAAGTGGCAGACATTTATTTCTGCATACTGTCAAGCGTATACATACAAGATTGACAATTAAGTTCGCAAACTTGTTGCAATGATGTTGCTAACCAGCAGGATTATTCATTATAAATAGTGACAACTGGACAAACGGTTAACCAAGTTTACTACTTGGAAGTGCTGAAAATGCTGCATGAAAAAGTTAGCCGACCTGAACTTTTCACCAACAATTCATGGCTCTCGCATCACGACAATGCACCAGCTCACACTGCACTGTCTGTGAGCGAGTTTTTAGCCAGTAAACAAATAACTGTATTGGAACACCATCCCTACTCATGTGATCTGGACCCCAGTGGCTTCTTTCTTTACCCAAAGATAAAGAAATACTGAAAGAGACATTTTGATGACATTCAGGACATCAAGGGTAATACCACAACAGCTCTGATGGCCATTCCAGAAAAAGAGTTCCAAAATTGCTTTGAAGGGTGGCCCTACACTGGAATGGTCTCATAGTTGCCCAAGGGGAGTACTTTGAAGGTGGCCGTAGTGATATTCAGCAATGAGATATGTAACACTTTTTCTAGGATGCGTTCATGAACTTAATTATCTGACCTCCTGTACTGGCCACAGGCAATGTGGCAGACACTGTTGTAAATTGCTTTTCATATCTTAAATTTCTTAGTCCCTAAAGCAATCTTATGAATGAGGTACTATTATTATCTATAAATAAGGAAATGAGGGCAGAAGAGAGATTATGCCCAAGTTACATAACCAATAAGTAAACAATTTAGGAATCAAACCTGAAAATCGAGTTCTTTTTTTTTTTTTAATTTATTTTTTTAATTTATTGGGGTGACAATTGTTAGTAAAATTACATAGATTTCAGGTGTACAATTCTGTATTACATCATTTATAAATCCCATTGTGTGTTCACCACCCAGAGTCAGTTCTCCTTCCATCATCATATATTTGATCCCCCTTACCCTCATCTCCCACCCTCCACCCCCCTTACCCTCTGGTAACCACTAAACTATTGTCTGTGTCTATGAGTTTCTGTTTCTCAGAAATCGAGTTCTTAATCCCATGTTCTTAGTCACCACGCTATACAGGAGAACACAGAAGCAGAAAGTAAGTGTCATGCAGAATGTCATGCGGGGTCTCAGCTCCCGCTCCCCACATAAGAACGCAGGATATGGTGAGGCCTAAAAGGAACACCCATGGAGCCATAGATAGGGGAGTCATACCACTATATTCTCGCTGGTGGCTGGGTTGGAGACACAGGAAGCAGCAGCCACACTACCCGCAGACTGCCCTTCACTTCTCTCTGCCAACCAACCTCACTTGCTAACTGCAATCCTCCATGCTAACTGTAATCTGCTCTTGCTAGCTTAGCCACCATCTTCTTGCTAGCCCCCATTTTCTGCTATCGTAGCCATGACAGTTATATTAGTGGCCAATGGCTCACTGGTTACAGCTGACGGCCAACTAGCCACAGCTGATGGCCATCCAATCAGAGTTGATGGCCATTTACTATCCAAGTGAGCAACTTTCCATGTAAGGGTGAGAGCCTGGAAACTGTACTCCTGGCTCTGTCCCCACAGCAGGATAAAAGATGCATTGTAGAATAGTGTATAACTTTTGGGGGTAGGGGATTTTTATTGGTTTACCACACCCCCTTCCTGCAATGACTTCTTTTAGTCACAGCTGTATGCAGCCCAGTAGCCATACTTTGTACCACATTTCCCTGCTATTCTGGCATTATTGCCTGGACAGAGGATGAACGCAATCTGAGTTAAGGTAAACAATTCTATACCACAGGGGTTTTAAAGTAAGATTCGGGGTGTCCTTGTGGTCACAATTTCAGTGGTCTATACCAAAGGGGCTTTGATGTAAGGCTTATGAGATGTTAGTTTTGGACCAGCCGAGAAAGCAAGTCTAGAAAGAGGAAAAGAAACAAAACACGCAGAGCGAAACTGAGAGGAGACCTAGGGAAAGCAATCTTGGGTGTAACTTGACAGATTTGTAGGCTGGGATTCCACAATTGGGCTGGCTGTCCTTGGGTTCCGAATTTCCTTCCAAACTCAGAGATTTCTTCTCAAATATTTCTTCTTTTATTTATACTAAAAAGAAAATAAAAAATAAAGGTTTCTGCTGCCTATAACCCAAAGAATCTTAACTAATGTGCAAAATTCCAGAACCTTCAATAGCTGCTGAAAATTTTTATATATTTCCTCCAGACTTTCTTTCAGTTATTATCTTTTTAATCATGATTGAGAAGATCCTCTGTTTGCAAGTTGGAATAACTTCTCTTTGCATTTATAGTGGTAATAAAAGACTTTCTTCGTGTTGCCATATAGACTTCATAAGTATCTTTTCTACTCCTGGTAATATTTTGTGGCTTCTTTATTTTCTACATAATTTTTCTTTTCTTCTTCTTGAGTGTCCACAGGCTAGTTAGACACATTCTATTTATTCTTGGTCCATTTAAATAGTCTCTGTCAGTGATATTCCCTCTCTCAGATCCTTTTTCTCTTCTCTCTGCATTTTATAGGACATTATCTGAGTGTATAAGAGGAAGGGAGTGGCTCGTGCAAACTTAAGGCAGGAGATAAGACTTGGGTTTTTTTGGCTGGTAATCCGGTGGTTTTCAAGATCCCATTCACCTGATAGCTTCTTGCCCTTCTGGCACTAATAGATGGGGTACTGATGGACCATCTTTTGAGTCACACAATGCTCCTTGGGAACAGGCTACCTCCCTCTTACTGACATGGTGTCCCCTAGGTCAGTCCCCTGGCTGCAGACCCTATAGTTTCCACCATGTCCTTCCTTGGCCCCTGTTACCTAGGAGACTATACCAGTCCTGTCCCAATCGACACCGTATCCTTAGCAATGAAAACTGAAACTGCTGGGGAGGCCGTAAGCTGGTTCATCTCCTCTCTGTAGCACCTAGGGCAAGGGTACTGATGGAGGCCCATGTACCAATGTCTAGATATTTACCTGTTCTAAATCAGTTATCAAACTACTAGATAATGTTTATGTTCCTACCTTGACAAATATACTTGTATAACAGCACAATTAAAAAAAAAATCTAGTAAGTATGGTTTTAATATGATCAAAAGTCAACAATGTATCAAAGATGCCTAGATTTAATTATGTTGAATATGATTGGGTGTTCTGTATGATAAACTAATGGTATTTAAATGAGTGATAAAATAAGGGTCTATGTAACTTATCAGTTATTATATAGTTATATAATAAAATTCATTTTCCTCACTTTCATTTAATCAAAATTACAAAATATGTTGTTATAAGCAATTTTTCACATATTTTGTGTTCTTTTGACATTATTGATAAATGAGATAAACTTTCTTGAATGATTATAGTTCTTATATTGATTTTTACTAATTTAAATTTGGAGAAAACTTGCTCTGCTGAGGCAATATCAACTGGTATTAAATTTCTTAAAGCAATACCTAAATTTAGAAATCAATCATGAATTTATTTATTTAAAACTTTGTTGGAAGTCATTTTATTGTATGACTCTTTGAACAGAAGAATCCTTTTAACTAGAGACAATGCTTTGTTCAACTGCTTGGTTTTTTTTTTATTAGTTTCAGGTATACAAAACAATGTAATAGTTAGACATTTACACCCCTCACAAAGTGATAACCCCCTCCTCCAATCTACTACCCCTCTGACATCATATATAACTCTTACAGTTCCACAGAATCTATTTCTTATGCTGTACTCCACATCCTGTGAATATATATATATAATTATAGTTGACATTCATTATTATTCAGCTTCAGCTTCAGGTATACACTGCAGTGGTCAGGCTTTTATATACGGAAGGTGCCAAAAAATTTATACACATTTCAAGCAAGGAAAAAACTATCAAAATTGTAATACTCAATATATGCCGATAACAAAAGATGAATACAAGTCATGTGCATATATTTTTTTGGCATGCCCAGTATATTTTTCAGACATTGTAGTAAGGTAGGTTATGTAAGATAAATTATTATTACTGTAGAGATATTTCAAAGGATTTTAATTTTATTATACAAATCACAATCATATTTTTATTTTTATATTACTATTTTTACCATCTTTAAAGTAAGAACTAGATTCTTAAAATAATATAAAAAATTGATGTCATACTTCATGCATGTTCCTTCTACATCTACATGAATACAAATTACAGAGCAATATCAATTATTTAATATTGCAAAATGTGTCTTAGCTCCTTTGTGCAATTATTGCAAATACTGTAGTAATTCATTAGACCCTCCAGACTCATGACTTGGAATACAAAGAAAATGGACAGTTGGAGCTTATGTAATTACTAATGTATTGCATTCAAGCTATCTGAGAGGAAGGATTTAGTAAGTTAAGTAATTTGCCTTTTTTTCTTACAGTGTTTCAGTAATGGCACAACCTACAAAACCTTCATGGCATTTGGATGGTAGCCTTTCATTTAAAAAATGTGGAGAAGCAATTTCCAGGGGCCTGAACAGTGTTAGTCCCAAAACAGATTTTTAAGGGTGTATGTTGTACTTACTATGTCAGCCCTGAGAACTGGCCCAAGTGGTGGAGGAGCTCATGTGTTATTAAAGAAATTTAGTTTTGTGATCCCTCTAAAATATGGTGCCCAGGTCTGGGTTCCATTTTTTCCAGATACGTTAGCTTCAAGGTTTCTCTCTGATTTTGATGTACCAAGTGCGTTCTAATGGTCTGCACCCCAGGTTGTACAGGGAGTTCCACAACATCACTGTCTCACGGCTACCAAGTGACGTGGAGTCAGGAATCTCTCACCCATGGCACTACCCTTACTCATGTAACACTCCTTCCCTTCTCCAAAGCAAAACCCTTACGGGAAAAATCACAGGTCTGATGGCGAGGCTCCTCCCTCTCCCTCTCCCTCCTTCTCTCTCACAGTCCCAGACCACTGAAAGGGTCTCCTCCTTGTCATATCCCCTTTCTTCCATTGCGCAACAAATCACATGGCTTTGATGACATCAGCAAAGGGAAGATGTCTATGAGAAGAGTACTCCAAGTTTGGAATTTGATAAGATAAATGGAGGAGGAGAAAAAAACCTTTGCTTCACAGTCCTGTTTTTGGAAACCAGAAACTAAACATTAATTCCTTCCTCTTTATTGCCTTTCTTTTCTAACAAGAGCCATGTCTCTCCCAAACATATGGATGCTCCAGATTAATACTATTTAATAATGACACATATTCATATGGCCTGAAATCTTGCGAACAGTCTTGCAGGGTTTGTATAATTGCCTACATTTGACAGATAAAGAGGCTAAGATTCAGGTTAATTTGCCTAAAGTCACCCAACTAGTTGAATGGCGGAGCTAAACTAGGTATGAATAAATGACTAAGTGAATGGAATTCTTGAAAACATGTATAAATCAGATGACTATCAAATGGATGACTAACAAATATACTGCTATCATATAAAGACACTTTATCAGTGACGGTTATTGGTGGCAAGCAACTCTCTGGCTAATTAAAGTTGAAAAAAAGAATTCATTGTGGTGGAAGAGACCTTAGAACAAGCTTTGGGAACAGAGAGTAACTAAATAAAGTTCTGGAGGCCCAGGAAGGAAGAAGTATAGCATCACTCCCTCAGGATTCAACATCCCCAGTGAAAGTATCCGGTTGATCTTGCCTGGATACCAGGGGCTTGGAGGAATATATTATTTTCTTGAATAAGAATTTGACATTATTAGGAAAAGGAGATGGATGCTGAGCAACCAGATAAAACAATAAATACTGACGCACTGACATCATGGCAGAGAAAATAATACTTTGAAAACATGCAATAAGTTTCAGAAAGTGTGCTAAGTACATCGCTTGTATTATCTTATTTCATCCTCACAATAACTCTATGAGGTAGACAGTGTTATTATTTATATGTCATAGCTCTGTAAATTGAGGCCGTGGGAGTTTAAATTGCTCACTCAACAGTTCATAGATCCTGGGCTGCAACCCAGGCACAATCCCCCAAAGTTCCATGTTTTAACTATGATTTTATACTCTCTCTCTCTACCGATGGTGGGCAGGGGAAACTCACAGGAGAAGGGCGGATGCAGCAGCCTGTACACCAACTTCCTTTCAGCTTGTTTACTAATCTCACAGAAATACTGGACCCAGAGCCTTGTGGAATTCAGTACATTTATACTAAACTAGCTTGATTTGAAAATATTTTTCTATTTCTCACCCCTTGAATTAAGCACTGTCTTATACTCTTGGGAATTCATTTTCAATAGGAATAGTTGAACAAAAATATCTCTAAGTATTTATCTAATTATACCTTTGGGGGTTTCCTGGTAGTTCAGGCTTCCACATGAATGAGGAAACTGGCTGATAAGTGATCCTAAATAGCTGATGGCAGTGACAAGCAGGAAAATATTGTTCGCCTTCACACCTCACTTGGAGGCTCTTGGCAAAGGTTTTGAAGCCATCGTCCCTGGAACCAGACTATATAGATTGTGATCTTGAGCAAGCTACTTAATCTCTCTGTATCTCAGTTTCCTTTTCTAGGAAATGTGGACAATAGAAATTTTCTATGAAATGAGGACAATGCTTACCTCATAGGGCGGTTGTGAGGATCAAATAAAATAATGTTAATCAGTTCGAATGTGCCTGGTATATTGCTCAATAAGTTTTAGCCATTGTTATTCAAAACCTATAATCAGGCAACTTGGGGACATCTTTGAATTTCTGTTAATTACATTCTCACTGTCTAGTAATTGCATGCCCATAAGTAGATTTAAAAGTCTCCCCTGGCAAACAACAAATCCTTCCTTATGAAGCATGAGGGGAGGGTAGAGATAGCACTGGGCATATAATAAAACCTATTGCAGAATTTGTTATTGAGAAATATATTTCATCTTATGGAAAGAATAGGGTTGAGGGAGCCGACTTTAGAAGGTGAGAGACCATGAGAGCCCGATCAAAAGTAAGTACATTCATTAATAGAGAGAGACATTTGGTTTTACAGATGCTAAAATGCCATAATGAAAACCTCAAGTGAAATAACAGATACCAATTTACATATTTTTCCCTTAACATAATTAAGATTATTGATGCATCCTCCGGTGGATCAGTCCATAAACCTAAATCTCATCCTTCATACTTCTCAACTAATCACCAAATTCTGCCAATCCTACCTTTGAAATATCTCAGCTCTATCCAGCTCTTTCCATCACAATGGCTATTGCACTAGCTCAGATGGCCATCATCTGTTGTGTGTATCCCTCCAAAAGACATCTGCCTAACTTTTCAATGGATTCCCTTCATCCTTGCAATTAATTAGGAACTTCTTCACAGGGTTGATAAATCCCTTCTAGACTCCAGTCATACTTGAGTTCCTCAATTAGGTCCTCCAAAGTGCTGTACTCTTTCTTGCTCTGAGAAGTCCCAGATGCTGTCCCTCTGCTGGGAGCGTGGTCCTCACCAGCTCCAATATCCCAACTCTCTTTCACTTGGCTGGTTCTATTTTATCCGTCAAGAGATTTGGTTTAATTATCACATTTTCCAGGAAGGCTCTCTTGAACCTCACAGCCTAGGACAGTGTCTAAAAGAGTGGGTACTCAACCAGTATTTGTTAAGTAAATAAAGGAACGGCAAATAAATGGTTTATTGTAGCTACATTCAATAAATATCTAAAGGCAATTATTTCTATTTGTGTTTTTCTGCACAAAAATCAATACAGTTGACTCTTGAACAACATGAGGGTTAGGGGTGCTGACCTTTTGCATAGTTGAAAATTCATGTATAATTATTTCCTTTTTTAAAAATTTTCATTAAGTTTATTGGAGTGACATTGGTTAGTAAAATTATATAGGTTGCAAGTGTACATTTCTATAACCCATCATCTATAAATCCCATTGTGTGTTCAATACCCAGAGTCAGTTCTCCTTCCATCACCATATATTTGACCTCTTTTTACCTCTTGTATAATTTTGGACTCCTTCAAAACTTAACTACTAATAGCCTACTGATGACCAGAAGCCTTACCAATAACATAAATAGTCAATTAACACATATTTTGTATATTATATGTATTACATACTATGTTCCTACAATAAAGTAAGCTAGAGAAGAGACAATTTATTAAGAAAACCATAAGGAAGAAAAAATACATTTACAGTACTGTACTGTATTTATCGATATGTTATCTGTTTATAAAATGAACTGTCTGTCAGTCAGTACCTACATCAATATTGTCTTCTAGGATACAAAACACTAGATGTTATACGTATTACCGTGTTTCCCTGAAAATAAGACCTAGCCGGACAATCAGCTCTAATGCGTCTTTTGGAGCAAAAATTAATATAAGACCTGGTCTTATATTACATTATGTTAGATAAGACCAGGTCTTATAGTAAAATAAGACCAGGTCTTATATAAATTTTTGCTTCAAAAGACACATTAGGGCTGATTGTCCAGCTAGGTCTTATTTTCAGTTAAACATGGTACTAACACTACACATCAAAAGTGAAAAGACAATGTGAAAAAGAAAATCATATTTATTTACAGGTACAAAGACTCATGCACTGATAACAGAGAAGCAGCAATGTGATTGCATTTTGGTGTAATTGATACGATTGCTTCACAGTAGTCTAGCCTATATACTAAGGAATGAATCCTTATAAAATTTTATGGCAGACAGTATTATAGTCATATTCATAGTACAGTATTGGAAACACTGTTACACTTTTTAAAAAACCATTTCCCTGTGGTGATAAGCTGATATGCAGTTTCTCCAATTATGAGAAAGACAGGCATACTGTACAGTAATGTCATTCTTTGAAAGCAAAGTTGTAAAACAGTAAGAAAACTAACACAGTATTAATGTTATATTAAATATCACTCACCTATGCCTGTGTTAGGATAGGTTATCCACTTCCATCTAAGTCTTGTACACAATGTTCTACATGACAATATTTAGGTGACAATGATGACGATGACACAAAAACGTCACTTACAGGTCTTGTCATACAGTTCACAACACACACACTCACACACACACACACACACGCTTACTCAGTGTGTGGCATGATGGGTATTTACTACTCATGAAGCGGAGGTGGGTCGTCAGAAGGGTCTGTTCTTGTCATCTTCACAGTGAGTGGGTTGAGGATGAAGGGGCGGGAGGCTGCTCTCACTGTCTCAGAGGAGGCAGAGGCCCGAGAGGCAGCCACAGACCATGTAAATTTGTGGAAATACACTGCAATTTCTGCCTGACTAGTTTGCTTTTTTATTGCTCTAAAAATGTTTCTGTAAGGAGCCAATCGTTCTCCCACCATTTGCTTTAGTTGCAGTGCCCGTGCCATAGAAGGGCCACGTCACAAAGGAAGTCAAAAGCAGCCTTGATAGTCGAAGCCTGCTTCTGCCACATTGTCTCACGTCAGTTTGTTTTCTGGGCTGCTTCTTCCTCATCGTCTGGTGCTGGTTTGGAAGCATTTAGCTCTGTCAAGTTATCTTCTGTTCATTCCTCTGGTGTGGTGTCTATTAGCTCGTGGATTTCTCCAAGGTCCCCATCTCGAAGCCCTTCACCCACCACCTTCTGCCGTATCCACAGTCTATTTCATGATTTCCTCGATTGGCTCTGCTCCTGTGATGTCATGCACAACATCTGCCCACAGTCTTCTCCAGCAGAAGACTTGATGTTTCCGCTTGGTGTCTTTCATGGCTTTTCTCATAACGACGATGGTACCTTCAAGGTGTAATCCTTCCAGACTTTCCTGATGTTCTCTCCATCGGGGTTCTCTTCATAACATTGACAACCCTTTCCATAGAGTACCGTGTGTAATGATCCTTAACGGTCCCTATGACCCCTGATCTAGAGGCCGAATTAGCGACGTCGTGTTTGGGGGCAAGTAGACTACTTCCACACCTTCAGGGTTGAACTCATGGGGTCTGGGTGGCCAGGGGCATTGTGCAAAATTAAAAGAACTTTAAAAGGCCATCGCTTACTGGCAAGGTACTTCCTGACTAGAGGGGAAAGCATTGATGGAATCAATCCAGAGAAAGCGTTCTTGTCCAGCGTTCTTGTTGTACAACCAGAAGACTGGCAACTGGGGTGTATCTTTCCCCTTCAAGGCTCCAGGGTTAGCAGCTTTATAGATAGATAAGGGCAGTCCCCTTATGTATGCTCTGTGTTTGTGTGCATAAGTTTCGATAATTTTTAACCTTTTTTGGCGGGGAATATTGGGGAACAGTGTGTTTCTCCAGGGTCCATCAGCTCCAAGTCATTGTCCTTTAATCTAGTTGTGGAGGGCGCAGCTCACTGGCCCATGTGGGAATTGAACAGGCAACCCTGTTGCTAAGAGCTTGCGCTCTAACCAACTGAGCCATCTGGCTGCCCAATAATTTTTTACTTTTAATAATAGGTTTGTGTATATTTTATGGTAGTAAATAATAAAATTATTTAGTATCTACATACATTTTATGCATTCATGACACACCTAACTTTTTCTTAATTTTTTCAATATTTCTAGGCTACATGGTTCATCTACAAATTTTTTCAAATTGTCACAAATCTCCAAAAAGTGTTCCCGTATGTTTATTGAAAAAAATCTGCATATAAGTGGACCTGCACAATTAAATCCTGTGTTGTTCAAGGGTCAACTGTAGTTGTTTTCTCCTTTCCAGTTTCCATAAGATGGGTTAATTGAAGTCTGTTGTAGAGAAACACAAAAACAACCGAACAAATATATATACATGTTTGGTTCTCCACCCATGTACCAATCAATGCCTGTCTGATTTTAGAATTTGCATGATGTTGGTTGCCTCCTCCATCAGGCTTCCTTTTTTATTTTTCCAGCTTCCTCCCTTATCTCAATACGTTATTTTCCCTCATTGTAGCAGTTTCTGCACATGCTCACTAATATCTGCGTTCTCTCTTTTTGTTAAGACCACAGCTAGATCCCATTGTCCAGTCTCATTTGTAGTTAAGTATGGCCATGTGAATTATGGCAATTGGATTTTTAGTGACGTGATGGCACCATTTCCATAGCTGGCCCTTACTCTCTTTCACCATCCATGAACTGATTGGAGAGAATTCTCAGGTCTCTGAGGAGGATAGAACTACAATATGGAACAAACCTGCATCTTGATAGGACTGTGTGGGATGCAGTACCCCCACCACTTTACATGGCGCTGTGATATGGGCAAGAAGGAAAGTTTTATTGTGCTAAGTCACTGGAATTTTGGAGTAACCCACCCTGACTAATATATTTGCCTTTACAATGTCTCAGTGACAAGACTTCTTATAATACTACTTTATTGTCTGGCTTCCTTCCCTTCTCTACTGCCAACCTTCTTTTACATGTTTACCAAAGACTGACAATTTGCATACGAAAAATTCCAAAATGTCCAAGTTGCATAAAGGCATGAGTCATAAGAATTTTTGGTAGAATAAGCCATTAGAAAAACAATGTGACTATACAGGTCTATGGAAGGAGGGTGCATCCAGGAAGCTTATGTTAATTATGTCCCCTGGGTGTCTGGAGTTTCTAGAAAAGTGCAAATATGAAATAAAATTATTTCTAAGCTGTGCAATTCAGTTGTCAACCATTATAAACTAACTTTATAAATTTTTTTAATGGCTTGAGAAATTACTTATGCAATACTTAGTGTGGGATACAAAATTGTGTCATCTCAACTACACACAGTGCGATCTCAACTATGTAAAAAAAAATTGTGCATTTACTGGAAGAAAGTAGACCAACATTTTTTTAAAAAGGATGACTTAATAGATGATATAACTATATGCAATTTTATGAACAAATTACTCATATAAAATTACAAATCTGTAAAAATTCTTTGATGGATTGTGTGAACAATTTTTGGTTCAAAAATTGGAATTACTAAAACTGTAAGGCCCAAAGCCTTACATAACACACACATACATAGTTAGTGCTAAATCCTCATTGATGGTTTTTAATACGTAATCTGAAGGGAATGAAGTAGGTTTGGAAGAAGATATAATGGCCAAGGGTAGGGACTCACTCACTGCAGCATCATGGTGTCATTAAAAGAACTTGGTCTTTGGCTTCTGGTGGAGGCATTGCTGCTGGCTAGTTTTGTGATCCTGGGGAAGATGTCAATCCTCTCTCAACATCGTCTTCTTTATCTGTGTGAAAATAACTGTTGCTTTTCTCATGTAATGAATGATGAAAATGTGTGAAGTTTCTCCACATCATTTTAGAAAGTGAGTAAAATTTTGATAACTTATTTTCTCTTTCCTCTTTCTCAAAGTCTCCAAAAATGTTAATGTAGATCAGACTCTTAGGTAGCTTTTTATAAACTACAGATTCCCAAGCATTCTGGGAGAGGCTGATTCAGTTCATTTGGAGAACTCCTGTATTTTTAACAAGCAATCCCAGATGATCTTGATGTGGATGGTGTGAGCAGCACACTTTAAGAAACTATTTCTACCTCTATACCTTTCTAAAACTAATTCCAGTCCCTCCCCAAATTTTGTCTAGCAACTCTTTATTTTTCCTGTGTTTACACCCACCCCCCTCATCTATCTCCATTCACTTTAAACAACACAAAGGACAAAATATATGAAACTCAGTTCTTGTACTAACAGCAAATTCGCCCAGGTGTTCTCAGCTTTGCCCAGGTCACATGGTTGAAGGCATCTGGCCAGCATTTTTCAGTGAAGTCAAATTTTTCAAGTCTTTTGTTTGCCCTAATTATACTATTTAAATAATGCTGCAGCTGGGCAACTGTCACCAACTCCATAACCTGGCTTTATTTCTACAGTTTTGGAATAACGAATCAGGTACAAGGGCTACTGTATAAATTAAAAGCTTCACTTGGAAATGTCTTATCATTGAAGAGGTTGCTCAATATAAAACACATTCCCAATCTTTCTGCGGCCCACAAAACCTCTGACTTCATATCACAGGACAGAAGCTCCAGTTTGCTCTATGGAAACCCACTACTTCTTGGCTCTTTCCCCTGACTTAGTTCAAGTTGAGTGTGGATGAGAACATAAGGTGGTGGTAGCTGAAGCCTCTCCATTGCCACACTGAATGACTGCCGAAGGTCGTGTGTATACCCGTCTACGAAGAAACTTCAGGTAAGTAGAATTGTTTTGGACAGCTAAAGTCTTGTTCACATTAAGCTTTTCAATTAATCAGGTTCTAAAGAATTTGTACTTGTGAATTCATTTTTTTTTTCCTCTTTGCAAACCCTTGAAAGGAGCGCTCACCAGAGTCCCAACATTGAGAACCAATTCCTCAAAAAACTGTAGGCCCTGGAGCGAGAAACTCCTTTAAAAACCTACAAAGCCAGAGTGTGTTATTTTAAACTGGTAAGCTATCCAAATCCTTTCCTTGAATGATAAATTATTGACATACATGTACTTTTCCCTGCCTCCCTCCAGATACGCATAGTAACACTATGAGTAAAGATAAGACTCAGCATTAAAAAAAAGATGAACACACAATGCAATGTATAGATGATAGATTATAGGATTGTACACTTGAAATGTATAATTTTACTAACCAATGTCACCCCAATAAATTTAATAAAAAATTTAAAAAGATAAGAATCAGTATTCTCCCAGCCTTCAATCCATGGTTCCAAAGTGTTACTTGTCCATTTGCGTAGAAAACCCCTTCCCTCTTTAAATGCTGTGCCATATGGCTAAGGTGAAGTTTTACCCTTTCCTGTTGCTCTCTGACAAATGTCTCTCTGGTCAGCTCTTGTCCCATCCTGGCGATGTCTATGACACCTGCAACACCCAGTCCCTTATTGACTCCTCTACTGACTTGAAGTTGAAGCCAACAGCCATGTATCCAGAACTGATATACTTCTGAAATCCTCACCTCGAATCGGCTAATTTCTGATGCTAATCTCCTATTCTTTGAATACATTTCCCCTGTCTATCACCATGGCTATTCTTTGACCTCATAAAGTGCTTTCATCCCTTTCTCTCGCCAACTTTTCCCACTTGATTGGTCCCCGTGTTCATTTACTTCCTTCTCTCCCCTAGATTCCACAATTTAAATTCAGTTTAAAATGTTTCATTTCCTTGTTCTCAAATACTTTGCCCCTTATCTTATTTGCTGCTCTATGACTGGAAAAATCCAACCCTGGTTCATTTCAATTTGTTTTCTATGCTTCTGGTATCCGGATGCTGAGCTCATAACATGTGGATGAATATTACTCCCAAATGATGGTTTCCATCTGCACCTAAGCAATGCCTGGCAATCTCTCCATATATTCCTAGTCTGCATTTTCTCCCACTAACACCAAACCCCATTCAAACCCTAATAGTTTCTCATAAAACTATTCTTTTTTCTCTACCCTTTCTGGCACACTCCCTCAACCTACTCATTTCCAAAAGATGGCTTGCCATTCTCGTTCTTTCAGAAAATAGATTTTTAAGGATAACTTGTCAACTTTCTGCTCTTTTTTTCTTACCCCAGGTGCTCATGTACATATACCTGCAATCACACCTAAACTAAAATATCTCTTTTCCATCTTGTAGAAGAGGTATTTCTGTCCCAAAATGATCCCAACAACTACACTTAGAGACATAGTTGAAGATTAAATGAGTTAATAAACATAAATGATTTGAAGCAGTGCCTGGTCAGTGGATTTAGCTATTTTTCTTTCCCCTTTTCATCTTCAACTATATCAATTACTGTCCATCTTACCTGATTGTTGTAGTTAGCATAAATATGCTTAACTCTCTCATCTAATAAGAAATGCCTACCTTTGAGGCCCTGCACCCTCCACCCCGCTTCAATACTTTCATATTCTTCTCCTTCCTTTCCTGGTCAAGCTCTTTGAAAGACTTACCTTCATTTCCTCACATTTCATTTATTCTCTAATCCCCTTACCCTGCTTTATTCCTCAATCATTCCGTGACATACCTCTCACCAAATCAGAAATCAATTCCTAACTCCAAATGCAGTGGCATTTTTAGTACTTGTCTCTCTTGGCTTCTCAGCAACATTTGACTCCTCTGGTCACTTCCTCCTCTAAATAAAGTTTCTCTAATTTTGACTCCTGGGATACCTCTCCTCCTCTTATTTTTCACATTGTTCTTTGGCCAATTTCCCCTGGTCTCCTGTGTTGGCCCCTCTGCCTCTCTGATTTTGTTAAATATCTACATTCTTCAACATATTTTTATGGATGATCAATCATATCAGTTTATGCATTGGATCAGTTTAAACCAGAAAAATTCTACTACCAGAAGACCCCAGGGTGAGCTGGAAATAGATGTCGCCAATGGATGGGAGGTGACCCAGGTTCCTGCCATGGAGGGCCGTTGGCTGTAAAATGGCAAACAGGTGGGAGAGGATGTGCTTTGGATGATAGCAGGTGGCGGCAACAAAAGCTATGCACAATCTTTCTCACATCCTTTTTAATGCATCCCCCTACATCTTATATAAATGATATAAGGTGCTCAAACTATCTACAGTTGGACATTTTCTTCTTTACTTGAAAGCTTCTATTAGCAGCCACATTTTCCTCAGAAAGTTGACTAAATCAGGAATCAGAGCAAAGAGAGTTGATACGTAGTCTTCAAGGAAATGTAACTCAAGGGCCCCATCTCTACACCTCACTGATTCCATTCATTCATTTATTGAACAAAAGATCATTGATGTCTACTCTATGCCAAGTGCTATGCTTGATGCTTGAGCTACAAGGTAGAATAAGACATGGTCCCACTTTCCAAGATTACACTCTTCTGGGGGATAGATGCTACAAAGAGTCTGCAGAATGAGCAGAATTATCTGCCATTTGGTTAGCGTATCCATCATCCCAGATGGTGCTGCAAACATACTGGCTTGTTCTACTATAAGAAAAGGGCATGCGGACTATTTTTACACAAGAAGAAACTAGGAGGTTGGATTCCAAGCCTACTGCTTACATGCTCTAAGACACAGAACTCAGGGAGACATTAATCAATCACACAGAACAAACCATCCAAAGGCTTTACTAAACGAAGAGATTCCATTATGGCACAGGTTGTGCCTTACAAAGGTTAAAGACAAAACTGTCCCTGTTCTTGTGTCTTACAGAAGTTAAACATAACTTACCATTGTTCATCTTTTCTCTTTTCCCCCATACCAATACATTTTCCACAGAAGCAAGAAAACACATGTAAACTCTAGTCTGGGAGGTGGAGGGAGTCTCTCTTCCACTATTAATTAGAGACAGCCACTCCGTCTGTGGGGTGACCTTTCTTTTCTTATTTACTCTCTGCTAAATAAGCTTACCTTTACTCTAACTCTATATCCAAGGACCCTCTTTTCCCTGTAACTGTTCTAGAGCGCTGGTTTGCCTGAAAATGTCAATGTTGTGTTAATAGATTTATTGAAGCAAGTTATATATAGCACCGTCTTTGAAGCTGCAGTTTTGTTCAGTTATGTTCCTGTTCTATAGAATGGTCCCCTTGATTAGATTTGAGCGTCCTCAACATTTCCTTCAGAATCACATATATACACCACCTATCAGCACACTAAACACTTCGTACATGTTCTGACTTGAGGGAATAATCCTCAGGAAAACCTACAAAGAAGGTATTATTACCCTCATTTTATTGATGAAGAAAGTGAAGCTTAGAGAAAAGCTCAAGTAAAATGACCTACTTAAAGTGACCCAGCTAGCAAACAGAGGAGCCAAGGTTTGAGTTCTGGTTTGTTTGAATCCAAAAACCATGTTCTTAATCACTGTCCTTCGTTTTGTTTTGATTCTGGCTAAACACACACACACACACACACACACACACACACACAATGGGTACTGGGTTTTCCAGGATTGTTACGATGGGAAAAAAATGATGGTTCCCCTATAAGCCATCAAAATTACTTTGAATTTCTTGTATTTGTTGGTGTTTTAGAATATATGCCTATCCTTATATAATGTTTTTAAGTATCATATACTTTAATTAGGTACATGTAATATAAATATATACTATATAATTATATAGATAGTTAGATATTCATGTGTATAAGATTAGAAGTTCATATGTGTATCTTATTTATACACTACTTTGTTTCAGAAAGAGTTTGAGTTGGGTATACACACAAGTATATATACACATATGGCCATTCACCTATCCATCTTTATATTACTAATTTGGGATTATGTCATATATTTTCTTTACTTTATAGCATGAACATTTCCCTATGTCATTAAGCATACTTTGAAGACATAATTTTAATGGCTGCCTGGTAATACATTATTTGGATATACCATCATTACCTTAACCATTTCTCTATAGTAGATTTTGGATCATTTCTAAATTTACAGTATTATAATACTACAGTGGATTTACTTGTGTTTATATCTTTATAGATGTCTATTATTTGTTCCTTGGGATGAGTTTCTAGAAGTGGAATTATTGAATAAAAGGATTTTCTCTATTTTTAAGGTTGCTAGGATATAATTCCTAGATTTTGAAAATTTATGCTTGGAGAGTCTCACTGCTAATCAAACTTTCCCCTCCTGAGACCTCCTTAGGGAAAAAGCACTACACATAATATGGTTCTTAGGATCTTTTCCAGAAGATCTTTCTTTCATGATGGCTAAAAATACTACTGATACTATGACAACATTAGAACAAGTGTTTCAATGCCTGGGGTGCTTGAGAGGCACCAGAGACAGTTTCTGAAGAGATGCATTATTTTTCATTTGCATCTGAACAGCTGAAGACATTCACTTTCCAGCTCTTGGCTTGATTTGAACAAATGGGCCACGTGGAGATTCGTTTCAGGGTACTTCTCACCATGGAATTGTAGCGAGATCCCCAAGGAGCCCCGAGGTCCAGTTGCAGCCCTGGGCTTCCGTTTCTCATTTGTAAAATGTAAGGTTTGGACTAGATAACTGCTAAAGCCTTTTACTTCTGACAATGTGTGGTGTCCTAGGTGACTTCTCCTTCCTCCTCTTGCTGGACACCTGTCTTATTTCTCCAGGTACTTTTGTTTGTGTGGTTTTTTTTTCCCTTAGATCATCTTCCTGAGGGAAGGGGGCTGAGGTGCTACACAAGATGTTTGTGCTTCATGAACCCCAGAAGATGCAGCTTCTGTATGAATCCTTGGAAAAGAACATCCCTGAGTCCTTGAAGGTGAGGGAGTAGGGGGTGGTCTGGAGCAAGAGGGATGCTGTACGAGAAGGATATATCCAGGGCTCAAAACCTTCCCTGGACAGATGGGAGTACAAGTCTAAAGTCAGAGTCCTTCTTCAGGGATGAACTTAACACCCATATCCATTCATCTACTTCACTTCTTTTAGGGCCTCTTAAACACCTTTTGGCTCCCTTCTATTGCTATCTCCAGTGGATTTCCTTTTCTGCCTCAGGCTATTGCAGTGTCTCCCTGTTTTCAATATCACCATCCTGCCTGCACCTTGCTGACCGGAGTCATCTATCTGACACAAATATGACTGTATCACTCCCTGGCTTTAAAATTTCAGTAGTGGTCCATGTCCAAGGCATAAAGTCTATAGTCCTTAGTTGGGTTTACACAGGTTTATCACCAAGTGCCCCCAGCCTTTTCTACTGCATCTCCCAACATCCCCTGCCATATACCACATGCTGCAATCACCGAGCCCCTCACAGTTCAGCAGGTATGATAAATTCCAAGCACCTTGAAGCATTCACTCATGCTTCTTCTCCTACCTGAAATGACTTGCCGTCCTTCTCTCTTTATTTTGCCAGGAAAAGACTTGACTTATGCCTCAGGACCCAACTCAAACATTATTTCTTCTGTAAGCCTCCCCCCACTTCCTAGATAGGTGGTGCATTTCCTGCTTGGGAGGCCACACCACTAAGTGCATACATCTGTCAGAGCATGTGTCCCATTATGACAGACTATATATTTCTCTATGCATCTACACTTAACTTGAAGGCAGTGACAATTTTCATATTCACTTTTGAATTCTCTATACTCGACACACATCTGATATATAATAGATGCCAAGTAAATGGTATGGTATCGTATGAAATGAAAATAATGGGGAAAATTGTGTGAAGTTTTAAACAACAAATGAATGAATGTCAGGGTACCCAGTTCCTAATGACTCGGCTATTAACTTGGATTTTCATGGACCCCTACTGGGCCTTTTTGCAGCATATTTTCCAATAAATAGGCCAATGAACCATTTTGGAATCACTAGTTCTATTCTGTCAAATCTTCCTAACCCCTGGTTTTATTTCCCGTACCACATCCAAGATTCTATCTCAAAGAAAAACTTTAACCTCTCCTGTTTTGTTTTATTGCTCTTGTAGGTATATGGTGCCATTTTCAACATTAAAAATAAAAACCCATTCAACATGGAGGTGCTGGTTGATGCCTGGCCAGATTATCAAATAGTCATTACTCGGCCTCAGGAAGAGGTAAGAGCACAAGCTGCTGAATACCAGGCCAGTCACATTTAGGATGTTCAGTGTGACAATGACAGAGCTGAAGCTGGGGGCTGGGGAGAAGAACCTTGGCACCCCTGATTCATCTAGGTTTTGGAAAGTCTGCTTTGTGTAGAGGGTAGGACAGCGATATAAGGCACGGGAGTAAACCAAATAGCCAATAATCCATGTCTTGTAAATAACATCAGGATCCCATCTAGATAGTTCTTTTCCACTAAGATTCTGATCACAGGTGTACACCTCAACATAGATGCCTATGGCTGGAAACAGTTAGGAAATATTTTTCTTTCCCTGTGACTAAATGAACATAACCCAATAATACTTGAATCAGAGTTGGGTTTGAGATTTAAATCTTCCAAGTGACTAATATGACCTTGGGAAGACTGCTGCTTTCTCCACTATAAAAAGAGAAGTTGACAAAATTACAATGTGGGAGAATTGTTAAACAATAGATAAATCATGTATATTTAATAAGAATGTCTTCCCCATCTTCCAGGTTAGGAGAGCATAAGTAGTGACTCCCTTCTTTCCTAGAGTAGGGACAATTTACGCCCACCCCATTTACATAGTGATCGGGGGAATTAGAACACAACATCACCTACAGTAACCCCCAGAACCCCCATGCAGTGGCAGACTTGGCCTTCTACTCCAGGTGCTGTTGTGAGCCCCGCCATGACGGCTTTTTCTAAAAGTCAGCTTCATTCCTGTGTACACCAAGTGCCAATCACCATGCCAGCCCCAGAGTGCTGGGGCTGACTTAGCTTAGGTATCCGCTCCTCACGGACCCAGACTCTTGACCCCCGGCTGTGTTCCCCATGCTTCTCTCCATTCCAGAGGCACCCTTCTCTTTTAGACCCTTAATACCCACTGTTTTTGGTGTACCGTCCATTCTAGACAATGGGGCGACTTACTCCCCTCCCAAGGGCATCCAACTTCAATGCACCATCAGAAAGGAACCACCTTCAGTGTGTTAAGAGTGATTTATTCTTCAAGGGATTCCAAGGCCATTTTTATGTGCTTCTCCCAGAAAACACAAAAACAAACAAACAAAAAACAAAACAAAACAAAACAAAAAAAACAGAGGGTATCAAGCAATTGAGTCTCTAGCACTCCAGGTATATGCAAGACCATTTTGGAAATTGTAGTGCTATGTAAATATGACTGCTATTTGTTATATCAGGAGATGAAGGATGATCTGGATCATTACACCAACACTTACCACATTTTTACCAAAGCCCCTGACAAGATACAGGAAGTCCTGGCATGCCCCCAGGTTATCAATTGGGAACAAGCCTTCCAGATCCAAGGTAACTGGTCTGAGTTAAAATGTAAAATGCAAAGAACCCCTGGTTCATTCACAGCAGATATGGAAGTGATGATGCAGTGTCTTTTTCCTCTCTCCAGGTTGCCAAGAGAGCTTGGATGAAGCAATAAGGAAGGTTGCAGCTTCAAAATCAGTGCAGGTGGATTACACAAGGACCAAACTCCTTAAGCTAGAAATGCCAAGGAAACTCAAGACATCAAGTGATGGCAAGGCAGATTTGATGGAGCAAGTTAATATGCCCACAGAGAATAAAAGTCAAAAGTGAGATTTGACTTTTTGCTTCCCAAATTCCTGGTAGAATCATTCAGTTGCCATAAGAGCAAGTCTTGAATATGTAGGCTTTGAGACTAAATTGTGATAAGGTACACAGTTCCATGGGGGAAAGGAAGGGAAATGTTATCTAATGTTTGCTGACCATGGGCAGGGCCTTCATTAGATGAGATCCTTTACATTTATTAACTCACTTTGGTCTCAGAAGAGTCCTCCTGTGAGGGTATCGGACAACATGGTGGCACTGAAAAATCTTTACTAAAACTATTTATTTTTTGCAAAACTACTACATGCTATACAAAGTATCCCAGTTTTCAAAATAAGATGTGAAAATTTGCCCACTTGGATTCCCCACAATCTTCCTGACCAGGTGTAAATATTCTTAACATTTGGGGAGGATACTTTCAGTACTCTGTGAGTTTTTTTGTTCTTTTCTTTTTCTTTTTGTAAAAATAACATATGCACATACTGTACTGAAAAACTTATTTTCCACTCAGAAATATGTAAGATACATCTTTCATGTAAGTTCACACAGATACCTTACGTTTATTTTGACAGCTGCATAGATTTCCTTAATAGGGAGATATATCATTATGTATTCCCATATCAACACACTTTTGATTTATCTCCAGTTCTTCCTTATAACAAAAATTCAGTAACAAATGTCTTTATACATAGGTCATTACACAAGTTGTATAAATATTTCTGAAAGATAGACTCCTAGAATTGAAATGGTTGGATCAAAAATATGTATATTAAATGAAAGATATTACCAGATTGGATGGTAAGACTTTGATGAATTTAATATGTGATAGCATAACATATGGAACAACCTAAGTGTCCATCAGTAGCGTCCATTCATTAAGGTATAATCCAAACATTGGAATGATATACAGCCATTAACAAGAATGAACCAGCTCTATATGAACTGATAAGAAAAGAATTCCAAAATATATTGCTATGTGAAAAAAAGAAACAAAGCACACAGAACAGTGTACACAGTATGAATTCCTCTAGAAGGTTACATAAATATATCGTGTCACTAGTTGCCTTTAGCGAAGGTAACTGGGCAGTAGGGGATCAGAGAAAGAAGAAATAATTATTGTCAGTCAATTTATGTTTTATAATTGTCTTACTAATTAAAAAAAAATAAAATCTGAATACTCACACATACAATTGATTTAGCCGGGAGAGCTAGCAATATTCAAATCTTGCTTTGGCCCAGCTTGTTTCCATGAGAATCTTAACAGAAGCATATGCACAAGGAAAAATGGTAAATGGGGATGGCAATCCGGAATGGAGTACTGTCCTAAGGTGATTCTTTCTTCCCTCTAAGCCCGAATGCATATCTTAGTACCTTGCCACTCTAGGTTGGCCTGTACTGCAGGAGGAGGGCAGGGAGAACGCTTGAGATTTTTGAGGAAGCAGGACCAGGATCAGGTCAGGCATGGAAGAGAGCAAAAAGAAAGCCTCACCTATGTATAGACAATGTAGTGCCCAGTGACCTACCCACTGGCAAACATAGAGTGACTTTGAACCTGACAAATTCCTGAAAACTCTTCCTCTCTGCGGATGGGTAAAACTTCTTTGTTATTCTGATTTTGTAGATGAGAAAACTGAGTCTCAGCTATCTTATCCAATTAAAATCCTGATTGTTACCACCCCCAAAATCCAATGTCCTCCCTATACTGGTGCTTCTTAAACTTCATTTTAGGGTACTTCCCTAGAGGTGTGTGGTGATGGGCTTTGGGTGCATGAAGTTGTAAGAAGAACATGGTTCTCATCCTCCTGGACATGCACTGTATGGATAGATCTGTTGAAAGAAATATCATCTTGTATATTTAGGTATTTTGTGGAGTAGAATTCAAAATTCAGCAATGTGGGAGGTCGCTGTGGTCTAATCCTTGCTATTTTAGGAATATGTACTCATTTTCCTCTTCCTTGGGGCATTTGCTTGGACTTTTTTGAAGTATACTGTGCTATGTCATGCCAATTTCATGCTGTGAAATGCATCGTAAAACACATAGGGTTTTGTCCCTCTCAATTATTTGGAAGATTTTGAAGCAATCATAGAAATAGCACTTTTGTGTGTGTGCGCATCTGTTTCCTCCTCTAGGCTGTGAGATCCTCAAGAAAAGGGATGGTGTCTTATTTATTGTGTGCAATCCTGGTATTTGGTAAATGCTGGCTGAATAAATGCTCATTTATTTTCTTGACAGCAAATTAAACGTTCGGAGTATCATGTTGGATCCCTTACATGCAGGGCTTGTGAATGACCAGTGGGACTTTGGAAGAAATGAAAGGAGCTTGAAATATATTGAACGCTGCCTCCAGAATTTTCCAGGATTTGGTATTCTGGGTCCGGAGGAGCTCCCTGTCTCTTGGATTGTGATGGAACAGTCCTGTGAGTTAAGAATGGGTTATACTGTCCCTAAATATCGAGGCCAAGGCAACATGAGGGAAATGGCCTACTACATTGTGGAGTATCTTAGTCAGAAAAAAATACCATTTTATTTACATGTGGCAGAAATTAAAGAAGAATCCCACAAATTATTCAGAAGTTTTGGATTTAACATTTGTCCTTGTGGCTGGCATCAGTGGCAATGTACCCCCAAGAAATATTGCTGATTGGTGCCATTGTCCATTCTGAGCCTTTCTTATTAGTGAAAATGCATCAGTACAAACACAAACATGGTAATTGACATTAGCACAAAAAAGCATCCAATAATCTGAGATCTATGCATTACTTAAACCACTCTCATATAATATTTTTGTCTTTCTTCTCCTCCATAATATAAAAAATAAGAAGTTTGAACCTTTGATGATATTCTTTTCCTTTATGGTGACAGACATTTCAGAATTAAAATCCCACAATGTAAGTTATTAATGCCAAAGTAATCCTTTAAAAGTAATATTTGCTACATGGGAGGAAGGTTGGTGGGATAGGTAAGAAAGGTAAAGGGATTAGGAAGTACAAATTGGTAGTTACAAAATAATCACGGGGATGTGAACTATGGTATGGGGAATATAGTCAATAATATTGTAAAATCTACGGTGTCAGATGGGTACTGGACTTATTGGGGGATCACTTCATAAATTATATAAATGCCTAACCACTATGTTGTACACCTGAAATTAACATAAAATTATATTGAATGTCAACTATAATTTAAAGAAATATTTAGCCACAAGATCTAAAGTACAGCATAGGAAATATAGTCAATGGCATTGTAATAGCTATGATGGTGTCAGATGGGTAATACGCTTGAGGGGGTTATCACTTTGTGAGGGGTGTAAATATCTAATCACTATGTTGTTTTGTACACCTGAAACTAATAATAAAAAAAATAAAAGCAATATTTTCTTCTTTGAAGAAGACTTCTTTCATGAAAGAATCTTACTTTTTCATGCTTCTATGTTTGAAAATAAAAAGTCTGCTCTGGTATCCTCCCCTTCCTCTTACAAAGTTTTCCAAAGGACCATTCAAAAGCCCTCAGCATCATTGTTCTTGGTCCTTGATGCCCTCTAAAGAGCTTTGAGATACTCTACTGAATTAAAGTATGTGGCTGTCAGTGAAAGTTTGGTTTTTTGACTAGCTTTTTATCACAAGGGCTTGGTAGGTTGAGTTGTGTGGCTTAACTTTATATTCTCAAGATGATTTGTATATCTATACTGTGTTAATTTTGTATTGTTGTAACAAATTACCACAAATTTAGTGGCTTAAAGCAACAAAAACTTATTATCTTATATTTCTGGTAGTCAGACATCCAAAATGGGTCTTAAGGGATAAAAATCAAAGTGTCAGCAAGGCCACTTCCTTCTGGAGGCTTTTAGGGGAGAATCCATTTCCTCATCTCTCCGGTTGGTAGAGGCCATCCTCATTCCCTGGCTTATGGCCCTGAATTACACTATCTTTTCTCCCTTTACTTCCATCATCTTCACATAGCCTTCTGCTTTTCTGCATTCAAATCTCCCAACCTGCTTCTTACAACGACGCTTATGGTTAGACTTAGAGCCCACTTGGATAATCTAGGATAGTCTCCTCATCTCAACATCCTTAATTTAGTCACCTCTGTAAAATCCCTTTTGTCATATAGTAATTTAACGTGCAAAGGTTCTAAGCATTAGCATGTGGATATCACAGGGGGTCATTATTCAGCCTATAAAATAACATCAAGTTTATGTTCTCCATGAGTAAAGTCACCTCATACTTTCAATCTGAGACTGACTAACATTTCTATATTCTAGGTCCAGATTCATGGGAGAAAGAACTTACTCTAGTTTGAGACCTGTGTCTATCTAAAATCCTCTCAACTATGACTTAGAGGTCAAGGTCATATGTAACATTGACGTTCAGGTCCCATTCACGTAAGGGATTTGGGGGAGAAGGCACCCTAGCAAATGTTTACTTAAATCTAAATAAAACAGAATCAATATTTTCATCTTTAAAATGTGCTTGGTGCTTGAAAATAGGTGCCCACCTAGACTGGTAAAGGGTGACATAGCCAACCTATAATAATAGACCTCTGCCTTAACAGCTGTGTGACTTGGTGATCATTGTCTGAGCAGCGATAGGCTTCCAGCCACCCTGCCTATACATAGAGGTAGCAACTTAGGAACTCAGCTCCAATCTGACCCCACTTTTCCTGCCCTAATTTACATTCCAGGACATGGTGCTTCTCGTGATTGGTTCCTCTGGCAGCCATGGCATATCTCGGCTATATAACAAAAGTAGAAAGCTTTGATTCAAGATAGTGTCTATCCAAAGAAATGCAAAACACTCATTCAGAAAGATATATGCACCCCTATGATCACTGTAGCGCTATTCACAATAGCCAAAATATGGAAAGAATGAAAATGCCCATCAGTAGACGATTGGATACAGAAATTGTGGTACATACATACGATGGAATATTACTCTGCCATGAAGAATAACAAAATCTTACCACTTGCAACAACATGGATGGACCTAGAAGGTATTACGCTAAGTGAAATAAGTCAAATGGAGAAAGACAAATACCATAAGATCTCACTTACATGTAAAATATAAAGAACAAAATAAATGAACGAACAAATTTAGTAAAGATTAAGAAAAAAGACAGTGCCAAAGGAATCACAGAGACACAATACAAAGATGAAGAAATGGCCTCATGATAATATCTTATACCTAGGTACCACTTAATAGGTTCCAGGCAGTAATATAAATGTTTCATGTATTTTAACTCATTTAGTGCTCAAAACTGCCCTGAGAGTTAAGCATGGTTATTACAGAAGAGAAAACCACACTAGAGAGTGTTACATCTCTTGTCTAAAGCCACCCAATCAGTAAGTGGCCAATCCAGGAACTGAATTCATTTATATGGCTCTCAAGCTGGTATTCTTAACCTCTGGGATATAACCTGTGACAGATAGCTAAAGTTTAATAATCATTGATAAATGAGTTGAAGTATGGGTTCCTGACTATTGTCTCAGTTTCCTTATCTGTGATTGGAAAGAATGACAGTTATATTTCGTGGAATTCTGTTAGTATTAAAGGAAATAACCTAAATGAAATGCATGTCACTGTACAGCTTAGAAGAGTAAAACTACTTATTAGACATTCTGCCTATTTGGGTTTGGAATAATTATCACAGAGCAATATCAGAATCTGGAAAAAAGCATTTTATTGATGACTATGATCTATCATGTAATTCTGTACCTGGATCCTCCCCATTTTGGAGAAATCCACCAGAGAGTCAGCCAGCTTAGTTTATACTCCTTTAGCCAATCAACTCCTACTCACTGTACAGATAGAATTGAGTAAGTCTCAGGCACTTACCCTAATGCCGCAGGCTGCCTTCTAGATTTAGGTTGGCTGAATGGCTTCACTTAGGGAAGTTCTAACACGAAATGTTGAACCCAGAGATATGGAGTCTTTATAGACATCCCCGGGATCCCTTCTAGTGTCCTGGATCCCATGCAATACTAAAACTAGAAGGTTACTCAAACCTTATTTCTTCAGGAAACACATAGTAAATAAAGTGTGGACATTTTTCTCTGCCTTTGACCTCTGTACACTAGCTAATAATTATTAAAAGAAGATGACCAGACTCCAAAGCACAAACTGTTGCTAAAAATTTACCAAATTGTTTAATTAAGACTGTGTAGGTTCAAAGACCAATGATCAACTTGCGCTACTCTGAGCAAAACCAAAATATTTTATTTATATGTGTTAAAAAGAAACCGGTCACAAGAGGAGGCACGTGTGCCAAGCCCCACCAAGACGTAATACCTAGACTGCAGTTTCAGCCTCTCCCAGGACTGGAACTTTAAACCAATTAGTCTGGAATTTCCAGGTCAGCACTGATGAGATAAAGTGCCCCATAAGACACTCTGACTTTCTCCAGGGGAAGGTGACCTTGACTACAATAATCCACTCTTTTAACTTTCTTGTCCTGCCATGTTTCTGCCTATAGAAACCTTCCATTTTGTACAAGTCCTCAGAAAACCTTTCTATTTACTAGACGGGATGCTTCCCAATTCATGAATTGTTCAATAAAGCCAATTAGATCTTTACATTTACTTGGTTGGACTTTTTTTCTAACATAAATAAAACTATAGAGATGTGTATTCTCAAATACAGAAATGTAGATTAAAACCAGGAAAAAGGATAGACTCTAAAAATGGAAAGTTGCCAGGGACTCAGAGATCATTTTTTCTCCATGTTTTGTTTCCTCCATGTAGTAGCATTAAATACAGTCAGTGTTGTGTAACAATCACCATTATCTATGCCCCAAACTTCATTATCCCCAACATCAACTTTGTACCCAATAAGCAATAACACGCCATTACTCCTGCCCCCTAGCTTCTGGAAAACTTTATTCTACTTTCAGTCTCTGAATTTGCCTATTTTAGGTATGACATATAAGTGCAATCTTACCATATTTGTTCTTCTGTGTCTGGCTTATTTCACTTAATATAATGTTCTCTATGTGATGAGAAAACTTAGGATTCACTTTCTTAACAACTTTCAAATATACCATACAGCACTCTTAACTACAATCATCATATTGTACATTACATCCCTAGTTTTGTACTTGTCGACTGCCTTCATACAATTCCTCCTTCCCCTATCTGCTGCCTCTGGTAACCACAAATCTAATCTTTTTCTATGAGTTTGTGTTTCTTTTTTGTTTTTTGTTTTTGTTATATATGACCTCACATATAAGTGAGATCATACAGCATTTGTCTTTCTTTGTCTGACTTATTTCACTTAGTATAATGGCCCTGAGGTCTATCCATGTTATCACAAATGGCAAATGGTAGGATTTTCTTCTTTTTTTTGGCTGAATAATATTATAACATATTATATTAGTATAAATTTTATCATATATATGTGTGTGTATATATATATACATATACACACACACACACACACATATATATATATATATATATATATATATATATATATATATATATATAAAATGATACTATAAACATGTGGTATAATATATATATATATATATATATATATATATATATATATATATATATATATATATATAGAGAGAGAGAGAGAGAGAGAGAGAGAGAGAGAGAGAGTAAAACCACTGAATGCAATCATCAACAAAATACCTCAATTTATATATATATACTGATTCTCCTGCAGAAAGCAGTGTGTTCAGCTGGACTTGCTTCACTTTTCATTTTCAGATGGGCACGGGGAACATTTGGGAATGTTCAGTCTTTCTCCTTATTCGTGTTATAAGTTAAACATGTCTTTATTCTGCCAGGGCTCAGTAAGTCCATCCCTTTTGGAGAGAAAGAAAGATAAGGGAATTGGTCATCTTTGTTGTTCCTAACAATTTATGCTTCTCTTCCTCAATTTTTTAAGAAACATTCTCCAGGGAGGGAGGGAATGTTGAGGCAGCACTTTTGGGAGAATAAGGAAAGCATTGGCCTGTTGGTGGAGGGATATGGAGACTAGTGGGAAAGCTTTAGTAAGTTGAGAAGTGCATCACATTTTTCGGTAAGGTGAAAACCATCACTTTTCTTAGCAATTTCCCTTACTTATTTGACATTTCCACTAGGGAGTGACAAGACAGACAAAGTAAGGGCCTCAAAACAGTCTACAAAGAAAGATTATGTCACATTATAGCTCAACATATAACACATCCTAATGATTAAGAGATGATGGCTTGAGGCTCAGAGACTAGGTTCAAGTCTACAGTTCTCTCTCTTGTGAGCTATGTGTCCCAAGGTAAGACACTTACACTCTGAGTCTCAGTGTCCTCATATGTAGAATGGGATAACAATATCAACTTATAAGAATGTTGTCATGATCAAATTAGGTAAAATATGCAAAGTTTCTGGCATATAGAAAGTGCTCAAAAATGGTTGTTTGATGACGATGTTGTTATAATAGATATTTAATAAGTATTAGCATCTTTCTATCCCCACTAAACCCCCAAGTTCTTTCTTAGTGGCCATGATGGGTGATAGAATCTTGGTCATATCATGTTTCAGAAACCTAAGTTCCCCTCAATTAATTAATTTATCCATCTATATTTCTACTTGTTCAACAAATAAATTTTAAGTCCTGGTTAAAGTCAGATATTATGCTTGATCTTGGGGATACAAAGAAGAATAAAAGATAGTCTTTGGGATCAAATAGCCAACCATCTCATGAGCTGGCTAGCCATATTTCTGTTTCTCTCCTCAGTTTTCACGGACTATTTTTTCTGCTTTTTCTACTGCCTTCTAGCTGTGTTTACTTAATTTCCACCTTTGACTCTTCATAGTCTATGGAAATTCCATAGTCTATGATGGGCTTTTTAGGGCTCGCTCCTAAGGTCTACTTTCTTAATTTTCATCCTCTTCTTAGGGTGAATCGATTTCATGGATTCAATAGTGAGTATTGCCAACATGCACAATTCTTCACTCCTTTCCCCCTGACTGCCAGACTATAGTAAATAACACACAACACACATTTCCACCAAACACCTCAGACACCTCAACCAAACATATCTGGGATTGAGCTCAGCACTGTCTTCTCACATCTGATTAGCCAGGGATCCTTATATTGGTGGCTGGTATCACTGTCACTCCTTTGTTCAAGCAAGAAAGCTGAGTCATCCCTGGCTTCCTCTTCTCCCTCCCTACCAAATCAAACCCATTGCTAAGCATTTTTTTGGTTCTACTTCTTAACAATACGTTCACTCCATCGATTTTTTTCCATCCTCATTGCAACAACTTTAGTCCAAGAAACAATGATTTCCTACCTGAATTTCCATAATAGCTTTTAAATTAGTTGCCCCATCTTTCACTCCTGCTCCTCAAAAGTAGTCTATTCACTGTAGCCAGTACAATATTCTTGAAATGTTAATCAGTTAGTTGTTTAAATATCTTCAGTGACTTCTCATATCCAAAGTCCTTTGAGTAGTTTTCAAGTCACTATATGAGGCAGTTGTTGTTACCTCACCTCTCTCCCTCACTCTCCGCCCTTTGGCCATACTTGCTTCCTACAGTTCTTCAACTAGAATTTTCTCTTCAGACTCAGTGTCCTTGCCGCTGTAGTTCCCTTTGTCTGGCTAACTCTTACCCACTATTCAGTCTCAGCAAAATGTCACTTTCTTGGTGAAGCCTTCTCTTCTGGGAAGCCTCCAGTTTCCCGTGTAATATGTTCCTATGGTACACAAAGCTCTCTTTCATAACACTTGTTACGCTTATATTGACTTGCTAAACATTTTCCTTTTTCATTGGAAGTCATGACGACCCAGACCATATCTATTGTCTACCGCTATATCCCCAGAATCTAGCACAATTCTAATCACGTAACAGGTGATTAATCAGTATTTGCTGAATAAATAAAAGAGACTTTCCTCTGAAGGAAGCCAAGAAGGAATCATGAAAGAATGTGTTGGCATTTCTTCCAAGGCCAAGACAAAGCTAGGGGACTGGTCAAAGAACCTGGGGTTGGGGTGTTTGGAGAGCCTGGGTACAGCAGATGTGAGAAAGGGCAAAGTGCCATTATAATTATCAGAGTTCCTGCAATTTGACTGAAACATGATTAAAGTCTGGGGAGATGGTAGCTTATGGAACTCAAAAAAAGGGGAAAGGAAAAAAAAAAGGGGGGGGGAGGAAGGAAAATGTAATGATTCCAGATCCCCTGGAAAGGTTGGGATTGTTGAGGAAAATCTATGATGCTGTAGGGATCACCATGGCTCATTGTCAAAGTGACCTTGTTCAGGCAAGGAAGTTTTTACTTGAGGCAGAGAAAGATCTAGCATTTGGCTCAGAATTCCAGTGAGGAAATGCACCAGCCCAGCTGGAGGATTTTGGGCAGTGGCACTTGAGTAGCTTCACACCTAATACATGGGACCGTGGAGATGACTGGAGACCATTCTCATAGCAGCGGCAGCCTATGGCCAACTTGTCTTGGTGTGTTCCTCCGAAATTTCCTTACATTCTCACCAAAATGGTACTGTGGGGAATTATATGGGTTTCTAATATGTTTCTAATAGATTCTCCTCTCCATATTTGGAGTTATACAGCCCAACTTACCTGCAACAAATAACCTTGCCTATTATAATGGGCCCGAGGGAAATCAAGACTTCCCCTCCTCTTTTTTTCTTACTATTCCCTTTCTACTTTCTTATCTTTTTCTTGTCTTCTCTTGCCCTTCTCTCATTTTTTTCTTCCTTCTTCCCCCCCCCAGCCCCCCCATTCCATGCCAGGTTCAACAGCAAGGCTGATTCTAGGCTCCCTGCCTGGTGGGGCTGCAGCACTGTCTGTTCTCCCTGCATGCGGCAGGTCAGTCTTGCTAAGTGGCTTGTGAGTTCTATGTGCTCATGTGCCCTCTGAATTGGGCTCCATGGCAGCCCTGGGCTCAGGCCCTGGACAAGGCTGAGGCCACAGGTGGCCATTGTTGAAAAGGCCCCAAAAAGCTATAGACAGATAAGTCAGATTCTTTAGCAATATCCAGGAACACGTGGGGGCCACAATGTTTGTCATGATATTCTGATGATGTGATCATACTATAAAACCCTCACTTGGCTGTCCTCAAGCTGATGTGTGAGGGACACACTCCTACTCAGAACAACTCTGGGTAGAGATGAGCAAAGAAAATGTTGACCTGATCTCAGTCTGAAGCATCTACCATTCAACCCTCAAGATAATCAACTTGAGGATAATGAGACATACTATTACTACTACTACTACTACTAATACTACTAATAATAATAATAGAAGAAGAAGAAGACGAAGGAGAAGTAGAAGAAAATGGAGGAGAGGGAGAAGGAGAATATCTTTTTTGAGAGCATGCTGTGCGTCAGTATCAATGCTAGGTGCCTTATTTCTATTAATTTGCTTACACATGAAGATTTAGCAACATAAGCAAAGACTCCAAAGCCTAGAGGTGATTTGGATTGCCTTGTGAGGTGATTTGCCCAATGTCATGAGGCTTCCAGTCTTTAGAATAATAGAGGAAGTACACTTACTGAGCACTTACCGAATGACAGGTTCTACTCCAAAGCACTTCACAAGTATTAACTCATTTAGTCCTCACAGTAACCCTATGAGACAGATGCTGTTATTACCCCAGTTTTGTATATAAAGAAAATTAAACATAGAGAATGGCAAATCCAGGTCTTTAAAGGCAGACACACTAGATTTACGGCCCATTATTCTTATCCTCTATCCTATACAGGGATAAAAGTTTACCAGATAGGCTTTTTTGTTTTTTCATTTGAGGCTTAAGTAGGAGAACGAATGGATAATTCTTGTCACACAGTCTGTGCTTAATTAAAGTCCGTGACACATTCATCATTAATAAATACCCCAACTAGTTCAGTTTCCTCTGATCTACGTTCTCGTAGTACGCTGTAGTTCTCATCCATATAAATTATCCCAAAGTCAATGAAATACTTGTGCCATTATTTGTTAAATGCTTATCCCCTTCCCAATACTGGAAAGTAAATTCCATGAAGGCAAAGAATATATTGAAACTTTAGTCCAAAGATTTAGCCAGGGACTTATCAGTCAACACCTGCTGAATGAATGAATAATGGACAGATATAAATAATAAGGAAGGAAGGAAAGACGGAAGGAAGGAAGGAAGGAAGGAAGGAAGGAAGGAAGGAAGGAAGGAAGGAAGGAAGGGAGAAAACTTCATAGTGTAGTTGTGAAGATGACACAAGAAAAGATGTCGCTAAGCCTAACATGTAATGTACAGCACAGGGAATATAGTCAATAATATTGTAATAATTTGCACAGTGACAGATAGTCACTAGACTTAGTGTGGTGATCACATTGAAAGGTATGTAAATATCAAGTCACTATATTGTACACCCCAAACTAATATAATATCGTATGTTAACTATACTTTAATGAAAACTTTTTTTTTTAAAAAAAGAGCTCTGAGTCTGTACATCAAATCTGAACAGCAGCTGTTTCTTGCTGCTGTTGCAAGTACTTGTGAAAGGGGAGGGGAGAAAAGAGGTATTTCTCATAGAAATTCACTTATCTTCCAATTCTTAGCTGGCTGGTTTCACAGCTCGGAGTGGTTTGAGTAATGGCAGGATGTTTAGGACCAGAAGGCAGTTCCCCCTCATCGCCTTCTGCTCCCCCATTGAAGCAGAACGAATCAGAAGGCTACTGTTGGATGTGGATAAGAATTTCTCAGCCCACTTATGTTGAGAATTATGCCAGAGGAAAAGAAACCGCTTCCATATAAGAAACCTGCATCAGGCACCTACCACGTATAGGGCAATATCCTAGTTCTGCGAGAAGTTCTTGACTGGCTAAAGTCAGGCTTTTGTTCTGAATTGGCAAATAAATGTATACGGATTTGGTAGATGGGTAACAGAAAATAAAACAGTCTTTGGGGAGGAATATGCTGGTTGGGTGACATCTATACAGCATATTGTGTAGCTACACCATGCAAACTTTATCTTATTTTTATCCTTAGTAACATTCTAAGGCAGTCAGATTTTTTCCTCGGATCGATGATGATGAGGGAACTCAAGTGCCCTCATGGAAATTTCAAAGGGACAAGGTAGATTCTAGCACAAAGACTACAACACAGATGACATTAAGTGTTAATTTAAAATCATAAAAAAGAAATGTGATTTTAAAAATCTCAGCTGGACTGTCATTTCCTACTCTTTTCATTTTAAGCTTCTCCCATATGGCAAAATAATGATAGATAAGTATTTATGTAAATTATCTTCATAGAGAGACACTGAGATTCTGTCCAGTACATTCCTATAAGTTAATCTTGCTTTACAAAAGTTCCTGGACACCAAAAGTCGACCGGGGATGAACTTGAAAACAACAGTCAGGAAAGTAGTTAGCTAAACGGGCTTGACAACAGTCACTTTCTCCTGCTATTTACAGGGGTTTGCAAATCCAAGTTGAACACAGTTTGAGTCTAACAAGAAGACCTTTCTCCATAGTTCCTAACAGAAAGAGTTAGCCAGTGCTTCCCAGGAGTATGGCAACTGGAATCTAACACCATCCTCTCTTCTATGGCCAGTTCTAGTGCAACCTCCGTTAAGGACCCGATAACCTTCCACTTGGGAGTAATACCTCCCTCTTGTGAATTCTCATAGGGTTTAGGCAGAATACTTAAAGTGGCCTTTAAGTGGCCTTTGTCCACCACTTTTAGTCAGCATCTTATGATCCAATTATTTTGATAATCCCAATTTGATACAGTGAATCAAAAATATAGAAATACTCTTTACATTTTGTAGTAATATACACTATATACACCAGGCCCTTAGATTTAAGGATGGGATAAGGCTCAAAAAGAGGTGAGGATTGGGACTAGGGTAAAGGATAAGAGAATCAGTTTTAAATATTATGTGGTAATAAAAATGAGAAACATAATGATCTATGTTTTAGGCCACATCACAATAGCTGCTTTAAAATGTCATACAATCTATAGCACTGTAACTGCACACATATGAAGTAATTTAGTTCTTTCTACGTTGCATTTTTAGTTATGTTCGTGTTTTATTTCCCTTATTAGATCATGAGTTCTTAGACAATAGGAAATCTATCTATTAATATTCTAATTTATTCTAAGCTCATAGTAGCTCAGATAGTTGCTCAGAGAGCCAGTCAGGGTCCAAACAGAGAAGCAGAAGTAGGTTAGTTAGTTACAGGGACTCAGCCCTCTGTAGGTGTGTGTCCTAGTTAAGCAGCTTCTATAAGGCTGTTTCTTCCCATCTGACACTGAAGATTGAAGTACTCAGGGAAGGTAGTTGGGAAAGGAAAATGAATTTAAAGTGGGAGGCATCAAGAACAAGCTGAAACCCACAGCACAAGCTGGAGCTCACAGGGACAGACACGACTTTGACCTTGAGAGAGTGGGTGTCCTGCAGAAGCCAGTTCCTTTGTTAGGAAGCTAAACACCCTAGCCCAGATGACAGAGAAGCTGAAGGCAAATCCAGGGGACAGGGACAGTGAAGTACTTGCTAACCCAGCCACTGCCTCATGTCACAAAGTTAGCTACCAAATGCCTTTTGCTTCCATTTTGCTCTCCCAATCTCCCGTAGGAATCTCCTGTGTGGACCACCCTAACTGGAAATGTGCAGGGAAGGGAATTCCAGGAAATCTAGTCCAGCCTAGCTGAGGTGACACCTTACCAAGCCACTACAGCAAGTTCTCAGTCAGTATTTATTGAGTGAAGGAATAAATGAGTGAATGAATAAATAGATTGATATTCAGATTTGTAGGCTAGTCACGAAGCCCACTGAACTTACAATGAAGCTGTACCAAAATATTACTCAAACAAACAAACAAACAAACAAAAAACACCAAACAGTAAGCAGAGAATTTATCTGAAAGGATTATTGTAAGAGGAAGTTTCCACTGTAATAGAAAGAGGGGGACAATGTCAACCAGAGAACCTTCAGACCATAAGATCTACAAACATCTGAAAGGTCAGGCAGAAACGGCTATCCTTTTACAGAGAGGAGGAAGCAGGGTGCATGGAGCATCATTGTAATAAAGATAGGCTTTCTCCTGCTAATGTTGCCCCAGGCTGGGGGGGTGGGGGTGGAGGGAGTCAAAGTTCAGAGTCCTGTGTAGAGGAGAGAAGCTTAAAGTTTGGTCAAGTCTGTGAACACTCTGATGACACATCAGAATTTTGTTCTGGTCCATCAGTGAGGTTAAATCACCAAGCTAACCATTTATGAGGGAAGCATAAATGGGACTAGAGGGAATCTTGTGGGGGAAGTGGGGTGAAAGAACTCAGAGAGTTTTACCCTGACTTCAGCCTCTTCTTGATAGGGGCTAAGAAGGGAGTTATACGAGGTGTGATCGAAAAATACAGTGAGTGTTTAAATAAAAAAATGTATTACAGTAAAAGACACATTGTCATTAACCCCCCTCAAAATACTGCCCCTCACTACAAACACTTATCCCATCATTTTTGCCACTTTCTGAAGCAGTTCTGGAAGTCTTCTTTCGTGTCTTTACTTCATCTTCCACTATGACAACACTCTGTCACACATTGCTTCTGGTACGGCAATTTCTGTCAAATGAAAACATTACAGTGTGTCCTCATCCACCTTATTTCCCATACCTGGCACTGTGCAACTTCTGGCTCTTCCCCAAAGTCAAAACGACCGTGAAGGGTAAACATTTTGAAGCAATTCAGGACATCAAGACAGCCACTGCAGTGCAACTAAAGAAACTCACGACAGAGGACTTCCAGAACTGTTTCAGAAAGTGGCAAGAACTATGGGATAAGTGTGTTTGAAGCAAGGGGGAGTATTTTGAGGGGGATTAAAGGAAATATGTCTTTAACTGTAATAAATTTTTTAATTTAAACATTTTTTTATCCTGCCTCGTATGCTGACTCATCCCAGGGGAATAAGAGACACTTAACCCACCTTTACTGAACAAGCAATTTGTTCTGATATGCCAGTGGTGATTCACAGTTTAGCTAATCACTTATGAGACAAAGACTAGGAATTTAGAGGGTCAGGGTCTGTTTTTTTCATAGGTAAACAATGGGGACATCTGTGAGTCTTAAGTCACTTCTTTGCAGTGAGCTGTTTCAGCAAAGTCAGCGGAGGAATTTCTTTAACTGTTGCTGTTTTCCAGGATGACAGCACTTGGGTAAAATTCAACATTGTCAGTCCCTCAGAGAATTGCATCTACTGAAATACACTTTGACCTCAGCCTTTTGCCTGACTTGAGAACTAGCACTACAAATCTTCTTGCTTTCCTGATTTAAAGTGTATTGTTGAGGATTTTAACCACTACATCAATGGTTCTGAATATGGCTGCACAAGAAAATCATTTGGAGAAGTGTTGGAGAAGATGTGGATCACATGGGGTGCTCCTGCACGGCTATGGGACTATCAAACAGTGTAGTCACTTTGGAAAAACAATTCGGCACTTTCTTATAAAGTTAAATATATGCTTACTGTGTGTATATGATCATACAAACGTCCTTGTAAGCATTTACCTAAGAGGAACAGAAGTGTATGTTCAAGTATTTGTGCATGAATGTTCACCGTAGCTTTACTCACAATCACTCTAAACTAGAAACAACCCAAATGTATTTCAATAGGTGACAAGATAAACAAACTCTGGTAGATTCTTGCAATGGAACACTGAAAAAAAACCCAAACCTTTGATATATGCAACAATTTGAATTAGTCTCAAAGGCATTTTGATAGCAAACTAAGAATAATTTCAGAAAGTTACATACTAAATAACTCCTCTTATTTGACATTCTGTAATGGAAAAGCCATGGGCCAGAAATCAGATTAATGATTGCTAAGAGCTAGGAGTAAGAGAAGGGGATGGATTGCAAAGGGACTTAAGTAAACTTTTGGGGGTATTCAAATTGTCTATATTACTATTATAGTGTTAGTTATGCAAATTCATACGTTTTTAAAAACTATCAAAGTATCTAAAGTTGGTAAATGTTACTGTATGTGAATTATATCTCAATTAAGCTGAACAACAATAATAAAAATAGTCTGGAGAACTTTTAAAAAATATATAATTCCAGATTTCATATTCCCTTAAGACCTTCTAAATAAAAAATAGTGATACGGGAGAGTTAGCATGTCCCTAGGTAGACAGGGAGGTCCCTGGTGGAATAAACAAAGACAGTCATATCCTAAAACTTCAGGTTTTAAAATCACTCCGCTCCAGGACATAATGTAACAAGGCCTTGAGGTTAATCGTAAAATTCATTTTGGTCTGACAAACAGAGCTGATGTGATAGATAAAGAGTGGGTTACTTTGCTAATTCCTTTAGGATGGGCAGCAGAACAAACCTGGTAGACGAATTTCATTAGAAGGCACCAGTTCCTTTCTTAAAACAAATCCTCTTCTTCAAAGAGCTCCCCTTCCCCAAGCAGGCAAGGGAAGGTATAAAAGTAAGAGCTTTAGCCTCAGTCAGGGGTCACCCCCCATTCGGGACCCCCTCCCGCTCGGGAGCTGCAACCTCTTCTCCTGCCTCTAATAAACTATCCTCTTTTTAAAACTTTTTGCCTCTCCCTGGTCCGTGTTTCCATTCTTTGGCTTCACGAGACAGGATTCCGGCCCACACTCAGAAACTGCCGGCAGATCCAACATCACCTACATCAATAGCAGGGGCAAGTTTAAGTAATTTTTAAATTTTTCAGGTGGCTCTAACACGTAGTTAAGTTTGGAAAATGTTTCACTACATCATTTATTTGTCTACTATATAAGGGCTCATAGAAAAAGATTTTTTTTTTCTTTTTCTTTGGCTCCAAAAGCAAGAAATGATATGCTTTATTTAAGTTATAGTGATAGCAATAATTAAAACGGCTGACACATACTGAGGACTACTCCATGCCAGTCACTCTGCTAAAGATTTAAAATTTATTATCTCACTTACCATATGCCACATTACATGGATTACCCCATTTAATACTCAGTATAAATTCTTGCGCAGAAGAAGGGTCACCCAATAGACTTTTTTTTGGATGACAGGGTGGATTGACTATTGCTTCTGCTAATGATAATAAAAAGGGTAATAATAATCATAATCATTAATTGAGTGCTTAGTATGTCTCAGACACCGTTCTAAGAACTTTACATGTATTGGTTTATTTGTCACAACTACTCAATGGGACAGGTCATTGCCATTTATAGATGAGGAAGCCAAGTTACAGAGGAGTTAAATAACTTGCCCAAGCTTCTAAGTGGCAAAGTCAGGCTTGTCATAAATGAAAACTTAATCTATAAGATGCTCATATATGCTTAGAGAATATACTCATTTGTTAATCTCAGTGAATCCTTAATTATTGAAATTCTGGGTGATATAAAAATTAAAATTAAAATTTCAGAAATATTTTTAAAAGTTTAAAAAATATTGAAAATAATTTCAGAAAGAGGCAGCTGTGCTTCCTGCCAATCTTATCCTTCATTGAGATAATGAGGAGTTTAGTGAATGGGGCACCAATGAAGTGGCTGTGATAAAGGCCAGACCAAAAGCTAGAAGTGCCTATCATGTCTTCTAGCACTTCTCATTCCTGGTTCTTGATCCTCTCTTTAGCCTAAGGTACCTGCCAAGATGTTCTGATTACAAGGCCCACAGTGCTGCAGACTCTAGAGAAATCCTTGAGGAGGAGCTTCCTTGAGTCCTTGAAGGTGAGAGTGGAGCATCTTAGGGAATAAAGGACTAGCAACTGCCTATGAAAGAGGTGGGAAAGAGAATAAGTGTTCACTGAGCACCTGTTCTGTCAGGCATTCACTCATTTTGCAACTCGTTTGGGTCACATCACCTTGCTGCACGTCAGGTATATTATATCCATGTAACCAAAGAAGAAAGGGAGGCTAGTCATATGACTTGACCAAAGTCACACCAGTAGTGAGTGGCAATGCTATGATTTGAACCTACTGTGACCTTTGCTGTGTGATGACCCAAAACCATCCCCTTGTTCCCTACCAAGAATTATGTTAGATAACACCGGGAGTTATTCCAAGAATTGCAAAGTTGACTGAAACTAACATATTAATGCTTAATTTATTTTTTCTAAACAATCAAGTGACTGATGAAAGGTTAACCATTATGACTCTTCTTTGAAATTAACAACAGGTCATTGTATGTTTTGTTAAACCTGAAAGGATAATGTTTAATTTGTGGTGAGACAGAAATTTAGTTTTAGAAACGGATCAATGATCTTGTACCATAGAGAGTTCTTTTTTTTCTTTAATAATATATGTTGCAAAGGGACTAGAATATTACCAGGGATAAAGAGTGCCATTGCATTATGATCAAGGTATCAGTTCACCAAGAAGACATAAAAAATGCTGAAATGTATATACCTAACAACAGAGGCTCAAAGTACATGAAGCAAAAATTGATAAAACTGAAAGAAGAAATAGGTAAATCCACAAGTATAATTAAAGACTTCAACACTCTTTTATAAGTAATTTATAGAATAGACATAAAACCTCTAAGTACATAGAAGAACTGAACAATACTATGAGCCAGTTTGAACTAATTGACATTTATAGAATACTTTCCTCAATAACAGCAGATTACATCTTTTTTCAAATGCACATTAAACATTTACCAAAATAGACCATATTTTAAAGAACTTTAAAAGAATTGAAATCATATCAAGTATGTCCTTGAATAATATGAAATTAAACTTAAAACTTTTTAAATCTGAGAAGTATCTGAAAATATTTAGATATTTAGAAATTATACAACATACTTCTAAATAAACCATGCTTTAAAGTCAGAGGAAAAATTAGAAAATATTTTAAGTGAATGAAAATGGAAAACAACATATCAAATTGGGATATAACTAAAGCTTTGGGATATAACTATAAGTGGGAAATATATAGTATTAAATACTTACACTAATAAAGAATAGTGGTCTCAAATCAATGCTTTAAGTTTTCACCTTAAAAACACCAGTTTAAGTTAACCCCAAAGCAAACAGAATTAAGGAAAATGTAAAAGATAACAGCTAAACTCAATGAACTTAAGAGGAGAAAAACAATTGAGAAAATCAATGAATCCAAAATCTGGTTCTTTGAAAAGATCACTAACCAAACTGATCAAGAAATAAAGAGAGAAGATACAAATTACCAACATCAGGAATGAAATAGGGGACATCACTACAAACCCAATAGACATTATAAGGATAATAAGGACATACTATTATCAACACTATGCCCGTAATTTCCACAAATTATGGTCTGTGAAAAGCACAAATTACCAAAGGCCACTGAAGAAGAAATATACAACCTAAATTGTTTCATATATATTGGGGAAAGTGATTTCATAATTTAAAACTTTCCAACAAAGAAAACTCCACGCCCAGATGCTTTTAGTGAGAATTTCTACTACACATACAAGGAAGAAATAATACCAATTCTTGCAGAAGAGAACAGAGGAGGGAACACTTCCCAACTCATTTTATGGGTACAGAATTACTGATACCAAAACCAGAAATGGATATTATAAGAAAACTACAGAACAATATCCCTTATGAACATAGATGAAAAACTCCTCAACAAAATATCAAGTCAAATCCATCAATATATTGCAAGGATAATACGTCATAGCCAAGGGGAATTTATCTTGATAAAGCAAGGCAGGTTCAATATTCAAAAATCAATCAATGTAATTCATCATATCAGCAGACAGAAAAGCCATATGATCTTCTCTTAATAGATGTAGAAAAGTATTTGACAACATGCAATATTCCTAATGAAAATAAAACTCTCAGCAAACTAGGAATAGAAAGAAATTTATTCAACCTGATGAGAAGCATACACGAATAACATACATCTAACATAATACTGAATAGTGATAGACTGAAGGTTCCCTCTGAGGTCAGTAACAAGGCAAGGATTATTCATCCTTATGATTTCTATTCAACATGATATGGGTATCCTAGCCAGTGCAATAAGAAAAAATAAAAAAAGGAATACATACTGGAAAGAAAGAAATAAAACAGAGTTCATTCTCTGAGGGCATGATTGTCTGATGTAAAAAATCCTAAGAAATCTACAAAAAACAAAACGCTCCTAGATATAATACTAAGTTTAGCGAGGACATAGGATTCAAGGTCAATATACCATAAATACAAAAATTGATTGTATTTTTATAAACTAGCAATGAACAATTGGTATTCAAAACTAAAAATCAGTACCATTTATAACAGCACCAAAAACAGAGACAACAAAACCCTTAGGTATAAACCCTGTTAGTTTACAAGGCTTGCCTCTAAAATAAATGCCATTTTCTTTTGCTGATGAATCATGCATCTGGACTCCATAGGGAAGCATGAGCACACTGTATGATTCAGTATAGTTATTATACTGTTCATGCTGATGGGAAATCTGGAAGAAATAACATGATATCCTACCTTTTGTGCTCTGACACCTTGTGTAGGGTCTTTTGTAGACTAAGCCACAGGCAGTTAGTATAAACTAATACACCGATCCTTCTAACTGCGGTAGGGCAGGACAACTACCCAGGAGGCAGGGTTTGGAGTCACACTGCTTTGATTCCACAAATTCAGTTTTCTGGGTAACATTGCAAAAGTTAAATATCTGTGAGTCTCAGTGTTCTTGCTCCAACTTTTACAGGGTTATCATTCCCTCACAGAGTTGTGGGGAAGCTTAAATAAAATGATATGATAAAATTAAGAGCCAACATGTCTTGAACACTTACTAAGTATCAGGAAGTACACCAAGTGCTTTACATGAACTCAAACATCTTACTTGAATCATAAAAACAGAGAATCACTGCCTCTCAATTAATTCCCAGACTTGAGCCAATTTACAGATCTGGAACTCCTTGAATGGAAGGAAGAATAAGTACCCTTGAGGGAGAATCATTCCACTGTCAAACATGTATACTGTCAGTCTTCCTCTCCGTCTTCTCCAAAGGGATCTACCACCTTTAACCAGGATGACTGTGCATTTTCAGGAAAGGAATTAATTAGACTTTCCTTTACTAGATATGGATTAAACGCTTGCCTGTTCTACCTTTAATTACTACCAGAAAAAATGACTCCAGATCAACTGTGCTAAAACTAAAGTCATCTGTTTTGGTAGGCATCACCTAATATTTGTCTATGTTAACTCTTAATGGCCTTCAGCTGGCAATCCTATTCAATGAATGAATGCATCCCACAGCTAACTACCTTTTATTTTTTTCGGAGGGGGAGGTAGTAAATCAGTTAGGTGCTCTGTGCACTAGGATGGTTTCATCTCGAGTGGCTGCTTTAAAGTTTTCTAGGTTAAATTTGTTTTTCTGCCTCTATAGGGCAGATTTCTGGGATTTGAATTATTCTTTCCTCCTTGTGTTAAATTGATCTCAACTTTTGTGAGACAACTCTTGACACTACTCTTAGCCCAACTCTATTGTGAGGCCAAGTAAGGCTCAATATCAGATCCTCAACTTTAATGAATAATTGCTTCTTCTCTCCACTCAATTGACTCTTTGATGACATAGTTTTTCCCGTAAGTAGAAATCCAGAATATTTCTATGAATGGTTCTTGTTACAAAGATGTAGCTTAAAACCCATTCCCATTCAATGCTCACTAACGTCTCATGTGAGAGAAATATTTGTGTCATGACCTGAAAAACTGCCTATCAATTTCTCCAAATAGTGGATACAAAATCGGTTAACGTCAACTCCAATTCATTCCATGTGTAGTGGCCGCCTGGATCACTATGTTCTGACTTAGTGATGCTAGCATGTGCATAGAAAAGAGAAGTGATCTCACCTATTTTTAATCTAGTGCATATGAATGTCACTGGTCCCAAACACCAATGTTCAAAATTTGTAACCTCTTTAGTTTTCCTAAAATTGCACTTAATTTCTATATTGAACCTTTGCCGATGGCAGAAATTTAATAATTTTATAAAAGCTCAGTAACTCAAAGTTTGCCTCCCCCTCTTCCTCCTGAGTCTGACATAAACACGTCATGAAAAGGGTGCAAAAGCACAGGCTGAGGTGTGGTCCTTGGTCATTGAAATGTTCATCATTCCATTGGCCCTTGGTCTTTGGCATCTTCTGTGCTACCTGCTAAGGCACCATGTTTCTACTGCACTTAGTCCTGAGGTCCTGTCTGGCACACACTGCTGCTTCCCCTCTCCCCACAACCACAGGGCCCCTTCCAGTCTGGAGGGTCTCTCTTTCTTCATCTCTTCAGTGAACAAATGTTTGTGGAAAAGGTTAAACAGATTGCCCCGTGTGTGATGCTCTTGGACTTTGTTCACCAAACCCGTGCTCACAACACCATGTTCTGTCTCTACTTATTAAATAGGCAGAAGCTCATTCAACCAAAAATTTAGAAAAAAAAGTGACATGTCCAGCAACAGAAGATAGAGAAATTAAATTAGAATTCTTCCATATAATATTATGCAGTCATTAAAAATGATTATGTGGTCAGAAGCATGGGGGGATAAGAGATAGCCCTGGTCTCTCCCACTGAAGTTACAACAAGTTGAACTGTTATAATTCAACAAAGGCGTCCCTGCTCAACACATAAACATGTGTGAGATCTGCGCGTTGAAACAACTGAAGGTAGACCAAGGGGGTGAACAGGGGAGGAGGAGAGGGAGAAGGGCAGAGACAGGTACTCTCACTAAGGGTCTTAGGAGAGGGGAGGAATCAGGTTGCAGCATGCACTCTCTGCAGCCCTAAAGATCAGAAAGGTAGAATAAACATCTGGCCTGCGTGGTCATCGCACACTGTGGCTTAACCCAGTGACCCAGGCAGAGATGGAACACAGAGGTGTGGCAGCTGTGGCCTAGCAGCCACCATTGCCAGGCAGAAAACAAAGCCGTGGAATCTGGCTGCATGCCCTTACACTCTGAGAGCTAGCAGGGGGACCAGGAAGAAGCTGGAGGAGTGAGTGTCAGGTTACAGAGCACACTGTTTGCAGCCCTGAGAATGAGAGGTAGCTTCTAGAACTAGAGAAGTAGAAGTTCCTTCCTGAGCAGCAAACATACGCGGCTGCCAGTCCCAGCGACAGGGGTGGAGATACAGAAGTGAGACAGCTAAGGTCTGGCAGTTGCCATTCCTGGGAGGGGAACAAAGCCACTGTCATGCGGGGTGGCCTGTGGGGTCTCAGCTCCTGCTCCCCCACATAAGAACGCAGGACATGGTGAGGCCAAAGAGGAACACCCACCACTTTCGGGGAAACACGATATATGGTCTTTAATATGTTGAGGTACTTTCCTTATGTACCCATTTTCTTAAGTGTGTTTTTTTTTAAGTTTATTGGGGTGACAATTGTTAGTAAAATTACATAGATTTCAGGTGTACAATTCTGTATTACATCCTCTATAAATCACATTGTGTGTTCACCACCCAGAGTCAGTTCTCCTTCCATCACCATATATTTGATCCCCTTTACCCTCATCTACCACCCCTGTCCCCTGTTACCCTCTGATCTTAAGTGTTTTAATCATAAATGGAGGTTGTATCTTGTCAAATGCTTTTTCTACATCTATTGATATCTTAAATTTTTTATCCAGTATTTTATTTATGTGGTGTACCATATTGACCAATTTGCATATGTTGAACCATCCTGTGCCCCTGGAATGAACCCCACCTGATCATGATGTATAACCTTTTTAATGTATTTGATTTGATTTGTAGTGTTTTGTTTAGGAAGTTTGCCTCTGTATTCATCCGAGATATTGGTTTATTGTTTTCTTTTCTAGTGTTAATTCTTACCAGGTTTTGGTAACAGGGTAATGTTGGCATCATAAAATGTGGTAAGAAGTATTGCCTCTTCTTCAAGTGTTTGGAAGAGTTTGAGAATGACAGATATTAAATCTTCACTGAATGTTTGGTGGAATTAGTTAGTAAATCTGTCTGGTCCTGGACTTTTACTTTTGGGCAGGCTTTTGATGATTATTTCAATTTCCTTACTGTTGATCATTTAATTGAGATTTTCCAGTTTTTCATGATTCAGTCTAGGAAGGTTATCTGTTTCTAAGAACTTGTTCACTTCTAGTTTATTGGTGGCACATCATCCTTCACAGTATTCTTGTATGACCCTTTGTATTTCTGTGGTGTTCATTGTACCTTGTCCTCTTTCATTTTTGATTTCGTTTGTCTTTTCTCTTTTTTCTCAGTGAGTTAGACAAAATGAACACAATTGACATTAATCTTGATCCAGGTGATTCCCAGTTGAGTGCTGTCTTTGCTGCACAATGTTGGGATTTAGTGTTACTTCTCTTGAAGTGTTAGGACAGCTAACTCTCCCAACTAACGGGTACCAACCAGAAAAAATATCCCTCTGCATTACCAACCATACTCACCCATGACACTGTTGTCTTAACTGCATAGAATTCAGGCACATGAAACAATGTGCCAAGGTCAAATGAAACAATAGGTCCCGATTCTGTACTGTTCTCCCCCTCAACTTCTATCTCTTCTCAATAAATATCTACCTCCTTGGTCTGGGTCCTCCCACTCTCCATAAACTCACCCCATATTCTTATCATCATGAACCACTTAACTTCAATTTCTATAATCAAACACAGAATCTCTGGTGGTTTGGGGTGTTTTAGTTACCTCCATTTTTAGAAACAATAATGAATCATTTTCCCTTGTGTGGGAGTGAGGAGAGGACAGGCTAATATAAGTTAGTCCTTTTCTTAGTAACTCTCCCTGCCATACCATGTATGTAATGTTTAACCTAAATACGTCCTATGTTTTGTGTAAAATATATTTAATGTACTCATAAAGCAGCAATCAGAGGACAGAATAATCTCTACAGACCTACCGAGCAGAGTTCACTTGATGAACATTAAGAGAAAGGCTATAGAAAGAGAAAGGAATAAGTCATAATTCCCAGAAAACATTACCCCTTCTTGGATAATTGGGCAAGTCTCCACCAATCCCATGCACTAGGAGTTTCAGGAGAAGCCATTTGGAGCCACACATAGCTGATGAAGAAGTGTCACCGAGATCTCCAGAAGTGTGGGGACCTAAAGTATGTGGGGCCATGCAGGGTACCTGGGACAGCTTTACATGGACAAATCTAAGGGAAGCTTGTGAGTGATTTGAATTCAGGGACCATGGTGGTCCTGCTGACCATGCATACCGCTTCCCCAGAGACCAGTCTCTTACTGATGATTGCAATTACCATTTATTCTTTTGGTCCATCCACCCATCCACTACTCCAGCCAGGGGCCCAGGCCCATTCGACACTGTCTTGTGTGTAGGACATCACAGAGGCACACAGTGCCACTGGTTCCAGTCACAGGGCATGGGGAGATGATGCAGATTATAACATGTCTTCTGCATAATTTTGTTATTCTTGTCGACATGAGAATACGTGGGGAAGCCGAGTTTCTCCATAGCCTGGGACTGGGTATAGACAACATAGGTGACGAGACCCTGGGCTCTGTACTCAGGCACGGTGCCTCCCATCCGCATCTCTCCTGTCTGGTCCATCAGGCTCCAGGACACGGGGGTCCCCTCAGGCCCCAGCAGAGCGAAGCTGGGGAAGCTCCTGATACAGCGCTCGATGAATCTCTGGCTCCTCTCATTGCCACCAAAATGCCATAATTTATTCACCAGGGCAGCATGGGTGACATCCAGGGATGAGAGTTTAAACATCTCTTGGTTGCTATGGAGGTTCCAAGAGAAAAAGCAAAGTCCATGATTATTTATTATATTTGTTCTTATCTCTGTTGTCTTGAGAGACTGACGAGGCAGCGGGGATAGCAAATGCAAGTCCTGGAGTAGGGTGAGCTTGTGATGACACAGGGACAGAACTAAGGCCAGTGTTGCTGGAGGCAGAAAGCAAGGAGCAAAAGAGAAGTCGGCGAAGTTGACAGAGGCCTGGTGTATTCCAGATGACAGAGGAGGTGGTGGGAGCTTTTTAAGCAGGAGATGAACATGCTCTAAATTACATTTCTAAACATGATTGTTCTGGTTGCTTTGAATAATATTGATTATGGGATGGACAGAGTAAAAACAGGAGGAGAAGTTGGGAGGCGCTTCAGGACTCAGAGGTGGGAATAGTGGGAGGGACTTTTATCAAACTTACATGGCTTTCGGTTTGCCACTGTGGGGGGGTAAATTCTTCACATCCAACAGGGAAGGAACCAGTTTCTTTATAGTCTCAGTTGTCATATAGAGAAAGCGCTGTGTTTGCTCGACTTTGAAGGATTTCGTGACTGCTAGATTTTGTATTGCCTCATTCAGGCTGGACTGTGAACCTAGAGGGGATTATAAAGAGAGATGCGATGATTGCAGTTCGTTCTATGGAGAAGCTGTCCAGTGGAAGAGCAAGTGCTAGGAATTAGAGTCAGAAAACCTTGGTTCTGGCTTGGTGCTGCCACTATGTGATGGAGGCCACAGAATCAGGATTTGTGCAACTTCCTCATTTTACTTAAGTGAAAAAGTGCTCAGAAATTCATGCAGTCATGGTTATGCCATTTGTGGCAATACCAAACTGGAACCAAGATTTCTGGGATACATATTCATGCAGTTTTGATAATCATAGGAGATGAGTTATTTAAAAAAATAGTAGTGTACGTCTATTGCACACTTACTATGTTTCTAGTATGGTAGATTGTTGCAGGAATGGCCCACAATTAGTCCACATTTCCTCTATCCATTCCTGGGAATAGTTCCCTCCTGCATTGCATCTGACCTTCGCCGTATGACTTGTTCTTTCCAATGGGGAAGGGTAAATTTGATGTAGGGAGAGGTTTAGGAGTGCTTCCACATTGAGGCTTTGCCTCTCTTTGTGTTCTTAATGACCTTGAGACCAACACCATATAAATAGGCCTAAACTAGCCTGCTGATGACTTGTGCTCCTATCGGGTTGTCACCAGAGCAACCAGCACTGACAGCCAGAACCATCATTAAGACATGTGACTGATAGTTTAGTGGTTACCAGAGGATAAAGGAGGGGGGAGGTGGTAGATGAGGGTAAAAGGGATCAAACATATGGTGATGGAAGAACTGACTCTGGGTGGTGAACACACAATGTGATATATAGATTATTTACTACAAATTTGAACACCTGAAATCTATGTAACTTTATTAACAATTGTCACCACAATAAAATTTAATAATAAAAAAAGACACGTGACTGAGGCCATGCTAGAACATCCAGCCAATAGTCCACCTATTAATGGATTGCAACTGCATGAGGAAACCCAAATGAGACCAGCAAAAGAAATGCCTTGCAAAGCCCAGTCCAGATTGTTTCACAGAATTACGAGGTTTGCTATGCAGCAAAAGTTAACAGACACATCCAGGTATTGTGCTAAGCAATTCTTATTCAAGATTTTATATAATCCTTTCAACACCCCTGTGTTTTAGGTACCATTATTATCCTCAGTTTTATATATGAAAGCCGCAATCTTAGCAAGAATAAGTCACGTGGCTCGGATTATATAGCAAGTGACAGATGCCATCCTCGGGAGTCTGACTCCGGAGGGTATGCTTGTAACCATGCCACTTGTCCTTCAGGACCTGGGAGGTATTTGAAGGTACCAGTTGTCATTCTTATTCTAGGAACAGAAGCCCCTAGGGAAACTCAGCTCTGGCACTCAATCAACCTAAGGGATTCTGGGTATGTTTGCAAAATACGCCATAAATTCTTGGCTATCTAATAATTATGTTATGGTTCCATATATGAAGCCAGTCTTTGCAAGTTTGAGGGTGTTTTTCCCTCTTTACAGGTATAGTAGAAGCAGAGTCCAAAAATGACAGCAGGCTGAGGGTCTGGAGCTTGGAGAAAGGAGATATGAGCCACAGGGTAAACTGTTGAGGACAGAGAAGTGAGTCAACACAAATCCCATTCCTCTTACTTACTTTGGATCTGCAAGTGCTGTTTCCAGTTGATGACCTCTGGTGAGCTAAGGAAGTGCTGAGAGTTCTCAGGGTCCTTGGAGTAGATTTGATAGGTATTGGTGTAGTGATCAAAATCATCTATCATCTCCTGTCATCATTAGAGAAAGGAGAATAGGGAAGGAAACTTCCATGTATTTCATGATTATAATACTTTTTCTAAATTCCATTTTTCTGTGAAAATTTTAAGTACTAAAATATTGGTATTTAATGGTGCATTATGATTATTTCTGAATCATTTAATCATGAGGTGAAGAGTTTCAAGTATTCAATTTATAATGGAAAATTACAGAACAATACTATTCTCTGCCCATATATTGCTTTAAAATTTCAAATCAAGCAGAGACACTAGTATTTAGAAAGCATTGTTCTAGACTTCCATGATCCTCAACAGGAAGAAGAGAAAAATCAATCGACAAGGAAGAGCTTCTGTTGCAAGAATAATATTTACTACAGTTCAAATAGTTACAGAACACAAAAACTATGAATATGACAGTATTAAATTTGGTTACTCTGGATTAAAATTTCCATCTATACTTAACGAACTCAAAGAAGACGAAACCCACTTAGAAATGTTTTCTTAAAACAATACTATGGTTAAACAAATTGTAGTTCCCGAAAAACAAAGAAACCATTTATTTAGAAGGAGCCCCATTATTAAAAAAAGATGAGATTATTAGGAGGAAGGAGGCACAGAAAAATATTACCGAAACCAGGGCAGAATTAGAAAGCTTTTTAAAAATAGTTGGTAAAAGTTGCGCAAAACACAGTCACAAATCAGCGATGACAATACTAACACATTTTCTTCCTTAAGATCACATTTAAGATAACATATCAAATGATTTTATGTCACTTCAGTTTTTATTATTAATATAAATTTCTCCATTTTATATATTATCTAATTTAGTGATTTTAAATACTATTTATTTATAGAAAAGGTACAATACTTGTATTATATAAATTTATAATTTCACTAGATGTTTTTAAATGAGCTTAAAAATTTTTGGTTTTGAAATTTTGTTTCACTAATTTTTAAAGGTTCCCCTAAAATGTATATGGAAATTCTAGCTCTATAAATTTGCTTTATACAATCACCCTACCTCACTGTCCTGCTTCACACCCTCCTACCTTTGCCCGTGCTATGTCCTCTATTCTTTGTCAGCCTAACAAATTAGTTATCTACAAAATGCAAGTCAGGTGAAACTTCCACTGAGAAGTGCCCCTAACCTTATCCTGTAACCGCCATCTTCAGCCTCCATAGTTTAAACAGCTTTCGCCTGTACTATCACTGTACCTTGTGCATCTTCTGATCTTGCATACTTCACCATGAGTTATAATTTATTTGCTTCTCTCTCTTTTCCTCAAGGTTATAAGCTCCTTCAGGACACGGACTTGTTTAACATCACTGCAAATCATTTCTATATCTCCTGGGTCTACCACCTTGCTAGGCAATTGGTAGGCACGTAGCAAATAAGAAAGCAGAAGTGTATTCATTCCACATCAGGCTCCTTACCTGCTCCTGAGGGCGGACGACTACTGTATTATAATCAGGCCACTTGTCCACCAGGACCTTTAGCTTGAATGGGTTTCCTTGGTTCATGTGGAAGACGGTCCCATAAACCTACAGCATCCCAAGAAAGTGGGAGGGTAAGTATATTAGGAAAGGATGAAAAAGTGTCCTGTTTGATCAGGACAATAAATTCTTTCTGTGACTTCATGAAATTTAATGCAAAGAACCAAATAGGGCACCTAGGTCAAACAATCTCCTTGTACTACAGGTCAAATGAGAGGACCTTTTTCTTCCCCTCCATTATGAATCATGCATGCATATAGGAAAATATTTGGACAAATAAAATTCATGATTGTAAGAACATCACTCTTTATTTTAGCATTTCATCTTTTCCCAGACTTTTTCCTATTCATACACACAGAGATACATAATTGAACAAAAATAAGATGATCTGATACATGTTTTTTTCCCCACTAAATTTACTGTGGGCATATTTTTATGTTCATAAACACATACTTTTCAGTTGTTTTCTAATGGCTGCACAGGATTCCATTATATGAATGTATCACCATTTCATTTATTCATTTGGTTATTGACGGTTATTTCAGCTGTTTCCAACTTTTCACTTTAACAAATAATTCTCTATAGAACATGCTTGCACAGAAATCTTTGCATGGGCATTTGATATTTTTTTAGAATATACAGAAAACTAATTGTTGGTTCAAAGACTATGTTTAAAATTCTTTAACACATATGTCCATATTACCTTCTGGAAAGGTCAAATGAACTCCCACCAACAAGCTGAGGCTACAACACAGTGCTCAAGAGAATAGGGTGTGGGGTCCCCTGCCTGGCGGCAACCTTGGATCCCTAACCCCACCATGTTGTACAGGCTATTGAGAGAGAAGGAGGAGTGGGGAGAGAATGAATTATGTCAAGCCTGTGAACATGAAGTGTCCATGTGGTTTGGTGCTTGGGAATATGGCAGCATGGGCCTTATGACAATTGCGAACACAAATCCACAGTTACCAGCAAGGAAACAAGCCAATGACCAAAGGTCCAAAAGATGGTAGACACTTTAATGGCTTCCCCAGGGACAGATGAAGTCCAATGACTATATCAGTATCCTTCCCTCCTGCCACCTTCCACCTCACCAATGTAGTGACTTTAATTTTAGATTAGTTGATTTGGAGCCATTTATTTTTGGTAGTAATTAAAGAACAGACAAGTTACTACATTAGTCTCTTTCCAAAAAGTGATATGAAGCCAAAGGATCTATAAATAAAATAATGTAAATAAAATAGTATTTTCTCCTATACTGAAAGAAGTGAATAACGAATCTACTAGGCATTGAGGGAGGTGAATACATTTATCTGATCTAACATGTGTGCATGTTATAAAAGTATCATATAAAACAGGAGAAATCAGGTATCTATTTCCACAAAAAAGTTTCAGGGACAATGATTGTTACACACACACACACACACACACACACACACACACACACACAATGGTGCAGACCCTATACCTTCGGTTGTTAAAGAAAAGCACAAGTAAGGACCTGGGCCTATCAGTAGAGTTGCTCTTGCACACTTCTGGATGTAGGTATTGATGTGTATGTTCTTTCTAACCCTGAGATTTCTGATCAATTTTACTAGGTTAAGGGAGCTACTGGGATCTGACCACAAAATAGCCTGATATGCAGTAGTTCAGAGCAATTGGGAAATTTAAGTCAAACTAGGAATTGACTTATTATTAATTTCAAAGAAGACTCATGATGGTCAATGTTTCACCTGGCAAAGTGCTCTCTTAGGGGGAACAAATTAAACATTATATGTAGTCTTGCCTTTGGAGAAAAACTGGGCAAATTTCCAGGGCTGTTATGGAATGTTCCTTGGAAAGGAGTGAGGAATACTTTTTGAATCACAGAGCACAGGGCAAAAGACTGTGGTAGGTCTCAGACATACCTATGTTCTTACCAAGCATGGCAACTCAACACATCTGTGTAATACAGGGCACATGACTTAACTGAGCCTCCACCTTCTTATCCCGTGACATGGACATCAGAGCAAATATCTTGTAGGGTATTGAATGACAGAAAATATGCAACAGTGCCTGGCACAGAATTGGTACTCAACAAATGTTATTCTCTTTTCCTCTTCTTTCACAGGAAGTTTCTATTCCTTCCCTCCCTGACAATTTTCAACTGTACCTTTAAAGATTCAGGAAGACTCTTCCTCAAATATGTCTCCAACATCTGAAGCATCTGGGCACCTTGTAATGGGAACATCATGGCAGATACCTTAGCCTAGGGAGATAAACAAGAAACAACCAGGAATGAGAAGAGCTGAAAGAGATTCAGAAACAAAAGGAGCAAGTTCTATCCTAATGCACAGGTCCCTCTTAGGGTCCCTTTAGTGGTGTCACCTTCACTAGGTCTTCACCATCTCCAAGGAAGGACAAGAATGGCAGAAAGCACAGGCGGCACCTTTTGGAATTTCGTAGTTCACCTTCTTACACATCGGTGAATTCCAGACATCAGTTTCACGTTATGGTAACAAGCACATTTTAAAAATATAATGTCTTTTGAAATTTAGTTGCTATCGGTGATTTTCCTGACTCTACCAGTATTAAGCTGTGTAACCTTGGGAAAGTTACTTAGTCTCTCTGTGCCTTGGTTTCCTCAGGGTAGATGGGATAACAGCACTAATCAACTTCCAGAATTTGTGCGGGTTAAATGAGTTAATACATTAAATGAGTAAGTAGGTGCTTAGAAGAGTAGGTTTCATATGGTAAGCACTGAGCGTGCTATTTTATCACTACGACCAGTCTTCCTCCTCTCTCTCTGCTCTTCCTTGTATTTCTTTTTCTTCTCCTCCTCTATCCCTCCTCTTCCTTCTCCCCAGTTGTGTACACGTGCTGTACATTGTATGATATTTTGATGCAGCCTTTCTAATGGAGGGCATTTTGACATGGTCTAAAATATAAACAACTAACCTTTTTTTCTTTTATTTAAATTGCCAAGTCATCGTCCCAGATGGTACCCTCATCCTGTCAGTGAGTCTTACCCTGTTTCTGAGTCTTACTCCATCTCTAAGCCTCACTCTTGGATCTGTGATACGTATTGTACAAAGCACTAGGTAGTATAAAAATAGCATTTTTTTTTTACATATTTGACCTACTGTATCAACTTGAGATTACCAAAACATTCCATAATACCCCAACAATATGAAAAAAGGGGAGAAAAGAGGCTGTACCAGTTTTTGATTTTGGAATTGTGATCATTGGAGGAGTACGTTACTTGTAAGTGAGAGGACGTTGAATTAAAATCCCTGGGACTGCGATGCAACACTCCAGGCCCGAAGAGTGTAACTTTGTGATTTTAGAAAAGGAGGGAGGAAACCTCTGCTTTTGGCCAAGATTGGATACCAGGATCTCGATTTACCTTTTCTTGGACGGGGGAAGTGCAAAACAATGACAGCCCAAAAAAAGGAAAGCAGAGAATGTGAGACGTATGATTGCATCAGCTTATTGTATGAAGGCTGCAGCTCAAGGAAATGGAACCTGACCCTGAGCACACGGGTCTCACTGACGAGCATACAGAGATTGGAGTTTGTGGAAGACAGGGTAGAGCTTCACACAGAGAGAAAGTAGAAAGAGAGACAGCTAGAGCTAGAGCTAGAGCTAGAGCTAGAGCTAGAGCTAGAGCTAGAGCTAGAGCTAGAGCTAGAGCTAGATAGATAGATAGATAGATAGATAGATAGATAGATAGATAGATAGATAGATAGATAATAGATAGATAGATAATAGATAGATAGAGATCTGGAGCTCTTCAGAGAAAGTGATCTCCTCGAATCTTTGGCACATTACTGACCTGTGTAAGGGGAAGCTACCTTAGACTTTGTCTTAGGAGAATAAGCACTGCAAAGGGGCAGGTGGAAAACTTCATAGATCTCACACAAAGCTGTGAATAGTTTATGTTTCCCACAGGCTGGAGTGGAAGTTCTCAGAACATAAGTCTATTGAGTAAGATGCTCCGGATTAGCAGGAGGGTGAAACTTGGCCACGTCTGCTCAAGATCCATTCTAACACTGGTTAGAAGAAAACCTTGAAATGATCCATCTGATTGCAATAACTTAGATGTGCACCAGAACAAAATGCAATGCTCTCAATAAGTATAGCAACAGCTATCAACTAACAGTATATAATTCACATTTTCCAGCATCCAAAAACAAAACAAAACAAAAACAACAACAAAAATGCTAGGCATGAAAAGAAATGGGAAAACGTGATTCCCTAACCAGCTGAAAAGCACAGGTCAGTAAGTATTGACTCAGAAGGGACATTTGCAGACTTTATGGTCAAAATGTTTTCCTTATTGTATTGGTGTTTCTTCCCCTATTGGAATGGTCTCTTTCCCCCACTTCCACGCAATAACACTTGTAAATAAGGTTTCTCCTTACCTAAAGAAATTTTAAAAATAGGGAGATGCAGAGATATTGGAATAGCAAACGTGGATATTAAATAGCTATAATAACAGTGCTCCTCATGTTTGACAAGATGGAGGAAAACATGAACAATTAAGAAAAATGGAGGATATAAAAGAGAACCCGATGGAGCTTACAGAACTGAAAAACATACACCTAAAATGAAATATACATTGGGTGTTACTATAAGTTCATCAGACATTACAGAAGAAAAGATCAGTGAAACTAAAGATACAGCAATTGAAACTATCTATAATATGTTACACAGAGCAAAATAAAAAAGACCATAGGACCAATTATTGCTAATATGTCACCATCTTTTCCAAATTGATGTATAGTTTATAATTAGTTATAAAACACCCAAAAATTAATTGTAAAACATTACAAGCTGATTTTAAAATTTACGTGACTTCAAAGCTTACTAGAAAGCTGCAGTAATCATGATAGAGAGGTTTTGGTATAAGGATCAACAAATAAATCAATGAAATGGCATTGAGGGTCCAGAAATAGACATTTGTGGTCAATTGGATTTCTACAAAGATGTCTAGACAATTAAATAAAGACAGGATAGTCTTTGCAACAAATGGTGCTGATTTTTAATTTTTAACAATGATTTCTTGATAGACTCAGGTGGTTGTAAATTTCTGAAGGTAGATGTTAGAAGAAAGTCATTGCTGTCTGTACTTATTTGCCCCTCCGCTATTTTCTGCCTTCCCACCTGCCCCCAGGTCCTTTATCTAAAATAGCTCCCCAGACAGATCAACCTCCTGGTCAAAATGGCAGACTAGGAAGATCCTGGGCTCAATTCTTCTAGGACACACCAAAACTACCACTATGTAGAGCAAGTATCTCTGCAAACAATCCGAAGACTAGTGGAACAGATGCGCTATAACTGGAGAATATTAAGGAGGCTGTGAAGGAAAAGCCACATCAAGACAGATAGGCAGGGCAGAGTCAGTATGCTCAGGACCCACACCCTGGGTGTGACATGCCACGGGTAGGAAGGATATTATGGCCACAGACTTCCCCCAATGACCCAAGTGTCTAAGACCCACCTCAGGCTTCCCAGCCTGAGGGACCCGGACTGGCACTGGGAAGGGGAGCCCGTATAACATCTGGTTTAAGGATAAGCCAGGCATCTGAGGGAGCCGAGGAGCTGTGGGAAACTGAGTGTCCACTCTTACAGGGCCCACACACAAATTCAGTCCCAATGAGTTTCAGTGCAGAGACAGCAGTTTGAAAAGCATATGCGAAGGGTCATGTGCGAAGCAGATACAGTGACTGTTTCGGGGGCATGTGCTGCAGGGGCTGGAATCTGTTGGAGCTTTCTCTGGGGACCGTGGTGGGTGCCACTTAGCTTGGTTTGTTTCGTTTTGCTCTCCTTCCACCTAGACAGCCCCAGGTTGGTGGGTGTCCGATCTGGCACTCTCCATGAAACTGCTACTAACAGTAGTAGTACTTCCCTAGGTGTGAACTCCTGTGGGGACGAGAGCTGATCTTATTCATTACCTTGTCCCTTACGCTTATCATTATCCCTGCCTCATAATATGCCTTTAATAAGTGGGTGGTGAAGCAGTGAATGCATGAAATGCTTATAGTAGCCTTTCTGTCTGATTTTTCCACTGTCCAAAGCATAGATATGATTAATTGACGAATTCAAGCAACGTATGTATATTGAGTGCTTAATATATGCTGGGCATGAGAAAGATTTTAAGCTACTTTATGCTAAGTTATGTCTTGAAGAAAAATCCAGACCAGACCAGTGTAGAGATAACTTTGTCATATATTTGAAGGCCTTAGGACTGTGAAAATGGAAATTTCTGAAAGCTAATCTTATCTTTTATTCAGAGGCAACTCACAAGGAGGTTACATGAGTATGACATGCACGGAGAGTTTGCTGTCAAAGCCGTGGGGTGTGATGCTACCATATTCCCTGAAAAGTGTAGCGTCCGTACCACCCTCAAAGGAGGTGCACACAAACTAACAACCAAGGATGGTGCCAAATGACTAGGGGAGACTGAAAATGACTGAGACTGAGATTCTGACACAGTCACTGTGAGATGGCGAATTGGGCCACAGGCAACTTCCTCGTGAGTGAGCTTCAGAATCTTTAACTCAGTCATTCCAGAAGTAGAAAATTAACAGAAAGAAAACAGTTCAAAAGGAAAAAAGCTCTAAACAGAATTAGATAAAGTCACACACACATAAGCACGGTCTGCGCAAAATCCCAATGTCCAGCGATAGGGAAAGGTAATATATGATCTACTGGGGTGAAGCAACTCTACAACACTCACATTATACCTGTATGTATGGACACATTGGGAAAGTGTTAGAAGAAAATGAGAGAATGTAGGACATAAAACAGTCCATAGAGCACATAGACGAGCATAAGTTTAAACAGAACACAGACAAATAAAAAAATAGATTGTGGTCGTAGCAGTATAGGGGAAATCTTTAAAGTAAATTTGCTTACTATACGACTTAAAAAAATGATAAATCTGGTTTGAAATCTTGTCTATATTCATCTACTTATTTCCTTTCTGACTTTAAGTACAACAACCTTCTCATCAGCCAGGCAGAAAAAACCTTATAACATAACCAGAAGGATGAAGTATGGTCACGTTTGCAGTGCCTCCACACATTCAGTGCTCCCTTCACCCACCCGCTTCCAAAAGTGCCCAAATCTCTCCTCATTCATTTATCAGTTCAGATCAGAAACCTGCAAGAAACTTTTATAGCACCTAACTAGTTGCCGTTTACAGAGTAGGTGCTAGACGTATATTTTTTAAGTTGAACTTATTCATTTACCTTAGGTATATGATATTGAGCAGAGCACAGTATGAGCATTTTGATTTGTGTCACTTACGTGGACAGGATGCCGCAAAGCAATGATTATCTCTTTTGAGGTCGGGAGAGAAGGGCATGAGTCCTCACCCGGGGAGATGCCTTTATACCAATCTTCACAGTTGTCCCCAGGAACAAATGAGAAGAACAGACTTCTAGATGAAGAAATTTCCCCCTGATGTGGTCAGTTCTGCAGTACCTTACAGAGTGCAATTTGGCGTGTCTCTTCCAGAAACTGCTGAGCTTAGGTTTCTAAGGTGGACCTTACACAAAGTGAAAAATTCCTGGTGTTAGCGCTTACGCAATCCAGCCCTTCCTTTGGGAGCCTCGTGCTGAAGGAGCTGCTTCTGCAAGGTTCACAGGTTGACAGTGTGCCGCCGGAGCTATTTTTTCCCAAAACGCCAGGCTGCTCTTTGCTCCCACAGGCTTTGTCACTACTCTGCAATGTTTGTGAACCAACAGGCCAGATACTGGAAGGGGAGTCAGATTGTGTAGGCAATAAATGCCTTCTTCCTCCCCTTCCCACTCTCAAATATCTGCAAGAAGAGCAAAACAGTAGGCAAGATATGGGTGAGATCTGATTTGCAGAATCTGATCTCTTTCCTTACACGTATACAGAACAGGAAATCACTTGCATCGAGTGACTAAAGCTGTAAGGACTCTCCTTTTGTAGGATAAGCTCTGCCCTCTCACGGCCTATTCTAAGGCTGCAGTTAAACAACAGGAGAATGACCCTGTGAGCACTTCTTAGACTCACTTTTATAGAGAAGGAAACTGAGGTTCAGCGTGGCTGAATTAAATAGAATTTAAACCCAGAGCCTCTTCACACAAACATGCCCACAACCCCACATTACACTTGCTGTACCATCCACAGAAAAAAGAGAATTGTTCTTAGAAATGATATTTTGAGTCCCAACTCCTATTTGAAACAACTAAGGAGGAAATCTAACACTACTTCTTGTCCTCATCAGCCTTATCCTTGTTTACCAGGTAAGTGGGTAGTTTCATTATGGAGGGAAGAAGAATCACTCTAATCAGAGGAGCACAGACAGGGGTGGCTAGTGTCTAGAGAGAAAGTCCGAAAAGCTGGGGTGCCCCTTCAGTCCATGGACCAGCACAGCCCAAGTTTGCACATCTTTTTTCCCGCCCTCTCTAGGAGTCTTCTCCTTCCTAGAGTATTAGTCCTCAGTCTTATCTCCTGGGGTCGATGGCATTGTAACCATTCATTATTATTTCTCCAAGGCCAAGGCCATTGAAACTATTCTGTCACTATCAGCAGAGTGGATACCCTGGCCCCAGCAGGGTCCGTATCTCACAAAGGTTGACTACAACAGAAGAGTCCTGTGCCCCAGTACTAGAAACCAGACCTCTGGTCTTCTGTTTCCTTTAGCCCTCAGCCTTACTCAGTCAGATCTAGGGTCTCTGCTGCCCTCCCTTGTAACTTAATCTAGGCTGTTAACCTCTCTGGGTTGTTTCCCCAGCTGTCAAGAGTATTTTCATACCAGGTAACCAAGGATTTTTCCTGCTTTTCCTTGACTCTGGTTATCATTCGTGGTTTTTTACATGAGACAGTGCATGTAAATTTTCTCTTGAACATGAGGTCAGACACAAAGTTTCAGGAGCACTGGTGTCAGTCTGCCTAACATAACAGCTCTGATATGGCCAAATTAACAGGGCTGATATCCTGACAGCACCATTTATAAGCTGTGATCCAACAATATGGTGATTGTTTAAATAAAAAAAGAAATTATTACAGTAAAAGACACATTGCCATTAATCCTTCTCAAAATACTCCCCCTCACTTTGAACACACTCATCCCATTTTTCTTGCCACTTTCTGAAGCAGTCCTGGAAATCCTCTTTTGTGAGTGTCTTCAGTTGTATTGTCATGGCTGCCTCGATGTCCTGAATCATTGTGACTTTGGGGAATACCCAGAAGTCACACAGTGCCAGACGTGGTGAATAAGGTAATGTTTTTATTTGATAGAAATTGGAATATACCAGAAATGATTGTGACACGGATCGTTGTCATGCTGTAGGATGATTTACAGCACACTTCAAAACACACCTTCTCTCAACCATAGCTCACACCCGACTGACAGCACCGAACAAGTTGGAATTTGTCACACACTGTTACTAAGGTTCAAGGTACTGCTTCTCCGTATTGAAGATCCCTGCCTTTCCATTGGATGGCACTCGGCAGCAGCATTCACTGTGTTTTGTGATCTCAACAGAAAGCCTTCATGTCACACATGGCATCTAGGATGGCAATTTCTTTCAAATAAAAACATTATAGTGTGTCCTCATCTTCCTTATTCACCACACATCTTCTGGCTCTTCCCCAAAGTCAAATTGACCATGAAAAATAAAGGTTTTGAATCAATTCAGGACATAGAGGCAGCCACAATAGCCCAACTAAAGACACTCACAAAGGAGGACTTCCAGAACTGATTCAGAAAGTGGCAAGAACAATGGGATAAGTGTGTTTGAAACGAGGGGTAGTTTTTGAGGGGGATTAATGGCAATGTGTCTTTTACTGTAATACAGTTTTAAAATTTAAACATTTACTGTTTAATGTACTGTATGATGATGATTTACCTCATCATACCTACTGTGTGACCTTGGACATATTGTTTCATCTTTCATGTTTTGTTTCTGTATCTAGAAAGAAGATTAATAATAGTACTTAATTTGTAGGGTTTTGAGGAAAATTAAGTTCTTCTTGTGCTTATTTTTTGTGTGAGTGACAAAAACTAAAAACTGTTGGCAAGGATATAGAGAAATTGGAACCCTTGTGCACTGTGGGTAAGAATGTGAAATGGTGCAGCCACTATGGAATCCAGTATGATAGATCCCCCAAAATTTAAAAAATAGAACTACCACATGATCCAGCAATCCCACTTCCAGGTATATTTCCAAAAGGATTGATATCAGGATCTTGAATAGCGATCTGCCCTCCCTTGTTCATTGCAGCCTTAAGTCACAATAGTCAAGACGTGGAAGCGACCTAAATGTTGTCAACAGATGAACAGATAAAGAAAATGTGGTATATACATAGAATGGAATATTATTCATCCTTTGGAAAAAGAAGGAAACTCTGCAATATGTGAAAACATGGATGACACTTGAGGACATTATGCTGAATGAAATAAGCTAGTCACAGAAGGACACACAGTGCATGATTCCGCTTTATGAGGTATCTAAAGTAATGATACTCATAGAAACAGAAAGTGGAGTGGTGCTTACCAGGAGCTGGGGAGAGGGAAAGATGAGCTGCTGTTCAATGGGTAAAATTGTCTGTTATGCAAGATGAAAAATTTCCAGAGATCTAATGTACAACACACAGCTTATACATAATACTTCGCTTTACACTTAAATATTTGTTAAGATATCATATTATTTTTTCAACCACAATTACATAAATAAATATTACAAATCAATCAGAGACAAAAAGACACATGTTGTATAGGGAACAATGATAAGAACTGCGGTTGACTCGTCATCACTACAAGTCAGAATGCTTTGGAACAATGTCATAAAAAGTGCTTCAGGGGAAAATATCATGTAATTCCATGTGCATTGAAAATATCCTTCAAAAGTTGAGGTAAAATAAAGCCATTTTCAGATAAAGATAAACAGCTAACATACTTATCACTACAATCTGTGCTCGTTCATGTTTTTACCACAGTCACTAGTCAGCAGAAACAAAGCTAACACCAACAGCCAGACTTGCGACTGTGAGACTATGACTGACTGAGTCCTACCAGCTCACATAAAACCGCCAGCTGACGGGAGTCACATGGGTGATTTTTCAGCTAGGAGGGATGAGCTGAAGAATCACCCAGCTGAATCCAGTTCAAATCCACAAAATTGTGAGCTAATAAATTATTGCTATTTTAAGGCACTGTTCTGGGATGGTTTGAAAACCTAATGATCAAACCAGACAGAGTGAGTGCTAAGCACTTATTCAAGATCTCACTGAGTCTTTAAATGGTTTTGTCTCTCGAGTGCCCTTGTAATCCTCATTTGTATCCATAAGAAACTGATCCACAGAGAGGTTGTTAGTTGCCCTAAATCACACAACTAGTTAGAGGCCCAACCAGGTCACAAGTTTAGCTCCAGAGAGATATTAACCACTGAATGCCTCTGTTGTAGATATGACAGAATGATAAAACAGAGATGAGACAGAGGGGAAGCTGTGCTCCCATACACATGCTTGCCAATAGATCCTGGAGAATAAATCATGAGTCCTTAGCTGTTAAGAAATGAGATTACTCCTGCTTTCCTTTGTAAACCCCATACATTGCCATTTCCAAGTTCTAATTCACTGTGGAGGTGGTGGCAGCTGAGAGAAAGGATGGACAGCAGGCTGAGTGTCAGGGGCTTGGAGTAAAGATATTATATATGGAACAGACAGCTGTTATTCAACATGAAGAGTGACCCTACAGTAGAGACATGGGAGATCTCAGCAGCTGGCACACATCCCAGTGCTCTAACTTTGAGTCTGCAAATGTTGTTTCCAGTTGATGACTTCTGGTGAGCCAACGAATTCCTGACAGTTTTTCGGGTCCTTGGAATCGATTTGGTAAGTATTGGAATAGTCATCAAGGTCATCTGTCATCTCTTGTTTGGTTTAACAAAGTAGAATCAACCAAAATATTTGTATTCCATGATTGCCATACTGTTTTTCAGTGTTCCATTACACTATGATATTTTAAAATACTAAAACATTATATTTTTTCTGGGTGTTGCCTTTATTTGGAATTATTTATAATATGAGGTCAAATCAAGGACTTCCTGATTCAATAATAATGAAAAATGTCCTAAGCAAAACTATTCTTAGCTATTGCTCTAAAACTTTAAACAAAAATGACCCATTTAAAATTACATTTCTATACCTCTATAACACTCAAGTAGAGAAGTAAAATGACCAGCAAAATCTTTGGCCAAAAGAATAAATCTTGCTCCAGTGCAAAGACTTTCAGAACATATGGGCTATGAACATGTCTTTCTTAAAACAGATACATGTAACAGAATTAGAACACCCATCAATAAAAGATGAAACAGGATCACGTCATAAAAATGGCGGCATGAGGTAAGCCTCTGGAAATCTCCCCTGGGATTGACAACACATTGAACAACCATAACTCCACAAAGGACTCCCTGCACAGCAGACAGGCAAGATGAAGAGGCCCACTACTGTATTCACCTAAAGGTGGGCAAATCGCGCGAGCAGGGCAGGAGGAAGGGAGAAGTGCGGAGACGGAGACACGTAGGCGCAGGATGCAGACCTAGCTCGGTGCTCTGAGCTCGCTGCATCCCGGAACTACCGCAGTTGCGGGAGAGGGAAGAACTCAGACTGCTAGGGCTCCATTTATGACCCACAGGGCTGAGGGGGCAGCATATACCATGGCTGAACACAACGCTCACGGCAGAGACTGCGGAGCAAAGACTGAGGGAAGAAGGCTGAAAACGGTGGTTTAAGCCCTCACTGCCGCAGAGAACGGAAGCCTTAGGCACTGAGACTAGCCACCCCCTCCCTACCCTCCCAGAGCTCGCCCCGCCCCCACCTGCCCGGTGCTAGAAGCAGAACAGTAGCAGTGTCAGATCAAAAGAACAGAATATTTGCATTCTGAGAACTGCGGTCCACAGACACAGACTGTCTCTGGTCCCGCTCCCTGCATAAGAACGCAGGATATGGATAGGCCAAAAAGGAACACCAATGGAGCCATAGATAGGGGAGTCATACCACCATATTCTCACTGGCGCTGGGTTGGAGACACAGGGAACAAACATCCACCAGTACCTCAAACGGGATTTTCCTGCACCCCAGCTCTTTGGTGGCCTTGCGAGATGCAAAAAGCAGGATCCAGATGATCTGCAATCCCCTGTCTGCTTCTCTGCTTGCCAACAACCAACCAACAAACCAGCCCAGCCACAGCAGTTATATCAGTGGCTAATTGGCTAACTGGTTACAGCTGATGGCCGACTACCCGCAGCTGATGGCTATCTACTAACCAAGCCAGCACCCAAACGACGAGAACTTCCCAAACTTGTGGAAAGAACTAGATCCTCCAATCCAAGAAGCAAATAGAACACCTATTTACGTCAACCCCAACAGGCCTCCTCCAAGGCACATTGTATTGAAGCTGTCAAAAATGAACAACAAAGAAAGAATCCTCAAGGCAGCCAGAGAAAAGAAGAAGGTAACCTACAAAGGAAAGCCATTAGATTATGATCAGATTTTTCAGCAGAAATTCTACAAGCCAGGAAGGAGTGGAATCAAATATTCAAACTATTGAAAGAGAGAAATTATGAGCCAAGAATAATATATTCAGCAAAGATATCCTTTAGATATGAAGGAGGAATAAAGACCTTTCCTGACATACAGAAGTTGAGGGAATATACACGACCTACACTACACACAACGTCTAACACACGACCGGCACAAGAAACACTGAAGGGGACTATTTGACCAGCATAAATAGGGATAATTTGTGACAACCAAAACATAAAAGGTGGAGGGGGGGGGAGAGTAAACGCCTGAACAAGAATATGGGAATGGAGAAAGTAAGCATGCTGAAGAAAATGGAATACTCTAAATAGGAAACTTTCTTTTACATAAACTTAATGGTAACCACTCGTAAAAAATCCAGAACTGAAATATATAATGTAATAAAAGAAGAAAAACAGAGGGAAAAATCATAGAATACCACCACACAGAAATAATAGACAACAACAAAAAGGCAAAGAAACAATGGAGACACAGTCTTACCAAAAAAACCAGAGATACAATGATATATATCAATAATCACTCTAAATGTAAATAGACTGAACTCATCAATAAAAAGGCACAGAGCAGCAAATTGGATCGGAAAACTAAACCCAATCATATGCTGCTTCCAAGAGACACATCTCAGCTACAAGGATAAACATAGTCTCAAAGTGAAAGGGTGGAAGCTGACACTCCAAGCAAATGGTACCCAGAGAAAATCAAGTGTAGCCATACTGATACCAGATGAAACAGATGTCAGTTTAGATAAAAAAGGTAACAAGAGACAAAGATGGACATTTCATAATGGTAAAGGGGACTACACAACAAGAAGACATAACAATCATCAATATTTATGCCCCCAATCAGGGAGCACCAAAATATACCCACCAACTACAGAACTAAAGGGAGAAATTGACCAAAACACAATTATAGTAGGGGACCTAAATACATCACTGACAGCTATGGCTAGATCATCCAAACAGAACATAAATAAAGAAATAGCAGCCCTAAATGACACATTAGATGAAATGGACTTAATAGACATTTATAGAGCACTTCATCCTAGAACATCAGACTACAAGTTTGTTTCTAGTGTACATGGAACATTCTCAAGGATAGACCATGTGTTGGGACATAAAACTAGCCTCAGCAAATTTAAGAAGATTGAAATCACACCAAGCATATTCTCTGATCATAAGGCTTTGAAATTGGATATCAACTGCAAAAGAAAGCAGGAAAAAACACAAATATGTGGAGATTAAACATCATACTTTTAAAGAACGACCAGGTCAAAGAAGAAATAAGACGAGGGATCAAAAGATACATAGAAACAAATGAGAATGAAAATGCATCCTACCAAAATTTGTGGGATGCAGCAAAAGCAGTTTTAAGAGAGACATTTATATCATTACAGGCCTATCCCTAAAAACAAGAAAAATCCCAGATAAATAACCTCACATTACACCTTAAAAAACTAGAAAAAGAAGAACAAATGAAACCCAAGGTCAGTAGAAGAAAGGAAATAATAAAAATCAGAGCAGAACTAAATGAAGTAGAGAACAAAAAGACAATAGAAAAAAATTAATGTGACAAAGAGCTGGTTTGTTGAAAAGATTAATAAAATGGACAGATCCTGGGCTAGACTCACTAAGATAGAAAGAGAAAAGACACTAATAAGCAAAATCAGAAATGAAGAAGGTGAAGTTATCACGAATGCCACAGAAATACAAAGGATCATCCAAGAATACTATGAAGGGCTATATGCCACCAAATTCAATAACCTAGAAGAAATGGACAAGTTCTTAGAAATATACAGTCTTTCTAGGCTGAATCATGAAGAATCGGAAAATCTAAACAGACCAATCACCAGTAAGGAAATTGAATCAGTCATCTGAAACCTTCTCAAAAGCAAGAGTCCGGAACCAGATGGCTTCACTAGTGAATTCTACCAAACCTTCAAAGAGGATCTAATACCTGTCCTACTCAAACTCTTCCAAAAAATTGGAAAAGAGGCAATACTCCCTAACTCATCTTATGAGGCCAACATTACCCTGATACCAAAACCTGGTAAGGACAATACAAAAAAAGAAAACTACAGACCAATATCTCTAATGAATACAGATTCAAAAATCCTAAACAAAATTCTAGCAAATCGAATGCAACAATGCATTAAAAGGCTTATTCATCACGACCAAGTGGGGTTCATCCCAGGGGCACAAGGATGGTTCAACGTATGCAAATCCATCAATGTGATACATCACATAAGCAAAATAAAGGACAAAAATCATATGATTATATCAATAGATGCAGAAAAAGCGTTTGACAAGATACAACATCCATTTATGATTAAAACACTTAATAAATTAGGTATAGAAGGAAAATACCTTAACATAATAAAGGCCATATATGACAAGCCCTCAGCTAATCTCATAATTAACAGTGAAAAACTGAAGCCCTTTGCTGTACATTCAGGAACGGGACAGAGCTGTCCCCTATCACCTCTGCTTTTCCATAGTGTTGGAAGTCCTCGCCAGAGCAATCAGGCAAAAGAAATAAATAAAAGGCATCCAAACTGGAAATGAAGAAGTTAAGTTGTCACTCTTTGCAGATGACATGATGCTATATATAGAAAACCCGAAAGACTCCACCAAAAAGCTATTAGAAACAATAAACGAATACAGTAAAGTTGCCGGCTACAAAATCAATGTACAAAAGTCCATTTCATTCCTATATGCTAACAATGAAATCTCAGAAAAAGAAATAAAAAAAATTCCTTTTGCAATTTCAACAAAAAGAATAAAATACCTAGGCATAAACTTAACCAAGGATGTGAAAGACCTATATGCTGAAAACTATAACACATTAAAAAAAAATGTGAGAAGACACAATGAAATGGAAAGACATCCCGTGCTCATGGATTGGAAGAATCAACATGGTTGAAATGGCTGTATTACCCAAAACAATATACAGATTTAATGCAATCCCCATCAAAATCCCAATGGCATTTTTAAATGAAATAGAAAAAAAGATCATTAGATTTGTATGGGACCACAAAAGACCCCGAATAGCCAAAGTAATCTTAAGAAAACAGAATAATGCTGGAGGTATCACACTCCTGGCTTTAGCTTGTACTATTACAGGGAAACAATAATCAAAACAGCATGGTATTGACAGAAAAATAGACACACAGGCCAATGGAATAGAATTGAGAACCCAGAAATAAACCCACATAAATATGGACAGACAATTTTTGACAAATAAGCAAAAAACATACAATGGAGAAAAGACAGCCTCTTCAATAAATGGTGCTGGGAGAATTGGAAAGCCACGTGCAAAAGAATGAAACTGGACTGCTATCTGTCACCATGTACCAAAATTAATTCAAAATGGATCAAAGACCTAAGCATAAGACCTGAAACAATAAACTGCATAGAAGAAAATATAGGTACTAAACTTATGGACCTTGGGTTCAAAGAGCATTTTATGAATTTGACTTCAAAGGCACGGGAAGTGAAAGCTAAAATAAATGAATGGGACTATATCAAACTTAAAAGCTTCTGTACAGCAAAAGAAACCATTGACAAAATAAAGAGGCACCAACTGAATGGGAGAAGACTTTTGCAAACAGAGCCTCCAGAAAGAGGCTAATATCCAAAATATACAAGGAACTCATGCAACTCAACAACAATAAAACAAACAACCCAAGTGAACAATGGGCAGAGGACATGAAGAGACATTTCTCCAAAGAGGACATACAAATGGCAAATAGACATATGAAAAAATGCTCAACATCACTAATCATCAGAGAAATGCAAATAAAAACCACAATGAGATATCACCTCACCCCAGTTAGAATGGCTATCATCAACAAGACAAATAGTAACAAGTGTTGGAGAGGCTGTGGAGAAAAAGGAACCCTCATACACTGTTGGTGGGAATGCAGACTGGTGCAGCCATTATGGAAGGCAGTGTGGAGGTTCCTCAAAAAATTAAAAGTGTGGAGGTTCCCCAAAAAATTGAGAATAGAATTACCATATGACCCAGCAATCCCTCTCCTGGGTATCTACCAAAAAAATCTGAAAACATTTATCCATAAAGACATGTGTGCTCCGATGTTCATTGCAGCTTTATTTACGGTAGCCAAGACATGGAAACAACAAAAATGTCCTTAGATAGATGAATGCATAAAGAAATTGTGGTATATATACACAATGGAATACTAGTCAGTGGTAGGAAAAAATGAAATAGTACCATTTGTGACAACATGGATGGAATCTTGAGAGTATAATGCTAAGCTAAATAAGTCAGACAGAAAAAGTAGAGAACCATATGATTTCACTGATATGTGGTATATAAAACCGAAAAGAACAAAAGAATAAAACAAACAAATGAAGGGACAAAAACTCAGACATAGACAATAGTTTAGAGGTTACCAGAGGGTAAGAGGGCAGGGGGCCTCTAGAAGAGGTTAAACAGCGTCTAATATATGGTGATGGAAAGAGAAGTGACTCTGGGTGGTGAACACACAATGTGAGATATAGATAATGTATTACACCTGAAATTTATGTAACTTTACTAACAATTGTCACCCCAATAAACTTTAATTTTTATAAAAAAGCATATATGGTTCATCATCCTTTTCTTTGGTTTCGTCATTTATTGATGGATATTCTAATTCTGTTACCTGTATCAGTTTTAAAAAAACATGTTTGTAGCCCACATGGTCTAAAAATCTTTGCACTAGAGCAAGATTTATTTGGCCAAAGATTTTACTGATCAGTTTACTTCTCTATTTGAGTTTTATAGAGGTATAGAAAAAGAATAGTTTTGTTCAAGACAGTTTTCAATATTATTGAATGAGGAAGACCTTGACTTGACCTCATATTATAAATAATTCCTAAATAAACGCAACACACCCAGAAAAAGTATAATATTTTAGCATTTTAAAATATCATAGTGTAATGGAACACTGAAAAACAGTATGGCAATCATGGAATACAAATATTTTGGTTGATTCTACTTTGTTAAACCAAACAAGAGATGACAGATGACCTTGATGACTATTCCAATACTTACCAAATCGATTCCAAGGACCCGAAAAACTGTCAGGAATTCGTTGGCTCACCAGAAGTCATCAACTGGAAACAACATTTGCAGACTCAAAGTTAGAGCACTGGGATGTGTGCCAGCTGCTGAGATCTCCCATGTCTCTACTGTAGGGTCACTCTTCATGTTGAAAAACAGCTGTCTGTTCCACATATAATATCTTTACTCCAAGCCCCTGACACTCAGCCTGCTGTCCATCCTTTCTCTCAGCTGCCACCACCTCCACAGTGAATTAGAACTTGGAAATGGCAATGTATGGGGTTTACAAAGGAAAGCAGGAGTAATCTCATTTCTTAACAGCTAAGGACTCATGATTTATTCTCCAGGATCTATTGGCAAGCATGTGTATGGGAGCACAGCTTCCCCTCTGTCTCATCTCTGTTTTATCATTCTGTCATATCTACAACAGAGGCATTCAGTGGTTAAGAATATCTCTCTGGAGCTAAACTATCTAAGGTTGTGACCTGGTTGGGCCATTTACTAGTTGTGTGATTTAGGGCAACTAACAACCTCTCTGTGGATCCGTTTCTTATGGATAAAAATGAGGATTACAAGGGCACTCGAGAGATAAAGCCGTTTAAAGACTCAGTGAGGTATTGAATAAGTGCTTAGCATTCACTCTGTCTGGTTTTATCAGTTAGGTTTTCGAGCCATCCCAAAATGGTGGCTTAAAACAGCAATAACTTATTAGCTCCCAAGTTTGTGGGTGAGCAATTTGGACCAGACTCAGCTGGGTGATTCTTCAGTTTGTCCCTCCTAGATGAAGAATCAGCCACATGGCTGCAGTCAGCTGGGGGTTGTCTGTGAGCTGGTAGGACTCAGTTAGTCACAGTCGCTAGTCTGGCTGTTGGTGCTAGCTTTGTTTCTGCTGGCTAGTGACTGTGCCAATGTAAGTGGATTGGGCATTGTATAGACATCACAGGGTTCTCAAGAGCAGAAAGAGAAGGGAAAACACCGGGCGCTGCCACATTTCAAGCTTCTTAGTAAATCACATTTGCTACTGTGCCCTTGGCCAAAACAAATGTCCTGGTCCAGCCCAGAGTCATTTCATGAGGAAAAATCCAGATAGTGAGGAAAGAACTGGAATCATTATTGCAATGATCTACTGCACAGAGTGCATAGAATTGTTCAATAAATTTACGTAATCACATTTATACGTCATCTCTTTTGATAGTCGTAACTACATTGCGTTATCCCAGTATTAAATTTAAAAATGTTGGAGTGATTTAGACAGTTTCCTATAAAGGCCATGTCATGGTTGAACACGAGTTTTGAGAACTCTAAACCCACAAACTTTCCAGCTCCTGAGCAGCTTTTTCCCAACATTGAAATGAACACTGATATCTCATATTATTCCTCATTTTCTTTATCCAGATTCACAGCCCATCCTGGATGAGGTTGGAAATAGAAAATCTTGTAGCTGTTAAATTGGTCAAGGTCAGGCAAACACAATGCATTCTCTCTATGGTCTCTGAGACAGCAAAGAAATTGTTTCCTTCTGTGCTGGATGCAAAGAAGTTATCCCCCAGTGGTGGAAGCACAACTTCGTGCAGGTCCTACAGAAGCCGCACGGCTCCACCTTGTGTCTCTCAGTACTACAGGAGCCCATGTGTTCATTTTGTAGGACTGCTGCAAAAAAAATCACCAAAACAAGCAAACAAACAAACAAACGAAAAACAAAAAACCACCACCAACTGGGCTGGCTTATAACCACAGAAATTTATTCTCTCACAGTTCCAGAGGCCAGACGTCTGAAGTCAAGGTGTCGGCAAGCCCGTCCTCCCTTCAAAGCTTCTAGGAGAGAATCCTTACTTGCCTCTTCCAGCTTCTGGTGGCTCTAAGTAAGCATTCCTTGGCTTGTGGCTTCATCACTCTAGTCTCTGTTTTTGCCCTCACATGACCTTCTTTTCTGTGAGCGTATCTTCTCTCTGTTATAAGGATTGTCGTTGGATTTAGAGCCCACTGGGTAATCCAGGATGATTTCATGTTGAGATCCTTAATTTATTTACATCTGCAAAGACCCTTTGCAAAATAAGGTCACATTTTCAGGTTCGAGGTGGACATATCTCTTGAGTTTCGCTCGGATTTCTTATCATCCATTTTCTGCAGAGCAGCCAAAGTAATCTTCCTTTGAAAAATGTAAATTATAACATGTCCCTCCCTTCTTAAAAGACTCCAGTACTTCCCATCCCACCTTGAAATAATTCTGAACTCCTTCACGGCCACATACGAGCCAGCACCATTTATCTTTCAGACCTCATCTCCTGTCTTGTTGACTCCCCCAGCTACATGGGCCTTTCTCCTGCTGTCAATCACAGCAAACTCAGGCCCTTTGAGTCAGCTTTTCTCTTTTCCTAAAATATCTTCCCCACCCCCACCGATTCTTTACACACAGGACTTCTTTTGTTATTCAGGACTTCTCAACTGTCACGTTACCAGTGAGTACTGGTGACACCACCCACCTAAAAATCACTTCCGTTATTTGCCACTCATGACCCAGTTTTATGTTCGTCATAGCACTTGCACTTATTTGAAATTAGCTGACTTAGTTCACTTACATCCTTATTTGATGTTTGCACTCTTCCCAAGAGGATGCAAACCCCCCTGGAGCAGACACTGTCTGTCTGGCTCACTGAAAGGTCCTCAACAGCTACAACAGTGCCTAGCATATAGTAGGTGCTTAATAAATGTACTTAGTGAATTCGCAGAACAAAAGATTTCCAATAAAGATAATTTCAACAAGTGATATATTTTCTCCCACTGATGTCTAGTCTAACACTGAAGAGAATTAAAAACTGACGGCAGCGATTTGATCTGGAGATGGTCCATCCCACGGCCTTCTGCTAACATGCCTGGAAAATCTTTACTGAATCGCACGTTACACCTGCAAAGCACCTCCTCACATACCATCTCATTTGATTCTCTTGTCCAGCCCAAGAGATAGATAAGGTAGGAAATGTTATCCCCCTTTTCCTGACAGAAAACAGGCTCAGAGGATGAAATACTAGGAGCTCATTCAGGTCACGTGGACGGGTAAGGTATAATTGGGGCTTGAGTCTCCATCTTCTGGTACCACATTGTGGGCTCTTTCCAGGACACCCGTCAAAGCCCCTTTAGGCCATGGCAGAAGCTTCCAGCTTCGGTGCTCCACGTCACTGCCCCTCTGTGGACTGCAGCTTTCCCACAGTGGCCAAGGGCCCCCTAACACCAACATTCTAAGCTTCCACGATTCTCGGCTCTGGCTTTACAGCTTGCTAGCATATGCTTCGGGGCAGGCATTTATTTTCTCAGAAACTTTTCCTTCTCTGTAAAATGAGGATAAGAACACCTGCCATATCTAACTTGGATGGTTATGTCCAAGGCCAAATGAAACAATTGCAGCTAATTTCTGTGGGGTGCTTACTATCTGCCAGGTACTGACTCTAAGCACCTACATCCATGGGCTCATTTAAGCCTCACAGTGAGTCTATGAGGGAGGTGTGATTATCATCCCTCTGTATTCGATGAGGAAATAAAGGGAGCGAGAGGTGAAGTCATCAGCCCCAAATCCCACAAGTAGTCAGATGATGAACCCAAGCAGCCTGGCTGCAGAGCACATGCCCTTGAATTTGCCCCCTATTTGCCCCTGAAGACAATGTGGAGGGGAAGCAAATATCATACTTCACAGTGCATGTGATAGTGTAGGCTGTTCTTTCCCCTTGTTCCCAATACCAACCAAGAGATGTTTCAACTCTCATCCCTGGATGTCACCCACGCTGCCCTGGTGAATAAATTCTGGCATTTTGGTGGCAATGAGAGGAGCCAGAGATTCATTGAGCATTATATCTGGACCTTCCCCACCTTCTGTCTGCTGGGGCCCGAGGGGACCCCGTGTCCTGGTGCCTGATGGGCCAGACAGGAGCACTGCGGATGGGAGGCACCATGTTTGGTACCGAGGACAGGGTCTCACCTATCAGGTCGCCTATGCCCAGACCCAGACTCTGGACAAAGCTGGCTTCCCCATGTAATCCCATGTGGATAAGGCCAACCACACTATCCAAAGAATGAACTTCAATGTACAGAATGCCCCCATGCCCTGTGACTGGCACCAGTAGAAATGTGTGTTTCGGTGAAGCAGCCCTGAACACAAGACAGTGTTGGGTGAACTGGGCAGGTGCCTGGAGGAGCAGATGGGTGGATGGAGAGAAAGAATAAATTGTGGTCAGTGGTAACAGGGTGGTCTCTGAGCTCTGGGGAAGCGGTGATGGATGACGAACAAGGCAGACTCAATCTCTGCCGTCACATACCTTACAGACTTCCCTTTGTTTCTTCAGTATGAAGCAAACCCAGCACTGCTGCTGCCCAGCCGGTATAGTGCCCACATTTCCAGGATGGTCGTCACAATTTATAATCAGTTGCTTTTCTATACTGTTCTTCGTGGAATTCTTGCTCATTGACCCCTGCCAGTTTGCCAGGAGGTGGTGATATTTTGTGGGTTCTATGATTTTCTCTTCTGGCTTTTGTATGGTATTTTTGCTGGTGTTCGTTTGTTTGTTTTTGACAGGAGAGTGGCCTGTCTTCTGACCAGGTCTTTGCAAGATCATCCTTTCCCAAGTCACTTCTTAAGCTTTGTATTATAATCACGTGAAATATATTACGCGCGCATGCATACACAGACACACATACTATATAGCTTGAGGGTATGATGCAAATGAAATAAGCCAGACAAAGAAAGACAAATACTGTATGATTCTACTCATATGTGGAATATAAAAGAACAAATGAACAAATAAAACAGAACTCATAGATGCAGACAACAGATTGGTGGTTATCAGAAGGGAAAGGGGTGGGAGGGCAAACTGGGTGAATAAACAGCGTCAATTGTATGGTGACAGATAGAAACTATACCTTTGGTGGTGAACATACTGTAGTATATACATATGTGAAATTATAATGTTGTACACCTGAAACTTATGCATGAGGTCTGACAATTAAGTTCGCAAACGCATCCTAGAAAAAGTGCTGCGTACCTCATTGCTGACTATCACTACACTCACTTTCGAAGTACTCCCCTTGGGAAGCTATGCATCAGAGCTGTCGTTGTATTACCCTTGATGTCCTGAATGTCATCAAAATGTCTTCTTTTCAATATTTCCTTTATCTTCAGCTAAAGAAAGAAGTCATTGGGGGTCAGATCCGGTGAATAGGGAGGATGTTCCAATACAGTTATTTGTTTACTGGCTAAAAACTCCCTCACAGACAGTGCCGTGTGAGCTGGTGCATTGTCGTGATGCAGGAGCTGTGAATTGTTGGCTAAAGTTCAGGTCGTTTTCGTCTAACTTTTTCATGCAGTCTTTTCAGCACTTCCAAATAGTAAACTTGGTTAACTGTTTGTCCAGTTGGTACAAATTCATAATGAATAATCCCTCTAATGTCAAAAAAGGTTAGCAACAATCATTGCAACAATTTCGCGAACTTAATTGTCAGACTTCGTAATGTTATAAACCAATGTGACCTCAATGAAAAAAGGGGGGGGGGGAGAGAGAGAGAGAGAGAGAGAGAGAGAGAATATGAGTGTCCAGTGAGAGCGCTGTATGGCAGAATTCACTCATACTGTAAATATTTGCTGAGCGCAATGTTGGGCACTGTGCTAGTTAACATACAACAGTGAACGATACAGACAATTCCTAACTGTACAGATCGGGTAAATAAATCACCTGAGGAAAGGGATGGAGATCACAAGTGCAACCACATTAGTAAAAGTATTCTTAGAAATGGTGGTCCTATAAAGGAAAAAGTGAAAATAGCTATGAATTCGTATGAGATAGAATCTCAATTTACTTGAGGAGGTTGCAGGAAGCGCCTCTTAGAAGAAGAGGTGGAGGGATGTTCCAGGCAGTGATACTAGAAATGAGTCAGGATTTGTCCCTGACGTGGCTGTGACTCACCAGGTTAGTCACTTAAACACCCAAACCACTCACTGTCTCACCTGTCTTACAGATGGGTTCACAAGCAGATGACACACTTTCTGTCAGAGTATTCTGTACCCTACGTCTTTTAAATCTTATTCTTTAAAGTAAATGCCAGTAAGAAACCCTTGACCCTTTCCTGAAACTGCATGGTATGTAGGGGATCTGGACAGGTCTGAAAATGACATTACCTGCTGTCAAATTGATAACTTCTCTTCAATTTCTCACCTTTCCCATTCACTCCCACCCCTGCCCTCTGCTCTCTTTTCCCATTCTTTGTTAACTGCCATATCTTCAAAAGAACAAGTTGTTCAAGGCCATTCTCCAGTGCTTCTTCTATCATAGAACCTTCCTGATATGCCCAGTTTGAAAATGATTTCTCTCTCCTCCGAACTCCTCCAGCACTTGACCCATACCTTTCTGGGGGACCAAATACTGTGTAGTCTACCTTATTTCAAATAGTTTTAGCACAGCTGCTGACATAGGAAGATAAATGACTTTAAAGGAAGGGGTGTCTTGCTCCTTGATGACCAAAAGCTGACACTGTGAAGGGAAGACCCATGGTGACTTTGAATTAAGGGGAAGCAGATGAGAAGGGCTCTGATGAGGACATTTCCTTTTTTAATGCTCGAGTGTGGCTGGCACTGGCAGGAGGTGAAGGGAGACACTATGCCTCCCTCATACATACAAAGGTGCACAATACAGACAATTCCTAACTGTACAGATCTGGTAAATAAATCACCTGAGGAACGGGATGGAGATCACAAGTGCAACCACATAAGTAAAAGTATTTGCCACTGATGTGACAAATACATGACATACCAGGAGGTGTTCAAATCAAGAACGAGGAGACTTGTGCCAAGTGTATATTGTGCAAAAGGCAACACAGTCATTCAGAAAATGAAGGCAATTAGGACACACGCTACAGTGTGGATGGACCTTGAAAACAATACGCTAAGTGAAATACGCCAAACACGGTATGATTCTGCTTACCTGAGGTACCTAGAGTAATCACATTCATAGAGACAGAAAGTAGAATGGGGGTTGCCAACAGCTGGTGGTGGTGGTGGGAGAAATGGAGAATTGTTGTTTAACGGACATGGAGGTTCAGTTTTGCAAGATGAAAAAGGTTCTGGAGATTGAACAACGATGTGAATATACTTAACGCCACTGAACTAAACAGCTAGAAACGGTTAAGATGGTAAATTTTATGTTTTAGGTTATGTGTGTTTTTTTTAACCACAACTGGATTTAAAACAAAACAAAACAAAACAAAAAAAACGTCATTCTGTCTCATAAAATGACCTGCAAGGTGATCACATCTGTGTGCCACTTACAATTGCTTGAAGGGAGAGTCTCAGGCAGGCAACACCTGCGGTCTGCACTGCCCTCTGCTGGTAAGTGATGCCAACGCAGTGAGGGGTACTGGCTTCCAGAATAAAATCAACTGCTCACCATCAGAGGAGCCTTTTACTTTATCAACACTCTTGGCTTTGAAAACAGGCAGAAAGTATGCCCCTGGGGTAAAATCTTAGTCCAAAGCCCGCACCATAAACCAAGAAGGTTGAAAGCCACCCCCTTTTTTCACCTTTCCCCTTACACTGGTCCCTGTCGTTAGACCTCCATATCCCCTCAACCATATCCCAGCCTCTACCAGGTAAACCATAACCTGGGTGACTTTAAAGATTAAAGGCTATGATTTCCTCCCAGGAGAGTGGTTTTATCTCTATTTGCAATGCATTTTGATCTACTGGAGAGGGTGTATATCACAAATTGTTCTGACTGTTGGTGGAAAGTATTTTTTCCTAAATTGCTGGTCTCACCTAAAAAGGCCTGCTGTCCATAGAACAGGTTGAATTCCTAGAATACTCTTCAGGAAGCCAGAACAAAATGGAACGTTCCATTCAGGAAGTTGAATATTTTCTGTTTGACTTCAGCTGGGAACTAGGTGATTTCTACTTCCAGCTGTGGAAACGGGAAGGAAGTTGAGTGGGATAACGCAAAACGCTTCATAAAGGAGTAGCTTTTGAGGTGAGCCTTGAAGGTGAATATTTGGTGGTCTATGGCGATATAACAAACCACCACAAAATTGAGTGGCTTAAAACAACAATTCTTTATCCCTCCCTATGCTGTGGTTTGACTGGGCTCAATCGGACCCCTCGGGTCCATGGGATGTTGGCTGGCAGGGAGCTCAGCTGGGCAGATTGTCCATGAGGCTTACTTACATATGTAACATAAAGATGGCAGAAAGGCTGGGCTAAGCCAGGACGCTGGCAGAGCGGGGCCCTCTACCTCTAAATAGTCTCATGGTCTCTCCTTTTCCACATGCTCTCTCCAGCAGAATATCTGATCAGCCCAGGACTCTCAGAAGTGCAAGACTTCGGCTTCAAACTGACTTCTTAGGCTTCATTGAATTGGTTAAAGTGAGTCACAGAGCCAGACCAGATTCACTGTGGAAGAACTCACAGGGGGACGAGCCCTTGCAGGGATGGTTAATCGGGAACCATCCCTGGAGACCAGTTACAGCAATGGGTAGACAAAGATGCTGAGATGGAGAAGGATGAGCAAAGAGAAAAGCCTGAAGAAAAGCACAAAGTTGGTAAAAAATACAGAACGGGCTAGTTTAAATGCACGCTTTGTGAAGAAGAGCAAATGAACAACTGCTTTGAAAGTGAGGCAACAGTCAGACTGCTGGGATATTGAACGTTAAGCTTAGCAATTTGAACTTAATTCTGTATAGTAGTTCTCAAATCTGTGTCACAGAATCTCCTGGGGACTGTGGAATGCCAGCTCCCTCCAAAACCATCAGTACAACCTGTTGTTGTTGTTGAGACAGAGAGAACACCGTCTCAGCAGAGATTTGGCAGTGCAGGGGGCGGGGGGAGGAGGCAAGGCCAGAATTCATAGAGAATTGGAAGTTTGGTTTCAGGCAGGTCCCTCACTGGAGGTGGGGGAAGTCCTGACTAGGATTGGGTAAAAACTCACAACACAACAGTCTGAGTTTGGCAGCAAAAGCAACATAAGGCAAGGGATTCACATAATCTTAGGGTACAAACTGTCGATGCTTTCGCTGAAGAGCTGATAGATATTTTAGACAATTTCTATGATGAATAATCAAGGCATTTGCCTAGGCAAGAATCTGCTGGAATAGTAAAGTCATGCTAATGAAGACAAGGGAATAATAGCTCCGTGTTAAGGAGATGGGAGCTCTGTGGAGTGTAGGTATTTTGGTTCTCAGAACTTTGTCCAAATAACAGATTCTCAGAACTCATCCTCAAAAGTTCTTATTCGATGAAACTCAAGGACCCCTATTTTTAACAGGCTTCACTGGGAACCCATGCTAGAAGCTGAAGGGTAGTGGGGTACACATACCACCCAAAATATGCTGTTTGGTTAGATTGCTTATTTTGAGCTGCATACATTTGAAAAATAGCAAATGCAGGGAGATGTTTTCTCCGAACTTCCCTTATCTGCCTAGAGACAGAACCTCCAAAAGGAACTCGATTGTCATAAGTCCCCTCCCAGGGAGTTTCATCATCCAGGGAAGGTTGACTCTTAACACAGAAGAAGATTCTAGAACTAGACACCACAACCACAAAAACTTTGTCACAATCATACCTCCCATCTCTTCTGCTAAGGGTCATTCATGTTTCCTAAAAACCATTCACTCTCCCTTATGAGATCTACATGTTCCCCTCTCCGTTATTAAGATGGTATGTAAGATAGCATTGAAGACAAAATTCTAAAGCCACCTCTTGACTTACTTTCTTCCCTGCGTAAGCATCTGTTTCTCTTGTTAATCTCTTTTATTACAGGAGGCCTCAGTTAAGAACTCAGAAGGATAGAGGAAAATTATTTTTCATCCCCCACAAAGTAATTCAGGTTTGTTTGTTTGTTTGTTTGTTTGTTTTTTGCATGTCTGCCTGGATCCCAGCTGTGCTTCAGGAGATGGAGACACTCCTGAGGGGACTCCAGAAATCATCTAAATGACATATAATGATAGTATCAACTGTGAGTTTTGAGGACACAGGTTAATTCAGTGAATCTAATTCAGACAGATTCTTCAGTCTACCTCCCCCAGCCCATTTTCCTCATCTTTTTGGTGATGCTGGGTCTTCTCCAAGCTAACTTGGAGAGAATATGTGTATCCATTGCCAGGTAAGGCAGACCCAGGAGAAATCCTTGAGGAAATGTATCAGGAAAGGCAGGGAGAGTACAGGACATGGGGATTCCCAGGTGCCTTTGGAGGGCGGGGAGTGGGAACCGGAAGTTTCCTTGAGCCTACTGTTCTTTAGTCAGTACCTCTTGGTGTGCATGGCAGGGTGGGGGCGGGAGGGCACCTGGAGGGAGGAAGAGCGATTTAGAAGTTTAACCGAGAATCCCCATCAGCTTGCATTCAGGATGAGAAAGGCCTTAAAAACATCATCTGGGATTTAGGATCCCTGGGCCTCCCCTGACTTGCACACTAGAATAAACGTCCCCTAGACCTCTCAGCCCATCTGACCCCGAATTGGTGTAATCTTGGTTAAACTACTCTGTCCCTCTCCTTCCCCTCACAGTCACAGATATTCATAGAAAAAATGTTCACGGAGATGAAGTCTCTCGTCCAAGGTCACAGAACTACAAGTGCAAAGCTACCTCCCAAATCTAGTTCTGCCAAACTCCAACTAACTCTGCCTCCCTGCTTCTTTCCTGTTTCATTATTGCCTCTTCCCCTTTCACATGCAGCATAATTTTTTCAAGCAGCATGATGACATTTCCCTATTTTAAAAGTACGTAGACAGATAATGCTGCAGCTAATAACGTTGTAATTCTATTGAGTTTCTTCTTTTGCAGTGTTATTTAAGACCACTTTACATTCTCATTCACTCATCCATCCATTCATTTATGTATTCCCGCCGCAACATGTAGGGTGTGACATGAGACCCCTTCATGCAGGAGCAATATTTAGCCAGTAACCTCAGGGAGGCCATTTGTAGCCAGTGTATGTTCTGATTAGCTGGGCCCGCAACTTGCAGGGTATTAAATATTTGGACTATTGCCTCTGCCTATCTGCCAGGGAACTGTGTGTGTGTGTCCCTTAGGGCTCTCAGCTGGAATGTGCACAGCCCAAGGCTGTGCAGTAGGGTGGGGTGTGGACTGATTCCTGGAGGGGGAGTCGAGAGGCAGGGGCCCCAATCAGGATTCCCTACAGTCTATTGGGTATTTTTTTGTTTTTAAATTAAAGTTTATTGAGGTGACAATTATTAGTAAAGTTACATAGATTTCAGGTGTACAATTCTGTAATACATCATCTATATATCACATTGTGTGTTCACCACCCAGAGTCAGTTCTCCTTCCATCACCATATGTTTGACCCCCTTTGCCCTCATCTACCACCCACTTTCCCCTCTTACCCTTCTGGTAACCACTAAACTGTTGTCTGTGTCTATGAGTTTTTGTTTATTCATTTGTTTGTCTTGTTCTTTTGTTGTTTTCAGTTTTATATACTACATATCAGTGAAATCATATGGTTCCACTACAGTCTATTTTTGTGTGGCCTTGTGCCCATCACTTTCTCTGGAAATCAGTTCCTCTGTGGATAAAAGTGTACTGTTTTTATAAAAGAAAGCAGAATGGATCTCTGTGCCTGGGTGCACACATGGAAACGTGGCAAGGATATGCCCCTACCTGTTCACAGTGGCTGTCTCTGGGGAGTCGACCTGGGGGAAGGAGGTCTTTTCCACTTTATCTAATCTCTTTACTCTTTTAATTTTCCATAACAAGCATTTGTTGTAGTTTCTTATAGTTAACAGCTGAAAAAGTCCCATTTGTTCCTGTTGTGCAGGAACTCACACTTCTTAGCCGAGGTCACACGGGGCCTTGGCATCTCACTCAAGGCTGTCCTGCCTGTGTGTTCTTTACGCTGCCTCTGAACAATAGGGGGATGTGAGGCTGGGTATGATTTGACCCTCCTAATCCCCGGGCCTCAGCAAATTCTGCCTAGAACTGGTAACCAAACATCCTCACAGTTTTCCTTGCCCTCCTCCTGCTGGCCTCTGAGCCGTGTCAGCAAATGCTCAGCCACCGGTCAGTCAAAGCCCGTTTATCTTCTCTTGTATCCACGGCTTTAAAACGCCCACAAACCTGCCTCCGGTCCTGGGGACAACCTATCACCAAACATGAAGGATTTCCAGACTCCTTTGGATTTATAATGACATGAGGTGTTTGTTCCTAAGTCACAAGCCTTAGCAGGATATGGGAAAGCAGAATGATTACTTGTTCCTGTCCTAGGAATATACACCAAGGGTGGGGGGGGACTTTTTCCCAGAGAACAGTCTTTTCTCTACCAAACAATCCATCCCAGATTACCTGATGATAAATCAGTCACACTTTATAAACAAAAGAATGTAAAACTAGAGATTGGAAGGAACCACACGGTGGTAGAAAGAGCACTAAACTTTGGATTCAGACAAATCTGGGTGCAAATCCAGACCTCAAACAAGTCACTTTACCCACGTTACTGAATGAACAACACTGGCTCGAGGCCCAGTGTTGGGGCCATTGCTGGCCCTGTGTGGGCACCATAGTGGCTGTTGCTCTGGGGGGAAGCTATGGCTTCAGGTACTACAAGAAAAGAGGCTGCAGGAGACTCCAAGGGGCATCCTCAGAGAGGAACAGAGCGCCTGTGGGGCCACTGAAATCACGGCAGAGCCCAGCTCTGTCTGAATGCACAGGCAAGATAAGAGCCTCTTACTAATGAAAGCTTTAGCCCGTTCTGCTCCTTCTGCCACCTAGATAAAAAGTAAGATACCCAACCATAGAACTGGCTCCAATTTCTGAAGGTGCCAATGTAGAACTAAACTATGCTTCCGCAAACCCTTCACCAATTCGCCTAACATAAGCTCAAGCCCTGTGACAATCCCTTTCCCTAAAACCCTCTGCGGAGAAGCCCCACCATTCTCCAAGGTGAGTTCCCATGTTGGGTCACCTCCCTTGTTGCCAAGAGCCAATAAAAACAACTTCATTCCAATATAGGTGTATTCCAGGTGGTCTTCGGCAGTGGGGAATCAACAGGGAAGATAGAAAATATAGGACCTATAATACAGCTGTGAAGTTGTAATTCTTTTTGTAATTGTTATAAAATTTATTTTGTCAATCTATTTTCCCAGAATCATTGTCTTGGACCATCAAAATTCTCTCTTGGTCTTGATCTAAGTTAGAGATTTTTTTTCAAATAGGACCTGACTTACTTGTGGATCAGGAAATGAATTGGATGGTCATCAGCATTTTTTTAAAATTAAAGTTTATTGGGGTGACAATTGTTAGTAAAGTTATATAGGTTTCAGGTGTACACTTCTGTAATACATCATCTATATATCATATTGTGTGCTCACCACCCAGAGTCAATTCTCTTTCCATCACCATATATTTGATCCTTTTTACCCTCATCTACCACCTGCCTCCCCTCTTACCCTCTGGTAACCACTAAACTGTTGTCTGTATCTATGAGTTTTTGTTTCTTCATTTGTTTGTCTTGTTACTTTGTTGTTTTCAGTTTTATACACCACATATCAATGAAATCATGTGGTTCTCTACTCCTTTTGTCTGACTTATTTCGCTTAGCATAATAATCTCAGGATCCATCCATATTGTAACAAATGGCATTATTTAATCTTTTCTTATGGCAAAATAAAATTCCATTGTGTATATATACCATATCTTCTTTATCCGATCATAGGTACTAAACTTATGGACCTTGGGTTCAAAGAAGATTTTATGAATTTGACTTCAAAGGCAAGGGAAGTAAAAGCTAAAACAAAAGAATGGGACTATATCGAATATCAAACTAAAAAACTTCTGCACAGCAGAAGAAACCATTGACAAAATAAAGAAGCAACCAACTGAATGGGAGAAGATTTTTGCAAACAACGCCTCTGATAAGGGGCTAACATCCAAAATACATAAGGAACTCACACAACTCAACAACAACAAAAAAACAAACAGTCCAATTAAAAAATGGGCAGAAGACTTGAATAGACATTTCTCCAAAGAGGACATAAAGATGGCCAATAGACATACGAAAAAATGCTCAACATCACTAATCATCATAGAAATGATGAAATGAGAGAAATGCAAATAAAAAATACAATGAGTATGACCTCACACCAGTTAGAATGGTTATCTTCAACAAGACAAATAATAACAAGTGTTGGAGAGGATGTGGAGAAAAAGGAACCCTCATACACTGTTGGTGGGAATGCAGACTGGTGCAGCCGTTATGGAAGGCAGTGTGGAGGGTCCTCAAAAAATTACAAACAGAATTACCATATGACCCAGCAATCCCTCTCCTGGGTATCTACCCCAAAAAATCTGAAAACATTTATCCATAAAGATATATGTGTTCCTATGTTTATTGCAGCCTTATTTACAGTGGCCAAGACATGAAACGGAAACAATCAGCATTCTTTTTTAATGACATAGAAAATATAGTGCATTCCATAAAATAAATACAGAATTATTTTGTGAAATTTTATTTCAGTAATATATTTGAGTTGATCATATAAAATCGCCCATATCTAATCATTTTTTACTCACAAAAAAAAGGCAGTTTTCTATGGTACAAACTAATGTATATGTATCACTGGGTCATGAGGTAAAACATATTTTAAATTGTTATTAGTCAAAACATTTAAAAGCCATTGTTTTCTTTTTTTTTTTTTAATTTAAAACTTTTGTGCTTCAAAGGACAAAACCAAGATAGTGAAAAGACAACCCACAGAATGGGAGAAAACACCTGCAAATCATGTATCTGATAAGAGATATTAATCCAGAACACATAAGAACTCTTACAACTCACAAGTAAAAAAACATATAAATTGAAAAATGGGCAAAGGATCTGAATAGGCACTTCTCCAAAGAAGACACATAAATGGTCAATAGCACATTAAAAGAATCTCAGCATCATTAATCATCAGAGAAGTGCAAATCAAAACCAAAATCAGATACCATCTCACCTCACCAGAACAGACAAAATAAAAAAGACAGACAAAAAAGCCACTGTTTTCAATGGATGTTCCAGGAAGCTTAGCTTTGGAAAACTTATATGAGTCCCCACCCCTCTATTTCACCCCCACTAGGAATTCTGTGGAAGAGACTTCCTTTTGGATGTCCTGTTTTAGCTCAAGTTCAACACGGTAAGTTGCCCTTCTCTAACCAAAGACAGCAATTTCTTGGGGACAGGGTTCAGTTTTGTAACGTTCTTGGAACACAACTTAACCCCCGAGTGTGGGTCTCTGGTTGTCACAGGAAACTGAGGGTGTCCCTTTAAATCCTAACCTCAGAACCACAGGGCATGCAGGACCTAGTCTAAATGAGCCCCTTGTGGTGTGAATTTTTTGAGCCAGTTCTGAAGGCACACGGAGAGACCCTAGGTGGTGGTAGTCAAGAAGTACGGCCTCACTGGGTGGATAAGACCCCATCTCCCTGCCCTGGGGGACCTAAGTGAGTCATTTAACTTCTTGGGGTTTCAATTACTCTAGCTACAAATTGGAATTTATCAGGGCACTGATAAGAGTATTGGTGCAAACTCTGAGTTCTGACTAGAAGAGGCAACTGAAATCCAAATATGCTGGGACGTTGGAGATCACTGCTCCCACTGGTCTGACGTGGGTGCATTAGAGCCGATTGTCAGCTAAGGACTGGCTGACTGGTGGTGCTCCTCACCGTTCTCTGGACTTGTGGTCACTGCCGTTTCTAGAGACTTTATGTGAAAATACTTTCATCATAGCATCTCACTCCATCTTCACAAACCCTAAGGTAGGTAAGTAGTTCTCATGCTATGGATAAGGCTCAGAGAGGTTAAGTGATTTGCCCAAAGTCACATGACTCACATACTAAGAATAATAATGGATAACACCTACTGAGTATTTACAATTTGTCCTTCACAAAGATTATTTTACTTAAATCTTTGAAAAACCATGTTAGCTAGGAACTGGGAATACCGTTATTTTACCAGAGAGGAAACTGATGCTGAGAGAACTTAAGCAGCTTTTACAGGAAACTGCAGCTGAGCATAGCCGTAAAGCTATGGGCTTGACTTGGGTCAAATATTGGCCTCTGTTAATTCCTTGTGCTTCAGCTTGGTCCTCTATAAAATAGAGTTAACATGTTAAATTCTTAGGTTATCTGAGAAGATAAAATGATTTAATGGTACAAAGCACTTTGGAACAGCCGGGACTTTCTAAATTTGAAATCTATCACACTAACACTAGGGGTTTGACTTGCAGCTGCTTTAAGAGTAGGACTCCAGAATTAAATCAGACAGACCTGGGCTCCAGTCTCAGCACAGCTGCTTACTAGCTCTGCAACTATAGGAAAATTGTCTCACCTCTCTGAGAACTAGTCCCATCTATGAAATGAGAATTATCACATGACTAATGTCATAAATTGTTACAAGGATTAAACAAGATCGACACATTGCCACTGATCCTCCTCAAAACACTCCCCCTCACTTTGAACACACTTATCCCATCGTCCTTGCCACTTTCTCAAGCAGTTCTGGAAGTCCTCTTTCATGAGTGTCTTTGGTTGAGCTGTCATGGCTGCCTCAATGTCCTGAATCGATTCAAAATATTTACTTTTCATGGTCATTTTGACTTTGAGGAAGAGCCAGAAGTCGCACCGTGCCAGATCCAGTGAATAAGGTAGATGAGGACACACCGTAATGTTTGTATTTGACAGAAATTGCCGTACCAGAAGCGATGTGTGACACAGAGCCCTTCCGTTGTGATCACAAAATACGGTGAATGGTGCTGCTGAGTGTCATCCGATGGAAAAGCAGGGATCTTCAATACAGGAAGCTGCATGTTGGATCTTAGTAACAGTGTGGGACAAGTTTCAACTTGTTCCATGAAGTCAGTCGGGTGTGAGCTAAGGGTTGAGATAAGGCACGTTTTAAAGTGTGCGGTAAATCATCCTCCATCATGACAACGCTCCATGTCATGCATCGCTTCTGGTATATGACAATTTCTGACAAATAAAAACATTATGGTGTATCCTCATCCACATTATTCACCGGATCTGGCACCACACGACTTCTGGCTCTTCCCCAAAGTCAAAATGATTCAGGACATCGAGGCAGCCTCAACAGTGCAACTAAAAACACTCATGGAAGAGGACTTCCAGAACTGCTTCAGAAAGTGGCAAGAATGATGGGATGAGTGTGTTTGAAGTGAGGGGATGTAATTTGAGAGGGATTAATGGCAATACGTCTTTTACTGTAATAAATTATTTTTTTGTTTAAACATTCACCATATTGTTTAATCACACCTCATGTGTGATCAAATATGTACCAGGGATGCCAAAAAAAATGTATACAAGTGGACACTTGGGTCAACATTGCTCAAGCAGTAGTTGGCCATAATCAGAAGTGTCTGGACGCTGATGGTAACCACTTTGAGCACCTCTTGTAATTGCAGAAGTCAAACGTGACTTGTATTCATCTTTTGTTATCGGTATATATTGAGTAACACAATTTTAATACAGTTTTCCTTTCTTAAAATGTGTATACATTTTTTTTGGCACCCTCTGTGTGTGTGTGTGTATACATAGACATACATGGGTTTTTTTTTAAATAAAGGGAAATAGATACGCAGCTGAGCAATTGTGGCAGGAGACTTACAAGCAAGGGCCTGGTAAACGCCAAGCCCCATCTCCCAAGTCCACTTCTTATCTCAGTCATAATCTCATACTTCTAGGCTTAGGCTTGGTCCAAACCTATCCTGTCTAATGACTGTTCTCTGTAATTCATAGAGAGGAACTGTTGTAACCTAGATAGTCTCTGCTTATTTTGAGAATCTGACAATGAAAACTGATTTTAAATTTAATTGTTGGCTTATAAAAAGCAGGTTGGGGTATAAATGAAAGTGGGATGTGTATATGTTATACAAAGAATGTGTTACAGGGCTCGGCCCTGGGCCGCTGAAAAGCAGGTGCTACCCCAGGGGGGCAGTGGCTGGTTATGATGTGGGGAGACCAGTGATGAAGCCATCGAGTTCATTGCAAACAAGTGAGTTTGACTCCTCAGATGACGAGCCCGTTAAAGATGAACAGACTCCAATTCAGATATCATGGCTGTGATGAGTGAATTGTTCTCAGTTTCTTGGTTTATGTGCTCTTCCAGGTTGTAAATTTAAAGATATTAGAAGAAACAGTGAAAAAGATACAGAAGAACTAAGCAGCTGTGGTACACAAGACATATTTTTTTTCTGCACCAGAAGGGAACTGTCAAAATACAGAGTCCCAAACCTTTGGAACCTCTATCAGCAGTACAGAATTATTACTCACCATCATCCAATCCCAGGCAGAGGGACTCCTGCCATAGCCAGCTGCTATGAAATGATAGAGGAGCTTGCAATCTGCTTTGAAAACAATTGAAAAATCTTAACACACTGTTATGGAGGAGATGGGAGATCTTGCTTTGCAGCCATTCGTCTCCTACTATATCTGTCTGACATAGTGTCACCACAGCGAGCCCCAGACAGCCTAAGAGGCCTAAGAGAGTCTGGAGCAATACACCATAAAGTTCAGGACAAACTAGCTGCCCATCTGTCATCAAGAGACTCACTCTTGATCTGTACCTAGATTAAAAAAAAAAAAAGAATCTCAAACAGGATATATATATATATATATATATATATATATATATATATCTCAGAAATTTGAGAGCTCTCTGACATAATTTGTATTGAAGTGAAACTACTAGTGTTATCAACTTGAAGCAAATGTATATGTGCAGATAATCCTAAAGCTTTTATTGACAAAAAAAAAATGTGTTGCAGCATCAAAACGCTAGGAATCACTAAATTACAGGCAAACAAATCTGCAACATTGGGAGCTCAAAATTCAGACTGGGGTTCAAGGACTCTCTGTTGAGCTTCATGGGTTAGGAAGTCTGAGGTGGGGAGAATTGGAGGTAAGAAAGTGAAGGCATTTAAATCATTCATTCATTCATTCTCAAGGGGCTTCTAAGAAGGATGACCCTTTATGAAGTTTTGAAGATAAAAAACATTGAAGGACGAAATAGAGGAAAAAGTCTTTGTGACCTTGAGTTAGGCAAAGATTTTTAGATATAACACCAAAAGCAAAATCTATAAAAGAACACATTAATAAACTGGGCTTTGAAGGAAACCAGAATAAGTTATCCCAAAATATGCTCTTTGACATAAGAATTATTTTGAGCAAAATAAAATTAAGCAATTGAGCAAACACACATAAAAAAAAGCTCCCCCTTTCTTGCCTAAAGGCAGGCTATAAATCCCACTTTTATTGACGATAGATTCATATCTACCCAGAGCTGGCACCAGAGGAATCTGCAAACAAACCTCACTCCATTCATTTACCTTCCCATAATGAGCTGCCCTGGGAAGCCTAAGTATTTCTTTGTCCAGTCATTTCTCTAAAAATGTATTCTTTGTTGAAGATGCTAGAATATATAAACTGGAATTCTAAGCCACATTTTGGAGTTACTTTTGGTTTCGGTTTCTCCCACAAGTGTCCTTTCTCCTTTAATAAACTGTTTGTTTTTCTCTTGTTAATCTATTTTTTTTGTTAAGAGTCCCAGCTGAAAACCAAAGTGAGTAAGGGTAAAGTTCTGCCTTGCCTAAAACTTCAACAAAGTTTAAAACAGGACTAAACTTTTCAAAGTTTAAAAAAGCTCTGAAGCATAATATTCATATACATATGGGGTCAGCAAATATGACTTACAGGCTGGGTGCCTGTTTTTGTAAATAGATTTTATTGAACATAGCCACACTCATTTGCTTACATATTATCTGTGACTGCTTCCATGAATAGTTGCAACAGAGATGTTGTAGTGCACAAGCCTAAAATATTTACTATCTGGTCCATTAAGAAATAGTTTGTTAACTCTTCAGATAAAGCACAGACTGTAGCCAAGACTTAATTAATCCCTTTAACACTATGGAAACCAAGTGGGGACTGAGACTGCCAGACATACCATCCCTACCATGGCCCAGTTTCCCCCAGCCTAGAGCAGCATAGTCCTGGAATCCAGATCCCCTCCAGTTTACTCCAGTGTGTCATACAAACATTATCTTTTCTTGGAGAGATCCAAGATGGTGGAATACATAAACATTGTGCCTGCATCCTTCTGTGAACACATTAAAATTACAACTAAATTATATAACAGTCAACAGGAGAACCATCTGAAGTCTAGCCAAACAGAAATCCTATAACTAAAAATATAAAGAAGCCATGTCGAGACTGGTAGGAGGGGTACAGACACAGAATGGGCCCCAAACTTCCCTGTGGCAGTTGATAATCAGGAGGGATATCTCGGTTGCGGAGTTTCCCCCAAAGGAGTGAGGGATGCCTGCCTCCTACACCAGGCTAACAAGCCCAGAGTACTGGTACCGCGAAGAGGAGACCCCACAACATCTAGCTATGAAAAACAGTGGAGATTCCGACAGTTCGGGTGGGATGGTAAGTTGCAGGAAACCCAAACGTCCTTTTAAACAGCCCGCGCACAAATTTACTCATTTGCAGGCACTCACCTTGGGCTCCAGTGGAGGGAGGGTGACTTGGGGAATCTAGGAGACATACAGGGGCCAGAGAGAGGTGTGTGGCTTTAGGGAGAAGACTGGAGGACAGTTGACATGTTCCTGGTGAGGAATTCTTCTCCCGTGCAGCCTGCAGGCAGACACCATCTTTCCTATGTTGAGCCTGCCTCCACAGGCCAAATCTGAATCTAATCGGCTGGTGAGATTGCCTGCTCTGCCCTGCTGACTCAGCTGGGAACCCTCCCCACCAACTCATGCACAGCTGGAGGCACATTCTCCACGAGTAGCCAGCCTCTCCCAAATTGCACTCTTCCTTGGAAAACTACATGAGTCCATGGGCCCCAGGCAGGTGGTGACTGGCCTCGGTATGCTCTGAGACTTTTGCTGAGTTGAGTCACTCCAGGCTCAGCACTGGCACCAAACCAGAATCTACATTAACCTGGTGATCACAACTCTTCCCACTCTAGTGACTCCCTGAGACCCTGCCTCACCCAAATTGCATACCACACAGGCTTAATCAGTGGCTGAACCTTAAGGGAGTTGGCAGGTGGCAGCAGGATTCTGGGTGTCATGGCTTTTTGCAGAATTATCTCCAGCCTAGTGCTGGTGGCAGTCATCCTCGGTTTGAAGTGTGGCCTGTCCCACACTCCTCCAGTTTTAGCAGAGGCAGCACACAACTGTAAGTCACTTCATAGCTCCTACCAGGTGGCTCCCAGCCAGTCACATGCAGTGGCTGACTTGGGTCTGCATTGGAGCTCCTCCTAAGAAGCCCCAGAACCAACATACTTACTTGGAGGTTGGCTTCAGACCATAGCAGAGCACCTTCCAATTAGCCCCACAAGTGGCACACATAAAGGGTGGTCTCAACAGGCACCAGAGCCCACTGGGGCAAATCCCGTTCAGTGGGTAAGCCTCCCGCACAGCAGTCCATAAGCTGTAGGTGTGGCCAAATGCCACAGCTAATCAGCCTGAGGGTCAATGCTATCCACTGACCTGCCAATAGCAATCAAGGCTCAACTATAACAGGAGAACATACACAACCCACACAAGGGACACTCCTGGAGCACCCAGAGCAGGTGACCAGGGAGACTGTGCCAGGGCCCCACATTGCACCTATTACATAAAGCCACCTGGCCAAGACTGGGATGCAGAGCAGATCTGCCTAATGCATGGAAACAATCACAGAAAGGTAGCCAAAATGAAAAACAAAGAAATACATCCCCAGTGAAAGAACAGCAGAAAAATATAGAAAAAGAAATACACAAAATGGAGGCAAACAACCCACCAGAGACAGAGTTCAAAACAATGGTTACAAGGAACTCAAGGAATTTAGTGAGAACTTCAACAGAAAGACAACAAGCATGAAACAGGACACAGAAACCATAAAAAAGAACCAGTCAGAAGTGAAGAATACAGTAACTGAAATAAAGAATGCACTAAAAGGAATCACTAGCAGACTAGATGAAGCAGAGGATCGAATCAGTGGTTTGGAAGACAAGGTAGCAGAAAACAGCCAATTGCAACAGCAAAAAGAAAAAAGAATCCAAAAAAATGAGGATAGTTTAAGAGACCTCTGTGACAACAGCAAACGTAACAACATTCACATCATAGAGGTACCAGGAGAAGAAAGAAAGCAAGGGATTGAGAACCTAATGGAAGAAATAATGACTCAAAACTGTCCTAACCCAGTGAAGGAAATAGACATATAAGTCCAGGAAGCACAGAGAGTCCCAAACAGGATGAACCCAAACAGGCCCACACCTAGACACATTATAATTAAATTGGCAAAGCTTAAAGATAAAAAGAGAATACTAAAAGCAGCAAGAGAAAGGCAACCAGTAACTTATAAGAGAGCTCCCATAAGATTGTCAGCTGATTTCTCAACAGAAACTTTGCAGGCCAGGACGGATTGGCACAAAATATTCAATGTGATGAAAAGTAAAGACCTACAACCAAGATTACTCTACTCAGCAAGACTATGATCTAAAATTGAAGGATAAAGAGCTTTCCAGATAAGAAAAAGCTGAAGGAGTTCATCACCACCAAACCAGTATTGCAAGAAATGTTAGAGGGACTTCTTTAGGATGGGATAAAAATCAAAATTATAAGTAATAAAATGGCAATAGCTCCATATGTGTCAACAATTATTTGCAATGTAAAAGGATTAAATGCTCCAATCAAAAGACATAGGACAGCTGAATGGATAAGAAAACAAAATCCTTACATATGCTGCCTACAAGACACACACAAACAGAAAGTAAAGTGATGGAAAAAGATATTTCATGAAAATGAAAAAAGTGAAAAAATCTGGGGTAGCAATACTTATACCAGACAAAATAGACTTTAAAACAGAAGCTATGAGAAGAGACAATGAAGAACCCAGTAACTGCACTTCAGGGTATTTATCCAAAGTAACCCAAAACAATACTTCAAGGGGACATGTGCATCCATATGTTCACTGCAGCATTGTTTTCAATGGCCAAGGATGTGGATGCTACCTGGCTGTCCGTCGATGGAAGAATGGATAAAGAGTAGGTGGTACATATATATACAATGGAATATTGCTTAGCCATGGAAGGGCATGGGTTCTTTACATCTGCAGCAGCATGCATCCATGCTGGGGGGTGTTGCGCTGAGTGGAGTATGTCAGACAGAGAAAGACAGATGCAATGTGATTTTGCCTATATGTGGAATCTAAAGAACAAAATAAACAAACAAAACAGAAACAAATTCATACAGAAAACATTTTGATGGTTGCCAGATGAAGGGGTTTTGGGGGTGTGGGTGAAAGAAGGGGAAGGATTAAGAAGTACAAATTGGTTGTTACAAAGTAGTTATGGGGACATAGGTATAGCATAAGGAATATAATCAATAATATTGTAATATCTATGTGTGGTGTCAGATGGGTACTAAATTTGTTGGGGTGATAGATGGGAGGGGGCCGAGTGAAAAAGGTGAAGGGATTAAGAAGTACAAATTGGTAGTTACAAAATTGTCATAGGGATGTAAAGTAAAGCATAGGGAATATAGTCAATGATATGGCAATAATTATGTATAATGCTAGATGGGTACTAGACTAACCAGGGGATCACTTCTCAAATTATATAAATGTCCAACCACTATGCTGTACACCTGAAATTAATATAAAATAATATTGAATGTCAATTATAATTGATCAATTTAAAAAGGAGGGGAAAGGGGAAAGAGAATAAGAGGTCCAAATTTCCAGGTATAAAACAAGTAAATCATGGGATGTAATGTACAGTATAGGCAATATAGTCAATAATATTATGATAACAGTACAGTGTCAGATGGTTGCTGGATTTATCATGATCACTTCTTTAGGTCTATAAATGTTGAATAACTATGGTGTACCCCTGAAATTAATATAATATGGAATGTTAGCTATATTTTTAATAAAAATCTTTTTTTAAAAAGACATTATCATTTCTGTGAAAAAGGTTGGGAAGAATTTATCTAAAGCAATAATCATTCTTCCACAGCAAACCTTCCATTCCCTTTACCACTACCCTTTACCTGACTCCTTCTTCTCGTTCAGGTTACATTTGGGAAGCATCTACATTGTGTCAGGGAAGACACAAACCCCTGCCTTTAAGGAGCTCACATTTCAGCACGAGAGAGGCATTTACACAGTTACTATGCAGTATGCTAAGTCATGTGATAGTGGCGTAAAGAAAAATTATGGCTTGTACATCCATATACCTCAATTTGAATACCGGCTCTGCCAGTTGTCAGCTCTGCAACTTTGGGTCAGTCATTTAACTTTTCTGAGCTTCAGTTCTCTCATCTGTCAAGTGGAAATGAGAATAACGTCAAGTGCCACAGGGTGTTGTGAGGATTAAGTTCTGTATCAGAATTCAAAATTATTATTACTCTCAGAGGCAGTGGTAGTAATAGTCAGTAGTAGAAGCAATAGTGATAATAGATGACGTATAACCCACAAGTCACAGCAAAGAGGAGGGCCGTGACATAGGTGTTATTAATCAGGGATGTTCTCACAAAGAAAGTGACATGTCATTGGAATCTTGAAGCAAGAACAGGAGTTAGTCACGTGGAGAGGGAGGTGAGGGTACAGATGGAATAAAAGAAACCCTTCTTGGGAGATGCAAATTTGTCCAAGATGAGAGACAGAGAGTGGGGTTTTCTTATATGCCTTAGGTTTACTAAAACTCTGGTGACCATAAGAATGAGAGGGGGCTTTGCCCTTGGATTTGGACAAGGGGACCCTTTCAGTTCTCTTTAGGACTAAGACAGAAGAACTGACCTGGCTCCTGGTATTTTTATCTTTCCTTCTTCTCATGGATTCTTTCATGCTGACTTTAAGAGGGTCACTGATCTAAAATCTTGAATACTTTCTCATTGCCTATCGAATGAATCTAAAGTCCCTAGCATGGTGGGCAAGGCCCCAACCTTCCTATCCAGCTTCGTCGTTCCCTGTCACTCACCTCACCACTCTTTCCTCCAAGCTTCCCATGCTCCACATTCAACTCAACACATTTAAAACCAGACTTGCAATCTCCTATGCTACCCCCATATCAGTTCCCCCTTTTGTGTTCTTGCCTAAGTTTTTCACTGTCCTCCTGGCTGGGAGGGGGTGCTCTTTGGTTCCTTCCTCTTTCTAAAACTCACTATCCTTGTCCCCAACTTCCCATGCCAAGTCCTGTGTTATGCTTTTCAGAGCTGTCCTCTTTTCCCCCTCCCCCCGTCACTTTTAATCCAGGTTCTCCATCATCTGGAGTTTTTGCATCTGGTCTTACCTCTATAAACACATCTGTGCTTCGGTGCTCATTTTAAAGATGTGAATCTTATCGTGTCACCTGACTGCTTAAAAATTTCCAATGGTTTCTCCTTGCAGTGTTGATACCCTTTATCCAAAGACCCCCAGGCAACACCTGTAGTCAAAGTTCACTGCCTTGTTGCAATGAGGGAGACAGCACCTCAGGGGGCACGTTGGGGTAGCCCAATAAGGAAGTGTTAGCAGGGATCTGTTATCGGATTTGATCTTGTGGAGTTAGTTTTGGGGAGAATTCAATGAAGCACAGTTTTGCTCTGGGTTGGATGCTGTCAGGGATGGGACAGTTCTGTGACTGGGTATCTTGATCATGTTTATCTAGGAGGAGATGCTCTTTGTTGTCTGTATGGAGACACTAATCACACATTCACCTCTGTCACCATTGGTTGTAATCCTCTGCCTGTGTTCCGTCTCCACACATAATTTTAATATTAGTGAGAGAGAAGAGTGGTAACCCCCAATGTCCAGAGTTGGTCTGAGGTTCACAGCTGAACTGTGATATTATGACCAGCTGGTCTGAGGCTCACAGTCAGGTTGTTTAGCCTAAACAACCTAAACAATCTCATAGAAGAATCACCTCACACAAAGTTACTCCGAGACCATGATAAAGGAAACAAAACAAGGCCACTGTCTAATTGCAGACAAAAGTAAGGTGACTGTGCCGTGCACAGAAGAGTCATGGAATCCATGGCCCCCACCTTCTGACAGCATCCAGTCTAGAGCAAACCTCGGCTTCCTTAGGCGCTGCCCTAAATCACCCAACCCAAACTAAGTCCTATTATATGTTCTTTCTAACTGTCTTACTGAGATGCCCTGTGGCTTCCTATGATGTGTATGTATTATCCCTCATTGCAACAAGCAATAACCCCACCTGTTTAACTACTGGTGTGTTTCTCCTGGTCTTTGGCTGAGGGCCTTGGCCCTGGCCTTGATCCCCTGCTCAGCTGATTTCAGCCACATCTTTCAGTTAGTTCCCTGAAGACAGAAAGCTCCTTCCTGCCTCGGGGCTTGGTACTTAACAGTTCCCTCTGATTGAAACACCCCACCCTCAAGTCTACTTCTCATTCAGATTCCCTCTCATCATTTAGATCTCGGGGAAAATAACCACTTGAGAGAGGCCTTCCTGGCCCCTCCTCTCAATAATTCTATAATATTGCCTTTTAGGTTTCCTATATAAGCCGTATCACTCTAAATTACATTATTGTGTGTTACCTGTCTGCTCCCACCAGAATGCAAATTTTAAAAGATCAGCAATTATGTTGAACTTACCTCTGTATCCCAGTGCCTGTAAGGTTTCCATGAATCACTGAAAGGTCCTAACTTACCTTGAGCACAATAGCATCTTCTTGATGGCCCTCTCTACCTCCAGCTGCTTTCACCTCTAATACAGCTCTTACATAGCTGTCTGGATTATTTTTCTAAAACAGACGGTAGAAGCCAGCATCGTCCATTTTCAAAATTTTTTCATAGATTCTCTCTTGAAGGTGTCACCAACTCACTTCTCTAGTGTCATCTGAGCTTCAGAGTGAACAGTCTCAAACATGCCACATACATTTGTCCAACAAACTCAAAAGAGTCTGGAGGCTTTGGCTAGAAATAAATAATAAATTTTATTCAAGGATCTCAGAGTTTGCAAGTTGGAACACAGGTAGGCAAAAGCCAGGAAGTGTTCCAAAGAAAGAAAACTTAAGAGTTCTTATAGTAAAAAGTGCCTTCTTGAGAACAATCAGTCCGGCTTTCTTAGCCCTAGGATTGGTCCAGGACAGCTATCAGTCAGGTGTCAGGCAGTCTGGATGAAGGATGCCAAGTGGTCTAGAGGAGGGGCTCCAGGAAGTCTGGTCATGTCAGGTGGTCTGGATATGTGAGTCTTCCGGGGGCATTCAGAGGGTTATCTGGAGGTCTGGTGTACATCCAGATGCATATTTAGGCATTGACACAGGACTGAAAACTTCAAAACATAAGTTCCCAGGCTGGTCTGGTCAAGAACAGTCTTTCCTCTTGCCTCAACCTTCATAATGTTAATAATTTTGGCATCTTGGTGAAAGTGACTCCATTTTATATATTCCCCCTCTTCACTCTTTCCTTATTTTCCCCTTTAGATCCCAATTTTTCTATCAGACAACACCATAGATCAAACATAACATTCTAAAGTGCCTCATCGCCAGGATGGCAATGCCTTCCCTGGGTCCATCATGTCCCTCAGAGGGGCATATGGGCTAGACACATGCCTGCCATCCTACATCCAGCCCAATATTTGTGCCAATTTTTAGGTTGCAGCATTAGGAAAGGCCCAATTAAGACATTATTATGTGTCAGTTTCAGAAACCAGTCTTGGTCTGGGGAATAGTTCAGTTCAGTTGAACAGTGGTGTCTCATTTCAGGAGGCCGTGATACAGGTGGCACACATAGAGCTATGGTACAAGCAATCAGGTATTTGATTAGAGGTGTCTCTATGGAAACGAAAGAAAAAACAATGGCAATTGTAGAAGCCAGCTATAATCCCAGTTTCTGAGTTGTGAAGGCAGCTAGTTGAGAAGATTTCTAGATGTTTGGCTGGAAGCAAATTCTGATGGACAGGCAGTGATGATCTGATAGATTCTCCTGGTTTGCAGTTTGAGTGTCTCTGGTGATTTTTCTACAATAGGCACAAAGATTGTCAATATATGAGCTGTTGTGGTGATTTCTCTGAAGTTTACGTCAAGTTGTCCCACTTTAGTTTGTGTGGCTTTGGGAAAAGGGAAGCTTTAGTTCTCAATGATTCCAAGTCAGAAGGGTGGGAGAAAAATTGGAAACATCAGTTTGAAGAGTCATAGCCAGATACTGGAGAAAACTAGAATAATTCAGGATCTGGTCCAGTTTACGGGTAGGATCAAACCTCAAAAGATAGTGAATACCACTAGAATCTAATATCCACAAAGGTGTATTACTAAAACATAATTTCTATAAAATGATCGTCATTTTTACCAAAGGTAGACAAATTAAGACTAGTTTGTTTGCAGAATAAGTCTACTTTTAATAAACTTGGCCTGTTATTTACATAGGAACAGCAAGAATAGTAATTAACCATATAGGCTCTTTTAAAACTGCTTTCCTGGAATTTTTCATGAGGAATCTTCATATAGAACTTTAAAACCTCTACATGAGAAAAGCCAAGGCAAGGTCTTGCCATCAGACTTTACTGAAATACTTATAGATTTGGGGGAGTTCCTCTCTTCTCAAGGTCCCCAAAATATCTTGAGGTTCCTGCACCTGTCAAGAAGGGACCTTCATTACTCATCTGGTGAGGCTGCTGGAAATCCTGTAAGGAAGGTACCAGGATGATGTTTCCAAGAGTTTTATTGACTTCCATGAGTCAATCTTAATTCCTTAAAGCTGTCTGGTCATATCTGAGTCCATGCATGTTTTTCTCAAATATGAATTCCAGTCAAAGCCTCAGTAATATAACCAGTTTTCAATTTTGTCCTGTTACAAGAACAGATTCTTATTGAACTTATGCAAATAACAATATTGCCATGAAAATAAGAACACTCACAAGTTTCCAAACTCTGGAGGGATCAAGTGGGGAGAAAAATATAAATGTTTCAATTCTGCTTACAAGGATATAACTTACCAAATTGCTCTAGGTCATAGGTAGCTTAAGAGGAAAATGTTTCCTTATGTTTGGAAAACAAAAAATTAAAGAACCAGTCATATTTCAAATAAAAAGTCATAAAAATGGTAATTGTCCACATCAGTTCATGCAGTCTCATCTTATTGATTCTTGTTGGTCTTGATCCTTTTGTTAGCAGTTTTATGAATCCAATTTTTCCTGAGTTCTGTAAATCCTCAACCAGTTTAAAGGTATGACCTAAAAGCTTATCAGAAACCTGAATTTTCTAGTAAGTGTCAGAGTTCTCTCCAAGAATCTCTCTAAAGATGAAACATACTTTCAAAAAGTATCAGAGTAAAACAATGACTTGGCAAATGACAAACTTAAAATGAAATGGTTAAAGATCTGATTACAATGTTATTGACAAAGAAATTTGCTTTTTTTCTCTGTAACACACAACATTTGAAGATAACATTGTATCAGGACATTGTAGAGTCTTAGAAATTTTATATAATTTCTAGAACATTTATTTTAATAACATATGCATACAAACACAATTATTTCTTATTTGACAATGTTTTCCATGTAATTTTAGCATATCAAATAGGTTAAATTAGCTTAATTTCCCCTTTTTATAAAGAGAGAGCATTTCCTTTGAAATGTTTCAGGAATCCTTCTGAAAAATCTCAAAGTTATATTCGGGTTAAGGAAAAAGACTATTTAATTTTGAAATTTGGGAAGTTTGTCAAATATATCAAAAGTTTTAAAACATTTGGTCAAGTGGGATCATAGGTTGAAACAGTTATCTATTTAATCATGGTGACAAAAACTTCACAAGCAAATACAAAAAGTTAAATAGTTATAAGCAAATTTAACTCTTTTAATATTACGAAGACTTGGTTTACCTAAGCAATAAAAAACCTGGTGATATAGAACATAGGAAATAATTTTAATAAAATACAAAAGTCTTCGTTTTCCCTTTATGATCTCATTAAGAACATACCAATAGTATAGGAAAATTTTGTTCTTTTAACAGAGATAGAAAACCAAATTCTAATTTTGTATCGATGTACTTTTGATATTGAAATCAAGTTAACTTAAATCCATTCCAATCTTAGTTAGCTTGATCATATATAAATTTTTTTCTCAAGATTTTTGTTCCACAAACCTACAACTGTCCTCGTCCCTCTTAGTTTGTCTCTTTTAATACATTCAGAAATAACCAACTTATTAGGACAAACCACTTGAAAAACTTTCTCTCAAAAATGCATTTCTATACTTTATACCTTCTTTTACTGAAAACATGTATTATTTCCTTCCACATTAATTTGAATTATTAACCCTCAGAAACCCTAATTTCTAATGACAACTAAAATTAACCAATTAGCATTCCTTAGATTGGCAAATATATTAATATATTTCATAACCTCTAGAAACATGGGCTCTTTTACTGAAAATATATTTCATAATTTTTAGAAACATGTGCTTCTTCATGTTTCTAAGAACAAAACATATTCATTAACAGATCCAAATTTATCTTTTAGTTTCTCTGTTATAAAAAGTCAAAAGTAGATAAATTTAGAGTACTTTAACAATTAATTGTTTCAATATTTTATCTTATTTGGAAATGATCTAGATATTCAATGAATTTAACTTGACCCATCATTAACTTATCTTGGCAACACTCTGAGGTTTCAAGTTACAAAATGATTGGGAAACTAAGTAGACATGCAATAAAACATAAATATTGCTGAAAAGCTTCCCTAAAATCTTTTAATCCCATCTACATCTATTTATTTTACTTGTTCTCAATAATTATGTTTAGGTTACTTATGAAAATTTCATCACACCGAGTTATTTTTCTTGCTGACAAATTTTGCAATAGAGATAATATGAACTTATTGGACTAATAAACACAGGTAGAATAAAAGTATTATACTTAATTCTGATAACTCTAAAGACATTGTTATTTAACCAAACCAAACTCGAACCAGCTTTAACATCAAATATTCTCCCAGATTATGTGATCCAGAAAAGCATTTTGGGTTAACTTCTATTATATTTTTGAGAACTTTTTACGTAAGTACTTAATTCCCTTAAGCCAATTAAACAGAGCTCTTTTACAAATTAGCAATACCATCCAAAGATAGAAAATACAACACAACACACATGAACATACAGACAGACACAGAGACCTGATAGTTTTGTTTTTAATATTTTAGCCATGAGACAGATATAAGGCAAGAACCCACTAATTCGTTAACAGTTGGAGTTAGTTAAGTTTATTTTAAGGCGTTTTCTTATTACTATTTGTGGAGAAGACAATTAAGATTTGTTATTTGTTCTTGACAAGGAGCCTTGGAGCCAGAACTGTTGTTTGTGCTTTAAAAATGTTTTTTTCTCCTTCAGTCTGAGGAACTGAGGATGGGCTTTTAATTACCTCTCAGACGATCAAAGTTTCTTTTAGAATCTTTTTAGAGCTGTTTTTTGTTTGTTTGTTTGTTTGTTTGTTTGTTTGTTTAAGTTATTTTGTCTTCTAGAAGCTTCTGCAAATCAAAGAATGCATTCTATTGTGCCCTGAGAGGTTTGGTCTAAAAAGGGGCTATGGGGTGAACTGAAAACAAAGTTTTTCCTAAATGGCCATCAGTGTTTTAAATTATTTTAGCTAAGTTGGTCCATTTTATTGAACAGGCAGAAAAGGAGGGACCAAAATGTTTGTACATATAACCAGCTAGAGTTCTGGAGAAAGGAAATTTGGGGGACTTTCAGAGGGTGAAAATCTCACGTCAAAGATAAATTCTCCTGATAGCTGTTAACTACTGCTATACAAAAAAGCCAAAAGAGATGTCAATCAAAAGTCCCAGGTAGTCTGTTTCAATAGATGCCTGTCTAGTGAGATCTCAAGCCCAGTAGTTTATAGTAAAAAGTGCCTTCTTGAGAACAATCAGTCTGGCTTTCTTAGCCCTAGGATTGGTCCAGGACAGCTATCAGTCAGGTGTCAGGCAGTCTGGATGATGGATGCCAGGTGGTCTAGAGGAGGGGCTCCAGGAGGTCTGGTCATGTCAGGTGGTCTGGATATGTGAATCTTCCAGGGGTATTCAGAGGGTTATCTGAAGGTCTGGTGTACATCCAGATGCATATTTAGGCATTGCACAGGACTGAAAACTTCAAAACATAAGTTCCCAGCTGGTAAGCTCAAGAATAGAGTCTTACCTCTTGCCTCAGCCTTCATCACGTTAATAATTTTAGCCTCTTGGTGAAAGTGACTCCATTTTATATATATATATTTCCTATCTTTGCTCTTTCCTGGCCTTTCAGCAGCCACGCCTTGACAAATGCTGCTTCCTCTACCCAAAATGTTCTTCCACACCCCTCCCCTTTATTTTTTCCTGAGTGCAAAAATCCTAGTCATTTTCAAAGCCTAGCTCCCTCCCAAAGTGCTTCTTACGAGAAGCTCTCTCTAATCCTTCCTTCCTCTGGGCTCCCACAGCTCATTGTGGTACTTACGGTATTTCTAACCACATTTCTGTCACAGTTGGTTGTATACCTGTTGTCTTTCTCAGGAGACCGAGTGTTCGCTGGGCAGGGAACTATCAGCTCTCTGTGCCTGTTTCTTCAGTTGTAAAGTGAGGATCTCTACTGTCCTCCTAGGGTTCTTGTGAGGAACAAATGAATTAATGCCTGTAAAGAATGGCACTGATGCCTGGCAGAGTGTAAACACCACATAAACGTTCGCTATCATTAGTATGCACTTCTGTATCCTTAGTACTGGACCGGAGTAGACGTAATATTGTATTGCTATTGCATTTGGTTGGTGTGGGTCTGGAAATTTCCCAATGGCAAAGCCTTAGAGCTGAGAAGCAGGCTGGGGTTTCTTTTTTAGTGGCTTGCTAAGTTATTTATGTAACTCTCATCCCTCCCTCCACCCCAAGCTTTGGGGATAGAAGCCAGGGCCTGTTGAGTAAGAGAAGAAAAAGTAGTCCTAAATTTTCCCTAGTGGTGTGGCTGAAGGGTTGGTGTGATCTGAAGAAAAGACACCTGCCTCAGAAATTTGTTTTTAAAAAATCTTCCCTCAGTTCTTTGTTTAAATGACACTTATCATTTAAAGGAAGGAGTAATATACTTAACCATTACCTCAGAATGCGTCCCACTTTTCGCATAATATCAGGGGAGAGATGAGATATAGGACCACCAAATTATAGAAGAGATGAGGGGTGGGGTGACGAGAGAAGTCTGTTATGAGTGGCTGTTCCCAGAGCTTCCAAAGGCTCATTGGAGGTAAGGGTCCTAGAGAACACTGGATGCCAGTGTGAAAAGGACATACACCGAGATACCCTGTTTCCTGAGATGAGGTTGGTCGAATGGAGAAGCAGGCAGGTGCCGTGGGGAAGGTTCTGGACTAAGACCTAGTTCTCATTCCTCTACTTTCTAGCTGGGTCACTAGGGCCGATTACTCAATCTTTCTGGCTCCCTGTGTTGTGTTTAATGATGGGATCCAACTAAATGAAGTTTGAGTTCCTTCCTGTATTAAGAGGAGGGTGCTGGAGTATGGCAGAATGGCCCTAAGTCTAAATGCATGCATTAGCGCTTTGTGGGTGGAGCCTTCGTTTGCACGTTTCCTTGGCTCTCTAAGGAGCCTGCCAGGCTTCTCCAGAAGGTGTCTGAGCCGCCTACTGTGAAAGCCATCTTCTGGGTGCAGCAAACCAGCCAAGTCTCAACCCTCCGGAAAGGCGGACGGTCCTGGAGGCTGTGTGAGACTGGGTTAGCCTCTAGTGGCCAACGGCCCACAGACACAACAGGGTGAAGCCTCGGCTGTGACAGATGGATCCTGGGAAGCGACTGCTTTTTCTCTGAGACACTTATGGAGCTCTCTTCATTCAAAAGCCTTACATTGGTGCAAGCTGCTTGGGACATTAAATATACTTGACGTTTAAATAGACTACAAGCACTTTCAGATACTCAGTTTGTCTAAACCATTAACAACCCATGAAGTCAGTATGTTATTTCCATTCCCAAAATGAGGAAGCTCAGAAATAGTGACTTGTCCCAATGTTTGGAAACGTAATAGGTTTTGCCACAGAGCAAAGTTTGGTACAAGTGTATACTGGCTTTATCCAGGAAACGTGAATTAGAGAGGGAGAACGAATTTTGGTGTGAGATGACCTCAGTCGCTGGTGTCCCATGGCAGGGGTGGAGTGGAGTGAGTTTGGGAGCCAGAACTAAAACGCCAACCCAGTCATATACTAGTGGAGGGACCTTGGACAAGTTAATGTTCCTTCTCATTTCCCTCATTTGTGAGAGACCGTATCTCAGAGGATTAAATAACATAAAATAGTGTTGAGATGCCTGACATAATTAACAAAATGCAGTGTTCCGTTTCACACTACCTTGAATATGTGGACAAAAATACACGACCTCTTAGCAGTTTTTCATATTTTTCTCTATGTGATTTTCCACAACTTAGTTTCTACTTTCAAATTGACCACATACGGGCTAATCAGTGTTCTTCTGTCTTCCAAAGGCTTGACTGGGGTTCAGATACTTGATCTGAGACGTTACAAAAGAAAACTTTCCGCCTCTGCAGGCTGGCAGGTGTGCTCAGGGGCAATGTACCTTTGCGAGGCTGACTGGCTTTGGGAGTTTTTCCCAGGGGCCTGGCGTCGTGGAGATTTACCCAGCACTGCCTGACTGAGCCTGGCCTGGCTGGGAGGATTACGTTTCATTCAAGGTTGAAATCACTTGAAATTCCCCTGTTCATCCAAAGATACAGAAACAAAAGAAGCAACTCATGGCCTTGCTGAGGTGAAATCTGTATTGTTAGCCAATCTTCCATCTTTTATTTTCTATCTGCCCAAATTAGATCAATCCCAGTAATAGAAGAATCACATGCATATGAATTTTCTTACCTCACACCCCACACACATTTCACCAAAAGATCAAATTATATTTTTACTCTGTCTTTCTCGGTGGAACTTAGAGCTCTATAGACGCTTTGGAGTGGAGAGATGAAATTTTTGTCACTTTCACTTTGAACGTACTAACATTCAGAGGATTCATTCTTGGGTCTGATGCTTGCCGCTAAGGTGGGATGAGGCAGGAGGCCAAACCATTCTTTTTAAATACCCGGCCTAAACACTGTTGGTCACACATGGTCACACACACACACACACACACACACACACACACACACACCAACTGAGGTGATATCCAAATTCTTCAGTTCCTCCTTTCCCTCTTCACCAATCCTTTTCTTATCTTGATGGAAGCTCCCCTGCTTTCTGCATTTCTACTTTACTCCTCAGTAGAGGAAGAAGGTGTTCAGCTACTTCATGAGGAGGTGAAGATTCACCAACAAAAATCATCCTAAACAACTTTTCAGATACGTCTCCCTGAAGTATTTACTTGTTCTCTCCCTGTGTGACCAGCAACACAATGAGTCATCCGTTGGGCTTTAATCCACAGCAGCCTGAAATAACAGCAATACCAGGGCTATGACTTTACACTTTCCATTTTTATTAAAACTCTCACTCCCCTCAAACCCGATTATCTTAAAGCTAATTTTATTCCATGCTTGGCCTTTGAGTTTGTGCTAATCTGAAAATCTGCAATCACCCACTTAAATCAATGCAAGAAGAATTTATCAACTCTCATACATGCAATTCCTTGACAGATTCAGGAAAACTGACTCTCTTTACCCACAGAGAGGGCATTTCTGAAGACAGTGGGATAGAAGGAATCCTCTTTACAAAATAAGAGTTAGGGACAAAGAACTAAATTTATGCTTTTCAATTATACACACACATAATACGGTTATAATGTACATATGAACATATAATTTCTGTGTATGTAAAAATATGATTCCCCAGAGATCTTATCCATATACAGATCTAAGAAACAGAAGAACTAAAATCTAAAGATCAGATATCTCTCTTGGATTGTGGATGCTTAAAAAATATACGCGTATACTTTCACAACGTCACCCTTATCCCCATGGTATTATAAGGTACACAGCCACAGCACTGGCCTAACGTCAATCCCTGAGTCAATCTGTTTCATCCATTTCAGACAAGCACGATGCAATGTCGACACATTCAGAGCCATGCGTCCTTATGTCTTTATTACTAACGCTAGGTGCTGGTTTCCCCCTTCCTCGAGCTTTTTCTGAGGCGCTCCCCCACACTTCTTTGAAAGCAAATTCCAAGCTTGTTGAAGAAGAAACTGACGCACAGCTCAGCACAGTGCTTACACACCTTCTTATTTCCTCCCACTCAAGAGCTGGTACTTGTACCTTTTTCTGGACCCTCTGCCACTGCAAACACGCCTCTCGTAGGTAGACATTCCTTCACATGTGACTCGGAGCCTAAGCCATGCTCCAGATGTCTGAAACTTCTGCAGGTGTCTGTACTGCAACATCTGCTGAATAGAAAAACAAAACACTTGGAGAGGGGTCAATTCCTTTCAGATTTAGCAAGTTTGTAATCAATTATTGCCCATTAAGAAATTTTAGCCACATCTTTCTCCATGAAACAGAAAGAGCCTAAAATACTACCCAGATAGATTTAAAACTACTATCTGGATAAATTTAAAAGCTTTATGTTAATACACAGGTACTTTATCAATCAAAAATATGGCTCTTACACAAGAGAAACCATTTAAATAAGGAAAGCTTGAATGAAATATATCTCTATGCATTCATTGGGCATCTACCTATGCCAAAATTACAAATGAAATAAAACCAAACAAAACCTCTAGGGATAGCTGGACCCAATCATTTATAATTGCCTCACTTTTCTTCTGAACAGACAATTCTTTCCTGTTCCTCTTCTCCTGATTTCTCTTTATTTGGTACTCAGCCGACCACTGAAACACAGCTAGCACCACCCTCCTCCAGGAAGAAGACCCCTGGCCCTCGCTGAGCTCCTTCCCTTCACTCTGTACACTTCCCCCTGCGCCTTACAATTTCAACCTAGTACTGACTTCTCATATGCATGCAACCTTGTTTCCAAATTAGAGAGCAGGGGCTCGCTTCCCCTGGATTGCCATAAATTCATATCCCCGAGTCTTCTTGTAATACGCACTTCATGGAGTTTTGGACACGAACCTACGTGGGATAGGACACAAGCTAAGTCACCCATTCCACCTCATACAACCTGTGGAAGCCAGAGCCCTGAGACTCAAGGTTCATTTAAGGATACAGACGCTTCAAATAAGTAAACTAAATTGGTTTGGGCCCCCAAACCAAGGTCTCGAGTTTTAGTTAATGGGTAGGAGGGAAATGATACACCTGAGAACCTCTGGATTGATTCACAGTTGCACCACTAGCTCATAGGCCCGACTGCAAATGACCTTTTCCGTCCATGCCCTCGTTTATGGTTGGCACCTTTCATACTTTCTTTCTCCAGAACAGTGAACACAGAGCCCTGGCCCTTTGATGGGAAGCATGGAGGCTTTGCTGTATGTTGTCTCAGAATCACTGGCACTCCCAGTGGAGACAGAGTGGGCCTCACCCTCTCCTCATGACTGAGTCTAGAGAATGTGGTGAAGGAGTTCTGTGACTTTTTAACCTGAGTGGTAGTCCAGCCATTGTCCTCGGATGCTTGGGTTAGAGGCAGTGACATTGCACTGATTACGATACATGTGTGGTAACCTGGTATAAGCTGTGCCCAACTCCAAACTCACAAACATCAGCGGACACTTTACAGCAGATTCATTACCGCCCACCCCAGCTTCCTGTTTGCTGGGCCTCCTTTTATCCCCAAGCAGAATCTTAAGATTCCCACTGCTCTCTTCTTTGCCAAGTACAAACAAATACTGCCTTTGACACTAAAATTGTGCCATACAGTAGGGTAGTCCCCCGATTCACGGGGTACATTCCCAGGCCTCCAGAGGATGCCCGAACTGCGGACAGTACAGAACCTTCTGTTTTGTCTTAACAGTAAGAGATTAACAATAAAAAAAAAACTATAACAATATACTGAAACAGAAGTTATGTGAATTTGATCTCTCTCTCTCTGATAACTGAGATGGCTAAGTGACTAATGGGTGGGTATATTGTGGATACTTTAGACAAAGGAATGATTCATGTCCTGGGTGGGATGGAGGGGGACTTGGCGAGATTTCATGATGCTACTCAGAACGGCGCAGGATTTAAAACTTATAAATTGCTTACTTCTGGAATTTTCCATTTAATAATTTTGGACCGTGGTTGACCTCAGGTAACAAACCATGGAAAGTGAAACTGCAGATAAGCAGGACTACTGTATGGGGTTATTTTTCCAGTGCTAGGGATAGACTACATGGATGCATTTTCCAACCCTACGTGGCAGAGGTGCAGTGAGAGAGGTTCATAATCAGGCCTCTAACAGGAGGGCACATAGGAACTTGGGAAGAGAAAGATCTGAGTGCAAACTTATTGTGCCCTTTGCTAGGTGGGTAATTTTGAACAAGTTATACATTTCCGAGTCTGCTATCTCATGTGCCAAATGGGAATAACACTGCCGCCCTCAACAGGGTTGTTGTGAGAAATTTACATAAAGCCGCGGCACACTGCTTCCATATAGTAGATGATGCTCAATAAATTTATTATCCAAGAGTTTGAATTGGTTAGAGTCCATGATTTTTAGTTCACCGTTAACAGTCTTCTCAGAAGAGTCTAGGACTAGAGTTAACAATATACTTCTCCTGTGAGGCTGTTAAATGTCCGCAGAGGTTACTCAGTGGGTAGAAAAGGTAGAGCATGGGGTAGAAGAATGCTGCCTATGCCCCCGCTTCCTTCTGGCCCCAACGTCCCCCCACCTCTGCCGACTAAACCTAATGCCCACTTGTCCACGTGTCCAACCCTACTTCATGAAAATGCCTGTGGTCTTAAAGGTTTTCAAAAACTTAAGAATGGGAAAGTGAGGCCTCACAGGACTATGTATATTCCATTAGAAAAGAAAGGGGGAGAGAGGGGGGGAGGGCAAGAGAGAGAGAGAGAGAGAGAGAGAGGTAACTGCTAGCTACATTTTCTTGTCGTTAGCATTATAGTGGCCTCCACGTGTGGCGATCCCAGTCTGACGAGAAGAAATGACTCGAAGGTCACGAATGGACCTCACTGTCCACTGTGAAAGCTCCTGCAGCACCTTTAGTCCCCAAAGCTTCTTCTCAAAGAGACCACCATCTCCAACAATAGGGGGCATCCCATCAGCCTCACTGGGGGGGATCTTGTGTTCCAGGAGCACCATTAATTCCTCCAACTGATAAGCAAAGGCAGCAACCTGGAGCAGAAGGGTATGTATTGCTTGATGGAAGTCCCCTTCAGCTGGAGTGAAATGCACCCGCTGGTCTTCTAAGAGCCTGGTCAACATAACATGGAAGGCACGGTAAGCTTGGAGGTTCTCCTGGAGCCGCTCTGCCTCCGTCAGCTCACCCCACCGATCAGTGCTTGCCACCGGCACACCATCCACAGAATCCAGGTTGATGTTCTCGTTCAGGCCCTGATGCTTTACCTGGCGGAGGATAAAGAAAAACATCACATCTCCTGGAATCACCCCAACATCCTCACTTACCCACTGGTCCAGAATAACTTTTCCTTCCCACTTCAAACTCCTCCTAGACACTGGAATATTTTACTCATACTGGAGTTCTAAATATTTTAAACATACTTGAAAACACTGGCCACACCTAGGAAACCCCAGAATGTAGCCACTGTAGAATTTCTCTCACTGCCCTCTCCCAATGGTGAGGATAATCTTTAGAGAATTCAGTGGGAATTAGTTAAAAAAAAAAATTGGGACTTCAGAGTCTGATGTCTTACTGGTGGAGCTGTATGAAGCTTTCCACAGGGTCTGGAGTATTTCCACAGCAGGCCTTTCGTGGACTAATGAGGACCTCCCTCTATCAGAAAACCAACCTGAACTCATGGTTAACTCCTTAAGAATATAACACTTCCCAAGTCCTCCGTGAAACTTCTAGGGAACCCTTTGGATAGTGTAGGTGAGCCTTCTACTTAGACCCGTAACACTTTTGATATATGTAATTAAAAAGTAGGTGACCAAAACTTTTTAGGAGAAATTGGTTGGGTTTATACTGCTCTTCTCCCAATTCTATAAACCTTTCATTTACATAGCTCAGAAATTCAGAACAATGTATACAAAGAACCCAAACTTAGAGGGCTCATGGTTAATCTATTCTGGTAGAATTCAGATTGTAGGCAACCAAATAAGGAACATCCTCCAAGACGTAGAGCCAATCCTACCTAGAAGCCCATGTACAATTTCTTACTTAAGGAACTTGTCTCCTCAACAACCTAGAGAAAGAACATAAGGTCATATGAGTTTCCTTAAGGGAAGAAGGGGCCATGTCAAATGATACGTGCCCAATATAGGACTGATTGTATGATTAGGGCTTTCATAATTCGTAATGGGACTGGATCAGAAGAGATGAAGTGAAAACAGACAACAGAAAAATAGGCAACTTACATAAGATTCCGTAAGAGCAGTCAGGTCTGAACGAATCTTCCTTGCTAGCCAGATAGAGCGGCTACAGAGGTCCCGGCGGTGAGGGGTCAGCAGTGGATGCTCTGCGAAAGCCATCCCCTAACTCAACTGTCCCAGGAAACAAGCAAGCTAGGTTTGCTTGTGTCTACACTGGTCCAAATAAGAAATGTGACTCTCAGACTGAATCCACTGGGCATTCTCTCCTAATGGACTTGTGCACCCCACCCCCACCCCTGCCTGACTCAGAGGTGGCAACAAATTCCTGGCTATGGATTTTTGTGTCTGTGGAATCAAAGGCCCCTATTTAATCTTTTTTTCCTGCAGCGTCTGCCTCCATCTCTCTCCTCCACTGAGTGCATAGTGTACTTGTTTTTATGTCATTGTTTTGCTTTTGCTCTTAGCAACAAGGTCACTATCACACTAATCCTCACGACACCCCTGGCTAATGAAATCTATTTTATATACACATAACAGCAGTTCGTTTTATTATCACCTTCCTTGTGCTCCCCATGTCCTTTCTTTTTTTCTATTAGCCTCATATTCAATATTGTTACATAATTATTATTGATATAGCTGCCATTTATTAAGCACCTACCATGGGCAGACATTCTACTAAAGGCTTTAAAGCCTTTATTTGATCTTTAGAATTCTGAGATAAATATTATTTCTCCCATCTTACCTAAGAAATTGAGGCTAAAAGAAATTAAATAATATGCACAAACTCCAATTACTAGGCTCAAAATTGAAATACAGGTTCTTTGATTCTACAGCTGTTTTCCCCACAGACTTTCAAATTTTATTCTCCAGAGAGTTCACATTTTGTTTAAGAAACGAAGTTTATGTGAAACAAATCCTTTAAAAATATCGCTTCTTTTTTTACTCCCATCCTTTTGCTACGTATTTAAAGTTAGTTTAATTTACACTCTGATTAAAAATCAGCTAAGAAAGCATCCCTAATCTCAACCACGGTGCTTTCCTCGTAGCTACAGGATGAGGACGGTACTGTTTAGGCCTGTTCTTTTCCAAAGGAACAGGAAACACCCAACCCTGACTTGGTAACATTTCTAAGGCATTCTCACTCAAGTGACAACATGCTTTTCTTTTTCTTATCGCAGTCATACCACACGCTTAACTAAATTAGAGAATGAGCTGGGCTTTGGAATGAGGGCGTTAAGTTTAAAAGCACTTGGAGAGTGGCTGTTCTGTGGCATTTAACTCAGTAGATTAGAGGATGATGTTAATTAAGAGTTGCAAATTTCAACCTCCAATGAATCAATTAGCTTTCGCGATTTCAGATCATAGACATTGCTTCTAAATTGAAACACATGCCTTCTCTGAGGCCAATTTCCATAGGTAAACAACAAAAGGAGGGACAGAAGGAGAAAGAAATGAGGCCTGGGCAGCTGTCACAGTAGGCCTTTTAAGGTAGAAGGCTTCTATTATTTTCTTTTTTTAAAAATTAGTACTTGACATGGACAAGTGAGTTTTATGAAGAAGCACTGATATTAAATGCTACCCAGGTTTTGCCATTATCAGAGTGAAATTAACCTCACAGCAACCTTACCGTTCTTGCTACTAGATTAACATGGCCACCTTTCCTAGCAGAAGGCTGCTGAAAAACGGGTTTTCCAAATTTGCCAAATGTTCACAGGATCATACGGCATCTCAGCGTTAGAAATCAAGAACTAAATGGAGTGCAAAGTTTACCTGATTCTCAGCAAGAGCAAACAGTATCTGCCACATAAGACCTGCTTGAGGGCACTTGTTTCCTTATTTAGCAGCAGCAGTGTTTTCGCCCTAGGACAACTGTAACTCAGTACAACCAAGGAAGACCAGTTGCTTCCATGAAGACAACTTTTATTTTTCTTCTTTACATATTTATTTTGAATATGCCTTATTTAGAGTAAGAGAAAACAAGGACTTGAAAAGCAGAGTATCCCTTTTATTATAATTTCTTTGTACATAACCTTTTCAACCTAGATTCAGGTAACTAACTACCTGTCTCTCCCATCAAAGGAGAAGGGTCCTGCAAATTACAACAGGCAAAAGGCTTTTAGGAAATAAAGTATTTTAAATTGATCATTACAATTTTTCAATTTTTCTGAGTACATTGGAAAGTGGGAAAAAGACAGGAGAGAAAAATGGTATTTCAAATCACCAGACTGTAATAACCTCAGGTTTAATACACTCTTTATATTTTTTCTCCAAACAGGTACAAAGGAGGTTCAAGTGCTCTATGTGGATGCTTTTCCATACCTTAATATATATATTTTTCACTCCCAGTAATCCCGGCCAGTGTTAATCTAAACTCTCTGAAGCATATTAAGTCAATTATGCAAAATAACTCTGGGCAACCACAAAGGGGAAGCACAGAAATAATGCTTGTATGTCAACTACATTATCAGAATCTAGTAATGTCCAATTCAAGATGGAGAATATGCAGTGGGGAGAAAAGGTTACGGAATTTGAGTAAGAGTAGGAAACGCAGAATTTTAAGATTAAAAGAGCTCCTTGGAAGGACAATGAAGTAAACAGCATGAGGAGCAGAAAGGAAAAACGGAAGAGGGGCCAGTACAAGTTAGTTTACTTATACCAACTCTTTCCTATGCCAGCATCCTTTTCCCAAACAGAAAAAAGAAAAAGTCCACAAAAAACATTTTAAAATGTATTGCAAACTGCTATAATTTATTGAAGCAAATTATAGGCAAATTGTAGCTATGAAGAGGACAAAAAATAGAGGAGAAAGAACATAAAGTTTCTAATCATTAGCAATAACTAATTGTTTTTGGTGGGGAGAGGAGTGTGAGATAGGGAAAAACATATTTTCCTCTATCTCATTTATACATATATTTTTAATGCAGTTTGCTTTTGTGTATGTGGCTAAAATACCTGATGACTAACCAGTAAATGTAATTTATGGACACAAAGGATAAAATAAATGTGACAAAGGTAAATGTGGGGAATAGATGCTAACTAGTGAAATGGTACTAAATGGATTTATATGTATGGGGAACAACTTGCGTTGTTGACCCACCCAATCAATCTTACAATATTTTCAAATCTATCCAACATACCAAAGCCAACTCCAAATCCTTACTGTGGGCAGGAAACATATTCTACACCCCTCCTATCCTTAGTCGATTTTCTACCCCCACGTTGGAGAGATGGCAAATCTGCAACACTCTGAAAAGAAACAATAGTGCATTTAAGGCTGTTCACTGTAGGTGTTTCACTCCCTCTTCCCTGGCATCCCAAACACTGACACTAGTGGGTGTAAAGTAAGCCTCTTTCAGAGATGACATTTTGTTACCCTTCTTTTTGGGAAAAAAATAAATCAAAGAGAAAATTGATAAACTTTGTAGTTTTAGTGTTTTTGAAAAACAAGCTGTTCCTTATTCTGTTCTCAGCAAAACTTCATTCTTTCCAAAAGCCATCGCACATTTCTGACAAACAATGAATAGGGCAAGCCTTGAATTCCATCTTCTGAGGTACACAGAAGGATTAAAAATTGCCCTTTTAATTCCCTAAAAATGAGCCAAAATTGGTTTTTAATCTGGAGTTATGAACTTGCACAAAAACAATACCTGTCTCTCTCATGGACAGTAATAAGCAATCTACCCCACGAAAATTCCTTCTCAAAGGAAGCAGTAATTCCCAGAATTTTAGGGAAAGCCAAAGCTACCGATTAACTTTGTCAATTGAAGCCTTTCCTTTTCTGAAGCGTTATTAAAAGGGAAACAAAACAGAGCAATTTTCTTTGACTTAAAACTGTATGACTCAGCCTATTCCTTCACTAATGTCAATGTCCTTCACTAATTGGGAGCTGGAATGAACCAATGATAAAGCGCAGCAAAAACAAAACCCAGGCCAGGGGCCAGAGTTGGACCAATAGGGAGGTATGTGTAAAGAAATGATGGTGACAAAACAAAAACAAATTCGTAAGAGAAAATCTTTTATCTCTAATTCAGACCCTGGACGACCTTCCTCATCCCCTCAAAATTCCTAAATCTCAATGCTCTAAAACTCACAGAGCACTAATTACCACAAACCTAACAATCTTCCCTAACAAGGCTTCTGAAAAAGCACTAAACTACTGTAGTGATTTTATTAGTGCTGAGGACCAGCTTAAAGGCCACTGGAGAGCTATGATTTTAGAGGCTGGCTGTGCTTCTTCAACCCTATATCTTGCCTTCAAAAGTACCTCTTATGGAAAAGGACCCCATGTCAGAATAATCCACTCTCTCCTAGCCCCACACAAAATAGCAACAAAGACAAAAAAAAAAAAAAAAAAAAAAAATCACTTTCCGTTAATAAATAAGGAATCTCAGGTTCCACAACACAAAAACACACATGTTCAAAGTGCAAATTTCTGCCATTAGTCTGGGACTTTACTCACTGTCTCACTGACACGCAGCCCTGTCCTATGGTCAGAGACACCATGGGGAGGGCAGCCCCCTCCCTGTCGGGGGCCTGCTTCCAAGTAAGTGAGCACCACTAAGAACCACATGGAGGTGTCAGGAGGACTGAGGTGCTGGGGTCAAAGGGGAGGGAGGTGGTCCCCATGTACCCTTCCTTCCTGAAACCCAGTGGGGACTGGAGGAAAAGGGGGTGAGAGATGTGTGCTGTTTTAACAGCTCACCCTGCTAAGGGGCCCTAAAGTGCCAAGTCAAGCTGCCAGCCTCCAAAGATTAGAATTATATGATACTTTTCAGGTAAATGTCTGCAATGGGTAGAAGCCAGAACCACAGGGCAGCAGTAAAGGAGGAGTTTGGGTTTAGAGGACAGTAATATACTAGTTAAGAGTTAAAAGCTGACCCAGAGCACATCAGAGTTGCAAAGTGGAAAAGGGGATCTGCTGATGAGCAGGAAGTCTGCCCGGTTGGAACTGAGTGTAAGGAGAAGCCTCACTTTAAGAGCTTCTTTTTTGTCTGCCTTTCTGGTAAAGGCAACATTGATTTTATAAAGGGGACAGTAGAGGGAGAAGAGGGGATGGGTGTTATGTGTGTGCTGTGATCCAAAATGGAAATAGCAGGCCCTTCAGTTATTTTACTAGATTTTAAATGCTTTGAATTTTTTTTGTCCTTTTTATCTTTTAAGTACAAAGTCTGAGCTGTCCCAGTGTCCAGTCTTCCCTTCTCCTAAGGTCCAGTAGAGTCTGAATCTTCAATCAGAACCTCTGTGGTAGCACCGAGTATGTCCGAGTTCATGACCAGCCCTTCAGCACCCCCACTGCTGCCACTGCCCACAAAGATCTTCCCATCAGCCATCAGGCTCACCCGCTCTGTCCCACTGCAGTATGACTTTGACATCCCTTCCGCCTCTAGCAGGAGGCACTCTCCAGAGGTGGAGTTTCCCAAGGGCTCAGGAAGAAGAGGAAGACCCTGACCATCCGCAGGTTGTGTCAGGGACTCGGGGTTAGTGCCCAAGATATCAGTGCTGGTGATGAGGGCACCCGCGTTGGCGGCCAGAGCTTCAGCAATCAGCACCTCGGGGTGGCTTTTTGCTTTGTGCGCCACTACGCTGTCCTTCTTCTCAAATTTTTTGCCACAGATATTACAAGAGAACTGGTAGAAGGAGTCTGCATCATGCTTCTTCATGTGCCAATTAAGGGATGCCTTTTGCCGACAAGTGAATCCACAGATCTCGCATCTAAGGAGAGTGGAAGAGGAAATGGCTGGTCAGACAGAGAAATAAAGAGAACTCTTATTCAGTCAGGGTGAGAATTCAGAGGTCACATATACAAGCAAAAGTCAGTAACACATACTTCTTGTGAAATATTAGGAAAAGTTACTAGATGGAACACTAATCTGCTTTTTTTCTTGCTTGAAAGAACAGAAGAAAAAGGTCACTAAGTAGCTCCCCCCACAAAAATGCTCACTCTAATTTGGTAAAAGTAAAGAACAGTGGCAGGTGAAATGTTTGTAAAGGGGCTAACCCCCGGGGTATACATCCTTCTCACCCAGACATTCACCAGTAACTACTCACTGTAATGGCTTCTCTCCAGTATGAATCATCCGATGCACTGCCAGGTTGTGGGAACTCTTGAAGGCCCGAGCACAGTATTCACAGATATAATCTCTTTGATCTGAGAAAAAAGATAATGTGGTTAGTGTTCCATTTAGTAGAATCTCCATTTTTTTTCCTGGTTTACAATGAGTAAGCAGATGATTAGGCAGCTCAATTTAGAGTAAAAGCAATACTGTTTTCAATGTATAAAAACTTTGGATAAACAAAATTTTAAAAAGAAATACATAGTTCCATCTTTTTTTTTTTAGTCCATTTATTCAGTATCCTTATGGATGTTAAAAACAAAACAAAATAACAAAACAAAAAAAAACCTAGACAGAAATATGACAACTGAAATCCTAATCTCAATTTTACCAGTAATCCAGATCTTGGATGAATTGTTTTAACAAATAAACAGCTACCTTTTCCATGGATTTGATTCTTTAGAATATTTTCCACATTATCATGAAACCTAAATGCTTATGAATAAACAATCTGGCATTCAAGCAACAACTACAACAACAACAAAAGAATTTGGCATTTGCTAGAAGAAAAGTGATCTATATCTAAAGTAGTAATCTTATCTTCTGTTGCAGGTTTAAAAAATGTTTCCCAAGATAAACGATTTATAGTTCTCTCAAAAGATTCAAGGTGCTATCAAATATGTATAGCACAGGACTGTATTTACCCTTTTCTCCTACCTCACATCTTCTGTACCACTCAACTACCTCCCTCTGTCATTTCACAAGCTCCCCAAATTTCAGAGGATTTTTGATGAATTGGTAACAGGGTATGGAATCTCTGAGGCAAAAGAGTATCATACTTAATTATTTCTTATCACTTGGTTTACAAGACAGTGGACAAACAGATGCTCAGTATCATTTGTTGAATGAATGACCACTACAATTTCCATGCCTGTCACTTAAAATTACTACAAATAAAGTGAAAACACAAGGATAAGTTAAAAGGCAAACAATAACAAATTCAATCCTATACTTTATCCCAGTTTTAAAACTAAATGTGGGAGAAGCAAGTTTTTTTCAAGCTTGAACGTACTTAGGAATCACCTGGGGGTCTTACTAACTGCAGATGATGATTCAGTATGTCTGAGGCAGGGCTTGAGATTCTGTATCTAACAAGAGCTCAAGTGATGCCAATGCGTGTTGGTCTGTGGGCTACAGGATGGGTAGCACGGCCTAGAAAACTCAGTCATAACCCAGAGAGAATTTTTAGTATCTCTCAGGTCTTGTCTACTTTCCCAGCCCCGCAGGAGCATGGCAAATCAGTGAGGTATCCATTTGTTTACATAAATTATATTTTCTAAGGGCATCCATATATACTAATTTAGAAAAGGAAAACTCTCAACACTGATATCATACAATTGTATTAACCAAATAAAAATATTTGGAATGAACTGAATTCTAAAGCAGTTTGTCATAGCAGGCTTGCAATATTTAGCTAAAATAGTCTAAAAACTAGCTAAACTAGCTAAAATAGTCTAAAAACAGTTGTCAGAAAGTACTTTTCTATGAGCTAGAACAGTCTAACAGAAAGGAGCAGAGAAATGACAGCACCTAGCAAGAAATACAGCGCATACAGCATTTTCTCTAAAGAAACATAGCATAATGCAAAGACTGTAGACTTTGGAATTAGGGTTTCCAGGCGGGAATTCCCGCCCATTCTTGGGAAGTTTTTTTTCGCTTTCCTGTTCCTGAATCCCGAGAAAAGTTGGTCGGGAAATCAGGAATATCGGCTCCTTAAACCCAGGTGGTTGGTAGTATCGACCATCACTTTGTGGAAACGATTCATTGTGGAGAACAGAGAACAGTTTATATCTCGGGATTCCAGAACGGGAAAGCGAAAAAAATTCCTGAGAAGGGGAGGAATTCCCACCTGGAAACCCTATTTGGAATGATTTCAAATCCTGGTGTTTAGAAAGTCTACCATGTGCCAGGCCCCGTGCAATAAATAGCACTTTATATGTTATCTCATTTCATCTTTATAGTAACTCATGGTATTGGTGTCATTAAATCCTTATTTTACAGATGAGGAAAAGTGATGAGAAGAAATTAATTAACTTGCCTAAGTGACACATAAATGATGCAAAGGGTACATATCTCAGTATGACCTTGGGCAGGAGACATAGCATCTCTGTAACAGGAATTCCTAGCCTTACCCACTATGATTGTTGAGAAGGTAATATATAACAATCAAGTGTCTGGCACGTAGTTGATTACTGATTAGCTCTAATACCCAGCTCAAATTGTTCCCATTAGCTACACTGCACGGAGATTGTCGGTGATGAAAAATGAATGGAATCTGAATCCATTCCATAATGTGCGTTACTAAGACATTCAGTTTTTCTTTTTCATAGCGCCTGCGTGAGGTTACATGTGAACTCAATAGCTTTAGATTTCAATAGCAGCAGAAGTCCCAGGAGCTATTTAGTAGTTACCATAAACTATAAGCAAACCTCTTTACCATTTAGGTTTTCTCCTCAAACTCCTCCCTTTTAATCCGTAAGAGCTACTATAAGCATCTACCTGAAGCAGAATTGGAAAATCCTGGTTTTGCTAAAATGAGTTGTGTGAACATAAGTAAGTTATTGACTGTTGCTAGGCCTGTGGTTCATAGGCTGAAAACAAGGCCAAAACAAACAAACTTGGTGATGCTGAGTGGATGGATAAGCAGCAATATGTGTCAAGTATTTGGTCCACAGCTGACACGGAGTATGTGCTCAAGAAAAGATCATTATCCAGGTGATGAAAGCTCTTCACAAAGAAGTCAAAGGAAAAAAATTAAAAGCCCTAGCTTTTCATCCTTTGTAAAACTTGTTTTTATATTTCATTTTACCACCTATCTCTCACACTTCACTGTATACTCTTTTAAAATTTATGTTAGAAAAATATATCATTACCAATTTATGTTTAAAAGTACAGTGCCTTAGCTACTTGATAAAACACTTTTAAAAGTACCGGTATGATGTTTGGCGTGTCGCAGAAGTTGCTTCTGGAGCCGGAAGAGTCGTCCACAGGAGGGATGGGGACATACATATTTCTTCTTCAGTAAATGCTGATATTTAATGTGGTGCTAAAACAGCAAAAGAAAGGGAAGAGGGGTAAAAATCAAGGCTTCCTGAATGCTTGTTCCTTTGCTAAGTCCAAAGTCCTGAAGGAAAGTCAAACACTTTGTACACGGATGGGGAGGCAGTATAATCAAAGGGTTCAGAACATCGGCTATGGCAACAAACTTTCCAATCTGGGTCTGTCATTTACTAACAGCATCATTTTAGGAGATGTGTCCTGAAATATTGAAATATCCAGCTCCCATCTGTAAAATGGAGATCATAACTGTCCCTCAGTGTCGGTGTGGGGATCCAGAGCTCATATATTGTATGGTGCTTAGTGCAGCAAATGGCACATAGCAAAAGAATACTAGCTATCATTATTATAACAGAACCAGAGTCAGAAAGCAAGGCCTTACTCTCACTTTATACTTGCTGCTAAACTAAAGATCAAATAGGCATTTCTTAAGCTTTAGTAATTAGTATTTCACTTTCATGTTTTCTGCCAGACCTAAACATAAGCTGTATCTTTACTCATATTTTAAAAATTTATTCACTAAAAACAAACAAAACAAAAAACCTACAAACTAAAATTTAAAAATTTAAACAGTATTCAAGAAATCACTGGTTTGAGTTACTAATTTTGTTTTCATAAAGGTACATATTAAAATCTGTTCATCTGTGTCTTGGTATGTAGTTACAATCATTTCCTATATCAGAAGCATTTACACCACAATGGGAAACACAGGAATTTCCCAAGATTCCAAGGAAATCCTTCATTTGGGCTCAGGTTCTTATACACTTTTCTTTTTAACACAATGAAGTAATTTTATGTTTAAATAAAGATTTTTCTTGATATTGCATGTCAATGATAAAGCCTACACAAGTTTACAAATTATAAAGTCTCATGAGGTATGAGAACTAGTAATGGAACATAACCTGAAAGGCTGCCTTACGTAACAATGTCACTGACCTGCAAATAGCGAGGGTGAGCAAGAACGGTTCCACATCCTTCCATCTCACAACGGACATACTGGATTGGAGGCTTTTTTCTATTATCAATATGTCAGAGAAAAGTTAGCAACAGAAAAGAGGCAGTCTGTTGCCTTTAATTCAAACTGCACTATTAGGGAATAGCAATTTTACAGTATGAAGAATTAAAATCTCTTTACTGGTCTATAGCATGCTAGAATGTTAGAAGTAACCAGAAATTGCGAAATGTTTAATAACATTTATAAAAATTAATGCAAAACAAACTAGTAACCCCGCAAAAGGTAAAGAAGTATTAAGATTTTCAGAAACTTTCAGATCCTGCAGTGGAAGTAAAACCATAGTAACTCTGCATCAAGGACATTAACGAAGCTACTTTTGTGAAATTTTTAAGTAGCCATTCCTGCAGGATTATTATGGCTAAATATGTGACTAAAGTGCCTGCCACCAGAAACAAAGTACAACATAGAAGTATAAATTTTCACCTCCTTTTGGGTAATCGTGGACTTTTGTCATCTTTTCGTCTTCTTCCTCTCCTGTAATTAAAAAACAGAGTAAAATGTCCACATATTCTGGATTGAAGCTTACTGAGTGAAGGATGGCTGAAGACATACGAGGTGTGATAAAAAAAATTCAGTGTTTAAACTTAAAAAAAAATTTATTACAGTAAAAGACACATTGCCATTAATCCCCGTCAAAATACTCCCCTTGCTTCAAACACACTTATCCCATCGTCCTTGCCACTTTCTGAAGCAGTTCTGGAAGTCCTCTTTCGTGAGTGTCTTTAGTTGTGCTGTCATGGCTGCCTCGATGTCCTGAATCAATTCAAAATGTTTACCTTTCATGGTCATTTTGACTTTGGGGAAAAGCCAGAAGTCGCACAGTGCCAATCTGGTGAATAAGGTGGATGAGGACACACTGTAATGTTTTTATTTGACAGAAACTGTCATACCAGAAGTGATATGTGATCAACAAATACAGTGAATGCTGCTGCTAAGTGCCATCCAAATGGAAAGGCAGCGATCTTCAATATGGGGACGTGGTGCACAGAATCTTAGTTTAACAGTGTGTGACAAGTTTCAACTGTTCAATGCAGTTGGGTGTGAGCTACAGTTGAGAGAAGGTGTGTTTTAAAGTGTGCCGTAAATCATCCTCCATCATGACAATGCTCCGGGTCACACACTGCTTCTGGTATTCAGCAATAAAAATATTACAGTATGTCCTCATCCACCTTATTCACCAGATCTAGCACCATGCAACTTCTGGCTCTTCCCCAAAGTCAAAATGATTCAAGACATTGAGGCAGCCATGACAACAACTAAAGATACTTCCAGAGCTGCTTCATAAAGTGGCAAGAACGAGGAGATAAGTGTGTTTGAAGTGAGGGGGAGTATTCTGAAAGGGATTAATGGCAATGTGTCTTTTACTGTAATAAACTTTTTTTTATTTAAACATTCACTGTATTGTTTGATCACACCTCGTATATATTCAAGACCAAAGAGCAGATGGCAAAAACAAAAGATTACGCAGAATATATAGTCACAGACATATCTTGCAAACCAAAGATTTCACTCGGAAGTAATTTCACTTTCAAATAAGTCTGCATTACAAGTTACATACACCTTCAATAAACTATACAATACTATGGAAGAATTGGATAAACCTCAAGGTCACTACCTGAAAAGTTGTTTCAGTTAAAAGTCTATCACTTAATTTCATCAATTTAAAAAGTAGAGTAAGAGTCTATTATCTAAATATCCTAAAAATATAAACTGTACTCTCCTTGCAGTAGAACCAAAAAGTCTAAAACACTTTAAAAATCTTATTTCTGCAACAGGAATGATTGCTAGATAGAAAAATTTTCCCTGATCAAGGTTATTACATCATTGGCTTTATCTGCCCTTCTTTTGAAGACCAAAAGATTTGCCATATTTCTCTAGCTGTTCTATTCCCTCTGAAGCCCTACACCTACTGTCTTACCCACTCATTTGTATGTCTAAGTACTGCTTTGAATTAAACTTTTCAAGCTTTTGAGAAGAGTCTCTGCAATAAAACTGTCAGCTGCTTGAGGCCACGATATGTATATGTCAACATTCTTCCTCACTTTCCCCACCCTTTTTTCCACTAGTGGCTTCAAAATCTGTTAGGTTTCCATGTAAGGAGTAATTGCCCACTCACTTTCTAGGAGGTTCCTCATCCTCCCTAATTTCATTCTCTTCTTCTTTCACCTCTACCTCTACTTCCACTTTAATTTCTTTCTTCTCCTTCTCTTCTTTCACCTTCCCTGATTTTCTCCGTGGCTTTGGGGTTTCCCTGAAAACACAAATACATTTCAACATTGGTATCTAGCAAAGGATTTTGCCAAGGAAAACTGACAACAAGGTAAAGCCTGGGATTATCACTGATTTACTATAAAATTATGATCCTTAGCTCATGAAATGTGATTTCCAGACAACCATTCCTCATATGCAGAGTAATGATAACTACTTAAAACCTATGGGATGAATCCCCAGAGTAATGATGCCCTAGAATGAAATCTCACTATTCTTGTAAAGAGAAAATAAAAATGGAAAAGTCTAAGTAATCAGGCAATTCATGATCTCGTTATAATATGCAGACATCATAACAATATAGATAGGATCAAAATAAAGCTCTATAAATAGAAGAGAGGGCTGTATAAGAGAGTAGTAAGATGTTAGATTTGCAAAATAAATATACAATTATCCACTTAAAATAAGTCTATACCCATTAGTTTGGCAACAAAGCAAAATAAAAGAATGCAACAGTTATTTTCTAACTTATTTTTCATCGACAAGCCTGGAGTAAAGTGAGACATGCCTTTCTAAGTGGGGTTTGTAGGTCTCATCTCTTGGGTCATCTTTGAATGGTATTTCCTCTTCACTGATTAACATCTCTTCTTCCTCCTCCTCCTCCTCATCACTACTTCAAAGAAGCAAAAAAAGATTAGAAATTCTAGTTGTAAGGATTATATCTGAGTAGATTTTCTAATTTTAGTATATGTGCTGCTGAAGTGAACATTGGATTTTATTCAGGAATTTTTTTTAGAAGTAGCCAAAGATTCACAGTAAGTTATCTAGAATTTTTATCCTCATAATTTAATTGAACTGCAATCTATCTGTTTCATCCTGAAGAACTGGAACTAAAATTCCTAGATATGCTATATATACATATAAAGTATATGTGTGTATGTATGTGTGTGTATATATATATATATATATATATATATATATATTTCATTTATATATATATATATATATATATATATATACATATATACTTCATTAAATAAAGTTAATGACTGCTCAATGGCACTAAGAGTTTAAAAAAACAAGAATACACTTTATAATGCATGTCTAATAATCTGCTGTATCAAAAAACACCAATCAACACACACACACACACACACACACACACACACACAACCTTTATCACCAAAGATACTGATAAAATTTCAAAAGCCAGGTCTAAAACACACACATTTCATATTATTGCCTAGCACGGAATAAGACAGAACACAGAAGATACTCAAGACAATTTCTGAACTACATAACTAAAGATTATATGGCTAAAGCTCTAATCAAGAACCAAGTGGAATCTAAATTGAACATGAAACAAGTTAATTTCTCTTAGAGCTCAGAATTCTCTCAAGTAGAAAACAACTTTGACTCATTTAATGTGATTGTGCCCTACATCCCCAAGGGTTACATATGAAATATGAAAGTGTCTTACCTAATGCCACCTGGAGATTGATGCTCTTCTGTAACAACTGGAAAAATAAAGGCAAAACAAAACAGTTTTATGTCGAAAGAAGTATTTTCTCCCTCAAGCCAAGAGACTCAAACCAAATTATTCTCTGAAGTAATCACACGAAAGGAGATCTGCAAATTGTCCGAAAGGAACCCTTCCTGTATACCACTACACCCACCCCTGAAAGATACGCTGTTCTGGCAAATGTTCAGCAGTACAATGAAAATCAACAGACAACTGGTTCCTAAATAACCATGCTCTACTTGGACGGTACCATAGTCAAGCTGATCTGTATTTGGTTCCGACTTGCAGATGAGCTGCAATGAACCAGTCTTCGACCTAGAGCTTCGGGTGTTCTCCGTGTCACGATGCCGATGGATAGATGTCCTGCTGCTGCTGCGCCAGCCCCGGCTGGGTCTCGTTGCTGCAATTGAAACTTCCTGAGGGAGGGTAGAATCGTTTTCTTCCTCTTTCTCTTCCTTGGGATCTAGATGAAAACATATACCATTCTTACTAAGTTTACAGTTAACCAATAACCATCGCTGTATACCTACTATTGTAAATAGTCAATGAAAAGAAGAAAACTTTCCAGAAGAAAAAACCCTCAAATTTTTAAATGAAATAATAGGAACAAACAAAATGAGAGAAAAATCAGGTAAAACTTATCCTTACTGTCATCTCTCTGAAGAAAAAACTTCATGTTGCAAAGTAGCAATTTTATACTGCTTCATCTACTAAGACGTGGATTTCTAAGAGGAGTATGTAAAATATACCAAACAAAGTAATTCAATTCATGGAATTCTAACATTTAGATATAAAGAAAGTAAATTAAGTCAGTGGTCCCAGAAAGATGACTGGAACTACAAGAGGCCTGCAAAAGAACCCTATGTCTAGATGTTTTAACAACCAAACAATCCTGCAAGGAATCCGCTAAAGAGGAATCCCGTAACAGGAATGCCTTTCCTTGGCTACTTAAATAGTTTTACTTGAAGCTACAGCATGAATGTAAATTAACCTACAGGGCAAATCACGACCAAGTGCAGCTCCAGTGCAGCTCTGTTTCAGGTGTGTCATAAGCCACTGAGCACAGGCACACACACAATCTGCTACTGTTACCCTGTACTAACCATGCTTTAAAGGGAGAATAAGGTGAGGGAGGTCATCCCCTTCTGCGCCATCGATAATAAAAACTTAGCATTAGAAACTGGCTTTCAAACCTAGAGTAGCTTATTATTACTTGTATCTATGTAAGTTAGTATGTATTAGAAGTGAGCCTATTTTGACTATGGAAGATTCTTTAATAACCTTGGAATGGAAAGGGCCTAAGACCAGTACAAAATTTCACATCTTAAGACTGATACTCCTGACTACATAAACATAAAAGTTTTCTGCATGGCAAATTCCACTATAAACGAAGTCTAACAGCCCAATAGAAAAATAGCAGCTCGGTAAAAAATAATGGCTTTCAAATATACAAACAAATAACAAAAAAGCTCAATCCACTCATAACAGAGAAACTCAAATGAAAATGATAGCGTGATTCCATTGTTCCTCTATTATATTGGCGATAACCCAAATGCCTGACAACACACTGTATAGGTAAGGCTGTAGGAAACAGGCACTCTACTACAGATAATGGCATGCGTATCGGCAAAACCTCTATGAAGGACGATTTGGCAATATCTATCAAAATTATAAATGCACACATCTTTTCATGCTAATTTCAACTACTAGGAATTTATCCTACAAAACTACAATCATACTTATAAAATGACTTATGTATAGTCATTACAGCATTGTTTTTAGTAGTTAAAGAGTAGAAAACTATCAGAAGGGGACCAGTTACATGAATTTTGATACAGCTAGTCAATGGGCAACAGCATGGAATCAACCCCAAGACACTTTATTATGCAAAAAACCTATATCCATATAATACCCAAATATTATATATGTATCTGTTTTATATATACACATGTAATATATGTAATATATTATGTATATTATATATTATGTATATGATGTATTATGCATATGTAATATATATAAAGATGTTTCTTATGGATGATAACAATACTTCTGGAAGAATATACAAGAAACTGATAAACACTGGTCATCTTCTGGGAAGGTCCAAATATATACCCAGCAATTCTACCTCTAAGTATCTACCTCAGGAAAATAAACTGACACATGGAGGCTCACTATACCATGTTTATAACTAAAGAATGGAAACAACCTAATCCTCCATCAACAAAAAAGTATTTAAATAAACCATGCCCTATTACCAAGATGGAATATTATATAGAGGAATCTGTAAAAAATGACACAGAATTATGGCAAAAACAAGATATAGTACATAAAAAAACTTTTTTTTAAAGATCTGCAAAATACAGTTTCTTCTACTGTGGAACGAGGTGGTAACTTGGGGTTACTTCAGCTTGAACTATACTGTTTAAAAGTTTTATGAGAATATATTCAGGTAATAGAATAAAAAAGGTTTGAAATGTAGATGAATAGCAGTGGAACTTCTAAAAACTTGCCATAATTATTAAATCAGATGTGCATTTTGGTTCAGTTTTCCTTTCCAGTCATTATTGCCTTTGTCATCCTTCTATCTGAGCTACTGAAAGTATCAAAATAATAAAAGGCTAGAGTTGAAATTATCTTCAAGACATCCTAGTCTAACTACAATCAGCTTGTTCAAGATCACAAAGCTAGCTAAGCAGACCTAGACTTAAAAATCATGTCTTGAGACCATTTTACACATAGGTCATGGCCACTTTTAAGAGAATTTCTTCAAAGGGAGATACTCAACACCCTCCATAAAGTATTACAACATTAAATAATGGAGAGAAAATTCTCTTATTCAACCCAACTACACTAATATGGATTTTACACTCACTCCATAACCTTCCTGTACTCAGTACAGTTCTTTTCTTCTTCATGATGAAAGGCCTGTATGCCTAACCCTTGTCATACTGTGGATCTTACCCACTGGACAAATGATAGCAACCTGACGAGAACTGCTTCTTGTCATAAAGCATAACAGCCTATCTTATTGAATACCACACTCATCCCCCAAAAAGTCTAGTGATGGTGACATCAAGCAAAGATGTTTCTCGACAGACAGACACACACACACACACACACACACACACACACACACACACCTTACCGAATTAACTTTGTAAAAACTCTGGGAAAGTCAAAGGTTTATAGCAAACAAGTAAACACTGAATCAAGAAAAAGAATTAAGCAAGGTATTTAAGGAAATCTTTGTCAAATCATTTGTTGAACACAAGCTAAAGGAAACAGCCTTTAGAGACCACACAAGACAAAGAATATGGTCTTTAAAAAATATGCTCAGAGAGCCATAGGAAACCATCAATAAAGAACTAAAGAAAATCAGGAGAATAATGCTTTGACAAATAGAGAATGTCAATGAAGATAGTAATTATAAAAATGAACCAAACAAATTCTGGCGTTGAAAAGCGCAACAAATAAAAATTCACTGGAGGGTTTCACTCAACAGCCGATTTGAGAAAGTAGATGAATCAACAAAGTATAAGAGGTCAAATGTGAGTCTCTAGTCCAAAGAATAGAAAGGACAAAGAATGAAGAAAAATAAACAAAGCTGAAGAGACTTGTGGGACCATTACGCACACCAACATATATATCCCAAAGGGAGAGCAGAGAATGGAGCAAAAAAGAATATTTGGACAAATAAAGGTAAAAAATTCCCCCAATTAATAAAAAACATGAATCTACACAAACAAAAAGCTCAACGAACTCCAAACAGGATAAACGCAGAGTTCCACACTAAGACACATTATAATCAATCTGTCAAAAACCAAAAGACAAAGAGAGAATCTTGAAAACAGCAAGTGACTCATTAGTATAAGGGATGCTCAATAAAATTAACAGCCTGTTTTTCATCAGAAACCATGGAGACCAGAAGGCAGAGAGGGACTATTCTTTAAAAATGAAGGAGAAATTACAACATTCCCAGATAAACAAAGGCAGAGTGTGTTGCTAGTAGGCCTGCCCTACGAGAAATGCTATAGGGAGTCCTCCAGCTGAAAGGACACTAGACAGTAACTTAAAGCCATATGAAGAAATGAAAATAGTTGCAAAGGTAACTATATAGGCAAATATAAAATAGTATTATTGTATTTTTGATGCCTCAGAATTCTCCCACCCATTAGTCATTAACAAAAAACAATGTCCATACTTTTAGGTATTTTGTTACAGCAACACTCCACTTCTGGTACGAAAATCTGTATTAGTTCCCTAGGGTTGCCACAAGAAATGACCACAAAGACCTGTTTATCTATAAATATCCTATTTCCAAATAACGTCATTCACAGGTACTCAACATTTTTTTTGAGGAAATAATTCAACCCATTGCAAGTAGCTCTAATACAAGATGATACAGACCTCAAGTCAAAAAGTGGTGTGAGACAAATACACTGTACATTGATAATAAAGGTCCATCAAGCAAGAAGGTATAAGAATTAGAAACCTATATGTACATAATATATAAAGCAAAAATTGACAGAATTGAAAGGAGAAATAGGAAGTACTAAAATAAGCTGGATAGGTTAATACAACTTCAATGGATAGAGTAACAATCAGAAGTTCAATTAGGACATAACGAATTTGAGCAAATCTACAAAAAAATTATTCCAGACACATAGAAACAGCAGAATACATGCACACAGAAGATTCTCCAAGGTAGACCATATGTTAGGACACAAAACAAGTTACAAATTTTAAAAGATTGATATCATATAAAGAATGTCCTCTGATCACAATTGAATGGAACTAGAAATTGGTATAAGACGGAAACTGGAAAATTCACAAATGTGTGGAAATTAAACAACACTCTTAAAGCACCAATGGGTTAATGGAGAAATCACAAAGAAAATTAGAAAATACTTAAAGATGCAATAAAATAAAAACACAACATACCTAACTTATAGGATGCAGTGAAAGCAGTGCTCAGAGGAAAATTTTATATACATAAATGCCTACGTTAAAAAAAAACCACACAGATCTAATCAATAACCTAACTTTATACTTTAAAAGTGTGTGTGGGGCCCCGATGGGGGGGGGAGGTAGAAGCAGCAAACCAAACCCAAAACTGCAAGAAAGGAAACGAAGACAGAGATAAATGAAATTAAGAAAATAAAAACACAATAGAGAAAAATCAATGGAACCAAAAGTTGGTTCTTTGAAAACGATTTATGAAATTGACAAACTTTTAGCTAGACTAAGGAAAAAAAAGAGAAGATTCCAATTACTAAAATTTGAAATAGAAGTGGGGACATTATCACTGACCTTATAGAAATAAAAAGGATTTTAAGAGAACACAATGAAAAACTGTATGACAACAAATTAGATAATCTACATGAAATAAATTCCTAGACACACACGTACTAACTCAAGAAACAGAAAATCTACACACACTTATAACAAGTGAAGACATTGACTTAGTAATCAAAAACCTCCCAATGAAAAAGAGTCCAGGAACAGATAGTTTCACTGGTGAATTCTACTAAATATTTAAAGAGGAATTAACACCAATTCTTCTCAAACTCTTCCAAAACAATAAAAGGAGGAAACACTTCCTAACTCATTCTATAAGGCCAGCATCACTCTGATACCAAAGCAGGGCAAAGATACTATAAGAAAATTATAGACCAATATCCCTTGAAAACTGAATCCAGCAGCAGATTCAGACTATGCAGCATGTTAACACACTATGACCAAGTGGGGTGCATCCCAGGATTTTGAGGGTAGTACAACATACAAAAATCAATTGATATAATATACCACGCATTAACAGACTGAAGACAAAAAGTACATGACCATCTCAATTGATGGAGAAAAAGTATGACAAAATTACAGACTTTCATGGCAAGAATATACAACAAACTAGGGACAGAATGGACTTCCTCAACCTGACAAAGGGTATTTAACAAAACCCAAGAGCTAACATACTCAGTGGGAAAAGACTTTAAGCCTTCGCCCTAAAATCAGGAACAAGACCAGGATGCCCTCTTTCTCCACTTCTATTTAACACTGTATTAGAATTTTAGTGAGAGCAATTAGGCAAGGGGGTTGGGGGAGAAGGAAACACCCAACCTGGAAAAGAAGTAAACCTGTCTCTATAGAGAAAATGACCTTATTTCTAAAAAAAATTTAGAAGAATCAACAAAAAACTACTAAAGCTAACACAAATTTAGCAAAGCTGCATAATACAAAAATCAACATACAAAAATTAGTTGTCTTTAAATATACCGGCAATGAGCAATCCAAAAAGGGAATTAAGAAAATGATTCCATTTACAATAAAAAAGAATAAAATATTTAAATATTACTAAGATGGCAATACTCCCCAAATAGATCTACAGATTGAATATAATTGCTATCAAAATCCCAGCTTCCTTTTAGCAGAAATTGACAACCTGATCCTAAAATTCACATGAAAATGCAAGGGACCTACAGCGTGGTGCTAGTGTAAGGACAGACATGGAGACCAATGGAACTGAACTGAGAGTCCAGATGTAAACGCATACATCTATGGTCAACTGATTTTCAACAAGGTTACCAAGACCATTAATGGAGAAAAGAATAGTCTCTTCAACAAATGGTTTTGGGACAAGTGGATACCCACATGCAAAGAGTGAAGATGGACCCTTTATACCACATACAAAAATTAACTCGAAATGGGGCAACAAAGACCTCAATGTAAGACCTAATATTAGAAAACTCTTAAAAGTGAAGAAAACCTACAGAAGGGGAAAATATCTGCAGGTTATATGTCTATTATCAAGAATATATAAAGAACTCTCTCAGTTCAACAACAAAAAGACAAACCACCCAATTAAAAACCGGGCAAAGGACTTAAACACACATTTCTCCAAAGATATACAAATGGCCAGAAAGTACATGAAAAGATGCTCAATGTAAGTCGTTAATGAAATGCAAAACAAAACTACAATAAGATTACCACTTTACACTCACTAGACTGGCTATTAAGGAAAGGAAAGGAAAAAGGAAAGGAAAGGAAAAAAAAAAGGAAAGGAAAGGAAAGGAAAGAAGTTGGAGAAAGTGTGGAGAAATTGGAATTCTTGTACATTGCTGATGGGAATGTAAAATGGCATAGTCTCTGTTGAAAACCGTTGGCAGTTCCTCAAAAACATATACATAAACAATTACCATTACACCGCAGTTCCATTCCTACGTATACACTCCCCAAATTGAAAACAGGTATCCAAACAAAAACTTGTACACGAATGTTCACACCAGTAAAATTCACAATAGCCAAAATGTGTCCATCAACCATTGAACGGATAAACAAAATGAAATTACTCATAAAATGAAGTACTAATACATGCCATGAATGAATCTTGAAAATATTATACAACACAAGCCAGACATGAAAATTACATATTGTATGATTCCGTTTATATGAAATATTCAGAACAGATAAATTTAGATTAATGTCTTAAGGTAATTAAGGTAAAAGTAGACTGTTAGAGGCTGGGGAGGGGGAAATGGGGAATGACTGCTTTTAATCAGTAAGGGGTCTAGTTTGGTCAGGGTGGAAATGTCTGGGACTAGATAGAGGTAATGGATGCACAACATTGTATATGTCACTGAACTGTAAACTTTTAAATGGTTAAATTTTTGTTACATGAATTTCACCCCCACAAAAATTATATCTATCTATCTATCTATCTGGGGGGAAAAATAGCACTGTCAGGTTCCCAGAGTAGAAACTGACAACAGAAGGATAATTCCTACGTTAGGATAAACAATCATGACCAGATAGAAAAGAACCACATTTCTCCTGTGTGGTACTTCAAAGGCAACTTCTAGTTGCTTCTCATAATAGCTGTCGTCTGAGGAGACTCTTTGATAAAGAGAGAAAAGCCAGAGTGGCCTGAGTGAAGGAAGACATCAGGCAAGCCATTGCCTGAGCAAGATGCAAGCAGTGAATTCAACCCCGTCCTTGAAAGAGGAAGAAGGGACAGAGTGGTTGACAGTGTGCACTGAGATAAAAAGTTGCCAGTACTACTAGCAGGAATGTTTCTCCGCATTCTTCTAGGTAGCAAAAGATGAAATGTAAGAGTGATTTATCTCAATCCTACAGCAACAGGTAATTATTTCAAAACAAGCTAACTCATTTAATTCCAAAAGGGGATAGTCACTTCATTATGATAAAATACTTCAAGTTAGAAGGGTCATCCTAACGTGATCTGGTCCTCTTTCAGGGTGCCCCATTTTTCTCACACAAGCTTAGAGAAATCAAATTACTTGTTCAAGATTACAAGGCTAACATTGACTGTTGAGTGAAAACGGAGTGGTTGATTGATAGGTTGGGAAAAAGCTAAAGGTCTTTTCACTCCTATTTAAATATTTACATTTTCTCTGAGAAACTAATCCTTAAATACTGGTTAAGTGCCTGGCAGTATAATATTTTTTTCATCTTTCCAAATTTGGCCTGCATAACCCTGTCAAGTGTTGTTATTACTCTTGTCTTTATAGAGGAGGAAAGCAAGTAGCAAGTGACTTCCCAGGCTCACATACAAGCTGTAGAGCTGGAACTGGAACCCAGGTATAGCTAAATCCAAAGTCCATATTCTTTCTATAGACCATACCTAGCCACATAAGAGGAACGGGAAAACACCAGTCCAAGCGCTTCACTCAAATTTGGCTCATTTCCACCCAGCTCAAGTGCCAAGAGGTGGTCCCATGTATGTAATATACTGATCTAAAAGACAAGAATTACTCCCTAAAAGTGATTTTTTAAATCTAAAACTACATATAGTATTTTATGTTTCAAAACAGAGAACTGGAGGCATTTTTTATGATTAAAAACCAGCAAAAAAGCTGAGAGATCTTCAAAGTTTAATTAAGAAATTAAATGATCTGTACATTTCAATCTGGTTTACTCATTTTTAAATCAACAAGACTGAGTGTATGTATATGTGCTAATATTTAAATTTTATTTTTCTTTCTTGTTTTAGTTATTTCCTTCACTGTTTACTACATCTGTTTTTATTTTATTTCCAGCAGACACTAGCGACTGGTGTATTGAGAGAAAGGAAGTAAAGGATAAAATTATGGTATTAATGAGCATTTATGAAATTTCTAGATAAAAATCAGAATCACAAGCTAGTTGCATTTATTTCCAAAGTATAGATGTTAGGTGAATAAACTGTCTCTTAAAAACATTAAGACGGCTTAGACATAGGTTTGAGAAAGTGAAAAGATGCTTTTTCTTTGAAACTGCAGCTCTGAAAATTAGTGTTCATTAACTTCATTAAGTTTATAGCTAACAATTAGCCCAAAATTGAACATTTCAGCTTGAATAAATATGGCTGGACTCTGACGGTTGAGTAACTGCTAGCTAGGTGATACTATGAAGGAAGAGTGCATGGAAATGAGATGGGAAATGAAAGTAAGAAGACCAATGTGACTGGAGCAGAGCATGACAGAAACTGTCATCACTTATAATGTTGCTGAGGAGAAAGGAAAAATTCTAATAAAGAAGAAAGCCACAGAAAGCCAGGGAAGAGTTTAAATAGAAAGGCATGATCAGATTTGCAGTTTTAACGTTCACTCTGGTTGCAGGTGAGAGAACGGCCTAGGTGGGTAAGAGGAGATTCAAGGAGACAAGCTAAAAGTCTACTGCTAACAGGTAAGTCTATTCCAACAGACTAGGCAACAAATAATAGCCCAATAAAGAATAACAGCATTGGAGATGGAAAGAATTGGAAATAGGTGAAATACTTAGGAGACCGACAGACAGGACTAATAAAATGACTTAATTTTATTAGAGAGGTATCATACATTTAATTAGTTTCTAGATTTATGTCCTGAACAATTAGATGGATAGTAGGAGCATTCACAGAAAAAGGATCAGGTGTTTTTTTTGTTGTTTGGAGGACACAGTAGAGAGAATATGTATTCCATTTTGGACATATGTATTAAGTTTGAGATGTCTGCTGAATAAAACAACTGTGCACACAGACCTTCCAATCAGCATTTTAGTAGTTTACTCTAAAAGTCAAAAAAAGTTAGGGAACACCCGAAACTTGAGGAAAATCTCTAAAAAGAGAGCCTAAATAAACAAATGGGAAAAACAACTTGAAAGAAATAGGTAATTCAGGGAACAGAAAAAAAACGTATGTGTGTGCATGTGTGTAAAAATGAGAAGCAAGTACATCATTAGATAAAGAACAGTATACTGTTTAACAAAATACACTCAAAAAAGACCTTGGAAATTTAAAAAATATAGCAAAAATTAAAACCTTGAAGGTGTGAAGTCAGGCTGAGAAAATTTGAGAAAGTAGAACAAAAATAGAAAGAGTTAAGAATAGAAAGGGTTAAAGAATAATGGGATAAAAGATAAAACTAAAGGCTAAAAAAAGCAAAAGTGATAAAGTTAACAATGAAATAAGAACATAAAATCTGTCACAAATTAAGGATATACTGTAATGGTTAACGGTATGTCACCTTAGCTAGGCTATGCTGCCCAGCTGTTTGGTCCAATACCAGTCTACATGTTGCTGTGAATATATTTCTTAGATGTCATTAACATTTACATCAGTACACTTTGAGTAAATGACCCTCCATAATGTGGGTGGGCCTAAGAGCAAAGAAAGGGTTCAGGGAAAAGGAATGCGGCCTCACGAATGCAACATAAAACCCTGAGTTTCCAGTACTGCGGATTTTAGACTCAAGACAGCAACACCATCTCTTACCTGAATTTCCAATCTGCTGGTTTGCCCTGTGGATTCTGAACTTGACAGCATCATGTGAGCTAATTCCTTAAAATAAATCTCTCTAGGTACATATCCCATTGCTTCTGTTTCTCTGAAGTACCCTGAGTAATACAAACTCTGGTACTGAAAGTGATTCCAGAGAAAGAGAATCTTAAGGATGAGTTTTCTTTTTGTTTGTTTGCTTTTTAGTATTAGTTTTCTGAACTGGTTCTGTGGTTTCTGAAATTGGTTCTCTAATCTGATTAGATTTAATGGCACTAATGACTCTATTTCCAGTAAAAAGTGACCACTAAAAGTCCATGGCATGATGTGGCAACAGAAATAGGCAAAATATCACCAATGGATAGATACTCCTAATCAAATCCTTGTAAGAGTACCAGTTTCTGGTGATCATGTATTTGATACCTTAGAACATTTCAAAATAACAAGGATGGGATTGGCTGGTTGCTCCTAAATTGCACTGGATAAAGTGAGGAAATATAAGGACATGCTCAAGGATTCCAATTCTCAGCTCAAGCACCACATAAATAACCTGAAAGTTTTTATGCCTGCCCTGAAAGAAATCCTTGTCCCCTGTAGCTGTAGGGCTGAGACTGCTGAAAACTAAACCCCGAGTCTCACACCAAGACCAACCTGGCTGTAGGCATTGCTGAATGCCTACTCTGCTAGAGCAGAGACCAACAGAGTCCCTGATAATGGCACCATTCCCCAGGGTGATCGGTCAGCTACCTGGTGGCAGGTTCACTGCGTTGGACCACTTCCATCATGCAAGTGACAGTGTTTTGTTCTTATTGGAAGAGACACCCTGGATATGGATTTGCCTCCTCTGCACACAATGCTTCTGCCCAAACCACCATCCATGGACTTGTAGAATACCTTATTCAGTCATGGTAGCCCACACAGCATGGCTTCTGGTCAAGGAACTCACTTCACAGCACATGAAATGCAGCATTGGGCCCATGCTCATGGAATTCACTAGTCTTCCATGTTCCCCACCATCCTGAAGCAGCTGGCTTCACAGAACAGTGGAATGGCAATAACAAACATTGGTGAGCTTTTGAAGAAACAGAATCCATCATCTACTAACAGTGGAAACTTAAGTGTCACAGCCACCATGGAATACCGTTTTGTTAGTTTCTTAAAGATAAATGGATGTCAGACGCAGGCACGTTCAAGGTGGCTGTGGATAAATCAAATGGCATATTTCCATACAAAGGAATAAAAATATCGAAGTATGCTACATAGATGAACCTCAAAAATATGCTAAAAGAAACAAAACAAAAAACAGACTGTATGTACAATTCCATTTATAAAATGTTCAGAAAAGGCAAATCTATATACAGAACTGTATGCTTGAAATAGGTGAATTTTATGGTATAAAAATTTTGCCTCAATAAAGTTGTAATAAAACATGCATCACAGCACTAGTCATAAAGGCCTATAACTAAAAGCTACCCAAATGCCCATCAACAATAAAATGGATAAATTGTAATATATTCCCACAGTGGAACAATAGACAGCAATGAAAATAAACAATCTGCAACAAACACAAAGAAATATCACATAAATGGTGAGGAAAAAAAACTAATTTGTGCTATTCCAAGTCAAAAAGATGTTTACACTTGGGGATAGTCGATTCATGTTCTGTTTCTTGAGCTGGGTGAAGGTTCTATGGACTGGGCTCACCTTGTGAACACTTATGGAGCGGTACATTTATGATAAGTGCATTTTGTATATTTTTATATTGAGAGTTTCTATTTTAAAAATCACCTGTAATCCCAGAAAAAATACTGAAGCATCAAATGTTCTTCAATGAGGTATGGTTAAAAAAAATTATGGAATACACACATATTAGTAGCCATGCTTGGATGCCCACCAAGTATCTACTCACCTCTTCCTCTTTCCTTAAAGAATAGATCCCACCCTTAGAAACATGGTGGGATTCCTGATTAGTGTAAGCTAATGGTTTTCAAGGTGTAGTATGTATACTCCAAAGAGTCTCCAAGATCTTTAAAAGGCCAAAACTCTCCACAAAAAAACCTGCTGGGATTTTTATTTAGATTACACTGCATTCACAGATCAATATGGGGAGAAATGACTTTTTTTTTTTTTAATTAAAAATCTTTTTTTACTTAAGTATAGGTGGTAAACAATCTTACAGTCGTTATATTAGTTTCAGGTGTACAATATAGTGATTTGACATATTTATACCTTATAACATGATCACCCCATTAATTCAAGTAATCATCTCTACCATGTAAATTTATTACAATATTATTGACTACCTTCCCCTTCCCTTTTTATCCATCCTTCCATCCCCTCCCCTCTGGTAACCATCCTTTCGGTCTCTGTTTCTGAGTCTTTCCACATAAAAGACAATATGATATTTGTCTTTCTCTGCCTGGCTTATTTCACTTAGAATAATACCCTCTAGATCCATCCATGTTATCGCAAATGGCAAGATTTCATTCTTTTATTGCTGCGTAATATTCTACTGTATATAGATCACATCTTTACCCATTCATCTATCGATGGACACCTAGGTTGCTTCCTCATCTTGACTATTGTAAATAATACTGCAATGAACACAGGGGTGCTTATCTTTTTGAATTAGTGTTTTTGTTTGCCTTGGATAAATATCCAGAAATGACACTGCTGGGTCATATGGTATATCTATTTTTATTTGGAGTAATCTCCATACTTTTTTCCCATAGGGGCTGCACCAATTTGCAGTCCTACCAGCGTTCCCTTTTCTCCACATCTTTGACAACACGTGATATTTGTGAACTTTTTGATAGACTATGTGAGGTAGTACCTCACTGTGGTTTTGATTTGCATTTCCCTGATTAGTGATGTTGAGCATCTTTTCATGTCTGTTGGCTATCTGTACATCTTTTTTGGAGAAAGGTCTTTTCATGTTCTCTGCCCATTTTTCAATTGTATTGTTTTTATGTTCCTGAGTTATATGAGTTTTTTATATATGTTGGATATCAACCCCTTATTGGATATATCATTTGCGAATATATTCTCCCATTCAGTAGGTTGTCTTTTTGTTTTGCTGAAGATTTCCTTTGCTGTGTGGAAGCTTTTTAGTTTGATGAAATCCCATTTGTTTATTTTTGCTTTTGTTTCCCTTGCTCGAGGGCATGTTATCCAAAAAGATATTACTCAGACTAATGTCAATTTACTTATGTTTTCTTCTAGGAGTTTTACGGATTAAAGCCTTACATTTAAGGCTTTAACTCATTTTGAATTTGTTTTTGTGTATGGTGTAAGAAAGTGGTCCAGTTTCTTTTCTTTTTTTATTTTGCACGTATCTACTCAGTTTTCCCAATACCACTTAACAATATTGAGTTTTCAAACCCATAAGCAAAGTGCATGGCTATTGATTTAGGTCTTTAATTTCACTTAGCAATGTCTTATACTTTTCAATGTATAAGTCTTTCACATATTTGTCAGATTCATCCCTTAGTAGTACAGATTTTTTGATACTATTTAGTGGTTATTATTTAATTTTATAATTTCAATTTTTTTGTGTCAGAAATACAACTGATTTTTATGGTGATCTTGTATCACATGGGTTGGGGCTTCAAGAAGACTTGCAGCTTTTGCCTTCAGCCTTTGGAACACTGCCCTGGGACCATCATGACATGAAAATATCTGGATTAAAAGACCAATGAGGAAAGGAAACAACTCAACTGGAAAAGTTTTCATGTTTTAAATTTTTTTCTCTTTGCTTCTTCTGTGCGGAATGGTCTTCATCCAGGTATCTATCTGCACTGCATATTCTGGTCTGAACTCAAATGTCACCTTCTCAAGGAGGTCATCCCTTGCCATCGTATAGCAACTTAGCCTCCCCACCCCAACTTCATCAAATGTTGCATTACATTGCTTTAATTTCTTCATTGCACTTATTTGATTACTAACACAACCCAGTACCTAGAATGGTGCTGGACACATAGTAGATGCTCAATAACTATTTGCTGAATGAATAAACACTATTTTTTGCAGGCAACATTCCATTTGTTTTCTACATATATCCATCAGGGTTAAATAAACGCAGCAGGAACAGGGACTATTACTATTATGTTTCTTTACTATTATTGCAGTTTGAAAATGAACTTTGCAATTTGATAATTTAAAAACAGCAAGTTACTTTCTTTGTGTGTGCAATAGCATTTGTTTGATCCAATATATCAAAGGTTCTTATCTTCAACCTAAGGCAAGCATATAATTTCAAGCTGTTTGGAGTAAAGAAGACTAAAAACAATCCTGACAACATCTTTTCAATAATAGAACAGAGAGATAGTCTTACCTCTAGAAAATATCACTACCTATTCAAAGTTTTGAAAAAAACCTCAATGAATGTGGTTACTTCAGTTAAAATTCAGCAGACTGAACATGAAAACTATTCTGGAATAACAAAATATCTCTGAGACGTTAACTGACAAGAAAAAGAGAGGAACTGAAGTGAATTTTAAATATTAAACAGTGAAGGAAAAAGTGACTACTACATCCTCTATTTACTGATCTAGTTGTATAAATGTATGTGAGATACGGTTTTTATGTACTGTTCATAGAGCTGAAAGCTACAGTAATAGGTAAATTAATGAAGAGATGGAGATTTGGAGAATTGGAGAATATCTATTACTTCAAAATTTTACAAACTTTCATTGAGTGCTCACTGGATGCCAGATATTGGAATTATTTGCAATAAAAGAAGATAACTTGAATTCAAACCCTGAACTCTAGAGCATTTAATTGGTGGATTACAGAGAGATTGATTTCAAGACTGAATTACCCACAATGCAGTTTTAACCTCTCTACAGCCATACTACTGTTTAAGAAGTAGTTGCCAACTTCTGGTTTAAAACATCTACACAAAGAGCAATTAATTTCTCCCAACAGGGGTTCAAAATGTCAACCACATCTGCAAGTTCTCCTCAAGGCCATCCAAAATAATCTTTAGACATACTCTTTAGACACACAAAGTAATTTTAGCACTGATAAAGGCAGGCTGGGATTTTTGTTTTTGTTTTTTGTTTTAATAAGAACTGCTCTGGTACTTGATTGTCACCTGTCTCAACATTTCCCCCACACATCATAAAATTTCCAAAATGATGTCTGAATAAGGAACACAAACCCTTCCATTCTTGGCAGACACACCCTATTTTCCAAGCAAAAACACCAACAAAACCAAGAACTTGTTAGACAAAACAGTCACGCAAAACTTCCTACACAAAAATTTGCTTAGTACAAAATATTTCTGCTTGGTATAGTATGAAATACTAGCCTCAGATTCTAAAATTTAGAGGGGAAAAAAACAAACCGGAACACTGGTATCTAATTATTTACAGAACAGCCACCACTTCAAATCACTGGTTCCTAATCATACTTCTAAACAACATAAAACATAAGTTTTAAACTTGCCTTATACATATTCTCAAAGCATTCTTTGTGTGTATGTGTGTGTGGGGAGAGAGAGAGAGAGAGGGAGAAAGGGAAATGGAGAGAGGAAGAGAGGGGGAAAAGGGGAGAGGGGGAGAGAGGAAAAAGGGAGAGGTGGAGAGAATATGAATAAATGAATAAATTAACCAGTTACCCCTTAGTTATTAACTAGATTCCTGTCAAGACTGGGCCAAGATCAGACACAATAAATGAAATATGCTTAAAAGTATATTTGTTCCAGTTTTAAGAAGGATGCTATATATTTAAACTCAGAATCAAGGAACACAGCCAATAACTAGAAAAAATAATGAAATGAATGAACAACTGGCCCAACATGATAGTGTCAATTTTAATAACCCAATCTGCAAAGCTAGAATTAAGTCTTTTTTAAAAAATGTTTAAAAAGAAATAGTGAACAGTAGCTTCCCTTCATAATTCAGATAAACAGAAGACAACATACAATACACATATATGGTTTGCTAAAACCTGAAAGAGAAATAACCTAACGACCCCATTTTTCACCAGGCTAAAATCTTAGAACACTTTTCTTTCCACATTCTTCAAAATGCATTTATAATTTGAGTCTCTACCAGCATCAAGATTTTGTCTACACTTGATATATTGTGTATCATTCTTTGTTAATGAAAATAAATAGCTTTAAAAATTGCAATAAGCTGACATCAAATAATTTGCTTTCCATTAGGTTTCTAAATGATGCCAAAATGTTCCACTTGCCCAAAGCTGCTGTTATCTAAATAGGATCTATCTACTCCAATAATTCTTTACTAATTAAAAATCATTTTTAAATGGGAACAATTTGAATTATCAAGCTGAAGTTCATTCTATTTTCTATCAGATTATAAAATAATCAGTGTAGGAGGAGGAAGGATGTTAGAAGAGGGTAAAAGGGGTCAAACATATGGTGACAGAAGGAAAACTGACTCTGGGGGGGTGAACACATAATGCAATATACAGATGATGTATTATAGAATTGTACACTTGAAATCTATGCAGTTTTGTTGACCACTGTCACCCCAATACATTTTAATAAATAATAATAATGATCAGTGAGTGTAATGTACGTGAGATATAGGAATAACCAAGTCTTACCTTTGTCAGTTGTTACTTTTTCTACACATCTGAAAAAAATGAGAATCAAGTATTAAATGAACAATCTCGCACTTTCTTACAATACAAATATTTATCTCTTTCAGGCTCATCCATAGTGATGCAGAAAGCATTTAATGCAATGTTTTCCAATAGAATCTTCTGCAATGATGGAAATATTCTGAAGCTGCACTGTCCAATATGGTAGATGCACGTGGCTACTAAGTACTTGAAATTGCTAATATAATTGAGGAACTGAATTTTTTATTCTGATTAATGTAAACTTAAATAGCAATATGTAGCTATCATATCTCACAGCATACAGCTATAGTATCATTCAAAACAGTTGTTTCTAACTGTAAAAATATATTAAGAACAAGAAAATATTACTAATTTTGTTATACTAAGTGGTTATATAAGAAAATGTCCTTACTTTACACAAATGAAGTAACTAGAACTGAAATGAAATAATGTTTGAGATTTACTCTTAAAATACTTCTTGACAAAAGAAAAAGAAGGCTAAAAGGGATAGAGGTAGCAAGAATGGCAAAATCTCAGTAATTGTTAAATCTACCTGCTAAACAATAGGGTTTCATTATATTATTTTATCTATTTTATATTTGAAAATTTTCATACTAAAAATGTAACGAACCTAAAGAAAACTCTAATATTATCATTTGTGAAACCCAAAGTCAAAATCTATTTCAAAAAAGGCAACAAGATTAGACCTCAGAAATAAATGTCATTTGCACTTTACAAGTAAGACAGCCACAATAAAGAGTTTAATGTGTTATAAAGTACTAACTTAATTTGTTTTTAATTTGGGAAATTTCTATCATATGTAACTGTTGAGTACAGTATGATGAATCCCCCTTTATGCCCATTACCCAATCACATAAACACCCCTTAGATCTTTACCATAAAGATGTCATACAGGATCTCTGAGCAGTACAGTTTTCTGACAATAAATTTAATACAAATGACGACTCTTATTTTACAAAAGAATATCCAAGCAAATACAGAAGCCACAGCATAACACAAATTCTGTTCTCTTTAGAAAAAATAGCTTCCATTTTTTCATTTCAAATTTAAAAAATATGGAGTTATATTTTTATTGTAACTTTATTTTAAATTATATCACCAATGGCCTAATTAGCAATTAATAAAAGATAACTGCTAATCATCTTAATTCTAAATAAAAAGTACAGAAATAACTGCTAAAAACAGAATAAACTTTCTGAAAATCTTTGGAATTGTTTCAATGTTTCTACAACCCTATTGATCACCATATAAGAAAAACTCAGGATTTCGTCTTGTACAACTGAAGCCTTCTCCAAAGAGCTCTAAGTTTTTTCAATTCAGAATATTACTGCCTCTTCATTCTCACTATCCATGATCCTCACCTTTTCCTTACAAAACAACAAAGTGTCACCCAAAGGTTTATTATCATTTTATTTTTATGAAGAAAATAAACGAAAAATGGAATTTCATATACCAGAAAATAGAGCAGTATTTGTTTTCTTCATTTGTAACCCATCTGAACCTGAAGGAGTAGCTCTAAGAATAGTCGGTTTTAGTCAATATGGTTACTCAACAACTAAATTAGAAGTTTAAGAAAGTATTTAATGGGGTTTTAAATTCTGATAAACCAGGACTTATTGGTAGAATTAAAAGCCTTTTTGCATTTTAACCTAGTTTAACAATTACACTGTTCCCATATTAGTAGAAAGTATGGATGTTTTATTTTATGAGTAACAAACAATTTGTGGAATATTTTTTTAAAAAATATAAACGACTATATAAATATCTGAATTTGAAATATAAGAATCTTAACTCTAGGATTTATTGGCTAAAAGACAGCAAATGATGAGCCTAGAGAGTACTGATACATAACTTTTCTTCAAATTTGGTTTCTTTTTCCTATTAGCCTCTAAGTTTAAATTTATAATGACTAGCATTTAACTTTATGCCTTTCTCTTAAGTACATTCACTGAAAAAATTTTAATTTCCCATAACAAAGATATCCTACTGTTCTCATTAACATCTGAACATTTCAACGCAAATGGAAGTTGTTATAAGTTTAAGAAAGTTTATAAAAACTGGAACCTAATTATCATCTAACTATAAAGCGCATTTCACAAATTATAAATTATCAGTTATAGAAGAAGCAGATTTAAAGAGGTTTAGTGACTTGCCCAAGGTTACTTACTGAGTAGTAGAAACTGGGACCTGAAACTGTCTGCCTTAAGTCCAACGCTTTTTCTACTATATTATTTTGCCTTCTAATAGGAAAAGAGGTTTCAATTAATCCAAACCTCTATATTTATTGACCTTTCAAGCTACTGTACACTTTGCTGTTTCTTCAATCATGAGAAACAAATGTAGGTTAAATAGTTGATTATTGGTCATTTTTAGGGGACAGTGTTGGGATATGAAAAAAAAAATCAACTGAATGGAACAAGTAATTAACACAGAGATTAAATCTCTTCCTTTTTAAAAAATCGTCATAATGTTATTTGGAAAACAGACATGTCAAGGTCAGAAGGCACTTGACCAGGGTTCAGTAAACTGATACTCAAAACCTCCTGAAATGTCTTAAAGGATTAAATTATACTTCCTACTTAATTAGTTTTCAAATTTATTTTTATCACTCTGAAAATCTGTAAACCAGGCACACATTTGATAAACCTCTACTAATCAATGTCTCTCCCCGTTATACTGCAAGGTCCTTAAAGATGAGGTCCGTGTCTCATGTATCTTTATAAACCTAGCTCAGCACAATACCAGGCCCAGTAACTGCTCAATCAAGGTTTAGCAAGCTGAAATGCTTTAAGACTCCTCTGATTTCCAGAGCATACAGTAAATTGAAAATGTGTAACAAAAAATTACTACCATAAGACCTAGCTGGACCATCAGCTCTAATGCGTCTTTTGGAGCAAAAATTAATATGACCCGCTCTTAAATTTTAATATAAGACCGGGTATAATATAATGTAATACCAGGTCTTATATTAATTTTTGCTCCAAAAGATGCATTAGAGTTGATTGTCTGGCTAGGCCTTATTTTCGGGGAAACATGGTATGAAAATTTTAACAATCCGGTCCAAATTACCTAATCTAAAATACATAATCAAGAGATAGTTCTGAGTCTGAAGGAAGGTAAAAGAACACTAATACAGTACTACCTCGGTTTTCGAACGGTCCAGAAGACTGTTCAAGTCTGAAACGTTTGAAAACCATTTCTTTTATGATATCGGATGAAGAAAGGATACTAAGACTATATTTCTCCCCACAGTAATATTAAGGAGAAAAAAACTGAAACAATTTAACTAAGTCATCTTTATCCAAGTTCAACTGTTGTAACATTTATATTATGGAAGTAAAAAGACTCAGTAATTTTTGGCCAAGAGTTACAGAAAAAAAACAAACCATGACAGTGGGTAAAATTACTACTCTACGTATAATTATCTTGAGATCGTTCTATAAGCAAAGCTGGTGGACCGGTGGAAGGGAAATATGTCAAGGTATATTTAACTCTCAAATGGGTAGGTGAGAATGGAAGGGAACTTAAAAAATACATTAAGTTATTAACCTTCCTATGTATGGTAATAAGAAAAAACAGGACAAAAATCCAATTTGGCAGAATTTACATGAAAACACACCACTTATACCTCTATCACGTCACTAACACTCAAACCAATAGCTTTGTGTTAAGTGCTTCATATGCTGTATCTAATTCTCACAAACAGATCTTAGAGGGATTAACATTATGTCCTATAGATGAGGAAACTGGGGTACAGACTGTTTAAGAAATTTGTCCAAAGGATTTGTATCCAAATAAGCCTAATGATGTGTTTCAAATTTTAACTAATGTGTTTCAAATTTCAAATCTACTGGGTCTGATATAAGCCAAATCTTGCCACATTCTGTTGGTGGGGTTACTTTAAACTCAGATTCCCTCCACCTTCAGTTTTCCCTGCTTTTACTAATTTTTTTCACTTGACAAATGATGTTTTCAGTAACAAATTAAATGGCTAATGTGATTAATTTCTAGAATTTACAAATACGTGTGCTTCAGCGTTTTCAATATAGGGAACACTGTTTTAGTAAATAATTTTACATATTTATGTTTCTGGTTCCTCTACTATCTCTAGGAAATAAAGGAATTCCTTTCAGATTAGTCTAATTTTAAGGACGTTTCTACATAAAAATATATACAAAAACATATGCTACTAGGTATAAACAAAAAAACTAGTACCTCTCTAAATTTGTTATATGAAAAACTACACTTAACAAAATTGAGAGAGCCACGCACGTTTTTACCCTACCAGTAAGCACCAGACTTCTAAAACGAGTGAAAAGTGATGTGAAAATTTAGTGAAGTGAAAAAAAGCTACATAAAGATACTAGTACAACGGGCTCTTGAACTAATTAAAGGGAGGAAGGGACGGACACACTTCTGAAGGCTAAGACTGCGCTGTCGATTTCTTAATGGGGATGTGATGTAATACTGGAGAACTGCCGTAAGAGGGAAAGGGACAAGCTGACAAAGGGAGTGCAGGTGCCAGAGTGCGGGACAAGCGTGCGGCGGCTGGGAACGGATGAGTCACTAGGGAGCAGAAGAGGTGTATCCTACAAAGAACGAGTTCACAGAGTGGGGAAGTGGCTCGACCGAGGACACGGGGAGAGGGCCAGAGAGTGATAAGACAGCTACCAGGGAAGCAGTGTCACATCTGGCGTGCGAGCCGGCAGGGGGCAGAACAGGCACGATGTCACGTGGAGTGGGCGCTACGGGAGCCGAGAGGGTGGCATGAGGACCGAGGGGGGTCTTTCCCACCGCCTGAAAGACTGCGTTACTCACAGGAGTCGCGGACTCTTCTTGCCCTGAGCTGGAGACGGGGGCTTCGCGGCCTGAGACTGCTGCCCTGGGGCGTCCGGAGGCCTGGCGCTGGGGCTGCTCCTCCGCCGGCGGGGATACTCGGCCTTCCTCCGGCGGGACACAGCGGCAGCGGCGGCGGCGGCAGCCGCCGCAGCGGCCCGGCCCCGGTCCCGACCTCCCCTCAACACGCGGCTGCTAGTGGTCCCCGCGGGCGCCGCCGCCGCCGCCTCAGGGGGCTGCTGTTGGGGCTCCTCTGGAGCCGCCTTGGCCACCGCCGCCTCTCCCCCTTCCTGGTCCTGCTGCTCCGGGGGTCTCGGCTCTTCCGTCTCCCCCGGCATCGGGGCTCGTCCGTCCCCCACCCCCTCGTCCCAGGAGGCGGAGGCGGAGGCGGAGGCGGCGGCGGCCGCGGCGCTGCTCCCCCCGCCCCCCTGCCTCCCGGAGCGTCCTCCTTACTCTCCCTCTGCGCTCCTCTCCCCCCTCCCCTCCGCCTGGCTCCGAGGGCGCCCCCCCCACCCCCCGCCACTCAAGAGCCGCTACTGCTGGCGGAGCGCGCGCGCCCCCCCGACACAGACGCGCAGCAGGCCAATCGGAGAGGAGGAATGGTTTCCTTGTCCCGCCCCCCGCAGTCTCTCACGCAACGACGTACCGGATTTTCCCTTCAACCAATCAGGAAAGGCCTCCAACGGAGCGCGCGAGGTTTCCTTCCCCGCACACCCGTTCTCACCGTTAAACGGCTGCGTCTCGCGACAATCCTAAAGTGACCTTTTTCCACCCTCCGGAGCTCCACGCGCGTTAGGGGCAGTAGGAGGGGTAGGTCTCCCGAGGAGGTTGGTGGGAAGAAAACGCACCTCTTTCCCCGCCTCGCGCGCACCCTGGAGTGGCTGCGCGCGCACCTGCCTCCCTAAGGAGCCGCTAATGACACAAGGGCTCTAGTCTTCTTCCTTAAGCCAGGGAAGTAGCCTCGGCGTTCTTCTGCCCCACCCTGATCCCACTTTCCTGTAGGTGGTCTTTCTGACCCCAGCGCAACCAAGGCTTGCAGGCAGAAAGGGGAAATTTTTTGAGCTGTCGCTTTTCCTTTAAGAAAAAAAGCCCCGTCCGCTGCCGGATGAAAGTCTCTAAAAAAATGGCGGCAGTAGAACAGAGGCGGGGTCGTGAGGGCAAGGAGGACCCGCCTCTTCGGCGCATGCGCATGGTTAACTTGGCCAAAGGCATCTTGGGAGATGAAGTCCTACTTATCCTATGCTTTAGAAAAAAAGATAGGAAACCAGAGGAAAAGAGGATGCTGGGGAGTTTCTGACTGGTGCACGGTGGGGAAAGTAGTTTAGTGTTTCCACTGGGTTTACTTTTCCATGGAGGGTGTGTTTCCGGGTTAGGGCGCGACGCCTGCGCAGACCCTTCCGCAAATGTTGAGCCCGTTGCTGATCCGGTTTTCCTGGGAAGATTTTCCCTACTTTTTTATTTGTCGTTGGCGAAGCATGTATGGAGTGGTCATGTAACAGCCCTTACCTTGGTTTTGGTTTCATGGCACCTCCTCTGGGGCTAGCATTCATGTCAGCAATATTCGTCTCGTCATCCTGTGTCTGACCTACTAACCTGTAAGCCCCTGGAGGTCAGGGACAAAATGGTTCCGTCGAGTCCTCGGGGCCCTAGCAAAATTCCCACCACATTTGACTCTTAATAAAAGTTTGCGGAAAGAATTGTGGAGTTGCGTTTTACCAGACATTGTCGAGACCACGGAGCTGGCGTTGGCTGCTTAAGTTGGCCGTGGTCCCTGGGCTGAAGGGAAGTTGTTAGTATGACCAGAGTCACCAACCCGGAGAAAACAAGGCCTCCCGCACCTTCCCTCCCTCACCTTCCCTCCCTCACGCTCCCAGCTCGAAAGCCACCGGGTTCTGCGGTTTTTAAATGTTTCTGCTGCACAGGAAGCACGGCCAGATTAGCAGCTTTGTCAGAATTTCTCTTACGTCCACTAGCGTGTGCAACTAAATCGTCCTAAAGCGTTAAACGGGAGTTTCCATTTGCTTATTTATAAGTTGGCATTTGGTGATGGCACAGTAGGCCTCTCACATTCTTTCCTTTCTTCCTTTCATCCATTATAATCAAGGAGTGATTCGCGGAACCAGTTTCTTACCCCTGGAAAATAAAGTATCCGGGGGTAAAATGCCTTAAAGCGGATGGAAACAAGATCTGGGGATCCAATTCTAAATTTCATATTAATCATTCAGTTAAACTGCAGACACAGTCCAATATTTGCAAGCCAAGTACTGAAGTGCATTTTTCCTTCCAGTATCTTGGCTAAGTTACCACTTCAGATTAGGCAAATGTTTTCTATTTTCTATTGAGTGTTTTTGCACTTTCATGGGGCTAATGGCATTTCAGTTGTAAAAACTGGCGCAGTGTGGATAGGAATTTTTTCAAACTCATGTTTGCAGTGAGCAGACTTTTGGAACAGTACTGACATCCAATGGCTGCTGAAAGTAATGCAGAGTGGGAATCTCCATTAAAGTCTTTTTTTATTTATTTATTGGGGTGACAATGGTTAGTAAAGTTACATTGGTTTCAAGTGTAGGTTTGTATAGTACATCCTTTATATATTACATTGTGTGTTCACCACCCCAAATCAGTTCTCCTTCCATCACCATATATTTGACCCCCTTTACCTTCTGGTAACCACTGAACTGTTGTCTGTGTCTATGAATTTTTGTTTCTTTGTTTGTTTGTTCCTTTGTTGCTTTCAGTTTTATGTACCAAATATGAGTGAAGTCATATGGTTCTTGATTTTTTCTGTCTGACTTATTTCGCTTAGCATAATCTCAAGATCCATCTATGTTGTGGCAAATGGCAGTATTTCATCTTATGGCAGAATAGTATTCCATTGTGTATATGTACCACATCTTCTTTATCCAATCATTTATTGAAGGACACTTTGTTTTTTTCCATGTCTCGACCACAGTAAATAATATCTGAAGAGTCACTAGGGAATAGAGAATGAGTGGATTCCTTTAGATCACCTAAAAAGAGAAAGACGATTGTGTTGTAGAGGAAAGTTCACAGGCTTTGAAGTTAAATGTGGATTTAGTAGTAGCAAAGCTACCTATTAATTCTATTTAGCAAGTTACTGTTCCTTGAATCTATTTCACCACTGGTAAAAATGGGGATATCTATTTCATGGGGCCATAATTATAGTTCATTACATACTGCCTTCCCATAGTAGGCCTTTGAAAATGTTTTATTTCATTCAAGGTGAGTAAAAATAAGTGGTTTAAAAAAAGGTGAAAGTTAACCTCAGCAACATTTTCAGAAAACTGCTATGAAGCAATGTAGCTAGGCAGGAATTATGCTTAATTGGGATGTCAGCAGCTTAGCACCTGGTGTCCTAAATCTTCCAGTTTCATTCTTTATGACCCCTATAGTTCTTTCCATTTTGGACCACTGAAATAAACCAGGCCTGGAGAACTCAAACGTGAATGTGCCTCTGCCACATTTAATGGATTTACAATCTATTCAAGAAATCAGGTAAACATAATTTCTGAATAATTAAGTAAAATAAAGACAGCGAAATGAATTGGGTGCTAGTTAACTCTGATGGAAATCTTATGAAGGAGACTATGCTTCATGATCCCCCAGCTTCACAGAAGAAAAAAAAAGCAGATTCCCCGATGTACAGTCACAGTGGGATACCCACAGTAGGAAAAAACACAAGTGTAAGTCTGCCATTTTCATGAATTCAAGATAAATTCTGGCATATAGTCAGTGCTCAAATTTTTCAAAATTAATTTTGAATCTTCATCACCCGGGCCAGTGCACCACCAGAACTCCAATTTTAGTACCCGTCTTTCTATGTCAGTCTCATTTTTAAAACTTTGACCTACAAAAAAGAAAAAAAAAAATCTCACCAAATCAAAAGAGAGGAAGTGCTAAGCAAATACAGGAACCAAAAATGGTTATAGAGGCTGCTTCATGCTGTCTCGTTCAGTTCCTTTGCGGTCCTCTTCTTCAGCACATGCCAAAGCAGTTCCTCACAACCTGTGGGACCAGAGCATCTTTGGTGTGTGACAATGGAAGAGTTGGGTGAGTGAGGAGCTTCTTGGAGGAGAAACTCTGAGAGAATAAAGACTTACTTGGCTGCCATCTCCATGTGTGGTGGGGTGTGCTAATAGCTAGACGGAGGGTAGTGCTGGAAGATTTCATTTTCACTTCTCTCCTGACCTCAGCCCAAACAAGAATGAAGCATAAGGAACTACTATTGTTTGGGGGAAATACGGGTTCACTGTTTTCAGTGGCACAAAAGGCGGAGAGTTTGGTGGTAACCACAGAGTAAACTCCGTACAAATACTTTTGGATTGAATTGTAATTGAAGTTGTCATTTTGTTATGAACATTTGCCCCTTGGGGGCTAGTGGAGATTGTAGGGTGATCACACAGTTGGCAACTGCAGAGATGATTTGAGGAGAAAAAGAAAGAAAAGGGTGTTATGAGGAGAAGAAATAGTACAAGAATGAGGGATTCACAAAGGTTGAAGGAAGGCCAGGGTGGTTTCATTTGCTCCAAGATCTAGTATTAAATCAAGAAAACAGCACTATAACTCCAGTGATTTTGTTGCTAGGCTATTTATTCAGAGGAACTCTGAAAGAACAGATTACTATGGCCTGCAAATATGATACCACTTTCCATTCCAAAGCAGTTAAAACCAGCAGTGAAACTATTGGCCACATTGCTCGAGAGAGATCCCTGATTTCAAAATTTGGAGTAATGAAAGGTTTGTCATTCTTGGGACTTGTTCTATATCTTTTGCCAACTTTTGTTGCTGGCTACCATGCTAACACTGAGTCACTAACCCAATTTCCAAGCTGTATTAATTCCACAGTGTCCTCGGTTTTGGTATATTTGAGGTATATCAAAAGTGTAAATAACAATGACAAAAAAGCGTATCTAGCATATTGTCCTTTTAAAAAATTGTTTCGAGTATAATTTGAGAGCTGGAGGAATACCGGAAGGAAGGCAAATTACAAGAGGAAAGAAGAAAAGGTGGTGTTTGATAAATACGTATTGAACTGTTTTGGAGGTAAAGTCTGTTTTGATACTTGGGGTAGAATATATTTTGGACTCTGGGGAGAATCCAAATTCTTATCCTGTGTGAGGGCCGGGGAATTACACATTCCTACCTGAGATCCACTAGAGTCCAGCTCTGCTTTTTTGTTTTAGGGATTCCTAATGGTTTTCATGTAGGTAATTCAAAAAGGAACTAATACTTATTCAGTGACTTAAGCTAAAATTAGACATTTTTACATATGTTAATCAAGTTAGTGTCTGACGCAATCCTCTAAAATGGGTATGATCCACTTTTTTTTTTTTCTCAAATGAGAAAACTAAGGAAAGCAAAATAACTAGTTAAACGTCACTCTCAGGACCACCTGACACAACGGAGTAAGCTACAAGGTATTTTCATTTTAGAAGTGTGTTGGCTCAGGTGCTCCGGATGACAGAATAAGATGATAGATAGATAGATAGATAGATAGATAGATAGATAGATAGATAGATAGATAGATAGATAGATGATAGATAGATAGATAGATAGATGATAGATAGATAGATAGATAGATAGATAGATAGATAGATAGATAGATAGATATTTACACAGTTTCGCATTTCCTGAGCAGGATGAATGGTAGAGAAATCTGGTCCAGAAATGTAGAAAGTACCAAGCAGCCTGGAAGGTCACACATTTCCATAGATGATTTGGGTGACTAAACCTCAACTACTTTTTCAAATTGTCATCAGCCCACTTAGGGTGAGTCTCTCTTCCTGCTGTGAAGAAACAGGGTGGAGGACAGGCCGATATTTCTTCTCTGCTTCATTACAAGGGCATGCTAGATAAGGGGAAACCAGGAGCAGACTCTGCTCTAAATGGGATCATTACAATCCACTGAAACCCCCAAGAGACCTCACCTTACTCCTTTCACATTAATACTGATAATTATTTGATCTCCACAGATGAAGGGCTGTAGAGAAGGATTGTAGACATTTCAGGCTAGTATCCCCCCCAACCAGTCACCCTATTATTTGTCATACTGAAATTAGTCATTTTCAAATTACGGAATCTGGCAAAAGGCAAGATAATGTTGGGGTGTTGAGGATATGTGTACTCAAGAAACAGGAAGAGAAAGGCCTGTTAACTCATGACCCAGATGGGAGAGTTCCAGTATCTTCGACTAGCAGGTGCTTCTAAGGGCAACCTTCTACTCTTAGCAGTAAGCTTTGTTTCTCTTGCAGAGGGTCTCCCCTCTCTCCTGATCTTTATTATAAATCCCTTTTTATTTTGAATCCAAGAGGATCAATGACTTCGGGTTGGAGCAAAATTTAGAAAATAGAAAAGAAAGGGGATACATCTTAACAGAAAGATATAGACTAAAAATTTTGAAGTCAGAATTTTGGCATTCAGTCTGGCTAGAAAAGTTGTGAGGAAAGAAGTTTTACTTTCTACCTTATTTTTTCTTTTAAAAACCTTTTATTATAGAAAATTTAAAAATATAAAAAAGTAAAGAAAATAATTTAATGAAATCTGATGTACTCATCATCAACAAGCTTAAACAATCGAATCTTGGCAATCTTATTTCATTTATACACCCACCCATTCCTTTAATTCCTATATTATTTTAAAGCAATTTCAGACATTATATAATTTCATCTGTAAATATTTCAGCATAATCTCTAAAATAAATATATATACTTACACAAATAATTATAATACCATCATCACACCCACAAAATCCTTAATAGTAATTCCTCAATATCATGAAATATAATTATCACACCTAAAATATTAACAGAAACTACTTAATATTAGGTTGCTGCAAAATTAATTGCGGTTTTTGCAGTCATTTTTAACTTTTTAAACCACAATTACTTTTCCACCAATCTAATATTATCAAATATCCTTATCACATGTAAAATGAATTAATAGTATTTACTTAATATTATTGAATATCCAGTCAGTGTTTAATATTCCTGGTTGTTTCTTTTTTTTTGTTTGCTTGTTTAGTTGAGGTTTAGTTATAAGTCTCTAACATCTTCTTTAATCTATTGGTTCTCCTCCCCCATCTCTTTTTTCCATTACAACGTATTTGTCGAAGGGTAATTTGTCTTGAAGAATTTAGCTCAGTTTGCTTATCTCTAAAATGGTGCATAAAATTCAATATTTTTTGTGAGATGGATGATTTAGAAAGATCTGTAGAAGATTTTATTTGTAAGAAATGATTAGACCTTTTCTTATGCCATTAAGAAATATCTGTCTCTCCGATATCTGAAATAAATGAAAATCTGTGTTTTTCATGACGTGTAAAGTTCATTTTCCTCATTTGAGGACTTCAGAGTTAGGCAGATCCTTAGAAATAATATAATCCAGTGCTTTGCAAACTTTTAAAAACTACAACCTGTGGTAAGAAATCCCCTAATGGGTTTTAACCCACAATTTGAAAAATACTGCTGTAATATAATTGCTTCATTACGTAGATGAGGAAACAGCTTCAGAGAAGAACATGTCATGCCCAGAGGACCCAGAGAATCCACGTGAGAATGGGGACTGGAATTTCTGACTTGAAGTTAGTGCAGGGCCTGGGAGCCAGATAGCCAGTTTCTGCATTCAACAGCCGTATGACCTCAAACAATTTATTTGGCCCTTTCTCGATCTACAGAATAAGAATAATAATATCACCTGCCTCAAAGACTTAGGATGAGCAAATTAAACATATAAATTCCTGACCATAGTGCCTGATGTGTTAATTTTATTAGTTATTATTAATTTCACCATAACAGAAAGGTAATAATGTAATACTTGTAAAGTCCATTGGTCTTTCCCAAGAAAATACAGGAGAAGCAATCTCAACAATTTGGATTGCAACATCTTGCTTAATTTTGTAACATCTGTTTTTTCCCCATCTCCTTTTCTCCCCACACCCTAAAAGACAGACCACTCATCTTTGCTTTGATAATTTTGTTATGTGCTTGGAATACAAGAAAAAAAATCATCAGGCTTAAGAATAAATGTTACTGTCCTGGTATATTTTGAAAAGCTGTAATATAATTGCCTATATTTTTCTGAAAGAAAAAATATGTAATATTTATTTTTTTCCTCATTGGGGATTTTTATGGGTAATCCACCCCCAAATGAATGATAAAAATTAATATCTTTTGTTGTTTTCAGTTTATATACCACATATCATTGAAATCCTATGGTTCTCTACTTTTTCTGTCTGACTTATTTCACTTAGCGTTATAATCTCAAGATCCATCCATGTTGTCACAAATGGTCCTATTTCATCTTTTCTTACCGCCGAATAGTATTCCATTGTGTATATATACCACAACTTCTTTATCCATTCATCTATCAAAGGACATTTTGGTTGTACAAAAACTCATAGGCACAGACAATACTTTAGTGGTTACCAGAAGGTAAGAGGGGAGGGGAGTGGTAAATGAGGGTAAAGGGGATCAAACATATGGTGATGGAAGGAGAATTGACTCTGGGTGGTGAACACACAATAGGATTTATAGATGATGTAATACAGAATTGTACACCTGAAATCTATGTAACTTTACTAACAATTGTCACCCCAATAAACTTTAATTAAAAAAATTAATATCTTGCAATAAAAGAAGTCAAATTATCAAGTGAGCATATGAAACAGAATGCAACCTTAGAAAATAAGGAACAGGTCACAGTGTTTGAGTAAGGGGAAGATGTTTGAAAATAGCCTTTCTGCAAGAGAAGAGGGAGATGAATGGAGGCACAGTGGGGCTATTTAAGGGGAAAATTATTCCAGAAGACTTACACATTCTATATCATGATTCTTTTGTGTCTTGTGATATAGATGCTTTATTGGAGGAACTGGAATGCTCCACCCTCCAGGACAGCAGTGAATACTCCAGCCCAGCTCCTCTCCCCGTGGGTCAGTGTTCCAGAAAGGAGAGCAACTGTGCTGAGACCCTTTCCATTCAGGATGACACAAGCCCTTTGCCGGTAACTTTTGATCTACTGAAGTGCTTTTAACATAGATGTTTGCATGCATTTATGACAATGAATTGTAGCTCACAAAAAATGATGTGAAAGGACAATCATATAGCCAAGAAAGAAGCACAACAAAAATCCCGCAGTGATCACTTAAAGGTGGTTGTTTTGGAAAGGGGAGGAGACTTAAGAAAATCATCTTAGAAAAATAAGCCTTTGAGAACTATTTTTTTTTTTCTAATGAGGGCATAGTAATAGAGTATTCCCTAATTCACTTGGGATATTCTGATCTCACTGCCAATAAGGCCAGAGATCACCTGGGCAAGGCCAGGTGGCAGCTCAGACAAGTCTTTTTGGGGTAACATGTTAGGGTCACCACTTTCCAAGTCTTCTTTGCTGCCTAATGTATTAAGAAATTCAATTATTAGTATACCCAGCGATGAGGAAGCTCTAGGAAACCAACACAAACAAACTAAACTCAGAAAAGAGGATGTATGAAAACACCAGAAATCCAACGTATTAATTTCTGGTTAGAGTTAAAATCACCAAGTAGAACAGATGCTAGTTATTTGCTGACATATGTATCCCATTTCTATGGATAAGTCTACTTTATAATTAGAAGGTTGCTTGCTAAGAATGAAATTAGTATAAGAGGAATGCTCTTCATATCTGGTGTTTTTGAACTATGAGATTCTGAGTCTTCCTTATACACTAGTACATGAAATCACCAGCGATACAGACCTGAAATTTGAACCCAGGGGCAGATTCCCCCTTTAATGTTCTTCTCTTCAACTACACAGAGTTTTAAGGAGGCACATTTATCTCTCTACTTAGCAAGCCATTGTCTTGGTTCTCGCTGCTGGATTGTAGCCATAAGCCCCTAACTGGTCTGCTACCCATGCTCCCCTTTAATTTATTCTCAAAATAGCAGACAGGGTGATCCTGTAAAACTTAGATCATATCATTTTTCTAGTCAGAAATCCACAATGAGTTCCCATCTCATTTAGAGTAAAAATCACAGTCTTTACACTGACCTTAGTAGGGTGTCCATTTGTCTTGGTTCATTTGAAACTAAGAACCCTTGGTTTATGCTGGTTTTCTTGATATCCATTTATTGGCTTTGCCTTTTACCCCAGATTTTCCATCTTTTTACAAAGTTTTCTTATTAGCATTTATATTAAAGTAAACCAGCGTGGGTTAATAGACTTCTATGAGGTTCTTCTGTCTTCTTTCATGGTCTCATCTAGTAGTGTATAAAACACACATACGGTGAACAGAGTTCTTACTTTATTATGATTAAATCCAAAAGATGATTAATGATAACTCATCTCTCTTGTCCTGATCTTGTTCAGACAAAAACCTAAGTGACAGCACCCTTTCAAGAATAATATGTAAGGTGCTGAGTGTTAAAGCTAAGAGCTCAAGCACAGCCATCAGGGCTAGCAAATTCCTCTGGTCTTAGGTGGTGGCAGGAAAACTTTTACCCCTGCTGGCCACTTGGTATACCACCACTCATGCCCTGCTACGTTCCCTGTGGTGACCTTTGAGATGCCCGGATCCTCCTCAAGGTCAGAAAGAAAAATGGTAAACTGTGGCTTAATGTCACACAAATTCTGTTTGGGAAACCGAGACTAAGCAGTCTTGACACACAGTGTGGTGTAACCTAAATGTTTACGTTGAAGCAGTTTTGTCATTAATAGTATATGTAAAGTTATAACTATTTGTTTTATTATTTGGCGATGCTTTTTAAATTTTGCAGTAAATGCTTTTAGCAGCATTTGGCTCAAAACCAAAACCAAAACTACACATTTAATTGTCTCAAGAAAGTTGACGATGAATGTGTAATTTGCACAAAATATTTGTCGATATTTACTGTCCACTATGGAGGCAAGTAGAGATATCACTGTGACTTTGAAAAGCAGAAGACACAGACATGGTAAAGAGACATCATCATCTACTTCAAATGTTAATACTAAATTTAAGAAGAATGTGTCTGGAGATGATGACTAAACATGTGTTTTTTCGGGAGGTGCGTTTACAGGTCCTTGTGAAGCATACCTTTCCATTCTGGTCAAATGACTTCTAAATTAATTTTGCTCATTTTCAATTCCTGCTTTTCTTGTGCTTGGAAGTAAAGTGAACTGGTGATGATTAATGAGTTGATTCCCTTTGCAAACCATCAAATAAGGTCAGATTTATATCACTGACCTTTTATGTCCTCAGAGGCCTCAGTTAGAGAATGTGTTAATTCCAAAATGGTTTCGTTTTTTCACCCAGTTCAAAGGAATAAAAAGAAAGTATTTAGAAGTTCATTCTTCTGTCAAAAATGAAACATCTGATGTTATTAATGCCATTGTAAATTTAGTTGAAAAGTTCAACAATGAAGATGAAATGTTTTTGGGGTGACTGATAATAGGAATACAGCTTTTGATGGAGCACAGCATTGTGGTAAAAACAATGTTCTTACATGCTGAAAAATCTGTGCAACAGAAATGTGGTTGGAATTCGTGACGTACACAAAATTCATGAGTTCATTCAAACAAGTTGCAGTATTCTACCAGTCAAAATAGAAAATGCAATTGTCCAAAATTATAAATATTATATATATATAATATTTAAAATATATAAAATCAAAGTATATATATATACATATATATATATTTTAGTATAAACACACACACACGTATGTGTGTGTATATATACTCATCTATAAAACTTTTTATGACAGAAGCTGATGTTGAATCCCAAAACATTTCAGCATGGTTGTATGTATTTTCTCTCTGTAATGCCTGTCATCAATTGGATTTTAGAAATGCCTGAGGCTTTGAGAAACCTCTTTGTAAAGCAACCTAAATTTAGTTCACATTCTGTGCAAAAATCAGTTGGAAATATTTAATCAAATTATTCAATGAATGTAGCATGAAATTTCAGCTTTTGAAGCTTTTAACAAGTTGCAATTACGTAAAACAAAGCTTGCAAAAAGGCAGAAGTTCAAGTTTGTGGCCTACAAAAGCCAGGGAGGAATTGAACAGACCAAAAGATGAGAGCTCAAATGGTTTAATTACCTAATCTGAAAATCGTGCTTTGGAAAAATCCTGACTTTGACAGAGCTTCTAATTTTAATTGGATAAATTTATATCCTCCACCAGAATGGGATGAAACTGTGAAGGCCTGTGATTTTGCAGTACCTACATGTGATGAAATGTTAAAAAGGATCACACGTAGAGACAACTTAAGAGCTCTGTCTTGTAAAAGCATTCTTGAAGAAAGGGGCTTTGAATGTAGGTAGATATACAGCACCTGTGAAAGTACTAGGGCTGACATATTTACACATTTTAATATAAAAAATAGAACTGAGAATATCCTTTATTTAGCAGAATTGTCTCTGAACTAATAGGCTCATCAGCATCTAGTGAGGGAGTACTTTCTCAATTAAAAATATGATGGCATACAGAGAAGCATCAATTTAAAGTCTCAGCAATTTCAAATACATTAATCATGAAATGCAGCTTTGCAGAAAATCGCCATTTTATAAAAATATGAAAATAAAAAGGATCATATTAACAAAAGACATTTTCAGAAAAATTTCTACATCACAACGTTAGAGACAACAATGGCTAAGTAACCAATTAAGGTATGTGAACCTATATCAAGAATAATTTACTTGTGCTACTTTAAAATGCTCAAGTAATCAATATAAAACAATTTTTAAAAATCTTCGCTTTAATGTTCATAGCTATGTGTCATTTAAAAATATTCTAGAAAATCTTATTTTGAAATTAAGTTTTCGATAGAATTATTTTGTAGTTCCACCAACACAATAACACCAAATTTTTGGTTAATAAATACACATTTTTGAAAGTACATAATATTAATTATGTCTAGTAGCCTCTTTCATTCTCAAAAGTATTCCCAGTTTGAACAAAAAATTATATGATCTCCCTACTTGTATGATCTGGCCCCTTTTACTTTTTGCCCCCGTATCACAAGTTCCCTCTGCTCAGGTCACACCGGCCTCCTTTCTGTCCACAGATGCTCCAGTTTGTTCTCCCTGCTGTTCCTTCTACCTGGGCCAGGCCAGGTTACCCCTGATATCTACAAACTTTTCTCACCTCCTATCAGTCTTTGCTCAAACTTTTCTCACCTCCTATCAGTCTTTGCTCAAGAGTCCCCTTCTCAGTGAGTCTTTCTCCCATCAATATATATATATAATTGCCATCTCCCCTATTTCCTATCTCCTACCCCTTGATTAATTTTACATATCAATTATTTTTTTTACATATTAATTTGTATGTTTGATCCAGGGTGGACCATTTTTGTTCATTTGTTTTGATTTGTTTTCTTTTTTGACTGGTACATCTCCAGCCCTGGCACATGACAGGTACTCAATAAATATTTGTTCAAAGTATAAATGAGTTGCTGGTCAACTACCCTTTAGAGTCACACATTATTTCTTTTAGTATGTTAAGTTTAATCATGTTACAGTCTTCCCCTTGACAACATCCTGTCTAGTTAAAGGGGCTCTGACTCATTTTATGTGTTTGACTCATTTTATGTGTTTTATGGTTTCTATCTGAGTACTTCTCTAGTGGAGTGCTTTGAGGACAGGGACAGGGCACTGTCATTGGTGCACATAAAAACCACTCTGCTTGGAATTTGGCCTTTCTCTGTGGGATGGCTGGTATTCCTCAGCCTTGTGAAAGGAGATCTCAGAGATATGCTAGTTATCAGTGCCCTGATAGAGAAAGCTGAAAACATCCACTAATTCTGGATGTAGATAAGCGCCAACATTCTCCTAACAGAAATTCATTCTTTGCTCTTCTCTGTCACGCTGTCTTAGGTGCAGCTCATGTATACGACCAACATCCAGGAGCCAAATGTCTACAGGTACATTTTTAAATTAAATACTTTAAAAATTAAAATTATTAGATGACTGTTATCAATCTGTGTTTGGACAATAATTTGCTTACATCTCCTACTACCCTCCTCCTCTTTCCATAGTCTTTGAGCCGAGGTGGAATTCTGCCAAGCTGACATGGCAATTTTCCAAGGTGCCTGGTTTCTAGATGGGTGTCCAGGCTGATGGGCTCTGCTATTTACTTCACCACCTGAAAAAATGTAAATAGTTCGAATCATCACAGATGTTTTGGCCTGGCTATTCCCAGTCACGAAAGAGAACACCGAAAGAAATTTCAGCAAGAGGTTAACAAAATCAGAGCTAGGATCAGGGTTGAACTAAGACAATGGGTCTCCAGGGCAGACTAATGAACGTATACTTCTTCTTTCCATATTTGCTAAAAATTTATTTAGAGGGTGGAAGGATTTCCTTTTAACAAAAGTTACCTATTGAAACAGATCCATTTACTAAACCATTTCTACTGGCTAAAGCATAATTGACAGTCTGAAAAAATAAAAAAGCCACTTTCCTTGTTCTCTCTTCAGTTGTAGCTTGCAATTTAAAAAATCAGACAACTTTCTGGGAAACAAAGGGCTTAAAATGTGGATAGTAAATGCTCGTGCTTGGTAAAGAGTGCTACAGCACACCTCATTTGGTTTCCGAATTGCAGCCAATAGTGCTCACACGACACCAAAATAAGGGAAGGACCTGTGCTATCGAGAAGTCTTTTTATAACTTCTCACTTGAGGACACGTTCTACTTTGATGGGAGCGATGCCAATTTATTAATATGCTTGCTAGTTAATTCCAGTCCCAGGAAGTGGCCTGGTGGGCATGCCCCCTAGACCTCCCTGTCTACCCCCTTGTAAAAAAGCAAAACAACAACAGCAAAACAGTGCCTGGTACACAATAGGCTCACAGTAAATATTTGGCTTTTTACATCCAGGAAACCAAGACTTTAATAGAAACACTAATGAACATATGAACATATAAGATGAAAACCAGCCCAACCAATAGCCATTTTCCTGTGTATCTGTCATTTGATCAATTGATGGTACAACGATGCTAACTTATTGATACCTTCCTCCATAGTAAGAGTCTTTGATCTATTTACTATCAGACCCATTTCTCCCTCTTCTCTTGCTCTGCCCTGTATTCCCGGGGGCCTGGCTGGCCCCTGTAGGTGGCGTTTTCCAGCCTCCAGAGGCAATTGTCTTCTCACTGGCTTCAGCCCACGGGAAGCATGGTGGAGAGACTGGAGGGTGAAAGGCAGGGAAATTTAAGGCATCTTCTCCCCAAACCCCACTCTCTCCACAGTGTCTCTGTTAGCAGTTGTATTTCCTTTATGGCTTCAGTTGGAGCAAAACAGGTCCTGCTGTGGTGGCAGCTTATGCCTGTTGACCTGGGACCCTGGACTCTGGTAACTTTGTCCCTTGGCTTTGTCCCTTTGCCCTAATGGCTTCCCGCTGTCGCTAATCTTTGGGTTCCCTCAGTGTCTTCTGTTTGCTTTTTAGCTTTTTGCTGTTTGCTCCCATTTCCTGTGTAATCAAATTTTTGGATTAAATTCCTTCTGTTCACTCCCAGTATTTGTATATTTTCCTGAGTGGACTTTGACTGATACACTTCCCATTGCTGAATGATGCTTGGGGTGTAGACCTTTGTGGGAGAGTGATACAAAATACAGGTGATCTAGTAAATATGTAATAGACCAATACAAATCCCCAAGGCTGGTATAATTCAGAGCAGACAAGTCTGGCACATACAGATAGAGCATGAGACTCCGAAACGAGACTCCTGCATTCTGTGTTCACCATTTTCTCCGGTTTGCTTAATGAAGCAAACATTGCTTTGGACCTTGAAAGTATATTCAATACCAATTGTGAATATAACAACGTAATAATATTTCTAGTGTTGTCATGTATTAGTAGTAGTATGACCAATAATTTAGGAATGTACTTTTTACAAGCACAACAATTAATTTTAGTAAGAATAGAGAGAAGCAATAAAAAATATCGCAAAAGAATGAATGGGAGAAAAAAATCCAGCACAATGAAGCCCTCTCACTTGCGAAGTCTGAGTTCTTTTAAACACATCTCTTGTGATTTGTATTATTAAAATCTCTGAGTAATGACATTGTTGCTGGTGGCATAGCAGACCCACCTTTACCACGTTCAAGAAGTGACAGGACAAATCACAGGAGCTCTGACTTGAGGTTCCTTTCTTCAGGAAATTTCCTATGGTGATGTAATCATCAACTCTTCAAGAGCTCTCATTTCTTAGTTAGAATGTTATGTTGTTGACTCAAATACTATTAGGGTATCATGACAATGATTTTCTTCCCTTTATATAGTGCACTAGGAGTCTAGTTAAAAAACAGTGAGAATTCTCTGAGTAAACACAGTACGTCCCAACTGTGAGCTGGACAGGCTTTCAGAATTATACAAACCCACATGAAAAACTCATCCTACGCTGGGGCACCGGGCACAAGAATGTGCTCACAGTCCAGCTGCCTTTTGTGCGTCCAAAACACAGGCCTGTGGCAGCAATCACTAAGGATTCTGACTGAAGAGAGTTGTGAGGGGGCGCTCCTCTACACTTCCCTGGGAACCTCCCAGGACTGAGGCAATCACTTGTCTACCTGCCATTGTTCCCAGATTAAAAAAATAAAATATTTTACATCTGGCAAGAGGCCATGTTGTACCTAAAAGACAAAGTCTTTTATCCCAAGAGGGGAAGAGTTCCACTTTCCTCCTCCATTTTCCTTGTTGTTAGATAAGCAAACATAAGTAAGTCAGTAGTGGGACATGTTGTACTCAAGAGAAAGTCCTTTTTTTCTTCAGAGAGGAGATAGCCATTTTTCTTCTACTTGTTTCCTGGTTGGTAATTACATAAAAATAAGTAGTAAATTTATGCTTTCACTTTTGAAAATATATTTAGTGAAAGACTCAGAATATTTGGTTTTATTTATGGCAGAAAGAGAGAGAGAGAGAGAGAGAGAGAGAGAGAGAGAAATTGGTGGGTTGTTAGCTGAGCTCTCAGGGTTAATGTTGATCACAAACATTACTTGAGTTAGTTGCCTGTATGATCCAGTTTTTCCACTTCTCAAAATTTACTCTATGGAAATAATCAAATGTGGGTGCAAATGTTTATTTAGCAGTGTTGATGATAACAGCAAAAATCAGAAACAACGTAGTTGTCTAATAGTAAATGATTGGTTTAATAAACCATGGTACATTATATATTTGAAAACTAGCCTTTAAGCACCATTTTGGAAGACAGTTTAGCATGGTGACAGAGAACATAAACTTTGCAGTCTGCACACCTAAACTCTGTTATTTACCAGCTTTATTATGTAGAGTAAAGTTTTTAACCTTCTCTAAATTGCAGTTTTTTCTTCTGGGAGTGACAACAGTTCGATTTTAAGGTTGTTATGAGGATTTTAAGAGGACATGTAAAACCCTTCACAGAGGGCCTAGCTCAGTGTAGACACGCAAAAAACGTTAGCTGTTAGGGTTGCAAAGGACAGATCAGGATGTGCATAAGGATATGGGGAAATGTTCACTTTAAAACATGAAAAAATATCATCCTAATTTTCTAAAATTATAAACAATCATAGACGATTGTACAGCTATATGTCAACAGGCCTAGAGTAATTAATTGCCTCTCAAAAGGAAGATTATGTGTGGTTCAAATGTTTTCTTGATATTCCTCGGCAGTTTTAAATTTTTCTACACCTATCAATTTTGTGTTTAAGAAGCATTTGTATGTAGGAATCACAGCACTGTGACCATATTAATGTAGTTTACTGAAGGTTGTTGATAGAATCATGTGACTATGATTGTGTGTATATTCATATTGACTCGTGAATGTGAATATATTCATATTGACATGTGTGTGTAACTTAAATACACATGAGAATGGCAAGACTGATGCTCCATCTGCCACCCCCGCTACCTCATCTGTTGGCCATGTATGTTAGCTCTTTTCTAATATAGATGACCTTTGTTTTGAAAATATAACTTAACATACACAATTATTTTATAAATTCATGTATATAAAAAGTCAAAGAAGTACCTTCTGCTCAATATTGCTGTGAACCTAAAACTGCTCTAAAAGTAATCTTAGAAAAGGCAAAGAATTCGGAAATATGCAGGGTAAAAAGCGAGGCCACTTCCCTTGGAGTCTTGCTTCCACCACCTAATTGCCAGTTGCATAGCTAACTACTTTCAGGTATGTCTCCTCACACACCTTTGTGTATGCATATTCACACTGACGTATATGTGCTTAAAATTACAGAAGTGGAAGGATTTTTCATATTGTCCTGGGCTTTGCTTTTTTAAGTTAACAATGTATCTTAGAAGTCTCTCTTAGTTCATTTAAATCTATGTTTGCATTCTTTTGAGCAGCTGCATGGTATTCTGTAGCATGGATGAACCACACTTTATTTGACTATATCTCCATTTAGTTTAGTTTTAATTTGCTCATAAAAACTGTACTATTTTGTGTTTTAAGGAACGTCATTGTAATTACACGTCCAATTTTCTACAGGATAGAGCCTTGGAAGTGAAATTGGTATAAGGCTCACAAATTTCTTATAGACATATTTTATCAGTTATGGAGTTTTTCTTCTTTTCTTTGATCTTCAACAACAGGAATGGTGGTTGAATTTGTTTTCCATTGCTTTTCAGCACCCATCAACATGTTTATAAAGTTTTCTCTTACTTGTTACTATAATGCATTATATTAATCCTTTTCATAATGCTAACCCATCCTTGGCTGACTGGTATAAACTCTATCTAACTACGGTATTTTTAACACATTTCTGCTGTTTTTATTTAAGTCTCTCTCCCAGCTGTGAGTTTTCCAACTCTGTAGGAAAATAGCTGGCCCATGGACCTTGCTTTGTCAATGACTGTTCTATACTCTTATTTATTTTTTGTCTTTCACCTGACAATAACTGAGAGAAGATATGATATTTTATAATTTAAAAAGAATGCTATTAAAATAAAAAAATACATATTGGGCTATGGTCTTAAAGTTCTTTTCAGAGGCTACTTTGCACCTGGCTGTTGGGGGAGAATGGCTTGCCAGCTACATGTCCAGTGCTTTTCTTCATGCACTTGAGAACAGTTTTTGAGATGGCCAGAGGGAGAGAGAGCGATATATACCTTTAGTCTTGTACATATATTGTAAAATACTGTCTGTCTCTAGTTTTACTCACATTTAAGCGGTTAAGAGTTAAATCTGAATTTTCTGGTATTCTATTTATTTGAGTTTTGATGTTTTACCATGTGTATGTTTTGTTTTGTTTTGTTTTGTTTTGTTTTTCTCTCTGTAGTGAGGTTCAAGAGCCGAAGGAATCACCACCACCTCCTAAAACCTCAGTAGCCGCTCAGTTGGATGAGCTCATGGCCCACCTGTGTGAAATGCAGGCCAAGGTGAGCATGGTCCCTGTGATGAAGCCTGCAGGGTTTATCTGTTTGGGACCCAGCTCCACATCGCCCCTTTAGCAACACTTCTAAGCTGTCATTCATTTTCCTAGACTACATTTAATTCAACGGATGAACCCAACTTGGTGTGATGCATTATCTGGACACAAAAGATAATGTGACCCAGGCTCTGATCTCCAGGAGCTTGGAGTACTTGGTAAATTAAGGCATAAGCCTCTGTAATGTTTATAGAGTAAAAGACAGGTGGGCTTATCAAAATATGTGGAGCAAACATAGGAATGTAGAGAGGTCAAGGAGATTTTGTCAGAGGTGGGCCTGGGGTGTGGGATGGACTCTGAAGGATGGAAATGGTTTGGACGCAAAGAGATGAGAGAGGAGGTCCTTTAGTTGGGGTGAGCCCTGAAGGTATTGAAGGTATCAGCATCTAAGGTGAAGTGTGGCAGGACTGTCAAGGAGACCTACCTGAGCAGGGTAGAATAGAGTTGGGCCCAAGCTGGGGCAGAGTAAGGGAGATCAAAGTGTGGCTTTGACAGTAGGAAGGATGAGGAGTCTTAAACCCCATATTGAAATGAAATCCAGCTCCTTGTGGCCTCCAGAGTGTGAGTGGCAAGTTCACATAGCAGCAGGAAATGGAAATCAGATAAAGGGGCTTAAGAATTTGTCAAGGGAACTATCATCCAGAATTCTTAAAGTAGGGAATCCAACCCAATTGATTGGAAGCTATGATATGAACACGTGAAGTGACTATGAAATCATTTCAAAGCAGTATATAAAAAATGTGTGTGGGGAGGGTAAGGACCTTATCTTTGTGTCTCATCTTTGGACACCCAATGCCCAGCACAATTCCTAACACATTGTGAATAATATGTACTTATTAGGAGGACAAATGAATAAACATCAGAAACAAGTTTTTTTTTTAATGTCTGCCATTAAGTGCATTCCTCATTCTCTCTATATCTGGAAATGCTAGAAAAAAATCTACATTAGGAGTTTTAATAGTGTGGTGCTTTCTAATTGATTTAGCATGTGGCTTGGCTTATTTACATTTTAAAAATATCTGTCTACTTTTTGAATATGCCATACATTCATACTGTACAAAACTCCAAAAGAATCATTTCCTTATCAGCTCTGTCTCCAGTCATCCAGTTCTGCCCCCTAGAGGTAGTCAAGTATTTCCTCTTTCTTACATATCTATTCAGAAGTGCTCTGGAATATACTAATACAAGCAAATAGGTAACAGCTGTAAATGTAGATGTAGCTACAGATATATTATTGTGTTTTTATTAGTTACTTGTATTTTTTATTAGTTATTTCTTGTACTTATTATTGGTCACCCCCCACCCCAGGCCTTTTGGACATTAACTTTTTGAACACTAATGTTTTTCAACATTAATTAAAATTATATAATAGACGAGGAAGGAAATCTGTCAGATGATAAAAGTTTCTTGAAGGGAAATGAGCATTTGAATTAATGAGATAAGGTGAGGTTATTCCTGGCTGTAAAGTAGGATAAATAGAGGCCTGAAGTCAGACTGTAACAGATCCCATTCGGGAGACTGCATGGAGCCTGACCAGCCTTAAACAATGGAAGATTTTACTGAGTGATAAAAGATGAGATTGAGAAGGTACAGTGAGGGCAGTGGATGGGAGACTTTGAACGTCTGTAAGATATGTGCAAATTTGATGCCGGAAGCAACGGACAGCCATTGTAGTTTTCTGATCAGGAAGTATTAGATAGAGGGTAGCAGTAGCCCAGTTGGAAAGGAGTTGAGAGAGACGGAATCAGGACATTAGCTGATGACGGATAAGTTGGGCATCCTTTTTTGTAATTTGAGATTTTTCCTTTGAATGTTTTATAATAACTATTTTGGAATTTTGCTTAAATAACTCAATCCATCAGCTTGTCTTTTTTCTTGCCAGACATTGTTTTATTGAATCTAAGATGACAATAGAAACCCAATTTCTCTGCTGACATTTTCTATCTGTCATTCTCTTTGCTGAGCTTTTTCTTAGCCATCAGCAAGTCTTATCTGGCATCTTCTCACTACCTTCTCCACTAACACTGGTCCAATTCATTATTTTTGGTTTGAGCTGTTAATAATAGTCTCCCACCTAACTAGTGCCTCTAATTCCATTCTATAGTTAATTCTTCATTTAGCTACCACAGGGATCTTATAAATCAAACTCTTTTACTCTCATGCCTGAAACCCTCCGATGGTTCTATCACCCTTGGAATAAAAACCCAGGCTTTTACCATGAGATTAAAAATATGATCGTTGTGATCTTTGCTTCGCTCCATTATCTTCTCCAGCCACAGTCATTCTCACTCCCTCTGCTCTAGCCTCACTGACCTTTCCTTCCTCTGGGCTTCCCTTTCCTCTGGAATGCTTTCCCGCAAATATCAATATTTCTGTGTCCCTAAGTACATCACTCAAATATCACATCCTTGCAGCTCTTTCTCTGATCACATTCATCTAAATCAGTTCTTCCTCACCATCCCACCTTCTGTCTTGATATATAATTTATATTCTATTTCTACTTGGCATTACATCATATATTTATTTGTTTAATTGTTTATTGTCTATCACCCAGAGAATGTAAACTTCATGTGCCTAGAGCAGTGATTGGCACAAACGAGGTGCTCAATAAACATTACAGAATAAATGCATAAAAAGATTGTTGACCTGTGGTCATCATAAGGGGCATCTTTATTCATTCAATTTCCTATGGTCAGAAAAGATTTACAAATGAAGAAAGATTAGTCTGATTTCATTCAGCCTGGGGATCTTAAAATGAAAAAGAGATTAAAGCATTTTTATTGGTATTACAATTTTGGATTCTCCATGCTTTGGAGGAAAGTTCAGGAAAGACGAAAGGGTCAGTCATCAAAGGCCTCCCTTTCCTCTGGAATGCTTTCCCACAGATATCAATATTTCTGTGTCCCTAAGTACATCACTCAAATATCTGCTTACATGAGCTTATAGGATCGTACAGAAGATGCCAATGAGGATAAATGTTCATGAGGTTGACTCTCTTCATGGTTCCGTCCTTGGTACCAGGTCACAGTGAAAGCAGATGCCAGCAAGAAGCACGTGCCAGACAAGCAGGATGACAAAGCCTCCCTGGACTCAATGCTGGGGGGTTTGGAGCAGGAACTGCAGGACCTTGGAATTGCCACAGTGCCCAAGGGCCATTGTGCTTCTTGCCAGAAACCGATTGCTGGAAAGGTGGGACGGACCAGGATGTTGGTCCTACAACCATCTATGTCTGTGTCTGCATCTCTCACGGTGCCACCAAGATTGCTTGCTCTCCTTATATTCTAAGATGTTTTCCTAATAGTTAATAACTACTGATCACTTACGGTGCTCCAGACACTGAGCCAAGTGCTTTACAAGTATTCCTTCATTTAATGGTCACCTTACTCCTTTGAGGGAGACTCTATGATTGTCCCCATTGTAAAGATGAAGAAACTGAGGGCTCAGGGGACATTAGCTGAGAGACCCAAGGTCTAGGAAAAGGCAGAGCTAAGATTTGAACCCAGGAGAGTCTGACTCTCAATTGTGAGAGCTTAACCATTTTTCGGTACTGCCTTTCCTGAGAGAAACTTTCTCACTGTTCGCTCTGTTCAAACATTTCCAGTATGAATTGATTTAATACAGTTTTCAGCTGTGCTCAGCTCCAAATCCTGGCCACAGACTCCTGCTCTGCGTCATCCTTCTCTAAAGCCATAAAAAAGGCTATGAGACCTGACTGTGTGGGAGGTGAGGTGAGATGTTCAGACCAGAGGAATAAAGACTGTCATGTGGCCTTTTCCTCCTCCAGGGAGCCCTTCCATGCCAAGGCTGTAGTTATGTCTTGTCTGTTTCTACCGTGCTCTATTTTGTTTCTGCCACCCTCTGGGGCAGTAAGGTGGTAACAAACACTTACAGGCTTTTATCAACATGAGCAGTCAGAAAAGTGGCACCTTGTCCTATCCATAGGGCAGACAACAGACGGCACAGGCAGAACCTAGGTGTCGGCCTGTGTTGTGTGACTCCAAAGGGTGTCATTTACGTGGAGTGCTATGTGGACAGTGCCCTCCAGAGCTGTGCAACCTGGAGGCCCTAGAGCCCCTACAGGGCTCCCATGCCAGGCCTTGTTTCATCCTCCAGGTGATCCATGCACTAGGGCAGGCATGGCATCCAGAGCACTTCGTCTGCAGTCACTGCAAAGAAGAGATTGGCTCCAGGCCCTTCTTTGAGCGGAGTGGCTTGGCCTACTGCCCCAAGGACTACCACCATCTTTTTTCTCCACGCTGCGCTTACTGCGCTGCTCCCATCCTGGACGTAAGTAAATCCCCCTCCCCCTGCTTTCCTGTAGCTTGTACTCATTCATTTAGAACCAGGGTCATGTTTCACTGCTCTGCAGCATTCTAATATCTCTGTGTGTGTTCTTTTTCCAGAAAGTGCTTACGGCAATGAACCAAACCTGGCACCCAGAGCACTTCTTCTGCTCTCACTGTGGAGAGGTGTTTGGTGAAGAAGGTATGACTGGGGGGAACCTCCATCTGCCTTTCTGGATCTGCCGTGGTGGTCCAGGTTCCTGCCACTGCCATCCAAATGCCTGTTTCAGTACTGGATGCCATCCCTCCCTATCTTTTCCCAACATTTATAAATTTTGTTTAAATTGAATTTTTTAACCAAAGAAATATGAATGCATAATTTTAAAACTGAAACATTACTTCAAGGGTAATATTGAAAAAAGTCGGTCCCCTACTTCTCCTTTCTCCACCCCAAATCTACTTCTCCTCTCCTAATTTTTTGAGCTTTCTCTTCTGTTATTTACTTGTGTTTTAAATAATATATTACTACAGATTTATTTTTCCCCTAATTTTAATCGTTATGTATTTACTTTCTACCAGGGAAGATAAGGATTTAGAAATGTTATTACTATCCCACTTTACCCCCAATATTTTTCCCCTTCCCCATTCTCTCAATATATAATTATATTTCTAACTGTTATTTACTTAATCCCCACTACAACTTTGTGAGAGTAATTTTATTCCACATTTTACCTAGTTACAGATGAAAACACTGAACCTCAGGGAAGTAAAGTGATTTTCTTAACGTCATACAACTGGAAAGTCAAAGAGTTGGAATTTAAATTCCAGTTTTGTTTCTGCAAGTTCTATGTTTATTTTCCTACAACATCATAACTGCCCCTTGATGGAGTCTCAATTCCTCTTCTGTTGTTGGATCTTTTTACTTTCTTGGCACCAACATAATACACTGTATTTGAAGACAGAGCCAGATCCAGTAGCACTGACATAGTCCACTAGCAAAGTGCTTTGTAGTAATTTGCTTGTTCACTGAAGCTTGTTCAATGCTTTTCACAAATCATTAGGTCTTTCATTTCCCGATTACACTTTAGTTAAACAGCATTTTTCATTGAGATTTAATCTAAAGCATATTGAAATGTGTCATGGTAAATTTATATTGTATTGGTAGTCATAAAGTCTGAGAGTTAGTTGTGTAGAACAACCAGCAAGCGAACACTGCCCAGGGTTGATTAGGACCTGGAAGTTGCCTGAGAACAGAGCAACAGAATACAGGCATATTTCAAGACACATAAGTTAGATACAAGAGAAAAAGATCCTACCCATAGGGTGACCAGGAAGCACCATGAAGGTAGCTAGTTCTCACTGTTCTTGACTTGGGCCCTTTCTAAACACCCAAGGCTGATTGGGTGACTTATGACTTTACATAAATATGATGCCACACCTAAGAGATATTTCTTTAGACAACTGGTAAAAAGGCTATTTATTAATCAGAAGCTCCTCCTGGGTAGTATTTTTGTTTATATCCTCTGCTTTGTGTAAATGGGTCTCCTACCATATGGTTAGTCCATTCATCAGGTGGTATCCTGCCTGACCCACCCACACCTCACATAGCCACACACAGAGTTTCTATAATGACAGCTTAACCAGTAAGCCTCCTGGGAAATTAAATTCATCTGCATTTTTGTTTCAGTTCAGGGAATTCCTCTTTAAGGTTCAAGTTTCTAAGCACACAGGCCTTAGTATCAGGTCCTCAGTGCCTACGTCTCTCTTTTTAATTGTTCATTATGGAGCCCATGCCGGTGTTCCCTCATTTCCCCTGTGGCTAAGAGCCTCAGCAGAGTATCAACTCCCTCCCTCTCGCTGTGGCAATTTTAATTGTTAGTGTTTCTCATCCATCCTCCAGAGGTAATTGGCCCCAGAGAGAGCCTCTAGGAAAGTAAGTTCTGAAACTTTCTCAATTTATTGGGTACTGAATGCAGGGGTATCACAGAAAGTTTGGCTGACTGCTTTTGATTCCTCTCCTGAGACTCACCTGAGTTCAAACAGAGGCTGTTATTTCTCTGCTGTTTCATTCTTGGGACTGGCTACCTTGCAAGTGCCTGGATGAGGGTCATTCCTAGGTCAGTTGGCATGTCTTACAGTTTTCCCAGGTAACACCCACTTATAGGCAAGCTCAGTTTTAGGTCATTTGCATCACTTGAGGACTTGTCAGAAATGCAAATTCTCAGGCTCCATCCCAGACCTCCTGAATCAGAAACTGTGGGGGTGGGGTCCAGCCTGCGGTCTGCATATTGACAAGTTTTCCAGGTGACAGACACATACAAATGTTAGAGAAATAAATACTGTGTCACACAAAAGCAAGAAAGATTGTTGTGTGTATTGGTTTTTCTTAAACAGTAGGCCTTTCTGCGGTCAGTTGCATTTGGTTAGACTCTAGACATTCTTTGATAAAGTGAAAAAAGTGAGCCCTTCTGTATCTCAGGGGTTTGGAAGAACACAGGGCAGCTTATAAAAATTATTAGTGTAGATTCTTAAATCTATAGGCCTCAGAAGTCAGTTAAACTGTCTACTTTTCCAAGACAGCATAGTTGAAAAAGGCAAGGCATATCCAATAGTGACCAGAGATCATGGAAAAACTACAGCTACCTGATTTGGGTCCCAACTCCCTGGCTGCTCCTATTACCGTTTTTTTGTTGTTGGTGTTGTTGTTTTGTTTTTAATCTGGCTGCCACTATCAAAGTGGATGTCTAGAAATAATGTTCTTGGGTGAGCTGCTTTCCAATGCACTGTGCATGCTTTGTTTACATGCTATTTTAGTGAGGCACAGGTATTTACAAAGCTATTGAGTTATGATATTTGGGCTCAGCTGATAACTACCAGATCCCACAGAGAGGTCAGGTCAGGATGCATTTAAATTAGGGATGTAACATCCAAGTTAGGTTGTGACTTTAGGCCTAGATTTGAATCTCAGCTCTTCCACTGACTGGTTGGTTAGATGTAATTTTTCTGAGCTTTCCTTTTCTCACTTGTAAAATGGGAGGGTTGTTGTGAAGAATCTAATTTCAGTTTGTACATGTTCTAGCTAATCTTTGAGTGAGACTCTAGACGACCTATTTTTGGAGCTGATGGTCCGTTTTTGCTATTGTAATATTGTTCATATGACTACTCATCACTAAATATTTCTTGAGCAACTACTATCTATGTGTCAGGTACTATTTTAGGTACTAGGGAGACAGTGACAAAAAAACAAAGTTCCTGCCCTCATGGAGCATGTGTTCTAGTGTGAGAGACAGACAAAAATTAAACTAGCCAACTAACTAACTAACTAAAGAGAGAGAGAGAGACAGAGGGAGAGAAAGAGAGAGAATTATAGGGTGCTATTTGAGACAGTTTTTTCAGTGGACAAAGTGTAGAGTCCTTTTTTGTTTTAAAGAAAAATAAATCATAAGTTCATACTGATATTTCAAATTTAAGTGTAAGATTACATGTTTTTTCTTTACTTGTTTTATTTTGTACTTGTGTCTTTTTTTGCACTCAAAATCTTGCTTACCAAAGACATTACTATCATTAATTATTTTATTATAAATCTACCTATAATACTTTCAAAAAAAGCAATATAAACCTTGCAAATAACAAGATTATTGAAAACAGTTTAAGATTTCTTTGTAGTTCTTTTTGTGTTTAGATTATATCCAGTAAGACTGTACAGTTAAAATGCTATCTGTTAAAGGTACTGGAATGAATTATTGCCTTTCTTTGGTAAGATTACGAATTTGATATACAGTTAATTTGTTTCAACTTAATTTAATTTTTTAGGAATTAAATTTTTTCTGGTTTTTTTTTTCTTTCTAATTTTAAAAACCAATAATTGAAACAGTATATTTATTTAGGGGCTCTTTGTATTCACTATTTTTCTTGAAATATAATTGGCAAATGTTTTCCTCAGTTTGTCCTTTCTCTTGGCTTTACTTGTGGTGGTTTTTGGTCATGCATAAGTCATTCACATCTATTTTTAATGCAGCTAAATTTATTAACCTTTAACTTGCTTTTGAAATTTGAGCCATTTTATGACATTTTTTTTTCATTCCCTAATAAAGAGGAATCCATTTTTAATTCAAGTTATTTGTATAGTTTAAATTATTGTATTTGTATCTTGTATCCATTTGGAAATTATTATTTAATAGTGCTTTATTTTTCAATATTAGGCACTTTTCTCCAGGTGCTGTGTTAGATACTGGAGATATAATGTGACAAGACCAACTATATCTAGTTTCTCTCAGAGCTAATGTTCCAGTGAGGGAAGACAGAACACAGAGATGTTTTCAGATAATGGTAAATACTATAAAACAATTAAAAAGATGAAGTGATAGATAGGGCTGAAGAGATGCCTCTCTGATAAGAAGATTTTTGAGCTGATTTCTGAACTACAAGATGAGGCTAGCCATATCAAGGCTTGGGGCAGAACTGTACAGGCCAACAGAATACTTTGTGCTAAGGCGTGGAGGAGGAATAGACCTTGACACTGTTAAATGCTCGCTATGAACAATATGAAAACACTTTACCTGCTTTATCCATGTATTTCTTATAACAAACCTTTGAGGTATCTATTACTAATCCATTTTGAATATGAAGACCCTGAGTTTGAGAGAGTTTAAACCATTGTGCTCTTTGCAGCCTCCACCTTGACTTAAGATCTCAAATGGCAACAGTGAACTCTTGATTTTCTCTCTCCAGGCTTTCACGAGAAGGACAAGAAGCCATATTGCCGAAAGGATTTCTTAGCCATGTTTTCACCCAAGTGTGGTGGCTGTAACCGCCCGGTGTTGGAAAACTACCTTTCAGCCATGGACACTGTCTGGCACCCAGAGTGCTTTGTCTGTGGGGTCTGTATACTCACATATCTTTCGGACTTAGGGAAAACAAGGGGTCCTCCTGTGGGAGTGGCAGAACTGCAACTGCTAAAAGGGTTCACAGCTCGGGATGAGGAATTGATGTGGGCTTCTAGGGGAGACATCAACCACAGCATCCAGTGCAGGCATTTTCTTGTCTGTTTTGCAAGTGGGCGATATTCTAGCCTCCATTTGGCAAGGACCTGAGTGAATTCCTGCAACTGGCAGGTAACTGGCGGGAGTTCCAAAGCTGAGAGTTTTACCTTGCTAATGTTTTACTTCCTGACGTCTGCATTCCTTTTCTTTCTCTCACCACCCCCAGGACTGCTTCAGCAGCTTCTCTACTGGCTCCTTCTTTGAACTGGATGGACGTCCATTTTGTGAGCTCCATTACCATCAACGCCAAGGCAATTTATGCCACGGATGCGGGCAGCCCATCACCGGCCGCTGCATCAGTGCCATGGGCCACAAGTTCCATCCTGAGCACTTCGTATGTGCTTTCTGCCTGACACAGTTGTCAAAGGGAATCTTCAGGGAACAGAATGACAAGACCTATTGTCAACCCTGCTTCAATAAGCTCTTCCTACAGTAATCTCAGCTGAACCTACAGCCTCTTCAGATTCCCAATAAATTTTAAACCAAGAGAGGAAAGAGTACATTTGTTGTTACTGACCTTCTGCTTAATAGGCTTATAGAGAAAGTAAAGTTGAAGAACAAATAGGGGACCTTCCAGATGTTGTGTGCCTAGGCTTGTCTTAAGTTTTAGAGTTTTCATCTTATTTTTTTAAATGGGTACTTGGATTTAGATCTAGGTCCTGCTTTCTAGTGCCTCTGCAGATGTATTTTGCACATGCACGCATTTATTTCACAACTGGTTTTCTCAGATTTCTTCATTTTCACCCCTCTGATGGCCCTGCTCACATCTTCTTTCCTTTCCCATCATAACTGGGCCTTTTCAAGCTTCCCATACTTCCCTGTGACTCGCTTTCCCCCAAGCACTGCTGGGACTTTATCCTTGCTGTCGAGAATCACGGCACCACTCTTAAGCTCCTGGCATCTCCCTTTACAGTATTTCTCTCTTTCAAGAGGAAGTAGATTTTAACTGGACAACTTTGAGTACTGACATATTGATAAAAAAGTGACTTGTGTTTTAATGGCTCAATGTCATATTAGTTTGGTAGATAAACTTTGTACTTTTCATGTCAATATACTAGGCACTACGTGCAATTAAATTTTTACCAATCACGTTTACTTCCATTACAATAAGCACTTTTTTTAATCAAAAAAAAATTAGAAGGAGGGATTCTTATTCACTAACTTTTCTATTAATTTGAGAAGTTATTCACTTACTCATAATATTCAAAAGTTATTCATAATATTCATTTTATTTTATTTTGCATTTAGATAAATGAATTATCTTGAAAGATGGCAAAGCTTCCTAAAATTGTTTTCATCACTTTGTTTACCTAAGGAGAAAAACTAGATCTCCGCTAGGCACTTGAAAATTCATATTAACATATGTATGCTTATCTCTGAACTCACAAAATTGTATGTATTAAATATGTCCAGTCTTCTTGTATATCAATTATATTTCAATAAAGCTGTTTTAAAAATGAAAACACATCTTCCTCAACTTCACACTTGTCTCATGAAAACAAACAAGTTGGCTATTCTTAGAGCATCTCTGAGGAAAAATACTATAAAAGATCATTTGACCATTCTCTAGTTTGGACTAGGAAATCCAAGCTCCAAATAAAAATATCCAGTTAATTATTTGTTCCTCTGCAAAATATTAAAGTTGTAGAGAAGCTAGTCAGGTTATTAAAGAATCTGACTTTCTCATGCCCTATCTTACGTAAGCTTTAGAAGGAGTCATCCTTCCTCAAAAGAGATAGTAAAATCTGTACTGTATTGTTCTTACCATGGTCTTAAAGATACTGTATGATTATTTGTTTAAAAAAACAGATTAAATTACTGAGGAAATCTCCTTCACTGAAGGTATTTTTTTAAAAATAGAACTGAATTTGGTGTCTTTAGGTTGGTATTGGCATAGAACTTGGAGAACTGATGGATTAAATAATTCTTGCCAAGCTTATTATAGCTATCTCCTTTGTTGGAATGGATGATAAGGGGTTTTGAGTGTTAAAAGGAAGTGCTAACAGTTAATGCTATGAAATAGGAACTTCAAATGCGCCCAAGCTCTGTGGGAGGCTGCACAGTTAGGCAGCCATCTGGCCTCACGTCCTGCTTGGTCGCTGAGAGTACCGGACTAAGCAAAATTTACGTTCAACTTCTAAGCATCCTCTTTACTGCATTTGACTCTATGACGTCATATACAGGTGTTAATATGCTAGTGTTCATGGGTGCGTTGGCAATTTGACAAAGTAAACTTGGGGTTTTAGCCCATAAGAAAGAAATGTTCAGGTGTTGAAATTTTTAAGGATTAGCTATTTTGAGATTGCAGTAGAATCTTAATATGTTTAAAATGTCAGAGAAAAGCCAGAGTCCCCTAAGGTACAATTACAAAGTAGAGGCGTTTTCTTCTCACAATGAATTTTACTTGTTCAAAAAGAGATGCTGCCTTCAGGGCCAGTGTGTTAGCCACAAGAAAGCCACTCACAAGTAAAAAGTTCTTTAAAAAAAACAACAACCAGAAATAGTATCACTCAAACTGACCATTTACCTGTTTACTCTTGCTTCTAAGGAACTCCTAGCTTTTAAAAAATACAACATATCCTCAAAGAACAGGGCTTTCCACAGTGAAAATATATACGAGGTCGGACAATTAAATTTGTGAACTCATCCTAGAAAAAGTGCTACACACCTCATTGCTGAATATCACTACGGTCACCTTTGAAGTACTCCCCTTGGGAAGCTATGCACTGACACCAGCGCCTAGTCCACCCTTCATAGCAATTTTGGAACTGTTTTTCTGGAATGGCCATTAGTGCTGTCATCATATTACCCTTGATGTCCTGAATGTCGTCAAAATGTCTTCCTTTCAATATTTTCTTTATCTTCGGGTAAAGAAAGAGTTCCTTGGTGGCCAGACCAAGTGAATGGTGAGGGGGCGGGTTCCAATACAGTTATTTGTTTACTGGCTAAAAACTCCCTCACAGACAGTGCTGTGTGAGCTGGTGCATTGTCATGATGCAAGAGCCATGAATTGTTGGTGAAAAGCATTTTTGTTTTTTTCGCGCAGCCTTTTCAGCTCTTCCAAATAGTAAACTTGGTTAACTGTTTGTCTAGTTGGTAGAAATTCATAATGAATAATCCCTCTGATATCAAAAAATGTTAACAACATCGTTGCAACAAGTTTGTGAACTTAATTTTCAGACCTCGTGTGTATATACACACAAACACACACGCACACACACATTGTGAATATGCTGTAGACTGGGAACTCTAGTCTCAAAGAGGAATGTCTCAATTAGTTTGGCCAATTATTTTTTTGGAATAAGTATATAATCCTCCAAGGTGACACTTTGGTAAAAACAATTATTTTTGCATACGAGTTCTGCCGTGTACTTCTCTTACGGTTATAGGATGGCTGTCAGCCACACGCTTCCCTTTTCATGACCAGTAGAGGGAGAAAGAATGCTTTTTTTCTAGCTTTGCAAGAAAAGTCTGAGATTCATCCTGACTGGACTAGTGTAGGTCACACACACACACACACACACACACACACACACACACACACTCAGACCCAGTGATTTTTGCTGGGGGAATGGACTATGCAGTTTGGCTTAAACCAAACTGGACCATCCCCAGAGTTAGGGGCAGAACTAAGTTCCTGAAATCACAAGGGTTCTGTGGAGGAGATGTGAATGCTTAGAAAATCTGGGTAGTCGTGAAAAGGGGATAATGAGTCTCAAATTCCTATGAGTATATCTTTGAAACCAAAAGTATTAAAAAGTTTCTGAGTTTCAAGTTAATATAGAAAGCAAGCAAGTAGACGTTTCCAGTGCCCTCAGGGAACGTGTCTGAGAACTTTACAGAGTTCAAAAAGCAGAGGAGAGCCAGGGATAATGGAGTTATAAATCACAGGAGGCAGAGGTACTGGTCTTCCTTAGGCCCCTAGGGGCACAACAGTAGGAAGCATCAAAAGCAGCTTCAGCCTGGAAATCTGGACATCTTCCAGCTGAAATAAAGGTGAGAAAGAATGCTTTTTTTCTAGCTTTGCAAGAAAAGTCTGAGATTCATCCTGACTGGACTAGCATAGATCACCCCCCACCCCCCCCCAGTGATTTTTGCTGGGGGAATGGACTATGCAGTTTGGCTTAAACCAAACTGGACCATCCCATGACAACTTTCTTTAGGGGCAAGTGTCTTAGGCATGAGCAGGTCCTTAATAAGGAAGGGGTGGCAGCCACTTAAATGTAGGACTGAAAAAACAACTGCCTGTCCCCCTCTCCCCCCATACTGTGGAGGCTGTGTTACTAGATAAAATTCACCATCAGGGCAGCATGGAAGTGCTGAGTACACTGAGCTCAAAGGAGAAATGGAAAGTTACTGGAGATCCAGTGGATAAGAAAGAAAGAAATCTCAGATAAGAGCTGGTGCTTGAGTTGTGCTTATTGCAAATGTACAACTTTACCAGGTGGCAGCAACTTCTCAAATCATTTCTGCATGAAAGGAGAGACGTTTATGTAGAAGGTTCCTCCTCCCCAGTTTTGGTGCCTAAATTAATTCCTGTGGGAAGATAACCCCTGTGTTTCGAGTAACAGACCATGGATTTGGACAATTGCAGAGACTTCCTGGCATCCTGGTGAAAACAATCCATCTTCCCTTTCTATTTTGATTATCACCAAATACTAGTGAATACTGTATTCTAGGAATAACTTATTTTGCCTAGGATAAGTAGCCCAATTCCCGTGAAAGATATTTTAGATCATAGGTGCTACTGAAACAACTATAGCCGAGAATGGGCAAACTAAGAAATCAGAGTTTCTTAAAGTTTATTTCCTGTAAACTTTAATTCAGAGGAGATGAGACCATTTGATTTTGGATTTTACTGCCTTGGGACTTTGATATGATATGATCACTAAGGACTGGACATAATCAAGGATGTGACATAGAAGGGGAGAACACGTCTCAGCATTATGTTTTTTCAGCCTAGTTTCTCCACAAGTTACCACATTACTCCCATATTTGGTCCATGTGGTTAGGGGGGCTCACTTTACATTTAGCTCCTGGAATGAACACAAGCCTCAGGCCTAACTATACTCTGTTCTTCTGAACCAAGGTGATTGGATCAGGGGCAGACATGTGATCCTAGCAAAGCCCATCAGATTGCGCCCCAGGACTTCTGCTGGGTATATTGGAAAAGAGGTACTCTACACTCATTTTTGGGGATTCTAGCTGTAGAATAATAAAAACCCATTGCTGCTGAGAATTATTTTTATTATCACTTAGAAGGAACTTGCTTGACAAAGAAGCTAACACAGATGAAAGTAGAGCTGAGTAATGGTGGGGTAATGTTTTCTTTTTTTGAACCACTCAATCCTACCACATCAGCATCTTAACCCCAGACTGGGAAGTTATGTGAGCAAATAACTTCTCTTTTTTGTTTAAATAATTTGAATTGGAATTCTGTCACCAATTAATTGAGTAAGCAGAACAGACATACTTGGTCTAAAACTTAAAGTATTGTGAAAGAATGAATAAATGAACAAATAAACTCAATAGCGGCACACAATGTGCATTGCATATAACCATGAAAAACAAATAGACTAGATGATGTCATAGGAATGACAGCAGTGAGGTGGTCTTCTTGAGTTCTCCTCCGGAACTTAACACAAATTGAACGTCTATAACCCATCAAAGGACTCTCTGCTCATCACACAGCTAAGAGACTCATGCAAGGATTACTTGAAGGTGGGCCAATTGGGCAAGCAGGGGAAGAGGGAAAGGAGCAGAGTGGAGATGCAGCCCGAATACGAGGCTGCAGAGACGCAGGGGGTCCCAGGACAGAACAGAGACCACAAGAGCCAGGAGGTGGGCTCTTTCCCTGGTCCCACAGCTGATCTCTCCTTCCGAGAGACCAGTATACCCAGCATTTGAGGCAGTAAGCTCAGCTGAGAACTCCAGCTGGGCCCTAGGTTGGACAAAGGAAATAAACACCATATCTGGACCCCTCTCCCCACTCTCCCACAGCAATCCTACCCCTACCCTTCTAGAGACTCAAGCTGGCCCCTGAACTGAGGAGTAGCATCAGATTACAGAGGAGAAGTGGAGCTCAGGATCTGGGAGGACCCGGTTTGCAGCTGTGACCCATGGAAGAGGCTGGGAGGAGTGTGACACTGCTGGGCTGGGAGAGAGAAGATTCTTCCATGCCCAGCTCCTACCTTTTCTGGCCTGCCTAGGGCAGGACAATTACAACTGCGGAGACACACCCAGGGGTCAGCAGCAGGTGACAGAAGCAGCTCTGGGCTTTCAGCAGCTCAGAAATCTCACACCCTATACACACACACACACACACACACACACACACACACACACACAGAAGAAGTGCCCTAAGACTCAGGAGACATGGGTACAGGGCTAGCTAGGTTACTCTCAGTGAGTATATGTGCAGGCAAGAGCAGAAACTGCACTGACTTTGTAAAAACTACCATCCAGGCCCCATAGCCCCACTCATCTAGAACTGCAGTGCCAGGTTCACTCTGGGCACCAGGTGGCTGGCTCTGGCTCTGCCTGCACAAGACACAGAGGACTCTTTGGTACAGCAGAGGATAACCTGGAGATTACTTGATGGGCTTAAGCCAAGACTGGTGCTGCTTTTTTGTTTTGTTCTGTTTTGTTTCTGTATTTTTGATATTTTGCCTGTGTTGAGTGTGGGTTATTGGTTATCTTTACATGTGAATGCATTTGGTTTTTTCTTTCTTGTTGTTGTTGTTGCACTTGGTGATTTGCTTTGTTCTGAAATTTCCCTACACCAGGGCCTAGCCCAAGAGGTACAAGATTCAACACACCCAGAGGCCAACTCCAGACCAAACCAGAGTATCACCGGGTTTGACCTTCAACTGACACACCCAGAGGAAATTCTCTACAGTCACAAGAGCCCATAGGGGCCAAGCCTCATTTAAGCAGTCAACCCTCATGCAGCAGATCACCCACTGTGTGTAGAGCCAAGTCTCGCAACTAGTCAGCCTAGGAGTCAATCCCACCTACTGACAAGCCAAAAGCAATTAAAGCTCAACTTTAACAGGACAATATACACAACACAAGGGTCACCTTTGGTGCACATGCACAGGAGAATAGGGAAGTGGTGCAAGTCAAATATAAAGGACACATACTACATAAAATCACCCAGAAAAAAACCAAGACCCAATGTATTAGGAACCCTACCTAATACATTGAACACAGAGAGTCAGCCAGAATGGGGAAACAAAGAAACATGTCCCAAATACAAGAACAGAAGAAACTTCCAGAATTGGAACAAAAAGAAATAGAGGTAACCAACCTATCAGAGACAGAGTTGAGAACACTGATGATAAGAATGTTTAAGGAGCTTAGTGACGACATAAAGGATAGAAAAATCATAATGAACAACCAATTAAAGAATACTAAAGAATACAATAACTGAAATAAAGAACACACTTGAAGGAATTACCAGCAGGTTAGATGAAGCAGAGGATTGAATCAGTGACTTAGAAGAAGTTAGCAGAGATCACCCAAGAGGAACAACAAAAAGGAAAAACAATATAAAACAATGAGAATGGTTTAAGAGACCTCTGAGATAACATCAAGCGGAACAACATGTGCATGATAGGAATATCAGAAGGTGAAGAGAGAGAGTAAGGGATCAAAAACATATTTGAAGTAATAATGACCGAAAACCCCCTAACCTGGTGAAAGAAACCAACAAGCAAGCCCAGGAAGTGCAGAGAGTTCCAACCAGGATGAACCCAAACAGGTCCACACCAAGACACATTATAGTTAAAATGGCAAAGGTTAAAGACAAAGAGAGAATCCTAGAAGCAGCAAGAGAAAGACAGCGTGTTACATACAAGGGAACTCCTATAAGACTATCAAATGACTTTTCTACAGAAACTTTGCAGGCCAAGAGGGAGTGGCAGGAGGAATTCAAAGGCCTACAACCTAGATTGCTTTATCCAGCAAGGCTATCATTTGAAATTGAAGGAGAGATGAAGAGCTTCCCAGAAAAGAATAAGCTAAAGGAATTTATTACCACCAAACTAGCATTGCAGGAAATATTAAAAGGGCTTCTGTAAGCAGAAGAAAGATGAAAACAATCTAACAACATAAAAAACATGGCAATAACTATGTACCTATCAATAATCACTTTAAATGCAAATGGATTAAATGCTCCAATCAAAAGACATAGGGTGGCTGAGTGGATAAGAAAACAAGACCCTCGCATATGCTGTATATAAGAGACTCACCTCAGATCAAAAGACACACACAGGCTGAAAGTGAAGGGTTGGAATAAGATATTTCATGCAAATGGAAATGAGAAAAAAGCTGGAGTTGCAATACTTATATCTGACAAAATAGACTTTAAAATGAAGAACATATTAAAAGACAAAGATGGGCACTATATAATAATACAGGGATCGATCCAACAGGAGGACATAACCCTAGTGAACATCTATGCATCCAACATAGGAGCACCTAAATATATAAAACAGATATTTACTGACATAAAGACAGAGATCAACAGTAACACTATCATAGTAGGGGACTTCAACACACCTCTGACAACAAGGGACAGGTCTTCGAGACATAAAATCAATATGGAAACAACGGCCTTAAATGACACATTGGACCAGTTGGATTTAATCGATATTTTCAGAGCATTTCACCCCAAAGCTGCAGAATACACGTTCTTCTCAAGCACACATGGAACATTTTCCAAGACAGACCACATGTTAGGCCACAAAACAAGTCTTGATAAATTTGAGAAAATTGAAATCATACCAATTGTCTTCTCTGACCACAGTGCTATGAAATTAGAAATCAACTACAGGGAAAAAAACTGGAAGACACACAAATACATGGAGGCTGAATAACATGTTACTAAATAATGAATGGGTCAACAATGAGATCAAGGAAGAAATCAAAAGATATCGTGAGACAAATGAAAATGAAAACATGACAACCCAAAATCTATGGGATGCAGCAAAAGCAGTCTTAAGAGGGAAATTCATAGTAATGCAGGCCTACCTAAAGAAACAAGAAAAATCACAAACCAACAGTTTATCCTTATACTTAAGGGATCTGGAAAAAGAACAACAAAATAAGCTCAAAGGGAATACAAAGAAGAAGATAATAAAGATCAGAGCAGAAATAAATGAAATAGACACACACACACACAAAATACAAAAGTTCAATGAATTCAAAACTGGTTTTTAGAGATGATAAACAAAATCGACAAACCTTTAGCCAGACTCATCAAAAAAAAGAGAGAAGGACCCAAATTAATAAAATCAGAAATGAAACAGGACAAGTGACAACAGACACCACAGAAATACAAAAATTTTAAGAAATTACTATGAGCAACTATATGCCAGCAAATTAGACAATCTGGAAGAAATGGACAATTTTCTATAACCTTCCAAGGCTAACTCAAGAAGAAACAGAAAACCAGAATAGACTGATTATACTAGGGAAATTGAATCAGTAATCAACCAGCTCCCAACAAACTAAAGCCCTGGACCAGATGGTTTTACAGGTGAATTTTACAAAACATTCAAAAGAGAATTATTACATATTCTCCTCAAACTATTCCAAAAAATCCAGAAGGAGGGAAGGCCCCCAAATACTTTTTATGAGGCTACTATCACCCTGATCCCCCCAAAAAGAAAACTACAGGCCAATATCCCTAATGAACATAGATGCAAAAATCCTGCAAAAAATATTAGCAAACAGAATTCAGCAATACATTAAAAAGATCATACACCATGATCAAGTGGGATTCATTCCTGGTATTCAAGGGTGGTTCAACATCCACAAATCAACTAATGTGATAAACCACACTAACAAAATGAAAAATAAAAATCATATGGTCATATCAATAGATGCAGAAAAGGCATTTGACAAAATCCAGCAGCCATTTATGATAAAAACTCTTAAGAAAGTGGGAATAGAGGGAACATATATCAACATAATAAAGGTCATATATGATAAACCCACAGCTAACATCATACTCAATGGGGAAAAGCTAAAACCATTCCCCTTAAGATCAGGAACAAGGCAAGGTTGCCCACTTTCTCCACTTCTATTCATCACAGTTCTGGAAGTTCTAGCCACTGCAATCAGACAAGAAAAAGAAATAAAAGACATCCAAATTGGTAAGGAGGAAGTAAAATAGTCATTATATGCAGATGACATGATACTATATAGAGAACCCTAAAGACTCCACCAAAAGAACTATTAGAACTGATAAATGAATTTAGTAAAGTAGCAGGATACAAATTAATATTCAGAAATCAGTTGCATTTGTATATATCAATAATAATATATTGAAAGGAGAAATTCAGAAAATAATCCCATTTACAATTGCTTCAAAGACTATAAAATACCTAGGAATAAATTTAACGAAAGAAGTAAAAGATCTGTGCTCAGAAAATTATAAGGCACTGAAGAGAGAAATTAAAGAGGATACAAATAGATGGAAACACATACCACGCTTATGGACAGGAAGAATTAATATCGTTAAAATGTCCGTACTGCCTAAGGCAATATACAGATTCAATGAAATTCCTATCAAACTACCAAGGACATTTTTCACAGAAATAGAACATATAATCCTAAAATTTATATGGAACCATTAAAGACCCCAGATAGCCTTGGCAATCTTGAGAAATAAGAACAAAGTGGGATGTATCACGATACCTGACATCAAATTATACTACAAGGCTACAGTAATCAAAACAGCATGGTACTGGAATAAAACCAGGCACACAGATTAATGGAACAGAATAGAGAGCCCAGAAATAAATCTATGCCTATATGGTCACTTAATCTACAACAATGGAAGCAAGAATTTACAGTGGGGTAAAGATAGTCTATTCAATAAGTGGTGCAGGGAAACCTGGACAGACATACGTAAAAAAAAAAAAAAACAACCTGGACCACCTCCTTACACCATATACAAGAATAAATTCAAAATGGATTGAAAACTTAAATGTAAGACCTGAAACCATAAAACTCCTAGAAGAAAATATAGGAAGAAAGTTTACATACATTACTTGGAGTAAGATTTTTGCTGATATATCCCCTCGGGCGAGGGAAGTAAGAGAAAAAATAAACATGTGGGATTATGTCAAACTAAAAATTTTTTCACAGCAAAGGAAACCGTCAATAAAACAAAAAGGATCCTACTGAATGGTAGAAGATATTTGCCAATGATATAGCTGATAAGGGGTTAATATCTAAAATGTATTTAAAAAAACTCACTCAACTCCAAAAAAAGAAGCAACCCAATTAAAAAATGGGAAGAGTACATGAAGAGACATTTTTCTAAAGAGGACATACAGATGGTAAACAGACATATGAAAAAATGCTCAACCTTACTAATCATCAGAGAAATGCAAATAAAAACCACAATGAGATACCACCTCACCACAGTCAAAATGGTTATCATCAATACATCAACAAACAACAAGTGCCGGTGAAGATGTGGAGAAAAGGGAATCCTTGTGCACTGTTCGTGAGATTGCAGATTGGTGCAGCCACTATGGAAAATAGCATGGAGGTATCTCAAAAAACTGAAAATGGAACTACCTTATGACCCAACAATTCCACTCCTAGGTATCTATCTGGAGAAATCCAAAACTCTAATTGAAAAAAATTTATGCACCCCTGTGTTTATTGCAGCACTCTACACAATAGCCAAGACATGGAAACAACCGAATGCCCATCGGTAGACGACTGGATTAAGAAACTGTGGTACATTTATACAGTGGAATATTACGCAGCCATAAAAAGCGTGAAATCTTACCATTTGCAACAATATGGATGGACCTAGAAAACATTATGCTAAGTGAAATATGTCAGACAGAGAAAGATAGATACCATATGATCTCACTTATGTGTGGAATCTAAAGAAAAGAATAAATGAACGAACTAATCAGAAACAGCCTCAGAGTTATATAGGAAAAACTGAGGGTTGCTAGATGGGGCAGGGCGTGGGGATAAGGGAGAAGGTGAGGGGATTAGAAAGCACAATCAGTAACAACAGGATTGTCAGGGGGATACGAAAGTCAATTTGGGGAATGTAATCAATAATCTTGTAAGGATTTTGTAGGGTATCTGATGGACACTTGTCTTATTAGGGAGACCACTTCAGGCATAGTGTAGATGCCTGATCACTTCACTGTACACCTGAAGCTGAAGCTGAACAATAATGAATGTCAACTATAATTTTATATATATATATATATATATATATATATATATATATATATATATATATATGGCTACAAGAAGTGGAGTACAGCATTAGGAATAGAGACAGTGGAAATGTAACGGCTGTATGTGATGTCAGAGGGTAGTAGTTTGGGGGAGGGGGGTTGTCACTTTGTGAGGGATATAAATGATAAATATCTAACTAGTACATTGTTTTGTACACCTGAAATTAATAAAAATAATAAGAATAATATCTGATCATTTCCTGGTGTTCGTAACATGAGAGCACAGTGAAACACTGTGTATTTTAAATCTGACGCATCATATATTTAGAGTACACATTTCTTGTTTGGTAGTAAAATTGAATATGTATCAATATCACTAAAGGGAAAAAAAGGAGAGGAGGGTGCTATCACCCTATAAGATGCAAAAATGTGTTGTAAATCATGTGATGTATGCTGCTTTGTCTAATGCTCATCCATAGAAAACTATTAAATCTTACAGTACTGTGTATTGGAGTGAAAAATCGTTTTAAAATATCTTGATGTCTTACTTGCCAATAAAAAAAAGAAGAAAAATTTTAAATCCTAAGAGAATTGGATTTACATTTACTCTGAAAGTTGGTACTTGAAGAAAATTGAGTTTGCAAGAAGTCGAAGAAGAGAAAGAAGACACTTGTGATGGTTCTGAGAAGAGATCTTAAGGATATTCTTTAGGGATATGGAGGTTGAGGGTGATGGTTTTCATTATGTCCAATAACACTTGGAAATATGACTTTCTCACTCCAGTGCTCTTGCATTTTCAGACATGAGTTAAATAGTGGAGGCTTAAAAATAAAGTGAGAAGCTTAGAGGGAGAGAGATTTTTCTAAGATAACCTGAAAAATTTGAAAGACAGGAAATCAGGAGGGGAGAAAGTTATAAGACATATATTTAAAAACAACAACAACAAAATTGTGAGTTGGGCAAGGTGAGATTTCCAGAGCTTCAAGCAAAGAAACAAGAAGGATGACATGTAACACTGTCTCTGTGAGGAAAAGAAGGCAATGGTGGGGAAGAGGAGGCATGTGTCTGTCACTCAGCTAATTCCTTTACACAAACTGCCTGGGGAAGCTATCACTTACCCTGAAGTATCTCTTAGTTTGGGTTTTCTTAGAAGTGCATCCTGAGACTAAGACTTGTGTGCAATGGTCTATTTATGACGGGAATGCTGGGTATACAGGTAGGAGAGTGGGAAATGAGATAGCAAAGGGAAGAAGGTTAATTCAGTATGTATTAATGAGCAGGTTACTGCTGTAGGAAGTTGGAGCTCAATATCCTTGAGGACCTCTGGGATTTATTGTAGGACACATGGGATGTCAACCAATATCACCACCCCCCACTCCAGCTCTGCTTCCTTTGGCCTGCCCTGTATGCAAGTTGGACATGTTTCTCTGACCAAAGAAAGCTCTTAGTCTAAGTCACAGGTGCCTGAAAGCATCAGCCTTCACCTGGCAGTGAGTGCCAACAGAGATGGGTGGGGAACTTACAGCATCTGTTGGGGAAACTTATGAAGGGGTAAGCATATAAGAAAAAAGTCCATTGGAAAGCTCTTCAAATCATGAATAATCTCAATACTTTGAATGTGTGGTAACACACTTATTTGCAAAGTTTTAATGTCAACTGCAGGGATCTTGATGCATTTTCCCCAGTGTAGTAATGGTGGAGAGCATTGAGAAGGGGAGTGGACAAGGATTATTACATCTATTTTACCTATGGAAAAAATGATCAATTACATGAATAGGCCAAGATCACTCAATTTTAGTGATAACACTAGAACCAGACCAAAGTTTGCTTAGTCCTTGCCTGGGGCAGTTTGTTAAGGCTCTACATTAACAATATAAAGCACATCTCAGAAATATAACCCATGATGTGAATTTTCAAAGTACAAGTGAGTGCACTAGGGCAGGACTCCTGGTGATCCACTGCTACAGTTTATGTTGTTTTTCGGTAGAGTGACAAGAACAGTAGGCTTGGCATCAGACAAACCCAAGTACAAATGTTGATTCTATCACTTACAAACTGTAAACCTTAGTTAAGTCATTTATCTTCTCCAAACTTCAGTTCCATAATATGTGAAACGTGGGTAATTACACCTCTCACTGTGGGTTTCCTGTCAGAATTAACCAAGATAACAAGTGAGAAAGGGCTATGCAAACCACCAACAACCATACATAAAAGGCATTCACAAGATAGTCCAAGAGATAAGTGAAGCAGTCCACATAACTTCCATCTCAGGCATTTCCATGGAGACCGTGAAATTGTAGCAGGCTTGTTTTGGGATTATTTTAGAAATCTTTTTTAAGGCTCAGGATGAAAGCTGATGGAACTGAAAATGCTGAGAGATTAGGAGAAGAGCTTGAGTTTGAGCTCATAATCTTCCTTTACAGCAACATATTGACAAAGTAATGCTCAAGAGTGAATGATTTCCATGGCACAGAAAATCCATCCAGTTAGCCATTTCCCATAGGTAGAAAACAGCTAACTTCAGTTAAGAAAAAAACTCAGGAACCTTCCAATGTCACGATTTTCACACCAGTCAATGGTCTAACAATAATTCAATGGAAATTCCCAGGAAAATTCTTATCATCGTTACTTGTATTAGTTTGCTATGGCTGCCATAACAAGAACACAAGACTGGGTGGCTTAAACAACAGAAATTTATTTTCTCACAGTTCTGGAGGCTGAAAGTCCAAGATCAAGGTTTTGTAGGTTTGGTATTTGCCTGCAGTCTCTTTCTTTGGCTTACAAATGGTCGTTTTTCTTACTATGTCCTCACTTGGCCTTTTCTCTGTATGCCTCTCTAGTATCTCTTCCTCTTCTGAATAAGGACACCAGTCCTGTTGGGTTAGGGCCCCACCCTATGACCTCATTTAACCTTAATTATCTCTTTAAAGGCCCAATCTTCAAATACAGACACATTTGGGATTAGGGCTTCAACGTATGAATTTTGTGGGGACACGATTCTGTCCAAAACATTATTTAAAAGCATACAGTGGCAAAGATACAATGCCACATCTGATCACCAGCTAGGTGGTGTCACTGTTTACCAATCTCAAACTCCCCAACAGGCAAATTTGGGTCTTTTTTCTTTCTTAATAGTCACTTTATTATATCCATCAGAGATAAAAATCCCAGAGCGATTGTTAGGCACGTAAATACACACCCTACTAGATATTTAATGCTATCAAGCTTGTCCAACTTGAGCATGTTTTGAGGCCAGCAACCTGAGTGTCTATCTTCCTGTCTGTCTAGATGAGGCAGGGCCTGATCTTGCGGGGCTTTCAGTGCCACCAATTCTGTCCTCATTTCCAGCAGCTTCTTTCATTCAGTGAATATAATTCTTTTACTCTGCTCTTTTCTAAATTGACGTCTGATTGGACATCTGTCTAGACTTTGATCACTTCACCCGTTACTTATCATTTTCACTGATGTAATTCAAGTTTTATTTTCTCATTTTCTGCTCTGAGGGATGAAAATTCATTCTTCTCCAAAACAACAATTTCCTTTTTCACATTAGCAATCTGAGACATTATTTGCTGAGGAGTGATCTCTGGCTGTGTCTTGGTGACCATATCTTTGTAGAAGATATTCATGTTGGCTTCTATGATCTTGACCAATGCAGATATGCTTGCTGAGTAGTCAACCCATTTTCTTTAAGTTTTGGGGAATGAGATGGGTAACTTTATCATGTTTGTGGATAAACAGGGTAAGAGCAAGTAAGGGAGGATATAAAGGACAGGAACGAATTGCTATAGCAAGATCTCACAAAAGAATGTAGAGATAGGACCAACAGTATAGATGGAGGGGGCAGGAAAAGAAGAGGGGTGATTTTGAGACAGGAAGGCAGAAGGAGACTAGATGGATTTAAATGTATGAGAAGCTAAGGTGAAGTTAACATTGGACAGCCCCAATCTTAGTAAAGGAGAGAAAAATGTCACCCACGTGGAGTGCAGATACCTGAGTGTGAGGCTGAGGACTCAACAGAAGCTCACAAAATTCTGGAAAAATTGATAGAAATAAATCAGGAGTCTTAGAGCCACAGGTTTCATTGTGCCGCTAATCATCTATGTGGCTTTGAGCAGCTCACTCCACCTCTATGAATTTCAGTTTATTCCTTCATCAAAATAGATATTTACACAACACATTTATACAGTGCTCAGCATTATATGTACTTTTTTACATCTATTAACTTAATTAATTCTCACAACATCCCCACAACAAGACAGACAGGAATGGAGAGGTTAAGTGACTTGTAATGAGCCTTCCAGGCACTCGGGGTAGAACTGGGACCTGAATCCATGCGTCTGGCCCTAGGAACTGTACTTGTCACCTCTGGGCTGCGTTGTCTTGTGCACCTTAACACCCAGTGAGCTCTTAGGTCTTAAAAGGTGCTGACATCCAATGTGTCCATGAACTTAACATTTTTAGGCTAGTAGCTTCTTGATTTTTCTTCTAAGTCCAAAGCATTTTTCCTCTGTGACCTTACTGTGACCTCTTCTTCAGTGCTTCAGAAGAACAGCTCTCCTGTTCCCAGCCAGCACCACTGGAAATGGCTCATCACATGAAAGGCTCAAAATGGCCACAAGGTGGAAGCATTAACTCATAGATGGATGGACAGACACTGAGCTCTGGCCTTGAACTAACCCAAAAGTCAAAACTGGCCCCTTGCTTTGTTTTTCTAAAACCCCAATGTATACATATTTGAAGGTAAAGTTACTATTTGATTTTGTAAGAAGACCAACAGTGAAGGAGCCAGAGAAGTCAAAGCAGAAGTATTCTCCCAGGAATGAAGAGCCTCTGGGAGGAAAATGAAAGAAGAGAAATTCAGTGTCACAAGGAGCTGATGAGGCTTGAAAAGATTAATGACTGATCTAAGTTATCCATTCAATAAGCAGCAGATTCACTCTTCAAAATCCAGGACCATTCCTCGTTACCATGCTAATAGTCTTTATTTTAGGCTGCGTAATTTTTTAGAATATTAAACACAGTTAAAGGAGAATACTAAATTATTTTTAGAGCTAGATGTTTTTGCTGTATTGTCTCAGTTGTTAGGGGGTTGAAACTACAGGTAAAGGTTAATCCTTCTCTTGCTTCTCCTTTTCTTGATCGTCTTCTCTATTCTTCTTTTTCTTTTTTATTCTCGCTCCTTCTTCCGCTCTCTGTTTTTCCTTGGTTGTTGTATTGATCAAGAGCAATAGTGAGGATGAAATCTAGTCTTTGGGGTCAGGACATTCGATGTTACAAAATTCCAAGAGTGGTGCAAAAACATCCTCGGCTGCATACAAGTACTACCTGGCTTGCTCCTTCTTATTTCTTCTTTTATCCAAAAAATTAATTCATTATAACAGGAAATTCTTTCATGAATATTGTTTCATGAAAGAAAAAAAAATAGGTAAATAAAAGCTTCACTTTTGTAGCTGACTTTACTGGAACACACATTTGTGAGTCCCCATGGGAAACAGGACACTTTTCTGGATTCTGACAGTGTCCCTGCTCGTCTATATTGATTGGCTACAGTAGGAGCAGTAGAACACAGTGTGAAGGTGCATAGACTTTGAATCAGACAGACTTGAGCATCTCCTTGCTTTTGGGGGGATGCTCCAGCGTTGTCTGGTATATTTCCAGCTCTAGTCCTTGAAGCAGGCATTTTTCCAATCCAAGGAGCCCTGGTTCCTTTTATTGAAAAAATATTATTAGAAACCAAGATCTGGGTCCTAGGTGGACACTAAAGTTTTCACATCTATAAAATTGGAAAGATAATACATTCCTTGTAGAGTTGTGTGAACATTAAGCAAACTAACAGATACATAGAACTTAATAAGGTTTCCAAACATAGAAGGCATCCAATATGTGATAATTCAGTAGGGGCTGACATAGAATCTTTTGCTTTCTATAAGCTCCATATTAAAACTCATTTGAAACCAAGCTGATGGGGATAAAATGTTCTGAAAGGATTTTGATCCACAAAGCTCCTTGGAACTTGGGGTCCTTTAGTTAGATCTTGGTCTAGGCAAAAGGGAGATTCTAATGTTTATCATCTATATTTTGCATTTAACATTTTCTCCCCATTTGGTTTTAGAGAAAGAACCAAACCCCAATACTCACAGGAAGTCTTTTTGTGCTGAGTGGGGATGGTTGGACCCTCCAGCTCCTTTGAAGGCATTTTTGATGGAACTTGATCCTCAATAATTTTAGCTTGTGCTTGAAGAATGGGGGGCTCCCCCTGGGACTCTTTGAGTCTCTTCCATAGAATCACAATAACATTTCAGTCCCTCAGGAAAATAGTGTTTTGAAAGTAGTGCTTGTCTGATTGTCACTGAGCCTTGAGTTGCACTGGGGTTGAGACCTTAGGGATCTTCCCTCCAGAGGCTCCCAAATCTACATAGATGCCAGTTTCCAGTGGACCCTGGTCCTCTCACACAGTTTGGTACCACTCACTCAAGCTCTGAAACCAACTGCAACCACAGCCGAAGTGCCTTCACATTTTTACCACTCAGTCTCAGGAAATCTTTTACTATTTGAAATCTGACCTCCTCAGAGACTAGACACCTTCTTTTCTTTTTCAGACTTCAAAAAGTTCGGGAGTGGAAGGCAGCTCTAAATTGAGATGTCATAATCCCCAAGAAACCAGATATGTTTTTCCCTGACCTTTTTTAAAGCAGTACTCTTCACACTGTGGGTAGAAATAATGGGTTTGTCTAGGAGAAAGGGACTCAGAAGTAGGTATAAAAATGATTCAGTTTCATTTTCCCGACTCTGCCACATTTCACAAAAAATTGAGACAGAGTGAGGCTCCCATAGGTCATAATTTTGGGTCACAATTTCTTAAACAGAAACTGACATAGTCATTGCTAGATAGAATGTTGCTACCAACTGACGTTAACAAAAATCCAAGAACCAAGTTGATACGATCAACCATCAGTTTAATAATAAAATAAATAAATTTGTTTGTAGTGAACACCCACCATAGACCACACAGTAACTGGATTTTTCTTGTATTTTGTCATACTTAATCTTCTTTTGATAGAGGGATATTGACCTCCTTACAGCCCACATCTAGCAAGCATTAAAACCATTATTTTAACTCAACTGTTGGACTTCTAGTTCATTCATTGACTTAGCAAATATTTAAAAATCTACTATGTGCCAGGCACATACTAGGCCACGAATAATGATTCACAAAACAATGACAGACCTTGTCTCTTTCTACTTGGAATTTAGTCCAATAGTTTTACATTGAGAGTCTCCTTTGTAACTCCCCAAATGGGATGTGATGGCTGATGGTGATTCATCAAGCCCCTTTAGAAACAATTTTGATAAAATTTTTAGTTCCAGACTATCTATCTTGGTGGTTTAGACTTCTACAATCCCTTAAGTTTTAATGATTTTCAGTTTTCAACACACTTTCTCATTTGTTGTTTATTAAATAAAGCGGTTTAACCTGTACTATCTTTAAATGTATTTTAAATGTCTTTTTCAAGTCTCCTTCTGGTATTTATTTTTAACCTGTACAGAAAAGCTTGGCCTTTGCTGGATTTGAGTGGGAGGAAATACACCAGCAGCAGCAATGGGATTTGAGTTGGGCCTTGCAACCCTTCGGGGATGGTGCTAAGTAAAAGAAACCATTCCTCTCTCTGCATGATTCCAGATTTCTCTTTGCTGCTCTGGATCCAGACACATTTATTAACAGTGACTGCAATGCATAATGGAAAGGCTTTTCCACCCAGGGAACAAAATGCCTTGAATATTAATTGCTAATGTATGAAGATGGCAGTGTGGGGCGGTTCAATGTAGGGCGTGTGTGATAACTGTTAGAAATCAGACCTATAGATTAGGTGAATACAATCGAGGGGCCAATATTAACCAAGGAAATTGATTGAATAAATGTTTAAGAATAGAATTCAGAATCCATGCCAAGTCAGCTGCCTTTCATTCTTGGAGTTTTTCCAGGTCGGTTATCCTACCTTGTGTTGGGGAAGAGGTTGGTTTATGAGCGGAGGATGAATATGATTTTAGGTGAAGGATCTCAGTACTTAGACTCCCCCACCAACGAGCAGCAATATTTGGCTGGCACGCTAGACCTTGAACTAGCCACTTTATCTCAGATAAATATAAAATATATGTGTATGCTGTAAAATACGTCATCTAAAATATGTAACGTATGGAATTGTTGTGATTAGATGACAAAATGAACACCGAGTTTTATAAACTGTAGAACAGTGGTTCTCAACCAGAGACAAACCACCACCCCAGGGGACATTTGGTAGTTTCTATGAACATTGTTGGTTGTCACAACTGGGGAAGGAGGTGTGTTACTGGCATCTAGTGGGTAGAGGCCAGGGATATGCTACACATCCTACGGTGCACAGGACAGCCTCTGCCAGCCCCCCGGCCCCACCTCCAACCAAAGGTTGAGAAATTCTATTCTGAGGTATTGTACAGATATTGCAACTAAGTAATAGTGTAACCTTAAGGGGCACTACATACCTCAGTTTCCTAATATGTAAGATCAGGAAACTGCTTGTCACCGATTATAGGATATTATGTCTGCTAAATTAGAGACTACACACACATGCCAACAGTCAAAAGGAAAAAAAAAATCGAATGGACTGGATAAGTATAATGGAAAGTGTTGCTGGTTGAAAAGTTAACTGATATATTACTGGATGGAAATACATCAATAAGCAAAAAGCAGATGAAAAATATAAAATTCTAGGAAGTTATCCCAAGGAAAAAGAGGTGTGAGAAGACATGGACAAGCAAGGGTATTTATTCACTGGAGCATTGTTCATAAAGGTGAAAAATTGAAAAGGAAGGAGTGTAATATCATCATGGTTCCTGTTCAGTAGTGTTTCACAAGCTGGCTGAGCCAGTTCTTACAATCCCAGCCACAACACTTGTGTGTGTAACTGTCATCCAAGCAGGACAGGCTGGGCAGCCCCATTCTTTTTGTGGCATAAGAAAGTTTCCTTGCAAACCTGATCAATGCAGTTGCTTGCCAAAGTAAGCCAAAGTCGAGTGGAGCTGAAACATTTGTCTCTTTCTAGTCCCTTGTTTCTGCCATTCTTTTCTTCTCCACACATTTTCTCTCTTCCCTTGTCTCAGCCTGTTTCCATCCACCCTACTACCAGGGACAGGAAAAGCCTGTAAACCACCTCAGGCTGAGGAAAAACAGTAGGAGAGAGACTTGTGCCCTAGAATTAGGACACAAGTCTCTCTCCAGGCCTGTCCATCCCCAATCTCACTTTACTTCTGAATATTTTTCATACCACAAGTCTCAGCTAATATTTTGGCAGAAAACATGGATCCAGCTGGACAAGAGAACAAGAAACTGTTTGTTGTAGAATTAGCATGAAAACAATGTTTAAACACTTAGATGTTTGATGCAATTCACCAAATACTTGTTTACATGTGCAAGAGGCCACAGTGGACTGGGTGGCCAGAGGGGATAAAGACTGTCTCTGTCCCAAGGGGCTCAGCACCAGGTGAGGAGCCCGGTGATTGCCCGCTATTTTTGTGACAAGCAACCAAGACTCAAGTGCTTTGAAAAATCAGAGAAGGGAGGACTTCATTGTAACGAGCATCAATAACAAAGACTTCTGACAGGAGATAGAGATCTACGATCTCCCTGTAACCATATGAATATAAATTTCAATTAAATCACTGTTGAAGGGTAAACTCATAAAGACACTGAAAGTTACAGTTAAGAGCCCTGGATTTAACATCAGACAGACCAAGGTTTTAATTCTACTTCCAGTGGAATTAAAGGTTTTAACACTTACCAGTTATGTGACTTTGGGAAATAGTTATTTTATTATTATTATTATTATTATTATTATTATTATTTTATAATGCTAGCTCTCCAGTCCCCATCTAAAACCTACTAGATTTTAGGATGAGATAGTAGCTAGAAAAAGGAGACTAAGTGTAACATATATTTTCAACTGAAAATAATCCAAGTAAGAAAGCAAAATGCTCTGTTTGCGTGTTTTATATTATGGAGTATTATTTATAAAGGTGACAAATCTGAAACAAGGGAGTACTTGTGTAAAATGAAGAAAATAATAGAATCCACCCGAAAGAGTCGGTGTGAGAATTAAATGAGTTAACCACAAGTAAGGCCCTTGGAACAGTGTCTGGGATGTAGTGAGCTGTTATTATGATTAATGCCATGTAATTACATGTGCATAGAGAATGTCAGGAAATTGCCACGAGGCTATATTCGTGGGAGTGAAATACACAGGCAAGAAATGAGGGATTTATCCTTTTTCACTTATACTGTTTTCTTTTATTTTTAAAAATTGAATAAATAAAATCTTGGAAACAATGCTACCAGACACATCACAATTTGTTTTATACGATGCAAATAGGTAGAATAATCCAAGCTGTGAGTGTGTGGACTTTGGGTTCCAAAACACAAAGGTGTGAACTCTGATTCTGACCTCGACTAATTAGGTTATTTTGGTCCATATTAAGCTCCCCAAGCCTTAACTTTCTCATCTATCAAATGGGCAGAATAGCACTAATCTCACAGGATTAAACGCTATTATATAATGGAAGGGTCTAGCGTGTGCCTTACACATAGTAGTACACTCTTAATATACAGAGGATGCCAATAAAATGTATACACATTTTAAGAAAGGAAAACTGTATTAAAATTGTAATACTCAACATATACTGATAACAAAAGATAAGTATAAGTCACGTTTGACGTCTGCAATTACAAGAGGTGGTCAGAGTAGTTACCATCAGCATCCAGACACTTTTGATTATGGCGAACTACTGCTTGAGCAACATTAACCAAAGTGTCCATTTGTATACATTTTTGGCACCCCTGGTGTATTAGTTGTCTGTATGTATATTGTCAGGCCCAGCACAGGCTGCCCCAAGTTATCCCACAATAGCAAATTGATGATTTCAAATTAAAATGACTTAAGAAGTAGCAGGAGCAGGAGGGACTCTCTGACTCCTCGGTCTCTCTAAATGCAGGAAATAAATCTCCATGTGACAGGTGCCCTCCCTTCCCTTAAGGGCTCAGAGACAACCTGATCACAGAGTTAAAAAATCTAGAGTCGAAAAAGCGTGTATAAACAAACCTTGTAGCCTTGACTAATTTATTGCCTAACCCCAAACCTTGCTTGGATTCCTTTCTAATGAGCACTAACTTTCTTTGTCCTGTCAACTTCTCACAAATTCCATGTCTCTTTGTCTGAGAAGTATGAAAAGGTGCCTAGTTTGATCATTTCTTTGCGCCTCATTTTATGACCTGAGCATCATATTCTCCCGTGCGCACGTATTAAATGGGTGTTTCTCCTGTTAATCTAATTGTGTGCATTTTTATTGTTGTATTATTAATCCAGCTGCAAAAACAAGGATAAAGGGGGAAATTCTCCTCTTCCCCAACACTGCCATCCCATCATTCCTCTTATACTTTCATCGGCTTTGCTTTGGCTTCTATTCTTTAATCACCAGGCTAAATTGAAGTTGACTCCAATGGAGAATAGCACAGAAGCGACAGAGTTCATCCTCTTGGGATTAACTGATGACCCCAATCTTCAGCTTCCCCTCTTCCTGCTGCTTTTGTTCATCTACCTCATCACTCTGGCTGGAAATGGGGGAATGTTGGCAATCATCCACTCAGATTCCCGTCTTCACAGTCTGATGTACTTCTTCCTCAGCAACCTCTCCTTTGTAGACCTGGGTGATTCATCAGCCATAGCTCCTAAGATGGTGGCTGCATTGCAGTCAGGGAACAAAGCCATCTCCTACAATGGATGTGCTGCCCAGTTCTTCTTTGTGGGTTTTGCCACGGTCGAGTTCTACCTCTGGCCTTCATGGTCTCTGACCACCATGCAGCTGTCTGTAGACCTCTGCATTACACCATCACCATGACAGCAACTGTGTGTGCCCTGCTGGCTATTGGCTCCTATGTCTGTTGCTTCCTCAATGCTTCCATCCACACAACAGACACCTTTAGATTCTCCTTCTGTGGTTCTAATGCGATTAACAGTTCCAGTAGATACACTGTTTGAACTTTAACCTGAATAAACGTACCTTTCTTCAGAGAGACTGCACTCTGTTCTATGTTTTTGGCCTTTGTCTTACATAATTACCAAAACTTGCAGAAAGTTTGGAGAAAGAAGAATTTTCACCCCCCAAGGGCTATGAAAGAGGATATTTGTCTTTTGAATTAAATGCTTACATTTCTCACCTTAAGTTTGGTGAATCTATTGTGAATAGACATTAGCTTTCTATGCCCTTTTTGCTTCTATTTTTCAATAATTCAACTCACTTCTGGAGCCCTGTTGCTTTCTGATGTTCTGTAATTAGGTGCTGCAAAAATAAAAAAGCCTGAGGAAATTCACTTACGATAAGAACAGAACAATGACACACGGCAGAAGTCCACCTTCAGTCTTGTTTCACGTGCTCGATGGTGTGAGTGAATGTGTGTGTGGGGGTGTGGTGATTAATTATATTTCTCACATATCTACTGCTTGATGGCGTTTATAGTTACAATTAGTCTAAGTCATCATGTATTTCATGATTTCAAGATCACACACAAAAATAACTATTTATTTTAAATGTGAAAACCAGAAATCTTAGTGGGATAAATCAAGGAAATTAGTTTTGGGATTATCACATGCCATTCTGCACAGGTAGCCTCTGCCTGGGAAGGGGGGATCATGAGTCTTGTGGAAAGAGGAAGAGAGAGGAAATTTTGGAACACGAGGCTGACCTATATAAAAAGCTTTCTCTGGCACATGGCTGCCATCTCCTAAAGAGATGAGGAGCTTCTTCTGGATCTTAGACCTTGAAAACCTAGACCTGCCTCATCCATCCTCCTGCCTCCCTCCTCCCTTTAGCAGTGGGACCTACCCAACAACACACATGTAAGAACAGTCTTTAAAGGGCAGGATCCACATCACGTAAGAATCCTTCTCAGCGACTTACAGAAGTTACAGAGCTCAACGGTACCTACATTCAGAGATTTGAGAACCAGCATTGAGCACATTCCAGTCTTACCTCTTTCTTTTCCTACTTGGTTGATATAATTGACTTCTTTTTCTTCCTCCTCCTCTTCTGCTTCCTCGTTTTCTTTCTCCTCCTCCTCCTCCTCCCCTTTCTCTTCATTTTCTCCTCAACTTCCTTCTATCTTCAGCCCAAGCAAGAACTTCCCTCACCACTAAGCTATTAAGTCCCTATAAAAAATTAAAGTCTACAGTTTGTATATCATAATTGTGACAGTACATAGTAAGGTGTATTTCTGGGTGTGTTTATTTCTGCCTCTTTCAGTTTAGGCAAAAAATGGATGTGGATCTACTAAGAGATGAAGGCCTAATGTCTACTATTTCTATTTTCTGTGGAAGTTATCTCACACTTGTGTTATAATTGACTGCAAATGGGTATAAAGGAGTACTAGCTCTGGTATCGAGTTGAATGAAAATCCTTACTCTTCTTGTCAGTTGTGTGACCTCAAGAAAGTCATTTAATTTCTTTGAACCCAACATACATAATAAACTGTGAAGACAACATGAAACAAAGTCTGTGAACATGCCCATCATAATGAATGCATATTTGATATAGCTGAGATTTCTGTAATATCTGTTCTTATACTTCCCACTTTCGACCCCTCAGCTCCCTCCTCTTTCCACCCCATCCAAGTCCAAGCCTTTATTTCCACCCATTGTTTGACTTCCATTCCTTCAACCTCCAAGTTCTACAGCAGACACATTTCAAGCTGACATTACACAAGTATTCACTTACAGAAGCTACTCAGAAGGAGGCGTCTTGTCGCCAGCAAGACATCAATTTACAGAATACACGTTACTGTGGGGAGCTTTTTCACTTCCACATAGGAAATCTGTCAAATAGAGACTAACTGCCCATTTGGCTATCAACAACACGCTCTCCCTGCAGGAATGGTCTAATGAATGAAAGACACTGTAAGGTCTGTAGATCAAAATAGTACAATAAAAGCACAGGACGACCTCCTTCCTGAAATGTCCAAGAACAGAACGTGAAAACACATAAATCAGGACAATTATTTATATCAGGATAGATAATCCTTTTGAAAAAGGATTCATGATTGAATTATTCTAAGTGGGAGGCTCCCTTTGTGCATTACGTGATTTACTTAGCTTTATGTATAGGAACAGGAAAATTAAAATGTTAATTCTTGACAATTGAAGCTGGCATTACAGTGTCAGAACTCTTAAGCCCTCAAAGAGATTTCAAAAATAATCTAAATTAACCCTCTCATTTTACAATAGAAAACACTGATTCCCACTTAACTTGCTTAAACACAGAGAACCAAATCTTATTTGACTCTTACTCATGCTTTAAATTCTAGAAAGTTTTTGATGTGTCAAAAGACATTTGTACTTTCATTTGTTCACCACGAGGTATACTATTTTGCTTTACTTTTGCAGTTCAGGAAACCAAAGCTTTGAGAAGTTCACTTGCCTGTACTGTTAACAAGAGGAGCCAAGATCGAACGTAAGTCTTGCTTTCCTTGCCCAAGTCTCTGAGAAAAGAAAAGTAGCCTTATGTTTTAGTAAACTTCAATAGAAGACTTATTTGATGTATAAATCATTTACAGACACTCTTTTATGATAAGTTCCTGCTACGTGGAAAGGTGCTCTGGAGAATACAAACATAAGACTGTAAGACGTAATTCTTACTTCAACAAAGCAAATCCTCCTGCATGTATGATGACTGATGAAATGCACTTGGAGATTAATGACTCAGTGTTCAATAACTTTGTCGGCAGGAATTTTTCCTATACTCTGTGGAACATGAATGGGCTAGGGCTCATTTGTTTTTAGTCTTGGTAGTTGGCATTGGCTCTTTAAATGGGGCACACCCAGTGATGGGATTCTGGTCAGGCCATTCCAGACAGGAGATGGTCTCTTTGCTTCTGACTTCCTCCTCTCTCTGATAATGCCCTTGGTTCCTGTCCTGTGCCCAGTTTCCCTTTGATTCTGTGAACCTCTTGATATCCTTTCAATTACCTCCTGTTTCTTTTTTCCTTTATGTTAGCCTGAGTTCGTTTTTGGAATAAAACATAACTGGTATATCTAGCACGTGACTGTATAGTAAATAAGAGACAAGTTCCTATCCTCCAGAAATTGAAAAATACAGTAGAAATGTAAATGCTAAAACAATAGGATTAAAAAACTCTCAGTAATATAAGAGATGTCTATACACATTTCAGCTAGCAAATCAGTAGGAAAATGAAAAATATAGAGTAAGCATAACCACAAAATTTATCTTCTACCAGAAGGAGTGAAGTAATTACAAGTCATCTATTTTTTAATCATTTTTTTCTTGCTAACAGTACTGATAAAGATCTAGAATTATTGGTAAAGAGATATGAAAGAAATCTTAGGGCTATTTTAGTTCGGCTGTTGCTTGTTACAGACAAGGAAGCTGAGGCCTGGGGAAGGGAAGTGGCTTCGGAGAGTCTCGTGTCCAGGAAGTGGCTGAGCCCTATTTCGTGCCGTTTCCCACCCTTGCACCCACTGCACACACCACAGCCGCCCTGGCTGGTGGCCACAGCCCACTTCATGCTTGCTTCTCCCTGGATGTTTCTGACAGAGTCATCCTTTTTTTCTTATAAACACGTTAACTGGTTCTCTCCTCAGATAACGGTCACTTTCTACCTCAGTGATATGTTGGCCTGGCTACAGTTGAAGAGCAAGACATATCCAAGAGCCAATGTGTTGCTTTTCAAGTTAATAGTAGCAACCTCTTCACTGCAGTTCTCTAGTTAGCTACTCTTTACATTTCCCCTCTTCAATTCCAAACATCTCTTGTGTCAGTAATAACGTATCCCGTAGTGCATGCCACAGGTGAGCTGCCTGGACCTCACAGATGAATTCCCTCCAGGCATTGCTTTCAGCTAAAGGGAGCCACCTCACGCCCGGTGACTGCATCTAAGACGGATCAGTGAGGGATACAGAGACCTTGTCTCCTTGAGACAGCTCCTGGGGGCTGTCCCAGCCCCAGAGTTTCCTGAAAACTTGGCTGAGGCCTCTGTTGTGACTGCCTCACAGCCCAGCTTCTCCTTCTCTCTAATTCTGCTGCCATCTCTCCCTCACTAGTGCTGTTCCCAAGGACATTCCCCAGTGAGCCACCTGCTCGCCAATGTGTTTCAGAGCCTATTTCCCAGCAAATAAGATCTAAGACGCCCCCTCACCCACTCTCAGTTCGATGAGAACTTCTGACAGCCAAATAATATTTTTAAATTTCTTCAGGATTGTGATTTTAACTGCTAACAATCTCAGAGATAAAACCCTCAATCCCCAAATGTGTTTTCTGAAGTAAGTCGAAAATAATAGCCCTGAGGTTAGTGCACCCAACAGTCACATTTCTGGCGAAGTAAATAAAGATCCTTAGAGACCACCCCTGTGCCTCCCCAAACAGATCCTGAGGTTTTCCTCTGTGCTAGGAGCTCTGCCTGGCATGGTCACCTATGTTGTTTCTCACAGCTACTCGGACAACTTAATTTATTATCATAGTTCTTAGTTGATAAAACTAAGGCTCAGAGATGTGAAGTGACTTTACTGAAGGTCAAATAAACTGGAGAAGTGTCACCATATTCTATGAAACGATAAGGGGTTTGAGGACATGCACTCGGTATCCCTAGTACCTAGATGAGCACCTGGCCCATAGCAGGTGCTCAGTGATTCTTGCTGAGTGGCTGAATGAGTGGACATTCAAAGAAAGGGAATTACAATTTTATTGAGTATCTTTATCATGCCAGAGATGTTTTCTATATTTTAATGTACAATATTTCTTTAAAATTCACAACAAATCTGTGAGGGGCCCGTTAAATTTTCCATTTCACAGATGGTAAAACTGAGGCTCAGCTACAGATGTGCTAAATGGTAGAACCAGGATCCTAACCCACTCTGTTTTCTGGCTCTGCATGCCTTCTACTGTATCTTGACCTACTCCCCCATCTCTTATTCCTCACTTGAGGAGACCGAGGCACAAAACCCTTAAATAGCTCTCCCCAAGCCATATCACAGTGCAGAGGCTAGAACCCAGATTTTCCATCTCCCATTTCTCAACACCAGCTGGTTCTCCTGTTCAGCATCCATAGGACTCTGGCTGCCTTTCCCAAACATGGCCAGTGGAATGGCATCCTCACTTAGATTGCAAAACTCCTCACCAGACATAAAACTGAAAATGTAGGCCACCTGCCCATGCGATTGTATTTCATAACTCAGAGCTAAAAATAGCTCTCAGCTTACTTGGCCTGTTTATAAAATATTAAAAGCTCATATTCAAAGTCACTCGCCTCTTGGATTAATGTCAAGATTATGGCTTTCCATGTTTCTTTCTCTCTCCATCTCTATCTCACTCAGCAGGGAATGGATTATGCTTGTCAAAGTTATTTTCTACAAGAATTACTGAGCACTTATTTTCAAAGATGAGCTTTGTGACCTTATTCTCTTTGCTGTGCCTGCAGAATTCATTTTAGAAGGCAGGAGAGAGAAGTCATTAGGGGCGCAGACTTTAGAGACAGATGGGAGTTAAGGCACTGTATTCTTGGGCAAGGCATGAAACCTTTGTCTTTGTTTCCTTGTCAGTGAAATGGACACCAAATAATGCCTTATCTCCTAGGATTGTTGTGAGGATGAAACAGAAGAATTCATGGTCAGTGTTTCACTCGATTCCAAACACAGACAGTGAGAGTGCACACATAAGACAACTAAGGACAAAAATCAACAAACAAATAATCGCCGCCACCTAGCATGACCAACTTGGCCGATTTGCCTGGGACTTTCCAGAATTAGCATTAAAAGTTCCGAGTCCTGGGCCAGCCCGGTGGCTCAGGTGGTTAGAGCTCCATGCTCCTAACTCCGAAGGCTGCCAGTTTGATTCCCACATGGGCCAGTGGGCTCTCAACCACAAGGTTGCCAGTTCGATTGCTCGAGTCCCACAAGGGATGGTGGGATCCGCCTCCTGCAACTAAGATTGAACACGGCACCTTGAGCTGAGCTGTCACTGAGCTCCTGATTGGCTCAGTTGGTTGGAGCGCATCCTCTCAACCACAAGGTTGCTGGTTGGGCTCCCGCAAGGGATGGTGGGCTGTGCCTCCTGCAACTAGCAACGGCAACTGGACCTGGAGCTGAGCTGCGTCCTCCACAACTAAGACTGAAAAGACAACAACTTGAAGCTGAATGGCACCCTCCACAACTAAGACTGAAAGGACAACAACTTGACTTGGAAAAAAGGCCTGGAAGTACACACTGTTCCCCAATAAAGTCCTGTTCCCCTTCTCCCCCCCCCAAAAAAAAAAAAAGAAAGAAAAAGTTCCGAGTCCCAGGAAACCCCTTAGCCCTGGGCAAATTGGAATTGTTGGTTACTCTATTCTCCATTAAAGAAACAAACAAAAGGTTCAGAGTTATTCATTGATTCACATAATATTTCTTGTTAACTAATACATTCCAGACATTTTGATTTTGAAAGGTAAACGTGATATAAATGAGTCCTCACAGAATGCTCAAGCTAAGAGAAAGAATCATGAAAATGGGCCAATTATAAATGGCTCCCTGAAAGTTGTGATGAGTGTTCAGAGCACAATTCTGAAATGCATTGCCCCCAGGGGGACACTAGGTAGGAATTTTATGAATTACACACTTCTTTCTAATAGAGAATTTTTTTCTCAAACACTAATGCTTTGGGGAGTTAAGAGGCTTACATAGGAAAAAGCATTTCCATGAACAATTTATAGTTAAACAGCTTTTAAAAAAATTTTTTAAATTAAATTTATTGGGTGACATTGGTTAGTAAAATTATATAGGTTTCAAGTGTACAATTATATAATACATCATCTACATATTGCATTGTATGTTCACCACTGCAATACTTCTAAGCGTCTTTATAGGCTAATGAGCACTTGACTTTCTAGGATGTTTTAAGTATTGTTTTCAAACTTAAAAAATTTTTCTGATAACACAGAATTATTTTTAGGACTTATAAAATGACACCAGTGTTCCACAGAGCTTTGACAGAAGGAAAATCTAGGTGGTATCTGGCATTGAACACAGAAAGCTCAGACTGAGGATAAAGGCACCCAATCCCAGCTTCTCATAAATAGAGCAGCCATGCTTCTGTCAGAATAGCCCAAGCTGTGGTTCTTAACCATTTTTTTTTTTAAATTCATGAACCTCCTTTCAGAATCTGATGAGCACATAAATGCATAGAAGATAAAAGACACCAATCCAGAGGCTTGAACTTTGCAGAGCAAATAGGAGAGATGCTATGTTTTCTTTGGAATTAAAAATATCTTGTTCTCTAAGAGAATTTTGAGGCTTCATATCAGCAGGGATGGAAAAAAAAAAAACCTGCAAAGACTGAAATAAATTCTGACACAAGAAAGAAATACTCAAGTGTAGACTGGCACAAAGAATAGTGTGAATGCACAAAGGCAGTACTTAGACAAAATAATAGTGATCACTGTGGTATATGGAGTGCTTGCTATTATGTGCATTACTTTATTCAGTCGGGAGGTAATTTACCATGGTAGTCTAGGCTGTGGTTTCTGAAATCAGACTTATCAGTTTTGAATATTGTTTTATCATTTACTAGTGATGCAACACAGGAAATTACTAAGATTTCTCTTAGTCTTAGAATGCCTATCTATAACGTCGAATCATAATAGTATGTTTTTCATAAGGCTTAAAGAGGTTGCATGACATAATTCTTGCAGCCAAGTGCCCAGCTCATAGTAAAGCTCAGTAAACACTAGCTATAAATATGTTATTAGGTGGGTATTATCATTATCAATTTCATTTCACAGAAGGAACTGAGGACAAGTGATCTGTAGCAGATTAATCAAATCACCCACACTCATCTCTGAAAATGAGTTAATGAAATCTGATGCACAGTTCAATTGTTTATGCAACCCTTCTACTTGGATGGCCAAAAGGAATCTCAGACTCGGCATGACTAACCTGCAATGGTCTCTCTTGTTCTTTCCCAAGTATCTGCTTCTTTTACACCATTCCTTGTATTGCTATATAAGAAATGGAGTCATCATTGTTCCACCTTTCTCTAGTGCTCCAATGCAATATGTTGGAAAATCCAGCCAGCTTTACTTTTGAAATATATCCAGAACTGGATAATTTCTTATCACCTTTCTCACTACCACACTGGTCCAAGCCATCATTATCTCTTACATAGATACATTAATTAATTACATTAATGCAAAGGAAAATGAAATGTGTGAGATCACAGGAGCCCAGATTTCATTTGCATGTGGAAGCCCTCCTTAACCTTACCTACATTTTGGATCCCTAGATAGAGCCTGTCACTATCTTCAAACAATAAGAATATCTACATTTATTGAATATTGGTTAAGTGCCGGGCAATATAGTTACCTTAATTTTACAGATGGGGAAATGGAGGCTAAGACATCTTAGTTAATGGGCAAGATGACTCAGAAAGTAAATGGACTCCTACTTGGCACTGGCCACTAGGTAGACAAGGAATACTGTGTGAAAAATTGGAGAAAGATATAGAAGGAATATGAGAATGGAAAGAACTTGGGAACAAAACAAATGGAAATAATAGTATCATGGTAGCTAAACTACCATGATAAATTACCTCCTGACTGAATAAAGTAATGTACATAATAGTGAGGATATAGGATGTTAGATTTCATACTTTTCTGGAATTCCCTCTATTACAGCATTCACCCCTCTAATCCAGACATAGGCCAATAACTGTCCTAGTCTTTAATGTGTGAAAACTTACATCAGATTGCATTATCAATCCAGTCTGACAATGAGTTCAAGGGAAAACTGATGGTAAAGTGATATTAAGGAATATCCAAAGTCAGCCATTTAATATATGGTGGAGCTAGAATTTGCACCCAGACATCCCTAGTCTGGACTCACACTTTTAACTTTAATTCTCTAGATGTCTTTATTTCTTTTACATGATTTGTATGGTATCCCACTGTGTGGTAATTACACATTCTATGTATTTTATTATCCTGTGAGACTATTGAAGGATAGAACATGATTAAACTATGTTTTGCTAGCATATAATACTGCTCTTGATGCAATAGAGATGATGGAAAAGTGGTAATTAAAGTGAAATGAATTAAATTACATTAACCTATTTTATTGCATGAATATTTTGTGTCAGTGTTTGAAAATCTGAATTGGGAGATCAAGATATCCCAGTCAGTAACAAGTTGTGTGATTTTGCGTAAGTCCCTTTTCTTTCCCCCACTTTATTTCAATCACTTATGAAGATAGAAGATTCTGCTATATTTTCTCCAAAATCCTTTTGCCTAGAACACGCTATGCTTCAACCAAAATTTAAGAATTACATTTTGTGGTTATGTTCACGTTAAATTCAGAGAATTCCAATAAAAGGCATACATTGGTCATAATGATGGCTCTAACCACACTTATTATCCAGATCCTCTTTTCTCTTTGCTATAGGGCATTCGCATAATCCACAAATGACTTCAATGGAGAACAGTACACAGGTGATTGAATTCATTCCTGTGAGAATAACTGATGACCCAGAACTACAGATGCTACTCTTTGTAATGTTCACCCTCATCCACCTTATCGCTCTCCTTGGGAACTTGGGATCCTATCCATCCTGCTGAACTCTCGTCTCCACACTCCCATGTACTTCGTCCTCAGTGATCTTGCTCTGGCGGACTTTGGTTCCTCCACAGCAGTCACTCCCAAAGTGATAGCCGATTCCTTATAAAAACAAGGTCATTTCCTACCATACATGTGTTGCTCGTATGTTCATTTTTGCAGTCTTTCTCACTGTAGAAATAATGTGACCCCTCTTGTGTTCTTGGTAGAGAAGTAGATGAATGAATGAGAGAGAGAGTGAGTGAGTGAATGAATGAATGAATACAATAGTTGAGTAGTGATCAAAACTATGAACTATAAAGGAATAAAGCAAGAAGAGAACACAGTCATTCAGGGGGTGGGGTGACTATGATATGGTAACATTTAAGCAAACACCTGAAGAAAGTGAGGGAGCTTTCTGAGCACACAAATCAGCAAGTACAAGGACCCTGAGGCAAGAGCATGCTTGGAGTTGTCCAGGAAAAGCAAGGGACTCGATGTGAGTGAAGTGGAATGGCTGAGTAGGAGAGGGGTAAAGCATGGTGGAGCTTAGCTAAACTCTGAAGTATCCATGAACGAGTCGCATTCGTTTTTAATAGTGTTTCCAGCAGGATAAATGGATAACATAATTAATCAGTGACTTCTTTTTCAAAACATAAGACAAAGTAGCCACATACAGAAAAATTGGAAAATTCCCTTATTATTGACGAATCACCTTTTCTTGTACTCTGGCCTTCTTCTTTATGAAAATTATCCCATGACCAACTATATCTGCCAATAGACTTATTGAAGACAGAATATTAATTCCTTTATAATGCTCTATGTATTTAGCTCTGAATGAAATGAGCCAACAAAAAGCATATATCTTTATTTAAAAATCCATGCCACATTTTCTTCATTTTGGGCTCCTAAAATAGTTTTTAACTAGAGACATAAATGATGTTGGATGTAAAATTCTATTCTGATATGTAAATTATGTTAACTTTTAATTTAACACTAGCCATATTCCATCCAAATCTTTTAACAAATTTCCATCTTTTCTGAGTATATGCACATATGGGATTCTTGCATGTGCTTCTATTCACGTGTTTGTGTGTGCCATGTTTTACATAAATGCTTGCATTGCCATATGGTGGAGAAAATATGAACATGTGACTAAATCAAATATAATTAATAAAGTTTATTATAAACAAGGCCCCAATTTTCTTAAGGTCCCCCTTGGCCATCCTAATTCAGGTATCACACATTTGTATATAATATTTTTTTTCTAGATGATGGAATTTTGAAAATAAATGGTATTACCTCAGTAATTTAGACATACTGTGGGCCTTAAAATGTGAGTTGTTGCATATTGAACATCTGACAAGACAAAATTAGATTATTGTGGAATCTACAACTTCACAAGGTGAAACCTAAAGACAATTTTTTCTTCTCAACAACCTTCTTGAATGCATTTTTAACCTCCTTGCTCCACAAGCTATGGATCAGGGCATTCAGCATGAGGATGAGCATAGTATAAAACACAGATGCAATTTTGTCTGTGGCTATGGAATGGCTGGAGCTGGGCTGAGAGTATATAAAGATAACTGACTTGTAGAAGATGGAGACTGCAGTGAGGTGGGAGGCACAGGCGGATAGAGCCTTCTGATATCCTTCAGGATGGTGACAAATATGAACAGGTAGGAAATTAAGATAATCAGGAGAGCAAAAAAGATGTTGAAGCTTGCCACAACAACAAGAACCAACTCACTAACATGTCTGTCAGAACAAGAAAGAGACATGACTGCTGGAACATCACAGAAAAAGTGATGGACCAGATTGGACTCACAGAGAGAATGAACGTGTCCATAATGTGGATGGAGGCATTCAGGAAACCATAAACATAGGAGCCTATAGCCAGTCATGTACACACCCCTGTCATCATGGTGGTGGTGTAATGCAGGGGTTTGCACACTGTTGCAAAGCAGTCATAAGCCATTGAGGCCAAGAGGTAACTTTCCACAGTAGCAAAGGCCACAACAAAAGAACAAGACAAACAAATGAGAAACAGAAACTCATAGACACAGACAATGGTTTGGTGGTTGCCAGAGGGTAAGGGGGGTGGGGGGTGGGGGGTGGGAGATGAGGGTAAGGGAGATCGAATATATGGTGATGGAAGGAGAACTGACTCTGGGTGATGAACACACAATGGGATTTATAGATGATGTAATACAGAATTGTACACCTGAAATCTATGTAATTTTACTAACAATTGTCACCTCAATAAATTAAAAAAAAAAAAAAAACATCTGAGCAGCACATGCATTGTAGCAGATGACCTTGTCTCCTACAAGGAACCTAGCCATGACTTTGGGAGTGACCGTAGAGTAGCCAAAGTCCACCAGAGACAGGTTACTGAGAAAAAAGTACATGGGAGTGTGGAGACGAGAGTCCATGAGAATCAAAATGATTATCCCCTGGTTTCCAACCACACTGATGAGGTAAATGAGAGTGAACATGATAAAGAGAGGGACCTGCAGTCCTGGGGCACTGGTTAGCCCGAGGAAGATGAACTGTGTCACTTCTGCCCTGTTCCCCATCAGTGTTATTTGGGAATCATGTGATGTCCTGTGGTAGTGAGAAATAAAGGAACAGAGTGATAAACAAAAGTGAATTGAAGAAAAATTGAAACAGATAGAAAGTTGATAGATATACACCTTTATTATGGCAAAAATTCTTCACTGTTATTCAAATCTAAAGTATGGGTTTGACAACAAAATTTAATGTATACATTATCTACAGTTACACACTATTGAAACTGAAGGATTTTTTATGGATCATTTCCCACTTTCTAAATTTTATAAACTGGCAAACTGATATGTGGAAAAAGTAACATCTTGAACAAGATGACATATCTGGAAGGAATATATGTGTCATTTCAGTTCCCTGAGCCTAGTAAATGCTTATTCTTCTCTGTTTCTCACGTGCCAGGAACTGTTCTAGACACTTTGTCTATATCCACTTATTTTTCTCAGTAACTCCTTTAGATTGACTAGTTGTTACCCTATTTAACTTAAGAGGCACAGAGGTTGAGTAATGTATTTAAGTTTACAAAATTATTACTGCCAAAGCCTAATTACATACCCAGGCAGAATGGTTCTTCAGTCTACTGGTGTTAATATAAAGGAAATTGAACTTAACTCAACTTACAATTACTCTTTGTCTCCATTAATCCAAACTCAGTGTGGGGACAGAGCCAGGAGTGCAGTTTCCAGGCTCTCGGCCTCACCTGGAAAAGTGCTGGCTCAGGTAGTAAATGGCCATCACCTGTGATTGGATGGCCATCAGCTGTGGCTAGTTGGCCATCAGCTGTAACCAGTGAGCCATTGGCCACTAATATAACTGCTGTGGCTAGCTAGCAGGAGAATGGGGGCTAGCAAGAAGATGGTGGCTTAGCTAGCAACAGCGGATTGCAGAGAGGCAGATGCCGCCAGCGAGAATATAATGGTATGACTCCCCTATTTATGGCTCCATGAGTGTTCCTGTTTGGCCTCACCATGTCCTGCTTTCTTATGTGGGGAGCGAGAGCTGAGACCCCACGTGACACCCTGCATGACCAATGGCGCAGCGAGCAGGGTCTCCCGCATGACTCCCTGCACGACACTCAGTGTTTGAGATTTCACAGTTAACTGAGACACATATGCATAGTAGATGTACTGAGATAAACTGGAGAGGTAGGAGTGTATACAGCAAGCAGAGACCATTCTGAGGAGAAGACATGCCACATTGGTAATAGACCATGGGCTTTGGGAAGAGGTGCATATCAGCCCTACCATTTACTACCCAGGAGTTTTTGGTTCTAACCTAAGTCCCCAAACCTGATTTTCTCCATGTACAAAATCAAGATTGTAATGAGGTAAATCTGAAGGTATTATTGTGAGAACTAAATGAAATAATGAATTAAAAACAATGAGTAAAATTCTGGGGATTTAGCATAGCCTGGTAAGTGTTAGCTATGATATTATTATCAGGATCGAATGACAGCCGTTATGTTTGTTTGAGAAACATGGGTGATGAAATTCAGGGATTCAGGAGTAAATGTGTTTTGAAGTCTTATAGCCTCTCTCTTTGATTTTCTTTTTCTCATACACTTGGTCCTGAAATATTTTGTGTCCTCCAGTGTTTCTCAGTCTGTCTCTCCTCTGCCAACATGAGGGGTTATTCTAGCCATTCATTACGAGCCATTCTTTCATGTAATTTTTTTCTTTTTAAATTTTTCTTGTATTTTTAAATAGAGTTGAAATACAGTATTTTGACATACAGCATTACATTAGTTTCAGGTGCACAAAATCATGATTAGACATTTGTATAACTTACGTAGTGATCACCCCAATTAACCTAGTCCCCATATGACACCAAACACAGTTATTACAATGTTATTGATTATAATTCTTATGCTACACTTTACATCCCCATGACTATTTTATAACTACTAATTGTACTTCTTAATCCCTTCACCTTTGTCACCCATCCCCCAGTCCCCTGTAATTTCTTTCTTAAAATCTATGTTTTAGCATGAGTAGAAAAAGTCCCCTTTCTTAAACTCATTTTTCTCTCATTGCTATCATCTCATAGTTGAACCACAGAGATCAAGACCTGAAAGTTCCTAATTTGTTGGCTGCCTTTAGTCTCCAGGTCTGTTTTGGGGGTGAGCTTCATGTTTAAAAACTTTTATATAAATATGTTCTTGTGTAAGGACAGTGTTTTAAATCCTTTTTATTTGAATTTGAGGCCTTCAGAAAGATGGTGGCCAAGACATGGAAACAACCAGCCCAGAACACATGGGATAGATAATTGGATAAAGAAGATGTGGTATATACACAATGCAATTCTATTCTGCCATAAGAAAAAGTGAAATAGTGCCATTTGACACTACATGCCTGGATACTGAGATTATTATGCTAAGCAAAATAAGTCAGAGAGAAAAAGTCAAAAACCATATGATTTCACTGATATGTGGTATAAAAAATTGAAAACAACAAAGGAACAAGATAAACAAATGAAGAAACAAAAACAACAGACACAGACAATAGTTTAGTGGCTACCAATAGTTTAGTGGGGAGGGAGATGGTAGATGAGGGTGAAAGGGATCAACCATGTGGTGATGGAAGGAGAACTGACGCTGGGTGGTGAACATACAATGTGATATATAGATGATGTAATACAGAATTGAACACCTGAAACCTATGTAACTTTATTAACAATTATCTTTCCAATTAATTTCAATTAAACAAAAATACAATGACTGAATTAAAAAAATTCAGTAAAGAGCTTATAATCAGACTTGATCAAGCAGAAGAAAGAATCAATGAACTTGGAAACAGGTCATTTGAAATTATCCAGGTATAGGAGCCAAAAAAAAGGAAAGCCTAAATACTTATGAGGAACCATAATACAATACATACATTATAGGTGTTCTGGAAGAAGAGAAGCTATTTCTGCTGGACAAATAAGCCTAATGATTACCAGGGCAGGAGAAAAGACAACTGAAGGGCAGTGTGTATGTTTCAACTAATATATCAATTCTTCTCACAGTGCATTGCCTAGAACTATTACATGTCTCTCCCCAGCTGAAAAACAGACAAGCATATATGGGTAAGCAGAGCGATTGTTTGAACTGCACTATTTTTATGATCTCTGTAGTATCAATTTCTATAAATAATAAATATTAACATTTAACCTTATGAAACACCTGATACATGATGAAACTAGTGCTACAGTTGCTACATGTGTCATGTGATAATTTTGAAAATCCTATGAAGATGACAAGATAGTTATTTTCTTCCTCCTATAGGTGAGAAGTTGAAGTGTGAAGAGGCTATATCACTTACCCAAATTTAAAGTAAAGCAAATTTGATTTGTGCAAAATGTGCCCAGAACACATGGGTAACCATGACTCTTGCCTGCTTTAATAAAAGTGTAATGTGATGAGTCAGCTTGGAAATGTGGGCTTGAGGTAACTGTCAGAAGGAAGGACTAAATCTATATCGTTTGTTGGAGAAAAACATTCCTAATGCAGAACTTGATGGTAAATTATGTAGGTGTTTTATAAAAGGATTTGCTAAACAGACTTCTTGAGATGTCTTTGAGAAAAAGCAAGAAGGAAAAGGATATAAAAGTTAATTACATTTTAAAAACTTTAAAATACCAAATAATGGTAAAGATGTAAAACAATTGGAACGCATTGCTGGTGGGAAATCAAAATGGTAGAGCCGCTTCAGAAATGAGTTTGACAGTTTCTCATTCAAATAAACATATATTTATCATATGACCAAGCAATCCAACTCCTAGATATTTACCCAAATGACATGAAAACCTATGTTTACACAAAAATGTTTTGGCAAATGTTTATATGAGCTTTGTTTGTAATTACCAAACACTGGACCCAACACAAAAGTTCCTCAACTACGGACAGGATAGATAATCTGTAATGTAATAGAATACTACTCTGCAGAGGGTAAGGGGGGAGAGGGGTGGTAGATGAGGGTAAAGAGGATCAAATATATGGTGATGGAAGGAGAACTGACTCTGGGTGGTAAACACAGTGGGATTTACGGATGATGTAATACAGCATTGTACAACTGAAATCTATGTAACTTTACTAACAATTGTCACCCCAATAAACTTTAATTAAAAAAATAATAATAAAAGAATACTACTCGGCAGTAAAAACTGACACGGGTAACAATATGGACGGACCTCAAGTGTCAAGTGAAAGAAAGATTACACACTCAACTTGTATATATTCCAGGATTAAAGTTAAGGACATTCATACAAAGGCAAACTTATTTGGACAAAATAATTTATTGATTGCCAGGGAAAGTAGGTGGGAGAAGGGGTTTACCAAAAGAAGATCATAGGAATTTGCTTAGGTGATAGTGATTACTTGACCATATATTTGAAAAAGTTCTTAGAACTATACACTAAAATTGTGGATATTAGTGCATGAAAATTATGCATTAATTATAAATGGACAAAAATAAGAAAAAACAAGTAATGCAAAAACGTGTACAATGAAAGTAATCAGCGTGTCCCCAAGGCAGTGTAATTGCTTCTTTCTTGGGAAAGTGGGATGAGCAGCGGTGGATGCCCTCAGGGGGAGATTCCCAGAGAGCTCCATCTTTCTATAATTCACATCCCCACGCTTTAGCCTCTGAAATGCTAAGACTCAATGTGACATCATTATAGAAGGACCAGTCTGCACAATGAACCCATTTGGTGATCATCTATTCATCTGAATATTAATACTTGCTGGTACACAGAGGCCTTACCCCAGGGTTTGCTATGAGCCTGCAACCATAGTCAGGAAAAACACCCCAACATAAAAAGTATGTGGATTGTTGTTAAAATGAGAATCTCTTATTGAGATGTTTTACAGATTTTCTCCAGCTTGTTATTTATGGACACAGTTCTGTGAATTGTGTGACAGAGGTAATGTGATTATGTTTATCTTACAAATAAGGAGGAGGTAAGTGACGACTCTAAGAGCACAGAAAGAATGCCTGGTAGGTTCAGAAACTGAACCATGTTAATATTCTTTCCTCCAACTCTTCCTGCCTTAGCGACTTTGGAACCTTAATACCAGTACCTGAGAGAGAGCAACTCTAATAGTGTTTGTGTATATTCTACAGCTGATGTTCTGATTTCGGACTCACTATTCACAATTGACTATTCCTTCTCTCCCAGCACACAGGTAAGCATCTAGATTCCATAAACATTTTTAGTGATAAGTGTAATTCACACAAAATCAGTGGGGCAGCTATACCTACTTCAAGTTATTTGACAATAGAAATAGATATTTTCAATGTTTTTCTAAAACACTGAAGTAATATTGGGGTATAAATGTCAAAATTTCCATCAGTAGGGAGTTTACTGATCTCTTATGAAACATCATTAATCTTTTCCAAACCTATGAACAAAAAAATACAGCTATGTTGCTCTGTACACCTGAAACTAATTAAAAACTTGTTTAACTTACTTTAAAATATAGCATAGATGATTCTCTGATGATCAAGGATAATTTCATCTTGTTCACCAAATGTTGCCATTCTCTTTGGAGATAAAACAAACAAACAAACAAACCAAACAAAAAAAGAGCAAAAGACAGAAATGACCCTTACACTACAAAAATGTCTAATGTGAATTAACAAGATCCAAACTGCATTTTAAACTTGTCCTTATAATATCATGCTTCTTATTACTAGTTCATCTACGCATGTTGACAGTGAATGGTTACAAACATAGACTTTTGATTCGATGAAAAGTGGATTTAACTCTTGAATAATGACTCTCTCACGTACTAGCTGTGTAATTATAGAGCCTCACGTAACTTCTCAAATCCTCAATTTCATTAATGGTAAAGTAGGAATGATAAGACTACCTACCTTGCACACACACACACACACACACACACACACACACACACACACACAAAGCCCTTATTGTTTCTAGAATGTACTGCGTGATAAAAGTGGTCGGCAAACCTAATGTTATCATGGGATACTCTTGTGAAGTGAATTTGCAAAAGTTTTAGGAAGAAGATGTTAGTAGTTAGCAGAAAATGTATGTCTTTCAAATTGAAATAAAACATTTAAAATCCTGTTCTTATACAAGAACAGATTCAAAGAAAACATTTTAGAACATAGTGCTTGCCTCCAAAGTAGATTCACAGGCTAAAGACAGCTCATAAACAAGGAACTTTTAACCCTGGGATCTCCATGACTCTGCTATGATATATATGACATAATGTGAGACAGAATGTGTTTAAGAAAAGGGGGCTATTTTAAGTGAAAACATGGAGTGGCTTTCAAGGAAGAAATAAAGCAGAAGAATGGCTCACCTGGAATTGTGGGAGCAGCCAATAGTATGGGAGAAGCAAAGACAGACTGAGAAAACACTGGAGACACAAAAACTTTCAGTGACCCTAGTGTGTGAGAAAAGGCAAATTAAATGGAAGGTGTCAAGACTTCAAAACTCTTGCACACTTGAAACCTGCAGGTCACCAGCCATTTTCCCAGACCAACATAAACACAGTTATCCCATCCTAATGGTAATATTATAGCTAGCATTCATCCAACTGTGCCAAATACCCAGCATTTATTGGCTTTTTAATATTACCTTATTTAATTCTCACAATAATACTATAAATAAAGTAGATCTCATTACTGCCTTAATTTTGCCAATGGGTACAGGAGGTTCAGGTGAGTTAGGTTAGGATTAATGATTCCTAGACAGTAAACTTTAGGGCTGATATGCACCTCAGCCCAGAGCCCTGGCTCCATACCCAATGCTTTGAGTTCTCTTCAGAATTGCCTCTTAAATCCAGCACCCATTTATGATAAAATAATAATAATAACTCTCAGCAAAGTGGGAATAGAGGGAACATATTTCAACATAATAAAGGCCATATATGATAACCTCACAGCTAACCTCATACTCATTGGAGAAAAGCTAAAAGCATTCCCCTTAAGATCGGGAACAGGACAAAGATGTCCATTCTTGTCTCTGTTGGTTGTATGTGTTCCTACTGCTCCAATTACCCTACCACATCTACTGTGCACATATCTGTCTCTCAGTTACTTCACTGTGAAACCCCAAGCACTGAGTTTGGGCCAATGGAGACAAAGAGTAAATGTAAATTGAGTTAAATTCAATTTATTTTAGATACAATTAAGACCATTGGACTTCGGATCCACTCAGTGGGGGTTCAAAGGTTGGCTGGGATCCAAAGCACGGCTTGTCCATTCACATGTGATTGAATATAAAAGATTACTCAACTTCTTTGCATAATAATTGAAATGAATGTAATATAAAAACAAACCCATAATATTGTTAAGAGGATACAAAGAATGTACATTTAACGTGTCTAGAGCAGTTTCTGGTAGGTGAGCAACATGCATGTATATACTTTTACTAGGTTTGGGAAAAGTGAACTGGCAAATATAATCACTATTGATAAGCCATTTATTAAGTTATTTAATTTTCTATATCTATATTTACAAACAGATAAATTTTAAAATTGGGCAGATGATCCATGAAGATCCTTCAGATTCAACAATATGTAAAACTATATATAATTGATGCACTCAGTTTTGTTGTCAGCCCCTCTTTATCTGGAGAATTTTGAAACACAAGTTATTGTACAATAAAATAATACATACTGTATGTACACTTTTCAAGTTTCTTTATTTATCACTGTGTTTCTCCTCATAGCCACAGAGCATTTCGTGATTCTCAACATTGATGAAGAATAGTACTGAAGTGACACAGTTTATATTCCTAGGACTAACCAATGACCCCGAACTGCAGGTCCCCCTCTTTGTAATATTTACCCTCATCTACCTCATCACTCTGATTGGGAATTTGGGGATGATCGTGTTGATTCTCTTGGACTCTCGTCTCCACACTCCCATGTACTTTTTCCTCAGTAACCTGTCTCTGGTGGACTTTGGTTACTCTACGGCTGTCACTCCCAAAGTCATGGCTGGGTTCCTTATAAAAGACAAGGTCATCTCCTACAATGCGTGTGCCGCTCAGATGTTCTTTTTTGTAGCCTTCGCCACTGTGGAAAGTTACCTCTTGGCCTCAATGGCCTATGATCGCTACGCAGCAGTGTGCAAACCCCTACATTATACCACGGCCATGACGACAAGTATGTGTGCACGTCTGGTCATAGGTTCCTATGTCTGTGGTTTCCTGAATGCCTCCATCCACACTGGGAACACTTTCACTCTCTCTTTCTGTGACTCCAATCTGGTGCGTCACTTTTTTTGTGATATTCCAGCAGTCGTGGTTCTGTCTTGCTCTGATAGACAAGTTACTGAGCTGGTTCTTATTTGTGTAGTGAGTTTCAATATCTTTTTTGCTCTTCTGGTTATTTTGATATCCTACACATTTATATTTATCACCGTCCTAAAGATGCACTCATCTGCAGGATATCAGAAGGCTCTATCCACCTGTGCCTCCCACCTCACTGCAGTCTCCATCTTCTACGGGACAATCATCTTCATGTACTTACAGCCCAGCTCCAGCCATTCCTTGGACACAGACAAAATGGCCTCCGTGTTCTACACCATGATCATCCCCATGCTGAACCCTGTGGTCTACAGCCTGAGGAACAAGGAGGTCAAGAGGGCTCTCGTGAAGTTGTTTGGGAGGCAAAATTATCTCTAGGATTGTGATTTTAGCGTTGTACATGTGCAGTAAACTAGTTTCATTAACGCCACAATGAAGTTAAGTTCCTGAAGTGATATCATTGCCTATTCAAAGGTCTCTCATCCTGAAAAAGTACACACTATGTCCCAAAATGTAATACCTGAAGAAGAATGCTAAGATGTCTTGGGGCCTGCTTTTCAATAATCTTATTAAGGATATTGGTTTATTCATTTATGACACATGCAATTTTTCTACCACCTCAATGCAAATGCACACAAAATAGGGCCACAAGTGAGACCATGAACATGGTGCATATGTGCCCATGAGGAAACCTACCTATGGCGCAGTAACCAATAATGTACACTCTATTTCTGGAAATGCTTTCAAATTGTTAATGCTGATCTTACATGTCTACTTTTGCTGATTTAAATGATCTTTTTTTGCCCCCCAGTTCCTTTACCTTACTTCATTCACACTGATTTTCTTCCCTTTTTTTTTTTTTTTTTAAATCTGACAACTACAAACATGTTCCTGCCTCAGGACTTTTGTACTTGCTCCACCTTGTGTGTGGAATGTTGTCTTACCATTAAGGTTGGTGCTTAAATGTTCCTCTATTACAGATTTCTTTCCTGGTTATCTTTATAAAAGAGTCACTGTATATTCCCATGCACACTGTTATTCACTCTGTGTTATTCTTCATAGTCCTTACGAACCATCGCCTATTGTGTATTTATTTGTTTACTTGTTCATTCTCTCTTCCCCAACTAGCACTTAGATTCCACGAAAGCAGTGGCTTTATCAGTTTTGTTTAGAACATGATTCACAGTACCTAAATGAGTGTCTATTTCATATTAGATTCTCAATAAATGTTTCTTAAATGACTAAATAAAATAATTAATGAATAAATAAAATAATGAATAAACAAAATGAATAAATAAAATAATGATACAATTTGAGTCCAATTGTATCAATATGTGAACCTTTAAATAACTAATGATTATAGTGTATAGTTCATAATATAAACCTTCTACATAGCTGTCTAGTGGATTTCAAGAAGCACAGCTAATTTTCTGCTTTGTTGAAATATTGTTCTTTAAAATTATCGGGGTGACAATGGTTAGTAAAATTACATAGGTTTCAAGTGTACAATTCTGTAATACATCATCTACGTATCACATTGTGTGCTAACCACCCAGAGACAGTTCTCCTTCCATAACCATATATTTGATCCTGTTTATCCTCATCTACCATCCCCCTCCCCCATTACCCTCTGGTAACCACTAATCGACTATCTGTTTCTATGAGTTTTTGTTTCTTTGTTTGTCTTGTTCCTTTGTTGTTTTCAGTTTTATATACCTCATATCAGTGAAATCATATGGCTCCCAATTTTTTCTGTGTGACTTATTTTGTTTAGTGTAACAATCTCAAAATCCATCCATGTTGTTGTAAATGGCACTGTTTCATCTTTTCTTATGGCAGAGTAGTATTCCATTGTGTATATATACCACATCTTCTCTATCCAATCATCTATCAAAGAACACTTTGTTTCTTTCCATGTTTTGGCCACAGTAAATAAAGCTGCAATGAACATAGGAGCACATATATCTTTACAAATAAATGTTTTTAGATTTTTAGGGTAGATACCCAGGAGAGGGATTGCTAGGTCATGTGGTAATTCTATTCTTAATTTTTTGAGGAACCTCCACACTGCCTTCCATAGCAGCTGCACCGATTTGCATTCCCACCAACAGTGTACGAGGGTTCTCTTCTCCACAGCCTCTCCAACACTTGCTATTATTTGTCTTGTTGATGATAGCCATTCTAACTGGTGTGAAGTGATTTCTCATTGTGGTTTTTATTTGCATTTCTCTAATGATTAGTGATGTTGAGCATCTTTTCATATGTCTATTAGTCATCTATATGTCCTCTTTGGATAAATGTCTATTCAGGTCCTTTGCTCATTTTTTAATTGGGTTGCTTGTTTTTGTTGTTGTTGAGTTTTATGAGTTCCTTATATATTTTGGATATTAGCCCCTTATTGAAGGCGTTGTTTGCAAAAATCTTCTCCCATTCGATTGGTCACCTATTTATTTTGTCGATGGTTTCTTTAGCTGTGCAGAAGCTTTTTAGTTTGATATAGCCCCATTCATTTGTTTTAGCTTTAGGAAGTATCCCTTGCCTTTGAGGTCAAATTTATAAAATCCTCTTTGAACCCAAGGTCCATAAGTTTAATACCTATGTTTTCTTCAATACAGTTTATTGTTTCAGGTCTTATGTTTAGGTGTTTGACCCATTTTGAGTTAATTTTGGTACATGGTGACAGAGAGAAGTCTCATTTCATTCTTTTGCACATGGCTTTCCAATTATCCCAGCAACATTTATTGAAGAGGCTTTCTTTCTCCATTGAAATATTTTCTATCTACAGTCCTTCTCAGCGCTTGCATTCCAACACAAATGATTTCCATGATCCCATAAGCAAATGAATCATCTGAAACAAGCTCATAATTTTTACTTAGAAGTTATGTCTGTTTAAGTGACAAGTAACATATCAAATAAATACTACTTAGTAAATCACAAAAGTGCATTAAATATGAGATTATTTAAAGGTTTAGTTTCTGAATATATTTGAAAAGTACTTCATACACATGAAATATAATTAAATAATTCTAAATATCAATATAGAACATAAACATGACAATATCTGTCAATAATAAAGGTAATGTACATTCAATATGCCAGTATAGTACATAATCTTTACGCTTTTAATTTTGATCCTAAGGGAGCTATATGCTGTACAAAAGCTACCCACATAAATGTGTAGTCTTGTCTATTTTATTGCCTCTATACAAGAGGCTTCAATATCTCAGTATTTTAAGATTGCACTTGAATATGCTAATATTCTCAGGCTGGTACTCGTGGGGCACTGTAGCATAACATAAATATTCTCTTCTATTTTATGGTGATTATTTTCCTCTTGGAACCATTTCTAATTATTGTTGTAAATAATTATTTAATTTTAGAATTTTAGAATTACTGAAAATTTTAAAAAATGGTAAAGAATGTTCAATGTAACCCTGTGGCAGTCTAAACAATGGCCTGCAGAAAGATCATCTTAACTCCTGCAACCTTCCAATATTACCTAAGAGGGTCTAAAAGGACTACAAAGATATGAATAAGTTAAGGACACTGGGATTATTCGTGTGTACTGTAAAAGGCACTCCCATGCATACTTATAAGAGGGAGTCAGAGAGATCCGACCACATATAAAAGAGGTATGGGCGATGTGACCTTGGAAGTAGAGATTGAAGTGATGTGACCACAAACCATGGAATGCCAAGTCACCAGGAAATGGAAGTCAAGAAATGTATTTTCCTTTATAGCCTATAGAGGGAGCGTGGCTCTTCCAACACATTGTGTCCAGGGGAACTGATTTGGACTTCTGGATTACAGACTGTGAAAGAATAAATATATGTTCTTTAAGCTTCCAAGTTTGTGGTAATTTGTTATAACAGCTATAGAAAACTAATAAAATTCTTCCTTAGTTTCCCCTACAGAGTAATCTTACATTACCATGGTACATTTGTGCAACTAAGAAACCAAGATTGGTACTATATTATTTTCTAAACTTCAGATTTCATTAGTTTTCCACTAATATCCTTACTTCTTCTTACATTTAGTGATCATGTCTCCTTAATCTCTTCTGGTCTGTGACAAGCTCCCTGACTCTCCCTGTGTTTGATGATCTTGAAAGTTTTGAGAGTACTGGTCAGGTATTTCCTAAAATGTCCTTCAGTTGTGATGTTCTGATGTTTTCTCAAGACTACACTGAGGTTATAGTTTTCAGAGAGTAATACCACTAAGGCGAAGTGTTTTCCTCATCACATTATGTCAGCGGTACATGCTATCAACATGAATTATCACTAATTATGTTAACCTTGATCACAAGTCCTCGGTAAATTTTGCAAGTTTTCTCCCTTGTAAAGTTACCCCCTCTCTCCCTTTTCTATATTTTATGCTTTAGAAATAAGTCCCTAAGTCCAGATCACAGTCCAGTGTTTGATAACTACTCCCACCTCCTGGAGAGGACAGTATTTCAATAACTTATTTGGAGTTCTCTTAGCAAGACGCGTCTCTTTTTCCTCAGTTATTTATTTACTCTGTCATTTATTTATTTTATTTTGTGGGTAATAACCAATACTGGGTTATTTATTTTTTGCTCAAATTGTTCCACCTTCACCATTCACAGCTCTTTCAGTTTGCTGCTGTGTCCCTTTGACATAGCTTCATCTTTCTGTTGTTGTTGTTTTTAGCACTTCCTTACTTTGTGTTACTACACAATTCTCCAGGCTTGTCTGGTATTTTCCCTATCCCTATCACAGAATCAACTATTCCTACAAAGAACCACCTTTCTTTTATTAAAGAGTGGTATTTAAAAGCCAAGTTTGAACCCTGATTGTGCTTACTGATACTGGAGTTTTACTTCTAGGCCCTCTTGCACACAGAGATAGAAAGTATATATCTATGTAGTCTGTATACATTCATAATTACACTTATTCTCTACCTGTCCATCATATCGATATTAAGCGAAACATGAGTGTATACTGACATCTCTGACTCTAATTTATTTCATCCCAACTGTTTCCCTTTCATAACTTCTACCTCTGACAGTGAGAAACCTGGCTCTCAACAAGTGCCGTTCATTAATTTATTTGTGTGACTTTTTTTATAAGTAAAGCAGTTCCATAATTGTTAATGTATACCTCCATGATAAACAACTTCAGTAATTAAAGAATAAAATTTTTATAGCTTCTTTTACTTTTAGCCTTGTAGTTTCTGATCAACACATTATTTTCCAACGTTATTTAAGTTAGCTTAATTTTTTTCCCTATCTCCGTTCAGTGAGTTTAAGTCATACATTTGTAGTACAATTAGATTTTTTTTAACACTCTGTGTTCACTCCTGGAATTCTCCTGTACTCCTGGATGATTCTTCTAATTTGTGTATATTAATATTTGCTCTTTGCTTTGTATAGTTCTATGGGTTTTAACAAATGCAGGGTCATGTGTTCACGGGCCCAGTAACATGGAGAATACTTGTATCATCCTAAAATTTCCCTTTCCATCCCTTTTCTAGACAACCACTGCCCAACCCTTGAAAATCACTCAGCTTTTTTCCATCCCCATGTTATATGAATGGAATCACACAGTATGGAGCCTTTAGTTCTTGCTTCTTTCATTTTAAAATCCACTTTAGATTCATCCATATTGTTGCATAAATCAATATTATTCTAATTTTTCACTGAATTGTCTTTCAGTTTAATGATGTACTACAGTTTGTTTAGCCTTTCACTTTCAGAAGTCCATTTGGTTGCTTCCAGTTTGGCAACTCTTAATCTCAATAAAATTTTAAAAACATTTGCACAGAGGTTTATTGTGGGGAACATCTGATTCTAATTTACATTTAACATTTGGGTTTTTTGCATGTGGACTGACAACTGTTGCAGCAAAATTTGCTAAAAAGAATATATTTTCTCCTTTGCATCTTTCACAAAAATTAGTTGATGGTATATCTGTGGGTCATTTCTGGATACTACAATCTGATCCATTGATTTATGGGTCTATTTTTTTCTCTAATGCCAAATTGTCTCGGTTACTATGTGTATAGTAAGTTGTGAAGTGAGATAATTTTCAGGCCCATACTTTGTTCTTTTTCATAATTATTTTGCCTACTCACTAGTTTTGCCATTATATATAAATTTATAATCAGTATGTCAATATTTACCCCCTCAAAAAGCCTTACTTAGGTTTCCATTGTGATCACATAGAGTCTGCAAAGCAGTCAACTTTAAGTCTCCCAATCCATGAATATGGTATATCTTTACACAATTTTGAATTCATTCATTAGTATTTTATATTTTTCATCACTTTTAAGACAAAGTCCTAATTATGTTCAAAGAGCTAAATGTAATCTTAGACAAAGAACTGAAGGAAATCAGAAGAATGAGGTCTCAAAAAAATAGAGAGTATTAACAGGGAGACAAAAAATATAAGTAACTAGATAGAAATTCTGGAGCAATACCCAAGAAGAGATGAGGTAGGCATCAGAAAGTAATGGTTCAGATTGCCTAATTTTAAAATATTAGTATCTTTTGTGCTTTCCAAAGAACCTTCATATTCATTGTCACCTTACATAGCAATCTATGAGGTAAATGGAGAGGAATTTTCATCTTATGACTTAAAAAAATGAGGTCATGGCAGGTCTGTTCACAGCTGGTTATCAATAAAACTAGGATTGAAATTGGTCCTGTTTTGTAGTACAATACAAATCATACCTCTACACCTCTGAACTTCTTGATCAAAAAGACACATTTGTGTTTCTTTATACCTAGGATTATAAATAAGATATTTCTCATAATGCATTAACTACTCGTCACATATCAGAGAAATACAGAGCTTAACTATTTTCAAAAATAAGTGTAATCAGATACACATGCTTATTTGGGCCAAACATGGAAACTCATAGAAGAAGAAACTTCATGATCAATAGGATTTTCTGGTACTTTCTGAAATCTTTCAAGGTGATTTAATAACATTTTGTCAATATTTGATTATAGCACTTATCACTATTTGAATGATGATTTGTAAATCTTGTTGTCTCTACCCACATAATAATCGACTCATGTTATTAACTTTTTAATAATATTAACAAACATACTACTTGGTACACAGTGGGATTCAATACACTTTGTTTACGTGAGTGAATTAGATTAAATAACGTGATTCAAGCTATGCCTTGAGAGTTACTCACAAAGGTAGGCAAACATTATTTTTCAGTTGTGAAAAATAGCTCTCATATTCCGTTCTTAAGAAAGAAGCAATGAAATTGCCTGTAGGGAACTAGCTGGGTATGATGAGGGTGCACATATGTTTTTGTATTATTTGCTATTTGTTATTTTTCTACTCTCTAATTAAAGTGTAGTTTACACAAAAAAAACAAAAAACAATAATATCCATAGCTTTTAGTGTATAAATCTTCAAGTTTGAAGTGCTGCTGAAGTTTTAATAAAATTTGATACCATTTATAATAACAACATAAATGGTCAATGGTTGTAAGAAGGTTATAAATTATCATCTATCCACACAATAAGTGTAGAGAATCATTAATAACATTTTTTGAAAGATATGCAATATCTAAAAAATGCTTAAGATATTTTCATTGGAAAAATCAGTGAATGAAATTGTACATAAAATTACAGTAACATAAGAGAACAAACATAGAATAATAAAACTGGAAACACAGAAACCAAAATGTTAAAAGTGGTATAATGTGCAAGCATTATGGGTGTTTTTCCTTCTTTTCAATGTCCTGATTCTAACATTTCAAAATGAAAAATACAATCTAATGCAAATAAAAGAGATTTCATCATAACTATAGAAAAAAATAATAGAATAATGGACAGGAGACATGAATAGCAAGATCACAGAAAAAGAAATAAATGCATGTGTCTCTTAAATATATGAAAAGATGTTCAATACCACACATAAATTAAAACCCATCGAGATATAGTTTCTCATCTAAGAGATTGGCAAAATTCAAAAGTTTGCTGTTATCTGCTAGTGATGCAAAATCTTGGCTTTAGAAGACAAATAACCCCCTTTCATAAACATACAAATTTACGGGAGAAAAAGAGAAAGTCATAGATAGAAAGGAAAGCTTTGGAGTAAAAGAAATTTGAGATATACCTCAATCAACTGCAAAATTTGGATCTTATATGGATCTCAATTTGAAAAACATTTCAAAACACTTATAAAAGTCAATCAGGAAAATCTGAACATTGACTAGATAATTATAAAAAGAAAATATTAGTAAACTTTATGTGCAATAATAGTATTGTGGCTTTCTTATTAAGTCCTTGTATTTTAAAGAAAGACACTGAAATATTTATGTATAAAATGATATGATTTTGGCAACAGAAATTTCTTTCCTCACAGTTCTGAAAGTTGGAAATTCCAAGATCATGGTGCTGGACAATTCAGTTCCTGGTGAAGATTCTCGGTCTGGTTTGGAGATGACCACTTTTTCACTGTATTCTCACATGGTAGAAAGAGGCAGCTCTGGTGTCTCTTCCTCTTCTTATAAGGCACCAGCCCTGCTGGATTAGGGCCCCATCCTAATGACCTCATAAAACCTAACTACCTCTGTTTAGTCCCTATCTTTAAAACAGTCACATTGGGGTGGGCGTGGGGGTGTTTATGGTTTCAACATATGAATTTGGGGGCAGGAGACACAGTTCAGTCCATAGCTGTAATTACTTAAAGGATATTAGGAAATGATAACTTTGGCACCATTTTTCAGCCTCTCACAGATTTGTTTCTCACTATGCCACTCCATGTCCATCACGTAGCTTGTCTTGGGAAGGAGAGGACCCTCTCTACGTGGTCACTGAAAGATACCAGATCAGGAAAGCTTCACCAGCCATAGCTGCACCTGCTGGCACATGAAGCCTTCTCGGTCTCCATGGCAGGAGAAGAGACAACTGGAATGTTGCACCTGTGCTTTAAGCCACCCAGAAATGACACATATCAGTTCTTCCCAAAGCTTATTCTATAGAACTAGTAAATGTCTCTGGTGAGCTGCCATGGGGCAGTCACATGTGGGGGAAGCAGATGAAATGTTTGAGCACCAATACATTTGTGAAAAATGCTATATCAACTTATTTTTATTTTTTATTAAATTTGTTGGGGTGACAATGGTCAGTAAAAGTACAAGAACTCATCCTAGAAAAAGTGTTACATACCTCACTGCTGAATGTCACTATGGTCACCTTTGAAGTACTCCCCTTGGGAAGCTATGCATTGACACCAGCACCTAGTCCACTCTTCAAAGCAATTTTGGAACTCTTTTTCTGGAATGGCCATCAGAGTTATCATTGTATTATCCTTGATGTCCTGAATGTCATCAAAATGTCTTTCTTTCAATATTTCCTCTATCTTTGGGTAAAGAAAGAAGTCATTGGGGGCCAGATCAGGTAAGTAGGGAGAGTGTTCCAATACAATTATTTGTTTACTGGCTAAAAACTCCCTCACAGACAGTGCAGCATAAGCTGGTGCATTGTCGTGATGCAAGAGCCATGAATTATTGGTGAAAATTTCAGGGCATTTTCGTATAACTTTTTCATGTAGCCATTTCAGTACTTCCAAATAGTAAACTTGGTTAACTGTTTGTCCATTTGGTACAAATTCATAATGAATAACCCCTCTGATATAAAAAAAAAAGTTTAGCAACTTGGTTTACCTCTTGATTTGGACAGATGGAAATTTTTTGATCATGGAGAATTGGCTGGCTTCCATTGTATACTTTGATGCTTTGTTTCAGGGTCATATTGGTACACCCATGTTTCATCACCAGTGATAACATGGCCCAAAGCATTGTCTTGCCTGTCCAAAAGGTCTTCACAAACTTCCACTCTCCTTTGCTTGTATTCATTGGTGAGCTCCTTCGGGACCATTTTTGCACATACCTTTCTCATGAAAAGATTTTCAGTTAAGATTTTCCTAACTGTTTCGTTCTTGATGTTTACTTGGTCTGCTATGTTTCTTAGTCAGCCAACTATTTTGACGCACAATTCCATGAATTTTTGCAATGTTTTAATCAGTTCTGCTCGTTACTAGCCACCCTGACTGCTCTTCATCAGTGACGCATTCTCTCCCCTCAGAAAAACATTTAATCCATTTGTACATTGCCGTTTTCTTTATGGCATTATCCCCATAAACTTGGCCTAACATGTCCCTGATTTCATTTCCACTCTTGTCAAGTTTAACAAGAAATGTGATGTTTGTTCGTTGTTCTAATACAATCTCAGGCATTCTCGCGACACCACACAAAAACACGCAACAACAATAATGAATGCCACTCAGGAAGACATGCCACATGTTGACTCAAACACCTCTGTGAGACACTGATATACCAAGGTTATGAAACCTTACCGAGCTGTTGGTACAGTGCTGCCAATGTAAGTGAATGGTGGTAAGTTCATGAACTTAATTGTCAGACCTTGTAGTTACCTCTGACTAAGTAATCCTTCTCACAGTTATTTTCCCAAATGAAATCAAAATTTATGTTCACAGAAAACCTTTAGGTAGATGTTTAGATAGGTTTCATTTATAATCACCAAATACTAGAATCAACGTAATGTCCCTTAGCTGGGGAATGGATAAACAATATGCAATGTCAATAAAATGGGGAAAAAAACAGATTCCACTATTGGTAAAGATAGCAATATTGAAGGATCTTAAAATGAATCATACTAAGTGAAAGAAGCAAGACTCATATATTGCATATTCTAGAATTCCAGTTGAGGGCATTCTTGCAAAGAAAGTTATATACACAAAACAGTTATGTGGTTTCCGAGGACAGCAGGTGGGAGAAGGAGTTGACACAAAGAACCTCGAGGTTTTGCTTATGTGATGGATGTGTGCTATGTCTTCATTGGGGTCATAGTTATATAACCATACGCATGTAATCAAATTCTTAGAACTATACACAAAAATGTGTGGATTTTATTGTTTGTAAATTATGCATTTAGAAAGGAAAAAAAGAGAAGTAATACCAAAATATGCATGCATACGTAATAGATGCAGCTAGGTCCCATAGGTAATTTAATCGCTTCCTCCCTAAGAACGCGGGATGAGGAGCTGTAGACGCTCCCTTGGGGCGTGTCCCCTGAGAGCTCCATCTCTACAATTCACTCCTATTTCCCTTGCATTGGCTTCTGAAATACCAAAAGCACTCCATGTGACACCATTTTAGAGGGACCAGACTGCATGTTGGTCCCTTGGACTGTCATATATTCATCTGAATGTTCATAGTTGTCATTATACACAGGATTTCTGTCTACTGAAGAATTGCTATGAGCCTGCAACCATGGCCAAGAAAATCACCACAAGATAAAAATTATATTGAGTAACTTTAAAATGGTAACCCCTTAGCAAGTTGTTTTATAGACCTTCCCCTATTTGCTATTTACAGACACAATTCTGTAAATTATTGTGGGAGAAGTAATTTTATTTTATTTATTTTACAGATGAGAAGGGAAGGATCCTTCCAAGGGCACAGTAAGAATTCACGGTGGATTCAGGGCTGGAGCCCTGGTTTCTGGGTCCTTGTTAGTGTTTTTTTCCTCTATCTTTCCCTGTCTTAGAGAACGTGGGACCTTTTGATCACTACTTAAAATATAGCTTATCTATCATTATTTATGTATTATTTCATGGCTGATTTTCTGATTTCACACTCACTATTCAAGATTGATTTTTCCCTTCTCTTCAAGGAGCGAGGTAAGATACTATATTCCATATACACTATTAGTGAAAAGGATAATTCATGCCAAAGCAATAGGAAGCTACACATACTGTAAGTTACTTGAGCAGAAAAATTGATGTTTTGAACTCTTTTTTTTCTAAAATAGTGAGTTGAGGCTGCAGTATAAATATCAAAACTTCCAGTAGTAGAAAATTTAGTGATACTTATGAAATATCCTGCTGCTTCCCTAAAGAAGTTGAATAAAAAAATAAGATAGATGATTCTCTGATTGAGTAGGTGGTAATTTTATCTTGTTCACTATCTGTTGGTCTCCTACTGGAGGTAGAAAAAAGGAAAAAAGGGTTAAGTGTGCAGTGACCATTCTTTAAACTACAAAGGAAACTAAATGAATTAGCAAGATCAAACTGCAGTTTAACCTTTTCTCTATACTTTCATCCTTGTTATTCTGGCACCTTTAAATATGCTGACAGTGAGGTGGATAAAAACACAGAGAATTTGATTAGGTTGAAACTGGGTTTCAAACTTGAATCTTATTCATAGTAGTGATATAATTGTAGAATATCATGTAACTTCTTAAATCCTTTATTTTTTAATGGTACAATATAATATTATCTGTTGTACACACACACACACACACACATACACACACACACACACACACACACACACACACACACTTACATGTAAAGCTTGTAACATTAGACCAAGATAATTTTGAAGTACAAATTATTAATGAAATAATGCACATGGTATTTAGACATTTCAGTTTCACTACAATTTCGTTTCTGCTTGTCACTTTTTCCCTTTATTTCTCACTACTACAGGACATTTGATGATTCCCAAATAACACTGATGGGGAACAGGACAGAAGTGACACAGTTCATCCTTCTCGGGCTAACCAGTGCCCCAGGACTGCAGGTCCCTCTCTTTATCACGTTCACTCTCATTTACCTCATCATCATTGTTGGGAACCTGGGCATGATCATGTTGATTCTTTTGGACTCTCGTCTCCACACTCCCATGTACTTTTTCCTCAGTAACCTGTCTTTGGTGGACTTTGGTTACTCCTCAGCTGTCACTCCCAAGGTCATGGCTGGGCTCCTTATAGGAGACAAGGTCATCTCCTACAATGCATGTGCTGCTCAGATGTTCTTTTTTGTAGCCTTTGCCACTGTGGAAAATTTCCTTTTGGCCTCAATGGCTTATGACCGCTTTGCAGCAGTGTGCAAACCCCTACATTATACCACCACTATGACGACAAGTATGTGTGCGCGTCTGGCCATAGGCTCCTATGTCTGTGGTTTCCTGAATGCCGCCTTCCATGTTGGGGACATATTCAGCCTTTTCTTTTGTAAGTCCAATATAGTCCATCATTTTTTCTGTGATGTTCCAGCTGTCATGGCTCTCTCTTGCTCAGATAAACACATTAGTGAGGTGCTTCTTGTTTTTATGTCGAGCTTTAATGTCTTTTTTGCTCTTCTGGTTATATTGATTTCCTACCTATTCATATTTATAACCATCTTGAAGATACACTCAGCTCAAGGGCACCTGAAGGCTTTGTCCACCTGTGCTTCTCACCTCACTGCAGTCTCCATCTTCTATGGGACAATCATCTTCATGTACTTACAGCCCAGCTCCAGCCATTCCATGGACACAGACAAAATGGCCTCCGTGTTCTACACCATGATCATCCCCATGCTGAACCCTGTGGTCTACAGCCTGAGGAACAAGGAGGTCAAGAGTGCAGTCAAGAAGATATTTGAGAAGGCAAATTTTTCTATGGGGTTGGGATTTTAATCATTTATTGTGCACAATAATCTTATTTAATTCCTCTTAAACTTTTCCTGTTCAATAAATTACTTTTTAAGCCCCACACTACATTTAAATTCCTGAGATAAATCATTATCTTTTCAAAAGTCTTTGTCTAGTAAAGAGAAAACGTATTCAGGAATATAATCCTTGAATAAGGATGGCTAAGGGGAAGCATTAGAACTTTTGGAACCTGCTTGTCAAATGTTACTGATAATATTAACATGTTAAACAGGTGGCACAAACAAGCCCATGAACAAGGGAAACATGTATGTGCCCCATGAGGGCACACACACATTAGAGTGGGAAATTTGTTAGAGGCAAATGGACTGTTGTTAATTTTTAATAAAAATGGTTTGAGCAGTTAATTGACATATTAAATATAAAATTATATCTAATCATAATTATTTTTAAATAACTGTTCTAAGATTCTGAATAGGAGAAAAAAATCATGTACTTTTAAATGAAAGTATGCACTCTTTTGGCACATTTTCTTTCTTGACTGAATCCTTTTGTAGAATCAATATGTTCACAGCACACTTTTCAAAAGTATAAAATAATTACCCAAATCTCATAGCTTACTTTTGGATTCTATCTTGGTGTTATATATACTATGGGTTTGGATAAATGTATAATGGATTGAATCCACCACTATAATATACAGAGTATTTCCACTGCCCTGAAAGTCCTCGGTGCTCTGCTTAGTCATCTTTCTCTCCCCAAACCCCTGGCAACTACTGATCTTTTTACTGTCTCCATAGTGTTTCCTTTACCAGAATGTCATATAGTTGGAATCATATAGCATGAAGCCTTTTCAGATTGGTTTCTTTCATGTAGTAATATGCATTTAAAGTTCCTCCATGTCTTTACCTGGCTTCTTAGCTCATTTCTTTTCAGTGTATTTATCCATTAATCTAATGAAGAACAGTATGGTTGCCTCCAGTTCTGGCAATTATGAATAAAGGTACTGTAAATTTTCATGTGCAGGTTTTTGTGTGGACATAATAGGTTTTTGACTCATTTGGGTAAACACAAGGAGGAGGATTGCTGGATCATATAGTAAGATTACGGTTAGTATTTTGTTGTTTTTGGGGGGTCTTTTCTTGGGTGTTTTTTTGTTGTTGTTGTTATCTTTTTAGGGGAACAGGACTTTATTGGGGAACAGTGTGTACTTCCAGGACTTTTTTTCCAAGTCAAGTTGTTGTCCTTTCAGTCTTAGTTGTGGAGGGCGCAGCCTACTCCAGGTCCAGTTGCCATTGCTAGTTGCAGGGGGCACAGCCCACCATCCCTTGCAGGAGTGGAGGAATCGAACTGGCAACCTTGTGGTTGAGAGCACACTGGCCCATGTGGGAATCAAACCAGCAGCCTTCGGAGTTAGGAGCACGGAGCTCCAACTGCCTGAGCCACCGGGCCGGCCTTCTTTTTTCCTTTTTTAATTAACCTGAATGCACCCGATCTTGTCTGATCTCGGAAGCTAAGCAGGGTAGGATCTGGTTAGTACTTGGATGGGAGTATGGTTGGCTTTAAAAGAACCTCCAAAGTATCTTCCAAAGTAGCTGTTCCATTTTGCATTCTGACCAACAATGAATGAGAGTTCCTCTTGCTCCTCATCTTCACCAGCATTTGTTGTCAGTGCTCTGGTTTTTGGACATTTTATAGGTGTGTAGTGGCATCTCGTTATTGTTTTAATTTGCATTTCCCTAATGACATCTGACGTGAATTATCTCTTACAATGCTTATTTCCCATCTGTATATCTTCCTTGATGAGGTGTCTGTTAAAGTCTTTGACCCATTTTATAACCAAGTGATTTATTTTTTTAAATTATGTTTTAAGAGTTCTTTGTGTATTTGGGGTTATAGTTCTTTATCAGATGTGTCATTTGGAAGTATTTTCTCCAAGTTTGTGGCTTGTTTTCCTATTTTCTTCATGCTGTTTTTCACAGAAAAGTTTTTAATATTATTGAACTCCAGCTCATTAAATACTTCTTTCATGAATAATACCTTTAATGGTGTACCTACAAAGTCATCGCTATACCCAAGGTCATCTAGGTTTCTTCCTGTTATCTTCTATGAGTTTAATAGTTTTACACTTTACATTTAGGACTATGATCCATTTAGAGTCAATTTTTGTGAAGGGTGTAAGGTTTGCAACTTGATACATTTTTTGTCTTTTTGCATGTGGATGTCCAGTTGTTCCACTACCTTTTGTTGAAAAGATATCTTTGCTCTATTTTATTGAACTTGCTACTTTGTCAAAGATCATTTGGCCACACTTAAGTAGGTATTTCTGGACTCTCTATTCTGTTCCATTGATCCATTTGTGTATTCTTTCAACAATACCACATTGTCTTGATTATGTAGTTTTATTGTAAGTTTTGAAGTCAGGTAGTGGCAGTCTAACATTTTTTTTTTTTTTTTTTGACTCTTAGGATTTCCATCTCTTACATTTCCCATCTGTTCTTTCATTCTGTCTACTTTATCTATTAGAGCCCTTAGCGTATTAATCATGGTTATTTTAAATTCCTGGTTTTAGAATTCCAATATCCTTATCATGATTAATTCTGGTATTTTTTGTGTCTCTTCAAATTGTGTTTCTTGCTTTTTGGTATACCCTGTAATTTTTCTTGATAGTCAGACATGATATATCAGGTAAAAGAAAAGGAAATGCTGGAAATAGTCTTTAAGTTATGTTCTATGAGATGTGGGGGAGGAAAAGCAGTGTATGGACCTATCATTAGGGCTCAGTATTTTAGTGAGCCCACGGCTCTGTACTATGAAATTCACATGTGTTTCTCCATTTTATCCTCCACCTTTAAGTGTGAGAGGATGGTTAGAATAGGCTAGAGTTGGTTATTTACCTTCTCCCACCTGGTAGTTTACAGCTGACTTGAGTTAGATGCTCTTTTTTTCTACCAGGTCGGTAAGGCTCTGATAATACATCAGCAGGTTATGCTCTGGTTAACTAGTTTCTCCTGAGGGCAGACTTTGTTAAGAAGATCTAAATATTATGGCATATTTCAAAATGATTCCTTCCCCACCTAACATGCTCCAGAAGAAGCCTGAGGGAATTTTTCTGTGGTGTTTACTGTGAGATCCTGATTGAGCTCCTGGAAGTAAAACTCACACAATGGTGAAGCACCTCCTACCATTAGCTCCCCCAGAGTCTTTAATTCTCAGTTTTCCACACTGAGCCTCCAGCAAGATAATTTATGTTCTCCTGCCATGGTGCTGGATCCCTTGGCATTTTCTGCTCAAGAGTATCACCTCTGGTAAGCTGTCACTCCCTGTATTCACCTGTCGGTTTGTCCAATCTTGGGGACAGTGTTTTGCCCTGTAGCCTCACCTCTCTTATGAATCCCAGAAGACTTGTCAATCTTTATTAGTCTGTTCAGCTTTTTACTTGTTGATAGGATGGAGCAGTGACTTAAAAACTCTTTATATGCACAACCAAAAACTGGAAGAGCATTAACATTTTTCAATGCTTTTGATGAATTAATAAGATGAACATGTGTGCCTTTTTAAATTAAATTTATTGGGGTGATATTGGTTAGTAAAATTATATAGGTTTCAAGTGCACATTTCTATAATACATCATCTGTATATTGCATTATGTGTTCACCACCCAGAGAACATTAGTGTCTCTTTCCTTCACTCTATTCAAGTGATTTGTTAGAGTGACATCAGCAATACTGAGAATAGGAAGTCCCAGCTCTCAACTCCCCAAAGATACACCAACTTAGCAACAATATATGGACCAAAATTATCTTATGAGAGGTCTAAAATCCAGTTGAGAAGTTGCAGTACCTAAGATAAGCACAAAAGTGAAAAGAGACACATTGAAACAGATGAAAACAACAATTTCATTTTACTCATGTCAGAGCTGTCTTCAAGAAGGTATAGCTCAGATCTGAGAGAAAGCCTTGGCTTGTGACTTCTCTCTCAGGGAAAAGAGAGAATGGAGAGTTAGACCAAAAATTGTAACATCCACGGCTTGGGTTTATTAGATCATTAATAGAAAGAAAAAAAAGAAGAAGAAGAAGACCAGTCTTGGGGCATGAAGTCAAAACCACCAGCATGGTAGAGAAGACAACATATCCATCGTCCAGGAGTTCTACAAGCATTTTTATACATTAATAGGGAAGAGAAAGATACAAGCCATTCTAAAAGGATTTACATTAGCTATAGACAAAAGGAATGGGAGAAGGTGAAGCAGGGCTGCTTCTGGGATAGGTGCACAGTCCATAAAGCTCATGTGTAAATAATAAGTGGAGGTTCCCCAGGTTCTATGGCACCTGACTACTCTCTCTATTGGATAATCACAGAAACAGCCACCTAGAAATGAATCCTAAATTATATACAGGAATGTGAGTGCGTTTTGTCAGAGCAGGATCATGGCTATAAAATGGCTAACTGTTCTGTCATTTTCTCTCACTCAATCGCCACAGTAATTTTAATTTAGAACAGCTCAGAATGGTTTTCCTTGTCAGGAGCATTCATCTAATGTCCTTGCACTGTCAGTACACTGCCCTAGGGAAACAGGACAGGAAGTTTGCAGCAGCCAGCATGGTTCTGTAAAATTAGGAAAAGTCACACAATCCTGAAGCTTCCCCCCACAGGAAGAAGGAAGAGGAGTGTGTATCCAACATCCCCAGCCTTACAGTGCATTGCCCAAATAAAAGAGGCAGGTGGTTTAATACAAGTAACATGGCTCTGTGATATTGGGAGAAGATACACACCCTGAATCTTTAACCAGGAGGAATGGAGAAGAGTGGAGAATGCATCCAATGGCTCGGCCTACTAATGCACTGCACTAGAGATTAAAAAAAAAATGACTGTTTTGCTGCAGCCAGCATAGTTCAGTGAGATAAGAATAAAGTGTACAAACGTAAGACCTCTCCTCCAGGAGAAACAGAGGTGGGTGGAGTGTACACATCCATCAAAAAAAAAGTTTAGAATCTCCCAGATTCTCTAGCTAAGCTAGTTGGTGAAAGCCTTTTCCTATTAATCCAGTGCATAAAATATTATAGAAGTTACTGTTTCTTAAAAAGCAGTGGTGACAAAAGCTACAAGGAAAATAAAGAATTAGAGAAATATGATAAAACAAAAAGAATAAAATGAATTAGTAATTGAACCTAAGAAATGGAGTTCTGAGATGATGTAATAAAAATGGCAGCGTGATGTGAGCCTCTTAAAATCTCCCCTGTAATTTACAATAAATTGAACAACTATAACTCCACAAAGGACTCCCTGTGCAGCAGACAGGCAAGACTAAGCGGCCCACTACTGAAATCATCTAAAGGTGGGTAAATTGCATGAGCGGCAGAGGAGGGAAGGGAGAAGTGTGGAGAAGGGGATGCGGGGGCTTAGGACGCAGACCTAGCTCAGTGCTCCGAGCTCACTGTATTCTGGAACTACCACAGCTGAGTGAGAAGGAGAACTCAGACTGCTAGGGCTCCACTTATGGCCCACAGGGCTCAGGGGACAGCATATAAAATGGCTGAACCCAACTCTAATGGCAGAGACCTCGGAGCAAAGACTGAGGGAAGAAAGCTGAAAACGGAGGTTTAAGCCCTCACTGCTGAGCAGAGAATGGAAGCCTTAGGCACTGAGCCTAGCCAAACCCTCCCTACCTTCCCAGAGCTCGCCCCACCCACCTGCCCAATGGTAGAAGCGGACAGTAGCAGTGTCAGATCAAAAGAACAGAATATTTGCAGTTCTGAGAACTGTGATCCGCAGACCTGGACTCACAGCCCAACTAGTTCCAGCAAAGGGGAGGGAGCCATGGAAGCAGGACTGGCTGTGGTGGTAGACACCACCATTGCTCTAGGCCACGTCTCACAATACACACTGCCCCTGTCCCCACCTATCTGGGCGGATCCATGCAGGAGTAAACAGAGCTGCTAAAACACACAAGACTCTTAATCTGGCATAGGAAGAGCTTTGGAACTTCAGAAGCTCTCCCCATCCCCCCATGGAGGTGGTGTCCTATGACCCAGGTAAACTGTTCATAGAGGAGAAACCTGCGTTCCAGGGAATCCCCCCCCCCCCTTGTGTGAGAATCTGGAATAGTGCAGAGAAAACATAGCAGTACAGTATGAGAGAGAATAAAAGGCTGTGGTCAGAGAGAAAATAAAACATTCTACCAACACGCACTGGAAAACAAAAGAAAGACCTCTTTCTATCAACCTCTAGCAGAACCCACTCCTGGAGATGTCTAGGAAGAGAAATAATAAATCATTAACTGCCATGAATAACCAAGATAACAAGAAAGCTCACAAAGAAAATGAAAAGTCTCCAGAAAATGAACTTAAAGATATGGAAATGTGTGAGTTAAATGACAGGGAATTCAAGATTGCAGTTCTTAAAAAACTCAATGAGATGCAAGAAAACACAAGGTAGGCAGTTTAAAAAACTCAGAAACACAATCAAAGAACAAAATGAACATTTTACCAAAGAGATTGAAATTTTAAAAAAGAACCAAATAGAATTTCTGGAGATTAAGAACTCAGTAAAGGAATGAAGAATGAAATAGCCAGCTTAGGCAGTAGAGTTGACCAGATGGAGGAAAGAATCAGTGACATCGAAGATAGAAATCTGGAAATGACATGATGGAAGAAGAAAGAGACGGGAGATTTAAAAGAAATGAAAGAACTCTACAAGAACTTTCTGACTCGATTAGAAATAACAATATAACAATAATGGGCATACCAGAAGGAGAAGAAAGAGAGAAGGGAACAGAGAGTATATTTAAACAAATAGTCAATGAGAACTTCCCAAACTTGTGGAAAGAACTGGATCCTCAAATCCAAGAAGCAAATAGAACACCTAATTACTTCAACCCCAACAGGCCTTCTCCAAGGTACATTGTACTGAAGCTGTCAAAAACTAACAACAAAGAAAGAATCCTCAAGGCAGCCAGGGAAAAGAAGACGGTAACCTACAAAGAAAGCCCATTAGATTATCATCAGATTTTTCAGCAGAAACTCTACAAGCAAGAAGGGAACAGAATAAAATATTCAAACTATTGGAAGAGAAATTATGAGCCAAGAATAATATATCCAGCAAAGATATCCTTTAGATATGAAGGAGAAATAAAGACCTTTTCAGACATACAGAAGCTGGGGGAATTTTCTAACACATGAGCTGCACTACAAGAAATACTGAAGAAGGCTATTCAACCAGCATATATAGGAATAATTTGTGACTACCAAAACATAAAAGGAGGGAGAGTAAAGGCCTGAACTGGAATGTGGGAATGGAAAATGTAAGCATGCTGAAGAAAATGGAATACTCTAAATATAAAACTTTCTTTTACATAAACTTAATGTTAACCACTCAAAAAAAAAATCCAGAACTGAAATATATAATGTAATAAAAGAAGAAACAGAGGGAAAAATCATAGAATACTACCACACAGAAATAATAGACAACAACAAAAAGGCAAAGAAACAATGGAGACACAGTCTTACCAGAAAACCAAAGATAGAATGATAGGAAATCCTCACATATCAATAATCACCCTAAATGTAAATGGACTGAGCTCACCAATAAAAAGGCACAGAGTAGCAGACTGGATTAAAAAACTAAACCCAACAACATGCTGCCTCTAAGAGACACATCTCAGCTACAAGGACAAACACAGACTCAAAGTGAAAAGGTGGAAATTGACACTCCAAGCAAATGGTATCCAGAGAAAAATCACGTGTAAGCATACTGATATCAGATGAAACAGACTTCAGGATAAAAAGGTAACAAGAGACAAAGATGGATATTTAATAATGATACAGGGGACTATACAACAAGAAGACAACCGTCATCAATATTTATGCCCCAATCAGGGATTACCGAAATTTACCAAGCAACTACTAACAGAACTAAAGGGAGAAATTAACCAAAACACAATTGTACTAGGGGACCTAAATACATCATTGACAGCTATGGATAGATCACCCAAACAGAAAATAAAGAAAGAAATAGGAGCCCTAAATGACACATTAGAAGAAATGGACATAATAGACAGTTATAGAGAACTTCATCCTAGAACGTCAGACTATAAATTTTTTTCCAGTTTACGTGGAACATTCTCAAGAATAGACCATATATTGGACATAAAACTAGCTTCAGCAAATTTAAGAAGATTGAAATCATACCAAGCATATTCTCTGATCACAAGGCTTTGAAAATAGATTATCAAATGCAAAAAGAATGCAGGAAAAAAAACAAATATGTGGAGATTAAACAACATATTTTTAAAGAATGACCAGGTCAAAGAAGAAATAAGAGGTTAGATCTAAATATACATAGAAACAAATGAGAGTGAAAATACATCCTACCAAAATGTTGGGGTTGCAGCCAAAGCAGTTTCAAGAGGGAAATGTATATCATTACAGGCCTATCTTAAGAAACAAGAAAAATCCTGGATAAATAACCTCACGTTACAGCTTAAAGAACTGGAGAAAGAAGAATAAATGAAACCCAAGGTCAGCAGAAGGAAGGAAATAAGAAAAATCACAGCGGAACTAAATGAAATAGAGAACAAAGAGACAATAGAAAAATTTAATGTGACAGAGTTGGTTCTTTGAAAAGATTAATAAAATTGAGAAATGCTTGGCTAGACTCACTAAGACAAAAAGAGAAGATACTAATAAACAAAATCAGAAATGAAAGATGGGAAGTTATCAAGGATGCCACAGATATGCAAAGGACCATCCAAGAATACTATGAAGGACTGTATGCCACAAATTTCAATATCCTAGAAGAAATGGACAGGTTCTTAGAAACATATAGTCTTCCTAGGCTGAATTATGAAGAACTGGAAAAACCTAAATAGACTGATCACCAGTAAGGAAATTGAATCAGTCATCCAAAACCTCCCCAAAAGCAAAAGTCCGGGACCAGATGGCTTCACTAGTGAATTATACCAAGCATTCAAAGAAGACCCAATATCTGTCCTAGTCAAACTCTTCCAAAAAATTGAAGAAGAGACAATACTCTAACTCATTTTATGAGGCCAACATTACCCTGATACCAAAACCTGGTAAGAATAACACAAAAAAAGAAAATTAAGACCAATATCTCTGATGAATACTGATGCAAAATTCCTAAATAAAATTCTAGCAAATCAAATGCAACAATGCATTAAAAAGATTATTCATCACAACCAATTGGGGTCATCACAGGGGCACCAAGGTTGGTTCAACATACGTAAATCCATCAATGTGATACATCACATAAACAAAGTAAAGGACAAAAATCATATGATTATATGAATTGATGCAGAAAAAGTGTTTGACAAGATCCAACATCCATTTATGATTGAAACACTTAATAAAATAGGTATAGAAGAAAAATACCTTAACATAATAAAGGCCATATACAACAAACCCTCAGCTAATATCATAATTAACAGTGAAAAACTGAAGCCCTTTGCTCTATGTTCAGAAATGCGACAGAGCTGTCCCGTATCAGCTCTGCTTTTCAACATAGTGTTGGAAGTCCTTGCCAGAGCAATCAGGCAAGAGAAAAAAATAAAAGGCATCCAAATTGGGAATGAAGAAGTTAAATTGTCACTCTTTGCAGACATGATGCTATATAGAGAAAACCCTAAAGACTCCACCAAAAAGCTATTAGAAATAAGAAATGAATACAGTAAAGTTGCCGGCTACAAAATCAACGTACAAAAGTCCACTGCATTCCTATATACTAACAACGAAATCTCAGAAAAAGAAATTAAAAAAAAAATTCCTTTATAATTGTAACTAAAAGAATACAATACTTAGCAATAAACTTAATCAAGGATGTGAAAGATCTATATGCCGAAAACTATAACACATTTTTAAAAGAAATTGAAGAAGACACAAAGTAATAGAAAGACAGTCTATGTTTATGGATTGGAAGAATCAATATAGTTGAGTTGACAAAATAAAGAGGCAACCAACTGAATGGGAGAAGATTTTTGCAAATAGCGCCTCCAGAAAGAGGCTAATAACCAAAATATACATGTATGTCCTCTAAAGAGGACATACAAATGGCACATACACATATGAAAAAAATGCTCAACATCACTAATCATTAGAGAAATACAAATAAAAACCACAATGAGATATCACCTCACCCCAGTCAGAATGGCTATCATCAACAAGACAAATAGTAACAAGTGTTGGAGAGGCTGTGGAGAAAAAGGAACCCTCATACACTGTTGGTGGGAATGCAGATTGGTGCAGGTGCTATGGAAGGCAGTCTGGAGGTTCCTCAAAAATTTAAGAATAGAATTACCATATTCCCTGTCCGGAGTATCTACCTAAAAAATCCGAAAATATTTATCCATAAGGGCATGTGTGCTCCAATGTTTATTGCAACTGTATTTATGGTGGCCAAGGCATGGAAACAAACAAAAAGTCCTTTAATAGATGAATGGATAAAGAAGTTGTTGTGTATATACACAATGGAATACTATTCGTAAGTAAGAAAAGAAGAAATAGTACCATTTGTCACAACATGGATGGATCTTGAGATCATAATGTTAAGCAATTAAGTCAGACAGAAAAAGTCAAGGACCATATGATTTCACTGATATGTGGTATATAAAACTGAAAACAACTAAAGAACAAGACAAACAAATGAAGGAACAAAAACGCTTAGACGTAGACAATAGTTTAGTTGTTGCCAGAGTTTAAAGGGGGAAAGAGGCTCTAGAAGATGGTAATTGGGGTCTAATATATGGAGATGGATAGAGAACTGACTCGGGTAGTGAACACACACTGTTAGATATAGATAATGTATTACTGAATTTCACACCTGAAATCTATGTAACTTAACAATTGTCACCCTAATAAACTTTAATTTAAAAAAATGGAGATCTGAGAATTGCTAGAAAAGGAATTCAAAATAATTATCTTAAGGAAGCTCAGTGAGTTATAAGAGAACTTGGATAGACAACCAAACAAAATCAGGACATGATATATAAACAAAATGAGAAGTACAACAGAAATAGAAACCATGAAAAAGAACCAAACAGAAATTCTGGATTTGACCGAACTAAAAAATTCAATAAACAGTTTTATGATAAGGCTTGATCAAACAGAAGAAAGAATCAATGAACTTGAAAACAGGTCATTTTAAATTATACAGGCAGAGGAGCAAAAAAAAAAAAAAAAGGAAAAAAAAAGAAAAAAGAAAGCCTAAATACTTATGAGAAACCATAATGCAATATATGAATTACAGGTGTTTTGAAAGAAGAGGAGCTGTTCCTGCTGGACCAGTAAACCTAATGATTACCATGGCAGGAGAAAAGACAACTGAAGGGCAGTGTGTATGCTTCAACCAATATGTCGATTCTTCCCACAATGCATTGCCTAGAACTATTAGATGTTTCTCCCTAGCTGAAAAAGGGGCAAGCACATATGGGTTAGCAGATTGTTTGAGTTCCATTATTTTTATGATCTCTGAAATATCAATTTCTATAAATAATAAATAACCTTATGAAACACCTGATACATGATGAAACTAGTGCTATACTTGGTATACATGTCATGTGATAATTTTGAAAATCTTATGAGGATGACAAGATAATTATTTTCTTCCTCCTATAGAAGTTGAAGTGTGAAGAGGCTATATTGCTTACCCAAATTTAAAGTAAAGCAAATTTGATTTGTGCAAAATGTGCCCAGAACACATGGGTAACCATGACTCTTGCCTGCTTTAATAAAAGTGTAATGTGATGAGTCAGCTTAGAAATGTGGGCTTGAGGTAACTGTCAGAAGGAAGGACTAAATCTATATCGTTTGTTGGAGAAAAACATTCCTAATGCAGAACTTGATGGTAAATTATGTAGGTGTTTTATAAAAAGATTTGCTAAACAGACTTCTTGAGATGTCTTTGAGAAAAAGCAAGAAGGAAAAGGATATAAAAGTTCATTACATTTTAAAACTTTAAAATACCAAATAATGGTAAAGATGTAAAACAATTGGAATGCATTGCTGGTGGGAAATCAAAGTGGTAGAGACGCTTCAGAAATGAGTTTGACAGTTTCTCACTCAAATAAACATATATTTATCATATGACCAAGCAATCCAACTCCTAGATATTTACCCAAATGACATGAAAACTTATGTTTACACAAAAATGTTTTGGCAAATGTTTATATGAGCTTTGTTTGTAATTACCAAACACTGGACCCAACACAAAAGTTCCTCAACTACGGACAGGATAGATAATCTGTAATGTAATAGAATACTACTCTGCAGAGGGTAAGGGGGGAGAGGGGTGGTAGATGAGGGTAAAGAGGATCAAATATATGGTGATGGAAGGAGAACTGACTCTGGGTGGTAAACACACAGTGGGATTTACGGATGATGTAATACAGAATTGTACAACTGAAATCTATGTAACTTTACTAACAATTGTCACCCCAATAAACTTTAATTAAAATAATAATAATAATAATAATAATAATAAAAGAATACTACTCGGCAGTAAAAACTGACACGGGTAACAAGATGGACGGACCTCAAGTGCCAAGTGAAAGATTACACACTCAACTTGTATATATTCCAGGATTAAAGTGAAGGACTTTCGTACAAAGGCAAACTTATTTGGACAAAATAATTTATTGGTTGCCAGGGGAAGTAGGTGGGAGAAGGGGTTTACCAAAAGAAGATCATAGGAATTTGCTTAGGTGATAGTGATTACTTGACCATATATTTGAAAAAGTTCTTAGAACTATACACTAAAATTGTGGATATTAGTGCATGAAAATTATGCATTAATTATAAATAGACAAAAATAAGAAAAAACACGTAATAAAAAAACATGTGTACAATGAAAATAATCAGCGTGTCCCCACAGGCAGTGTAATTGCTTCTTTCTTGGGAAAGTGGGATGAGGAGCGGTGGATGCCCTCAGGGGGAGATTCCCAGAGAGCTCCATCTTTCTATAATTCACATCCCCACACTTTAGCCTCCGAAATGCTAAGACTCAATGTGACATCATTATAGAAGGACCAGTCTGCACAATGAACCCATTTGGTGATCATCTGTTCACCTGAATGTTAATACTTGCTGGTACACAGAGGCCTTACCCCAGGGTTTGCTATGAGCCTGCAACCATAGTCAGGAGAAACACCCCAACATAAAAAGTATGTGGATTGTTGTTAAAATGAGAATCTCTTATTGAGATGTTTTACAGATTTTCTCCAGCTTGTTATTTATGGACACAGTTCTGTGAATTGTGTGACAGAGGTAATGTGATTATGTTTATCTTACAAATAAGGAGGAGGTAAGTGATGACTCTAAGAGCACAGAAAGAAAGGCTGGTAGGTTCAGAAACTGAACCATGTTAATATTCTTTCCTCCAACTCTTGCTGCCTTAGCGACTTTGGAACCTTAATACCAGTACCTGAGAGAGAGCTCCACTAATAGTGTTTGTGCATATTCTACAGCTGATGTTCTGATTTCGGACTCACTATTCATAATTGACTACTCCTTCTCTCCCAGCACACCGGTAAGCATCTAGATTCCATAGACATTTTTAGTGATAAGTGTAATTCATGAAAAATCAGTGGGGCAGCTATACCTACTTTGAGTTACTTGACAATAGAAATAGATATTTTCAATGTTTTTCTAAAACACTGAAGTAATATTGGGGTATAAATGTCAAAATTTCCATCAGTAGGGAGTTTACTGATCTCTTATGAAACATCATTAATCTTTTCCAAACCTATGAACAAAAAAATATAGCTATGTTGCTCTGTAAACCTGAAACTAATTAAAAACTTGTTTAACTTACTTTAAAATATAGCATAGATGATTGTCTGATGATCAAGTGATAATTTCATCTTGTTCACCAAATGTTGGCACTCTCATTGGAGGTAAAAAAATGAACAAAAAAACAAACAGAAAAAGAGCAAAAGACAGAAATGATCCTTACACTACTAAAATATCTAATATGCATTAACAAGATTCAGATTGCATTTTAAACTTTTCCCTACAATATCATGCTTCTTATACTAATTCATCTACGCATGTAGACAGCGAATGGCTACAAACATACAGTTTTGATTAGGTGAAAAGTGGATTTAACTCTTGAATAATGACTCTCTCACGTACTAGCTGTGTAATTATAGAGCATAACATAACTTCTCAAATCCTCGATTTCCCTAACGGTAAAGTAGGAATGATAAGACTACCTACCTTGCACACACAGACACACACACACACACACACACACACACACAGTCCTTATTGGTTCTAGAATGTACTGCGTGATAAAAGTGGTCGAGTGTGTTAAACCTGGCAAACCTAATGTTATCATGGGATACTCTTGTGAAGCGAATTTGCAAAAGTTTTAGGAGGAAGATGTTAGTAGTTAGCAGAAAATGTATGTCTTTCAAATTGAAATAAAACATTTAAAATCCTGTTCTTACACAAGAACAGATTCAAAGAAAACATTTTAGAACATAGTGCTTGCCTCCAAAGTAGATTCACAGGCTAAAGACAGCTCATAAACAAGGAACTTTTAACCCTGGGATCTCCATGACTCTGCTATGATATATATGACATAATGTGAGACAGAATGAATTTAAGAAAAGGGGGCTATTTTAAGTGAAAATATGGACTGGCTTTCAAGGAAGAAATAACGCAGAAGAATGGCTCACCTGGAATTGTGGGAGCAGCCAATAGTATGGGAGAAGCAAAGGCAGACTGAGAAAACACTGGAGACACAAAAACTTTCAGTGACCCTAGTGTGTGAGAAAAGGCAAATTAAATGGAAGGCGTCAAGACTTCAAAACTCTTGCACACTTGAAACCTGCAGGTCACCACCCATTTTCCCAGACCAACATAAACACAGTTATCCCATCCTAATGGTAATATTATAGCTAGCATTCATACAACTGTGCCAAACACCCAGCATTTATTGGCTTTTTAATATTACCTTATTTAATTCTCACAATAATACTATAAATAAAGTAGATCTCATTACTGTCTTAATTTTGCCAATGGGTACATGAGGTTCAGGTGAGTTAGGTCAGGATTAATGATTCCTAGATAGTAAACTTCAGGGCTGATATGCACCTCAGCCCAGAACCCTGGCTCCATACCCAATGCTTTGAGTTCTCTTCAGAATTGCCTCTTAAATCCAGCACCATTTATGATAAAAAATAATAATAATAATAACTCTCAGCAAAGTGGGAATAGAGGGAACATATTTCAACATAATAAAGGCCATATATGATAACCTCACAGCTAACCTCATACTCATTGGAGAGAAGCTAAAAGCATTCCCCTTAAGATCGGGAACAGGACAAAGATGTCCAGTCTTGTCTCTGTTGGTTGTATGTGTTCCTACTGCTCCAATTACCCTACCACATCTACTGTGCACATATCTGTCTCTCAGTTACTTCACTGTGAAACCCCAAGCACTGAGTTTGGGCCAATGGAGACAAAGAATAAGTGTAAACTGAGTTAAATTCAATTTATTTTAGATACAATTAAGACCATTGGACTTCGGATCCACTCAGTGGGGGTTCAAAGGTTGGCTGGGATCCAAAGCGCAGCTTGTCCATTCACATGTATTTGAATATAAAAGATTACTCAACCTCTTTGCATAATAATTGAAATGAATGTAATATAAAAACAAACTCATAATATTGTTAAGAGGATATAAAGAATGTACATTTAATGAGGCTAGAGCAGTTTCTGGTAGGTGAGCAACATGCAAGGATATGCTTTTAGTAGGTTTGGGAAAAGTGAATTGGCAAATATAGTCACTATGGACAAGCCATTTATTAAGTTATTTAATTTTCTATATCTCCATTTACTAACAGTTAAATTGTAAAATTGGGCAGATGATCCATGAAGATACAAAAATATGTGAAACTATCTATAATTAATGCATTCAGTTTTGTTGTCAGCCCCTGTTTATCTGGAGAATTTTGAAACACAAGTTATTGCTATAATAAAATAATACATACTGTATGTACACTTTTCAAGTTTCTTTGTTTATCACTGTGTTTCTCCTCAGCCACAGAGCATTTTGTGATTCTCATCATTGATGAAGAACAGTACTGAAGTGACACAGTTTATATTCCTAGGACTCACCAATGACCCGGAACTGCAGGTCCCCCTCTTTGTAATATTTACCCTCATCTACCTCATCACTCTGATTGGGAATTTGGGGATGATCATGTTGATTCTCTTGGACTCTCATCTCCACACTCCCATGTACTTTTTCCTCAGTAACCTGTCTCTGGTCGACTTTGGTTACTCTACAGCTATCACTCCCAAAGTCATGGCTGGGTTCCTTATAAAAGACAAGGTCATCTCCTACAATGCGTGTGCCGCTCAGATGTTCTTTTTTGCAGCCTTCGCCACTGTGGAAAGTTACCTCTTGGCCTCAATGGCCTATGATCGCTACGCAGCAGTGTGCAAACCCCTACATTATACCACGGCCATGACGACAAGTATGTGTGCACGTCTGATCATAGGCTCCTATGTCTGTGGTTTCCTGAATGCCTCCATCCACACTGGGAATACTTTCACTCTCTCTTTCTGTGACTCCAATCTGGTGCGTCACTTTTTCTGTGATTTTCCAGCAGTCATGGTTCTGTCTTGTTCTGATAGACACGTTATTGAGCTGGTTCTTATTTGTGTAGTGAGTTTCAACATCTTTTTTGCTGTCCTGGTTATTTTGATATCCTACACATTTATATTTGTCACCGTCCTAAAGATGCACTCATCTGCAGGATACCAGAAGGCTCTATCCACCTGTGCCTCCCACCTCACTGCAGTCTCCATCTTCTACGGGACAATCATCTTCATGTACTTACAGCCCAGCTCCAGCCATTCCATGGACACAGACAAAATGGCCTCCGTGTTCTACACTATGATCATCCCCATGCTGAACCCTGTGGTCTACAGCCTGAGGAACAAGGAGGTCAAGAGGGCTCTCATGAAGTTGTTTGGGAGGCAAAATTATCTCTAGGATTGTGATTTTAGCGTTGTACATGTGCAGTAAACTAGTTTCATTAACGCCACAATGAAGTTAAGTTCCTGAAGTGATATCATTGCCTATTCAAAAGTCTCTCATCCTGAAAAAGTACACACTATGTCCCAAAATGTAATACCTGAAGAAGAACGCTAAGATGTCTTGGGGCCTGCTTTTCAATAATCTTATTAAGGATATTGGTTTATTCATTTATGACACATGCAATTTTTCTACCACCTCAATGCAAATGCACACAAAATAGGGCCACAAATGAGACTGTGGATATGGTGCATGCGTGCTCCATGGGGAAACCTACTTATTGGAGTAGAAACCAGTAATGTTGTACATTTTGCTTCTAGAAATGCTTTGAAATCATTAATGATGATCTTACATGTTTACTTCTGTTAACTTAAATGATGTTTTGTTGCCCCCCCAGTTCCTTTACCCTACTTCATTCATACCGATTTTCTTCCTATTTTTATTTTTTTACAATCTGAGAACTCCAAACATGTTCCTGCTTCAGGACATTCGTACTTGCTCCTCCTTGTGTGGAATGTTCTCTTACTATTAAGGTTGGTGTTTAAATGTTACTGTATTACAGATTTCTTTCCTGATTACTTTTATAAAATAGTCACTGTATATTCCCATGCACACAGTTATTAACTCTGTGTTATTCTTCATAGTCCTTATGAACCATCACCTATTGTGTGTTTATTTGTTCACTTGTTTATTCTGCCTTCCCCAACTAGCATTTAAATTCCATGAAAGCAGTGGCTTTATCTGTTTTGTTTACAACATGATCCACAATACAGAAATGAGCATTTGTTTCATATTAGCTTCTCAATAACTATTACTAAATGAATAAATAAAATAATTTATATATATAAATATAAAATTTATAGCTTTGAGTCCAATTGTATTAATATGTTGAATCTTTAAACAACTGATAATTATAGTATATAATTCATAATATAAATCTTTTAGATAGCTATCCAGCGCATTTCAAGAAGCACAGCTAATTTTCTGCTTTGCTAAAATATAATTTTTATTAAAATTTATTGGGGTGACAATGGTTAATAAAATTACATAGGTTTCAAGTGTACAATTCTGTAATATATCATCTGTATATCACAGTGTGTGTTCACCACCCAGAGTCAGTTCTTCCATCACCAAATATTTGACCCCATTTACCCTCATCTACCACTCCCCTCCTCTCTTACCCTCTGGTAACCACTAAACTATTGTCTGTGTCTGTGACTTTTTGTTTCTTTGTTTGTTTGTCTTGTTCCTTTGTTGCTTTCAGTTTTACATCCCACAAATCAGTGAAGTCATATGGTTCTTGATTTTTTTTGTGTGACTTATTTCGCTTAGCATTATAATCTCAAGATCCATCCATGTTATTGTAAACGGCACTATTTATTTTCTTATGGCAGAGTAGTATTCCATTCTGTATATGTATTACATCTTATTTATTTACATCTATTGAAGGACACTTTTGTTGATTCCATGTCTTGGCCACTGTAAATAAAGCTTCAATGAACATTAGAGCACATATATCTTTACAGTCAGTGTTTTCAGATTTTTTTGGGTGGATACCCAGGAGAGGGATTGCTTAGTCATGTGATCATTCTATTCTTAATTTTTTGAGGAACCTCCACACTGCCTTTCATAGCAGCTGCACAAATCTGCATTCTCACCAACACTGTATGAGGGTTCCTTGTTCTCCGCAGCCCCTCCAACATTTTTTATTATATAGATCGCTATCTGTCACCATGTACCAATTAACTCAACATGGATCAAAGACCTAAACATAAGACCTGAAACAATAAACTGCATAGAAGAAAACATAGGCACTAAATTTATGGACCTTGGGTTCAAAGAGGATTTCATGAATTTGACCTCAAAGGCAAGGGAAATAAAAGCTAAAATAAACTAATGAAACTATATCAAACTAAATCTTCTGCACAGCAAAATAAACCATTGACAAAATAAATAGGCAACCAACAAAATAGAAGAAGATTTTTGCAAACAACACCTCCAATAAGGGGCTAATATCCCACTAGTGAATTCTACCAAACCTTCAAAGAGGATCTAATACCACTCCTGCTCAAACTCTTCCAAAAAATTGAAGAAGAGACAATATTCCCTAACTCATTTTATGAGGCCAACATTACCCTGATAGCAAAACCTGGTAAGGACAACACAAAAAAAGAAAACTACAGACCAATATCTCTGATGAATACAGATGCAAAAATCCTAAACAAAATTCTAGCAAATTGAATACAACAATGCATTAAAAAGATTATTCATCATGACCAAGTGGGGTTCATCCCCGGGGCACAAGGATAGTTCAACATCCACAAATCCATCAATGTGATACATCACATAAACAAAATAAAGGACAAAAATCATATGATTATATCAATTGATGCAGAAAAAGCATTTGACAAGATACAACATCCATTTATGATTAAAACACTTAATAAAATAGGTATAGAAGGAAAATACCTTAACATAATAAAGGCCATATATGACAAGCCCTCAGCTAATCTCATAATTAATGGTGAAAAACTGAAGCCCTTTGCTCTACGTTCAGGAACACGACAGGGCTGTCCCCTATCACCTCTGCTTTTCAACATAGTGTTGGAAGTCCTTGCCAGAGCAATCAGGCAAGAGAAAGAAATAAAAGGCATCCAAATTGGGAATGAAGAAGTTAAATTATCACTCTTTGCAGATGACATGATGCTATATATAGAAAACCCTAAAGACTCCACCAAAAAGCTATTAGAAACAATCAACGAATACAGTACAGTTGCTGGCTACAAAATCAATGTACAAAAGTCCATTGCATTCCTATATACTAACAATGAAATCTCAGAAAAAGAAATACAAAAAACAATTCCTTTTGCAATTGCAGCAAAAAGAATAAAATACCTAGGAATAAACTTAACCAAGGATGTGAAAGACCTATATGCTGAAAACTATAAGACATTTTTGAAAGAAATTGAAGAAGACACAAAGAAATGGAAAGACATTCCGTGCTCATGGATTGGAAGAATCAACATAGTTAAAATGGCCATATTACCCAAAGCAATATACAGATTTAATGCAATCCCCATCAAAATCCCAATGGCATTTTTAAAGAAATAGAACAAAAAATCATCAGATTTGTTTGGAACCACAAAAGACCCTGAATAGCCAAAGCAATCTTAAGAAAAAAGAACAATAATGGAGGTATCACACTCCCTGACTTTAGCTTGTACTACAGGGCTACAATAATCAAAACAGCATGGTATTGGCAGAAAAACAGACACATAGACCAATGGAATAGAATTGAGAACCCAGAAATAAAACCACATAAATATGGACAGATAATTTTTGACAAAGAAGCTAAAAACATACAATGGAGGAAAGACAGCCTCTTCAATAAATGGTGCTGGGAGAATTGGATAGCCACGTGCAAAAGAATGAAACTGGACTGCTATCTGTCACCATGTACCAAAATTAATTCAAAATGGATCAAAGACTTAAGCATAAGACCTGACACAATAAACTGCATAGAAGAAAACATAGGTACTAAACTTATGGACCTTGGGTTCAAAGAGCATTTTATGAATTTGACTCCAAAGGCAGTGGAAGTAAAAGCTAAAATAAACGAATGGGACTATATGAAATTTAAAAGCTTCTGCACAGCATAAGAAACCACCGACAAAATAAAGAGGCAACCAACTGAATGGGAGAAGGTGTTTGCCAACAGTGCCTCTGATAAGGGGCTAATATCCAAAATATACAAGGAACTCATGAAAGTCAACAACAAAAAAAGCAAACAACCCAGTTGAAAAATGGGCAGAGAACCTGAGGAGATATTTCTCCAAAAAGGACATACAAATGGCAAATAGACATATGAAGAAATGCTCAACATCACTAATCATCAGAGAAATGCAAATCAAAACCACAATGAGATATCACTTCACTCCAGTCAGAATGGCTATCATCAACAAGACAAATAGTAACAAGTGTTGGAGAGGCTGTGGAGAAAAAGGAACCCTCATACACTGTTGGTGGGAATGCAGATTGGTGTAGCCGCTATGGAAGGCAGTGTGGATGTTCCTCAAAAAATTACAAATAGAATTACCATATGACCCAGCAATCCCTCTCCTGGGTATCTACCCAAAAAATCTGAAAACATTTATACATAAAGACACGTATGCTCCAATGTTCATTGCAGCCTTGTTTACTGCGGCCAAGACATGGAAACAACCAAAATGTCCTTCAATAGATGAATGGATAAAGAAGTTGTGGTATACATACACAATGGAATACTATTCAGCGGTAAGAAAAGATGGTATAGGAACATTTGTGACAACATGGATGGATTTTGAGAGTATAATGCTAAGCGAAATAAGTCAGAGAAAAAGCAGAGAACCATATGATTTCACTGATATGTGGTATATAAACCAAAAACAACAAAAGAACAAGACAAACAAATGAGAAACAAAAACTCATAGACACAGACTAGTTTAGTGGTTACCAGAGGGTAAGGGGGTGGAGGGTGGGAAATGAGGGTAAGGGGAATCAAATATATAGTGATGGAAGGAGAACTGACTCTGGGTGGTGAACACACAATGCGATTTATAAATGATGTAATACAGAATTGTACACCTGAAATCTATGTAATTTTACTAACAATTGTCACCCCAATAAATTAAAAATGGGGGAGGGGGCTAATATCTAAAAAACATAAAGAACTCATACAACTCAACAACAACAACAACAACAACAACAATAAAAAACCCAATTAAGAAATGGGCAGAGGACATGAAGGGACATTTCTCCAAAGAGGACATATAGATGGCAAATAGACATATGAAAACATGCTCAACATTACTAATCATCAGAAAAATACAAATAAAACACACAATGAGATATCACCTCACACCAGTTAGAATGCCTACCATCAACAATCCTGAATTGTGAGTCTGAAATCAGCTGTACATGCCTCTAATGCTGCATTTAGACCACGGCATCTACTATACATTTATTTGCAAATTACCCAATTGTGCTACTCTATGAATTAAGTTTGGTTCAATAGAGACAACTGAATATAAATTGAATGAAATTAAAATTAATTCAAATTCATTAACAGCATTTAGGCTGGCAACCTCTCTGATTGGGTCTAAACCTTGGCTTTGTCCATTAATACCTGTATAACATTGAATAAATTACTCATTCTCTCTATTGACAAGTTACCATATGTGAATATATGGTAACTTGGCAATAGAGATATTAGAGATAATAGAGATTATATATATATATATATATATATATATATATATATATATATATATATATTCATATAAGGTAACATATAATATATGGAAAATAGCAAATCAATCTAATGGATTGATGAGAGGATTAAATGAATATATACATGTAAAGCACCTGGCACGTGAGCACTATAGTGTAAGTGTAACCTGTTCGAAGAATCAAAAGATCTAATTTAGAAGATGGATTCATTCCAGGCTTGTGAACTGGGACAACTCATTAGCACTTCCTGCAAATCAGTTTATTCGTGTACAAAATCAAGAAGTGGGGAAGAAGATCTGAAAATATCCTTTCTCTTCAAAAGTCTATCACTGTTATCACTAAATTGTGTTCTCATGGCTATGCTTTAGAAATGGAGCATATTAAAAATCAAGTTACTGTTCTAATAAAAAAAATGCTCGTACTTTTCAATTTCTATGCAGCTGGTTTTTGTTAATCAACGTGTTCCTTTACTTTTCGTTACTACAGAGTACCTCGTGATTCTCACATCACATCCATGGAGAATACACAGGTGAAAGAATTCATCCTGCTAGGACTAACCAGTGTCCTAGGACTGCAGGTTCCTCTCGTTGTAATGTTCACCCTTGTTTACCTCATCACTCTGATTGGGAAACTGGGTATGATCCTGTTGATCCTGTTGGACTCTCGTCTCCACACTCCCAAGTATATACTTATCCTCAGTAACTTATCTCTGGTGGATTTTTGTTACTCCTCAGCAATCACTCCGAGAGTCATGGGTGGGTCCTTATGGGAGACAAGGTCATTTCCTACACTGCGTGTGCCGCTCAGATGTTCGTCTTTGTAGTCTTTGCCACTGGGTAAAGTTATTAATACCTCTTGGCCTCAATGGCCTATGATTGCTACACAGTAGTGTGCAAACCCATGCATTACACCATGACCATGACAGCAGGTGTGTGTGCACATCTGGTCTTAGGCGCCTATGTCTTTCCTTTTTTGACTGCTGCTATTGACATTGGAGACACGTTCTGTCTCTCTTTTTGTATGTCCAATGTGATCCATCACTTTTTCTGTGATGTTCCAGCAGTCGTGACTCTGGCTTGCTCAAATAAAGACATTAGTGAACTAATTCTTGTTCTCCTCTCAAGCTTTAATATATTTTTGCACTTCTTGTTATATTGATTTCCTGCTTGTTCATATTGATTACTGTTTTGAAGATGCACACGGGTGAGGGATACCAGAAGGCTCTATCTACCTGTGCTTCTCATCTTGTTGCAGTTTCCATATTTTATGGGACTGTCGTCATCATGTACTTACAGCCCAGCTCCAGTCATTCCATGGACAGAGACAAAATCGCATCTGTGTTTTATACTATGCTCATCCCCATGCTGAACCCTGTGGTCTACAGCCTGAGGAACAGAGAGGTCAAGAGTGCATTCAAGAAGGTTGTTGAGAAGAAACAATTTCTCTAGGCTTCATCTTAATGATGTAGAATCTACAAAAAGTTATTTCATCCCTCTTAGATGTGCTCCATGTACTAACTCAATGTGCATGGCCACGTTGGGTAGTAGAACATAAAATTTTGTCAATATTATTTATTCCTTTAGTTTTGAAACAGGTCTAAGCATCCAAAATGCAGAAAAATATAATTAATTTTATTATTTTTAATAAAATTTATTTAACAAAGTATATGTGATTTTTTTTTTTTTAATTGGGGAAGGAGAACAGGACTTCATGGGGGAACAGTGTGTACTTCCAGGCCCTTTTTTCCAAGTCAAGTTGTTGTCCTTTCAGTCTTAGTTGTGGAGGGTGCCACTCAGCTTCAAGTTGTTGCCCTTTCAGTATTAGTTGTGGAGGGTGCAGCTCAGCTTCAGGTCCATTTGCCATTTTCTAGTTGCAGGGGGCACTGCCCACCAACCCTTGCGGGACTCGAGGAATTGAACTGGCAACCTTGTAGTTGAGAGCCTGTGTTCCAACCAACTGAGCCATCCGGGAGCTCAGTGGCAGCTCAGCTCAAGGTGCCATGTTCAATCTTAGTTGCAGGGGGCAGAGCCCACTATCCTTTGCGGGATTCAAGGAGTTGAACCGGCAACTTTGTGGTTGAGAGCCCACTGGCCCATGTGAGAATTGAACCGGCAGCCTTCAGAGTTAGGAGCATGGAGCTCTAACCCCTGAGCCACCCGGCCAGCCCCTATATGTGATTTTTAGCACATTTGATTCATAATTAATAACAGCATCTTAATAAATTAATGTTTCAGTCATTACTGAGTGTTTTATTAAGAGGAAGCATGTTCACATGACAATTTCAAAAGATAAATAGCCATATTAGATTAAAAGTGGGGAAAATATTAAGTCATTTTTTACCTTAACCTTATGACTGCCATTATGTTAAAAAACAATACACTGATATTAATAGTACCATAGTCTTTTTTTTTGGCAGAAATGTTTTGAAATGGTTAGTTCCACTATTGATATTTTAGCTGAGCTATATCATGTCTCACCATTCTCCTACCCATTCACCCCGTTAACACTGGTTTCTTGGTATTCCTGGATAACTCCATGCACCAGCAGGTTTGTATTTGCTGTTTCATCTGCCTGGAATGCTCCCCAAATTATTTCAGATTGCTGGTTAATGTTACCTGCTCAGGGAAATCATACAGGCCTTCCCTGAACTACTTTATAAAATAGTCACTTCACACTCCTTAGACCTTCTTTTCTCAGCCTGCTTCATTCTTCATAGTTGATACCAACATTCAGCTCTTGTATTTATTTGTTTGACTGTTTATCTATGTTTCTCAACTTGTGTGGAAGCTCCCTGTGAACAGTGGCCTAATCTGGTTATTTTACTGGAAAAAAAAGAGCTCTGAATTTTGATTTTAATATTATTTCACTGAGCATTAAGTAATTCAAGAAATTTGAAGTTATATGGGTAGAAGTGAACTATAAAAACTCTATAAACTTCAAGTGGGAGAATCTTTCATCGTGCTCTCTTTATATATTAAGGGTAATGAGATAGGATCTTCCTGTCAAAGGAGAGATATACATTAGATTAGGATTTCCATAAGCAGACCCAGAGTGAAGGATTTTTTTTTAATTAAAGCTTATTGGGGTGACAACAGTTAGTAAATTTACATAGATTTCAGGTGTGCAATTCTGTATTACATCATCTATATATCATATTGTGTGTTCCCCACCCAGAATCAGTTCTCCTTCCATCACCATATATTTGACCCCGTTTACCCTCTTCTAAACCCCTCCTTCCCCCTTACCCTCTGGCAACCACTAAACTATTGTCTGTGTCCATGAGTTTTTGTTTCTTCATTTGTTTGTCTTGCTCTTTTGTTGTTTTCAGTTTTATATACCACATATCAGTGAAATCACATGGTCCTTGACTTTTTCTGTCTGACTTATTTTGCTCACCATAATAATCTCAAGATCCATTCATGTTGTCACAAATGGTACTATTTTATCTTTTCTTGTGGCAGAATAGTATTCCATTGCAGCTTTATTTATGGTGGCCAAGACATGGAAACAAACAGTGTCCTTCGATAGATGATTGGATAAAGAAGATGTGGTACATATACACAAGGATTTCAATTCAAATAGTTTGAGAGTAAACAGCAGAAAAAACAGAGTAGTAAGAAAGTGAATCAGGGAGGAGAAGGAAGCCAATACACAGTTCATTTGAGTATGTTATGTATGGTGACAAGTGGGGCTTAATTATACCAAGAACCACTTGAAGATTGTATAAACATGCCTCCGAGTTATATTACCTGAAAGATGAAGAATCTGGTGTATTTATCAGTCTACTTCTATCTGCCATGGCGGCCACCAGAGAAAGTACATGGTCCACATATAGACCAAACATGTTCTTGCAGCAAGATAACCCTTCATTCTAAACACAGCTACTCTTGTTTTCATAATAAGTAATGCCTGCCCAGAGACAATGACTGCTGTGTGTTGTAGATAAGGCACAACACAGCCTATGCGATAGGAGGGTAATTCATGGTAGAAAGAAGCCCAACTGCCTAAAGACCTGAACCAAATTGTTGAATTAACTTATCAGTATTAAGGTTGATTTAAGCTCCGTCTTTCATTTGTCACATTTGTGTGTTTACTGCAATCGCAGGAAAGGAAATAAAGATATTATTTATCAATCTCCTAACACTTCTACTTACTTAATATTTGGTTAGAATACCTAAAAGAATAGAAAGGGGATAAGGAAATATTTTGTATACAAAAAAAAATTTAGTAATATATTTCAAATATCAATAATTACTGTAAATTAAATGAATTAAATACACTGCTCATGTATGTACATTACACCTTAATAAAAATGAGGTGAAGGGAGAGGAATGATATGAATTGCTGAAAATGCATCTATGTGCTACCCAACATACCAAACTACATCCCTGTGTGCAGTTTAATTGCTTCTTCCCCAGGTAAATAAGATAAGGGGAACTGATTGCTCTCAAAAGGGTCCTGTTCCCCCCGGAGCAACGTGCCTGTACAATTTGTGCCTGGTTCTCATTTATTAGTCTCTGAAATCTCATTATGACTCCACATGACATTGTTTAATAGAGACTAGACTCTGAGCAGAGATCATTTAGTCACCATTTACTCAAATGAATGCTAATACTTTTTAAACTATTTGTAGTGATCTTTTAAAGACTGTAAAGGAAAATACGATAAAAATTGTATTTATTCATGTTGAAAAGATAATTCTTTACCAAGGTCTTTTATAGACCCACCCTCATTTGCTGTTCACAAACACAATACTGTGAAGTATATGATTTTATTTCTATATCACAAATAAGGAGATTGAACTCAGCAGAAGGTAAATAACTTTATCAAGTACCCAGAAAAAAAATCTATGGTAGATAAAAGACTTGAGCCCAGGCTTCTTAGCTCCATGTTAACAATTTTTTTCTCCATCTCTCCATACCTCAGGGATATTAGAAACTTCTGACCAGTACATGAGAGACAGTTTCTCCAAAATTATTTGTACCTTTTTCCTGAGATGAACTTCTGATTTCAGACTCACATTTCAAGATTGACTTTTTCTTCTCTCAAGGAACATGGTAAGTTTTTATAGTCAATATGCTCTTTTAGTGATAAATGCAATTCATGCAGAAGCAATGGGGTAGCCACACATTTTGTGATTTTTTGAGTTCAGATCTCTGGCTGTTTGAAAACTTTTTCTCAAATTATGATACAGACCTAGCATTCAAACGTGAAAGCATTTCATTCAGCAGATAATACAGTAATAATTATGAAGTGTCATGCTGCTTTCCTTCAGAGGATGAGCAAAATCCTAGGATAGATGATGCTCTCATTGAGTAGATGGTAAACGCATCCTGTTTGCTATGTATAGGCCTGTCCATGAAGGGGTAACTAACACAAACGATGAAACACCATGTTTAAACTCCGGAAGGGTCATCAGGAAACTACCAAAGTTCTTGCTCGATTTTCAATATCATTCCCTATAATGTCCCTTTTAATTACTTGCACATTTAGAAAATCTAATAGTGCAACGATAAAAGTCACAGGTAATGGTAACAGCTGGAGAAGGGTTTGAATCTTTTTTTCTTTTTTTATGTTTTCTTTTTCTTTTTCTTTTCTTTAAATTAAAGTTTATTGGGGTGACAATTGAATAGAGTCAAACAAGGTAGAATTTTAGAAAGGTACATAATCTCTCAAGTCTTCCATTTTCTTAACTGTAAATGAGCTTATATGTATATGTGTGTAGATATGTATACACACACTCTTTTTTCATCTCCCCTTCCATTTATCTATTCATGCATCATCCATTCATCCATCCATCCATCCATCCATCCTTTTTCTTTCTGTCTGCCTGCCTATCTGATTGTCTGCCTTGTCTGATTTCTGTCTATCTATGAGATAAACTAGCACATAAGCATGGTGTTAAAACTGTTACTGACTTCTAGATATCTAATTTGGGAATACATTCATTCCAGATATGTGACCTTGGACAAGTTAATACCTCTTCCTGCCCTTTTGCTAATTAATATACACAATTACGAGGTTGGCCCGTGATCTGTGAAGATACCTCAGCTTCAACAATCTCTTAGATAATTTACCTATTACATATTCTTTTTACATATTTTTTACATATTTTAAATAGATAATTTACCTATTACATATTCTTTTTTTCTCATTATGACAGTCTAAATAATGACTCCCAAATATGCACACATTCTAATCACTGGAACTTGTGATCATATTCTCTTATGTGGTAAAACGTATTGTACACATGTGATTAAGTTAAAGATTTTGAGATGGTAATAGTATACTGGATTGTCTACGTGGGTCCAATAAGAACACACCAGCCATCATAAAATCTAGCAAATGCTAAATACAAAACTATAGCTTATACTATTATTTGAATGATGTGTTTATAAACACAAACACTGGAAATTCCACATACGTAAAGTAATGTGTGGAGGGGCCAAGAGGAAGATGGTAGCAAATAGTAGCTTCCCAGAAAATGGATGTCCTTCCAAAGATTTCAAATATATATAAAGATTTAAAATATTGTGCTTGCTCATGAACAATCTGCAGGGCTAGAGTCAACTCCGCAGACATAAATTTTCAAATCTCAGTATTTGTGATCCAACTAAGTGTTGACACTAATGACAGTAAGAATGAGTGTAAAATAAAGCATGAGTCTTTCAACACAAACTAAAATGTTGATCAAAAGGACAAAAATAAACAAGAGATCTTGAAGATCCCTGGGTTCTCACACAAACTGGTTGACAAAGCGACTAATGTAGGAGAGGTGGGACAGAATAAGAAATACTGGAAGAAACAAAAGATCTGAGTGAACATAGTGTGTAAAAAATGCAAATCAAAAATAAAGCTGCCGGACTTCAAAATCCACCCACACTTTGAACCTCTGCATATTTCCACAAACCTTTCCTAAACAGACACTATCATCCCATTCTAATTATAATATTATAGATAGCACTCATCAGGAATGCACTGAACACACACTGTGTGAACTGCTTGTCATGATTATTTCATTTAATTCTCACAATAATTCTGAGGTAGGTTCCAATATCACCTTCATTTTACCGATGGATAAAATGAGGCTCGGGAAGCTTAGTTTAGGACCAGTGACTCCCAGATAGTGAATGGTAGGGCTTATATGTGAATGCATACACACATCACCCTACAGCCCAAGATTTTACACCCAATTCTACAGCTTCTCTTTAGAGTTGCCTTAGTAGGCTGTATTTCATCTCTAATGCTGCATTTATGAATTACTCAACTGTGCAACCCCAAGGATTAAACTTGGTAAAAAGATTCAATTATTAAATGTAAATTGAATAAAATTAAAATCAATTCAAATTTATTGTAACATTTAGTTTGGGAACCATTCTGTTTGGGTCTAAAGCATGGCTTTTGTGTCTTAATAATCATGTAAATTTGAATAAATTACTCAATCTCTTTGTTGTCTAGTTACCTTATGTATAAATGGGCATAATAACTAATCAATCTAATGGGGATAATGAGAGTATTGAATGAATACACATGAGCACCATAGAAGTATAAGCTATTAAAAGACTCCAAAAATCTGGTTTTGGAGATCAATCCATTCCAGGTATGTGACATTGGATGGTTCATTACTCCTTCAATTTGGTTGACTCACATACAAAGTTAAGAAGTTGGGAAGATGATCCATTAAAATCCTTCCTCTACAAAACTCTATTATTGTATAGATAAGTTATCACTAAATTGTAATGTCATTCCCATGCAGTAGAAATGAGGAATATTGAAAATCTAATCATTGCTATAATAAAATAATGCTTATGCATTTTGATTTCTGTGCAACCCTTCTTTGTTCACCACTGTATTCCTTTACTTCATGTTGTTACAGTTATCTTGTGGTTCTCAAGTGACATCCATGAAGAATAATACAGAGGTGACTGATTTCATACTACTAGGACTAACCAATGTCCCAGAACTTCAGGTCCCCCTCTTTATAATGTTCACCCTCGTTTACCTCATCACTCTGATTGGGAATTTGGGGATGATCATGTTGATCCTGTTGGACTCTCGTCTCCACACTCCCATGTACTTTTTCCTCAGTAACTTATCTCTGGTGGATTTTTGTTACTCCTCAACAATCACTCCAAAGGTCATGGCTGGATTCCTTATAGGAGACAAGGTCATTTCCTACAATGCGTGTGCTGCTCAGATGTTCTTCTTTGTAGTCTTTGCCACTGCGGAAAGTTACCTCTTGGCCTCAATGGCCTATGATCGCTATGCAGCAGTGTGCAAACCCCTGCATTACACTACCACCATGACAACAGGTGTGTGTGCACGTCTGGCCATAGGCTCTTATGTCCTGGGCTTTCTGAATGCTTCTATTAACATTAGAGACACATTCTCTCTCTCTTTTTGTATGTCCAATGTGATCCATCACTTTTTCTGTGATGTTCCAGCAGTCATGACTCTGGCTTGCTCAAATAAAGACATTAGTGAACTAATTCTTGTTCTCCTCTCAAGCTTTAATGTATTTTTTGCACTTCTTGTTATATCTATTTCCTACTTCTTCATATTTATTACTGTTTTGAAGATGCACACGGGTGAGGGATACCAGAAGGCTCTATCTACCTGTGCTTCTCATCTTGTTGCAGTTTCCATATTTTATGGGACTGTCGTCATCATGTACTTACAGCCCAGCTCCAGTCATTCCATGGACACAGACAAAATCGCGTCTGTGTTTTATACTATGCTCATCCCCATGCTGAACCCTGTGGTCTATAGCCTAAGGAACAGAGAGGTCAAGAGTGCATTCAAGAAGGTTGTTGAGAGGACAAAATTTTCTCTAGGTTTCGTCTTAGTGACATAGAATCTACAAAAAGTTGTTTCATTCCTCTTAGATCTACTCCCTACAATAGCTCAAATGTTAATGGTCATTTGGGATATTAGAACAAAAGTTTGTCTAATTTATATTTTTAGTTGAATATAGTTCCAGTCATATAAAATGCAGACAAAAATAATGATAGTTTCATGTGAAGTGTATTTAATGAAGTTCATGCTTTTCTTGGCACATTTTATCTGAAGGTAAATAATTATAACAGCTTAATAAACTAATGCTTAAGTCATTACTGGGTGATTTGGAAAGAAAAAGCATACATATGCATGTGAAAGTTTTCAAAGGTAAATAGCCATATTAGAATAAAAGGAGGGATATGATTGTCATTTTCACCCTAATCATTTGAGTACCAACTCTTCACATTTTGTTTTAGAAATTGCACTGAAGTTAATAATGTTACTCATTTTTTGGCAGTAAATGTTTTGAAATAGTTAATGCCACTCGCTCATTTATACTTTAGTTAAGCTATATTATGTTTTATCACATTCCTACCATTCATCCCATTTCATTCACACTGTTTTATAGCAATACTGGACAGCTCCAACCATGCCCTTGTCTTAGCTTCTTTGTATTAGCTGGTTCCTCTGCATGGGATATTCCCACACTCATTTCAGATTGCTGATTAAATGTTACCCACCCAGGTTGGTTGTAGAGGCCTGCCATGAACTATTTTATAAAATAGTCACTCCCCTACCATGAACTTTTTCCCTAAACTTGCTCTTCACAGTCATCAACATTCAGCTCCCTTTCTTTTTTCTTTTTCTTTTTTTGGTATTTAATTCACCTGTTCATCTACTTCTCTCAATTTGAATGGAAAGTCCCTTTGAGCATTAGCTTAGTCTGCTTCTTTCACTGGAAATAAAGCTTTGAGACTTGATTTCAAAATCATTTTACTGAGCCTTAAAACAACTCCAGAAATTCCAAATTATATGGGTAGAAGTCAGGTGAAAAAGCTTTGTACACTTCAAGGGGAGAATACCACCGATATCTACTTATTAACAACCACAACTTCTTACAGGAAAATAGCAGTCTCAAAACACTCTCCACCCCTAACATTGAATAATCTTACCTTTTTTTTTAATTCTCCAAACTGCTTACCTGCTTAAAGCCAACCAATGATTGACAAATGTATCTGAAGACCATTTAGGAGGTCTCTCCTACTTCTGAAAACCATATCTCAATAAAACACTTGCCAATCATATGACTCAGTATTTATTCATTTTCCTCAATAAACCTACTCTTCTAACCAGCTTGACCTCTGCTGAAATGAAAGTGATTGATGATGGTTTCCTTTGCAGAAACTTTATGAACACACCACCTTTGTTAATTTTATGTGGGACATAGTTTTGTGTTTGGTATACTTCAGAATTGGTAATGAAGACATGACATCATAAAAATGGTGGCGTGAGGTGAGCCTCTTGAAATCTTCCCTAGAATTTACAACAAATTGAACAACTATAACTCCACAAAGGATTCCCTGTGCAGCAGACAGGCAAGACTCAGAGGCACACTACTGAAATCATCTAATGGTAGGCTGTAAACATAATGTGAGTTAGGTTCCCCTTTGTGCCTTCCATCAGGGGAACGCTCTGTCCAGGTGGCATCCGGACATTGACTCCCCAGTCAGCAGGAGTAAAATCAGGAAGGCCTCGCCAGCCTTCCTGGTTGAACAATAGCTGACCCACCCAGTGGAATGCATGAATAGGATCACATAGGTTGCCCTGTGGCCATAGAAACCTCAGGTACATGCCGAAATTATGTCCCCTGCTTTCTACCCTAGATAATTACCCTGAAACTTGTGATTCATTGTCCCCATGCTTGCTGATTATAATTGCTATGGCCTAACATTCCTTTCACTGGTAATCTATTGGAAAAAACCTTATAAAATTAGTTTCCCAGGGGAGCCCTAGTCAGAACTCTCTGACGGGGATGCTCACCAGGCACACCTGAAGCCAAGATGCTGTCTCGGTTCCCCAGAGCCCTGGAAACACTCTTCAGGTGGTGAGAACTCGTTACTCTTTGTCTTACTTTGCTTTATTCTGTCTATCTTACTTATTGCCTCACTTAATAAATAGTGTTTTGCTCCTTAAACTCCATCTCAGTGTGCATGGTGAATGCATATTCAACACCCAAATTCTGTGGCCACATAAAACGTAGCCCCTTGCTGCTACATGGGCAAATTCCATGAACAGGGAGGAGGGAAGGGAGAAGTGCAGTGATGGGGCTGCGTGGGTGCAGACCTAGTTCATTGCTCCAAGCTCGCTGTATTCTGGACATACCACAGCTGAGGGAGAGGGAGAACTCAGACTGCTAGGGCTCCACTTATGGCCCACAGGGCTCAAGGGACAGTACAAAACACGGCTGAACCCAGTGCTCACGGCAGAGCCCTCTGGGCAAACACTGAGGGAAGAAGGCTGAAAATGGAGATTTAAGCCCTCACTGCTGAGCAGAAAATGGAAGGCTTAGGCACTGAGATTAGCCAACCTCTCCCTACCCTCCCAGAGCTCACCCCAGCACCACCGGCCCAGTGATAGAAGCAGAACAGTAGCAGTGTCAGATCAAAAGAACAGAATATTTGCAGTTGTGAAAACTGTGATCTGCAGACACCGATTCATAGCCCAACTAGCTCCAGCAAAAGGGAGGGAGCCATGGAAGCAGGACTGGCTGTGGTGGTGGTCACTGCCATTGCTCTGGGCTACCTCTCACAACCCACCCTGCCTCTGTCCCCACTTATCTGGGTGGATCCCTACAGGAATAAACAGAGCTGCTAAAACACGTGGTCTATGAATCTGGTGCAGGAAGAGCTTTGGAACTTAAGAAGCTCTCCACATCACCCCACAGAGGTCGGAGCCCTATGACCCAGGTAAACTGTTCATAGAGGAGAAGCACGCCTTCCAGGGAACCCCCCCATTGTGTGAGAAGCCGGAATAGTGCAAAGAAAATATAACACTACAGTGTGAGAGAGAATAAAAGGCTGTGGTCAGAGAGAAAATAAAACATTCTACCAACACCTACTGGAAAACAAAAGAAAGACCTCCTTCTATCAACCTCTAGCAGAACCCACTCCTGGAGATGTCTAGGAAGAGAAATAATAAATCACTAATTGCTGTGAATAACCAAGATAACAAGACTGCTCAGAAAGAAAATGAAAAGTCTCCAGAAAATGAACTTAAAGATATGGAAATGTGTGAGTTAAATGACAGAGAATTCAAGATTGCAGTTCTTAAAAAACTAAACGAGATGAAGGAAAACACAAGACAGGCAGTTTAATGAACTCAGAAACACAATCATAGAACAAAATGAACATTTTACCAAAGAGATTGAAATTAAAAAAAAAAAGACAAATAGAATTTCTGCAGGTTAAGAACTCAGTAAAAGAAATGAAGAATGAAATAGCCAGCTTAGGTAGTAGAGTTCAGCAGATGGAGGAAAGAATCAGTGACATCGAAGATAGATGTCTGGAAATGACAGGGATGGAAGAAGAAAGAGACTTGAGACTTAAAAGAAATGAAAGAACTCTACAAGAACTTTCTGACTCCATCAGAAAGAGCAATATAAGAATAATAGGCATACCAGAAGGAGAAGAAAGATAGAAGGAAACAGAGAGTATATTCAAACAAACGGTCGACGAGAACTTCACAAACTTGTGGAAAGCACTAGATCCTCAAATCCAAGAAGCAAATAGAACACTTAATTGCCTCAACCCCAACAGACTTTCTCCAAGGCACATTGTATTGAAGCTGTCAAAAATTAATGACAAAGGAAGAATACTATGGCCAGGAAAAGAAGATAATAACCTACAAAGAAAACCCAACTGGATTATCATCAGATTTTTCAGCAGAAACTCTACAAGCCAGGAGGGAGTGGACTCATATATTCAAACTATTGAAAGACAGAAATAATGAGCCAAAAATAATATATCCAGCAAAGATATCCTTCAGCTAGGAAGGAGGAATAAAGACCTTCCCGGACTTACAGAAGCTGAGGCAATTTTCTAACACACAACCTACACTACATGAAATACTGAATGAGGCTATTCAAATCAGCATAAATAGGGATAATTTGTGACAACAAAAAATTAAAGGGGGGAGAGTAAAGGCATGAACTGGAATATGGGAATGGAAAAAGTCAGCATGCTGAAGAAAATAGAATACTGTAAATATGAAACTTTCTTTTACATAAACTTATTGGTAACCACTTGTATAAAAAAAACACAACCAGAACTAAAACATACAATGTAATAAAAGAAGAAACAGAGGAAAAAATCATAGAATACCACCACACAGAAATAAGAGACAACAACAAAAAGGCAAAGTAACAATGGAGACAGAGTCTTACCAGAAAATCAAAGATAGAATGAGAGGATATCCTCACATATCAATAATCACCCTAAATGTAAATGGACTGAACTCATCAATAAAAAGGCACAGAGTAGCAGATTGGATCAAAAAACTAAACCCAACCATATGCTGCCTCCGAGAGACACATCTCAGCTACAAGGACAAACATAGACTCAAAGTGAAAGGGTGGAAATTGACATTCCAAGCAAATGGTATCCAGAGAAAATCAGGTATTGCCATACTGACATAGGTGAAACATACTTCAGGATAAGAAAGGTAACAAGAGACAAATATGGACATTTCATAATGATAAAGAGAACTATACAAAAAGAAGACATAACAGTCATCAATAGTTATGCCCCCAATCAGGGAGCACTGAAATATACCAAGCAACTACTAACAGAACTAAAGGGAGAACTTGACCAAAACACAATTATAGTATGGGACCGAAACACATCGTTGACAGCTATGGATAGATCATCCAAACAGAAAATAAATAATGAAATAACAGACCTAAATGACACATTAGATGAAATGGACATAATTGACATTTATAGAGCACTTCGTCCTAGAACATCAGACTATACATTTTTTTCTAGTGTACATAGAACATTCTCAAGGATAGACATACATTGGATAGACATACAACCAGCCTCAGCAAACTTAAGGAGATTGAAATCATACCAAGTATATTCTCTGATCACAAGGCTTTGAAATTGGATATAAACTGCAAAAAGAAAGCAAGAAAAAAAAAAACAAATACGTGGAGATTAAACAACATACTTTTAAAGAACAACCGGGTCAAAGCAGAAATAAGAGGCGATATCAAAACATACATAGAAACAAATGACAATGAAACTACATCCTACCAAAATTTTTGGGATGCAGCAAAAGTAGTTTCAAGAGGGAAATTTATATTATTACAGGCCTATCACAAGAAACTAGAAAAATCCCAGAGAAATAACCTTACGTTACATCTTAAAGAACTGGAGAGAGAAGAACAAATGAAACCCAAGGTCAGCAGAAGAAAGGAAATAATAAAAATCAGAGCAGAACTACATGAAATAGAGAACAAAAAGACAACGGAAAAAATTAATGTGACAAGAGCTAGTCTTTGAAAAGATTAATAAAATTGACAAACCCTGTGCTACACTCATTAAGATAAAAAGCGAAAAGTCACTAATAAGCAAAATCAGAAATGAAAGGGGAAGTTTTCACGGATGCCACAGAAATACAAAGGATCATCCAAGAATACTATGAAGGACTATATGCCACCAAATTCAATACCCTAGAAGAAATGGACAAGTTCTTAGAAACATATAGCCTTCCTAGGCAGAACCATGAAGAATTGGAAAATCTAAACAGACCGATCACCAGTAAGGAAATTAAATAAGCCATCCGAAACTTTCCCAAAAGCAAGAGTCCAGGTCCAGATGGCTTCACTAGTGAATTCTACCAAACCTTCAAAGAGGATCTAATATCTCTCCTACTCAAACCCTTCCAAAAAATTGAAGAAGAGACAATACTCCCCAACTCACTTTATGAAGCCAACATTACCCTGATACCAAAAACCTGGTAAGGACAACATAAAAAAAGAAAACTGGAGACCAATACCGCTGATGAATACAGATTCAAAAATCCTAAACAAATTCTAGCAAATCGAATGCAACAATGCATTAAAAAGATTATTCATCACAACCAAGTGGGGTTCATCCCAGGGGCCACAAAGATGGTTCAACGTATGCAAATCCATCAACGTGATACATCACATAAAGAAAATAAAGGACAAAAATCATATGACTTCTTTATCCATTCATCTATCAAAGGACACAATGGAATACTATTCAGCGGTAAGAAAAGATGATATAGGAACATTTGTGACAACATGGATGGATCTTGAGAATATAATGCTAAGCAAAATAAGTCAGACAGAAAAAGCAGAGAAATATATGATTTCACTGATATGTGGTATATAAACCAAAACAACAAAAGAACAAGACAAACAGATGAGAAACAAAAACTCATAGACATAGACAATAGTTTAGTGGTTACCAGAGGGTAAGGGAGATGGGGGGTGGGAGATGAAGGTAAGAGGGATCAAATATATGGTGATGGAAGGAGAACTGACTCTGGGTGGTGAACACACAATGGGATTTATAGATGATGTAATACAGAATTGTACACCTGAAATCTATGTAATTTTACTAACAATTGTCACCCCAATAAATTTAATAAAACAAAACAAAACAAAAAAAAAATCATATGATTCTATCAATTGCAGAAAAAGCATTTGACAAGATACAACATCCATTTATGATTAAAACACTTAATAAAATGGGTATAGAAGGAAAATACCTTAACACAATAAAGGCCATATATGACAAGCCCTCAGCTAATATCATAAGTAATGGTGAAAAACTGAAGCCCTTTGCTCTACGTTCAGGAACACGACAGGGCTGTCCCCTATCACCTGTGCTTTTCCATAGTGTTGAAAGTCTTCGTCAGAGCAATCAGACAAGAGAAAGAAATAAAAGGCATCCAAATTGGGAATGAAGAAGTTAAATTGCCACTCTTTGCAGATGACATGTTGCTATATATAGAAAACCCTAAAGACTCCACCAGAAAGCTATTTGAAACAATCAACGAATACAGTAAAGTTGCCAGCTACAAAATCAACATACAAAAGTCCATTGCATTCCCAATACTAATATTTGAATCTCAGAATAAGAAAAAAAAAATTCCTTTTGCATTTGCAACAAAAAGAATAAAATACCTAGGAATAAACTTTAAAAAAGGATGTGAAAGACCTATATGCTGAAAACTATAACAGATTTTCAAAAGAAATAGAAGGAGACACAAAGAAATGGAAAGACATTCCATGCTCATCAATTAGAAGAATCAACATAGTTAAAATGACCATATTACCCAAAGCAATATTCAGATTTAATGCAATTCCCATCAAAATCCCAATGGCATTTTTTAAAGAAATAGAAAAAAAATCATCAGATTTGTATGGAACCACAAAAGACCTCAAATAGCCAAAGCAATCCTGAGAAAAAAGAACAATACTGGAGGTATCACACTCCCTGACTTGCTTGTACTACAGGGCAACAATAAAACAGCATGGTATTGCAGAAAAACAGACACACAGACCAATGGAATAGAATTGAGAACCAGAAACAAACCCACATAAATATGGACAGATAATTTTCAACAAAGAAACAAAAAGCATACAATGGAGAAAAGACAACCTCTTCAATAAATGGTGCTGGGAGAACTGGAAAGCCATGTGCAAAAGAATGAAACTGGACGGCTATCTTTCACCATGTCCCAAAATTAATTCAAAATGGATCAAAGACCTAAGCATAAGACCTGAAACAATAAACTGCATAGAAGAAAACATAGGTACTAAACTTACGGACCTTGAGTTCAAAGAGCATTTTATGAATTTGACTCCAAAGGCAAGGGAAGTGAAAGCTAAAATCAACGAATGGGACTATATCAAACTTGAAAGCTTCTGCACAGCAAAAGAAACCATTGACAAAATAAAGAAGCAACCAACTGAATGGGAGAAGATTTTTGCAAACAGCACCTCCGATAAGGGGCTAATATCAAAAGTATACAAGGAACTCATACAAGTCAACAACAAAAAAACAAACAACCCAATAGAAAAATGGGCAGAGGACCTGAATAGACATTTTTCCAAAGAGGACATACAAATGGCAAATAGACATATGAAAAAATGCTCAACATCACTAATCATCAGAGAAATGCAAATAAAAACCACAATGAGATATCACCTACCCCAGTTAGAATGCCTGTCATCAACAAGACAAATAATAACAAGTGTTGGAGAGGCTATGAAGAAAAAGGAACCCGCATACACTGTTGGTGGGAATGCAGACTGGTGCAGCCATTATGGAAGGCAGTGTGGAGGTTCCTCAAAAAATTACGAATAGAATTACCATATGACCCAGCAATCCTTCTCCTGCGTACTTAACCAAAAAACCTGAAAACATTTTTCCATAGAAACATGTGTGCTCCAATATTCATTACAGCTTTATTTACGTGGCCAAGACATGGACACAACCAAAATGTCCTTCGATAGATGAATGGATAAAGAAGTTGTGGTATATATACACAATGGAATACTATTTGGTGGTAAGAAAAGATGAAATAGGACAATTTGTGACAACGTGGATGGATCTTGAGATTATAAAGCTAAGCAAAATAAGTCAGACAGAAAAAGTAGAGAACCATATGATTTCACTGATATGTGATATATAAAACTGAAAAGAAAATAACAAGACAAACAAATGAAGGAACAAAAACTCATAGACATAGGAAATAGTTCAGGTGTTACCAAATGGTAAGGGGGGAGGGGGGCTCTAGAAGAGGGTAAATGGGGTTCAATATATGGTGATGGAAAGAGAACTAACTCTGGGTGGTGAACACACAATGTGATACATAGATGATGTAATATAGAATTGTACACCTGAAATCTATGTAATTTTACTAACAATTGTCACCCCAATAAATAAATAAAAAAAATTTTAATTAAAAAAATAAAGATATGGAGAGGAAAAAAAAGAAGTGGTAATGAAGAACGATGAATAATAAAAAGCCATTCAAGTGGTTGGAACAAGGGGTCAAGGAAAACAGTGGAAAATTGAATTATGCCCAGAGGGAAAAAAATCAGGTCTCATAAAGAAATATCTCCCATTACCAGGTTTAAGGGGCTTTTGTAATGTAAATTCAGCAAGATTTCCAAACTGGCCAGTGTGTCTTTCATTACGTTCTGTTAAGGTGGGAGGTTTACCTTTTCTAATTATCTTTACCATGGTCCAACAATATTTATTTACTTGGTGTGCATGTAGAATGAACTAATTTTATTTTTGGTTTATAAGTTGCTGGACCATAAGGAGCCATATCTGGACTAGATGGAGAGGATCATTTAACTTATTCAATAGCCTAGATGTGAAAGTTCTATAATAATTACTTGAACTTTAGGTTGTCTCCCTGGTTGGAGGTGAACGATATGTCCTCTGTATGGAGGAAATACAAACAGATATTTGCTGATCAAAGCATTACACTAAAACAAAACAGGTTAATTGTTTTCTAAGCTATTTCCTTTTTAGTCCTGAGCGAGGCTCAATTTCTCAGCCTTCAGTAAGTTAAGTGAGACAATGTGATTGTGTTCCTGTCAGTGAAATATGAGTGTGTCGTATGTGCCACTTTCAGGTCTCTCATGAAAGCTTCCGTGTGAGCCTCTGCTCACTCTCATTCTTTGTCATCAGCTGGATAGAGAGGATTCAGACCACAAGAGATAGTATAACCACTAAACAGAAAAAAAACAAGGTCACTGAATCTCCGTATGATTTCCCATAGCACAACTAATTGAACAACCTCTATGACCATGGCCCTGGAATGTTGGAGTTTTGCTTGTATAGCAGTTAGTATTATTTACACTAACTAATATAGAAAGTTTCCCAAAGGTCAATCTATATGCATTGGGAGTGAGTCAGGAGTGAGGGGCTATACAAATGAGAAAAACTGTCAAACTGCTCTAACACAATTTAATTCCACAATTGTTTATTTGTGAATCTTCCTCCAACTTCCAAATCATAACGGAAATGGCTGACACAAATAAAATTAGCGCAGTGTTTGGAGATGGAAAAGAGCTCAACTTGAATTCCATTTCAACACGCGTTTTGATATAAAGCAAGTCAATTAAATGTTCTGAACTTCAACCAGGGAAAGTAATGCCTACCTCACAAAATTATGTACTGATTAAGCCAGAACATATACTGAATAAGCCAGAATATAACACTGTGCTTTAAACAAAATGGATGCTCAAAACTTTCCTCTCTTCTCCTTTCTTCTCACCTCTCATTTTTTTACCTTTCCCATTTCATTCCCTACCTTTCTTTCATTTCTCCTTTATATTGTCACTTTTCTCCATATAACTATTGAAAAACAGTTATATTGGTTTGTATTTATAATTACTGTAGCACTAAATTGTGAGTCCTCTGAGATCAGTCATGTCCTCTCATTTAGGTCTGTATTCTCAGAATCTAGTCAAATGTTGATTACATAGAAAAACTCAAGTGTCTAATGAAAATGTGATTCAGTTAATGAACAAACTTACATTGGCTGACTTCCTCAATATTGACTCTGTCATCTGTTCCTTCATATTTTGATCAAAATGTATAATTGTATGTTTATTTCTGCATGTATTTACTTCTTTAGTTTTTGTTCCCTGAAAAAATTAAAATTCTGCAAACACTGAAAAAAATTTCTGATTTCTATTCTGATAAAAATTCATGTCTAGAAAAGAGTTGGGGCTCAGTGAAAGATTTTAATGAGTGAATAAATTAATGATAAGGGGAAGTGAAGCAAAAGACTCATCATTTGTAAAAACAGAACACAGAGAACAAAACATGTTAGGTCATTCGGCAGTGAGAAATTAAACAAAAAAATTCAATTGTTTAAAACTACAAAGATTTTATATTAGTTCCTTATGGCTGCTGTAATAAATTACCATACACTCAAAGGCTTAAAATAACATGGATTTATTTCTCACAGTTCTGGGGGCCAGATGTCAGAAGTCAGTTTCACTGGAATGAAACCATGGTATGTCTCCAGGAATTCTAGGGGAGAATCTGCCCCTGTATGTTGCATCCTCAGGTGACTTCCAGCATTCCTTGGCATGTATCGACATCAGTTCAATCTCTGCTTTTGTGTTCACATTAGTTTCTCTTCTTATTATCTAACTTCTTTCTTTCTGTCTCTCTTTAATTAATATGAAATTTACATAACATAAAATGAACTACTTTAAAGTGTACAATTCAGTAGCATTTAGTACATCCCCAATGTTGTGCAACCATCACCACTATCTAATTCCAAAAGATTTTTCACTCACAAAGGAAACCTCGTACCCAGTTAGCAGTAACTCCTCCTTCTCCTCGGCTCCCCACCCTTGGAACTAATACTCTGCTTTCAGACTATGGATTTACTTTTTATGGAAAAATATTATAAATAAAGTTATACAATATGTGACTGTTATGGATTGAATGACTGTGTTCTCCCAAAACGCCTATGTTGAAATCCTACCTGCTAATGGTATTAGAAGGTGAGGACTAGGGCACGTAATTAAGATTAGATGAGGTCATGGGAGTGGAGCCCTCATAAACGGGATCTGTGTCCTTAGCCCCCAGAGAGCTTATTTATGTGCTCTGCCATGTGAGGATACAATCAGTCAGCCATTGGCAACCAGAATAGGACCTTCACCAGAACCTGATCATACTAGCACCCTGATTTCAGACTTCCGGCTTCTTTACTGTGAGAAATAAATATTTTCCTTATTACCACCAAAATTTATGTTGTTTTGTGATAGCTGCCCTAACTGACTAAGACAGTGACATTTTATGTCTAACTTCTTTTACTTAGTGTATGTATACCGATCGCCATATGGCACCTTCCCCTTTTATTCAGAGCAGTGCACTGATTGGCTGGGATGCTGGATGTACACTCCACTCCGGGCCTTCCTTCCTGGGAAGATGTCTCATTGTTGTGGACTTAATCTCACAGAGACATGCAGGCTGCTGCAAGTCTCCTGCCCCTTCTCTCTAGGACAGTGCACTGAAATGTTGGGATGTTGCATGCCAGCTCCACTTCTCTCCTTTTATGTTGAAATGGAAGTTTCAGGACTGTGCACATTCTTTGAATCCTGACACAAGATGCAGGCTGCTAAGGGCCACAAAACCCTTTTCCTGGGGGAACGCATCAGAGATGCTGGGAGGATGCGTGCAAGCTCCACCTCTCTCCCTTCTTCCTGGAGGAGAAATATAAGTATTGTGCAGTTTCTCTCAATCTGGCAGGGCTGGGCAGGCTGCCAGGAACCTCACTCCTTTTCTTTGTTCTTTATTGCCCCCAAGAGATTCTAACGATATGGGTTGCTTCTGTCTCTGAGTGATGTGAGACAGAAGTAGGTCTCTTGGGTGGTATCCCACAAGGCTGGTGATATCAGATGCATGCCACATTGCCTCTTTCTCTTGAGGAGATATCAAGAGCCACATAGATCTTTTTTGGTGCTGAGCTGTGCTAGCTTGGAGGGAGGGAGGGAGCACTGTCACAGGTAAAATGAAACTGCTCTTCTTACCCATTTCATAGCAGCTTTACTCGTTTTGTGCTCTTCTGAGATGTGGCAACTTCTGAATTGAATTCTGAAGCTCCCATAAAGTTATATGAGCCCCAATATCTTTGTTTTATTGATTTTTCTGGTGGGGGAAGAAGACTGGGACTTCCTATTGTGCTATTTTGCTCTACAAACTCTTTATGTGTTCTGTATATCAAAACCTTATCAGATTATGATTTGGAAATATTTCCTCCCATTTTATAGGTTGTGTTTTCACTTCCACTTTTGTCCTTTGATGCACAAAAGTTTTGAATTTTGATGAAGTCCAAGTTGTCTATTTTTTCATTTGTTGCTTCTGTTTTCTGTGTCATACCAGAAAAACATTCTGAAATCCAAGGTCATGAAAATTTACCCATATGTTTTTTGGGTGGTTTTTTTTTTTTTTGTATTTACCTTTCATATTTTGGTTCCTCTTCTATTTTGAATTGATTTTTATACATGGTATGAATAACAGATCCAAACTCATTCTCTTTGTGGTGACAAAGACACATAATGTGAGATTTACCCACCTTACAAGTTCTAAGTGTATGGTACAGCATTGTTAATTGTAGGCACAATGTTGTAAGCAGATCTCTAGAACTTATGTATCTTGAATAACAGAAACATTACAATCATTGAACAGCAGCTCCTCATTTCCCCTCCTCAAGCCCCTGCCAACCACTATTCCACATTCTGCTGCTATGGGTTCGATTACTTCAGATACTTCATTATAAGTGGATTCGTTCAGTATTGTCCTTCTGTGACTTACTTCACCAAGATAAATATCCTCCAGGTTCATCCATTTTGTTGCAAACGGCAGTATTTTCTTATTTTAAAGCTGATTAATATTCCATTTTATGTATATACCACATTTTCTTTATCCATTTATCCACCAATAGACATGTGGTTGTTTCCATTTTTTCGCTATTGTGAATAATGCTGCTGAGAACATGGGAGTGCAAATATCTCTTCAAAGCCCTGATTTCAACTCTTTTGGGTAAACACCAGAAGTGAGATTTCTGGATTATATAGTACTTTAAGTTTGTTGAGGGATCTACATACTGTCTTCTATAGTGGATGCATCATTTTATATTCCCAACAATGTACAAGGGTTCCAATTTCTTCACATCCTCACCAAAAGGTATTTTTTGTTTTTTGATAATGGTCATCCTAAAAAGTGTAAGTAGTATCTTATGGTGGTTTTGATTGCATTTCCCTGATAATTAGTGATGTTGAGCATTTTTTTTTACATACCTACATGTCTTCTTTGGAGAAATGTCTATTCAACACTTTGCTTATTTTTTTTATTTTTTTAAAATTAATGTTTATTGGGGTGACAATGTTTAGTAAAGTTACATAGGTTTCAGGTGTGCAATTCTGTAATACATCATCTATATATCACATTGTGTGTTCATCCCCCAGAGTCAGTTCTCTTTCCATCACCATATATTAGACCCCGTTTACCCTCACCTACCACCCTCCTCCCCCATTACTCTCTGGTAACCACTAAACTATTGTCTGTGTCTATGAGTTTTTGTTTCTTCATTTGTTTGTCTTGTTCCTTTGTTGCTTTCATTTTTATATTCCACATATAGTTCTCGACTTTTTCTGTCTGACTTACTTCGCTTAGCATGATAATCTCAAGATCTATCCATGTAGTTGCAAATGGCAGTATTTCATCTTTTCTTATGGCTAAGTGATATTCCACTGTATATATGTACCACATGTTCTTTATCTAATCATGTATGAAAAGACACTTTGGCTGTTTCCATATCTTGGCCATTGTGAATAATGCTGCAGTGAACATAAGGGTACATATATTTTTACAGGTAAATGTTTTTGGATTTTGGGGAGAGATACTCAGAAGAAGGATAGATGGTTTAATACCTGTTTTCCTCAAACTCTTCCAAAAAATTAAAGAAGAGGTTATACTTTCTAACTCATTTTGTGAAGCCAATATTACTCTGATACCAAAACCCAGTAAGAATAACACACAAAAAAGAAAACTACAGACCAATATCGGTGATGAATACAGATGTAAAAGTCCTAAACAAAATACTAGCAAATAAAATACAAAAATACATTAAAAAGATTATACTTCACAATCAAGTGGAGTTCATTCCAGCGGCATAAGGATGGTTTAACATATGCAAATTGACCAATGCGATACACCGCAGAGGCAAAATAAAGGATAAAAATAATGATTATATCAATAGATGCAGAAAAAACATTTGACAAGTTACAATATCCGTTTATGATTAAAACACTTAATAAAATGGGTATAGAAGTAAAGTACCTCCAGAGGGTAAGGGGGGTGGGAGATGAGGGTAAGGGGGATCAAATATATGGTGATGGAAGGAGAACTGACTCTGGGTGGTGAACACACAATGGGATTTATAGATGATGTAATACAGAATTGTACACCTGAAATCTGTGTAATTTTACTAACAATTGTCACCCCAATAAATTTTAAAAATAAATTTAAAAAAAAAAAGAAGTAAAGTACCGCAACATAATAAAGGCTATATACAAAAACCCTTAGCTAACATCATACTTAACGATGAAAAACTGAAAGCTTTCTCTCTAAAACAGGAAGAAGACAGGGAAGCCCCCTGTCACCAACATTATTCAACATAGTACTGGAAGTCCTAGCCAGAGCAATCAGGCAAGAGAAAGCAATAAAAGGAATCCAAATTGGGAGTGAAGAAGTTAAATTGTCATTTTTTGCAGATGACGTGATTCTTCATATAAAAAACCCTAGAGATTCCACCAGAATCCTAACTTTATACCTGACACTACTTTCCCTCAGAACTGCATCTCTTATTTGTACATGCTCCTACTACTCAGTTATCCTATCACATGCACTACACATATATCTTTCGTTTACTTCATGTGAAACCCCAAACACTGTGTTTGGAATATTGGAGACAATGAATAATTATGAACTGAATTAAATTCAATTTCATTTGAATTCAGTTAAGACCAGTGGCATTAAGGATCACTTTGCGAGTGACATCATAGGAATGGCGGTAGTGAGGTGGTCTTCTTGAGTTCTCCCCCGGAACTTACCGCAAATTGGACATCTATAATCGATCAAAGGACTCATCACACAGAACAGCTAAGATTCGTATGAGGATTACTTGAAGGTGGGCAAACTGGGCAAGCAGGGGAAAAGGGATGGGAGTGGAGTAGAGATGCGGCCGGCATCTGCGGCTGCGGAGACACAAAGGGCCAGAACAGAGACCACAAGAGCCAGGAGGTGGGCTCTTTCCCTCCATCCCACAGCTGATCTGTCCTGCCAAGAGAGCAGCATATCCAGTGTTTGAGGCAGTAACCTCAGCTGAGACCTTCAGCTGGGCCCTAGGTCTGGACAAAAGAAGTAAACGCCATACCAGGGTCCCTCCCCCCACTCTCCCAGTCCTACCCCTACCCTTCCAAAGACTCAAGCTGGCCCCTCAACTGAGGTGTATTGTCAGATTACAGAGGAGAAATAGAGCTCAGGATCTGGGAGGACTGGGTATGCAGCTGCTGTGTGTGTGTGTGTGTGGAGGGCGTGAGATTTTTGAGCTGCTGAAAGCATAGAGTTGCCTCTGCCACCTGCTGCTGACCCCTGGGTGTGTCTCCGCAATTGTAATTGCCCTGCAGGCAGGCCAGAAAAGGTGGGGGCTGGGGATGCAGGAGTCCTCTCTCCTAGCCAGGCAGTGTCACACTCTTCCCAGCCTCTTCTCTTGATACATTTAAGAAAATTGAAATAATATCAATTGTCTTCTCTGACCACAATGCTAAGAAATTAGAAATCAACTACAAGAAAAAAACTGGAAGACACAGAAATTCATGGAGGCTGAATAACATGTTACTAAATAATGAGTGGGTCAACAATGAGATCAAGGAAGAAATCAAAAGATATCTCGAGACAAATGAAAATGAATAAACGATGACCCAAAATCTATGGGATGCAGTGAAAGCGGTCCTAAGAGGGAAATTCATAGCAATGCAGTCCTACCTAAGGAAACAAACAAACAGAAAATCACTAATCAATAATTTATCTTCACACTTACAGGATCTGGAAAAATAACAGCAAAATAAGCTCAAAGGGAGTACAAGGAAGGAGAAAATAAAGATCAGAGAGGAAATAAATGAAATAGAGAACAAAAAGTAATACAAAAGATCAATGAATCCAAGAGCTGGTTTCTAGAGAAGATAAATAAATTCAACAAACATTTAGCCAGACTCATTGAAAAAAAGAGAGGATCCAAATTAATAAAATCAAAAATGAAAGAGGAGCAGTGACAACAGACACCACAGAAATACAAAATTTTAAGAAATTACTATGAGCAACTATATGCCAACAAATTAGACAATCTGGAAGAAATGGACAATTTTCTAGAAGCCTACTACCTTCCAACACTAACTCAAGAAGAAACGAAAAATCTGAATAGACTGATCATCACCAGGGAAATTGAATCAGTAATCAACAATCTCCCAACAAACAAAAGCCCTGGACCAGATGGCTTTACAGGTGAATTTTACAAAACATTCAAGAAATAATTATCACCTATTCTCCTCAACCTCTTCCAAAAAATCCAGAAGGAGGGAAGTCTCCCAAACACTTTTTATGAGGCCACTATCACCCTGACCCCAAAATCATACAAAGACATTACAAAAAAAAGAAAACTACAGGCCGATATCCCTAATGAACATAGATGCAAAAATCCTTAACAAAATATTAGCAAACAGAATTCAGCAATACATTAAAAAGATCATACACCATGACCAAGTGGGATTCATTCCTGGTATGCAAGCGTGGTTCAACATCCGTAAATTAATTAATGTGATACACCACATTAACAAAATGAAAAATAAAATCATATGATCATATCAATAGATGCAGAAAAAGCATTTGACAAAATCCAGCAGCCATTTATGATAAAAACTCTTAAGAAAGTGGGAATAGAGGGATCATATCTCAACATAATAAAGGCCATATATGATAAACCCACAGCTAACATCATACTCAATGGGGAAAAGCTAAAACCATTCCCCTTAAGATCAGGAACAAGGCAAGGTTGCCCACTTTCTCCACTTCTATTCAACATAGTGCTGGAAGTTCTAGCCACAGCAATCAGACAAGAAAAAGAAATAAAAGGCATCCAAATTGGTAAGGAGGAAGTAAAATTGTCATTATATGCAGATGACATGATACTATATAGAGAACCCTAAAGACTCCACCAAAAAACTATTAGAACTGATAAATGAATTTAGTAAAGTAGCAGGATACAAAATTAATATTAAAAAATCACTTGCATTTGTATATAACAATAAAATATCAGAAGGAGACATTAAGAATACAATCCCATTTACAATTGCTTCAAAGACTATAAAATACCTGGGAATAAATTTAACCAAAGAAGTAAAAGATCTGTACAGAGAAAATTATAAGACACTGAAGAGAGAAATTAAAGAAGGTAGAAATAGATGGAAACACATACCATGCTCATGGATAGGAAGAATTAATATAGTTAAAATGTCCATACTGCCTACGGCAATATACAAATTCAACGCAATTCCTATCAAACTACCAACGACATTTTTCACAGAAATAGAACATATAATCCTAAATTGTATATGGAACCATAAAAGATCCTGGATAGCCTCGGCAATCTTGAGAAATAAGAACAAAGTGGGAGGTATCACAATACCTGACATCAAATTATACTACAAGGCTACAGTAATCAAAACAGCATGGTACTGGCATAAAAACAGACACATAGATCAATGGAACAGAATAGAGAGCCCAGAAATAAATCCATGCCTATATGGTCATTTAATCTACGACAATGGAAGCAAGAATTTACAGTGGGGTAAAGACAGTCTATTCAATAAATGGTGCTGGGAAACCTGGACAGACACATGCAAAAAAATGAAGCTGGACCACCTCCTTACACCATATACAAGAATAAATTCAAAATGGATTAAAGACTTAAATGTAAGATCTGAAACCATAAAACTCCTAGAAGAAAATATAGGAAGAAAGTTTACAGACATTACCTGGAGTAAGATTTTTACTGATATATACCCTTGGGCAAGGGAAGTAAAAGAAAAAATAAACATGTGGGATTACATCAAACTAAAAAGTTTTTTCACAGCAAAGGAAACCATCAATAAAACAAAAAGGGATCCTACTGAATGGGAGAAGATATTTGCCAATGATATATCTGATAAGGGGTTAATATCCAAAATTTATTAAAAAAAAACTCACTCCACTCAACTCCAAAAAAACAAACAACCCAATTAAAAAATGGGCAGAAGACATGAAGAGACATTTTTCTAAAGAGGACATACAGATGGCAAACAGACATATGAAAAAAATGCTCAACCTCACTAATCATTAGAGAAATGCAAATAAAAACTACAATGAGATACCACCTCACCCCAGTCAAAATAGCTATCATCAATAAATCAACAAACAACAAGTACTGGCGAGGATGTGGAGAAAAGGGAACACTTGTGCACTGTTGGTGGGATCACAGATTGGTGCAGCCACTATGGAAAACAGTATGGAGGTATCTCAAAAAACTGAAAATGGAACTACCTCATGACCCAGCAATTCCACTCCTAGGTACCTACCTGGAGAAATCCAAAACTCTAATTGAAAAAAATTTATGCACCCCTGTGTTTATTGCAGCACTATACACAATAGCCAAGACATGGAAACAATCAAAATGCCCATCGGTAGATGACTGGATTAAGAAACTGGTACATTTATACAATGGAGTATTACGCAGCCATACAGAAGAATGAAATCTTATTATTTGCAACAATATGGATGGACCTAGAGAATATTATGCTAAGTGAAATAAGTCAGACAGAAAAAGACAAATGCCACATGATCTCACTTATATGTGGAATCTAAAGAAAAGAATAAATGAATGAACTAATCAGAAACAGTCTCAGAGACATAGAGGAAAAACTGAGCATTGCTAGATGGAAGGAGGGGAGGGGATAAGGGAGAAAGTGAGGGGATTAGAAAGCACAATCGGTAACTATAAGATTGATACTGGGATACGAAAGTCAATTTGGGGAATGTAATAAATAATGTTGTAAAGATTTTGTAGGGTATCCGATGGACCTTTGTCTCATTAGGGAGACCACCTCAGGGATGATGTACATGCCTGATCACTGCACTGTACACCTGAAGCTGAAGCTGAACAATAATGAATGTCAACTATAATTATATATATATATATATATATATATATATATATATATATATATATATATATATATATATATATATATATATATATATATTTACAAGAAGTGGAGTACAGCATTAGGAATAGAGACAGTGGAAATGTAATGGCTGTATGCGATGTCAGAGGGGTAGTAGGTGGGGGGAGGTGGGTTATCACTGTGTGAGGTATATAAATGATAAATGTCTAACTATTACATTGTTTTGTACACCTGAAACAACTAAAAAAAATTAATTAATTTTAAAAAAAGAATCACTTTGCCTGGGTACAAAGCTTAGAGTTGGCAGTAATAATTTTGTAAATTTAAATACATGACCCAACCTCTGTACTTCGTAAGTTAAATGGGGATAATAATTAATCAATCCCATAGGGTTGTTGGGAGTAATAAATAAATATATATGCAGTGTCTAGAGCAGCTCTTGCCACATAAGCAACATAGATCTAAGCATTGATAAGGGTCAGAAAAACTAAATCAACACATGTATTTATTCAAAACTTTACATATTAATCAAGGCATTACATTTTTCACATTTCTGTTTTCAAATACATAAAATTTAAAATTTGAAAGTGATCCCTGAAAAATTTTCAGCTTCAACACTGTGTAACTCTATAGGTAATTTGTGTCTTAAATCTTATTGTCTAGTTCATACTTTAGATCTGGGAATCTTGAAGTATAAAATATTACTATAATAAAAAAATACATATAATAATAAATGAATTTCACTTCAATCTCTTATTCATTTATCACTCTGTTCCCTTATTTCTCATTGCTACAGGGCCTCCTGTGATTCCCAAACATTCATGGAGAACAACACAGAAGAGATTTAGTTCACCCTGCTAGAACTATCCAACACCCCAGGACTGCAGGTCCCCCTCGTTATCCTATTCACTCTCATTTTTCTCACCAGTGTGGTTGGGAACCTGAAAGTGATCCTGTTGATTCTCTTGGACTCTTGTCTCCACACTTTCATGTGCTTTTTCCTTAGTTACCTGTTTGTGGTGGACTATGGTTACTCTACAGCTCTCACTCCCAAGGTCATGGCTGCATCTCTTATAACAGACAAGGTCATCTCCTACAATGCATGTGCTGCTCAGATAGATATTCTTTTTTGTGGCCTTTGACACTATGGAAAATTTACTCTTGGCATCAGTGGGCTATGATCGCTATGCAGCAGTGTGTAAACCCCTACGTTACACCACCAACATGACGACAAGCGTGTGTGCACATCTGACCATAGGCTTCTACATCTGTGGTTTCCTAAATGCCTCTATCAACATTAGGGACACATTCAGTCTCTCTTTCTGTGAGTCCCATCTGGTCCATCACTTTCTGTGGTTTTCTAGCAGTCATGTCTCATTCTTGCTCTGACAGATATATTAGCTGGTTATCTTGACTCCTCCCTGTTCATATTTGTCACCATCTTGAAGACGTACTCAGCTGAGGGATAGCAGAAGGCTCTACCCACCTGTGCTTCTCACCTCACTATAATCTCCATCTTCTATGGGACAGCCATCTTTACGTACTCCCATCCCAGCTCCAGTCATTCCATGGACACAGACAAAATGCATCTGCATTCTATACTATGCTCACCCCCATGCTAAATCCAATGTTTTATAGACTGAAGAGCAAAGAGGTCAAGAGGGCATCAAAGAAGGTTGTTGAGAATGCAAAATCATCTCTAGGCTTCACCTTTAAAGCTGTAGTATCCACAATGACCTAATTTCATTCCTGTCAGATCTTCTCCATGCAATAACTCACACTTGACAGCCTACACCTCATTTAAATTACTGAGGTGATACCCTTTCCTCTTTAAAAGTCTGTCACCTAGGAAAAAGAAAATATTATGTTCAGATATATAATATCGGAATGAGGATGACCAAGGGGATCTTAAGAATTTTTAGATGCTTGTCATAAACCTTAATTATGTTTTATTCGTTTATGTGTTCAGTTTCTCTACAACACGCCAATGCAAGCATAGATGTAAAACAGGGCTCACACAAACCCATGAATAGAAGCACATGCAAAGATCCCATGTGTGCCCATACACAAGAGTGGAAATTTGTTAAAGGAGTTGGATGAAGTATGTCTAGTTTTTAATTAAAAAGTTAAATAACTCTGGTATTAAAATGTAAATGTATGTCTAACTTTTTAATTTCTCTTGTTTAAAAAAACTATTCCAGGAGTCCAAAATGAAGAAAACCATGACCTGGATAGTTTAACTAAGGTATACTTTCTGTTGGCATATTTTTTAGAGATATGTGAGTATAGCATCTCAAAGGGGTTAATATTTCTGTCTTTAGTAAGTCATTTGGTAGAGAAAGTATGGTCATGTGATGATTTTCAAAACTAAGAAAACCCAGAGTACCAAAAAGAGCATAGATTGATAATAAAGGTATTTCTCATTTTTTGTGTATATAGACTACCAACCTTTAAACTGTGTTTAAAAAAAAGCATCAAATAACAATAATGGTATTCTTTTTTCCTCTGGAAATACTATGAAAGCTGTCTAATTTCACTCATTCATGGATACTTCAATTTTAGATAAGCTCTACCATGTCTTACCTCTCTCCTACTCATTCACTCCAGTTTATTCATACTGAGTTCTTTGCTTTTCCTAAACAACTCCAAGCATGCTCCTGCATCAGGGTCTTTGTACTTGTTGTTACTGATGTTCAGAAAGCTCCCTCACTTCCATCGGGTGTTTGCTTAAATGTTACCATATCATAGTCACCCCACCCCCTGATGGACAGTGTTCTCTCCTTGCTCTCCTTGCTTTATTCTTCATAGCCCTGATCAGTACTCTATTATTATTATGACTATTATTATCAATTTATTTGTATATTCACTTGTTCATCTATCTCTCTACCTAGAACATACACTAAACTAGAGGAATGACTTTGCTTCTTTACTAACATCTTCCTCCCAATACATAAATTATGGCCTAGTTCAAACTAATTTCTCAGTAAACATTTGTTAAATTAATAAATCAATTAATTGATTAAGTCTTGAGTCCAGCAGTCAAAATACTTGAACCACTGATAATTTAGCTCACTACCTATTGTAGAATACTTTAGGAAGGAATTTTGGAGCATTTCATGAGGCACAATTAGTGAAAGGATGAAAAAATATTACACCATGCAAATAGTAACCAAAAGAGGGCTTGGATAACTATACTAATATCAAACAAACTAGACTTTAAATTAAAAAAAAAAAACCTTTACAGAGACATAAAAGGATTTTATATGTTGATAAAAGGATGGCAAAACCAATCAATAAGGAAAGAACAATCTTTTCAAGAATGGTATTGGGACAATTAGATATCCATATCCAAAGACATTGTCTCACACTGTATACAAAATTTAACTCAAAATGTATCAAAGACTTCAATGTAAGGGGTGAAACTATAAAACATATAGAAGAAAATATAAGTATAAATCTTTGTGACCTTGGATTATTCAGGAATTTCTTACAAATGACACTAAAAGCACAAGCAACTAAAGAAAGAATAAATAAATTTTATTTTATCAAAATTTAAAAGTTTTTGCTTCAAAGACATTATCAAGAATGTGAAAAGACCACCCACTGAATGAAAATAAATCACCATTATTCATATATCTGATAAGGAACTAGTATTCAGAATATATAAGAAACATTTACAACTCAACATTAAAAAGATAGACAACCCAATTTAAAAATGGAAAAGGTATTTGAAGAGACATTTCTCCAAATAAGCACTACCTTCCAATAAGCACAGAACAATATACACAGCATATTTAGTCACTAGAGAAATGCAAATAAAAATCATAATAAGGTACCACTTTACAACTGATAGAATGGCTGTAAAAAAGAAATCAGAAACAACAAATTTTGGAGAGGTTGTAGACAAATAGCCTTAATAGCTTGCTGGTGGAAATTAAATATGGTGCAACTGCTTTGGAAAACTGGTACTTCTCAAAAAGTTAAACATAGAGTTACCATATGACCCAGCAATTTCACTTCTAGGCATATACTGAAGAGAATTGAAAACATATGTTCAGAGAGATCCAAGATGGCAGAGTAGATAAACACCATACCTGTGTCCTTCCATGAACACATTAAAATTACAACTAAATTATATAACAATCAACTCAGAGAACCATCTAAACTCTAGCCAAACAGAAGTCCTATAACTAAAAAGGAGCCACATCAAAACTGGTAGGAGGGCCAGAGACACACAACAGGCCCGAAACCTCCTTGTGGAAGTTAAGAATCAGGAGAGATATCTCAGCCGCGAAGGAACAAGGGACCCCAGGCCCCCACATCAGGGTCCCCAGCGCAGAACACTAATACTGGGAAAAGGAGCTCCCACAACATCTGGCTGTGACAAACTGTGGATTTTGACCATGCAGATGGGACAGAGGCAGCGGGAAACCCAGGCGTCTTCTTAAAGGGCCCACACACAGACTCACTTGCTCACAGGCACTTACCTTGAGCTCTAGCGGAGGGAAGGTGACTCAGGGGGGCCTCGGAGATATATGGAGGACAGACTGAGGTGTGTGGCTGCAGGGGAAGGACTGGAGGACAGTTGGCATTTTCCTGGTGAGAGGTCCTCTAACTCGAGCAACCAGCAGGTGGTCACCATTTTTCCTATTTTGAGCCCGCCCCCACAGGCCAGATCTGAATCTAATTGGCCTGGTGAGCTCTGCTGCTCCACCCTGCTGACTCATCTGGGATCCTACTCCATGCAACTCATACACCACCAGAGGCACTTTCTGTGTAAGCAGACAGTCCCTCCCACATTGCACTTTCTTGGAAAACTGTAGGAGTCCACGGGCCCCAGGTGACAACTGGTCTTGATGTGCTCTGAGACTTGCTGAGTGGCTCCAGGCTCAGCACTGGCACCAAACCAGAATCTACATTAACCTGGTGACCACAACTCTTCCCACTCTAGTGACTCCCTGAGACCCTGCCTCACCCAACTTGTGTATCACAGGAGGCTTTATCAGTGGTTGAACCTTAAGGGAGCCAGCAGGTGGCAGCAGGCCTCCGGATGTCTGGCTTTTTGCAGAGTTACCCCAGGCCTGGTACTAGTGGCAGCTGTCCTCGAATTGCTATTTTGCCTCTCCCAGGGGCCTCCAGGTTTAGCACAGGTAATGAACAACCACAGATCACTTTGTAGCTCCTACTAAGGTAGCCCCTGGCCAGTCATAGGCAGTGGCTGACATACCTGCACTGGAGCCCCTCCCAAGAGGACCCAGAACCAATATACTTGGAGGTTGGCTTCAGAACACAGCAGAGAACCACCCAATTAGTCCTGGCACACATGAAGGGTAGTCTCAAGAGACACCAGAGCCCACTGGGCCAAATCTCACTCGATGGGGTAAGCTTCAACCACAGCAACCCATAAGCTGTAGATGTGGCCAAAACCCACAGCCAGTCAGTCTGACAGTCAGTCCCACTCACTGACGTGCCAATAGCAATCGAGGCTCAACTGTAACAGAAGGGGACACACAACCCACACACGGGACACTCCTGGACAAACATTTCAATTGTCCACCCAAAAATTCATACACAAATAACATAATAGTCAAAAGAGTAAAAAATGAAAACAATCAACAAAATCAATCCAAAACAAATACAATGTCTATCTATTGATGAATGGATAAATGATATGTGGTATATCCTTATAATGCAATTTTTCAGCAATAAAAAGAAATCAAGTATTGATACATGCTAAAAATTGGACGAACCTTGACAACATTATTCTAAGTGAAATAAGCCAGTCACAAGTGACCACACATTGTGTGATTCTATTTGTATGAAATTCCATACTGGGTAAATTTATAGAGACAGAAAGTATTACAGATTAGTCATTTCCTAGGGCTAGGGTGGGGATGAAAGTAAATGGGAGTGACCAGTAATCAGTACAGAGTCTCTTTTTCAGGAGATGAAAAAGTTTTTAAATTGATTGTGGTGACAGTCACACAACTCTGAATATACTAAAATCATTGACTTATAAACTTCAAATGAGTGAACTTTATAGTTTTTTTTGTTTGATTTTGCTGGTGTAATTTGTTTTTTTAATTAAAGTTTGTTGGGGTGACAATTGTTAGTAAAGTTACTCAATGAGATGCAAGAAAACACAGAAAGGCAGTTTAATGAACTCAGAAACACAATAAAAGAACAACATGAACATTTTACCAAAGAGAATGAAATTTTAAAAAAGAACCAAATAGAATTTCTGGAGATTAAGGACTCAGTAAAAGAAATGAAGACTGAAATAGCCAGCTTAGGTAGTAGAGTTGACCAAATGGAGGAAAGAATCAGTGACATAGAAGATAGAAACCTGGAAATGACACGGATGGAAGAAGAAAGAGACTTGAGACTTAAAAGAAATGAATTTTATAGTTTGTTAATTTGAACAATAAAGCAATAAACTTTAATGAAAAAAAGAATAATTGATAAGAGAACAAGTACTCAATGATCTGTTTTAAAAAAAGACATACTGACAATGAAACACATGTAGCTTATCGTATTTGTTTCTGTATTGGACAGGACAGACTACATCATGCTGCTGTGGCAAATGAACCCCAAAGCCCAATGATTTGGTATAACAAAGGTTTATCTTATTTCTGCTACTACACAGGCATCACAGGTTGTCCCAAAAAGCAGAGGTCTCTCTGCATGTCTGCATTCAAGCACCCAGGCCAATAATGGCTTTGTCATCTGCAGCTACACCCTCTGAAACATGCAGCCTCTTCAATTACGATGGCAGAGGGAGAAACATTAGACAGTTGACCACTGGATTTTCTGTACTTCAACCCAGAAATGACACACATCACTTCTTGACTCTACCTAGCTGCAAGAGGGCAAGGAAATGTGTAGAGCAGATGTGGTGTCTGAGAACTTCTATTTTTGTTCCACAGGATATATCATTTGTTACTGATGATAAAATAGTAATAGATTTATTGATCTCTTGATATGTGCTAGACATCATGCTCAGCTTTGTGTGTATATCATCCGATTTAATCTTTAGGCCTCTCTTATGAGGGATATGCAGTGTTATTATGCCCCTTTTTATAAGTGACATGCTGAAGTTTGGAGAGATTAAATAATTTGGCCAAGGTCACCCTGTAACAGATGACAGAATTAAAATTTGAAGGCAGGACAGTTGACTTCACAGCTCAAACTTATAATAGCTAAGCTTGATTGCATTGATAAAAGAGAGAGAATTCTTCCTGGATGTTTGGGGTCAGAGATGACTATGCAGAGGAAAGAATGGATCCATCTCCTTAGTTCTAAAAATAAGGAAAAAAATCTCCCCAAAGATTCCCAGACCAGCTCTGTAGTAGTAAGACAAATGGGTATTTTGTTAGAAGAGAATTCCTGGAGAGATTTCTAGGCTTTTAAGAAAGAACTAGATATGAGAAAGCCTACATGAGGACCTAACATCCCCTAAACCAGAGATTTGGGTGAGTTTTAATTTTTGTTGCCTAACTTGTCTGTGGCTCTGCAGATTTGCTCATTGGAGGTTCTTCCCTCTAAGCTTTCATTCCCCCATGTCTTCATCAGCACTCTCAGCTAAAATACAAACATTATCCTCTGGTATCTCCCATTAGGTTCAGGGTCAATCTGGGATCAGGAACCTCCTGAGATACTCACTCACATGACACTAAATGTCTCCCCCGAGATTTGCTGTGCGAGAAGGTCGTTGTCTCTGCCTTGATATTTGCAAGAGCACAAACCTGTCTCCACTCCACAGGTGGGGAAGGGGTTTCTCCAGCATGATGTTGTTCTGAATGCAGAAGTCTGGTCTACAAATCAGGCATGACGGTTTTCCATACTCCCCCCTTTGTACCCTCATTTGCCTGTTCTTAGGACAAAAGTAAGTATCAAGAAAACATACCAACATATCCTCATAGCCACTTAGAATGGGAAGGGGCTCTAGAAGTTTCAACAGTTTTTATTTTGCAAATGAGGACAATAAAGGCCAATGATGTTAAACGGCTAGACCATAGACACCCTGTCAGACAGTTGTCTCCTCACTCCGAGCCCACTGCTCTTTCCACTCTACTACTGTGTTTCCCTGAAAATAAGACCAGGTCTTATATTAATTTTGCTCCAAAAGATGCATTAGGGCTTATTTTCAGGGGATGTCATCCTGAAATATCATGCTAGGGCTTATTTTCCACTTAGGTCTTATTTTCAGGGAAACACGGTATGCTGCTTTACAGCATCCAGATTTCCACGTTCATTACAATCAGATGTGTTATATAAACGGCTGGGGTGATGGTTAGACTCCAGAGGAAGATTGCACTTTCTGATTTTCTATTTAGAACATGCTATATAGTTGGAGCAGTGCAACTATTATAGCTCCCTTTCTGAATTTCAGAGGTTATAGAACTGGCAACATCTATTTGGGGATCTCAGTTGAAAAACATTTCTTTCAGGAATGTCAGAGTTTGGACATTTAATATTGCTGGCTGAATATCTCACAGTAACCAAGAAGAGATGAGATAAACTATGAAAAGGGCTTGGATTGCCTGATTTTAAAATGTTAGTATCTTTTATGCTTTTCAAAGAACTTTCATATTCATTGTCACTTTCACATCAGACTAGAATAGCAGCCTATGATGGAGATAGAGGATGTTTTTCATCTTGTGAATTAAGAACATCTGACCAAGTGGCAGACCTACACCCAGCTGATTATCGATAGAAGAACTAGGATTAGAATTAGCCTTGTGTTTGTAATATAATCCTATCCACACTCCTACGCCTCTGAATCTCTGGATCAAAAGGAGCTGTTTTGTGTCCTTTGTACCTACAAATAGTACTCGTATAGATAAGAATTTAGTCAATACATTAGCCGTTCTTGGTTTATCATTGGGATACAAAAATTATCTTTTTTTTCAAAAGTAAATATAATCAGATTCACATGTTTATGCATTTGGCTCAAATCTGGCAACTCCAGCAATCACAGAGATGTAAGAATGGATAAACCAGTCTCAGGAGGAAGTAACTTCAGGGTCAGTAGGGTGTCCTGGAATATTTTGGGTACTTTTATGATCAATTTGTAACACTTTATATGTACTTTTATTATAGCACTTATCACTTTTGGGGAGTTAGTTTGTAGATCCGACTCTCTCTACCCCTTTAAAAAGTCAGGAATTATGTTTTTCATTTTGTACCACCAGTTCCTGGTACAGTTGGTTATGTACAAAACCAGCTAGGAGGAGAACGCGAAGAAGAGGAAACTAACACTGAATACACTCCACATGCCAGGCATTCTGTTAGTAGGGTTCCATATGTCCTTTAATTTCATCTCTGTAAAACAGATACATTGGGTATTACATGGACTGGGTATTTCGTAGACAATGAAACTGAGATTCTCAGGCTGTAAGTAATGTTCACATCCCATCTAAATTGATAATGAGTGAATGACACGTCTGTACAATCGGGATAAAAAGTAAATTCTTGTATTGTATTATACCTTAGGCTCTTCTTCTAAGCAGTTGTATTATAGCTAGAATCTGACACATTTTTTCCTGTTTCTTTTAGGATTCAATCCTATCTGTCTTATTTCTACCAATTACTTTTTCACATCACACCCTAATTGAAATTTTGATTGTGCCATGTATTTTACTAATTAGTAATACCTGTCTGCTTATAATTGCCTGTTTACAACGTTGTGTTTACCACTTCATACTTTTATCCATGATGTGTTCTCCTGCCTGATATAATAGTAGCAGCAGTAGTAGTAGCCCTCATGAATTAGAAAGAGTAGTGTGGGTGTCCCTAAAGCAGGGCTCCAAATCACTGTATATCTTCAGCTATTATTAACAAGCTGTGAGGCATCCTTTAGAGATGAGAAATCTATGTGACAGGGCTTGTTAACATCACATGCCAATGACTGACCAAATGTTTCCTGTATTTTACTTTCTGTTGTTAAGCTTTCTATGTATATCTTAGACAAGGGTGCTTGCAAGATATGACAATGGGTCCTCTGTGGTTTAATGTAATAAAGTATACCATGCAGCAAGCAAGCTGAAATGTGTCCTGGAGTCATAATGTGGTAGCCAGTTAGCAGGGAAATTCCAGTGTCCTACCATACTACTTCGAGATGGATGGCCTCATTCAACCCACTCAAAACCACCAGTTAGTCCAACTTCTTGCACACGGGCTCCTGATCTTTACAGAAAGCTGATAAATGTAAGAGACTCTCTTGACACTTCAGTGTCCATGATAATCATCAAATAGCATTACCTATATTTGCTCATTTTGTCATAGGTGTGTCTCATGATGATTCCCAAATGACTTTAATGGAGAACATATCAGAGGTAACTGAATTCATTCTTGTGGGGTTAACAGATGCCCTAGAGATGCAGCTCCCACTCTTCATAATCTTCTCAGTCATCTACCTCATCACTCTGCTTGGGAACCTTGGGATAATCGTGTTGATTCTGTTGGACTCTCAACTCCACACTCCCATGTACTTTTTTCTCAGTAACCTCTCCCTGGTGGACTGTGTTTATGCCTCAGCTGTCACTCCGAAGGTAATCATGGCATTTCTCACAGGAGATAAGGTCATCTCCTACAATGCATGTGCTGCCCAGATGTTCTTCTTTGCAGCTTTTGCCACTATTGAAAGTTTCCTCCTGGCTTCAATGGCCTTTGACCGCCATGTAGCAGTGTGTAAACCCCTGCATTATACCTCCACTATGACAAGTACTATGTGTGCCTTACTGGTCACTGGCCCCTACATCTGTGGACTCTTGGAATCTTCCATCCATGTTGCCTTCACTTTCCACCTCTTCTTCTGTCATTCCAATGTTATCAATCACTTTTTCTGTGACATTCCCCCACTGCTGGTTCTCTCTTGCTCTGATATCAACACAAATGAGATTGTGCTCTTCACATTGGCAGCATTCAATGTCCTTTTCACTCTCTTGGTTATCTTGACCTCTTACCTGTTCATTTTTATTGCTATCCTGAAGATGCACTCAGTTGAGGGACAGAAGAAGGCTTTCTCCACCTGTGCATCCCACCTAACCACTGTTTCCATCTTCTACGGGACAATCATCTTCATGTACTTACAGCCCAGCTCCAGCCATTCCATGGACACAGACAAAATGGCCTCCGTGTTCTACACCATGATCATCCCCATGCTGAACCCTGTGGTCTACAGCCTGAGGAACAAGGAGGTCAAGAGGGCCTTCAAGAAGGTCATTGGAAAAGCAAAGCCTTCATTGGGTTTTGCCTACTAATTACAAACAGCATGAAAACCCCATGAAACTTCTATTGGGCTTCTAGTGCCTATAAATAATGTTTGAATTTTTATTATTATTTTTATTAAAGTTTATTTGGGTGACAATGTAGTAAAGTTACATAGGTTTCAAGTGTACAATTTTGTAATACATCATCTATATATAACATTGTGTATTCATCACCTAGAGTCAGTTCTCCTTCCACCGCCAATATTTGATCCTGTTTACCCTCACCTGCCACCCCCACCCCTACCTTCTGGTAACCACTAAACTATTGTTGTGTCTATGAGTTTTTGTTTCTTTGTTTGTTTGTCTTGTTCCTTTGTTGCTTTCAGTTTTATATACCACATATCAGTGAAATCATATGATTCTTGACTTTTTCTGTCTGATTTATTTCGCTTAGCATAATAATCTCAAGATCCATCCATGTTGCTGCAAATGGCACTATTTCACCTTTTCTTATGGCAGAATATTTCCATGTTTATATATACCTCATCTTCTTTATCCAATCATCTACCGAAGGACACTTTGGTTGTTTCCATGTTTTGGCCACTGTGAATAATGCTGCAGTGAACATAGGGGTACATATATCTTTACAGATAAATATTTTTGGATTTTTGGGGTAAATACCAAGGAGAGGGATTGTAGGGTCATATGGTAATTCTATTCTTAATTTTTTGAGAAACCTCCACACTGCCTTCCATAGTGACTGCACCAATCTGCATTCCCACCAACAGTATTTGAGGGTTACTTTTGCTCCACAGCCTCTCCAGCACTTGTTATTATTTGTCTTGTTGATGATAGCCATTCTAAAAGATGTTTTCTATTTGTATTACTCTGATGATTAGTGATATTTAGCATGTTTTCATATATCTATTGGTCATTTGTATGCCCTCTTTGGAGAAATTTCTATTCAGGTCCTGTGCCCATTTTTTAATTGGATGGTTTGTTTTTTTGTTGTTGAGTTGTGGAGTTCCTCATATATTTTGGATATTAGCCCCTTATTGGAGGCATTGTTTGCAAAACTATTCTCCCATTCAGTTGGTTGCCTCTTTATTTTGTTGATGGTTTCTTTTGCTGTGCAGAAGATTTTTAGTTTGATATAGTCCCATTCATTTATTTTAGCTTTTACTTGTCTTGCCTTTGAGGTCAAATTCATAAAATCCTCTTTGAACCCAAGGTCCATAAGTTTAGTACCTACATTTTCTTCCATGCAGTTTATTGTTTCAGGTCTTTTGTTTAGGTCTTTGATGGATTTGAGTTAATTTTGGTACACGGTGACAGATAACTGTCTAGTTTTATTCTTTTGCTGATGGTTTTCCAATTCTCCCAGCACCATTTACTGAAGAGGTGCTTTTTCTCCATTGTATGTTTTTGGCTCCATCGTCAAAAATTATCTGTCAATATTTATGTGGGTTTATTTCTGGGTTTTCAATTCTATTCCTTTTATTTGTGTGTCTGTTTTTCTGCCAATAACGTACTGTGTTGATTATTGTTGCTCTGTAGTACAAGCTGAAATGAGGGAGTGTGATACCTCCAGCATTGCTCTTTTTTTTCAGGATTGCTTTGGCTATTCAGGGTCTTTTATGGTTCATACAAAGCTGATGATTTTTTTGTTCTATTTCTTTAAAAAAAATGCCATTGGGATTTTGATGGGGACTGCATTAAATCTGTACATTGCTTTGGGTAATATGCCCATTTTAACTATGTTGATTCTTGCAATCCATAAACACAGATTGTCTTTTCATTTCTGTATTTCTTCAATTTTTTTAAAAAATGCTTTATAGTTTTCAGTGTACAGGTCTTTCACATCCTTGGTTAAGTTTATTCCCAGGTATTTTATTCTTTTTTGTTGCAGTTGCAAAAGGAATTGTTTTTTAAATTTCTTTTTCTGAGATTTCATTGTTAGTATATAGGAATGCAATGGATTTTTGTACATTGATTTTGTAGCCAGCAACTTTATTGTATTCATTTATTGTATCTAATAGCTTTTTGGTGGAGTCTTTAGGGTTTTCTATATATAGCATCATGTCATCTGCAAAGAGTGACAATTTAACTTCTTCATTCCCAATTTGGATGCCTTTTATTTCTTTCTCTTTCCTGATTGCTCTAGCGAGGACTTCCAACACTATGGAAAAGCAGAGGTGATAGGGGACAGCCCTGTCATGTTCCTGAATGTAGAGCAAAGGGCTTCAGTTTTTCACCGTTACTTATGATATTAGCTGAGGGCTTGTCATATATAGCCTTTATTATGTTAAGGTATTTTCCTTCTATACCCATTTTATTAAGTGTTTTAATCACAAATGGATGTTGTATCTTGTCAAATGCTTTTTCTGCATCAATTGATAGAATCATATGATTTTTGTCCTTTATTTTGTTTATGTGGTATATCACATTAATCGATTTCTGTATGTTGACCATCCTTGTGCCCCTGGGATGAACCCCACTTCATCATGATGTATAATCCTTTTAATGCATTATTGTATTCGATTTGCTAGAATTTTGTTTAGCATTTTTGCATCTGTATTCATCAGAGATATTGGTCTGTAGTTTTCTTTTTGTGTGTTATCCTTACCAGGTTTTTGGTATCAGAGTAATGTTGGCCTCATAAAATGAGTTAGGGAGTATTGTCTCTCCTTCAATTTTTTGGAAGATTTTAAGTAGGACAGGTATTAGATCCTGTTTGAAGGTTTGGTAGAATTCACTAATGAAGTCATCTGGTCCCGGATTCTTGCTTTTGGGAAGGTTTTAGAAGACTGATTCAATTTCCTTACTGTTGATCTGTCTATTTAGATTTTCCAGTTCTTCGTGATTCAGCCTAGGGAGGCTATATGATTTAAGAACTTATCCATTTCTTCTAGGTTATTGAATTTGGTGGCAGATAGTCCTTCATAGTGTTCTAGGATGACACTTTGAATTTCTGTGTCATCCGTGGTAACTTCCCCTCTTTCCTTTCTGATTTTGTTTATTTGTCTCTTTTCTTTTTTTATCTTAGTGTATCTAGCCAAGAGTTTGTCGATTTTATTAATTTTTTCAAAGAACCAGTTCTTTCTCGCATTAATTTTTTCTATTGACTTATGTTCTCTATTTCATTTAGTTCTGCTTTGTTTTTTACTATTTTCTTCTTTCTGCTGACTTTGGGTTTCATTTGTTCTTCTTTTTCTAGTTCCTTAAGGTGTAATGTGTGGTTGTTTACCTGGGAATTTTTTTCTTTCTTGAGATAGGCCTATAGTGATATAAATTTCTCTCTTATTACTGCTTTTGCTATGTCCCAATAATTTTGGTATGATGCATTTTCATTCCCATTTGTTTCTATGTATCTTTTGATCTCTCTTATTTCTTCTTTGACCAGTCGTTGTTTAAAAGTATGTTGTTTAATCTCCACATATTTGTGGGTTTTTCCACTTTCTTTTTGTGGTTGATATCCAATTTCAAAGCATTATGATCCAACAATATGCTTGATATGATTTCAATCTTCTTAAATTTGCTGAGGCTAGTTTTATATCCCTATATATGGTTTATCTTGAGAATGTTCCATGTACACTAGAAAAAAATGTACAGTCTGATGTTCTAGGATGAAGTGCTCTATAAATGTCAACTATGTCTCTTTCATCTAATGTGTCATTTAGGGCTGCTATTTCTTTATCCATAGCTGTCAATGATGTATTTAGATCCTCTACTATAATTGTGTTTTGGTCAATTGCTCCCTTTAGTTCTGTTAGTAGTTGCTTGGTATATTTCAGTGCTCCCTGATTGGGGGCATAAATATTGATGACTGTTATGTCTTCTTGTTGTACAGTTCCCTTTATCATTATGAAATGTCCATATTTGTCTCTTGTTACCTTTTTTATCCTGAAGTCTGTTTCACTGATATGAGTATGGCTACACCTGATTTTCTCTGTATACCATTTGCTTGGAGTGTCAATTTCCACCCTTTCGCTTTGTGTCTGTTTGTCTTTGTAGCTGAGATGTGTCTCTTGGAGGCAGCATATGGTTGGGTTTAGTTTTTTGATCCAATCTGCTACTCTGTGCTTTTTTATTGGTGAGTTCAGTCCATTTACATTTAGGGTGATTATTGATATGTGGGGATTTCCTATCATTCTGTCTTTGGTTTTCTGGTAAGACTGTGTCTCCATTGTTTCTTTGCCTTTTTGTTGTTGTCTCTTATTTCTGTGTGGTGGTATTCTATGAATTTTTTCCCTCTGTTTCTTCTTTTATTACATTATATATTTCAATTCTGGATTTCTTTTGAATGGTTACCATTAAGTTTATGTAAAAGAAAGTTTCATATTTAGAGTATTCCATTTTCTTCAGCATGCTTACTTTCTCCATTCCATATTCTGGTTCAGGCCTTTACTCTCCCCCCTTTTATGTTTTGGTTTTCACCAATTATCCCTATTTATGCTGGTCGAATAGCTTCCTTCAGTATTTCTTGTAGTGCAGGTCATGTGTTAGAAAATTCCCTCAGCTTCCGTATGTCTGGAAAGGCCTTTATTCCTCCTTCATATCTAAAGGATATATTTGCAGGATATATTATTCTTGGCTCATAACTTCTCTCTTTCAATAGTTTGAATATTTGATTCTACTCCCTCCTGTATTGTAAAGATTCTGCTGAAAAATCAGATGATAATCTAATGGGCTTTCCTTTGTAGGTTACTGTCTTCTTTTCCCTGGCTGCCTTGAGGATTCTTTCTTTGTTGTTAATTTTTGACAGCTTCAATACAATGTGCCTTGGAGAAGTCCTGTTGGGGTTGAGGTAACTAGGTGTTCTACTTGCTTCTTGGATTTGAGGATCCAGTGCTTTCCACAAATTTGGGAAGGTTTCATCGACTATTTGTTTGAATATATTCTCTGTTCCCTTCTCCCTTTCTTCTCCTTCTGGTATGCCCATTATTCTTATATTGCTCTTTCTGATGGAGTCAGAAAGTTCTTGTAGAGTTCTTTCATTTCTTTCAACTCTGAAGTCTCTCTCTTGTTCATCTGTGTCATTTCCAGATTTCTATCTTTGATGTCACTGATTCTTTCCTCCAACTGATCAACTCTACTACCTAAGCTGGCTATTTCAGTCTTCATTTCTTTTACTGAGTTCTTAATCTCCAGAAATTCTATTTGGTTCTGTTTTAAAATTTCAATCTCGTTGGTAAAATGTTTATTTTAGTCTTTAATTGTGTTTCTGAGTTCATTAAACTGCTTGTCTGTGTTTTTCTTGCATCTCACTGTTTTTCAGAACTGCAATCTTGAATTATGTGTCATTTGTCACATATTTCTATGTCTTTAAGTTCATTTTCTGGAGACTTTTCATTTTGTTTCTGAGCTGCCTTGTTTCCTTGGTTAGTCATGGAATTTAATGAATTATTGTTTCTCTTCCTAGACATCTACAGGAGTGAGTTCTGCAATAGGTTGATAGAAAGAGGTCTTTCTTTTGTTTTTCTGTAGGTGTAGCTAGAATGTTTTATTTTCTCTCCAACTGCAGCCTTTTATTCTCTTTCACAATGTAGTGTTATATTTTCTCTGTACTGTTCTGGCTTCTCACACAATGGGGGATTCCCTGGAAGGCGGGCTTCTCTTCTATGAACAGTTCTCCTGGATCACAGGGTACCGCCTCTGTGGGGGGATATGGAGACCTTCTGAAGTTCCAAAGCTCTTCCTGCACCAGATTCAGAGCTTGTGTGTTTCAGCAGCTCTGTTTACTTTTGCAGGGATTTGCCTAGATAGGAGGTGGTGGAGGCAGAGTGGGTTGTGAGAGGTCACTATGAGCAATGGTGGTGATTACCAGCCCATCTGTCTTGCTTCTTTCATGAGAATTGCTGTGAGTCTGTGGTTCCAGGGCTGCAGTCCTCAGAGTTGTAAATATTCTGTTCTTTCAATCTGATATTGCTATCGTTCTGCTTCTAGCACTGGGAGGGTGGGGGCGGGGTGAGCTCTGGTAGGGTGGGGAGGGGTCGGCTAGGCTTCGTGCCTATGCCTTCCGTCCTCTGCTTGGCAATGAGGGCTTAAACCGGTGTTCTCACTCATCTTCCCTCAGTCTTTGTTCCAAGGTCTCTGCCGTGAGCATTCGGTTCAATTGTGTTATGTGCTGATCCCTCAGGGGGAATTGTGGGCCATAAGGGGAGGGCTAGGAGTCTGAATATTTCCCTCTCCCCTGACTACAGTAGCTCTGGAATGCAGCGAGCTCTGAGCTGTGCGCTCTGAGCTTCGAACTCCAGTCTGCAGCCCACATGTTCGATGTTTCCACACTTCCCCCTTCCCTTCATCCCCACTCACCCAATTTGTCCACTTTTAGATTATGCTAACTGCACATCTCCTAGTCTTGCCTGTATGCCATGCTGGGAGTCCTTTCTGGAATTATAGCTGTTCAATTTGTTCCAGATTTCATGCTGCCATTTCTGTGATGTAATCGTTTACTTTTCAAGTCCTCATGGATGTCAATCCGAATCCCATAATGGAGGATAAATGCTGACAAAAATCTTGTGTAAAATACAGGTTCATCATCAACTTTCTTGAGTACCATGCTCATCTGGTTGTTGTTTATTGCTACTGAAAGTGCTTATTGCAAAATATGAAAGGGATACCAAATAATAAAATATATTTCTGTGGTTTTATATCATACAAAAATTAACCAAACTATGGTAGCAAAAGCTATCAGACTATCATTATATGCTCTCTTGCAATGCCTCTTATTCCCTGTCTTCTGCATATTTTTCATTTATTCTTACAAGCCTACCAATGGATTACCTGCTGGCTTCATGTGCTGTGCCGTGAGCCACAACACAACTGGTTGGTACACCAGTGGCTGCTAGAATATTTGTCTCACCATCACCCTAGACTGGAGAACTGAGCCTTCCCTAATACCTCAGATCTAAGCCACCCAATTCTTCCCTATGTTTCCATTCCAGTGGGTGGTTAGTCTTTTTCAAGTATGTGTTTTATTTTTTCTCAATTATTGCCACAACTTTAAGCCTAGGTGGATAAGAAACTCAGCTATGGACAAGGGGAAGTTATTTGCCTAGAAGTACAATTTGGCATCCACAGTTCAAATGTTGGGTTTTGTTTTTCATGATCTCAGCCCTAATGCTGACAGAGTTAAGATATTTTTAAAAGTATAATGATCTATAGTCCCCAATTTTTATTCTGCATTTTGATAAAAGTTTTAGGAAGTCTCATGCCATTAAATTTCTTGAAACTGTCTTATGCCTTTAGAAGCAACCACCCACCACACCACCTTGAATTCCTCACACCTTACTTACCATTCACTGTGTGACAAAAGTAAAATCTTTGCCTTTATTAGACATCACATTTCAAGAGACCACTGTTCATGAGTTATTGGTTATTTAACTACTGGTTATGAACTATGAGATGAAAAAGAATTAGTCTGTGTCATATATCATACTACTAGATATATTCTCACTGTTTCAGGAGGAAGAAAAACAAAGGAATTGGAGGTCCAGACTGCAGAGAATTGTCACTTGAAATGTAGATGTTAGAGTCTTGGAGACATAAGGAACCATCTGAGAAGACATAAGTGGAATAGTAGCCAAAAGTAAGCACCCCTCCCCCTGCTACTCTAATCTGTACCAACTGAAATTCCACTGGGTTCCCCATTCTTTTCATTATCTTCCTCATAATGAATTGGCAGGTATCCTTACCAAAAAAGAAAAAAAACACCCTCATCATCCCATTAGCATGATTCCCAACTATAACCTTTCACAAAAAGTAAAAATCAGTATCAGTGACCACAGAGACAGAAGAATAAAGGACTGGGGAACTCAAGCATAGTTGATTTGGGGAATGGGAGGTCAGATGTACTGATTAGTTTATTTACAAATAAGCTATATTTCAGCTCTGTGGTATCAGAGAATAGCCCCTGAACCCTGAAAATTTGATGGGTGGACTAAAGAGGGAGAGGGACAGAAAAGAGAGGTAGAGGGAGCCATCCAAACAAATGTCACCAAACCTGAAGTTTCCCTACAGAGCTGGTGGTTCTTGCCCACTTCCCAGGTGCCACTGAAAGCCACCTACTGTCCATTCTTAATGGCAAGAAGATGGATCAGGGTGAAACACCATCACCCCTTGGGAACTGGATTTTACCAATGACTTTTCTTAATGCAACTGTTACTTCTTTTTTTCTCAGAATATAGATCAAGGGGTTAGGCATGGGGATGACCACAGTGTAAAAGACAGACACGATCTTGTTCTCCTCTGAGGGTTTCCTGAGTTACTTCTCTGGTACAAAGAAGAGGACAACAGTGGTGAGTGGTAGCTTCAGGTGGGGAAGGTCTTGGCTTGCCCGCCTGCACACTTCACCCTCAGGATGGCTCTGATGAGGAGCATGTAGTAGACCAAGGTGATTATGACACTGACCAGGAACATCAATTTGGTAAAAATAAAAGAGAGAGAGAGAGAGAGAGAGAGAGAGAGAGAGAGAGAGAAACAATCTCATTTTGTCACACAACTGCAGGTAAACTTCAGCAGGGGTGGGAGATCCCAGAAAGTGATCTGGCTGCTGTCACAGAAGGAGAGGGTGAAGGTGCATGTGGTCACAGGATGGCCCCTGACACCCCACAGACATAGGCCACGGCCAACAAGTCCCTGCAGGTGCCTGGAGTCAGAGCCACGTTGGGTTGCTAATGCCAACAAAGAGGTCGTAGGCCATCACTGGCAGCAGGTAACACCCATGCTGGCACAGGTGGTGAAGAAAAAACCTGGGCAGCACAGCCGCCATGGGAGATGACCATCTTGCCTGTGGTGAGGGTGGCCAGGGTCTCAGGGCTGATGACAGGGTATAGCAGGCATCCAGCAGGGCAACACGGCCCAGGGAAAAGCACTTTGGGGTGTGGAGTTGGGTATACATTTGGATTAGAATAATCACCCCCACGTCCCCCAGAAGAGTGACTAGATAGAAACTCAGAAACATCAGGAGGAGCAGAACTGCCAGTTCAGGGTGATCCGTGAAAGCCGCAGGATGGACTCCATCACAGTGAAGATTTCTTTTGGCCATAGACTCAATGTAGCTAAGCGGCCTGAGGAAGAGACTGGAATTGGAGATTCTAGAAATGAAGGCCTTTGCTATCTTCAGTGACAGGTGTTAGGTGAACATCTCAGATAGTCTCTGCTCAGAGAGAGAAGAAAATGGTTACCATATTACAAACCCACAATTAGCAGTTACTATGGAGAGCTTTCACCTATCTCTGTAACCCTCCTGAAATTGGACCTTGGATTAGTATTTCTTCCAGTTTGCTTGCTTAATGTCTGGGGTTCTCTGTAAGGTCAGAGAACCTTAGACTATCAAGACTGGAAGGGACCCACCTGAAGTCTTTCTATTCCAGAATGTTACCAATAAATTGTCATATAATCCAGGTATACACCAGGGCTGCCTCATCTGGCTTCTGACACTGTGCCAGCATAACTCCAGGCAAGGCCAGTTGCATGGACTGTGGTGCGTGTGGTTCCTGCAGAACCGTCAGATGTAGGGCCCTGTGTTAATCCTTTATGCGATGGTGACTTTCTGGGAACTCTACCTTTGGAAAATTCTCCCTGTTGGGAAAACCACATTCCTCTTTCTGTATCTTCTACACATTGATATTATGTTGAGTATGTCCCCTCTCCCCCAAGGCAAGACAGTGGTAACGCCCACTTTTACCCAATCTCTTCTTCAACGTAAACATTTACGGTTATTTCAACAATTCCTTGTGAGTGATTACATAATCTACTTTTGATCTCCTATAAACAAGGTCATCATGTGTCTTGGATCTCTCTCTTGAGCAACCACGAGAAAAAAATGATTCTGTGGAAACCGTTAGATTTATGGAGCCTTTATTCTGTGTTGGACGTTTCCACATTAACTTAGTGATCCCTTTCAATAATCCTGGAATAGCCATTATGAGTTTCGTTCTTGAAATGCGTTAGCTGAAGATCAGAAAGTTAAAGAGGCTTGTTAAAGAATAAATTGCAAGTGGAGAAGTCAGGATTTAGACCATGGTATCATCATTCCATGACTGTTTCACCATCTTACACTAGTCCTTCTTACCATCTACTTTAATGTTCAGCTTCTGTAGCCAGAAGTGGTTCACAGAAAGAGAGTTTATAGTATTTGGTAAACCAGTTTTCTGTGGAAATCAGATTGATTCTTTACTTTCTGAAAATGGAATGAGTCTTTTGTCAGCTACTGATTGGTCTGGGCTCTGCCCTCTGGGATGATGCCTCTGGGGGGGGGGGAAAGGTATGGAGTCTACCCCCTCAGGGATGCTACTCCATCTCGTATGCTAAGACTCACTGGGAGGCTGGTTGGAGTCAGGGTTAAAGACTCATTTGTGAACTATGCGTTTCTCACTAGCCATAGAACTTCCACAGAACACCAGGGCTGTCTGTCAGTTTTGATCCTGGCATTTCCATGGCTCATAAGGCAAAACCAAAGTTCTGGTATTTCAGACATAGACAGCAGGTTCACCAAGTTTCTAATAATTAACACCTCCAACAAGGTGTGGGCATAGATGCCTATACAATCTATCAACTGGCAGTGGCATGGTCATGGACCCCCCTGGTTTTTCCCATTGCTTTTCTCTCCTTTGATCTGCTTTCTCTGAACTGGACCTAATGGAAACTGAAGATGGAAGGAAGTTCTAGATCACTGAACTTAAAGGGATTCTTGGGACTTAAGAACAGGAGTTTCAACATCTTTCTTCCAGAATATTGCTATTACTGTGATTTTTCTGTGCTCCAACTGTATGCTTCTTTCTGTCCCTCTGTCAAATGAATTTACCATCATTTTTATCTTCTCTGTTTCCTGATAACTCTGATTTGTACACAGTTGTGGCTTATCACCCCATGGAGGTCCATCACCTTTACTTTCATTGAAAAAATGAAAAATTATTTCATTGTTCCTTAATTCTAATACGTTAAAAAGAGAATTTGATTTTTCAAGCTGTCTTTTTTGGGGGGCCAGTCCAAAAGTTAAAAAGATGAAAGTATGTAGCCAGCCTACAGATTAACTGTCTGCTGTTTCCAAAGCTGGCAGCTATGTGATACTAAACATAGCTTTCACGCCTTCAGCTGGGCTGTGAATGGGGCTGGCATAATGACATCTCTTTGAGACCTGTCCTAACTGTTTCCAGATCTCAGTATGGAACTTTGTAGTATAGACATCCTGAATTTGCATTCATATCTATTATTCCGTTCTTTAACTCAGTAGCTTTTCCTTTTTTAGGGATGATTCTCTGTACTTAGTTAGCCAGAGTCTTATCTCCCTTCTTTCCACAGGGATGGAAATTTAGAGACACAGAATCCATGCTTTATGGCATGCTTAAGTAGATCTTCTCCAAGGCCTCTTTTCTTGCTATACCTGTCTCTGAATCATAAGACTGCGAATGTACATTTGTTTGCGGCTCTTAAAAGATTACTTAGAATGTTTCAATACTTGAATTAAACAACCAGAAAACTCAGATTTCTAAACAATCATGAGCTTTATAGACTTATAGCAATATCCCACTGCTTAGTAGAATTTGTGCTGTCATGATTAGCTAATCACAACACCTTTTTTGCTAGAATGGTCATAACCTTTCAGTTTAGCCTTGGACATGTCCCACAACATTTGCATAATTTAGTTCACACAGGCTGAGAGAGACACCATCATGCCCTAATTGACTTTTTATACTTAGAGAGATACATTCTTCAGGTAGCTCTCTCTTGGATGGCAGTAGCTACAACTTGTATCTATTCAAAACATGGATTGTTTCAATGGGACCTCACAATGAGAACATTCCTTGAAACTCTAAGCTATGAGCTGTTGTCTGTTTCTGTGGCCATAAATGTTCCAATGCCCAACATTTGAATGTGGCCTTATGTCAGGGGAGCGTCTGGGTGACTGGTTTCTCTTTCTCTCAAGTGTTGAGGGTCACTGTGTACATAGCCTTCAGGATGGGCTCAGTGAGGACAGAGACACTGAAAATGGAGGCTCACATGCTCCTCTCCACACTTGTTGAAAGTATCCATGAACCTCACCATAGACCCCAGAATTTATAGACACACAGAACCCTGGAGTTGGAAAGGACCCTGGCAACGTAGTTCTGGGATTTTCCATCTCTTCCTCTCAGAGGCTTCAGCCTTCTTCAAGATACCTCAAAGGGACACAGCAGCAGAAAAAAAGGGCGAGGGGGAGCTGAGCATGTGGGGAGCTGCCAACTCAGCCCCAGCTTCACACAAAGCAACAATTCTTTTAACTCCTGTAAACAGCCAGGTGCTTCATTTCATTTTGTTTGGAAAGGGGGCTCAATGTTAAAAAGAGATTTGAATGCACCTGGTCTACTTGTTCTCTTCATTTGGCAGACGAGAGAATTGAAGCCCAGAGAAGTAACCTTTACTGGGCGTGTTAAAATACACTCGGTCGGTGGGACTGAGGATCAGTGTGGCTCTCATTCTCTCAAGGGTCAACAGAGCTGTCTTGTCTGGGACAGGCCTTATGGCTGACGCTGACCTCAATGCCCTCCTCCCATCTCAGCAGTCACAGAGAATAGGGCCCTGTCAGCCCAGCTCCGTGTAGGTTCTGAATAAATATTTATTGAATGACAACTGCACAGAATCTTTTTCAGCTTCCATTTGGCTTCTTAGCCAAGAAAGTGCAAGTACATAAGCATTTGGAATAAGTAAGGTCCTCTCTTTGCTAAACGGGTTTTTTTTTTATCTTGTCACCTCCTACTACTTCACCGACCTTTGAATATCTCTTTACATAACTTCCAAGTTCCTAAACAGGAAAACCGTCTGTTGTGGTTCCTGGAGAAAGAGCCTAATGAATAAGGCTATTTTCCCTAAAGTGATTCTGTACCAGAGAAAGGACGATTGTCTATAAACTGGTGTTCAAAGGTGATATAAGATGGAGGTAAGAGCAGAGTTCTGAAGCCAGATTCCCTGAGCTCAAATCATGGCCTGGCTCCTGTGACATTGGGCAGCTTATTTTAACTTCTCTATGTCTTAGTTTCCCCATTTCTAAGTGGGGACAATAATTGTGCCTACATCATAGGGTTGCTAAGGCATCACATGGTTGTTATATACATAATCGAGTACTTAGAATAGTGTCTGATATAAAATAGGTGCTCTGTAAGTCTTAGCTATTATATTATTATTATTATTATTATTATTATCATTTTGTTATTAAGAGCTAGGACAACAGTTTTTAGGTCCTTTAGATTGTAGCAGTCTCGGTCAGATTACGTAGTAGACTGTGGGTCTATGGTTAAGATGGTTATGTTTCAACATGGAGACAGGGATTTCTTGGGGATCTACAGAGAGCCCTAGAATTTAGCCTGGAACATAACTCAAGACTTGGAAAGATATGACAGGGACTGGGTTGTATTGCTGCCTCTGCAGCATCTTACATTTGCTCATTTTTCTCCTGGTCTTTCCCATTAAAATGACTCAGCCATTTTCTCCATATCTGATTATCATTTGTGAGTCTCATTTCTCAGCTGGTTTCATCCTTTCCCATATTTTTCAGTTTAAATCCTCTAAAGAGGAAGAGATAACTTTATTGGTCCTGATTAATAGTCATTGAATAACTCTAGGACATGCCATGGCTCTCTATTCTGTTCATGCATTGATGGACCCTGGGTCAGGGGCTTATTCTAGTCTGATTACCTGAAGGGCAAGTTCAAGTGCTAGAACAATGGTTACTTAAGCAAAGGACTATGGGTGGGTAAGTTTCTTTCATAATGAGAGTATGACAGAAGTATAGAGGAGATTGAGATCCAGTCTTTTCTTTATTCAAGGGTATAGATATATTCAGTGTCTACATGGGCACATCTACTGCAATATGCTGAACTCCTATCCATTAGAGTTCCATAAACATGGAATCTGCTGAACTTGACGACTAAACTTGAACTAGTCCAAAAAGAGGAATTTATTGCAGGATCCCAATGTGACTTAAGGAATTAGGACAATTACTGTAGCTGTCCCTCAATACAATGGGAAGTAGGGCATGGAACACAGCAGGGCTCTTTCTTAGTCTTTTGCTATAGATTCTCTTTGAATAATTGCTTCATTCTTGTCTCCCTATTGACTTCTCTACCTTGGTCAACCGGGTCTCTTATTCTGAATCTCTCCTAAGTATCCAACTTCATAACGCCCAAGGAAAATTTTTTATTAAACCTAACATGGGTCAGGTTCTTATTTCTGAACCAATCAACTGCAGGCAGGTTGGTGAGCCATTTTGATGGTTGTTCCCATATGGAGGGGCACGGAGGATCAACATCTTATGACATCAAAGATGGATACAGGGGTTCATTGGGTACACCAATATACATTCCATAAAAACACATCCCTTGGTTATCCTTGACTATGTGGGATATAGATACACGCACTTCTCCCCCCAGTTAAATACCCAAGTTCATTTTATTTCTTAGGTGAAAAGGATTGAGTGATTCATCTTCCTCAGTTCATTGTCTTCCACTGTCATTTGTTTGTGATCTATTTCATTTTTTGTCAATGGCCATGGCATTGTGGCAAGGCCCAGGGTTGATATCAGAAAGTTAGGAAAAGGAAAGGGAAAAGAACAATACAAGTCAAGCAACTGATTTGTGCTAGAAGATTTCTTATTCTTCACCTTGTTTAATTTTTACAGTATGCTCTTGAATTAGGTATTGTTATCTTTGTTTTAGACCTGAGGAAATTTGGGACGTGAGAAATCAAACAATTTGCCCTAGGTTTCACAGTGAATTAGTGGGAGAATCAGGATTAAGATGCAAGACTTCAGATGTGGGGTTGAGTTCAGCAATGAAGAAAACATATTCTCCCCCGCAGGGTTTTACAGTCTGGCCCAGGAGTTATAATTACCTTCCACCCTCACCAAGCACACTGCCAGAGAAGATAATATGTGGTTCAACTTTCTCCTTATATCTGCCTTTGCTGTTCCTGGAAATGGGATGCTTGGTAAGAGAGAACTGTTCATGACGCAGGCAATGGGGGTGAGGGAGAGAAACAATGTACCATAACCTTCAGAAACTAGGGAGTTGGCCTTGAGGGCAAATCCCCAAAGGCTTAGTTAATCTTAAAGAGATCAGAGTGGCATTAAAGCAGGAAAAATAAAACCAGTGAGTGATCAAGTAGAAAGGCAATTTGCAAATTCCATTGTTCCAGCATGAGCAAAAAGGAAGACTCCAAGGGGCTGACCTGAGTCCCTAGAATAGTGAAGAAGAAAGCCTGTTTCTCAAACACCTTCTTCCCCTTGACTGTTCAGAAACTCAGTTATTTCTTATACAATACTCCCTGTTTACTGAGATAATCAGTCACTGACCTGTTAAAAGGAAAAAAAAATAAAAAGACTACTTAGCATTATTTACAGGGATCCCTAGATATAACCTTAGACACAAAGAAAAAGGTAGTAGTCATGGGAGCAAAAATAAGAGACAAAATGGCAAACCCAAGTATGGATGCAAAGAGTAATAGGGTAGGAAGAGATAAACTGAAGATACCTTGGGCCTCTGAGATTCTATGTTATAATGTCAGTGTAGTATGAGGCTTCTGGGGGCTAGAGATTGACCGGAGGTGGGAGACGGGGAGAAGAAGAAAGTACCACAGGGTTTCTAGAAAAAAATGTACTGCCTTTACAGTTTTTCTTGTGCGCCTGGTGGCACCTGTCTACCTTCCCTCTGGTTGTGGGCACAGGTTGCATATGGTGCTGGTGTCTGTTAGAATACATTGATCTGGGAAGAAAATGGACTAAAGGAGAGGCCTGCTCACTCAGGTCTACATTTCCTGGCACACCTGCAGTCTACCTGTGACCTTTTTGAAGGCCGCTTTCACATCCTTGTTCCTCAGGCTATAGATCAGAGGGTTCAACATGGGGATGATCACAGTGTAGAAGACAGACACGGCCTTGTCCTCCTCGGGGGATTTGCTGGAGCCAGTCCGCAGATACATGAAGACAAGGGACCCAAAGAAAAGGGCCACAGCGGTGAGGTGGGAGGCACATGTGGAGAAAGTCTTGGCCCTGCCACCTGAAGACTTCACCCTCAAAATGGCCTTGATGATGAGCAGGTAGGAAATCAGGATGACCAAGGCATTGGCCAAAATCACAAAGTTGCCAAAGAAGATAATGATAATTTCACTGCTTGTTGTGTCACTGCAGGCAAGCTTCAGCAGGGGTGGGAGGTCACAGAAGAAGAAGTTGATCTGATTGTTGTCACAGAAGGAGAGGGTGAAGGTGCATGTGGTCCGCAGGATGGCCCCTGACACCCCACAGACATAGGCTCCCACCACTAATGTCCAGCAGATTCTGGGATTCATGGCCACAGTGTAGAGCAGTGGGTTGCTAATAGCAACGTAGCGGTCGTAGGCCATCACTGCCAGCAGGAAGCACTCTGTACCTGCACAAATGGTGAAGAAGAAGAACTGGGCAGCACATTGGCCAAAGGAGATGACCGTCTGGCCTGTGGTCAGTGTGGCCAGGATCTGAGGGGTGATGACTGAGGTGTAGCAGGCATCGAGCAGGGAGAGGTGGCTCAGGAAGAAATACATTGGCGTGTGGAGTTGGACATCCAGTTGGATCAGAATGATCATCCCCACATTCCCCAGAAGGGTGACTAGATAGAAACTTAGAAACACCAGAAAGAGGAGCATCTCCAGCCTGGGGTAGTCAGTGAAGCCCATGAGAATGAACTCGCTCACTGTGGTGAGATTAATCCTGGCCATGGATTTAGTATGGACTTTTGATGAGAATGAAACAAAAATAAGTCCCAGAATTGAAGGACAGCTTCTTCCTCTCTCTGGTAGAAGTTAGGCTTATATTTCTGGGCCAAGTTATAGAGTTTGTTTTTGAGGAGTCCTGTACCTGGCTGATTCTCCTTGGGCACCTGTGTTCTTCTCCTGTAGTTTTAGAGCTGAGTCATGAGTTGGTGTTTCTGATTCAGATGAATTCTGGTTTATATTTGGAAATTTCTGTGAAGATAAGAGACACATAAACTCTCAGATTTGGGAAGAATCTATTCAGCATGTGTTGTAATCCCCACTGGATGCTGGAGTCTCCTCTACTGCTTACTCTCCACGAGGTCATCTGGTTGCTGTGTGAGCCTCCGACTGTGGACAGCTCTACCTGCTAATTCTCTTTTTCAACCAGAACACTCTATCTTGCACACATTGGTTTAGTTTCACCCCTTCTCATGAAAACTTTTCACAAGATGGAAGATGATGAATATGCTCTTTATGTTGACAATGCCTTCATTTTACCTGTTGATATATTTTCCTAGTTATATAATTATTCATGAGGTCAAAATTTGATTAGTCACATTATATTAAAATATGTTGTTTGAGGGTACAAACTTGCAAATAGTAGATATAAGTTCTGTCATCTAATGCACAGTATAGTGATTATAACCAACAATACTGTATTATAAACTTTAAAGTTACTAAGAGAAGATTAGTTCTTAATTATTCTCACCACGAAGAAGACATGATAGTTATGGGACGTGATAAAGGCGGGAGCTTACGTTATGGTGGAAACCATATTGTAATACATAAATGTGTCAAAGCAACACGTTGTACACCTTAAACTCACACAATATTATTGCCAATTGTATCTCATAATATTAATAAAAAGATACCTAAAACTCTTTCTTTCATTTTAATCTTTACCACTTTAATCTTAGGCCCAGGGCTTCCTCCAGCTCTAATCAGGGGTTACTAGTGGGAGTGAGTCAACGACATGTCATATAAAACATGGCCTCCTTGGGCTGTTCCCTCCGCCCAACTCCAGCAGCGTGGTCTGCATGACCTTCAGGCAGTTGTTATTTCCCCCTCCTCCTTCTTTTCCTTTTTCTCCTTCTCCTGCTGTTTTTTCCCTCCCCTCCCCCTCTCCCTCCCCTTGCTTTTCCCCCTCCCTTCCCTCTCCTCCTCCTCCTCCTCCTCCTCCTCCTCCTCCTCTTTTCCTTCCTCCTCCTCCTTCTTCTTCTTCCCAATGAGGAATTTGAATTTCTGGGAGGTGAGTTTGTCCTAGGTCATCATGTTCAACAAGTGGAGGATCTGAGTTCTAAATACTAATGACTTGATGGAAAATCCTGTGCTGTTTGCTATGAATTTGTTTTGCTGCTTTTCTACATTTTACTGCATCTTTGTGATTTATGGAATCAAAGAAATATCTCTGTAGTGCTTCAGACTGCTAGATCCTTCCTACGTTTAAACCATGAGAAATTGTCCTAGTCTATTTTCTGTCCATCTCATGACAAGATCCCAGGGTTCCCTCTGACTTAGGAACAAGACTGTCCAATACACACGGCCAGAGACGAGGAGGCAGATCATCGGGCTGCAGACACACCACACGGGGTTGGTGCCACGTGTGTGCCAGGCCTGCCTCATGTGTTAGCCCCTCCAGCAGGCCCCCAAGGTGGGTACAGGCTTGACTGTTAAAGGATGGCCAAAGTGAGGCTCAGAGAGGTTAAGGAAGTTGCCCCGCTTGCCACACACCTGGGAAGAAATGGAATCAACACTTGAATCTGGGGTTTTCTGACTCCAAATTCTGTGTTCTTTATGCCACAACATGCTGTTCTCTTAGGGGAAGAGAATTCTCCATTCTACAGACCCAAGTCTCCCCTTTGAGAATCATAGCACCTCTAAGATGATTAGGCAAATACTCAACTTCAGTGGGAGAAGAGGATTAAGTTTGATTTAGGAGTTATTTTTGTTTGTTCATGTCGTTTCTCTTTTCTTGTTTTAGGACTAAGATAGACTTAGTTGGGCCATAGCCCTCCTTTGGTATGTTCTTGAGAAAATTGCTTAACCAAATTAGAGTCTCAATTTTCTCAATAATAAAATGGAACATAATAATGATTTTTGGAAACTTAAAATGGATTTTTACCTAATGTGGTAGAGTGTGCTTATTTTACAGAAAGACAATTTCCAGACTATTTCCCAGAAGGAAAAATTTCACAACATAGCTGGTGACACCCAGTTTTGTATGAGCTTATTTAAGACAGGTTTTGGGTTTGCCAGCAGCTTGGACGGGCCCAGAGGAGAGGGCAGCAACAGACTCCCTAAACCGAGAGCAGTTTACAAGAGGGAAAATAAAGGTCTACGGCCAGTAGACATTTTAAGAAGGCCTAAGGACACATGGGCTGACATCCTCACTCGTAAAATGTTTTGATTACAATAATTAATGTAGAAAAATAAGAGATCTCTGGAGGGAGTGAAGAAAGAGAACCCGTCTTACCTGGAGGAACCCTTCAGAGTAGAGATGGCCCCTAAACGTTGTGCTCACTTTAACTGGAACCTTCTCCTGAACTCTTCTTGCTCTTGCTTCCGAAAGTTGAGTTTACTGGGGAGAATGAAGGAGCTCAACAAAATTAACTCTCCTCATCTCCCTGGGATCGAGGTCTCCAAACGTTACTGTCAACATTTACCCAGCTCTTGTCCTGAGTCAGGGAGCACACTGAGCTCTGTAAATGCTTTATTTCATTCTAACTTGACAATAACATTATGAGAGTGGAATATTCATCTTTATTTTACACTTGAAGAAACCAAGCCTTAGAAACATTAAGCATTTTGCCTGAGGTTTCATATCTAGGAAGAGTAGATGTTTAGGTCTTAATCCTGGCTCTTTGACCCCAGGATTGGGGTGCTGAACCGCTGTGTCGTGTTGCCCGTCCTAATACTGGTAGTCATTTATTAAAGCACCTGCTATGTGCCAATCAGGACATTAAACATTCTACATACATTATCTCATAATTCTCACAATGACCGTATGATAGAGGTATTATTTTATCCTGGAGGAAACTAAGACTCTGAATAGTTAAGGGACCTGGCCAGGGTGACATGGTTAGTTAGTGAAAAAGCCCAGATTCTAACCCAGGTCTGTCTTATTTCAAAGCCAAAGCTATAGTACAACATAGATCAATCCCACCTCCAGCATAATTGCAAGAAGTACCATCATTTACAGTCAAGTCTCTTGTCTAAGCAATGCAGTCTAATACTCCATCCTTGCCTCCATGAAATTGTTTATATTTTCTAAAATTTACCTAGTGACACATAAGCCCACAGAGATTACATCTGTCTGTTTCAAAAAAAAATCCAGTCTTGTATATTTCATACAAGAGCTGAAATTCTAATCTGGACACAGTCCCATTAGATGACAAGTTTTTATGACAATGGCCAGACTCTCTGCCCAGTTTCACCTTCCCTGGTTTGTGTGGACCTTACTTCAGAGACAGTATCCTCTCAACATTACCAAGGATACAATGACGTCTTAATTACCTGGCAAAAGGATCCAGCTGGATTTCTTAGGTTTGGAATCGAGGTAATCAGATCATTTAAGCATTTTGGAGAAAGCAGCAAAGATGACTCAAATAGTTGAATGTAGCTGACAGATTTTAGGTTCTTTGTTACCAAGAAAACCAGCGGGATATTTAAAGTACTTTTGGAGATGGTCTTGTGGGAGGGATGCAGTGAGCACAAATGTTGTTCCTGAATCATGAATCAGCACCTGGGACAGCCCCCAGGGCTCCCAGAAAAAGCCACTCTTGTCCTGGAGAACACACCTCAGCAGGGCTCATTATCTCATCCTCTCCACACAACCGAGAAGACTGAAAACTTGAAAACAAATCTTGTGGGAATTCATGGCAACTCCGAAGTCTCCTTAGTCTCAAAGCTCATTAGCAGTTTCTGTAGGGAATGGACGTGTTTCCTCTGCCGGTAACCATTAATGTCCTGCTGTCCCAGTTAGGCAGTGGTAGTGCCAGGACTGGAACTCAGATCTGAAGACTTGTGTGAAGTTTCTTTATACTGCCTTCATCCTTGAATCTGATGTCAAGTCTCATCTCAGGGGCTGTAATGTAGTTGCATTGTCTGCTCAAAATTTCATAAGGAAGAATGAGTACTGGTTCAGAAGTGAATGAGGGTAGGGTGGTCTAAACATGATTCATTTGAATCTGTATCCTGAGTAGCTATTAGTAAACCTTCCTTGAAGCTCTATTTCCAGAGCTTCTCTGAGCAGCTTTCTCTGGCTCTTTCAGCTCTCACCTCTTCCCTAGTATCTGAAACCCATATTTCCTTTGTTATAACCTCACAATTTGGCACTTAATTCCACTTGCCTTATGTTGTTCATGGCTGTCCCTGGGTGGTTAGTCTCATCTCTGCAGCTAGATTGTGGGTTTCTGGAGAACCTGTCTTGCTTCCTCCTAAGAACTTGTGTTCTGCTTCAGAGGAATCACGCCTCTGGCCTGTATGTGTTCGTTCGTCCACTCATCAATTAGAATCAGAACTCTTTCAGCAAGAGGCATCTCTGAGAGGCCATGTGCCATATTCACGCCAGAGTTATGTAGCTGGGATAAGACCCTTTGATAATTAGCGAGCACTTAACCTGGCCAGTGTGGTTTTTGCAATTGCAGATGCCAGGTGATGCAAGAATATTTTACAAAGCAGGGAGGCAGCCACAGATCAAGACTTCTGGCAGCACAGAGAATTCTATCTTCCAATGCATTTTTGACAATATTTGTTATCATTTCCTGTAATTAAATACCTATTGAAATAACTGTGGTGAGAGTATGTGTATTGTATTGCAAATGTTCCCTGGAGGGGTTTAAAGGAGAGAGTGGCCACTGGGAAAAGTAGAGAATAAGGAGAGAGAATATGCCAGTCATTCCCTGAGGAACTTGTGGAAGTGAATGATTGTAGAATATTTATTACCTTCCTCCCTTTGTAACAGATTGGGGGAATCTGGAGTGCTTTGATGTAATACACAATTATTATTGTTGTTGTTATTAATATTAAGCATTTTTGCCTAGAACTTTTGTTTGGACTTTTGGGAAAAGACGTGTCTTAGGTTGGGTTCCTTTAAAAGACCAGAGACAGAGATTTTTGGGCAATTGTTTCACTGAGAGAGTGTTCACAGAAGAAACCTGTAAGGGAGTGAAGGAAACAGGAAATAGACAAGCAGAGATGTAGTTTCAGTTGGAGTCTAGCTTTGATCTGCTCCTTAGGGGAACTCTGGAGCATGAATTACACCACACACTCAGTTCTGCCTCAAGGCAAGGGCTTTGGTCTTTTGTAGCTCATATCAATTATCCATCAAGTGTGGACTGCCCCCAAGAGGTGGAGGTGTAACCCCCCAGGCATTCCTGGGAGAAGTGGATCCCTTCGCTGAGGGCAATGCTCCAGAGGAAGCTGTAGCTGTAAGCAGTGAGCAGCCAACATCACAGCAGCTGCAGGTGGCTGTACCGACCTGGTAACTGGGATACGTAAGGATGCTCTTGTTTCCTGAGAGACATCTGAGTATTTACATCAGAGGCATCTGAGGGTACTATGTGCAGTATAGACAGCCCGAAGCAGAGTTAAGAAGTGGATCAAGGAAATCCCTATCAAAATTCCAATGGCCTTTTCACAGAGACAGAATAGACAGCCCTACAACTTGTACAGAACCACTAAGAACCCTGAATAACCAAAGTAATCCTGAGAAAGAAGAACTATTTTAAGCTCTAACAATCCCATGTCTGAATATATATATCTCCAAAGGAAGTGAAGTCACTATCTCATAGAGATATCCCCATGCAAACCCCACCCCCATATGTTCAGTGCAGCATTATTCACAATAGCCAAGGCATCGAAAAACAGCTAAGTGTCCATCAATGGATAAATGGATAAAGAAAATGTTACACACACACACACACACACACACACACACACACACACGAATATTAATCAGCTATAAGAAAGAAGAGTATCCTGCTATTTGGATGATGGATGGAACATGAGCGCATTATACTAAGTGATATATGTCAGAGGAAGACAAATACTGTATGATCTCATTTATACATAGAATCTAAAAAAGTCTTACTCAGAGAAACAGAGAGGAGAATAATGGTTACCAGGGCCTGGAAGGTGGTGGAACTGGGGAGATGTTGGCCAACAGGCACAAACTTGCAGTTAGAAGATGATTAATTTCTGGAGATCTGATAAACAGCATTGGGATTATAGTTAACAAGTTTTATATACTTCAAAGTTGATAAGAGACTAGATCTTAAATGTGCTCACCACACAAAGGAAATGACAACTATGTGAGCTGATGGAGATATTAGCTAAGGCTATTGTGGTAATCCTATTGCAATATATAAACATATCAAATTAACACATTGTATACCTTAAACTTATACAATATTACTTAAATCTCAATGTCAATTATATATCAATTTTTAAAAAAAGACTGTGGCCTGATGACATCATTTGTATTCCTGGAGCAAATCAGGCCTGAGGATGTCCAGGTCAGGTCACGGGTTTTCAGTTACATGGGTTGATAGGTTTCATTTTTTTAATGAGTTTGTTTCTGTTTTATTTGTTAATTTTGTTCTTAGATTCCACATATGAGTGAAATCACATTGCGTCTGTCTTTCTCTGTCTGACACTCCACTCATTACAATACCCTCCAGGTCCAAATCTGTTTATTTATAAATTTGTGTATCTATCTATACTTCTGTCTGGGTGAAGAACGTTGTATAGCTTTAGTGTTCTAATGATTATATAGGAAACCCACACTTAGAAGACTTTTTCCCAAATTCGTTAAATGTCAGGTCTCCCTTATATGATTGAGGACAAAGACTATATTTTTTTATTAGTTTCAGGTGTACAAAACAATGTACTAGTTAGACATTTATACCCCTCACAAAGTAATAACCCCCTCCCCCAACCTATTACCCCTCTGACATTGTATATAGCTGTTACAATTCCATTGACTCTATTCCCTATGCTGTACTCCACATACCGTGGAGTGTATATATATTAAATTATATATATGTGTATATATATAAAATTATATATAATTATATATATTAAATTATAGTTGACATTCAATATTACTCAGCTTCAGCTTCAGGTGTACACTGCAGTGGTCCGGCATGTACACCATCCATGAATCAGTCTCCCTAATAAGACAAGTGCCCATCTGACACTCTACAAAATCTTTACAACATTATTGATTATATTCCCCAAACTGTCCTTCATATCCCTGTGGCAATATTGTGGCTACCAATTTGTGTTTTCTAATCTCACCTTCTCCCTCACCCCCACCCCCCTCCCATCAGCAACCATCAGTTTTTTCTCTATATCTCTGGTACTATTTCTGTTTAGTTTGCTCATTTATTGTATTCTTTAGATTCCACATATAAGTGAGATCATATGGTATTTGTCTTTCTCTGTCTGACTTATTTCACTTAGCTTAATATTCTCTAGGTTCATCCATATCGTTGCAAATGGTAAGATTTCATTCTTCTTTCTGGCCAAGTAATACTCCATTGTATAAATGTACCAGTTTCTTAATCCAGTCATCTACCAGTGGGCATTTTCAGTTGTTTCCACGTCTTGGCTACTGTGAATAATGCTGCAATAAACATAAGGGTGCATACATTTTTTTCAAATTTGCATTTTGGATTTCTCTGGATAGATACCTAGGAGTGGAATTGCTGGGTCATAAGGTAGTTCCATTTCCAGTTTGTTGAGATACCTCCATACTGTTTTCCATAGTGGCTGCACCAATCTGCAATCCCACCAACAGTGGATGAGGGTTCCCTTTTCTCCACATCCTCGCCAGCACTTGTTGTTTGTTGATTTATTGATGATGGCCAGAGTGAGGTGGTAGCTCTTCTTGGGTTTTATTTGCATTTCTCTAATGATTAGCGAGATTGAACATTTTTTCATTTGTCTATTTGCCATCTGTATGTCCTCTTTAGAAAAATGTTTCATGTCCTCTGCATATTTTCTACTGGAGTTGTTTGTTTTTTTGGTGTTGAGTTGAATGAGTTTTTTTTTATAAATTTTGGATATTAACCCCTTATCATATGTATCATTGATAAATATCTTCTCCCATTCAGTAGGATGCCTTTTTTTTATTGATGGTTTTCTTTGCTGTGAAAAAATCTTTTTAATTTGATGCAATCCCATATATTTATTTTTTCTTTTACTTCCCTTGCCCGAGGGGATATATCAGTAAAAATATTACTAAGGGTAATGTCTGCCAATTTACTTCCTATATTTTCTTCTAGGAGTTTTATGGTTTTGGATCTTACATTTAAGTTTTTAATCTATTTTTAATTTATTCTCATTATGGCATGAGGAGGTGGTCCAGCTTCATTTTTTCTTTTTGCATGTGTCTTTCCAGGTTTCCCAGCACCATTTATTGAATAGACTGTCTTTACCCCAATGTAAATTCTTGGTTCCATTGTCATAGATTAAATTGCCACATAGGAAGTAATTTATTTCTAGGCTCTCTATTCTGTTCCATTGATCTATGTGTCTGTTTTTATGCCACTACCATGCTGTTATGATTACTGTAGCCTTGTAGTATGTATTGATGTCAGGTAGCACGGTACCTCCCACTTTGTTCTTATTTCTCAAGATTGCTGTGGCTATTCAGGGTGGACACAGACCATATTTTAATATTTTTTTATATTCTCCCCCACAGCTGAACTAAGATTTTAGCGTCTAGCATGTGCTCAATAAACACTAGCCAGCTTCTTGGCTCACTTGACAGTGTTAGCCTGACGCAGGCAAACCAGCCTTGCAATTGAGATATGTTCACAATCCCATAGTAGTTCATAGGCGGAACACCTTACCCAGAGATGCAAAGAGGATAAGAATCAGGAATGCTTCTTGGATAATTAATTCCTGAAATGATTCCTGGGCTTAAACCTGTAGAAATTAGCTAAGAAGAAAAGAAGGAAAAGTCGTCTAAGCTCAGGGACTTTCCATGATTTCGGGAGTGACAAGAGAATGGTCAAGGGATTTTATATATATATGAATAATACAAAGAGACTCAGTCTTTTCCATCATTGAGCTCATATATTACTAGGGGAGATAGAAGGTCATCAAACAGCACACAAACACATGTGAAATGCAGCAGTGATAGTTGCAATGATGAAGGGGTACATGAGATTCCAAAAGGAACATTCCAAAATGTGCTTTTGACCCTGACACGCCCAAGGCCAGGAAACTTTTCTCTGAGGAAATTGTAATGGAACTGGGATGAAGGATAAGCAGGAGTGACTTCAGTAAAAACAAATGAGAAAGGGCACTGTAAGCAGAGCGAACAGCATGTGCAAAGTCCCGGTGATAGGAGGAAGAATGGCGAGGAAAAAAGACTGCAAGAGCGACAAGCTCACTGGGACCAATAGTCAGGAGGAGGCTAGAAGTTAGTAGGAATCAGACCTTCTATGGCCTTGTAAGTGATATTGTGGGTCATTTTTGTCATAAGAACCACATTGTTCACTAAAAAGCAATTGAGAACAATGTGGCTGGATGAAGCTTGATGTAAAGGAAAAAGAATATGCTTTAGGGTCAAACTTCACCTCAGCTACTTTCTGCATCTATTCTTGGACAATTTACTCAAATTCTATCTGTCTTTCACCTTCTATGTTTACCTGTAAAATAGGGCTAACACTCACTCAGCAAAGTTCTTATGAGGACTAAATAGTAATGTGTAAATGGGATACCAATAGTTCCTCTATCTTAGAGTTGTAAGGATGAAATTAGTTCATATGTGCAAAGTGTGTGCAATATAGTAAGTGCAACATAGGACTTAGCGATTGTAATTATTATAATGCTGGGCACATAGTAAACAATACCTTGTGCTTTCTATTCTTTCCACTCCCTTTCTCCTCCATTTATTGGTACTGAAATACTTCAGAAGTCTCTGAATATCTCAGGTAGCTCAGCCCTGCCTGGCTGATGGGATCTGACTACCTGTCCCCCTACACACACACACACACACACACACACACACATCAAAGAGTTTCATTAATCACTCTAGACACACGCAGAGGAATTGCCCTTGAATAAATGGGGCACATTGGGGCATACATTCACACACAGACTTATTAAAATTATATACACATGACCAGCTAACATTTTTTCCCAGGAATAAGCTAATTCTTTAAGACCTATAGGAGTATCTCTGCTCAGGAAGAGTTAAGCAAAGAAAGAAGCCATAGAAAAGAAAAAACAGTTGATAAATAGTCCCTAGGGCTCTATTTAGTATAGAGCACTATAGCAGATCTCATGGAAGCCAGATAAAGTATAAAATATGGTCTCAGTTCTCCAGGGTGATAATAATTTGGGACTTGGGCAGAATCCAGCTATGATAATCTAGTGGGAATGAACCTCTTGCAACAGGAAGCTCAAGTGACCTTGATTAGGAAAATTTATATTTCTCAGGAAGTTATTTCAAGTACTGAGAAGGTTCATAAAGGGTTTAATATTGATCTTTACTTTGAAAAGCATACCCTAGATCCTCTGTTGACAGGGGATCCCAAATGTAGAGACCGTTTTGGTTTGGACTAATTATCTGATAACAGGGAAGGAGGTCAGCAATCACTACACCACCTTCTTCTGGGAGATGGAACTGATGAGACAAGACCCTAGAAAGCAAAATAATTTACTCCTTTCATGATTTTTCACTTGGGAAGGTTACATAAAGCTTCAGCCCTACTGAGTAGTCTCTCCAGACTCATGCCCTCCTTTCTCTATCCACCAGAGCAATCAGGTGTCACCTGCTAGGTCCTGTCTTTTATGACTATAACTGAAAAGGTTGGCTCAGTACACCCCTCTTTCTCCTCATGCTGAAGGTAAGAGAAAGTCATTTTCTACCTCCTTCTAGACTTACTGCATGCCAGGCACTTGCTGATGCTGGAATAGCAACGCAGGTGATGGCTTTACAAGTAGAGACTTGTAGATTTCAGAACTACCGGTAGTTCAGCCTGTGACTTAAGAGTGTTCCTCTGAATTCACTTGGAAGGCCTATTCTTCTGATTAAAATGGTAATAACTAATCCCAATCTATGAAATATTGAGGAATGACTAAAATGAATTTGGATAAGGTTTAAGGATTAATGGAAAACACTTTCCTCATAAGGTACCTCAGTTAATCCTCTGCTATGAAACAGATATTAATATCACCCCCTTAATAGATTCCAAAAGAGCAGGGAAGAGCTAACATTTTAATGTAATTTAACAGGTTTCATACATCAAACCAAATGTTCTAAATACTTTATCTCATTTAATCTCATCACAAGTCCATTAGGTAAGTATTATTATTTACATCTTTTAAACATGAGGAAATAGAAATTAATGTGAAGTGATCTGCCCAGGTGACAACACTATTAATGGTAGATTGAGATTCTACCTCGGTTCTGTTATTGCCAAGTATACTAACCCCCTTTTGTATACAATGCTAGTTAGAGAACTGGAGAGCCGTTCCAGCCCAGACTCTCTGGATTTCCAAAATGCACAAGGATAGAGTTTGTCATGAATCCTTGCCAGCTGGGGCGGGTCTGGCTGGAGAGATAAGGAGGAAGATGAGCACATGATGTGGGAGGTGACTTAGAAGCCCTCAGATGGGTTTGGAATCACGCACAGATGCCAGCCTGGGGCAGATTTCTGGGGATGCTGCTGCAGTGCTCTTATCCTGCACCATGTCTAGCAACAACTTGGAACTGCAAGTTGATGATCTGTGATATAAGTGTCACTGTCTTGGAACCATAAAAGACACTACTTCATTTATCCAGAATATGGACCCCGTTACTCCACCTACCTCTCTTCTAATTAATTTCCATTTTACAAATCGAAGCTTAAACTTTACTTCCTCTAGGAAGCCTTTTCAGAATTCCTTAATCACAAACTGCCAGAGCCCCTTGTTGAACAATCTTACAACACACTATTTTTCTTTATAGCACAACATCTAATCACAGTTTTAATTATATATATATATATATATATATATATATATATATATATATATAAATAAATCTGGCATATACATATACATATGCCAGATTTTTTTTAATTCAAAGTGTCTGTCTCTCTCACTAGGATATATAACCACTTGGGCACAACTGTGCCATTTTGATCACCATTGTATGTGGACCTTGGCACCTAATAACAAATAAGTGTGAGTGACTTAAGGAAGAATAGTTATGATGTACAGTCACAGACTGAAGACTTTTTAAAATGTCACTAGAGCAATGAACAATGTTAAAGAAATGATGAAGGATGCTCTGCCTCTCTGAAAATGAAAAACAAAATCATTCTAGTTTTAGCATCTGGGGAGCTACCTATCAGTCCAAGTATGAGACCTTGAATACAATTCAACACGAGCTCATGAATTCATTGTATTTTAATTAGACTGAAGAAATGGACTGCCTATGAAGCGATTGGGGACACCCAGATATTTTACAGCTGGCCATTCCTGTGATCTGGCCCACGTAGGACACTTTTAAGTCAGTTATTTAAAATGAGAGCATTTCCACAGCTAAAATTGTGATATGTATCAAAACCATGTCACATGAGAAACAGAAAAAGTAAACTGGAAAAAAAACTTAGGGCTGCATAACAAGAGCTCTTTAGTTCCCAAAGTGATTCACGTAGAAACGGCCTCATGGTATAGAACCGAATAAATATGAGAAGTTGCACAGAGGCAGATTCCAGACATTATGAGAAAGAACTTTGAGAATCATGCCATCCAACGATGGAGCAAGCAAGTCAGGAAGTAATGAGGTTCTCTAAGCATTGAAGGTAAACTGTACTAGAGATTTGAGAATCTAAAGGGGACTGAACTAGGCAATTTCTGAAGTCCTTTTCAGCACTAAGATTCATGAGCTATAGATAACTATAATAAATATTTTATTATATATCCTGGAGAGCACCATTAAGATTATATGAATGGACTGACTATAATAAAATTCTCAGAAGTCATTAGCACACAGATTTCAAAGCCCTCCACCATAATACAGGTGGTAGACTAACCTCAAATGTCTGTTTATTGGAGCCTTATATATACTATGTCCATGAGTAATGGGATTTTTTTCCACAGCCCAAATGTTGAATGCCAAGTTGTTTGTTTTCTGTAAGGGCTCTTAAACAGGTGACTTTATTATGAAATAAAGGTGAACAGAGAAAATGAAAAAAAAGTGTAAATAACACATTTTTCGCAATCTATTTATCCATACGACATCTACTATTGCTGTCTATACCTTATACGTTAGGCTTGGTGATATAGGGAGATAAAAATATAAATAAGGGAAGATAGCTGCCTTTGAACTTACAAATAATGACAGTTATCTGTTATTAGTCTGCTATCACTATGCAATAGGCATTGTGGTAGATGCTTTACATTATGATCTTATTTAATCCTCATAACAACCTTAGTTATACATAATAATAAATAATACAATTATTATCCCTGTTTTTCAAATAAAGAAACTGGGGCTCAGAGAAAGCATATATTGCCTAGCATCATGGAACCAGGGAATGGGATTATTCAGGCCACATCATTTAATTTCAAAACTGATTTCACACTGATACACTGTCCCTCCTCTGCATGTTGTAATACAATGTTAAATATGCTAAGTGACATTAGAAATAATTTAAAGCATTATTGAAGTTCAGAAGAGGAAAAGAGAATGAATGAAATGGACACTGCTTGTTAGCTATTGAAAAAACAACACAGAGCCGTTCATGCCTTAAGTGCTCTTAATATTTAGGACAGACAATCTCTAATCACATTTATCCCTATGCTTGTGACACCAAGGTGGATTTACGTGAACGATTTTTACTGGATTTTTCTTCAAAGCTCATAATAAATAATAAACATTAAAATTGGGCAAGTTGAAACAAGGTCACACGTTGCCTCTTTTCCACCTTCTTGAATATGAGTTGGTCTTGGAAAAGAAGTAGAATGGATGCCCTTTGACAGTTATATCTGTTCATTAGAGGGAAGTTGGATGGCTTTTCCTGGATTTCACTTCAGCTCCTAAAAGAGGAAAAATAAATGAAGACTTGCTTGGTCTTCCCTATTCATCCCCAAACTCATAGGAAGGATTCTTAGATCTCCAACAGTTATGACCACATATTTTCTTATACTACCACAAGCTAGGATGAGCCCTGTGATAAAACTGTTTCCTTCAAGTCCTACACTTCTCCTGATTGGCTATGGATAGAGAAACCAGGAGCTGGGAGGGCTTTGTTTTCTGAGGCTTCTCCCTGATACTGTCAATCTCAGGCCTATCGGCTCTTTGCTCACGGGCATCATTTTCTTTCTTCATTTTCCATCATATCACTAGTTTTTCAGCGTTGCATTCATATATCCCTGAGTTAATACCTCAGGAGGTATTGTGTATAAATAGATGAATGAATGAATGAATGAATGAATGAATGAATGAATGAATGAATGAATAGCTTCCCACCCTCACCTTAATGATCCCTTGTCTCAAGAATTTCTTGACACTTTCCTCTGACTTTACTGAAAGTATTTAGTTTTAATTGCATTTCAATTGAAAATAGCTTTGAATTCCACAAACTTCCTCTGAATCCTTTCCTCAAAAAAGTTCTCATGTGACTTAGTCCAACTCTTGGCAGATAGAAATTAAGCTGCAGATATTTATGTGAACAGATTTAGTAGAAGGGGAAGAAACCAGAAAATTAGTCCTAATTCTTCTAGTCTCTAACACCAGTGCTGATTAGATTAGATCATGGCTCACAGTGTGAACTAGTAGATTGTCAGCCTGATTGTTCCTTCTGTCTTTGTAACTCACACCAGAGAAAACCTGTTAGTTCAATGACCTGGGGAAATCGCTCAGTGTTGATGGAATTTGTGTTCCTGGCCTATCCCTCCCACCCTGAGCTGTGTGTCTCGTCCTTCTTTGGAGTCAGCCTGGTTTATACACTCATCATCAGTGGGAATGTCCTCATTGTGGTGGCCATCCAGACAGAAGCCCGCCTACACACGCCCATGTACTATTTCCTGGGCAGCCTCTCAGGGATAGAAATATGCTACACTGCTGTGGTGGTGCCCCACATTCTGGCCAACATCCTACAATCAGACAAGACCATCACCCTCCTGGGGTGTGCCACTCAGATGATTTTCTTCATCGGCTTTGGCAGTGCTGATTGCTTCCTTTTGGCTGTGATGGCCTATGACCGGTACGTTGCTATTTGCCAGCCCCTGCAGTACCCTCTCATCATGACTATAACTCTTTGTGTCCGCTTGGTTATTGTCTCTGTGGTCATCGGTTTGTTCCTGTCCTTACAGCTGGTGGCCTTCATCTTCTCTCTGCCATTCTGTCAGGCTCGGAGTATCGAGCACTTCTTTTGTGATGTGCCACCAGTGATGCATCTTGTTTGTGCCAACAGCCACATCCATGAGCAGTCCGTGCTGGTGGCAGCCACACTAGCCATTGCCGTGCCTTTCCTTCTCATCGCCACCTCCTATGCCTTCATTGTGGCTGCTGTGCTCAAGATCCCCTCTGCAGCTGGTCGCCACCGGGCCATCTCCACCTGCTCTTCCCATCTCACTGTGGTCCTGCTGCAGTATGGCTGCTGTGCCTTCATGTACCTGCGCCCCAACTCTAGCTACTACCCCAAGCAGGACCAGTTCATCTCACTGGTGTACACATTGGGAACCCCACTGCTCAATCCACTTATCTATACGCTGAGGAACAGTGAGATGAAGGGGGCCATAGGGAGAGTCCTTACCAGGAATTGTCTCTCCCAGAACAACTAGGGAAGTGTTTGACGTATCAGACAAGGATTTGGTTCCAGCCCATGCAAAACCCCAAGGCAACTGCGCTTCCTCTCAGTTGATGTTTAAACTGATCTTTAAAAATGGTATAAATTATCTGGATACTGTTTAGCTATATGTACCAGAGACCTTTAAAATGTTTCTACCCATTTTAGTAGACTCAGTAGTTTTTCTTCTAAATAAGAAATTAACAAATAAGCATAACATAATATAAAGTGATAAGTAAAAGACTGAATTTCAGGTATCAGCTGGAAACAGATGTGTCATTCAATAGATTTTAAGTTAAAAATGTAATGAAGGGATTATATGCAGAAGTCTGAGTGAGACAACCAATGAGGGATGGCAACACTCTTATATACTAGCAATAGCAGGAAGCCATTATGACCCCTAGACCTCACAGGCAAAAAAAAAAAGATACAGTATTGTCTGAGACCAGTGAGAGCCAGATTTATCAAGAGAAACAACCTGGTAGGAACTGTGGCTTCAGGAAAAAATTTTTAAAAAGCAACTATTGACAGAACTATGACAATGCAAGGAGACAGCAGGGAAATAAATACTCCAGCCTCTCTCCTCTTGTAACCTCCCATCTCTTGTCCTGTCTTTCATTGTCCAAACCCAACAGGAAGCCAGAGGGCAAAGGAGACTGAATGACTCAGTTCTCAGAAGTTAGCTTTTTGGGACAAGGCAGAGCAGAGACGGACCTTGAGAGTTAGGGACAAACAGAATAATCAGAAAAAGATTGCTTATTATAGAATTTATATAAATACGCAAATGTGTTAACAATGCAATTTTCTCGTAATAAAATATTTGCTAAACAATTATTGTATGAAATAATTTTTTTCTTTGTGGCTACCCTTTTACTTATTCATTCATTTGGTAAATTTTGAGCACCTGAACTGTGCCAGGCACTAACCTTCCAAACAACAATACAGAAGGGCCTTGTAGTTCTATGATCTCCAACATTCGGGTTTATTCACATCCATTCCCATGGCCACATGTTAACTCGCTTTTTAAGCCTTTAATTTGTTTTCAAATACTGCAGTGATTGGCTAACATTGAGTGCTTACTGTGTACCTTAAATATATATATATATATTCTCTTAATTTTCAAAAATCCTATGAAGTAAATTATCATTATTATATTGCAATGGTGAAACTAAGTCACAGAGTTTAAGTAGCTGGTGGGAGATCCTGCAGATATGTGATGGAATTTGTAACTTAAACCCAGTGGTTCCAGCTTCGGAAGTAATGTTTATTTGCATTTCCAAAATGATAATGAGTACCTTTTCATAGGCTTACTGGCCATTTGGCTATCTTCACTTATGAAGTATTACTTTAAGAATTTGCCAATTTAAATTGGGTTGTTTTATTTTTTTCTGAGTTTATTGTATATTCTGGATATAATTCCTTTGTCAGATATATTTATTGTTAATATTTTCTTCCTAATTTTGACTTAAACCTCTCATTGATACCTTTTGATGAGCAGAATTTTTTTAAATGAAGTCTACTTTATCATTGTTTTTATTTATGGTAATGGCTTTTGGGTCCTATTTAAGAAATATGTGCCTTCCCCAAGTTTGTGAATAAACTTTCTTATGCTTTCTTCCAAAAGTTTTATAGTTTAACACATTCATGTCTATGACATATCACAAGTTAATTTTTATGTGTTGTACAAACTAAGGGTCAATGTTCATATATTCCATATGACACATAGTTATTTCAGTGCCATTTATTGAAAAGATTATTTTCCTTGTTGAATTTTTGTACCTTTGTGGAAAATCAATTGAATGTCTGTGTGTGTGTCTTGTTGTGTGTATGTATGTGTGAAATTAATTCTGGGCCTTGTAGTCTGATCCACTAATAAATTTCTTCTATCTTAATGGTAGCACCAAGGGTCTTATTTATTGTATATTTTTAGTGTCTTGGAATCTAAGAGCATAAGCCTTCCCAAATTGTTCTTCATTTCTTAGATTATCTTGCTATCCTAAGTCATTTTTATTTCTTTGTAAATTTTATAAAAAGAAGTAAGGAGATCTTATTTTGGATTACATTGACTCTTTTTTTAAAGATTTTTATTAAAACATAGCTAACATACAGTATTAGTTTCAGCTATACATCATAGCTATTCAACAGTACCCACCTGCCACTATATAGTGTTATTACCACATTATTGATTATATTCCTTATGCTAAAGAAGTGATCACCATGACAAGTCCAGCAACAATCTGACATGTACTATGCTATCACAATATTATTAACTACATTTCCTATACTGTATATTACATCCCCAAGACTTATTTGTTTTATATCTTGTTACATTAACTCTTTAGAGATCAATTTGAATATAATTGATATCATAACAATATTGAATTTTCTAATCCATAAACTTGGTATTTTTTTATTAATTGGTCTTAAGTTTTCTTTGTAATGATTTATAGTTTTTGGATAGGTATCTTTAACATTTTTTCATTAAATTCACACCTAGGTTGCTGTAGTGTTTTAACACTATTGTAAATGTTTTTTCTTACTTTAGCTTTCAATTGTTTCCTTTTAATATATAGAAATACTACAAAAATATCCATTGACCTGTAGTATCCCATTACTTGGATAAATTCACTTACTAATTCTAGTAGTTTCCTATGTAACATAAGGTTTCCTATGTAAACAATCATGTTTTCTGTAAATAAAAATAATTGTACTTCTTCCTTTTGAAGTTGATCGTTATAGAGTGCCCCACCCCCCAAAGAATCCTGCCTCCTGCTCTCTGTGCCCTTATGTATAACCCTCCCACAACAATTCTGAACTTGTATCGTCCAATGTGACATCAGCAAACATGATAAAATAAAGGCTTGATAAGCACTTGCACATTGGGGTTGCCTTCTTTGAATCATGAGACCACCATGTCATAAAGAACAGCCCCACACAAAAAAAGAATATGTTGATTGAGAGGCCCCACTGCCCTAGGTCAACTCTTTTCCCTGGACATCTCTCCATATGATTACACTTTCATGAGTGATCCTAAAGCAAGACCAGCAAGAGGTGACTCTGTCAACCCACAAATTTGCAAAAAATGATAGATAGTTGTCATTTTAAGCTGCTAAGTTTCATAATAATTTGTTATGCAGCAATAAATAATGGGTACAGGCATTGGTACCTAAAAGTGGGGTGTTGCCATAACAGAAGCACAAAACATGTGGCATAGGTCTGGGCATAATCTGAGGCTTTAAAAGCAGCCAGGAGGTTGTTGGTAAAGTTGGATATATGGCAAACTGTTAGGGGGGTCTGGACAGATGGCAACCCATAGAGTGAAACCCTTAAAGGATTCATAGAAAATACAAAAAAGTTAAGATATCTGTGCTGATTTGCATTGTATTGTATTGTACTGTATTGTATTGTGTTGTGTTGTGGTGTGGTGTTGTGTTGTACTACACTATATTGTATTATATGATAAAAGCACAATCAAATGGGACTAAAAGGGACATGGACAATCTATACTGAAAAAGAGATCCTGGACTCCCAATTTTATATGGACAGGAAGCCAGCTAAGAAAGCTCCTCGGCCAGCCCAGTGGCTCAGGTGGTTGAAGCGCTGTGCTCCTAACACGAAGGTCATGGGTTTGATTCTCACATGGGCCAATGAGCTGCACCCTCTACAGCTAAGATTGTGAACAATGTCAATTTAAACAATGACAATAACAATGACAATCCCAATAACATTTTTTAAAGACATAGAACAAAAAAATCATCCGATTTGTATGAATTACAAAATACCCCATATAGCCAAAGCAATCCGGAGAAAAAAGACCAGTGCTAGAGGTATCACACTCCCTGACTTCAGCTTGTACTACAGAGCAACAATAATCAAAACAGTACGGTATTAGCAGAAAAACAGACACACAGACCGATGGAATAGAATTGAAAATCCAACAATAAATCCACATAAATATGGACAGACAAATTTTTACAAAGGAGCCAAAAACATACAATGGAGCAAAGACAGCCTCTTCAATAAATGGTGCTGGGAGAATTGGAAAGCCATGTGCAAAAGAATGAAACTAGACTGCTATCTAGCACCATGTACCAAAATTAACTCAAAATATATCAAAGACCTAAACATAAGACCTAAAACAATAAACTGCATAGAAGAAAACATAGGTACTAAACTTGTGGACCTTAGGTTCAAAGAGCATTTTATAAATTTGACCTCAAAAGCAAAGGAAGTAAAAGCTAAAATAAATTAATGGAACTATATCAAACTAAAAAGCTTCTGCACAGCAAAAGAAACCATCAACAAAATAAATAGGCAACCAACCAAATTGAAAAAGATTTTTGCAAACAACACCTCCAATGAAGGGCTAATATCCAAAATATATGAGGAACTCATACAACTCAACAACAAAAAAACAAACAATCCAATTAAAAAATGGGCAGAGGACCTGAATAAACATTTCTCCAAAGAGGACATACAAATGGCCAATAGACATGAAAAACTGCTCAACATCCCTAATCATCAGAGAAATGCAAATAAAAACCACAATGAGATATCACCTCACACCAGTTAGAATGGTTATCATCAACAAGACAAATAGTAACAAGTGTTGGAGAGGCTGTGGAGAAAAAGGAACCTTCATACACTGTTGGTGGGAACGCAAATTGGTGCAGCTGCTATGGAAGGCAGTGTGGAGGTTCCTCAAAAAATTATGAATAGAATTACCGTATGACCCAGCAACCCCTCTCCTGGATATCTACCCAAAAAATCTGAAAACATTTATCTGTAAAGATATATGTGCTCCGATGTTCATTGCAGCTTTATTTACAGTGGCCAAGACATGGAAACAACCAAAGTGTCCTTCGATAGATGATTAGGTAAAGAAAATGTGGTATATACTCATATATATTCCTATACACAATGGAATACTATTGCCATAAGAAAAAATGATATAGTGCTATTTGCAACAACATGGATGGATCTTGAGATTATTATACTAAGCAAAATAAGTCAGTGATGGAAGGAGAACTGACTCTGGATGGTGAACACAGAATGGGATTTATAGATGATGTAATACAGAATTGTACACCTGAAATCTATGTAATTTTACTAACAATTGTCACCCCAATAAATTTAAAAAAAATGAATGTCAACTATAATTTAATATATATACAGTCACAGGATGTGGAGCACAGCATAAGGAGTAGAGTCAGTGGAACGGTAACAGCTACATACGATGTCAGATAAATTTTCTGCTTCTCAAGAAATAGATACAGTTAATAGGATTTTAGAGCTGGAAGGACCCATGGAGTCCAACGCCTTATGTCACAGAAGAGGAATCATACATAAAAGCTTCACTACTTGCTTGATGTCACAGTTACCACATGGCAACACCAGAGCTAGACTCCAGATCTCCAGATGGCTAGTGCTGTTACATGAGTTCAAGCTGAAATGAATGTGTGCTTTCAACAGTGCTCACTGGGAGACATGTCTGGAACACAGCAGCAGTAAGTTCTCTGCGGGTGTAGGGAAGGAATGAAAATACTCACTTGGATTTCCCAGATAATGATTGTCTGTGGTAGCCACACAGAAGAGTTGCCTATTAATCTTGCTTAGTTGATAAACGAGGGAAATCATTCTCAAATATTTTCCCTAGTTGGCTTTAGTTTATGGGAACCACTAGTGATATTGCTCCTCTGTGGGGACCCATTAATTTTAAAGAGATTTCATAAAGAACACTAAATAATCTGACTACGTCAGGCAAGACTGGACTCTGAAGAGATGTATCAGAATCTATTTTTTATCATAAAGGAGGAGACAGGTCTTCTCATTCAGGACTCGATTTAGGATTGTTCCATAATGTTATCCTTCCAAAGGATGTCCCTCTCATCCTGCTCCACCCTGATCAAAAATTTCTAAGAGGTATTTCTTCTTTTGAATATTAGCTTCCAAAGGACACTTCTCCAGTCTCATCTGGATATTATGGAGGTGTCACATATTGTCTACTTGTCCTCTCCAAGAGATACTGCACAAAACAAACTTATGGATCCTCATTCCATTTTATCCTGTAAGAAGAGGATAGAGAGGGTCAGTGAGCTCTGGGAGAGCTCCTTCTAGTATTTTTGCATCTCAGCAAAAAAGTTAACCTGCTCTTTAGTGAATTTCCCTAGGCCAACAGACATATGAAAAAGTTCTTGCCACTTTCTAAAGCAGTTTTGGAAGTCCTCTTTCATGAGTGTCATTAGTTGCACTGTCATGGCTGCCTCAGTATCCTGAATCACTTTAACTTTGGGGAACAGCCAGAAGTCTCACAGTGCCAGATCCAGTGAATAAGGTGGATGAGGACATACCGTAATGTTTTTATTTGACAGAAATTGCCATACCAGAAGTGATGTCTGACACGGAGCACTGCCATGATGTAGGATGATTTACAGCACACTTTAAAACACAGCGCTCAACCGTAGCTCACACCCAACTGACTGCACTGAACAAGTTGAAACTTGTCACACACTGTTACTAAGGTTCAATGCACCACTTCCCGTATTGAAGATCCCTGCCTTTCCTTGGATGGCACTCGGCAGCAGCATTCACTGTATTTCATAATCACAACAGAAAGGCTCCGTGTCACACATCACTTCTGGTGCGGCAATTTCTGTCAAATAAAAACATTGCAGTGTGTCCTCATCCACCTTATTCACTGGATCTGGCACCGTGCGACTTCTGGCTCTTCCCCAAAGTCAAAATGACCATGAAAAGTAAACATTTTGAATCAATTCAGAACATCGAGGCAGCCATGACAGCGCAACTAAAGACACTCATAAAAGAGGGCTTCCAGAACTGCTTGAGAAAGTGGTAAGAACGATGGGATAAGTGTGTTCAAAGTGAGGGGGAGTATTTTGAGGGGCATTAATGGTAACGTGTCTTTTACTATAATAAATATTTTTTAAATTTACACATTCACCATATTTTTTTATCACACCTCGTAGCTTAGGAGTAGGAGGAGACGAGTGTCCAAGGCAGACAGAATAGATAATGCAAAGTCCCCAAAGCAAGAGAGACCGTGGAAAGAAACTGAAAATGGCTCAGCAGAGCTGGGGCAGAGAGTGCAACAAGAAGAACGGGAAAAGAACATCTACTAGAAGTCAGGCAGAGACTTAATGCACATTACTGTTAATTCTCACAATACTCTATACAGTAACCATAGTGTACCCTTTGTGGCCAAAATTCTGAGCTTCATAGAGAGTAAGTAACTTTGCCCATCATTCTAAAACTAGTAAACGGCAGATCCAAAAGCCATACTCTTGTTGAGAGGTCAAAGGTATCCTAAAGGTGTAATTAACCTGGGAATAGCACAGTGGTTGGCATTAGGGGAAACAGTTGGGGTTAGGAGAAGTTTTGAAGAATTCTCAAATTATTCTACAAAATATTTTGCTTCCTTTCTCTTTATGCATAACACCAGACTGAGTTTGGGAATGTTTTTTTAGCAGCACGGCCAGAATCACATGAAGTGACCTTTCTGCATGGATGTTTGCAGTCTCTTAACTAAGTTACATAGCCTTTGGTGTAAAGAAAGAGTGAGATATACTAAAGGCGTGTATGTTGACTCCATACTCTGCTAACTGATCAAAGAGAATGTAGATTCTGGCCTCAAATGTGCACATAACTAGCCATGTGCTTTTGGACAAGGCTTAAGCTTGGTGGGCCTTGGTTTTTGCATGTACTAGGATATGAGAGGATAGGACTAGATGCCTCTTGAGTTCTCTTACAATTCCCAGATACAGAGATTTAACTTTACGTGTTTTATAAATGAGCACACGATTGACCTATGACTGGGCTTTGCTATTGGGTTCATGGTTCCCTGACATTTTCAAAAGTGTTTTGGTTTTATATGCCGTGTTTATGGATTAGCAGTGTGCTAATCCATACATTACACACTGTAATACTGTTTCATCAGCCATTAAAGGGTAACTGCTACCAAGATAAGTATCTCAACATTATCAAACTTATTGGTTCAACAAGCACATCAATAGTTTAACTGCTTTGCTTCTAAGCATCCATTTATCAACTGAATCCATTTCAGCCGTGCCTTCCTTTACTGCATGTAGCAGACAAATATAAACAAAATAACCATTAGGCTGAGGAATCCTCAGTCTATGTGGAACAAAAGTAATTGCAGCATAAAGGAGATTTAACTACAAAATAATTCAGTTCTGTTCAAATCAAGCCAATTGTGGTGGGAATATGCTGGTGAACAAGACAGGCCTTCTTGCCCTGGTAGAGCTTAAATAGAACCCTGATTGAAATATTTATCAAAGTGGCATTGCCAGGAATTAAGTGCTTTAAGCATCAGCTCCCTGAGGAAGCAATATAGGAACCAGAACTCAAGTAAGTTTTATGGGTAGTGATGATAACAGGGTTGGGAGTTTATCTGAAAAAAGCTTTGGGGCCATGACTAAGAATAATAAATGCAGCTTATGAATTTGCATGGACTGTTAGGTGATAAAGAAATGAAGCTTTAGATGCCTCACATCATGCAACGGGATGATAAAGACTCAGAACAGAGGAATTTATTTTCACAGAGTTCTTTTGGACATGAAATAAAGAGCTGGCACAGGGAAGATGTCTATTATGAACTTTTTAGATGTAATCAACTTCTCACCCATTAGCCAGATGAAAACGTTGAAATGGCCAGCTGTTCCATTTGTGCCAGTGGACAGGTTACTTCAAGGTTAGTGGCCAAAAGAATTGAATTTAAATGACAGAATCAATTACTTAGGGTTGAAAACTTGAACATGAGAGAAATTTTCACAAAGACTGTGCCACACATCTTCAATGATAAACCTAAGAGCAATGATAATATTTATTCTTATATTTCATAAAAGCTAAAAAAAACCTTTCATGCTTTTTACTGCACAACAATTAGCCTCACAAATTCCTATTTTGATCAAAATGTATAGTGCAAAATGTGACCAGCTAGATTATTCATTGTATTTAATTTCATTGTACTTCAAATGTTTTGCTATTTAGAAAAAAAGCAAATGTGTCCTCCAAGTGTGAACATATGTCACAGCTGATGGTATTCAAGAAAATGTGCTATTCAAGACATTCAAGAGTCTTTCAAAATAACCCCAGAGGAGCTCCAAAAATGGTGTGAAAGAACCAACACCATTAGAGTAAGTGAAAAACCTTTGAAAGTGACCATTAGAAGGGAGAATACTAGTTTGTAAGTACAAATTCTGATGTGTTTGATTTTTTTTATGTGGGTTATAACTCACCTTGGATATATGAGCTAGTTTTTCCTTGAAATCACCTATCGTGACTTGTCTTGGCAGATATCAGGCTTCAATACCACATGTCTTGCTTTATATTAAGGATATTTTTCACCAAATCCTGGCTGTTTCCATTTAGGCACAATGCTGCTCATTTGATGTTCATGTCTTAATAAGATAGAATCATTTTTAAATGTTTTCCTGAGTCAAGGTCTGTCTTATTTGGTTTTGATGACATGTAATTACAATTATTTTACTGAAATCTCTCTTCCATTTTATTTTTTTCTTCTGCCTTTTCTCTTTTACTCTTCTTATTATTCAAGGTTTAACAGAGCATCTGCAAGGCCTGAAAAGATATAGCTCTAGAGGAGCCTCACTATCGAGGCTGGAAAAGTTAAAAACTGAAAGGTAAATATCCAAGGGAAACTCACCATCATGAGAAAAAAGAGGGGAGTTACATTCACTGGATATCTGTTATGTCTCTGGCACATACGCTGAAACACTTAATCTTCATAAATTCTTTATAAAGCTCCACATTCACATTCCCAATCACATATTAGGGAACCAAAGCTCATCAATTAACATAATTCATGAAAAAAATTAAATTAATATATAAGGTGACTATGTTTCAAAACAAGATCTAATTGACTGCAAAAATATCATGCTAAGCAAAATAAGTCACACGATTTCACTCAGATGTGGGTTATAAAACTGAAAGCAACAAAGTAACAAGATACACAAACAAACAAAAACTCATAGACACAGACAACAGTTTAGTGGTTACCAGAGGGAAAGGGAAGTGGTGTTGAGGCAGAAAAGGGTAAAGGGAATCACATACGTGGTAACGGAAGGAGATTTGACTTAAGGGTGGTGGATACACAATGCAATATACTGATGATATATTATAGAATTGTACACTCGAAACCTATTAATTTTATTAACCAATGTCACCCCAATAAATTTAATTTTAAAACAATAAAGCAAAGAAAGATATTGAAAAAGTAAATTATTTTCATTTTAAAATAAAATTTTTATTTAAGATTTAAAAAAATCCATGTGATTGACACTCTACCATCCTTCCTTCTAAATACTATGTTGAAATACCAAAGGACAAAGGAAAATTTTAAATTTGGTATATGATTGTAAAATTGTGTATGTTCATTGTAAAACTTGTAAAACATAAGCCATGAATAAAAAGGTCTTATAGGGGGATGGAAGGAGAAGTGACTCTGGGTGGTGAACACACAATGTGATATATAAATGATGTATTACAGAATTGTACACTTGAAACCTATGTAATTTTACTAACCATTGTCACCCCAATAAATTTTAATTTAAAAAAAAAGGTCTACAATCCCGCTAACTTGGTAATACCCACTGTTCACATTTTGAGATATGTTCTTTTAATTTTTATGAATAGATATAATTATTTTTTAAATGAAATCATGATATAATGCTTTCTTATAATCTGCTTTTTTCCATGAGTTTTCCGGATTTTATCAAATATTTTTCTATAATATCATTTTTAAGTGATTGCAGTGTTCCAGCACATGGATAGACCACAATTAATTTAAGCATTTTCTTATTATTTCTATTTAGGTTAATACAATTTTCACCATAACATTGAAAACTGTGATGAACATTCCTGTAAACAATTTTATGGACATGGTCATGGTTAGTTTATAAGAACAAATTTCTAAAAACAATATTGCCAAATGAAAGTGTATGCATTTCTTCAAGTCTTTTATTGCATATTACCAGATTGTATTCCACACATTTTTATAGCACTTTATATTTACAGTAGCAATATTTGGGAACATATCTCTCCTTGCAACTTTAACAACACCAGGTAGTCTCTTTTTTCCATTACTGGTAGTTTGTAAACAGAAAATAGTATCCTATTTTGTTTAATTTTTTATCTATTTGAATACTAATGAAATTGAATTTTTATATATATGTTGCCTTTGCATATTTCTTTTTTGAATTGCTCATTTTTGTAATGATGGATTTATTTTTTTCCTGGATTATAAAATTTCATGTTCTATTCAGTTTGCGTATTGTATTTTTGATCCATGGACTTTAAAATTTTTATTCTGTCAAAATATCAATAGTTTTATGGACTATGCTCATTTGGTTTTAAGTCATTTGGTTATACTCCGAGATCTGAAAAAAAACTTCTAGTTTTCCTCCACTTTTTAAAAATATTTAAGTCTAAGTCCATTAGAAATAAATTTTGGTGTATACTGCATTGATTTTACTGAATTTTGCATTTTTTGTTATGTATGTTTTCAAGAATTATTCTTGGAAATTATTTTTTGCTTTTAATAATATTTGCATTAACCATTAAGTGTTAAATACATATTTTACTATTTCATTTTTCAAATCCAGTTTTTACACTACAGCTTCCCCAATCTTAAATTATGTATGCTGATTAATCACCCAGCAATCCAGAGTCTTTGTTGAGAAATTGCTTTAATTGTATTTAGAATGATATATTTCCTAAGTATTTGTAAATCTGAGAAAGTCTTTCTGTTGCTTTTGAACATTAATCACTAAAGCCTGGGTATAGAATTCTTTCACAAGAATTTGTTCTTAAAGTTCTATTGTTCCTTGAGTTTTTGTATTGAAAATAAAGTTGTGGTCAAAACCAAAAATGCCTAAGTTATAGGTATTTTTTCCTTCCCAGATGCTTATAAAACTTTCTTATTCACATGATTGTTCTGAGGCCTGTTTTAATTCTGCTGTTGCATATTTAGTTTCCTTATTGTCTTTCTTTATGTCATATAGCTCCACTTTCATTTTTACCTGACTCCCTTACAGTTCCCTTTCATTTGAACCTGTCTGAGTTCTGAAGTTTAGGTTCATCATTGGAAAAAATATTTAAATAAGAGGAAATAAAGAGTATATATTAGAGAGGATTGGAATAAAGGCTATTTTCCTAGTTTTACATGGAGTCAAAACAACTGGATGAAAAGTGAACCACTCATGAATAAATTATCAGAGAGCCATAAAATGGGATAGAATAAAAACGATGGAAAGAACAAAGTCTTATTACAAGGAACAGCAGGAATGACCTTTGCAAACGTAATGTTAAAGCATTACAGTACATATTTTAGCATTACAGGACAGATTTTAGCAGCACACATATAAATTGAAATGTAAACTAATCTCTAGTGAAAAAAGTCAAAAGAGTAGTTTACCTTTCTGAGCTATACAGACTGAGAAGCGGCCCAAAACATGCTTGTAGGTTACTGAAATTGTTCTATTTTTTAATTTTGGGAGTGGTTATACTAGTATATTTACTGTGTAAAAAAGTAGATCAAGCTGTACACTTAGGATCTGTGAAATTCTCTCCATGTATGTTATATTTCAATAAGAATTTACCAAAAAAGTGAACAACACATTCATTTATCAATTTTGAAAATATCTACAATTATACAACTCTTTAGTTGAATTAAAAAGCAAAGAATTAGCCCTTGTCAATTGGATTTAAAATACGTGTCCCAGAATTTTAAAAAAAGACATTTCACCAGAAATATCTACCTCTTTGTCACCAAAAATGTCTACAGATGAGTATCTATCCCACTTATAAAGATTTCCATGGAAAAATATACCATCCCTTCTTTTTTTTTAATTAAAATTTATTGGGGTGACAATAGTTAGTAAAGTTACACAGGTTTCAAGTGTACAAATCTGTAATACATCATCATCTATACATCACATTGTGTGTTCACCATATATTTAACCCCATTTACCCTCTTCTACCACCCCTCTCCCCACTTCCCCTCTGGTAACCACTAAACTACTGTCTGTGTCTATGAGTTTTGTTTCTTTATTTGTTTGTCCTGTTCCTTTGTTGCTTTCAGTTTTATATCCCACATATCAGTGAATTCGCATGGTTCTCGACTTTCTCTGTCTGGCTAATTTCGCTTAGCATAATAATCTCAAAGTGTCCTACCATACATAATTGGATAAAGAAGCCGTGGTATATATACACAATGGAATACTACTCTGCCATAAGAAAAGATGAAATAGTGCCATTTGCAACAATATGGATGGACATACACCATCCCTTCTATCATGCACTCATTCCAAGCACTGAGATTAGAAAGTTGATACTAATAGATCATTCTAAATCAAAAATCACAGTTATAGTCACTGTTGTACTTTGGGCAATAACGCAACTCAGCAGAGGAAGATTCGGTACTTTCTGTTCTTTTGCAGGAGACGTGTTTGCTAGGTGCCCTGTCCTCAACCAATCCAGACCCACTAAGTTTGCCTTCTGTGTGTCCACCACTGTCCCTGAATTCCAGGCCTTCCTCTCCCTCCTCTTCCTCCTCCAATACCTGGCAATAGTTGGTGGCAACACAGCGATCATCTGGGTGGTGTGCACCCACAGCTCCCTCCGCACCCCAATGTATTTCTTCCTGTCCAACTTGTCCTTCGTAGACATCACCTAACCACTGTCCTGGTACCCTTGATGCTTTCCAACATTTTTGGAGCCAGGAAGCCCATTTCACTGGCTGACTGTGGGACCCAGATGTTCTTTTTTCCCACACTTGGTGGTGCTGTTTTCTCTTGGCAATCATGGCATCCGATCACTATGTAGCCATCGGCCACCCACTGCACTACACCTCATCATGACCCGGAAGCTGTGCATCCAGATGGTGGCCTGCGCCGTGGGTCTGGCCCTCTACCGACTGTCCCTGCAGCTCACATCCTTAATTGTCACCTTGCCCTTCTGCGGGCACCTCCAGGGAAACAAACCACTTCCACTGTGATGTGCCTCCAGTCCTGTGGCTGGCCTGCGCGGACACCCGCGTGCAGCAGGCCATCCTCTGTGTCGTGAGCATCATCGTGCTGCCCATCCCCTTCATCCTTATTTCTGTCTCCAAGGTGTGCATACCTCGGCCATCCTGCACATCCGTTCTGCAGGGGACCGCCGCCAGCCTTCTCCACCTGCTCCTTCTGCGTCACCGTGGTCTTGCTGCGGGATGGCTTCTGTGCCTGGTCTACCTGCGTCCCCAGTCTAGCTCCTCGGTAGATGAGGACTGCCAGTTTGCTCTCGTTTACACTTTTGTTACCCCCTACTCAAGCCCCTGATTTACACCCTTAAGGAAGTCAAAGGTGCCCGAGGAGTGCCCTCATTGGTAAAGCTGCCTCTGACACGATTTGAGGGCTTAGACTGAGGTGGGTGTCTGTAGGTTCCCATGATAATGAATAATAAACTCTAAACGACAAGTGTAGAATTACAATCCTGACTTTCTCAAACTTCGCAGTTGAGATTTCTCTTCTGCCATATTTGCCCCATGTCCCTAGTCAACATTCATTTTCCTGAAGTGCTTTGAATAAGATTTGGAAATTTGGACAAAACTGTCAATGTAGGAGCTCTAATTTGGTAGCTCTAATTTAAAGGGTCACAGCTCACCCATGGCAATTGCTCTGTCAGGGAACCCCCACCCCATACATGCTGTGAATAAAGATTGATTCATTTAGACACCCTGCCTTCTGGGGAGGCAATAATATTAATTTGTCCTGTGAAAAATGCCTCAAGTAAAAGACTATTCATTAAAACATATGTTTTTCTCAAAGAAGTATATTCTACTATTGTTTTAGATACGAATGCATGGCAAGCCATAGCTTATTTAATGCATCAATTTCCTTTATTCCATGCATCCCAACTGATCGCCTTGGTTTTCTTTCATTCTGCCATGCCAGGGAGCCGTCAGGAATTAGCACTCACTGCGTGCCAGCCACGCTAGAATATGGAAAACTGCATCTGGTTGATGCCAGCACGGCCTGTGCAAGCTGGCTTTGCTGGTGGCTCCCACTCAGCCTTTGCTCTTCCTCCTCCTTCAAGTCTTCCGGTGCCTTCATAGGGGCTGCTGCTCGGAGATCCACCAGCAGGTGGCGCCATGGTTCCTCCTACTGCAGCAAGGTCCTGCTGCCGGATGGCTGTTACATCTTCCTGTCCCTGTGCCACAACCACAGACAAACCCTCAAGTAGAATCGACTTCCGTCTCTGGTGTTCACGGCTGACACCACGCTGCTCAACCTTCCCATTTACATCCTGAGGAACAATGAGGTGAAGAGGGTTCCAGAGACAGTCTTTAACAGGAATGACCTCGCCCAGAACAGTCAGGCAAGGGTCTGGATCCAGCCCCTAAAGCTGACCTGGCAGCGACTCCAGGAAGAGAGTAAGAGTGTCTGCCAGTAGACATTAAAATTGATCTAAGAAATTAGTGTAATCCTTCTGAATGCCTTATCGCTAAGTGTACCAAAAGCCTAGAAAACTTCTATTCTTGATTCAGTAATTCTTATTCTAAAATCATAACCTCAAAAAATTAAGTCAAACAAAACTGAAAATATAAGGCTGTTTCTTAATGTTTATAAAATGAGAAGCTATTAAAATCTAACTTCCAATTTTGGTTATCTAAACACAGCACACTTAAAATCATATGTAAATTAATATTTAATAATAAGGTGCAATGTTTGTCATTATAAGTAAATAATAAAAACAAGGTACAAACCTGTATTTATAATGGGAGCCCAATTTTGTAAAAATAGACATGCATAACGAATAGAAAAACACCAAAAAGTTAACAGTTATTATCTGTGATTTGTAGAATTATGGATATTTTTCTTATTATTAATTTACGCATTTTTAAATCATGCTTTTATAAAGAAGACTGTGTTCCTCTTCTAATCAGAAAAATGATCATTTCTAAAAAGAATCTGAAGCTTATATAGATTTATTTGGCACATAAACCCCCCCATCAGCACCGCATGATCTTTCTCCACTTGTCATATTTTTCCTAGATTAGCACTTTTTGTTTTAGTTATTTCTTTTTCTCTTCAAAACTACTTTTGATGCTTTTAATTTTTGAAGCTGATTTCACATGGAGATAAGGAGAATGAACTACAAAGTGATACTTATTCTGGGAACAGTCATGGATTTAACAATATATTAGAAATGTCTTTGTTTCCAACTAAATGTTGGGAAAGAGGAACAACACTCTCTGGTTGGCAGTTTGCTTATTAACATATCCAAGCCAAATCACATCCGAACATAACGAATCAATTAAATGTAAACATTGCGCTAGGCATTGTCTGGAATGCCAACAAAAAGAAAGTTTGCAACTGCATTTCCATGTCTCCTTTCATTTGTGTTTAATGTCATAAATTATATAGAAGATTAAGTTGGAACTCAGAAAGAAGAAAGTGAAATGTTACTCTGTTGGGAAGAAGGCCCTGAAGTGTTGATAAATCCTTTCAACTGAATTATTGGGCTCCCCTGGTTACCTTCCTGGACCTATTTTAGCTGAATAGAATGAGTTCCTCCTTCTTAATAAAAAAATTATTTCCTTAATATAAGAATCTTTCCATGAAATTATTAGATTCTGGGATTAAAACATTGAGTGGAGTAAAGCATGGGTCAAGTGATGGGCCTGAAATGTCAATCAATGATTTTTCTCTTGAGAGGATGATGACCCCTGCCCCCCATAACAAGGCAGCCTCCAGGTAGGATTAGTGAAAGTCTGAACTTACAAAACTATTTTAGGTTTCCTCCACTTTTCCTCTTTTGCATCTTCACCATTTCTTTAAAAATTCTACTCCTTCTTTCAAAACACTGCTTATACCCTTCATGCAGCCTTTTGGTTTTATGAGTCTGTCCTTGGTATCAACTGACTCACAAAGAAGTCCTTGCCCAGGAAGTATCCTCTCCATCCATTGACATTCTCTATCTATGCCTGTCTTGTTGGAATTTTATGAATACATTTTATCATGTAGTGTCATTAATTGCGTATATGTCTCCACTACAAATCAATCAACACCTTGAGTCCAAACGACATGGCAAAAATATCACTGGTATGTTGTCACAGTGGATTTGGCCAACTCTTGTCTTATGGTTTAACTTGTGGATGAAAGAAAAGGTCAGTCGCAGTGGCGGGAGTAGTGTTTCTACATGAGAATTCCTTGCCAGCATTTCTCAAAAAAAATTTTATTCATTTTTAAATCCAAATTCTGAGGAAAAGTAATTGAGAAATCAGGAAAGTTGGGAAAAGTATTATAATTCTCCTACAAGAATTATATCATAATAATCATTGCAGAGAGGAGACAGGTTCCAAGGAATCATGTCAAGGGGAAAGGAAGAGCAGAAAACATGACAGGCAGAGTCAAAGATTAAATCTTCTTTTCTGGAACCAGGACAAGAAGCATTGGAAGAGAAGCAGTCACCATCTAATCAGTCAGTCTTGCTGGGAGATCTTTCCATGTGTGTATTCATCATTCTGTCTGCTGCCAACAGTGAGTCATTCTTGCAAACAAAGTTAATATTCATTAACTTTATATGCCTAGGATACTTTATACAAATCCTAGGAATGATGGTCCAAGAAATAACAAATTTTGGAAGCAAGTAAGTCCTCAAATTGGTAAATTTGACGTGTGATTCTGTGTAGGGCTATTAATCTTATTGGGAAATATGAATGCCTACTTATTAAAATTCCACCCAATGATATTTACAGGCTTTTTCCAGTGTTTAGTTATTCACTATATAGTCTATAGTACTTGGTATACACTAATCCACCTAGGATTATAGCTATTAAACAAATTTAGATATCTATAATAATGAGTAAAGAGTATAACGAATGTTGAAAATATTTTAAGAATGACTTACACTTTTATGCATTCCTGAAAATTCCCAGGAATTCCAATTTCTCATTCTCACATGTTGAAGACCATGTATGTTTGTGCATGTCTGTGTTGTCTAATTACAACCAGGAAGTATAGATGGAGAGATGCTAGATAAGGAAATGATTGAATGGGAGAGATTATACAACAACACATCCTGGGCAGACAATTTGTTGTATGGATATTGTATTGGTCAAAATAATGTGCAGTACCACATTATCAAAAATCTAAGTGAAATACACATAAGTCAGACAGAAAAAGTCAAAAACCATATGATTTCACTCACATGTGGCATATAAAACTGAAAGCAACAAATGAACAAGACAAAGAAACAAAAACTCATAGACAGACAACAGCTTAGTGGTTACCAGAGGGTAAGGGGGGGGGGTGGAAAAGGGAGAGGGGGTCAAATATATGGTGATAGGAGAACTGACTCTGGATGGTGAGCATACAATGCAATATACAGATGATGTATTATAGAATTGTACACTTGAAACCTACATAATTTAACTAATCAATATCACCCCTGTAAATTTAATAATAAATAAATAAATAAAATCTCAGTAGGTATTTTCATAATGATAACCACATTCCTCTCTCTCTCTCTCTCTCTCTCTCTCTCTCTCTCTCTCTCTCTCTCTCTTTCTGTTTCTCTCTCTCTGTCCTTCAGTAGTGACTTTAAAAAACATTGCAAAGTTATAGATTCTAGTGAAAATTGGCAGAAGCTGGAAATATGGTGATTATGCTGGGTCCTGTATTTGCCCACTAGTTCCAATTTGAGAATTGTCCTAGTTGCTTCTTATTGGTTTCAATCCAGCCCTCATGAGAAGGAAAAATTATGGTGTTCACAGCACTGAGAAAGAGGCTACTCAACAGAGATGGGGCAGAATGTTGTATCACCATCCCCAGAGACCACAGACCACACAAATGGGTGATTTTCATGAAACTATTTGAGAAAGACCCCTTCATGCCATAATACAACAATTGCTTCAATAAATATTTGCTACACATTCATTTCTTATTTTTAAACAAATATTTAAACGGAATCTACTATTTGCCAAAGTCTCTGACTCCATGGATCTAATGTTCAAGAGGAGAAAAGAGACAATAAATAGAAAAATTGGGGAGCAGGGTTTAGGATAAGAAGCAGAAAGCTGACAGAGTGACTTGGGGATGAAGAAGAGACCATTTTATGTGTCAGGCACTGGGTTATATGCTTGAATTCATAGGAAAACAAAAACACAAGATGCTTGCTGTCAAGGAGTTTAAAGACTACTGGGAAAATAAGCACGTAATTATAAATCAATTATTTTTCTAGAGTAGAGGACAATAATATATGCAAGACCATGGTAGTCTTCCTCAATATAAGTTTTGGTAGTTCTCCTGTTGTTCCCCAAGAAAGGTTTATTTATTTTTTATTTTTTTTATGATCGAGGAGTTCTTAGGAGCCCTAGTTCCAAAATGTCTAAACTGACAACTCCCTCCCATACACACATATGAGGTCACAAGCCTCCAATAAGTCCCTGTGGTTTTGCCTAAGTGCCTCCTGCTGGCTATTCTATCCTGGGTCCTATTTTGGAGAAATCGTCACATCTGGTCTCTTCTGTCTTGGCTACTGTGGATTAACCTCCTATTATACTGTCCGTGAGGATGAATCTTCACTCCAGGGCTTATCATACGTAGGAGCATCCTTGGCTCCACTCTGTCTCCCAGCTTCTGCTTCCAGAATCCCAGCAAAGACATTAAAAGCCTTCCAGGATCAGGCCTCAAGCTACAACTTCACAACTTTATGTCTTACTTCTTTGTGTAAACCTCAGTCTTAGCAACAATCTCATTACTGAACCAGAATGTACCAGGCATGGTCCCACCATCTGGCCTTTGCTCATACTGTCCACCTACGTCAACATTCCTCTCCGTGTCTCCACACCTATACACACCCCACCCACTTTTTTAAATGGCTCTAGTTCACTTCCTCCATAAAATATTTACTTACTATCCCCGTCCACAGGCAGCTCTCTGCCCCGCAAATTCCTGCAGCATTTTCCTTTCCATGCTTGATATCTGAGGGCAACCATTTAATTTACCTGCCATTGGCAACTACAAGCTCTTGCTTCTTGTTCACATGTTATATCTTCAGGTCAACTGTGAACATCTGGAGGATAGAACCTGAGTGTTAGGCATCATGACTTCTTCATAATATTTAGGCCAGAACAGGATATTGAGTAAAGCATAAGTAATCTTTTATTAAAATCTTTGAACGTATAAAATGCAGTCAGAGGCTCAGGAGATTTTTCCAAGTCTTCCTCTTTAGATAGGACTAACATTCAGATTCTATCTCCAGAATTTCACAGCATGGTAGGGAAAATGGGCTTCCTATTCCCGAAACTTTGAACCAGGGTAATTCTGAACTCTGGAGGAAAGATTGCAATGAGCAGTGAACACAACCACAACCCAAACAGTCAGGACAACTAAGAATTTGGACCCCTCAGGGAAAAGGTTCTGTGTCCTACATTAAACAACCAGATCAGCCAAAGTGTGAGCTAAGAGGGAGGAATCTGGTGAGTGATAGAGGAGGGAGATAAAGAATATCAGTCAGAGCCTCAGTGCCAGTTACAGACATGAGGACTGCGACTTGTTTAGCTAATACTTTTGCTGTGGTTTTTCAAGAGATCAAGACTGACCACCCCCTTAAAGGGGTCTCGACATAGATGATATTTCCCCAAAGTGGGCAAAATTTAGTACTTGGAGGATAAAAAACAATTAGATATTTGAATGGCTTATGACTCTCCAAAGCTCAAGCTTGTGTGACAAAATCTTATTCCATAGTATTTATTTTCATGACAGGTGGAAAAGACTGAGGATAAAAGATCTATAAAGGCTCCTTAAGGGCTTTTCTGGTCAATGACAAATAAAAGGTTGAAAAAAACTGCTCTAGACTGACTGGGCATGTGCTTCCCTTCTCAGAGTATTTTCATTCTCTTGGGGAAATGGAGGCACTGGATTGTACTATAGAATATCGGGATAATGAGAGGGCATGAGTAGATGTATCAAAAGAGGGGGATTGCACTGGACACAAACCTTATATTACCTCCTTCCTTCTAATGACACTACTCACCTCCCAACCTCTGCTACCTCTTTCTAAGGTCTCTCAGCTAGCACACGTTCACATTGAACCTACATGCCAAACCTGACCACACAGTTTCCCTTCTCTTCCAGACTCAGGTTAACAGCCATATTGCGGAACATGGTTCCTGACTTTCCGTGTCCACCTCAGGGCCAGAAGATACAACCCGGAAGTTCGTAAGAGTCAAATCCCCATGGGGTGAACCTTGGCTGATGGGAAGCAAGAAATGAGAAAGAATAGGGCATATAAGTATCCCTTCTTTTCTCCACACCCTGAACTGCTCCCAGCTATGATTTCTCCTTGCAGAGGTGTCCCACATGCTGAGCAAACAGCTGATACGTGATCTCTGGCTCTTCCATGATTGTGAATAACCATCCTTGCCGTAATACATTTCATTGCATCGATTTGTATCTAGTCTAGCTTTAGTTCCCTCTATTGTCCTCCTTACCTCCCTGGGGTTTTATCTTCCAAATAAAATGTCAAGATATAAATTCTTCCTTCAGAGTCTGCTTTCTAGAAGGCCTATGCTAAGACAGCAGTTGTCTTAGTCCCTTCAATCAGCTGTAACAAAATACCCTAAACTGGGTGGCTTGTACCCAACAGAAATTTATTTCTCATAGTTTTAGAAGCTGAAAGTCTGAGATGAAGTCACCAGCAGGTGTGGTGTCTGGTGAGAGGCCACTTCCTGGTTCATAGACAGCCATCTTCTGGCTGTATCCTCACGTGGTGGAAGGGGAGAGACAGCGCTCTCAAGCCTCTTTTATAAGGACACTAATCCCATTCCTGAGGGCTGTTCTCAAGATTAATCACTTCCCAAAGACCCTACCTCCTAATACCATCACCTGGGCATTAAGTTTCAACATATGAACTTTGGGGCAGTGGGGGGACACAAATATTCAGACCATAATACCGTGTTTCCCCAAAAAATAAGACCTAGCCAGAAAATCAGCTCTAATGTGTCTTTTGGAGCAAAAAAATAATATAAGACCCACTATTATATTATATTATATTATATTATATTATATTATATTATATTATATTATATTATAGACCCAGTCTTATATTATAGTACAATAAGACTGGGTCTTATATTAATTTTTGCTCCAAAAGACGCATGAGAGCTGATTGTCTGGCTAGGTCTTATTTTTGGGGAAACATGCTAGTAGCAGAAGGAGTTTATAAATATGCCTCATGGACAAGTTGCAGAAACAAGGATTCTGCTTCAACACACATGTCCTTCCTAGCTGTGACTAGATAGATAGGTAGACAGACAGATAGATATAGATCAACTTGCTTTTCTATCACCCGTTATTTTAAATATAAGTCATGAATAATTGTACAGTTAGTCCATAAGTTAAGTTGTTTCCTCTTGAGGAGGGGGTGAGTGTTCTTGATTTGAGCGAGAAATAGCTACACTTTATTATAAGGCACATGTATACACTAGAAGAAGGGATCTACTAATTTGGGCTGTGTCTGGCTGTACAGCCTCCCTTGCTCCTGTCCATTTCAGGGTCTGTTTTACCAGCCTTCCCAATGTATCCGTGAACCACTCAATACCATTTCAATACATTTCATTTCAATATTTAAAAGCCAGAGTTTATTTCTTTGGTTTGCAACTAAGAGCCCTAAGTGCTGAATCACTGGGTCCCCAGATTCCCTTCCTACACTGGCATTCATTCAAGTGGTACAGAGGCCATAGACTATCCCCTTCCATTAGAGATGGCATCTTTTTGGGGTCATAACCTGTATGACTAGAATTTGTCAATTCTTGAAGCTTAGTGAATTTCCTCCCTCATCTCTTTATGATCCTTTCATAAGAGAGCTACTCTATGACCTCTCAGAACTATAGCCTCCTATACCCTAGGCTGTAGCTCTTGGTTGGAGTCTCAACAAGGTGGCTTGAATCCAGTGACTTCCTGCAGGATTTACTTGGCCTCTAGGAAACTCACATATTCATGCTATGTCACGGGTGAGGAAGCAGGGTTACCTTACCATGCTTTCCCCTTACCCTGGCCACAGTGCGCTGATCCCCTGAGCCTTCTTATTTAGAAGTGAGAGGCAAACACGTGTCTTTATGTTCATATGTGTCCTCTAATTTTTCTCCATTCACCTAACATCTAGCCGTGAGTAAAGTTCTGGTCTCCCCTTCTTATACACATTCTCCAAGAACCATTCTTTTGGAGTCCCCTGCTGACTTGAGTGGGAAGGAGGAGCATCCCGACAACGGTGTCTTCCCATAAGCATTCCTAACCCTCCGTTGTTTCTACTTGCCAAACTCTTCACTTTAATGATTCTTCACATTTCTGTCTTCTTAGATTTAAAGGATGAGGGTGAATGGTGGGAAAGGTCTTGGGACCAGATTGTTCATTGTAAAGTAATCCTTTCAGGGATATGTAGCATCTTTAGAATATGAAGTACACCTCACATGTTACCCTTAATTGGGGGCATTTAACTACATTTGGAGCCAATTGTAAAAATCACATTCAGAATTAGAGTTTAATACATGTTCGTTGAGAAGTATCTGTCATGTCTCTGTCTTTTCCTTCTAAGACATTTCCTGAAGCTCTGCACTGCTGATGTAGCTCCTTATTAAGTGATTTTTCTCCACCCTTCATTTCCCTTCAGCCTAGGGGGAATGCCCACCTCCTTGCAATGGCTGCAGCTGAGAGGTACCATATTGGGGTTCCTTGTGGGGGTGTGGAGACTTTGTGTTCCTTTCTTCAGATCAGCAGAAATATGTGTCAAGGAAACCAAAGCACCGTCTCTGAATTCCTCTTCCTGGGACTCTCCGGCCAGGCTGAGCAGCAGAAGCTCCTCGCTGTGCTTTTCCTGGGTATGTACCTGGTCACTGTGGTTGGGAATGGGCTCATCACTCTGTCCATTGGCTTCGATTCTTACTTTCACACCCCAGTGTACCTCTTCCTTGCCAGTCTATCCTTTGCTGATATTTCATCCATTTCCACCCCAATCCCCAAAACGCTGATGAATATTCAGACCAACAGTCAATCCATCTCTCCTATACAAGTTGTATCACACAGATACACTTTTCTGTTGTGTTTGTCATCATTGACAGTTTCCTCTTGGGAGTCATTGCCTATGTCCATTTTGTGGCCGTCTGCCATCCTCTGAACTATACCACCATCATGCAACCTAGGCTCTGCATTTTGCTCACAGTCACACCGTGGGTCCTCAGTAATATTGCCCTGACACACACTCTTCTGCTCCTTCAATTGTGCTTCTGTGACAACAGCACTCTTTTGCACTTTTTCTGTGACTTGGACCCTCTTCTCAAACTGTCCTGCTCAGACACAATGATCAATGAGCTTATGGTATTTATCATGGGCTCAGTAGTCATCACCTTCCCCTTTGCCCTCATCCTCTTCTACGTCTGCACTGTCAGGGCTGTTCTGAGAATCTCATCCACAGAGGGGAAGTGGAAAACCTTTTCCACCTGTGCCTCTCACCTGACAGTTGTATTGCTCTTCTACGGGACCCTTGTGGGGGTTTATTTCTTCCCATTACCCATTCACCCTGACAACAGATATAAGATTGGTGCGATACTATTCACTGTGATCACACCCATGGTGAACCTCTTCTATAGCCTGAGGAACAGGGACATGCAAGGTGCCCTGAGGAAGTTCATCCACAGGAAAAGCTTCCTCCCTCTGATGCCCTGGACATCTGAACTCCGTTTATCCCCATAACCAGAGTGCTGAGTGGGTGTGGACCACCTCATTCAAGGAAATGTCAGCCCTGAGTTCCTTAAGCATTGTGCCTTGCCTATCACATAGCCCCTCCATGGATATGTGACAAGCACACATTTTCTGGTGCATCTGCATTTCAGCAAAGTCAGGTGACTCATCAATTACAGATTCCTCCAAAACCAATTGTAACAAACAGATGCAAATGCCCTAGTCAAGTCAAAGCCATTTCAACAGGACTTGAATATATATTGGATCCAGTCTACACCTACACAATTCTTGAATTAGATGCAAGGGGGATTTGATTGAAAGTCAAACCTCCAACTATCCTGAACCTGAGAGAAGACTACAAACTAGCTTTTATTGCTTTCCTTCCAACCGCCATGCTAGATCTACTAACCCGGACTCTAGTGAAGGAATCAGGCACTTGTATTCTGAAAACATCCCTCAGTGGCCCTGATGTGCTAAAGAATCTCTGAATCACATGATTCAGAGCTGAGTTCCACTCCAGCTCTGGGATTTTGTGAAGCTAGATGCCTACTGGTTGATGGAGGTGTCTTTCAGAATCCATCTCAAAAACATTCTATAGCTACCCAGAAGAGTGTGTTCTTTTTCCCTATCTAAATCCTCTTTTTAAATATTTCCAGCTCTGGAGCAAATTATTCCTAGGTATTAAATCTAATTCCTCTAACAATTGCTCTGTAGTGTAGAGAAAAGACTTGGTTTTAAATCTTGGCTTTTCAGCAAGTTGTGATTCCACTGTGAGATCTAAGGGAAATCATCTAAGCATTGACACTTATCTTTTTCATCTATAAAATAAGATTAATAATCCTCTCATCATAAAACTGGTTGTGGCTAAATGGACATGTATATCAGACAATTACCATAGTGCCTAGTATATCATAGACACTAAAAAAAAAAGTGTTGCTTTTTTTGTAACTGTCCCTTGGTCTCCAACTGTAATCTACCAGCCCTACCAAACTAGGTTTATTTGTCCCCAGTCTAAGTTTACTTCTATTTTTCTCTATACTTATAAAAATCCAACTTTTTTAAGAGAAAATATATAATCAGCCATTTGCCTTTCTCTATGGCATCTCTTAAACTTTTATGTTTCATTTGAGTTTTCATTACGAATATAAAGTCACCTGCTTTTACATGGGTTACCAGCTAGCCTCTTCACTGTCCTGCCTTCCTCGAGTACCTCAAAATCCAACTTATTGCACCCACAGCTTCCACATGAAACATCACAGAGCTCTGCGTTTATGATTTCATGTGGAGTAGTAGAGAGGCCTAGATTTGTAATCAAGAGACTCAGAGTCTGGCTCAGCTCTGCAGCTAACAACTCACTGTGTGACAAAGCCGTGTTATTAACTTCAGTTGCTTTTTCTGTAATATAACAATTAGGCTAATCTGAACAAAGAAGTTTTTATAACAGCACGTATCATGAAAACACATGTATGCAAAACAGAGTGTGCAGAAACAGATGCCTAGGAGGAGAGCTGACAGTATCTTACCAGTGGGTGTGACAGATTTTCTGCCAAAAAATGGCCAAAACAGTATTTTCCAATCCACATGCTCTTGATGAACTTGGCCATGGTCCCATCACAAGATGAAGTCTATGTCCCTCCCCTTGAACCTGGGGGACGTTGGGAACTCCTTTGAGGAATAGAGTACCCCCAGAAACAGTGCTGTAGGAGTTCTAGGAACTAAGAGAAAAGTCAAAACAGCTTCCACCTGGCATTCTCTCTTTCTCTCAGAGCATGCACCTCTGGAGCCCTGAGTTACCATGTAAAAGGTCGCACTACTTTGAAGCTGCCATGCTGCAAAGGCCAGTGGAGAGACCACATAGAGTTAGAGAGAGATGCCCAAGGAACCCCAGTTGTTCCAGCCTACAAGTCTTTGAGTCTTACCAGTCAGTCATCCAACATATGAGTGAATGAAACTTCAGCTGATCCCAGTCTCAACTCTGACTACAAGCACATGAGATCCCAGGTGAAAATTGCCTGGCTGAGTCCAGTCAACTTCTAGAACTGTGAGAGATAACAATAACATGATTGTTATTGTTTTAAATCCCTATATTTTGGGGTGGTTTGTAAATGAAATGGCGGTTTTGTTTCATAGGGAAAAGTGATTTATATTATATCCTGTTATTGCTTTAACATTTTACAGTGGCTGGTATTTTAGGAAGGAAAAAAAAAAATATTGGGTTTTTTTGTAAGGAAAATAAACTGTCTTGCCTACTAAACCAGAATGGTGCCAGAATCTTCTCAGTTACATAAACATCAATTGGGCAGATCTGCAATTTTCTCTTTATTCTGTTTTCATCTAGCCCATATTTGACATAACAAGAACCATCAGAGTTGGACTCAAGTTATATGGTTTAAATTGGTTGCCATCCCTGTGGGCCTGTCCTGGTCTGCTATTACCCTCAGCGTGTAGATTCCACAGGAGGCTATATCCATTCTAAGGTATAGCTCCATCTGTAGTAAGTAATGGGGAAGCCGATTTGGCTGGGAATAGACTTGTATGCCAGTGGGGAGTTTGCCTGACAAAGTGAATTAGGATTAAGTTTGGGACACAAAAGACAATTGATTAAGAAAATACAGAATCACAAACTTTTTATGAAGACCTTGACAAGTTTTCACAAAGAAGAGGCATAAATCTGTACCTAGATGCTTTCATTTCCTTGAATCCTTCTCTTACTTGTCATTTTTAACAAACATCTATTTTAAACTTTCACCTTACCAGGCACTGAGTCTGGCCCTGGGACTAAAAGGATGAATAATTCACAGTCCATGCCCTCAATGTACTCATAAACTAAAGACAGAAACTGGCATAAAAAGAATTTAAGTGATTTTTAAGGTTGGATAAGCAAAGACAATATTTAGTCAATAATTAATGTCATTAGATTTAGAAAGCATAAAGATTTTGTGCAAATCACGGTCAACTGAGTTTTCTGTTACTGTTGTTCTTTTGTGTTAACCATACCTGAGAAAAGCCAACTGTGTTTTATGAGTAAATCAACAGAAACCCCTGCCATCTAATTATAGGTAATACAAATGCAAGAGAAATGCCTAGAAAAATAAAGAAACAAAACAAAACAAAAATCCATACATCGAGTAAGAATGACTTGTAAAACCTAATGTATAAACTGTTAGTAAGATATTAATTCATTTATTCACTAAACAAATATGTTTGAGTACCTAGTGAGAGTCAAAAGGAAATAAACAACCCCATTGCTTTCTTGGCTCTTACATCACAGTGCACGAAACAGACAATGAACACATGATATAAATGATGCCCATAGTACAAGGTCACGAGAAGGCCTATGATTAAAAAGTAAAGCAGGATCGGAGGATAGATGATGACACAGGGCGGAATAGCTACTTTATGTCGAGAGGTTTGAGTTTGGGCAAACCTTTCTTAGGTATCTGACTGAAAACTGAATAAAATAAGGGAGTGAGCCATGAGAAAATCTGGGGAAACACATTCCAAGAAAAGGGAAGAGCAGGTATAAAGATCCTGGTGCAAGAACAGGTTGGTATATTTAAGGAAGAGTGAGTGGATTCAACCAGAGTGAAGGAGAGTAGGGTAGTTAGGGCCCCAAACTGGCTGAACCTTGTAGGCTATGATAAAGACTTCGAATTTTTTAAAAACACTTTAAATATTTAAATCCATGGGCCTGGATGAAATTACCTAAGGAGTGTCTACACAGGGAGAAAAAGACATATGACTAAGCCCCAGGTAATTCTAACATTTAGAAATAAGGACCCAGCAAACAAGTCTGAGGAGCAACAGCAAGGGAGGTAGGAAACCAGAATAAATAGTGTCAAGAAGATGGAGGAAGACAGTGAAAATTCTTCCAAGAAAATGGGGGTATCAACTGTTTCAAATACCACAGGATCTAAACTATCACCCTTGAAATCATACCTTCTGAGAGCTGTCACCTCTAGTGAGCTCTCGGCCAGTCGTGCATCTTCAGGGTTGAATTCTAATTGAAATTGCCTAATTCAGGACATATTTCTTAGAAGATTAAAACATCCCAAATCTTTGCCTCCATCTTCCTTCTTCTTTGCCTCCATCTTCCTTTCACTGCCTCTCTCTCTCCTCCTTTTAATAGAGGAATTTAGAGGACTAGACGGCTCAGAACTACAAACCCCTTTTAAAACTGGCATATGGCTTTAGGCAATACCATCTGTGACCTTCTTAACCAACCAAGAATTCTCAGAAACATCTTCTGCTTTCTTTGAAAATAAAGAGTGCTACACTGTGACCAAGTGTAGCTTATTCTAGAAATACAAAAACGGTTTAATGTTCCAAAAACAACCAATGTAATTCACCATATTACTGAAGAAAGAATAAATCTCTATGGTCATCCTAGTGGATGCACAAACATCTGACATCTAAAATCCATTTCTGATTTAAAAAAAAAAAAAAACTCTCAACAAACTAGAAATCCCTTAACCTGATAAAAGGTATCTATGAAAAAATCTGCCTAATGAATGGCAAAAGACTGAGACGGTTCCCCTAAAATTAAGAACAGGACAGAAATTTACACTCTCTTCACTTATCTTCACAATCATATTGGAGGTTCTAGCCAGTGCAATAAGGAAAGAAAAATAATAATAAAGTCACTCAGATTAGAAAGGAAGAAAATTGTTTTCATTCTTAGATAACACAATTGTCTATGCAAAAAATTCAATGGAATCTACAAAAAGTTACTAGAACTAATAAGTGAGGTTAGCAGATTAATATAGAAAAGTAATTGCATTACTATACACATGCAAGGAAAAATTGGAAATGAAAATTTTAAAATTGATACCCTTACAATGGCATCAAAAATAAGGGACTACTTAGGGAATTCAAATCTGACAAAAGATTTGAAAAGTCTATACACTTAAAAGTACAAAACAGTAATGAGAGATATTAAAGGAGACTTGAATAAAAGGAGAGATACACCATGTTCAAGGGTCAGAAAAGTCAATACGTCAGTTCTCCCCAAATTGATCAATGAAATTCAATGCAATCCTAATCAAAATTACAATAAACATTTTTGTAGCAATTGACATTGATTTTAAAAATCATATGGAAATTGAAAGGGCCTACATACAGTAATTAAAATACTATGAAAACAGATGAAGTTGAAGTATAGTACTTCCTGATTTCTAGATTTATTAGTATTCAAGACAGCATGGTATCGGCATAAAAAAAGACAAATAGATAATTGGAACAGAACTGAGTCCAGAAACAGGCCCACACATATGTGGACAATTGATTTTCAACAAAGGTGCAAAGGCAACTCTGTGGAAAACAAGATAGTCTTTTCAATAAATGGTGGTGGAACAATTTGATCTTCATATGCAAAAATATTTACTTTGACCCATACTTTGTTCCATGTATAAAACTCAACTCAAAATGGACCTTAAACATAAATGTAAAACCTAAAACTGTAAACCTCTGGAAGGAGACAGAGGAGAAGATCTTTGTGAACATGGGGATAGGCAAAAATTTCTTAAAAGATTTCTTGTATTTTTTTAAAAAGTGCAAGCCATCATGACAAAATTGATAAATGGTACTTCACCAAAATTAAAAGTGTTTATTCTTTGAAGGACACTGTTAAGAGTAACAAAAGACAATGCAAAAAACTGGGAGAAAATATTTGCAATCACATATCTGATAGAGGTCTTCTATTCAGAAATATAAGTAGCTCTCAAATATCAATCATAAGAAAACAAAACAGCCCACTTAAAAATGCGCAAAAGATTTGAACAGACCCTTCATTAAAATTTACTAGTGGCAATTGAGCTCATTAAAAGATTAATCATCAACATTATTACTCATCAGAGAAATACAAACTAAAACCACAATGAGGTACCACTACATATTATTAGAATGTTAACATTAAAAAGGTTGGCCATACCACGTGGTCAAGGAGATATGGAATACCTGGAATACTCTGCACTCTTGGTGGAAGTGTTAAACGATACAACCACTTTGGGAAATAGGCAGTTTCTTTAAAAGTTAATCATATACCTACCATTCAACCATCCTGCCCTTATATAGTGACCTAAGAAAAATGAAAGTGTATATCCATACAAAGACTTTTCATGAATGTTCATAGCAGCTTTATTTAAAAGAGCCAAAAACTATAAACAACCAAACTGCACATCAACAGGTAAGTAAAAACACAACCTATGGTATTATATATCCATGTAGTGGAAGAGCACCAATTAATAATAAGAAATGAACTATTGAAGAGATCTATGATGGCAGAGTAGATAAACACTGTGCCTGCATCCTTCCATGAACACATTAAAATTACAACTAAATTATAGAACAATCAACTTGGAGAATCATCTGAAGTCTAGCTGAAAAGAAGTCCTATAACTGAAAATATAAAGAAGCCACATCGAGACTTACAGGAGGGGCAGAGACGCGAAATGGGCCCCAAACCTCCCTGTGGTGGTTAAGAATAAGGAGGGATATCTCAGCCACGTAGGTTCCCCCAGAGAAGTGAGGGAACCCAGCCCCCAACACTAGGCTCCAGCCTGGAGTACTGGTGCCTGGAACAGGGACCCCCCACAACATTTAGCCGTGAAAAATAGTGGGGATTCTGACTGCTCAGGTGGGCCAGAAAATAGTAGGAAACTCAAGCGTCCTCTTAAAGAGCCGGCGCACAGACTCACTCGCAGGCACTCACCTTGGGTTCCAGAGGAGGGATGGTGACTCAGGGGGCCTCAGAGACATATGGGGAGGGGGCCAGACTGATGTGTGTGACTGCAGGGGAAGTACTGGAAGATAGTCGGCATTTTCCTAATGACAGGTCCTCCACTTGTGTAGCCGGCAGGCAGGCAGGCTCCATCTTTCCTATGTTGAGCCCGCCCCCACAGGCCAAATCTGAGTCTGATTGGCCCAGTGAGCTCCACTGCTCTGCCCTGCTGACTCAGCTGGGACCCTGCCTCACCCAAGTTGTGCACTTTCTCTGTGACCAGCCAGCCTCTCCCGCATTGCTCTCTTTCTTGGAAAACTATTTCTTGGAGTCCCATGTTACACTCTTTCTTGCAGTCCAGGGGCCCCAGGCAGGTGAAGACTGGCCTCGGTGTGCTCTAAGACTTTGCTGAGTCTCTCCAGGCTCAGCACTGGCACAAACCAGAGTCTATATTAACCTAGTGACACAACTCTTCCCACTCTAGTGACTCCCTGAAACCCTGCCTCACCCAATTTGCATGCTGCACGAGGCTTTATCCGCAGCTGAACTTTAAGGGAGCCAGCAGATAGCAACAGGCCTCTGGGTATCCTGGCCTTTTGCAGCATTACCCTAGGTCTGGTACTGGTGATAGCTGTCCTCGGATGGCATCGTGGCCTCTCCCATCAGCGTGCAGGTTTAGCACCAGCAGTGAACAACCATGGATCACTTCGAAGCCCCAGGCAGTCACAGGCAGTGGCTGACCTGGGCCTGCACCAGAGCCCCTCCCAAGAGGCCCCAGAACCAACATACTTGGAGGTTGACTTCAGACCATAGCACAGCACCACCCAGTTAGACCTACAAGTTAGACCTACAAGTGGCATACACAACTGTGGTCTCAATAGGCACCAGAGCCTACTGAAGCAAATCCCACTCAGTGGGGTAAGCTTCAAACACAGCAGCCCATAAGCTAAGACAGGGCCAAAACCCATAGCCAGTCAGCCTGACGGTCAGTCCCACTCACTGATGTGCCAAAAGCAATCAAGGCTCAACTATAACAGGAGGGCACACACAACCCATACAAGGGACACTCCTGGAACTCCCAGCTCAGAGGACCAGGGAGATTGTACCACTGGGCCCCACAGGACACCTATTATATAAGGCTATCTGGCCAAGAGTGGTAGATATAAAATATCTACCTAATACATAGAAACAAACACACAGAGGCAGCCAAAATGAGGAAACAAATAAATGTGTACCAAATGAAAGAACAGGAGAAAAATCCAGAAAAAGAACTAAATGAAATGGAGGCATGCAAACTACCAGGGACAGAGTTCAAAACAATGGTTATAAGGTTGCTCAAGGAACTTAGTGAGAACTTCAACAAACAGATAGCAAGCATAAAATAGGATACTGAAACCATATAAAAGAACCAATCAGAAGTGAAGAATACAATAACTAAAATGAAGAATGCACTGGAAGGAATCATCAGCAGACTAGATGAAGCAGAGGATCAAATCAGCGATATGGAAGAGAAAGTAGCAGAAAACACCCAATCAATCAGAACAGCAAAAAGGAAAAAGAATCCAAAAAAATGAGGAGAATTTAAGACACCTCTGAGACAACATCAAGTGTAACACCATTTGCATCATAGGGGTACCAGAAGGAGAATAAAGAAAGCAAGAGATTGAGAATCTATTTCAAGAAATCATGACTGAAAACCTCCTTGACTTAGTGAAGGAAATAGACATACAAGTACAGAGAGTCCCAAACAGGACAATCGAAACAGGCCCACACCTAGACACATTATAATTAAAATGACAAAAGTTAAAGACAAAGAGAGCATCCCAAAAGCAGCAAGAGAAAGGTTAACTAGTAACTTATAAGGAATCTCCCATAAAACTGTCAGCTGAATTCTCAACAGAAACTTTGCAGGCCAGAAAATATTGGCACAAAATATTCAATGTAATGAAAAGCAAGGACCCACAACCAAAACTACTCTACCCAGTAAGGCTATCATTCAAAATCAAAAGACAGATAAAGAGCTTCCCAGATAAGAAAAAGCTAAAGGAGTTTATCACCACCAAACTAGTATTACAAGGAATCTTAGAGGGACTTCTTTAAGACAGAAAAAAAAAAAATCAAAATTATGAATAATAAAATGGCAATAGCTAGTTATGTGTCAATAATTACTTTCAATGTAAATGGATTAAATGCTCCAACCAAAAGACATAGGAGGATTAATGGATAAGAAAACAAAACGCTTACATATGCTGCCTACAAGAGATTCACTTCAGATGGAAACACATACACAGACAGAAAGTAAAGTGATGGAAAAAGATATTTCATGAAAATAGAAACAAAAAAACTGGGGTAGCAATACTTATACCAGACAAAATAGACTTTAAAACAAAGGCTATAACAAGAGGCAATGTGTTTTTGTTTCTTTATTTTTGTTTGTCTTGTTGCTTCAGTTTTATACACCACATATCAGTGACATCATATGGTTCTCAACTTTTCCTGTGTGACTTATTTCGTTTAGCATAATAATCTCAAGATCCAGCCATGTTGTCACAAATGGCAGTATTTCATCTCCATTTGTGACATGAAATATTATATTTCTACAGTTATCTGGAGCGAATGCTGACCTTGGCCCAGGAGAGATAGTTCCAGACAGTTCTAAAGTGAAGAGGTCCATTGATCAGCTATGGGTCTCTCTGCCCATCAGTGCTCATTGTGTGGTGTGTGGCCTGAGCCAATCACTATAATAACACTAATTAATGTTTATAGAACTTCACCCAGCATCTTTCCATTTTCTATAGGCACCAATTTGTTGTGAGAATAAATGAGATACATATAAAACCTGGCCCAGAGTAAATGCTCTATAAGTTTTATTTCACAGTTGAGAAAGCAGACTGAAAGGCTCTAACTAATCTGAAGCCATACAACTGAGAATCAGCAGAATGTGCACTTTGGTGCAAAATTCTGACCTTTTTCTACAGCACAAATGCCTCTATCACCTGCTACAGAAGTTGATGTGTTAGGGGAACATTTGCAGGGCAGTTAACATTTGAAAAATGGCCCCTAAGATGCACTCTTTAGATTTGTTCCATCCCCATTCTACAGTTTTTAAGTGATTTGTGCAAAAACATGAACAAAGTCTGATGTGTGAACCCAAATCTCTTTGGTCACCAGTTCAATTTTCCCCTATATCTTTTCTTAGATGTGCCTACCCAACTCTTTGCTATATTTTTTGTCATATGTCCTTTAGAAGAAAGTTACTAGAGTTCAGAAGCTACCATTTATTTAATCTACACTTATTATTTTCTCATGCACAACTACATGTGCACACACACACACGTGTGTACACGCACACACTAACATATGCTGTTACACTGCACAATACTGGCACACGGAGGCTATACAGTGACTGTTGTTGACTGTCTCACACCTCTAAAGATTGGACTTTTATGCATACAGTATAGGGAATATAATCAATAATATTATACTAACTATGTATGGTGTTGGATGGGTACCTCACTTCGTAAGGTATATAAATGTCTAATCACTATGTTGTACACATGAGATTAATATTGTATGCCAACTGTAAATGGAAAATACATTCATTGTTAAAAAGATTGGGTTTTTGCCTTTTCTTTACCAGGTAAAAGAAATAAGAAAAGCGCAATAACAATAAATTCCAGATTGAGTGCCTGTATAGAGTGGGCAGCAGATCACAGCAGGAGGCTGTGTGTACGGCAATTAAGAGCTCAGGCTGTGGCTGGGTGGAAACCTCACTCTACCTTTTGATTGCTGACCTTGGGAAAATTGCTCAACCTCTACGTCTCCGGTGCCTCATCTACCCATAAAGCAGGGATAATAATAGAACAGACCTCATAAAGTTGTGCTGAGAATTAAATCAGATAATTCCTGTAGCAAACATCACAATTCCTGGAAGGTGGTAACTGTCTAGTAAATATCAGTTTATATCTATTATTATTATTATTATTATTATTCGAAACCACAGACAAAATAGAAGGGAAACAATGAAAGAATAAATGATGGGATTTGGAAAATTCCCTTAGAGCAAAAGAGTAGTTGCATCTGTAGATAGCTTTTGAATTTACAAATATTTTGCTTCACTCACCAGGTATATGTTGTGCCAGACAATGAACCACACTCAGCTACTAGTAAATAAGACAGACATGGTCCCTGCCTCTTCATGCATTGGCTGCTCAAGCCTGCAGTCTTATAAAGTAGTTAAACCCAACTGGCAGATAAGAAAACTGAGGACTGAAGAAATTGGAATTTAAAGGTAGACACTGGAACCTGAGAATAACTCATTCATTCAATAAATTGAGAGCCTATGTGCTAGGTGCTTTGCTAGGCTCTGACATACAGAAATTAATCTCACAGATTAAAATGCTTACTCTCATGTAGTTTACTTTCTAGCTGTGAGAATTAGACAATATCAAATATGTAAAACATAGTACACCAGATGGTGCCTGGTAGTACACAGAATAATAAATCAGAATGTGCAGGTAGGAAGTTCGGGTCCAATTTTAAAGAGGGTTGTCTGGGAAAGTCTACCCAAGTAGGTTATACTTGAGGAAAAACAAAGGATGAAGAAACTAAAGAATGACATATTGGAGAAGGGTCTACCTAGGGCCTTCTGGAAGCCTTTGATCTGCTCAGGGCTTTCAGGACAGCCTCCTTCACCTCCTTGTTCCTCAGGCTGTAAATGAGGGGGTTCAACATTGGGGTCACCACTGTGTAAAGCACAGACACCACCCGATCCTCCCCTGAGGACTGGCCCGAGTTATCTCGCAGGTACATGAAGATAAGGGTGCCAAAGAAAAGGGACACAGCGGTGAGGTGGGAGGCGCAGGTAGAGAAGGTCTTGGCCCGGCCTCCAGCTGAGGGGATCTGCATGATGGCCACGATGATAAACAGGTAGGACACCAAAATCACCAATATACAAGCAGGCATGACAAAAATGGCAAACACAATTATCACTACCTCCTGAGTGAAGCTTTCCCCACAAGTGAGTTTTAACAGAGGAGGGAGGTCACAGAAAATAAAGTCGATCTCATTGTTTCCACAAAAGGAGAGCGTGAAGGCTGTGACTGTTCGAACAAAGGCACTGACAAAACCAGCAACGTAAGCCCCAGCTACTAAGCCCCAGCAGGCCTTCTCGGTCATGATGGTGACATAGAACAGGGGTTGGCACACAGCCACGTAGCGGTCATAGGCCATGATTGCCAAGAGGTAGCAGTCAATGGAAGCAAAGAAGGTGAAGAGGAAGAACTGAGCGGCACAGCGAGCTTGTGAGATGGTTGCGCCGTGATCCAGTAACACAGCCAGCATCTGAGGGACGATGACGGAGGAGTAGCACATGTCCACCAAGGAAAGGTGGCCCAGGAAGAAGTACATGGGGGTGTGCAGCTGGCGATCTCTGTGGATCAGAATGATCATTCCCACATTCCCCAGCAGAGTGACAAGATAGAAACTCAAAAATAGGAGGAAGAGAGGTAGCCCCCACTCCGGATGTTCAGTGAAGGCGATGAGCAAGAAGTCTGTCACCACCGAATGATTCCTCCCCGCCATCCATTCAGCACGTTACTTGTGACGGCTGAGACAAGAGCCGGATGGGGGGACCCCTGTGGAAAAGTTCAAGTCATTTCAAGTAATAAAGCTTTAAATTGGGTATCTGACTTCAACAAACTTTGCCATCTAATGTGGAGATAGACACATATAGAGCTCGTTATAATGTAAGATAAAAAGTGATGGATGCTTCTATTATACAGGAATGGAGAGCAAGTGATTCTGACTTACAAGTCAGCCCTTGTTTTGGCAAATCTGTCCCCAGTTAGCTGTTTGATCTTATACACGGCAGTTAACCTCTCTGAACGTCAATTTTCTTCTGCAGAAAGGGAATCATAACATCTGCCCTGCTTTACGAGATAAGGTTACTGCATAGATTAAAACAGATGAAGAAATGCACTGGAAACAGAAAAGCACTCCACATAGCTATGGTGGCTATTTAAAATGTTTAATGAACATTTTAAGGAAGGAAAATTTACGTGCTATGAACAAAAGAGCATGAACCCAAAAAAATCCATTAACAATCTGCAATGGGCTCTGCTTTTAGGAATATTTCTATTTTCATTCTAGCAACATGAATGTTTAACAAACAGCTGTTATCCTAATTAGAGTAAGCTGGTTTGTTAAGGATTTCTCTGTTTGCATTTTTATTTTTTGTAAGTACTAGCATTAACCTTGGAATCAAAAGAGTAAACAGGCTCATTTCAGCACCTAACAAAGCTTCATAAAGCCTTGTCTGATTGTTCTCACAGTCTTAATGAAAGCAGTAGTTTCATGACAAACGGCACCCAAATTACAAAGCAGAGAGAGCTCTGGTGTTGTCTGAACACTGTTGGAGGAATCTGTGTTAATGGATCTGGGATTTTGCACAGAGCTCTAGAACCGGCTGTAAAGAAGAACTCTGATCATGTTCGATTACCTGCTGTAACCGCAGTCAGGCCAGTACTGAGCTAACCCATGAGGGATAACAAAAGAAATTAGACCTGGGAGCCGTTGAGCTGGGCACGAACTGTCCTCACCAGAATTCCACTTCACTAGCGCCTTCCTCCTTTGTTTAGTATTTCCTCTGCCCGTGACCTGCTGATCCGCTGGAGACCTGGGTTCTATCTCACTCACGCTCGATGTGTGACCCTGGGCAAGCAAGTCACTTTTCCTCTCTGGACTTTAATTGCCTGATCTTTGTTCCCTTTCAATAGACAGCAATGCAGCGTGAGTCCATCATTATAGTGATCTAGTGGAGATGGGGTTACTCCCAGAACCTCTATGGCTTAGTCTCACTTCAGAGTCCCTCTCTTTCCTGTCACCCTTAACTCCCGGGCACTAGGGTTTCCTGGGTTGTTTTTTCAGACTCAGCCCAGGATAGTAGGGCTAGGGGACCAGCCTCTCTCCCTGAGCTTCTGATCTAGCACTAGACCCTGCTGGTGGGGTTTTTTTTATATTAAGTGCCCCAGCATCATGCCCTAATTGGTTCCTGAGGTGAGTCTCCAAGGACACGCAATTCATCTTCACGTGATTTCCTAACAAGGCATCTAATATCTTTGAAACTTTCTCTTTAATTTTAAACTCCCAAAGCCCCATCCCACATCCTGCCATCACTCAGCAGGGTCTGATGCGGCTGGTTCCTAGTCTTGCCTCATTCCTGCCTTGTACCAAAAAGAATGCATTTCTTTGAAGTTTTCCTATATCTCACTTGGGAATTTTGTCAAGGGTTTTGCACAATGTCACCCTAGCTGGCTACGATCTGATCCCAAAAGGAGGTTGCTTTTTAAGCACAAGCCTTTTCTCCTCATCAGCACAACACACTGTAATTGGTGACCATATAGCAGAAACAGAAGGCTGCACGTGCAGGAGTCGTGAGATGAAATGATGGAAAGACAGGTGTGAGCAGGTCATGAACAGACTTCTACCAAACAAACAGCAAATTCTTGTTGGTGACAGACTCTCCTCCAGGGCACTGGCTCTCAAACTTCAGTGTGGATAACAAGTATCCAAAGAATTTATTGAAAACATGAATACTTTTTTTTTTTTTAAGATTTAATTGGAGAAGGGTGGGGGGTGGGAGATGAGGGTAAGGGGGATCAAATATATGGTGATGGAAGGAGAACTGACTCTGGGTGGTGAACACACAATGGGATTTATAGATGATGTAATACAGAATTGTACACCTGAAATCTATGTAATTTTACTAACAATTGTCACCCCAATAAATTTAAAAAATAAATTTAAAAACAAAACATGAATACTATCGTCCCACCCTCATAAATTCTGATGCAGTGTGTCTGCCATGGGGCGCAGGCATCTCTGTGGTTCTGACACAGCAAACCTCCAAAAATCATCTAGAGATAGTGCTTTGAGCAGCACGCTCAGGAGATCTAGTCGTTCTTGACCTTCTGTGTATTGCACCATAAACTAAAGTAACATTACAAGCATGTTCTTGAAGGGCATGATTTCTTCAAAGTCCCATCAGCACCTTTCTTCCTCACAGGAGACCTAAGGTCATCAAGGTGGTTTGATGTTTCCCTGTATTATAAATGTACAAACCTAGATACAGAGAGGGCTATGCAGCTACTTGGTGGCAAAACAATGACTTGAAATGGGTCAGTGCTCTGCTGACTAAGCCTATTCAGAGGATGACACAAGACAAGAGGACTCAACAGGAGTTGCTCTCAAATCAGAACATTTGATTATAGAAGCTAGACATCAGTACTTTTGTTTTAATCTCCAGGTAATGGCAACATGCTGCAAAGTTTGAGAACGACCACTAAAGGGCTCCTACCTTGCAAAGTCTTATGTTTCCCCAGGTGTCTTAAGGAGATGTTCCAGTGAGGAAAATAGGTTTATTGTTCTCATAAGTTTGGAAATCACTGCATACTACATTCCCTCACATGGAAAATCATGTTACATGCCAGCATATTAAAGGATCTTTCAAGTCCTATAATTAAGATCCCTTGTCAACTTTCTTTAACCTATCATTTCCCAAAAATATTTGACCACAAACCTCTATTTCATTGAAAGCAGATTACCATCATGCAGAACTAGAGTTCCTAGGGAAGGATGCTGGTTAGGCAGTGCAGATTTTTAAAGGCTCAGCAATTGACCAAATGCCAAACAGCAAAGCAGTAATCATTCCAAGAAAAGCATCTCCTGATGAATCATCTCAGGATCTGGCTCCTTTAAGTCTCTGTCAGACTGGCTGCCCCAAGAGCAATCATTCCTACTGGGAAAGGAGCTGGGAGGGGGCTAGGCAGGGAACACCATCCTTCCAGATGGATCCCTCAGGAACTATGGAACAGGAAAACCATCTTTCCTTCTAAGAAAGACTTTTCCTTCAGTTGTGAAGTGGACCCAATGGCTGAGCTCCTGCAATTCTGCTTCATAAACAGTAGTGACCCAATCCTACCCCACCCCCAGTTGAAATAAGCTGCTGAAGCCACCAGAACCCTCCTTTTAGGAAGCTATGGTAGAATTTAAAACCATTATCAGATCATTATTAAGATAATTCTGTCACCAGGAGGTCAGCCCCAGAAAAGAAGCAGAATGAACTTCATAGAGTATAGACCAAGATTTCACATATTGTGAGTATTGAGGCCCATAAAACTAAAGTAAAAGAAGTTTAAAGACTTGTTCCTAAAACCTACAGATTTGACCAGCTTTGGTTTCCTGATTTAGAGATTCAGGGTATGGTGGTAGCTGAGCCAAATTGTGAAAAGGAAATCCAATAGGATAATAGTAGCAAAGACTACTTAAGCTGCTTACTATATGCATTTCTCTGTCTAAGGTGATGATGATGATGATGATGGAGTGGTAGATAGATGGATGGACAGATGATAGACAGGTGATTGATGATAGATAGATAGATAGATAGATAGATAGATAGATGTATTAAGTCACTGAATCCACACAACAATCCTATGAGTTAGGCACTATTATTATCTCCATTTTAAGGAGATGAGAAAATTTAAGCACGGGGAGTTGGAGTGGATCACGAATAGTTCCACTGTAAGGGGCAGAGCTAGGATTTGAACCTAAGCAGTCTGGCTCCAGAATGCACATTTGAACTCCTATACTATATTGTAAACCCTCCTGAGGAAGGCTCTGAACTCCATGTTTGGAAATAGTTGGGGAGTTCTTTCTTCTACATCTATATTTTCTTTCTAGCCTTCTAGAAAAAAACGGGGTGTCTGTGCTCAGAGATGGGACCTAAGTTGAAGAATGAGCAGGTTGTGATAAAAAAAATAAAAATTATTGGGGTAGTTGGCCAAGCCCTTGGTTCTTCTAAGAAGTATTGTGCACAGCCACGGGAAAACGATGGATTCAGCATGCTCCTCGGCCCCATAGGGCCTCACATTTCTAAGCACAGATGATTGGATGAGGAGAAAACACAATCTGAGTTAACACTCTCCTCTTCCAAAAAGCTCTTTTCTTGAACTACCTTATTCATGTCATGGCTTATAGTCTGGAGAAGGGACTAGGAAGGACTACAGGTTTTGGCATAAGGAAGATATATCATCAACTCTCACCCTGGTATCCATCTCTACTATCTTCTCCCATCCATAGTTGGGTGGATCTCATGCCAGTTCAAGGCTGAAGACTGCCTAGTGCTCATAAATATGCTGCAACTGCTGTAACAGTTCATCGCCCTCACTTTACATATTTTGGAATTCCAGAATTTTTATAGGCTCCTATAAGATACAAAACCTAAAGGGGAATATTACAAGTCAAATGACCCAGGCTTTCCAACTGATAGGTGAACAGACCAAGGTCCCCAACTAGAAAGATGGTTATTGGTTGAATCACTTAATTTGATTCCCAATCCACAACTTTTTAAGGCAAAACTGGTTAACTGGCACTTTACTCAGCAGTCCCATACTTCTACAAAATACAAAAGAGGCCCCAGATAAAAGACGAACTGGTGATCAGGCGAATTCATCTTGATTCAGGTCTAATTCTTTAAAATGTGTATCTGCCCTTCCCATCTCTCAAAATCTCCCTCAGGAGCGCATGCCTGAGACAACTTACTTTCATTGCTTCCTTTATAAGTTTTCTCAAAGTCTTCTCAGAGCTTCTATGTTTGAATGTCCCAGAATGATGGAGTCAGAAGCAATGTAGGAATCCAATCCAACTCTTTACAGGTGTGGAGAATGAGATCCTAAAAGGGGAATGATTTACAGTCCCTGGGTTTCTTTTTTTTTTATATTTGTCTTTTTTTTTTTTCTTTTTTATTATTAAGGACTTCTTAGTTGCAAGTGATGAAAGCTCAGCACATAATGTGGTTTAAACACACAGATGAATTCACACCAAGACTCTCAAAACCATGGGAAGGACAGACAAGGGTGCACAACTGGGACCATGGCATCAGGAATTTCTTTGCTGACCGTACTGTCTCTGTTTATTAGCTTTGTTTTCTTCCTAAACTTACTTCCTCCACAAAAATAGAGGAAAAAAATGGCTACCTGCCATGTCCACACTTCACATGTTCCAGCTTTTTCACCACAAAAGAGATGAAAACATCTATTTCTGGTGACAAGTTTAAAAAAAAAAAAAATCCCAAGGAAGGCCTCAGATGTCATGTGGCCAAGGGATGGGTTCCAGGACCGGCCGAATGTCAGTCAGGTGCCTACCTCAGGGCCAGTCAGTGAAGACCAGAAGGATGGGATCAAGGAGATGGACGTACTCATGGGAACTACAAGGTTAAGGAAAGGAGCATGTCCCATAGGAGAGACGAGGCTGTTCTGGAAACACAAAAGAACAGATTTCCATTATGCTAACATGAAGAGAATCAGAGAAATTCCCACTGCACCTGTCTTGAGGGAATCACACAGGGGTGGTGGCTGAGCAGTGACTTGGGGAGACAACCAGCGGCAGAGCTGGAAGCTGGTCTGCCACTGGTGCCCACCAACAAGGCATTAGAAAGACAACTGCTGTTTAGTGATTTCTTTATGTTTTATGCCTCACCTCCTAGAGTCAATGTGAAGTTGAAAGTTTGTCTCTGGCCATTCGACCTTTCTGGGCCTTGGCACCCATTGCCATACTTCTCAGGTACCCAGTTTTTGGGTGCTCACTCGCCATCTTAACCCATGCTCAGAGAGGTCTCCGACAATCCCCTTCTGAAGGATTATGGCAACCCATAAGGTGGAATTTCTTCTCAACTAATTTACAATGTAACAGGGTAAAAGTCTAGCTATATAGAATGTCAGACCACAAAGGGACTTAGAATTCTCATATTCCACCCTCTCCCCAACTTTTCCGATGGAGAAATTGAGGTACAGAATGGGAGATTCCCTTACTGAAGGACACACAGCTGGTAAATGGCAGTCACCACCCAGCACTCCTTCTATCATATCCTACAATCTCCAGAAAAGAAAGACAAGCCGGCAAATTTCAAGCGAAAGTATTATAAACAAAGAAAGGGGATTTAAGAGGGAATCAGCCCCTTCTTGGCACCTTGAAAATCATGTCATGTTGCTCATGCTGGCTGCGGTCAATGTAAGGTAATATCTGCTAGCTTGCACTGCCTCTGGAAAGGCTGTGGCTTTTCTTCTCCCTCTTCCTGCACCAACCAATGTGGTCCCCAGGACCTGTCTTTCAAGTCTAGGGCAAAAGAGGGCGGAAGGGTCTCCTGGAAACACCAGAGAGGTCATGATACCAACAAGTCTCTCCTTTGACATCTCCTGGAGGGCCTGGTTTATGGTAGTAGAATTCTTCTTCGAGGAAACCATGTGTTGGCAGGCACTTGAGAAGGGAGGAGTCCAGCTGAGTGCCAGGCATGAGACCGGGCAGGCTGTGGGTAAAGTATTATACTGACCATCCCTGTACCGAGTTGGATATCCAAGGTTATCTCTCCTAAAGACCTTCTTCTCCTTTCAAGTGTTATAGTCACATCCGAAAACTTCCAGTAGATGGCTTTTTCTGGTCTGAATACCCCAGTATTCTTAAGCATGTTTATCCAAAAGTGGATTTATGAATGATTTATCATCAGCTATTCATTTTCTATTTAAATAGGACATTTAGAATTAAAATAACCCAACAAAAGCAATGACAGTTTGCTTTATTTGAATGACTTCAACACAAGGTATAGCAAGATGTGAAGAAATACTAACACCTATTTAGAACCAGGTCACCTCCATATTATCAACTATTCTTTAAAATTACCTAATTTAACCCTGTCTCACCTTCATACATAAGTAGGAAGCACCTCTTTTTTTTTTTTAAGCTTTCCCTGAGCTCTCTCTGTAGAGTAAAATGTACTTACATGGAGTCCCATACACAACATTTGGGTTTTGTGGCCACTAGTTCCTACAGGCTTTTAGTTAGCCCTTTCTTTTTAAATGAAACCTTTAACTGCCTGCTTAGAATTTAATTAGATGGAGGCATTAAATTGTCTCTTTAGACTTGGTAATCCATTTCTTTCTAGTCCCTTTCAATTCACTGCACTCTGCCTGCCTCCTGGCAGATTCCAAAACAGCAAATAACTCTTCAGTGTACTATTTTTATTCACACAGACCTGATATTGTCCTTTGCCATCAGGAGGGAACTCTACATAACTAATCCAAGCTTTCTAACTACTTCCCTAACTTTTCCCACCACCTATGACACAACTGACACAGAAACTATTTATTAACTATCCCCTTGGTGGAGCTATAAATTTTCAGCCTGGATTTTAATAACCAGAAAAACCATCAAATGTTTCTTATGAAAATTATAGTATGTACTTGTATTTTAAAGCATCCTGTCTTCCAGAATAAACATAATGTCTTTGAAGATTTACATGTTTTATTTTACTATAAGTGACCTTAGATTGAATATCCTATGGCTGCCCTCACCCTGAATGTTCCCCTCTTCACTGTTTTGCTTCTTTCAATTTAAAATCCTTTTACTGGAATTCCAGGTGTCACAGAATTTGACTGAATTTGGAATCATCCTCCTCTCCCCTTCCCATGATGGTTTATACCATTCACATACCTGAAATCTTTTTTGATAACACAAGGGACAGAGAGAAAAGGAGTTTGCATTCTAGGAATAGGATCAAAGAAAGAACAGGAAATTATGAGTAGGTGGGACCTGTTCCTTTCCAGTGCCTTGGGTTTGATGTAGGCACCTACAGTTAGAGAAGTGAAGATCAAGAACCATCAGACTCTGGGAGGCTTTGGTCACAGGTTGAGCTGTCACAGAGCACAGGGACCCAGTGCAGGCCAGGAGTCTCTCCTGCCCAATCTGCATGGGATGCAAGGCTCTGCCTCCCCACGGTCAAAAGCTTTAAAAACATAGAGTGTTGACATCTACAAAAGAGACACTGAAGATACTATTATAAGCAGTAGGGATGGTATGAATTTACCAAGTGGATTCTCAGGCAAATAATGTGATAAGTGGGAGCTGGAACAGGTGAGGAAGAAGAAAGAACAGGACATATTTCCAGTGCTGATAGCAATGGACATACATGTTATTGTGGGCATTTTTTTTAGCAATTCATGTGAGGCATCCCTGTGAACTAACACAGCGTCTGAATAAAATGCAAACAGGGTCGCTTTATTAATTGGACCATCAAACTAATATATTAATTTAATCATTAAAAATAAATGTAATCTAAATATTGGATTCCAAGTGATGACATCATTTTGAAGTGTATGCAGGTGAAGACTATTAATACCAATGTCTGAATCTCACTTTGAAATGCATCAAAAAAGAAGGTGTATTGATGGGTGAATTGTTGGATGGATAAATGAATAGGTAGATTTTATATGTATATACATATATGATAAAGCAAATATGACAAAATATTAGCAGTTACAGAATCTAAGTATTGGGTATAGAGGGTTCACTACACATTATTTTCAACATTTCTATATAATGGAAATCTTTCACAGAAAACTTGGCAAAAAAAAATGTAATCTTGCTTTATAGTCACAGACCTGTAAAGTGTGCCACATCTGGATTACACGGGATTTGATTTCAGACCCATTTGTCCTGGGAATTAGAGCTCTCACCCCAATCCCTCTTCTCAGGCTGCCTCTTCCCTTCTCTCTCTAGAACTAAAAGTTCTGGTCCCTTTTTATACTTTGTGCCATGACACATTCATTTAAACATTGAGCGTGCTATAATTAATAAGTGTCCAGAATGCTGGCCCTGCAGAGGGACTGACTCTCAGGATCGTCGGAGGTTGGAGATGGTTAGGACAACTTGGCTCTGCTGAGAATTTTCCTCAGGGCCTCCTTCACCTCCTTGTTCCTCAGGCTGTAAATGAGGGGGTTCAACATGGGGATCACTGCTGTGTAAAACACAGACACTACCCGATCTTCCCCTGAGGACTGGCCCGAGTTATCTCGCAGGTACATGAAGATAAGGGTGCCAAAGAAGAGGGACACAGCGGTGAGGTGGGAGGCGCAGGTAGAGAAGGTCTTGGCCCGGCCTCCAGCTGAGGGGATCTGCATGATGGCCACGATGATAAACAGGTAGGACACCAAAATCACCGCCATGGAGGCAGGGATGACAAAAATGGCAAACACAATAATGACCACTTCCTGGGTGTAGCTATCCCCACAGCTCAGCTTTAAAAGAGGTGGGAGGTCACAGAAAATAAAGTCGATCTCATTGTTTCCACAGAAGGAGAGAGTGAAAGCTGAGACTGTCCGCACTAAGGCACTGAAGAGACCAGCAATGTAAGCTCCAGCCACAAAACGCAAACGGGCCTCCTGCGTCATGATGGTGACGTAGAGCAGGGGTTGGCACACAGCCACATAGCGGTCATAGGCCATGAGGGCCAGGAGGTAGCAGTCAATGGAGCCAAAGAAGGTGAAGAGGAAGAACTGAGCGGCACAGCGTGTGTAGGATAAAGTTGCCCCGAGCTCCAACAACACGGCCATCATCTGAGGTACAGTGACAGACGAGTAGCAGATGTCCATGAAAGAGAGGTGACTCAAAAGGAAGTACATTGGGGTGTGCAGCCGGCGATCCACACGGATCAGGCTAATCATGCCCAAGTTCCCCAACAAGGTGATGAGATAGATAAACAGAAACAGGAGGAAGAGAGGGAATGCCCATTCCGGAGAGTCAGTGAATCCTACAAGGAGGAATTCAGTCACTAAGGTGAGGTTCTTCTCTGCCATGAAGCCAGAGGTACCTGTGACGGCTAGGATGAGAAGCAAGTTAGGAAGCTATAAATAGAACTTACCTGAGCTTCTAGTTTACATTTTATTGAACATGTACTATGGACAAAATACTCCAGGTGCTGTGTGGGGCTTCAGAGATTACTGGTCTTAGTTCCTACCTTCAAGGGAATTCTGTGACATAGAGTCATGTTAATATGTCAGTAAAACCCATACAGGTAGACATTCTCAGAATAAGAGTCCATAATCTCCCACCTTTATTGCTAACTAACTGTGTGAGCCCCTGCAATTCAGATAACCACTCTTAACCAAAATTTCTCTATTGCTCCTATAGGGGTTGATAATACAGAGGGTCCTGCCTACCACGGGAATATCCATCCCAGGACTCTGTGCCTTTTTCTCTGTGACCACAGCTTCTCCCTTATTTCAAACCGTCTTCATCTCTCACCTGGATCAAAACAACAGCCATGTAACTAACAGCTTTTCCTGCCTCCAGACTTGCTTCTTGCCAATTCTTGCCCCTCATTGTATCCAGAGTGATATTTCTAAGACTTTAGTTTGATCACGTCTCACTCTCTTGTTAAAACTCCAGCTATGGCACCCCATCAAGGACAGGATATCAGTTAGGCTCCTCGGCACGTCAGGGAATGTCCTCCATGGGTGCTTCCCTACTTACGTCCTCATGTCTCCTTCTCTCTCTTCACAGCCACACTCCACCTTCCCACACTTCTCTCCAGGCACAATGAACTGTTTGCAGCTTCTCTAACTCCCCATTTCCTCTCACATCTCTGAGCATTCCATAGGCCACCCCTTTTGCTCAAACACCTTCTCTTTCCCATCCCCAGCTCCTATAGTAGGTCCTGCCCAGCTCCTACACTAGCTTCAAACCTCAGCTCAGGTGGTACTTCCCACAAGAAGTCTCTCACGAATCTGTCTTCCCTGGCCAGGGTATGTGCCATCGTAAGGGTTCAATATGTTTTACTGGAATAAAGTTATCAAATGAGCTATGAAGTACCTTGCAAAGGGAAAGGCACTACACAAATGTCCAAGTGATTATTTTTGTGAAAATAATCCGTTTTTTGTTTAAAAACAAAAAACGGCTGAAGTCTAAGAACTCATTAAAATCATCAACATTCACAAAAGTCATAGCCATTTTCGGGTTGACCCTTCCATTCTCAACCTACCAATGTCCTTACTTAACAGAAAGCTGCTGTCTTAATTAGAGCTTCTTAGTTTACCAGAAATAGATTTTATAAGAACTGACATTGTCCTTAATAATAGAAACACATAGATAGAAACAATGCTAAATGATTTATATATCAACTCATTTAATCCCCACAACCACTTTATAAGGTAGGAACTTTTATTATCCTCATTTTACAGATGAGGAAACTGAGACAGAAAGAGTTTAAGTAACATACCCAACATTGCACAGCTAGTAAATGGTGGAACTGTCATTAGGAACAAAACCACACACAGATACACTGTTTATCTTATAAAAGGATTTTACATGTATCACGTGTCTACTCCAAGAGCCCAGCTGGACTCAGGAAATGTCTACCTTTAAGTTGGAAATCATGGATACCAGGACTGCAGTCTATTCAGATCTGAAGGCTGATGGAAAGGCTGATGGAAACTTCTGTGCTAATGGATAGAAAGTCATTTGGCAGAGCTGTAATGCGGCAGGATAAAGAAGATATTTGATCATCTTTAAAGCATTTGACTTTGGCAACTACTCCAGTATTGGACTGAGATATTAGGGAAAATGCTAAATAAAAGAAATGGGACCTGGTGATCTGAATTGAGCATAAACCAAGAAAACCAGATCGATCTTCTCACCTGAATTCCACTTCACCTTCACCTGGCCAGTCCTCTTCTCTCTTTGTCCACTAATTCTCCTTTATCTCTAAAGATCGTCTCTCTTTCTCTGATTGGTGAAGCACCCTACGGCTGCAGGGGAGAGATCACTGCCCTGGGCAGCAGGGGCTCTGGGTGGTACTTGTCTCCCACACCTGCTCAGCTATGATGATGAGCAAGCTGCTTGATCTCTTGGGGCCTCGGTATCCCCCTCCTCCTACACTCCCCCCCCCACCAGACACACACACACACACACACACACACACACACACACACACATAGTGAATCAACACAGGGACACTGTGTTAGCTGCCTGAATGTCAGTCCCAAAACTATAGCCTTCTCAATACTGGTCTGTCAAGCACTTTCTTCTCTCTCTCCTTGTTTCTCTGATCTGGTAAATCTGGTTAAGATGCATTCCTCACCCTGGGTTTTGTTCAGTTGCTGGCTGGCATAGCAGAGATTGGAGAAAAATCTCTTCCTGTGGGCTCCTGGCCCCAGTGCAATTCTCTTTTGGAGAAGACACTAATAGTTGCCACAGACGATTGCTCTGAAATCCCCAGTCGATAGCTAAAGTGGTCTCTAAGAAAAAGCAATTATCGCTCGTGTGGATCCTCAGTGAGGCACCTGGCCCAGTCCCAAGTCCCAAAGCCCTAAGACACGCCCACTGAGTAGGGTCTAAAAGCACTGAATCCCAGTTCTGCACGGTCCCTTGAGGAATGAGATGCCTCTGACCTTAACTTCTCCAATCAGAACATCAGAAATTGTGCCCATTGCCACCCTTGTCAGTGTGGCCATAAAAGAAGGGTGCTTTGTAAACACAAGGCCATGGTCCATATTATCCAGGAGATACAGTGGGGGCTCTACTCAGAGACCTCAACAGACGCACAGTGTCTTCTAAGTTTGCCCTCCCTGGCCATCAGGTGTTTCTCTCTCCTTCTTCTTCTCTTTAAAAGCAAATGAAACCACAGAGAAAACAAAAACCTGGGTTGTTTCCCGGAGAAGAAATTGGCAAGTTCTTCTTGTTGGCACAGGCCATGCCAGCTCTCTGCATCTTTGACACTTTAGTATATTTTAGCCCCAAATTCATAGGCGTTTTGTCAAGTCATTGAATTTCAACATGTCTCAATTTAGAAAAGGAAGTAAAGAAGATGGGGAAGAACAGAATGATTGTTCTCTTTGACAATCAAGAGAAACAAGAGAAAGTAAGACCGCATAGTTCATTAGTTCATCAGTATGTTAAGAGTTCTAAACAAGGAGCAAGAGGTACAAAATGAAACAAACCTCTCCCCCCTAAAAACACACACACAAAAAAGCCTGTCCACAAGGAATATGCAACCTAATAGTTAAGATAATTATCCATCCTACAATATAACAAGTACTTAACCCTTAAGCAAGGTGTAGGTAAGGTGCCATGGGGATTCTACGTAGGGCAAGACTGCTTATGGTTGGGGTAGATCAGGGATGGCTTCCCAGACAAGGTGACGGTCAGTTTGGATGGAGGTCAGGGTGGGGGGATGATGGGCAAAGCTCTTCAGGAAAGGGACCAGTGTAAGCAAATTCTCAGGAGCAGGAGAGCCCAGGGACTACTCCAGGGCCAATGAGTGAGACATTGGCAGCAGCACAAGATGGTACGAGGCAAGTCCAGAACTAGGGTGAGGCGAGTGAGGCACTCACCTTGGGTACAGCAGTGAAGATGGCCAAAAGCCTTAGTAAACAAGGTAAATAATAATGCAATATTTTAAAAAATCAAAATCCATGCAAAAACATTATGGTGAACAAAACCTCAACATTTTAAATAAATATCACCAGTACCATTCATTTTTCTTTTGCCTCCATCTCTAACATATCTCAGCATAGCACTGGTACTAGGAGATATGCTTGAAAAAGGAGTGCAAGACCGAAGGATTTCCAGGGGACAGGGTTAACAAATACCTTTTAATCATCTGGGGATAATCCATTTCTTTACTCTCTTCCCTCCACTTAAGAAAAGAAAATGTAGGAAGGTCGACTTAAGAGAGCTCATACTTACAGAGTGTCCTTCAAAGCACCATTTCAAAGCACTCTCCTCATCTACCTTCACAAGAGCCCTGAGGATTGAGTAAGATAATAGGACTCCTCATTTGTTCTGATGAGGGCCCAAGGTCACACAGTAACTTAGTGAGCACAGAAATTTAGTTTGTGCTATGTGCATCGGTTGCCAGTAGACTCTGCCTGGGTCACAGCCCAATAGGACATATTTTTATAACCATGCCCATGTACGCCAGAGCTCATTGGGTGAAGAGATGAGGCCTCTGGGCTATGCTATATTTTAAAAATATCTTAAAATCACAGGGTTTGACACAATAAGTTTATTTTACCCAGGAATAATCTTGTGTGGGTTAGTTAGTTCTCTTCCATCTCATAGCTAGGTCATTGTAACAGGTGATCTTCAAGATTGCTATTGCAGGGGAAGATCAGACAAAGGTCATGTAAAATATCACTAAGGACCAGGCCTGGAAATGGTCTGCCTCACTTTCACACACATCCCAGTGACCAGGACCCAATCACATGACCTCAACATAACTTAGAGGACCTAGAACATGGACAGAAGCACACAGATATTTCTGCAAACAAATGTTTGTGCTAAAATCTCTGCCACATCCCTCCTCCTTTGGGCAGGATAACATCTAGAATCCACCCCAAAATTTCTGAGAACACTCCAGGGCTCACTATTTCATTCGCATGGCTCTCCATTTTCCTGCTTCTGCTAAAGCATTATTTACACGGTGCTCATTTCCCATGACTACTCACCCTACCCAGTAACACCTGAGGCCAAGCATGGCCTTTTTTTCTTTTCTCTTCATTCTCTAAAGCAAAATGAACATACTGTTTGTTTGGATAATACACTTTTAATACAGATATTATAGAAAACTTAGAAGGTTCACAGGCTAGGGAGAAATTAGAATTAAATAATTTATATCATGTCCTGGCTGCTCCTCACCTTACCTTAAGCCTCCCATAAACCCCATCTTTTTCTCTACTGGGATAATCTTTTATTTATATCTCTCTTCTCCCAGGTCCCCAGTCTTCCAATCCAATCTAGTAAAAAAGACTCCAAATTCTTTATGTACAGTTATCCATGATAATCTATATCTTTAACATCTAAATATCTTCCATTTAGACCATACGTTAAAGGTTCTTAAATTTCATAATCAAGATGCCCTTTAAGGTGTTTTCCTCAACAAAGAGGAATTTCTCTCTTTCGCAGAAGAAAATTAAGTTGAAATTAGATTTAAAAAACTAGGTCATGTAGATTTAATAATTTTTTTTTTTTTTTTTTTTTTTACTTTTAGCATACCAAAAAAGGATTCAGTGCTCAAAGACATCTGGAAAATTGGGTTAAGTGACATTAAACAATTGTCTTTTCCAAAGAATTTCTTGGAGATGTTAGTGTGATAACATACTCATACTGTATAAATCTCTGAAATGAATATATATTATGCAGCAATTCTCAAAAGCATTTGACCATGGAACATTGACTTAGCTACTATGGTGTAACAAAAACCCAACAAATTCAGTGACATGCAACAACAAGCATTTATTTTCACACTCACAGGTCTATGGGTCAGCCAGGATTTGGCTTATCTAGGCTGGGCTTGGTCATGCAGGAGCTTGGTGGCTGATTTGTTTCGCATCTCTCTCATCATCTTTGGGTCAGCAAGATACCCAGGATATGTTTCTCTTCTACCAATGGCAGAAGCACAAGTGAGCAAAGCCCCATTACCAAAGCACATTTCAAGCCTTTGCTTATAACAGGTCTGCTAATGTCCATCAGCCAAAGAAAGTCACATGGTCAAAATCAACATGCTGGAGCAGGGAAACATTCTGCTCGCAGTGGGAGAGGAGTGGAGTAAATATTTCCTGAATGATAATCCAGCCTTCCCTATTGCCCACAAATACTCATGTCCTACCACCCCAACCACATGCAAAATATACTCATCACTCCCCTAGGACCCCCACATACGAGCTTCAACAAATCACATCATTGGGATCAGTCTAGGAGCTGTGATCTCTAACAGTCCAGACGCAGCTCTCCTTGATTTAGAGAATTCTAAACTAAACAGGCAAGTTATCTACCTGCCCAACAAACACCCAACACATATTGATTGGTGAACCAGGCAGGATCACCACCATAAACACACCCATTAGAAAAGGGAAAGAATAGTAGGTATGTGGCAGTAACTGGTCCACAGCAACTCTGAGCTCCTTCTGGGCAAATACTGCTGTGTTCTCCTATCCTCAGGCAGTGAGTGTGCCTTGTTAGGCCATTAATTGACTCCCTGGTGGGGTAGAGTAGCCTAGTTGTGTGTCCCTCATTCATGGGTCTCAGAAAATATCATGACCATTCGATATGTTTCATACCCAAAATTACTTTTATCCTAGATGCAGATAACTTCTGTTTTAGCCCTTTCTCTTCCAATTAGCATTCTCTACCCACTTAGAGTTTGCCACGGAGAAGACGTCACATGTGTTGGTTAAGAGGATGGATTCTGGCATCAGGCTACCTGGGTAGGAATCTTGGCTCCATCATTTTCTAGCTGCGTGACCTTGGGAAACATGTATAATCTTGCTGTGCTTCAACTTCTTCATCTGTAAGTTGGAATAATAGTACCAACCTCGTCAAGTGACAGGAAATCAAATGAATGCGAGAAAGTAAAGCCAGTCTTCACTAAGTACCCTGCTAGTCACCATCAAACTGGTGCTTCCAAGACCACTTCCCAAATTCCACCTTTCTTCCTACTTCCTATATGAATCTTTATACGTTCAATGACATTGTAGAGTTCAAACCAACCGGTTACTTTAAGACAGCAGTAAAATTTGTATCTGGGTTTTAATGAATGTAGAACCCACTAATCATAATTGTGATGACCACAGAAATGGCCCTAAGTGCCCACTGTGTGCCAAGCCAAGTACTTCACATGTAATTTCTCACTTAAAAATAAAATTATAAATCACCCCAACAAAATGTAACATTTCTAAACGTATAAGGAATGATCCTCAGAGATCACAAAGCATTCTTTCTTATAGTGGTAGGTCTCATAAATCCTTTATGCAATTGTCCTCTCCTCATCTGTCTATCACATTTTGCTCTTCTCTAGCTCCATATTAATGTCACCGCTGAGCTCAACCTTCCCTGTTGTTGCCGTTACATAATTTAAGTTCAAGTCTTTATCAGTATTTCTCCCAATTAAAATGTGGACTTTTCCTTTGTTGACATTCTGCCTCTGTCTTTCATTGCTTTCCCTGGAGGCAAGCTTCATGGGAAACTCCTTACTGGACGATTCTCTACCTCTGGGGCCTGGTTCTATGTGTTATGTGCTGTAAACACTTGCAAATGATAATGAGAGCCCAGATGGTTAGTACAACAGAAGAGGTTTTCAATAAGCATTTTGCAGAGCTGTGAAGATAATTAGTACAACTTGGCTTTATTAAGAGCTTTCCTCAGGGCCTCCTTCACTTCCTTGTTCTTCAGTCCATAAAAACCACAAAGTTCAGCCTGGGTCTCACTAGTGTGTAGAACACAGTCACAGCTTTTTCCCTTCTGGGGACTTGACTAAATCATTGCATACATAGATTAAAGTTCAAGTTCCAACTATCAACCCAACTGCAGTTATAAATGAAGCAAAGGTAGAGCAGGTCTTAGCCTGGTGACCTGATTTGCAGATGTTTAGATGGCCTTGATGATACACAGGTAAGTGAACGGGATCACAACTAGTCTGGTCAGAATCATATAGAGAGCAGATCATATGTAGTAGAAGAAATCTTTTATAGCAGCAGCTCTTAGAGGAAGCTCTCCCCCCAGGTCAGTGCCAGCAGCAATGGGAAGTCACAGAAAATGAAATCAACTGATGAGGGCCACAGAAGGCGAGGGAGATAAGATTACGTTTGTCAAACCTTCTGAAATATGCTGTCACCAGCTTTTGCCAGATATCCTGGGAGTCATGATGCTGGCATAAAGCAGGGGTTGACAACGGCCACAAAATAATCACGGACACATATAAAAATCTAATTAGTGTTTCCAAAGATGAGACATTAATTTCAGTCAAGTAATATTTGGGGATTTTAAGCACTGGCTTCCCACCATTAATTCCCCCACCCAATACCCAATATTCCTTAGAGCCCTGGTTTTACCTCCATGATGCAGAAAGCAATGATTACTGGTTGTACACTTTCCCTTCAGGAACAAGCCTGCTATTAGGTTGGTGCAAAAGTAATTGCGGTTTTTGCAATTATTTTTAACCTTTTAAGCTGCAATTACTTTTGCACCAATCTAATACATCCTGGACCAAAGAAGCAATTGAATTTCTAAGTAGAATTTTTAATGCATTAAAAAACAATAACAGCTTTGACAATAAAGCTTGTAATTGTGAAAGACTATGTTGAAAATTAAAAGATCTTCCTTGAAATTCCCCCAAATGGATCTTTTAATACAAAAAGCAATCCTGGAAGACAGGAAACAGAGAGTTTATACCATGAACCTACAATTTACATTATGATAAAGAGTCATTTTCTTATTAAAAAGGAATAAAAGATGTTATCAACAGGAAGGAAAGGAGAAAATCAGAGGGTATTCTGACTAGATTATAGATGTATACAGATGTTGTTAAGAAAAGGGGTCAGTGCCCCAATACCCCGCAACTCTGAATGCGTCCCAGAGCGATCAGTAGGTCATGTAAGCTCCCATCTCATTTTATCCTCACTGAGTGAGAGGATACCAGTGTGCCTTACTTCCTAGGGTAGTGGCAAGCCTTCTAGGGGTTCTCTGCACCCAGCATGGCAGCATAACAACATACTAACAATGGCCAACAAAGGTAGAGGGACCAAGAGCAACTTCACACAATCCTGACACCGCAGTATAAAAAATTGATGAGAGGGCTAGAAAGCCAAAGGAGCTTTAGGGCCATATAAAGAGAATGCAGATTATATATCTCTTAAAACAGAAGCCATGAACGACTAGATTAAGAAACTGTGGTACATTTATACAATGGAGTATTATGCAGCCATAAAGAAGAATGAAATCTTACCATTTGCAACATCATGGATTGACCTAGAGACCATTGTGTTAAGTGAAATAAGTCAGACAGAGAAAGACAAATACCATATGATCTCACTTATATGTGGAATCTAAAGAAAAGAATAAGTGAATGAACTAATCAGAAACAGTTTTGGAGACATAGAGGAAAAATTGAGGGTTGCTAGATGGGAGGGGAGGTGGGGATAAGGGGGAAGGTGAGGGGATTAGAAAACAGTGAGTAACCACAAGATGGCTATGGGGTTACGAAAGTCAATTTGGGGAATGTAATCAATAATGTAGTAAAGATTTTATACGGTATCCGATGGACGCTTGTCTCGTTAGGGAGACCACCTCAGGGATGATGTAGATGCCTGATCACTACACTGTACACCTGAAGCTGAAGCTGAACAATAATGAATGTCAACTACAATTTTAAATATATATGTAGTTACAAGAAGTGGAGTACAGCATTAGGAATAGAGAGTGGAAATGTAATGGCTGCGTGCAATGTCAGAGGGATAGTGGATGGGGGGAGGGCAGTTGTCACTGTGTGAGGGATATAAATGACAAATGTCTAACTATTACATTGTTTTGTGCACCTGAAACTAATTTAAAAATGTTATAATTTTAAAAAGAGAAAGAGAGAGGGGCCATGGATTGGCCATGGACAGCAAATACAAGCATACAGGGAGAACAGAGGGAATTACCAGTTATGCTTACTGTCCTACTCCCAAAGCCATGATAATAAAATAAAAACCCCTGGGAATTTAGACCATTCCCAGGGGAAAGAAGGCAATGATAAGGAGAGAGAATTTTGACTGAATTTAAAGATTGAGTTCAATTAAAATGAAGTTTTAAGAAGTTATTTTTGTTACATATGTGTATTGATATTGAAAATTATAAAACTATTGCACCTATCATAATATAAAGCAAAAGTGCCAGCAGGAGTGACAAGAGTCATGAAAAAAAGGTTAAGAGGCACAAAAGACAAACATCTGCAATAAAAGCTCAAGGAGACTACATAAAGAGGATGATAAAATTAAAGAAATAAAAACAATTTCCTAGACCTTAAAAAAATATGTCTTAAGCCTTCAGATTCAGAGAACTAATGAAAATCCTGATAACAATATTGAAAATAAGATGTACTTCTGGACTCAAAGATAGAATGAGTATACTACACATTAATGGAGAATAAAACAAACAACAAAAACAAGTGATCTATAAGGGAACAAGAAATGGACTGCCATAGAATTTTCATTTGCTTTATTGAATACCAGAAATCAAAGGAAAGAGAATTGTCTATAAAGATCAGAGAAAATGATTTTGAATTTAGAATTCAATTCCCAACCAAACTATCATTCAAATGTTAATTAATCATACAAGACACACTCTCAGACCACAGTGTAAGGCACACAGCAATTACCAAAGGTCTACCCAAAAAGAATATCAATCATTTTGACATATTGAAACAGTCTGTCCAGTTATACTCAAGATAAGGTATAGTGGAATTCACCCTGAAATTTCAAGCTATTTAGAAAACACTGACATTGATAAGTATATGTTAAAACCTATGAATTGTAGCAACAACAGTGGAGGGGAAAGACTATACTTGTAAATGCATTTATCAGATGATGTGGACAACTGAAATAAATAAAACAGGTCGCAAGCAAATGTTAACACACATACACACAAAAGAAGCTAGAAGGAAGTAAAAAAGAAACTAAACAGACAGTAATGATTTACAAGACAAATTTTTAAATAGATCTGATCAATAAAACCAGGAGCTGGCCCTTTGAAATGATCACTACAATAGAAAACATACTGCCAGCCCATTGGATTAAAAAAAGAGAGAAAACAAACAAATAAATGCCATTAGTAGTGACAAATGAGAAAAGCAGAGTTTGTAGAGTTAATTTTAAATTATGAGAAAGAACGATTCATATATAATAGATGGACAAAAAATTAAATATGACCTGGAGCTATGTACACAGTATGGTTAAATCTCAAAACCATTATGCTGAACAAATTGCTAGAGATTTGAACATTATAAAGATTATGGCACTATAGATGTGAAATTTTAAAATAAATACAAATAAACTGTGGGTTATTATGGAGATATAAATATGCATGATAGATATAAATACATGTGTGGGAATACTAACACCAAATTCAAGGTAGTGGTTACCTTTGGAGGAGGGTGAGAAAAGTAGATGAGATGGGCACACAAAGATTTCAAGAATATCATTGCTGTTTTATTTTTTTAAATATTAAACATACATGGTAAAATGTTAAGATTTACCAAGCCTGGATGGTGGGTAGTTAAGTCTCCATCAGAATAGTCTTTGTTTTTCTAGATGATTAAAATATTGCATAATAAAAATTATAAGGGAATATCCTATATAATTTTATACAATAAAATTGAAAATTTAAATGCCATGCTTCATTTCTTAGGAAAATATAAATCATTGAACTAGGACCAAAAAAACAGAAAATTCAATACACCATCCGAGTTGAGAACTAGTCAAAGCCCTACCCCCATCAAAGACATAAGAGTAGGATAGTTTTTATGCTAATATTCTTTGGAGCCCGCAAGGAACAGACAATTCCTGTGATATTTAAACATTGAGTACTCTACAGACATAACAACACTAGTATAAAAAACTAGAATCAGATAGTATATCTACACACCAAACTAAAATCATACAAAAATCTAACTTATTTATTCAATTACAAAATATTTGGAATAAAAAAATAGCAAATTGAGTCTTGGTGTAAAAAAATAAACCTGGGATTTCTTCCAAGGATGTAAGGATAGTCCAACATTAGGATGTCTATTAATGTAATTTATTTTTATTACATACTAAAGGAGAAGATCACATGGTCATCATGATATATGCCCAAAAAGTATTTGACAAAATTTAACACTTATTTTTTACTTAAAAATATAAACCCCAAAAAATAACAAGCTTGAAAATTAGGAATAAAAGTAAACTTCTATTTATAAAGTAGACTTTATGATGATAAGGAAAGTTGTATTTCAGAAATCAGCAGTGAACACCATACTAAATGGTGAAAAAGTGAAGGTATTTCCGTTAACATCATAAATGGAGCAAAATAGCTGCCTCTCACAGTAATTATTTAACATTTTTCAAGAAATCGTAACCAGAGCAACATATTAGAAAAATAAAATAAATTATTAAAACTTTAAGTGAAAGTGTTATAATTTATGTGCTATATACTCCCAATGTAGAAAACCAGAGAACCAACGGAAAAATTACCAAAAATTAATAAAAGATTTCAGTGTGATGTCTATATGCAAGAAAAACATTTAAAATATAGCTATAACTGACTAAAGCCATGCTGTCCATTATGGTAGCAGCTAGCCACATGTTGCTATTATGAACTTGATATGTGGCTAGTCAGAATTGAGATGTGTTCTAACATAAACACTGGATTTTAAGGATTTAATATGGAAAAAGAATGTAAAATATCTTAATTTTTATGTTATATGTTGAAAGGATTGTATTTTAGACATATTGCATTAAATAACGTTACCAAAAAATTACTTTCATCTATTTCTTTTTAATGCTACCATAAGAAAATTTTAAATTATATTTGTGCCTCATATTCATTGCTCACATTTTATTTTTATTGAACAACACTGGCTTAGACAATGCAATGAAAGAGAGATTTCATTCAAACCAATAACAAAAATTATAATTACTACTTAGGAACCAACTTAATAAGAAATGTACCACCCTATAATATAGGCAATAATATAAAGAAAATTATAAAACCCATAGAAAAACATAAGAGCAGACATGTATAAATGGGCAAAAATTACCATGTTGTTAGATAGGAAGACTCAGTAATGTAAAAATGTCAGTTCTCATAGAATTAAATCTACCATCTAATGCAAGTTCAATCTGATGAATTTTTCGCTCATGTTTGGTTGTGTCCTGATGACTGCATTAATGACCCCAATTGAGGGCTTGCTTCCCTTGAGCATGCCCTTTGCAATGTGATTGCAGCTTCACAAGATTGCATCTATTTCCCCACTCTGAATATTTGCCTGTTTTATGACTTTGGCCAATAGAATGCAGTTGAAAGATGGTGTTCTGAGTTCTAAGGCTCAGCCTCCAGAGACCTTGTACACTTCTTCTCTGACTCTTGGACCCTGCCCCTGCCACGTGAATAAGCTTACGCTAGCCTGTTGGAGGATGAGACAGCACATGGAGCAGAGCCCAGCTGTCCCAGCCAAGGACTGCCTACAGCTGGCCAACCCAAAATATGTGAGAGAACCTAGCCAGCTACCACCTGATCCAGAGCTGACCACAGTTGCATAAGCCTCTCTAGCTAAAATCAGAAACACTAGTTACCTGACCCATAGGTTCACAAGCAATATAAAAGCTTATTGTTTTAAGCCAATGAGTTACTATAACTGATACATTAATAAAACATGACAAGTTGATCTTAAAATTTATCTAGAACATCAGATACACAAGAAAAGAAAAGCAATTTCTGAAAAAGACTGAGATATTTTGCCCTAACAGATATCAAAATAAATTTCGAAATTAAAGAAATTAAAGAAATTAAGTTACATACTACCATAGGGTTAAAATGTATCTATGGAACAAAAAAGTAAGTACTGAAAACAAAAACTCAAGTAAATATGGAATACGATATGAAAGTGAAGTGTTGAATTAATGGGTAAAGAAACCAATAAATAGTATCTGGACAATTGGCATACTACATCAAAAAATAAATTATATATGAATCAATTACTTATTTTTTATTTACAAAAATATGAGAGAATATTTTTATAAACTGTGGGTAGAGAAGGACAGCCCAGGTGTTGGAGAAGCTTTGGGGGAGACTGGCAGGAGCTGAAGTGGTAGTAATCTGGGTACAGTCCCATGGCAACTAAGTGAACCAGCAGGCAAGTGACAAGGTATGTGAGCAATCAGTCCCCCTCTCCCCAACCCTGTAGTGCTCTGCACCAATCTCTAGAGCCTAAAAGGAATATGGTTTCTATTTCATTCACTTCCTTCTCCCAAAATCATGCAAAATGTCTCTTGTGGCCCACACTGAACCAAAACTATGTAAGGAAAGAAATTGTGAGAAGTGAGGCTCCAGCTTGACTAACCGACTTAGCTCAAATCCATCAGCAATTCTCTTTCGAACCATTTATCCTCAGAATGCTGAACATGAGGGCACAACAGTATACTCACTTTCAAAGATGTTTGTTCCAACGTTGTTTGTCACTGGAAGGAATTAAGGAAATGAATGAATAAATAAGAATATATTTGTACAGTGGAACTCAAGCAGTCTTTTATTATGAAGAAAGCATATCTGCAGTTAACAAGTTACAAGAATAAAAACCACAATGAGATACCACCTCACTCTGGTCAGAATGGCTATCACCAATAAATCAACAAACACCAAGTGCTGGCAAGCTTGTGGAGAAAAGGAAACTCTTGCACAGTGTTGGTAGGATTGCAGATTGGTGCAACCACTATGGAAATCAGTATGGAGGTATCTCAAAGACTGGAAATGGAACTACCTTGTGACCCAGCAATTCCACTCTTAGGTATCTATCCAGAGAAATGTAAGACACTAATCCAAAAAAATATATGTACCCCTATGTTTATTGCAGCGCTATTCACAATAGCCAAGACTTGGAAACAACCAAAATGCCCATCGGTAGATGACTGGATTAAGAAACTGTGGTACATTTATACAATGGAGTATTACTCAGCTATAAAGAAGAATTAAATCTTACCATTTGCAACAATATGGATGGACCTAGAGAACATTATGCTAAGTGAAATAAGTCAGACAGAGAAAGACAAATACCATATGATCTCACTTATATGTGGAATCTAAAGAACTGAATAAATGAGCAAAGTAATCAGTAATAGTCTCAGAGATATAGAAGAAAAACTGAGGGTTGCTCGATGGGTGGGGGATGAGGGTGAGGGAGAAGGGGAAGAGATTAGAAAGCACAAATTGGTAACCACAAGATTGCCACGGGATATGAAAGACAGTTTGGGGAATATAATCAATAATGTAAAGATTTTGTAGGGTGTCAGATGGGCACATGTCTTATTAGGGAGACCACTTCCTGGACTATGTAGATGCCTGATCACTGCACTGTACACCTGAAGCTGAATAATATTGTATGTCAACTATACTTTAATATATATATAATCACAGGATATGGAGTACAGCATAGGGAATAGAGTCAATGGAATTGCGATAGCTGTATACGATGTCAGAGGGGCAATAGATTGGGAGAGGGGGATTATCACTTTGTGAGGGGTGAAATGTCTAACTGCTACATTGTTTTGTACACCTGAAACTAATAAAAAAATGATTAAGGATTAGTAAAAAATAATGATAATAATAAGTTACAAGGATATCCATAATGTAAAGGAAAGATAAAAAGTTCTGGAAGATGATTTAAAATATGACATAATTTTCGTTTTAAAATAGTAAATAAATATTTGATAGGCATAAAAGGATTCATACAAAAGTAGTAGCAGTTACTTCTGGGCGATGAGATTGGGAGGCAGAGGGAAAAGGAGGCAGGCACTCTCCCTTTTTTTACTTTATACAGTTATGTATCATTTAATTTTATTAAAACAAAAAAAGTGTATTATTTTGTTGTAATAAAGTATTTAAAAGATAGAGACTAAATACCTAAAAACATAAATCATGGGAATCGATAAAATGCTAACAAAAATATTTGAGAATCCTAGGCTCTGTATTCAATGCATTTAATCAGATCTTATTAGGACAAATGAAGTGAGTAACTATTATTATTATTGTTGTTGTTATTATTACTACCACCTACTACTACTACTACTACTACTACTACTACTACTACTACTACTATTTGGTTAACCCAAGGGGGCATTTTAGTGATTCGCCATCTCTGCTCTTTCCTACAAGTTGAAAAACTTAAGAGAAGCAATTTTTAAATATAGAGAAATCTGGGTTGTGAGTTGTAATTTTTCCAGTGCTGAATAAACAGCAGCATTCCCATGTTCCATCTTGGAACCTCAGGAGGTGCATAATTTTTAAAATAGCCAATCTTCAAATGAAGGAATTTCGATAAACATGTGTGCACTGCGGCATTTGTGGGGAGGGGATTTCCCTAAAGCCTTACTCACTCGGGTGCCTGAGGTCAAGGAACATATTTTAATCTCTCCTTGGCACTGCTAACAATACCTGACCCCTTCAGTCAACAAATATTCATTTACTGTCCCCTGAGTGTCAGGTGGTGTACTGGAAGCGTGGGACACAGCAGTGAGCAAGGCCCACGTGGGCCCTGCCCTACCAAAACAGGTAAGTTCCGTTGGGAAAAAAACAAATATTAATAAGTGGTTTGTGTATTTCAAAAGAGAGCTGAGAGAGTGCCACAGGAGCAAGCAACCGGCAACTTAAGTCGATTTGGGGAATCAGAGACAAGCTCAGTAATGTGCACAAATCTTTTTCCAGGGCCCTGAAGGTGGGAGAAACGTTGCCAAAACAATCCCTTCACAAAAGGGATCAGGAGCCATGAAGCCACAGGAGGTAATAGTAAATGATCAGGACAGTTTGAAACAGAACCCTTGGGAGAAACAAAGTTGCCTTCTTTCACTCCATAGACATCGAGCCTGTGTGAGGTACCCGGGACTGGGATGAATGTGTCCAGCCTGAAAGAGTGTATTCATGCACTCGTCATGTCGTCCCTCAATACGGTATTTACTGGGTACTGACTATATGCCAGGGACTGTTGCAGGCACTGAGGACACAGCCAAGAGCCCTGCCCTGTGAACTTACATAATTGTGCAGTGACAAAAAAGTAAAGCACAAAAGGAAAATGTATTATGTCAGATGGTACCAGTAATAAGAGGTATACATGAAAATGTAGCAGTAAAGGGCATCAGGTTGTTTGCCATTTTAAACAGGGAGATCACGAAGGCCTCATCGGAAGGTGACATTTGAGCAAAGATTTGAAGGAATCAAGAGAGTAAGTTATACAGTACCTGGAGGGGTAGCATTCTAGTAGACAGAACAGCAAGTGCAAATGTTCTGAGGTGAAATCATCCCTGGGCTAGTCAAGGGTCAGCAAGGAGGTGAGAGTCCAGCAGAAGAAACAAACATACAAGGGGAACTGTTTAATCATACAACATGACAAGTGACGATGGCAGGAATTTTTACTAAGTAATTAAGGTAAGCTGTGGCACACTTCTGGTATGGGGCTGCACAGAGAATGTTTGATAATTGCTGGAAGCACCTGGGCAGCAAGGTCAGTGTTAAACTGAACCATTGTGCACACGACAAGTGAAAACAAAAAAAAAAATGTGATTTGGCAGCATTGGGCTGGGTGTGGACCAGGTGAACCTGATCAGTTTCCTCACCTGAAACCCACTTCGCCTTTCTCTGAACAACCTCTTTCCCTCCTTGTTCATTGTTCTTTTTCTGCTCATGACCTTCTGCTCTTCCGCTGATGTAATGTCAGACTGAGGATGGAGAAAAACAGCACTGTATGGGGCGGCCAGTCAGCTGCCTCCTCATCCCCACAACCTGCCCCATCCCCACCACCTTCCTTGGCTAGTTGTTACTTTCCTGGGTACGTCTCTTAATCTCTCTAAGCTTCCACTTCCTCAGCTGCTTTTTTATCCTCCCCACCCCCAACTTCCCCCCAAAAATACATGAGGATAGTCATGAGTTAGCCACCCAAAGACAGGAAGCTGGAGGGATTTTAATCTTGTGATTAGCTTTCCTTTCTCCTTCCCTTTCCATGAATACCTACCTGTATGTCCACCCTACCTCACCCCCACACACCACCCCACACAAGCACAGGCAAGGTGGACAATACCCTATGTCCGTGGGCTCCTGGCTCCAGCATAAGACTCTACTAGTGTGTTCTGCCCCAGTGCTGTTGTATCCTATCAATGGCTGACCTGGGTCCCCAAGGAGATATTATTGCTGATATTGGGGGTTCCTTACATGCAAATAGCACCTTTAATGTGGGAATAGAAAAGGTTTCTCTTCTCTCCACATTTCTAAAAGCATTTGTCCTGTTGGGCCATCACTAACAATGGTTGAGGAAGCCTGAATTCTGGTTCTGACGTGTCCCATGAGGAGTCACCTGTCTCCCAGGGTCCAATTTCCTCGTTTGGAACAATGACATGAGTCATATGCTCTGTCACCCTCACCAGCTGTGACCTAGGAGAAAGACGTTTCGTAAATACAGGGCTCCCCTCACACACACGCTTTACCCAGAGATGGTATAATAGGCACCTATTCACCCAGGGAAAACAAGGCCCATTGTAGCCACAGTTTGCCCTCCTGGGGTCAGGTGCTTCATCAAGTTTCTCCCTTTAATCTTTAACACAAGAGAAACCTGAGGGGAAAAATAAGTAGGACAAGTGCATTGCAGGGAGAAGCGATTGGCAGTCTGCAGGTTGGCATGACCTTTGCCAGCTCTCTGCAGCTGAGAAATCGTGGCAATTATTCTTAGCATCTGATGCACAAGCATTTTTTATGAGTCTCAAAATGTCCAGGCAAAAAAAAGAAAGGAACAAGGTCAGGAAGAAACTCCTTTGACAAAGGTGGGACCAGGGGTGGGACAGGTGGAAGCCACCTGCACATTCAGTCATTTTGTCATTTTTCACTGTGGAAGGTGCTCTAGAGACCAGGGCTGAAATTTACACACACACACACACACACACACATTTTCTGCTTTCAAGAATTTTACAGGTACCGTTAATTAATCATTTGATTGTAATTGTCATATACATACTCAGTCATTTCCACACCAGAATAGAAATTCAGGGGAGTTGATTTCCCAGGCAGTGGCATTTGGGCTGAAGCTTGTCACGTAAATTGCAAACTCTCTATTCTCCTTGCCCTGCCTTATTTTTCTCCACAGGAAGTATCACCTTCTAAAACAAGATATCGTTTGCTGATTATATTTATTGTCTACCCACCCCCACCCCTATGTAAACTCTGACCAAGGCTGCCCCTTCACTTTCTTTCCACTTCATTGCTTCTAGTTGATAAAAAACGCAAAGAAAGAAAAAATGATAGGCTCTTAACATTTGCAGAGTACTTTGGACTTTTCAGAGCAATGTCCCATTCATTTGATGCTCAGAAGAGCTCTGTGAAGAACAGATTGTGTGATTCTCCCCATTCTTCTGAAGCAGTAATACAGGCAAAGGCTGGGGAGGAGGAGGAAGTTTCCTTAAGGTCATTTGCCTAATGGAGATGTCATTTGCCTCGTGTTATAGGAAGCGCTCAAACTACAGAAATTATCATTTCATTTTTCTTATACCATACTTTTCAGAAAAAAAAAACGTATTAAATTACCTTCTTAGTACTACTAGCTGGCACTGTAAATGTTTTTCTGACTCCTTTGCCTTTCCTGACTCCTTACAGTGCCAGAAAATTAAGTCACCCTTCACTTCAGTGCCCTACCTTTCACAAAGACCCAGGAAAGTCCTTTGCCAACTACCAGAGGGTGGCATAGACAGCTGCTCTAATGAGAGGCTCTGCATTAGAGGACTCCTGCATTTTCAGGACTCCTTGTTCCTGAAACAATTTTAATAGCATGTATTCACTAACCACATCTTTAGTACAGTTGCAGGCTAGAGACCCCGAGTTGTACCACCCTGACAACCCGTTATTAGGGTGATACTCTTTCTATGTATCATTACATAAAACCCATTCGAACAAAATATAATATTTCTAAAGGATGAAAGGTGATTTTCTCAGGGAACTTAGGACATTTTTACTTACTATGACTTATTATCATTGGCAACTGATGACAATAATGGCTTGTTAGCAGGTTACACAGAGAGTTAGAATAACTGTTAGGGTCCTTCCTCTTGTTTCTCCGGGATATAAATCAAAGGGTTCCATGTAAAAACTGAAAGTTCTACGTAGTAATTCAGAGCCCATAGGTCTCTCCATGATTTGGCTCCTGGCTCGGTACCTGTGATAAGAAGATGTGTTATAGGTTTAGGTGGGGAGAATGTCATCCGTTAAAGATTTCTCAAATCCTCCAAGCTATCGCCAATCTAAAGATTAATTTGTTGATCTGGACCTCCATAATATCAGCTATGTTGATTCTGTGTTTTCCCATGTGGGACATCTAGACAAGAATTCTATTCTGTTACTCTCTACCAAAAGCTGCAGGGAGCAACCAATGCTCTCATATCCTGATATTTAGTCGACATATCAGGATGTTGTGGGAACATGGTCTGAGTCCCAAGTGATAACAGGTGATAGGCCACCAATTGCTTTGCCAGCACTGACAAGGAATGAATGTCAGTTTCTCATCCTAGGATAGAGAGGTCACCCCAGGGCCCCACATTGTCTCAGATGATACCACATTTTTTTCTAAAAGTTTGGTTTTACACATTTTACTCCTAATATTTGTACTAGTAAAGGTATTTGGATGCAAGTATCAGAAACCAACTGAAATGAACTGAAGAGTCTTAAGAAAAGATTTATAGTAAGGACTGAGGATTCTCAGAGAACCCATTAGCAAGTATGTATCCTAACTCAGGGAGCCCATCTCCTGAAGAGCCATCCAGCACCCAGGCAGTGTTTCTTCATCTCTCATCTCTTCTTCTCTCTACACATCAACTTCATATTTCTCTGCCCCTGAAGAATTGTTTCCTACACAATTTGGTCCACATGGCAGGATATGGCCAACGACACCTCCCAATCGTGCATGCAAGTAATATAAGTCCAGCTCCTTAGAATAATCAGTCATTCATCGTTGCAAGTTCAAATTCCTGCAAAAGGGTCTCAAAATAGCCCAACTTGAGTCAGGTGGCCTCCCCAGTTCCACTAAACTGTGGCCATGAAGGTGGGACCACCTTGGTTACTGAGCACGCATTTCTGGTCTTTTGGCCAGTATACCCTTTGCTGGGAATACAGAATAAAGCATTTGAGAGCTTTATTATCAATCAGCCTCAGTAGCCTCTTCATAGGTGTATAACGCAGCAAGGATCTGGACTCAATGCAACTGTATGATAAGCATGACTTTCGACTGTTAATCCCAGACATGATATGCTTCTCTTAAAACTGCCTATGAAGGGGCCGGCCCGGTGGCTCAGGCAGTTAGAGCTCCGTGCTCCTAATTTCGAAGGCTGCCAGTTCGATTCCCACATGGGCCAGTGGGCTCTCAACCACAAGGTTGCTAGTTCAATTCCTTGAGTCCTGCAAGGGATGGTGGGCTCTGCCCCCTGCAACTAAGATTGAACATGGCACTTTGAGCTGAGCTGCCTCCCGGAGGGCTCAGTTGTTGGTTGGAGCACGGGCTCTCAACCGCAAGGTTGCCAGTTCAATTCCTCGACTCCCGCGAGGGATGGTGGGCTGTGCCCCCTGCAACTAGCAACGGCGGCTGGATCTGGAGCTGAGCTGCGCCCTCCACAACTAAGATTGAAAGGACAACAGCTTGACTTGGAAAAAAGTCCTGGAAGTACACACTGTTCCCCAATAAAGTCCTGTTCCCCTTCCCCAATTAAAAAAAAAAAAAAAAAAAACTCCCTATGAAAAATATCTAAAGCACAGCCGTCCTAGGCAGCCATGTTTACATATTATGACCCTGACCTCACCTGAATGTACAGTGGACAACGTACACAATAGTGTGTCTGGCCTTTGGTGGTGTGGATTATGAGTTAGGTCTGTAGTGTGGTACAGCCCAGCCCTTCCTAAACTTTATTGTGCGTGCAAATCACTGAGGATACCCTTACACGCAGATTCCGGCTCAATGTGCATAGGGTAGGGCTTGAATGTCTGCATTTCTACCAAGCTAGATGCTGCTGCTACTGCTTCTGGGACCCAGATCATACATTGAGTTGCAAGAGCATGAAAGAAAATGTTGGGAATTAAATAGGTTCTGTCATCCTTTAGTTAGGGAAAAGCAGTAGTGTGGATAAAAGTTAAAGGGAATGGTAGAAGATGGGGGACTCAGGAAAAATCATGATGTTGGGGAATTCCAGACACTGAAAATGATTATTCAGGAGGATCTGTGGTATGCCTTTTAGCATACAGATTAAAAGATTAAAAGGTTATCACCAAAATAAAGAATCTAAATTTTAAAAATAGTGCATCTGGCCAGTTGACTCATATTCTTTCTCTAGAGAATTTTAACCAAGAAACAAAGATACTGTAGTCAGTTTCATGGTAAGAACTTGAACTGAGTTATGGTGCACATCTGAGGGCTGGTGACCACATTGAGCCCTTGCAAACAGAGAAAATTGGCTAAAAGAAGGACACAGAAAGAATCAGAGTGAAGCAAAGATGGATCAAACTATGGCACCCTTGAGACATGAGAATGAAGCTTTGGTTCCCAGTAGCTTCTCGAGTCCAGTTCCCATGAAGTCTAGCTGCAATTCAATTCCCATATCCATGAAATTGGCTGTTTTATCTTTACAGTAAAATCTCCCACTTTTATTGAGCTAGGTTAAGTGGATTTCCATTTGCCACAGCCAACAATCCCTGACTAAGAGAGCCTGGGAGGATGTCAGATGGGGAGTGAGGCCTGCAGGGTGGGAGAACACCTCATTTGCCATTTAGCTGAAGAACTTAGAAGAGCACCGACTTACATACTTACCTACTCATGTCTGCTGCTTGTGTTTTCAGAAAATGAAGTTCTCAGAGTCATTTAACAACTCCAACCCATTCTAAGCTTCATTAGGACCTGCTGGTGAGAGGCTACTGGGCATTGAAACAGCAACACAGTTTTTCCTGGGCAAGATGGGCTGTCCTCAGCTGGCTGACAGGTCATCCAGCAGAACTTTCAAGCCCAAGGTGTAGCATTAAGCAGATGCTATTCTAACCCTTCCATAATCTCCCTTTTCTTCCTCCCAACTTTCCTTCCTTCTTTCTTCCCTCCTTCTCTTCCTCCCTCCCTTCTTCTCATCTGCTTTTTTTTTTTTTCTAGAAGCTGAGGACTCAATGTGGGTAAAAGAGACACAGCCCTGCTGCCCTGGTAGATTTATAATCCAATTGGGAAAATAATGGCAATTAAACATGAAATAATCACTCAAAAAAATGGAAAAGTCACTTGTGTCAAGTGCTACAAAGAGGAGACATACATAGCTATCAGAGAGAAAAGGGGCTCATGTGATTCCATCAGGGATGTCATGGGAAGCTTCCTGAAGGAAGTGGGCTGAGCTGCGAACGTCGTTAGGAGCAATTCTGGTAAGAAAGTGTACAGAGGGAGCAGAGTGGACGGCCTGGGCAGACCCTGGACTGGAATTAGCCAAGGTCAAGTATTTAAGAGACTGGAAAGAACCAGTGTGACCAGGGCTTGACTAAAGGGAGCGTGGTGCAAGGAGAGTATAGAACAGTGGGTTGGGATCAGGTGATGTAGGCTTTTACCAGCCATGTTCATGGTTTGGTCTTCACCCGAAGAGTAACTAAAACCATATGTTACAAAGCATCAGGTTGGCTTACAGGTTGCTGGAGGTAAAAGCCTCATTATCCTCTCGGGAAGTTCAACATTTTCTGTGCTCCAACACCCATAGTCTTCCCCTCTTTCTCATGTGCTGATAGTTTAATAAGCTATTCTGGAAATGAAACTGTGAGGTGTTGACTCTACATCTATGGAGGGCTCTGCTAGCCAAAAAAATGAACCAAAATATCAAATATATATATACTTTATATATACAGATATGTATTATATATGATAGATGATAGATAGATAGATAGATAGATAGATAGATAGATAGATAGATAGATAGATAGATGATAGATAGATAGATGATAGATAGATAGATAGATAGATAGATAGATAGATAGATAGATAGATAATATCTATCTCTATGTGTGGGATGTGTGTGTATACAGAGTGAAAGAGAGACACAGACACACAGAAGAGATAGACAGAATAAGAGAGATTGAGACAGAGAGAGGGAGGGAGTACAATGGAAATCTCAGAGAATTTTTCTTGTCTCCAAAATATCAGTTATTACAATGCTGTTCATTTGTTAAGTAAGTAAATTTATTATTTAAAACAGAATATGTGTTTAAGCCACACAGACATAAGTAAAATACCTTTAATATAGGAGAGGTATTAGATGAAGTTTTTTGCCTAATATCACAATCTCACTAACCAAGAAAATCAATCTGAATTAGGGGAAATACTTAATTACAGAATTTCTGTTTTATTATCTACCCATCAGCTTGTAATTTGAACTAATTGCAAATAAAGCGGTTTTGAAAAATGTTCTAATGAATGAAACATCCCCTGGTACTATTTCGTGTGCATCAGTCTTCTCTCTGCACGAGACGTGAGGACATGACTATTCCTTTTATTTCCTTGCATTTTCCAAATAGATTTATCCCAGTGGTAAATACAGAATAGGGTCACAATAAAGGTTTGGTTTTTAAGGGGAAAATTGGAATCCATTTCAATGATCACATCAATTCCTTGTAAAGAAAACAGGCTAAAGCACTGAAAAAATAATAAAAGACCTACCTTAACCATTATCTTCTTGATTAGGCTATTAATTTGCAGCCTCTTGTAATTCCCAAGCTATTTGTTTCATTCTGAAGCCCACAGTCTAAGTAAAGGGGCATCCTGTCGTATTACTTACAGAACGTGACTTTGCCATGGCTGAGCAGGCCCTCAGGGAAAATCCACGTCAAGCAGCAGTGCCACTGGCATCAAAATGAAATTTAACTTTAAGATCATGCATTCTGTTTTTCCAGGAAAGAATTCGGGTTCTCTTTACACAGACCAAGTGTTCACCATTCTTACTAATACTTGGAAGTTCTCTTTGCCTCAAGCTCTGTATCTATATTAGTCTGCCAGGGCTGCCATAACAAAATATCATAGACTGAGTGGTTTAAACAACAGAAATTTCTTTTTTCACAGTTCTGGAGGCTGGAATCCAAGATCAGAGGGCCAACATGGTCGCATTCTGGTGAGAGCCCTCTTCCTGACTTGTAGATGGCCTCCTTCTTACTGTGCCCTCACATGGTGGAAAGAGAGAGATCTATCTCCTCTAATAAGGACACTGATCCTATCAGATTAGGGCCTCAGCCTTATGACCTCATTTAATCTTAAATATTTATTTATTCCAAATACAATCACATTGAGGATCAGGGATCCAACATATGAATGAGGGCGTGGATAAAATTCAATTCATAGCAATATCATACCTTACTTATCTGGAAAAAAATGAAATAGTGATACAAAATGATTTAAACAGTCCAGGGGATTTGGAGGGACTCGCCCTCAGTTGGCCTGAATTAAGTAGTTTAAATAAAGTGAACTCTAATCATGGAGAACTTTCCCTGTTTTTCTTCTGAATAAACATCAGCCCTACCTTCATTTATGTTCTTGATTGCAAAATTCTACTGCACAAGCATGTGTTTGTTTTCCTGAGATGAAGGCACATAGCTATCATCAAGTAAGCAAAGTCTTGGTGCAAGAAACCCCTCTAAAAGTAAGAACGCCTGGAGATTATAGACAAGTATTTTATATTGAGAATAAAAACCTCTGCCTCAAGAAACCATCAGTAAATGTCTAAAGACAGACTTGCCTTCATTCCTAACTGACCACAGCATACTATATCCAATAAGACTTCAATAAATAAATCAATTCAATTGAATTACAAGAGTTCTGAACTACTGCTCAAATAATACCTTCAAGAAATAGACCAGGATGTCACAGGGACACAGAGACTGGTCGAAGTTCCTACGGAAGCGTGAAAAAAGCAAAGACGACTTCATTCAATTAGTCAATATGTCAGTAGAGTACTTACCACAGCAGAGATTGGGTTAAGTGAAGAAAATCAGTCCAGGCAAGGAGATGAGCACATTTTTAACAATACAGTATATGAGGTATGGGCCAGGATGATGGAATGAATGGAGAACTATGGAGACACAGGGAAAGAAGGAAGTAATTAGTCCTACGGAGTAACCCGGAGTCTCTAGATTGCAGTAGAAATGGGAGAGCCCAGGAAGGAAGCCCACAGACTGGGCAGATTGAATGGACTTTCTTGAGTCAGAGGAATGGGAGTGGCACAGAGGCAGATATTGGGCCAGGAGAGAAAGTGGTAGAAAAGGTTTTTGAGAGCAAGTGATAGTTGGGCTAGACACTGAATGATAAGGGAAGTTCACTGAATATAAAGTTGAAAGAAATAACATTCCAAAACCAGAACCAACTTGAGCAAGATTCTAGAGACTATGAAAGTGTGGGGTGCTTTTGGAGCCAGCAGATAAACCTCAGTGAACTTTCTGTTGTCTCCCCACTTCCCAAGCCTGAAGACATTGATGTGACTCCACCAAAATGCCCAGCAATTGCCAACTGCCCTGCTCCACCCTGCCTCAACAATCATTGCTCTTTCCCTTCCAGAAATATCTTGAAATCCATGTTATTCCGGACGTTCCGCCAGCTTTATCAAAACCTTCCTTTCCTCTGTTCCATTCACTAAAAGCTTTCTGTTCTCCTTGGGAATCATGTAAAGATATCAATAGCTAAAAGTTTTATTCTTGCATGTAAAGATATCATCAGCTAAGTGTTTTATTCTCTCTTGAAAATAAGTAAGTGTTAGCCAAAATCCATGTGGCTTTACTCAAAGGAGTAAGTAGTTCTGTGAGAATTTCAGACACCATGACATAGCAAATGAGACAAATATTTGGAAATTGAACTGTCCTGATATCTCACAAACCATAGCACTCCAATAGCTTTTTCAGTTTTGCATAAGGCAAAGGGAAAGGAAAACCTTCTGGGTCTCTTAATTACACACAAATAGCTGAGCAATTTAAAATAATTTTAATGGTGGGAATGCAGATTGGTGCAGCCATTATGGAATACAGTGTGGAGGTTCCTGAAAAAATACGAATAGAACTAAAATAATTTTAAGCACCTTAAGAAACTATTATAATCAGTACTGTTGGAGTGCCATAGGAAATTTTGGGAATAGAGAAGAGAGACCAAGGAGTCTGTATTGGAATTGATCCTGCTAAGAATAACATCAGCCAGAGGCTGACAGAAGGCAAGAAAGGTGAAAGGCCAAATAAAGGAGAATTTCTGAGCTTTGCAAATCAAAAGTAGACATCAAGTAATGCATTAAAAAAAAGACAAAACTTGGTCATTTCATATCCTAAAATTATAACAAATGTTAACAAAATTTAATTTCCAGAAATAAATCCACATATGGATGGATGGATGATTTTTGACAAAGGAGCCAAAAATATACAGTGGAGAAAAGACAGCCTCCTCAATAAATGGTGATGGGAGATTAGGAAAGCCACAATAAATGGTGATGGGAGATGTGCAAAAGAATGAAATTACACTGCTGTCACCGTACACCAAAATTAATTCATAAAGGATCAAAGACCTAAACATAAGACCTGAAACAATAAATTGCATAGAAGAAAGCATGGGTACTAAACTTACAGACCTTGGGTTCAGAGAGGATTTTATGAATTTGACCTCAAAGGTAAGGGAAGTAAAAGCAAAAATAAATAAATGGGACTATATCAAACTAAAAAGCTTCTGCACAGCAAAAGAAATCATCAACAAAACAAAGAGGCAACCAACAGAATGGGAAAAGATATTTGCAAACACCTCTGATAAGGAACTAATATCCAAAATACATAAAGAACTCATACAACTCAACAACAACAAAAAAAACAATCCAGCTAAAAAATGGGCAGAGGTCCTGAACCGACACTTCTCCCAAAAGACATACAGACGGCCAACAGATATATAAAAATAATGCTCAACTTCACTAGCTATTATGGAAATGCAAATCAAAATCACAATGAAATATCACCTCACCCCAGTCAGAATGGCTATCATCAGCAAGGCAAGTAATAACAAGTGTTGAAGAGGCTGTGGAGAAAAAGGAACCCCCATACACCACTGGTGGGAATGTAAATTGGTACAGCCACTATGGAAAACAATATGGAGGTTCCTCAAAAAATTAAGAAGAGGATTACCATACAACCCAACAATCCCTCATCTGAGTATCTACACAAAAAATCTGAAAACATTTATCCGTAAAGATATATGTACCCCAATGTTTATTGCAGCATTATTCATGATGGCCAAGACATGGAAACAACCAAAGTATGCTTTAATAGATGATTAAATAAAGAAGGTGTGGTACATATATACAGTGGAATATTACTCTGCCATAAGAAAAGATGAAATACTGCCATTTGCAACAATATGAATGGATCTTGAGATCATCATGCTAAGCTAAATAAGTCAGACAGAAAAAGTCGAGAACCATGATTTCACACACATGTGGAATATAAAACTGAAAGCAACAAATGAACAAGACAAACAAAAACTCACAGGTACAGACAACACTTTAGTGGTTACCAGAGGATAAGAGGGGAGGTGGTAGAAGAGGGGAAAAGGGGTCAAATATTTGGTGATAGAAGGAAAACTGACTCTGGCTGGTAAACACACAATACAATATATAGATGATGTATTATAGAAATGTAGACTTGAAACCTATATAATTTTACTAACCAATGTCACCCCAATACATTTAATAAAAATTTTTAAAAAGTTTAATTCTTCTGCTCTAATAAAAAAAAAAGAACTTGTCATAATGAATCATACTCTTTGCCCTTGTATCTGAGTTGATATTCTGTCACCTTACTACATCTTTCCAAAGCAAGTGATGTTAACGTCCTCATTCACAATTGAGGAAACTGAGGTTTAGAATGATTGGGTCACTTGTCCAAGATTTCACGAGAATGATGAATACAAGACTCAAACCCTGCTCAGTCTGACTCCCAGACCATACTATTGTAAGAAGGTCCAGGTTAAAGACACAGTCTTGTGTTTTTCTTGGACAACAGGACTAGGACCAGGGTGAGGCAAATGATTGTCCAGGGCACAAAAAAATTAAGAAGGAGCTCACTCTCAAGCACTGACTCTGCACTTGCATGAACCTGAGAATGAGCCCTGCTTAAGTGTCATTGCTTATGCCACACAATCTTCCAGGAACCTGTGATGGTCAATTTTATGTGTCAATTGGTTAAGCTACAGTGCAGAGTGGTTTAGTCAAACACCAGTCTCAATATTGCTACAAATACGTCTTTCAGATATGATTAACTTTTAAATCAGTTGACTTTGAGGAAAACAGATTACCCTCCCCACAATGTAAGTGGGCCTGATCCAATCACTTGAAGGACTTAAGAGAAAAAAACAAATTTCACAAAGAAGAAGGAGTTCTGCCTCCAGATTGCTTTTGGACTGAAAACTGCAACATCAACTCTTTCCCTGGGTCTCCAGCCTTTTGGCCTATTTTTCAGATTTCAGACATCTTGGACCCACAATCCTCTGAGCAATTCCTTAAAATAAATCTAAATAGAAAGATGATAGATAGATTATGGACAGATAGATAGATAGATAGATAGATAGATAGATAGATAGATAGATAGATAGATAGATACTATTGGTTCTGTTTCCTTGGAGAACCTGACTAATGCAATTAAAAGCAGGCAGCTAACAGCTCACCTGATAGAAGAGCCCAGCTCAATGGGAATTGAACCTCATATTGGCTAAAAGTGAGGCTCTGAAGACGGACTGCCAATATTCAATCCTAGCTCTGCACCTGGCTATCTGTGTGACTTTGGGCAATTTTCTTAACCTCCCTGTATCTCCACTTCCTCATCTGTAAATGGGAGATAATGTCAGTATTTACTTCAATGGCCTGTTGTGAGGATTACATGGTAGAATGCATGCAAAATTCCTGGAATAATGCCTAGCCAATAGTAAGTCTCAACAGATGTCAGGATGGATTCATTTGCTAACGCTGCCCTAACACAGTACCTCAGATTGGATGACTTAAACAACAGAAATTTATGTCTCACAATTCAGGAGGCTACAAGCCCAAAATCAAGGTGTCAGTAGGGTTGGTTCCTTCTAAGGGCTCTGAGGGAAGGATCCATTCCAGGCCTCTCTCCTTAACTTGTAGATGGACGTCTTCTCCCTATGTCTCTTCACAGTGTCTTCCCTCTAAGATGTGTCTCTGGGTCCACATTTCCCCTTTTTATAAGGACACAGTCATAGTGGGTTAACGTCCACTTTAATGACCTCATTTTAACTTTATTTCTTCTGTGAAGACCTGTCTTCAAATAAAGTCATATGCTGAGGTACTGAGGCTTGGGACTTCAGTATATGAATTTGGTGGGGGACACAATTCAACCAATAACACAGGAATTATAATTGCTTTGGATTCATCTACACAACTTCCTCGTTGCCTGCAGTAGGTTGGGTTTCCCCACAATCAGACCCTGAGGTGAGGGTTTGAAGCAAGTGGGAAGTGATTTCAGGAAGTGTAGATAGGGAAGTGGGGACATGAGATGGAAAAGAAGAATACACCAGAACAGGCCATGTCAACAAGCGGCTTCCTGATATTATTAACTGAGGCTCAGAGCCACCGGGGCCTCTAGGAGACAGCATGGAGCACACATCCTGGGAACTAGGCACCTAAGATTTAAACCCCAAGTCCTGTCACTTCTTGATTGAGAATTGCTACTAGGGCTTTAACGCCCTGGCTTGCTAAGCTAGAGTACAAGTCTTCAGGAAAACAGTGGCCAGTGTTTACAGTAGAAATCTCACCGGTGGCGTGCGCTGATGCTGTCACAGCTGAGGAGATTCGAGAAGGGCTCTGACAGCATCTACCATGTTTCTATACACAGCTGTGGGTCACATCAAGATGGAATCAAGACTTCATATTAGATGGAAACTAAGTAGAGAGTCTGACTTCACCGCAAGAATTCCTTCTTAATGTACTCCAGAAAGGATGGTCAGGAGCTCAGTGAAGGAATCCTCTCCTCTGAGCCATAGGCTCCGTATGAAGAAAAGCCATATCTGGTTGGTTGTGCACTTAGCCCTCCCCAATAATGGATAAAAAGATGCAATGAAATCATGTTGGATCGGGAAGAGTAACAACTCCCATTCCTTTCAGTCTCTCTCAGCTTCATCACAGAACAAAAAAATTGATAGCATTGATTTTTAGTGTACACTAAAACACTCCACAGTATTAGTGAATGACGCAGCCTGAAGAAGACTCTGTCTCCAGGACACTGGGCCGAGAGTAGAGACTTTTAAGCTCTTAGTTTCCCTTTTGTACACAAAAGTTTCAGCTCAAAACAGCTTTCTTTCTTCCAGTCTCTCTCTGTCTCTTTATCTCTGTCTATCTATATCTATCTCCTTATCGATCTATGATAGCTCCATCTATCAATCTATCTCTATTTCTAGCTCTATCTCTATCTGTCCATTACCAGTTTAAATGTTTCCTAGCATTTGCTCTCCTTTTAAGACTTGCTTATCGACAAATGAACAAATAAGACAAACAAACAATAACTCAGACTGTTGTATAGTGGTTACCAGAAGATAAGTGGGGAGGAGGGAGATAGAAAAGGGTAAAGGAGATCAAATATATGGTGATGGAAGGAGACTTAACTGTGGGTGGTGAACACACAATGCAATATACAGATGATGTGTTATAGAACTGTACACTTGAAAACTATATAATCTTATTAACCAATGTCACCCCAATGTCACCAATGTCACCAATACATTTAATAAAAATTTTTTTAAAGTTTTGCTCATGTAACTTCCTCATCCTCTATTATAATCAGCAAGTAATATTTATTGCCAGAAAATGATAATCTGTTGTATATAGCAGACTAATTCCAGAGACCCTCCATCAAACCCTAATTCTTCTTCCATTCTATCTACTTTTCTCATAAGCTGAGTCATATTCTAGTGATATACTGACACTATTAATAATCCCTCACATTTATATAACTCAGGAAATCAGAGAGCCAAGGGTAGAAGAGTTTGGAAAGGTCATCTAGTCCAGAAACTGTGATACTCTGTATACTATTCCCCTTTTATCTGAGGTGGCGGTTGCAAACTTGTGTACCAGAAGAGAAATCCAGCCAGCAGATATGTTTTGTTCAGCCAATAAAAAAAGGTTTTAAAAGTCAAGAAACATCCTATCTTAAGGGGGTTGGGGGCTGGGAGATGAGGGTAAGGGGGATCAAATATATGGTGATGGAAGGAGAACTGACTCTGGGTGGTGAACACACAATGGGATTTATAGATGATGTAATACAGAATTGTACACCTGAAATCTATGTAATTTTACTAATAATTGTCACCTCAATAAATTTAAAAAATAAATTTAAAAAAAAGAACAGCAAAAAAAAAAAATCCTTGTAACATACAGTAATACTTGGAAAAATTGAGAGTCTGCTGCTCCTTTAGACAGGACAGAGCCTCTCCCACTCCCGATTCCCCACCCCTCTCTATTGAATTATCTTCAATCCATATCGCTCAGTTGGTTAAATCTTGATGTTTGAATCTTCTACAACAACTCCCAAGAATCCCATAAGTGTATGTTTGAGCAAGCCTAGGGGAAAAGAGCTCACTACCTTCAAACACAGCCCATTCCCTATTTAAGTAGTTCATTCCAGAGCTTGCCCTTAAACTCTGAAAGCCAGAACATCCACTACTGGCCCTAGTCCATCTCCTTAACACTAGACAAAGAAAGAGATCCCCACTGAGTTTCCTCCATGTAAGCATCCCAGTTCCTTATCTAACTTGGTTTCCAGTTCCTTCACCATCTTGGTTTTCATTTTCTGGACATGATCCACTCTGCTTTTATTCCTTTTAAAATATAAAATCCAGAGATGAAGGTTTTCCTTTTGATAGATTCAACTCAGCTCTTTATCTTCTAGAATTTCATTCATGTACTAATTAAGGGCATGTTTACCAAACACTTACCAGGTGCCAGGCTCTGCGTCAGGCACTGGCATCTCTTTGGCAAATAGCAAAAGCTCATTCCCTGCCTTCCTAAAGCTAACATTCCAGTGAGGAGACAGTGTTGCTGAGCGATCTCCCAAAGAAATGCAAAATAAATTCCAGGAGAATCCAAAAATTTGGACGTTAAAAGAAAATGAAATTTTAACAAATCTCAGGGTAAACATGGGTGAATCATTTGATTATCTTAGAGAGGTCTTTCCAATCAACAGGAAACCTAGAAGCTACAAAGGAAAAAACATGGATAAATCTAACTACATCAAATTATAACATTTTGGAGGCTAAACCACCATAAACAAACTTGAAAGACAAACTTGGGGAAATATTTGCAACACAAATGAGAAACAAAGGACCGATTTTCCCAATATGCAAATTATTCTTACAAATCAATGGACAACGCACATAAAAAATTTACAAAAGAAATATAAATGATGCAAACAAATGAGACAATTCCGAACCTCATTAATAATCAACTAAACACAAATTAAAATAATGAGGCATTTTCCAAGTAAATATTGGACACGATATTTTAAATTGGGTACTCCCTGCTGCTGTCAGTGTGTACGGCCAGAACCTGGCGCTCCCATTCACTGCATGTTGAAACAGCCCTTCTGCAGGGAATTCAGCAATTAGCTCATTTTAAATGTTATGATTCTGCCATTTTAATTGTTCCTATCCTTTATTTTCTCATCCAACCTGCCCCCCATCACATCATGGCTTCCAGAACTAGCTCATACCTACCTTCCCAGATCCTCATACCAACCCTCTTAATTCGACTCAATCTATAATTTCTGGAACTCAAGACCACTGATCTCCTGGCCTAGAGGATTTCCACACAGCTTGTCTGTTTTCTTAATCTCCTTGGAAATTCAACAATGGCCTAGTTAACTCCATAAGGTCTCTGCCAAGGTTCCTGATAAAGGTGAAATCTGAACTCTCCGGGAGTGTCTTTCTTTTTTTTTAATTATTTATTTTTTTCAGTTACAGTTGACATTCAATGTTACTTTATATCAGTTTCAGGTGTATAGCATAGTGGTTAGACATTTATATAATTTATGCAGTGATTCCCCCCTATTAGGCTAGTACTTACCTACATGACACCATATATAGTTATTACAATATTATTGACTATATTCCCTATTCTTTACTTTACATCCCTGTGACTGTTTTGTAGCTACCAATTTGTATTTCTTAATCCCTTCACTTTTCTCACCCAGTTCCCCAACCCCCCTCTCCTTTGGCAGCCTTCAGTTTGTTCTCTGCCTCTACGAGTCTGTTTCTGTTTTGCTCATCTATTTTGTTCTTTTTCTATGCCAATTCCCTTACCTACAGTACATGATGATTCTAAGTGGAAAAGAAATGTGGACACCTCGTGAAACTGAGTAACAATCAGGACCAAGACAGTGGTGTTAATGGCTGGGGTAGTTCCATGCAAGGTAAAGAAACAGAAACTAGATACTAATTCACTGACTACATCATCTAGAAGTGGGTTTTTTTTCTTTTTTGTTTTTTGTTTTCAGCAAAGGCTGGTTGTATCCACATAGTTATAATAAGATAATACCCATTGGATCTAAGTTTCCCCAGAGTGTTTGGCTCAGACCCCTTATCCAATGCTTATACCCTAATATCTATGCTGACCCACAAGCCATAAACAGAAGAGTTTTACTTTATGTCATCTGTATTATGAAAACAATATTCATGCTGAAGACAGTTTCTCAAAATGTCTTTCACTCTCCTGCAGATCAGGATTTGTCCTTAAGGATCATGCCCTCCTCCTAGTAAACTATGAGAGTGAAAAATGTGACACCACCTTCTCAACAGCAACTTTAAAACACAGTTGATGGCGGCCGGATGGCTCAGTTGGTTAGAGTGCGAGCTCTGAACAACAGGGTTGCCTGTTCAATTCCCACATAGGCCAGTGAGCTTCACCCTCTACAACTAGATTAAAAGACAACGACTTGGAGCTGATGGGCCCTGAAGAAACACACTGTCCCCCAATATTCCCCAATTTAAAAAAAAAACAAAACACACACACACACAGTTGCTATTTAGCTGCAGTAACTGGGATCATGTAACATTCCAGACTTAATTTGCCCCATTAATAATAAGGAGCCAACGATATACAAGAAGGAAGAAGGGTGGGCCTAAAGATGAGTTGAGAGTGTTTTTCTGTCAATCTTGTGACTTTTTATATTACATCTTCTCTCATTGCATTAAGGAGTTCAGCAAATGTTAGTTGAATGCTTCTTCTCAATAAACGGTGCTGCAAAACTGTATATCCACATGCAAAAGAATGAAATTAGATTCTTTCTTCACACCATATACAAAAATTAATGCAAGATGGATCAAAGACCTAGACATAAAAGCTAAAACTACAAAACTCTTAGAAGAAAACAGGGGGGAAATCTTCATGACATTGAATTTAGCATTAATTTCTTGTACATGGCACCAAGAGCACAGGCAACAACAAAAAATAGATAAATTGAACATCAAAATTAAAAATTTTGTGCATCAAAGGACACTGTCAACAGAGTGAAAAGGCAAACCACAGAATGGGCAAAAAATTTTTGCAAATCACATACCTGATCAAGGATTGGTATCCAGAATATACGTATAAAGAACTCATACAACCCAACAACCAAAACAACTTTTTCAATGAGCAAAGGACTTGAATAGACATTTTTCCAAAGAAGATATACAAATGGCCAATAAGCACATGAAAAGATGTTCAACATCATTATTCATTAGGATAATGCAAATCAAAACCACATTGCGATAACACTTTACACTCATTAGAATGGCTATCAAAGAGGGGAAATAAAAAACAGAAAATAACAAGTGTTGGTGAGGATGCAGAAAAAATGGAATCTTGGTGCATTGCTAATGGGAATTTAAAATGGTGCAGCCACTGTGCAAAACAGTAAGTGGTTCCTCAAAAAGTTAAACAAAGATTTACCATGAGATCCAACAAATTCACTTCTAGGTATTATACCCAAAATAATTGAAAACAGGGACTTGAACAGATATTTGTACACCAATATTCATAACAGCATTACTCACAATAGCCAAGATGTGGAAACAATCTAAATGTCCATCAACAGGTGAATGAAAAAGAAAATGTGAACATTTGTGACAACACGGAAGGATCTTGAGAGTATGATGCTAAGCGAAATAAGTTAGACAGAAAAAGCAGAGAACCATATGATTTCACTGATATGTGGTATATAAACCCAAAACAGCAAAAGAACAAGACAAACAAATGAGACACAAAACCTCATAGACACAGACAATAGTTTAGTGGTTACCAGAGGGTAAGGGGGGTGGGGGGTGGGAGATGAGGGTAAAGGGGATCAAATATATGGTGATGGAAGGAGAACTGACTCTATGTGGTGAACACACAATGGGATTTATAGATGATGTAATACAGAATTGTACACCTGAAATCTATGTAATTTCACTAACAATTGTAACCCCAATAAATTAAAAAAAGAAAAAAAAAGAAAATGTGGTGTACTTGTAGATGATCTATTATAGAATTTACACTTGAAACCTATGTAGTTTTGTTGACCATTTTCACCCAATAAATTTTTTTTTAAAAGTGTCTGGAGGTTTGCTTTCTTCATGTTTCCTATATCATTTTTGGTAGATTGAGGACAAAGTATTGTTGCTAAAAATTTATAATTCCAAAACCCAGTTGCTAAAAGGGATACACTTAGAAGTTGAAGGGAATAAAAAGAAAAAGTCTCCAATATCACCTACTGGATTTTATTATGCAGGGTCCTCCAGAGATACAGAAATAATAAGATATATATGGAGATTTTTCTTAAATCACTTTATTGATATATGATTGACATAAAAAAATTGTACATATTTAATATATACAACTTGATGAGCTTGGAGACAAGTATATACCCATGAAACCATCACCACAATCTATATTGCATACTTAAAAATTTGTTAAGAAGGTAGATCTTATGTTAATTGTTCTTATAACAAAATAATTATAACAACAGTAGTAACAATAAGAAGAAGGTGGTGGGAAACTTTTGGAGATGATGGATCTGTTTATGGCATAGAAGGGGATTTGTCATAAGGAATTGGCTCACATGATTGCTTAGATGGAGGCTGAGGAAAGCAGTGGTGTGAATGCCGGAGAACCAGGGAAGCCAATGGTGTAAATCCCACTTCAAGTGCAGAAGATGATCAATGTCCCAGCTCATGCAGCAGGCAGAGAAGAAGAAATGAACCTCCCTTTCTGTGCCTTTGATTCTATTCCAGCCCTCAGGCGACTGGAAGAGGCCCACCTACATTGGGGAGGGCAACCTGCTTTACTCAGTTCACCAACTCAAATGCTAATTTCACCTGGAAACATCCTCACGGACACACCCAGAAATAATGTTTAACCAAATATCTGGGCACCCTGTGGTTCAGTCAAATCGACGCATAAAATCAACCATCACAGGATTCTTTTCTCTAAAAGATTATGGGTAGAATCTATTTTAAGAATGATACTTTTAAATGAGATTAATGAAGACTCTTGGCACAGAGCCTGACAAACATTAGGTAATTTATGAATGTTTTCATTCATTTATGTAATTGGAAATTCAATGTAAATGTCATTTCTTCCAGTGCTTTTTCACATTAATCAGAAGGTAGTAACCTAACACATGCTAAAACTTCACTTTATTTTTATCCACTCCATGCATCCCTGAAGCAATTGTATATACATCAAATACTGTACATGTATCATTCATTTATAGATAGAAGTGGTTGTCACTTACCAAGCAGAAGGTAGGAAGAGTGTGAGGCAGCTCCCACCCCTACCAAAATAGCCGCTCACAGTTTAGCATTTTACCCATTTACTTGTTCTTTGGGGATTGTTTAAAGATTTTATTGGGGAAGAGGAACAGGACTTTATTGGGGAACATTGTGTACTTTTTTCCAAGTCAAGTTGTTGTCCTTTCAGTCTTAGTTATGGAGGGCGCAGCTCAGCTCCAGGTCCAGTTGCCGTTGCTAGTTGTAGGGGGCACAGCCCACCATCCCCTGCAGGAGTCGAACCGTCAACATTGTGGTTGAGAGAACGCGCTCCAACCAACTGAGCCATCAAGGAGGCAGCTCAGCTCAAGGTGCCGTGTTCAATCTTAGTTGCAGGGGGCAGTACCCACCATCCCTTGCGGGACTCGAAGAGTTGAACCAGCAACCTTGTGGTTGAGAGCCCACTGGCCCATGTGGGAATCGAACCGGCATTTACTTGTTTTTTTAAGCTGAAAGCTTTTCCTGCCTTTAAGTATGCAAGAAGTCTTGCAATGAGGGATTTCTTCAGCCCATTAACACAGCCTGTTGTATAGTAGGAGTTAATGAAAATGTGTCAGCCTCTTAAGAGGGAGTAATTGATGCCCCTTTTGATAAAAGGACACATGCTGTATACCTGAATATAGCTGAGAAAGGTCGCAATTCAGGGAAGGAAAGATGTACCAATGAAAAAGCAGAAGGCTCCGAAAGTATTATTTCCTGTTTCACTATTTTGCCAAGAATCAGTTCTAAATCAAAATAAGGGTCCTCCTCCTGCTAGCTTTCTCTGGCTTAATTTGTATTCTAGAATGGAGTATACAATATTGTGTACAAATGAGGCACCATGCCCTGGGATACACCATTTGTGGTTTCTTAGGTGAAATGGGTGCTTCCCTCCATCTCCACCGGATACTTCCACCCATCACACTGCAGCCATAGAGATCTTTTCAAAATGCACACATGATCATTTGACGCCTTGCTCTTGGAGTCAAGTCCAAAAGTCCTTAAGTGAGCCTGCAAGGCTCTCTGTGACCTAGTTTCTCCTGAATTCACCAGCTGCATCTCTCATTAAGCCCCCTCACTCATGCTGCAGTCACTCGCTTCTCTCAATTCCTCAAGGCATCCTGTTCCACAGATCCTTGCATTTGCAACTTTTTCTATCTGTAGCAGTCTCCCCAACCCATGACTATGACATACTTATTCTTTAAGCCTCAGCTTCAATGTTAGTTCCTCAGGGAAGCCTTTTCTGACCATATCAAACTAGGTCAGAGGCTTGTTATACAGTATAACAACATCTTATGCTTCTTCTTTTGTTCCACTTTACAAAATCACATTTAAAAACAATTAACTGTGTAATGGCTTAATATCTGTCCACGCCCCAGGTTCTAATCTCCAGGAGGAACCATGTCTATCTTACTTATTACTACATTCTGGAACCTGGTATTATGTCCAATAGTAGTAGATAGTCAGTAAATATTTGCTCACATGATGAATAAGATTGAATTGTCTCCCCAATAAATTTAATAAAATAAAATTTTTAAAAAAAAGTAATATTAAAAAAAAAAAAGATTGAATCTCCATGAAGATGCTTCCCAAGTACTATTTCCAGCAGATATGGGGGTCATTAAAAGGTGGCACTCAAATTCATAGTTATCTCTTCTCTAATAATAAAGTAAATGTCCTACAGGAGATGGAAGTAGATAGAGGTTTTCATTATGGGAGAATAGAAAACAGCCTGAGTTAATTGGAGCAGAAGGTCCATGAACAATGCTTCAGAAATCAAGTAGAGTTTTTGACTTTTGGTGACCAAGAAATATTTCAAAAGTTATATATTGGACTCAGTTCGGCTGTACATCAACATCAAATTGTTTCCAATAAGTAACGCAAATCATTACCTCTTTCTTTTATTCTGCAGTGTTTTGGTCCTCTGAATTATCTTGGGAAGTAAGCTAACAACTTGAACATTTCCCCCTTCACATCTACTTTCCCCTCTGTTTATCCCCCTTCTGTTTAACACTAATATTTCCCACAACAAATGTCTAAATTGGATATGACTGAATGCTGAGAAAAGCTTTTTTTCTCAAGGCTGATTTCCACCTCAGCTCCCACAACCAAAAAATGTGACTGCCCTTGCTATGTAAACAATAACTATCCTTTTGTAATTATTTAAGGTGCAAAAATTAGCTTACTAGAAAAAAAATTAAGTAGCTGAGAAAACACTCAACAAAACCCAGGACAGGTCAGAAAAATAAATTTTATGTTTTGTAGCATGTTATTATTTATAAAGCTCTTTGGCATTCCATCTCTCTTGATCCTAGCTTTAATCATAGCAAGGCAGAAAGTTTTACTGATGTGAAAACTGAGGCAGAGAATTTCTGGCTCAAGGTCACAGCGCTAATAAATAAATTGCTAAAACCCAAATCTCCATTTTTCTGTCCCAATATATCTTTGTACATCTGGTTCACCTGTTAAGAGGACAAGGCAAAAGCCCAAAGGGTGATTTGCAGGAACTTCTGACTGATGGAGCTCAAGACTTATTCCACTTGCAAACCCTCATCCTGTCCAACGCTGTCTTCAGAGCCTCCTTTACTTCCTTGTTCCTCAGGCTGTAGATCATGGGGTTCAGCATAGGTATGACCACAGTGTAAAACACAGACACAATCTTGTCCTCCCTGAGGGATTTGCCCATGTTACCTTTCAGGTATATGAACATGAGTGTCCCAAAGAAAAGAGCCACCGCAGTCATATGAGAAGCACAAGTGGAAAAAGTCTTGGCTTTGCCACCGACTGTATGAATCTTCAGAATGGCCCAAATGATGAATACGTAAGATATAAGAATCACTGAAATGCTGGTTGTAATGACCAAGAAAGCTAAGAGGTAGATCACTTGTTCCTGTAGCCTGGTCTCACTGCAGGCAAGCTTCAGCAGGGGTGGAAGGTCACAAAAAAAGAAGTCCACGTGCTTGGACTTACAGAAGGAGATTGAGAAGGTACACCCAGTGCGGATCACAGAATTGAGCATGCCACCAGCATATGCCCCAGCCACCAGCCCCAGGCGGGTCTGTGGTGTCATGGCAGTGGCATAAAGGAGGGGGTTACACACAGCCACATAACGGTCATAGGCCATCACAGCCAAAAGGAAACATTCAGTACTAGCACAGAGTGTGAAAAAAAAGAACTGGGTGGCACAGCGCTCATAGGTAATGACCATCTTATCAGTATTCAAGGTTTCAAGCAACTGAGGGACAATAACAGAGGAGTAGCAAATGTCCAGGAAGGAAAGGTGGCTGAGGAAGAAATACATGGGAGTCTGGAAGCGAGAGTCACTCTGAATCAGCACTATCATGCCCAGGTTACCCCCCATGGTGAGGAGATAAAGGACCAGGAACACAAAGAAGAGACCCACCTGCAGCTCTGCCTGCAGCTGGAACCCCATCAGAATGAATTCTCTCACCACAGTGCCATTCTCTGCCATGTATCATATGGTTGCCCACTGAAATAAAAAATAAATAGACAAAGTCTCACTGAGGACAAATTAAGGTGAACACGCTTGATTTGATCATTTTCAGTAGTAACAGTCTTTTAGATTTGTGAAGCACTCTACATTTTTTACAAACTTTATTTCATTGGATCTTTCAGAAATCCTTGGAAGCACATATTGTTAATCCGATTTTCAAGAGAAGAATATGAGGGTCAAAGAGGTGAAGTGTCTAGTTCATGATTTCATAGTTAGTAAAGAGGCAAAGCCAGAGCTAGAACTCAATTCCTTACATGTTTCCAAACTTCTGATACCTAGGTTCCAACCTGGAAACTTTCACCAGCCTCACAGAAGAGCCAGAAAATACCGCTTTGTTGGAGAAGCCCTAGTGGGAGAGTAATAAGGACACAGGCTTTGAAATCAGACCTAGGTTCAAATTGCTGGAGACCTTGGGCAAGTTAATTTATCTTTCTGAGCCTCAGTATCCTTGTTGGTTTCATGGGGATTTCAACACTGACATCACAATATTATTGTGGAAGACATAACTTACATTCTGTGCCGAGCACGTGGTCTGACTCACACACTTAGAATGATTTTTTTCTAAATTGTGCAACAATGTGAGTAACATGCTCCTCAGTTCATGTAGTTTTTGGAATCTTATCTCCAAGTCTACAGCCCTGGAGTCCCAATATCAGCTCTATTTTTCTTTGCAGTTCTTTTGATGTGCATATGAACGGACTGGAGTTGGATGCAAGACAGTGAGCTGTGCAGAGCAAGCACTGTTAGAACCCCTAACCTGTGACGGGCCAAGTCACTCTTCCTCTCTGTCCCTGCCAAGCAGCATGACCTGGTTTCCAAGTGCTTCTCTTATTCCACAGGACCTGTCCCATTTTTTTTAAATGCCAGATCAATATCAATTAGTGAGATACATGAATCAAGCCATTCCAGAATTAGTCTGCACAACTCATTAAGGGGCAAAGCCATTAGACTAAGTTTAGAATTCTAATACAGCTGGAGCTCTTGCCAGGTACTTGGACAATCTTGCCTCTGTACCTGTGGATGCTGATAATTTGGGTAATGGAAATACCGAATGTGCACTTCAAATGTGATTCTTCTTGTCCTCCTTCTAACCTTGAAATAAACACTGAATTTGAGAAAGATCTCACAGGATTTTAGAAGAATAAGAAAATAAAACTTTGACAAAAGCTGATCTATTAATGAAATAAAGGTCAGCATCTGGTGTTTTTCGCCCACTGAATTCATGATGATGTAAATATTTAGGAGTTTTATTTTTTTTATTTTTTTCCCTCCTTGGAGCCCAATCTAATGCTGACCTCTGGCCAAAACAATGACTTGCTGTGTTCTAAAAGGAATTTACACAAATCATCCTGACCCAAGGAGGGAAGAAACGAAAGAGACTACATGTATTTATTTACTCAGTAAGAATCTACTGAAAACTTACCGTGTGCCAGGCACACTTCTGGTTGCTGGGGACAAAAGAAAGATCTTTGCCCTTGGAGAGCGGTCATTCTAGCAGAGAGCTAAGCATGTACAATATATTTTTTAAAGTGTATTTTCTACCATGATAGAAGATGATAAGTGTTATGAAAAACATAAAAAAGAGGAAGAAGAACAGCAGGGTGTGGGGAATTAGAAAAACCAAAGTAAGGAGGGCGGTATTCAATAACACCATCAGGAAAGGTTTATTGAAAAAGTGACATTTTAGCAGAAAGCCTGGGGATCAGGTAACTATTCACACATATTTGCACACACCATTTATCCACCAACAATATAAAATAAAGACACAAATCACAAGCAATGAACCACCTCACGTCCATTACAAAATATACAGAGTTCTTCAGGTCCTTGTGAGACGCCCATAAGTTATCCCAGAGGCTCGTTGGTCAGCCTATGATCGATCATTCAGTAGACCGGTTAGGCTAGAATCCCAACAACAGAGCATCGTGGCTAAGACAATGGGCCCTGAAAACAGACAAAGCTTGTTTCAAACTCAGACTCAACTATTTCTATTTGTGTGACCTTGGGCAATGTCCTTGACCTCTTGAGTCTCATTCTCAATAACTACTGCAATAACCACAGCAGCAGTGCTGTGCTGTGAGAGGTAAAAGAGATAATTCATGGAAAGACAGGCACTCTGCCTAGTACACAGTGAACAATCAATCGCTAGGTAATTACACCATTCACAAATTTATCTCCATGTCATTGCTGAGTAAAATGAGGCTCAAAGTGGTTAAATAAACTATCCCAGGACCACACAGTTCATAAATGGGACCAGGACTTCTGGTTCCAGATTCGTCATGTTTTCCACTAACCTACACCATGACTCATCACTTTGGTGCAGAGAGTAGGATGCTGTAGCCCAGCTTCAGGCAGCCACAGTCAGGGAGGCATAAGTCAGGAGACACACTTCATTCCACTACTCCCGTAAGAGACACTTTTAGATCTCCTGTGGGGGAGGGCAGCTATTTTCCTTTGGAGGGGAGTGTCGGGGTGGGGGAGGGGCAGTTGGTTATGATGAGCCAGAAAGACTGGAAACAGCATGGGGAGCCCGGAATTCAAGTCCAGTTTCTGCCACTGATGTAGTGTGTAAACTTCAACCATCTTCCTTTCTCTGTATCTGTGTCCTCAATGAGGAGGCTGCACTAAAGGGCCTCACATGCTGCATCCTGTTCCTTTACATGATGGTCTTCATCTCCTCTTAAAAGTCCAATGAAATGAAGTACAGCATAGGGAATACAGTCAATAATATTGTAATGTGTCAATAATATGTACAGTGTCGATAATTCGTATAGTGTCCTATGGGCACTAGACTAATTGGGGGGATCACTTCATAAATTATATAAATGCCTAACCACTATGCTGGACACCTGAAACTAATATAAAATAGTATTGAATGTCAACTCTAATTGAAAAATAAAATACATAAAAATAAAAAATTGGAAAAAAGTCCAATGCGAGAGGGAAAGAGCAGGTATTATCAATAATAATGAAGAATGACATTAAGACAGCATTCACTGCGTGTCAGAAACTGTTCTCCATGTTTTATATAAAGTGCCTCATTTACTTCTCACAACACCTCAACACTGGATATTATTATCCCTATTTATAGACTGCGAAACAGGGACGTGCAGAAATTAATTCACTTGGTTTAGGTAAACCACTAAGCTGGGATTTGAACCACGGTCTGTTGGACTCCAGGGCCGCACGCCCAGCAGCTACCCATTGCTCACGGGTAAGGTAATAATGAGTTACCGTGTACTGAGTGCCTTTCTTATGCCTAGAACCTTTCAGCAGCTTTATATCTAGTGCTCTCTACCTTTGGGCAAAGAAGAGAGTAATGTAGGTTAAGATTTTGGAAAATGACCCCAATTCTGAGTTGGAAAGGCTGCACATGTTTCTCCTTGTTGTGGAGTCACCTTTATTTGTCATGTCTTGTCTGCAGGGATGGGAAGACAGAAGAGAGGCACAGGGCCACCATCAAATCAAATTCTAATGAGGACCGTGCAGCCACCAAGGAACCATCACCTCTATGGACTGTCCAGGTTTAAGTGACAAGACCAAAGTCATGTGAACCAGTGCTTGCTCCTGTCTCCTCATTAGCATTAGATTATCTGCCTATCTGTACTTTCCCTTTGCCCAGACCTCACTCCTCATTTTTCATTTATTTTATCTTGCTGCATGGCATGCATTTTTATAAGCCACTTTAAATCTCTTTTGGAAAGCGGTATTGATGAATAAATAAATACAAAATAAAATGGCCTGCTGGCCAGAAGCCAGGATAACCAGAACGCTCAGACCCTATCAGCATCAGGCCGAGACCAGCGCTGCCAGAGGACTTTGCCAAATGGGTTCTGGAAAGACAGTGCACACACAGTGGTTCAATCTAACTCAGACCGATCTGTGGATGATGAAGAAAGGCAGATACTTGAGAAAATGGAAAGCTTAGGGAGGTCTCCACGTCTATGCCACTGTAGCCAGCTCCCGAAATCTCCATCAATCTAATCTCAACACAGTGACCCCAGCCTCCATATTGAGACAACGAGCAGCATGGAAGATCTCTTAACTCATCACGCCCCTTCATGTGACCCTTCTGAGCATCAAATATGTCCATTTTGCAATGGGGAGATGAAAAGAAAAGCAAGGTTGCCCAGTGTCTGCTGATCTTCCGAGGAAATGGAAAGTTAGGTTCTCTCCAAGAACAGTCCCACCTTGCCTTGTGATGCGTTGTCTAAATTCCTGAACTGGATCAAAATGATTGATAATGCTAGATAAAGCAACCAGTCCATCTCCTAATGATTAAAATTAGGGAAAACAAACAGCAGCTCCACAGAAATCTCCAGGCAGGGAGGAGACCCGTGGCTCAGTGCAGCCTCAGAAGAAACTATTTGGTCCCAGGCAATTTAGATAAACGAAGTTGCTGGGAAAATATGAACAGAACACTAAAGCAGCAGTTTCCTGTTTTTGAAACCCACAAAATAGTTGAAATTGCTGGCTTTTAAGGATGCCCAGGAAGAAAGTGACTCCTTAATGCCATCACGAACCCACCATGCTCCATGGTATTGAGCAATGTCAGCATTTCACATTCTCAGAGATCTGTTATTTAATTGTTGGTAAGGCACAGAAATGTTTCGCTTCCAGGCAGGCCTGCCCTGCTGGACCTCTGTAACTCTAGGCTATCTTTCCCCCACATTAGTCATGTCTGCTCTAGACCCACAGCTTCATGTTTATATCAGCCAATGGTAAACACACCTAGGACACGTAATTCTTTTTTTTTTTTTTTTTTTATTAAATTTATTGAGGTGACAATTGTTAGTAAAATTACATAGATTTCAGGTGTACAATTCTGTATTACATCATCTATAAATCCCGTTGTGTGTTCATCACCCAGAGTCAGTTCTCCTTCCATCACCATATATTCGATCCCCCTTACCCTCATCTCCCACCCCCCACCCCCCACCCCCCTTACCCTCTGGCAACCACCAAACCATTGTCTAGGACACGTAATTCTCACCCATTCTGAGGCTAAAGGAGAAAGACTTCGAGATAGTCTGTGCTTTGAGATTATTAATGCTCCCCAAAACCTCTGCTAAACTCAGGAAACTAATAGGAGTTTCAGAGGAGAGAAAGCCCAGCAGGTTTTGGTGTTTAATAGCCTCCCGCTATCATCTCAGGGCAGAGAAAGCACTGTGCCAGGAGCCAAGCATCTACTATGGATCAAACAAGAAAATGTAATGGATGGGAAGATGATTCTAAAAGTAAAATATTTACACTTGGAAGGAATCATGTGGTGAACACACAATGGGATTTATAGATGATGGAATACAGAATTGTACACCTGAAATCTATGTAATTTTACTAACAATTGTCACCCCAATAAATTTAAAAAAAAAAGTGCCCAGATACCAGCTTTATAATAATACATACTGTGGAAAATATATCCTCATGGTTCTGAAAAGTATTTGTATACTAGGTCAGCAAAACTAATTAGATCCTCCACGTCAGGCTTAAAGTTACTTGAAAATGATGAAGTATAAAGTTTGCGTGATGTGCCTAAAGTTATGTAGCCATTGCTCTCGGCTGGAAGTATGCAGTGAAGATTTATAAAGGATCTGCCTTTAGACTCTGTGCCAGGCAGTAAGCTGGACCCTGGGATAGTGTGCTGAATATATAGAACTAAATGGACATAGAGGGTAGTGGTTCTCCCTCTGCCGCTATAATAGAATGGCATCATCTGTGCTTACTTGAAGAGGAAAAAGGAGTAAAGGAATGGGTTACAAGATGTTTTGACAGCCACTCAGAGTGTCTGACGGTGGACTTGGGTCCTCAAACTGTTTAAATGGTGAAAAAACATAGCTCCCTCCACCCACACTCTCTCTGTGTTCAGGTAAAGAGGCGGCTCAAGCTAAAGATGAAAATAGAGTCCTTGTTTAAACTTCTCTTTTCCTCAGAAACGTGTTTGGGAAAAAACTTTAGATGGCAATTTTCTAGTTGAATTAAACATCATAAATCTATAGAAAACTTCTCCAGCAAGCTTCTGAAAATAGCAGAAAGGCAGCCCAGCGTGGTGTCACAGAACCAGAGCGCTTTGAAGGCCTATCACAGGGAGGTCAAATCCCAGCCAGCCACTTAAATTCTCTGAACTTCAGCTCTTTTGTCTATAAGATGGGCATGAATACTCCCTAACTCACAGGAGTGCTGTGAGGGGGAAGTAAGGTGGCATATTGTGTGTTCAACAAAGGTTGGTTCCATTGTATACAATGCAAGGTGTGAACTCCCCAAAATTAAAAGTTGCTTTCATGGTCCCTCACTTTAGAACACTGTACCCCCATTATCTCATTTGATCCTCAGACAACTCATTTTCAGGTGAGGAAAGTGGGACTCAGAGAGGTCACCGGACTTGTCTGATAGTCACATGGCTAGGAAGAAAAGGACCCAGTACCCTTCCCATCTCAACAGCCATCCCCTTAGCATGGGGTCGTGGTGGTAAGGATACCCCACCTGAAGAAAGGAGGTAGAAAGGAAAAGACCTGAAAAGTTGAAATCTTGAGGTTCTTCCTCACTTTGGGATCTTACAATAAGCTTCTAAAATGGCCTACAAAGTCTGTCCAAACACTGACCTCAAACCTCTGGCACTTCTCTTTCACCAATGCCTGTTCACTCTGAGCCATCTGCTGCCAGGACTGAGTGTGCAGTAGCATCCTGGAATTTAAAGGAGTCTCTCAAGGTCATGGTTCTGTCCTTCTGTCTTCAGACAGATGATGTAGAGATGAGGAAAGAGAGGCCCCAAGATGCAGAGGGTCTTGTGCAGAAGCAAAGAGTCAATGGAAAGGTTGGGAGACTAGACCCCAGATCTCCTACAGCCTGACAAGACACTCTTTCTACTGCCTGGGATGCTCCTCCTCAGAGTCTTAGCACAGCTTTTTTGATGCTTGGAATTACTCAAGTCTCTGCTTCTCAGAGAATGGTGAGAAGAGGTGAACTGCCCTCTATTAAAGAGAAACTGTTGGGGGACGAGTTGTGGTGATGGGGATACCTGGACAGAGCCAGCCTTACAAAGCATGAACATGAGCATGGGGTCTCTTTAGCTCTGGATGAGAGTCTTCTACCATCACCCCAATATACTTAGAGCTTCTCCCAAAGTCAGTACCCGCCCTACCAGTCCTAAAGGAGAAATCTCAGTTCTCTATGCCTTAGGGTGGCGCATACAGAAAGTAGTTAATGGATTCTGAACTGCGGGGGTCTGAGAATTACCTCCCACCCACATCAGAAATCTGCTCTGGAGCATGGCTTATGGCTGGTTTTCAAGCTAATGGTGACCCTTTCTGACAAATCATACTTTTGGAGCCTGAACAATTTCAACAATGGAGAAATTTCTCTCCCACAAAAGAGCTCGTTCTGTTTTAGAGCCTACCCATAGCCTCCAGCTCCCTCTGTGTCAGTGCCATCACACTCCAAATACCTGCTGGAGTTTTACAAGTTTCTTCCAGACTCAACAAGAATTACTGCCTGCTCTCTCCCTTTTCTCAATAGAACCCCTTACGTTTAAATAGTTTCCCTAGATTCTGTGCATCTGTGAGTTCTAACAATTAAGTTCATGAACTCATCTTAGAAAAAGTGCTACATACCTCATTGCTGAATATCACTACAGTCACCTTCAAAGTACTCCCCTTGGGAAGCTATGCACTGACGCCAGTGCCTAGTCCACCCTTCAAAGCAATTTTGGAACTCTCTGGAATGGCCATCAGAGCTGTCATCGTATTACCATTGATGTCCTGAATGTCATCAAAATGTCTTCCTTTCAATATTTCCTTTATTTTTGGGTAAAGAAAGAAGTCATTGGGGGCCAGATCAGGCGAGTAGGGAGGGTGTTCCAATACAGTTATTTGTTTACTAGCTAAAAACTCCCTCACAGACAGTGCCGTGTGAGCTGGTGCACTGTCGTGATGCAAGAGCCATGAATTGTGGGCGAAATGTTCAGGTCATTTAACTTTTTCATGCAGCCTTTTCAGTACTTCCAAATAGTAAACTTGGTGAACCATTTGTCCAGTTGGTACAAATTCATAATGAATAATCCTTCTGATATCAAAAAAGGTTAGCATCATCGTTGCAATAAGTTCACGAACTTAATTGTCAGACCTCATAGGTTAACGCATCTTTGAAGTAATCACCCTTAAGAGGGCACATAACCTTAACAGTCGTGTAATCCAATCCCTGCCTTGCTTTCTCCCACCTCCATGTTTTCTTCCTTACATTCCCTCCTTAATTTCAAACGTGTAAAAGAAACTGCAAAATTGTTATTCTCTAGAGCATTTGAGATCTTGTTTCCCTGCAATTGTCATCAGTTTGTGCTCAAATAACTCTTAGAAAAATTCAAAAAAAAAAAAAATAGCCTCCCTAGTTTTCCATGTGGTCTCAACTACCTTGTATCTTCTGATGCTGAAACCAATCACCTGAATCAGCTTTGAGAGGCATTATCAATCCCATGTTATAGATGAGAAAACTGAGGTTCAGAGATGCTAAGTGTATTGCATCACTGCACAGGGGAAGTGACATTAATAACGCCCAGCACATCGTGCTTCCCAGAAAACTGCTCTAGTTTGGAACCTATTCTCTAAAGAAAAAAAGAGATAAACCCTTTTTAGATGAGAGGAAACCAAGATTCAGTTTGTCATATCCATTTTGAATCTGGACTGTGGTTCATTTTCTTTCTGATCTACTATGGTCACACTTACATTTGGCAGAACCAGGAGATCCTTCTCTAATCCAGAAGATTGGGCTGGTTGGGAGCAGAATATGGTACCTAAGTGGGGCTTTTAGGGACCAGAGAAACAAATATCTTCAGCACCTGCAGCTCACAAACCCCACCATCCACAGGAGCATCCCTTAAGAGCTGCCTGGATCTCTGCTCCATCCGGGTGCTCCAAGAAGGCAAATTGGAGACCAGGGCAGGGGGATTTGCCTCTGATTGGGTTTCTCTAATCAGGCCCTAAGCTTCTAATTAGACTTCTCTCATTCCCAGAGGAATGAGAAAAGGGCCCCTGCACAGTTAGCTTTCTCAATTCTTCCCCATCAACCTTTGTCCTATCTGGCAGCCCTCAGAATAATTTAATCTCATTTGGAGGATGAGGGGAGATACCTCTATATTCTCCTCTCTGAGGAGCTGTCATCAACCCAAGATAACCTTTTCTGACCAATCTCACTATGTGGCACAAGTGAAATAAGTGCTTATGTGAAGTTCCAGCAACCTGCTAACTCATTTACTCAATTGATGTTAATAATCTATATATAAACTCCTTAGAGCAGTGCCTCGTACACAGTATTCGTTTTACTTATGTTTAACCCATGACTCCTCACTACAATTTTATGACGTAGATACTATTATTATTCTATTCTGCCAGTGAGGAAATTGAGACTCAGAGAGGAAATAACCACCCACAGTTACACAAGCAGTAAGAGGAAGAGCTGAGATTGGAACCAGAGAAGGCTGGCTCCAGACACCTTGCTCTTAACCACTATCCTGTTCTTCCTGGTGTTAGTTAGCTGATTATAAATACCACTTACTTAGGATAAAAAAAATTTTGGATAATGTCAAAAGAGTATAAAGGAAGACATTTAAACCACTATAATCACACCACTCCAATAAGCGCTTTTAACAGTTGGAGGGAAAGACATTAGAACATAGTTATTTAGCAGATAAGCTCTGACAATAGGCAGTTTGAGTTCAAATCACCCTCTACCTTTTGAATTTAAAATTGTGAATTTAAAGTGAATAAAACTGAAAGCAACAAATGAATAAGACAAACAAAAACTCATAGACACAGACAACAGTTTAGTAGTTACCAGAGGGTAAGTTGGGAGGGGGTGGTAGAAGAGGGTAAAGGGGATCAAATATATGGCGATGGAAGTAGAACTGACTCTGGGTGGTGAACACACAATGCAATATATGGATGATGTATTATAGAATTGTACACTTGAAACCTATATAATTTTACTAACCAATGTCATGCCAGTAAATTAATGAAAAAATTTTAAAAAGAAATAACTAAAACAAATCATAATAAAATAAAAAGAAGTGACATCACTTCTCTATACCTACCTCCTGGAATAGACATGGAAGTTAAAGATGATGACAGGGTCTAGTAGTGTTAAATATGCTTCCACAATTATTTTCTAGAGACATTTACATATTTTTGTAATTGGGAACAAAGTTCATATACTATTTTTATACTGTTCCTTTGGAGGGAGTTAACAAGAAAAAATTTAAATAATATACATATTTATATGTAAATGACTGAGAGTTAATATTCTTTAATCTTGACAGAAGGGGAATTAAAACAGATTTATGTAATTTAGAAAACAAAGATGTGTGACATTTCTTGTCCCTATACTATACAGGACATACATACTTATATCTCTACACTTCTACCACCCATGAGACTTCTCTTCCATTCATTCAGTCCCTTCATTAGGTCTTTTGTTTTTCTTTTTTTGTTTTATTGATTGCTGCTCATGTAGAGGAAGGCTATTGATGATTCTTTACATGGGTCATTTTACCTGGAAACCTTTCTGAACTCCAATAATTGTCAATTTATTATTTTGGACTTCTAATACAAACAAAATTTTCTCTGCATATTTAGAAAAAAGATATATGCTATTTCTTATCTTTACGTGTGATGGAGATTTCTATCCCAAACACCATTATCCATTTAAAATTATATCATGAGCGTTTTCCACCCTAGTGGTCAGATGAGATCACATTTGTAATGATACTCCACCCCATCTCATTTACTTCTGGGAGGTAAACCCAACAGGACATGCCTTCCACATATGTCAGAAATACCTAATTATTTTATTTGCCTTTTATATTACTAATACGCTGTTTTTGACATATGGAATTTTAAACGTTTTATGTAGACAAATGTATGCACCTCTTTCTGTGTTTTTGGTTTTAGAAAATAGTTCCCACATTGAAAGCTGACAAAGATTCACCTATATCTTCTTTATAAACTTTGATATATCAGAAGTTTGTTTTGATGTAAGCTATGACATATGGATCAAATTTCTCTTCCCACATAGTTAACCAATTGTTCCACCATCAGTGACTCAATGAATGTTTCTTTCTCCAATGATGTAAAATATCACCATTATTATATACTAGCTTCTCCTGCATACTTGGATATGGGTGAAAAACACTGTTTCAATTATTAAATCTCTATAGTAAGCATTGGTATCAGGCAGGTTAATTGACCTCTCTACTACCTATTCTCATTTTTTCAGATTTTCTTGGCGCTTTCACCCACCTATCCTTCCAATTGCAATATAAATATTGAAATATTTTCTTTTTAATAATATATAATTTTTCTAACAAATCCCTACATAAAGGTTATGAAGTGACATCCTTTTCATAACATCCAGTGATACTCCTTTTAACAGTCTGGTTAAGTGTTCTTCCAAATATTTCAATGCCTGCATAAACATATAAAACAATAATACCTCAGAGTTGGTATTAGACCTTTTTCAGATGAAACTGTTAGAAAAACCAAATAAAACTGACTTAAATAAAAAATGAAACAGGAGAAAGATCCAAGATGGCAGAGTAGATAAACACTGTGCCTGCATTCTTCTGTGAACACATTAAAGTTACAAATAAATTATAGAACAATCAACCTGGAGAACCATCTAAAGTCTAGCCAAACAGAAGCCGTATAACTAAAAATATAAAAAAGAAGCCACATCGAGACTGGTAGGAGGGGTGGAGACACGGAAAAGACCCCACACCTGCGTGTGGTGGTTTGAGATTCAGGAGGGATATCTCAGCCACCTTGACTCCCCCAGAGGAGTGAGGGACCCCAGCCAGCCCCACTCCAGGCTCCCCAGCCCAGAGTACTGGTGCCGAGAAGAGGAGCCCCACAACATCTGGCTGTGAAAACAGTGGGGATTCTGACCATTTGTGTGGGCCGGAAGGCTGCAGGGAAACCTGACATCCTCTTAAACGACCCACACAAAGACTCACTCACAGGCACTCACCTTGGGCTCCAGCAGAGGGATGGTGATTCAGGGGGGCCTCAAAGACATGGGTTTGGGGGAAAGACTGAGGTATGTGGCTTCAGAGGAAGGACTAATGAACAGTCAGCATTTTCCCTGTGAGGGAGTTCACCTTCCGTGCAGCCAGCAGATGGACGCCATCTTTCTTGTGTTCAGCCCTCCCCCTCCAGCCAAATCTGAATCTGATTGGCCTGGTGAGCTCTACTGGTCTTCCCTGATGACTCACTGGAACCCCACCCCACCCAACTTGCCCACCGATGGAGGCACTTTCTCTGCAAGCAGCCAGACCTGCCTACATTGCACTCTTCCTTGGAAAACTATCAGAGTCCCACAGGCCCCAGGCAGGTGGCAACTGGCCTCGGGGTAGTCTGAGACTTTGGTTGAGTCACTCCAGGCTCAGCACTGGCACCAAACCAGAGTCTACATTAACCTGGTGACAACAATTCTTCCCAGTGTAGTGACTCCCTGAGACCCTGCCTCACCCAACTTGCTAACCGCACAAGGCATTATCAGTTGCTAAACCTTAAGGGAGTCAACAGGTGGTAGAAGGTCTCAGGGTGTCCTGGCTTTTTGTAAAGCTACCCCAGACCAGGTACTGGTGAAAACCATTCTCAGTTCGCAGCATGCCCTCTCCCACGTGCATCCAGGTCCAGCACAAGCAGCAAACAACTGCAGATTGCTTTGTAGCTCCTACTCGGTAGCCCCCGGCCAGTCATAGGGAGTGGCTGACTTGGGCCTGCACCAGAGCCCCTCTCAAGAGGCCCCAGGACCAATGCACTTGGAGGTTGGCTTCAGACCACAGCAGAGCACCACCCAATTAGCCCCACAAGCAGCACACACAAAGAGCAGTCTCAACAAGTACAAAAGCCCACTGGGGTGAATCCCACTCAGTGGGGTAAAACGCCACAGTCAGGTCAGCCTAATGGTCAATTCCATCCACTGTTATGCCAAGAGCAATCAAGGCTTAACTATAACAGGAGGGTACACACAACCCACACAATGGACACTGCTGGAGCACCCAGCTCAGGTGACAAGGGAGTCTGTGCCACTGGGTCCCACAGGACACCTACTACATAAGGCCACCCAGTCAAGACTGGAAGACATAGTAGATCTGCCTAATATATAACAGCAAACACAGAGAAGCAGCCAAATGAGGGGGGAAAAAAATGTGTACCAAATGAAAGAACAAGAGAAAACTCCAGAAAAAGAACTAAATGAAATGGAGGCAAGCAACCTACCAAAGACAGAATTCAAAATAATGGTTATAAGAATGCTCAAGGAACGTAGTGAGAACTTCAACAAGAGATAGCATGCAGGAAAAAAGACAAAGAAACCATAAAAAAGAACCAGTCAGAAGTGATTAATACATTAACTAAAGTGAAGAATGCACTAGAAAGAATCACCAGCAGCCTAGATGAAGCAGAGGATCAACTCAGCAATTTGGAAGACAAGGTAACAGTAAACATTCAATCGGAACAGCAAAAAGAAAAAGGACTCCAAAAAAATAATAATAATAAGGATAGTTTAAGAGACTTCTGGGACAACATCAAGCATAAGAACATTCACATCATAAGGGTACCAGAAGGAGAATAGAGAAAGCAAGAGATTGAGAATCTATTTCAAGAAATCATGACTGAAAACTTTCTTAACCTGATGAAGGAAATAGACATACAAGTCCAGGAAGCTCAGGTAGTCCCAAACAGGATGAACTGAAACAGGCCCACACTTAGACACATTATAATTAAAATGACAAAGGTTAAAGACAAAAAGAGCATCCTAAAAGCAGCAAGAGAAAGGTAATTAGTAACTTATAAGGAATTTCCCATAAGACTACCAGCTGAATTCTCAACAGAAACTTTGCAAGCCAGAAGGGATTGGCACAAAATATTCAACATGATGAAAAGCAAGACCTACAACCAAGACTACTCTACCCAGCAAGGCTATCATTCAAAACCGAAAGACAGATAAAGAGCTTCCCAGACAAGAAAAAGCTAAAGGGGTTCATCACCACCAAATTAGTATTACAAGGAATCTTAGAGGGACTTCTTTAAGACAGAAAAAAAAATCAAAATTATGAATAATAAAATGGCAATAGCTACTTATGTGTCAATAATAACTTTCAATGTAAATGGATTAAATGCTCCAATGAAAAGACATAGGAGGGAATGAATGGATAAGAAAGCAAAACACTTACATATGCTGCCTAAAAGAGACTCACTTCGGATTGAAAGACACGCAAGGACAGAAAGTAAAGTGATGGACCAAGATATTTCTTAAAAATGGAAATGAAAAAAACCAAAAAACAAAAAAATCTGGGATAGCAATACTTATACCAGACAAAAGAGGCTTTAAAACAAAGGCTATAAGAAGACACAATGAAGGATGCAGTAATCCCACTTCAGGGTATTATCCAAAGAAACCCAAAACACTACTTCGAGGGGACATGTGCATCCATATGTTCACTGCAGCGTTGCTTACAATTACTAAGATGTGGAGGCAGCCTGGGTGTCTGCCGGTGGTTGAATGCATAAAGAGGAGGTGGTGCATGGATACAATGGACTATTGCTTGGCCATGGAAGGGCCTGGGTTCTTGCCATCTGTGATGACTGGATGGACCTGGAGGGTATTGTAATGAGTGGAGTGTCAGAGAGAAAGACAGACGCAATGTGATTTCACTCATATGTGGAATCTAAGAACAAAATTAACAAATAAAACAGAAACAAACTCATTTAAAAAATGAAACCTATCGACCCATGTAACTGAAAACCCGTGACCTGATCTGGACACCCTCGGGGCTGATTTGCTCCAGGAATACAAATGAGGTCATCAGGCCAGTCTTTTTTTTAAAATTGATATATAATTGACATTCAGATATAAGTAACATTGTGTAAGTTTAAGGTATACAATGTGTTAATTTGATACGTTTATATATTGCAATAGGATTACCACAATAACCTTAGCTAGCATCTCCATCAGCTCACATAGTTATCATTTCCTTTGTGTGGTGAGAACATTTAAGATCTAGTCTCTTATCAACTTTGAAGTATATAAAACTTGTTAACTATAATCCCAATGCTGTTTATCAGATCTCCAGAAATTTATCATCTTCTAACTGCAAGTTTGTGCCTGTTGTCCAACATCTCCCCAATTCCACCACCTTCCAGGCCCTGGTAATCATTATTCTCCTCTATTTCTTTGAGTATGACTTTTTTAGATTCCAAGTATAAATGAGATCATACAATATTTGTCTTTCTCTGACTTATATCTCTTAGTATAATGCGTTCATGTTCCATCCATCAACCAAATAGCAGGATACTCTTCTTTCTTATAGCTGATTAATATTCGTGTGTGTGTGTGTGTGTGTGTGTGTGTGTGTGTGTGTGACATTTTCTTTATCCATTCATCCTTTGTAGGACACTTAGCTTTTTTCCCATGCCTTGGCTATTGTGAATAATGCTTCAGTGAACATATGGGGGGTGCATGGGGATGTCTCTTTGAGATAGTGACTTCACTTCCTTTAGATATATATACTCAGACATGCGATTGTTAGATCTTAAAATAGTTCTTCTTTCTCGGGATTACTTTGGTTATTCAGGGTTCTTAGTGGTTCGGTACAAGTTGTAGGGCTGTCTATTCTGTCTCTGTGAAAAGGCCATTGGAATTTTGATAGGGATTTCCTTGATCCGCTTCTTAACTCCCCTTCAGGCTGTCTACACTGCACATAGTACCGTCAGACGCCTCTGATGTAAACACTCAGATGTCTCTCAGGAAACAAGAGCATCCTTACGTATCCCAGTTACCAGGTCAGTACAGCCACCTGCAGCTGCTGTGATGTTGGCTGCTAACTGCTTACAGCTACAGCCTCCTCTGGAGCATTGCCCTCAGCGAAAGTATCCACTTCTCCCAGGAATGCCTAGGGGGTTACACCTCCACCTCTTGGGGGCAGTCCACACTTGATGGATAATTGATATGAGCTACAAAAGACCAAAGCCCTTGCCTTGAGGCAGAACTGAGTGTGTGGTGTAATTCATGCTCCAGAGTTCCCCTAAGGAGCAGATCAAAGCTAGACTCCAACTGAAACTACATCTCTGCTTGTCTATTTCCTGTTTCCTTCACTCCCTTACAGGTTTCTTCTGTGAGCACTCTCTCAGTGAAACAATTGCCCAAAAATCTCTGTCTCCGGTCTTTTAAAGGAATCCAACCTAAGACACGTCTTTTCCCAAAAGTCCAAACAAAAGTTCTAGGCAAAAATGCTTAATATTAATAACAACAACAATAATAATTGAGTATTACATCAAAGCACTCCAGATCCCCCCAATCTGTTACAAAGGGAGGAAGGTATTAATATTCTACAATCATTCACTTCCACAAGTTCCTCAGGGAATGACTGGCATAGTCTCTCTCCTTATTCTCTACTTTCCCCAGTGGCCACTCTCTCCTTTAAACCCCTCCAGGGAACATTTGCAATACAATACACATACTCTCACCACAGTTATTTCAATAGGTATTTAATTACAGGAAATGATAACAAATATTGTCAAAAATGCATTGGAAGATAGAATTCTCTGTGCTGCCAGAAGTCTTGATCTGTGGCTGCCTCCCTGCTTTGTAAAATATTCTTGCATCACCTGGCATCTGCAATTGCAAAAACCACGCTGGCCAGGTTAAGTGCTTGCTAATTATCAAAGGGTCTTATCCCAGCTACATTACTCTGGTGTGAATATGGCACATGGACTCTCAGAGATTCCTCTTGCTGAAAGAGTTCTGATTCTAATTGATGAATGGACGAACACATACAGGCCAGAGGCGTGATTCCTCTGAAGCAGAACACGAGTTCTTAGGAGGAAGCAAGACAGTTTCTCTAGAAACCCACAATCTAGCTGCAGAGATGAGACTAACCACCTAGGGACAGCCATGAACAACATAAGGCAAGTGGAATGAAGTGCCAAATTGTGTGGTTATAACAAAGGAAATATGGGTTTCAGATACTAGGGAAGAGGTGAGAGCTGAAAGAGCCAGAGAAAGCTGCTCAGAGAAGCTCTGGAAATAGAGCTTCAAGGAAGGTTTACTAATATGCTACTCAGGATACAGATTCAAATGAACCATGTTTAGACCACCCTACCCTCATTCACTTCTGAACCAGTAAGCATCGTTCCTTATGAAATTTTGAGCAGACAATGCAACTACATTACAGCCCCTGAGATGAGACTTGACATCAGATTCAAGGATGAAGGCAGATAAAGAAAACTTCACACAAGTCTGCAGATCTGAGTTCCAATCCCGCACTACCACTGCCTAACTGGGACAGCAGGACATTAATGGCCACCGGCAGAGGAAACACGTCCATTCCCTACAGAAACTGCTAATGAGCTTTGAGACTAAGGAGACTTAGGAGTTGCCATGAAATCCCACAAGATTTGTTTTCAGGTTTTCAGTCTTCTCGGTTGTGTGGAGAGGATGAGATAATGAGCCCTGCTGAGGCGTGTTCTCCAGGACAAGAGTGGCTTTTCCTGGGAGCCCTGGGGGCTATCCCAGGTGCTGATTCATGATTCAGGAACAACATTTGTGCTCACTGCATCCCTCCCACAAGACCATCTCCAAAAGTACTTTAAATATCCCGCTGATTTTCTTGGTAAAAAAGAACCTAAAATCTGTCAGCTACATTCAACTATTTGAGTCATCTTTGCTGCTTTCTCCAAAATGCTGAAATGATCTTGATTACCTCGATTCCAAACCTAAGAAATCCAGCTGGATTCTTTTGCCAGGTAATTAAGACGTCATTGTATCCCTGGTAATGTTGAGAGGATACTGTCTCTGAAGTAAGGTCCACACAAACCAGGGAAGGTGAGACTGGGCAGAGAGTCTGGCCATTGTCATAAAAACTTGTCATCTAATGAGACTGTGTCCAGATTAGAATTTCAGCTCTTGTATGAAATACACAAGACTGGATTTTTTTTTTGAAACAGACAGATGTAATCTCTTTGGGCTTATGTGTCACTAGGTAAATTTTAGAACATATAAACAATTTCATGGAGGCAAGGATGGAGTATTAGACTGCATTGCTTAGACAAGAGATTTGACTGTAAATGATGGTACTTCTTGCAATTATGCTGGAGGTGGGATTGATCATATGTACTATAGCTTTGGCTTTGAAATAAGACAGACCTGGGTTAGAATCTGGGCTTTTTCACTAACTAACCATGTCACCCTGGCCAGGTCCCTTAACTATTCAGAGTCTTAGTTTCCTCCAGGATAAAATAATACCGCTATCATAGGGTCACTGTGAGAATTATGAGATAATGTATGTAGAATGTTTAATGTCCTGATTGGCACATAGCAGGTGCTTTAATAAATGACTACCAGTATTAGGAAGAGCAGCACGACACAGCGGTGCAGCACCCCAATCCTGGGGTCAAGGAGCCAGGATTAAGACCTAAACGTCTACTCCTTCTAGATATGAAACCTCAGGCAAAATGCTTAATGTCTCTAAGGCTTGGTTTCTTCAACTGTTAAAGATGAATATTCCACTCTCATAATGTTGGAACTAAATGAAGCATTTACAGCGCTCAGTGTGCTCCCTGACTCAGGACAAGAGCTGGGTAAATGTTGACCGTAACGTTTGGAGACCTCGATCCCAGGGAGAGGAGGAGAGTTAATTTTGTTGAGCTCCTTCATTCTCCCCAGTAAACTCAGCTTTCGGAAGCAAGAGCAAGAGGAGCTCAGGAGAAGGTTCCAGTTAAAGTGAGCACAGCGTTTAGGGGCCATCTCTACTCTGAAGGTTCCTCCAGGTAAGACGGGTTCTCTTTCTTCACTCCCTCCAGAGGTCTCTTATTTTTCTACATTACTTATTGTAATCAAAACATTTTACAAGTGAGGATGTCAGCCCATGTGTCCTTAGGCCTTCTTAAAATGTCTACTGGCCGTAGACCTTTGTGTTCCCTCTTGTAAACTGCTCTCGGTTTAGGGAGTCTGTTGCTGCCCTCTCCTCTGGGCCCGTCCAAGCTGCTGGCAAACCCAAAACCTGTCTTAAATGAGCTCATACAAAACTGGGTGTCACCAGCCTAGTCCTGAAATTTTTTCTTCTGGGAAATAGTCTGGAAATTGTCTTTCTAGAAAATAAGCACACTCTACCACATTAGGTTAAAAATCCATTCTAAGCTTTCAAAAATCGTTATAATGTCCCATTTTATTATTGAGAAAACTGCGACTCTAATTTGGTTAAGCATCTTTCTCAAGAATATACCAAAGGAGAGATACGGCCCAACTAAGTCTATCTTAATCCGAAAACAAGAAAAGAGAAACAACATGAACTAACAAAAACAACTCCTAAATCAAACTTAATCCTCTTCTCCCACTGAAGTTGAGTATTTGCCTAATCATCTTAGAGGTGCTATGATTCTCAAAGGGGAGACTTGGGTCTGTAGAATGGAGAATTCTCTTCCCCTAAGAGAACAGCATGTTGTGGCATAAAGAACACAGAATTTGGAGTCAGAAAACCCCAGATTCAAGTGTTGATTCCATTTCTTCCCAGGTGTGTGGCAAGCGGGGCAACTTCCTTAACCTCTCTGAGCCTCACTTTGGCCATCCTTTAACAGTCAAGCCTGTACCCACCTTGGGGGTCTGCTGGAGGGGCTAACACATGAGGCAGGCCTGGCACGCACGTGGCACCAACCCCGTGTGGTGTGTCTGCAGCCCGATGATCTGCCTCCTCGTCTCTGGCCGTGTGTATTGGACAGTCTTGTTCCTAAGTCAGAGGGAACCCTGGGATCTTGTCATGCGATGGACAGAAAATAGACTAGGACAATTTCTCATGGTTTAAACGTAGGAAGGATCTAGCAGTCTGAAGAACTACAGAGATATTTCTTTGATTCCATAAATCACAAAGATGCAGTAAAATGTAGAAAAGCAGCAAAGCAAATTCATAGCAAACAGCACAGGATTTTCCATCAAGTCATTAGTGTTTAGAACTCAGATCCTCCACTTGCTGAACACGATGACCTAGGACAAACTCACCTCCCAGAAATTCAAATTCCTCACTGGGAAGAAAAGGAGGAGGAGGAGGAAGGAAAAGAGGAGGAGGAGGAGGAAGAAGAGGAAGGAGAAGAGGAGGAGGGGAAAAGAGGAGGGGAGGGAGAGGAGGAGGAAGGAAAAAACAGCAGGAGAAGGAGAAAAAGAAAAGAAGGAGGAGGGGGAAATAACAACTGCCTGAAGGTCATGCAGACCACGCTGCTGGAGTTGGGCGGAGGGAACAGCCCAAGGAGGCCATGTTTTATGTGACATGTCGTTGACTCACTCCCACTAGTAACCCCTGATTGGAGCTGGAGGAAGCCCTGGACCTAAGATTAAAGTGGTAAAGATTAAAATGAAAGAAAGAGTTTTAGGTATCTTTTTATGAATATTATGAGATACAATTGGCAATAATATTGTGTGAGTTTAAGGTGTACAATGTGTTGCTTTGACACATTTATGTATTACAGTATGGTTTCCACCATAACGTAAGCTCACGCCTTTATCACGTCCCATAACTATCATGTCTTCTTCGTGGTGAGAATAATTAAGAACCAATCTTCTCTTAGTAACTTTAAAGTTTATAATATAGTATTGTTGATTACAATCATTATACTGTGCATTAGATTACAGAACTTATATCTACTGTTCAAGGGGATTAGAAAGCACAAATTGGTAACCACAAGATTGCCACGGGATACAAAAGACAGTTTGGGGAATATAACCAATAATGAAAAGATTTTGTAGGGTATCCAATGGACCCCTGTCTTATTAGGGAGTCCACTTCATGGGCAGTGTTGATGCCTGATCACTGAAGTGTACACCTGCAGCTGAAGCTGAATAATAATGAATGTCAACTATAATTATATATATGTGTGTATATATGTAATTTTATATATATATATATATATATATATATATATATATATATATATATATATATTATATATATGTATCATCACAGGATGTGGAGTACAGCATAGGGAATAGAGTCAATGGAATTGTAACTGCTACATACGATGTCAGAGGGGTAGTAGATTGGGGAAGGGAGATTATCACTTTGTGAGGGTGTAAATGTCTATTACATTGTTTTGTATACCTGAAACTAATACAAAAATGTGAAAACGTCTGCTATTTGAAATACATTTTTTAGAATATAAAAAGGCAAGCCACAGATAGATAAAATATTCACAATTCATATATCTGACGAAGGACTTGTATCCAGAACACATACAGAACTCTAACAACTCAATCATAACAAGAGAAACAAACCACATTTTAAAATGGTAAAATATTTGAATAGATTAGGAATTCTACTCCTAGGCATTTGTACAAGAGAAGGAATGTCCATACAATGCCTTATACATGAATGGACTTAGCAGCTCTATTCATAATAGCCAAATAATAAAAACAACTCAAATGTGTATTAACAGGGCAATAGATAAACAAATTGTGATGTATCCATGCCATGAAATACTACTCAACAGTAAAAAGAATGAACTACTGACACATGCAACAACATACATGAATCTCAAAATTCTTAGGCTGAGTGAAAACAGCCACACACAAGAGGGTGTGATTCTGTATTCTTCCATTTATATAAAATTCTAGAATTGTCAAATCTAATCTATTGACAGAAAACAGATCAATGGTTGCCTGGAGCTGAGAGTGAGAGGGGAATTAACTATAAAGAGGGAGGAAGGAAATTTTGCAGGGGGATGGAAATATTCTATATCCTGATTGTACATGGGTGTAATCAGTAACAATTGTCAAAACTCACCAAATTCCACACTTAAAATGGGCACATATTATTGTAAATCAAACCTCAATAAAGTTGATTCAAAAAAATATGTTGTTCGAGGGTGCAAACTTGCAAATTCCCTATGCTGTACTCCACATCCTGTGATGATATGTGTATATATATTTATAGTTGACATTCATTATTATCCAGCTTCAGCTGCAGGTGTACACTTCAGTGATCAGGCATCAACACCGTCTATGGACAGGGGTCCATTGGATACCCTACAAAATCTTTTCATTATTGGTTATATTCCCCAAACTCTTTCGTATCCCATGGCAATCTTGCGGTTACCAATTTGTGCTTTCTAATCCCCTAACCTTCTCCCTCATCCCCAACCCCTCCCATCTAGCAACCCTCAGTTGTTTTTTTCTATATCTCTAACACTGTTCTTAATCATACGCTATTTGTCTTTCTCCGTCTGACTTATTTCATTTACTAGCATAATATTCTCTAGGTCCATCCATATCATTATAAATGGTAAGATTTCATTCTTCTTTCTGGATGAGTAATACTCCATTGTATAAATGCACCACAGTTTTTTAATCCAGTCAACCAGCGAAGGGCATTTTGTTGTTTCCATGTCTTGGCTACTGTGAATAATGCTGCAATAAACATAAGGGTGCATATATTTTTTTCGAATTGACATTTTGGATTTCTCTGGATAGATACCTAAGACTGGAATTTCTGGGTCATAATGTAGTTCCATTTCCAGTTTTTTGAGATACCTTCATACTGATTTCCATAGTGGTGATACCAATCTGCAATCCCACCAACAATGCACTAGCGTTCCCTTTTCTCCACACCATTGTCAGCACTTGTTGTTTGTTGATTGATTGATGATAGCCACTCTGACCAGAGTGAGGTCGTATCTCATTGTGGTTTTTATTTGCATTTCTCTAATGATTAGTGAGATTGAGCATTTTTTCCTGTCTGTTTACCACCTGTATGTCCTCTTTGGAAAAGTGTCTCTTCATGTCTTCTGCCCATCTTTTAATGGGGTTGTTTGCTTTTTTTGGTGTTGAGTTGAATGAGTTGTTTCATAAATTTTCGTTATTAACCCTTATCATATGCATCATTGACAAAATCTTCTCCCATTCATTAGGATGCCTTTTTCTTTTATTAATGGTTTCCTTTGCTGTGGAAAAATATTGTTAGTTGATGTAATCCCATGTTTACTTTTTCTCTTACTTCCCTTGCCCGAGGAGATATATCAGTAAAAATATTACTAAGGGTAATGTATGCAAATTTACTTCCTATATTTTCTTCTAGGAGTCAAACAACATATTTTAATACAATGTGTCTAATCAAATTTTGACCTCATGATGAATAATTATATAACGAGGAAAATATATCAACAGATAATATGAAGGAATTGTCAACAAAAAAGCAGGTTCATCATCTTCCAACTCATGAAAGGTTTTCATGAGAATGGATTAAACTGTGAGTGTCTGGAAGGGATAAATTAAGCTGAAGTGTAGAAAATAGACAGTTCAGGTTCAAAAAGAGAATTAGCAGTAGAGCTGTCCACAGTCGGAGGCTCACACAGCAACCAGATGACCTCGTGGAGAGTAAGCAGTAGAGGAGACTCCAGCATCCAGTGGGGATTAGAACACATGCTGAATAGATTCTTCCCAAATCTGAGAATTTATGTGTCTCTTATCTTCACAGAATTATATTTCCAAATATAAACCAGAATTCATCTGAATCAGAAACACCAACTCATGGCTCAGCCCCAAAAACTACAGGAGAAAAACATAGGTGCCCAAGGAGAATCAGTTAGGTACAGGACTCCTCAAAAACAAGCTCTATAACTTGGCCCAGAAATATAATCCTAACTTCTACCAGAGAGAGGAAGAAACTGTCCTTCAATTCTGGGCCTTATTTTTGTTTCATTCTCATTAAAATTTCACACTGAATCCATGGCCAGGATTAATCTCACCACAGTGAGCGAGTTCATTCTCATGGGCTTCACTGACTACCCCAGGCTGGAGATGCTCCTCTTTCTGGTGTTTCTGAGTTTCTATCTAGTCACCCTTCTGGGGAATGTGGGGATGATCATTCTGATCCAACTGGATGTCCAACTCCACACGCCAATGTATTTCTTCCTGAGCCACCTCTCCCTGCTCGATGCCTGCTACACCTCAGTCATCACCCCTCAGATCCTGGCCACACTGACCACAGGCCAGACGGTCATCTCCTTTGGCCAATGTGCTGCCCAGTTCTTCTTCTTCACCATTTGTGCAGCTACGGAGTGCTTCCTGCTGGCAGTGATGGCCTACGACCGCTACGTTGCTATTAGCAACCCACTGCTCTACACTGTGGCCATGAATCCCAGAATCTGCTGGAGGTTAGTGGTGGGAGCCTATGTCTGTGGGGTGTCAAGCGCCATCCTGCGGACCACATGCACCTTCACCCTCTCCTTCTGTGACAACAATCAGATCAACTTCTTCTTCTGTGACCTCCCACCCCTGCTGAAGCTTGCCTGCAGTGACACAACAAGCAGTGAAATTATCATTATCTTCTTTGGCAACTTTGTGATTTTGGCCAATGCCTTGGTCATCCTGATTTCCTACCTGCTCATCATCAGGGCCATTTCGAGGATGAAGTCTTCAGGTGGCAGGGCCAAGACTTTCTCCACATGTGCCTCCCACCTCACCGCTGTGGCCCTTTTCTTTGGGTCCCTCGTCTTCATGTATCTGCGGACTGGCTCCAGCAAATCCCCCGAGGAGGACAAGGCCGTGTCTGTCTTCTACACTGTGATCATCCCCATGTTGAACCCTGTGATCTACAGCCTGAGGAACAAGGACGTGAAAGCGGCCTTCAAAAAGGTCGCAGGTAGACTGCAGGTGTGCCAGGAAATGTAGACCTGAGTGAGTAGGCCTCTCCTTTCGGTCCATTTTCTCCCCAGATCAATGTATTCTAACAGACACCAGCACCATATACAACCTGTGCCCACGACCAGAGGGAAGCTAGACAGGTGCCACCAGGTGCACAAGAAAAACTGCAAAGGCAGTAAATTTTGTTTCTAGAAACAAAATTTCTCCCTGTGTCCCACCTCCAGTCAATCCCTAGCCCCCAGAAGTCTCATGCTACACTCTGACATTATAACATAGAATCTCAGATAATCTTCAGTTTTTCTCATCCTACCCTATTACTCTTTGCGTCCATGCTTGGGTTTCCCTTTTTTTTGTTATTTTTGCTCCCATGACTACTACCTTTTTCTCTGTGTCTAAGATGATATCTAATGATCCCTGTAAATAATGCTAAGTAGTCTTTTTTTTTTTCTTTTAATAGGTGAATGACTGATCACCTCAGCAAACAGGAGTATTGCATAAGACATAACTGAGTTTCTAAATAGGCAAGGGAAAGGGGGTGTTTGAGAAACAGATTTCTTCTTCAATATTCTAGGGACTCGGATCAGCCCCTGGAGTGTCTTCCTTTTTGCTCATGCCAGAACAATGGAATTTACAAATTCCAAATTTGCAAATTGCCTTTTCATTTGATCACTCTTTGGTTTTGTTGTTCCTGCTTTAATGCCACTCTGATCTCTTTAAGATTAACTAAGCCTTGGGGTGGCCAGATGGCTCAGATGGTTAGAGCACAAGCTCTGAACAACAGGGTTGCCAGTTCAATTCCCACATGGGACAGTGAGCTGCACCCTCCACAACTAGATTGAAGACAACAAGCTACCGTTGAGCTTCCAGAGGGGCGGCCAGATGGCTCAGTGGTTAGAGCGTGAGCTCTCAACAATGAGGTTGCCAGAATTGAACCAGTGGGCTGTGCTCCCTGCAACTAAAGATTAAAAAGGGCAACTGGACTTGGAGCTGAGCTGCGCCCTCCACAAGTAGGTTGAAGGACAACGACTTGGAGCTACTATGCCCTGGAGAAATGCGCTGTTCCCCAATATTCCCCAATTGAAAAGAAATTACTTTAAAATAAAAAGATTAACTAAGACTTTGGGGATTTATCCTCAAGGCCAACTCCCTAGTTTCTGAAGAGTATGGTGCATTGTTTCTCCTCCTCACCCCCATTGCCTGCCTCATGAACAGCTCTCTCTTACCAAGATTCCCATTTCCAGGAACAGCAAAGGCAGATATAAGGAGAAAGTTGAACCACATATTATCTTTTCTGGCAATGTACTCAGTGAGGGGGGAAAGAAATTATAACTCCTGGACCAACCTGCGAAACCCTTCAGGGGAAAGTGTGTTTTCTTCATTGCTGAACTTTCCCCACATCCGGAGTCTTGTGTCTGAATCTCCCACTAATTCACTGTGAAACCTAGAGTAAATGGCTTGATTTCTCACATCCTAAATTCCCTCAGGTCTAAAACAAAGATAACAATTTCTAATTCAAGAACATACTATAAAAATTAAACAAGGTGATGAATAAGAAATCTTCTAGTATAAATCAGTTGCTCAATATATATTGTTCTTTTACCTTTCCTCTCCCTCACTTTCTGATATCAGCCCTGGGCCTTGCCACAATGCCATGGCCATTGACAAAAATGAAATAGGTCACAAACAAATGACAGTGGAAAACAATGAACTGAGGAAGATGAATAACTCAATCCTTTTCACCTCAGAAATAAAATGAACTTGGGAGTTTAACTGGGGGACGGAATGCATTTATCTATATCCCACATAGTCAAGGATAATCAAAGGATGTGTTTTTATTGAATGTATTTTAGTGTGCCCAGTGAACTCCTTTATCCAACAATGATGTTATAAGATGTTGATCCTCCATGTCCCTCCATATGGAAACATCCATTAAAATGGCTCACCAACCTGCTTGCAGTTGATTGGTTCAGAAATAAGAACTTGACTCACGTTGGGTTTAAAAAAAAAAATTTCTACACCAAATAGGACACTATACACTTAAACATAATGTACAGGGTAAAGAAGGAAAAAAAAGCACTTAAAAAAAAAAAGAAAGGGGAAAATGACAACTTGCTCTGGCAGTGCAGCAATCAATTCACAGTATATATAGAGATAATTTGTGACAACAAAAACATAAAAGGGGAGAAAGTAAAGACCTGAACCGGCATAAGGGAATGGAGAAAGGAAGTATGATGAAGAAAATGGAATATGCTAAATATTAAACTTTATTTTACATAAACTCAATGGTAACCACACAAAAAAATCCAGAACTAAAATATATAACATAAAAAAACATAAGAAAGAGAGTGAATAATCATAGAATACTACCGCACTGAAATAATAGACAGCAAAAAAAAGGCAAAGAAACAATGGAGACACCGTCCTACCAGAAAACCAGAGACAGATGATAGGAAATCTTCATATATCAAAAATCACCCTAAATGCAAATGAACTGACCTCACCAATAAAAAGGCACAAAGTAGAAGATTGGATCAAAAAACTAAACCCAACCATATGCTGCCTCCAAGAGACACATCTCAGCTACAAAGACAAACACAGATTCAAAGTGGAAAGGTGGAAATTGACACTCCAAGCAAATGGTATTCAAAGAAAATCAGGTGTAGCTATACTGATATTAGATGAAACAGACTTCAGGATAAAAAGAGTAACAGAGACAAAGATGGACATTTCATAATGGTGAAGGGGACTATACAACAAGAAGACATAACAGTCATCAATATTTATGCCCCCAATCAGGGAGCACCGAAATATATGAAGCTACTACTAACAAAACTAAATGGAGAAATTGACCAAAACACAATTATAATAGGGGACCTACATACATCATTGACAGATATGGACAGATCATCCAAACAGAAAATAAATAAATAGCAGCCCTAAATGACACATTACATGAAATGGACATAATTGACATTTACAGAGCACTTCATCCTAGAACATCAGACTATACATTTTTTTTCTAGTGTACATGGAACTTTCTCAAGATAGACCATATATTGGGACATAAAACTAGCCTCAGCAAATTTAAGAAGATTGAGATTATACCAGGCATATTCTCTGATCACGTCTTTGAAATTGAAAAAAAAAAAAAAAAAAAAACAACCACAAATATGTGGAGATTAAAGAACATACTTTTAAAGAACGACCAGGTCAAAGAAGAAATAAGAGGAGAGCTCAAAAGATACATAGAGACAAGTGAGAATGAAAATACATCCTACCAAAATTATTGGGATGCAGCAAAAGGAGTAAAAAGAGGGAAATTTGTATCATTACAGGCCTATCTCAAGAAAGAAGACAAATCCCAGATAAATAACCTCATGTTACACCTTAAATAAATAGGAAAAAAAAAGAATACATGAAACCCAAAGTCAGCAGAAGGAAGGAAATAATAAAATTCAGAGCAGAACTAAATTAAATAGAGAACAAAGAGACAATAGAAAAAATTAATGGAACAAAGAGCTGGTTCTTTGAAAGATTAATAAAATTGACAAATCCTGGGCTAGACTCACTAGATAAAGAGAAAAGACACTAATAAACAAAATCAGAACTGAAAGAGGGGAATTTACTACAGATGCCTCAAAAATACAAAGGATCATCCAAGAATACTATGAAGGACTATATGCCACCAAATTCTATAACCTAGAAGAAATGGACAAGTTCTTAGAAACATATAGCCTTCCTAGGCTGAATCATGAAGAACTGGAAAATCTAAATAGACCAATCAACAGTAAGGAAATTGAACCAATCATCCAAAACCTTCCCAAAAGCAAAAGTCTGGGACCAAATGGCTTCACTAGTGAATTCTACCAAACATTCAAAGAGGATCTAATGCCTGTCCTCCTCAAACTCTTCCAAAAAATCGAGGAGACACTATTCCCTAACTTATTATCTGAGGCCAACATTACCCTGATACCAAAACCTGGTAAAGGTAACACAAAAAAAGGAAAAATTACAGACCAATATCTCTGATGAATACAGATTCAAAAATCCTAAACAAAATTCTAGCAAATCAAATGCAATGATGCATTAAAAAGATTATACATCATGACCAAGTGGGGTTCATCCCAGGGGCACAAGGATGGTTCAATACATGCAAATCGATTAATGTGATACACCACATTAAAAAAAAGGACAAAAATCATATGATTATATCAATAGATGCAGAAAAAGCATTTGACAACATACAACATCCATTTATGGTTAAAACACTTAATAAAATAGGTATAGAAGAAAAATACCTTAACATAATAAAGGTCATATATGACAAACCCTCAGCTAATACCATAATTAACAGTGAAAAACTGAAACCCATTGCTCTATGTTCAGGAACACAACAGGGCTGTCCCCTATCACCTTTGCTTTTCAACGTAGTGTTGGAAGTTCTAGCCAGAGAGATCAGGCAAGAGAAAGAAATAAAAAACATCCAAATGGGAATGAAGAAATTAGATTGTCACTCTTTGCAGATGACATGATGCTGTATATAGAAAACACTAAAGACTCCACCAAAAAGCTATTAGAAACAATAGACAAATACAGTAAAGTTGCCAGCTACAAAAACAACATACAAGGGGCGGCCATTTAGCTCAGTTGGTTAGAGAGCGGTGCTCTTAACAACAAAGTTGTCGGTTTGATCCCCATATGGACCACTATGAGCTGTGCCCTCCACAACTAGATTGGAACAATTATTTGACTTGGAGCTGATGGATCCTGGAAAAACACACTTCACATAAAAGCTTTAAAAAAATCAACGTACAAAAGTCCATTGCATTCCTATATACTAACAATGAAATCACAGAAAAAGAAATTAAAAAAACAATTCCTTTTGCAATTGCAGCAAAAAAAATAAATAATCATACCTGAAAATCATTTTTTCTCATGGATGCTCAAGAAAGAGATCCAAGGTACATGATGACCTTGTTCATAGGAGATCAAAAGTAGATTATGTAATCACTCACAAGGAATTGTTGAAATAACCGTAAATGTTTACCTTGGAGAAGAGATTAGGTAAAAGTGGGCATTACCACTGTCTTGCCTTGGGGGAGAGGGGACATACTCAACATAATATCAATGTGTAGAAGATACAGAAAGAGGAATGTGGCTTTCCCAATGGAGAGAATTTTCCAAAGGTAGAGTTCCCAGAAAGTCACCATCACATAAAGGATTAACAAAAGGCCCTGTATCTGACAGTTCTGGAGGAACCACACGCACCACAGTCCATGCAACTGGCCTTGCCTGGAGTTATGCTGGCACAGTGTAAGAAGCCAGATGAGGCAGCCCTGGTGTATACCTGGATTATATGACAATTTATTGATGACATTCTGGAATAGAAAGACTTCAGGTGGTTCCCTTCCAGTCTTGATAGTCTAAGGTTCTCTGACCTTACAGAGAACCCCAGACATTAAGCAAGCAAACTGGAAGAAATACTAACCCAAGGTCCAATTTCAGGAGGGTTACAGAGATAGGTGAAAGCTCTCCATAGTAACTGCTAATTGTGGGTTCGTAAGATGGTAACCATTTTCTTCTCTCTCTGAGCAGAGACTATCTGAGATGTTCACCTAACACCTGTCACTGAAGATAGCAAAGGCCTTCATTTCTAGAATCTCCAATTCCAGTCTCTTCCTCAGGCCACTTAGCTACATTGAGTCTATGGCCAAAAGAAACCTTCACTGTGATGGAGTCCATCCTGTGGCTTTCATGGATCACCCTGAACTGGCAGTTCTGCTCCTCCTGATGTTTCTGAGTTTCTATCTAGTCACTCTTCTGGGGAACGTGGGGGTCATTATTCTAATCCAAATGGATACCCAACTCCACACCCCAAAGAGCTTTTCCCTGCTGGATGCCTGCTATACCCTGTCATCAGCCCTGAGACCCTGGCCACACTGACCACAGGCAAGATGGTCATCTCCCATGGTGGCTGTGCTGCCCAGGTCTTTTCTTCACCATCTGTGCCAGCATGGGTGTTACCTGCTGCCAGTGATGGCCTACGACCTCTTTGTTGGCATTAGCCACCCAACGTGGCTCTGACTCCAGGGACTTGTTGGCCGTGGCCTATGTCTGTGGGGTGTCAGGGGCCATCCTGCGGACCACATGCACCTTCACCCTCTCCTTCTGTGACAGCAGCCAGATCACTTTCTGGGATCTCCCACCCCTGCTGAAGTTTACCTGCAGTTGTGTGACAAAATGAGATTGTTTCTCTCTCTCTCTCTCTCTCTCTCTCTCTCTCTCTTTTATTTTTACCAAATTGATGTTCCTGGTCAGTGTCATGATCACCTTGGTCTACTACATGCTCCTCATCAGAGCCATCCTGAGGGTGAAGTGTGCTGGTGGGCAAGCCAAGACCTTCTCCACCTGAAGCTACCACTCACCACTGTTGTCCTCTTCTTTGTACCAGAGAAGTAACTCAGGAAAACCCTCAGAGGAGAACAAGATCGTGTCTGTCTTTTACACTGTGGCCATCCCCATGCCTAACCCCTTGATCTATAGTCTGAGAAACAAAGAAGTAACAGCTGCATTAAGAAAGGTCATTGGTAAAATCCAGTTCCCAAGGGGTGATGGTGTTTCACCCTGATCCATCTTCTTGCCATTAAGAATGGACAGTAGGTGGCTTTCAGTGGCACCTGGGAAGTGGGCAAGAACCACCAGCTCTGTAGGGAAACTTCAGGTTTGGTGACATTTGTTTGGATGGCTCCCTCTACCTCTCTTTTCTGTCCCTCTCCCTCTTTAGTCCACCCATCAAATTTTCAGGGTTCTAGGGCTACTCTCTGATACCACAGAGCTGAAATATAGCTTACTTGTAAATAAACTTATCAGTACATCTGACCTCCCATTCCCCAACTCAACTATGCTTGAGTTCCCCAGTCCTTTATTCTTCTGTCTCTGTGGTCACTGATACTGATTTTTACTTTTTTTGGAAGATTATAGTTGGGAATCATGCTAATAGGATGATAAGGGTGGTTTGTTTTGTTTTTTCTTTTATGGTAAGGATACCTGCCAACTCATTATGAGGAAGATAATGAAAAGAATGGGGAACCCAGTGGAATTTCAGTTGGTACAGATTAGAGTAGCAGGGGGAGGGGTGCTTACTTTTGGCTACTATTCCACTTATGTCTTCTCAGATGGTTCCTTATGTCTCCAGCACTCTAACATCTGCATTTCAAGTGGCAATTCTCTACAGTCTGGACCTCCAATTCCTTTGTTTTTCTTCCTCCTGAAACAGTGAGAATATATCGAGTAGTATGATATAAGACTCAGACTAATTCTTTTTCATCCCATAGTTCATAACCAGTAGTTAAATAACCAATAACTCATGAACAGTGGTCTCTTGAAATGTGATGTCTAATAAAGGCAAAGCTTTTACTTTTGTCACACAGTGAATGGTAAGTAAGGTGTGAGGAATTCAAGGTGGTGTGGTGGGTGGTTGCTTCTAAAGGCACTAGATAGTTTCAAGAAATTTAATGGCATGAGACTTCCTAAAATTTTTATCAAAACACAGAATAAAACTTGGGGACTATAGATCGTTATACTTTTAAAAATATCTTAACTCTGTCAGCATTAGGGCTGAGATCATGAAAAACAAAACCCAACATTTGAACTGTGGATGCCAAATTGTACTTCCAGGCAAATAACTTCCCCTTGTCCATAGCTGAGTTTCTTAGCCACCTAGGCTTAAAGTTGTGGCAATAATTGAGAAAAAATAAAACACATACTTGAAAAAGACTAACCACCCACTGGAATGGAAACATAGGGAAGAATTAGGTGGCTTAGACATGAGGTATTAGAGAAGGCTCCTTTCTCCAGTCTAGGGTGGTGGTGACAGAAATATTCTAGCAGCCACTGGAGTACCAACCAGTTGTGTTGTGGCCCATGGCACAGCACATGAAGCCAGCAGGTTGCCCATTGGCAGGCTCATAAGAATAAATGAAAAACATGCAGAAAATTAAGAAGCATTGCAGTAGAGCATAGTCTGAAAGCTTATGCTACAGTGGTTTGGTCAATTTTTGTACGGTACCAAGCCAGAGTAATATATGTTATTGTTTAGCATCCCTTTCATATTTTGCAATAAGTACTTTTCGGTAGCAATAAACTCAAAAAACCGACATGCATGGTAGTCAAGAAAGTTGATGATGAACCTGTGTTTTGCACAAGATGTTTGTCAGCATTTATCCTCCATTATGGGAGTCGGATTGACATCCATGAGGACTTGAAAAGTAGAAGATACACATCTGCTGGAGATCCATCAACACTTGCTTTCAAACACCATGCCTGATGATAACGGTTTAAAATGGCAGGTGTGTTTACATTTCACTCTGGGAAGCATGACTTTTCATTCCATCAAAGGTAATTTAGCTCAACATTTCTTTCCTGCTTCTTATCCACCGGATGGTAAAAGTATGTAAGCCTTTGAAATGCTACTTTTTAGTCAGCTTATGTGATCTACAATATTTTGAGCTCATTTGTTAAAATGCTCTCAAAATTTGGATTGTATTTATTTAAAATCAGTCAGAAATCTTACATCTTTAATCAAAGCCTATAATGAACAGAGCACAAAAACCTTCAACTTTTGACAGTGTTAGCAAATCCCAAGTATTGAAAATCTTGCCGACTGGAAGGCATTGAAATTTATCCCATCCATTGAAAGGGAAAAACTAAACAAAATAAACAAGCAAAACCAGTGTGCAAGACATAATTCTGAAATTACATGATTATGCCTTGGAATATATTGACTTGTGGTCAGTCGTGGTGGATAAATTTATATTCTAAACTGGAATAAAATAATCAAGTCGTTCATATTTCAGCATTTAAATTTGAATACAGGGGCTGAAATATTTATAGTTTAATGTGAAAAAATTAGATTTAAGAATATCTCCCATTTAGCTAAACTTTCTTAAAGCTTTTTAGACACCTCTGTGAAGAAAAAGTAGTGTCCCATCAAAAATATTACTGCAACTGTAAACATAATTTGAACAAAAGGGATCAGACACAAATGACTACACACTGTATAGTTTCAGATATATAAACAAAGGCAAGCAAAATAATCAAAGCTATTAGACCTGGGGTGGGGGGGTGGATGCAATGGTGAACACGAAGGCCACACAAACTGGTGGTAACGTGTTGTATTTTGATCTGGTGCTAAAAACTCAGGTGTGTTAAGACTGTGAAAATTCATGAATGATATTAATTTTTCTGAATTAAGTTTCTGAATGTTTGTTATACTTCAGTGACATTTTTAAAAAATATTATAGCTATTAAGGATATTCTTCTACATGACCATAATATTATACCATATCACACCTAAGAAAATGACCGACTACCCCATTACATAATTTAATATCTAGTCTACATTCATAGTTTCCTTATTTGTCCAAGAAAGGGTTTTACTGTTTTTATCAGACTTAATCAGGATCCAATCTAAGTTCAAGCACTGCGTTTGTTACATTTTTTAATGCTCTTTTAATCTAATACAGTCCTCCTTCCTTTTTGTTTGTTCCAAGACGCTGATAGTTGTGTTACAAATATTCTAGATTCTAGATTTGCCTGATGGGTTGCTAATATGTGTGGTGGGCAGGATTCTAAAATTACCTACAGTGACACATGCCCTTGTGTAATTCCCTCCCCTAGAACGAGGGCAGGATCTGTGAATATGATGGGAAACCCCTGCCATTATTAAGTTACCAGATTTTGAAGATATAAGTAAGGTTCTGAAACAGTTGATTCTGAGTTCATCAAAAGGGAGGTAGGTTATCCTGGGTGGGCCTGACCTGGAGTAACCCCAAAAGAGAAATTCAACAGCAGAGATGTTCTCCTGCTTACTTTGAACAAGTAAGCTACCACGTTGTGAGAGGAGGGGCCACATGGCAAGGACTTGAGGGTGGGCTGAAGACCAGTCCTTGGGCTATCACTAGCAAGGAAATGGGCACCAATCTTAACTGCAAAGCAATGAATTCTACCAACAACCAGATGGGACTGGTAAGAAGACTTTGAGTCTCAGATGAGACTGATGCCGCTCCCAGCACCTTGATTTCAGTCATGGGAGACCCTGAACAGAGGACGAAGATAACCCACATCCTGACTCCTGTCTCATGGAAATTATGAGACCATAAATTTATATCATTTTAAGCTGCTAAGTATGTGGTTATGTGTTGTTACTCAGCAAGAGAAAAGTAATACATGTCTCTCCCCCCTGTATTTCTTGTCAACTAAAAGTTAGCTTTAAAGTAGCGTCCAATATACTTTTCTGTAAAGAACCAGATAGTAATTATTTTACGCCTTGCATGCTGAGCAACTACTCTCTACCTGTCACAACTACTTTAGTGTGTTTTGTAGTGAGGAAGTAGCCATAGGAAATACATAAACAAATGAGTGTGACTGCGTTGCAATAAAACTTTATTTTAAAAAGTAGGTGGCAGACCAAATTTATGTTCATGAAGCCTCATCTCCCACTCTGCACTTTTCCTACTCTCTGGCACCCCTTCACTCTGATCAATGCACAGTTCCTGCTCCCCTCTAATTCTCCCACCAAACTCCTGTCTGGAGCACTCCTGAGAGCTGCTATTGACACGATAGGCTGTTGTTGCACTGTTTCCAATCCTGGCACAACCATCCCTTATTTTACAAAGCACTTAAAATTTACAAGCCTCTTTCAAACAACTAGTTAACACATTTAAGCTCCATAATGGCCAAGTGAGTAAGGAAGGTACAGTCAATCCCATCTTCGAAGAGATGAAAGGGACCTAGAGACTGGATGTCACACAGCCAGTAGTGAGTCAGGCTTTGATTCCTGGGGACAATCTAAGCTGTCACTTGAGGGCTCACACTAAGGGGACCCTCCTCCATGATATGGGCTCATTCCCATGGCCTGGGAGAGGGATGTTTATAACAAAGAGGAATTCTAGGCTTCAACCAGCAGAGTGGGGACACAATGGCCCTGGGCCTCCTGGGGCTCTCTTGGTGCTCATGGAAGGGTGTGTAGCCACATGGCAAAAGATATGCCTCAAGGTCCTGCTACGCACCCCACAGCGGGAGATATTTCAGAACACACAAGCAGCCCAACTGCATCAGTAGCTTCCTGCAGCATGTCAGCACTTAGTGGTGGCCCTCTCCATTTCTGCCGCAGCCCCATAACTCCGCGAGGCTGTGGGGCAGGGTCCAGGAGCCTCGGGTCCTAAACCTGAATCTTCCATTTACTGCCTGTGTGAACTGGAACAAATCACTCCGCTCTCTGCACTTCAGCTTCCCGTCTGTAAAATGAGGATAACTCTGCTTTCCATGGACTATCATAGGACCAAATGGGAAGCTGGGTTCCAGGAGGCTCTATACACTGTACAATATTTACTACCGCCCCCCAATAGTGCCCTTCTGAGGGCCCTGCACCAAGCCCCACTCTTACCTGCCCTCGGGTGCTCACCTGGACCTCTTTGGAACTATGATTGTATTTGTCCCAGAGACCAGCCTCATTCAGCCAGGGCCGCATAATCCACAATGAAACAAAGTTCTGTTGGCTCTTAGTTTATGAATATTTCCTACCCATTCTGGATTCCTAGTCTCCCCCAGTGCAGAGGGCAGAATCCAAAAGCTCCCCATTTTAGCGGGAATCTGGACTCTCCCTGGCCTCTCCTCAGCTCTAGTCCTTCCTGGGTCGAGCTATGACCCTTCTGATGTTCACCTGATCGTACTCACTTGAAAGTTAGAGTCAGACCTGAAAGGAGCCTTAGAGGTAGTTCAGTCCATTGCATCAAACTGTGGTCCTTAGAGGTGGAAGACTCTTTGAAGAGGCCCAAGAAGCCGCTGAGAAGGCAAGGAAGGGCCCAGCAGGTGAAAGTCAAGGCCACTGACCCTACCTCATAGAAGGCAGCTCCATCCCTATATGATTTTATGGTTATAGTGTGTTATGGAAGGTTTTTGCTGTTGAAATAAAGTTTTAGAACAACCTGTTGAATCCAGTATTTTCCTATCACGAAAGAGAAAACTGAGGCCCACGAAAGAGGAAGTGACGTGCCAAGGTCACTCAGAGCATTCACAACAGAGCAGTGAATAGAATTTAGGCCAAAAACAGATTGAAGCTGAGCCCTAAGGCCAGCCGTCCCCCGGTCCTGCCCCACTGTGATGGAGTGTGATGTCATGTGTACCCACCCCAGTGACAGTTAGACCCGAGACAGGCCTGCAGCCACAGACTTAACAAGGCTGCTTTCATGGCTTGTTTTGCAGCCTCTCCCTGAGTCACTCTGGGCCTCAGTGACCCCATGTGCCCAATGCTAACATTCCTTCAATTTGATGGAGAGAAGAGCTCAGCAGCCTTAGGCCTGACACTGTTTCAGAATCACAGCGGCTGGAGCTATAAAAAGACACATCTACGGGCATGTTCACAGGACCAAAGGGAAGGCAGCCCCGGGCCCACCCTGTCCGCAGCTCTCCCCCACAGCCCACCTCCCACAGAGATCTGAACTGTTTCCAAGGCTCCATCGGATTCTAACCAGATTCACTCTATGAGCCTGCAGGGTCTCTGCACAAAGACGCCCAGGCAGTGGGTCTCCACACCCGCTGTCACTCTACCCCACATCTGCCTGAGTCTGTCAGAGGCCTTCCTGCCTGTGTGTTTCGCTTCCACTCATGGCTCTCTGCTTGTGTCTGTGACTGTTTGCCTAAGTTAGTGTTGGCCTATGCCTGTGCCCATCAGTTCTCCTGTGTGTATGGCCACCAGTCTCTAAGGGCATCTGTCCCGGGCACTGTGCCTGTGTCACCTGTCTCCCTGTCTCATCCAATCCTGAGAGCCTGTCTCTCTGTGTGTCTGCCAGTCTCTGCATCTGATCGTCTATCCCAGTCTCTCGTGTGTCTGCCTGTTTACGTGTCACATCCACTGTGCCAGGTGAATGCCTGAGTGTGTGTGTGCGTGTTACTATGTGTGTGTGTCACTGTGTGTGTGTGTGTGACTGTGTGTCTCTGTCCATCTCTGGGAAGCTGCCAGCCTTTCTCCACGTCTGTCTGCTTGTGAGCCTCTTTCTCCCCTAGCATCCGCAGCCCCCCAGGCCTTCTGTTTTTCTACAAACACACGCCTACATTCCATCGCACATCTCATCTTGGCTTTACTCCTCCCAAGAAGAGTCAGGGCTGTTTTGGGTGGCTCTTTCGAATGCTTCTGACCAACCCTAACTCCCCCTGTCCTTCACCCTCTCTAACATTCAGAGTCTGCTTATTCCTGAACGTCCTGGGCATTCTCTTTGCTGTGGCCGAGGCAAAAGGAGACCCAGCCTTCCCGGCCAATGTCACCATGGGACTGCAGATGTATGATTCCTGCCCCTCAGGGATGGGGCCCTGGAGAGTAGCCCGGCCCTGCTGTGCAACCAGCTCTGGCCCATACCCAGCTCTCGCTGTGGCCCCCAGCAACTGCTCCTGGGGGTGGTTGGCGGGATGAGCTCCCCAGAGTCCAAGCCCATGACTGAGCTGCTCTCCGGGTACAGAATCCCTCAGGTGAGAAAAACACCTGGAGAGAGGTTACCACTTGAATACTCGGGGTGGAGCACAGTGCAGCCGGGTAGAAAGATCACAGACTATGACCTTAAAACATCGTTTCCCTTCCCTGGGCCTAAGATGACCTTCCACAACATGGGGTGTGGGGCTAGGCTAGTAGTTCCCTAGTGCTGGTCCCCGAACGGATGCTGATCTATGATATGTTTTCTCCGGTTTGCATCAAAATGACAAAGAAATGACATAGTATACACAGGTGTCAGTGTGAGGTCACCAGCTCTCCTTAAATGTTGGTTTTATCTTTTTTATGTTTTTTTTAATTTTTTTCCAGTTTTACTGGGATATAATTGATGTACATCGCTGTATAATTTGAAGGTATACAACGTAATGGTTTGAGTTACATATATTGTGAAATGATTACCACAATAAGTTTAGTTAGCATCCATCATCTCATATAGATGCAACAAAAAGAAAAAGAAAAAAATGTTCTCCTAGTGTTGAGAACTCTTAGAATTTACACCCTGAACAATTTTCCTACATATTGTACAGCAGTGTGAGCTGTAGTCATCGTGTTGTACATTACATCACTGGTACTTAATTATCTTTTAACTTGAAGTTTGTACATTTTGATTCTTCCTCCCACCCTATGTTTCTGGTAACCACATATCTGGTCTATTTTCTATGAGTTTGGTGGAGTTTTTTTGTTTGGGGAGTTTTGTTAGATTCCACATATAAGTGAAATCATATAGCATTTGTCTTTCTCTGTCTGACTTATTTCACTTAGCATTACGTCCTCAAAGTCTATCCCTGTTGGCAGGATTTCCTTACTTTTTAGGGCTGAATAATATTCCATTGAATATATCAAGCCAATCTTCTTTACCCATTCCTCCATTGATGGACACTTACGTTGTCCCATGTCTTGGCTATTGTAGGTTTTATTTTTCCCACAAACTTTTGTGGCAAAATGAAAATTTGGTAACTACAGACCAAACTCCCATAATTTTTTTTGTCGATTGGTTAAACAGACTGGGACACATATCCTCTAATAGCTTATGATCTGAAGGCTCAAGATTTATAACCCAGCCCGGGATGATTTTATTTTTCCTCTCACACTACTCAGAAAGTTGAAAAGTTCAACAAGTGACAGATCATTCTGATGGAGCTTTTGATGTTTCTATGAAACATTTACCTAGACCTGAGTGCCGTTTGATCTCAATGTACATTAAATCTGTTAGGCAGAGAAACAATGTTTATCCAATCGTTTTCCAGGTGTGGAATTTTTTTTTCCACAACATGCCTAGATGTAAGTTAAGGTACATGACTGCCTACTTGTGAGCTTTAAACAATACCCCAAGAAATACTAAATGTCTCCCCTCGCAGATTTCACTGAGGCCTCAACTGCCACAACTGAAAAATCATCCAATTAGATTCCAACACTTAAATCTTAACATACTTCAGTGATGGATAGTTATTTTCAGTCATTCACACCCTAGTATAAAAGAGTTTATCACATGCTTTCTTATGTAATATTGGCTTAGAGTAACTTAGAATAACTATATTATTAAATAATTACCATTAGTGGAAACTGCTTTTGGTAGACAACTCTGGCATGTATCAAAATTCTTATGATGATTAAATGAGTTGATACATGTAAAACATTAGAAAAAGGCCTGACTTATTGTAAGTGCTCTGTCAGTATTTCCTATTATTATTGTCTTCATTTTTATTATCTCATTCAATCCTACCAACAAATCTGTGAGGTACATACTGTTATTATTCCCATTGTATAGATAATGAAATTGAGGCTCAAAGAGGAAATGTCACTTGCCCAAATCACACAGCTAATACCCTGTTTGCCCGAAAATACGACCCAGCCAGACAATCAGTCCTGAGTCTTTTGGAGCAAAAATTAATATAAGACCCGGTATTATATTATATTATATTATATTAGACCCGGTCTTATATTATTGTAAAATAAGACTGGGTCTTATATTAATTTTTGCTCCAAAAGACGCATTAGAGCTGATTGTCCAGCTAGGTCTTATTTTCGGGGAAACACGGTAAGTAGTAGTTTGGGATTCAAAGCCAGGCAGCTTGACTCCAGAGGTAGAACAGAAACAGGGAGAGGAAACCTCACCTAAATAAAGATGCCGCCTGTCTGGGTGGTGGTTATTATTTCCAAATATTTACTGAGCACACTGTTCATGGGGAAGACTGTTGTGCCACAGCCACACGGAATATGAGTCACATACGAGGCCACGGCCCTGTCTTCACAAATGCTCACAGTCTGGACAGGAAGACAAGCATGAACCCAGCCAGCCATACACCCGGGCACCCACGTGGCTCTCAAAGCGTCAACCACAAGAGGACTCAGGGCAGGACAACCCAGCCTCAGGGTTCCGAATTGGAAGGCGGGCTATTGTGACCAGATCTTCTGAGTCAGACATCAGGCCCCTTGGCTGACAGAAGATTGCTTTTCCTAGTTTTTTACTTATGTAAATACTCTTACAAATGTATAAAACTAAGTCAGTTTTGCTAGACTTTAATTTCTTTAATTGAAAAAAATCAAAATGCGTGAGATCAGTCCTAACCCCACAGTTACAGCCTGCGCTGAGGTTCCACTCCAGCACAGTGGGTGGTGTGAGACCTGAGACCATCCTCCCACAGTGTCACCCCTCCCCACCAGTGCCTCCTGCTCCAGCCCTCTGGCCCTCATGAGACTGGAGTTGCAACCATCACTCCTGAGTTAAGTGTCCCAGAGACAGAGAAAATAAGGCCTTCTGATATGTTCAGCATTGAGGTGCCAATTACTACAGTCTCAGCCTTGTAACTCTAGGAATGTCATAGATCGCACCCATTCAATAGATGTTTCTGAACAAGAGCCACATGACAGATCATAACGCCGTAAGGTACTAATATGACTCAGACCCAGTTGCCAGCCTCAAAGAGCTCATTGTTGAGTGGGGCACAGATGAAGAGATGAGACCCAGGAACTAAGTACTCCCCCAGAAATGACTGGTATTAGTGCAGCTGGCTCACGCTGCCCAAAACCATGATCAAAACCAGGAACCACTTAGTAATTCATAATGAGAAACGTGATTTCCACCATGACCATCAGCCTTATATTGGCTGGTCAGTGTATTCTCTCCCTGCAGAAAAGATCCTTCCTAACCAAACCCAAATTTTTCTCAGAAGGATAATCCATGAGCCCAGAGTTGGAGCATAAGGAAGACACTGGACAGTTGTCACTAGGAAATCAGACCTCCCCAGACAATGAGAATATTCAGCTCAGCCGCCACACCTTCTCCCTCATAGAGGAAACACCTGGGCAAGTTGAGTCATTCTTCAGTTTATTGTATTGTCAGCTGTCTGGGACAGAGACTCTCTTTGTTACATTTCAGACCTGAGGCTACAGGTCTCCCCAGCATCACAGCCCAGCAGCCACTTTGTGAAGAGTTAACCTCAGTCAATCTAAGTTAGTTTCCTTAGGACCAGCCCTGGAGGCCACACACTCCTAGGTCCAGAGCCCTGGGACACTGGCCCCAGAGCTTGTGCGTCTGCTCTAACACTGGGGACCTCCACCACCACCACACCCCACCCCCAGTGTTAACATTTTATTTCGCTAAAATTCAAGAGCATTCCAAATTCACTACATTTTGAGAAATTCTTGAGCATTTGGCAGTAGTCTTTGCTTTTCCCAACTCTGGGTTTCCACAACCCCAGAGTCCATAACATCAAAAGACCTGGCAGAGACCCTTGTCATTTTACACAAATCCCAGAATGCGCCCAAGCAGAGGGACCGGGCAGAGAGGGGCTGGGAAGCAGGAGGGCTGGGAATGATAAAGGGTACTGGCTTGAAAGTCAGTAAACCCGGATTTGAATCTTAACAGCACTGCTTATTAATGACGTGATATGGACAAATTAAGTCGTTCCTTTTGGGCTTCATATTCCTCAAGTAGAAAATGAAGGTAACAGTGGTTAATGATGATGTACCTACTTCTTAGAGTCATTGGGGCTGTTTACAATGGAATTACCAGTGCCTGGTATATAACAAATGCTCATTACTGTTAGTCGTTCAGGCTAGTAACAATGATGATGATAACAGTGTAAATCGGAAGGAGCAGTCACTTTTGAGAAATGCCAGTTCCCAGGTGCCCTGTATAATCTTGCCCAGTCTAGAAAGTGAGAGTCACCAAAGACTTTGAAGTAAAAGAATTTGTCTGCATATACCTGATGGGACAGCTTCCTGACAGCAGGCTGGGGAGAGTCTGTGACAGCAGACCCCTGCACTGAGTACCCTGGGGAACCCATAGGAAGAGGGGAGAGGGGAGGAGTTGGGGACGAAGAGAAAAAAACATGCATTCATTCGTGTACACAACCACTAAGATATATTAAATGGCTCCTGCTTAAAATCTAACTGGAGGGGGAAAGACATGAGCTCCAACAGTCAGAGGCAGAAAGAGCTAAGCGATGATGTGACGATGGGGAGGCCCCTCGTCATGCACCAGGAAACAAGAACTCAATCCCAGCTTGAGAAGCAGAAATTAGGGAAGGCTTTAAGGGCTGGAACTCAATAGACAAACCATATTTTGTTTAGTCTTTATGCTCCTCTGTGGGGAAAAAAAGAATATTCTCTTCATTCCATGACTGTTTCTTACTTCAATGTTCACCTAACCACGGCCTCAGCGATCATTGCCCTGACATGTCTTTTGCTAACAATTGGGTTTTAAAGAAACTTCCCACATCTTATGGGTACTCACTTGGTTCACTCACCAGAAATCACACTCTGCGTTGATGTAACCACTGACCCCTCTGCCCAAAAGCTTTGTATCCTTCCTTAGGTCCGGAAGAGCCTCCAAGGCAAGCAGACTCACCTAAGATGTTGATGTTACCTGCCCCTGACATTGAGTTTCCTTGTTAGTTTACTTGAGGTGCATCTCTTTTAAATAGCAAGCAGACAGCTTTTGCTTTATATCCAATATAAACGTGTCTATAATAGTTGAATTTTTACCCGATTTAAAAGTATCCATAATAGTCGAAATCTTTATTCCAGCTATATTGTGTCAGGACAGCTCAGTCTTCCCCTCCGTGCCCTTGAAAAGGCAAAACAAAGACAGCACACTCCAACGAGAGTGAGATAAAAGGGTTCTTTTCAAAGGAGCGGGCAGCGTTAAGGGTGAAACAGCCAAAGGACAGCCACATTGGGAAGCTGTGTTCCTCTGGGGGGCAGGAAACAATAGGAGGCCCTTCCTACCAGAGCTGTGAGCTCATGGATGAAGGCAGCCACTGCCATCCATAGCAAAGCAGAAAGGAATCTGGGGACTTGGGGGCACTGAACATCCTGACCTCATTCTCCTCCCACCCCACCCCCAGTCTCCTGCGGGAAGAGAAAGGGCAGAGCATCCCTTTTACGCAGCCCATGGAGGTCAGCCTACTGGGGCCCAGAGGATACAGACAGATGGAAAGTTTCTACTGGGCAAATAGAGAAGTACACACTTTTCCTAACTAGGGTAATTTAACCTGCCACATTTACTCTGATTGCTGACATATTTGACTTTATTCCTCCCTCTTATAAATTTTCTCTTTATTATACTTTGTCATACTTTGTATAACTTCTTAAAAAAATGAATTGGCTTCTCAGGCCTGAGCCACAGGCTTTGGAAGGGGCTGGACATTGCATGTATCAAAAGCCAGAGAGAGATAGTTTGACACAGGACAAAAACTGCATGATAGGACTTACATGATGAATCTAAAATAGACAAACTCATAGAAGCAGAGAGTTGAATGGTGGTTGCCAAGGGCTGGAGGGGAGGGGAAACAGGGAGGTGCCGTCAAAGGGCAGAAAGTTTTAGTTATAAAGATGAATACATCTCGTGTACAGTATAGTTCTATAGCTAATAATACTGTATTACGTACTTAAAAATCAGCTAAGGAGATAGATTTTGTTACAAGATCTTATCATGCAAAAACATAACAATAATAATAGATAAGAAGATGGGAGGAAACTTTAGGACATGACAGATAGGTTTATGGCACAGACTGTGGTGATGGTTTCACAGGCGTATATTTATCTCCACACTTACCAAGTTGTATATATTAATTATACACAGTATGTTTAAAAAAACATTTTGAACAATAAAAGGCAAAGAGTTGAGGAACAAGGCCAAGTCACAGGGCAGCTGGGAGAGCATTTGAGGACGCCCAGCAGGGTGGGTGGTAGAATGTTCTGGCAGGAATTGGCAGCCCCTTTTCTTCCCCCAGATCAGCCATGGCTCTCGGCACCCCCAGTTTTCTGACCGTTTCTAGTTCCCATCCTTCCTACGCACAGTGCCCAGCAGCGCCCACCAGCCCTGGGGCCTGGCCAAGCTCTTGAGTCCCTTTAACTGGACGTGGGTGGGCCTGGTGGGTTCTGACACTGGCAACTTTGAGTGGCTGGGGCAGCAGCTGCGGATAGAGATTGGGCGCATGGTGGCTGTGTGGCCTTCTCAAAGAAGAGCAGCAGCCAGGGTAACAGCATCAACATCATGGCCACCGTCATCGCCTCCAGCCCTGCCGCCACCGTCATCCTCTGTGACTGTTACCACTCTCACGTCACGCTCATGGCTGAGGCCCTTTGGGAGAACAACGTGACCAGGAGGGTGTGGATCACCTCCACCTCCTTCTCTTACAACCCCTCAGTGCTGGCACCCAAGGCCTTGGACATGCTGAACGGCAGCTTGAGCCTGTCCACACACTCGGGAATAATGCCCGGCTTTGAGGACTTCCTGTTGGCACTACGCCCAGCCACATACCCAGGCAATAGTTTGGTGAGGAAGTTGTGGGAGGCGCTGCATGGATGCAGGTGGTCTGGATTAGGACCTTCCACCCAGAGTGACCACGAAGGGGCTCAGAAGTGCACAAGGCTTGAGAATGTGACAGCTGTCCACCTGTCTGCCTTCCAGCTTCCTGACCTGACAGCCACTTACCAAGCCTACCTGGCAGCCAAAGCTCTGCTGGCCGCCTCTCAGAACCTGATGTCCTGCTCCCAGGACAGGGAGCATTCCTGGGAGGCACTGTGCCAGTGCGTAGAACGCCAGGCCTTGGCAGATGAATAGCCCAGACCCTGTCCGTCCAGCTTGCTGTGAGCAACGGACTAGCAGAGAGGCAGCGTGGTCTAATGAAAGGAGGACTGAATTCAGAGTCAAAGGGACTTGTACTCAGATCCCTCACTGTTCACGACATCAGTGTCTAGATCTAGAAGACAGAACTGGCTCCTACTGGCAATGAGAGTCAATTGTATCATTTGCATGAATTATGTAAGTTGCATGTTAAACCACAGAAATCAGTTTTTGGTCATTTTATCAGCATTTATGTAGTGAGGCTTCCTAAAAATTATAAGAGTAATACACTTTTTTTTTTTTTTTAGTAATACACTTTTTAAGTGTTATTCTATGCCAAATAATGTTGCAAGCCCTTTATATGTATTAATACATTTCATCTTTATGACAACCCTACAAGGCAGGTCCCGTTTTTACTGATGAGAAAATTGAGAGGTAGAACAACATAACCAAGGTCACACAGATGGTTCAAGGTAGAGTCAGGATCACACCAGGCAACCTGGCTCCAGGGTCTGGGCACTGGGCCACAGTCTCTACTGCCTCTCAGTGCTGAAGAATTACAGGAATATTTCAGAATTCTAGATGCAGCTCTGCCCCCAGCCAAGTGATTTGCTCAAACTCCCTCCTACAGTCTTATTGAACTTCCAGGACCTAATTCAACAAATATGTGTTTATGCCACAAATATTTGCTAAGCAATTTTCATGCACTTTGGAACAATGGGGGATACAGAAATGTATAAAATATGTGCTTGCCCTCAAGGTGTTTACACTCTAGTTGGAATGAGTAATAAATAATCATACCTACCAGGTATTAGAGGATATGGCACGAGCAGGAAAGGGAAAGTGATCCTATTGGTTCAAAGCGTGGGATAGACAAAGAATAAAAACACTAGCAAGAAAAGGTTGGAAAGGTAAGTGGGAGCTCTATTAGCAATAACCTCAAAGGTCTTCTTAAAGAGTTCCAGGTTTCTGAAAAAGATCACAACCCCTTTTCCTAATCACAGAATCAAAGACAATTCCATTTTACTACAAAGGTGTTCAAAGAGCCAGAAGGACCCACCCTAAGATCCCTGGTGAGCTCCCGAAGGTACTCTGCCTGTCCTTCCTCTTCTGCTATGATTGCTCTTCCCAGAAGGAATCACAATGGAGCTTTGATAGTCACGTGATCTGAGGTGCTCCCAGCTACGAAAAGTTTGGGATACACTGAAACATTCCTAGTCCTCAGTTCATGTCTCCTTTTAATCAAGAACATTCTCTCTCATCCACACTGCTAAGAGGAACTAGGTGGTCCTTTGGAGGTAGGACTGAGCTTTGGATCCTTGCTACCAACCATGTCTGGCACGAAGAGGATGCCAAGTAATGTGTATGGATGGATGGTGGAAAACTGGACACATGGAGACACCCACCACAGATCAACACCATCTTGGGAGATGTTATGCTCCTAACCAGTTTCTTTCCTTTACTTTCTGCCCCTGTCTCAGGTGCTCTATTACATTCAGAAGTTTCACTTCACCACCAGAGCCCAGGAAGAGGTTTTCTTCACCAAAGATGGGGAGATGCTAGCAACATTTACATTAAAAACATTTACACCCTCCCTGACCAGAGACCAGAGATAGCAATTGTTAGACATTTTGACTTCAGAGTACCTCCTGGAAAAGAGCTACTGATGAATGAGAGTGCTATTACCTGGGCAGAAGGACTCTCAAGGTAAGGACTCTCAATGGTGAGAGCTGAGAACTCCATACAGACAGAGCCGCACAGCACCTCCCACCCCCAAGCACCCCGCAGTATTTGTTATGTTGAGCTGACTTAGGGTACTGGGTCAAAGGGAGGGCAGGGTAGGCTATGGCTTACACAACTCTGTAGCTGTCTGGCAAACAAAACCTTCCTAAACCACTCCCTGGCTCCCAAAACAAAGGAGCCTGAAATGGTAAAGGCAATTAATGAGCAAATAGGAAAGGAAATTATACATAATTGCTGATTCAAGTTTATCCTGAGATAGCTAGTGTGTCCACCTGGAATGCTGCTGTCTTAGTCTTGCAGCATTATGTCAAGAGATAGACTACTGATGCCACGCTTTAACACAATGGAGAAAAACCCACGGAACCCCCTTAGTCCTTTCCCAGACCCCTAAGTATCTAGAGTCATGAGGTGGGGACTTCTCATTTATATGTGGTTGCATCTCAACTATCACACCATGCCTCCTGCGGCTGTCTCCAATGTATCTAGGTGGGATTAAACACTCCTTTCTCTGGACATCTAAAGCATTTTCCACATGCCTCTATAATAAGAGTAAGAAAATTCTGACAGGTATAGTATGTTTTTCCCTATCTTCAGCGATTTCAAACTGTTTCCCTCTGGTCTCACGTTAGTCTGCCTTATCTTTTTCCATTCCTATGACCATCACACCTCAATGTCCAAATTCCCCACCCTGGGAGAAGAAAACTAGGTGGCTGATGAGTAACGGAGCAGAACAGAGTTCCAGGGAAGAAAGGAGCATGATTGCTCCACAGACAAAGGGCTGGACCCTGGCTGTTGGGGTCCACCCTCAGTACTGGGGTACTCAGTTGGTGTCCACCCTCAGTATTGGTTCAGATATCGTCTCTCACTTCCCCTTTCCTAGACCACAGAATCTTTTCATCAGATCTTTTAAGAAAATTCATTTTCCAAGCAGGTTTTCTCAACTCAAAGTGATTTTGCCTCCCAAGGGACATTGGCAATTATTTTATATTGTTGTTGTCACAGCTTGGGAGGATGCTACCGGCATCCAGTGGATAGAGGTCAGAGACCCTGCTAAACATTTCTAGTGTTTTCAGTCGTTGTTTCTGATCCACTGTTGGTGCCTCAGTTACGTTTGGGTTGAAGGGAAAATGAGTCCTTTGAAATAAAAATAAAGGGATTTGGTGAGCCCAGAGTGGAGGACCAACTCCACACACCTCAGAATATTATCCTGCCTCGTTAGCATTTGCTCTGCACTCACAGCGCTCCAGGCACTGCAATGTGGGCTTCACTTGCATTATCTCATTTAATCTTCACACAATCTCCCAACTAGATAGAATGGGTAGTACCCCATTTTACTGAAGAGAAAACTGAAGTTTAGAGAGGTTAATCAGCAGGTCACCCAGCCCATACATGACAAAACCAGAATACCAACCAACAGCTAGGGACCAACCCTTTGTCTGAGGAGCAGTAACACTCATATCTTTCTTCTCCTCAAAACAACTTGCCCCACCCCCCACCAGACTGTGAAACCCTCAGAGCTTGTTTTTACCTGCTGCTGCTTCCCTAATACTCAGCACAGAACCTGATATACGGACAACAGTGATAACTATTTGAGCAAGAAAGGGAACGAAGGGAAAGAGGAAAGAAGGAAGGAAAAGAAAAGGAAATAAAAAGGGTTTTAACTTTTTACAAAGGACAGGGAACCAGTAAGCGAGAATGATGCTACTAATTCCTCTAAGATCTGGTTGCACAGTCGCCATCCCATCTTCCCTACAGTCTCCGCAGTGCGCTCTCTCTCTCCTCTCATGTGTAGGTCCCCTCCTCGATCTGCAGTGACAAATGTCCTGTGGGAACCAGGAAGTCAGTTCTACCTGGGAAGTCAAACTGCTGCTACAATTGCGTTCCCTGCCCCAGAGGAGAAATCGCCATGACACCAGGTAAAGAAGGAGACTGGCCTTTGGTCAGACGGTGGCCAGCCAGCAGCCAGGGTAGGCTTCACCTCAAGGGAAGATTCCTTTAATGGGAAAGAAAATTCCAGGGAAGAGGAAATCAAAAAGATGATGTGACTGTTTCCTTCCCACGTGCTACATTAAAGCCATTTACGGCTATACGTTCATTCTTTCTTTCACCAACCGTGAGTTTGTCCAAATTCTGTGCCTAGTTTAGTGTCAGAAACGTGAGAGCATTCCATAAATATTGAAAATAAAATCCCCAAGTGATTAATCTGTTTTCACTACAATGTCATTCATTCAACAAATATCAACTGGCGCCTACTGTACGCAGCCACCGTGCTGGGCACAAAGCGCCTACTGTACGCAGCCACCGTGCTGGGTACAAGGGTGGTAACAACAAATAAGACACGGCACCTGGAGCGCAGAGTTCATGATCTCTTAAAGGAGAATGATCATGGCACAATGAAGAAACTAGGCTACAATGTAAAATCAATTGCTTTAATAAAAGCAAAAGCATTGAGCCATGAGACCACAGAGAAATAATTCTAATGACTTCACTGGAGGGGGTGGCATGTGGTATCGCCTTGAGCAACACATGGGGTTTCAAAGGCAATAAAGCGTGATAAGGATAGTCCAGGCCAATGACTAAGTTAGTGAAAGCTCAAGGCATGAAAGCAATAAAGAGCTGAGAGTGGCTTGAGTATAGACTGTGATGGGCAATGTAGGAAGTAAGGGGCCGATCAGAGAAGGCCTGACTTGGCAGGCTCAGGAGCGTGGACTCTATTCTGTAGGAAACCTGGAGCCGCTGAATTACTTAAGGAGAGAAGCAGTGGCCTTTCAATATGTGTTTGGGGGAGATTAATAGGCCATGGATGTACTGAAAAGGCAAGAGATTGGATCAGGGAGACGAGGTTCAGAACCCAGGTCACTGTTGAAGCCACAGGTTTGGACAAGGTCTCTTCTCACACTGAAACTCTCGGTGGGGGAAAGGTGGGGACTTTGAAGATACCTTTGCCCATTTAAAGAGAAGGCACTTCTGGATGAAGCTGAGGAGGGCAGAAACTATAAATAAGACATCCTTGAACTTGGAAATTAGAAGGACATGGAGTCAAAATATCTAGGAGCAAAATATCTAGGAAATATAACCAAATCAAGGAAAGGGGTTAAATGAAAAAGTATAACTGATCCAGAACTCCAGTCACAAAGCCTGTCTTTAAAATCACTATGGAAAGCAAAGCTCTGGTAAGTTCTATCAAAACAGTGATTTAGAAAAAGGTGGTTAAAAAAAAAAAAAAACCAGTCTGTGTACCTAGTAAGCACCTCCATAACATTCCTTAAATAAGATAAGCTGATAGATGAATAAATGCATAAATAAATTAGCTGTGACTATGAATTATGACACTGCCACAGTGGCTGTTCAATTCAAAAGGATGAAGACGAGATAGGAATTAGTTTCCGTAGGTTGTTGGGTCAGTTATTCCACTATACTATAGTCTGATGCATGATAAGCAGCTACTGTCAGATTCGCTGACATTTGTGTCTTTAACCCTGAATCTGACGACATCAGGCCATCTGGAAGGCCGCTTGCAACAGGACCAAAGTACACCGAGCCTGCAGGAAAAGCCATCACAAGTCGTATAACTACTTGGCCACAAGAAAGTCCCCAAAAGTTTCCACTCTGTTGTCTGACCCAGTTTCTCTTTCTCCCTTCAGACAGTGCTGTTTGTGAGAAGTGCCCTGAGGACCAGTGGCCCAATATGGACAAGAGTCGGGGCATCCCCAAAACCCTTGACTTCTTGTCCTACCATGAACCCTTTGGCACAACGCTGGCCATTGGCACCACCCTGCTCTTCCTCATTGCCCTGGCTGTCTCAGGCATCTTCATCTGGCACCATCACCCCCCCAGTGTCCGATCCAATAACCACCGGCCCAGCTACTTTTGCTGTCCTCCTTGGCCCTCTGTTTCCTCTGCCCCTTCCTGTTCATTGGTCCCCCAGGACACCCCACCTGTGCTCTGCACCAGGCAGCTTTCAGGGTGACCTTCACCATCAGCGTGTCCAGGGTGCTGGCCAGGCCTGTCGTGGTGGTGGCAGCCTCCCACACCACCCAGCCACACACACAGTTTAGGAAGTGGACGAGTCCAGCTCTCCCAGCACCCTCCCCATCGTCTGTTCCCTGGGTCAGGCTCCCTTGTGTATAGACTGGATGATCATGTGGCCCCCACAGTCTGTAAATGCTACGGAGCCTGGGTCCACGGTGACTATAAAGTGTGACGAGGGCTCCTGGGGACTGTTCTGTGCCCTGCTGGGTGACCTGGGCTTCCTAGGCCTGCTCAGTCTGCTGGTGGCCTTCCCGGCCTGCTGGCTGCCTGACAGCTTCAGTAAAACAAAGCATATCCCTCTCAGCATGCTGGTCTGCTCCTGTGTCTGGGTGACCTTCATCCCGCCCACATCAGTGCCCAAGGCAAAGACACAGTGCCATGGAGGTCTTTGCCATCTTGGCATCAGGAGCAGATCTCATGTCCTGCCTCTTCATCCTTCTCCATCCTGAAAAGAACACAAAACAACAAATGCTTGGCAGGCATCGTCTCAAGTGAGAACATCCAAAATGGACAATAGGGAGTGCTCCTTTCTCAAGGATGCCTTCCGTAAGCTCACCACAAAACCCTCCTTCCTCTGAGCCCTGTCCCACTGCTGCAAACCCTCCTAGTCACTTAGCTGCTTCTATTTTGTGTTTCATTCTATCTGAGGGAGAGGAGACAAGTTTGCAAATAACATTGCCCTTGATGGAAGCGTCTGGTCTAATTCACCCCTCAGCCGGTGCCTGGTACAAAGAGGAGACAGAATAGCTGTTCGATGAATTAATTAATTAACTTACACAAAGTTAGCATTGGGAGAGAACTCTAAGAGGAGGCAGCGAGGTAGAGTGATTGAAGGGAGTCAAGCAGACCTGGTGCCAATCTGCCTGGCTCCTCCAAGCTGCAGTATGCCCCTGATCATGTGGCTTAACCTCTCTGAGCCTCAGTTTCCTCCAACGTAAAATGAGACGAAGCCTTCCTCTGCAGGTCATTGTCATGATGAAATGAGAAAATGTGTGAAAGTGCTCAGCACATATTAAACACTCAGAACTAGTGTATTTAAAATCATCCCTTTTGCAGATAAGGGAACTGATGCCAAGAATGAGGGCCAGTTTGCCCAGGGCGTCTGTGGGGGCAGAGCCCCAGAAAGTAGTTTACAGGCTCTCGGCCTCACATGGAGGGGTGCTGGCTTGGGTAGTAGATGGCCATCAGCTGTGGCTGATTGGCCGTCAGCTGTAGCCATTGAGCCATTGGCCACTAATATAACTGCTGCGGCTACGAAGGATAGCCGAGGAGAGTGGAGGAGAGTGAAAGAGAGTCGTCGGTGGGTTGCAGACAAAACGAACAGCAGGTCGCACGTCCAGTGAACCCAGCCTCCAGTGAGACCGTAGTGGTATGACTCCCCTACCTGTGGCTCCGTGGGTGTTCCTTTTTGGCCTCACCATATCCTGCGTTATGTGGGGAGCGGGAGCAGAGACCCCGCAGGCCTCCCAGCACGACAAATGGCTCAGCGAGCAGGGTCCCCCGCAAGACAAATGGCGCAGCGAGCAGGGTCTCCCGCATGACAGCGTCATTTTGCAGAAGTTAAAGAGTAAAATGAATAAATGTCAAGGCCTAGCTCAGTCATTTAGTTAGCTACATGACTTTGGGCAAGCTACTTAACTTCTCTATACCTCAGCTTCCTCGTGTGTAGGGGGATAATTGCACCAGCTTTGTGGGGTTGTTAATGAGGAGTGAATTAATTAATGTTTATAAAGCATTTAGAATAGTACCTGGCTCATAGTAAGAGATAAACAAGTACCTTTAAATAGTTCAATAAAATTATACACAGTGGCAAACCTGCATCTCTTGATTCATTGCTGAATAACTGAAACTTTTACGAGACCCTTGCTCCAAACCAGCTCCTGGGGAGGGGCCTTCAGACAAGCTAACACGTAGTCCTCACAAGCTGAGAGCTTGTGCTCTAACATTCCCAACCTAACCTGACCAGAGACAGTTTTATAAGAAGTAGATAACCTGAACCTGCTCTGGTCAGCTGCTTGTCTTGAGATAGATGAGGGCAGGTAACAGTCACAGTCCCAGCTGAGCAAACACTAGCAGCCAAGTCTGCTCCAAATGAAGCCCCTCCACTCTCAAGAGAGTGTGAGGATGTTAATGAAGCCCACCAAATACTGGGCATCCGTTAATTAAGTGGCAGTGCCCCTAGACTGCTCCCTGGGGAGGGACGGAGCTGAATGGTGTTACACAATGTATCAAGGCCTCCACATTTCTAGGTAATGAGATCCATCTTAAGTTCCTGACGAAAGGAGTCTGCAATGGTCCTGCCTCGCCATGGCTGGCCAACAATGTTATTCAGACCAATGACTGTGAAGCCACCAAAGGAAACAATAATACAGATAAAGAAGACTCAATTTAGAGAAACAGAAGACTCAATTTAGAGAAGACTCAATTTAGAAATGACTGTAGCATTCCATAGTCAAAGCCAGCGTTTCCACAAATGCGCCTTAAAAACAAACTGCTAAGGAGTTGGTGCGTGAAAATGGAAAAGCAAGGGACTAACCAACAACTAAAAATCCTGAAAAAAAGAGATGAGAATACCAGCACAGGTGCAAGAGATAAAAGAACATGGCACCATAGAAGGAGAGCCAGGTGGGCCTCAGTGAAGGAGACCCACTTCAGAACCTTTGACAATGTTGCATAATGGTACACGGCAAACTGTGGAGTTCTGATTTCAGAGGGCACCTCCACTCATTCTCACCAAGTCCCAAAGGACCTTCTCTACGATAGTAACTCGGTAGTTCATTCCCAACAATTAAGTCAATATCCTGTATCCAGAATGGGTAAAGCAACATAAACAGCACTCCTTACAGAACTCTGTCTTAATTCTGTCTGGAATTACTCCCGTGACATTCTCTGGGTACCAATGAAGCTGTGTCTATGTTAAGCCAGCACTCTCCATGACTATGTTTCACTCAATGCCTAAATATACTCCCAAAGATGGAATGATATTCTCAAAAATTCCCTACTTACAAAAATATGCATTTTCCCTGACATGATTTCAAAATTTATCTTTAGTAGCACTGGCTTTTAAAGCTTCCACTTTCAATACTTTGGCATGATACCCATGTCAAACACCTCACCCGGCACCCCCGGCCCCTGCCCCAGGTTCTGGTAGATAGGTCTGCTTTTGAAGGTCGTAATTGTGTTTATAATGTAAATAATCGCACTCACAGAGGTTTGTTGTTTTTTTTCAATTTAATTCCTCATATCAGATTTTATTAAAGAAACATTCACTTTTACATGTAAGAGTATGCCTCAGAGTTTTTACCATTTTATGTAATTTATCTCAAAATATAGGTTTCTTCGTCAAGAAGCGTAAGATTATAAGTTTTGTTGATACTTCCACAGAGATGTTCTCAGCATAGTTCTCAAAATCCAGAAAGCACTCCCTGTTGCATTTGAATTGAAGTCTTTCTGCTAACGTAAATGAGAACTGTGTAATGTGTGATGGCTAAATTTATGTGTCAACTTAATTGGGCTTGGGGATGCCAAGGCAGCTGGTAAAACATTATTTCAGGGTGTGTCTGTGAGGGGGTTCTGAAGAGACTCCCATTTAAGTAAATAGACTGAGTAAAGAAGATGGCGCTCATCAACACGGGGGGAGTGGGGGGGCAGGGGAGCATCCTCCAATCCACTGAGGAATTGAGTGAAACAAAAAGGCAAAAGAAGAGCGAATTTGCTCTTGACTTGAGCTGGGACATCCATCTTCTCCTTCCCTCGGGTATTAGAGCTGCTGCTTCTCAGGGCTTCCATTTCAGACTGAATTATACCACTGGTTTTCTTGGTTCTCCAGCTTGTAGATGGCAAGTCACGGGACCCCTCAGCTTCCACAATCGTGTGAGCCAATCCTCTTATATACAGAGGATGTTAAAAAAAATGTACACACATTTTAAGAAAGGAAAACTATTAAAATTGTAATACTCAATATATACCAAAAACAAAAGATGAATACAAGTCACGTTTGACTTCTGCAATTACAAGAGATGCTCAAAGTGGTTACCATTAGTGTCCAGACACTTCTGATGATGGCTAACTACTGCTTGAGCAACGTTGACCAAAGTGTCCACTTGTATACATTTTTTGGCATCCCTGGTATATCTATAAACATATATCTATATGGATATATGGACATCTCCTATTGGTTCTGTTTCTCTGGAGAACTCTGACTAATACATGTTTTGCCCTCTTTCTATCAGCCAGCAACCTAACAGTCGCATTCATTTTGGGTTCAAATCTACTCAGGTCAGGTGCCTGAAAGTATCTACTTCTTTTATTTCAGTCAAATGAATTCTTATATTTGATTCTGAAAAGTTCTCAACTTTGTACTGTTCTGGTATCTTGCCGTCATCCAAAAGAATATAAAGCACATTGTTGATAAAATATTCAATAAATAATGTTTTTTCAAAACTTGTGATTTGTGCCCTTTCTGTTAACTATTAAAAATGCACCTGCTAAGATCCTGGGGCAGAGCCGGGGGTGGGGAGGTAGAGACTGGGATGCTATGGGTAACATCATGTAATCAGCTCATTACGGGCCAATTTAGAAACAGAGTCACAGAAAATCTGTCCTTCCACCCACCCAGTCCCAAGCTCAGCAATTTACTCTTCCACATACTATAGTTCCTTGAATCAAATAATGATTGTAAATGTCTTCAGGAAGGCAACTATTAGGTTGGTACAAAAGTAATTGCGGTTTAAAAGGTTGAAAAAAAAATTTGCAAAAACCGCGATTACTTTTGCACCAACCTAATATCTACAAGTAGGGAACTATTTGAATTGTAATTGTCTTGTGAAGTCTTATTCCAAGTGAGCTGACTTTGCCATAGAGATCATCTTAAATCAACTTTCAAAGAACCATGTAGTATAGAGAAAGGATCATTCTATATTTCAAATAAGAGAATGTAAGTACAAAGAAGATAAGTGCATGGATAACATGGAAAATCAGCTGTGACTCTGGGAACCTTCTGGTAGAAATTGCTGGTTGTCTACCAAAATTTGTTCTCCTCTTTTTCCACAGTAACTAAATTGTGGCTGAGTATCTGGCTGCCTAGCTATGGACTATTTTTAACACCCTTGCAATTAGTTGTGATCTATGGCTAACTTCTCACCAACACAGGTGAGCGGAAACGATGATTGCTATATTTAGTGGAGAAACCTTAAGACACAGTCTGTGTCTCCTCCATGCTCCATCCTCACCCTTCCTGTCCACTGGGACCCAGTGTTGACCATGTATGAGGTCTGACAATTAAGTTTGTGAACTCATCCTAGGAAAAAGTACTACATACCTCATTTCTGAATATCACTACGGTCATCTTCAAAATACACCCTTTGGGAAGCTATGCAGTGATGCCAGCACCTAGTCCATGCTTTAAAGCAATTTTGGAACTCTTTTTCTGTAATGGCCATCAGAGCTGTCATCATACTACACTTGATGTCCTGAATATCATCAAAATGTCTTCCTTTCAATATTTCCTTTATCTTCAGGTAAAGTAAAGAGTCATTGGAGGCCAAATCAGATGAATAGGGAGGGTGTTCCAATATAGTTATTTGTTTACTGGCTAAAAACTCCCTCACAGACAGTGCTGTGTGAGCTGGTGCATTGTCGTGATGCAAGAGCCATGAATTGTTGGCGAAAAGTTCAGGTCATCTAACTTTTTCATGCAGCCTTTTCAGCACTTCCAAATAGTAAACTTGATTAACTGTTTGTCCAGTTGGTAGAGATTCATAATGAATAATCCCTCTGATATCAAACAAGGTTAGCAACATTGTTGCAACAAGTTTGCGAACTTAATTGTTAGGCCTCATAAATAACAAAAAGGCCCTCCATTGGGAGTTGGCAAATGGTCTCTGTCACTACTCAACTCTGTCATTATAGCACTAAAGTAGCCATAGATAATTCATATGCTGCGCCTCTGTTCTAATAAACCTTGATTTATGACACTGAAATTTTAATTGTATAAAATGTTTTTGTGTCATGAAATATTATTGTACTTTGTTTTAAAGCATTTTAGAGTATTAAAACCATTCTTAGCTCACAGGTCATTAAAAACAAGTGCAGAGCAGAATTTGGCCCACAGGTCTTATGTTGCCAACATTCTAGGAGATATTGACCCCACAAGATGGAAGGAACTTGGATCCTTACATGCCCGTTGAGCACAGCCACCCACCAGCCTAGAGCACTCACCTTAGACTCTTGCAGGAAAGAGAAAATCTCCTTCATTCTTTAAGCTACATTATAGTTAGGTCTCTCTTGCTATAACAGATTAGCATGTTACTTTAACTAATACATAGTCCACAACTCCTGACTACCCAGGCCACTGTACAATTCTATAGTCCTTACCACTCTCCTTCTAAAGCCAAAGAAAGAAAACTGGATCCCACCTGCCCCCTCATTGACCTTTCCAAAACTTGAGGGAAACGGCTCTGCTCAGAGCTCCCTTCACCTCCTTGTTGCGAAGACTATAGATGAGAGGGTTGAGCATTGGTGTAACAATGGAGTAGAAGACAGACACCACCTTGTTGAAGTTGATGGAGGAGGCCACTTTCGTCCGGACATACATAAAGAAAAGAGTGCCATAGAAGAGGCTCACCACAGTCAGGTGAGCTGCACAGGTGGAGAAGGCCTTCCGGCGCTCAGCCACTGAGCGGATGTGTAGCAGCGTCCAGACAATGTTGCCGTAAGACACAGAAATGACTGCAGAGGAGGTCAGGAGTACTGCCAGAGAGACCAGGAAGTCTACGGTCTCCTTCAGGGTGACATCCGAGCAGGACAAAGCCAACAAGGGTGAGGCATCGCAGAAGAAGTGGTCGATGACATTGGGGCCACAAAACGTCAGCTGGGACATGAGGTAGATGGGCAAAACAGGTATGAGGAAGCCCACCATCCAACAAGCACCAGCCAGACGGATGCAGATGCCCCACGATACCAAGGCCCCATATCGGAGAGGCATACAAATAGCCACATAGCGATCATAGGCCATGGCAGCCAGCAGGAAACATTCAGTTGCCCCAAAGAAGGTGAAGATGAAGAGCTGGGACAGGCAGCCAACATAGGAGATAGTCTTGCCTCCATCTACACCAATAAAACCAGCCAGCATCTTGGGCACCGTGACTGAGGTGTACCCAATTTCAAGGCAGGACAAGTGTGTCAAGAAGAAATACATGGGTCTCCGTAGCTGATGGTCCAAACCCACCACCAAGATGATGGCCAAGTTCTCCATCAAGGTAAACAGGTACATCGTGAGGAAGAGTGTAAATAAGAGGTGTGCTTCATGCACCCCAGCAAAGCCCACCATGACAAACTCTGTCACGTGGGTCCAGTTTTGGGAATATGGCTGCATATTGGGAATGAGAGTTCAGTAGACTCATAGTCTTATGGATAATGACAACTCAAAGAGAAACTGTGAGGATGTTGGACTGAAATATCTTCCACTTCAGAAGAGGGAAATGAAGTCAAGACACTCTCCCTACCCTCAGAGAATTTATAGTCTTAGAGGTCCACAAAAAATAGACATTTCAGTACAAAATGAAAAATGCTAGATAGAAATAAGACAGGATATTATGGGAAGAAATAGAGAGGAAGCTCAACCAGTCTTGACGCACCAGAGAAATCTTCCTGGATGTGGGGCTGTCTAAACTTGAACCTGAAAAATAAGTATAAGTTAGTGAGACAAAAGACATGGAAACCACCAAAGTGACCTTTGATAGATGATTGGTAAAAGATGTGGTACATATACACAATGGAATACTGTTCATAAGAAAAGAGGAAATACTGCCATTTGTGGCAACATGGATGGATCTTGAGATTCTTATGCTAAGCGAAATAAGTCAGACAGAAAAAGTCGAGAACCATATGATTTCACTGAAATGTGGGATATAAAACGGAAAGCAGGGCCAGCCCTGTGGCTCAGGTGGTTGGAGTGCTGTGCTCCTAATGCCGAGGTCGCCGGTTCTATTCCCACATGGGCCAGTGAGCTGCACCCTCTACAGCTAAGACTGTGAACAATGGCTCTCCCTGGAGCTGGGCTGCCGTGAGCAGCTGGAGGTCGGCATGAGCTGCCCGTGGGCTGCTGCGGGTTGCTATGTGCTGCCCCGGGCTGCTGTGCTGCGTGGGCTACTGCTGCCAGGAGGGGCTTGTGACCAGCGTGAGTGGCCGGCAGCCAGCATAAGTGGCCAGCAGCCGGCAAGAGCTGCCGTGAGCTACTGTGAGCAGCCTACCGACGAGTGGCGACCGACTGCCTGGGGGGGTGGGGGCAGAGCGCAAGGCTCATAACACCAGCATGGGCCAGGGAGCTGTGTCCTATACAACTAGACTGAGAAACAACGGCTTGAACCAGAGTAGGGGTGGGGGGAGGCAGAAGAAGAGGGGGGGGATTTTAAAAAAAAAAAAAGCAACAAAGGAACAATACAAAGAAACAAAAACACATAGACACAGACAACAGTTCAGTGGTTACCAAAAGGTAAGGGGGCAGGGGGTTGGTAGAAGAGGGTAAAGGGGGTCAAATATATGGTGATGGAAAGAGAACTGACTCTGGGTGGTAAGCACAAAATGTGATATATAGATAATGTGTTATAGAATTTTACACTTGAAATCTATGTAATTTTACTAACCATTGTCCCCCAATAAGTTTAATTTTTTTTTTTTTTTTTAAAGATAGCAAAGTAGAGAGGCATAAGGATAAAGTCTCAGACACCAGCGAGAACACTGCATTTGAGAAACTTCAAGCAGATCTAGTTTACCATAGAGGTTAGAGCTTGGCTTCTGGAGCAAGCACACCTGGCTTCAAATACAAAAGAACTTAACTAATGAGTTGTGAAAATGTAAATGGGATAACTCCTCTAAAGCACTTAGCGTTCTGTTTAGGTCAATAAATACTGGGAAATTTTACCTGTTGAATGTTCTGTAAGAGTATGGAGGGAAGGGGACTACTGTGAAGCTTGTGAAGTCAGCGAGGACCACATCGTGAGAGCTAGTAACCAAGTTAAGAGACAGGACCGAGCTTCAGTGTGAGGCCAGTAGAGAGCCTTGCAGAGTTTTCAGCAGGGGAGCAAAGCTGTGCTTCCTGACCTTCAGATGAGGATAGTGTGCGGTGCTGAGGCAAGTTTGGAAGTATGAAGGCCAGCCTGAGGGGTTGTTGCAAGTACAGCATGGAGATGATGGCCGTCGTCACTAGGCATGGAGAATGAACAGTGGTTAAGAGAGAGAATCCACAGGACTGAGTTTCAATGCAAGCTCCAATGTGAAAGATGTGACCACGGGTGAATCACTAAATAGTTTCATTTTTTAAAACAGATAATATGAAAAGAGGTCTCAAAAGACAAACTCCTATCTCATTTTGGGATTAAACAAGAGAATATAATGTCTCCATTACTGTGGCAGTTTCAAAATAAAACCTAAAAATTTTGACACTCTACCCATTAAAAAGTGAGGTCTATGGCCACTCCCCTTGAATCTGGGCTTTGTGACTGCTTGCCAATAGAATAAGATGGAAGTGATGCTGTGCCAGTTTTCAGGCCCAGGCTATAAGAAACTGTTTCCTCTTCCTGCTTCTTGGAACCCAGCCACCATGATGTGAGGAAGCCCAAGCAGCCTGCAGAATGACCCCAGTGGAGGGACTAAGGGTCCCAAGCCCTCAGCCCTGGCTGAATTTCCTCTGATGGCCAGCGCCAACATGCCAGCCAGGTGAAAGTGCCTTCTGAGAAATAGGTTGCTGCCCCCAGTTGAGCTGGCCCAGCTGACACTGAGCCCTCCCCAGACTGCAGATTTGTGAGCTAAATAAATGATTATGGTTATTTTAGGCCACAAAGTTTTGGAGTGGTTTGTTAAGCAGTAATAGATACCTAAAACAGTTACATACTAGTTCTATAGCCTTGGGTAAATTATTTAATATCTCTGATCCTTTTGGAGGAAAACAGTGTTTTGCCTATGGTCCAAAATGCCTGGACTGAAATTTGAATCCAGGTTTTCCAGAATCTAAAACCCTTGCTCTTTCCCAATAAATTATTAAGCAGGTTCCCTCTGGCTTCAACATTACATGATTTCCTGGCAATGAAAGCATGTAGAGATGCAAAATCAGAAATAAACAAGGACAAAGGTGTTAGGTTCCTGCGTGTGTCTTCACCCTGCCTAAGGCCTTGCCCCAACATCCCCACAATGGGTGGTCTATAAACACTGGCTTCCCAGCCAAAAAAAACGGCATTGCAGCCCCAGATGCTTCATGGTTCTTGGTCCCAGGAAACTTCGGGCCACAATTCCTATCCATTTCCCCCCCTTCGCTATTTGGCTTATAACGCAGCTGCCTAGAAAGAGTGCTCACTCTGCTCAGGTGCACTTCCTCAGAGATACTCACTGCTTGACTTGACTCTGTTAAAGGCACAGGCAAGTTTGCACTGTAAAGCTTTCTGAAGTGTCCCTTCTTTTTCATAGTCATTCAGAGCATGAGATTCAGCATCAAACAGAACTGGGATCAAGCCCCCAACTTGGCAATTTACTAGCTTGGAGACCTCATCCATGAATTGTTGCTATTATTTCTAAATCTTACCTGTCCTTTCAGCTGTAGCTCAGGTGTTATGGTCCTGTCTTCACGAGGAAGACTTTTCCTTCCTTCGTTCCTCCAAACGTATACACGGTTCAGGCCAACATATACACAGGACACCTGCTCTGTACCAGGACCCATGGTGATGCTGAGGGGCATTCTGGTACAGAGCAGGTGGCCCCAGCATCCAGGATGGGGCCTGGTCCAGAGCAGGTATTTCAGCTCCCTGATCTGTAACTTAGAGAGAGGACGCCAGAACTTGAGGGGGTTTGTATCGGGTCCAAATAAGTCACATTGAAAGAACCTGCTTTTATTACTCAACAGCTGAAGGAAGGGTAGAGAAGTAGGGTATTTCACACACACGCCGCATAGATTCATGCTTCCCCTTCCTCAGAGTTGCTACTGGGAGACAGCGTCCCAGCCAGGGGATGCATGCCCACCCCCTTCGCATCCAGGCAGTGATGCATTTCACTTGTGGGCTAAGGTTTTTAGGAAACAGGTGTACCTTTCCCACTATCTCTTTCCCCATTCACAGACTAATTTCCAAAGATTCTGAAACCTCAGTGCATGGTTGGAACCACATAACCGAAGGAGCTGGATCCCCGAGGAAAACACTGCTGCCTTCCAAGCAGGGTCATCAAACTTATTCTGCCAGACAGTAAACAATCTAGGCTTGGCGTGCCGCACACAATCTCTGCCACATATTCTTCTTGGGTTTTGGGGTTTTTTGAAACCCTTTAAAACTGTGAAATTCATTCTTAGCTCATGGGCCATACACGCATAAGTTGGAGCTAGAATTGGCCCACAGGCTGTAATTTCCCCATCTGTATCCTCGACCCACCTTGGACTGTGAAATGAGCAAAAACAGCGTTTCACTGTGTCAAGTTATAGTTGCTCCATCTGATGGGCACACATACCATCTTGCCACCACTAAGCAGCCCCACTGTCCCCAGTTATCTGTTGTCTCTTGTTCTGCAGGGGGAGGAGGTGGACAACTGATACCCAGGAAGATATAGATTGAATACATGAGCGACTGCACCCTGCCCAGAAGCCAAGTGTGTCTTTATTGCACCCCCACCCTAATCTCTAGTTAATAAAGTACAAGGGGGCCCTTCCTTGAATTCCAAAAGACCAGTACTAGACTAAATGGCCCTAGAGATCACTGAGTCAGCTGCTTGATACCCAATTGCATTCTTTGAGAGACTCAAGAAATTAACTCAAGATTGACTTGTTATGTTCAGAAAAACATTCAAAAGGTTCAAATGAATAAAATCATTGAATGAATGTCCTACTACTTTGTTTACTAATATATATTAATTCACTCTCATTCGTTAAAAGAAAAATAGAATCCCACAGTTATCTAATCCTCAGCAAATTCTGAAGCCAACAGCATTTTGAACCTATTAATTTGTAATTTACTGATGTGGTTTACCCAGAATTCCATGCCTGCCACGTCCTCATAAAAGCATTCACCAAGGAGCCTCTGAGTGTCAAGCACTGTACTAGGCCCCAGGCCTATCGGTTATGAGCCTTGTTCTTGAAGAGCCCATAATCTTTCGGGGCAGACAGAGAAGTATTCAAGTAACAACTAAGGGCCGTGATGAGTTTGTTAGCTATGTATCTGGGAGAACAGAGCAAGGGGACAGTTAATTTGGCCTCAGAAGGAAGACAGGACAGGTGAGATCAAGAAACAGTTTCCTGGGGGTGGTGATTACCTCAGTTGGTTAGAGCGCAATGCTCTTAACAACAAGGTTGCTGGTTCAATTCCCACCTGGGCCACTGTGAGCTGCACCACCCCCCCCCCCCACAACTAGATTGAAACAACTACTTGACTTGGAGCTGATGGATCCTGGAAAAACACACTTAAATTTTTTTTTAAAAAAGTTAAAAAGTTGAAAAAAATATTTATTTTTTAAAAAAAAGAAAGAAACAGTTTTCCAATCAAATCACAGTGTGCAGGGTGAAAGAGAAGGTAATCCTTGACTGGCAAAGCCAAGTTCAGCAGGAGGAGAATGAAGCATTCCCAGAAAGCCAGGGTATGAGAGTTATGAAAGATAAATCCATGAGAAGAGACTGTGAGGTCCCCCAGAAACAGGAGGGCAGAGTGGTTAAGACCACGTTCACACATAGATGACCTGGTATCTCCAAATCCCAGTTCCACCACCTCTCGACTGAAATGCAAAGAATAAACTTAGATAGGGGGCAATGCCTAACCCAACAGAATGAATTTCTGGTGGAATTCTTTAAGTCAGCAGAGATGAGTTCAATGAGGATAATTTTAAGGGCAAGAGTTTCAAGAAGAACTGAGCCTTGCCTCAGTGCTCAAATCATGTGTGGATGAGCCTCCTTCCAGAAAAAAGAAAAAGAAGATGGGCCACACTCTGCTGGGTTAAGATTATCCCATTCAATCCTCACAACAATACTATGATCCTGTGACCTACCCGTCATTCCTCGGTTTCGCACAATTGAAAAAAATGACACTCAGAAACAGTATGTAACTTGCATCCAGTCAAAGAACAAGTACGTGGCAGAGATGGGATTCCAATACCAGCATATCTGACACAAAAGCCTGCACTTTCCTCCCACACCACACCGCCATCTCCCTCTGTCATTTCCTCTCGGCAAATGGCACACCTGCAACCCTGGCTACCTGTGAGGTTAATTTCTCTGTGCCTCAGTGCCCCCCTAGGGCACTGATTAACCACATCGGCTTTCTCTCCAAGGCTTAGAGAACTTATCAACCAAGTAACACATAGGGAACAAGCGGCCAATGGCAGCAGGTCATAGGGGACAATCACTGAATAAGGAGAGAGGCCACACAGGAACTTAGCCTACTTTGGTGTCCTCAAAAGATGGTGCTCCCTGGGCTAAGATTTCCCCTAAAAAACATGGTAAAACAGTTTAGCGCCCATGCAGGGAAATTAAAACTTGGTTCCTGCAACCATATATCAGATGTAAAGAGTAGTGATTGTTCTTCTCCTGCTGGTATACAAAAGAATATGGAAGAAAGGTCAATTGGTCAATTGGTTCAGCTGGAATGTTGAACCCAACTTCTTTCATAGGCAGAAAAAGCTGTCAGCTTTTGGTCAACTACTATCTTACTTCTTTACTGGAAAGCCTAATAGAGCTGCCAGGTTATAATGCATGTTATTCAACGTGACCAGTATCTTAAATATACTGTAAATACTGAATATGGAGGGATGCAATCGAAATTCCTGGGAGTCACAAACTTCTAAATGTATTGTAAGCACCTATGCAACATTTTTATAAACAGAATCTGAGAAGTGAAAAAAATAAAGAAAAATAAAAAAAACACTTGGTTCCTGCAGCTATGTGCTCGTGCAGCCACGTGACAAGCTAGAGAAAACTGGATTCCTCCCCATTTCAGTTCTCTCCACCTGGCCTCTGGGAGACTTGTCCCCAAAGGTGAAAGGAACTGGAAAATGAATTTGCTAAAATCCAGACAATGATTTCAGAAAATAACCACCAAATCAAGATGAGCAAGCGAAGTGGGTGGGTAGCACGAGACAGAGAGAAGGGGCTGTGAGATGCCCAGTTGCTGAAACCCAGGGGCCTGCTCTCTTTGCTCTTGCTCCCCACAGCCACTTCCCTGCTCAGCGCAATGAGACAGCAATACTGTATCTTACTTTCAGGTACACAGACAGCCCTGAGTTCACAGCACTGTTTCTAGAATTAGAGGAGCTAAGTGTGACCCGAGGTCCATCGGGGACTAGCTGTATATTGGGAAAGTCACTTAATCATGCGTGTCTCAGCATTGCCATATTCAAATGGAGGGCATATACGTACATCCGCAGGGCCGGTCTAAAGGTCGAAGGAGGTGGCATTAAGTGAAGGTTCAGAGCCTTTGCTCGCCTTTCTGTGTGGCGTCCTCCTACATGTCCTCCAATTCTCTGCATAAGGCCATCTCAACAGAGAGGCCCTTTCTGAGCACCCATCTGAAAATGCAACTCCCATCACTTCCCATCACTCTCTGACCCTTTCTCAGCTTGATGTTTTTGTCACAGTCTCACTGTCATTCGTCAGATATTCATTTGTTTATGCATAATATCACACACACACACACACACACACACACACACACACACACCTACCTAAGCTACCTGAAGACAGTGCCTCTGTCTGTTTACTCATCACTGTGTTGCCAGTGGCAAAAAGAGTCACTCAGATGTAGTTTGTATGCAATGAATATGTTGATGGCATAAAAAGATGAATACCTGCTCCAAGCATCACGCTGACCCAGAGTGTTGTTTCCTTTCCACTTCCAGCTACGTGTGACAAGGAAACGGGAAGAAAAGGAAAACCCACCAATACTTACTGAAGAGCCCTCTAATCTGGGTGTGGAAGTCTGTGGGACCCGCCTGCCAACATCTCCCAGATGGCAGTGCTGGGGAGGGCAGAGCCTGTGTTCCTGGAGCAGCCCATCTCACTGGTCTTGGGTGGGAAACAAATCAAACTGATTCTGACATACAATTTCTTTTTCTTAGCTACTGAATTTAATTTTAAGTTTCCTGAAAAACTGTACTATATCAGCTGTTTTCGAACTCTACTCCACCAAGCCCTACATTTCCCCCGTTGCCAGGGAGCCATGAAAGGGGAGAAAGGGACTTAGCATGTGGGGTTCCCATGCACCTTACTTCAACCAGCTGATAAGTAGCAGAACCCAGACCAGAATACAGCCCAGTCTGCCCCCAGTGCCCAGCATACCACCTCCTAGCAGTACTGTCATTGCTAAAACCAAATCTGATCAATTAACTGAGTGCTTCTCTCATTATTCCAGCAGCTTCCATACTGAGCAGGCATGACCTGCTTCTCAAAGCTACTCACATATGGTCTCCTCACGAAGGGAACAAATAGGAAATGGAAGCATAAGAAAAGAAATGGACGTCTCTCTAGTCATATGTGCAGCACAGGCCCCAGGCAAGCTGGAGAGCCCACCGCAGCAGGAAAGAACCAAGGTGGGAATCAAACGTCCTGAGCTTCTGGCTCCTAATCTCCAAATGGGAATAATGCCTGCTCTTCCCGTCCCTGGATATTATGTGAGTCAGTGAGATGGTGGATATGCGGGCTCTTTGAAACATCAAAGGTACACTCTGGGAAGGTCTTCTTATTATCCTGCCTCCATTGCTTATGGTTTGTGTGATGACTGCAGAACTTCAATTAAGGGAAAGCCTAGGGGAGGGCAATGTCAGCTGGCCCCTGGGGACGACCCTGCAGTTACACTTGCATAACAAGCATATTGATTTTGTTTAGATAATAGGTTTATCTGAGGTGGCTTGAGGGGGCAGACAGAGATGAAAAGGAACTAAAACCCCCAAACCTCCTTTGGCATCCCACTCTATGCGAGCTTAGGCAAATCAGATTCTTAGGCAAACCCGTTCCCTTACTTCAAAAATGGGTTGACATTTAAAACCACAATGACTCTGTAAAAGAGCTTTTGAAAGAAAAAAAAAGAGAGATAAATTGGAAAAACTGTGAAGAAAGGATTGAGTGATACTGAAATCCAGAATCTTTTCTCTAGATTTGGTGTCTCTTTAGTTGATGATGTTCTTTCCATGCATCATCTTCTGCATACTCTAGATACGTGCCTGTTAGAGCTAAGAGCTAAATAGTTCATATCTATGTGGTCAGGGGTCGCTAGAAGAGCCACTCACCTGCCCCTGCTACTGCTTTGTCTCTTCTCAAAAGGCCCAACATTCTCAGAACCTGGATCTCATTGTGGAGCAGGGACCCCAAATTCGAGGATACAGCATCTCTGAACCAAAAGGACAGGGCAAAGACCCACCATCTGCTGAACTAGAGAGGGAAGAAACAGGAGTTGTCACTGGCTATAAAATGATTCATACCCACATATGTGCCTCTAACACCCTACGTGTGACCCATGGGATCGGGTCCCCATGGAGGCTTGAAGCTCTCAGATGACAATAGAAATAAGACAGTAAATCACGGGAAACTCTCCCCCAGAGGATGTGCAGAAGCTACATGGGAGTCCCAGGGTTGTAGACCAGCTGGACAAATGCCAGGGGAGGATGAGGGGCCAACCAAAGGAGGCTCCCTGCCAGCTAGATGCTTTACCAAAGTCTCTTACTCTAAACTATTCTGGAATAGGGTGAAATGTACTCTCCAGAGTTCCAGATTTACCAAGGATGCAATGAGGCCTTCCTCTGTTAGGATGGGTCAGATATCCCCACCCACCCCTCTGCCCTTGATACCCAGGTGGGGAAAATCTACAATGGTAACAACCGACATTACTGAGTAGTCACTCTGGGCCAGGCGAGGTGCAATACAGGTGTGAAATGTGCAGCCTCCATCCTTAAAGAGCTCACAGAGGCTGCGACTAAATATCACTTTTATCCAGAATGTAACTATGCCCAGTTGCCTTCATTCCAAAGAACTTCCCCCAGAGCATTTGATGATTACCTACAGGCTGAGCAATCTTTTTCCCCAAAAAGGAAATAGGACATCATTTCACTTTAAAGCAAAAGGTATATTGACGTGGTGAGTACCTGCTCTCTTTCATTGTAGGAGGCAGCCAAGCCAAAGCTAACCAGGCCCTGTAGATGACTGGTCCTCTAACATGTTTTAAATACACAGGATATTTCCCTTGATTCCAAATGACTTGGGTCCAGCCTAAATGTTTCAGATGCAAATATCTTGTCCTCCTATCTAAACGATAAAGTTCCTTGATGGCCATGTGTTACATGAGGTCTGAAGTTTACAAACTCATTTCAATAATATTGCTAACCTTTTTTCATATCAGAGGGATTATTCATTATGAGTTTGTACCAACTGGACAAACAGTTAACCAAGTTTACTATTTGGAAGTGCTGAAAACGTTGCGTGAAAAAGTTAAGCGACCTGAACTTTTCTCCCACAATTCATGGTTCTTGCATCACAACAATGCACCAGCTCACACGGCACTGTCTGTGAGGGAGTTTTTAGCCAGTAAACAAATAACTGTATAAGAACACCCTCCCTACTCGCCTGATCTGGCCCCCAATGACTTCTTTCTTTACCCCAAAATAAAGGAAATATTGAAAGGAAGACATTTTGATGACATTCAGGACATCAAGGGTAATACGACAACAGCTCTGGTGGCCATTCCAGAAACAGTTCCAAAATTGCTTTGAAGGGTGGACTAGGCACTGGCATTGGTGTATAGCTTCCCCAGGGGAGTATTTCGAAGGTGACCATACTGATATTCAGCAATGAGGTATGTAGCACTATTTTCTAGGATGAGTTCGCTAACTTAATTGTCAGACTTTGTGTGTTACTGGATACCACAGAGCCTGGCGCAGTGTAGCTCAGTGTAAACCATCTTAGACATGGACTTGAACCCACATAAACCTCGTCATAGATGGGCTGCTTCCGGCAAGTCAATCCCTCTGAGCCAGTTTCCTCATCTTTAAAGTTGGGGAAATAATCTATCTGACAAGGATTTGGTTAGAGATAAATTAGGTAACAAAGATGAAGCGTTCACTCACTGACAGTGGACGTGAGATAATTTTACCAATTATCTTTGGGCAGGGAGGATATTTAACAGTATCATATCTATGATCCTCCTCAATGGAAAAACCTCTTTTCAGCTCTGACCCAATTTGACCCAATCTGACAGACTCTTACTCCCCAATAGTACAAAGCCGAGAAATCTCTTCTGTGCTAATTAAAAGCAACAAGTATAGATCGTCATGCCTGCAGGCCAAGAGCTTTCAGGAGGAAAGAGGCACCTGGGGGGCCAAGGAAACAGGCAAACAGGAAACCTCTGCTCTCAAAGCCAGGTCCTCTCCTCTCACTTCCCAGAACATGTGATTTCTCTTCGGCCTGTAATACTCTTCCTTTACAACGGAAACCAATTCATTCTTGATGGTTTCTTAAGTTTTGTCACTCTATCTGTTGTCCCAGTTTTACACCACAGAAAGTCCAAAATTAAGCAATTTGAAGGCGGATTTCTCCTCTATGAGGGAGGGTAATAAAAGAGGCTTTGAATGATCGTATTCCTTTTCTTTTCCTCTCGCCCAAGGAATCAAATATCCCAGCCCCAAAACCAGGACACACAGAGGAGGATCACAGAACCAACACTTTGACAAAGGAAGAGAAACAGAGACTAGAGTGAAACGCTGAGGGCCTTCTCCATTCCTCTGAGAAGGGATTGGAAATCACTTCTGTACTTAGAATCTTCGTCTATCACTTTGATGTAGTATATGGAATTGTGTATAGTTCTCATTCCAAATAGAGGCTCAGTCTTCTTCAAATGGTGTATTTCAGCATTAAATCATCCAGACACAACGTCTGGCCTGGTGTTTTTGCAGGTACTCTTTTTAATGCATTTTTATCGTGAAATAATGCAAATTGACGCCCAAGAGGAACCATAATACAATGATAGTTTTATACCCACTGCCGAGATTTCTCAAACATTAACCTTTGGCAGTTGTTGTGGACTGCATGTTCATGTCTTCCCAAAATTTCTGTGTTAAACCCTCATGGGCGGGCCAGCCTGGTGGCTCAAGCGGTTGGACCACCGTGCTCCAAATGCCAAGGTCACTGGTTCGATTCCCACATGGGCCAGTGAGCTGTGCCTTCTACAGCTTAGATTGTAAACAATGGCTCTCCCTGGAGCTGGGCTGCTATGAGCCACTGGAAGTTGGCATGAGCTGCCATGAGCTGCCGTGGGCTGCTGTGAGCAGCTGACCCAACCGACTGCCTCAGCCCGGGGGGGAGCACAAGGCTCATAATACCAGCATGGGCCAGGGAGCTGTGTCCTACACAACTAGACTGAGAAACAAGGGCTTGAACTGGAGTGGGGTGTGGGAGGTGGAAAAGGGGAAGAAAAAAAATCCTCATGGCCAAGCTGATGGTGTTAGGAGATGGGGGCCTTGGAGGTTATTAGTTCAGGAGGAGGGATGCCTTCTGAATGGGATTCGTGTTCTTAGAAAAGGGACTCCAGAGAGCTCTCTTGCCCTCTCTCCACCACATGAGGATACAACAGAAATCAGCAATCTACAACCCAGAAGAGAGTCCTCACCAGAACCCCACTAAACTGGCACCCTGATCTCAGACATCCAGCCTCCAGAACAGTGAGAAATAAACTTCTGTTGTTTATAAGCCACCCAGTCAATGGTATTCTGTTATAGCAACCTGAACTAAGACAGCAAAATTTACTTAACATCCTTTCTTGTAAAGATTAGATCGATAGATGATAGATGATAGATAGATAGATAGATAGATAGATAGATAGATAGATAGATAGATAGATAGATGATACATAGATGATAGAAACAATGCAGATCCAGGTGAGGCCGTCTGTTTATCCATTTTCCATCCCATTACCCTCACTCCCTCCTCAGAATTAACTAGTATCATAAATTCTTTATCATTCTGCTCATTCATGATTTATATCATTTGTTATCCATAACCATTATATTATTTTGTTTTGCATGTCTTGAAAATGTATATAGATGGTGTGGACAGAAAAGGGGTCACATGTTAAACCTGACAAGCTCAGGAGACTGAAAGTAACCACATAGGATGGTGTGAACATAAAAATTCTTAACTAAGGTGGGCCATGGCGGGAAGTCACATCTTTGGCCCATAGCTTCCTTGACAAAGGTCAATCTTTACCTTAAGTGAGCCTGTCTGTTGTCTTTTTCTATCTAAGATAACATACCATTTGGAATGTCAGAGTAATCCTTTTTTCCAAACCCCCCCAGGGGGCACAACCCACCATACCAGAGCAGGAAACTACAAAATCTCTCATTGTTATCTTGTTCCCCAAATACCATCTCTACGTGCTATAAAATGCTATTAACTATCCTGTACCCACCAATGTAAAAGAAGTGTGTGTCTCTCCATTTTCCATCTATCACTTTGTAATTTGCTTTTTCATAAAACATTGTTTTTAATATATTTTTATGTTATACTTGCATCTCTAGTTTACTGATTTTAATTTCTGTGTATATTCTGTTATATAAAAAAGCACAATGTTCTTATTCATTCTCTTGCTGGTGGGCATTTACATTGTTTCTCATTTGTTTGCTGTTTCTAACAATGAACATTCATTCTTGTGCACATCTCATTGTGCACACCTGTGAACAGTGGTCTAGGGGAGTGGTTCTCAAAGGGTGGTCCCCACCAGCGGTGGCAGCAACGCCTGGAACGTGTTAGAGTGCAGATCCTCAGCTCCGTCCACCAACCTACAGAATTAGAAATTCTGAATGTGGGGTCCATACCTGAGTGAGCATCTCCTGTATCACTAACTAACGCCAAATCGCTCTCTAAAGGGGTTGCCCCAACTGTTCTCCCACCAGCAGTGTCTGGGAGTTATCATAATTCTCATCCAAAGCCAACACGAGGTAATGCAGCCTCTTACGTTTTTGACCATCTGACGGTTGGGCATCAGGTCAAATGCACATTGGCCACGTGGATTTCCTCTCTTATGCATTCTTTCCACCCTTTTTCTATTGAATAGTTTATTTTTTAATAATCTGTAGAAATTCTGTGTATATTCTAACCACACATACTTTGCCCGTCGTAAAGTCAATATTTTCCCAGTGTTTTAACTTTGTTTATGCAGCATCTTTAGGTTTTCTGTAGTGAAATGCACTCATCTTTCCCTGTAAGGTTTGTGGTTTGTAACTTGACTGAAATGTATTCTAAAAATGTCTAGGTTTTGCTCTTACACTTAGGCCTTTAATATAACTTGATTTTCATGTATGCTATGCAGTAGAGATCTAAACTCTGGTTTTTTTCCATACTGCTAACCTCCTTCCCCATTAATTGATAATGCCATTTCTTCATGTATCCAGGAAGATATTCAAAATATTTAACAACCTCATGGGTGTCAACCAGCTTGTTTTCTTAATATTACTTATTTATATATCTTCCCTTTATTTCTTGGTAAGTCTTGCTAGAGATTTACCTATTTCATTATTTTTACTTTTTTGTTTTTTCAAATAACAAGCTTTTGGTTTTGTGTCCTCTCTAATTTACTATTTCATTAATTTCTGCTCTTCTACTTATTATTTCTCTCCTTCTACTTTCATAGGTTACTTTATTCTTTTTTACCTAATTTTTAATTGAATACAACTCATTTATTTTCATTTTTCTTGTTAATAAAAATGCAATTGAGCTCTATATTTTTTCTAGACACTAGCTAGATCAGACAATTTTGATTTTAGTACATTTATTATTTTTGTTATGAATATTTTGTTATTACAGTATTTATTTCATTTCAATTCAGAGTTGCATTCTTAAGTTTCCCAGTGAGTGGGAAGAGGGAGAGAGTATGGGGTGTTAAGCTATTTTTTATTATTTAAATTATTTTTAATTTAATTGTATGGTAAGGTATTGTGATCAGTATGATATCAATTCTTTGAAAGTTGAGATTTCCTTTTTCACCTCATGGTTAAATTTTACAAAGCTTCTATTTTTACCTGTTGGGTGCAAAGTTTTTAGATACATATTAAATGACACTAGATAATTTTATTATTCAAAGCTTCTATATCCTTCCTAAGTTTTGTCTGTTTGAGTTATGAGTTGTGCCAACCCTCTACTGTGGTTTTCTGACTAACTCCTTATTTTTGTCAATGTTTGCTTTATTTGTTATAATGTTATAATATATGAAATTGTATTTGAAGCATGCCATTTCATAATCATTATATCTTCTTGGCATGTGGTTACATGTATTATTTTGTGGTTTATCTCTTTACCCCTAATAATGTTTTTTGCCTTAAGATCTATTTTGTCTTGTGTTAATTTTGCTACACTTTTTTGATAGTATTTATGTTACATATCTTTTACATTTTATTTCAGCGTGTGTGTGTGTGTGTGTGTGTGTGTGTGTGTGTGTTTGTGTATTCATTCTATCTTGTAGGAAGCAAAGAGTTGCATTTTGCTTTTTATCTGTCTAATTATTTGTCTTTTAATAGATTAATCAAACCGATTTACTTTTTTATAATTTAGTAGTCTAGACTCAATTATTTTATTTTGTATTTTCTGTTACCATCCTTTGCTTCTTTTTCTTCTTTTCTGTCTTCTTTTCTTTGATAATATTTATTCTCTTCTGATTTGGAAGCTATAAGTCTTATTTTAACGGCTACTCTAAATTTTTTAACCTACATACTTCATTATAAATTTTCTGACAAAGTCTACAATTATTTAATTTCTTTCAACTTCAATAAATCCTTAATGTGCTCCCCCACCTAGTTATTATTTTATAAAACAAAAGTGTTATAATTTTTAAACTCTAACCATTAATTAAAATTTTCAACACATTTTATCAATCTCTGTACCCATTAGAACAACTTATTTAGTTTATGGGGAGGTAGGAAGAAGAGCTATTTAGACGAAGCCTGCTTCTTGTGTTCCATATCTTCCTTCTGTTTTCATTTCTCTATTTCAGAAGCAAATTTTAATAGCCTTTAGTAAGAATCTGTGTTAGTAATGTATTTAGTATTTGTATGTCTAAAAATGTTTTTATATAGCCCTCCCTCTTGAATAAATTTTAGCTAGTTGTAAAATTCTAGGTTGGCAGTTTTTTCCTTCAGCACTTTAATTATTTCATTATCTTCCAATGTCTATTATTACTGATAAGAAGTTTGCTATCAGTCTGTCATTCCTCGGTATATAACTCTTCTTACAGTTATCTCTCTGATTTCTGTACTGCATTCTGAGTAAGTTCCTATATTCTATTTTTCAATTTTGTAATTCTTTTTGTTCCACTCTCTAATCCAGAGTTCATTCCATTCATTGTGTTGTTTTAATATACTGTTAATAAGTAATACAATCATATGGTTCAATCTAAAGATTACACAAAAATAAACAATGAGAAGTTACCCTCCTTACTCATTCTACTGGGTGTTTTGTGAGCCCTTTTACTATCCAAGTGCATGTCCTTTGATCTGGGAGATTTTCTTGTATTATTTTATTAATTTTTTTCCATCCATTTGTTTTTCTGTTCTCTTCTTCTGGAACTCATGTTATTTATATGTTAAATTTCCTGGACTGGTCTACCAATTTTTTTTTCTCCATTTTTCTCTATATATATTTTTGTTCTAATTTCTAAGCAAATCCCATAACTTCATCTTCCAGCACTTTCATTGAGATTTCTATTTCTGCCATCATGTTTTTAATTTCCAAATATTCTTTTAAAAATTCTGAATTTTTAAAATTTTATTTCAGAGATATAGTATCTTCTTATCTCTCTAACAATATTAATATTTGCAAATTTTTTTTTTGCTTGTTTGTTTTCTTCCCCACCCTCCAACTAGTCTGTGCTTCCTTCAAGTTGCTTTTTTTGGTCTGTTCATTATGTTGTCTATGATGCTTTCCTCATATTTCTGATCATCTTAGATTTTTCTCCTCAAGATTAAGAGTAAAAGGGATTTTAAAGCACTTTGGATGTTCTGAGCAGATGGGTGTGACTTGTCACTTAGGAGCTTTCCTCTATGGTGATCTGAGTAGGTCATTTCTTGAAGAACCCCCAATGTCTATATCTTTAGGACTTTCCTTTTAGACTGATTCTATTCCTCATAGAAGAATCTTCCAAACTTCTTCTGGAGAGTAGAGTATTGGCCACCAGCATTCTGAGAGCCAGGTGGAAAGGGCCTCGGCGTCTCAGCACTCAGTATTCTTTATGCATATGGTCACTTAATACTCCCACTTTTAATATGGTAGCCCTATCCTTAACTGTGCCTGATGTGCTCCTGTTCGTACACTCTGTTTTATCATTTCCAGGGATAAACCTTCAAACTCCTGGGATGAAGGAGGGAAAGTTGTCTAGCAGTTGTCTAAGTGGGAGAGAAGGTCTAGAGATAAATAGTTGCTTCTCAAACCCAGTTCTTTTGTTTTAGCCCCTACTTTTGCTCCAGGTCCAGAGGTTTCTACAATTGCTAGTTCCTGAGACTTAGAGGGTTCTCAGCGTGAACTGGATTTATTTTTTTCTTCAGGTTTTTGAGACTATAGTGGCATCAATGTCTGGCTGTCTTAGGTTTGCTAATCAGTTATTACTCATTCATTTTTCCAGATTCCAAAATACAGTTACCATTGTCTCTTCACCTGTTTTCCACATCCTTGTTGGTTTTTTTCCCTCTTTATTTCTTTAATGTCTTTACTGTAATTTTACTGTGCTGTAAAAAGTGGTGAAATTAGGTGTATCTAGCAAAACAGTCACTGTAACTCAAAGCCCCACTTTTTTTATTTCAATGACTGTTTTTTATGTTCAAATACTCATATTTTAATTGGTCTTTTTCCATAGCTCTCTATTCTTGTCTTCAGGCTGTTTTTTTTTTTTTTTTTCCATAATTTTTATTATTTTAGTGGAAGTTTTGACTTCATTTACTTCTATGAAATAATCGGTATAGTTACTTTAAAGCTTTATTTGATCATTTTGTAAAATCAGTTTCATCTGAAGTGAATGCCTATTCTGATTATTGGTTTGTTGACTGTTTTTGTTAGTAGCAGTTTTTATTCATCAGCTTTTTAAATTTGATTTACAGTCTCATTTGGAATATGAGGTGGTTCGTCTATTTGTTTCAGTTCTCTCTCCTCCCCTCTACTTTACGTCCATATTCCACTATCCTGTTGAGCAACATTGGGGGTCCCCGATCCAGATCCAGGTCTAGTAAGGGCAGTTAGACTAACTGTCCTGTAGAACCACTGGGCTGTGGCACATCCAGGCTGGATTAAGGGGAACTCTTGGTCAACTCCTGGTCACAAGGTGATGTCTCATCCTTGTCTCCCAGCCTGGAGCTGGATATGAGCCATTGCTCCTTCGGTGTTTGGTAACAGCTTTATTTCTAGCCTCTTCTCATGAGGGTGAGAGATGAGAAATGAATACCACCCTCACCCTGGACTTCAGTCAGTGAACCTGCCTCTGCTTCCCCATCACAGAAGGAATTCTTTTGAATTCATTTCCCACCACTGACAGCCTCTGCATCCAAATCCCAGCAAGTCCATCCACCCCTCAGCCCTGATCACTGTTTGTGTTTCTGTGCCAGCTTGGATCTTCAAAAATGCTTGTTCTGTATTTAAGCCTGACTATGCTCTCTTCTGTTTTCTCTTTTTTGTTTTATGTACTACTGCTATGTTTGTGGAGCAGAGGGGAGTCTTGAAGCATGAACTCCATCTTGATCTGGCTGTCAGCAAGTATTCTTACAGTTAGATAGTTGGATTATGTAAATGTCAAATGTGGTCAAAATTCTGATGCCCGAAGTGGCCAGACCACATCAGCTGTGGTACTGAATGACACCTTTGCCAGATTTAATTTTGTCTCCATCTGTTGCACATTACTGAAACACCAGGCATACAAGTGGCAGTCAAGACTAAATATTAACTGAATATATTCTGAATATTCAGAATTCAATTAGATAGAATTGAATGGAATTAAAATAAAGATTTGAAGTCCACTCACTTTAGAAAAACTTATTCCTATAATACACAATTGTAGAATCCACAGAGCTGTGGGGAGGATTAAATGAGTGGTTTGTGTAGGGCACTTAGTACACTGTCTAGCATGTCTTAAGTCTATTCGGATGCACCTGGTATTAGAACACATTACAAAGGGACCAGAAGACCCAGTGGGTACAGAGGTCTTCAGAGAATCAACAGGAAGGGAGAAACAAAAGGAAACAGGAAGTGACTCTCCAGCCAGCAGGGGGAAAGGATTAAAAACAGAAAAATTATGACTATCACCAATGAAATGAAGTTTTCCTCTTTTCAGTAACCTTTGCCCTATGCACAATAAACAAGGAATTGTTAACCTAAATCCAGACTTTGTAAACCCAGAGAAGCTACCAGGAAGACAACACGTTCCTAGACCCTCTGGAATGTATTCGTACATTCTGTGAGGGCTGACATTTATGTTTTCATAGCTTTCTACCTAGGGCACAGAGAGCATTTAGTAATTGCAGAATGAATGAAAAGATTAAAGCTGCCCAGAAAGGGTGTGCTGTAGCAGATGCCAACAAAAGCGCTTGTGAGAATGAATTTATATCATGAGTACAGAGGAGTAGGAGGTCAGTAGGGGGGATAGTCTCTCAGCCTCCAAGAGTCAATGTATCTCCAGTGCACAAAGGAGAGAATCAGACCAAATACATGTGTGTCCGACGTTGGCCACGGGGAGGATTTGAGTAGGAGCATTCAGGGACGTCCCTTTACATCAAGGAAATGGTGAGGACTGGATCGTGGGGAACCCACCCCACAGCAGTTACCACTTGAGTAAAGCATCACTGATCAAATGGTGTGTGTGTATCTGTCTGTTTATGTGTGTGTTATAATATTCTCTGTCAAATAAACATATTAATTCAATTGTATGGTAAGAATGTTGACCTGAATATCAGTTATTCCTAGAAGTACTAGGAAAGGAAAATATGACAACCAGGAACAGCCCTTAAAACCAATTATGAAGGGATTCAAAAAACAAATTGCAGGGGCCGGCCAGGTGGCTCAGGCGGTTGGAGCTCTGTGCTCCTAACTCCGAAGGCTGCCAGTTCAATTCCCACATGGGCCAGTGGGCTCTCAACCAAAAGGTTGCCGATTCAGTATCCTCGACTCCCACAAGGGATGGTGGGCTGCGCCCCCTGCAACTAGAAAACGGCCACTGGACATGGAGCTGAACTGTGCCCTCCACAGCTACGATTGAAAGGACAACAACTTGACTTGGAAAAAATCCTGGAAGTACATACTGTTCCCCAATAAAGTCCTGTTCCCCTTCCCCAATAAAGTCCTTTAAAAAAAAAAAAAAACTACATAGATTACAGGGCTGTGTGCTTTCCCTGCGCTAAGCATGTAGCAGGTTTTCCATTCCAAGGTTCTTTCAGGGGAGTGGCTGAGAGGATAAATGCCGCTTACCATACCTGTGCCATCGGGACATCACTTTCCCCTCACTGGTCCTCAGATTCTTTACGTATAAAGTGAGAACTTGTCTATCAAGCTTGCACATAACAGAAAAATTGATTCAAGCTCACTTAATCAAGAATTCTAGTTTGTGGGCTTATATAACTGAGGAGTCTGTAAACAAGTCTCTCAGGTCAACTTTTTCCATCCCTCTCTTCCAGCCACCTCTATTCACGCTCAACAGGCCCTCTCCATTTGGTGGCAGGGCGACTGCCAGACTTATATCCTCACACGTGTAAGTCCAGTCAAAAAGAGAGCACACCTGTTCCCCAGACTATGTAAGACGGCATCTCACTGACTCCAAAGGGGTCAGGTCAACCACAGTGGCCAAAGGGATGTGATGCTCTAATTCCCCTCATCTGACATTCATGCTCACCCCAGGCTTTCCCCACCAAGATGCGACAAGCCTGTCCCATCCATAAGCACACATTGCATTACGTGTTAGAGCAGAGCCTTGGGGTTCTAAATATTCTTACAGGAACTCAAGATAGACTGGCAGGGAATCAGAGAGAAGGATTCCCAGGCTGAGTCTCGAAAAGGATGCTGCAATTGATTAGCAACGTCGCTATGGAGCTCAAGCGGAGACAGTGACTCACAAATAACACACATTTGCCATCCCTACAAGAGGCCATCCAGACCTGAGTACCCAGGACCAACTGTGCTTTTATAACCCTGGAGACTTCCAGAAACCACGACTTTAATTGTGCTTCTATGTCTGATATGGGAAGGAGAAAGGAAGACTCAGGAAAAACTTCATGAAGAAAGTAGCCATTAGAATCACTCTTGAAAGAACCTAGGCATTATGGTTTAGTTTTATTAAAAAGAAAAATAATTAAAATCAGAATAATCTGGGTTCAAATGCCAGATACATTTCTGACTAACTGGTTAAATGCAGAGACCTTAATTAATATTATTCCAACACCTAGCACAGTGTCTGGCAAATAATAAATGTTCTTTAACAGTGTGTAGAATAAATGCTGATAAATGGATAATACTGTGCAAATTACGGCACCCTCTCTGCTCTTCAGTTTTTATATTTGTAATAGAGACTTAATAGCCCTTGCTATGGAGTTGTTATGAGCAGTCCATGGGATTATGAATGTACAGTGATCAGCATATAGTGGAAATTCATTAGGTATCTCCATCAGTGTCACTGCTCTTATTAATCAATAAGAATATTTACCAGTCCCTACCACATATCCAGCACCTGGGAATCAGAGGGGACAGGGGTGTGAAATATCAAGAAAAGAGCACACAGGTTGTAACCTTAGAATCTGCCAGAACATAAAGAGTTCATTGCAGCGGCAACTTCTCACTCCATCATAACTGAGGCAGTCAGGAGGGGGCAGCAAAGAGCTATGGGGCTAGACAAGAAGATGAGCCTTCATCTCTAACCATCTGTCTATCCCCCAACGATGCAGGATAAGTTCTGAAACCAAGCCAGGAGTCAGGAACCTCACACTGGCATCCTGGTTCAGCCACTTACTTGCTGTGTGACCTTAGATAAGGCACATAACCTCTCTGGTCTACATTTCCCAATCTCTAAAATGAGGACAATTAGGTCTCAAGTCTAATGGTAAAGGTAAAAAGAATTGGAAAAGTTGCTGAGTTCTACAGTAGAGTTGCTTCAGGGCAAAGATGGAGACCTCCACACACCCTAACTCAGAAGCAGGAGACAAGAAGAGAGCTGACTTTAGGAATTACATAAGACTTTTTTTTTTTTAAATAACAAAGTATGTGTCATAACCAAAATACAGTTGCAATGCCATGATGGTACCTACACTCCCTTTGACCCTCAGACACATGTGTCCTAAAAAGTGACCCATGCTTTTTGTTCACCAAATCCCATTTATTTTTCTCCTTCCTAGACACATATAAGACTGGTTCTGGCCAATAAAACGTGAGGAAAAGGCTGGAGCAGTGAAAGCCCCGGTGTGACCCATCAGCTTCTCTCCTCCCCTGCCATAGAACCAGAAACATCAGCTAGCCTGAGTCCCTCTTGCCAACCAGCTCTGGACACCTAATACGAGTGAGAAATAAAACTACGTTGCGTATTTGGGATCTATATCTTATTGCAGCATAGCTGAAGCTGCCCTGACTAATATACGGTAACGAAAGGAAAAAAGCTGTTTAAAAGGGAAGCGTGTGTGGTAATATTAATTTAATTTAATAAGATAGAACTTGAAGCCAAAAAAGACATCCAATTTTACAATAGTATTTTATATTGAGTAAAGATACACTCCACCAAGAAGATAAGGCACCTTATGAATTTAAGCACCTAACTTCAAAATTTTATAAAGAAAATCTGTTAAAAATGTAAGGGGGAAAAACGGGCTTTTCTAAAAAGAGAGTCATCTGGGAAGTCAGCGAAGAGGCATGAGCAGAGAAGTGGCATGGTCTGAACTGAGTCTTAAAAGGATTGCTCTGGCCATTGAATTTCTAAAAATAGGCTGCAGAGGGGCAAAGGAGGAAGCAGAAAGACTAGTTAGGAGGTGATGGCAGTAATCCAGGCAGACAATCACTGTAGCTTGGACCACAGAAGTAGCACTAGAGAGAATAAGTGGTCAGGAGCTGCATACATTTTAAAAGTACAAACAACAGGAATTTGGGGCTGACAGAATGTGAGTGAGGTTCAAGGGAAAGAGAAAAGACGAGGACAATATCGGGGTTTGACCTGCTCCACTAGGAGGATGGAGAGGCCCCTAACTCATGTGTTAAAAGCCTTGGGAACAGCAGGCTTGCTGGGAACTGAACAAGGGGGGACCACAGTTTCGGTTTTGGACCTGATAAAAATGCCCTTTTAGACATATTCAAATAGAGAGATTGAGAAGGGAATGGCTCAGTAAGTCTGAAGTTCAGAGGAGAGCTCTGGGCTGGAGATACAAAATCTGGAAGTCTTCAGTTTACAGATCGCAGTTAGAGCAAGGAGACTGCCGGGGCACGCCTGGGGAGAGAGCATAGGTTAGGAAGAGAAGCCATCTGAAAACTATGTCCTAGGCACTTCCGCATTATGAGGCTGGGAGATGAGGAGGAACCCACAGAAGAGACAGAGAAGGAGCAGCCAACAGTGGGAAGAAAACCAGGAGAGCGTGATGTGTGGGTGCCAAGAATCCAATATCGTCAAACGCTGCCAACATGTTAGGATAAAAACTGAATTCACCACTGGATTTAGTAACATGGAGGCCACTAAATATCCTGAAAAGAGCAGTTTTTTGTAGTGGGAGTGAAAGCTCATTGGAATGGCTTCAAGGGAGAATGGGAGAAGATTTAAAGATAAGAGTGTGGACAACTATTTAGAGAAATGTGGCTGTAAACTGAGGCAGAAAAATAGGACAATAGCTCTCCAGCTATTGCGGGGTCAAAAGAAGGTTTCAGTTTGTTTGTTTGTTTGTTTGTTTGTTTTCAGCTATAAAAAAATAGCCAAATGTTTGTGTGCCATTTGCATGTTTGTGTGTGAATGAGAGACTCCATGACCGTTTCCATGCCTTGGTTCCCCCATGTTCTGTTCCCACGGAGAGGGAAAGAACATGATAAGCTCGTGATGGCTTCAAAGCAGATACCACCTTCCACGTGACTAAGCCCCAGTGAGGCAGCCCTCACTGTTAACACCACACCACAAGTCCAATCAATTGCAGATGAGGTGGTACAGAAGACCATCACGGCATTAGCATCCTGCTTTTTATTTCATGTATTTTTATTATCAAAGAACTGCATTATGCAGTTTCAAGTGTCAAACAGCACCACGAGGCTCGGAACAAGAAAGGGCTTCCCTGTCCTGCTCCTCCCTAGGCCCAGTCTCCACACCCCAAAGCAATCGCTTTCAAATCCCTCAGATGTTTCTTCTCGTGACTAGTGTTATATTGCTGGATCACATGCTTAGTTTTTTTCATCTGTTTTTCATTCCAAGATGTTCATTTTTGACTTCATAAGATGGAAAACAAGGATTTAGTTCTTTTAACCCAAACACCACCGCCATATCCCTTTATCCCTTCGATACCATTCTCTCAATAAAGTTATATCAAGATTTCTTGTTAAACTGATATTTAATGCTCACATGATTGACTACAAAAATGGAATTCATAGCTGAGTCATTTGGTATGTTATATCTCATACCCTTTCTTGTATGACTGTTTGTTGCTCCCAAATTAATAATTGCCTTAGCTATCCACTTGCTTAGTTTTTTTATGTACCTATAATTGGCGCATACTCAAACTATCCCTAAATTGTTTCCAAACAGAACTAAAAACCCATCTCCAAACAAATACATCAGGTAACCCATTTATTCAATGTATTTCTCACAGACACATCTCCTGGGGCCCTGCACGCTCCTGCTCCTGTCTGGACTGGTTGCCCTCTGAATCTGATACATAGCTGTCACCCCAGAACCAGCCCCAAGATGGGAATTCCTTTCCGCTGTCTCCTCTTTGGGTTCTCTGATGGCTGGATCCTAGATTCCTCTTTCTTGGTTTATTTCCTAATTTGGCCACTTTTTCTGTAGCTTCCTAAGACCGGATGAATGAGAGGTAGGTATATTTTTATGACCAGGCATATCTGAGCAATTCTTTATTTTACTACCATAGTTTAATAGTTTGTCTAAGTAGAGCGTTCAAGGTTGGTGGTCACCTTCTCTCAGTCTTTTGAATGTGGTTACCCCACTGTCTTCTGGTTTCCAGTGTTGAGAAGTCTGATACTCATCGTTTGTTTATGTTCTCTTTTTTCTTTCTAGAAGTCTTACAGGAGTTCCTTATTACCCCTGCAGTCTGAAACTTCATGATTATTTGCTCTGAGACAAGTCTGTTGTCATTTATTTTCCCAGACACTCGGTGTACTTCTGAATTCTGGAAACTCATATCTTTTAGTTCTGGGAATTTTTCTTTATCATTTCTGTGATAATTGCCTCCCCTCCAATATGCCTGTTCTTTCTGTCTGGAATTTGAATTAGATGTTAAAACTCTTTGCCTGATCTTCTGTTTTTCTCCTGTTTTCTTTATTATTTTTCATGATTTTGTTTTATATTTGGAGGATATTTTCTCAACTTTATTTTTCAAATCTCCCATTGAATTTTTAAATTTTCTTATCACACTATGGATATTCCAATGTCTTTTCTGATCTTTACTGCTTCTTTTTTATATTACCCTGTTCTTGTTTATGAGTACAGTTTTCATCCGTTCAGTCAATAATATTTGCTGAGCACCTACCTGGCACCAGTCATGAGTACTGGTGACAGATAAATGAGCAAGACAGAGCCCCTGCTCTCATAGACCTTACATTCAACTGGAAGTAACAAAGATCAAACAACTAACAGATATTCAATATAATATCAGGAACTGATGGTGCTGAAAAAAAAAAAAAGATTTAAACAAGGACCAGAAACAGAAAGTGGTGGGGAGTGGCTATTTCACACATCCTTTCTCATCTCTCATACAACATTAATTATCGTGTTTTGAAGTTGACATCTAATCTCTGTATTCTGTTTCCTCCAAATTCCTTTCCTATTTGTTGACTTTGATCTTGTCTTTCATTCTAGTGTCTTTTCCCAAAAAGCCTTGGCTGTCCACTCTTGTTTAAGAGTGAGGCCCAGCTTGGCAAGATTGGACAGGGCTTCTTGGCTCATAGGTATCAGCAAAGAGCAGTTTAGAGGGGCACTGGCTTTGGGGGGTGGGAGACAAGGGTAGCATTCTGGGAGCGAGGTGGCGGTAAGCAGGCTAGGGAACCCTTTTGCAGATTTTCATTAACCCCCATTTTCAATCTGTTACCTGACTACTGCATTCAACTGCACCTGGTGCTCCCCAATCCAAAAGCTCTGTGGATCAACTTCTCCAGAGAGAAAAGTTGCCCCCAATCTTTTCCTGGGGCAAGGTAAGGAATCCGGCATTCAACTGCTCTTCATTTGGACTTTCAATTACCTCCCTTTTTTCAGCCCCAGCCTACACCTGCGCCTAGAAATACCTTGTGTCCCCAGTTCCTGAGATTTTAGGGACTTCCACAGTGAGACGCAATGTCTCGTTAGCTTCTCCCTGTCCCTTTGTAGGGGCTTAAGAATTAGCTTTCTTCATATCTCAGTGGTCCTGCTCTCCTTTAATGCACTCTCCGTCCTTATCCGTTCATACCTTTCTTTCTTTTGCTGATATTTTAGTGGAGTCCCAGAAGGAAACACATGTAAAATCACATTTTCAATTCTCCATGTTTAACCCCAACAATACATTTGTGGCAGCCAGTCCTAATTGCTTCCAATAAAATAAAAATAACAATTTCTGATTCATCGTGAGTGTTAGTCTGAGTTCACTGCCAGGCAAAGTGGGAAAACCTGATTCAACACAAAGGGATCCAACCCTGTGGGATGGGATCTTCAGATTAACTGTCAAAAATAACTCAGAGGCAATTAGCCTAAACCTGGAGCGTGTCATCATATATAGGAATATACTAAGCTGGTTTCATGGGCGTGTGACCTGTGCAATCGCACAGAACCCCATGCTCAGAGGGCTCCGTGCTTGGCTTCAAGTTCCATAGTAACCATCCTGAAATTCTTCATCATTTTAAAACAAGGGCCCCACATTTTCACTTTTCCTGGGCCTCACAAATCAGGACGTAGCCAGTCCTGGATATATGTGAGGTACTCTGCGAAGACAGTCTCACCAACCCAAGGCAAGAGCAGGATGTATAAAGGCAAAAGCTACAAAGTTCACAAGGAAAGAAGATGATCTGACCTAAACAATTCATTATCTTGTCAGTTCAGTATTGACCGGTAGCAGAGCTCAGCTCAGGCCAACTGTGGAACCTCCAAGTCTATTTTTGTGTTTTAAGAACAGCATGGACCCATCAGGCTGCTTAGGTTGGGCGCAAATAAGACATCTGGGTCACGCACACAGAAAGCAGTCACGTATTCACTATTACGCTGTTTCTCTGCTGATTCTGATCAGTTCTCTGAGAAGCAGTTGCTCTGGTTTCTTTTCCTGTGGCCTGACCATCTGCTATCTATCTGCCTGTCCAGCAGTCTCTCACAACTTCCAGACGCAGGGTCTTCCATTGACAAGTCCAACGTCCAGCACAAACTTGTTTATTGTTACTGAGTACCCATACATAAACCTTTGTGTGTGTGAGGCAGAAATGTGCCAAGCTGAAAACGTTGTGCCTCAGCCTCTCTTATGAATTGTGGCCAGTGTGGCTCAGTGGATGGAGTTATGGGTTTCATAGCTAGTGGACTGGCTACAGATCTCCCAGGAATGTTTTCTTTTCTGGACATAGAGATTATCCCTTCTTTGGCATTTTGTCCTCTTTTCCACTGCCGGTAGCTCTTAAGTGATAGCTGGAACCACAACAAGCTGGAACCTCAATAAACGTTCCGTTAATGAGCATTTGCTACGTGCCAGGCACTCTTCCAAGCTTCAGAGATAAAGCAGTAATAAAACAAATATCCTTGGGGTGCATACATCGTTCAATGCGAAGAAAAGCAAAAAGAATTACATGGGCCTCAACTTTGACATTTCTGAGCAGCTGAACTAAAGACAGAAACTTAGTTGAGAAAAATTAATTTTATTCAGCCCCTTAGGGCTAGCTAGTTGGCATAAGGGATATTAGAAATAGTTTAATTCGAGAAATTAGAGTTGTGATTTATTTTGGCTATGTAATATGTAATTTATTTTGGAACCACAATTAAAAATAAAAATTTTAAATATATATATGCATGTGTTTATAATTTATATATGTATGTGTGCATGTATGTATTCTTTTTTTTAAACAGAAAGAAAAATAGGGAAAGCAAATGTAAGAAACCGTTATTGTGAATCTGAGTGAAAGATATATGTGTATTTGTTACAGTATTTTTTCAATTTGTCTAAATAAGAAATAGGGTATCTGTGATTCACTTAGAGTCGTGTAGCAAGGCTCATGGCCTCCCTATGAATAAAATATTTTTAAAAATCAAGGCAATTCCAACAGTTGAGATTGCGGGTGGGGGGGTGGGGGGGGGTTGGTGAGGCTTGAATTCTGAGGTCCCTTGGGCCCACTTCTCTCCACTGGGTGGAGGAAGGATTTTGCCGATCCTACCATAAGAAGTACTGGGTTTGGAGCAAGCCTTTCAAACCTGTGCTGGCCAGTATCCCTGTCGACTGAGACAGAGTCCCCTTCCAAACTCCAGACCAGCTGTTCCTGCCTGCTCGCCAAGAAAGGACTGTACAGCTGCTGGCATTTGGTCTGAGACTTGCTCTCATACCAACCCTCCAGCGGTGCGAGGTTGTGTGGGAGATGTACAATGCACCCCCTGCCCCTCCCCACCACCACCACCTGCTCCTGGCACCATTCACCAAAAATAACTCGACACTCACGTAGTGTCAGTTGGCAACAATAGGACGCCAATTGTGGAATGCGTGTCTCTCACGTCCAAAGAGGCATTCCATGACGTCACGGAGGGTGAAAGAAGCAAGGTGCGGAACAGCATTTCAGAATGATCCCACCCGTGTTAGAAAAACAGGGGAGAGGGGAAGGGAAAAAAAGGGAGGTAGGAAAGGAAAGAGAAGGGAAAGAAAGCAAAAAAAATGGAGAAAAAATACCTTTATTTGGATGTCTATGTATTTACTCATTATGTGTATACACACATATAGAAAAATTTGAAAAGATACACATTAACAATGGTTCTTCTCAGAGTGTGTTTAAAGGTAAAGGTAAGGCTCTCACTTTTTTCTACTTTTTCTTGTCTATTGTATAAATTTTCTGAATTAGTCTATCTTAATTTGTGTGGTATTTTTCGTGAAGAAAAATTAAGGTAAAGGACTATTTAACAGGGAGAGGGTTCTCCCCTTGAAAAAAAAGGCAGCTGCTGCCACTTTGAAGTAAATAAAGGCACAACACAGATGAGGTCAGAGGTCAGCAAACTGCAGTCTTCCGGCCAACGGAGGCCTGACACCTGTTTCTGTAAATAAGGTTGTATCAGAACACAGCCACTTCCATCCATTTACAGATTACTGGCGCTGCTTTTGTGCTACACTCAGCGCAGAGCTCTGTAGTTACAACAGAGACTGTATGGCCTACAAAGCAAAAAGTATTCATTCTCTGGCCCTTTACAGGAAAAGTTTGTGGATCCCTGGTCAGAAATGGGAGCTATACAGTCCACATTAGAACACCGACCCAAAAGTTTAGACTCTGAGAGGAAGGGGTGAAAGGTAAATTATAAATTTATTTCGTGAATTTAAATGGTTAAATCAACAAATATCACCTCATTATGAAGGCCATCCCTATTCACTCAATGCCAGGAGCCCCTATTGGTTATTCTTTGTTGATTTTCTTCAAAGAATTTATCACCGTGTGAGACTTTCTTGTTTGTCATTTATGTTTGTCTCCCCCATCATAATGTAAGAGCCATGAGAACAAGAATCTTCTGGATCTTGTTTATCACTCAATCGCCAGCGTCTAGAACACTGCCTGGCTCATAGTGAGTACTCAAGAAACTCTGAATGAATGAATGAATGAATGAATGAATAAACGAATGAATGAATTGAAAAAATTCAGTGGCAAAATTTTCATCAGAGTAAAGAGAGATAAAGACAGTCAATGGCAACAATAACCAGAGTCCAATGGTAAAGAAAAATAGCAGTCAATCTATGAACAGTCCATGAAGATATTTTAAAGATATGAACTATAATATTTAGTAATTGTATATGTGTAGCTCTTCTATAATATTTAGTAATTGTGTATGTGAGTCTGCCTGGGGGAAAAGACTGCCATGAAATGCAACAGTGTCGGGGGAGGATGGGGGTGCTTTGTTATGGTTTATTATGGTCAAAGACAAGGCCCAGGGTCTACACCTGAAAAGCAAAGTGAAAAGATACAGGGAATTTACCCAAGGATGCCCCTTTGGGGGCTTGGGGACCATTAGTGACTCAGAGGAAGAAGAAAGCAGCAAAGGGTTCAAACTGGAAATTCCACCCTTTCTCTTTTCCTTTCAAACTATAAAGCTATCAGGTGGGACCCAACAAATCCCCAAGCTGGCCTCCACACTCTATCTCCTTTCTAAGGCGAGAGGATTCTACAGGGGGTCCTTCCTTGCAGACAGAGAGGGGTAAATGGGAGAATGAGAGACTGGAGATTTTAAAAGTGGTTCGATTGTTTTGCTTAAGAATACAAAGAAAAGGGATGACAGGAATGTGAAACCTTTCTCCTTTATGACTAATGGGAATTTTTATTAGGTTTTGTCATAGATCAAAACTATCCCCCTGGGACTCGCAGAACTTTCAGTCTCCCCAAAATATTTTCAGTAAAATTGTCATTATTCATTAATCTTTTGTTGCATTAAACTTGCTTTCTGGAAAATGATAACAAACTTCCCGCTTCAAGGTGGATGTAGGGTCAAGAACAGAGGCTACTCTGGTGCCCAGTCACATCTGAGGTCCAAGAATAGCCTATTGTATTCTGCGGCCCTGGAGTTCTTATCTCTGCCTGGACCGAAATGCCGAAAAATGTGCAACCTTGAAAGACAGAGACCCATTCACTCTCCTAGGTGAAACCAAAAAACCTTGTACTGTTTTAGAAACAAATTAATCCCAGTTGGCTAACAGATACCAAAGGAAGACAGCAATCCATTCAAGCGTAAATGAATCCTTTGTGTAAACAACCAAACTTGAATACCAGGACTAGTGGGGACCTACATGCCCATTTAAAATTTCTCCAAACTTTGTACAATATGCCCCATTCTCCCAGTTGAACAATCTAATTGTTTGTCTAGAACAACCGGTGTCTGTAATCCCTGGATCTTGTATTTTTCCATTAACCATTTCACTACAGCTCCTTTCCCAGGCAGATACGCTTTATTGATTAATTTCCCCTTCAATCAGAAAACAGAAAAGTTCTACACACCCAAATTTACAGTTTAAAATCCTGAAGTCATCCAACTCAGAAATTCCTGTTTTTATTATCTCTAGGTCTTTGTCTTTTCTTGCAGAATTGACATCGCTCATCTATAGCTTTTCCTGTGCATAATGTGATATGTTATATCATCTCAACTACTGATTCAAACCTTCAGGAAATGTGCAAAATACATGTACAGGTTATTTTTTCCCTTGGATCCTGCATCCTAGAATCTTCGTTTCTATTTGGATTTACTAGCCTCCATTTCAGAAATCCATCTGGATTAAGACCAGACTTTGGCATACAGTGAAAGCCCACCACTATCTCCCTACCTTGAGATAACCATTGTTAACATCTCAGCATGTATCCTTACAGGCCTTTAGGTATATTGTTCATGCACACACATATATCATGTTTCCCCAAAAATAAGACCTAGCTGGACAATCAGATCTAATGCATCTTTTGGAGCAAAAATTAACATAAGACCCGGTATTATATTAATATTAACATTAACATTAACATTAATATTAATATTAATATTAATATTATATTATAAAGACCTGATCTTATATTATAGTAAAATAAGACCGGGTCTTATATCAATTTTTGCTCCAAAAGATGCATTAGATCTGATTGTCCAGCTAGGTCTTATTTTTAGGGAAACAGGGTATACACACACAGGATTATATTGGACATTTGGTTATGTGACTTGCTTTTTTTGTTTGTTTGATCTATATATTTATTCATGCCTCACATTTATTGAGCATCTATTCTGCTCCAGTGCCCTCTAGGCCCTGGGAACACATCAGTGAACAAAACAGACAATTCCTGTCCTCATGGATCTTCCATTCTTGTGGAGAAGGCAGACCAGAAAAAATAACTAAGCATATTCTATTGCAGATGGTAATGAGTGCTATAAAAAATAAGAGGGAGGGAGAATAAGGAGTTGGGTATTGCTATTCAAGTCAGATCAGAAAAGTTCTCGCTAATAAGATGACATTTGAGCAGGAACCTGGGATTCAAGTCTCTCAACCTCTTCACTTCCTCCTTACTCAGCTTAGATTCTGTGATCAATCATTACCATCACTTTTTTCATATACCCTCAAGTCCCTTGTCCCATTACCATTTCTTCTGTCCCTCCCTAGAAATTACCAAAACTGATTAATGAGCCAATCTCCTCAGATTACACACCGATTCCCAAAGAGTTGAATTCTTCATCCTTACCTCCATAGCTTTTTCAATCAGTTGTATGTAATCCAAGAATTATAAGATGATTTCCTTTGCCCTGTATTCAGAATGTTTAGACTCAGACCTTCAATCACAAATTTCCTCTATCCAATGCCATGCAGCCTTTCACCTATATCTCCAGTGGGGCTTTACTTGCTCACTCAACAAGTTACCTTAATAGAGACCTACACCTAAAGACATTCAAAAGAATATCTGTTTTTCTATATGGCCAAACTGATATGAGCTTATGTCACCATGGAAAAACAAGAAAATTTTTAAAACATTGTTAGAAATACCAGGTTGTTGGTGCCAATTTCCCAGTCCCACTGTGGCTCAAAAAATGCACAATAAGCTGAATGCTTAGTGTTATTATTTCTTAACCTTATCAGAGACACACAGCTACTGGAATAATTTTAAATGCATCTAGAGGTAAATCTTAATTTCATTTTAAATACACAGTCATATGCCCTTGCCCTCTCTCACACTCATTATAACTTCCTGCCACACACCATCAAAACACTGACCTGGGTCCATTAATCACACCTGGGATTCCTCACCTACTTTTAGATTTCCTTCCACCTGTACAGGTAGGAATGAAACCCATGTGGGCTTTACTTCAGTAGCTCCAATATCTACCAAATTTACCAAAACTGACACAAGAAAAGTACCTATATAGTCCTATAATTCATCAAGAAATTGACTCCATATAAAAAAAAAAACCTTCCCACAAAGCAAACTCCTGGTTCAGAAGTCTATACAAGTGCAATTTCCAAACATTGAGGCAAGACTAAAAGGAATCAGTTCCCCACCCTTTTTTAAGGCCAGCATAACCCAAATCCATAATGTCAGAAGAACATATAAGAAAAGTAAATTATAGGTCAATCTCTCTCATGATAATAGATGCAAAAATCCTTAAGAAAAATGTTGCCAAATTACACCCAATTATAAATAAAAAGTCCCATTGTGATTTCTGGTCAAGATGGCAGAGTAGGTAAACACTGTGCTCACCTCCTCTCAGGACCACATCAATTACAACTAAACCACAGCACAACCATTATTGAGAATCGCCTGAAGTCTAGCTGAACCGAAGCCCTACAACTATGGACATACAGAAGAAGCCACCTCGAGACTGACAGGAGGGGCAGAGACACTGAACAGGCTGGTCCCACACTCACGTGACCATTAAAAATCAGGAGGTCCCAGCCACTCCCCAATGCAGGGTTTCAGTGCCGAGGAGAGAAGTCCCCATAACTTCTGGCTGTGAAAACCAACAGAGATTGTGGCTGAGTAAGATGAGGGCAACTGCACTCCCAGGTGCTCCTCTTAAAGGGCCCGCACACAGACGTACTCACTGGTGGACTCGCTCACTCCAAGCTCCAATGCTGAGGCAGCAGCTCAAAAGGGACATCCAGGGAGTAACTGAATTATCTGGCTTCAGAGTGAGGGCTAGAAAGGCAGCTTTCTCCCAGATGGAGGAGCTGGTGGAAACCATTATTTCTTTGTTGAGCCCTCGCCCTCCCTGCATCTGCACACAGGTGGACCCAACGTCTGAGTACCCATCAAATTGGCTATCACCTTTCATCTTTGCCGCCCTACTGATTCCCTGAGACCACCCCCTACCCAACTTTCAGGCACACCCAAGCTGCTTCCAGTGGCTTTTCCATATAAATGGCCTGCCTTGGCTCATGCTGGAGACTTTCCTAAAATCTCTCAAAAGTGTATAAAACCCAAACCAGCAGCTCCTGGCTTCAGCATGTCCCTTACGTCTGGCTGAGCAGCCCTAAGCCCAGCACTAACAACAGCTGGCCTTGGGTCAGGGCTTGGCCTCTCAAGGCATCTCCAAGCACAGTGCAGGTGGCAGCTATCTCTGGATGGTTTTGTGACTCATGCCAGGTGGCCCCAGGCAGATCACAGACTGTGACTGAACTTGGCCTGCAGCAGGTCCCCTCCCAGGAGGCCCCAGGGCTGGCAGGCCTAGTTGTTACCGGAGAGAGGGCTCTTCTCAGCATGGTGTCCAGGTTCTTGGCGTCTTGAACAAATAATTGATCAAGACACAGAAATAAAGTGGTGAGAGCAGTTTATTCGAAGAAAAAGTGCACTCCAAAGGATTTGGAATGGGCCCCGAGCAAATGCAAGGCTCAGGAGGCTCAAAGCGCCAAGGGGCTCAAGGCTCAAGGTGGCGTTATTAGGAGAAAAAGTACACTCCAAAGGGTTTGGAGCAGGCTCCGAGCAAAAGAAGAGGCTCAAAAGGCTCAAAAAGGGGTCTGACTGGCAAGGTCTTGGAGTTTGTATCCTTTTTTCTCTAGAATGGACTGTTCCTTTCTGGGTGTGGGACCACTTGATTGACACCTGTGATTGACAAGAGGCTATTACCTCATCTTTTTAGACTGTGCATGTTCCTTCCCAGAATTCAGTCTGTTATAATAAACTTCCAGGCATATGTATGATTTTATAATGATGGTATAATGAAGCCCAGGTGAAATGAATGTCGTTGTGGCCTTTACTGCACAGGTGTGAATAGCTGGCTTAATCTAGTTAGGTATTTGGTACCCATTTGTTCCTCATAGGGGTAGATAATTACAATGAAATGGGGAAGTTTTGGACAGAGAGGGGAGGTCTTTTGGGCGGTAATGCAGAGACCTGATGCCTATATCTAACTGCCTGCCTTGTTTTTCCTTGAGAGACGTGATCCCCATAACATCTCTATGGGAAGTTGGGGGACAGGAAGTCTGTTTTTCTGTTTCTGCTTCCTGCTGGGCAGGGGTGTAGAGCTGTCACTACCTAGTGGGGGATTCACAGAACTCTCGCCCTCTCTGATCTTAGATGAGAGGAAGGGGTCCTGAGATCCGCCTGGAAGACCATGTTGGCTTCTTTGGTTGCGACTGGCAATCTTGCTGGGGTATCCTCTGTATCCCCAAGGCCCCTAAATGAGGAAAAATAGATGTTAATTAATAAATCCGTCAGCTCTGTAGAGCCTGTGGCCATTCAACCAGTCACTTAGGTGGCGTCAATTGTCCAGGAGCTGGGCCCAGAACGGGTTGGAAAGAACAAAGAACATTAGGCTTCAATGATTACAATCAACAAGTATACTGGCCTGGGGGAATGTTAAAACCTATTTGGTCTCTGGGTTGTAAATATCCAAGCGTTAGGTCCGGAATGGCTTGGGGGATGTTGGGAAGTCACAAGATTCTAAGTAGTTGTGCAGGGGTGACAGGCATTCTGTGACTCAGGCTAGAGCAATCTCTGGTCTAGGATTCAGAAACTGATTAGAAGAGTACTCAAAACCAGGGGAAGTTTTCTATAGTGAGGTGGCTCTCCCATACCACAGTGGCCAGCTTCGGACATGGGCCAGGGACCATCTGGGCACCTCCAAGGACGACACACCCAAAGGGCAGACTGGGCAGGTACCAGAGCCCCACTAAAGTGAACCCTGCTCTGTAGGGTCAGCCCCTGCACCACAAATATTTGTTTCCTCCATCATAATATGTCTTCCTCACTCCAAAACCAGCCAGGATTATCAAGCACTTCATTCTTTTCAAAGCGTCTCTGTTTTTACCATCTAAGTCCTCCCGCAAATCCCAAAAGCCCAGCCACGTGTTGTCCTCTGGACTTTGCAGATGAATACGTAGGACTCAGCTTTCTCCAGTGACTTGCCCAGTGTCACACTACAAAGCGTGGAAGAACTGGGACCATTCCCAGGTCTGGCAGCTCCCGGGAGAGTTCCCTGCACCACTCTGTGCTCCCGAACCCCACTCCTCAGAGAATTAAGGTCTCAATCCTGTGGCTCCTTCTTGTTTCTCCTCTCAGCACATTCAAATCCACAAGTGTTTGAGTTCCCACAAAGTGCTGTGTTACAAGTGACATTTTTTAATGTCCAGATCTTTTGTGCATGGAAAGGATTATCTAAATCCATTTGTTAATTGATTATAATATTTTACGTTGTGAATTTAGAACTTAATTTTTCTTAGGCCATTAAATGCAATTTCCAAATATAATAAATTTAATTGTACATCAGTAATGTTGTTAAAACTTAAAAAAAATCACATTTAATCTTTGCTTAATGATCCCTTAGCCCCAAAATTTAACAGATTAAATCCCCCCAAATAATTTAAGCATTGTTTACAATCAAATTCCCTTAAATAATTGAAAGTAAAGTCACCAAAAAAAAAATTTACAGAAGCACATTCTCTTAGACATTTAAACACTATTTATAAATTTGATAATTAACACTTTGTAAGCGGGCATTTTCCCGCCAAATCGCGTCGTAACGCGGGGCTTTTTTGACATTTTCTCGCCAAAATTAGACTTTCCGTAAAATATTCATATCTTTCGATCTATTTGATATTTTTCTATGAAACTTTCAGTGTTTTAGTTTAAAAAGAGGTCTCTATTTATTTACTTTGCAAAATTTTTGCCGGTTCCAACTAGAGGCGATATGACGAGTTTACTCGTTTCCCACAAACAATGTTTAAATGCTCTTAAACTTTTTAAACTACAATCACAAATTTAATGTACATGATTTCCCAACCCTTCAAATGCCTTCATAAGCATTTAAACAATTCCTAAAAAGTACTAAATCAAAATGTATATATTTAATAAATCAAATGTTCTTCTGCATTTTAGCAGAGTCAAATTATTTTAGTCAAATAAATTTAGTTCATTTGATTCAGTTACTCTTCCACCATATTTCAAGTCAAATTAAGCAGATACTTTTAATTGTTTCACACACCTTAAATAGTATACATATTCAATATGTATATATTCAAATATGTATTCAAGTTCATACTAAACAGTATTGTTATGAAAACTTACCATCTTGGTTCTGACTTGGCTAAATGCACCAAGGAGGTCGGAATTGTTGGGAAATACAGGACCGATTATGGCACCTCCCTCAGAAAAATGGTGAAGAAAATTGAAATCAGCCCTCACACCAAATACACTTGCTCCTTCTGTGTCAAAACCAAGATGAACAGTCAAATTGTGGTTCCCACATGAGAACAGTAACTGGTGGTGTCTGGCCCTGCAACGCTACTTCTGCCATCACAGTAAAGACTGCCATCAGAAGACTAAAGGAATTGAAAGACCCACAGAAGCTCCACAATTTGAAACATTGCTAACCTATAATAAATGGGTTCATTTATGTAACAAAATTACTTTGGTTCGTTCATTTTATTAATTAGACGATCTAGTTTGCATTGCCTTGATTTTATCTTTTCAAAAAAGACTTGGTAATTAAAATCCTTCCAATTTTTCTGTAGCCATAAAAAGTATCGTCTTATAAACACATCTTACACAAATTACCAGTATAAGGGGCAAAGTGTACATCCACATGAGAAGAATCACGCTAAAGCCTCCAGAGCAACTGGAGTTACAAATTTATGATTTTCAGAGATTCGAGAGGAGGGTGTGGATTCAGGGGTTTGGGCCAAAACTTCAGGACAGGAAGACGGGGACGTGGGTCCTCGTCCCTGGAGCGTTCAGCTCACCTAGCATGATAACCAGGGGAACCCTTCACAGTCAGGTTCCGCTGCTATGACAACAAGGCACTACAGGCCCTGGCTTGCAGCCCGTATTGGGTTTCACAGTCCAGTGCCTCATCTCTCAATTATACTCTTACCAAATTTTTATCCTAGTTATTCTCCAATTTTTATCACCTTTGGACATGTGAAATTGTGAGCTCACCACCATCTAACTATCCTCTTTGCAGCCTGATTTGCCTTGAAGACACTCTGTATCTTCTTTACAGCTTTTATTCACCCATTCAACATCTGTTTATTGAGAGCCCACCATGTGTCAGTCACTGGAGATAGAGCAATGGACAAAATTGACACAAATGCCTGGCTTCATGGTCCTTGCATCCTAACGTCCGCATAGAGATCATAAACGAAATGCATCAGTCTTGTGTATAGCATGTTAGAAAAGAGTAAGTCCTATGAGGAAGAAAATTAAACAGAGAAGAGGGGTAGTGAGCGCTGGGGCAGGGGAGGGGTTTCATCTTAAATAAGATCCTTTGGGAGGGCTTCCCAAACAGATGACATTTGAGCCAAAACTTAAAAGAGATGAGGGAAGGGGACATAGAGCTAACTGAAACAAGAGTATTCCAAGGGGAGGGGCCAGTTAGTGCAGAGAGCCTCAGCCATACCTGCTATGTCCTAAGAGGACCAAGGACGCACATGTAGGTAGAACAGAGTAAGCAAAGGTGAGAAAGGGAGAGAGAACAGAGAAGTAAAGAGAGTGACAGAGCAGCAGAGTGGGGCTTTCGGGGCCTTTGTGAGGGTTCTCGCTTGCTCTCATGTGTTAACAATCACTATGGTTATTCCTCGTACTAGGAATGTGGGATGCCAATCAGGAGCAATTGCAACAACCCAAGCAAGATGTTACCGTGTCTCACAAAGAAAGGGCGGGAAGTCAGTGTCTATTTTGAAGGTAGAGCCAATATGATTTGCTGAGGGGTTCGATGAGGAATGAGAGGAGAAAAAGGGTCAAAAAGGGCTAGAAGAGGATCATTTCAGAAGTTACATGACTGTCTAATCACTATGTTGTATACCTGAAACTAATACAATATTGTATGTCAACTGTAATTGGAAAATAAATTTTAAAAAAATAATAAATTAAAATATAGCTAGAAGGTTTGGGATAGAACAACTGAAAGGATCAAGTTGCAATATTATCTCAGTGAGGAAGACTTTCTCATCTAATTGAAAATTAATCTATATTCATTCATTGACATCAGGCACAGTGATAGATATTAGGGCACAAATTATTGAGATGTTAAGTAACTCTCCTCCTACTAGCAGTAAGAAAATCCAATAGGAAAGATGGACGGGCATTTTTTTAATGTGAAATTATAGTGCCATTACTTCAACTAAAGGAGTATCTGTGAAATTTAAGGAAGAGGAAAAGGGAACAGACCTCTAAGCTGGCTTTGGAGAGACCAAAGGACCATCCAAGAAGAATGTGTAAAACATGGAAAGGCATGGACATTTGCAATAACGTGATGTGTTTGTAGAAGTTGTTCAGAATTTCTAGAGGGTAGACTGAGAGCAGGGTAGCATGGAGGTGTTTCACAGAGGACATTTGGAAAGCTAAAGAATTTAGACATTATCCTAAGAGGGACAGGGAACCCTGAGCATGTAAGCATGAGTGTGACAGGATGGGATTGATGTGGGATTTAGGGCAGTCTGATGCATCCGTTTTTCAGTTGTAGAAAAGGTTAAAGGCTATCTCGGATGAGAATAAAAAAATGTTAACATTTTTGTTTCTCCGGAAGAAACATTTTGTTTCTCCCTCATTGCCGTGTGGAGAACACACCAGTGGCTTGGCATTGGGGCAGAATCACACCAGGGACGAGGTTCATCCCGCTGGGCCTCACAGACCGGGCAGACCAAACACAATTCCTCTTTGCCATCTTCCTGCTGCTCTCGTGACTGATGCGCCCCCTGGGTGTGACAGACCTGATCCCCGCCAGCTCCACCCTCCACACCCCCATGCACTTCCTCCTGAGCGTGCTCTCTGTCCTTGACGTCTGCACTTCCTCCCTGTTCACCCTCAGGTTGCTGATCAGCTTTCTCACCGCTGACCAGTCCATCGCCTTTGTGGGCTGTATGGTCCAGATGGCCCTCGTGACCCTCCATGGCACAGGGGCATATCTGCTCCCAGTGATCATAGCCTGTGACCGATTTATAGCCATCTGCCATCTTCTCCTCTCCCATCCCACTATGTCCAAGCACTTGTGTGTCCAGCTGGTGGTGATTACCTATGCTATGGGACGTTCATTTCCACTCTGCAGACAGGGAACGCCTTCGTCCTGCCCTACCGTGGTCCAGCATCACCGATCACTACTTCTGTGACATGCCCCCTGTGCTTGCTCAGACCACTGTGGCCAATATCATCCTGCTCTTCTTTTCTGTCTTGGTCACTGTCCCCACTGTCCCCACTGTCAGTCATCCTACGCCTGCATCCTGGTCACAATCAGTAGGCTGAGGTCCTTGGAGGCCCAGCACAAGGCCTTCTCCACTTGTGCCTCCCCCTCACTGCCCTGTCCCTCTTCTGTGGGTCTGTGTTCCATGTCCACGGCCAACCCAACCCTGAAAGTGCTTCCGCCTATAAGAAGGTCCTGTCTGTGTTCTACAGCATTGTCATCCCCGTGCTGAATCCCCTGGTCTACAGCCTACAGAATAAGGAATCGAGGCTGCAGTACAAGTTAGGGTCCTTAACCTAAGCAGAGAAGGAATTTGTTAGAAAGGTGTCTGGTAGCTCATCAAATAGAGGAGAAGCCTAGAGAACCCAGGTGGGACACAAACCAAGAGAGGCCAAGCACTGCTGAGAGCCTGCCACAAGAATGGTTCGTGCAGGCTGCCATCACAGGGCAGCATCGCCCTTGGGCATTCTGCACTGCTATGGCTAGCCCTGCTGCCCCTGGGCACGCACCATGGCTCAGCTGCTGGACAAAGCCCCCCACACTAGCCACCACACCACCCTCTGAAGCCTCCAATCACATATCATCTCTAACTGACCCTAAACCTTTTCATCATTCCCTGTCATTCAAGTCCGTCTTGGTAACACAGATATTCTACAGCCCTCAATATACTGCACGCACCATGGACGGCTTACATCCACGGATACCCTACATCCACAGGCCTATCTTTCAGGGTCCTGAGGGGTAGAAATGGGACCTTCTTTCACTTCAGAAGTGGGAGTCTGATCCTATCTGCCTCCTGTCTTGAGAATTTCCAAATATAGAAAGGAGTATTGAATGCCAAACAGTAAAAATGACATATTTCAACCAGAGCAACCTTCCTTACAAGGCCCTATAGGGAATATTGCCCTTCTGAATACATGATATTAGAGAAATGATCCATGTGGGGTTTGAGTACGGGAAGGAGACAGTAATCACTTGATTCTGTGGGCGAGAAAGGAGCCCCCAGTACAGAAACCTCCACGATAATTAGCCGGGGACCAGAACGTGCTCTACAGTAATAAAGAACTATCATTTCTACATAAATGGCCAATTTAAAATAAGAAGCTGAAAGACCATATAACTTTTTTCAATCAAAATCAAATTACCTTTATGTCTTTAGACAAAACCCTTTTTTATTGTAACAGAAATCAATCTTACTAATTCAAGAGGGGGAAAAAAGAGGTGGGATTTATTGTGAAACCCAGATGTCAGCTGAGGTTCAATATCTTTTGAGATTCAAATAAAATTGGCTTGAACCCCATTCCAGATGAGGTAGAATCTTCACATCGCTGCCGACCTATCTGGGAAATCTGAGGAAATAGGGGTGGGGTGTAAATGGCTTTTGTTTCACTTGGTCACCTCTAGCTCTGAGTTCCTAAATCCACAGAATTACTTCAGTTTATGAATCACCTGGGGAGAGGGATATATAAGCATGGCACTAAGAACGTGGATGGTGTAAATGGGGAAGAGGGAAATACAAAACCTGACCACTGTAGGGCCTGGTGGGGAGAGAAAGGGGGAGGTTTAGGTGAGTTGGGTTGAACCAGCACGGCTGTGCATGAGGCCCATGAACACAAAGAAGCAATTGCATCTCTACCTAAGGAAACTCTCGTGTTCACCTGTAGCTTCACGGATGTCAGAGTGCAGCAACACTTCCTTAGACCTGTTGATCAATGCTTCATGATGATACTAGAATCATCTCCTGGCTTTATGTACAGATTTGGGGTAGTTTTTCTTAACATACTGTATTAGTTAGTACTCTCCCAAGAAACAGAATCAGTAAGAGATGATAGATAGATGATAGATAGATATAGATGATATAGATATAATAGACGTATACATAAGGTATAGATATGTAGGTATAAGAGGAGATTTATTACAGGAATTGGCTCACACAATTATGGAGGCTGACAAGTCCCATAATATACCATCTGCAAACAAGAGAACCAGAAAAGCCAGTGGTGTAATTCAGCCTGAATCCAAAGGCCTGAAAACTGGCGGGGGGGGGGGGGGGGGGGCTAATGGTGAAAATCCAAAGGCCCAGGAACCAGGAGCACTGATGTCCGAGGGCAGGAAGAGATGGATGTCCCAGCTCAAGCAAAAGAAGCAAACTTGACCTTCCTCCGCCATTTTGTTCTGTTCAAGCCCTCAGCAGATTGGATGGTGCCCACCAGCATTGAGAGGATAATCTTCTTTTTCAGTCTACTGATTCAAAAGCTAATATCTTCAGGAAACCTCTCATAGACACACCCAGAAATAATTTTTTACTGGCTATTCAGGCACCCCATAGTCCAGTCGACTTAACACATAATATTAAACATCACACACACTATGACTATAGCAGGTCCATCCCAGACTCAGAATTTTAGGGACTGAAATCTTTTCATGAAAATAAGTTACATTCTTTCCTTTCCTTTGAATAATAATTTCCCTTGGGGCCAAGGAGACACAAAGGAGCAGGGAACAGAGAAGGAAGTGCCAGCCCCTCCTTCATCACCCTAGTAAACTCTGACTCTGCCTCCTAATCTCACCAATTCCTGAGCATCCATCACCCCACAGCCCTGGAAAACTGAATCACAAACTAAGAAGTCAGCAGGCTTCCCAGAAATTGATTGGTGAGTGACCTAAGAGGAATGGAGGGAAGACCAAGCAGAGGGGTGAGTATAGGAGCAGATGGCTGCAGATGGGACATGGCAAAGTTTGCCCAGGGAGACAAGGTACCCAGCTCCTTTGGCGTCCCACACACTGCCATCTCCTCCCTTCTCCCTTCCGTTGAAACCACCTGGCACTGAACAGAACAGGGGTCATTGAAATGTTAGTGGGAAATTAGGTCAGATGTCATCTCTCTCAAGAGCATTGGAATTAATTTTTTATTTACACTATGTCTTAAGACCACCAGAGACCACCCGGTACCTGAAGATCTGGAACTTTCTATTGGATGGAAGTGAAGCCAAAGGTAAAGTAACGGTTCAGATCCAGTCACAGGTGCCAAAAGAAGGACTAGTCTGTCCTGGCCAGGCAGCCACAGCACTGGGCTACAGCAGACCCCGTGCTGGCAAACAGTCAATGTTGAATGAATGATTCAACGACACTGTCTCTATCACCTGAGGGAAACTCAGTTAGCCTTGCTGGGCATCAGGTCTGTCCTATGTGGAACAGAGATGATCCCGAAATCTTCTGTTTACAAATGGAAAAGGGGGTAAAGTGCTTTGAATCTCCTGGACATTAATCTTGTTCTCAAGGGTCTCAAACTCATTCCAACTAACCCTAGAAGCCCTGGGAGGAGAGACACTGCAATGAAGTGGAGAATCAGGCCTGGCATTGGGATCTTTCGTGGAAAACTCAGGCTTTCCAGCAGTTGACAGCTACCACTCACCAAGTGTACTATCCTTCCAGGCATCACTTCCAGGGACTAGTGGGGGCAGGATGGAAGATATCAAATGTAGGTGAGACAGAGGCCTTCCTGTAGAGAAAGAATCCAAGACAATCTAAGGACATCCCCAGCTAGAGCTGGTCGGAGGCAAGTAGTATCACAAAGAAGGACAGATGGGCAGGTCCCCTCCAGAACATTCTTGGATCCTGCCAGAGAGTGGCCATCCTCCCTTCTCCACAGGTCAGGGTACTGGACACTGTTTCCCCACCTCTACACCAAGAGTGTCATAGACGCAGTTTCATCCGTTTCATCCCAACCCCCTCCAGGACCTCACAGACACTGGCCACCAGCCCTAAGAAGCCGAGTAAGATGGAAAGCGAGCCTGGCTCACCAGAATGTGTGGAGTGAGCTTTGTAAAGATGGATTTGCTCAATGGACGGGACACCGGTCAATCTCAGAGCCCATTCTTCCACTGGACAATGCTTATAAAGTATGATGTTTGTCATCATTCTGAAACACTGAGGTTTCAAGGCCAGCCCTCCAGAGTCATTATCACCCAGAAAACTCTATGCGCACAAACCTGTGAAGTGCTGCCCGAGGAACAATACATCTGAAGCATGGCCTCAGCGTCTGAACAGTGCAGTGTCCTTGTTCTACTCACCTGTGCTCAAAACTGCAATTCTTTATAAAAATGACTCCATAGCTCAATTTACAAAGTACCAGTAAACAAGTGATGTGAGAAGGCTGGTGAGCTCTCAGATTGTGCCCTAGGAGGACCAAAGCAAGAAGGAAGACCCGAGAAAGGCCTGAGGATCTACAGCAGGATGAGATTTCTTCAAGCTTTCTCACGGTTCTCATCTGACTCTCCTTCTCAACAGCTGTGCTCAAACGCTCCACCCAAATATGGGTCACTGTCCTGGCAGCCCCGGCAGCCCCAGCACCAACGTCCCACAGTGGACCACCTTGGGGAGCTGTCTCCCAGCTCCTGGCACCGCTTTCCATCAACCAGAGTTTTCCCTCAGTGTAACTGTCACACTCTGGGTAAATCCACATATAGCTAAAGGCTCCCAGTCTGCCAGAGACCAGTGGGTCCAGCTCACTGATCGCCCATCCACTGTGGGGCTCACAGCTGTTCACAGTGTGGAAAAGGCAAAATAATCCATTCCAGGGATGCAGTCGAGCTGCTTTCTCAGTCTCTCCCCCTGCTCAAGTCATCCCTGCACTTGAAGGAGCCGGAAGATACCTCCATTTTACAAGAAGCGCTGGTTAGAAGGATCTTGCTAGCATTATTCCTAAAAGCCCCACTATCTCAGCCTTAACTTCTTCAGCCCAATATTTGCTTCATGTAAACTCTGCAGCTTTCCTTTGTCTCTTCCTAGGGGCCCGTCCTCTGTGCTACATGACTCTCAGATGACAGGCTCCCAGCCTGACTAAAACCTTAGGAATGTGATACAGCTGTGCTAATATTGTTATTTGGGGGGATTTTCTACCGTGCGCATGTCACCTGTGTGGTGTGGTGTGGCTTGTCTCCAGGGCAAACCTGAGGAAAGTACCGAGGCACAACCAGCCCCTCTGCCAATGCAGGGCCGTTTCAGAAATGGTGCCACCTTCAGTGCAATCCTCTGAGGGACGCGAAGGGTGGGAGTTGGAGGCTCTTGCCCCTTCACTCTCTGACTAAGTAGGACTGGAATGTTACCCAGACCTTCACTTGAAATCCTGCCGTAAAGATAGCTGCCATTTATTCAAAACCTACTATAGGTCAAGCACGTGATTTTTATCTTCCCATAAAATCCTCCCAACCATTCCCATGAGGCACAAACTCCTAATGGCCCCATTTTTAAGATAAGGACACTGAGTAACCAAAGGGTGAAGTAACTTACCTGAAGTTACATAATTAGCAAGTGGCAGAAGCAGGATTAAAACCCAGACTCTGGAGTGCCCAGGCTTAACCAGCGTGCTTTATGGTCTCCACCATTTAGGAAGTATCTCATGGACCCCTAAGACAGAGTCTCCAAGGATAGCCACCATTAATTCCTTCCTTCTCTCAATACACATGCCATTCCTCCCATCAAGGAGGGCTGTGAATGGGGAGAGAGGGTCTGTTTCCCCTCCCCATGAATCTGGACTGGTCCTGTGACTAGGATTGACAGATATGGCAGGTTAGAATTGAATTTCAGATAAACAATGAGTAATCTTTGAGCATCAGTATGTCACAATATTGCATTATTTATCGAAAATTCAAATTTAACTGGGCACCATGTATTTTACCTGGCAACGCCACTTGGGATTTGCTTTGACCAACAGCCTACAGCAGATATGACGCTGTGCCAGGTCCAGGCCTAGCCATAACGAGGACTGCTGGCTTCCACTTCCCCCACCCTGGAAGCCCACCCTGAGACCACCATGTTGTGAGGAAGCCCAGCCAGCCATGTGGCGAGGATACATGGAAAACACTCAGCACCGGACAGCCCAGCTGCCAGCAGCAGGCAGCTGAGTGAGTGACTTCCGTCTACATCACGTGGAACAGAGAACAATTTATCCCCAGCCTGCCCAAACTCCTAACCCACAGATTTGTGAGAAATAACAAATTGTAGTTTTGAGATCCTACATTTCCAGTAGGTTTCTAATATACCAAGATAACCGAACTAACCCCTAATGGATCATCATTGCATTATTTTGAATTTAGTCCCCAAACCTTGTGGGGTCCTCTATGGTGGCTCCATCAAGCGTGGTTGCGATGCCCATGCAATCTTGTCCAGTCTCACTGCTATTTTTCCTGAGGGAGACACTGCATCCTTGAGGTTCAGAGCACGGAATTTGGAAATAGCCAGCCTTGGGACTGGATTCCGGCTGTGTCGCACAAAGCTGTATGACCTTGGCCTCTTTATCTGAAAAATGACTATGTTAATATTAATTACCTCATAAGGTGGTTGGTGAGGATGAAAGGAGATTCAATATCTATAAAGTGCTTAGAAGAACAACGCCAAATTTTTCATTAGAGTTCAGTACATACTAGCGGTTATTAGTCATCTTTCCACTGAATAAGTCCTTTAGCCTGTGTTATTCTATTTATCTCCTTTATTATTTCTACTCAGTGGGGAAAGTTTAATAAAGCCACAAACTGCACGACAACAGGGTGGTAGGATCCACCACCTACGAGTCACCATTCTCCATCTGGAAAGACTCCTGGGCCTGGGGAAATACAGGAGGTAGATGGCTTTTCTAAGGCCCTCCTTTTGCAAGCACCCCCTCATCACTTTCTCCCTGGGTCCAGCAGTCACTGAGCAATCACATGCCCCTAACTATTTATATGGTAAGAAGCCTTGCATGCAGCAGGGTTGATAGTAGATGCTCATTTGATACCAGTTTCCCCACTTTCCCCAGTATCACCCATGTCGGGCATGAAGAGGGCACTGGCTGCTGGGCAGGTCGAATGACATCATTTTACCCCTCAGCGGCCCCAGCATCATTAATCACTACTTCTGTGACCTCTGTCCTTCTGCCCAAGCTCCACCTTGCCTGTGCTGACATTGCCACGGCTGAGGGCATCCTCTTCCCTTGTGCTGCTTACCCTGTCTACCATCCCTGTCTTCCTGGTCACCTTCTGGAGGAGGCACTCCCTGAAAGCCCAAAGCAAAGCTTTCTGTATCCATGCCTTTCCTCTCTGCATCAGCTCCTCTTCAGTGGCACCATCGTGTCCACATATGCTCAGCCAAGCCCTCTCAGTTCCAAGGTGATGGGCCAAACCCTGGGTCCTGTAGCAGAACAAGATATGACATCCTGGAGAGCAGAGTGGTGACTCTAATCCAAGGCTGAGCCAAGGGCCAAATACCAGGAGAAGAAGGATAAGCTCCCAAAACCCAGTTCAAAATAAGGGAAGCAGGGCGGCCAGTCCGCTCAGTTGTTTAGAGCGTGGTGCTGATAACACCAAGGCTGCTGGTTCAATCCCTGCATGGGCCACTGTGAGCTGCGCCCTCCTTAAAAAATAAAACAAGAGAAGAAACAGCATGAATGAAATCAAGGTCAGACCTATAAATGTAGACTCACAGGTGGTACTCTTGGATTCCCTGTCCTTGAGGCCACTGGATATCAAAACTGGTTCACAAGGAGCCAGACTCAGAGTAAAGGGGTGTTTCCAGATCCCTCCACACACCTGATGCACAAAATTTGTTTGAAGCTTCCTTTGAAGACCCCTGGTTCCTGACATTGACCTTCCTTCCTCATCTCTATTGCACCACATAAGAGGCAATGGCCAAAGACAGCACTTCAGAGGCCGCGATGAAGTACATAAACGCTTTTCCAACACCTGTTTCCTCACCAGTCCCTGTTTCTTCATGAGCTCGCCACTCCCAGAAACAGCATACAGACACAGGCACGTTTGTCACTGGGACAGAGCTGCATTCCTACAGACTCTGTCGGCCATTGTTACTTGGCTGTGTGTCTCACCTCAACTGGGAGTTCCCAGTTTAGTTGGCAGTGGAGTTCCTCCATTCCCTGAGGGAGGAACCAAACCTCGTACTTCCTTCCATCCCCCACTGAGCTCAAAACAGTGCTGGATACTTAACTGGGGGTTAAAGCATATATATATATACACACACATATATATATGTGGAGATATATATATATATATATTCACCTCTTCCTCTTTGGATTTTAGGCTTTTAGGCAACAGATGATAAAAAGAATAGGCTCAGAATTTAACCAAACACTTCTGCTCCCTGAAGGAGTTTTCCCAATAGTGATAATTTACAACTAATATTTATTGAACATACACTATGTGATAGGCACGTTCCACTCCCTATTTCAATTAACCCTCATAACAATTCTGTGAGTAGGTTATGTGTATTTCAAAGTATGAGGAAACTGAGACTCCAAGACACTAACTTGTCTAAGATCAGATCCAGTTCATAACCCAGGTCCAGCGACTCCAAAGCCCATGCTCTGCTCTAGTGCATAAAACCCCTGACAGAAAAGTGTGCAACGAGTTTACATTTCTACTGCTTCTAAAACACCCAAAGAGCTACTTGCATATTTCCCACCAGGGCCTCGCTTTCTACTAATCCTGTGTAGATGATCTGGTTTCTATGCTCAGAAGGGAGGAGGCTATTGCACGTACATTGTGGAGAATTGACACAAGGAAGGGGGCATCTGCGAGGAAGACGCATCCAACTTGTGCTGGTTGGAACGCAGTGCGGAAGGTCAGAAGACTCAGCCCTCTTTCCTTTCCACAGGTGAGAGTCAGCGGGTCTCTCCCAGGTGAATAAACCCCCTTTTACCTGCAGGACCCATGAGCAACCCATTCTCTCAATCTGCTGAGACTCTCTCCCAGATCAATAGTCTAGGGAAAGAATTTCTTTTACCCAAACAAGTCATTTGCCTAACAAGGCCCTGTGCTTTGCTTTGCAGTGGTGACTTCCCCTGGGACTGTGGAACCCAAGGTGCCAGGCTCCCCAAAGGAATTTCTTCTTTTCTGGCCTAAGAAAAGCAGTTTCTCTACACCCCATTCTCATTGGAATTGGCCCTCCAGGCCTCATACGTGGGGGTGTTTATCAGACAGTTGTTTATAACAGTGAAAAGTTGGAAATACATGATTGTCAACCAAGGGGACCCAGTTAAGTAAATAATGGCACACATACGCAACAAAAAAATATGCAGCCATTAAATATGATTAGGTAGGCTATTTTATTGATTGATATGGGAAAACGTCTGTGGCATCTCACTGAGTGAGAAAGCAAATGACAGAATAGCTTGTATAATGTGATTCTGTTTATGAGGGCACTGAGAAATCTATAACACGAACACTCACCAATTCCCATTTCTGTGGTGGTGGGATTTCAGATGACATTTTACTTTCTTCTTGGTTCTTTTCTGTTGCTTAAATTTGTCACAACCAGCCTGTGTTATTTTTACAAAGACAATAATAAAGCTGTTTTGTAAGTGAGAAAAATTACGTTGTTTTAAGGTAGAGAGAGGTATTTTCAATATTGTTAAGTAAATAAAGCAATTATGGTATAATCCTATTATTCTCTCTCTCTCTCTCTCTCTCTCTCTCTCTCTCTCTATATATATATATATATATATATATATATATATATATATACCATCAAGCATGTTTCCCAGGGATATTTTGATCAAAGGAAATAACAATTGGGGAAGCCACATCTAGGCTTTCAATGTTGATACATTAGCACTTTCAGTCATTTCCTGTGACGCTTGCAGATTATATTGACACATGTCCCTATGTACATCTTGGCCTTGAGAGCCATTTGAGTCTCAATAATGTGAAAAAAAAAGAGGCCCACAGGGGCTGGGCACTGTAAATGGAGAGGGTCTGTCCTGATATTTTGTGGAGAATCTCTACTCCCCAGGGGCCCCCCAACAACCCTCACCAAGATCTCTCCAGCATTCCTTAGAGACAAACCTGCAGTTCCAGGTCTGTTCTTGGGAGAACCAGTCACAGATTCCCACTGGCACATTTCTGCACTGAGGGGTCAGGATGAAAAAAGCCAGGTGAATCTGAAGACAGGAGCCTTCCTAGTAATTAAGAATCTCTAAGCTTTGTTCACTACTGTCTGAGAAGTTCTCATTGAGAAAGCTGGTCAGAAGCAATCAATGAAAAGAGTAGAGAAACACCCCTGGGAAGTCTCCAAAAACAAGGCTCATAGAGGGAGGGTCTCTGCTCAACCACTGGTAAGTGGACGGAGGGGTGGACATATTACCAGTAAGGGCTGAGACTCCGTTATCCTCCCTTCCTCATAAGCCACCCTCAAACTCTTCAGATCTGATCATCAGCCCCAGCACCTAGATGAACAGGGAGAAAAATCGGAGCTCAGAAACTATGTGCAGTAAATTTGAAATTAATTTCCTTAGGCTTCCACCCTGGGGCACTGTTCCACTCTTCTCTCCTATGGAAAACGCTTCCTAGGGAAAATCCTCCTTGACCTCACGGAGTCAAAGTATTTGAGTGGGCCCTGCAGGCATTTGAGTTTGCAACCCTTGGTCCACAGCGAAAATTCTCAACTCCTTAGGAGTACCTTACCAGCCTGTCCCAAACTCACTATCCAGGGAACAACCCCCACCTGCAGTTCCCACTACGTACCTACCCTGTGGCCACAGCTAATGGCTGGGCCTGGCCTGAATAGGTCCTATATTTATTTGCTCATAGCTCTTCCTTTGCTCACATGTTCCCCAGAGCCTGGAATGTGCTTCCTTCATCCTTGTGTCAGCCCGAAAAATCTCTTCGCTATCATTTCTAGCCCTAGCCTAAATGTAACCTCTTCTGGGAAACTTTTCCAATTCCTGCAGATAGGATTCTTCATTCCTTCCTCTGTGCTCTGGTTTGCCTTTATTAAAGAAAAAAAAATGTTTAAACTATCAGAAACCAAACATTGAGTGAAAACAGTTTATGGTTGTTGTTTTTTTTTTACTTTCAAGCAGGAAGCCCAACCCAGCCCAGTCTAGGAAAACTTCCAATCTGAAGATGTGGGAGTAGAAATGAGGTCGTTTTCTAAAGCCAAGAGACCATGAACTGTCCATTCCCATGTTAGAAATGCAAAGTCCCTGCGTGTTACTGACTGGCTGCTAGCACCTGGGTTTTCCTTACAGAAGGTCTGGGTCGGTTAGAGGTGGTCTCCTGGGCGCACATACTGTTTGGCTCAGGTCAGGTTGTGGCATCAGCTGCCTCAGTGAGTCAGGAGAGTCACCCAGTGCAGTGGACCCTGTCAGCAGGCCAAGAGACCGAGCCAGGGCTGATCACATGTATTACCTCCATACCAGCACTCACACACAGCACTACAGGTCAGTTTTGTTTTTCTCCCGTTAGATGAGTGCCTGGAGCAGTCTGTCTTTTTTTAAATCTTAGTTCCCAGTCACTCTGCCTCTGGCCCTGTGCAGGATACAGAGAGAATGTTCAACCACTGTTGTTGCTTGACTTACATGAGATAATACAGTGAAGTGCTTCGTAGTGTCTGGCACATAATAGATGCTCAGCAAATCATAGCTCTTGTCAGACAGACACGTGGAGCTGAATAATGGGCAGGAATCTTTTTCCAAAGAATAGGGAGAGATGCCTCTAGCTAAAGCCCAATCCAGCCACCAAGTTCACGGCTCCTTTCCTCACCTCGAATCAGCAAGCTGCACTCGTGAGCCATTTCCCCACTGAGACAGCCATCTGGAAACACGCAGCAGTCCTCCGTGGGCAGGGCTCTATCCAACTGTGTGTGGGGAATGGGAGCAGGGAGCAGTTCAGTCTCATTTCACCCTAGATGTTATTGCTGCCATCATTTCTTAGAGAAGGTCACACAATTGGGAAATGGCAGCATCAGCCCACGGGGACCCAGAAAGCAGGCCCTTCCCACAGTTCTGGGCCCAGAAAGCAGGCCCTTCCCACAGCTGTGGGCAACCCCACCAGCCGTTCATAATGGTTTCAAAGTGTGTAAGATGGCGTTTCCAGCTAGACTGTAAACGCCCTGAAGGCAGGGAACGTGCCTTCCAGAGCTGGGGTTTTGAGTTAGGACTCAATGAAATCTGCTTGGAAAGTTACCAGGTGGACCTGTCCAAACAGCAATGGCACTGTGCCCCAGCTGCAGATCCTGAAGGCTTGAGCATCTGTAAGAAATCCGGAGGCAAGTTTACAGTTTTTCTTTCCTCTGGGAAAACCTTACCAGCTTCTAGACCTCTCTCCCAAAGGGCTCACCCCCATCAAGGAGAGGTCTCCACCTGGGGCCTGCAGCCTGTGAGTCACACCAAGGAAGGAGCATTTCTTCTCCTTTCATTGGGACGAGTTCAGGCAGGTGCTAGGGGAAGGACGCTGAGTCACTGATGATCAAGAAAGCCAGGAACAGAAGAGGGCAGTGCAGCCTCCCTCCTGAGCCCTGTTCAAGGATATCCAGGGCTTTTCCTAGGCCCAGGCCAGACTCTCTCCACCTCGACACTATTAACATTTGGGGCTGGGTAATACTTTGGTGGGGGGAGGGGGCTGTCCTGGGCATTGTAGAAAGTTCAGCAGCATCGCTGGCCTCCCCCGAAGATGCCAAGTAGCATGTGTTCACACCCAGTTGTGACAACAAAAGGTGTCTGCAGACTTGGCCAAGTGACCTGCGGGTAGGGAGGAATCAACCTGGTGGAGACCACAGGCATGGAGAGCTTGCTGGCTCTCCACCCCTTCCTTATACAGAGCAGGCGTGGGTCTCCGCCTTCCTCCTCTCCTCTCCCACAGTGCTTCTTCCTACCTAGCAATTCCTGAAGATTATCCCTCAGGCCCTAATCACATCAGGGCTTGACTGTTGTTGCTTTCAGGGCAGTGGGTGAGAAGGAGCAAGCAATGATCGTGAAGAAGAAATCCAGTTCCCAGAGTTTAGGGAGGGAAGGAAGAGCCAGGAAGGGACCCTGGAGTCCCCGTCCTGTGGTAACCAAAAGGACTGAAGGACTGAGACAGCACTGCCCAACAGAAACAATGCAAGCCACAAGTATAGGACACATATGTAGTTTCCATGTTCCAGCAATTTCATTTTTTTAATCAAAAGAAACAGGTGAAATTCATTTCAATATTATATTTTATTTAGCCTATATATCAAAAATATAGTCACTTCAACATGCAGTCAATATTTACAAACTAGTGTGGACGGAAAAGGAGCCACATGTTATATCTGACAAGCTCAGGGGAGGCCAACATGACAGGCCCTACAAACTCAAGAGACAGAAATCAACCACATGAGATGATTGAACATAAAAAATTCCTAACTAAACATGAGTCATGTGGGTAGTCACATCTGGGCCTGTAGCTTCCTTGACAAAGGTCAATCTTTAAGTGAGCCTGTCTGTCATCCTTTTGCATCTAAGACAACATGCCACTGGAATGTGAAAGTAATTCCCTTTTCCAGACCTCTCAGGGCACAACCCACCCACCAGAGACTACAGAATCCCTCACTGTTATCTTGTTCCTCCCCCACCCCACACTCATACCATCTCTCTGTGCTGTAAATGGTAATTATCATGTGCTTACCAGTGTAAAAGAAGTATGGTCTCTGTTTTATTTTTTATCCAATCCCAGAGATTTCCCGACTTTGCTTTCTCCTACCCCCTTAATCTACCACCAATGGATTTCATGCAATTGATTCTAAAGTATAAAATAAGCTGCAAAACTGCCATTCTCCACAGCATTTTCTTAATCTCGTGAGATTTTGCTTTCCAGCAATTGTCGTCAGTTTGGCTCAAATAAACTTGTTAAAATTCTCGACAGGTTTCAACGTTTCTTACGTCAACACTAGTCATGAAATATTTTACATTCCTTTTTTCATACTAAGTCTTTGATATCCGAAGTTTATCTTCCCCGCACAACATGTCTCAGTGTGCTCCAGCCACACTCAAGAGCTCAGTAGCCACACATGGCCGGTGGCTACCATATTGGACAGGGCAGGACTAAGGTTTTCTTATCGAGTGAAGTTCACCCTGCCCTTCTCCCAGAGCCAAGGAGCCTCCAGAGTCCAAGACCTCAGCTGCACAGTGAGGCAATCTGTCCTCCAAGAAGATATTTATAACTCAGAGAACAAGATACACATTTCAAGAAGCCTCGGCCCCATCCAAAACTATGCCCCCCTCTTGGGCAGATAAACGCAGCAGCAGCCTGCAGCTTGTCTTGCAGACACTAAGACCTCAACCATTCCACTCCACACCCCTCGCCAGGAAGAAAGCTATAAATTCTCAGGGTGTAAATTAGCCTAACCCCACCCTATACTTAGACCTCCTCCCAGGAATCAGGTACCTCCCCGCAGCCTTACTCACCCTGCTCCCTGCCCTAGAACTGTTTGCTCACTGCTTGCCTAACAGGAGACTGTAGATCAGGCAGCCCTGTGGATACTGCCTTGTGTGCCATTATCAGTTCACTAACCTTTCACCCAGTTCTGCTTTCCGGTGGACAGATGCCAAGCACAGCTGAGTTCAGTGACTCTCTTCAATTGATAAATTCCCACGCCTTGTGGACAAATTCCTAGTTAAGGCAGCAGACCTAGGATCTGGGCCCCTGGTGGCAATTTATAGCCTCTCGTTATGGGTGGGATCGTCCTCCCCTTTCCTTGTTCTGCCAGGATGTGCACCCTTAAATCAGCTCCTCCTGCCTCACACAAAGACCCTGCAAGGAGCTTGTGTGGGAAAAGAGAGAAAAATCCTGAGACTGGGACCAGTGAAACGGAAGAAATTCCAAGATTTTCCAAATTTTTTTCTCACTGGATATATCCCCAGATAATCATAGGGCAGCTTTGGGAAAAAAGAAAAAAGAAAAGAAAAAAAAAAAAAAACCTGGTCTCTAGTATATGAGACCTGGCAGATAGCAGGATCTCAATAAAACGCATATGAATTTGTTATCGGGGGCAAACACAGCCCATGCCCTGGAGGGAAGGGGGCCTCTGAGATGTCTCCATGTTTGAAGCTCAGGAAGGAATGAGGACTCCTTATCTGAACAGTATTCCAACGTCCTAACCTTTCATCCACAGAGGCCTGGGTGGATGGGCAGATGTGTGACTCCTACGTCACCACCAGCAGGTGTCGTTCCAGACTCCCCTCCCTGTGTGTCCATGAAAGGCCCAGGTCCCAGCTAGAAAGTCCTGATCCATCACTTTCCCCTTGGGGCTACTATTCAAGTTCCACTCTTCTGGCTTTTAGGAGCCTTTTCAGTTCTGGCTCTTAGGGATTTTTTTTCTTTAGATTTGAGCTCAATTATAGCTTTCAAATTATTTTTTTTATTTTTCAATTACAGTTGACATACAATCTGATATTAGTTTCAGGTGTCCAGCATGGTGATTACAACTTATTTTGCTATTAATTTTTGTTTCTGCATTTCTCCACTGGAGTTGGAAGGGAGTTCCAGTTTCTGCTGTTAAAGTAACCACGTTAGGCCCAAGAAAGAGTAGCTCATGCGAAGTCCCAAGTCAGCAAAGCAAAACTTAACCAAGTTTCTATGCTCAGCTCTCCCAGAGAAGGAAAGTCTGGGTCAACCAATCAGTGCTTGCCTGCTGAGCACAAGTTACCTGACCCAGGCCAAGGATTCGCTTTATTTCATATAAGGAAAGTAACCCTGCTTTTTCACCACTCAACAGAGGTCCAGTATAACGCTCTTGTACCTGCTTACTGTTGTCTATAAAAACCTCACTTGCACAGCTCTTTGGAGCTCCGTTCCATCTGCTAGAATGGACGCTGCCCCATTCATGAATCGCTGAATAAAAGCCTACTGGATCATGAAATTGTCTGTGGACAATTTTCTTTTAACACGGCTATGTCACCCATACTGACTGAAAGTACAGGCTGATGTACTAACGCAAATCTGATCATCTAAGTTCCCTTCTCCAAACCCTTCACTGAGTCCCCATTTCCTTCAGGGTAGAGTTAAAAGCCTATGATCACACCTGGGTCGGTTTCCTGGGCTGTTTCCAGGGAAGCCCCTCCTCACACCCTTCACTCCAAGGTCACTAAGATATTTGCTGTGCCCCCGAGTCCAAGTCCGCCATGGTCTCTCACACCTCCTCCGTTTACACATGCTACCTACCTGCCTGGAATATTCTTCCCCCCACATCACTCCCGCTCAGCCTATATAATTCACACAAGCTGTCATTTCCTACAGCAAGCGTTCCATAACTTCTGCCCTGGAAACTTGCGTCAATCCCGCTCTTCCATGTTTATGTTCAGTCCACTCAAATCTCTTCTCACAGGACATTGCAATTATCTATCACCATAGCATTTTTTTTTTCTTTTCGTCATGGAAAAACCACTTCTTCTTCCAGGTTCAGTCTCCAGCAACTATTTTGTTCTACAAGACCCTGACCACAGGCAAATTTTCCAGGAAGGTAACACATTAAGGCTTCAGGGTCCTTACTAGCCCTGACCATTTTAAGACCCTGGGAAGGCCTTAGCTGTGGCCCTGTAAAATTGTTTTTGTAAAATTTTAAAAAGAAGATATTTTAGCCACAATTGGTTAAACCACTACATCTTTCCACCTCGATTTTCCCTTCTTCACACTTCCTCCTGCAGCTTCAGAATGGCTGCAGGCAATGTGAGGTCCAGTGGAGGGGTAGCTGAGGTAGGAATGCACTGTGCTTGAGTCTACTGCATATATTTATATGATTTGGAAATAGTTGTGCATTTAGATAAGTTGTTGATAGTCATCCAAGTGGAGAATGGCTTATAGGAGCACTGCTCTCACCCGCTACACCGACTCACCCAGCCTCAGTCATGAAGGTGCAGAGACAGAATTCAGGTCACAGCACTCATGCAGCCAACAGCACTCAGATGCATGTGGGGTTGAAATGTGCAGAGCCAGAGACAGCCTATGGAAGCCTCTTCCAACCATGAGAGTTAACGAAGAGCATGCATTTTCTTTTTTTAATTTAGCAATGTTTGGTATTGGTCAGCTTTAAAACATTTCTAACTTGTTGTGATTTATTTTCTCATTCATTCCAAGTCATCATTTTTTGTAGGTAATCTTGTGTTCTTTTTCTTAATGAGCTTCCCCCAAACTGATATCATTGTCAAGCCCCACAACACTTGGGTTTGTCCCTACACCTATCCCCTGCCACGGCTGATCCAAGTTGGACCCCACATTCTCTCACTCAGAAATTTGGAACCAGGATTTCAGTGTCATTGAAACTGTAACATGTAAACTCAGAAGCCATGGGGTAGCCACAGTTCCCTATTTAGATGAAGTTTTGGAGAAAGCCATAGGCAGACTGGCCAAAGACAGAGAGTTCCATCTACTTTCCTACCTACTGGTTCCTGCCTTCTTCTCCCTTCCTGTGGGTCTGTTTTAGTTATCAATTGCTGCAAAAAAATTACCCCAAAGGTTAGCAACTTAAAACAACAAACATTCATTATCTCACAATTTCTGCAGGTCAGGAATTCCAGAGCAGCTGAGCCAAGTGGCTCTGCTCGGATCCTCCCATGAGGCCCAGTCAAGACGTCAGCCAGAACCCTGTACACTGTTGGTGGGAATGTAAACTGGTACAGTCATTATGGAAAGCAGCAAGGAGGTTCCTCAAAAAATTAAAAATAGAACTACCTTCTGATCCAGTAATCCCACTGCTTGGTATCTATCCAAAGGAAATGAAATCAGGATCTCAACAAGATAGCTGCACTACCATGTTCATTGCAGCCTTACTCACAATAGCCAAGATTTGGAAGCAACCTAAATGTTGTCAACAGATGAATGGATTTAAAAAATGGGAGATATATATATATAAAACAGAATATTATTCAGCTTTTAAAAAGAAAGGAATCCTGCCATTTGTAACAATATAGATAAATCTGGAGGACATTTTGCTAAGTGAAATAAGCCAAACACAGAAAGACAAATACTGCATGATCTCACTTATATGTGGAATCTGAAAGAGTTAGACTCATAGAAACAGGGAGTTGGATGGTGGTTGTTAGAGGCTGGGAGGGAGGGGAAAATGGGAGATGTCAGTCAAAGGGCACAAAGTCTCAGTTCTGCCAGACAAATAAGAACCACAGATCTGGGGCCAGCCCGGTGGCTCAGGTGTTTGGAGCTCTGTGCTCCTAACGCCAAAGGCTGCTGGTTTGATTCCCATATGGGCCAGTGGGCTATCAACCACAAGGTTGCCAGTTCAATTCCTCAACTCCCGCAAGGGATGGTGGGCTCCGCCCCCTGCAACTAACAACAGCAACTGGACCTGGAGCTGAGCTGTGCCCTCCACTACTAAGATTGAAAGGACAACAACTTGACTTGGAAAAAGTCCTGGAAGTACAATCTGTTCCCCAGTAAAAGTCCTGTTCCCCTTCTCCAATAAAATCTCTTAAAAAAAGAAAGAACCACAGATCTAACACACAACACTGACTAGTTAACAACACTGTATTTTATACTTGAAATTTGCTAAAAGGGTAAATCTTAAGTGTTCTCACCACACACACGAAGAAGACATATAGATAGTAACTATGCGAGGTGATGATTAGCTTGTGTGTTAATTAGCTTGATTGTGGTGATTATTTCACAGTGTATATCAAATCATCAAGTTGTACACCTTAAACATATACAATTTTTAACTGTCAATTATACCTCGATAAAGCTGGGGACAGGGAGATGTCAGCAAGAGCTGCCGTCATCTTAAGGCTCACCTGGGGCTGCAGGAGCTGCTTCCACTGTGGCTCATTCACCTGGTTGGTAGCAGGAGGCCCCAGTTCCCTGCCACGTGGACCATGCCACAGGGTCTGCTGAATGTTCTCACAACATTCCCTTAGAGAGGGGGATCCAAGAGAAAGAGCAGGGAGGAAGCCACAAGGCCCTTCATGATGGCTAAGGGTTGATTGTGTTCTCCCCAAAACTTACATGTTGAAATCCTAACCCTCAGTACCTCAGAGTGTGACCTTATTGGGGATAAGGTCTTTACAGAGGTAATCACGTCAAAATGAGGTCATTAGAGTGGGCCTTAATCCAATGGGACAGTGTCCTTAGACAAAGGGGAACTTTGGACGAAAAGACAGATATGCATACAGGGAAAACACTGAGTGACAATGAAGGCAGAGATGGGGTGAACGCCAAAAGACTGCCCCAAACCACCAGACGCTGGGCAAGGGGCGCGGAACAGATTCTTTCTCACAGCCTCCAAAAGAAACAACCCTGCCAACACCTTCATCTCTGACTTCTGCCTCCAGAACTGTGAGACAATGCATTTCTATTGTTTATCATCCAATAGAAATGTTTGTTGCAGCAGCTCTAGGAAACTAATGCAGTGACCAAGTCTCAGAAGTCACACATCGTGACTTCTTCCACATTCCATTTGTTAGAAGTGAGTCACTGAGGCCAGCCCACACTCCAGCGGAGGGAATTAAGCTCCGCTTCATGAAAGAACCATCAGAGAATTTGTGAGCATGTCTCAGAACCACCACCAAGGCCATGAGATACTCAGTAATTATATGCTAATCCCCCTTTTTAGTTGGAGCTGACTCAAATTGGATCCCTTAGTGCTGCAATCACATCTTTATTAAGAATTTATTTAGGTGTCACTCTTCTCTAATAAATTCTGGAGGATAAATTTTATAACTCTGCCTCCCAGGAACTTTATCTAGGGCTGGAAATATTTGTTCCAAAAACTGATAAATCCATTAATTATGCCCAAAATAACACATTACCCTTGTCTAGCACTTAGGACGTCACGTGGCACTTCCCCAGTGGACACCTACTTGAGAAACCTACGGTAGGGATCAAACGGGAGAATGGCTGCAAAGTTTCCCGAAGCAGGAAATGGTATCATTTTCTCTAGAGGTGATTCATTCAGTAGGTAACCAACTGATATTTGGCTTTTATACCCTTAAGGGTGTAACACTTTTCATATAACTTCATAGTTTCATGCGTTCAGCAAATATGTATGGTCTATTGTGTACCTCGTACTAGACTAAGGACTGGATATAGTGTGATGAATAAGACAGTCCTCGCTGTCCAGAAATATACAGTTTTGCTTTAAAATGCTTGTCAGACTATGTGTCCCAACTACCTCTGGGTGGCTCTGCCTATTACCATCAGCCTCTCCAGCCTGGGCCTTACCTACTCTGAGCACCCCCTTTACTGGGCACTGGATGGAAGATTGAGGTCAAGAGCTTCTGCCTTGAGAAGTGGCTGTCCTAGCAGGGACCAGATGGTCAGAGAAACACAGTTGTCTGAAGTTTAATTTTACTGTTCTGTGAATGCTTGTTCCCTTTGCATGCTGCAGGGGATCTGGGACAAAGTCTCTGAGTGGGTATGAGGAACAGAGAAATGCAAAGCTAAAAATGACAACAAGGGACACAGTGATACATTCTCACTTGAGAAACAACTGAGAAGAGACTGCAGAGAGCTGATGTGGGTGTATGGAAATATGTAAACGTGACAACCAGTTCAAATTATTGCAGTCTTTTTATTTTACATACTGGGGTGCTGGTCACTGGGAATATTCTTCTGGGACCTACCGTGTGAAGATATTGGCTGCTAAGCTCACTCATGCTCACTATTTGATCAGGTGATCAGGGGGGAAACATTTCTCCATTCTGACCCTTAGTATCTCCTTTTACACGACAGAGTTGGATACGTAATCTTGAAGGTTTCTTCCATCTTTTACATGTTCTTAGTACAGAGAGTAATACTCTCCTTTGCCCTCTGAATTTCCAAGGGAACTACCTCAGGATTTAAATGCTCCTAAAAAATCTAAATCATGGTAAATATATATATATATATATATAAAAAGGAGAGGATTTTAAAAAAAGCTGTGGGAAGAATTAACCATAAAGGGAGGATAGGAGAAGGTAGAAAACGAGAGATGAACCTGGCCAAAGGTTGCAGGAAACTCCCTCCAACTCCCGAGCATCCACAGAAATGCACAGCCACAGGTCATCTATTGGTCCCCAGCGGAAGCACATACCACAACAATAGGTGTATATTAGAGTCTCAAATTTTTTGAATTGTTGAACTGAGCCAAACTGATTCAATTTCATCGAAGTTATTGTCTCTATAGCTAGTAAAATCCCTAGTATAGAGGGTCTGAGTAGAGTTTTGATGACCACTTGGTTAGGATGTTGAGAAAGTGAATCATGCATCAGCCAATGCCTTTTGGAGTGACCCCTGCTGTCCCTTCCAACTCTGTGACTACATTTCTGACATACCTGAGTCTGTATTTGCAAGTCCTGTGGTAGCCTGCTCTGCCCCTGCTCAACCAATTCCTCCATGTCTGATCCCCAATCATCCTTTGGGGCCTAATGGCAGGGAGGGAGCACCATTCAGGTCCTCTGTTCCTGTGCACTTTCCGAGTTGCTATTAATCATTTTTCAGTTCACTGTTCTGTTTCTTTCATTTCCCCCAAAGTCATTTCCTTCTATTATTCAACCCATAAATATTTATTGAGCACCAATGTATATCTTGCTGTATGTCTGGAACTATACGGAACACAGAGTAGGCAAAAACCTTGGTCCCTGCCCTCCAAGATGCTGATAGTTTGGCTGGAGAGGTGAAACTACCACATGTTTAGTAATTTTTAAAATGAGCTTAAGATACAGTAGTTTATACCCAAGGACTAAGTGGCGATGAAAATGCTGTAAGATTTCAGAAGAGAGGAATGTTGCTTTCCTTATGGTGGTCTGGAGGAGGGGAAGTCTAAATTAGACATTTAAACACGGGAAAGACTAAATTTTGATTGGGGAAGAAAGAAGGCCATCATAAGCTTGACAATCAAAACAGGAATTAGAACAGGGCATCACATGCAAAGCTCTGACTGGATGGCACATAGAGGCAGTCTGTGACGAGACACATGGGAGGTAGAGCTGAATAGATTAGCACAGAATAAGAGGCGGCTTTAACTGTGTTTCTGAAAGCTGTCGTCCTCAGCATCTTCAGTCCTTGAGGCTGTAGACCAGCCACATTAACACTGGGGGCTACTTATGACTGAGGGAGAACACGTTTTGTAGTCATCAGCTCTCAGAGGCTCATTCCAGCTACTTCCCACACTCAGCACTATCCTAGGAATGAAGCATATGCTGGCAGCAGCGAGCGTTATTTGTAGGAAGGTGAGCAATCAGTCGGCTAAAAGGAAAAATGGGGTGGGATGAGTGAGAAAGGTAGATGTAGGTGGAAGGTGGAGGTGACAAATTGTGAGGAAGGTGGAGAGCAGGGGGCGTACGTGAAATACGACTCTTAGGAAGCAGAAACACGTTCCGACAAAATTACTTGCAACGTGCTATCTGAGGCCCTCAGCCATTTCAGCACCCTTGTGACTGGACAGCACTTCCTCCAGGCTTGCTCTTTCCATGGGCCACTCAGTCTGTGATATCTTGTTCCAATTCTACCTCAGATTCACCTTTTTCTCTCCATTCCAATCGCCCTTTACCAGTCACAGCGATTTATCAACCTTCAATGGATTGCTTAACGCATTGCTGTCACTTCCTGGCAATGCCTGAATTCAGCACCCCAAGGAAAATCTATTCTACTAAGATGGAATCAAATTACTCTTTTTGTCTTTGTTTCCAGGAAGACAAAGCTATATTCGGCAATTAGCAAATCTAGATTGCAATCCATAGTCGATAGAAGCTATCATGAACTGGAAGCTCACTATGCGCTGGGCTAATCTCCATCCTTTATGTGCTGCATTTCATTTGGCGCTCTCGACGTTGCTTGTGAGGTAGGGATTTTCAACCCCATTTTACAGACGAGGAACCTGGGAGTCATAAGCATTCTGTAATTTATCCTAGACTACACTATTAACAAATGTCAGAACCAGGATTTAACAAGGCCGTGTTAGTGGACCGCAGGATTTTAGGTGAGACGCAAGTTAACGAATTGATTTTTAATGTTATACTTTTCTTCTAATGTTCACTAAAAATACAACTGTTACATTAAATCCATGAATTTTACAGATGTTTCTTCTTAACATAGAGCTAGATTTAGTTCATTTTTAAGTGAGCTGGCTTTTTCAAATATTAAGTAAACACTACATGTAGCATGTAAATTTAGCAAACATCATGACTGACTTTTAGAGAACACAGCCCTGGGCTAGACTTTTTATATTACTGAAGGATATTTCTGCAAACTTATCCAATCCTCAGTCTTGGAAATGTCACTGTAGCATATAATTTCCTTATAAAATGCATATTCAAAAAAGGCATACTGAGATGCAAATGCTGGGGGCTCAGCTAAATTCACTCACTAGGAAAGTGACTCACTCCTAACACCATGGGATAGGGCAGGTGTTTTGAATTCATATCTCAGCAAAATTGCAAGTTTTGTCTCTGATGAATCTTTAAGGTCAGGAAACTGCACATGTTAATTTGGTGAGTTCCTAGAGTCCTCTGTATTTAGCTCCCTGCTTCTTTTAAATGTCTAAGACAAAGGACTTACTAAGACAAAGGAACCATGCCCAGTTCCTTGTACATGGCAGGTACTCAATTGATAGCTATTAAGTAAATTAATAAAAGAGTGAATGCCTACATGCATGCATGAACTAACAATAGGTATTTATATGTAAGTAGAATTTGAACATGTAATGAAGAGAGAAGATATTCAAGATGGGATAAGAGAAAGTTTCCATTTTTCCTCCATAGAGAAAGCAGTATAAATATTGACACCAAATGGCTTTTTTTGACTAACATCAGTGGATTAAGCAGTCATCCCTGTCTCCCCTTCCAAGCTAAGTCCAGTGTTGCAGACCCAACAACCATTTCCTACTCCTTGCCCTGTGCCTGCCTAAAACTACAGAGGCTCAACAAGCCGGATGCTGTCTTTCCCAATCACTTGTGGTCAGAGATGACCATGTGAGCTTTCAGGAGAAATCAGCTACCTGGCTTCTGGGCAAGATATTTGTTCACTGATTAAAAGAAGTCTATCAACAAATTCATTGTTAAATAAAGAACAAATATCCTTATCACTTAAGTCACCTTGACTGAGTTTTCTATTACTTGTAGCTGGAAAGTTGTAATATATTCATCTCATAATTCCATTTACTCAGCAGATTTTGGTTTTAAACTCTTACCAAGAACTAAGTTCTATATTGTTCTCACCTTCCAGTAAGTTTGCCATCCTTCTCATGTTCTCTTCCTGCTACCTTTACCCCGATGGGAAATACTGGTCATTCCTCCCCACTATTTTACGTTCTGTGGGTCTCTAAGAAAGCATCTGCTTGATTAATTCTATTCCAAAATAGAGAAAGAAGGAAATTAAAGTTTATCCATGCTTTGCAAACATTGTCTCATGTGAATCTTTATAATCATACTTTGGGGTAAGTACTTTACCTCCATTTTGCAAAAGGAAAAACTCAAGTTAGGTCAAACAATTTGTAAAAGTGATGAAACCAGATTGTCTTAATCATTTCATTGCAAAAGCCAGGCTCTGTCTTCTTTTTCCTCTCTCACCTACTCTCACTTCCATGTAAATGTGTTCCTTTGGGCTTAGGCTATTGGAACAATCGATACAATCCACGTATGCACCTTAATTTCTATATTTGTATTTGTGTCACTTACAGTCAGCACTGGTTTTCAGCATCCATGGGGAGAGAGCAGTTACACAGACGTTCCAAACATAATTCATGTCTGCCTCAAAAACACAAGGTAATTTGTTTTCATAGCAGATTTCCCTTCTAATCATGTTTTCCTCAGGCTCACACTAAGATAAATTTGAACTTTCTAAATACTCACCCAGTAATGGCAGGGTGAAAACGTCCCAGCTGAGAAAGGCAACCACTTGGTGGGATTAGAAATGACAGGAGGTTGCACAGTCGTGCCTATGTGGCTAGTGGAAAGGAGGCCATGCAACCATGGCTTCAGACTCTGTATTAGTCTACCAGCGCTGCCATTAACAAAATAGCACAGACCGAGGGGCTTAAAGAATGGAAATTTATTTTCTCAACAGTTCTGGAGGCTGGATGTCTCAGACCAAGGTGCCAGCAGGGTTGCTTTCTGGTGAGGGCTCTTTTCCTGACTTATAGACAGTCACCTTCTCACTGTGTTCTCACATGGGTGTGTGTGTGTGTGTGTGTGTGTGTGTGTGTGTGGTTGTAAGAGGAAAAAGAGAGAGAGAACACTGTGGTGTTTCTTCCTCTTCTTATAAGGACATCAGTCCTATTAGATTAGGGCCTCACTTTATGACTTCATTTAACTTTAATTACCACCCTAAAGTCACTATCTCCAAAAATATAGTCAAATTGGGGGTTAGGGCTTCGACATATGATTTGGGGAGGCACACAATTTAGTTCACACAGACCCTGAACTTGAAAATTAACACAAATCAGAGGAAGATGAAGAAGATGAAGGAAGTGAGGGAGAAGAAGGGGAAGAAGAAGCAGCAGTTACAACTTACTGAGTATCTGCTCTGTGCCCTAGGAGGTGCGTTCACATACAATATATTATTAACTCTCACAGCAAGCCTGGCAGTCAGATACCATTGCTCTTTTATGGTAAAATGTACATAACATAAAATTTACCATTTTAACCATTTTTAAGTGTGCAATTCAGTGGCATTAAGTACATTCAGAATGTGGTACAATTATCACCACTGTCCAGTTCCAGAACTTTTTCATCTTCCCAAAGAGAAACTGTACTCATTAAACAATAGGTCCCATTCTCTCCTCCCCCCAAGCCCATGGTAACCTCAGGGCTACTTCCCATGTCTATGAATTTCCTGTTCTAGGTACCTCATACAAGTGGGATCACACAATGGGTGTCCGTTTTAGTCTAGCTCATTTCACTTAGCATGAAGTTTTCAAGGTTTACTCATGTTGTGCCACGTATCAGAATTCCATTCCTTTTTCTGGCAGAGTAATATTCCACTGTATGTATATTCCACATTTTGTTTATCTGTTCATCTGTTGGTGAACATTTGAGTTGTTTCTGCCTTTTGGTTATTGTGAATAAGACTGCTAGAAACATTGGTGTCCATGTATCTGTTTGAGTTCCTGTGTTATGAGATCACTTATGTCCCCCTCAAAACACATATGTTGAAATTCTAGTCTCCAGGACCTCAGAATGTGACCATATTTGGAAAGAGGATCTTTAAAGAGGTAATTAAGTTAAATGAGGTCATTAGGGTGGGCCCTAATCCAATATGACTGGTGTCCTTATAAGAAGAGGAGATTAGGATACAGGCACATGAGGAAAGACCACGTGAAGACACAGGGAGAAGACAGCCATCTATAAACCAAGAAGAGAGACCTCAGAAGAAACCAACGCCACCAACAGCTTGATCTCCTAGTAACTTCCTTTCTTTGACTATCAACTTTGTTTCCTGTAAGATAAACACTGAAAAACTGTAGTGTGTATCACTGCACTGATGAATTTTAAATTTCAAACTAAGTGTCAGGAATTACAAAAAAGTTTTGATTTTTCTGTGATATTTCAATGGTTTTTAAAATTATCATTAAAAGGTTCAAAAATACACAAAGCAGACAGTCTGATAAATTAAATTCCATGTACCTATCATCCAGCTTCAACAATTATCAATTTATAGCCAATTGTTGCTTTATGTCTACCCTCACCACTCTTCCAACCCAGATTATTTTTTTTACCTTTTAATTTTGATACATTTTATACTTAGAATGTATTTTAATATAATTTCTAAAGTTGCAAGAATAATACAGAAAGTCTATATACCCTTTATCTAAAAATCACCAATTATTTATATTTCCATTTTCATATATATATGTAGTATACATATAGAATAGTCATATATATATATGAAATTTTTTCCCAAGCCATTTATCACCAAACACTTCAGTGAGTAGTTCCTAAGAGTAGGTGATTCTCTTATGTAGCCAATACAGGTATCAAAAGTAAGATAGTTTACAGTGACGCAGCACTATTATGTAATCCACAGTTCCTAGACTCACACTCTGTGGAGCTCATTGTCACCAATTTATTTGACCAGTATTAGGACCCAGGACAGTCCCTCAATGTCCAGCAGAGAAGCCCCCCAGGGTCATTTAGGAATCGCTGGCTAAACTGTGTCCCCCAAGGCAAGCTACCAAAGGGAAGACTTTTCTTCCTCCAAACTTCAGAATCCAGGAAGGAGATAAGAAGGAAGGCTCTACCTGTCCCTGTCGTGCCTTTCTGCTGGCAAGAATGGAACTATAAGCTCAGCATCTCGAGGAGACACTCATCTCCCTCAGCCTCAAGACCAGAGCAAGGGACCAACCTCTACAGGGGATGGTCTCTTCTTCCCTGAGGCTCAACCTTCCAGGACCCAGGAGAGGATATGGAGGTGGGGGTGTTTAAGGAACTCTGAGCCTCCAAAGCCACAGGGGATCAGGAAGGAGTGGAGCTTTATTAACTCTGACCGGACTGGGATGTGGCCAGAGCTTTGGTCCTAAGTGACACATTCTGTTTGCCTGAGCAGTGTGTCTTGTCACTGGGTCTGGATGTGTGGGCACCCCAGAAAGAGCTCTAGGGAAGAGAACCTGAAAGACACAGGCTGCAGTGAAAGTGAGTCACCCCACGTGGCTGGCTGAGAGGGTCTTGAGTCCCCACTGCAGGTGTATCAGGATGGGGAGCAGCGCCTGCTAAGGTTGGCAGTACTGCCCACTAGCAAGTCTGCTGAGTTCCATCAGAGCTGAGTCTGAGCTTGCCTGTTCTCTCCTCCTTTCTCTTCCCCAAAATCCACACCCACAGGCGGCGGGTTAGCTCAGTTGGTTAGAGCGCAGTGCTCTTTTTTTTTTTAAGTTGTTTTTTCTTTAATTTTGAGTTAGGGCTCTTCCATTCTTTTTTTTTTTTCCCCCCCTTTTTTAAAGGTTTTTTAGGGCATGGAGCTCTTAATAACATGGTTGCTGGTTCGATCCCCACATGGGCCACTGTGAGCTGTGCCCTCCACAACTAGATTGAAACAACTACTTGACTGGGATTTGATGGTTCCTGGAAAACCACACTTAAATAAATAAAATGTTAAAAAAATAAAAAAAAACCACCCACTCCCACCTCATCCCCTACTCTGTCAGCCTTCAAGCATTTCCTGAGATTCCACTGCCTTCAGGGATCCTGAGCGGTCTCTTCCAGCTCCCCAGCCACATGTTCATAACCTAGCTAGTGGTGGGATGAAAGATAATGGATGTAGTAGTCCCCCCTTATCCGTGGTTTCTCTTTTCTTGCTTTTAATTACCCACAGGTAGCCATGGCCCAAAAATATTAAATGGAAAATTTCAGAAATGAACAATTCATAAGTTTTAAATTGAGTTCTGTTCTGAATAGTGTGATGAAATCTCATGTCATCCCTCTCCATCCCAGATGATATGTGAATCATCTCTTTGTCCAACGTCTCTGCATTGTACACACCCCCACCCCAGCCTATGAGTCACTTAGTAGGTTATCAGATCAACTATCGTGGAATCACAGTGCTTCTGTTCAAGTAACCCTTATTTTATTTCACAAAGTCCCCAAAGCATAAGATTATGATGCTGGCACTTGGGATATGCCAAACAGAAGCCGTAAAGTTCTTCCTTTAAGTGAAAAGGTGACAGTTCTCAACTTACTAAGGAAAGAGTAAAAAATCATATGCTGAGGTTGCTAAGATCTATATTAAGAACAAATCTTCTATCCATGAAATTGCCTAATTTATCAGTTAAACTTGATCACAGGTATAAGGTCAGACAATTAAGTTCATGAACTCATCCTAGAAAAAGTGCTACATACTTTATTGCTGAATACCACTACGGTCACCTTCAAAGTACTCCCCTTGGGAAGCTATGCACTGACACCAGTGCCTAGTCCACCCTTCAAAGCAATTTTGGAACTTTTTTTCTGGAATGGCCATCAGAGCTGTCATCATATTAACCTCGATGTCTTGAATGTCATCGAAATATCTTCCTTTCAATATTTCCTTTATCTTCGGGTAAAGAAAGAAGTCATTGGGGGCCATATCAGGTGAGTTGGGAGGGTGTTCCAGTACAGTTATTTGTTTACTGGCTAAAAACTTCCTCACAGACAGTGCTGTGTGATGCAAGAGCCATGAATTGTTGGTGAAACATTCAGGTCATCTTTTTCAGCACTTCCAAATAGTAAACTTGGTTAGCTGTTTGTCCAGTTAATACAAATTCATGATGAATAATCCCTCTGATATCAAAAAAAGATCAGCAACATCGTCGCAACAAGTTCACGAACTTAATTGTTCCACCTTCTCTATGTATGTATAGGAAAAAACATATAGGTTCAGTACAATCCACCGGGAGTGTTGGAACATATCCCCTGCAATAAGGGGGAACTGTATCAAGTGCCTACCTTCTTTCCAGAAGTGTGCTAAATACCTTGACGCACATTGTCTTTCAGCCCTCATAGAAACTGAGAAAAATGAGGCTCAAAGAGGTTGAGTAACTACCAGGTTTCCTGACTTTTTTCCAATGTACCTTTTGCCAAGCAAATGTTGACAGATTAATTCCTACTTCAGGCCATTGCACTTCCCCATTTCCTCCACTGAGCCCCACCTTCCTCAGCTCTCAAGTCTCAGCCCTGTGCCTCCCGTCTCTGAAGCCTTCCCAGGTGACTCCAGGGGGTTCCTACTGCAGGGAGGGCACCACCCAACTTCACTCTTGTTTCTTCAGAGCAAGTTTGTCTCTCAACAAAATTTTAACACCCTAAATAGCCAAAGCCATGTCTTACGCTATTTTGAAAGTAGCTATGTAAATACTTTGAACAACTGTAATTGTTTAAATACTTTCGAACAACCACAATTGCTCAAATACTTTTGGATTAACACTAGTTGTTCAAATATTTGCTGTTCACTTGATACAAAACTTAGAACAGCCTCTGCTTTCAGAAGTTATAATGTGAAAGGGAAGCAAAACGATCTAGTGGGAAGACTTCTAAGAAAGACAGAAACATTGACAACGTCCTTTTAAACAACTAAATCCATCAGTGTGAGTAAAATACAACTGCCACAAAAGGAGAATTCAGTTGAGTAAGAAAAGGCTGACTAGAAAGGCTGAGAGATGGCTTCACAGATTTGTGGAGGAAATCTGGAGGTACGTGGCAAACTGAGAACCTTGGAGTTTATCTGTAAGGCTATTGGTCAAAGTCACCACAACTGAGAATTATTGAGAGGTGAGCTTCTGAAGGAATCAAATGATCAACTGGGAGATGGGAGTAGTCGAGAATGAGGCGGGAGTGCAGTCTGGGGAAGATGGTGAGAGAAGAAGAGCGGGGGAGGAGGACAAGAAGCCTCATTTACTGGAGAGCAGGAGCCAGGAGCTCCGCCTAAATACAATGTTGACAGTGGGGTGTGTGTGTGTGTCTAGGGAATTGAGCTGTCATCCTATCAGAGAAAAAAGAAAACATTAAGATTCATTGTAGATCAGAGACTCACGGACAAGAACTAAAACCCTAAGAACCTTAGAAAAGGAAGAGTAAACATAAAAGATACCTGGGCACCTGGATGGAGAAACTGGAGGAGAGGGCAGGAAGCTGGCTTCGCTAGTTTAGACTTCAAGACCGAAACATGTGGTAGGATTCTGTCACAATACAGGACCCTGACTTTCAGGGTTGCATATTCTGACCTTTACAATAAACAGAAGGTTGGCCATTGAAGGGCATGGGGTGTTCCAGTGAATTCTACCGTTACATAATCACAAGCTCAAGTCTGTAGGAAGGAAAGGCAGTGTCCTGATGTCCTGAAACTGACTAGTTCTTTTAAGGCCACAGTCTTCAAACGGGGGTTGTGTACCTCTGAGAGTAAGTAGACATTTCAAGGGGGTTGTAGGAAAAAGAATTTTAAAAGAAGCAATTTCTAGAACCTCAGTGTCTATACTAAGCAAAATCAATGTCCTTGAAAATGCATCTGTAATGGGGGTTCTGTACCCCTTTATCATCTTCCCTTTCACAATTGCCCTTCCCCCACTTTTGAAAAGAAACGTGTGATTTGTCTCTGTCACTGGCCAATTGGGCAGTTGGTGAGACCAACATCTGTAAGTGTTTCTAAAACATTACTACAATAAATCAGAAACAAGGTGCTGGCTAATTCATGCTTCTAATTGAGGTGGACCACTTCTTTGGGTGGACATTTTAAAACATTCCTTGCCTGTGCTGAACTGTCTCTGTCGAGCATTTTCCGAATCACACACTTAAGTTGCATGGTGCCACTACAAGCAATAAAACTGACTCTGAAACCAGCTAGCTGATGGTTGCCTGAGGTTGGAGGTCACAGTCACTTTGCATTTTAAAACTCAATAATGGGCAACATAGTATCTACTCAGAGTGATCTTGTCTAAGTTTACATCCTGCAGCGTAGCACTCTGAGTTGGTACACACACAAACACATAACACTACGGAAGAAAGAATTTAAAAATCACAAAAAGGAAAACATTTTAAAAACATGAAAGTCAGCAAAAAGTACAAACATTAAACGCGTGTGTGACTCAATAATTTTAATTAATAGAGTATTAGTTGCTATCCACTTCAACAATATAAATGTCGAATAAATATTTGCAGACTCAGTCTGAGGAGTGGCAAATGATTATTCTGTCCCATTCACTGGTGCATCCTCAATGTCTAGAACAGTGCCTAGCCCCTTGTAGGGACTCAATAAACATCTGTTCAATAAACGAATGAATGGGCACCTACATGCTGGTTTTCCTTGGACCAGCGGCATTGTCATCGCCTGAACTTTTTGAGAACTGTAGAACCTGGGGTCCCACCCCAGACCTACTGAATCAGTACCTTCATTTTCACAAGATCCCCAGGTGATTTGCATACACATTAAAGTTTGAAAAGCGCTGAACCACATGCCTCTATCCAGCTTGAAATTCAAGAGTGAATAAGGTATGCCATTCTCCCCCCAGAGCTCAGTTTAGTCTGAGCTGTTCCTAGCAGAGGGAAAAGCACGGCAAAAGCCAAGAAGTGAGAAAATTGCATATTTTCTTGCCTGACCCTTTTCGACTATTGTGAGGACAGGAGTGTTACAATGCGCAATAGGGGTTGTGTTGCCTGAGTGGGGAGGGGATGACAGGATGGCAATGCCATGTGCCTGTGTCTTAACAATGGTGAGAGGGCTGGTATCATGGGTTAACACTGTGTAAGACTGTCTTCCCCTCCACAATGTCCTACTGCTGCTGGCACATGGCAGCCAAAACCAGGACTACCTTTCTAAGGCCCCCTTGCATACAGCTGTGGCCATGTGACCAGGTCTCACCAAAGGAATGTAATCAGTGGAGAGATTTCATTTCAAGGCAGAGACTTTTAAGAAGCTTTTTAGGGCCACTTAACTCTCTATTTCCTCTGGTGGAAGCAGGGGACTCCACGGCCGTAGGACACAGTAGAACCATTTGAGAGGAGCCTGGTTTCCTAAATCAGTGAGAAAAAGCTGCCTCCTAACTGGGAAGAGAACAAGAAATCAACTCTATTTTGTTAAGCCACTGAAATTTGGGATTTGTTTATTAAAGCCATTAGAGTTATGTTAACTAGAACAATGAATTTTGGGGGGACTTGGGAGTACTTTTTACTATCTGATACAGCCCTCTCCTTTCTCCCAGGTTGTCTCTCTTAGTAATCCCATTGTCTGTCCATTGATCACTGAATCATTTGGAAACGCATCCCCCCAGGGACCTGCCTCCAAGAGCAATACTGGTCAACGTGAGATCTAGAAGTAAGCCAAGTAGATGTTGTGTTGACAGTGTCAGGTCCTTCCCTTTGAAGGAGAGTATCTTGTGAGGTGAATGTTGCTATCTTCCTTTTGCTGAAAAAGATCCAAGTTCAGCAACTCATCCAGTCCTCACAGCTACGTAATAAGGCATGAACGACTTGGTTTTTCAAATAAACATTTGAAAAACCTCATTGGCAATTAGGGAAGTGAAAATTAAAATCCCAAGATACATGTTTAGACCTTCCAAAATAGAAAAAAATCAAAAGTCAGACAATGCAAATGTTCGTAATGGCTGCGTGTACATTGCACTTACCACTTTTGAGAATTTGGCATCTAATTAAAAACCTGACCATGTACATCCAGTAGTTCTAAGGGTAGGCGGATAAGCTAGAGAAATCCTTGCACATTTGCATTATAAAACACGTACCAGAAATGCTTATAGCAGCATTGCTTGTCACAGCAAAAAAAAAAAAAAGGGGAAGCAACACAAACGTCTGTCAACAATAAAAGAGGGTGAATAAAACAGGGCACAGTCACATGAGAGAAACTAAACAGCAGCAAGAGTAAGTGAACTACATACAGGTCTACACATCCACATGAATGTGAGTAAAAAAGGAGGTAACAGAAGGATGCACACAGTATTATTATTATTATATTTGTACAAAATCTTAAAACTGGCAAAACTAAACAATTACAATGTTTAGCATTCACAGATGGTAAAACTATTTAAAATAAAGCAAAGAGTGACTGACTCAAAATTTGGGATATTGCTTACCTCTTGTGGGGGTAAAAGGGGTGAAATTTCAGGGAGAGCACCCAGGAGCCTTCTTGGATCTTGCGACTTGATGTGTGATCCATGGACCACCAACATCTGTGTCCTCTGGGAGCTGGTGAGAAATGCAGACCCTCAGGCTTTTCCCCAAACCTACTGAACCAGAGTCTGCATCTGAGCATGCTCCCCGGGTGATTCGTAAACATGTGAAAGATACTGGTAACATTCTATTTCTAAGATAGATGGTACGTACATGAGTGGGGTTATTGTTAACGATATTCTTCAAGTGGTATAGGTTTTATACAATTTTGCATGTATATTTTGCAATTAGAATTTTAAATATATAGTTTTAATAAAGTTTTAACAGATTTAAAAAAATATATATATATGTAAAGACGAAGATGAAGACCACAAAGAGACAAAGAACTGAAACCAAAACCAGATATTTAGACTCAAAATCCAGTGTTATTTCCACTATACCATGCCTTTAGCCCAAGGCAGTCAATGAACTGACTCCAATTTCTAATTCATACTCAATTGGATGGGCCAAGGACCATGATAAAAACACAGAAACTACTGGAAGCTTCAGTTGCTTGATCATTTGTATTTAGATATTCTGGAATGAGGGGTGGTTAGAAGAGCTATTTTCCCGCTAATGCATCCCTGCTTTTCCTGGAAGTGTTTTCCTGGATGATTTGGAAAGTGGAATGCCTGAAATTTGAACTTTACACTTACATGTTTTATTTGTTTGGAAGGAAAGGAGGGAGGGAAGGGATTCAATTAAGAGAACTAAAAAGAATTATAAAGTCTCAAATATAATGTAAATGCTTAATTTGATTTCTATCTGAATGTTATGTTCTATACACATCAATATTTAAATTATTAAAAATATATTGAACTTTAAATAATGACAATTAAATTTAATTTTCTGGTGTAACTCTGCAACTCAAAGACACTCATTCATTCAGTTTACTTGAAATGGTATTTGGTAAAGAGAAGATTTCATTTTAATGTTGGCAATAAAGATCTGCTAATAGTAATTATGTAAATGATAGAGCAGGAGATTGTGTAACTGTGAAAATGTCTTTTCAATGCTCTTAAAAAATGTGTAGAGAAAATTTAAACACCAGTCATCTTTCTGCCGTTGATAATGGAGCCTGTAAAAAGCTACGTCACTATCACCAGCTTGATGGACTGTGAACTTTCCTCTGTGAAGGGTCAGCTCATGTCGACTCCCAACCCATTTAGAATAGGTGCTTATCTAAGGCTTCAAACTCTTCTGCACAAGAAGCGTGACTTCTTTTTTCTTGGCAAATTCTCTTTTGAGCTCATCTGCCACATGGCAAAGACATTTCTGTCAATTCAGGACAATCTCAGTCAATTTAACTCCCTCCTCTCCCGAACACCTACCTTCCCTTGCTCAGGGCTTAGGAAATACCAAAAGGATGAGATAGATCTGAATATTGCCTGGTCCTCTGCCATGGTCTGTCCATGCAGGCATTTGCTGTGCCATCCTAGTCCCATCGGGCCTCCAACTGCCAGACCATGAAATCATAGTCGTGACTGCATGGCCAGCAGCCAGCATGAGTGGCCGGAGCCATCGTGAGCGGCCGGCAGCCAGCGAGAGCTGCCGTGAGCTGCTGTGAGCAGCTGACTGACAACCAGTGACTGACTGCCTCAGCCTGGGGGGAGCGCAAGGCTCATAACACCAGCATGGGCCAGGGAGCTGTGTCCTACACAACTAGACTGAGAAACAATGGTTTGAACCGGAGTGGGGGTGGGAGGCGGAAGAAGGGGGGGAAAAAAGAAAGACACTGGGAAAACTGGTTCTGACTGACCACATATTCTTATACGTATGCCTGTGGTTAAGGCATGAGTTTATGCCCTGGGTTATTGACGGTTCTAGTGTTTGAAGTTTAAAAGCTTTTAATCACAAAAATTTTATCTCTCCTTTGAGTTTCGAAAACATATTTTAAAGCTCAAAGGCCAAGGGTTGACTTTTTTTTTTTTTTTTTTTGGTATTTACACTACGCTGCAACAACCTTACCCAAGGCAGGGCTGCCAAGAAGGGAAGGGTCACTGGGTAAAAAACAAAAATTACCAGAAGAAAAAAGAAAAGAAATCAGCGTATCAAAATAAGATTCTGCTACATCTAATTGTAGAAACCCACACATTAGCTCCAACACGACACCTGACCTTTCAGCCACAAGCTTCGGCAGCATATTTACAGCATTTTGTACATGTGTTTTAAATTTTGTTGTTTTCCTTTATAATTGAACACAGTTGTCAGACTCACTTAAATTCAATAAGCATCAAATTTACTGTTTTTGGCATACCAAATGATATCTTCCTTTGTCTCTACTGTAAAATCATTAACATCAGCACTTTACTTTTCCTTTTTCTTCTATGCTTTACATATAAGGGCAAATATGCAGAAAAATGTTCAAGCAACTACACAAACACTATCATGTTTAGAGTGCAACACTACTCACTGCCAGACAGCCGTACCAGGAGGTAATTTAAAAGAGTTATTTGTCTACTGAAATAGAAAAGTCGAATTTGGTACGGGAAGGAAGTTTAGAGGTGTGGATGGGTAATAGATGGAAGAAGCAGTTGTAAAACAGTGAATGACTACCTAGATTTTAATTCATTTATTTTTTGTTCACTCTCACCTACCTTCACATCTCTAAGTATACAAGTGAATAATTGTAACAATTATATTTGTAACAGCTTTATTGAAATATAATTCACATACCCTACAATTCACTTAAGAATGAGAAAAACACACACTTCTGTTCCTGTGTGTTTCTCCTTTACTCTCACACCACACTACTACACTCACAAACCTTCTGACACCAGATGTGTAGGGTTTGGGTTTTGGTTTTGGTTTTTTTGCTACACAAAGCAATTCTCTGCAACACCAGCTGCGTATCCTACAATTCAATTCAATTCTCACACTAACTAAAGTTAACTCAGCCCCCACAGGTAAGGGCTCAGTCCCATGAGACTGTCCCCCACTTCAGATGACAATCACAAGTAGTAGGTCCCCAGGTTACCCACAACTTCTGTCTGACTTGGTTACAAATCGGAGGTTCCCATGACATGCCACCCCCTTGGATTCGATTATTTACTGGAAGAGCTCACAGAACTCAAGGAGACACCTACATTTACCAGTCTGTGGTAAAATTAAAGGATATGATAACACATGCAGATGACCACCAAATGAAGAGACACACAGGGAGAGGTGTGGCAGGGTCCCAAGTGCAGGAGCTTCTGTCCCCATGGAGTTGGGGCACGCCACCCTCCCAGGATGTAGAGTTGTTCATCAACCCAGAAGCTCCCTGAACCCCACACTACTGAGATTTTTATGGAGGTTTTATGACACAGGCATGATCAAATATTAACTTCACTTCCAGCTTCTCTCCCCTCTCTGGAGAACGGGCAGTGGACATGAAAATTCCAAGCTTCTAATCACGGCTTATCTTTCTGGTGACCAGCCCTCATCTAGGAGCCCACCAAGAGCCACCTCATTAGAACAAAAGGCACTGCTATCATCCAGGAAATTCCAAAGGATTTAGGAGGTCTGTCAGGAACCAGGGTCAAAGACCAAATATTAGAACCAAAGATACTCCTAGTGCTCCTATCACTTATAAGCATCTTAGGTTCCTGTGCCAGGAACCAGGAGCAGAGATCAATATATAAATTTTTCTGTTATTTCACATCACCCATTTGAAGTATACAATTCAATGATTTTTAGTATAATCACAGAATTTTGCAACCATCACAATTAGTTTTAGAACATTTTCATCACCCGCAAAAGAAACCCTGTACCATGTAGCCAGCATCGTCCAGTTCCTCTACAACCTTCAGCCCTTGGCAATCACTAATCTACCTTCTGTCTCAATAGATTTGGCTGGACATTTCGTATAAATAGACTCATAAAATATGTAGTCTTTTCTTTCACTTAGCATAATGTTTTCAAGGTTCATCAGTACTTTGTTCCCTTTTATGGCTGAATAATATTCCATGGTATGGATATATCACCTCTTGTATATTCATTTGTCAGTTGATAGAAATTTGGATTGTTTCCACCTTTTAGCTATGATGAATGATGCTGCTATGAATATTCATGTACACGCTTTGTATGAAATTGTATTTTCAATTCTCTAAGAGTGGAATTGCTGAATCATACAGAAGCTCTATAGTTAACCTTATGAGGAATTGCTAGATTGTTTTCCAAAGTGGCTATATCGTTTTACATTCTCACCAGTAGTATATGAGGTTTCCAATTTCTGCACATTCTCTCCATTTTTCATTGTGTTTTATATTATCATAAATATCCTAGTGGGTGTGAAATAACATCTCATTGTGGTTTTGGTTTGCATTTTTCTGATGACTAAAAATGTCAAGCATCTTTTCATATACTTACCCACCCATTTGTACATCTTTGGAGAAAACGTATATTCCAATTGGGCTTTTTTTGTTTTTATTATTGAGTTGTAAGTGTTCTTTATGTATTCTAGATACGAGTCATTTAACATATATGATTTGTAAATATTTCTCCTATTCGCTAAGTTGTCTTTTCATTCTTTTGTTAATGTCCTTTAATGTGCAAAAGTTTTTAGTTTTGATGAAGATCAATATTGATCAATCTCCAAGATCACCGATTCTTTCTCCTACCAGTTCCAGTCTATTATTGTGCCTCTTAGTTAGTTTTTCATTTCAGTTATTGTACTTTTTATCTTCATAAATTCCACTTGATTATTTTTATAATTTCTATCTCTTTATTGACATATAAGACATTGTCATTGTGTATCTTCTTTAGGCATTTTTCCTTTAATTCTTCAAATACATACATACAGATAGATAGATAGATAGATAGATAGATAGATGATAGATATTACTTTGAAGTCTTTGTTAAATTTCACATTTGTCCCTTTCACAGGCAGTTTCTGTTGCCTGCTTTTTTTCTTCCTGTGCAGGGGTCACACTTTCCTATTTCTTTGAATATCACATACTTTATGTTGAAATTGGACACTTCAGATAAAATATGTTAGCAAGCAACTCTGGATACCAGTCCCCTCCCTGTGCCTCCAGGGCTTATGATTGTTTGTTTATTGACCGACTGGACTATTTTAGTGAAGTCTATTTCCTCCACAGTAGGAAAGCTCTGCTGTCGCTCCTCAAAGCATGCAGTATCAGGCACGTACACCGTCTTCCTGGGATGAGAGTGGGAGTTAGCAGGGCTCTTGTCTATTCTTTCCTTGATTACTCCCACCTCTTAGTCTCCACAAACTGCCAGCATATGGTACTATGTTTGTGACAATGTCCCAGGACATAAATTACTCCATAGTCTAATCCAATCAAATTTGTACTCCTTTGCAGGAGTAATTTTTGAAGTTTGTTCTGTCCCCAGGAGGGCTCTTCTTAGTTGTCTTTTTCCCGAGGTTCTCTCTAGTAAACTAGCTGGCCCATGGTTTATCTTGTATCATTCATGAAGTTACCAGCCTCTTCTTTATTGCTTTCTAACAAAAACTGCATTGTTTTCTAAAGCACCCTTAGACTTGAACTTTCCTACACTCTGTTTCAAATATTCTATTCCTTAAGAAAGAACTTCAGAGTTCTCCATTTTAGAGTCTGCCTCTTCCCCTGGGCAAAATCCTAGAGCCAGAGCTCCAAGCTGGGGCTGAAACAGTGGTGTTTTTCTCTCTGAATGACACCCTTGCTTTAAAAGGAAGATGCTGGATGGAATAGTATCCTCTGCTCTTCTCAGTTTACCTCTTCCAGCATATTATCTCTGTCCTACAAGTACCCAACTGTTTCTAACCTTGCAGAGGATAATATAAATATAATCTACCAATTTCTCTAATAGCTTAACTGTAGGAAACTTCAGAGCTGTATTCATTTACTAATTGGGGTGTAGTGGGCAAAAGTGGGGGAACCGAATGTGCAAATGTACTTCAGCAAATCTAGGATAAGACAAAACACCAGAGTTCTGTTTACGTGAGACACTTCCTTAGCTCAGTCTCTGGGAAACAGGTTCCAAGTTTTCAAATGGCGGATTCTGTAAGTTGAAAGAATAAAGCCACTGTTGAGCAGGCACGGGAAGGTGGGGGTTGGAGAGGTGGTCGCTAGAGCTGAGGACCCAGATTGGCCAACAAGGACTTCTGCTACCAAAGGAGGAAACCTTTATTACAATCCCAAGGCAGGAAAAGCATGAGAAAAAGACAGCAGCAGTCCTAGCAGAGGGGTCAGAGAGGAAACAACAGTAGCCACAGGAGAAAGAATAAGAACTAAAAAGGCAAGTCTCCTGACAGTTTAGAATCCACTAGCAAACTGGGTTGGGGTTCATAGTCCAAAAGTCTCATAATTTTTACTCAAGCCTGAAATCTCTGAAAGGATGTGGTGCAAGGCTGAAAAGCTGTGCTTCCAGTATTAACAAAACAGCCTCCACCTCCTGAAGCAAGAAAAGGGGTTGTTTCCATTTATCCTCTCCTGTCAAGCCTATTTACCCACCCTCCATTGTAATATCTTGCTTGTGAGCAAACCCTTTGAAGTATTTTTGTTATGTAGTACAACTTCTAAGTATGGTAAGACACTCCATTGAGCTAACCTTTCTGGAAAATAGTTCTGTACTGTATATAAAGAGCCTTAAATATGGTCTCAACTTTTGGCCCAGCAATTCCTCTTCTAAGGAAATGATCCAGATGACAAAGATTTAGGACAAAGATGTTTATTACAGCATATTTATAAACTATACATAAGTATGACACCTAAGTATCCAGCAAAAGTTAAATAAATAATGGTATATCCGTTTGATTAAATATCATGCAGCCATGAAAAAAATTGTAGGTTTGAAGAATTAACTGGGAAATGCTATAAAATGTTAGAGAAGGGAAGCAAGTAACTGTGTTGCTTATATTGATAAGCTCTATTATGTTTTATAGAAAACAAGAAAAACACTAGATGGAAGGATGCCAAAATGTTAACTGTGGTTGCCTCTGGATGGCAGGACCCAGGATTATAATTGACTTATCTTCAGCTTTCAAAAAAACAAAACAAAACCTTTCTGTACTTCCTAAACTGTTCTCAATCATTACATTTAAACAATTTTCATAACCAGTAAAAAGGATCAATGAAAAGGAAATTACCCAATGACCTTCTCTACTCTGTCATCAGTTTTGAACTCAGGATGTAACTGCACCTGCTTGCATGTAGGGAGGCTTAACTGCAAACCTGTGTACTGTACCCCTCTGCCCCCCTTACCAGGCCTTCTACCTCAGAATCACCGATTAGCCACAGGAAGAGCATGCCCGAGATGAGGCAAACCTGCAAAAGCACAGGACATCTCACACTGGGTGGCAATCCACATCTCCAGAACAGGGGAGGTTCCACTATGGATTGGGTGAAGGTGAGTACAGAAAGAATTGATAAAAGATGGATGAAGGAAGGAGGGGAATCTGGCTCTCTGGGACATGACTTGACTCTCTAAGTTCAGAACTATGCCTGGAAATGAAAGTGACCTAACCCCATTGTCAGACTCTCAGCTTCTCCAAGAAAGGGCTTCACTTCAGCCCTAGAGGAAAGGAGTTGTTTTCTTCCGATAAGGACCAGGACTAGAGTTTGGACCCCTGTAGCCATAGTTAAGTGTCTGGGAGGGGAAGATGAGATAGACTGTGAAGATAAGTTGAGTTTTTGGAGCAGAATTTCTCAAATTTTAGTGTACTTAAGAATTACCAGGGAGATTGTTTAAATTGCCGATTCCTAGGCTCTACCACCAGAAATTCTTACCACCAAAAAAGTCTTCCAGATGCATTGAGCACAGCTTTAAAAATCTAGACTCAGAAATTGTAGGCAAAATTGTGTGTGTGTGTGTGTGTGTGTGTGTGCTCATGCCCATTTTCTGGAGAAGGTCCAAACTATCATCAGATTCTCAAGGAGTTCCATAATTCAAGGCTATTAGTTATCTTGATGAGCACAGAAGGAATTTAGGAGGCTGCATTCAAGCATCAAGTCAGTGGGGCAAGGACAAGGTTATTTTTTAAACCACAAAGCCAAACCAGCAGAAACCTGGCATAACCAGGATGGAACAGAGTGAAAGCCAGTGGGGTGGAGACCAGTGAGGATGTGCCTAAACCATTTTTACCTACAAATCCGGAGCGTTAATAGTTTATTTTTATTAGCCACAGGCAACTTGATGCATGGGGTGTGGCTTACAAGCTTAGACATCAGGGAAACCCTAACTCCAGGGGGGAGTGACTTTCCCTCCAGGGAAGGGAAGGTTAGTGGATTTTCCTAGGGGGGCAGACTCTCGGGTTGTGGAGATAAGGGAAGAAACAATAGTTAAATGTTGGGTCTTACATTCTGGAGTTCGAATTACTATGAGACACTAGAGCACTGTCAAGTAGATGGGTGGGACATATCTGAGTAGCAGGAGTTAAGATGGGGCGGCGATGACAGATGTGGTCACCGTGAGCCCAAGTAGCTGGTGTCATTCCCTGCCTCCCTACACTGTCAGTCAAGGAGGAGAGGAAGACCGAGAGATGCTGGAATGGCCGCAAGAAAGGACAACCGCTGTCCAGGTGCTCTGCCCAGGGAGATGGACACGAGGGGGAGCTGTGTTCCAGCCCATATTCTAGTCTAGTCGGTGCTCAGAGAGACTGACTTGTGGTTAGAGAAGTGAGCATATTTCCACACTCTTTTGCTTTTTTTTGAAGGTGATGGATACGTTTGTTATCTTGATTATTGTGATAGTATGATGGGTGTGTGTTCATGTCCAAACTCATCAAATTGTGTATATTAAACACCTGCAGTTTTTTGTATGTCAATTACACATCAATAAAGCTGTTAAAAATGTAAAACAAACTAACAAAACCTCTGTATGTTTGTAGGCTTCTTGGCATTAAAATCTCTTGCAAGAACTTCTCATCATGTCAGTGTTCACCACTACACCAGCTCGAAACGTTTACCTGCTTAATGTGATAAATGGAAATGAATGAGTAAATGAAGGCATAACTTTAGTATTGCCCTCTGGGTGTCTATTTTTGGGCTTTTTTCCCCCCTAAATCTTTATCTACAGTTACTGGAAGAAAAAGGTCACGGGCACAATCTTATGAATCTTGACGTTAGTCTTATATGGGTAAGTCTCCAGCCACTTGGGAAGACGCTGCCTTATGCAGTGAAGAGAGTAATAAATAGGGAACCTGGAGACCACCGTCCTGCTGCTTCTGTCACTTGTAGTTCAAGACCTTTTGGCAAGTGTCCACCTGCTCTGAGCCTCAAGTCGCTCACCTGTCAAAAGGGGAGGTTAGTCTAGAAGTGGCTCTTTGAAGCTGTCTTCCACCCAGACAGCCTAGATTTAGGTAAAACAGTTCAGGCCACCACTCATATGTAGATGGGTAGGTTTGACCCTGCACAGCCCAAAGGGGTGCCATTTGCATAGAGTACGATGTGAATACCACACATTATATGTACATGTACTAAGCTGAATTAGCAGAATCTTTTCATAAACAGAGGGTTTCTGTGCAACCCTGACCCTGATCCCTGGGAGCTACTAGGACACAGAGAACCATGAGCATTTCAGATGCTCCCTGGGAGTCACACTTATGCATTTTTTGGCAATTGAGTTAGACCCTTGGGCAAGTGTTTCCACACCTCTTTGTAGTCCTTCTTAGAATCCTGGCCTGGCAAACAACTATTACAAACATTACCATGATCGGTTTACCTCCTGGACCAAATCTCTTTCAGCTCAATTCATCTCAAAACCAATTTCTCATTCATGTGTGCTATCACAATAGCCTCTTAGCTCATTTCCCTACTTCCAATCTTCTGCAGGACAGACCAAGTGATAGTCTTTAAAATATTCAATTATTCCCCCAGTGGTTACAGAAAACTTTTAAAGCATCAGGATCCTATTTCTAAGTGAAATATTACCCAGAAGTCCAATTTAATAAAAGTTAGAAGCAAAGTTGTTTTTGCCAAAATGTGTAGATACCCCAGTGTCCCCTCCGTTCAGCCCCACTCTCCCATCTTTGTGGCAGCCCCCAGAGGCACCACCACAGCACCCTCGGTCTCCACCGCACTGAAAAAAACATTTGCCTGCGGATGGCAGGAAAAGAACTTCATAACCCAAGCACCACGACTGCCATTGCCAACCCCCCTTCCGAGCTCCATTTCCCGCTGTGCTTCAGCTTCCTGGAGCAATTAGCTCCCAAATTCAGCATTTTCTTAAACTTTTTATTATGGAGAATTCCCAATATACATAAAAATCAAATAGAATACTATCATGAACCTCCACATACCCGCAACCCGCTTCAATGATCATCAGCTCACAGCCAACCTTGTTTCATTTATACCCCCATTCACTCTTCCCCTAGGCCACTTAGAAGCACATTTCCTCATAACATTTTATTCATTAAAATTCCGTCACGTTGCTCAAATTGATAAGGAATTCATTATAACCCACAATACCACTGTCACATCTAAAAAAAATAATAATCCCTTAGTAATATCAAGTATCCAGTATTCAAATTGACATTTGTCTCATAAAATGCCTTCTTTATATCAGGATGCAAATAAGACCCATGCATCGAGGTTGGTTAATGTCTTACTTTTAATCTAAAGGTCTCCTTCCATCTTTTCTTGCAATTAATTTGTATCAAAGAAATTGGATCATTTGTTTTGCAGCCCACACCCCCTCGTTTTGCTAATTGCATCCCCATGGTGTAGTTGAACATTGCCCCCAGCTTCTGTATTACTGTAAAATAACAGCTGGATCCACAGCCTTGATCAGTCTCAGGCTTTCTTTTTTTCTTTTTTTGTGGTGTTAGTAGCTGTTGATGCGCAATGCCTTAAGATCCATTTGTTGAAGATTACAAAATGGTGACATTCTATTTCAATCACTCCTTCATTTATTAGATGAAATGTTTAATAACTTTCCCTCACCTACTAGGATACCCAGTGAGCCATGTTATTTCTACATCTTTGTACTTTTGCACATTATTCCATCTGACCTGCATGACTTCACATCTCCTCCAATTGGTGGAATCCTAGTTATTTATCCTTTCAAACCAACCTAAATATCACTTCTTAGTGAAGCCTTGCTCTCCCTCCCAGCAGAGTTCACCCCTCTTGTAATGCTAGAAAGATATTATACTAATGCTTATCTTATTAACTCATAAATTTAATGCCTCCTGGGACTGGAGGTTCTCAAAGACAGGAATGGCCTCTGGCCCTAGTATTTGCATAATGTAGTTATTGAACAGATATTGGCAGGATGAATGAAATACTAATGGAGTGAGAATTTCACTTTAAAAAAGCCTTATCACTTAAGTGACATTATGTAGAAGCCAAGTTACAAAACAACTGGCAATGAGGTAACCATCAGTAGAATAAGAATTATCAGAATTCAAGATATTCTACAAGAAGTAATGATGGAGTCAGACCGGAGTTACTAAGTGTGCAGCCAGATGTTAACCAGACCAAGACAGAGCTTGGGACCTGACTTCTCAAAAGGACAGAAAAGGAGACATGGTGAGGTCAGGTTGAGCTGGGGTCTCCTTGGAATTCCATCAGTAACCAGTCAGAGCAGGTTGCAGTCTTCAAGTGACTGGCTAGGACTCAAAGCCCACTGCGTCGCACGTCCTGTCTCTGCAGTCACATCACGTCTGGGGACAGCAGGCAGAGCAATCCCTATCTTCAAATGAAGTCTGAGGAAAAAGCCCAAGTCCTCCACTGTGTTCTGAGGAAACGGAAAGGTGTGATGCGTGGTACCTCAGCCCAGGGGCACAGGGCAGTAGGAAGCTTACTGATGAATCCTCTGGGCCGGTGGGCCGAGGAGGTGGACAGGCTGAGCCAGCCAGAGGGGAGGGCAGAGGGGATGTATGCTCATCCTAACCACTGGATCGTGGTCACTGGCTAGAGATTCCACCAGAACCAAAGCTTCCTGAGCAAGTGGGATATTGGGTTCCATGCTGGCCACAAAAAGGTGGCCCAGAAGCAAGAATACGCAGGGTAATAAATAAAATTAGGGCAGACTTACAGTAATAAACCAAGAAACCACAAGGAAATTAAGGTAGACCTGTATGTACTATATGTCCATGACATATTTTTATGGGGAAAAAACAAGTTGCAGAGCACAGATTAATTCCATTAGAAATAATTCTAATACGATGCCAGCAGAGCAATCAATTGAGGGTGGGGGGTTACCACTTTGTGAGGGGTGAAATGTCTAACTATTGCATTGTTTTGTACACCTGAAACTAAAAAAAAAAAAAAAAAGAATTCTACGCTATATAAGCACATACAGAAAGGTATCTGGAAGGACATCCTACAAATCATTAAACAGTAGTTTTCCCTGAGTACATAAAAGGAGTGAGGAACTTTAATTCTATAATCTCCTGTTACTTTAAATTTTGCAAAAAAAATTTAAAAAAAAAACAAAACGATGTATGTGACAGGTTGGGGTTCAGGTGCGCTGTGCTGACCGTGCACACCCTCTTGCCAGAGCTGGAGACGCCTGGCGAGGATGGGTTCTGCCAGCGGAGGGCACTCATTTGTTATCTATCACTGGATGTCACCATGTACTTAGTACTCAGCACCTACTATGCTCCAGACTTGGTGCTTTGTCCTGTCTCATAGGTGAACTACTCTGTAAGGACAAAGTCCCCAGCCTGCACTGGTCCCATGTCACCCCAGAGAGTACGAGCAGATGTGGCAATAGGTCTGTTGGAATCAGGGGAAGCCACAGGGGAAGGACATAAATGCAAAGAATAAAGGGGATGTGTTCTCGGGTCAGTCCCGCCCATCGTCCGGGATCCCCGTCTCTGCGCTGCATGGAGGACTCAATGACGGAGCAACCTGGCACGCAGTGGCTCCCTTCTATCAGTCACAGAGGGGAAGACGGCTCCGCCCTATCAGCTACATGCACCTTCCTTAGAGGAACAAACTTCTGAGCAGGGAGATGGGAAACCAGAGATTGGTGATTCTTGACAGGCTGCCAGATACTGCAAGTCTGGAGTGGCAGCAACTGTCACCACTGGAGTGGCAACTCTGTCTGGAGTGGCAGAGATGTAGTGGCAGAGATGTAGTGGCAGAGAAATAAAAAGGAAAACAAAGAAAGAGCGGGATCGAGAAGCAAGAAAAAGAGGAGTAGGGAGAATGAGTAGAGAGAGGTCCATGGCACAAACCCAATTGTAGGAAGAATCTGAGCTATCGCCCATTTTTTCCAATTGATAAAGTGGTTGAGGGAAGAAGAGTTAAAAGAAGATTGAATCCATGCCCTCTAGGGTTCCCGACCCCAGATCAAGATCCAAACAAATACTACAGGAAGATCAGAAGAGAAATTAACATATCAGCTTAAGATAAAACAGATTAAAGCAAACCTTACTCTGTTTGCTGCTAGTTACTTCTCTTTGCATTGGGAAGACATGCGGGCTTCTTTTTTAAAAAAAGTGCTCTTAGATTAGGTATTTCTCTATAGTTTCGTTCCCTTAGTGACATCACCACTCCAGGAAACAAACTCTTTACCCTTCTTTTAGTCCTTTTTCAGGATCTCCTTTCCCCTCTTAATATTCATATAAAACCAGGGTTTAACTCTAAACCGTGTCCTTCGCTGTCCTCACACTAACACTCCCTGGGCCAGCTCAGCTACTCCCATAGCTTGAAATGTCACCTGTAGGTTGACTGCCAGATTTCTATTTAGAATTCAGGCCTCTCTCCTGAGCTCCAGCCCCACGTACTGGATACTTCCCCTCAATGTCTCCCAGTTAGCTCAAACTCTACTTGTAACTAAACTTTTCCTCTCCAACCATTCCTTCTACTATTTCCTACCTCAATCAGTGACTGACACCAACCACACACCAGGAAACCATCCTTAACTCTTAACTCTTTCCCATGCCCTCATCCTGTTCTGTCAATTCTGCCGTTTAAGTATCAAGAAGCATTCTTGGAAATTAAAAACGGGCTTGAGAATCAAACAAATCTAGTAGAAATCGGACCTTGGCCACTGAGTATAACCTAAGGCAAGTCACTTAGTTGCTCTTAGAGTTGATTTCTTCATCTGTCAGATGGGGATAATCAGAGTTGCAGTAAATATTAAAAAGGAACAATACATGTGAATCCTTTCACACAAAGCTTGGCCCCAAGACATTTGCTATTATATATACTCATGTCATTCTCCTCCTTATCGGGTTGCTGTGGAGATTAAATGTCAACATAGTCAAAGCACCTATGTGGTACCCATGCTAAGCACTAAATTTTAGCTGTAACCATCATTGCTAAACAGACCTGAAATTGATAAATGTTTATCTCTACATTAAGACCTAGTCTAGGCCACCATCATCTCTTGCGTAGAATCTTGTTGCTTCCTCTAACAAGTCATCTTATCCTTTCCCTTCTATACTATTCTCCACAGCTCGTGATCTGGTCACTTCACTGCTTAAAACCTCTGCCCTCAGGGGCGTTCACCACAAGTTCCTGGAGGACAAGGCCCTGTGCTCACTCCAGTGGTTCCGTGCCCAGTACAGGGCCTAGCACGTTGCAGGGCACTGAGCAAATGTATGTAGCTTTTTCTTCATTCTTTCATTCAGTTAAATCCCTCATGCCTCTCATGGGTTCTGCATGGAGAGCACTTCTGTACCTCTCCAGGGTTCAGACATACAGAGGAAAATCTTGGTATTCTGCAAGGATAGCCCATTCCGGTTCAGAGAAGTCTATGCATTGTCACAGGCACCACCAGCCTTAAGGGATGTGCCCACCAGGACCTAGCACACAGTAGAGTCGAAGCTGTCCAATGTTCTTTCCTAAAGGTCCTAACATTTGAGCACTTAGAACAGGGCCTGGGCCAAAGAGGCCTAAATACCCACCCGATGATTAACACGCCTTTTCCTGAGGGCCAGACACGTACACCACGTGCTTTTGTTATTTGGAGTTGCCCTTGAAATCATCCCTGAAATAGTTGGATACAATAACTGAGCAGAGTAATCATAGAACTAAACATAAATATGAATTATATCTACATATATAGAGAAGTACCTGGTGATTGATACAATACTCTCCCGATAGGCCAGACACTATTCTAAGTGCAACTGCATTCATTGTCTCATTTACTCTTCATGACCCGAAGTATAGGTATTATTATTCCCGTGTTAACTATGATGAAAGGAACCAAAAGCGTAAGAAATCTGCCCAGGTGCTCACAGCTCAGTAGCAGAATAAGGACTTGAACTCAGGCACTCGGGTTCCAGAGCCAGAGCTCGGTGCTAAGTTCTCTCATATATATTACCATTCTGAGTCATCTCCAGAACCTATGAGCTACATTTCAGAGGTGGTAACCCCCACAGACAGAAAAGGAGAAAAGAACTAATGGATTAAAGCAACAGGCATTTGCATAAGACATTCGATAGCCCGTCCTGGTCCCTTATGAAAGCTACGCCTGGCGTCATCACAGGTGCATATGCTTCAAAGAAACGTCTGCCGTAATGTGTGCCACAGCAATATATCACCAACAATCCAAGATTTCAATCAACATCCGGGAGAAAGCCCCTCTTAGGGCACAGATGACCCATGACCCAGGTTTGAGCTTGCGCAGCCCAAGGTTCCCCCTTGGCTCCCTCTGCTCTAAAGCCTCCAGTCCCTAAAAAAAAGGGTACATCTCCCTCACGTCAAAGGGCAGCCTCCAGCCTTAGCGCAGCCCTACTCAGGGACAAGCCCTATTAGGACATGGTGAGGCCACTCAGACAAGTAAGACTGTACTCAAGCAGGCGGCAATTTAGTCAGCAAGATACGAAAATATTTTGTCCTGACTTATCTCTAAGTCAGGCTGACCAACTCACATACCAGCCAGCAAATAACATTTACTTACATTTTAACTTTGCTTTAATAGAAATTGCCTCGGACCTGCTCTCTTTGCCCCTTCGTACACTTCACTCGCTGCTCCTTCTGCACACATCTGCTTCATTTGCCACATTCTACGCCCCAGTACTGACACAGAGGTAGGTTCTTTCACCTCCTACAACTGGTGCCCTGCAGAGCTCAGCTTGTTCTGTCAGAGGGAACACCAGTTCTAACTCCCTTCACCTGCCTCTTGCCTTCTTCCCTTTTGAATCTTGTCTATTCTTCAGTGGTCATTCTAGCTAAATGTATTTAGTCTCACAAAAAATATCGTTAATCAGTATCTTTACTTTCCTCCCAAAGGTAAGAACATGAAAATCAGTGTTCTAATCACAACTTACATGGTACTGTTTTCCAATATTGTAATTTCCCTCCCACAAATTACTCACTGCTTTTACAATCAATGCTTACTGTTATCAACATTATTTATCAATACCTTTGTTCAGTGTTCCTTCTTGTATCTGACTCCACTTGAGATCATTTTCCTCCGCCTCAAGGATATCCGGTAGAAATTACCTTGTCTGAGTGGGAAACTGCTTGTCTGAAAATGTTAGGTCTTCCTTAAAAGTTTCACTAAGAGTCAATTTCCATGACAGTTCTTTTGTTCTTAATAGGATGAAGGTTAGGAATTCCACTGTTCTCTGGCTTTTCCTTATGCTGAGAAGTTACCCACCTGGACTGTTTCCCATAGGTATTTTGTATATTCTCTCCAGCTGCACAAGATCTTAGGTTTTCTGATTTTCACCTGATGTCTCTAGATAGGAGCTGTTTTTTATCTTGCTAAAAATTCATTGGGATTCCTAAATCTGAGGTTTGTTGCCTTTCACCAGCTCTGTAAATTTATCAGCCATTACTTCTGTGGATGTTGCCTCTTCTGTCATCTCCTCCTGGAGCTCCAGATAATGTACAATAAGATCTCATTTCAAAAATATGGTGATGGAAAGAGAACGGACTCTGGATGGTGAACACACGTGATATATAGATGATGTAATATAGAATTGTACACCTGAAACCTATGTACCTTTACCAACAATTGTCACCCCAATAAACTTCAATCTTTAAAAAATCTCATTTGTGCTCTGTTGTCCACATCCCAACTCTTCACTATCTTCCATTCTTTCTTCTCTTTCTCCTTTTTCTTCTATGGACTGTATTCTGGATAATCTCTTGAGAACTATCTTCCAATTCCCTAGTACGCTTTCAATTTCTCCAATCTATTTAATCCAAATTTGTATTTTTGATTTATAATTCAAGACTTTTCCCCACAAGGGCAGCCGGATGGCTCAGTTGGTTAGACCGCGAGCTCTCAACAAGGTTGCGGTTCAATTCCTGCAGGGGTTGGTGGGCTGCGCCCCTTGCAACTAAAGACTGGAAATGGTGACTGTACTTGGAGCTGAGTTGTGCCCTCCAAAACTAGATTGAAGGAAAACTTGGAGCTGATGGGCCCTGGAGAAACATACTCTTCCCCAATATACAATTAAAAAAAAAAAAAAAATGAGAACAATTTCAAACACTATTTAAAAAAAAAAAAATTTACCCCCAAAATCTGCTGGGTTCTCTATCATTTTTTTAGCTCATTAATCTAAACGTTATTTCATTAGTTTGTGTGGTAATGCCAACATCGGAAGTATTTAAGGATCAACTTCTGTATTTGGTCCCTTTTGACTCGTGATGCCTTATTTCTTTGTGCATCTTACAATTTTTGAGCAGGGCTGCTCATATGCCTTTGGAGTTTATCTGTGGGAATTGTTTTGAGGCCTTAGAGGGATTGCATTTGCTTCATTCAGGAAATCACCTGGAGGCATGAACAAGTACCACTTTAAATTCGCCAGTTAAGGTATTTTGGATCACATAGGTAGCATAAATTTGGACTGAAAACCCACAGAGGGCCTGTCTTCTGGTTGAGTTCTCAGGGAAGATACTTTTTCCTTCCATCTAGCACCAAGGTTGAGACAGCATGTTCCTTGTTGACCCCTTCTCCAGTTAATTCCTTGTTCACCTTAACACTGAGGTGAACTAGCTGGACCTGGAGTTACCTGCTAGATTCATTTCCTGTTTCCCATACCCCATGTAGTCCCTAAAGGTGATGGTTGAAGTCTGCTGAGTTTGGCAAAAGCTCTGAGTAAAAGCTAGCTTTAGCAGTTGCTTACTTCCTAGGATTTGTTTTCACTTCATTTTGAAGATCTGTGGATTTCTTACTTTTGTGCTTATTCAGCAATGTGTTTATAAGTATTTTTTTATAAACACATTTTACCCAGGATCTTGTTTCTGCTGAAAGGACTTCAGAGTGTCTGACCCACCCACAATGCCAGAAACAGAAGCCAGCATCTGTTCCACCTACACACACTATACACCCCTACCCTTGACTCTGACAAGAGTTGGTTGTAAACAGGCCCCGAGTCCAAGGTTTGCAGAAGACGAAGGCTAACCTTTGCCTTAAAGGTGAAGAAAAAAAGGACCGAGGTGCGGACAATGGCACAGTAAGTGCCTGACACAGTATCACCACCCATAGCCCGTATTTTCCTTTTCTTCAGACACAAATGTCTTACGACATTCAGACTATTTGACTTTTAATACTAGAGATGTCTGGGGAAAGGCAGCAAGATAGTAATCCCTCCTTATCCTCGATAAAGTGGAAGAACCTGTCCTTTTCAACAGTGATAGAAATGTATGTATATGGAGAGAAATGTAGCATTTTTCCTCAGCTAAAAAGAAACCAAAGAAGCGAATTGCCACACGCTTACAATAATGCTTATGGCTTCTACAATTATACTAACAGGTGTAAAGCTCTTGACTCAATCCGTTTGTTGATAGCTGGCCCTGGTCATTTCATACAACATAAAAGGAGAAAAACATAAGTCAGGATACCGTGGACAAAAAATGGGGTTTTTGTCCACAATATCCTGATCATAAATTCCTAACTGGGCAGGTTATGGGGGGTAGTCACGCCGCAGGCATATAACTTCTTTAGCAAAAATTTTATCCTTGCCTTAAGCCAGGCCTGTCCATTGTTCTTGTGCATCTAAGTTAACTCACCTTTGAAATGCCAGAGTAATCCTTTTTCAGACCCCATAACCACCCTCAAGGGAGCATGTATCTTGTTAACTATCCTGTAATCCAATCCCCCACCCTGCTTTCTCCCACCTTCATATAATCTTCCTTAGGTTTCCTCCTTACTTCCAAATACATAAAAGAAACTGCAGTCATTCTAGTAAGCATTTTGACCAGTCTATTGAGATCTTGCTTCCAGGTGAACCCTGTTTAGCGCACAGAAATTTTTATACAAATTCCCTACAGGTTTGGACATTCTTAACAGACAATATAACAATATAGACAAACTAAAATAATTATTTTCACTGATGCTTTCCTCCAGCTTTCTCTCCATCCATGTCTGACCCACCAATTCTGGGTGGATCAACTGAAGAACTAATTAATACTTTAAGTGACACAGAGAACAAAAAAGTCAGGAGGTTACAAGTTAGGGGCCAGCCAGGTGGCTCAGGCAGTTGGAGCTCCGTGCTCCTAATGCCAAAGGCTGCTGGTTCGATTCCCACATGGACCACTGGGCTCTCAACCACAAGGTTGCCAGTTCAATTCCTCGAGTCCTGCAAGGGATGGTGGGCTGCGCCCCCTGCAACTAACGGCAACTGGACCTGGAGCTGAGCTGCACCCTCCACACCTACAATTGAAAGGAGAACTTGACTTGGAAAAAAAAATCCTGGAAGTGCACACTGTTCCGCAATAAAGTTCTGTTCCCCTTCCCCAATTAAAATCTTAAAAGAAAAAAAAAAAAGAGGTTACAGGTTATATGAAAAAGTTAGTTCCTTCAATGTCTTTTCTTACATTTCTGTACTTTCTTTCTTGAGGTAGTTTGTCTCTCAGGAGTGATTTAAGTTTCCAGACACACATCCTTGGCCAGTGGGGCCACTAGCTCTCGAGCTGAAATACCCTTTGTAGCCAGAAGGGACTTTAGTCCAAGTCAGCAACTCCAGGGGATTCTATATGCCCTGGGGGGTCCAGCATCAGGGGCTAACTTCTCTCAGCAACCTGGGCATTACCTACAGGACAATTTGCAAGGTAAGAAGTGTCTCCAGCCCATATGCTACCCATCAGCCTATCCCTATTATCTCACATTCTGAAGTAAGCGATCCATCCCTTTCAGTTTCCTCTATGCACCCTCCCTTACTGTGGTTGTCACCAGTCACCATGAAACCAGTATTACCACCAGTGGAGTTGGAGCCAGTCATCCTGGGTTGCAGTTTGAGACCGGAATCTTACGCTAATCACCAGATCAGTTTTAAATTGCAACTGACCAGACATTAAAATAACCTAGGTGATTTATCAAGATTTCAGAATCCTGAGTCCCATCTAGTGAATCAATTTTTGGAAATGGAACATGGGAATCTGCATTTTTAACAAGGTTCCCACATAATTCTTGTGTATTTCTCAGCTCTATAAAGCTAGATTTAGTTGATCTATAATTATCTATGTCAATATCAAAATGAACCTTTACTATCCTATACTTCAGATACGGACAAAATGAGAAATGACAATCTAGAAAGATTGGTCCTTGTTCTTCCTGGATGCGATGTTTCCAGTTTGTAACAAACTGCAATTAGTTCAGCAAGAAAGAAGTAGCCAAGTGAGGTCATAGCTTTGAGCTCTGTCAGAAAGCACATCACGGCCAAACTCATTACAGCTAGTTATTTCACAAACGTGTTCACAAAAAAAGCCTCACCGAGGCAGAAGAGTGGTTGAGCATAATCTATAGCCACTTACAGAAAAACAACTCAGGCTCTAAAGGATCAGGGGGTACATTGACAAATCTTGACAAAATCCATAGGATTCATTCCTAGAATTGGTGTAAGAGATACCAAGAGGCTTCAGAAACATTACTAATCAGTGTCAAGAAACTTAAGAGATATAGGGGCTTTACAGATCATTCTGTTTAACACCTTATTTTAAGGGCAAAGAGGAGAAATGTTTTTAGATCACAGATCTACATAGGATTCTCATGGACTGCAATATATGTGAGAAAGGGTCCATCTGTTTCATTCTCTGATCTAAATTCTCTAATCCAGAACAATGCCTAGCGTATAGAAGACACTCAGTAAATATTTATTGAATGAGATGAAACAAATGAACCAATCCAGGAAGAGGGGAGAAGAGTAGGGTTTGTATACAGCTCAATGCCAGTGGATAATAAAGAATATAAATAAAGCCTATTCTATTCACTAGCAAGCAGGTTTTTCTACAGATAAAAACCATCTCAAGTAGGGCTACCAAACCTCTTTGGAAAGCAAACATCTTTTTGGCTGTGCTTCATTCTTCTAGTCTGAAACTGTCAGACACAAACCAAACTTTAAACGGTATCAGCTACAATGCTTAAATACCCTGGTCTCACTAGCCGAATAGTTTTCAAACACAAGACCTATTCAACAAAATTGAGACATGACCATCATCAGAAGCAGCTATATTTTTTTAATCTAAAAATTGGGCACACAGAAACATTTTATGTTTTACATAAATTCTCGAGTCTTTTAATTATAGAACAGGAAATATAGGCCCCAGAAAAATAAGCTTCTTTCCATAGGTCTTAATCCTTGACCTCTGCAGTAAAGGCAATCCCTGCTAGTCCAACAAGTATTTGCCACCCACATATTTGGTAGGACACAAAGGAAGCCACAGGCCTGTCCCTTGTCTTACTAAAGGGTTGCAAATAACCTGAGAAGCAACATTATGGCCCAATTTTCAGTACTTCTATACATGAGACTTTTAATTCTTTATTTCCGTATTTATTAGGGCAATTGGAGTTGGTAGCTTCTAATCTAAATCTTCTAAATATTACGTTCAAGAGGGCTTTACGGGGGCCGGCCCAGTGGCTCAGGTGGTTGGAGCTCCGTGCTCCTAAATCGATGCTGGTTCGATTCCTACATGGGCCAGTGGGCTCTCAACCACAAGGTTGACGGTTCAACTCCGGCAAGGGACGGTGGGCTGTGCCCCCTGCAACTAACAGCAGCAACTAACAGCGGCAACTGGACCTGGAGCTGAACGGCACCCTCCACAACTAAGATTGAAAGGACAACCTGGAAGTATACTGTTCCCCTATAAAGTCCTGTTCCCCTTCCCTAATAAAATCTTCAAAAAAAGAAAAGAGGGCTTTACGTTCAAGAGGGCTTTGTATTGCAATGGGCTTTATTCAACATTAGTTTCGTCAAATGCTGCAGAAGAATCCCGGTGACTAAGGAAGTCATTAATTCTTTATACTTTTAGTTTCCTATCTCTAAGTTAGCAATATGCTCCCCGGGCTTTACTTAGCCAGATTTAATTTGTAAGAATCTTCAGAGGAAAACGTTTCATATATAATTAAAAAGAGTGTTGCTTGACAAAGTTGGAACTGAGCTCAAAATAAATCCATCCTGGTACAACCCCCTTCTGGGTGCTACGGAGAGAAAACAGCCACCGATACATTAAGATGAAAAGGAGGGAAGAGATAGAGCTTAAAGTGAAGAAATGACACAGACCCCCCACATACACACTTTAAAAACTTTATTTATATAAAAAACTCATTTGTTTTTAAAAGCATTAACAAGAAAGAAAGAAAAACAGAAAAGGTATGGAGAAGACACGCCCCTGACAAGTGTTCAGTGGAAGGTGCCATTTTTGGTTTTCTGGAATTGAATGTTTAGTGTTTTTATGAACAAAAAAGAAAAAAAAAAAAACAGTTAAGGTCCCCAAAAGCCCATGGCTGTTCTATTACCCACACCCCACCAAGAAAAAGAGCACCAAGAAAAGAGCAGAAGAGAACAAGAGAAACCAAGAGTGGAGCCAGGTCCGGATGGGGGCAGTTTCCCCTGTGCAGTATGTTCTGAAGGTCACAGAGAGGGAAAGGCTCCTTTCTGCCAGAAAAGGAGTGGGAAGAAATGGGAAGGGGGGGAGGGTAACTGAGGGATTTTAATGCATAGGGAAAGGGGCGGTGAGTTGTGCACTTTGCTCCTACCCCATAGCCTCCATATATAAGGGAAGAGGGAGAGAAGAATAAAGATTTCCAGTTTGCACTGAACTGAGCCTTTAGATTAAGGGGAGGAGTAAAAGACAAATAAGGAAGTGGATTAAAAAAAAAATAACCAACCAGCACAGCTGCTGATCGCTCTAGCCCAACCAGCTAATATACACTAAACTGAAAGGAGGAGGTATTTGGGGACGGGGTGGGCGGGGGGTGGAAATGATTTCCCTACAACCCCTTCAGAGATGATGGTATATTCTGGGCAACTAAGAAATAAGAGTCATACCACGCACTCCTCCCATCAAGCTCATTTTGAGATTTATCAGAACAGGATTTTTGCAAAATCCCAACCATATACTGTTGAGCAAAAGCTTGCTATGGCTGAAATTAGAGGCTACACCAATTGCCAGTGGAGAACCTGAGGTTCTCTAGGTCACTTCTCCTCTTCTTTCAGCTATTTAGGGCTAATAGTAAGAATCAACAAAATACAATTTGCAAAATCATGAGAAATGAGACTGCAGAGGCAAAGAAAGGCACGTGGAAGGGAAGGAGAAGATGCACCCCAGGCCAAAGGCACAAAGAAGAGGCAAAGCCAGGGGCGCTCCCCACCTTTCAGGGTAAAGGGGGCAGAAGTATGTACATCAAGTCCTTTAGTCAGCCAACCAATCCAGGGAGTAGGCAGGGGAGGACAGGGCTATAAGGGGGTGCAAAGGAGAAATAAGGGCGGGGGAAGCCAGCTTTGAAGCTTCCTGCCAGTTTCAGACTAACTGATTCATGTACATTCCTACTAGCTCCTCCAAGAGGTTCTCCTTCCCAGAAGACAGCTTTCTGCTCCTTCTCACCCAAGTCTTCCTTGACACATTCTCCTCTTTCTACAGCCTCTTGCCAATGGCCTGGCCAAGTCAGCAGACATTATCACAGGACGGGAGCGGAGGGTAAGGACAGCCTCAGTGTAGGGCAGCGGCAGCGGCAGCCCAGGGCTGGTATGAAGCTTGGGGAGGAGACGGAGTCTGTAAGTCCTTGACGGTCCCTGCCCTGGAGACGAGGAGAGCAAGGTTTCTTAATCTCAGTTCTGGGAGACCTTCACTCACTCAAGGGGCCTTGCCAGGTGGTATGTGCCAATGTCACCAGCCTTCTTTGCTTCAAAAACAGTCATCAGGAATAAGGGAACAGCTCACACTTCCCATTCTCCAAAAAAACCAAAAAGTCCCTTCCCCACCAAGAAAAAAAAAATCTTGATTAAGAATCATCAGTTTATCAGCTTGCTGTACAATGCACATACAGCGTGTAACTTCCAATTCTTCCCACAGCTTCCAGTGAAGATCCCCACTCCCCTTCCCTCCACACAAGGCCAGGAGTTCCAGGGAGCGCTGGCAAAAAGAGCTAATCTGCAGCAGTTTCTCAAGGTATGTATATAACTGAGTCAGGGTTCTTGGGAGCAATTGGAGAGGATCTGGGGAGAAGGGACAATTAAACTTCACTGGAAGAAGTTAGGAGTCGATGGAAAGAAGGCAGCCACTTAGGGCTATAAGGGCAGGAAGCAGCCTGGCAGTTGGCACAATAGTCCAGCGAAGAAAGGGAAAAATCGTCAGTCCATTTCACCACCAAAAAATAAAAGTACATATATTATAAGCTCAGATGTAGTGGAGATAGTGGTGCTAAATCTTCTGCTGTAGGGAAAAAAGAAAAAGAGATGTTAATAGGGTTGGGAACAAGGAGGACCACAAGACAGCCAAACAAATCTGGAGGAAGAGCAGAGCACACCACGGAGCATCAGACCAGCAGCATGACCCAGCCCTGAGAGCTAAGAATCACAGAGGAGCCCCAAGCACCACGTGCTGAGACCAGTGTCTCTGGTCTGATCAGATGGGCATGATTGGCAGACTGCTGCACACAGGGACCGCCTTCCTCCGTGATAGTCGTGGGAGTAACTGGGGGACATACCATGGGGGGGTAAGACACTTGGTCCCCCTCCTCATCCAAAACCAACACATCCATCTCTTCCTCCAGAGATTCCTGCCCCTCGTCCTGCTGTGAACACATGCAATTTGTTAGTATGAGAGTAAGGAAATAGGAACCTCGTGAGTATGTGCCAGATCTAGGGGGAATCCCCAAATCTGTAAACTCAAACAAAACGAGATACTAGTAAGAAAAGGGAAAGACAGTTGAGAAAACACAGGCAGGAACAGGAAGAGGAGTGATGCATAAGAACAGACCAGTTAGCGTTAGTTATGTCAGTAACACGTTTATAGTCTTCTTCCCCATCTCAACCATTGCAGAATAATGGCCCAAGAAATCCCAACAGGAGTCAAAACTACTTTTCCCGAAAGCCCCTACAGAAAAGGATGCTGTCTTTCACCAGGTCCTTTTTCGCTATCTCACAAAACATGCAGGCTTCACGACAGAATCAGCCATAGGAGGACAGCAGTATATAAAAAGAATTTACCATCAGGGGTGTTCCCTTCAATGGCTCCATTTCGCCTAGATCCCCGGATCGATCCAGTGTTCTACTGTGGTCCCCTCTCTCATTCAGTGTGGAATAGTTGTTATCTAATGAAAAAAGTACACGGAAACGTGATATTCCCCTCTAGTGTGTAACATATACTGAGCAGAGAAATGCGAATTAGGTACCTCTGTTAGGAACTGAACTTTGCCAAATGCTCCAGAAGACATTAAGTTCTGGTCACCCTTGACTTAAAAAGAACATGAATCTAATTGGGAAGCCAACGTATATGAAATACACAGAGTATGACATACATAAAAAGCTGAATGAAGAGCTCTGTCTGTAAGGATATTAGAGTGAAGAGAAGAGACCGTGAGGTATGCAGCAATAGTTAGGAAAGATCTAACAAAGGAGACAGGACTTCAGTTAAGCCTTTACGGAGGAGGAGAATTTAGAAAAGCAAATAGGGAGGATATTCCAGTAGGAGGTATTAGATGAGCAAAATCAAGAAAGTGCAGAGTGGAGAGAGAGAAAACCTGACCAGGTGGGCTGAACCAGAGCACACGGAGGTAAGATAAAGGGCGCCTGAGGTCAGACTATGAAGGCTGTTGAGTGACAGTTTAGGGACACAAACATGACACTGTAGTAATGAGGAAGGCATACGAAGACTTTTTAAAACACCTCTGAGCATGTGGGAATGCAGAAGAAAGTACATGGATCAAGTTTTACTAAATTTCCTCACATCCTTCCAATTGGAAATGTTCAGCCAGTGCTCTTCCGGGATGGCAAATGGTGGATACTACATCCACTATAAATGGTGGATGGCAAATGGATGAGGGTACTAGAAAAAAACTGCAGAGCCAGACAGTTCTCACCCCAATGAAGTACGACTCCATATCCTTAGACAGGAATTAATCACCTACCTAATGATTTTGTGTTTGATCCCATATTGCTCATCTGGATTTCTTCCCGATCAGGTTTCTTATCTATATGAAGAAAGAAAGTTATCCATGTCAAAAATTAACTCTTCAAAAAACCTATACTCGTCATAAAAACTGCTCTCTAATCTGTCCACCCTCCCTCCCATTAAATTTTTCCTGAGTGCCCACACAGTGTGCCAGGCACTAGACAAAGCCCTCACGGCACGTAAAGACATTCCTTTCCAAAAGACTCCTAACCATTCACTCTAAGCCAGCAATTTTCAATTTTCAGGGCCCCTTTACAGTATTAAAAATTATGAGGAGCCAAAGAACTTTCATTGGCGTGGGCTGTATGGATTAATATCTACTGCACTGAGAAATTTTAAATATTTATTTATTTCACTTAAAAGTAACAATCAACTTATTCCATGTTAACGTAAATAACACTTTTAAGGAGCATTTGAGATCTTGTCCCCAGCATGTCGTCAGCTGGCTCAAATAAACGCTCATAAAAATTATCTTAAAATAATAACACGTTTAAATTTTTATAAAAAGGATTGTTTTACATTTTTGCACATCTCTTTAAAGTTTGGCTTAATATAAGATAGCTAGATTCTCATATCTGCTTCTGCATTCAGTCTGTTGTGATGTTATTTTGGTTGCAGTATATAAAGAAAACACAAATAAGAAGTTGGAAAGGGGAGGAGAATCTTAATAGTCTTTCAGGTAATTGTGGATATCCTTTGATACGACACTACTAACTAATACCATGTTTCCCCGAAAATAAGACCTAGCCGGACCATCAGCTCTAATGCGTCTTTTGGAGCAAAAATTAATAGAATACCGGGCATGATATAATATAATATAATATAATACAATACAATACTGGGTCTTATATTAATTTTTGCTCCAAAAGATGCATTAGAGCTGATGGTCCGGCTAGGTCATATTTTCAGGAAAACACAGTACTCCACAGAGTTTCTTTAAGGTTAGCAGCAGTGTAAAGTCTGAATCCAAACAAAGGATATCCTCATATTCTGTTAAATTAAAATCCATTGTTCTGTCTTGGACTTTGAATGGATCCATTACCCAGGCACGATTTTGAAACATCATGCTTTGGTCACTTGGAAAATACTGGTTCATAGTTATGCAGATCTTCTAAAATGTTCATTATACCATGTCAGAAAAATCACATTCATTAGTATCACCACTGATTTCATTAAAAAGTCTTTGAAGTATTGGGACGTTACTAAGGCAGATACAAGTTTTCCAAAATTATAATTTTCACTAGAAAATTCAGGCAGCAAGTACTGTCAGTTATTTTTCCTCAAAGTGACAAGCTCCCTGCATTCATTTTTGAGAAAATGTCTGCAAATACCTAAGTTTGAATAACCATAGTTTGTCTGTCAGTCATTTTTTTCAAGTAAAAATGGTGTTCCACAAAGAGCGGCTAGTCAACTAGTAACACAAGTGCTTTTCCACAAGATAGCCATCATAATTTTATATGCAGCGAGTACTTTCTGAGTACTTCCTATTTCATCAGCACAGGATATTAAAAAGATGTGTACTCCAGGGTAGAAACAGCAAAATTAATAATTTTCACAGCTCCACCAAGTGCACTGTTAAGTGAAACCGGTTCTTTTTTAAGCTGTGAGTACATGGCAATGAAAACTACAGTGACTAGTTTGGTTTGGTGTCACTGCCCTGATTCATGCTCAGCCCCCATCACCACGGCTTTTGCACCATCAGCACAAATGTCAACAGACTTGACATTTTAAGACGGCATTTCAAGAACCCTGACGGAGCCAAAAGCTAATTATCATTAAGAAAACAGGATTACAATATATACCTAAGTGAAAAAGCAAACTTTTTCAAAACAAAATACATGATTCACCTTTTGGGGGAAAACGTATTTGCTCACATGACCAAAGTGTTTAAAAGATATAACCCAAAATAGCAGTGGGTATCTCTGGTAATAGAAATAAGTGATTTGTTATTGTTATTTTTCTGATTGTCAGTATTTTCTAATTTTTCAACAGTAAACATGTATTACATTGAAATTTAAAAGAAAAAAATAATCATTTTGCAATATATACATATATCAAATCATGTTGTACACCTTAAATTTATACAATGTTACATGTCAATTGCATTTCAAATAGAGAAAATAGACTAGGGTTCATTTTCCAGTCATTTTAAGTCCACAAGCAAAGACAAGGGGATACCTGGGCTAACTGCCTGTTTTGTTTTATTTTCTAAAGCTCAGGCCTACCTGCTTCAATCCTGAGTGAACCATTACTACCCTCTACCAAAGACTAGCTCACTCAGAAATCAATATATATTCTATTGCTTGGATAGTAAGCTCACTAAAGAATAGCAGAGGTGGAATAAAAGCAGAGGGCTATGCCCACTGGATACGGTACCTGATTTCTGGTTCCGGTCAATGAGAGGGAGAGTGCTATCATCATATGAATGACTGCTCTGGCTTCGAGAAGCATTGTTTAGATTCACCTGGAAACAAACATAAAATACAGCAATGTCACCCATGCCTTATTCCTTAGCGGGTACAGACCTTTAGGTCCCTATTCCCAAATATGACTCCTATCAAAGGGCTATGGCAGATTTTGGGAAAGTCCAAAAGGCCATCATCCTTAACTGCCACCAGCATTAACAGTGGCAGTGACACAGAGGAAGACAACAGCTATTTTGGCAGCAAATGAACTGTGGGCACCATTCATTTTGGGGTGGAGTAAACCAAATGATTTCTTTACTATCTGAGACTTGAGTCAAAAGTAGACTTAATGTGATGAGAATAGAGGAATCCAAAGACAGAAGCATTACCTGAGATCAAGGAAAAAAATAGTTCAAGTCTTGGTCCCAAGAATTATCCTACCTGAAAGTCTGATTTCTTCCATCCTTCTTTTTCCAGTGGCTTCCGCAGTTCCTTATATCCCCAGATTGTCTGTAATACAAGTGCTGCTGCTCGAACTTCTTTTTCTGAACGGTTCCTTTTGAGGAAAGTAACACCATATGGAATTTGGATGTACGACCAGGGAAGAAGCTGAGAACCTGTTCTCTCTAATATAATGTAACTAATATAATGCCAAAATGGGCAAGATCAAGTGGTCACCAAGTCCGGTATTCTATCCAACAGTGACACACAAAAATGTTTGATGGAAAAGTCTATTATCAATTTATGGATCAACATTAAGACAGAAAATAGGTCAATACCTCTTCAAACTGTACACGTAATGAAGGGAAAATAACCTTAGAAACAAACAGGAAACGCTCCTTCCTAGCAACTCCCCTCTCAGACTTAAATTCTTCCAGTTGTAATTTTAAGTGTTAAGCTCACCCTGATTTGTTGATCAACACCAGCTTCTCGATACCCTGTGTCTCTCGAAGCTTTTTGGCAGCCTCCAAGTTCTCAGCAATAACCTCGTTGATGGTGTTCAAAATAGAGACCACAGTGTCCTCAGAGAAATTCTGAGAGGAGCTCTGCTGCCCTCCTGGCAGATTCTTTACCAAGTTAGGGATAGCATGTTTACCTGCAGCAGGAAGACAGAAGGGACGTGCCGGGAGAACAAGCTGAGTCAGGCCACGCGGCGCCTAACACTATCCTTACCTGCCTCGATCACATAAAGTATAGGGACTGTCCCCATGAATCCACTTCATTCTCCTACAGGGTTATCATATCAAAGAGCAAAGGACCTGGAATAGCCATGAATTTATTGTCCTTCCTTTTCCTTTTTTTATTCTTTCCTTTTTCAGTCACACTGAAACAATGTGAATACTTTATATCAAATATGCTACACAGTCCTTTCGGACAGTTTAATGAAAACAGTATATTTAATATTATAATAGTTCAAAAGTACAGTCATTATAAATTTTAAAAATTGGGCTCTGCCACATAGAACCTATATTATTAGGTTGGTGCAAAAGTAATTGCAGTTTAAAAGGTTAAAAATAATTGCAAACACCACAGTTACTTTTGCACCAACCTAGTAACTCTGAGCAAATTACTTAACTTACCTGGCCTTGAGTTTCCTTACCCTATAAAAAAATGGACCTTTGTAAAGTGGTGCCGATTAAATGAGAACATACAGAAGTGCTTAACAAGACCTACTAACAAAGTAAGTGCTTAAAAAACAATAGCTATTATTCTTCTATTTTTGAAGAGTCATCACCACTTGTCTTTCCAAGAACCATTAAACTACAGTTGCCCCTTGAATAGCATGAATTGAACTGTGTGGATCCACTTATACATGGATCTTTTTCAATAAATACTGTATTTTCTCTTCCTTATGATTTTCTTAATAACATGTTCTTTGCTCTAGCTTACTTTATTGTGAAAATATATAATACATATACAGAATATGTGTTAATCAACTCTTTATGTTATCACTAAGGCTTCCGGTCTAAAATAGGCTACTACTAGTTAAATTTTGGGGGAGTCAAAAGTTATATGTGGATTTGACTGTGTGGGGGGTCAGAGCTCCTAACCCCCTTGTTGTTCAAGGTCAACTATATAACCCTCTCCAACCCTTGAATTCACAAACTGTAGAGGGCTAGGATTCTTCCTCTCAATCACTTCAATAAATAAATAATTTAGCACCTGCTGGATTAAAGACGCTGTACTAGATGCTGAGGGAATGAACATCCATCTCCTTACCAATGAGTTCTTTGTTGCGAGCATCCACAGCCAGGTTTCTCAGCGCCCCGGACGCAGCTTTCACCACCCTCTCGTGTTCGTTGGTCAGGAGGTCAGCGATGGCAGAAAGAGCCTTCTCCTGGCGCAGAGCAGAGCGGATGTATCGGCCGTACTGGAAGTAGCACATGGAGGTGAAACGGATTACAAATGGCGCAACAGTGAGCCAAGTCTCCCACCTCCAAATCCATCTTCTGAAAGGTACTCACCGTCCAGCGCCCAGCACACAAGTTCTGGATAGCTCCAGCTGAGGCTTCTAGAATGGCAGGAGTCTTGCTCTCCTTGAGGAGCGAGATGTATATCCGAACCACCTCTGGCTGAAATAAAAGCTCGTAGCCTGCACGAGAAAGCAGAGGCTGCTCAGCAGTACCTACAGACCAGGCTGTGGGTGGTGGACGTCCAGGAAGTCCTCTGGATTGATGGGTTGAGGCTCCCAAAACTCTCCCACCCACCCGGTAGCAAACTCAGAGGCTTGATTCCATGCTTTAAGAAGAATTAATCCATGGTAAGAACAGAAGGGATATGAACTCATCATATGCAGCTCCTCTCTCCCACAGTTTACTTGGCCTTGCTGGGCACTCAGAGCTAGGCACTCAGGGGGTTCATTTGCTCATTGATACCACTCAGGGTTAAAAATTTCTCTTCTCAAACTAATTATTTCTAACTTAACTGAGTCATTCTGCCCACCTTTTCTGTGACCAAGTAAAATGGCCTATCATAGATTTAACAATATCTATAACTTCTATATCCATGGAGAGCTGAGAATTTTGGACTCACTTTATTGATAAATATAAAGAACCAAACTGTGATAAAGAGGCTTCTTATAACCGGTAGGTGAAAGTTTAAGTCCCAAGAACGGTAGTGGCTACTTAGGGGCCTAAGCTGCTAGTCTAGACTACCATCAGAACCGTATCCTACCCTCAAGCACTGTGAAGAGCTGCTGTAACAAGCAGTCTTTTGTAAGTTGTTGCTATAATATTATAGTTTCCCAATATTTTCACCATCACTTCAAACCCATAAATTGGAGAGAACAGTGAACATATTGCACAGTATACTGTTAAACTACCAACTACTTCTCTGTGGACTGTGTTTATGACACATTTGGAGACTGAAAAGAAAAAGACAACTTACCTCGAGCGGGACTAGTTCTTTTCGGGAAATCCACTGTGTCGTTTGCTGGATCTTCTGTGGGTTTTTTCCCTGTAGAAATTAAAAAAGGTGGGGAGGGGTAAAAGTTTAAGAAAGGAGAGTCCACCCTGGTACATTTTTTATTCTTCAGTCAAAATCTTTGGATCAGGGATGCATCAAATGGGTAGGTGGGGGGAACATGTGGGCCCCCAGTAGCCCCCAGGGGGCTGCGCTGAAATGATGACAGAAGACAGGCAGCAGATTGGTAAGATAAGGCTAACCACTGTTGTTGAGATTGTCCTGAGTTCAGATAACTGGCAGGGCTGCCCAGAAATAGCATGCCATGATCCATTAGCTCAGAAAAAGCTAAACTTGTTTCAGTGGTCTTCCTCAACTGAATTTTCTTACATGCATCCACAGGGAAGGGTTAAGCAAGGCAACATTAGGGAAGCTAAAACCAAAACATGCAAATTAGAAATAGATTTAAGCGCCTTAAAAGATTCCACTCACCTCTGGAGAACCACTCATCTTCCAGTGCGTCACCCAAGGTGGAAAGCAGAGAGAAATTAAGGAAGAAAAATGCAGGAGAGAGATGTCAATGGGATCATGGGCAGATAAGCAGGAAAGCAGAGAGGAAAAGAAAAACACAGGAAACACAAAGGAGGAATGGGGGCAAAGCCCCAGATTAGTTGAGTTCTCGTCCTTTACTGTCCCCGTCACTGATGACACCACCACCACCACCACCACCACCACCACCACCACCAGCCCCACCACCTCGAATGAAGCACACAACACAAGGAAAGCAGCAGAAGAGCAAAAAGACATCCTCGACTAGGCAGACACCTGTACTGCTTGGCAGGTATTCTACACCTGAGTGTTCCTTTCCTGGTCCTACATTGAAGAGCAAGGGACAAGGAACTAAGACTCACCTTTGCCCTTCTTGGCCCCAAAGCAACTTGCAGCATGTGGCCCAGTGCTGTTGGCAACATTGGGAGGCGCCTCTTGGTAACGCTCTGCCTGCGGAATCTCCCGGTGAACTTGATATGACAGGTTCCGAAGGAGGCAAACACAGTTCTCCACAAGCTTGGAACATAAAAGAAAAGGCTCAATGGAGAAGGGGATGCCCACAGTGGTGTCCCAGCAAGCATAGGTTTCCATGATTCAGACACTAAAATATCGATCCTCAAAAGCATAGTCCAACCCATCATCTCTCCCAAGGCCTCTGAGGCCCAAACTTCTCAAAATCCCTGTAGCCAGGCTAAGAAAGGGTTTCTGCCTCCGTTTGGTGTCTGACACTAAACTTAGGGCCTTTTTCCTAAATTTTTCACTTTTTCCTACTTAGAAAAATGTACAATCTTGGAAGTCCAGCTAAAGAGCTTTAACATATATCAGCAAAGGAAATTCTAAAGAAAACAGTTTTCCTCTAAGGTGAATACCCACTTTAGGGAGTAGGGGCTGGTATAGGTATCTAATGCTATTTAGAAGCCTGAGGCCTTAAGTCTGCACTCCAGGTACCTCACGATTGTTATGAACGGAATTCACTCAGCCATTAACTTACCTTGCTGTCTGAATCCTTCTGCCCAATCTCAGCCTGAACAATGAAAATGAGGGCATCCACTAAACCATCACATTCCCGAAGTTTCCGGCGAGCTTCACTCCTCTCTGAGCTGACATTCCTAAGGGGAAAGGGAGCGGCATCAAGATGACTCGAATCCAGAAATCCTCCCTTAAGCTCCCTCAACATCTACAAGCCTCACCACCTTTTTTACTCGCTATAACAAATAGTGAATACCCATTATAAGGAAGGCACTGCAACTGCATGTTGAGTAAAACAGTCCCTGCTTTCAGGACATTTATAACCAGGACAGGAATTGGGAGGGTATAAATAAAGTATACCAACCACAATAATTTACGACGGAATAGATGCTTCTTGTATAGAAGTACAAATGAAGAATGAGGCACAGCACATAGGAGTATAACCCAAAGAGAGAAAGAATATACTGCAGCAATTATTACAGGATATAAAAGAAATCAGGAAAATCTTCATGAAACAAAGGCGCCTGAGTTTAGGAGATAAGAACATTACAGACAGAAAGAACAGACCTTCCTCTCCCACCCCCTACCCTTCGCGCACTCTGTACTCTTGTTGTTGCACTGATCGCAGCCTGACCGGCAATACAGGTAACTGAGGGCAGGGACACAGCCCAGGACGAGAGAAGGGCCTTGCACGTGGTAGTTATTGAACAAATGTTTACCAAATTAAATGAACCAAGTCAAAGAGGCCCGGAAGCAGGGAGGCTATCTGGGGAACAGCAGGCACACCAACATAGCGGGCATGTGTGGACCACGAGGAAGAAATGACAACGGCAGAAAGACAGACTGGAGTCACAGTAAGCAATATAGACAGGAACGGAGGCCGACTGACAGGCTAAAGAATTTTTTTAAAGAGATTTAAGTTAGTCCTCAAACTTTCAACCTCCATCCTCTCAAAGCCCTCACGCTACCTGAGGCAGCCCGCTGTGTTGGTGAGCACCGACTCCCACTCAATGTGGCGTGGCTTGCAATCTTCATGAGGTTCCCGCTCCCACCCGGAATGCGGAATGATCACTTCATCTGTCAAGGCGTGCAGTGCATGGTCCACTATCTCCATTTTGATTGAGTCATGGGATGAGAGATTCCACAGGGTTCCTGGCAGAGACAACTCCGTCAGATAGCCCTCCAGCACCCAAGCTAGTATGTTTGAAGAATGCCAAAGAGAAGGCCCGATTTCAACACTTCTCCGTCTTCCCCAATGACCAAATACCTTGTAATGAATGATATTCAAGCTTTTGTCTGTGACCCATGGTAAGAAATATATTTTACATTATGGCTCAATACAAACATACACATCATGAAACAGTTTCATAAAACAACACTTATCATAAGAAATGCTCTCTGAGCTATCTACACCAGCTTCTCAACGTCTGCACTACTGACTTTTTGGGCCAGATAATTCTTTGTTGTGGGGAGCTGTGTTGCCCATTGTTAGATGTTTTAGCAGCATCTCTGGCCTTTACTCATTAGATGCCAGCAGCACTTCCCCACCCCAAGTTGTGACAGCCAAAAATGTTTCTAGGGTACAAGACTGCCCCAACTGAGAACCAATCATTATTACTGCATGTATGTATGTATGTATTTTTCTTCCTTTCTTTTCTATTTGAATACTGATTGTGACCCACAAAATTGTGTTCAATACATACTAATGGATCACAACCCACAATTTGAAAAACCATTTTTCTGAAGCAAGGACCACAAGTTCAAATGTCTACACATGCCAGGCAGGTGAGTCAGGACAGCCGATAATTTAAAGATATTGCAAGAATATGGATAAATGGCAATTGACACTCAGCTTCAATGTTTGGGTGACAACTTTCTATATGGCAGTAGTCAGAGATAACGGAATGTGTTGGGATTGCTACAAACTGGAGAACACATATCTCAATCAGCTCAAACCAACTACTGTCAGGTAGCAAAACAGATCCATTGTTACCAGTTCTTGCACATTTTTAATAGAAGCCAAGAATCTAGGAATTATAAGTGAAATCGTTGGAATTTTAAACATTAGCAACCAATTCATCAAAATTTTGAAAACCTTGTGTGATCCAAACACGCTATGAAATGGCTCTGACCCCAAGGCCACCAGTTCATAACCTTTAATCAAAAGTGAAAGGACTGGAAATCCTTGTAGGTCTCAGCATCTCTAGAGGTTCACAGCGACCCTGACCTACCAGCTTCCCGCAGGCCTAGGACTCACCAGTAATGACTTCCGTGAGGTCCATATCCCGAGCCTTTCGGAGCAATCGCACAAGGGCCGGAACACCATCACAGTTTTTTATGGCGATCTTGTTATCCTGGTCCCGTCCAAAAGAGATATTCTTGAGCGCTCCACAGGCTCCAAGGTGTACTTCCTTTTTGGGGTGGTCTAACAATCCCACCAGTACTGGTATGCCCTTGAGCTTCCGGACGTCAGTCTTCACCTTGTCATTGCGATAGCACAGATGTTGCAGGTAGGCAGCTGCATTGGACTTGACGGCATCCAAGCGGAAGCCTAGCATGGCGATGACCTCCGGCAGCTCGGGTTGTCTCCAATTGGGAGGCGGGGGCCCTCCTTTGCGCAGGCTATCCAGGCTTGCTAAACTCCCCCGTTCGTGCTGGGCCAAAGGAGCCCAGTAGTACTGGTCCGATGGCACCTCCTCACCAATCATGTCTTCATAGCTCCTGCAGTGTTAGGAGAACCAAAAGGAAAGGGGAACACATCAGGCTGTCAAGTCTGGTTTCATGGAAAGCTCCCATCACCCCCTCATCTTTAAGGTAGGAGTAACCCCAGTTCTCGTATACTCAATCTTACCTGTCCTTTGCATAACTGATACACTGATTGGTTTTTCTTAATGGGGTAAGGTAATCATTTTTAAAGCACCTGTAAACTACACGTTTTGTTTGTTGTTTTTCCCTGTGAAATTTACTAGCGTGGAGGACAGTAACAAGCATTCACAGCCGTTGATCACAAAAAAGGAACCAAATCCTGCTTAGTAGGGAATGATACCTACCTGACAGCTGTTAACTTTTCTGGATACAGATTGAAATAAACCTTCTGATAGCAGTTAACCAAAGCAACTGGCTGAACACCACAGAAGTCAGCAATGTCTGAGAACAGTTCTTACAAACCCTTAGCTAAACAGGAAATGCGGCATTTACACACAGGAAACAGCTGGTGGGATAAGACCCTTACACACACTTCATATTTAAGCCCCTCTTTACCATATTTTGGAAATTATGAAATAAGAGGTGATGGAGCAAACACAGCACAGGACTTCTTGCTACGTCATACGAGCACCTGGCTTAAGTATTGATGAGGTATAAATGCGAACGTTTTCATTTCATCCCAAGGTCATCTCTGCTCCTCAACAAATGTAGTGGAGACATGATTTCTAGCCTCCAATTTCTAAGGACAATACCTTCAGTTCTGTCAAAATAGAGACTACTGAACACTCACATTTGGGATATCCAGTCACTAAGAAAAGGAACAGAGAAACAAAGCAATGGAAGGTAAAGAGGTAATTATCCCTATTTCAGTACTACCCACAACCACTAGAGGGTGAGTCTGTCACACTATTATTTATTCATAACCACCAGGAAGGAAGAGACCCATTATCTGTAAGCTCATCTCACTCTGTGGCTCCCACAGGAGAGAGGAGAATCTATTGTGTGGAACTCTCCAAATAAGCCTGCTGTTTGTTCCACAAAACCACTCCCACTGTCACCAAACCCTCAAGGTTAGCCTAAGCAGAGGGCCTGGCCTGCCTCACAGCGGTCAACATCAACCCCTCAACAGTGATTCAAAAGGACAAAGCATTTATGAAAAATCACTAGTTTTTAATATCACTGAAATAAAATGAACAGGTTACACAGCTAAATTTTGAGTAGGTTACTAAATAATAGGTAAGTGGGCCGGCCCGGTGGCTCAGGCAGTTGGAGCTCCGTGCTCCTAACTCCGAAGGCTGCCGGTTCAATTCCCACATGGGCCAGTGGGCTCTCGAGCACAAGGTTACCAGTTCAATTCCTGGAGTCCCGCAAGGGATGGTGGGCTGCGCCCCCTGCAACTAAGATTGAACACAGCACCTTGAGCTGAGCTGCCACTGAGCTCCCGGATGGCTCAGTTGGTTGGAGGTTTGACTCCCGCAAGGGATGGTGGGCTGCGCCCCCTGCAACTAGCAACCGCAACTGGACCTGGAGCTGAGCTGTGCCCTCCACAACTAAGACTGAAAGGACAACAGCTTGACTTGGAAAACAATCCTGGAAGTACACACTGTTCTCCAATAAAGTCCTGTTCCCCTTCCCCAATAAAAATCTTAAAATAAAAAAAAATAGAAGGTAAGTAAGATTCCATTTTCGTAGGGGATAAAGTCACGGTTTGTTTACATGAATAGGAAAAGGATCTCAAAAGAAACGCACCCAAGTGTTAACAGTAGTTCTTTATCAATGGATGGTATGCTTTTCTGCATTTTTCTACTCTGGGAGTGAACATGTTTTACTTTTATTATTTTAACATAAGCAATTACAATCACCAAGATTTTAGTCACTCAAGAAATATTTCCTTTTTTTGAAAGCAGTGGATCATGACATTCTTTCCTTTGTTTTACAAATTAACAAAGCAGAGACCAGAAAGATTAAAGGCCTTGCTCCAGGCTACAGAGCTGGTGGCAGAGGCACAACTAGAACTAAGGTCTTCTGGTTCAATGCCTTCTCCACTCATCATTCTGCCTTACTGTTTTCATTTGACCTTGTATTACTCTCCTAGGCCAGGAACAGGAAGCTGCAAATGTTTTTGCTAGTCAAGCAGGTTTCCAAGAACCAGGCCCAAAACCCTCTCCACGTCAAGTGCCACATCTAGGGACAGCAGAGAATGAGCTGGCCGCCCACACCCACCTAGGTCCAATCACTACTAATGAGGAAGTCAGAAAAAGCAGACTTCAATAAGCAGAAGAAGCCAACACCCTGGGCAGATTCCTTAGGCGATAGCTGCTATCTACCACTGCGCCAATTGTACCAGCTGAGGCCTGGTGCTCTACCCTCCACTCCACCCGACCCCCACCCCAAGAATAAAAGGTGAGTCACATGGGAGTTGGATTAGCTGTCTGCAAGTTACCTGAAAGGTGAGTGACTCAGGCTTAGACAATGGGGCCTGTACCTCGAGGCCCAGACCAGTTTACTACTAGCCAAAGCTACCTAATCAAGGAAAGTCAGTACCAGTGCATTTGCTTTAGAAGGTCATGACCTCAAACAGAAATTCAGCAACAGCTGGTGGGCTAGCCTTACCATCAGGACATCCGTAAATCTTCTCCCTTATTTCTTATTACTTCTCTTTGATTGGAAAACCCTGTCTCTGATTTATTGTAAAGCAGGGTTGGCAGCCCATGGGCAAAACCTATTTTTGCACAGCTCCAGAACTAAGAACGGTTTTTATATTTTTACAAGATTGTAAAAATAACACAAAATAACAACATACAACAAAAAGGATCTATGACCTGCAAAGGCTAACATAGTTCTAGTTGGTCTTTTACAGAAAAGGTTTGCCAACCTCCACTCACAAGCAGCTCTCAAGGCAAACCATCTACCAATCAAAACACCAATCACTCCCTTTTTCACATCACCAAAGAATCCCCCAGGATGAGGAGGAAAGTCAGAATAGACGGCTGCTTAGTGATCTCTCAGCGTCAACAATGTACCACCCTCTAAGGATGCCACACTCATTTCACTTTATAATCAAATGAAAGAACCTAAGTGCAAAGGGTCAGGGCTTTTGTGAGATCAAGGTTTGTTTTTATCTTGAAATTAAAACCACCACAGGGAATGTTCTTACATGTGTATTCCAGCCCCGAAAGCCTAAAACTCTTAACTCTGTTCTTAATACCAAACCAGAAGCTGAAGAAATCCACAGGAACGAGTATTTCACTGCCCTGGGTACCAGGAAGGGGTCAGATCTTAGGCAGAAATAACTGAACTCTTGGCATTAGAAGCAAAGGACACATTTCAGGACAGAGACCAATAACCATCGCAAGTCGTTTTCTGTAATTAGATGTATAACTTTTATAATGAAAAAAGAGATTAAAAAGACAGGTCGCTATTTAGTAAAATCAGAAAAGGGAAGAACAAGGTGGGCTTCCACAAGGAAAGACAAAGGAGAGGGGGCCATAAGTGTCTCTGATCCTAAAAAGCACTTAGAAGAGCAAAGACCTAACCCTTTTCCCTATGTTGGAAAGGCCCTTTTCCTTCCCCTTTTCTTGCCTACCTGAGGCGTCTGCGAGGGTCAGAGGGTGTCCCAGTCCGGCGGGCAGTGCCATATTCGGACATCATGCCATAATCCAGGTCTTCGTAGCCCATGCTCCGCTGGTCGTCCTCTAGACCATAAGGCTCTGGATGAAAACGATGTAGATCCACGCTGCTCCCACCTACCCGAACCTGGGGCTGGGGCCCATAGACATCCTGTCTACTCGGTGCCCGGTAACCTTCCATGCTTGGCCGATACCGCTCCTCAATGCGGGTCACCCGGGACAGGCTGCCATAGTTGTCACTGCTACTTGGATAACCATCTTCATAGTGGCGGCTGTATCCATCAGGAGGGTAGTGGAAGTTCCTGGGAAGGGTAGCAGTGCCTGCTTGCCCCACATAGGGACCAGGGCCCCCATTGCCATTTTTACGGAAGTCACGACCCAGAGTCTGAATGTAGTTGTTAGAAACTGATGTGGCATCCACAGGCAGCCCATCTGGTCCCATAGGGACTGGCTGTACCGTCCGTGTTGTCACAGTCTTCACTACTTTCTTGACCTTCAAGTAAGAAAAAAGAAAAATTAATGAAATGAATAATATAAGCTTAAATTCTGGCCTCTTCTAAGAAAAGAAACAAACTCCTACCTCCAGCTCACTTTACTTAGAAATGCCTTACAACTACCATCTACCCTTCTCTCCATCTTATAAGAAGTCCCCAAGCAGGAAAATCGCCCTAGCAGTAACTACAAGGTCTGACAATTAAGTTCATGAACTTGTTGCAAGGATGTTGCTAACTCTTTTTGGTATCAGAGGGATTATTCGTTATGAATTTATATCAACTGGACAGTTAACCATGTGTACTAATCAGAAGTGCTGAAAAGCCTGTGTGAAAAAGTTACATGACCGGGCCGGCCCGGTAGCTCGGGCTAGGTTAGAGCTCCATGCTCCTAACTCCAAAGGCTGTCGGTTCGATTCCCACATGGGCCAGTGGGCTCTCAACCACAAGGTTACCAGTTCAATCCCTCGAGTCCCGCAAGGGATGGTGGGCAGCGCCCCCTGCAACTAAGACTGAACACGGCACCTTGAGCTGAGCTGCCACTGAGCTCCCGGATGGCTCAGTTGGTTGGAGCGTGTCCTCTCAACCACAAGGTTGCCGGTTTGATTCCCACAAGGGATGGTGGGCTGCGACCCCTGCAACTAGAAAACGGCAACTGGACCTGGAGCTGAGCTGCGCCCTCCACACCTAAGACTGAAAGGAAAACAACTTGAAGCTGAACGGCACCCTCCACAACTAAAATTGAAAGGACAACAGCTTGACTTGGAAAAAAGTCCTGAAAGTACACACTGTTCCCCTGTAAAGTCCTGTTCCCTTTCCCCAATTAAAAAAAAAAAAAAAAAAGTTACATGACCTGAGCTTTTCGCCAACAATTCATGGCTCTTGCATCATGACAATGCACCAGCTCACACAGCACTGTCTGTGAGGGAGTTTTTAGCCAGTAAACAAATAACTGTATTGGAACACCCTCCCTACTCACCTGATCTGGCCCCCAATGACTTCTTTCTTTACCCGAAGATAAAGGAAATATTGAAAGGAAGACATTTTGATGACATTCAGGACATCAAGGGTAATATGACGACAGCTCTGATGGCCATTCCAGAAAAAGAGTTCCAAAATTGCTTTGGAGGGTGGACTAGGCACTGGTGTCGGTGCATAGCTTCCCAAGGGGAGTACTTTGAAGGTGACCGTAGTGATATCCAGCAATGAGGTATGTAGCACTTTTTCTAGGATGAGTTTGCAAGCTTAATTGTCCAACCTTGTATGCCTACAAGGGAAGCTACTGTACACCTTGATGTACCTTCTCTCCTCCCCATTCCATTAAATTTTCCCATATTTTTTCTATCCTTTCTGCCTGGACAAAGATGACTGACTTTACGCTTTCACTACGGGTCAGAGGCCCTTCATCCTCATTAAGTAAGTGCTTAAGCCCTCCCCTAACAGAGTCCATAAGAAGACATCCTCCCTCGTCCCAGACCTTAGATAAATCTTAGCTTACTGTGGTCTCCGTGCGCCGAGTGGTTCCATCATCCGAGGTCTCCACAGAGACAACAGACATGGCTCCCTCAGGGTCTTCCTCCGTGTAGGTCTCCACAATCTGCCCTGGCTCCTGCATCCTGGGGATGGTGCTATAGAGAAGGTGACTGTGATCCTAGAGAAAAGAGAAAAAGGAAAGAGTTACTATTCAGCCCTATGTATCCACAATCCATCCCAATGAGAAGCATTATCTCACGCATCTTCTATGGGCCCCAGGCGTTTTACAGGGGTGGCTGTCCCCATCTTTTGAACTTGTACAAAAAGGCAGAAGATAGAATAATTTCCCAGTTCTAACCAGTATGACCTGAGCTAGCTATACCCACATCAGCCCCCACGTGACAGACAGCAGGTTGACCTTCCTCGTTCTGGTCATCGGTGAACACGAACTGTGTCAGCTGCAGCTACAGCTGCATCTGAGCGATTCTTCAGAAGAGTTCACCCAATAAGAACTTTTAAGATGAACCAGGAAATCCCAATAAGAGCCATCTTCTCACTAGTTCTATGTTATTCTTCGGGTAATGCCTAAGGCTCAAGACCCGTCAGGATTTAGGGAGGCTTTTCTGCAAAGTACATCCATTCTAGAAAAGGGACACAATAATTTGGGATCAAACTCAAACACTGGCTCAATGATCATTAAAATTCATTCCAATAAAACTACATATATACTTTGAAGTTCCACTCTTTTATTTTCCTAAATAAAAGAAACTAATTAACCAGTGCTTATAATGTGCCAGGCACTTTACAAGACACCAATATGCTCTATTAGGCCAGGGGAGCAAGAAGATAGGAAGGAAGCAACCCAGACCGTGAGCCAAAAGAATTACCTGGGGTCCGTTGAGTTTCAGATCTGGAAATTTCTGTCGCTCAAGGTCAGCATCGCCCACAAACCGGCCGTTCTGAAATACAGCCCACAAGAAGACAATTCATTCTGTGGCCTTCCTTTGCTCTATCAAACACAAATGATCTTTTTTCCAAACAGGAAAAGGGCTTTCAAGGAGATGACTGTGGCCTGGAGCCCTCCTGCCAGTACTTATAAAAGAACCACATCATTCCTTCGTCTTAGGACTTCCCGCAAAATTGGAATCAGACCTGGAACTCTGGCAGACTGGGTCTCTGGAACATAAGAATGTAAGCTCCATGAGGGCAGATGGTTTCTTTTTTTTTTTTTTTTTTGGGGGGGGGCAGTGATGTTTTGTCCAATGATGTACCCCTAGTGCCTTGAACAGTGCCTGACACATAATGGACACTCAAAAACTACTGGCTGAGTAAAGAGCAGAGACTCAGATAAGTTCCCCAACAGTCTTTTTGGAAAGCTATAAGAATATAAGGAAAGTTCGAACAGCTAGGTTGGGGGGGTTTCCAAAAGCCTTTGTTATTATTCCACACATCGTCATGCTCTACTACCATTGGAAACTCCCATACCAGGCAGCTTTCAAAAGAAACAACAGATATGAGTCTCCCTTTTCAAGTAGGAAGAAAACAAGTACCCCAACTCCCCTCAAGCAAACAGATGTCTCAACATCTTCATCACCAATTATTAGAGCCATAGAACATATTTTAAAAACGTCACCCTTAAGTTGTTTTAAACAGCAGGAAATACTACTGACATTATACTACATAACAATACATCTGACTGCTCCTCTTCAAATGGAATACAGTGAGCTCCAGCCACCTTGGGAGACTGTCCCCCACCACACCCCCATCACATAGATAGTGTAAGGCTGCAGAGAAAGGAAGTTAAACATTACTTTCAGGAAGAAGGAAGGGTGTGGTTTCATTGCTGAGCAGAAGTTAAATATAAAAAGAGAAAGACAGAGGGAAAGCATGTACTAAGTCCTGGAATTCCCCACCACCTCCAAGCCTGAGCAGCTCTGCTCTCCCCTTTTCAGTATGTCCCTCTCGTCCCTAACCCTCTATTCTGCTTCCTATACAAGTCCTAGGAACGTTGCAAACACACTGCCTCCAAACTCCTGATCATCCCCCAGTTGAAACTGTCCTCTCACTCAGCAAGTTCCTCAGCATAAGGGACCTTCTCTGTTTTACAAAATCATTAAAATGTTATCAGTAGAAAGGGCTATTGAAGCATGAGCACTGTTCTTAGTTCCCACCAGAGCTCTCGTAAGATGCAATGCCTACCACACACACACACACACACACACACACACACACACCTCAGACAGATGACCTCAGAGCGAAGTCAGACTGAGAAACCACAGGAAATACAAGACACTTCTCATTCTAACACCACCTCTCCCCAGTCACATCAGAGCGAGCCGACCGAGACCACTGGCTCCGGTGCTTATTCGGGTTAAACAGCAGCGCGACGCTCCCTCTCCAGCGCTAACCAACAGACTCAACAACGACCCCTTCCTCCAACACGACTTGCACAGCGCACAGGGACAATATGGAGCAGCAATACACACTGCCGGTCACTGCCACACCTTCTGCATACAGACTGTTCCCTGAGGGAGACAACTGGACTTGAGAGTACAAGGTGCCCAACTCCCCCAACCACTAAGCGGGCATTTACTTTCCTGAATTTCTGATGGCAAGGGGGGGAAAAAATCAGAGAAAACAGAAGGAATCTGAGTACAGCTCCAAACTATATGACCTACCATTTACCAGAACTGCATCCCAACCCCGAAATCCCACTCCAGCAACACAGGAAGTCCAGTGGATGCTTCTAGAGGTGAGTCCGCCCAACTCAACACAGCAGCAACATTCCCTACCTCTTAATCAGTATTTATTACCCTTGTAAAGGTTCGTCATAAAGCATGGGCTCTGGACAAGCCCATCACCGTGAGGAAAGTAGTTTCCCAAGAAGGATCATAGCCTCTCTATGACCATGACACAGTCCTACCTGCAGGTCTGATGGATAGAGGGGTTACCTGATGCCGGCGGGTGAGGGTGCCGTTGGCCATGAGTGGGTTGGCATCTTGTGGTGAGACCCGGACGCGTTCCAGTTGCGCCGAGACGTGGCGCCGTTCCTCCTCCAGCGCCCGGGTCAGCTTCTCAAACTGGGCCTCTTGTTCCTTCACAGAGGCCAAGATGCTGGCGGTCGACTCCACCTCTGAGTCGTCCATGAAGGTAAGGGGCGGAGCCGCCGCAGGGCAGGGTAAAAAGGAAGGTGGACCACAGAGGGAGGAGGAAGGAGGGAGAAGGCCTCCCTCACTTCACACTACCGGGAGAAGGTAAGAGAGAGGAGAGAAAAGGTCACAGGTCAGAGGAGACAGATGAATGATTAATCCCAGAGCCAAAGATGCCCTCTCACAGTTTTACTGCAGTGCAGAAAGCGCGCCACCACCAAGCCTGGGAGCCCATCACCAATATCTGCTCAGGCAGCATCCTTTGCCCACTACCCTCTTTAACATGAAGGAAAGTGCAATTAGATCCAAGTCTCTACAATGTTGGTAGGAGAGGGAGCCTGTGGCTAAGGGCTGTAGTCAAGACATGAGATTAAAATTATACTATTTTTCTCCTGGAAAATTTTGATGGCGTCAACTCAATGAAAGTTGTAACTCCGCAATACAAACAAGTACTCACTGTCCTGCAGGGGACAAGCCCCTTCTAGAGAAAAGGGGGCAGTACAGATCTGACTTAATCTCTCCCAAATCTGAACACTGAAATTGCTGCAGTAGTGGCAAATTATACTCGATGAATATGCTAAATTAAAATGCCAACAAGAAATGGAAGCAGTAAAAAAGGTCCCATCATCAAAGGCTGGAAACAAAACGTAAGGCCCTCACATTGAATCCATTCATGAAGGGGCCTTCCTGCTTTTCAAAAACCATACTGCAATATTGAGGGCAAAATATGTGCCTTGGCTAATGGAGACAAGAAAGAGAAAGAACCACAAAAAATTCTATGTGTAAAAAGGCACCATTTTTAGTGACCTTCAGCTCTTTGTGAAGTAGGAAAAGAACATTAGGCTCAAACTATGAAACTGTAGTAGTTCATATTCTAACCTCTAGACAATCAATGGCTGGCACTTCCTACACCTCTGTTATCCTGCAAAAGCTCTAAGCAGACTATATTTTTACCTCTTTACTTATTCTAACACAGGGTAAATATCAAAATATCTAGAGGGCTTATGTGTACTATTTATACAATAAGTGAGTTAAATAGAAATGAAGAGTTCACCATACCCTATTATGTAAACTGCAAGTTGGCTAGTAAATGGAAAGGCATTGTTGGACTTAACGGGGTTTCTCTCTTACAACTTGGCTATGGCAGACGTGATGGCCAGTCCAAAGCATACCGTGCTGAAAGGCAGGTTTTAGAATCAATCCTCTCCCCTATTCCCCACCCTTTCAGCAACCCGTCAAGAAAAAAGACAGTTAAATGTTCTCATTCTTAATAAACATATTTCCATACACACCTGTTAAGAGGTCGTAACTGATTGGTTTAACAGAGAACAGCTCAGTCTAGATTCAAAAAATCATGGGAGAAGCATCCCAGCCACCACAGCAAGGAGGAAGCAGGAAGGAGAGAGCTGCAGAAATATTTGGAGGAAAAATGGAAATGAGAGGAAAATAAAATATACCCAATACATTAAAAAATAAGAAGAGCAATGGCAGGTATCGGGAGAAAGACAATCTGGGAATGGAAGGGAGTAATTTAAAATATGACTTGGAATTGCTTAATGTGATAAATGCCGTTTGGACTTTCTTCTCTTTTCAGATACCTGGACCTACCGTCATATCAGAGGCTCCTCTACTTGCACTTATATACAGAACCATGAGGTTATAATATGGATAAAAAGTGACTTACTCCCTGTTCCCAGCAACCAAATTGGGGGGGGGGGGATGCTGTTGGAATGCCCTCCCCCTCCTCCCCACCCCTGAGGCAGAAACCTCCCGGCCCAGTCCCAGCATGCCCACAGCAGCATTGAGAAACCAGCGCAACAGTGTAGTGGGTAAGACATGTGGTGACTAGCCTAGGCTGAGCCTTTTGCTTCAGTTCCCTTTCCCACGCTCCCATAGCCCCACCAAGCAGACACCTGGGCCTGTTTGCCTCAGATACAGGCATACCTCGGAGATATTGCGGTTCATTCCAGATCACTGCAATAAAGCAAGTAGTAATCGTTATGCTGGCCGAGGGTCTTGCCTTCAATTTGTGAAAAAAACGCAACATCTGTGCAGTGCCATTACACGAGGTCTACCTGCATACGCAGCATTCAGCAAGCAAAGAGGACCCAGAGGGACTGATAAACAGGTGCCCAATAAACTCTTTAATTAAGTCTCCATTACTAAGACTCCTTCCAGTGGATCCAGTCCCTAAATCCAAGAATACGGTAGCACTTCTCTAAATTCCTCCTACCCCCAGCTCTGGGCTCCCACAATCACTTATCAACTCCCATTCTTCCTTTCAGTCCAAAGCCCACTGTGACTTTCTCATATTCCCACCCTACATTCCAAGAGGCAATTCAAAGGTCTTTAACAAGTACCCTTATAAAAAAAAAATGCTGCTCCCTTTTCATCTCCATTTCTTCATTTTAAGCACTTGCCCTCTTCCGCTCTGTACAGTGACCTCTGAACCTTCCACACAAGAGGACTCGGAGTTCAGGAGGGATTCTTCCAGTTCTGGGTTTCAACAGGGCCTGGACTGCAGTTACCACTCTGGCAGCCTCCGCCCTGTAATTTTCTTTGCTAATAAAAGCTCAAACTACCACTACTACGGGGCATACAGTGACAACACTCCCCGCTGCACAGAGAAACTGTCACCCATCCATCAGCGGCCACTTTTTGCCCTCACAACTTTAATTCAATAAGGGTTTAGGAAGGGTAGCAGGGAAATTATCCAGGGCTTGAGGTCAGGAAGCAGTGTCTTCTATATCTTCATGGCTTTAAAGCTGACCACCTGGCTCTAATTTGGAGGACACCACAGTTACATAGAAAGAGAGCAGATGCCTAGGCCTTAAAAGCACCGGGAGATTTTCTGTCTGAAAGAAGACAGAAGTAGAGGCTGTGAAGAACAGGCTACACTCAGAAGACAGGCCCAGTCCTGGCTCTGCACTAGCCAACAACAGCAGTAAGTACCTGCCATGTTCTCATCCGGAAGACGCCAATACCACCAGCCCCATCTAACTCACAGCTGCTGTAAGGATCAGGTGAGATAATGTACGTTATACAAATGTGAGGTATTAAGTTGTTTCAAGAGTTAGTTTCTCTCCTCCAATTACATTACTTAATGGTAACGCCTCAGCCCAAAACTATTTTGTGTAGTAGATGAAATTAACCGGATCAAGAGCATAACTGGGTCCTACAAAGCAGATGAGCTGGTTTCCCTACTCCAACTCTATTTACTAAGAGGTCCCACCTAGACCAGTGTTTCTGGGACACAGGTGCTTCTCTAGTGCCTGGCAGTCATCACAGCATTACACATCTTCCATAGTAAGTTCTTGATTCCTTATTTGAGGCCTTTGCAGTTTATTACCAAGGAGAAAGCAAAGGTGAAAAGAACATTTATTATCCTAGCACTCGTTACAACAACCCTAAGGAAGGAAGTTTAATTGCAAACCTGAAAACAGGCCCTAGGTGAAGAAATTACCCAAGGTCTCAGTTAATAGCAAATTTTTAATTTAATCTCAGATCTGTGCCATTCCAAAGTCGGTGTTCTCTTTCTATTACATGCTGTCAAGTCCAAAAAATACAAGTGCAGTGTAAGATGTGTGGTCCAGCCCCTCTCCCCTACAACCTTTGAGAGCTTTCTTCCCCAAATATCACACGAAAAAGGGAAAAGAAAATGTTTCCACTTATCTTTAAGTTAAAGGATTATCCATATGTCTACATATAAGATATATGTGGGAAAATGGACATAAATAGGAGGAAAAAGCATATGTGGGGGAAGAGAATGAAGCAGTTAGGCAAACTACAGTAAACTGCCTCATAACTTAAGAGACTTAGGGAAAGCTTCTTCTCCATGCACACACATCATAAATATACCGGGGTTGCCAAAAAATGTATACAAGTGGACACTTTGGTCAGCGTTGTGCAAGCAGAAGTTCTCTGTAATCAGAAGTGGACGCCGATGGGAACCACTCTCAGCACCTCTTGTAACCGCAGATGTCAAACGTGACTTGCTTAATCTTTTGTTATTAGTATATATTGAGTATAACAATCTTAATAGTTTTCCTTTCTTAAAATGTGTATACATATTTTGGCACCCACTGTATATATGTGTGTGTATATACATGCGCATACTTACATCTCTATGTATATGCATGTACGTGTACACATACACACACGCTATAGACCACAATCTGCAAACCATTAACTGACTTTGGCAGTTAGAGTCAGGAAGGTCTTATGAGTCCAGGCCAACACAACACCTTTCCAGGTTTGCCACTTAATATTTTTAAATGAATTACACTTGCTCTTACTAAAAAAGGACCAAGGAATTCCCAAAGTGAAAGGGTGGAATGGGGGGTGGGAGCACATAAAGTGGACCTTAAGGACCTTAAGGACCTTAAGCTATTACCTTAAGGCTAGGTTTTCTGAGAACAACTGGTTTTACTCTTAATGAGCCATAGGTCTGATAGACAGACCGCTCAGTCTACAGGAAGCTCCCTATCCAAGCAATGACAACAGTACAGATGCAGTCTCTTTTGTAAATATTCCAAACCAAAAGAAGTTAAATTGATTCAAACACCAAGAAGGGACAAACAGCTGGACAATGCAAACCAGACAGCAGGGCAAAAAAAAAAAAAAATTCTTGCCAACAGCAGTCCCTGGAATGATTGTTCTACTGTAAATTGTGTAAACTGACTGTAGAAATGTAATTTGGAATTACAATTCTTAACAGTTAAGAATACAGACTTTGGAATCAGACTGATGGGTTCAAATCCCAACTCCATCGCTTCTTAGCTATATGACTTTGGGCAAAGTACCACAATCTGTCTAAACTTCAGGTTCCTTTTTTTGTAAAATGGGAGAAATAAAATACATAGGATGGTTGCGAGGATTGAATGAGACAATCCACATAAAGTGCTTAGAAAAATATCTTGACACACAGAAAGCTATTAATATTGTCACTAATATGAGTACTACTAGAAATAGCAACACAAGGGACTGGAGTCTTGGCGTTGTTGGTAGGGCTTTTCAAGAAACCACATGTCTCCACATGCTCCCCTCTCCAATTTACATACAGCAGCCCTGTAAACTACAGGAATTCTTTAGTCTCAATGGGAAAAACAAAATAAAAGTGCAGACTAGGGGTCAAAAGACCCGGGGTTCAAGTCCTGACTGCCAGAAACTAGCTGTGATCTTGGAGAAATTATAATCCCTGGAAGCTTCAACTTCTGTTACTTTTCAGAGTTCAGCTTTAATGGGCGAATATACGTGAAACTTTAGGCTGAGTGACTCTGAACCTCTCTCCTACCTCCATGCAATTCAGATGTGTGTATCCAAAGACATAACCAGAATTAGGCAGCAAGCCTCTGTGGAAAGAGGAAAAATTATTTGTCCTGAGAACTCTAAACCCCACAAAATAGTCTTTGGGTTCTTAGGATAGAAATTTTATCTTCTGTAGCCAGCCTAAAAATCAGCTTTCCTCCTTTTTTCCTATCTATTCATTATGAAACCAAAATCAATGTTACAAAGCTATGCCCTTCCCCTAAATGCAATAAGCAAGTCTCTTCTTCTGTGTCATCCTAGGGATTTTTAAATGGCTTTTTTTAAAGCACACTGAGCACCTTCGTACTAAAGATTACCAACCAATAAAATATAGCACCTGTAATGCTATACAACTGTATTACATAACATTCAAGCCAAGAAAGGTGGGTCCTCTAGATACCTAAAAGGTATCTATTTGCCTTAACTGACATTTGCCTCAAAATTCAAAGCAATTATTCGTGTTCAACCACAGAGCAAATTGCCATTTTACTTTTAAATCAAAAGAATATAGTTTGTTAACAGTTTTTCCATGGCTTCTTATCACCAAGAGTGCGAGTACCAGAGTCCAAACCCCACCCACCACTTGATGTTCCACCATCCGAAGCTCAGTCAGAGCAATTCAGGCCTTCTCCCTTCAACAGGAAGACTCACTCCTGCTGCACTAACGCTAAGAAACTGGGCATGATTTGCTTTAGGACCAAAGAGGACTCTGCTCACTCACTTCACAATCTCAACTGAGCACTTCTCAGACTTACGGCCTTGTTTCGGTGGTTAGCAGTTTCTGTACTTCCCTGTGGCTCTGCTTTACACTAGGCCCACGTCTCCACTTCACAGCACCCAGAGTCTGACTGAAGAAATCTCACTTCCACGAGGAAGGAATGGATCTCACTGTGTCCATCATGAACCTCTCTGATGAGTTAAGGGAATCTGGCACATCACCCTCCTCTTAGGAAAGAGTGATACATTCTGATGGGAGTTTCAGAGAAAAGGAGGAAAGTATATCAAAGTTTAAGAAAATACTTGTTACATGGAAGTTGAGCTGGCAACCTCTATAGGTCAACAAGACACCCTAAACTTACTTCATCTTATAATCCTAAATCAAAGTTACCTGTCAGGATTTAAAGTTTCGACTTCATAAGAAAAAGAAAATCACTTCCGCCATCTTAGCCCTAAATTCAGAAACCAGATGGAACATTCTTCTTGATCTCTTTTCCCCTACTAAGTATTCTGAAAACCCCCAAACCATAACATACTAAAAATGGCTAAATGCTGGACTGGCTTTGAAGCAAAGGAAGGGTGTGGCTCCCCGCGAGTGAGGGGGCCCAGGACTGAACGGGTATGGAAAGAAACAAAACCTGCTTCTCTCTGGAGCATGTATGACACACACGCAGGACTGGTCTAACAAGTCCTCTGATCTCTCAGGCCAGGCCGCCTCCTCCTCCTCCCCCATCACCCACGTGCTTCTCCAAGGCCCTCTACTGGGACAGATAACACAGAATTTTCTCTCTGTCCTGAGAGTCTGAGACACACTAAGTGACTTACCTGGATCCCTGTAGCAACCCTGCCAAAGGCATCTCACCTAGCCTTATAAGGAGAAAGCAGAGCTTTAGGGAGAGGCCGATAAGGAAACAAAGATAAGAGGGAGGGGCAAAAAACAGGGCGGTATCAGACTGGAGGAAGGGGAGAGGCCAATTCCCTTGCTCCTTCCTACAAGAGGAGGTAGAAAAAGAGAGGGAAGTCAGGTAGGTACACAACGGGAAATGAGAAAAAGTCTAACCGAAATGAAAAGGTACTGTTTAATTCTTGTGACAGAAAAGAGAAATCCTAACATTAACTGGGCCATCTTTCTACCCTTCCCTACCCTAGGCGAGAGAAAAAAAACGCATGGAAAAAAAGCTTGACCTTAGGGTTTACTAGAGATCACCCAACTGAACTCACATTCCTTTTTTAAGGAGGCAGTTTTTCACCAACCCTCCTTACTTTCCATCTATGGCATTCCCACCATTTCTTTGCCCATCATTTGAAGATGACTCGGAAAAGCTGAAAGCATGTAATTGAGTCATATTTACACAGTCCTGCTTCTTCAAAGCCCTGAAAAGAGCAACAAGGCACCCCACCCCCTTCTATCAGATTTAGAGTACAGCTCCCTTCTGAGACAAGCAACAGAGAGAAGGTGTCAATCTATGCGGAAACCAAAGGAATTGTCAATGTCCTATCTCAGCTACAGGACAGAGAGCTGAAGGTAATGTTTCTCCCTGAGAAGAAAATCTGACCTTACAGGGGAAGAAAAGTTGTGAGTTGCTAATTATTAATCTCCCCCTACAAATTATCACACCTAATCTCGGCGACCTGAGGTAATGTTGGCCCCCTTTTAAACTACATATCAGAAGTATTCAGTGTCCTGCCTGAGGCCATCTTAGCTGGTAAGCGTAGGAAACACATCTGTTCTACTCCAAGTCCATGTTCTTTTTCCTTGATGGCATGAAAGGAGTATGATCTTTCTCCGCTTCTTGTGGTTAAAATCCTTCTAACTCCAATTGAGAAGTTAACCACAAGTAAACTTTTGGGGAAGGGGGAAGGGAGGTGGGTGGGTGAAGGCTACTAGACCTTTGGTCTTACCTTCACTTTAAAGAACAGGACCTTAGTTCTGGGGAATAGCTTGCAGTCTCCCTCAGATTTCCCACGTTACAAGGAACAAGAATTCAGGAGGAAATCTGCGAGGGACCAAAGTTGTACTACTTTGTACACAATCGTCTACCTTTCCACTGGAAGGCCCATTCTAGAAATCTGCCCACATGCCACATTCTCTCATCACCCTCACCTCAAGAAAGAAAAATCTAATCACTAATATCCCTGCTCTTACATTTAATGTGACATCTCATTAAAACAAATGCAGAAATCAGAGCTGGGGTTGGAAACAGAAGGAACTAGAAGCAGGAAAGGTCGTGCTCGCCAGCACCAGAACAGAGGGGAGGAATTGTTCTAGTGGTATGTTAGCAGTCTGCCTCTAGGGCAGCTGTCCTCCGGCAATCAAAGGCCGTTTGTGTGTGGGTGCTCAGGGACGAGCCAGCTTGGCAAGAAGTTTGAGGACTCAGCCATCCAATCCACAAAGTGAGAGAAGAGATGCCTGTTTCACAGCTGGAATGGAGGGCAAGGAAAAGACAAAACAGGGAAAAAGGGAAGGAAGAGGGGAAGAGAGAAGTGCTATGGTGCTATTTCAGTCTAGACAGAGGGGGGAAGAATCCCAGAAAACTACCAACCATTCCCTAGTTATGTGCAAACAGAGACTTGTCAGTACCTCTCAATACTGAAATCAAAGAATGCATAGGTTTCTTCAGCTCTGGATGTAATGGGGTGCCAATTAGAACGATGAGACCTGAAAGGTAAGCCCCAGCATTGCCTGTTTCTGTCACTTTCAGACCCAACAAAATATCTGCAATATATACAATTAAAAAAAACATTGTATAAACATCTCTCTCCTTCTAGAATTCCTTTCTTAATTAAATCCAAGAGATCTATAAATAATAGTAGCACACACAAAACTCCCTGAGATCCCCAATGCTAAGAGACCACGGACATTTATATAACTCAAGTGCTGAGATGCAAAAGGCCACGGTCAGAATTCACACTCCCTAATCCCTCGGAGTAGCTAGATGCTCAGAGACCCATTAGACACACAAAGGCTGCTCTCTTCTCAGCAGAGCCCCGCAGCAGAGCTGCTCTCCAGGGACAAAGAGATTTCACAGGAGAACCACAAAGACATCGCCCCTCTCCGTTCCCCCACTCCCAGCTTTCTCACTTCCTGTCACAGTAGCACCAGACCACAGTCTCCCAGAAACAAACAAATACAAAGTGCTGGATTCTGGGCTGCAGGCCAACCGCATTCCAGGGCATCCTGTCTACCAATCACCAGCCAGAGCTCCCACTTTGCCCTGCTCAGTTCCTTATCATGTTCGGGAAAACAACCCTCCTCCCTGCCCCAAGCCAACACTACACAGGACAAAGCTCAGGCCTTTAAGAATCAGCAGAAAGATACTGTGTGTGGATCTAAGGATTCAGAGTGGGTGAGGGGAATTTTAAGATTCCTACTTGGCAAATTTCTTCACTTTGGAGGCACTGCACAGAGGATTTTAAAGCTACTGCTGCTATTACACTCAGCTCAGCCACATGTAATACGTCCCAAAGAAAGCTTCATCACGGCAATCTGATCTCCCGCCTGGATTCGGTCACTGGAATATTCCCACCTGGAGGACTACTTTAGGACATATCCTCTGTCACCTTCTCCATCACCCATTTCCACTCTTTTCAAAGTCTTTCCAACACTTTTCCCCACAAGCATAAAGTTGATTCCTAAGAGGCCCCGCAGAGAACAAACAAAGGCAGCAGGCTCCACCCTACGAAGAGGCAGGACACAGGCGGCAGCAGGTGCTGGGAGCAAAGTTCCCTGCTCCCCAGGGAAGGAGAGGAGGACCACTAGGAATTGCACAGTAGCCCTGGCAACAAAGAGCTCAAGACAGCAACCTCACTCGGCTTTTTCTGCTCAACACTCTCCCCGGAGTGGACGAGGGGCTGTAGACTTGGAACCTCGTCAAAAAAGCCCCCCTTCAAAATAAGGGTCCTCAGCTGCTTCCAAGAATGGGATCACTGATACATTTTTCTATTATCTTGTACAAGCCCACTGGACGTTAGCCCTAAACCTCAGAAACAAAGATGCAGACAGTTAGCCAGATACCCTTGAAATCCAAAGAAGTAACACCCTGGGTCCAAAGGGCTCAATTCCACTCGCACAAAGCAGAGCACAACTCAGCACCGAATTCTCTAATCAGAGGAACACCCACCTAGCAATATGTATGCTACCCTTTGTCATCTTTTCTCCTTCCTTTCTCTCTCCTAGACTCCTTCCCTCCTTGGATCTATTAGAAGTACTCTGGGTTAACTCTGATTTAGATAGTACCTGATGCAAAAGGAACTAAGTCTAAAACAGCACCACTTAGAAGAAATTAGTCCATGTCTGTATCTCATGGAACCAGGTGGAAGGAGGTGGGGCAGGAATATATGCAATAGTTAGCCAGTCTAGGGCTGGACAGAGAAAGATCGTTCGGCAACTCTGTTTTAGAACAGAGCTTCAATAGCAGGGCCTAGCCCCTGCAAGCTATCACTGAAGCACACGAAATCAACAGTTTGAGATCTGTTACCTCGCATTCAATCAGACTATAACTCCCTTTTTCTCTCAAGAACTGAAAAATGAGTTACAACTGTTAGTATTGTTATCAGATTCTCCCTCATTCACAGCCTCGGCCAAATAAATCAGTCAATTAAGCACCATATAGGATGAGGTGGACACAGAAAAGCAGATAAAAATAGTAGAGTCTAGTAGGAGAGCTTTCTGAGATACTTTTATGAGAGAGGGGTGAAAAACACACCCCAGAAGACAGAGAACTGGACACACCTGTATCAGTGCTGCTGCTGCTGCTACAAAACAATGCTTGACAGGTTCTGCGCCTCAAATGGAGCAGGTGAGACAGAAATGGAGTGCTGACTCAGAAATACAGTCAGCAAAGGAGGAAAGGAGAACAGCATAGCTGACCGATTACAATTCAGTATGACTTCACCAGAGGTTCTGGTTCTAACTGTATCTCTAGCTGTTTGCAGACATATTTAGAAAACTTAACCCAAGGAATAATGAATGGGTAAGGAGAAAGTCAAGGGAGGGGCCCAAAGACTTAAGCTGAATACTCAATGGTTGAAAAAGCATGAATCTGTTTTGCTAACTTTCCACATAGCCCTTTCTCACCAAATCAGGCCGAAAGCTGAAAGCACTGGGGTGGGGGTGGGCTGGGGGGGAAGCAGAGAAAAGAATGTGATTGGGAAAGGTTTAGCTACATTCCAACTAGCCAACATCCTGCATAGTATTAAAAGTGCCAGAGAATCCAATCCCCACTACATGAGAGTTTGCTGGGACTCTGCTAACACATCCAATTCCTCTGCCACCAGCCACCCCCCATACTCTGAAAAGCAGCATAATTGAGATAGCTTGATGAAGGCACCAGCTGTTTCCACCACTCTCCCTCCCCCCAACTCCAGAGACCACAGTTCAAACTCACATCAAACACTTAATACAATTGACGGGCCAGTAGGAAGGAGAAGCCTGGACTAAAATAGCAGGAAGATTGCCAACTGGCCCCATTTACAAGGAATGCTTTCTTGGCTCAATTTAAAAATAAGAAACCTTTGTCATCCACTCTCCTTTGCCCAATTATGTTCTCCTTTCCACAACCTAACTCTCAGTGTCAAATGGATTTCAGTTTCTTCGCTACAACTCCTTGAACTATTTTCAAATGTCAGAAAATAGAGGGGAGGTATAAGGTTGAATGCAAAATAAGATCTGGGAGATTGGAAGGCTTCTTGGACTGCAACCGCCATACCTACAGGGCTCCCACATACCAGCAAGAAGACAGGAGTCCACATGACACCCTTCTTCATGTTTCAAGGAAAGAAGGGAAGGAACGTTATGCTTCCGCGCTTGAACACTGATGGTAACCCAATTTCTCAAGGTATGGGTGGCCAGTTAAAAGTATTAACATGATCAGCCTTCCCCCACTCACATTTTAAGTTGACCAGAGTTAGCCAAGGAGGAAGGGAAGGAAGCCAGCACTTCCTTTTCAGACAGGAAGTAACATTGGCCCTTCCCGTTGAGTTTTAAACAAATTGTCCAGTTAAGTTTCAATGCTAACATCCTCTCCTGAATTTGTTCCACAATTTCAAAATGCGGAGGGGAAACGGAGATATGATCTAAAAGTTTCCCTTCCCCCTAAGAGGCAAGTCCTCCATACCATGCTAAAGAGCTGGCATAGCCCCGAAATCAGGTGGATGTCTGTAATTCCCAAACAATACAGGATACAGTGGTAGAAAATTTGAAATTAACCACCTGCTCACCATGTCTACTGCCATGAACTATTTTTCTCTGCTTCTCATACTAATTAAATGACCACCCACCTGAGCAATTATATAGCTACGTAGCTTAACTCAAATGTTTGGGATTTGGGTCCTCAAACCTGAAGGATTAGAATCACCTGGGAAGCGTTTTTTTAAAAATACAGTCTCCCAAATCTACCTCCCCACCACCCCCTACCTCAATTTCTGGAGAGAATGCCTGGGAATTCATATTTTAGAACATCCTCATAGTGACTCTGATAGTCGGCTGTTGGGAACCTGTGTTGGCCTCTCCCTGACAACCCGCTTACCACCATATTCCTCTTGCAAAAAGGGCACTGATTATAAAACACATTATTGGGGATTGCGTTACTGTTCGTGCACCAGACAGCTCAGATCATCATTCACTTTGAATTAGAAGCTTTTTGAAAACACAGATTTAAATATAAGGATAGATGGAAAGAAACAATCCTAAACCCTGTATTCTAGACTCAGAACCTAAAAAGAACGTCCTCACTTCTTTCAGTTTAACTTTCCTCCAAGGACTAAAGAGCTGTGCCACATTTTCAGACTGGTTCCATATTCCATCCCCAAAGAAGTCCAAAGTCCTAAATCTAGCATTCAAAATTCTAGATAATTCTAGCCCAGTTGATAATATAATAGAAAGAACCAGAAACTCTGGATTCAAGTGTTACCTCTGACACTTATCCAAGCAAGTCACTGTAACTGGTCTGAATAAGAGCAAGTGAGTACCAAAATGTTTTTAGAAGAATCATAAAGAGGAATATTTCCACAAGAAAGCATGTGTCACTAAAGACTTAGGAAAAAAGAATGAAGAATGGCATTGAAAGACACACTTTCAAGACAACTACAAACATCTATAAATGTTGAATATATGTCAAGCAACTTCAAACTTTGGGGGACTCTGTGATTGTCTCGAGTATTTCCTATGCAAGATGATAAAGTCACTTGACCAAAGGAAAAGGGGATGGAAGGGGGAAAAAAGTTTCGTGATTGAGGTCATCTTCCACAGATGATATTAAGTAACAGGATGACAACTACACAGGTATAATTAAAGGGAAGAACAGAGGGTTACCACGTCGAATTCCAGGGCTAAACTAAGAAAGATGGCGATAGAGAGACTCCCTCACTAAGGGACAGACTAGCTAAACCAGAACTCTTTCTTTTATTTTATTTAAGTGTGCTTTTCCAGGGCCCGTCAGCTCCAAGTCAAGCAGTTGCCCCAATCTAGCTTTGGAGGGCGCAGCTCACAGTGGCCCATGTGGGGATCGAACTGGCAATCCTGCTGTTAAGAGCAGAGCGCTCTAACCAGCTGAGCGAACCGGCAGCTCCTGAACCATAACTCGAGAGGGAAAGTAAGAATGGCTGCTTCAAGACACAAGTACTCGTAATCAAAAATCCTTTTACTTTCCCATATGGGATTGCCACAGAACGTCAATCACTGAATAGTTGGTGCTTCTTCCTCAATCCTCCCGAAATCGATCAGGATGCTTTAATAACCCTTCCTGCTCAAACATACACATGGAGAGGGAACACAGACCTACAGGTAGTCATCAGGGATGCTCATCTCCCCCACTGTGCAAGGCAGAAATAGGGATACGGTGCCCTATAAAGCGGTTTCTGAAAGCCACGAGATCCCAATGATTAGGGCTTTGGGGAAGCAAGAGATTTTTGGTTAAATGAGTAAAAGGCAAAGCAGCAAATAAGTGGGGCAGGAGTAATATTTGGCCAAAAGCACATCAACTAAACCAGTAACTGTACTCAAAAGGGAACTGTACCAGATCTAGGTTGTCACTTCTGTTCACAGAAAACTGATTTAGTAGATAAGAAGGTGGAGAAATACATTTCTCTAGGGAAGAAGTTTTTTTTATCTCATTTCCCAATTACATAAAAGTTTATTCTAAGTAAACTTGTCGTTCTGTTATCAGTCTCCAAAGCAAGGGTCATTGACCTATGCAAAATCTGCTCCTCTGCAAATCTTCTGACTATACTCACATGAACTTCTGCAAAGGGAGAAAGAGGGAGGCTAGGTCAGGTGTCGCCTCAACTCCTTACAAAGAACATACAAAAAGGTAACAGCTCTTGTCTCTGGGGTGGGAAGGGAGGAGACAACTTTTCTCTGTGCTGTCTAGTCCAAGATGAGGCCCTGTACCACCCTCCCCATTCTCCCAGCAGCCACCCGTTGGTCCTCCCTGAACAGGTCTACTTCTCACGGCCCCTCCACTCCCAGCCTTGCTCACTAGTAACAACCAGGCCCAGGGGCCTTTGCACTTTTTACTCAAGCTACATGACTCCACCCTAACTTCTTTTAGGTCTCTCTCAAACATACCTTATACATAAGTGAGGCCTTCCCTGACCCTTCTGTTAAAAAAAAACCTCACTGCCACCCTCGCACCTCTTAATCACCACTCTACATACTGTGCTTTATTTTTTTCTCAATAGTGTTACCACATTCTGACATACTATGTATTTACTTATTTATTATCTGTCTCTTTCAACTAGAATGTAAGCTCTGTGAGGTCTATTTGGTATACTGTTTACTCCAATGCGTGGCATACAGCAGACTCAAATTTCTTTTCAATGAATGAAGATGTTTTACTTTTTCAATGAAAACAAAAAGTTAAATTTTACAAAAATAAATCAACCTTGTTTGATTTTTCCTTCTATACTTTTTTCCTAATTGCCATCTTAGGCCCATCAGTTGGGGTCTCCTGCAGCCTGACCTGAGATTTGGCTGACCTTCAGGAGGGTAGACATTCAAATAGCCAACTCTGCCCTGGTTTAACAAAGTAGTCAATGGAGAGCAGAACAGCAGAGAGGCTACCGAACTCCCATTCCAACAAAGAAACAGTGGAAAGCAATCAGATTGGCACCAACGTCTCCTTTAAAATAGACTACTCTATTTTAAAAGTGTGCTGAATATACACCAGCTACTTTATTTCAATGAGATTTATTTCACTTGCAATGAACTGTAGGTGCTTTGATAAAGGTATTGAAAAGTTGACCTAGTTTCTATAACAATGTCTTATATCCACAACCATCAGAATATATTTTGGTTTCTTAAAATATAAGCTCCCTATAACAAACACCTTTTCACTTCACAAAGAGAACTCTCAATACGCTACTGCATTCCAATACAGAACTTGGGAAGCACACACAAAACTGATGTTTACTCTGGGAAAAGTAAATTTCTCTTGCTCTGTCAAATGAACCAAAATGAGTCATTAATTAGTAAATGTGGATGAGATCTGAAAATCAAAAAAGATAAACTAATCCAAATTATTAAGAGATCAATTTTCTTGGATCAGAACAGTTAATCCTAATCTTTAGCACACGAGTATGGTTTATTTTATAATAGGAATCAAGCTTATTCCATATTAAGTGTTAGTGAGGCAAAGTGACACCATAAAGACCACCAACCGAAGGGTGAAAAAAGATGGGAGAGGCAAAGGGAAACACCAGAGAACAGGAAAGCAACTGAAAAGGAGAAAGCATAGGAAAATCAGTAGAGGGAAATGTGAGTTAAAAAAAAATGAGTTGGTGGGGGAGTTATGAAAGGGAAGTTATGGAGTGCCAATAGAAATTAGTTTAAATACTGTTCAGAACATTAGTTTCATGGGTTATTTAAAACGAAGGAAAACTAGGCTGGAAGAAACCTAGAAGTTTCCATCTAACACATATTTCCCACAGGCCACAGTTTGGCTTTCCCATATATAAGAGCAGACCTCTTTCTTGGAAGCATATTTCTCACAGGAAGCATTTTCTATACGAAACTCACAATTTCTACATGTCTCAGTTTTGCAAATGTCCATAAATAAGGATTGAAATAGAGAATGATGTTTCCTGGACATAAAAGAGGGAGATTTATTTCAAGAAAAGGGATAGATAGTAAAAGCCTGCCTTCATTTCTATGTAATTGCTTCCTGTACAATCACTCAAAATGGAATATTATCCTAAAAATCTTGGACAAGTGTGACTCCAAGGTAAAAAAAACCCAGTTCAAAGTCAAGAATAATAAACCGAAACAATGCGTTTTCAATCCATTCTCTGCCAAAATTAAAGTTTACCCTGGGATGCTGGAGTACTTGTCTGTCTCTTAAATACAAAAAGGTGGGAGAAACTTGTATTGCTCTTTTTCGCCCTACAGTATCCAAGTCTCCGAAGAAATTACTGCAAGACAGTCAAGCTTTGCACCTGTTTATTTTCCCACACTCATACTCATACTTTATTCAAAGTTATCCATTCCCAAAGCACCCTTATTTTGGACAACCATGCCCACACAACTCCCCAAACTTGCCTGTATTACCAAAGACACTTTTTTCCCATTAAAAAATAAAGTTAGCTTATCCATCCCGGAAGCCCATTTATTCTGTAATAGAAGTGTCTATATCTACCATTCGAGTTTCAGGTGTTAAGAGACCTTAAAGGGCATTTAGTCCAACAGGCAAATGATGTTTGAATTCATTTAAAGCATTCATTCTTACAGCAAACACTTATGAGCTGGTTACTGTTCTATGAATTTTACATATATTAAATCACTTAATCATCACAATAATCCTGAGATGGTTAATATTATTGTCCTCGTTTTACAGACAAGGAGACCAAAGCATAGAACAATGAAACAATTTGCCCAAGGTTACACAGCTAGTAAGTGGCAGAGCGAGATGTGAACCCAGGCAGTCTGGCTACAGCACCCATGCTCGTCACCACTGTGCTACACTGCCTTGCCTCTCCATGTTTGTGGAACTCTCAGGTTGGAAAGTCCACTTGGTCAGCATATTGATCAAAAAATATAGAATAAGAAAGCATTTATGGCAAAATGCTAACGACTGGTATCTAAGTGAATGAAGGGTATACAGGAGTTATTGTGCTATTACAACTTTCCTGAAAGTCTGAAATTTTTTCAAAATAAAACAGTAAAAAGTTGCATTTATCATTATATAATGGGACATGTTTTGTGAAAGTGATGACCAAATTACCTGCTGGTGAGCAAAGGCAGCTTCAAAAAAACAAAACTCTGGATCCTGATAAGGTCTCCACTACACTCCTGATCTAAATTGCCCACACCATTCCAGTCAGACTGAAGGACCCACTGGAGAGAAAGTGGCCCTAAAATTGGGGAACACTGTCCCTGAACCAGAACTGTAACTGTGGGCCATGTTCTGAATGCTTATTATTTAATAATCAACAATATTTAATAATCAGCAATTCCAAGCAGAATTAGAGGGACAAATTACTTCTAAAGATACATTATACAATATCATTAAATACAAATCAATCCATACCCTTCTTTCCCCCTTGTTCTAACCAGAACAGTTGTTTTTCTCTCCTTACAATCTCCCTGCCAGGCTCCCTGTCAATGCTCTCCATAGGAAACCTTGGAGGCAGCTGCATTTAGGCAGCGCAATCCCTATTTCAGCTTCTCATGGCATTTAGCCCCTTTTAAGAGAAAAGAGAACATGAAATAACATACTGATTACCTACGATACATTCCTTTAGGCAAGTTTCTTGTTACTATTATTCTGAATTACCATTGAAAATTAATTTGGGTTCTTAAACTCATAAACTTCCCAATACACTTTATGAACAAAATCTCCTGAAGTTTCATGGCAGTAGCAGTGGCAAAAAATACAGTGATAATCCAGACACACTTTTGTTGAAACACTGATGTTCAAATTATCATCCCAAGCTTTTTATGTTTGTATTAACAAGTATAAAAATCAATCACTTCCAACATGGCTGAAAGCAGTACTTGCCTGCCGCTGCCCTAATATGTTCCGGGTAACCAGTCCCTCTCCCCTAGAAATGGCTAAACTAAGGTTTCAGTGCTTTTAACAGCTGCCAATGTAATGAAATGAACTGACGAGGACCCTTACTTTTTTATACTATTCTTTGGACTGCTTGCCCAGAAAGGAAACAGGATTAAAAAAATTTTTTTTAATTTAAATCTTCATTATTTCAAGAAACTTTACTTAAAAATGAAAGGTGAGAGATGTGTGAAAGTTTGAAACTACAGACTACAGTAAAGTTGCAAAATGACATTGCAGTTGTATTCATCTATGTGGTAGTGCTTCCTATCTCAACTTCCCTTCAGCGTTTCCCACAAAGGTGCCTCACTCATTCCCATCAAGTGCCTTTTATTTAACAAGGTTTACTGAACACCTCGGTATACACCACACACTACCATAGGTGCTAAGAGAACACAGAGATAAGCTAGTGCCTATACTCAAGCAGCTCATAGTCTAGAAGGAAAGACAAAACTAGACTATTTTAATACAGTATGATAAACATTATTTGATCTACCTGCTACAACCCTCTACCCTGCAAGTTGGCAATATTATGCCTGAAAATTCTCTGGAAGAAATTTCACTGATAATCAAATTAAGTTTGAGTCATTTCAAGTAAGTTTAAGAAATCAGGACAGCAATGCTGTGCATATGGAAAGATCTCTGTTCTAAAGATTGAAATAAGATCCATTCTAGCATATCCAGCTCCCCATGGCTTTATGGAAAATGGATTTTTCACATAGGTTATTCCAACATGGAGGGGGTTGGAAATCTAAGTGAGGACTGACCCTCTGCAAGATAAAGCACCCTGGCCTCTAGCAAGGGCTCATTTCAGTTCTGGATCTTTTTTCTATTCTCTCTGGAGAATGGCGGTGTATTAGTGGTTAAGTCCGTGGACTTTGTAGTTAGTCAGACCAGGGTTTAAGCCTAGCCTTGGCCCCTTATGGGTAATGAGACTTTCAGCAAACCTCAGCTTCTATAAGGCTCAAATTCCTTTTTAAAAAAACACAAAAAACAACAGTTGTTGTGGGAAATTGAATAAATGGTTTATGCAAAATGCTAAGCATAAAAAATGCTAAGCAGTAAAAAAACAAGGGGGGGAGGTCCTGGCAGTTAGTACTGGGGGCCATCAGGTATCAAAATAGAAAGCAATAAATTATACAGAGCTAATCATTTTGTTATTCCAAATGAATAGTGATCTATGCTTAATTTATTTGCAGCCATCCCTAGGGAGCAGCTACCTCAGAAACCTAAGTGAATTGCAATTACTTGGAGCTTTTTGGTGTGTTTTTTCTAAGATTTCCAATAGTACCAATTTTTATACTACCTGAAAGAACATGTTCCAGCCCTTCTGACTCTCTGTAACGGGAACCCTAAGAAAGGCACTAGAACTCTAACCACCCACAAGAGACCCCCACCTGGAACACAGACGGTACATACCTTAGTCATATAACAAAGGAACCAACAGTATACAGGAGTCAAACAAGGAAAGAAAAATCTGCACAACTCATACTTACTAGTCATTTTTTACCCCAAAACCAAAAGGAGGAGCAAAACAAAAAAATAAAAGGATGTACTTATTCGCATGCCTTACTCTATTTCCTGAAAGAACTAGTAGAGGTGAGGTAAAAGACAATCTTCCATCTTATCATGCAAAAGGCTCTATGGTACATACCAGTCAAAACAACGCCTCAGTTCGGGGAACAGTCCTGGCTGATAGTTAGCTGGGATGCTCCCTGCGGCGACACAAAGCCCAATATTTAAAGCTGGACCCAAAGCACCAACCACTCAGTCATCCAGAACCTATTTTCAAACTGCCTTTGTACTCCTTCTTCAGATTCCCTCATCCCTCCCCCTAAAGGTTGAGTAGGAAACCGACACTCTGGCAGCAACATGACCAACCCTTCAAAGATCCACCAAGAAACCTCTCTAGGCTGGAGTCAAGGCAGAGAGACATTTGAAAGAAAAACTGGAAAATCTTAAATAAGAACTATAGCCCAACAGACTGTACACGTTGGCTTTTTTTCTTCCTTTTTAACTGCACTTGCTATAATTATGAGATCCAGGTATTAAAATCTTACTGTAGCCCTCGCATAGATTACATTAGTTTAGTTTCCTGTGAAGCCACAAACTTACAAGTATGAAATCATCTTTCAAGAAATAATCTCAGTTCTAGAAAAGAAATTCAAGGAAGTGTTCTCGTCTAAAAACTGGGTTTAGAAGGGGCACAAAATCTGAGATTATAGGTACATACCAGTTTAAAGCTAATGAGCAGTTTACATATTAAGGCCCATCTTGTTACAATTAGGGCAGTATCTAATCCAGCTATAATTTTCAGACTGATTCGCATTTTCAAAGGGAGAAGGAAGAGAACACCCAGTTTTCAGCTACTGATGAGTTGGCTATGTAATTATCTAGAATCAGTATTTTTGCAAGAATGCATTTGCAAAAACAAATCTTAAGATTAAATATAAAATATGAAGCAGTCATGGGCCTTCAGCTCTTAACAGATTTTTTATTTTATAGCAAACAAAAAACTCACCTCCAAGAAAGAACTGTTTGGTTTAAAATAAGAACTCCCCTTGTGCTTTCTCAAATGCATTCTGAACACTAAAGTTTATATAAGTGTTTTCTCTCAGCCTAACCTTATTTAATCCATGGCCCTTTAAGAGAGCACAAAGCTGAAAATATTTTCAGGTGTATTGCCACTTTGGTGAACTAAATAAAAAGCAGGATTAGAATTTCCTTATGCCTTTAAGCACATAAACCAAACACTATCGTACTTGCAGATTGAACATACAACAACACATCGTGCCATCAAAGGTAGTTTTTAGAAGAAAAGGAGATAACAATTCATTTAACATGGATCCATCTGTTTTCTCTTATAAGGCAAAGCAGGGAGGCAACGTCTAGCAGGAGGGTGAGGCTCCCACCCACCACACCTGGAAAAGTAAAAGAGGGATCCACCCAGGACAGCAGGGCTGAAACCGATCTGGGCCGTTCAAACTCTAGGGGGGGAAAACACCACCATTTAAGCTACAAATCTCCCTGCAACTTTTCACTACAAATCTAATGATAAAAGAAGAAAAAAAAAGTTTTGAAACATATGAAGAGCCATATGTATAACTAGCTTCCGACCCGGACAAATTCCTTTCCCAACCCACACGCAACATGCCAAAAAAAACCAACCTTTGGTTTAGGCTCTGAAAACAGAAGTTTGTTAGCTTAATCCAGAAAAATATATAAAATCAAAGAACACACCAAATTGTAAATTCACAGAATTGCTCTCACCCTTCTGAATCTATTCATCGCCCTCTATTAGAGAGACCTAGAAGTTTGTTTCTGGGTCTTGAATATTTTACCTTTTTTTAATATAATACAATTCCCCAAAGTAAGTAGAAAATAAATTAATAATTGCTTAAAAGTCACCCATTAACATAGCAGACTCTCGTCTTTAAATTTCCTCAGGTTACCGTAAGACAAAAATTCGACTTGGCTTATCCTCCTTTACCCGTCTGGACACATTTTTTAAAAAGGCACACACCTCAGATGTGAACTTCTAAAAACCAGTCCTTTAAGAAAGAAACCCAAGGCTTCGTCAATGTGCTGAGAAAGACAAATCCAGCAAGGTAGTTGATTTTTCACGACCTCTTCCTCCTTTCAGGATCTTTCCTGGTCTTCTTTCTCTCTCTCCCTCTTTTTTTTTTTTCTCTCAGCTCCAACACCTAAAATGGAAGTTGCACCCAGCCAAAGGATAGGGAGCCTGGGTGGTGACAAACTGATCTAGCAGCCCTACCCCCTCGCTTTCCTAAGTGATGTCAGCCCCTGAGAACTTCCAATAGGAGCCAGGCATAAATCAGGGAGCTGATTTTATCCAATAGGAAACTTTATTATAGGAAATGGGGGGGAAGGAGAGAGAGGAGGAGACAGACAGGGGGAAGTTTTATATATATATTTATATTTAAAGTAGAGACCATACAATCTCTGAAGAATTACTGCAGAGCTCTGCTGGGGGGGCGGGAGGGGGGGCAAAAGAACAAGGGATTTTTAGAATGGCCTGCCTAAGAATCAGTTCTCTTTGATGGTGGTGTTCTGGCTTCCTCTCCCTTCCTTTCCGGGTGGGGAAAGAGAAAAGAGCTGATTTTATATGCCTGCTGCTATTTGGTTTGTGGCTTTCTACCCCAAAGCATTCTCCCAAAGGAAGACAAGAAGGGAGGGAGAGAAAAATCCTAAAAAATAGGATTATTACGTGTTGATTGGGATGGTAGGGGATACCTGAGGTAAACTCTCAATTTCATTGTTTTGGTTTAATTGCATTAGAGCTAATTAGAAAAAATAAAGGTCTGCACTTGTTAACAGTTCTTAGCGTCTATACTTTCAACTAGAAGGAAGCTGAATCCACTGCGCTGTTAAGGACAATCACTGTCTTCCCCTTTGCCCCCAAATTAAAATAATATCGGTTTGAGGGGCAGAATAAATGGAATCCAATAAACAAGCAATACATTTAGAGGAGATAACAGCATGTGTAAGGAAAAGCAAGTCTCACATCAAGAATCTTCGCCTTCTTTGTGAACTTCAAGTTTAAGATAATCTAGTTTATACATTCTCTTTTTACACTTGACCTAAATTAAGGATTATACAGGTATTCTTCTGAGTAAAGAGTTATCTTAGTACGTTCTATACTGTTAGGTCATGAAGATCAGAGACTGGATTTTTTTTTTTTTTACAGACTTAACAAAGACTAGTATTTTATGGTCATTCAGTAGTTACTAAACAAAGATGGTAATAAATTGAAATTTTCCTTTTCCTATCTTACTGAAAAATCTAAAATCTATCCTGTAGACTGCTGATAAATGAATCTTCATAAAGTTTTCATAATCTAGAATAGTGGTTAAGAGTATAGGTTCTGGGCCGGCCAGGTGGCTCAGGTGGTTAGAGCTCCATGCGCCTAACTCCGAAGGCTGCCGGTTCGATTCCCACATGGGCCAGTGGGCTCTCAACCACAAGGTTGCTGGTTCAACTCCTCGAGTCCCACAAGGGATGGTGGGCAGCACCCCCTGCAACTAAGATTGAACACGGCACCTTGAGCTGAGATGGCTCAGTTGGTTGGAGCGTGTCCTCTCAACCACAAGGTTGACGGTTTGACTCCCACAAGGGATGGTGGGCAGCGCCCCCTGCAACTAGCAACGGCAACTGGACCTGGAGCTGAGCTGCGCCCTCCACAACTAGGATTGAAAGGACAACAACTTGACTTGGAAAAAAAAAAAAGTCCTGGAAGTACACACTGTTCCCCAATAAAAAGTCCTGTTCCCCTTAAAGTCCTGTTCCCCTTAAAGTCCTGTTCCCCTTCCCCAATAAAACCTTTAAAAAAAAAAAAAAAAAAGAGTATAGGTTCTGCAGGCAGACTACCTGGCTTCAAACCTTCCTCCTCTCTACACTTGCTATGTGACCTTGGACAAATTATATAATCTCTATGTGCCTCAGTTTCCTTAACTATAAAATGGAGATAATAACTCTCTCTCACAGGACTGTTGTGAGAATTAAAATACTCATAAAGTTCTTTAAACAATGTATGGCACAGGACAAGAATGAGCTGTTATTATTATCAGTATCTAACCTGCCCAAAAAAGTTTCATTGGCTCCTCATTGCCCAATAATAGCAACCAATGATGGAGCATCTATCACGTGAGAGGCACTTGGCACTCATTAGCTGTAACTTCTAAAACACCACCATAGAATACTATGCCCACCATTTTCCAGATGAGCAAATCAAGGCTCACTCAGCAAGGTTAAGAAACTTGCCTGCAATCTGGCTAAGAAGTAAAGCCCTCAGCAATCTGACTCCAAAGTCCATGCTCTTTCCTTCATTTTACACTGTGATCAGGATAAAGGCCAAGTTCCTCATCTGCTTTCGAGGAGCCACATTTATTCATTCAGTATACTAAAGTAACACTTATTAACCATAATCTGACCTTTCCTTATTATCCAAACTGGAATTCCAATTCCACTCCTCCTCAGCATGAATGTGATTTTCTAATCAGGCTCATCTAGTGATTATCCACCCCCTCATATTTGGTCTATAGTCCCACAGACTCCATTGGTCTAAAGTGGCCAAAAAGGACTTCTCTCAGAAGTGCTAGAAGACCAAACAGGCATCACAGCATTTGTTTGATGGGCTTTAAATAAACTAGAATGGGAAATGAACACATTCAACAGAGAAATGAACAGCCTTTCATTATCTACGACTCTTCCCCTATTACCTTATCACATCTTCTACCTCTACTTTCCATCTATTCCTGCTCCTCCATAGCAAATTCAAAAGCCAAAGATGATTGCAGAAGGAAAACAATCAGTACAAGAAATGTGCATTGATTGATTGGTTCCTAGATCAGGGCCATATTCTAAAAATTCTATGATTTTCTAGAAATGGATTGGTCTTCTTTCCCTCACATCACCACTAACAACTTGCAAGTATGTTGCCTTCCGTGTGTGTGTGTGTGTGTGTGTGTGTGTGTGTGTGTGTTCCTGTCTCCTCCATCAGAAGATAAGCTCCATGAAGGCATGAACAGTGTCTTTCTAATAATAGTGTATCCCCAGAGCTGGTAGATTTCTTGTATACCTCAGAGATGGAAGTATCTCGAGAAGAAGCCCAGGATGTGCTTTCTGCCGCCCGTCAGCTCCGAGTATCTGAGCTAGAATCCCTTCAGCTAGAGGGTGGGAAGTTGGTGAAGGCCCCTCAGGGCAGAAGACTGAACCGGGAGTGCTTACAACCTCCAAGTGCTGCACCCATCTCTGCCAGGGTGGTGGCATCCAGCCGCCGCCCTCGAACTCCACTGCCTGTTACCCAGACTCCCTGTCCTCTTGGGGCAGTGAGGTTGAAGTCGCCAGGGGAGGAGGCGTCCCAGGACAGGTGCAACCAACAGAACGCAGAGAACTTGTCTGACACTCTTGTGCTCAAGAGGAAGGCCAGAGCCTGCCCACCTCCACGAGAAAAAAGCTCTTCACCGTCAAGCCACAGTCAGGGACCTAAAGAGAATAAGAGTGACCCTGTCCTTGGTCCTACAGTGCTTTCCCCCACCAACTTGTACCCCTCTGTGGATGAGCGACTGTTGCCCAGAAAGATCAGACTGAGTCGTTCAAAGCCATCTCCTGATGTCTGTACATCCAAGCCTTCCTGCATTTTAAGTGCACCCAGCTCAGCCTTATCTCTCATATTTAACAACAGATGAATGAGTGAATGAAGTCTCTTGGCTTACTAGTTATGTAATCATGGATGAATCATTTAACATTAATGAATTTGTACATAACATTAAAAATAAAATCATATACAAATAAAAAAAGAACACTCAGTGGTAAAAAGTTGTTAAAAATTAAATTTATCTGAAACAGCTATCTCCAAATAAAGCATCACAAGGATTAATATTCATTAGGGGAAAACTGTTTACACTCAGTTAATAGAAAATAAAAAGACTGGTTCCACTTGGGTTATTTTGAGCACCTACTGTGAGCCAGGTACTCTTCTAGTAAATGTCAAGAATTATGAGACAGACAAGTTTCTTGCTCTCAAAAAGTTACTTTCTAGCAGGGGAAGAGAGAAGTTTAATAAATAAGATTTCAGATGGAAGACTACGCAGAGATTTAAAACCGACTGATGAGAATGACTCATGGTTTGTTCTAGATTGGACATAGGAACAAACTCTCTGGAGAGGTGACATTTAAGTTGAAATCTCAATGATAAGAAGTGGCCAACAATGAGAAGATATGAGCAATGGTAACTACTAATGTCAGAGCTCTCAGGTGTGGGGCTGAAACACACTGAATCCAGCAGAGCTGTCGGAAATGAGAGAGGGATAGACAGGAATCAGAATATGAAGGGTTCTATAGGTTAGAGAAAGGAGTTTTTATTAGGCAGAGAAAAGCCTGTGAGAGCTTTAAACAGCAGAATGACATGATCTAACTCGTATTTTGAAAAGATCTAGCTACTAATGTGACAAATGGATTAAAGAGGGAACAAAGTGAAAGCAAGGAAATTAGTTTGAAGGTCAAGTGACAGTGACATGGAGTTCACTACAGTAGCAGCAGTGAAAATGGAGAGAGGTCAATGGATAGAGGATATGTTTAGAGATACAGCATTGCTTTTGGTTTGGGTTTTTTTCCTTCCTTTTTTGTTTTGTTTTGTTTATTATGCATTGAATATTACATTCAGTTGTTAGTTTTACCACTCTCGAAGTTTAACTTCCCTATCCACAGTCATCAGCACTTACAAACAAAGAGAAACAAGAAACCATTAAATGGTGAAAGATTAAGGAAGAGCTGGAAAATAAAATTGTGTTTAAAAAAGAAATATTAAGATTATTATATAGGGCAGAGTGCTGAGCTGTGATGAATCTACTTCCAAAATAGACTAAAACAATAAACACCTAGGAGAAGAAAATTTTTAAAAATATATTGTATGATTCCATTTATATGAAATATCCAGAACAAGCAAATCATAGAGACAGAAAGCAGATCTGTGGTTTCCAGGGACTGGGGAGACAAGGAAATCAGGAGTGACTGGTTATGGTTATGGAGTGAGAAGAAATTTTTTAAAAAATCAACTCAAAAAAACAAAAACACTGGCTTTCCATACAGAGGAAAACAAAATATTTTTACTCCTTTCTACCCTCTGGTGGCTACACATTACCATCCAAAGTTTGTCATTTTTTTTGAAGCCTTAGGTAGAATGGCCACTTACCATTCCCTTTGAAATTCTACTAACACAAGATTTAACTAAAATGATATTGGATTAAAAAAGAAAACAACCAAGAAGTGAGTCCTCTCTACTTCTTGAAAATTAATCTAATCCTTATAACAACATATTCATGAGAGGATAGAATATTTATATTTTTGTTAGAACGCCACAGAATTACCTATAACTGTACTGGTACTCCACTTACTTAATCACATCCTGATTCCACAGTAACAGATGCCATAAACAAACACTGTTCTGCCTTCTTTTTTTTTTTTTTTTTGCTTGCTTGCTTTTGTGTGACGCAAACAGTATCAAAAATCTGTCTTTCTAGTAAGTTTTACGTCCTTTCACGAACTGTTTCCTCTTCAAACTATGACAACTACAACCAAAAATGTCTTTTATTCTTGTTTATTTTTCCATCTTAAAAACAGAGGCCTCAAACCAGGGGAAACATTACCTGACTTGGAAATGCCCGACACTTCTCCCCCCCACCCCCCATATTTCAGTCAACTACCTCAAATCCTTTTGAAAAAGTATTAGATATCAATAGACATATTTGAGGGCACTGTACTACTCACCCCTCCACATCTTGTCCCTTTCCGGGTTCCCTTTTAGGTGTCTTCCTTTTCAGTCTCCAGTTGACCTCAGCGGGGGGCTGCTCAGTTTCATCACACTTTGTCACCAGTGGCTTTGGATTCAGCCACTTTCATCCAGAGCTGGACATCAGGCAACATCTAACTGAAGCCAGGACCCGGGGCCTAACGCACACAGGGGAAAGACCCGCTGTCCAGATTGATAACGTGGGTTCACATTCTTACTAAATGTTGAATCTTGAGATCGTTTAATTTTTAATATCATCCCTGAAAACAGCTGTTTCCAGTCAGGAAGTGCGCTAAATAAACCATCTCTGGAAGTATAAGAGAGACCACTCTAGACGGGAAGTCCTGCAACCCCACCTCCCACCCTCAGTCACCAATTCTCCGAGGTTTGGGACTGGAGAGGAAGCTGAGAAAAACCTGAATTCAAAAACTAGCCCAATGACCTTGTTCCAGAACATCCCTGGCCTTAGGAGACATCTGGATTAGAGCTATGGGGGACAAGGTGCGAGGAGAGCCATGCTGGGGCCTTTTTCTCCATTAAGCCGGGAGCCCTCTTAGCAGGACCGAGGCCATTTGCAGGCCTCTTCAAAGAGAAGCTGAAGGTGTCCTTCAGCAGCCTTGGAGCCTGTCTGATTGGAGGATCCTGACCCTCTTTTCACAGTGTTTTCATCGAGTGCTGAGCGAGCAGTCGGCGGCCATCAGAATCCCTCCCTAGGAGGCCCTTCCCCCTACCTCTCGTGACCAGACCAACTTTCCTCAGCTCTCCAGTCCCCCGATTGTCAGCCTCCCGCCCAAAGCGCTCCTCTTCCTGTGATTGGCTCTTCCAGGAGCCTTCAGCCAATGGGTGTGACGTATTCCGGGAGACGTAAGCCCGAGAGCTGGGGAGGAGGAAGGACGTCGGCCCTGCGACGCACCGTGCGGGAGGGCCGCGGCGCGAGGTTTGTGGCGAGGGCCGCGTGCCCTCAGGCGGCTCTTGCTGTCATCATCTCCGGGTGCATGAGGGTGCCGGGGCCCACAGTAGGACGAGGGCCCTAGTGGGTGACTGCAACGTCCCTGTGGCTGGAGCTGGTGGTGAGGGTGAACTCTGAATTCCGGCCTCCGGAATCCCCACGCTCCATTCCCAGAAACCTTCGCGCCGAGGGGGGGGGCTCTCTCTTCAAAAGGGTTGGGCCAGGGCCCCCGGAGCTTTGAGCTTTGGGGTGCCCAGCTTTGCAGGGCCTTCCCTGAAGCCCTGCTTCCTCCGCCAACCCCGATTCCTTTCCTCCTGCCGGGGAGACGACTCCTCAGGCGATTCACCCACCTGTGCTGCTCTCTTCGACAGTCCTCCCCGCGCGAGGCTGGACATCGGGAGGAAGCAAGGCAGTCTGGACAGAGGACCCGGGCACAGAGAGGACGGCAGGAGCAATTCCTATGGAAGAGCCAATTCAGGTTGGGTCTGGGGGCAAGGCCAGGTGCTGGTGGGTTGGGAACCTTCCCCAGGGCCTCAGGTTAGGCCCTTGCAACAGCTGCCAGCCTCAACCCCCATCGCTCTGGCTGGGATCGGAGTTGAATCTCTGCTTTCTTAATTTACCTTTTCACTCTTTTCTTTGCTGGTAGTTTGTCGTGAACGCTTCAGATCCTCAGTGCCACCTGACAGAAAACTGCATGCCAGGAAAGGAACACCAGTTGTGCAGTGAGTGGCGGTTTCAGTGCAAAAGCTGGAAAAGTAGTCTGCCCTAAGTCAGAATATCCAGTTTGTTTTGAGAACGGGTAGGATGCTTCATTATCCTTGCTCCATTGTTAGCCAGGTCATCAACCAGGCTGACAAACCCAAAGGCCAAAGTCTTCACCAATTTCCAGGGGAATCAGGCTTGCTTTGGTCAAGAACATCTGAACCGAGGGTGCCAATATCCTTATTTCTGTGCGAGACCTTCACACCAAGTCCAGCAGCTTCTTTCCTTTATTGTGCACCCTCTGCTGGTTAGTGTGGTAGAGTAGGCTCAGAGAAAAGGAGTGTATACTTACTAGAGAATTGTATATCAGTGTTTTTGCTTAAGTGTTAAATTGAGGATTATACCCATGGAACTCAGCAGTGTGATGCTTGGGAAGAATATGAGCAGTCAGCACTGTAGGAGTTGAGTCTCAGTGGTAATGTGAATGAGGAAGTTTTAAGAGTAATAACAGCTACTATTGGTGTTACAGGTGTTGGGGGGTGATAGTTATTTTGTACCAGGCATACACAGAGCTAAGCAATTTTACCTGCATTGACACTTTTAATTTTTAAAAACAGCCCTATGAAGTAACTACTGTTATTCCCATTTCATAAATGAGAAAAGTGAGACTCAGAGAAGTTGGGTCATTTACCTGAGCTTCAAATCTAGGTTTATCTCTGAGCTTCTACGTGTAACCACTATGATATTTTTTCTTGAGATACTATTGGCATCATTTCTGGGCTTATGGCCCCCCAACTCATGCTACAATCTCTCACTTTTTAAAATTTCCCTGCGATTTCAAAGGCAAAAAAAAAAACAAAATAACCATGGTTCTGAAATGTATTATCTCTCACCCACAGGAATCTGATCCATGAAAACCTAGGAAGTTTGTTAACAGACCAACATGTTTTCTCCTGCTAGTTCAAAAATCCTATATAGGAATCCCCGATTCCTCCGGTTAGCTTTTCTGCAGCTTCATCACCAGCAGCAGAGTGGAGTGTTCTGTGATGTCCTTCTGCAGGCAGAAGGTAAGAGACTACGGGGGCGGCCAGTTAGCTCAGTTGGTTAGAGCACGATGCTCGTAACACCAGGGTTATCGGTTTGATCACCGCATGGGCCAGTGGGAGCTGCGCCCTCCACAACTAGATTGAAATAACTACTTGACTTGGAGCTGATGGGTCCTGGAAAAACACACTTAAATAAATAAAAGTTTAAAAAAAAGAAGAAGGTAAGATCCTTTCGTTCAAAAAATTGATTCCGGCTGGGGCCACTGTCTTTGTGGATTTTGCACTTTTTCCCCATAGCTACGCAGGTTTTCTCCAGGTGCTCCAGTTTCCTTCCACATCCCAAAGATGTGCATGTTAGGTGAATTGGCGAGTCTGAATTGTGCTAGTCTGAGTGTGTGTGGGGTGTGTGTGTGCGCCCTGTGATAGAAGGGCGTCCTCTCCAGGTAGGGTTGGTTTGACTTGAGCCCTGAGCTGCCACGATAGGCTTTGGCCACCTGTGACCCTGAACTAGAATAAGCTTATTAGAAAACAATTATCTGACTTGTTTTATTAATCTTTCTTAAATATATGCATAGCTCACATTTATTTCAGTGTTTAATATTAAAAGTGTTTTGGTTCTTTATTTAGAATTTTGGTGACACTTTTGTGACCAGAAATATGCTGTAGAAATTTAACCCTTCTTTATATCAATTAGCCTATGATAAAATTGGTTTCTTTATAGTCATTTCGCTTAAGGTTGCAGTTTCTAAGTACCTATCAGTAACATTGAGGACTTGCTGTAGTGGGGACTCCATTGAAAACTCACCATAGAATAAGATAAAATGAGTTTAGGACCATTTGTCCTCCACAGGACAAAACCAGAAAAAAACGTGTTATTAACCCTTTTGAGCACCGTAAACTATTTGATAAGGAGCTGTTTGTTTCTAGGACAGTTACTATTTTCAAGTGTGAAAATGAGACTGCTTTTTCTCTTTAAAAAATGAAACTAATTGCAAAGTTTTTTTAAGGTATAAATTCTATAAAATACGAATATAATGGGATGGTCTTGAAGACTGAGTTAACACATGTAAAGCACTTTGAACAGTGCTTTTAATGTACTAAGCACAATATGAGTATGTGTTACTTGTTGATGACACCATTATATGTTTCTTCATTTTCTTTTTTTCCCCCTTCCCTTTTTCCGCCTCTGCCCCCCACTCCGGTTCAAGCGGTTGTTTCTCAGTCTAGTTGTGTAGGACACAGCTCCCTGGCCCATGCTGGTGTTATGAGCCTGGCGCTCCCCCCACTGAGGCAGTCAGTCGTCGGCCGCTCACAGCAGCTCTCCCCGGCTGCTGGCCTCTCACAATGGCTGCCGGCCACTCTCGCTGGCTGCTGGCCGCTCCTGGCAGCACACAGTAGCCCACGGCTGCCCACAGCAGCCCAGCTCCAGGGAGAGCTGTTGTTCACAATCTTAGCTGTAGAGGGCGCAGCTCACTGTCCCATGTGGGAATCAAACCAGTGACCTCGCCATTAGGAGCACAATGCTCTGACCATCTGAGCCACTGGCCCGACCCTTCATTTTCTTGCTAAGCTATTGCTTGTCTTTTTCTTGTCTTCAAATTGATGGTTTTTGTTGATTGCTGTTAGACCTAAAAATGTGTTATTTCCACCTGTTCCTTTTACACTTGAAATGTTAAATCAGCATGAGGTAGAGCCTGGTATGGTATAAAAGCCTAAGACTAGGAGTCAGAGTTTAAGTCCTAGTTTTGTTGCTTAGTAACTAAGTGATAAATGAGCAAGTGCTCATTTTCTTCCTTTATAAAGAAATGAAGAAAATGCTACATTATTGTGTAGCGCTCTACAGAGTACATATGCTGTAGGGTCTTAACAGCCTTCTGATATGTTATATGGTTCAAGTTCTACAGGTGAGTGAATTGAGGTCTAGAGAGTTAAGTGACTTGCTTGTTAGTTCTCTTTGTAAGTGCAGAGTTGGGATTCATTCCTTAATTCAAAATAAAGTATCAATTACTGTTATATGCTAGTACACTATATTGGCATGGGCATACAGTATATATGAAGATAAAAATGCCTTCCTCATAAGGAATCATGTAAGGGGAAGACATTCAAATAACCAGTGTATTCAAGTAACTGTACAGTATGATAAATAACATATTGGGTAAGTATAGGCTGATATACAGCATCCTTTACAGACTTGAGGAGGTTGGGAGATTTTCTTGGAGGAAGTAACCCATAGGTGAGGTCTGAATGACAAATAGAAGTAGGAGGAAGTGGGGAAAGATTTTCCCACTCGGAGAGAAAAGCACATACAGAGAATTAGAGACATGACCAGGGATTTGAGAGTGGCTCATTATGACTAGAGTGCAGACAACAGGAAGTGTATTGACCAGATATTGCTAGAGAAATTAGCAGCAGTCACATAAGGTCTGAAGTGTTATGCAAAGGAAGTAGGTCTTGTTCTCAGACCTTTGGAAATTATATTTAAAGGTTTTAAGGTCATGATCAGATACCTGTTAGAAATAGCATTCAGGCTGCATGACAAGAATTACTGGATTATTCTTGAGCCCAGATAGGAGGCTGTTTTGTAACCCAAAAGAGAAGGAATGGTGGCCTGAACTAAGGCATTGAGAGAATTTTCTGGCTTTTGAGCTGTTAAATTTACACTTGTTGCAGTTAACAGCATAGACTCTATAGCTAGACCCCCTGGGTTTAAATCTTGTGCTACTTACCACAAAATTGTGGGCACATAACTATGCCCACAATATGGGGCATATGTGGGCACAATTGACTCATCTGTAATAATAGCTACTTCACAGGGTTCCAGTAAAGATTAAATGAATACTGATAAAACCCTTAGAGCACCTGGCACATAATAAGGAATCAAGAAGTGTTTGCTTTTTTAAAATTAATGTTTGATTAGATGCAGTGGGTAAGAGAGAAAAATCAAAGATGAATTCTAGTGCTCAAGCTTGGGTAACTTGGTGAATGTGATACCTTATTTTGAAGAAATGGAAGGTTTTGGGGGGTGGGGAATGAGTTCATTTTCTAGAAATGTTGCATTGGAGGTACTTGTGGGACATCACTGTAGACATGCAGACTGTGGCATGTCTCAGGAAAGATACCTGGGCATAGGTCGGACACAGGAGTCATCAGTAAGCCTTTGGTAATTGAAGCCCTGCGAGAAACTGCGATTGCCCGTAAAGTGAGAAGATGGCTCAGGACAGACCGCTGGCTCTTAGGCAGTGGCTACAGCTCAGGAGAGAATTGAGCCTTGATTGTCCATGTCCAAAGCTCATGACCTTTCTGTTGGACCACAAGCAGCTTCTATAAAACTTTTAAAATTCTCCTGTCACAAAAACTTATTCAGCAAGTATTTGATCCCCTAGTCAAGCGCTGGCTATACCTGAGTAAGCAAGACAGGAACGGTTTCTGTCGTCACAGAGCTCAGTTTAGTCAAGGAGATGGACAATACAGATAGCTAAGTGCTGTGATAGAGTACCTCTCTGTACCCAGGAGGACCTAACCCAGATGCGGGGTAAAGTAGGGGGAGGCTTTGAAAGAAGTGATGTCTAAACTAGATTTTGAAAGATAAAAACTGAGTTAGCTAGATAATGGCAGCAGGTTCCAGGAAAGCAAAAGCAACAAATTCCTCCTACTTAAACTTCCATCGAGAAAAATTGAGAGAAAGGGCAGCCCTTTTGGGTAGTCGTATCTGCTCAGCTCATGAACGTCAGTCTGCATGAGGTAACAGTGTTTGGGTTTCCCTCCAGGTGAGGCAGTCCCAGCGCATTGCTGCATCCTGTCTGCCTGCAGCCCCTTCTTCACAGAGCGCCTGGAACGGGAGAGGCCAGCTCAGGGTCGTAAGGTGGTGCTGGAGCTGGGGGGCCTGAAGATCAGGACCCTTAGGAAGCTGGTAGATTTCTTGTATACCTCAGAGATGGAAGTATCTCGAGAAGAAGCCCAGGATGTGCTTTCTGCCGCCCGTCAGCTCCGAGTATCTGAGCTAGAATCCCTTCAGCTAGAGGGTGGGAAGTTGGTGAAGGCCCCTCAGGGCAGAAGACTGAACCGGGAGTGCTTACAACCTCCAAGTGCTGCACCCATCTCTGCCAGGGTGGTGGCATCCAGCCGCCACCCTCGAACTCCACTGCCTGTTACCCAGACTCCCTGTCCTCTTGGGGCAGTGAGGTTGAAGTCGCCGGGGGAGGAGGGGTCCCAGGACAGGTGCAACCGACAGAACGCAGAGAACTTGTCTGACACGCTTGTGCTCAAGAGGAAGGCCAGAGCCTGCCCACCTCCACAAGAAAAAAGCTCTTCACCGTCAAGCCACAGTCAGGGACCTAAAGAGAATAAGAGTGACCCTGTCCTTGGTCCTACAGGGCTTTCCCCCACCAACTTGTACCCCTCTGTGGATGAGCGACTATTGCCCAGAAAGATCAGACTGAGTCGTTCAAAGCCATCTCCTGATGTCTGTACATCCAAGCCTTCCTGCATTTTAAGTGTACCCAGCTCAGTGCCCACAGCCCCTGGCCGGCGTCTTTGGCGACAAAAAAGTATAAATAAAGAAGCACCAGAGGACAAGCAGAAAGCAGGGAGAGTTAATCTACAGAGCACCCCAACTCCATCTGGTCTTGGAAAGACGGGTGGGAGTAAGAAGCGCAGCCCTGAAGTCAGGGCATCTAACTCGGACTCTGCAGAGGAGGGGCAGGTTGGGAGAGTGAAACTTCGTAAGACTGTCAATGGGACCTGCTGGGAGGTGGTGCAAGAGCCTCCCCTCAAAAACTCTCAAGATAGTCCTCAGATCCCAGAACCTGGAGACTCAGAAAAGCCTCCAGGGATTCAGCCATCCTCAGTTAACCAGCAGGAAATGTCATCTGCTACAACAGACCTGTGTCAGGACTCCCCAGTGTGCTCTACACTACAAGACATTCTTTCTGCTAGCAGCTCCCCAGGCCCCCCAGTGGTGAAGTCTGAGTTTGGGTCCAGTCCAGAGCTGGTAGGGAAGGAACCTGGGTTCGATATTGACTACAGAGAGCCATATGCATTTGACACAGACCTGCTCGGGCAGCCCTGTGAAGCTGAGGAGTACCGAATCACAAGTGCTGCTGCCACCAGTGAGCTGGAGGAGATCCTGGACTTTATGTTGTGTGGCTCAGACATTGAGCCACACACAGCATCTCTGGAGAGTGCCGGAGCTGAGGGATGCAGGACCCCTAGTTACCACCTGACAGAAACAGGAAAGAACTGGATTGAAGGGGAAGAATGGTATATACCAGACATGGAACTCTGGCCCGGGGAGCTCACAGGATTGGAAAAGGGACCTGTCGGTGAGAACAAAGAGCCGGTCGAACCCCTTGGCCCTCTTGTCATGCCCTCTGAGATGAGTGAAGGGGAAGTGCTTTCAGTAGAAGGCTCTTGGACTCGAGACCTAGAAATTAGCAGCTCCGAGCCACTGGATGATCCGAGAGACAAACTTCTACACACTGACTCCCCTGACCCTCCCCAAAAGTCCTATGGAGACCTCTCACCTCCCTGTTCACACTGGGTGGAGACTGGGCTGGAAGAGTCCCTAACTATGGATGAGGTATTGTACCCTGCTCCAGAGGCAGGCAAGGAGGTACTTAGCAACTCTGAGCTGTTGGACCCGCTTCCTGCCAGCCCTGAAGAGGAAGAGATTGATGTGGTAGACTGGACATCAGAGGGAGAGCTGATGCCCACCGCTATCCCCTCCGTATGGCCTGACCCTTCCTCAGAGTCAGAAACAGAAGTAGACATACTAACGTAGTGGAGTGGGGAAGGCAGTTGAAGGGCACTGGGAGGATGGGAAATGTTGGCTAGCAGAAGGGGTATTATTGGCAGAGAGGCTAGCACATGTCCTGTCCTCCCCTCCCCAGGCTTTGGGAGTCAGGCCTAAGTCAAGTAGTACCATGAGTAGAAAATTATGAATTTGAACCATCTTATTTCCTTGCAATCTATTTTACAGTTAGTGACGAACAAGTGAAATGATAAACTGTGGTCCCCAACTCTAGTGGGTCATAGGTAACAGCCAAGGCCAGATCTCCCAGGTTATGAGGCACTGCTAATTCAGGAAAGAATAACACTCTCCGTGATAGGAGTTTTATGTATGAGAAAACGTTCCAGAAGGTGTGAAGCAGTGCTGGAGTGGGACACTGAGTGGGTGGGAGTGACAGGACGTGTCCAGCACCATCCGTGTGAGGCTTACTCTTGCCAGTATGGGGAATTAGCCAGAACCTCCAAAGGGGTCAGGAACAGGTACTTCCATCATCACTTCCAAGAAGTGAGTTGAAAAAATATATTTGCTTTTAAAAAAAATAAATTATTTACTTTTCCCCATCGTTTTTACAAGTATTTCACATGCTCTACCAGAGAACCTAGGAATTCCAGGTTAACTTGGTGACCTCAGGCTATGAAAAAAACAAGGGACCAATCCCTTAAGGCTGGCTTTGTTCACCCCCTACCATAAGATTAAGTTTTATTACTCAAATACTTTATTTCAACTTTTTATTAAACAAACCAAATCCAAGAACTTTTCAATGCCTTACTAGAGGGTTGCCTCACGTCTGAGCCATCATTTCTGGAGGGGTAGAGACCACAGCTTCAGGCACATGGCTGAAGTTTGGCCATGTCCCGTCATAAATGCTCCAACACCACCAGGGACAGAATGCTGTGAAAATGAGGGGGGGAAAGGTTAGAGCAGGGATCCAGACAAGTATATAGCCTGAGGAAGACGTGTCCCGCCTCCCACCCTTGAACCCACAGACGCAGGAGAGCTCAAGGATTGCCTCCTCCAGCCACATCTCAATCAACATATCAAGTGCCTGACCACATGCCGAAGCACTGTATGAAGCACTATGGATAAGACAAGGTCAAATCCATGTGACCAGGAGTGAGAGTACCGTGATGCATGCAGTGCTACTACATGGAGCTATTAACAGGCCATACTAGAAATGAAAAAACATGGTAGGGGTAAGCATACCCGAAGCTACACAAAGATTTTGCCCATAAAGGGAAAATCACCACCCATATAGATAAGCATGTGTCAATGATTTTGTTTAACGCCTAAATGAGGGAACCAGTGGTACTTAACCACTTCAAACAATCAAAACACATGCCCTCAGGAATGTGGAAAACGAATATTTTAACAAAAATATAAAATTGGTCCATACCCCGAGGGTAGTAATTAACTGCACCTTCAAAGAACATAAATTGCATTTCTATAAATCATTACATTACCATCAGGTCTACGACAGCTCAAAGACGATTAAATGAAACATGGAGTTAGCAAAGGGCACACTAGATAGGAAACTGATTTTTTACGATTTCCGTTTTTCCTACCACTAAAAGGGAAGAGTCCCAATAGAGAAAATGTTGAGGACAGTTAACGAGTTATGAAAAAATGTAGCTCCTGTGTGAAAAGCGGGTAGCAGGGCTGTTTGCCAAATAGCCACGAGACCAACGCAATCCCTCCCAACCCCAGGCCCCACTTCAAACCTCAGCATGAGGACTTCTGCCCAAACCGCCCTACGAAAGGTACTTCTTCAGCTCCTCTACCACCTCTGGCGGGTCGGGGAACTTGAGTTTGCGTGGGGGCCCCTTCTTAATCCCAGTCCAAAGCTCCGCACCTGGGAAAAGAACGCAGTGAAGTTACTGTATCTCCGCGGTTTCTGAGACTAGCCCTTCCTCCCCTCGGAATCACGCCTTCTCCCCCCAGACCCGGACCCCCACTCACTGCTGCCGTCCGGGCGCAGCAGCGTCACCTCGAAGCTGCCCCTCCGGGGCTTGGCCGGATTCACCTCCACTGGAAGCTCGGGGGCCTCCAGGCGCAGCGCCTGCCTCAGGACCGCGGCGTTGCGCCCGTAGACGCGTCAGCTCGTGCTACGGGGAGACGGGGAGGGTCAGAAGGGGGCCCTGGGTCTGCGACGCCCTTGCCCCCATCTCCGTGATCCTCCAGGTCCCTCACCAATGCTCGATAACCACGGTCGCCTCCTCCACTCCTTTCTGGCCGCCAGCCCGCTTCTCCCGCTTGTCGGCCGCCGCGACCACCGCCGCCTCAGCCTTCCGCTTCCTCCCGCGGGAAGCCATGGCGCCTGGAGCGCGGCCCAGAACCGAGCCGACCTGGGGCGGGAATAGGGTGCAGACGTGGCCACTGAGCAGCCACGGAACAGTGCACAGCCCCGCTCCGAGGTCCAAACCGCAGGCCAGAAAACCGCTCGCACAACAAAACCTGCCAAGCCGCGGGAAGCCCGGCGCCCGCGAACACGTGGTCGGGAGGCGGGACCTCCCGGCACAGCCACTCTGCACGCAGGGTGGGGGGAGATACGGGGAGTAAGACCGAACCACCAGCACCTGGGAGGGGGGTGGCGAGCACAGCAAGGGCGAGATTTAGGTATCTCTGAAAACAAGACTGGCTGCAGGTTTTTCTGTAACAGCGCATCGTGAACTCAACCCCTATAGCCCTCAAAACCTACTCCCTGGGACCCGCGGACCAGTCCTGATCCAAGTTTACAATCTAACTCGGTGCGGTCCGTACTCTGGTTTATGGAAACTGGCCTTCACCAACTCTCCCCAGTCCTGGGGACCAATGCCTGGCGTTTGGTGAAACTATTCAGAATGGTCTTGGACGTGAAAGAGGAAGTAAGCAATTCCTCTGCAATTGCCTGGTTTTGTAACACGCAAGGATAAAGAAGCAATCAAAAGGAAATCCCAGTCTCTTTATTATGGAAAACCATCAACTAACTGGGTGTGGGAGAATAGCTAGGAGGGTAAGTGAAACCCCAATCCTGTCCAGGGGCTTTCTTCTCCAGCTCCATCACAACAAAGGAAGGTCTCAAACCTCTATTCCCCCTCCTCCCAATCTCCATAAATACATTATTCAATGCTATATTCATGAGAAAACTCTGTGGTTAAAGGTTTCTCCTTGGGGCCAGTTACAAGATTAGGTTTGTATTTTCTAATGAAGGCCACAGACCAAGACAAAGGCCTACAGCAGTAAGGGTCCTTGGAAAAATCGTAGCGTTGACTGGGTACCCTGGCATCTTATATTAGGGTGTAAGTAGTCTGTGTATGTCCACTAAGGAATAATGAAACCACCCGTGGTGGAGATGTGAGTGTTGGGCAGCACTTGACACACTGATGCAAGCTTGGAGGGAAAGCATTTCCTACTCCATCACGTGAGCTATCTCCCTCCAGTGGAATAGCTGGCCACGGCAGTGCAGGCCTTCCTGGAGGGTACCTGTCAATTCCCTGGATGCTTCTGTTAAATCAGAAGCAGCACCCTGCCCCACCCAGGCACAGCCAAACAGGGAAAACATAAATAAAAGGTGGAGGCCTCAGGCAAGGCTTGTGGTTCCCGAAGGAGCGGGGCCTCAAAGGTGCCAGGAATTGACCAAGGCACTGACAAGGCAGGGAACCTATTTGTCCTTCTTGCTTTCCCCATCTGGCACTGCCGTGGGGGTTAGGGCCACAGGCTGCTCCTCAGGAATATTATCTCCAGCTTTGGATAGCTTCTTGGCCCGTTGGTACAGCTCATTCAAGCTGAATTCTCGGATTACGTTCTCCTGCACAAAAGAGATGCATACATCAGGGTTCAGGTTAGAAGGGAGACTTCAGACCTGGGAAGTAGGAAGTATTTAGACGCAGTTTAGGAAAGGAAGAAGCAAAAGATAGAAATCTACTCTAACTAAATCTCTTTTTTGGGTACCTGGAAAAGTCAACTAATATTTAAGTACCTATTATGTGCAAGTCACTGTGAGCACACAATCTTATGTAACGTGCAAACCAACCCTGTGAGCCCAGTGTTACTGTCTCCAATTTATTGCCAAGGAACCTAAGGCCTACAGACTGTACGTACAAGGGCCTTTGAGACAGAATCTTAACTTGTAATTGTTTCCCAGTACTCGCAGGTCTAGCACATGGTAGAAGCATAATATCAATTTGCTGAGTGACTTCATGAAAGAGGTCTAATAACTAGTCCACACTCTCAAAGCTTGTGAGCAAATGGCAGAGCTAGGAATCAAACCCAGGGTGGGCTCCAAAGCCCACCCACTGTTCCACACCCTTCTCCAAACCACTTGCCCACTCTTTCCTGTACCTCAGAGAAAGTCCAAGAGACAGCTCGTCCTTTCTTGTCAATCTGTGGCCGCCGCATGACCTCCTTGCCACCTTGGAACAGGATCAGGGTAGGAAGCTGCTTGGTGAGAGGTGATGTGCTCACTTTGTACCTACAGGACCCAGAAAGTACCTGTATATGCATCTATATACACCATTCCAAGTGATTCCCTGCTTAGACCCTCTGCCTAGGCTCTTACATACCGTGTACTAACATCAGTGTAGCGTCCAACATCCACCTTCCCAAAATTTAGCCCTGTACAGTTGTACCTGAGAATATATGATTTAACACAGTGAAAGAAGAGAGAATGGATCAATGGAAGAGGAAGTACAGATATTGGATGGGGTGGGGGGCTGCCTTTGGTTGCAGTGTGCAAAAATCAAGGCCAAAAAACCGTAAGGAAAGGTATGACATCTCAATTTCCACCCTCCCTCCCTTTGCACTACTCACTTGAGGGAGAGGTCCGCATAGATTGGAGCAAATGATTGGCAGTCATTAGACCAATTGGCAAAGAACTCCACAATCCAAGTGACCCTCTTGTCCCGCTCCAGCTCTTCCTGCCACACACAAAGAAGAAACAATGAACTTCTTGGATCACACAGGCTCCTGGAAAGGTCCAGCCCTTAGCGTCTAACTCCTCATCCTGGCTTCCCCTCTCCACCTCTCCTAGCTCCCACAATGAACCACAGTGCCCTTGACTTCCATTCTGAAGCACTGTTGCTCCTCCCAGTGAGTAGGGAGCATAACTGTAAAATGACCCACACGGGACCCGCGAAACAGCAGGGCGGACGAGCACTCACATCGATGGTTTTATCATTGAAGTACTTGATGTACTCAGGGCCCATGTACAGAGGAGGTTTGCACGTCATCAGAAACACTAAACAGAAAAAAGATGTTGAAGGAAACATACAAGGCCTCAGGGAGGGGATTTATTTTCAAACCAATTCAAAGATTTCAAGCACCAAAGAACATACTTTTTGGACCTACACAGACCACAGACACATTCCCTTCCTGTTAGTTTCCGTAGATTCTTATCGTCTGAGCCACACATATAATTACTTAGGTACAAGTTATGGAAGAAGGGGATGGAGAAACTGGCTGGGGGTTAGGGTCTGGTCCCCACAACCCAGTCTCGTAGCACCTTACCTATGCAGAGTGTGATGTACAGCAGGCCCATGCGAATATCCAGGCGGAAGAAAAGAATTGCATTGGCCACCTTACTGAACATGAAGATGTTGCCTATATGCTGCTCCACGGTGACTGAAACACAAAGATGTCACAGGTCAGGCGCGGCTGCATGCTCCTAGGACCCATTTTTTGTCCCTTTTCCTGGAGTGCTTTGAAATGGGAGGCGGGGAGGGGGATAAAAGCCTAGGATGGAATTCAGCCTTGGCATGGAATGAGGGACGAATTCCAACATGAAGGGAAGGGCCTCGGGGCCGCCGCGCGGCGGGCTGAACTCACTGGATCTGCGGTTCTTCATCATCACGATGGCGCTGAGAAACATCAGGATCTCCACTTCTCTCTGCAAAAAACCAAAGGGACAGGGATGCCATCAAAGAGACGATCTGGGTGGGAAAGGGAGCCAAGTACGGACGGAAAAAACACCAAGAGATGCAAACCGGGAATGGTGAAAATCAAGATGTACCTGGAGTCAGCTAAGGCACGGTGGGGAAAACAGCAGGCAGAAGACCTAGGTTCAGGCTCTACCCGTCACAAGCTGGCTGGTGCCTTTCAGCAAATCACTTAACCACTGAGCTTTGGTTTCCTTTACTGAAGAATATCCATTTCAAAATGCTATTGTGAAGATTAAGTGATAATGAGCATGAAAGAATTATGTCAAGTATGATATGGTATAAAAATGTGAGATATTACAACCAACTCAGTCTGACCTTGGTAAGCTAAAACTTTTCCAAAGAAACTTTCTCAGTAAGATTCCATTAATACAATATATGGTTATTCCATTTGCTTGGTTTTGTTTAAATCACTCTTCTCCACCAAATATTCAGTGATAATCCACACATCTTTAATTTGAGAGGTTAAGGAGGCCTTTTCATAGCTCTCAAAGGCCTTTTTCAGTACCCTTGGCTCATGTTCTTTCTCACATTCTAGAATGTAAGCTCCATTGGCGCAAAGTGAGACAGACAATCAACATGACAAATAAACAAGATAATTTTTAAGACTGCAATGAGGAATAATAAGGGCCGTGTGTGAGAAAGTGTGGGAGGAGGGCAACTATGGATGGGATGGTCTGAGGCCTTCCACAGCTGTTTATAATACAGTGGCCCAAAGCATTACTTCAGACAGAACCAATCAACTCGGATTTACAGCTAGGAGTCAGCGACGTAGGTTTTCAGCCTCAATCTCCAACAAAAAGTTGATGGAATTTACAAATTGACATGTAAAGTGAGGATTAGAGAAGATGCAGACCTTTCTAAACATTACACCTGAGCAGAAATCAGGAAGAGTTTTCACAAATGAAATTGGTTTAGAATTGAGACTTAACAATTGTGGAAAGATGAATTTAAAAGGGGAACTGGTTAATCAGGAGACCAAAGATAGGACTAAAAGGAGTGTTCTCTCAAGACACAGAATGGGTCTTTGGTGAATACTGGCTGTGTATACTCCAAACCTTATTTCCTTTTCTTCCTAGGCATACTGCAGCTACACTCTCTGTCTCTTTGCATCTAGGGCGGACTGTGATTAGCACGCCTGAATGGAATGTGAGTGGAAGTGATGACACTTCTGCATCCAGACAGTAAGAAAGGGTGTCTCTCTGCATTCCAGCTTTCTTCCTTCATATTCTGGCTGGATGATACAGGGATGACCTAAGGCCATAGGTTGAAGACAGTATGAGACTGGGTTCCAGAATAACTGTATGAAGCAGAGCCCCTTTGGTTGTTCTGCTTGTTTGTTCGTTGTTTTAAAACTTTTTAAAAAGAAATTTCCAAACATACACTAGAGAGGATGCTGAAGGGTAGCAAAATATGCCACTTTAATAAAAGGATTATTTTGAGCCTGAAGACAATCGAAAAGTAGATACAAGAAAAGCTCCCTGTTCTTCCCCCTTTTTGTCTAAAAGCAGGGCATAAATTTTCAAAGGTGTCCCTCCAACGCTCTCTAGCAGAAAAAAGTTAGTCAAGAGAGATAACTTTAAACCCTATCAGCCAGAGATAGCATCCGAGGAATCTGTATAACAAGCTAGGCTTTATCTACCATTAGTTTACCTTCCCAGAGCTTGCTGCCCTTGGAAGCTTAAAACTGCGTTCCTTTGTCCAATCATTTCTCCAAATTTATTTTCCTTTGCTGAAGATGCTATACAAGCCAGAGTAGTAAGCCACCTCTTTGAGTCATTTATTTCTTCCTGGGTATCTCACATGTGTATGAGGTGTGACAATTAAGTTTGTGAACTTGTTGCAACGATGTTGCTAACCTTTTGTGATATCAGAGGGATTATTCATTATGAATTTGTACCAACTGGACAAACAGTTAACCAAGTTTACTATTTGGAAGTGCTGCAAAGGCTGAGTGAAAAAGTTGTATGACCTGAACTTTTCGCCAACAATTCATAGCTTTTGCATCGCGACAATGCACCAGCTCACAGAGCACTGTCTGTGAGGGAGTTTTTAGCCAGTAAACAAATAACTGTATTGGAACACCCTCCCTACTCACCTGATCTGGCCCCCAATGACTTCTTTCTTTACCCGAAGATAAAAGAAATATTGAAAGGAACACATTTGGATGACATTCAGGACATCAAAGGTAATACGACAACAGCTCTGATGGCCATTCCAGAAAAAGTTCCAAAATTGCTTTGAAGGGTTGACTAGGTGCTGGCGTCGGTGCACAGCTTCCCAGGGGGAGTAGTTCGAAGGTGACCGTAGTGATATTTAGCAATGAGGTGTGTAGCACTTTTTCTAGGATGAGTTTGCGAACTTAATTGCCTGACCTTGTACATAAGACTTCTGTGTCTGTCTTTATTTGTCTTTTATTACAGCAGTCTCAGCCAAGACCTCAGAAGGATAAAGGGAAATTATTTTTCCTCCTCTACAATACTTTAATGAACCTCTATGACTCAGCTTCAACCGTAACATTTTGCCAAAATGCTTCCATTTCGTCTATGCTAGCCACTTTTTATGCTGGAGAAACTAAAAGCAAATTCCAACTGTATCATTTCACCTGTAAATACTTCAGTGTGTATCTCACAGATATGGACCTTTTTTTTTAACAAACCAAAATACCATTATCATACCCAACACAATTAATAATTCCTTAATGTCATCTAATACTTGGTCCTTATTCAAATGATTCCAATTACCTCAAATTGTACAGTTGTTTGTTTAAATCAGGAACAAGCAAGCAAGAGGCACACATTACTTTTGGCTGATTAAGGTCTTCCTTAATCTCTAAAGGTAACTGCTTTTCCTTTTTACCCCAAGCTAGTTATTTGTTGAAGAAATTGAGTCAGTTGTACTGTCAGCTTTCCCACTTTCTGGATTTGGCTGCTTGCACACTTATGGTATTTGTTCTGATGATGATCTATCTCCCATATTTCATGTAAAGTGGCAGTGAAATCTAGAGGTTTGAATACAATAAAACCCAAATCTTTTGCCAAAAATACATCGTAGGTGGTGCTAGGTACTCTTTATTCCATCTCTTCAGAGGACATATCAACCCTCCGTATGATGGTGTCACCATCCACAGAAGATCATTGCCTAGATTATTTCATTAGAGTTTGCTAAATGATTTTTAAATCCGATCATTCCTTCTGTATTTATTAGCTCAAATTCTCCTGTTAAGATACCAACATTCCCTTATTAATTATATGGTTATGTTGAGACAGTATACAAGAAAAGTAAAATGCTTGATTCTTTCCTTTTAAGAAAATAGAAATAAACTTTTATTCTGTGAAGCCACTGAAAATTTGAGGTTTACCTGTTATTGCTAACATTATTTACTCTAATATCCTAACTTCCCAATCATCAAGGTGATTCAGTAAAGCACAGATTTTCCAGGAAAACACTGGGTATCAACCCTAAGTAGAGATGCTCCATGACTCACGATGAACCCGATAAACCCATCATTAAAGTTGAAAATATCATGTTGAGAACGTATTTAATACTACACAATAGAGTATCGGTTGTTCACCCTCTCGATGGCGTGGGTAACTGGGAGCTATGGCTCAATGCCACTGGCCAAAATCACGACAGAATATAACACATATTGCTAGCCTAGAAAAAGATCAAAATTCAAAACTCGAAGCATGGTTTCTACTGAATGTGTATCACTTTCACACCACTCTAAAGTTGAAAAATTGTAAGTCAGGGACCATCTGTAGTTAAAAAAAAATTGCACCAGAGTAACAACAAAATATAAAACCTTCCAGTATTTTGCATACTAGACAAGAGTACACAGAGAAATTAATTATATAAAATGTCCTTACACTTATTGAAATCTTTGTGTGTGTGTATACTTTTTTTTTCCTTGTTTTTAGAGAATTTGTATCAGTTTATTTGAGCCCAAACTGTGACAACTGCTGGGAAGCCAGACCTTAAATGCGCCCTGCATTTATATTTTTGAGTCCCACTTTAGTTAGTGGTATATGATACCATATAAAAATAGGAATCTTTTGCAGTATCATGGCTACACTTGAGCTAATTAATAATACTGTCTGGGAAAGGGCAGAGGAAGTATGAAAGAGTAAACAAGGGATGGAGGATAAAAGTAAGGGAGTGAGTTCTGGTCAAGTTCAAGGCTCATTTTTGCGGGGAGGAATGGAAAAAAGACAAAAAACTCAGGGTGACCCTCCTTCCTCAGAACACAGCTGCTGCTATACAGCAGAGGGCGTAGAGCTTCAGTTCATTTGTCCAAGTGGGCCCTTCACTCCTACTCAGGAAGTACAGCAAGAGGCTTGAGACAGATTTCTTTAGGATGTTTTACAATTCCTTTTCGATAAGCCTAACAATCTTATTCATTTTGGCATCCTCGGGATGCACCACAGGGCCTAGCAGATGGCACTCATTCAGGAAATGGTAACTAAGCAACGGGTGATAGGAGTGTGCAGGTACTATGGCCAGAAGAGAGGGTCCCAATCCCAGTCACCCACCTGTTGTGTGACCTAGGGCAAGTCTCCTAATCAGGCAGAAATCATTTCTTCACCAATAAAACGGAAATACTACTACTTGCCTTGTTTATCTACCCGGCTCCTTAAGTGGCTTTACATATGAGCAGCACTGTAAAAGACTGTACACAGGTGTGTAGAGTTTGGGTAGTGCTGTTGACGAGTATGAACGGTAAGATGGAAAAAACCCTGGACTCAAGATTCAAAAGGCCCAGGCTGTTGTGCAGGCTAAGCTGCTGGTTTCCCATCTTAATCAGACATGAAGAGATTTAGACTCGATGACGGTCCAGGCCCCATGCTCTTAAAGGTAAGTCGGCTAGAGTTTCAAAACCTCAGGTGTGAGTTCTCAAAAACGGGAACTTCGGGGCCCCTGGATGCAATAGCGAGGGAAAGGTCAGTCAAGGTCGCGGGGTCCTAAGGTGGGGGTCGCTCACCCAGTCAAAGTCACACGGGTTGCCATCTTCGCGTTGCGTGGGGAGAGTGTGGCAGAGCGGGGGCAGCTTCCTCACGAGTAGGAAGGCAGCAGAGAGCAGGGCAGACAGAAGGTAGTAAGGTCGGGCCAGCCATCGTGAAAGGCGCGGCACAGAATACACCAGAGCAATTAAAGGTGCCAGGACCGCCATCTTCTTGGCCCCGGGGCCCTCGCCGCTCTTCAGGGTCGATAAGTCTGGCCCCGCCTCTCCCACCATTGAGACTTCCATTGGTCCTAGTCTCGGATGCACCGCCTCCGGACCCGGAAGTGTATCTATGATTGGCCACTACAGTAGGGAGGAACTGAAAAACGGATTTCATTCTTTATTGGCCAACCTAACTGTCGTTTTTTCCACCTAAGTCATTTTATTGGATATGTGACTGTGACGAGCGGAAACAACAGAGAAATTAATAGGGTTAGATAGCACTTCCTGAACGTGCTCAGAAAGCGACGGAAGTAGTTGCCGGAAAAAGTAGGCGGACCCCAAGACATCCAATGATAAACGGCTCACGGAGGAAGAGGGCGGTACACCGTGAAAAGATTGTCCAATGAAAATCACTAGCGCCAGACACCCGGACAGCGCCGGAGTAGAGGGGAAGATGGAGAATTTCACGGCGCTGTTCGGAGCTCAGGCTGACCCACCCCCGCCTCCAACCGCACTCGGCTTCGGACCAGGAAAACCTCCACCTCCACCTCCCCCTCCTCCAGGCGGGGGACCCGGCACGGCTGCGCCCCCCACCGCGGTCACGGCCCCTCCCGGCGCCGACAAGTCCGCAGCTGGTTGTGGTCCCTTCTACCTAATGAGGGAACTGCCAGGTGAGTACTAGGCCTGGCCGTAGCCAGCCAATCAGATCCTAAGGAGGGGGTGATGGGCGTGGGTCTTAGGCTGCCGGCGGAGGTGCAAGGTAACCTAGGCAACGCGTGTTAGGACCTTGGAGCTCTAAGTCGAAAGGCCTCTGAGAATTCACAACCAAAGGGATGACGTGAGTCTTGGGGTGGATGAAAGGTGGGAAGAGAATGCATCTCCGTAACCATTTTTCACGCTGTATCTGTTCGTTGTCCCTGACACTGGTTTTTTATGGTTCCCTAAAAATTATCCGGAGTTTGAGTTTGGAACTCGAGAGTCCCGATTCAACATCACTGTGGTCCTGAGGTTTTCGTTTCAAATCTGTCACAAACTTGCTGTTGATCTGGAGCATGTTACCCTCAGGGTCTCAGCGTTTCTTCGTCTGTTTGAAGAAGTGACAGAATTAAATCAGATTCTTTCAGAAAGTTATTTTGTTGAGCATTTGCTGTGTACCACTGTTCTAAATGCTGAAGATACTGCTGTGAACAAGAGTGACAGGATCCTTGCCTTTTTTGGAGTTTACATTTCAGTGGGGGAATGCAGAGTAAACCAGATTAATAGAAGATAGTGCTTAGTGCTACAAGGGAAAAAAAAAAAAACATGATAAAGAATTGAGGGGATACAACTACTTTAGCTAGAGTGATCAGAGAAGCCCTCGCTGAGTAGGTATCATTTGAGCTAAAATGTAAGCATAGAAAAAGAGCCAGCTATGTAGGAGTGGGAGGGATAATTCTAAATACAAGAAATGAAATCAGAAGCCCTGATATGAGAAAAGGCTTGGAAGGGATAGAAAACCAGTTGGACTCCAGTGACATGAACAGGGAAAGAGTGATAGAAGATACAGGTGGGAGAGGCAGGCAGAGGCCTTTATAAAGCATTGAGATTTTAAGTTCAGGGGGAATCCATTTTAACACAGGATGGTGACATAATCTAACTTATTTTTAATCATTCGAGCAGCTACATAAAGAATGGAATGGGAGGAAATCAGTCAGAAGTTACTGCTTAGTAGTCCGGAAAGAGATCATGGTTTGGACTAAATGATAGCAGTAGAGGACACAAATGAATGGATACAAGGTAAGTTAGAGCTGACAGGAATGAAGGACTGAATATAAAAATAAGGAAGAGAGGAGTTAAGGATGACTTGTGAATTCTTGGCCTGAATAATTGAGCAGATGGTAGTGTGCAGACCAGGAAGGAACAAGTTTGAAGAGGTGGAAGTCAAGAGTCACTCTGAACAAGTTAAGGCTCCAAAATGCCTTTCAGTTAATCCCAAGTCCTACTGCTACATCATGAGTTAAGGGAAATAATAATGAATATAATACGTAGAATAGCCCCTTGAAGTAGGCATTGTTGTCTTCACTTTATAGTTTAAAAAACAAGTATAAAGAGGTTGACTTTCCTTTGGTTGGTTGGTGGTTGATGTCTACCAGCAGTTTCTTTATCCTTACCAGTTCTGATTGTTTCTCAGTTAATTGACAGATGTTGAATATTCTGGGCAAACGCTGGGTGTGTAGAAAGGTGGGGGCATGTGGTGAGAAGGGAAGAGAGATTAAAAGCTTATTTTACTTTTAATAAATAAGCAATTATGTGGTTTAAGGACAGTGACCATATTTCTTGTCAAGGCCAGTCTCATTACTTTGTGGTCATGCCTCATGTAGGGCAACTATTAAGAACTACATGATGGTTTTCAAAATGTGTTCTTTGTTATCCAAAATGACAGCAACAAGGGTGGCCAGTTAGCTCAGTTGTTTAGAGGGTGGTGCTGGTAGCACCAAGGTTGCCAGTTCGATGGCCACATGGGCCACTGTGAGCTGTGCCCTCCTTTAAAAAAAAAAAAGATGACAGCAAGAATAAGTTGTCACTTGACTGGACTTTGAAGAATTCATATATTGGTGAGGAATATTAGGAAGAATTTTCCTATAATTAGGTCCTAACAGAAATTTTTCTAATAGAAATTTCTTAAAAGGAAACACTATGAGGGTGTTTTCTTTCCCCAGGAGATAATGGAGACCCATTTTGGATAGATCAAAAAGTTTGCATAGGGGACTGATGGTTGAGTGGACCCCAAAGCTAAGTTACAGTAAGATGTGTTTAACCATGAGTGCCAGTCAAAGGAATTGAGCTTTTTCCTGAGAGTGATAGGAAACCACTGATTTTTGAACTGAGGAGTACTGCTTCTAAAAATATCTCGAAAATGAGTGTGCCATGTGCTGAAATAGAGAAACCATGAATGAAGTGAGGAAGATTCGGAGTTTAAAAAAAAATAGAATCTGCATGGAATTGACTAAGTGGAAGTTGGAAATACAAGATTAGTTTTCAGGAGAGGAGTCAGGGCTGGAGAGATTTATAAATCATTTTCATAGAACTGATAGAAAGTTGGACTCAGAAATAGCAAAGTGCCGTTTCACCTGAGGCTTGAGCATAACCACCTGGAAGGAGGAGAGCTGACAGAGGGGGGGAAACTCAGGACACTGTAATGGCAGAAGGTAGTGCCAAGTTATAAGGAAAGGTAGTGTGGCACTGAGCCTCTCATAGTAAGATCACCTTTCTGAGATGTTTGATATGAAAATACAGAAACAGAATAGGGTAAGGCCTAGAGGTATGAAGGGGAAAAAATACCTTGTTCATTTAATAGTTATTGAGCACCGAGTGTGGCTGGCTTGGGCATCAGCCATACATGAGTGAACAAGGCATTGTCTGCCCTCAGGGCTCACAGTTCAGAACCTGAGTTTTCCCAAGTGAAGGATTATAAACAAGCAACTTTTGTCATTTTACCCTTTGTGTTCATAACTCTAGATGAACTTGTAGGCTAGATATTCCCACCCTTGCCACTGGGATCCTTATTAAATTACTAATGAGTTTATATTCTTTGGCAAAAGTCAGATATACAATATTTATACTGAGACTGCCTTACATTTATATATTTTATATTTTCCAGTATGTTTTCATTTGAACCTTGCAAAAAAATTTAGCGCACTTAAGATAGTTATTACTGCATTTCATAGATAAGAAACAAACATAGAGGACATCTAGGATTGGAATTCTAGTTGCCCAGCTTCTAATCAAACATTTCTTTTTTCTAGTCAAAGCATTATACTCACTATTATGAGGAGGAATAACGATGGTGATAATAAGTTAGACAACAGTAGCTAGAAAAATCTCCTGGCTGTTTTTTCTGTGTAAAGGTGATCAGTGTTTGGAGAAAAAAAAAAGGAAGCCATTGGGTCATATTTGGCCCTTAGCTTGGTTGTAGCTGGGCTGTGAGGTACTACTGTCCCAGTCGTGTTAGGGAGTATAATTTCACACTATCCCTTTCTATGAAAAGCACTCAGATCAGTGTTTAGCACAGAGTAAGCATCATGCAAGTTATTGTGCTTAGTCCAAGGAGTGAAGTGTCTTCTCCTTTGGGTGAGAGTTTCCATCTCTGCCCTATTTGGATTTTTGCCTATTTTTTCCTCATTCCCATTCCGACCTACCCTTCTATAGTATTATATTTTTAGTTCACGTTATTTACTTTTGCTATTATTTAAAAATAAATTTAAATTTTTTAGTAATTCTCACTTGAAGAATTCCTTACTTAGACTAAAATATAGTCCTTTACTTTCCCTCTGGGTGACTTAACAATTTTCTCCTCTTGGACTAATATTTTATCATCCTCCCTGTGTCCTCTAGGTAGCACCGAGTTGACGGGCAGCACCAACCTGATCACACACTACAACCTGGAACATGACTATAATAAATTTTGTGGCAAGAAAGTGAAGGAGAAGCTGAGTAACTTCCTGCCTGACCTGCCAGGGATGATTGATCTGCCTGGTTCCCATGATAACAGCAGCCTCCGCTCCCTCATCGAGAAGCCCCCTATTCTCGGTGGCTCTTTCAATCCTATCACAGGGACCATGCTGGCTGGTTTCCGCCTCCACACTGGCCCGGTGAGTCCCCTCTTGGGGAGGAAGAAGGCAAATGGGGAGGCCTGAAAGGCATGGAGGTAGTTTTTCTGTCCAGGTCTGTTCCTTCCTAACTCACTGAGCAGACCAGGTGATGGGAGCAAGGGATTTCCTCACTCCACTCACCTGGACCTCCCTTTGGTTCCTTCAGTTGCCGGAGCAGTGTCGTCTGATGCACATTCAGCCTCCCAAGAAGAAGAACAAGCACAAGCACAAACAGAGCCGTACCCAGGATCCTGTCCCCCCAGGTAAGAAGCAGTTCTGTTACAAACCAGAAAACCTAACGTTCTGAATCTGGTTCAGCCTTCCTCAGTTAAAAACCCAGTTAAGTTCCTCATGGAGCCCTGGACTCCCAAATTCTCCTGAAAGAAGAAACTGATGTCCTGGGGTCTCCTGGGCAAGTAGGAGCTTGGGGCGGGGCCTTAGCCGTGCCTTGGTAGCCTCTGGCCATTTGAAGAGAAGCGTTTGCCCCTAACTAGGGCTTTTCTGTAGTCTGCGGAGTCCTAGTAGGAGGGAATTTTGAGCTCTACAGGTGATAGGCGCCTAATGTCTCCTACAGAAACACCATCTGATTCGGATCACAAGAAGAAGAAAAAGAAAAAAGAAGAGGATCCTGAACGGAAAAGAAAGAAGAAAGAGAAGAAGAAAAAGAAGGTAGGGTAGAGGCCTGTAGCTGCAGCCCAGTGGGTCTCCCAATGTCTCACCCCGGTCCCACAGAGTCCACGGCCTCAGGTTGGACCCAGGGCAGGTTACAGTGCTTTCCTGTACAGCCCTGATCCAGGCCAAGGCTACGTCCTAGTTGTTCTTACCCCTCCTTTGTTTTCCCCAGAACCGACACAGTCCAGACCACCCAAGTATGGGCAGCTCTCAGGCCAGCAGCAGCAGCAGCCTGCGCTAACAGGACCACTGGACTCTGCCAGGATGACTTTTCCTACTGAACTAAACCTGCTGACAGAAGCTGCCTCTGGGCTCTTGGACACAGCCTTAGTAGCTTCCCCTGCAGCTGGAACAGAAGGCAGCTCCTGCTGTGCTCGGTTAAGAGTAATGCATTATGAAAGAAGGGCCATGCTTTTCTAAGGCTCAGCCCAACTTTCTCATGGACAGCTCTTCCTCTCCCAGGAAGCTTTCATCTCTTTTGTGCAGTTTGTCTGATTTAGGACTTTTATCTGATTTGTTAGGGTTTTTCTTTTTTTGGGGAAAAAAAAAAAATTGCATTTATCAAACTGGCTGAAGTGTGGCTGCCTTTTTAAGAGGTAAGTACCCTTCTATGAGAGTCAGGGTTTAAGGCAAGGCATGCTAAGATCTGGGGGGATCTGGGTCTTGTATTACATTACCTCATCAGCAGGCAAATAGCCAAAATGAGACTGGGGAATGTGGTCCAGAAGGTAGGCAGAGCTTGCTCATACCTTTCCACAGCAGCTGTGTATCACCCTGCTCAAAATGTTGAGAGCCAAGCAGCTGCATGAGCTTCAGGCTACATCTGAAGGGCTGATCCAGTTAGAGCCCAACTGTATTCTAGGTCAATTGTGTGGTGAAACAATAACCAACTGAAAAACTACCCACAACCACCAGTGTATTTCAGCAGGTTGATTCTTGGTCAAGTCTATGATTTCTTTTCGAAGTAAACATCAGGCAAGCAAAGGTAATGCTTATCTTTATAAGAACTTTTGACCTGCCTCATTCCTTAGCTAAGACAATGCAAGTATTTGGCTGATGTGAAAACATTTCTAACCTTCTAAGACAGCAACAAAGAGGCACCTTAAACTAGAAAATGTAAATCCCTTCAGTCTTTGCAGCAGGACAGGTAACTGAAAACATCCATGAGAAAAACCTAAGCTAATGCAATCTGACTTAAGCTAAATTTGACACAGGACAGTTAAAATCTGTTCTGAGCCCAGGCTGTTCCTAGATCAGTAGGCAGAAAACCACTCATTTAGCTCGTTTTAATCTAGGATTTCAGAGCAAGAGTTTATATACTTAAGTTATGAACAGTGAAAATAAAGGGTTCTGGACAGTTTTCTGAGATTGTGTCTGAAGATGCCCATTAAAATTAGGGCCCAGCCTCTGGCTTTCACAAATAGAAAATATGAGATATCGAATTGAACTGTGCCCCCATTATATCCAGTACGCCTTTAATAGGGTTTTCATACTCTGCCCATCTACTCTCTCCCCTTTGGCTACATCCAAAATGAACTCTACTTTCCAGAGACAAAATTCTGCATTAAGAAACAACTATGGCACAAGGCAAGAATTCTCTAAGCTTCAAAATGATAAGCTTTAGTGGTTGCAAAACAGTTTTTTCCAGTAATTTTTTAATTAAATCACCAAAATAAAAACAGGACCTGTTGTTTTAAGTGATTACTTTCACTATAATCCTGCCTACAGATGGGTCAGGACCAGAGAAACTTCTGAGGTTTTCTTTGTAACTTCTCACCAGGGATCACTTACCCTGTCTTAACCAGATAAAATAACGCAAGTCAGGGGGAGCTGGTTAGATCAGGATATCTTTTTATTCCTTGTTGGTTTAAAATGGCTAATCAGAATAAAAAATAAAAGGGCCTCTATCAAGAGGCTGGGGTCTCCCCTATTTAGAGGTTAGAACCCAGGTATCCCCTCTACCCAGCACCATATTGAGGTGGGCTGAGGGGAACCCCCAAGGGACACTCAGAGGGGCCTAGGCCTGCCACTCCTCTCTATCCCCGTTTTTGGCATGTGATGAAAAATATTGCTTTTTGGATTCTTCTCTCCCAGCCTTGGATTTAAAAATGTTAACTGTGTGAGATGGGGGAAGGTTTTGAGGGGCTAGTTGAAGAAGCCCACCCTAATCCTAATCCCTCTCCCCCAAGAAGGGGGGATTATCTAATATTGTTTCTGGAGCTTGGCCAAGCTCTTTTCCTGATCTCCCCACCGCCACCAAAGTCATGGGGCTGTGACCCCTTTCCTGGGGAAACTAAGTGCCAGTGAGCCTAGAAAACTAACTCTCCTCTCCAGGTTCTCGCTCTTCTGACCAAGACCCCAGACTCGCCTCTCCCCAGTTTCTTTCCTGATCACTTAGCACCAGCAACAGGGGGTGCTATTTCCTTAGTTGGTAACTGGGACGAGAGAGGGAACTCTAGGGAAAAGGAAGACTTGTATCCCCTCTTTTCCTGCTGGTCTGAGGAATGGGAAGAGTAAGATTCCCCTCCTTAAACATATCCCTCCCTCATTTTCCCATCCCAGGATAGATATATAATTTCTTTGATATTTATAATATATATATATATGTACACACACACCTGGTAACGCAGAAGAGGAAAAAAATAGAATCCGTAACAATAATAAAAAAAATTATTTCTGGTTTAAAAATGATCTGGTTCCCTCCAGGGCGAGCAATTGCACAAATGTCCACTGAGTCTGGTCCAGGGGTCAAGGAAGGGAAGGTCTTATACGGTAAAGGTAAAGATTGCTACCCCAGTCTCAGGGCCCCAACTCTCCAACTCCCCAACCCCGTTGCATTTTATAAAACGCTCCTCATCCTCTTGGAATCGGTGGTTTAAAAAATGTCCATGCAGGGGAGGGGAGCCCCTTAAGGAAAGGAAGGTGGCCACCTGGGGCCCTTTGGTGTAGGCGCAGAGGTGCAGGGGAGGGGAGGTGCCAAGGGCTCACACCGAAATCTCATAGGTGGTGCCACCCACCCCTGACACCTTCTTGACTCCTCCCCTTGTGGGGCTACTCAGAGGTGGCTGGCCTGGGCCAGGGGATGCTGAGCCTAGACTCTTGGGCTGCCCGTTGGATTTGCTGTAGGCGGTCTTGAGCTGTACTTCATCTCTGGGAAGAAAAGAAGAGAATGTCAGGAAATGGGACATAAAACAGAAATGGGAGATAGTTTTAAATGTTCAGAGAATAAAATGATATACTTTTCTACACATACACTTTTTCACCCAAACATTCCCTTTTGCTTTATTGCCCTGCTTAAAACAACCCTGATTCCCTAGCTCCCCTATTTATTCCTTCTCTCCAATAGCAGATATCTTGCATACTTACTCTCAGACAAATGAATCACTTTTTAAGAAGACAGGACTAAGAAAAAAGTATTTAAAGTATCCCTTAACAGGCAGCTGGAGTGAGAATGAAAATGAAGAGCTCCCTACACGCAGGATAACCCTGGGTCCCTCTACACTAGAATGAACAAGTGTAGCCCTAACGCCTTCTGCAGGGCGGTCTGCTAATTTCAAGTCTGCTGAGGGCCAGGATGGACTAATACTTACTTGGGTGTCAGTAACGGCTGCAAGGCCACTTCCTCCGTCTCAGAGACACCAGCTGGGGCTTTTTGGCTGCTGTAAGACATAGATCTGCCCAGATATGGGGCAGTTGGGCCTGCTTCAGGGGAACCTAGTCCCCGGCCCCTTAGCCCATCTGGCTTGCCAAAACGGGGGGCAGCTGGGCGTCCCAGTGGAGTCTTGCCCAAGGGTGATCTCTTCGAATCATCTGAAGAGGAACTAGTACGAGGGGCATGGCCTGAGCCTGGTGTTGACTGAATGCCTGAGTCCCCCAAGCCTGGTTCTTCCTCACGGCCTGGGAGTGGGGGTGACTGGCGGAGCAGCTTCTCTCGTTCCTGGAGGGAGGCCACAATATGGCGCGACAGATTGTCGTACCGGACCGGTGAGGGCTCTCGGTGTGTTGGGCCGGTTGGCACCAAATGTGGGTGCCTGTCGGCTTCCCGTTGCTGGGCCAGCCGGGCTGATAGGAAGGGAGAGGTGTAGCCTAAAGGCGGGTCTGGCTCAGGCCCTGCCTGCACTGACTCGAAATCAGGGCTGTCTGAAGGAGTGAGCAGGCTGTCATAAGATAGACTTCCATTGCGTGTCTGGTTGGCCAGGCTCTTATAGGAGGTGGAGGTTGTACCCTCTGAACGAATGGACTGCAGTTGGCCCAGCTCAAAGCCTGTGCCCTGGGCTGACTTGAGACTGGAGGAGCGTGAGCCACTGGACAGTGGATCAAAGTGAAAGCTTTTGCCAAAGGTGGGAGAACGGAAGCTCTCTGGTTCCAAGCTGGGCTCTGAGCGGTAGCTGGGATGGCGGCTGCTCTCTGCAATTGAGGTTGGTTCCTTCAAGCTGTCACCACGACTCAACTGGGGAAGAAAGTAAAGCAGGTTCTTAGTGCTCCTCCTTGTGTACAGACGCCAGGTCCCAGAGCCCAAGGCATCAGTGAAAAACTGTCTGCTCTGTGCCACAGTATGTCTACAACATTACGTGTGTTATCTTACTTAGCCCCTAAAGCAAATCTGAGTTGGAACAAATGATCTCATTTTAAGATGCACAAAATAAGGCTTAGAGAGGTTAAGTAACTTGCCCGCGATGGGTTTTTAAGTCAGGTATGACACTGCCATCAGTGCTTTTTTCTATTATGCCACATCACCCCCTTTGATGAAGTAACTCTATCAAGGAAGTTTAGTCCCACTAACACGAACACTTAGTAACATGCGTCTGGTTTTCTTTTCTTCCCTCTGCCTCTTCCTTCCCTTCTCCCAATCTCCTTTCCCCACAGCAGTTGGCATACATTACGACCTACTTCTTAGAGAATGCAGTACCTTGGCGCTGGAAGAATGAGGCATGGCGGCTGATGTGCTGCTGCTACTGTAGCCTGGCCGATACTTGTACATGGTAGGTGTGGGCGGGCTGTCCTTGCCCAAGAGGCTGCTATCTGCAGGAAAAAGGCCCAGGGGCCACCACTTTACAAGCTGCTCTCTCAGCCTGGCTACAGTTCCCTAGAGTACATGGGAGAACAAGGTAGGAGTCCACATAGCCAGCACAGGGAACGTCCTGGGAACATGATTTTGCTGAAATCAATACTGAAGACTCATACTAGCCCAGAACTCACAGTGAGAGAAGGCACCAAACAGGTCTCTCTGCTCTGTCCAGAGCTGGCAGTCCCCCAACAAACGTCCAATAGCTAAGTGCATCCCCCTTCTCCAGTTGACCAAAGAAGTGTTGCTCAAGGAGCACCTGTTGGGTGTTCTCAGCCACAACACAAGTATTATCTCCCAGCCCTGGCCTGCCTGTCCACTCCACGGTTTAGTCACCTTCTCACTCCTGCCGCTGCACTTACCCTCATTAGCTAGGCTGAGGTGTGTTCTTAGCCCCGTGTAACGGCTCAGGTCCGGCTTGGGAGGAGGTGGAGGTTCAGCATCTGCAGACTGGCTCTCTGTGATCTCCAAGCTTCCCTTAGACTGGATAAAGGAGGGAGAATCAGATTTGGAGAACTGGGCATTAGGGCAACTCAAAGTATTAAACTGGTATACGTGGGTGTTGGGGAGTCAATTATCATGTATTTCTAAACTGGGGCTGGAAGACAAAGGACAAGAGTCAGTTTGGGGATGGTACTGGATAAAGAAAACTTTTCAACAAGGGTTACTCCTGTCATTTTGTTCATTTTCACCGCAATTATTTGTTGAGCTCCTACCATCTGCAAGCTGCTATGTTAAGTCCTATGAAGACATGGAAATGAATGGACCCAATGTCTAATGTCAATAAATTTACAATCTAATGGAGAAAAGATATGTATTTAGTAATTTTAACACAAATTAGAAAGTGGTAAGTACTAAAAGAGATGAAACTAAAAGCAAGTTTCCATCTCTTTGCCATGAGTGAGGGTCCCCAAGTTACCTAGCTTTCCTCCCCTAAATTTCTCACCTTACTTCTCCTCAGCTCTCCCTGGATGCCATTGTCCATGATTTTCACAGTTATCTGCCCATCTGACACTTCTGGTCGAAGGAAGGGAGGTCTAATTACAATTGTCTTCTCTTTCTTTGGTCTCCCCAAATACCTGAGTGTCAAGAATAAGAGGGCTTTCATTGATTCATTCCTCTGTATTTATCGGTTGCCTACCTTGTGTAAAGCATTTTACACAAGAAACAGTCCTACAAGGCCAGTGAAAAGGTTAGCACTGAACTGATTTCTTTGATTCCATGAAGAACTGCAGCAAAGCAAGGCCTCTGGGCAGATGCCTAGCTCAAGGCACTCGGGAGTAAATCTCACCCTCAACTCTCAGAGGATAGAACCATAATACCTGGCACATCAACTGAACTCACGGGGTCCACTGAAGGATGGCATGTCTCTCTCTTGCAGGTACTTCCCATTCTAAGAGAATCCTTCCTAAAGGCCGTCTCCCACCAGACCTCCCCATACCAGAAAAAGCCCAAAGATGACAAAAGTTTTGACCAAGGGTGAACCCTAGACCGAAAGGGTAGATGTACCTGGGTGCTGGGGAACTGCAGAGTACACGGCTGACATTGTTACAGCAGCCATTGGTGAAGGGGTTCACACCTCCCCGGAATTTACCCGTAACCTGGAGGGAAAGAAAAGGTCCAATCAGTGAGACGATGGGATCCTGACCTCCAAAGGCCAAAACATCAATGAGAAATTACTGTGCACCCACTACCTTAGAGAAACAAAAATGAGTGAAACACAATCCTGACACCAAGCAGCTTATCCTACAGAGGCTAAGAATGGGAATTCTAGAGTCAGGGTCCTCAGTTCAAGTCCTAGGTCTAACTCATGGTAGCTGTCTCACCCTAGACACGAGTTTCCTCATGTAAAATGGGATAAAGAGCTCTTGAAAGCTAATACTCATAAGAGCAAACAAGTAAGGTTATCTATTATTTTATGTATAAAAATAACTGTTTTCCTTTAAGCAGCACTATAAGCTGACCCAGGTCTTTTATTAAATGTTTTACAAGCCCAGAGCCCAAACTGTGCAGTATATAGAAGGGATTCTGTAAATGTTTGTTAACTAAGAAATGGCCTCTGCTCTCATGCTTACAGGAGGAACTTGGGCTTTCCTCATAAAAACTATTCATGAAGCATCCATTCATGGAAGCACTATGCCACACACTACTCAGAGGGCTACCTGACACATGCCCTGCCTATTCCACATGGGTCTCCCGTCACTTCTTCCCGTACCTGTTCATTGGTTGTGCGTCCCCTAGCCACCAGCACCACGTGAAATCCCGTGAGGCCAGCTACAGGGATGAAGAATAAGCCAGCCACACACATCACTGCCATTCTGAAGCCAAACAGTCAAGGAGAACAGAGCAGCACGATCTCACCTTCCCCAGCCCATGCTGTGGCCATCTTCCTTGAGCCTCACTACCACCACAGCATTCAAACTTCCTCACTCTTCCCCCTCCCAATCATGCAACCCACGGGCCTTGAAGGATACGTGACAGCCGTGCGGACCCCTGAGAGTTCCTCCATGTGACAGAGAACGTAAAGGAGGCCAAAGCCAAACACACCCATAATGTGCGCTGTCAGGGAAAGGAGGAAGAGGAAGAAATAACGGTAGTTTCGGCGACCAATACAGTTGTTCACCCAGGGGCAGTGATGATCAAATTCCTAGGGGCAAAAAGAGACAGACTTAGAGGCATCCTTGGACCATAGCGCTAGATCACTTCGGTCAAGAAGAGGAACAAAGAGCAGAACTTAAATGTTATGTTCAGTAATCTGTGATCACGTTCATCATTTAGTTGCAAAATTAAAAAGCAGTTCATCTTGGGGTGGCCGGTTGGCTCAGTTGGGTAGAGCGTGGTGCTGGTAGCACCCAAGTTGCCGGTTCGATCCTCGCATGGGCCACTGTGAGCTGCGCCCTTCAGAAGGTAGATAAGGAAGAAAGAAAAAGTAGTTGATCTTGCTCTATCAATCTGTAAGGAAGACCTTCCAGAGATTGATGATCAAAGGCCAAGGCCGCTTCTCAAAGTTTATCCCATGTGACCAAGAAACCCTGAAAGGGACGAATGTCAGAGACTTTGTAAAAACATCAAGATTCACAAGAAAAGAGGCTTCAAAGGAAAATCTGACAGGCAACTGCTTATAGCTAAGTAAAAGTTGTGGGGGAAAAGAGTTACAAATAAAATCAAGAGATGCAAAAGGACAGGCAGGAAAAGAAATACAGGTGTAAAATTTGAATGCAACAGCATGATGCAGTGGAAGCAAGAGGTAACACAAAGCCAGGACAAATAAGCAGAAGATGAGCCAAGGGAAGGAAGGCTGGAACTATGAATCTTGGTGTTGAGCAAGCCTATGGCCACATGAGGTCCCTCCTGTAACAGCAGAATATTTATGCTCTACCTCTCATGTGTATGTCACCGCTAACACTTTTGGACATAGCCAGAGCACACAGCCCAGGTAGTTAGCCAAGACTGTTTCACCCAAGGCCAGGAATCCACTGGATTCAATTCTTACTCTATGGGATTCAATCCTTACTCTGTGGGAATGAAGAAGATCACCTGGGTTAAGCATCAAGTCTCACCTCTCTCAGGGTTCTTACCTCCACACAATTGTCGCAGACGCTGCAGTGGGAACACCGAGGAGGACGATAGAAGCGGCAGGTGGCACACCATTTCATGCGCACCTGGATGCCCTTGATCTCCACTGTTTTGTAAAGGGGAGCTCGGAAGTCATCTTCCTTATCTTCATCCTCCTCAGCTGCAGAGAGGAAAAGTCAATTAAAAAACAACTGTGCCAGAATGTACTTAGCACTTGGAATGCAGTGCTATTTAAGATATGGCCTCTGCCTTCGAGGAATTCAGACTAATGGGGGAGAGAGGCTAGGAACTAGTAACTCTAATACTGTGAGATCAGCTCTCTATACGACTATGGCAGCACAGATGAGGAAGCAGTTTATTTTGCATTGGGAAATGAGGTTCACAAGAACACAACTCAGAGGTGGCTCTGCTATGGGTACGCTGATATTCTTGCTGTACATATATTATGATTGTTTTAAAAGAAATAATTTACAGACCAAAGCACACATTTACAATGAGTTTGCATAATAGTTCAATATCTACAAATTCATGACTGAACTACAGTAATCCCAGAGAGGACCAAATGTCAACCTTTTTAGCTATGGCCAAGGCCTTTGCCCAAAAGACTTTCCCCCACTCTATTAATTCCCTATATGTGTATAGTTTGGTATTGTTTCTTGGCTTGAGACATTTCTCTGTATCTGAATGCCCTTTCAATTCTTAGCTATCCAAACCCACCAGCCCACTTCAAAACTTAAAGGATTTTATTTTCCTTCTCATCTACTGTGTGCAATTGTTATTTTTTATTATTAATCTAGAAAAAAATACACGTGGGAAGGAAAACTAATTAGGTAAGTTATGGTGTAGGGGTTGAAAATTGAGTTCTCCAATTTTACTAACTTGAGGAAATGCTTATAATATAAATAAGTGAAAAAATGCAAGGTAAAGAACTATACAAACAAAAAAGATCCCATCTTGAGAATAGAGATAAAATACACACATCTATATATTATATTGTATGTATGTCTTCAAAATACTAGAAGAAAATATAAACAGTAGTTATCTTTGGAATGTGACATTACAGGTGATATTTATTTATAGTTTCTACATAATAAACATTCACTATTTATTAAAATCTTTACTTTTCTTAAAAAAAATTTTCTTTTAAAGGAAAAAAAATTAAATGCTACTTATTTTGAAATTTCTGATCCTTCCACACCATCATCTACCAGAAATGAGCTCTTTTTCTTCTTAAAGTATTACATAGTTCTTTGATTACTCTCTTATCACACAGTGTACTTATTCATATATAAATGCTTTCCCCATCTTCCCTTCTAGACCAAGCTATTTGAAAGCAAGGACCTTTTAAAAACAAATCATCCCAGATTACCATAATGCCTTCCACATAGATAAATATTTGCTAAAAGAACACTAAAGGCTCATTAAAACAGCCCTTGTCTTCAGAGACTCAAAGTTCCCTTTCATTCACCTAATCTTTGAAAGACAAGTCACAAATGAAGTGCAGTGACACAGGCTTTTGAGCACAATGAATTTCAGAAAAACCTCATCTCACCAAAGTTGCTATCCCAATTCCACCTGTCTCATTCTTACAAGACAGCTTCACATTTGAGAGAAAAATCAGATGTCATCAGCAACAACCTCCATCCATTTCTCTTTCTACCTCTTATTCCACCAGTGACGGTTTTCACTCTCACCTCCTATCCCAGAAACAGCCTCCTCTGTAAGCATCGCCCTTCCCACATGCACGGGGAAGCAGCTCCTTCCTCTAGGTCACTCTTCAATGACCCCCTTCTCCCATTTCAGCTTCTCTCTCTTCTCTGGTACCATCTCCTCAGGCTACCAGCATGACTTCTATGTCATTAAAAAAAAATCCTCCCTCTCCTGTGAGATATTCCATCTTCTGTCTTCTCTGCTTCACTCCTTGAAAGAATAATCTTAAGACTCATTAACTCTTCTTCCCCATTTCCCATTCATTGTCTTCCAAATCATTACAATTTTGGTAATTTAACTATCTCTCCCACATACACACATATATACACACTATTAAAACTGTTCTTGTTCAGATCACTAATTTCTTAATTAACAATGGGCAATTTTGAGATTCCATATTATTGGATCTAATTTCTCATACTGCCAACCATCAGCTACTTCATGAACTTTCCTTAGTTTCTACTTTGTCCAGTTTCTCCTCCTACTAGCCTTTCTTGCTCAACCAGTCTTCGATGGCTCCTCCTTCTCCTCTGTTCCGTATTATAAAATGTCAGGTCAGGTCTGACCTTGGTCGTTTCCTAATCTCATTCTACTTTCTCTAGATAATCGTATTGCTGTTGCTTCCAATACCACATGGCTGAGGACTACAAGTGTGTCAATTGCTCACTGGGTAACTCGAGCTAACTGACCCATAAGTATCTCAAATTCAACATGTCTAAGATGCTCTGTCTTCCCTCCAAACCTGTTCAACATTCCTATAACTCGTATCCTGGTTTATAAAAATTAGCATCCAACTTATCTACCAAGTTAGGAACCTTGGAACTACCCCAGACAACTTCTTTACCCTCTCACTATCCCCTAATAAGCAACTGGTGATGAAAAATCCTGTGGAGTCTACTTCTGAAGAATCTGTAAATCCAGCCTTGAATTCAAGTCCTCATCCGGTTTGCATTATTCCAACAGCCTCAGAAACAGTATCTGTACATTCGTACAAGAATCATTTTTTGTGAAATAAAATCTGATCCTGTGATTCCTAATTAAAGACCTCTTGCTGCCCAAAGGAAGAAATATAATCTATTTAATTTGGCATATAAAGTCCCCCACAATTGAGCTCTGGGTTTATCTTTTGCCCCTTCTCGCCCCAGCATGCATGCTATTTCCATCCCAGTGAGTCCAGCATTTCATGGCTACAAGCTTCTGCATATGCTCCTTCCTCTGCACAGAATGCCCTTCCCCTCCATCCTCTACTTGGTTGCATTTCCTCAATTTATCTGGACAAATGTAAGTGCACTCCTTTCAGTGGTCTCAAAGAACCCTGTTCATGCCTCCCTTTCAGGTTGCATCACACTGTGATAACTGTCTAATTCTTCGTGGATGTTACTGTGCCTACCAATAATGTCCAATCCTTTTATGCTCAAAATATATTTCTGCTGAACAGGTAACTGAAAATCAAATAGTTGACTCAAAGTCAAATCACATGACTAGAAGTTATGACATATATTCCTGAAGACCCTGACCTGCTTTTCACCATTAGACTATAAAAGTATCCCAAAACCACAAGACTCCCAAGACCAAATGTGTATGTCTAAAAATCATTGTTTTTCAAAGGCACTAAGGAGCTTCCAAGAGGGAAGGGAAATCTTACCTCGAGGGAAAATCCCTGGGTCCATGAAGGTGGCCATGCTGAAGTTGGCCAGCACAAAGAGAAAAACAATCGCATTGTAGATGGGCACTGCAGGTGACACAGAGATGCTTAGTCCTGGACAGCTGCACAGATAAGAAAGAAAATGAGGGGCTACCTCGCACACTTTGGACACCAACCGTAGAAAGATCTTTCAAGATTCAGCCCCCAAAGCTATATATAAATCTTGTGAGTTTCACCGTTGCTGGCTCAAAGTATCTTTGTCCTTTCCAACAAATGGGTCTAGTTTCCCATGGAAATGCTCCTTTTAGATAAAAGCGCAATACTCAGGATTTCTTGAGTCTACTTCTGAAAAATCCGGAAACCCCTTGCACTAAGGTCTGTGTTCTTCAGAGTCTTTCCTCCCTGGTGGTCCTGCCACGTTCTGGAATCTGTTCTTGTCTCCTTTTTACCAGGCACAGGAGCTAGGGGCTGAGTGTGTAACAGACACCAGCTACGCTCCCTTCTCTGGAGCAGCCCAAGGCTTCTGGATCCCAGCCATGCCCCACTGACCTGCACACTGGCCCGAAGCCTGGGATACCACCAGCCTCTGGCTCCTGCTCCCTCTGGCTCTGAACCACTCTCAACTGCCTAAAGTTTCATCACTGCGTCAGATAGTCCCGAGAGTTTTATTCAACTAGAGGCTAGTTCTCAAGGTGGGGAAGAGAAAAACACAACACCCAGATAAGGATCAGTATCAAGACACAGAACTATATCCTTTGGGGTCTACAAATGAAGCAGAAGAGCAGGGAAGAAAAAAAGAGAAACTATCAGAGCAATGCAGTCCTACGTCCTTAGGAAGAAGAAACTGGCCAAACAATCCAGTATTCCATAGCATGCAAATCAGAGGTACGCTTTAGGTAACTTTTCTTTGGCCAAAAGAAAGTGCCCTGCTCCCGGATTATGCTCAGCTTTTGTCAGGATGTGAGTCTAGTAGGAATGCTGCAAGTGCTCTTCCTTCTCTGATGATGTCCTGCGAGCTGGACGTTTCAGAATATAGATGTGCGGCTTGCTTTGTCTGTAGTATCAATTGCCCTCTCTCTCCCGTCTCAGCTCAGAAAGAATGTCCCATTACAAGACAGTGGCTAAATACCCTAATCTGCTTTGTGGCTCAGAATTTAATCTCCAGAATTAGGACAGCATCTGTCTTTGTCCCCTTTATCTAGTCCAGTCAGAAGGAAGGAAGAGTTCATTGAAAGGAAGGAGGGGCCAGGAGACCAACACAGCATATGAGTCTGGAAAATTCACCCACAGCAGTCCTGGATTCTGTTGAGAGGTGACTTCTCAAAACAAAAAGCACAGCCCTGAACAGTGATTCAGGACAGTTCACAGGAATTGAGCTCCCTAATGAGATATAAACAAACTAATGATAAGAGACAAAACTGATTGCCACAAAGCATTTCACAGGTCTTGACCACCACCATCTATTTATTCAAATTCCATTTAGTCATTCATTTAAAAAAAAATTAAGTAAATATTCATTATATGCTAGGGTTTTTAGATAGTAAATATCAATTAACTCTTTGCTTCTCCTGATGGGTCAGTACATAACTGGGAGATAAAATAATGAAGCTAGAGTGAGTGAAGGCACCGATTTCAAAGGCAAACAGACCTTCTGTCACAGTTCTAGGTTTATTCTATCAGTCTCCCATGGAAGCCTCTTCCTCTGGGGGTTCTTTGTTTCAGAAAAGATGTCCCCCTAGCTTGGCAGATTTGGGGATGAACTACAAATAAGGAAGAGTCCTTCAACAGCCCCACCTAAAGCTTGCTGCTGGTTCCTGAGGAGGGAGGGAAAGAAACTGAAAACCAGTCATCCAGGTCAGAGCCCCTCCCTAGTAGTTAGCTGTCGCTTCAATTTCCGCCTGGGGAAGAAGAGAAAGGGTGACTCACTTGACTCCTACAGCCTGGGAAGATAATTAGAAGGGAAAAAGAAATTAAATCCTTAGAACACTGAGGTGCCATGATTTAAAAGTCTCATTCCTAGAATTGGCCCCTGTGGTTACTGTGGCCTCTTGAGCATCTGAAAAAAATAAGGGTACCTCTGTCCCTGAGGGACACTAAGGTGAATGAGAATGAGACATCAGCCCCCTTGCAGGCTCAGCTGTCCGTCTTTCTGACCCCATTCTTTCTTCATTTTCTGTATTTCCAAACAAAGCAAATCACACAATTTCTTGGGTATCCTGCCAAACACCTTCCCCTGGATAATGAACTTTACCCCTGCAACCTTCTTGCTATCAATCCATCCCAGTTGAAGTATGAAATTCTAGAATCGAGTTCAGCATGTTGCCAAAATAAAGCCTGCCCCCAGTGTGGCAGTATCTAGAAATGATGCAAGTAACTCAATTTCACAGGCTGCTAGATTCAAACCAGAGACCGGCTGCTTCCGACCTGAACACTCTAGCTGCAGGAACACCTCACCAAGGAGGCGTGTATGAGCAAGGCCTGTTCCTGCCATATCCCACATTCTGCTTGGCCCGGGGAGAGACCTGCTGTTGCTATAGTATTTTGCCAGATTCCTAGGTGACCACCCCAAGTCCAAGTAGCCTGTCTGAATCTGTTGCCTTTGATGGAAGGAGATGAGGCCTGAAATGAGGAGAGGAGTTGTTGGGGCTCGTCCTCAGCCTATAGCAATAATCACAGAGCTCCAAAGCATAGGGAGTGGCCGTAGCCCAGAAAGCTGGCTGACTCACTGATGAAACTCCCAGACCCATACCATCCCAGAAACAGGTTCTTCTGCCCACCCATTCAGCACTCCTATTTTCAAGGCCAAATAAAACGGGAAGAGTAGGTTTCAATACCCACAGTCCTGAAAATCTGTTTCCGAGCTCTCTCTAACACTTCCCATTATAAAAAATGGTTCAATTACTGGTAAGAAACACAAGTAGGAGTCAAGCGTTTTGGATTTTAATCCTAGCTCAATCAAGGCTTTGCTCCTAGCCTTAGGTAATCCACAGGAAACTGGCCAAGCTCGTTACTTCAGCTACACAATACAGATATGAGAATGAAGGAGACAATGTCTGAAAAGATCCTGGAATTCTTTTTAAACCAGCTGGCTTAATGCTGGGCATTCATTGGCTAGAATACACATGAAAAAACATTACTAACTGTTACCATCATCATCAATTATCATTCCAGCTCCACCTTCATCTTTTCCACTTCCCCTATCTGAAGTACTGGAGATTCAAGAACACTCAGAACATAGGCTGCGCTCCTGAAGAACAGGTCTGTGCATTCCACCCATGCCTCGCACATAGCTGGAGTGCATACGCCTAGTGTTCCTGGTGGACAGGCAGGGCTGAAATGAATATCCGACTTCCTGCCTGTGGGGATCCTCAAGACTCCACGGGAACACAACTTCTCCCGTATAGGTGGGTAAGTTTCTCTTAAAGCACTTCATTTGTGGTGTATCTGTTACCCAGACTTTCAAGGAGCTCAGTGCAAGACATAGGACACATATTCCTGGATGAGAAAACAACGTGGGAAGACAAAGGAACAATCACTGCTCAATTAATGCCCTAAATCACAAGGCTGCTCCCACTCAAATCAGGTGCTGGCACCTCCGCAGTCATGAAAAAGGACCAGAGGGAGAGTCACTCAGGTTGCCCAACTCTCTGGAGCACGGGGCTGGGAGGGGCCAGAGGCAGAAACTGAAAGGAAGAAAGCAATCTCCTGCATGGGACACTCAGGACAACCCTGGCTTTTATCCTTCCCGCAGAGGATCACCTGCGGCAGGTTCCCCTCCCCTCATGCCCTCCCTACTGACTTTAGAAATAAACAAAATGAGACACTGGCTGACTTCACTCGCAGCTCCAGGAGACTTTAGAGGATAAAATTCAATGATTTATTTCAAATGGTACTGCCAGGAGTCCTAAAAAGGTCTCAAGGGTCCCTAGGAAGGCAGAGGAGCTGCCAAGTGCACCAGCCTCTGCACAGCAGCCTCACTCGAAGCACACAGTCCTACTCTTCTGTTTTACACACTGGGGTTCCACAGCAGATCTCATTTGAAAAAAGGGTCATGTTGCTTAAATAAACTGCTCTAGGTCAACTTCTTCATCATCTGAGGAAGAAACAGGTCCACAAAGGTTACCAGGCTTCACCAAAATCAGTCTCCTGACCCCCAGAGAGAGCTTGTTCCTTTTACCTCGTCCTGCTCCCCTGCCAATCAAAACAGGAGACTAAGCAGCGATGAGGATCCAGGCACGTTACCTTAAACACAGAGTCTAGAACCTAACTGGGGGGTGGCCTGGTAGATCATCTGGTTAGAGCACGGTGCTGATAACACCGAGGTTGCGGGTTCGATCCCCACATGGGCCACTGTGAGCTGTGCCCCTCCTTAAAAAAAAAAAAACCTAATTGGGAGGGGGAGGGTTACTTTAGCAAACACTCTCCTTCCCAAATAGTGAAAAGGGAAAAGAATTAAGACACGATCCCCGATAACTCACCTGCTTAGTTTTGGTACTAGACAAATTCAGTGAATGAGGGGGATTAGGCTTTTAGGAGGAAGACCTCAACTGTTTTATTCAAGCTTTTCTGCAGCAGCAGACCATTTTTTGATGACCAAGCCCAACTGAGAATTTCTGCTCATAGCTTTCCCTATTTGACAAAGAAACATGTTGGGTAAATTGTTTCTAATTGGTTGAAGCCTCCATGTCTCTACTAATTATATTTGCCAGCTGAAAGAGACTCTTCCTCCTTCTCCCAGTCCTCTAGGTCCCAAAGTAATTCTCACCTGAGGCTTATACTAATATAATGACAGACAGTCGTAGCCTAGTGAATAGGGTGACAGAGTAGTTACTTATTTAGGGCCCCAAATAGGACCTGGTTCAAAGACAGCCTTCCTCTTGTCTCTCTATCTGAAATCATAAATTCGTTTTTAGGTTGTACATGATTTTAAACTGGGGGTTCTCCAAGGAACTGAACCTCAAAAGGCATAGAACATGGTGGTGGGGAACAGTTCTGGAGAAGAGTGGCACCTCAGCTCAGATACATGCTTGGAGAGGAACTATTATGGTCAGATCGAGAGGAAGAGATGAGAATTTCAGAAGTACCAAGAGCTGAGTGATAAAGATAAATTGGGTGTTTATGTCTCCACAGGTGGGCAAGGGAGACCCTAGGGAGGTAAAAAGAGCCCAGAAACTGGTCCTGAAAAAACTGCCAAAGGAAACTATGATTTAAGGATTCTAACTCTGGATGAAAAGCAATAATTCCAAACAGAGTCAATACTGTGCTCCAGAATTCTTCTTCCTACTTTTCTGGCACCAGGGAATGGGAAAGTAGGTTAAATGGCTTCAACTATCAGTTGAGAAAATGCCTATGTCAGAACAACTCTTTATGGTGAAACTGGTATAACCAGCCAAGCACTTCAATGGTTCCAGATTAGCAACTTAGGAACAAACGTTTTGCTTGCCCTATCTCAAGAACAGATGAGTTGAGCCAGTCAGTCCCCTGAATTTCCTAGCTTCCTAAAGGCTTTACCACGTGAGGGAAAAAGAGACCCTTGCCAATTAAGCAGGACTAAGGGTGTCAGCATGGTCTTGTACATATCCCTCCACAACTGCCACAAGGACACTGAGATCCCATACAAATGTCCCATGGTTAAAATGTTGATTCTACTGACTAGCCAGCCTCCCAGCAGAAGTCTGAAGCTGAAGACTCCTCCTTATCAGTAGTCAATGCATGAAGGACAAACACTGAACACGTTGGATTTAAGCAAGATACCATGATTATGAAGAACAGAGAAGACAGAGAAGAGCGGCTGCTCTAGGTCTGAGGGAGCAGCAGGTATGCTCGGGCGGGAGAGCTGGGGGCCACGGGATCTACACCTTCTACTCATCAGAGGGAGACATGAGGGGTAGGATGGTGCATACCTTAGGGAACAGACTTTTTCCTTTTAAAAAACTAAATGGAAAACATCGGTATTATTTTGCTGACTCTTTTAGCCAAACGACCCACATTTTTTTTGGAATTTCTTTCTGCATCTGAAGTTCAATTTGGGGGGTTTTACCTTCCTATCTCAGATTTAATTTCTGTTCTGTTTCTCCGCATAATAGTAACTACCCCCACCGCCCAGCCCAGCAATTCCTGCTTCGTTCATCCTCCGGTGAGTCCAAACTGCTTTCATTCCCTACCACTTCATTTTCTTCCTCTTCCCAGCAACCTCCCATTCCTCTAAACAGCACCTCACAATTAGGTCTGAGCCTGAACCACACACAGCAAAGTGAACTTCCCAGAAAGTCTACCATGCTCTGACTGTTCCAAGAGCTACATCTAGAACACCAACTCAATGACTCGACAGTTTCAAGCTCAGAAGCCTGAGACATGTTAATTTATAAACAGGTAAACAGCAAAGATGCTTGCCAGGTGATCAATGGCTAATACTGAAGAAAGGGGTAAGGATAAACCACCCTCCTCCAATAACAAGCAGACAAACAAAGACTGAATATCCTAAGTGGGAAACCTTTCAATATCAACTGTTTTTCCTAACAGGACCAGGGAATGGGAGAATTACTGCCATTCCCTTCATCAGGAAGGAATATAAAGGAAGTCTTCTAGGACTCCCTTCCTAAATAAAACTTGCCTTTTCCCAGTGGCCTTCACTTCTCCAGGCTTCAGCTCTTAAGAATACATTGAAAACCACCTGGGTAATACTAAAAGCCAAAACTGTCTCTCTGGTATGTCTTCTAAATCAATTCTGAAATTCTCCAGTACCGTCCATTTCCACAATGTAAAATCCAGCCTTCAGCTATCCAGGGGAAAAGCCATTAATGACTATCTGAAAAACCTTTCATCTAGTCTAGTTCTTTTCTCTCAGAGAACTGATTGCTTGAGCTGCTTCAAGCCTCTCTGGTGGTTCCCTCCCACTTCCTTCCTAGTTCAGGATCATCTAATGATGGAGCTGGGTAGGAAAATATGAGGACATCTGTGATTCCAAAGGAAGGGAGGCAGGGGAGGATAAAAGATTCAATGGAGTAAAATCTGTAACAAGGCTGAAAAGACAGGCTTTTCTTCACTCTTTCTACCACGTCTCTTAGATCTGGATTTACCTCTATCAGACATCAAGCACACCCAGTCGCTTGGCTTTGAAAGCAAAACTCAAGAGAAAAAAATACCCGCTCACCTCCCATGGAATGCCCCCCCCCCCCCCCCAAATGCCACCACTGGGAGAAAACTCACGTAAAGGCAAAGAAGAGGGTCGTAGCTCCCACTAAGAAGATGGCGGCTGCTGAGACCGGAACATACTTGCTGGGTTTGAATCTCTTTCCAGACTCTGCGGGCATGTTGGAGCTCTGATGGGAGATCTGCCCTGCCGCATAGCCCAGGCCCACACAGCGGCAGAACAGACAAGAAAATGGGATGAGGGCAACAATGGAGATTCAAGAGCACGGAAGGACACCAGGGAAACAGAAAATTTTAAATTATCACCCTTCCCCCTCCCAAATAAAACCAAAAGTCAAAAGGTCTCAAATGAAGGAAAGCACATGGGAGGGGGAAAGGTGACTCCAAATAATGAATAACCACCTCCCCAGAACAAGGCAGAAGGAGAGATTAAGAAACAATTTGTACAGTTGTAAAACTGGAGACAAACAGTAGGCTGTACACATGCAAATGGCTGCAGGTAGAGAACATAGGCAGTCAGACAGATCAAGGAATAGTTCATGGATGGAGATAAGCCTTCAAAAGGAAAGAAGGGGAGACCATCAGGAGAGGGCAGACCACTTCGGGCAAGGAAAAATTCTTCTGAAGAGATACTATAGTACCTCCACGACTACCACACTTCCAAAATGTGAGCTGCACCAAGAGAGGTGTGCCCTGTGTTTCTATTTTAATCCAAGAAGGAACCTGGGGCCCCTTTCCAGCTTTAAAGAGAAGCAGTTTTTACTACAGTCCTTGTCCCTTTTAGGCAGTTTTTTCAATGCCACCACTCCCACACCTTGACTTCAGGCCTTGTAGTCTGGCAGTGGTGATTTAATTTATTTATTTTCTCTTGACGGCTAAAGCTGGACAGCAGCTGTTACAAGGCTGAGTTGTAAATCCTTTTCCTTGAAGGGGGACGGAAAACAGAGAGAGACAGCAAGCTTCTATGTCTTCAAATCTCTTCTTGTTAGTCCCAAACCCTTTAACGGCTCCGTTTCCTAGAGAGTTCATGCAAAACTAAAGGGAAACATAAAATCCCGGAAGCCATGTTCTTCCCAATAAGCAAAATAAGATGAAGAAACCAATTCCACTCTATGGTACTTTTTAAAGGTTACTGTGGATGAAAGCAAATCCAAAGAGGTCCCTGTGTCCAAGTTAGTCAATGTCTCTGATCTTTCTTCTTCAATCTTGGGCTGTCGGGATGCAGAGTTCAACTGGGTTACAGTGCCTCACCTGGAAAAAAACAAAACAAATATCTTTATCAAAGAAATTCTTTCACGGCATTTCTTAACAATATCAAGGCTAAAACTGTACAGGCCACTCTGTTACAAAATGCCTTTTGAAATAAAGATTATTTTCCACTTCACGTGTGTGTATGTGGAGCTCTGAACTGGGAGGACAATGGATCCAGAATCCTTCACTCTTCTAAGTGCTGTTCATATAAGACAGAGAAGAACATGGTTTTACCTGGCGTAAGGTCATCAAAGAATTAGTTCTTGAAAGGGGCCCATCTCACCTGACACAGAGAGTCAGTGACAAATATCAAAATCTAAAAACAAACAAGGGCAAAGCAGTGAAGGGCAGCCCTAGAAAAGAGATTTCTCTTTGGACGAAGAGTATTTATTGCTACAATGAAAAGAGAAAAAATAACCTCAAAATTAGGACAGTGAGTCTCATTTCCTTTCTGCGTATGTCTCTCTTTCTCTTATCCTTCTATGCTTTTCAGTTATAACCCTGAAGACACAGAAGCTGAATTTTTGGTCTTCTGGAATAACATATGAAAGGACATTGAGAAATGTTCTTGGACTGAAAGGTGAGATACCTTCTATGAGAAACTGAGTCAACCATAAGGGCTGGTCCTTTTCTACCCAATTCGACAATTTTTTATTCCTATATTGGCCTATTAGAAAGTCAAATGAGCCCCACCTTCCCTGATATGATGAAGAGTTAACAATTATTTCTGTTGTTGGTAGTAGCAAAATAACATCAGCACCTTGGATTTTATAGGATGCTTTTCATCTAGTAATCTCAAAGTACTTAACTGACATTATCGGTGACACAGTCCCTTATCCTACTCTGTAAAATTGAAGACTAGAGAACGCCTGAGGCCATTCTACTGAATCACTTGAGCAGTCAAGTTCAGAACCCAAGAGTTCACATGTCTCTTTGCCAACACAAACCCTTTCTACCTCTTTCTCATCCACACTACCTGCCCAGTGATGACAACTTGAAATCTGCAGACCAAACATTTTACTTGTTAAAATTTAAAACTTGTTAAAATTTAAAAATAAAAGTTTTGTCACACCCAAGTGATCTAATATTTCCCCTTAATACCAAAGCCAGAAAGTCTGGATCCAAAATATGAGAAAGTTTGGATAATGAAACACAAATGTGCCCTGTAATTTATCACTTCCTCTCCCTTACCTGTGGCATGGAAGGCAAAGGCACCTTCTTTCAAGATGCATCATGTCTCTCTTTGAAAAACAGTGTTTTAGAGGGCCAAACAGCAATATTACAACAAAGTGAACACCCAGAGACTATGAGAAATTGTTTAAGTCCTAAAAAAGACGAATCCTCTCTAGCCCCTAATTTTATGACTATTTAACTCTCGGTTTCCTATAGGAATCAAATTCCAACCTTCTAAATGTAGGCCTAAGTAACTTTGTTAACAATGAGAAGCAAATATCTGGTTTGTAGACAGTACTATTAAACTTTCCCCTCAAAATCCCAAAGATTAGAGAAGATGGAAAATTGCACTGCTTATATTTTAGCTAGCATAGGAAATCTTTTAGACACCATTTATTATTTCAGAACAGATTTTCTGACAGGAAAAAAGTCACATGGGTTAATACCGCCATAGTAATGCAGGAGTATAAAAGGCCATGCAATTTTGGGAGTATAGTACTGAGAAACAAGAGATCAGCCTCTGAGATGTTTGGAAAGTATACATTAGAAGGGACAAGACATAGCTTAAGAATTTATTGGGTATAATAAAGACGCACCAAGTCTTAGCAGAGGGATGTGCTATGCGTAGTAGAGCTAAGACCGCAGGGTGAGCATGGTTCATCAGAGCCAGCAGTCTGGATCCATACCAGTATGAGAAAGGTGTACAAGCATGTATATGACGTAGTCGGGCACAGAGTAATCTATGGAATGGAAATGTGTATCTGTAAAACAAACCAGAGAGTATGTGGTTTGAAGGCTTTAACAAAGGTTTATTACAATTATCTCCTTAAAGGAGTGAATGGATATGGACAGTACCACTGACAGCACAAGTACTGTTTGTTGAAATAAAGTGGTGTAATAAACAATATAGTAAATCTGAATACAAAGTAATCAAGGTATCATGGAATAATCCACATGTCAATATATTATTGGTTGAAAAGTCAAGCAGAAGTTATCCTTATATACCGAGGTAGCAAAGTTCACGATATCTACTTCTTGTAATCATTAGTGGCGTTTTAACGAATGGGTGATAATGAGCATTCTGAAGAGATTTGATACAGTACAGAGGGATATACTTGGATAAAAGAATAGGGCTGAGAATACAAGATCAACCTAGATAAGATGGCACTGAGCAGGAAGTGAAAAATCCAGGGCAGAAAAATGGTCTAGAATATAACATATCTGATCTTACACTTCCTTTCATAACTTTAAGTCACTTTCTTACTTCTCATTTCAGTGTTTTAAGTCGGCCAAGTGGGTAAAACATCTTGCACCTCCCTGTCCCACAAAGAGATTCCTATTGGTAAAATATTGGCAAATATATCCGAGCTCCACTTGTTAAAAAGTATAAAGTACTAAAAGCATGGAGCACCCGGCTGGTGGGGGTGAGGAAGTGGACGGATAGGAGAGAACAGGTAACAGGATAAGGCTTGAGCCAAAACAAGTATCAACAGAGTGGGGCGAGGGACCTGAAATGCAGGGAGCTAAAAGGCGAACAGCACCCAGTCCCCACCCCGGAGCTGGGGCAAGGAGAATCACTGCATGGGGTTGAGCTGAGACCGATAAGACGGAATCCGCGGCGGCAGGGCCCACTGGGGCTGCGGGAAGAACTGCGGGAGACAGCAGAGCCGGGCGGCGCAGGGCCGGGGGCGGAAGGGGCGGCGGCTGGGCGCCAGGTGCCCGAAGAGACCGGGATCCCGAGCGAGGACCGGGCGGCCGGACACTAACCCGTTTTGAGCACGGGTGGCCGTGGATCCCAGGCCTCTACTCGTCGTCAGTTTTCGGGGCCCACGGGTCCCGCCGCAGTTGGATGACCCGGCCCGGAGAAGGAATGGGGCCTCAAACCACCTCCCCCTCATCGGTCCCCCTTCCCTAGAGGTCACTCTCCCCTCCCACATCACTGGCCCCGCACTTCCGGTTCCGCAGGGGCCGGTGTCCCCGGTACTCACCCCCGGCGCGGTTCCCGTCACCGCCGCCGTCGTTGTCGCTGCTGCCTCCCAGCAGTGCCGTCCGGCCTCTGAGGAGAAGCGCGCGGCCCCCGCACGCTCCACGCCCGCCCTGCTCCGCGCGCTCCCGCTCGGCGACGCTTGTCTTCGAGCCGGCGCGCGACCGTTGCCCTCAGTGCCGGGTATCTAGCCCTCCCAGCATTCCCATTGGCTCCCTGTCCCGGGTACGCGCGACGTCTCGCGCGGGGCACGTTTCTCTCATTCATGCGACTCGCGCCGCCGCGCCCGCCCCCGCTCACTCGTCCATTCACCCATAGCCCCCACCCCCACTCCGCTCTAGGACGTGCGCGCGAACCCCGACGACCGCGGCGACCTCGCGATTTGATTGGCTGCAGGAGCACAGCGCCGTACGCACGCGAGAAAACGAGAACGCGCGCGCAAGGCCGTCGGGTTCCGCAGGTGACTGGGAGTGGGGGATTGGCGTACTGCGCAGGAGTCAGAAATGGGGAAATGGCCCACGAGTCTTCCCTTTTCCTGTGACCTATTTTCTATTCCTGCTGTATCCAAGCAGAAACCTTTGAAGTAAAAAGTAGTAATATGTGTGCGCTGGAAGAAATCAAAGCAAGCAGCTACCCCTTCGAATTCGCCAGACCACCTCCAAGTAAGTGTGGTACAGTCCAGACAGGCTTCTAGTAGAACCAATCACCGATATAGGCCCCGCCGTCTTCCTGCTTCTCCCCCTTCAGGCATTGGCCAAACCTTTCCGACTAAATATCTCTCCCCTCCCCCACTTTTTTTCCTCTTTTTTTCATGGAGAAAACTTTATTTAAGACACTCTTGATGAAACAGTTCTCGGTCCAGCGAGTTGCCTGGTACCAGCAGAATCCCACGGGGAAAGGAATGGTCTTGGCTGTGGCTCCCGCATGGAGGGGCTGCCGGTACTAGAAGAGTCAGTGTGGGGCGAAGCTCCTCCCAAAAGCCGGGGACGAAGAGGAAAGCGAGCGCGAGCCTTGGAACCGTAGTGCCAGCGACGGAAGGCACAGGGAGTGCGCGCCCTCTGGGGCGGGGGAGGCCCCCCGGGGTGCGAGCCAGCTTTTGGTTCCGCTTCATTCCCTTAGTTTCTGACTGCAATCCAAGGAATGGGCGCCGCATCCCTAATCTAGCTGGAAGGAAAAGGTTCTCTAGAAGCTCCAGTCCCTGGCGAGGTTCTGGCCAACTCTAGGCAGAGCACAGCGCCACACTTTGCCCTAATTAGCTCTACACAGCTGTGAACCCAAGAACAAGGCCAGGTGTTCTCTCATTTAGCCCCAGGCCATTTCTCTTTTGAAAACAGCCCTGGCTATTACATAATTGTCTTTCAAAAAAAAGTATACAACCAGCCACTTCTCTGAAGCCAAGTGTCTTCATCTGTAAAATGTGATTCTAAATCCTGCCATCTGTCTTGGGGATTGGTGTCAAATGTTGCTGGTTTAACTGGTCTGACACTTCAGCACTAGGCAGTAGGTGAAGGAGAAAGGTTTACCTTCTGTTTTCTGGGGTCTAGCCTACTTCCTTCTCTGACGTGGCATTTACATCAGGGTCTAGTTCATTCTTGCTAAGGGCTTCAATCTCCGTTTACTGCAACACACATGAGGGTTCTCTTTTTTTAATGACAGTGTGTATTTAAAAAATGAAATCTTTAAAATACTTTAGACCTTACAAAAGTTAAGGTATTAACTGGAGATAAAAATATTTATTTGTAGAGGCTTTTCTTTTAGGTTGTTTCCTTAGGAAGAAATCAAATTTCATTTTTTTGACTGTATTTTTCTTGGATTTTTAAAACTTCTTCATTTCCCCAACTTCACAAATTGGGCATCTTTCTTTTCCTAAGAACCTGTAAATTGTTGTGTCTCTGCTAGACAGTGCTAAATAGGAATAAAAAATTTGACCTACCACCATCCAACCACATATTCTAAACTCCCCTAGGACACGGGTCTACTGGATGCTAATCTCTTAGCTGGATATGCACAAACAGTGGCATAATCACTATTCCAAGGTTTAGAGAGAGATTCCAGTTTTCCTTAGGATCATGCAAGATATTTCCTGGAAAGAATGTTTAATGGAACATAAGGTTTAAACTACCAGCCACTTCTGAAAAGTATTGCACAGTAAAATCGAGGCTAACAAAATGGGATAGTCAGACCATCAAATTTCAAATAAATTACTTGCTATGTATATCAAGAAATACCTTATAATTTTCTAGTGTAGTTTATACTTTTCCAAATTCTCTTCACTTGCATTTACTCATGCCTCTAGATGGCAAACCACACGATCATTTTTAGTTCAAGTCATTGGTAAATAAAAAGAACAAAATGTTACCCTTGGGTTTAGATGCAGAGAGGAACGACCTCTCTTTATGTATAAATACTGCTGCCTTCCCTCCGATCCCTATGAAATGTCTCTGCTTGTGTTAAAGGACAGTTTCTTCCCTTGTGTTCTGGATCTCATCCTTCACTCCTGCATTTTCTTCTGAAATTGTTGACATTTTATTTGAAAAACAAAACACATACAGAAAAAAGAATACTGTCAGGAACACATCAGGCCCATCTTTAAATTATCTCCCTCTAGAGTGTTGCTATGCTGAGGCATCCTATCTAAAAGGCTAATAAACTCTCCCTTAACCCCATATCCCCCTCCTACACTATTTCTTAGCAAAGCATCTTGAGAGAGTTGTCCATAATTGTTATCTCTACTTCTTCATTTTATGTTATCTCACTATATTTCAATAGGATTTTTATCCCCACCATTCCAAGACTACACTCTTCAAGGTCAATAATGACATCCATGGTTCCAGATCCATAGTCAAGTCTTCTTTGCTAGCTCCCATTATACTTCACCGCTTCTGTTCGTAGTGCTCTGAAAGTCCATCTGCCGCCTCCTGATTTACACTTAGAATACCACTGCTTTAAATGCCCTCTATAGCCAATAGCTCCTATGAACCTTCAGCCCTAACTTTCCCCGACCCTCCATACTTGTTTCCAACTGTCTATGTGGCATCTCCATATGGACGACTAATAGACAGCTCAAACTTAACAATGTCAAAGTAGAATTGATATTCCCTTATTCCTTCCCTGAGTTTCCCCACTCTCATAGCCAGTCTAGTTCAAGTCAACAATGTAGGGGTCATCTTTGATTCCACTTGTTTTCCTCACCATTTCCATCACCAAGTCCTATCAACTTTGCCTCCAAAATGTCCCAGGGCAATGTCCTCACCAACTCCACCTCTGCTGCCCTACTGTAATCCATCAGTTCTCACACTGAAACTACCTTGTGTCCCTGCTTCTACTCTGGCCTCTATCACCCATTTTCCACACAGCAGGGATCTTTTCAAAGTGTAAATTAGACCGTATCATTCTAACTGCTATGTCCTGAAATGGTCTGAATGTGTGTCCCCCAAAATTCATATGTATTCAAATCCTAACCCCCAAAGATGATGCTATTAGGAGGTGGGGTCTTTAAGAGGTGCTTAGGTCATGAACACGGAGCCTTCATGAATGGGAGTAGTGCCTACACCTAAGAGGCTCCGTGGAGCTCCTCTGCCCCTTCCACTACTTGAGGACACAGCTAGAAGATGGCAGTTTGCAAACGGGAAGAAGAGCCTTCATCAGAACACAACCATGCTGGTGCCTTGATCCTGGACTTTCCAGCCTCCATAACTGTGAGGCTTCCAGTGTTTATAAGCTACCCAGTCGACGGTATTTTGTTAAAGCCAGAAAAGACTAAGACACATCCCCTCTCTCATTGTTTCCCGCTGCTCTTGGATTACAAAATCCCTACATTATCTTCGCTGCCCTTTCCAGCCTCCAATTTTACCACTCTTCGCCTTGATTCACTCCACTCCAGTCACACCGCCATTCCCTTCACCAACCACATCAAGCCTTTTCTTAAGTTTTCACACTGTTTCCTCCACCAGGAATATTTTGCCCAAATTTTACACAGCTATTTAGGTCTTAACTTGAAGTGTATACTTAGGAGAGGCCTTTCCTGACCACCCAATCTAAAGTAGCCTCTCAGTCACTGTCCCATATCACCCAATTTTAAGTGTATATAGCACTTATCTTTTTTATGTTTGTTCTGTAAATTCCATAAGACTTTTAGTCTATCCTGTTCCCTATCTAGAATGGTTCCTAGCAAATAGCAGGTGCTCGATAACTACTTGTGGAAACGGAATGAAGGGCATCAGATACTTATTCAATAATCCAGGTCCAAACTAGGAACCCAATCATTTGCAAGAGATCAGAGCATGGGCTTTTCCTTGAAAGCTCAATTTACATTTTGATTTAGGGCCTGATTCCAATCCAATAGACGATAGGAAAGAAAGCTGCAGCTGGGAGAAAATGAGCCATTTCTGGAAAATTATTAGATCTGAAATCTCATCCCAAGTTTATCACCAGCCTCTTTGGTTTCTCATAGTAACCCTGGTTCTGGCAACAGATTTGCCATCTAGTTACTTAAGTGCAAAGGAAAGGGGAACCATCATAAAAATTCACCTGTTTGGCTCACAGGTGGGCTCTTGGCTTTCCTCTGCTCTAAGCATTTAGCAATAGATCATAACAATGATGTTTCTATAATTCTTAGGGGAAAAAAACAATTTTAAAAAACTATACCAACTTCTGTGATACGGCAAAAATATTTATTAAAATAAATTTTTCCCAAGTTTGAACTTTATTGCAAGGAGGCCTTTTAACACAATCTTTCATTCTGGATAAATGAGATAACAAGTACTATATACAAAATATAAAGCAGTGATAAAAACAGTGAAAGAAATGGGATTCCCCAGGGCTTTCGAGATTTCAAAGCAGCCCCTCAGGATCGAAGAAACCAATTATATTCCCATGGTTTTCCTTTTGGTCCAAGATTAGAAGAGGTGGGTTACCACCACTGGTTTTTAGAGGTAGAACATAAACTTTCTACTGGTCACTGTTTACTTGTCAGCCTGTTCTCAACAGATACTCATACCTCAGCCCACCTGCCTTTGGTGATGGCCAGATCTCCACGCCCCAGGCAGCAAGGCTTCCTGCTGATCTCTATTTAAGATCCATGAACCGGATATCCATGATAAGAAGGAAATTCTTAGGCAGTGGGCGGGGGGCTGGAGAGAGAACAGTAAACATCTGATGCTCCAGGTCCACACTGGTCACCACGATGAAGCCCGCCACACTGGTCTCGGAAAGGTTCTCCTCTGTGCCCTCAGCAGTGCTAACACTCAGGAGGTGGTGTACCATGTCTCGGCCAGGGGTGACAGGTACTAGCTTGAGCTGATTGTCCTCCTGGGACATGCCCAAAGGCAAACAGGAGTCTGGGATTGTGGGTGCCCCAACTTTGTAGATTTTCACATCTGAAAACTTGACATTGAAGGCATGGGGATAGAAACAGCCCCGGAATCCATAGAAATACTCACGGATACGCTCATCCCTACATTCCCGCCGGAAGTCCTTAGAGCGCTCAACCACACCTCCTGATTTAGGGAGCAGCACAGTGCGTACAAAGTGAGGCAAGTCCCGTTTCAGTTCATTGTACAGTCGTTCTTGATCCAGAACCACAACCACATCCACCTCAAAGGCTGAGGCGGCATGCACCAGGGCCTGGTAACCAGAGCCCTTCACCCAGCCACAGGTGTTAATGACACAGCCACTCACAGAGGCCCTTCGGTTCACTTCACATCTTTGGTTGAACACATCTGCTAAACGAGATGTAATCTGCAGAAGAAAGGATCAAGGTGAGGGGAAAAACAACGCAAAAACGAACACATCCATAGCTATTTTGTCCCTCTTTAGAATAAGTGGTGTTAGGTACAAGAAAAACAACATTTTATGATGGCTGTGGTTTTTGACCCTCACAAGATAGATTTAATGTTTATGTTGTTTCTCTGTCTCCTGTTTCATGTTCCACGTGGGAATTTATGGAAATTTAATAATTAAGAATAGGTCCACAGAAACATTTACAATCTGAGGTTGACTTATATCTGAAACTGTCTTTTCTGAAATCATGTGGCAATACCAGCTAAGGGAGCAAAGCAATGGCCGTAGACAGTTTTAACTAGCAAACTTCTGCACAGCCTCCTACCTCAATAGCCGCCCTTCCCTCCACCCGACCTTGGCTCTGACCTTATTATAAAGCTTGATGTTGGTGCCAGGAGTGGTGGAGCCAAAATGATACACCAGAGGGGCCTGGATAGAGAATCCCTCTTCAACATCTGCGGGCCGCTCAATGTAGAGAGCTCCCATGGTGCCAGGGATAGAAACTGAGCCTTGGCCCACATCCAGCTCCACATAAGTGGGGCGGCGGCCCAAACGCACTGCGTAGTTGAGAAGCAGCCGGCACACTGTGGACTTGCCCACATCAGTGGGGCCCACTACCATCACCCGGGGGCCTCGCTCCTCTTCCTTCTCCGCCTGCCTCCTCATCTGCTCCAAGGCTGTATGAGTGTTGAGGTAAAGCAACATAGGGGTGTCCTTGGAGACATATGCCACCTCAGTGCGGCCACTCAGCTGTAGAGAACAACCATGCCAAGTGAAAACAGCCACCTTGGCACCAGCATCAAAGGTGAATTTCTTGTTTCGGGTCAGCTCTGTGCCAAAGATTTCTGCCATGCCAGCCAGCAGCTCCAACTGAACTGACTGAGATGCCTCCACCTCAAAGCGAAGTTCTGTTTCTCGCTCTAGTTCAAATTTAGTTGCTGGCTTCTTGTCATCATTGGCCTCCTCTCCCATCTTTTCTGTGTAGCTGTTGTGCCTACAACACAAATTAAATTTCAGATCTAAACAAGTTAGAACTCTGTTCAGAATTCTCCAGTGGATGTTACTCCTTATCTTGCTTTATTTTTCTCCTTATCGCTCATCACCATCTGTCTCACATATTGTATTGTCTGTCCAGCCTCACTAGGGTTGGGCATTTTGGTTTTGCTGCTGCATCTCTAGTAACTAGAGTAGGACTTTAAAACCCATAGCCACCTCTATAAATACACCAAGTGAATAAATGACTCAGACATAATTAGAAAACTGTATCTACAGATTGACAGAACACCTGGTTACATTACCTGATCATTCCCTTCACTCTACTGGGATACTCCAGACTTGAGAAAGCAAGGGATGCCGACTCCCCAACCCTTAGTCAACAAGAAAGGGCGTCTGCAATCCGTATGCAAAGAAGAGAATACCTGGTTTGAACTTCGAAAACAGCATTAAGGCCCTGCTCAACGACTAGTAGCGTGATCCTTTTCCTCAGCTGTCAACTGGAGGCACTTACACTTCCTCACACAAAAGTGTTGTTCTGGGGATTAACAGGGATTGTTGGAGAGTAAAAAACCACTTCGTAAGATAGAAAACGCCAAGGAATAATTAAGAATTACAGTGGTACCTCGGTTTGCTAACATAATCCGTTCCGGAAGACCGTTCGAGTTCCCAAACGTTCAAAAACAGAAGTGCGGTATCCCCATAGGAAGTAATAAAAATGGATTAATCCATTCCAGACCTTCAAAATCAACCCCTAAAACTACAAATTTAGCATGAATTTTACTATCTAATGATACCATAGATCCATAAAATTTACAGTGTTTATAAACCAAAATATTCATCAACAGAGACATTCAAAAACCGAGGTACCAGTGTATTTCTGATACAAGCCTGCAGCTCTAGGTCCGGCATTTGCCCCAGCCTCCCCAGACACAAAATCTGCCCAGGCCCCAAGGAAGCGACAGTTGCTTTCCTGAACTTATTATCTCACCTGCACAGCCACGAGCCCCAAATGGTAAACGGAGCAGCCCTCCCACACCGGACCTAAGCTCGCTGGGGCCCACGCCGGAAACAAGGGTGGTTCTGCACTTGCGCAGTGGAGGAGACACGGTGGCGCGATACCCCTTGGGATATGTAGTTGTACAGCAGTTGAGCTTGTGCAGCCGCTCGGCCTTCTGGGAGTTGTAGTTAAAGGATTATTTTGATCGGGACGTCAAAAGTGGGAGGGGCTGCGGCCATCGTTTTTCGCAAAGTGGGCGGGACGCGGGTAGGCGTGCCGGTTACGCCCCCGCGCGGCGCGGGGACCGGTTGAGGAGCCGTGGGTCGCGTGGGCGCGGCCGATGTGGTTTCTTGCCCGTGTTCCCGCTCACCTGCTACCCGGGAAGGAGAACGGAGGGGGACTCACTATTAAGATCCGACGATAGCCTGCTTGCCTGGACCACAAGCCAGGAAGTGACGAAAGTGGCAAACCCCTCTTGGACACGAAGAAACCTAGGCGTGGGGAAAGTGCAGGAAAACAGCCTGTCAGAGGCCCACCTGGGCTGTCATCCCCTACCTGACTCATTGCGTGGCACCTAGAGGGCATTAAAAACAACTTTTTTGAATAAAAATCCAAGAATTTCTTCCGCTTACTCTTTACCCAGTCATTACCCAACCACCTCTCTTCTTTTGAGTGGGCAGTTTGGTTGGGGACTCTTTGCCCTCCCTAAGTCCCAGACAGTTACACAAGGTCAACAGGTTGGGCTACGTCTATAAGCCACTTCTCCCCAGCCTGGGCTTTGGAATCTTGTATTCTTTGCTATGCGACTTGCTCACTTTGTGACTTTGGGCGAATCATAGGCTTAAACTCTGCGATCCAGTTTCTTGTCTGTAAAATGGGGATGTTAACAGTACCCAAACTCTTAATGTCGTTTTGATGATTGAATGGGATGATACACAAAGTACTAATGCGTGTACTAAAGCACGATGTACAAAGTACTAAAGCACGATGCCTGTAACACAGAAAACATTTGATGTCAGCTTTTAAGTTTTTATGACAGTCTGAGGAAGGGGGGCTGTAACAATGCCACCCATTTGTTACAGTGGTTTCCATTTTTCAAATCCCTTTCAGGTTACCTTTCTTCACAGTCACCCTGTAAAGTAAGTTTTATTATCTCCAATTTCAGATGAGGGGGAGATGAAGATAGGTGAAGGGACTTGACCAAGCTAGGACTCAAACCCAGGATTTTGGAGTCTGAGTCCAATTAATATAATAATAGCAAACACTTATGTAGCGTTAGATGCCAGGTACTGTCCTAGGGCTTTACAGGTGTAAATTCATTTAATCCTCAGAAGAGCCCTGTAAAGTACATACTATCATTGTCATCCCTACCTTATAGATGAGAACTTTTTTGAGTCCAGCTCACATGGTTAATCTGGACTGAAAGTCCAGAAAGATTTTTCTGGTTTGCCTTTGTCCCACTGACCCTACCTTAGCACTCACTTTTTAAGAGTGCCATCCTCACTTCTCACAGTTTTTTTCTTTGATAGTTTGCTTTAAATATTTCATGCATTCACCATGCGTGCATTAACTCTTCAATGAACTATTAAATATTCCCTAATCTTTCACCATTCTTCAAAAATTCAATTCCAGTCTTTCATTCGCAAGTTTTCTCCCCGAGTGAGCTCATCTTCTGTTTCTGTGCAGTCTATTTCCCAGATCTTTTTCTTTGCCTCCACACGCTCTCCCTTGAGGCAATTTCTTCCAATTATCTGAAGGTCATCTTTATTTGGATATTGTATAGCTATCTCAAACTGAATTTAGGGAAAAGAAACACCCCCAACCCCGCTTAGACTTTTCTCCACTTTGCTTTCTAAACACAGAAAGAGTCAGGGCACATTTAATGCATCTGTGCTTGCCTACACACTCTCTTTTCTCTTTCACCAAGCACTCCTGTCATCTCCACCCCACCCCCAAATAACACTGTCCTCATATCTTTTCTACTCTCCTCTCCAGCTAAACTACCTTGATCATTTTCTTCCCAAGTTAATTTAAACTGATATTCTTTTTGCTTCCAAACTTTTAATCCTTGTCCTAAAACTACTCACCTTCCGTTTTCCCACTTCCCACTGCTTTCCTCAATAATTGTTCTGCATATTCCTCCTGTATTTATATTTCCTTTCTTATCTGTTGCCCATTCAAGAACACTCCCCTCTTCTTTCTTAACCGAGTTTTCCCTCTCAATTTCAAAGTTCTGGTACTATCACCTACATTGTGTTTTCAGAATTTACCTTAAACCCAAGAATCTTCTGATTAAATATTTAGAATTCCTTTATTCACACCCAGCTAGCAATGCCTCCCATTACATTTCCTTACCTTACTTTTTTAAATATATGTTTAAAAAGGCTTTATGTAAATCTTGCATCAGAAGATACCATCAGTTATTGAGGATGGAAGGCAAAGAGGTTATATACTAAAAGTATTTTTTGAGGGACTATCTTGTGCCTCATTAAAATAAAAGTTCAGGTTAATTTTTTGTTTGAAGTAATTGGTTAGGAAGAAATACAGGAAATCCACAGAAAAAGATAGCAACCAGAATGATATCAGCCACATTTTGAATATTCTTTCACTCTGAATCCTACCTTACTTTTGAAAGAAAAACAAACCACCCACAAACAGTCCTTTCTGTAAGCCCCCATCTTTGTGACACTTCATTTCCTGAATGTTAGCCTCTGTTAGAAATCAGGGTTTCTCTTAGAGGATGTGTTGTGTCCACATACTTTAGTGACATGCACAGGGCAGCACTTCATAAGAAATATATTTTTTAAACTTTTATTTATTTTAAGTGTCTTTTTTTCCAGGACCCATCAACTCCAAGTCAAGTAGTTGTTTCAGTTTAGTTGTGGAGGGCACAGCTCACACTGGCCTATGCGGGTAGAGAAGCAGCAACCTTGTTGTTAAGAGCATCGCACTCTAACCAACTGAGCTAACTGGCCGCCCCCATAAGAAATATTCTGAGTCAAATGAAATATAACTGGAAGCTGATAGAAAGATAGCACTGAAAGGCGTGAGTTCTTCAAACGACACAAATTTGGCATGCGTCTCTTGAGCTATCATAATTTAATAATAAACCCTCTCTGGGTTTCAGGGTATCAAGCTGAGAACATACTTTTGAAATAACAGCAACGGCTGTTTACTAAGTTCTTATCAGGTGCCAGGCACGTTTTAGCTATTTACATGTCATCTCACTTTGCTGCACATCTCAGTGAGGTAAATATTGTTAGCTTCATTTAGCAGAAGAGGAAACCTGGGCCACAGAGAGGATCAGGAACTTGCCCAGTGGTTCCTGGTGAGTATATTGGCAGAGATGGGATTCTATCTCAGGTCTCTTTGAAACCAAAGCCAGACACTGGGACCACGCCTGAAGGTGCAATTCAACTGCTGTTTTGGGAGCGTCACCCCTGCACTTAGGCTTTGTAGTCCTGGGGTGAACAGAGGAACTGCCGCCAGGACCTGCCTCAGAAAGTTTACAACCCGGTAGAGAACCTTATGTAATGCGGGTGTCTGCGTTCATGAAGCACGAGCAATTTGGAGATAGTTGATAAGAGGTTCCCACACGTGAGATGTCGCATTTGCTCTATGACTCCTTGGTGGGGTAGGCGATTAAGCTGAGGCTTTGAGGTTTGCAAATGCCTGGTACACGCTTGGGGGCACAGTTTACCATATGTGACAACTAGTATGTCTTTCTTTTCTCTGCATCAGGGCTGGTGTCCATCGGAGCTGAAGTGAGGAATGTATCATTTTGAATGCGTGCAGGCGCCACTCTGCATCCATCTCTCACCGTCACTTGCCTTGCCACCTCCTTTCCTCCAGCCCTGCCACCCGTACTTGCCCAGCCCTGTCCTTCCCCCAGGTTCTCCTTGGCCACACTGCCTTCCTCCTCAGTAACCAGCCTCTCCTCTTTCTCGTCCCCTCCTGGTCCTGTCCCTCTGCTCCCAACCCTTGCCCCACTCCCCCATCCCCATCCCTCGATTCCTGCCCCCCCCACCCGCCTCCTGTGTCTCCCAGCCCTGCTCTGACGTGGGAGGGGGGTGGGGGAGGGATGACTCACACTGTTATTGATGCAGCTCCACCACACACAGCTACATTCACCCACAGACCGAGGTCCAGACGGCAGACAACCTCTGGCCCCCCAGCAGCTGGCCAGCTTTGCAGCCCGTCCTGAGCCCCTATTCCCCTCCCTGCCCCCATCCCCTTCTCAATTGAAGGAGCGGAAAGAGAAGAGAGAAGAGTGAGCAGAGAGATTGAGGAAAAGAGAGATAGACGGAGATCTCTGGAGCAGACCTCAAGGTGAGGGGGCAGCCCTTCTCCAAATGAATTTTTTTTCCCCTTTGCAAATTTCCTCCTCCTGCTGCGTGTTGCTTTCTCCCCTTTGCAAAAGCATTATTCATCCACCCTTTGTCCTCCCTTCCCCCTCCCTGCTGCCTCCGCTCCGCTCTCAGAGCCTCCATCCCTCTCCAAGCGCTGACGGTTCCCGCACTTATTTCCTGGCAACTTTGGCTGCAGCATTAGGCATCACTGTTTATTGTTTTGCTGCTGGTGTGGACCCCCCAAAGCCCGCCCAGGGAGCTGGCTGTGCTGCTAATGATTTTGGACCATACCATGCTGAGAATGCCAGCCCAGAGGGGGCCGAAGCCTCAGAGCAGATGAGAAAATCCATTGTGAGCAGGTGGCCTCCTCCCTTTTTTTCCCCTCCCGAGAGGCATGGGATTCGAACCTGGTTCCTCCAGCCTCCGCCTCTGGGCCTCTGCTGTCGGGGATGGTTCCCCGGCACCCCCACCCCAGTCCTCCCTCTCCCGCCTCCCACGGTCCATCCCCGGCTCACTTGGGGAAACATCCTCTCCCCAGCACTCAGCTAGCTTGCCTTTGTTTTTTCCCCAGTCATTTGCCCAATGTGCTTTTCCCTGCGATCTGAGATGGGGAAGAAATGACCCCTCCTCCCCCTCCTCTGAGTGTTCTCTAGCCTTCTCCTTGCTTGATGGGGAAGCATTAGAGAAAGGGGGCGGGAGGCGTGACGGAAGCTGGGGAAGGAGGTAGAGCAGGGACCTGGCTGGCCCCCTCCCCGGGCCCTTGAAGGTGTGCTAGGTGGAGCTGCAGAGGGGTACTTGCAGGCAAAGTTGGAGGCCGACTAGTGAAGTGGACGCTGACCAGTGTGCTGGTGAGGAGGGCCCATTTCCTGCGGCCAGAGCCCAATGTCACCCTGAACTCAGCCCAAGGTGTCTTCCTGGGGCCCAGCCACAGGGAGAGGACCTGAAACTGAAGACGGGCTCTGATGGGGGTTTAGTGGAGAGACTGCCTGATGACCCCTGGAAAAACGAACAGCTGGGCCACTAGCAGCCACCGCAGACAGGATGAGAGCCCATTTGCCCGACTACTCAGAGCCACGTTGCCTGTTCAGTTTCGTGGCCTAGCGTTGCCAGAACACCCAGCTGGCACCTCTGAACCAGACTTGGGCTATGCCACCCACCGTGGGGCCTGAAGGGCCCATGAAGAAGGCAGAAGCTCACCTGCTTATCTGAGCCCACAGAGGACACCTCCCTTCCTATCCTCTGACTCCGTCACCCTTATCCACTTGGGGGTGGAGTTTGGACAAGTATCAACGTCTTTCTCAAGATTCGTAATCAGAACCCAGCAATTATTTTCCTTCTGTCACCCACAGAGGCATTGCTGTTTGTCCCTGCTCCTGGGAGGTGGAAAGAAACATTCTCTGCCTTGTGCTCCAAAGCACAGCTTTTGAAAATGAGAGTCCCCCTCTTGCTACCTGTTGTGGACGTTAACCCCACACTACACCACCCGGCCCTGCTCAGCCCGGAAGTGCTGTCTTCCCTGTGGTCCCCATTTCCCATTGGTGCCAGCTGTCAGATCTGCCTTAAGGACAGTTTCTGTCCTACAGCTGGGAGCCTAAGTCCTTAACTGAGGGCAAAGGCAACAGTAAGGAGCAGTAGAGAGAGGCCAAGGGGCTCCGAGTCTGGGAAGGCAGCAAGGTGCTGTCTCTGGGTCAAAATGAGTGGACCAAGGGTCAGGACCGGGCAGCAGCCACATCTGATGTCCTGGGCACCAAAGGAGGCATCCATGCAGTTCTGCTTCGCAGAGAGGACCCTGCCCCCAGGCGCGGGCTGAAGCAGGGTGTAAGCCAGCCTGCTCTCCCTCCCTCTCATCATGCCCCTCTTCCCGCACAAAATGTATTAAGGACCAACTGCATGGCAAATGGAGGCCACGGAATAGAAAAACTGCCAGGAATCCCCAACTTTTAAGACTTTGAGCTCCAGACCCTATCGGAGCGTGTGGAAGGCAGATCCTCACCAAAGAACTGAAACCAAGGCGAGCACTGCAGACGTCGCTCCCATGGCAGCATTGTGCCCGCAGACTGCTCCCATTGGGACGTGGTGGAGGCTGCGCCCGTCCCACGAGGGAGACACCACCTCCCCGGCTATGGCCCCCCGAGGCCAGGCTTGCCCGAGCAAATGGGAATCCAGGGGCCTGGGAGGCTCAGTGCGACTGAATGCTGAGGGTTGATGGTGATAGGGAAGTAGGGGCGGGGTGAGGCAAGCCCCATCTTCTGCATTCCCTCAAGAGGGGCTTCTCATGAGGTCACAGCTCTTCTGACGCACCTTCCCCCCCTTCCCAGGTGACTTTCATTTCTATCTGGTTCACGTCTGGGGGGGCCCTGGCCGGGCAGCCCCCCACATTCCTCCTGCCCTGAAACACGGCTCTAGCCAACCTGCTCCGCTGCTTTACGTGCGACCGCCTGTGTGGGGGCTGCACAGCGCCAGCCCCTCCAGCCCGCCAGGGCATCGTCCTCCAGCCCGTCATGCCCAGCTGTGACCCTGGCCCAGGCCCTGCCTGCCTCCCCACCAAGACGTTCCGTAGCTACCTGCCCCGCTGCCACCGCACTTATAGCTGCGTCCACTGCCGTGCACATCTGGCCAAACATGATGAGCTTATTTCTAAGGTACTGCCACTTCCTTCCTCTCCCCCACCAGGCTTGTCCAAACTCACCTGGGGTGAGACAAGGTACCCATCCTCCCTCTTCCATGCCCCGGGGGATTCAGGCAGTGGGGCCGTGGGCCACCCAGTAGTCACTGTCTGTCCTGTGTCTCCACAGTCCTTCCAAGGGAGCCATGGCCGAGCCTACCTGTTTAATTCCGTGTGAGTCCACCCCCCTTGTGCGTGCGTGCTTGCGTGTGTGCATAATTCTGAGAAAGGGGGTTAGGCACCAGAAGGTGGCCTCGTACCTTCTGCTTTTCCTCCCCTCTTGCAAAGGGGTTCAGAAACTCAGTCTGGGGAGTATGGGAAAAACTGGACTCACCACATTGAAGAAGGCCCAGGCACTAGCCATAAAGGGGAGAACCGCTGAAGGCAGGGCTTCCAGTTGGGCAGGGTAAACTCTCCAGGTGGAAGAGCTCTTGGGCTACCTGGGGGTTGGACTGACAGAGCAACCCCATTGGGTGCTGGGCCCTTCCTGTTTCCTGAGACAGGGTCAACGTGGGCTGTGGGCCAGCTGAACAGCGCCTCCTGCTCACGGGGCTTCACTCGGTAGCTGATATTTTCTGCGAGAGCTGCAAAACCACACTGGGCTGGAAATATGTAAGTAGCTGGGAGATGGGCCTCCATGGACCTCCAAGCCCCAGGGACCACGTCAGGTCTTTGCGTGGTCCAGAGGTTAGAGGGTAGGTCTAGGAGGACTGGGTGGGGGGACTTTGGGAGCAGGTAATACAGGTGATTGGAGGGCCTGGAGGGGAACTGCGTGGTCCCACATTCACTGCTTCCTCTCCACCAGGAACAGGCCTTTGAGACAAGTCAGAAGTACAAGGAAGGGAAGTACATCATTGAAATGTCACACATGGTGAAGGACAACGGCTGGGACTGAGGGGCAGGCAGGCTGTGCCCTTTCTCCGCATGCCCCACCCTCCCACACCTGTCCCCTGGCCCTGCCAAGCAGTCCATACCAGCATGAGTACTGCCCCACCCCTGGGGGGGACCCAGCTCCCACCAACCCCTCCCGCCTCCACCTCATTACTCCCAGGCCTCTTTGGAACAGGGGTCTGGGGTACCCCAGGGGTGCTCAAGGCTCAGGAGTGGGCAGCAGTCAGGGGAAGACAGAACTGAGGAAAAGGGATGGTTGTGGGCCCTCCTAGTCCCAAGGTCCGGTAAATTGAGATGATGGCAGGGCGTACTCCCAGGCAGAGAGGACCATGGGAGGAATCAGGTTTTGCTCCACCTCTTTGCGTGAACAGAGGACAAACCTGGAGTCATGGAGCTGGTAGATTCTAGGCCACAGAATAGCAGATGAGAAAAGGCTTGGGTTGGAGTGAAATTCTGGCCTAAGACACTGGGGGATACCAGTCTCTGAGGGTGAAGTATCCCACCCCACTGGTAGGAGAAAGGATTCGGGGGTGGAGGGGAAAATCCCAATCCCAGGCCCTGGGAAATAAAGGAATCACAGGGGTTTCCATTTCACTCCACTTGTTTATCTTGGCACTAAAGAGGCACTTTCGAGTATCTAACCTTTGCCATTGGGTGGGGTGGGGAAAGCTGCCCCTGGAACAGCCTCCACCCCCAGCTGGCTGTTTCTGGAGCGAGCAGTCTTTATGGGCATTACCTGAGGCCCAGCCACTGCTCCCTGGGACCCAGTCCCTTGGAGGGGAGGTGGGAAATCAGTGCTACGGGGCCAGGCTTCCTCGTGGCTGCCACCAGCGAACGAAACTTTTGTATGATACATAGTGTTTGGGTCTATTTTTTAATAAAAAGGGGAAAAGCAGCTGTGAGGCATTATCCTCTGACTTTCCTTCCTCGAGCTCGTACCATGTAGTCACATTACTCCCTTCCCAGGGGCCTGTTCCTTGGTGCCACTAGGGGGCAGCAATTATTTCCACCGGGGCAAGACCCCAGTGGAGTTTTACTGGCGCTGGGTATCCAGGGGGAGTTTTCCCTTAACAAGAGGAATGGCTTTTGTGAGCGGTATCCCAGCTAGACCATCCAAAACCAGAGGGTCTTCCAGAGCCCTTGACAACGAATCAACTTTTGCCTGGATCCAGGAATGGATACCTGGAAGGGGCTCATCCCTGAAGAAGGGTGTTCTTGGGTCCCATTCTTTCCACCTGGTTCTGTAATGTTTTGGTCAGCTCATGGCAGCACTTAAGGCTAAAAGGAAAATCCATCGGCCAAGGTGGCTGCCCTGGCGGTTGATACGCGATAGAACAAAACAGCTCAAAACTGCAGCATCAATGCAACCGTGTGACCCAAGTCCAATTTCAGGAAGTGATGTGAAATTCCTATTATTGTTGGGTCACTAACAACTGCAGGGAGGGCTGTACACATCATAAAAAAATCATTTTTTGTAAGCTAGCTTGTTATTTCCAGACTCATTCATTGACATTGCAAATATTTGTAGAGCAACTATTACTCGCCAGGCATTGTGTTCGGCACTGGGCACGCAGTAGAGAACAAGGCAGCCATGGCCTGACTTCATGGAGCTTTTGGTCTAGTGCAAAGACAAACAATAACCAGGCAATTCCAGTAGGTAACAAAGGGCTCTGAACATAAGCATAAGCTTGGGAGCTTGCAGGAGGTGCTTAGCCTAGACACGAGGAGTCAAGGTAGGCTTCGCAGAAGTGAGGACTATGATGGCTCTTTACGGATGAGAAGTTGGGTGGCAAAAGGAAGTGAGAGGAGGGGAAATATTTCAGGCAGAGAACTACCAAGTGGCTTCAAGCTTAGCCCATTTGAGGAGGAAATGTTTCCTATAGCTGGAGTGGTATAGGTACAAGTGGGTGAGAGATGAGATGACTTAGGCAAGACAGGCAGTGGTCATAAACAATTTAGGGAATCTAGATTTCATCCCAAGAGCACTGGGAAACTGAAAAGTTCTCGTTTTTTAACAAGAGTGGAGTGGCATCAAATGGCTGTTTCATGCCCAGAGAAGAGACTCAAATGGAAATGTTAACAGACTGAAGTAACGGACATAAAGCAAACTCTGTACCACCTCAAATACTACTGTCAATGGAGAAGCTGTCTGGGCAAAAGAATGGAAGAGAACAGAAGACACAGAAGTGCAAGAAGGCAAATGCAAGCCATTAAGGAATATGTCCAGCACCCCACCTGAGAGGCTTCGGGAGGGAGTCTGTCCCATCGTTCAGTTTCCGCACGCCTCGCGATGCCTAGAGAGCCTCTTCAGGCTCCAGCAAGGGACCCAGAACCCTGTCCTGCTGGGTCTTATTTCTTGCACCAAAGTTCTGGAAGGTTTTTGAAGCCCCAAACTCTGACCTTGAAAATTGGGCACATGGGCGGCCGGTTAGCTCAGTTGGTTAGAGCGCAGTGCTCTCACCAAGGTTGCTGGTTCAATCCCCACATGGGCCACTGTGAGCTGCGCCCTCCACTAGATTGAAATAACTACTTGACTTGGAACTCATGGGTCCTGGAAAAACACACTTAAAAAAAAAAAAAGAAAGAAAGAAAAAAGAAAATTGGGCACAAACTAGCAGCTTTCTTAAAGATCCTCAAGTATGCCTCTTTCAATTTAAGAAGTTCTTGTTAAGCCAAGTAGGCACTGTGGGAAACAAAGGAGTAAACGGCAGTCAGTCATTGCTCTCAAGTTCCTTGTAACCTCTCCTGGAAGGATCATTCTGTGCACTTGACTCAGAAACCTATTTAGTCTCTAAGATCAGCCCACGGGCAATGCTGTCCAAATCGTGGATGCCCAGGCAGGTATACCCTCAAGAACCAGTATCAAATACCTGTGACCAAGAGGGGTCGTGCTGGGAATTACAGGTGGAGATGAGGTCTCCTTTCTATGTCCCAAGGGCCAGGAAAGGAGCCACAGGTGTGGAATGAGACCAGGAGGGTCCTGAATCCCATGTCCTTGTCCCCAGAAAACAGTCCTTTAGGTTAGCTTTTCCCTTTCCTGTGTATCCCTTTTCTCATGGAGGTCTACTCAGGCAGGTCCTGACAGGGAGTCTCCCAATCTTCTCTACCCACCCTCCAATCCCAGGCCAAGTCTGGGGACTCCTCCTCCTTAGACCAACAAGCCACCATTTTTCTCTCTAAAGACTTGAGACTTTGGAAGATGTCCTCATACAACCAGCAGATGGCATCAAAACCCTCTACCCCTCAGCTCAGGCAATCTTCCAGTTGAGACCGTACCCAAATCTCTTCAGGTAGGTCTACAAAAAGATGGGGGTGAGCTGTCAAACAGGAGTGTATCTAGGCTCTGCAATTTTAGAGCTGCATAACCTTGGCTAGACTGCTTAAACCTTCTGGTCCTCAATTTTTTTCATCTGTAAAATGGGGGCATTACTTGCCAAGAAGTCATTAGTGTTCACAATGACGTGTCTGGCACAGGGAACGCATGCGGAAGTGTTTCCATAAATGTGACCTATTAGTCTGACTATAATTGTGAGGCTTTTCCCTTTCCCACCAGGGTAGCTGATTGGCGCCCAGATGGGAGAGGAAGTCTCCACACTGAGGAGGCAGCCGGCGCTGGTAGCACCACACGGCCAATGCCCTTTTAACATTGCACTGCTAGTGGTAGGTGCAGACAGTAGCACAATGTGAAAAGAGCTCCGGCCTGCAGCAGAGGCATGCCGGCCCTGCCTCCTCGCCCCTTCTCCCAGTCCCTGGCCCACTCAGCCTCCCTCTGCCCCTTCTCATCTTCAGTACAGCCTTTCCTCCCTTCTTCTCCGTCCTCAGGGTCAATCTCTAGTTCTCTCCACTCCTCCTTCTCCCTTCTCCCTTCTTCCTCGTGCCCTTCCCAGTACTGAGACCCCCTTTTTCTTCAGGTTTTGAGGTGGGGAACAGAGTCCAGGGAGGCAGCTGGATACCTTGAGTTTGGCATTCAGTCTTTACAGGAAATGAATGGTAGAAATCCCAGAAGTTTGGGGGACACTCTCATGAAGTTGTGTTTACCTGGATTAATATCTCTGCCAGCTTCCATTCTGGAAAGGAGCTTGCTGACCAAGACCAGAGACTTCTGCTCTTCCCTACTCTAAAGCTGTCTCTCCTTTTTAGTTTAAAGGGGAGTTCTAGGCATCAAGGGGACAACCTAAGATGAAGCTTCAGGACCAGAGGGTGGGGGACTATAGTCACAGTTCCCCACGCAGCACCGAGAAGCTTCCAAGCCTGGCGGTGGAAGCTGCGGGTGACGCTTCACCCCTGCATCTCTGCTCAGAGGTCTTCAACATCCATCTTATAGATTCAGCCTGAAACAAAATGGTGAGGGTGATTCCCTCTTCTACTGAGCAGTAGGAATAGGCTTTCGCTGGCAGTGGGATTATAATCTGAGCTTCCTGTTTTATCCAGGGCCTCCCATTAAGAAGTCTTCAAGCTCACCTATAACTGCCCCATCCTGCCCTAGTGGAGGGGGCTTCAATGCTGGATGAACAACCCTGACTGATTAAAACCCAAAGCCAGAAGACTGCCCTGGAGGGACACCTGGATAGCCAAAGGTTCAGCGCTCTTGCAGGGTGCACTCTTGGCTAGCGCTATGGCCCCAGAGGCCCAGCTCCAGTTCTGACCTGGTGAACTGTGTGCAGCCCAGGGGGGCAGAAGCATGGGGTGATTCCTCGACAGTGGTGAACAATGAAGGCCTCCGGGTGATGGGGAGGCCTGCGAGATGCCCTCCTCCCCACTCCCCAGCCAACAGGAGGGATGGAGGACAGATTTCCACTTGGGAGCTTTTCCTCTGGGCTTCCCCTCCAACCTTCTACTACCACCACCCCCTCAGGAAGCAGGAGAGATTCTCTCCCGCCTTCCCAGGCAGAGTCTGTTCCTGTAATCTGCAAACACGGGCCCTGTCCTACAGTTTGCACAGTTCTAATGGACGGAAACTAAGGCCCGCTAGGGTCAGTCACCAGGCCTCTCCTCCTGGGTTGGGCAAACCAGTCCCAGCTGGGAACTAGATCACGTCAACAGAGGGCAGAGGGGCAAAGACAGGACTGCCCAGCGAGCTTCAGGGAGACTACAGGAAGATTCTTCACCAAGGAGTGCCCAGATGTCTCCTTGGGAAGAGAGAGAGAGGGGGCTGGGGCCAAGATCCCCTCAGCTCTCACACCCAACTCATTCCAGAGCGGGATTCCCAGCGATTCACCAGCCAGCAGGGCCCCTCCCCCACCTCGGGCCCAGGAGCCATCCCCCAGCTCCTTCCAGAGGCGGTGTAGAGACCGAGGAGGAAATGGGGGAGGGGAGGCCCGGCTCAAGTTCTCTCCACTCCCCCTCCTCATTGGCCACCATCTTCCGGCCCCTGCCCCCCAGAGCAGCAGGGGATGGGGCCCAGCCTGTGGAAGGGAGAGAAAGGGCAGGTGGAGGGTTAGCTGGAGCAGCAGGGGCAGCGGCTGGCCCCAACTGTCTCCTCCCACCCCCTCCCCGCAGCCATGGCGACAGGAGCAGGAGACCAGGAGGGTCCTGAAAGCCATGTTCTGTGAATGGGATGAGAGGGGCAGGGGGGGAAGTGGGGGGTGAGGGGCGTTCTCCCTCAACACCCAACTGTGCCCCCCACACACACACCTCAAGGCTGGACCACACACGTGCACACACACAACTCCCAGCCACACTAGCTGCACAACTCAAACCTTAACTACACACTTAATCCAAACAGCAAGCACTGGAGTGTGAGCACACAGCTCCCCCCACATCGCCGCACCCCTTAACACCCCACAACTCCTTGCTCAGGGGCGGGCCGGCCACACACACACACAGCCCGTAGGTTCAGCGCACAACTTCTCAAGATGCAGAACTCCCTGCCCTGCTCCAGCCCTTCCGCCACAGCGTTCCCCTCTGAATACACCCGCCAAGGCCACACACCCTCATACACACCCGGGCAAGGACAGATGGCCCAGCCGCAGCCCAGCTCAGCAGAGCCCCCCACCCCTCCCCACCCACCACACCCCCCACTGGAAAATGACAGTGAAGCCGCCCCAACAAGACATGCCTAGTGCTTCCCAGTTACAGTTGTTTAAAAAGGAAAAGATAGAAGAGATGCCCACGAGTGGAAGAGAATGAAGAGGGGGGAAAAGAAGAGGAGAGAAAGAGCCCAGACCACCCCCTCCCCTCCCCTCCCCGAGAGAGAATAAAACCGAAAATCGGTGGCTTTACCCTTCTGGGAGCTCCCGATACCTACACATGGCTCTTCGTTAGGTTCCTCTGCCTGCCACCTCCTTCTTCCCGGGCTCTTTCTCTGCCCTTCCCTCCCTCTTGGCTTCCCTCCCCGGCCGCGCTCCCCCTCTCTCACGCCCTCTCGCCCCCCGCCAACCCTTCTCCCAGGCCGGGCTCGGATCCCCAGCGGCCGCGCCTACACCCGTCCCCCGGGACCGAGGGCCCGGGGCCGGCCGGCCGCAGCTCCCTCTCCTCCGCCGATCTGGCTCTACCCCCCTCGCCCCGTTTCTCCTTCCACACTCCCTGCCGTCCATCTTGAATACTTGGGATTCTTGAATGGAGTGAGCAGGATCCGCTCCCCCAGGCTCCCATTGGCTGTGGGTTAACCCTTTTGAAACGAGATCCTCCCTCCCATTGGCTGCCAGGCTCCCCTCTTCTCCCCCCACCCCCCTCCCCTCCCCCTCCTAACAGCCCGCGAGGTCAGGGCGCTCCCAGGAGCCCCCTCCCCAGGCCTCTCACCCCCCCATCCCCACCCCAGGACACCCCACTCGCTGCTCTTTCCATCACACTTCCCACAGTGCTGCAGGTGAAGACAGATCCGGTTCCCGCCAAATGTGACCCCAAGGTTGGATTGGCAGAAACCCTGTTCCCAGATGCCCCTTGTGCTGGACTTGGAGACCTTGGAAGATGCAAGGGGTGCAATTTCCTGTCCCCCTCCTACCCCTCCTTGACTAGAAGTACCTCTCCAACAGGGATTCCACACAGCCTTTAGCCTCACTCAAGGGTATCAGACAGATCAGCAAGCACTCCTGAACCTACCAGCCTCCAGGGCTGGCCAGGAAGAGGGCAGCTCCCGGAAGATCTGGGGCTCTTCAGAGAAGCTAATGCCCTGAGTGCCAGGCGGCAGGTCTGACCCCACGAGGAATGTGCAGCATCTGGAGCTCTGCTCAGTCATAAACATCCCCTGGGACCAGTCCAGCCCCTGAGCGCAAGGGCTGGGCTTACTAGGGGCCCTGAGTCGGGAGCCCCCAGAGGCATAGAGGAAGGAGATAACAGGGAATAGGACAGTGAGGTAGGCCTGGGGGTCGGGGTACCTTTTCTCTAGGCCCGAATCTGCCCATAACGTGGTTGGCCAGGTCAGCTTCGCCTTAGTTTCCTCATTTGCAGAAGATCGGGCTAGAAGAGCCCTGTCCTATAGAAGTTTCTGTGTGAAGATGGCAATGCTCTATATAGGTGTTGTCCACTACAGTCACCACTAGCCACATGTGGCTCTTGAGCACTTAAAATGTGGCTACTGTGACTGAGAAACTGGCTTTTTAATTCTATTTAATTACTTTTAATTAGGCACATGCAGCCAGCGGCTACCCATTGAACAGTGCAGGTCTAGAATCCTTGTTGTCTTGCTGGTGAAGAACATTCTAGGATTCTTGTTGAGGGGATAAAAATCCTTTCTCTTCGTCCTCAGGTACAAAATCCTCCAGATTCAAATCACAAATCACCAAGGGCATCAACCTCCAGATGAGGTTCAAATCCCTGCCACATTTGTCAGGAACCATTTCCTCCTAGCTGTCATTTCTGTTCTGACAAGGGAGCTGACGTACGCACACCCACGACACAGTGGAAGACTCGGGCTAGCTGGGAATTTTCAGGTTTGCCCAACCTTCTTGTTTTTTCAAGGATAGAAACCAAGATATTGACGGGTTGAGGATGGGGGGGAGGGAGGCCGCTTGCCCAGGAGCAAGGAGCAGCTTATGTTCTCACAAGTTAAAGCATACCCATAAACTTAGTACATCTCTTTGAGGCTCTGCACGCCCCCACACACGTACATCATTAAAGTTCATTCAATACATGTACTTCTCTCACCCAGGACAAATGTGAACTGGAGTTGAAATCATCCAATATGGCTGATACCAAGGGACAGCCAGCTCCATGGGAAGGTAACATAGGTCCCCCAAGCAGCATGTGAAAACCAAGAGCTCCCTGGGATACCAGATTACAAGATCGTGGACGGCCCAGAGGCTGCTCCCTGAATCCATGCGATTGAGAGACACCCTGGTGGCACCCACATTATGAGGAGAGGAGCTGCTGAGCCAGTGAAGACTGCTCTGGGCTCATCCTTGGATTGACTAGGAAGCAGAATTAGGAAGGGGCTGGGGCTACTGGAGGAGGGGAGGGGCAGAGTGTCCAGGATTCTGGTAGCTACAGGCTAGGACTGGTGCATATGGGGCCCTAACCTAGCAGAGAGAGAACTGCCACAGGGAGCTGGTTTGTATAGTATTCCTCCAATTCCCACTTCCTGAGGGCCTCTGCGTGGGTAATATGCTGCTGCTACGGGTGAAGGGAAGACACAGAGCTGCCTGGGGAATGGCTTTTGTCCTCAGTACTTCTTTACTACTAGGTGAAAATTGTTAAGTGACTTCTGGTGACAGAGGAGGGAAGAATTGCTCTCAATGGAGAATGGAATCTAAGAAGGTTTCCTGGAGGAAGTAGCAGCTAAGACTTGAAGAATAGACAGAATTTTGACACAAGAAGATGGGAGGAGGAGGACAAGGAAATGCCAGGGAGAGGAAACAGCAGAAAGGCTGAAAGGTAGGGAAATGGTGGGATGTGTTCACTATGGGCTGGAAATTCAGTGGGAACCTGGGCTGTATGAAAGCGAATAGCAAGAATGGAAAGGCAGGCTGGGACAGGTTGTGGAGGTCTTGAACACGTCCCTCTAGCCTCTGCTCAGCTCCAGTGACATCATGTTTCTTGAAGATGCCCTTACCCTTGTCTTGCCAAGAGACGCCTTCCACCTCTTCATCCAGCTACCCCAGTGCCTCCACCCTCAGCTCCCTGCTGCTTCCACCTTAGTCCGTAGGCCCCCTGTCTGTGTTTCACAAACATCCTTTCCAGGGCAGAGTGGACTCCCGCTCCCCATCAGGGGGTGGACTCTCCTTGGTCCCTCTCAACTCAGTCTCCAGTCTCTGGATTCCTCGTGCCCAGGGATGAGCTATGTACACAGAGAGGGCTTCCTTTTTCACTCTCCACCTTCCAAATCCCTACTTAGCCCTATCCCTTCTCAGGAAAGTTGAAAATGAAGGCCAAGAACAGCTAGACATGGTCTAACCTGTTATAGGAGTGTGTAAAAAAAAAAAGTACCCAGGAGCTATTTGGCTCCTAGCCACCCCATCCCACCTCCACATCCTTCCCTCCTCCTCTGGGCGTTCCATAATGCACCTGGGCTTTGCTGTAGCCTCCCTTCCCTGCCGTCCCCGCAGCAAGTCCAGGACCATTCTGGAGGTACCGCCTTTGCCTTCCTCCCCAGTCTCCAGAATCCTACCCAGATCTCTATTTGGGCACACCACATTGAATTGTTTAATTGTGAGATGGGAAGACCTCCACCTCTTGAAGGACTGAATCTGAAACATTGGCCAAGAGTTGCCTCCCTGCTTAAACATCAAAAGAGGTACTTGGTTGGTGATCACATGGCTCCTAATTTACTGAGATGATAGAGGACTTTCCTTGTGAGTCTCTTCAACTCCTCCTCCTCCCCCAATAAGATGCCGCTACATCCTTACCTTCCCGCATCTCTCAACCTCTTATGTGTCTGAGCACTTCCTGTGTGGAAGGCTCTGGAGTCCTGGGTGGGAAACATTCCTGGCCTGGAGGTGCTCACAGTGGAGGAGTACAAGACAGACATACAAAGAGGAAGTCAGACTGCAACGGTGCTACACGCAAGAACCTTTTTTCTGAGGCAAACCCATTTCCCTGCGGTCTTGATCCTATTCTTGCTTCATGAATTGCCCCATTTATTGCATCTCCAATCCCTCTCCCCGAGCCTAGAGCAAGGGTCAGCAAGCTACAGCCCACAGGCCAAATCCTGCCCTCTGCCTGTTGTTTTTGTAAATAAAGTTCATTGGAACACAGCCATGTCATTTAGTTACATAGTGTCTCTGGCTGCTTTCACCCTACAAAGGCAGAGTTGAGTGGTTGCAAAAAGAACCTATGGCCAGCGAAGCCCAGGACATTTACTAACTGGCTCTTTACAACAAAAGTTTGCCAACATCTAGTTGGCAGGCAGTTTTGGACCCTCTTATCTCAGAAAGATGTAATAGAACTCGAGAAAGTCAACTGCAATTACCTTGAGATGGGAATGGAAGGACACGGCCCATACTTCCCACCTCAGCCTACACATATGCTCAAGTCTTCCCACAATCTACCACGAAACTTCTCACAATGCTAGTTGGCTTTCTACATCTCTCCTTCATGCCCCACCCATCCTTAAACCCATGCAGTCTGGTGTCTGCCCCTAATTTCCACTCAAATCGTTCCCACTCGGACCACCAATGCCCTCCTCCGCCTTGATCCACCATTCTTTTCTAAGTCCTCATTGCACACAACCTCTCTTTAGCATTTGCCTCCATCGACTGCATCAGTCTTGAAATGCCCACCATTTCTGCATTGGATTACCTCCTGCCTCTCCAGCTCCTCCTTCTCCTGTGGGTCCCTTCCTGTGGGTCCTCTTCCTTCCCGCACTGCCTAAATACACACATTCTGCAAGGATTTGTCCTTGGCCCTCTTCTCCTCCACACTCTTTCACTGGACAAAATCATCCACACGTCTGAGTTCTGTAATCACTTCCACGTGGGGGCCTTCACAATATACAACTTCTGAACCGAAGGTGCCCGTATTTCTAACAGAAGGCTGCATGTCTTACTGACCAGACAAGCTGAATTTGCTCAACATCAAACACATCTTCCTACACCGCTGACCTCACCTAATCGCCTTTGCCTCTTCTTCCATCTGCCCCTTAATTGTTGCTGTTCTCAAGAGATCTGCCCAATGATCCTTCTCTCTTTGGGGGCAATTTCATCCATTCTTACAGTTGTAACATGTGTGTCATGTACCCCTTCCAAGTCTACATCTCCAGGTGTGTTTGCAGCTGCCTCCTTAGGTTCCCAAATAGATGTGTGAGGGAGACCTCTGATGCCTTTGCCTGCCCAGATTCCATCTCCCTTCTGGTAACTACACTTTAACGTTCCTTTGGGGAGACACCAATTCTTTACTTTTAGTCCCTGTGGTTAACATGAGGCTGACCCCATCTACCCCTTCAGGGGCAGTCACACAACCCAGGTATATTAGTTGTCTAGGGCTGTGTAACAAATTAGTCCAAAATATAGTGGCTTAAAACAACACATATTTATTTTCTCACAGATTCTGTGGGTCAGGAATCTGGGCAGGGTTTGGTTGGGTCCTCTGATCATGGTCTCTCATGAGGTTGCAATCAAAGTGTCACCCAGGGCTAGAGTCTTATGTGAAGGCTCAATGGGAAAGGATTTGCTTCCAAGATCACTTTCATACTTGTTGACAGGATTCAGTTCTTCAAGGGCTTTTGGACTGAGGGCCTCAATTCTTTGGTGGCTATTGGCTGGCAGCCACCCTCAGTTCCTTGCAATGTGAGTGTCTCCAGTATGGCAGCTTACATCATCAATGTCACCAAGAAAGTCGGCTAGCAAGATGGAAGTCACAATCTTTTGTAACCTAATCACAGAAATGAAAACCCTTCAACAGTGCCATATTCTATTGGTTAGAAGTAAGTTACTCAAGAGGAGGGGATTACACAAGAGTATGGTTAGAGGAAGTGGGATCGCTGGGGACTGACTTAGAGGCTGTCAACACAGCAGAGTTAGCCAACGAAATCACAGTAATTTATTCAAGGATGGGTATCCAATCAGAGTCTATCAGAATTAGGCCTGAGGTATTTGCTGGAACCTTTGGGAAAGTGACATTACTGGGGGTTGTTATGCTGGTGGAAGAATGTAAACTTGAAACTGCTGTTGACCAAAACAGGGTTTATGTTATGTGTAAAAAAATGAAAACATAATAAAGAACAAGAAAGCAAGAGACGGGGAGAGACAGATGCCTGATTATCACCTTTGATATAGCCATGCCTTGCAGCACAGAACCTCTTGAGTTTTTAGTTATGTAAATAAAACAAGACATTCCTTTTTCTGCTTACATTGGTTTCACTTGGGTTCTGTCACCCACAACCAAAAATTTCCTAACTAATGAAATGTCTCAGAGATACCTTGGATTCAGTTTGCCCAAACCCAATTTAATTATCTCGCCTTCACCTTCCCCTGTCACTCTTCCTAGGTTCTATTTTGCAGGTAAAAGCATAACACGAGGCTGACAACCTTTTGTCAGTCATTTTTGCTTTTCCTTATTTGTTGTGGAAATTGGAACAGCCCAACATGGGTTGATTTTATACAACCATAGGAGAGGTCTTCTGCTTTGCAAAGATGGGGGAAGCTCTAAGGTGACCCGGTGAAACACAGTTTTAAATATAGGTAGTAAACAAGTAACTCTAGATTTTTCTCCAATTCATTAGGATCTTAAAAAATTTCTGGATGTGAATCACATGATTTAGAGGATGAGAACAGTGTATCTGACTCTCATATCAAAACACACCATAGACTAAAATGAAATTTTGGCAAACTGCCTGGTTGAGCTTGTGGTTTGGAAGGCACCCTGGGCTGGATTTGTGAAAATGTTCATCTGACTCTAAAGCAGATTGAGAGAAATTGCGTTGTTTGAAAGTCAGTCATAACTTTTTACGTCTTTTCCCTTAGGGTTCCAACCATAATTCTAATCTTTACCTTCCCTTCCCTACGCCACCTTCATCCAAATTACCCTAAACCCTGTGTATCCTATGTCTCAGACATATCCTGTGTTCTCCATCAACCTGGGGTTTTGTATCACCTCTGAAAAGCTTTTTCTCTGACCTCCACTCCATCAGAGAGTGAATCCATAACACAAACCTCAGATCACTCATCTGCCCCAAGCTGTGATGGCTCCCTAGTGCCTTGACAATGTTTCCTAACCCTTATTGGGTCATGCATCCTTTTTTAAAAAGCTGATGAAACTGTGGGTAACTCTTTCCAGAAAATTCTGTCTTTTGTGTTTTGATGTACATTCCAAGGGAATCGTGAATCTTCTGGAGTCCGTTTATATACCTGCCCTCCTGATGACATACCCTCTCCTCTCCCTCCAGGTTAGACCTTCCCAAAGAATATGTTCCAAACTTCTTAGCATGGCATTCAAGGCCTTTCCAATTGATCGCTATCTGCCTTCCTAGCTGCACCTGTGCCTGGGGCAGTTAGGGTTATTTGGTATCGGATTCCCACCAGCCCAAGAGCCTCCCTGAGGGCATAGACTATGTCTTTTCATCTTTCCTTGTTCTATCTCCCCAGATAGAATGCAAGTTTCTTAGGACCAGCAACCAGAAAGCCCAAATTAGTGCTAAATTGTTGGTTCACTGCTAGAGTTCTTTTTTTTTCTTTTTTTCTTTTTTTAATTTTAATGTGCTAAGAAGATGGAACAAACACTGAACATGAGATCTAGCCACTTAAGAAACTTTTTACAGTGTGCAGTACAGTACTGCTGACCATCGGTACAATGGCGTACAGCAGATCTTTAGAACTTATTCATCTTGCTTAATTGAAACTTTATGTTGGTTAATTAGTAATTCCCCATTTCTCCCTCCCTCCAGCCCTTGGTAACCACCATTTAATTCTTTGACTCTACAAGCTTGACTATTTTAGACATCTCATATAAGTGGGATCATGCATATATCTCTTTCCATGACAAGCTTATTTCACTGACCATAATGTCCTTAAGGTTCACTCATGTTGTCACATATTGCAGAATTTCCTTCTTTTTTAAGGCTGAATAATATTCTGTTGTAGGTATATACCAATATACCATATATGTTTTTCCATTCAACTGTCAATGGACATTTAGGTTTTTCCACATCTTGAGTATTGTGCATAATGATGCAGTGAAAAACTAGATTTATTCTTTCAAGCAGCAAAAGGATTTTTAGGGTGGTGGCCCTAGCTAATATGATACAATGTCATATGCTCCAAATCTATATGTGGGGAGAATTTTGTTTTCAGTTCAGTGGACCCCATAGTACATGATACAGGGACTTCTCAGACCTGTGCCATGATTTTGGTTTAGAAAATATAGGTCCTCTTTGGTGAACTTACCACATTGTCCAGTTACTACTGCCAGAAATCCTTTTTTTGGTAGCTGGGGGCTCTTTGGGACCCCAGAGAAACTTAAAGAACTGGCCTAGTTGGTAGATTCCTAGGTGAGTTAATTGACTTCATATTAAAGCGCTCCTATGTCCCTCCAAAACAGACATTCTGAAGAAATCTGGGGCAAGAGAAAATTGCTCCTCCTGGCCAAGTTTCAGAATTCCCCCCTCATCTCTGTCCTCCCCTGCACACACTCCCACACACACTGGGGCATCTCATATCACATGGTGGGTAGTGGAAGGAAGACCTTATCAGTCCATAAAAGTGTACATTTTGGGGTGGGGAGGACGTGGGACAGGGACTCTGTTTGTCTTATATAACACTGTATTTCCAGTGCCAAAACAATGCCTAGTACATAGTAGGCATTCAATTATCACTTTTTGAATGGATGAATAAATGAGAAAATGATAGAAGTCAATGATCTTGGCTTCTAATTTATAAATGTTTATCTTCAAAAATCTCTACACTTTGTGGGCACTTGGTATCTTGTGATTTCATCCAACCATAAGCATTGAAGGATGTGGGTTCTACTAGACATGTCAGCACCAGTGAGATGACTTAAAATTTCACCCATGTGCAATATGTGCAGCATCGATAAATCAGATGCATTCATTGCCTGCAAGGACCTCACAAGATGGTATCAATCTGCTATGGTTTGGGTTGTCAGTTAAGATTAGATTCTACCTCATGACCTATGATGGCCACTCAAGCTCCAGCCAACATCTTTTATTCCAGCCAGCAGAAGGAAGGAAGGAAGACTGAAGAAAATGATGTGCCCCTCTTTTAAGGAGACCTCCCCAAATTACCTATGATATCTCTGCTTACATCCCATTAGCCAGAACTTAGTCACATGGCCACAGCTAGCCTCAAGGGAGGAAGTCTTTATTTCGGGTGGTCAAACTGAACATCAGAGGTTCTATTACAAAGGAAAAAGTGGGGAACATATTGGGAGAAACAGTCAAAACAGTTGGGGAGGTGGTTTGACATGGAAAGTCTGGCCTTTCCAAACCAGAGAAACCTCTCTGAACTCACGCCCCGACTCAAAGCTCTTATCTATGGAGTGATGGTCACCAGCCCGATGCCACCTGAGGGCAGAAGAGTCTGAGACATGGTTAGAAAGCATGGCTGGAGTCAGATGACTCCAGGTTCAAATGCGTCTCTGGACCTCTCCTTTCCTGCCTTTATAAAGGGAGGAAAACAATACCGATTGTGCAAGGTTGTGGTATTTTACTACTGGGAATCCCTTGGGATAGAATTATTACCCATGAATGGCGTGTGGAGAAGGGATAAAAAATATAACACACAATTTACCCTTTTAACCATTTTTAGTGTGCAGTGTAGTAGTGTTAGCTATACACACATTGTTGTGCAACAGATTTCTAGAAACTTTTCATCTTGCAAAACTGAAACGCTATACCTATTGAACCACGACTCCCCTTCTCCCTCTTCCTCTAGTCCCTGGCAGCCATCGTTCTACTATGAGTCTGACTACTTTAGATATCTCATATAAGTGGAATCAGACAGTAGTTGTCCTTTAGTGACTGGCTTATTCACTTAGCATAATGTCCTTAAGTTTTATCCATGCTGTAGCAGATGGCAGGATTTTCTTCTTTTTTTAAGACTGAATAGTAGTCCATTCTATGTGTAGACCCCATTTTTTTAATTCACATGTTCTTCATCCAACGAACCTTCAGGATGCGTCCACCTCTTGGCTATTGTGAACAAGGCGGCAAGACTGGTGATTCCTATCTGAGACTAATTAATACCAGAGACTGGTTGGTATCAGACACTACTTCTCTCCTTTGTTTCAATATCCTTCTGTGTGTGTGTGGGGGGGGGGCGCGGTTCTTCCTGGCTTTGTTTTGTTTTTTTCCTGTATGTAAATAATTGTTAGTTTAAACATCTTGGTGGAAACAAACAAGGTGGGTGAATATGGAATTCTATAGAAACTACATATCAATGAGAGGGAAAGGGAAAAGGCCCCAAGGACTCGAATCTATTAAATAGAGTATAGATTCTCTTTAGGTGGTCCATTAGATAAGGAAAGACAATCCACAACGTTGTCACATTGTTTAATCACTAGAGCAGCTAAAAGATGTTTACTTACATGAAAGGTACAGAACCATCACCCCAGCTGTGACTGAAGCCATTCATCATGGCACCCTAAATCCTGACCCAAGGGTCAAAGGCCTGGGGCAGCAGTGAGGAAGAAAGACCACCCAACACAAATGTGTAATTCCTATGCTTAGCGACAACTTGTAAAGGCAAAACCCTAGCTGATAGTAACAATGAGAAGTGATGCTCTGGTATTCCTTCCCTCCAATGGTTTCCTGAGGAGACACATAAAATAAGACAAACATCAATGTCATCATTGTAAAATAAAATCTTCACCCAAGTGTGGACAGGGCATTCTTTGAATCAAAAGTGTTTGCTGCACACTTATAGGCATAGATGGTGTCCGAGAAGCACGGACTGAATCAGGTTCCCAAAGAGCTTCCTAGTAGGTGGAGCAAAAAGGCAAATACGCACGGACACGGTATGGGAAACGCAGGGCAGTACATGTTCAGCACCGTGTTTGGAGAAAGAAAGGGTAGGTGCCCCTGGTTGGGAAAAGCAGAGAACGCGGCTGAGGGATGGGGGTTTGCACTGGGCTTAGAAGAATGGCAGCAGTTAAATAAGTGAACAGGGGTCAGAAAGGCATGTTTTGTTTTGTTTTGCTTTGTTTTGGCCAATATGTATTGAGTGCTAACTCTGTGGGTGCTAGTCTCCGTGCTTGAAGCGGAGGACAATGACGAAAAGACATGGTCTCTGCCTTCCAGGAGGTTTCCAAAATTATTTCAGTGGGGAAGCAGATTTTTCTAATGAGGCCCATTTTGCCCTGGCCTCACCCTCTGAAGGCACCCCAAGGGCATGTCCAGGACACCCAGTCCCCACAAAGCACAGCTTGAGGAGCAGTGGTTAGGCATCCAGAACTGACAATCTGGCTGTGACAGCAGCCCAGGTGTTGGCTCTGATGCTGTACCCTGGAGCCACCAACAGTCAGGCAAGCTGTGACTACACCAACTCGGAAGGTCCTCTGCGTGGCCATTCTTCAGCACCCTCTCCTCTCACCCTGGCTGCCTGGTGCCAGGCATTTTCTGCTCAGTCCCTGACCCTTGACCCTTAGGCCTGGTGTTTGGTCTCCCACTGTGAGGCTCTTTCAGACTTTGGCTCTTAAGCTGATTGAGGAGAGAAGATAAGGAGGAAGTGCCAGTGGGGTTTCCAAGACAAAATGCTCAGCAATAAACTGGCTCTTCAAACGGAGATGGTGAGTTGGGGATTCCCTGGAATGGAGGTGGGTGGGGTGGGAGAAGCACTGGGATCCTGGGATATACAAATAGCAGACTCTGGTTTGAATATCTAGTTTTCCAGCTGGGTCACTCTGAGCAAATTATATCTTAGAGGCTCTTTTTTTTTTTCATTTGCAAACCTGGCAAAATAATACCGAGTCACAGGATTATTGCAAAGTTGCAATGAAATACTAAAAATGAAAGCCCATATGGGGCACATGGTAAAAGCCCAATTGAAAAGGGGTTATGCATGGGAGAGAGTGGGAGAGCTGCCACGAGCTCTCAGAGTGTGTAGAGAGAAGAGCAGAAGGCTAGCTGCTCAGTCTGGGCTTGCCCATGTTTGTGATTTTGGAAAGGATTGATAGATACTCAGCTAAAACTCGGCTTCATATTCTGAGGAGCCATCAGCGGTCACTCAAGAAGAAATGGAAAGGAATGGGGGAGGGGGCTGGGAGGCCAGGAGGTGGGCTGCACACCCAGTCTGTCACTCCAGGATGATGGATGAGCCTATTCCATGGCTTGTAATGAGTGCTGACTAGCTCTGAGATTCTTCCCTTGAGGGAGTGAATGTTCCCTGCTCCTCCATGCCAGGAAGCCTCCCTCAGGGATGGGGGCTGGGCTGAATGTAAAGTTTGCCCTGAAAGTGGCATAAACTCTCAGAGGCTAGTGTGCATGTGCTTTTGTACGTGTGTGTGCATGTGAGTATATACGTATATTTGTGACTTCTATATCAGTGTGAGAACATGTCTGCATATATGTATGTTTGTGTGTACTAAATTGTATATGAGCATGCATGGGTGCTAAGTTGCTTGTCAAGACAAAGATTAAATATGCAATGAGAGGAATATGTAAAATGCTAGACTTTTGTCTGGGTCACTTGAAGCAGACTTTCAGTTTCAAGAAGTCACTTGACTGGTCCCTCTTAGTTTTCCAAATGGCAGACCGCCCGTCCTGAGGGAAGAAATAGCACTCCCTGAGGTCCCTGATAGCCAAAGCAGCTCAGGAGGAGGAGTCCCAATTTGCATACAGGTTTTTCTGGATAAGGGGAATTCATATTTCCCCAACATTTCTTGCAGAGATTCAAAATTGTAGAGAGCTTTTGGGAAGGATGAGAATAATTTCAACCAAGACTTAGGACAAAGAATATCAGTAACTTCTCTAACATAAAATTACCTTCAGAGAAATGGAATCTAGGTTCCTAAGCATTGGGGTCGACTCCCAACTCCACTGTTCACCATCGATGAGACCTTGAAGGAGTAGATTAATTGCTCTCTAACGCTTCGTTTTTCACCCACAAAAAGGAGATGAAAATGGCGTGGTGCTATCATACATTATGCAAATTTGAATTATGCAAATGTGAAAAACTTCAAGTCCCCCTAAATTTTAAAAAATCATCAGCATTGCTTGATTTCATAATTGGTGCACCGAGTGGGGTGTAGGCTGTTTACGACTATTGCCGCGTGACAGCATCACTTGAGCTGCAAAAGTAAGTAACTGCCATCAATGTTCATGTCCTATGAATCAAGCTATTGTTTATGTTCATCATCACTTCTGATAGTGACATTAATGACTAATGTGCTGTTATTTTAATTTTCAACATTATCATTTAAAATATTTTCTGTATCCTAGAATGATGCTATCTTAGAGTTCATTAAGTGGTGTGAGTGCCAAAAAACATTCTCCAAAATCAATAACTTTGTAATGGAAGTTAGATATGATAAGACACTATGAAAAAGCCTAAATAACTGTCATAACATGCCAAGCAGTTACCTTAGGAGTGTCTACTCTGTGAAACATAGAGATTTTAGTATCTGGTAAATAAGAACTAGCACAAAGACAAAAATATTCTACAGAGGTTGAAAATTCCTCTCCCTACCTTTTACAACTATTCTTCTGGAAAATATAGTGTCCAATTATGTATGCGTGAGTCTTGAATTATTTGATGTCTTAAGTAACATGTCCTTTCTGTAAGGTGTCATCTCCCCTTAAATGAAATTATATAACCCATGAAATTCTCAACACAGCCCCACTTGACAGTTTGGTAAGCGCTCAATGCGCGTTAGTTTTGGGCTGTTGTGGTTCTCAACCTTGGCCCTAAGGGTTTGTAGGGACCAGGCTGGTCTGACACAGTGTGGCTCAGGTCAGAAGCCATCTGAATCCAGGCAGAACCTGAAGGTATTGATCTTTGGGAAACAGTGGCTGAATGAGGGTGAACTGTAAACTTTGGAATGAAAGTTGAAATCCCTATAGTGGTTGTTTAAGAACCTGGAACCTCCCAGGACGTTGCAAGTGTCCAAAAGGCTATGCCAGACAAAGTTTCAACAGCGACACCTTGTGGCAGCGAGGACTAACTGCAGCGGACCCTTACACTTAAGGTTCTTTCTCAGAACAGCCTCAACCAAACCATGTGAGGAGGATTGTGTCCTTGGGGAGGGAAAGCAGATCACTGGAACTTTTTCTATCCCAGGTTACTACTGCAGGGCAGGGCGGAAGGGTGGGGGGCGGGTCTTAGATGTGTGTGTGTGTGTCTGTCTATGAGTGTATGGCCCTCTTACTTTCTCAAAAGTGACACACGGCCGGGGGAAGAGACGGTTAAGTATGCCAGAGAAAGCAGAAAAGAGTAAAATTACATGCAAGCAACTTGAAACTTCACATGATAAATTGTTTCTAACATTATGATACAGACAAAAAAGCTCTTTAAGGAAAATCTCAAAGCAGCAAGTTGCTGGGGAAAGTTGCTAATACTTCCCTACAAATCTGTAAGACCATTATGGCAGATTGGAAAAGTGATCACAATTATTCATGTTTTTTTATATCCATGCCTTTTGCAAAGTGCCTTTGCAGGTCTTTTCTTTAAAAGTGGAGACTTTTAGTTGTTTTGACTGGGACACAACTTCCACCTGTGTAAGACACACATTGTCAGCATGTAGAATGCTCCCTTGTCCCCTTCCCAGGCAACGTCTCCCACAACAAGAGGTAATAGCTATTCCAGCTCCTTCTGTAACGGTTGATTTGTTTTGCCTGTTCTTGAACTTCACATAAATGGAATAATACAATATGACTAGGAAAAAAAAAGTGGAGACTTTTTCCCCTACTTTTTGAATCTAAGCCGGTCTGGTGACTTGCTTTTGGGCAATAGAGTGAGGCAGAGTGATGTTATATTACCGCCTAGCTTCAGACTCAAGAGGGAAGTGCCTCTTGGGTGCCTCTGCTCACTTTGTTAGACCCCTGACACTTCCATATGAATACGAGTAAGACCAGACTAGCCCCCTGGAAGATGGGAGACCAAATGGAAGACGAGAGACCTGATAGCTGATTCATCCCAGCCAAGGCCCACGACCTGTGAAAGAACCCATACAAGCTCAGCAAAGCTAAACCTCATCAGACCTTCCAGTTATCCTCCAGCTGACTGCAGCAGCCACATAACCAAAGCCCCCTGTCATGCAGGGTGTCATGCAGGGTCTCAGCTCCCGCTCCCCACATAAGAACACAGGACATGGTGAGACCAAAAAGGAACACCCACGGAGCCATAGGTAGGGGAGTCATACCACTATAGTCTCGCTGGTGGCTGGGTTGGAGACACAGGAAGCAGGAGCCACACTATCCGCAGCCTGCCCTTCGCTTCTCTCTGCCAATCAACCTCACTTGCTAGCTGCAATCTGCCATGCTAACTGCAATCCGTGCTTGCTAGCTCAGCCACCATCTTCTTGCTAGCCCCCATTTGCTGCTAGCATAGCCACAGCAGTTATATTAGTGGCCAATGGCTCATTGGTTACAGCTGACGGCCAACTAGCCACAGCTGATGGCCATTCAATCACAGTTGATGGCCATTGACTACCCGAGTGAGCACCTTCCACATGAGGCTGAGAGCCTGGAAACTGCACTCCTGGCTCTGTCCCCACACCCCCATAAACCTGAGGCCCACACAGACTCAGTGACTCATGAGCTAAATAAATGTTAATTGTTTTAAACAAACAAACAAACAAAAAGGTGACACAAAGCCTCTCATAAGAAAAGCCTCAGAACAGAAAATATTTAAATTCTCTTCACTTCCAGATTTTCTATTCTTCCAGATGAATACGAATCTTCTCTTCCCCCACCACCTGGATGTGGTGTTTTATTCATTCACTCAATGTTCTTTTTTTTGTTTCTTTTTAGTGTAAGGCACTTTGATAGGCTTGGTGGGGGCACATGGTACAGGGCATAAGAAAACACAGAACTGATTTATAGTCTGGTTTGGGCAGAAAGGAAATAGCCTGGCCAAATAAGTCACCGAATACATTTGAATTCAGACATGGGATCACTTTACAACTGTATGACCTTTGGATAGTTACTTAACCTTTCTGAGTTTTAGCTTCCTTATCTCACAAACAGGAATAATACCTGGCTTACAGCACGGGGTGGGGGTAGGGTCAAAAATTTGCAAAGTTCTGTTCCCATGGGTCAGAATCGCTTCCCACCTCCTGACTTTGCTGTAATCTGGTCAGTATCTCCTCCAGGAGTGGGGAATCTTCCTTAATTTGGGAGGTTCCATTGCTTTCAACCGTTGCTCACAGAAGAATCAGTGTGGGACCAGCCCACATGGGAATTTGCCATCTTCCTATCAGCCTGAGAGACTGTCTTTTGGGTAGGGCATGTAGAGATCACGCTGCCAATCAAGACTGATGTGAAGTGGTGATCTCTCCATGCCCCCAGAGCTACAAGTCACATCAGAGTGACTCTTGTTTGGTTCTCAGCCTTGGCTGGGAGTCTGAGTTGCAAGGAATGCCTCTGACCTGGCATTCTGAGGTTCTGTCCACCTGGGGAGCCAGGTCCTGAAGTAGGAAGCAAGTGGTAGTAGATGACCGACAGGGTAGGGGCTATGCTGAAAAAGAATGATCAAATCCAGCCTTTTTTCCCCTCTCAGACAGGCCCGACCTCGACCAGAGTGTGCATGAACTAGAAAGAGCACACCGGAAGCTTGGGTCAGCTCTCATCTTGCATTTCAGCCTGGAATTTGGCACCCAGCGCAGGCCACAGAGAAGGGGACCAGCCCGAAAAGCTGAGAGCTACTGCCTGGCTGCAGAACCCAACTAGTCAGTTACCGCATTGCCCCCATGCCTCAGTTTCTCCTTATCACCAGGGTACTCTGTGAGAGGCAGATGGGGAAGCCAGATTCTGCAGGCAGCAGATGTCTCTCGAGTGGGGGCTCTGATGGCCTTAAGGAAAACACCTCATAGAAACATCCTGGTTACTAACCATTGTCACCCCAATAAATGTAATTAAAAAAAAGAAAAAGAAACATCTCGGGCAGGACTAGTTTGATCTAAGTTGAGACCCTATAGGGCAGATGCTTGAGAAATGTCTGTGGATTGATGGCCAAATCCCTATGTGTTGTCATGGGAGGGGGGTATGCGTACCTCTAGGCTGCTTGTGGCTGCCAACCGGAATATCTGAATGAGAGCTGGGAGAGGGCAAGGATGACCTGACCTGCAGCTGAAAGGACTGAAGTCAGAAATCAGTCAGCACGTTTGGGTGGCCAACACTGTACCAAGGAGAGAAGGGAGAGACAGTGGAGGATGGAGACAAAGGGAGAAGCAGAGACGGGACGGAGACAAAAAGATGGGATTAGGAGGGAGAAAGGCAAAATGGGAGGTAGAAGGACTAAAACGTGAGTCTGAGGATAAACTAGAAATGGGAAAACACACATTAGGAGGCATATTCAGAGATGAACAGAGCATGCTGGGTTAAAATTTTGTCTTCCTGTCTCTGCCATCAAGCTGTAGGTTTTGAAGGCAGGCACTAGTTTAAGTCATCTTTACATCCTCTGCGCTTAGTGCCACCGACACATGGGCACTGTGTTTGTTGAACAAATACAGGCAGGACTTTTAAGATAAGAGGGCAGAGACATAGAAGATAAAGACCATGAACTTAGACGTAGTCATGCTTTCGAACCCCGTTCTGCCGTTTCCTAACTGCATGGCTTTGAGGAACACACTCTCTCCCAGTTGAGAGTTTACCATATAAAGGTGTCGTGAGGATGAATGTCTGCAAAGCTCTTAGCAGGCCACCTGTGCAAGTTCCCAACAATGATAGTTACTGTTATTACTGTTGTCACAGACAAGGGAGACAGGGACTGCATGAATAGCCTCCGATTAACTGCTCAGTCACTGTAGTGCCTTTCCGTTCAGCTCCAGGTCTGGCCATGCAACATGCTTGCATTGGCTGATGGGACACTAGTAAACTTGATGCAAGCAGAGGTGCCGAGATGTGAAAAAGACGGCCTGTTTCTGACTCCTTTCTTGAAACACTGCCAATGGAGGCTAGCCTGCTGGAAGGATGTAGGAGACATGGAGGATCCCAGCTGAGGCCACTGTCGATTAGCCACGTCACCACCAACCTGGCAACCGTCACAGATATGTAAGTGAGCCCCAGGGATATCAGCCAGGTCCACCCCGGTTCCGTAAGACCACTCAGCCAACCCAGAGGCTTAGGTGAAATAAATGATTGCTGTCTTAAGTCACTAAGTCAGAGTGACTTGTTACAAAGCAATAGCTAGCTGACACAGGGGCATGGTAGCCCTTGTCCTTAAAAACTGAAGGACAAATGAGAGAGAAAGTAATGGTCTGCCAAGTTTTATTTGTAGAGTCTAGTGAACTTGAACCAGAGAAAGCTGCAAAAAGTGGTTTGGAGAGTCACAGGGAAGGGACACTAGAAGCAGGTCCCTTCACCAGACCCTGCGGGAGCCCTTCAGGTGGAAAACTGAGGACACTTAAGGTGGGTGGTGGTTGGAGACAAGTCCAGGCAGGCAGTAGCAGGGCTGTAATGGGGGAGCTGAGGCCTGAGGGGTAGGGCTGGCCCTAGCCTGGCCCCTGCAGGTCTCAGGCCCTGGGGTCATACACCCGCCCCATGAAGACAGGGAACCTGTGCTGTGTGTCCCAGAGCAGGAAGAGGAAGGGTTGCTGTACTTCGAAGAGCAGCAAATTGCGGGCCACAGAGATAGCCGAGGCTGCAGCCGCCTCCACCCCACTCTCTGTCAGCTCCAGCACCGTCTGGTGCTGCATTGCAGAAACCTGAAGATCCAAGTTCTCTGTCAGCCGGCACAGGTTGAGGTCGTAAGAGAAATCAAAGAATTCTAGGGCATAACCAGAGAAAAACAATGAGTCAATGACCAGCCTGGAACCCTCAGCTGCTGGAGACATTTGTCCTGAATTTTCTCGGTCGGTCCCAAGTCCCAGTACTCTCTTCTTCCTCCTCCTTGCTTATCAAAAATATATATCACGACTTCTGGTCCAGTTCATGGGTTCCTCTGCCAGTGGGCCCATCTTCACTCCAACCACCACCTTCTTTCAAGTGGTGAGCGGCCTTGCTCTCACCCCCACACCTAAACCAGGAAAGTGATGTCTCTGCTTGTCAACAATGACCTTGGAATGAGGTACTGTATCGGAAAGAGGTCATTTGTCATCACATGAGGTCATATACAAGAGTGTGATATCATATACTGGAAACAAGAGCATCTACTAGAAGGTCAAGTTCTTTAACAGAAAATGAAGTGATATATCTGGACATGAAGTCAAAGATCAGGAAGTGAGGCCAAAGGTTAAGGAACGGAGTCTCTGTTGCCTCTCCTAAACTCAGAAGCCTCCAGAGCCTCTTGCCCAGATTGCCTCTTGCATATTCCTTGGAGTGGCTGAGTGTTGTGAAATGTCTCGGGGAGAAGCACCCGTGGCCCACCTTAGTCACCTGTTCCAGTCTCTGCCACAATGAACCACAGTGGAAACAGTCGAGGGAGCTGGAGACCTGGATTGGTGTTCTGGCTCACTGCTAACGAGCTCCAGGGACCTTGGCTAGGTCATGTACATTTTCTGAGTCACTTCCTCAATGCTCTCATGGGATAATAGCACCTGCCCTTCTAACTCACAGGACTGAGGGACAACCTGAGATTACGGATGTGAAAAATACTCTAACAGTGCTAACTGTCTTTTAGGGACCCCCCCCCCCCCCGATGGTCTGGGAGCAAGCCCGGGCTGCCAGGGCTCACCCAGCTTCTCCATGACTGACAGCATGTCCTGCTTGCTCTTCACTTTGATGCGGGGCATCATCAGGAGAGTGGGCTGGGGCTTGGTCATCTCCAGCTTCCTCATGATCGCCTTGAACACAGACGTGGTGAGAGCCCGCTCCATGTCTTCAAGACGGTGTTTCATGTTCTGGGGCACCAGGATCACCAAGCTCAGGTTGTGGGTGAGCTGCAGCTGCCCCACCTGGAGAATAAGAGATGCACCTCAGTCTTCCTACCCTGTGAGTCCGGCCAAGGCTGACCTTCAGTCCGCTGCCCTAGTCTGTACTACTTCAGCAAGCAGCAGCCAGACCTCGGCTCCCGGGCTTTGCCATGAAATGGGGATGCCAGCTGGGTGAACAGTGCCGGTCTGACTCTGCGCTGGTGAGGTGCAGAGCATGAACACAAGTTTCTGCTCACACACTGACTCTGCTACTGACCAGCTATGTAATACAGGCACGTGATGTGAGCTCTGCGAGCCATTCCCTTCCTCTCAAGTGTCTTGTGCATGAAGTACATAACGTGTGAAAGGTGTCACCAGAGTTACTGGGTCAGTCCTTTTCTAAGACTTTTGATGGCTCTTCACTGCCTATGAGATTAAGTATATATCTCTTAGTGTGACATTCAAGATTGTGTACAAGCCGATCCCAGCTTACTTTTCCAGTTTGCGATTAGAATGACTTTCCCTGATGGCCAAACAAAAGTGTGAGAAGTGCAGGACCCATGGGTCTAATATAGGGGTTCTCAACCCAGGGCGAATTTGCCCCCAGGGGACATTTGGCAATGTCCAGAGACATTTTGGTTGTCATAGCTGTGGGTGGGTAGAACAGGGGGGCCACAGTGCTACTGGCATCTAGTGGGAAGAAGCCAGGGATGCTGCTAAATCCTCCAATGCCCAGTATAGTACCCCATAACAAAGAATTCTCTAACCCAAAATGTCAATTGTGCCAACGTTGAGAAATCTTAGACTAACAGGATATGAGACTATCATGAAAAGAACATTATGGTAGACGTTGAGATGGCTGAGAAGAATCTAGACTACAGAATTCAATTGGGTGATGAAAAAGACATCACATTGATACTCTCCCTCCATATACTCTGATTTAGCACTCTAAACATGCCATGATGGACTAAACATGCCATATATATTCACTGTCCTCTGCCTTACACATGTGCTATTCTGGTTTTGTTCAACAGTTATGAATGGTCAATTCATTGAATAGGGATGGATGAGCGGGCAGAAAAGTGCAGGAATGGTGAAAAGCCACCTCCTCCATGAAGTCTTCCCAGCTTCTCATACCTCCAATGAATTCCTTCATTCATTCATTCAGCAAACATATCATGAGCACTTATTACATGTGGCATTGTTCTGAGTGCTGGGGATATTGTTGTAAAAACAAGACATGTAAGGTCTCTGTTCCCAAGGAGAGAGAGAGTATTTCAGGGAGATAGATAATATTGTAATCAAATAATTGCAAATAACATAATTTCAGATAGTGATAAAAACCATGAATATACTAAAACAGGGTGATGTTACAGGGTGAGAAGGGGGGGCTCCTTTAAGGAGGGGGAAGGCCCCTCCACCAAGGTGACCTCTGAGCAGACCTGGATGAACAGAAGTAACAAGTGAAAATCTGAGGAAAGGAGGATCTAGGCAGAGGAAAAGCGAAGGACAGCCCCCAAGTGGAAACAAGCCTGGAGTTCCCAGACATATCCTTTACTTCTCAGCCTAGAACGAAGTCACACGTGTGTCTCCCATTGTTTTCTGTCTCATAGGTCTGCGTCTTGCTCTCCTAATGAGGCGAAATATCTGATCACTGGGCATGAGACAATTTACTAAGTAGAATCCTCTGGGCTGCATATTCTGTCTTCCCTCCTCCCTCCCCATCCACTGAAATTACACTGTTCAATTTCTGCTAAGGAATTTAAGCCATTTAATACATGTGCTCACGCATGCTTACCACATGTATACACACAGATATACACATGTACACATACGCATGCATGCTGTATATGCATGCATACATTAGATGCACAGCAGAGAAACACAACTCACTTTTTGCCATTCAACACAGCAGAGATGAATGAAGAAACTTTAGAATCCTGCTTTCCAGCCTAAAATATACAACGTCTGCCTCGGCCTAGGCTGAAGAAGGGAGAAAGAGAAAAGACAGGGTGGAAATACAGAGGGAAGGAGTAGAAATGATGAATTAGCAAGGGTGCACCCCAAAGTGATGGGGCCATAGCAGAGAGAAATCAGGACACTCAAGAGTGGCAAGAGCCAAGAACTTACCTTGGCCTTCAAAGTCGGGTCAGTGAAATGGGCCACCGGGTACTTCTTGCTGGTCATCATGGGCACTTTTATCGCAGAGGATTTGTGGTAAAAGGGCTCTGTCGTGGTTTTTGTGTGATCGAATGTTGTCTTCCACTTGGCTGGAGGGAAGGGGGGTGGTTACTCTAATGCAGGTGAAGAGAGGATGGAGAGCTGAAATACTTGTTAGCAAGGGGTGGGACAGGTACCATGGGATCCAGTCCTGGAACTTGAAGGCAGGAGGGGAGGAAGGACTCAGGAAGGGAAGATGATCTGGTCCAGGGCTCACTTACCACTCAGGTAGATCGCGTTGAGGAGGACAAACTGGGTGTCGGAGGGCAGGTTGTCTAGTATCTGTTTGATCCTGTGGTTGGTCTTCTCTGCCACCCAGGTGTTGATGAGGTCCAAATTGTCACTACTGTCATTTCCCAGGACTCTGGGACTGCTGCCATACAGGCTCCGAGAGGCGTTCACAAAGGCATCCCTTATGGCCACGTCTGGGGGGGCGGGGGACAGGTGGAGAGAAGGAGGCATGAGTCCCTTGAACACCCTCTCCCCTTCCAAAAGCAGGCTTTGAGAGGGAGCTTGTTTCCTGTCACTTGCTGCTCACTCCAATGAACACAGCACATTGGAGCAGAGGTCCAGCCCACCCCTCATTGCCATGGCAATGAGGCCCAAAGAAGGCAAATCCTGAACTGGGACAGAAGACATGCCCATCCTAGGCTCTTGCTGCTGCTGCTTGCCATGTGGCCATAGCTCAGCTAGATAACTCTGAGAGCTGAACTTCCGTTTGCCTGTATATTTCCTCTTTTCTTCCCTTCATTAAAGAGGGAACAGAGTCCGCTTCCTGGCCTCAGCAGAAGTTTGTAACCAGACTTCCTGGCTTTTGCTCTCCAAAGCCCAGGTCCACTAAAGACAATAGTGTTTGAAAGAGAAACTTTTCCTGGACTAAATAACTAATATTGAATGCAGCTGTATTTTCCACCAACCTAGCAAGACAGAGGACAAAGTTGATTTATAGCAAATAAGTAAATGCCAATGTTAATCAAATACATCTGAGCCATATTTTCTCAACCCTAAAAAGAGGGTGTTTTTTTCGTTTGTTTGCTTTTTAAGATAATGGGGTGATAGGTGAATTTTCTTTCTCTTTGCTTTTCTGTATTTTCTCAGTGTCTACAATGAAGGAGTATTGTTTTCCTAAGTTAAAAAAAATAGACAGGAAAAAAATGTTTCCCCTTATTTAAACAGAGGGTCAGACTAGATCTGTAGGTTTCAAACCTTATTAAGCAGCAGAACTATGTTTTCAAATGAAGTCATGTCTGAAGCCCATAATATAAAAGGGCTCTGGTTGAGGCTGGGCAGGAGCTCAGAGCCTAACTGGCTCCATCTCCCTTTCACAGGAAGTGGTGCCCCCCCCCCCCCCAGCCTCCCTAATCCCCCACTCCCACCATGCATGACTCCCGAAGCAGCTCAGCCTCAGAACCCTAGGGCTCTGGGGAACAAAATTTGAAAATAACTGCATTAGATCATTTGGGAAGTTTATTGCTCTTATTACCTACTTAATAATCTAACCCATGTAAATGACAACAAATTGATATAATACCAAAAAACGTACAAAGACTAGGAGCCCCAAGACTCCCCCAACCCAGATTAGCAAAGAAAAATTTTTTATCTATAGCTCTCTAGCCTGAACTCGATCTATTCATGAACTCGTACACTAAACAGAGTTGATGAATGCAAATGACTTGCCCAGAGTCTCACCAGGGGAACTACCCAGCTCCTGGAGCCACTTGATATGTCTGCTGAGGCCCTTACCTGCTCTGCAGTCCATCAAAATGTATTAGCCTTAACTCCCTCTGTCCTCTTTCCGTAGTGCTGGGTCCCCTCAGAATCCCCTCAGGACCCCCTGCTCAGCAGCTGCGACCCCGCCCTGGGCACTCACCTGGACTGTGGAAGATCTGAGAGACTGAGGTAAAGCCTTTGGAAGTGAAGGCCTTCAGGGCCTCATGGACACAGGTAAAGTCCTTGGGGTACGAGAGGACGGTCTCCAGGTTTTCCTTGGTGCTGCTCCCAGCCCCTACAACAAAGGGTAGAGATGAGGGGCAACTGCAGGAGGCGTGGGGGCCCCACCATTCAGGACCAGTTTTGAGGGACCAGGCTGGAATGGGGGGTTGTTGCCTGCTCTGGAGGGGAATCACATTATCCCCACAGATGGAAACATGGTCTTGGAAGACTGATTTTTATTCCCCTCATCATTCAAAGCCTGGTCCAATCACTATTTCACATTAACTATTATTTAGTTGGTTTGGGTTTACACAGGTTCACCCTGTAGGCAGGGACGCTAGATCACTATTAAAAGGAGACATCAGAGAATTATAAAAGACGATGGATGCGCAATACCCTTTCAGGTATTCATTATTAAATATTTATTGTACACATCTTCTGTACAGTAATAGATAAAATTGATTGAGCACTTACTTGGTTCCAGGCATTAAAGTGTTTCCCCAGTATGATGTCATTGAATCATAATAACCCTTTTACATAAGGATAATTACTATCCCCATTGTGCGGATGAGGAAACTGAGGTTTTAAGGGATTAAGTGATCTACTCAGTTTAAGACCACAGAGTTAATAAGTGGAGGATTGAAACAGGATTCAAGCCGCATCTTTTGGGCAATAAAGAAATTAACCCAAACCCATCAACTGAAATGTGCCTCCTAGGGGACATTTGGCAATGTCTAAAAACACTTTGGTTGTCATGAATGGAGCGGGGTGGAGGGTTGCTAGCAGCATCTAGTGGGTAGAGGATAAGGATGTTAGGATTCTGGGATTCCAGAAGGGTTCTTATGCTCATTGTATTATTGGCTCTAGTAGCCTGCCTGGAATTTCCCCCTTGCAGTGACTGTCTCCAGGGCTTGTAGCAATTTGTGCCATTCCTAGGGTAATTACCCCTGAGGACTTGACACTGATCCCTCAGGAAGGCACAGAGATTAACATTTTTTTGACCTCCCACCAAGCCGCACTGGGCTATCTGCTTAACTTTCAGAGGTAAATACAACCATCTCCATTTTTACACATGAGGACTCAGGCTCAAAAAGCTAAGTCTATGGTGATTGGAAGGAGAACTGACTCTGGGTGGTGAACACACAATGGGATTTATAGATGATGTAATACAGAATTGTACACCTGAAATCTATGTAATTTTACTAACAATTGTCACCCCAATAAATTAAAAAAAAAAAAAAAAAGTTACGTGATTTACCCAAGGCCCCACAGCTAGGAAGCAGCGTTATCACAATTCTACTCTACTCTACGTCTATCACTTTCAGTTGCAGCTCCCTTATTGCCTTACCTTGAACAATGGGTGGCGGCTGGGACCTTGTTTTATATGTTCTCGTATAGTCTATAGGGTTTTATAAGCAATAGTGCCTATTAAATCATTGTTAAATGAAATAAATGAGTGTTCAAGAATAAAAAGATTACTCCTCCCCCCACACGTGGCCCATTTTTACAGCTTCCTCACAGAGGCATAGCTTTGTATCTGGGTTGGGGAGAACATACAGCCTGGAGAGAACTCAGTCAGGTTCTTACCAAGCAGGACCTGAGTGAGCAGGCTAGCGATGCTGAAAGGGGAAAAAGCCATGTTGGTCTCAGCTTTCTTCACTGACGAGAAGGCGTGGTAGAGCTTCAGGGAGAAATCCATCAAAGCCTCCCTCAATATGGTGTCTGCTGAATGACTCTCCGAGTCAGGGCAGGAAATGATAGGCCCCGGGCAGAGGGGCCCAGTAGTGGGCTGGGTAGTTGGTTGAATGGGTTCAGTGGTGGACTGGTTGCAGGACTGGGAGGTGGGTGGCAAAGTGGTATTGGCTGTTAGGATGGTTGAGTTGGTTGTCGGCATGGTGGAAGAGTCCACGGTGTGTTGCGTGGGTAGATTCTTGGGGCTCTCCACGCTGTGCTGAATGGATACATTCCTGGGGTTCTCTTCCTCTGAGGTGTTTTCTTTGCTTTCCCCTGGCAGGCTCTCTGGATCCATGGAGCTGTTGCTGGTACCATTCAGATTTGAGGAGGCTCTAGCCTGTGGTTCAAGAAACTGAGTTCCATTTTTCTCTGAGGCACAATCCCCTCAAACACTCAAAGCAAGAGAAGGTGGGATGTGGACAATATCCTGTACCTGAAAATAATTCCTGAAAAAGCCTGGAGGGTAAAAGGTGTGTCCTGAAGCCACCACTACTAATTCCTTCAGAGAGAGGGCAAGGCAGGAGCAGGGTGGGGGTGGGCGCAGGGATATTCTCTGTGGAAGACGAGGACTACGCAGGGAGTCTGTTATTGCTGAGCAATTACTGCCATATAGAAAGTTGTTTCCCAAACTTTGGAGCTGAGTGTCAACAGCCATTTATCTATGTTCTTGCAATTATTAAAATATTTAAAAAAATATTTGCCCGTCTTGGCTAACCTACCTGGCCAATATAGTTATTTGAGCTTGTGGCCTTTGCTTTAGAACAATGATTTTTCATATTGTAGGTTGCAACCCATTAGTGGGTATTGAAAACAACAGTCATTCCAAAAGGAAGGAAGGAAGGAAGGAAGGAAGGAAAAGGGGAGAGGAAGTGAAGAAGAGATGGGAGGAGAGGAAGGCGGAAGAAAGGAAGGAAAAGGGGAAGAAGAAATAGTATAGACCAATGGCTCTCAGAGACAATTTTGACCCCAGAGGACATGTGGCAATATCTGGAGGCATTTTTGGTTGTCATAAGGGAGGGAAAGAGATGGGGGGAGGGCGGAGACGCTACCGGAATCTAGTGGATAGAGGCCAGGGACACTGCAACACATCCTAAGATGCACAGACAGCGCATCATAAAGAGGAATTATCCAGCCCCAAATGTCCACAGTTCCAGGCTGAGAAATCATGTATTATTCCATTTCACTGATCAAAGAAACCTATGTTGAGGCATATTAAGTAACTAGCCCAGGGTCTCACAGAAGCGGGAGGAAGAAGTAGGAGTCAAACTTCGGTCTGATTCTAGGTCCCGGCTCATCACTACATCACCTGCTGAATCTCAAAGAGCACTACGGTGCCACCTTCCACACACATGAACACATAGGCCAAAGTAAGCATCCAAGTAAGCACCCAAGCACTAGGCTCAGCCCTTACCGATGACCTCCCAGACCACCGGGACCTCGCATTGCGATTAACCCCCACTCAGGCCCAGGTGTGTCTGCTGCCACTCCCCCTCGGCTTTTCACAGGCTCCAGCCTTGGGAGAGCCTGTGTCTCAGCAGCCAACATCCTACCTCGCAGCTCAGCGTCCACAACAACCCCTTGCTTTTATATCACAAAACGCAGTCCATCTCTTTGCCCTCTTTGGTCCTTCTCCTTCATTTCCACTTTACACATCAGGGCAGGTAGTCTCGGAGAAGTGACTTGCTAAGGCCACCACGGCTGGTGCGTAGCGGGCTAGGATTCGAACCTGCTTCCATCTGAGTCCCTACCCCCCCCCACCCCTGCTCTTTCCACGCTCTCTACGAATGTCGCTTGCTCATAACTCTTCTCAGGCTCCGGAGCCTAAAGGGTTAACCCTCAGCCCCCCCACCCCCCACCCCACGAAGGGGCCACTCACCCCGGCCAGCAGCAGCAGCAGCAGGAGGGTCAGCGGGGTCAGCCTGGAGGCCATCTGGGCGGCGACGTCAGCCCGGACCTGCGGAGCAAGCCTGCGTGGAAGCCAGCTCCGGGGCTCAGCGGGCCCCCACCCCGGGGCCCGCCCCCATTCCATTCCAGGCCCTAGACCCTCTCAGCGAATGCCGTCCTCCTCCCTCTCCCAGCCACCTCCTCCCTGGCTCCTCCCTCTGTTTTGTTTTCTCCAAACCGCTTCCCTTTCCCGGCACCCGCTGGCCCTGCCTCTCCCCCCAGGCCCGGTCTCCGTCCATCTGTTCCATCCAGGGGGTCCTGCTTTAGCCAAACAATGAGGCCAGAGGCTGGGGGAGAAGAGGTGGTCCAGAGGGGGTTGGGCACGACAACCTTGGAGGGGAGAGGGGACAGGAGAGGGGAGGGGGGGGCAGAAGTCTCAAGTGGAAGCAAGCCTATAGAGACTGCAGAGATAAAACGGGGCGGGAAACTGGGGGAGGGAAAGAGAGAGATGAGGAGACCGCCACCCCCACCCCCCCAAGAACCAAACCTGCTCCCAACTCCTGGTCACTAAGCAGCTTCAGGGCAGACTGAGTGGATAGTCCCTCAGGGTCAGGGAGGGTGGGGTGTGTGTGTGGCTGGGCGAGGGGGGGGGGCGGTTGTTGGTCTTCGCTATTGGCTGGCCTAGGACACTGCCCAGTTACAAATTAAGGATGATTGATCACTGGTGTGAGTTCCCGTAAATCATGATGGGTCGGATCCGTTAGTGGGGCTTTGGGGGTCGGGCCTGGGATTTAGCCCTGAGTCGGCAGGGTGGGGAAGCTTGGGTGAAACTCTCAGCTTCACACAAGGAAACTTATCCCCCGTCTTCATGGGCCGTGATAAAAAACAGCACAGGCACAAAGTGCTCCACAGCACACAAGCAGCCAGCTTTTCGGGATTTGCTCGTCTCTGATGATTTTCCAAGTAACCCTTTGGAAATAGGCCTGTGGGGACAGAGCCCCAGAAAGCAGTTTCCAGGCTCTCGGCCTCACATAGAAAGGTGTTGGCTCGGGTAGTAAATGGCCATCAACTGTGGCTAGTTGGCCGTCAGCTGTAACCAGTGAGCCATTGGCCACTGATATAACTGCTGTGACTACGCAAGCAGAAGAAATGGGGGCTAGCAAGAAGATGGTGGCTGAGCTAGCAAGAGCGGATTGCAGAGAGGCGGATGCTTCCAGGGAGAATATAGTGCTATGACTCCCCTACTTATGGCTCCGTGGGTGTTCCTTTTTGGCCTCACAGTGTCCTGCGTTCTTATGTGGGGAGCAGGAGGTGAGACCCCACCATGACACCCTGCACGACAAATGGCACAGCGAGCAGGGTCTCCTGCACAACAAGGCCCCATTGTGCCCATTTGATACTTAAGAAACCAAGCCTTGGAGCATTTCGTGTCAGGTTCATGATCACAGTCACGTGGAGATAAGCCTGGATTGGACCTAAATCTCCTGAGGGCCTAACCTGGTCCCTGCTCTCCCTTGTATGCTCTGTGGGTGTGCTGCTTCTCCTCTGGGCCTCCTCGAATTGTGGTTCTTTCCCTGTAATATACGCGAGTCCCAAGCACCCAGCCCAGCAAGCATTAGCCTTAAGTAACAAACAAAACAAAACAAAACAAAAATCCAGAAAGCTGGGGTATGTGTGTTGGAGGGAGAAGTAGCAGTGGTCTGGGAACCAACACACCTGGCTGTGAAACCTGGCCTCCTGTGTGACCCTGGCAAGTTCCTTTTCCTCTCGGCACCTCTCCTCTCAGGGTTGCCAGATAAAATACAGGGAGCCCAATGAAATTTGAATTTTAGATAAATAAAAAATAATTTTTTTGAAGTATGTTCCATGCAATATTGGGACATACACACAAAAAAACATTTTTTTTGTCATTTACCTGAAATTCAAATTTAACTGGGCATTCAGTATCTGATTTACTAAATCTGTCCATCATAACTCCTTTGAAAAACAAGACAGTCTCTGATGACCTAACAGCTCTAATGTTTGTGATCTTCTCACTGCTGGGCCTGTCCTGTTTGGGACATTCAGGAAAGTTGGCTGCTAGCACTGCTACTCTAAGGTACTGACAAAGGACAGAAGTGAGACAGGATGTTTGTATGTCTCCTTGGGGGGTCTTTGGAAGAGACCCATAAAGACTCGACACCTGCTTTGCGGGTGCTTCATTCCCGGTGGCCACTTGGGAACCTCCTAACCTGTGGGGAAGTTTTTTCACACCAGCGCCGTGTGAGGAATAGAGGGACGAAATAAAATGGAGTCACTATAGTCAAGCTGCTAAGTTACTAAAATCAAGTAGGATGAGGTAAAAGGAAATGATTCTATTCTTGTTTTAACCAGCCTGGGAACTTAAATTTTTGAACTTGCCAGTCCTGTGTCAATGCCTGGAGATACATCAAACCTCCAGATAACCTGATTATCCCCCAAAGGACTCACGTGTCCAGATCACCTGGCATCCATCATCCAGACTGACAACTGTCCTGGACCAATCCTAGGGCTAAGAATGCAGGTCTGGAGGCGGCCAGTTAGCTCAGTTGGTTAGAGCTCAGTGCTCTTAACAATAAGGTCGCTGGTTCGATCCCCACATGGCAGAGCTGCGCTCCACAACTAATTGAAACAACTACTTGACTTGGAGCTGATGGGTCCTGGAAAAACACACTTAAATACATAAGAAGTTTTTTTGTTTTTTGTTTTTAAAAGCAGGACTGATTATTCTCAAGAAGGCACTTTTTACTATAAGAACTCAACTTTTCTTTTTCCTTCAGAACACTTCTGGGGTTTTGCCTAGCTGTGAGTCCAGAGTGCAAACTCTAAGATCCTTAAATAAATCTTTATCATTTATTTCTAGCCAAAGCTTCCAGACTCTTTTTGGGTTCATTTGACACATGGTTGGAGCAGCTGCAGACACAATACCACTTCTCTATCTCCAGGGCCCAAGTTGAGGGCCTCAAAGGCACATTGAGCTTGTAGGTTCTGGATAATGGGTCAGCCAAAGAAAAAGAAGGTGGTGGAAAACAACCTCACTTATCCTCTTATTAATTCTCATGGCACCTATGAAGTGGGTGCTAACATGAGTCCCATTTTAAATGATTTTTTTTTTAAATGAGATTCACAGAAATTAACTGATTCACTCACCCAACACAGCTAGTAAGTGACAGAGCCAGGATATGGACCAAGTCTGTTTGAACCTGCAATCCTGTATTTACCTCTATAAATTACTGGCATATGCCAAAGGTTAGCCTAAAGCAGGCAGCAGAGTGAGCATCCTGTGCCCAACTGGAGGAGTCTGACGCTGTATGGACCAAAATCTCAAGGTGGACAAGGCCCAATTGGGAGGTTTTCCCAGCCTGTGGTTCTACCTCCACCAGCCATCTTTGCTCTCTGGCCAAAGCCGTCACTGCTCTCTCGATATTTGGAAGGTTCTCTGCTTTGTGCAGACTCTCCTGCCTGAAGAGCTGGAGCTGAAGCTGAGGGTCTCCCTGACTGAGACACTAGCACTTTTCTGCTGGAGGTTGACTTAATTGAAGTGTGTGGAGAATTTCTCCCTGGTGTGGATGTTCAGATAGTCAATCAGCTTCGGGTTGTGAATTCAGTCCTTCCCCCACCCCTGGGGACAGGTCTAGGGTTTCTGTGCCATGAGAACCTTCCCTCTGGTGGATGAGGGGGGATGATGAGCCCACAGGGACCTCTTCCCCTATGTTGTGTGTGTACATGGCTTCTCCCTCTGTGACTTTCCTGGTGTTGGACAAGGTTCAAGTTCTCACTAAAGCCCTTTTCTGTACTCAGAGCATTTTATCAGGTTTTTCTCCCACGTGTGTCCTCAGATACTGAGAGATACGCGTGACTGTGGGTCAATCTGTATACCTACAGTTTATCCTCTGAAGAAAAATTATACAAAACTTGGAAATCAGGCAAAAGAATCAGGGGCAACTGGTTTTCAGAACACAGATCGTCATTCAAGTGCTGATGTTCTCAGTTCCCCCACAGACAGGACTCTGGTACCACCCTGGATGCAGAGAGAAGTTGATTAGTTAGAAAGAATGCCTTGGGCATGTGGGGGCTAAAAAAAATAATAGTTCTCCTCCCACCTTCTAAGTTCTTCTAGCTGGGCTAATAATCAAATTAACAGAGACAGATTAACAGGAGGAAATCAAATATTTAATACATGTGCATGGGGAATTCACATAGGCATGAAAATTCCAAAGGCACTGAGGCAACATTGGGTACATATGACATTTTTGGACAAAGGAGAAAAGTGGGGGACAGGGTATTAGATTTCAGAAGTGAGAATGGGTGGTTTACAGGTAGTTGAGGAAAAGCAGAACATACATGGCTGCAGGCAAATTCTTTGGGGCAACTCAGAAACAATAGGACACAGGGGGTATCTAGTTAACAGGCCTGGAGTCTTCCTGACTAATGTTGGGGTGAATTTTCTTCAGGTGGTGAGCCCAGGCTCCCTTCCTAAGGCAGGTTTTTCTGTCTGAATCTTTTGGGCAGGAAAGACAGAGAAGGTCAAAGGTTCTTTCTGAGTCTTTTGTTTCTTAATAAACAGCTTAAAATCAATATCCCAAAAAGCAGCTTCAGGGTGGAAAAGTTTTGGTTCTCGTCAGGCATTAGGGCCCAATCCTCTTTTTAGTACCCTGGCTGAGAAATACCATTCTAGAGGAATAATTTTTTTTACTTCTTACTTACTATGGATCCGGGCCCAGAGTCGATACAAAACAGGTAAGATGAAAATATTTTTTGTCTGGTAGAGATGAGAGTGAAATGGAAACATTTGGAAGAGAGGATAATGATAACCATGAATTTATGGTCTTATTGGGCGGTAGCCAATTTAGTAGTTAATTTAGCTTTGTTATTCTAGCATTCTTTTTTCCCTGAGTACACACACACACACACACACACGCACACACACGCACACACACCAGTTTCTTGCATCATTCTTTGAACCAGCTTTGCCATCCTGATGTTTGTCTCAATGTTCTCACGTGTATTTGTGTGAGAATGTTTCTGCCATTCTGAGAACTGTGGTTTGGCTTTCCCTTTTGTGGGTTTATGGATGCTTTGTAAGTAAAGATGCACTGAACCTTGTCTCCTATTTCCAACAAACATAGTCCTCTCTGGGGGAAGGCACAGGTTTGGAAGCCAGGAGTGAAGGAGCTGTGGGGGTTCTTGCACCCCTGACATCTTCACTCATTGCTTTTCTCACCAGCCTGTCTCACATGGACTCTTTCCTGCTCAACTTTCCAGTGACCTAGCCTTCCTGGGAACCCACTAGAAAATCTACATTCACAGGACCTTTCTGCTAAAGACCCTCTTCTCAGACATTAGCACTCCCATGTCCATTACAGCACTATTCACAATAGCTAAGATGTGGAAACAACCTAAATGTCCGTCGACAGATGGATGGGTAGAAAGAATGTGATACATATATACAATGGAGTACTATTCAGCCTTAAGAAAGAAGGAAATTCTGCAATATGAGACAACATATTGGACCTTGAGGACATTACGCTAAATGAAATAAGCCAGACACAGAAAGACAAACACTATATGATTCCACTCATATGAGATACCTAAAATAGTCAAATTCATAAAATCAAAGATTGGAATGGTGGTTACCAGAGGCTGTGGGGGAGGGGAGTTCTGGGGAGTTATTAATCAATAGGCATACAGTTTTAGTTAAATAAGATGAACAAATTCTAGAGATCTGCTGTACAATATTGTACCTATAGTCCACAATAATGTACAATTAAAATTTGTTAAGAAGATAAATCTCATGTTGTGTTCTTATCAAAATAAAATAAAACTGTCCCTCTTCTTTTCATCTTCCCTCAGTCTCCCAGTAGGAGGCGGGTGGCAATGGGAGACAAAGACAGGAATTAGATTGAAATAACTTTTCAGACACAAACACCCTGAAACCCACACTTACAGCCTATTTGAAGACCCTGGAAGGCCAAGGAATACCAAACTCTTCTGGGTAGATCATAAACGTGCAATGACTCCTTATGAATGTTCTAAATGGGCTAATTTTATTTAAGGAAATTTAATATTATTCTGTCAGCGTTATCACTACAATGTCACATACGTGTTTTGTAAAAATTTTCAGACAACCCAGACATTTATGAAATGAAAGTTATTCCAAATAGAACTGCTGGTAATAGTTGCAAGTGTATTCTTCCAAACTCTCTTCTCCATTTATAAAATCGTATATGCTTCTCCCATACACAGAATTATTACTCTTCCACAATTTCTGTTCTTACTTAATTAAGTATCACAGGCATTGTTCCATGTCATTACAGGACATTCTTCCTAATAGCTGCCCAGTATTCCATCGTATGGCTGTATCACAAAGTATTTCTTTGATCTCACAGTGGGAGATATTTAGGTTGATTTCCAAGCCCCCTAACTCCATGCAGGTTCCAGAAAACTTCCTTTTGCCTGCCTAAGTCCATACTTCTCACTCAGCAACTTACCTGGGTTCTCTGCCACATTTCTGTCTCTGACCTTTGATTCCAGCTCTCTGTTGCCACCTCTTTGGATAGAAAACCCAGGTTTGGACTATTTACTCAGCTGTGAATGTGGTCCCCTTCAGATTGTGATTTCTTGTTTTGAATCTTGTTTTGAGATATCTATCTATCTATCTATCTATCTATCTATCTATCTATCTATCTTGAAAAAGAGAGAGAGAAAAACAAAGGTCAGTTTTTGTTCTCGTCAGGCCATCTAATTATAGATGGCATTATTCAAAGTTCACTGATTTATATGTATATATGTACGTACACTCTCACACACACACACACACACACACACACACACACACACACACACACCCTGTTGGTTCTGCTTTGCTGGGTATCCCTAATACAGCCCTAAACTGAAGGCTCAGTACTATTGGGCTGCCTTGACAACCAGTGAAACCAGTGAAACCAGAAGGGCCTTGAATAACCTCACTGCAAGTCCCTCCCCACTTTGCTCCCTTGGATAAGGTCCCCAGCCAAACAACACTCCTTATCTAGAGGACCAGGCAGAGCTCCTGCTTACCTCTGCTCCGTGGGTTTTGGTTCCCTGCCAGCCTGCAGAATTATTCAAACAAGCCCATCACGTGCATCCTCCCATGGGAGTGAGGGGCCACTAGAAAGCCTGCATCCCACAGCCCTGGTTGCTCACTCTGTCCCTGAGCGCAACCTCCATGTGGCCCTGCATGGCATGTTGATGTCCTCCTCCGTTAGGATGAGTTTGTGTGACTAATACGCTGCTGTTGATTGCCTCTGTCTAGTGGCAGGTGTAGTGCATTCAGACATCCTCCTAACTCCGGGAAAGGAATCCCTCCCTCACCCATAGAATGAATAAGAGGTCTTTAAAATGAAAAGTTACTATTCCATCCAATTCTCCCAATACCTGGTATTGCCATAATTTAAACTTTAGCCAATCTATTGATATCTCACTATGGTCTTAATTTTTATTTCCTTTTTTTCCTTACATTTTTATGTCCTTGATTACTAATGAAATTAAGCACTTTCTCATGCTCATTGTCCATTTGGAGTTTTTCTTTGGTGAAATACCTTGTGGCAGAAACCGATTAGCTGTGTTCATCAAAGTGGTTTCCTTTTTCTCCTGGCCATACAGTTAGACTGCATTTCCCATCTTCCCTTGCAGTTATGTGAGTATGTGGCTGAGATCTAGCTAATGGAGTGTGAGTGGAGGTGGCATGGGCCATTTCAACGCCAGACCTTGAAAATACTCCCACACATAGAAACTCTCTTTTTTCCTCCGTCTCCTCGCTGGATGTGGATGTCCAGGATGCCTTTGGAGGCCACATGTTGAAGATAGGTGAGTGTCTGTCAGCCTGGGTGCCTGAGTGACATTGTGGAGCAGAGCCTCTTCTGATGGGAAACATCAATTTTGGATTTTACCTGAGCAAGAAATAAACTCTTACAATTTCCATTGTATGTGGCACTGACATTTGGGAGTTGTTTGCTATAGCTTTAGTCTACCTTAGCTGATATTTCTCCATTGGGACTTTTCTTTTGATTCAGAATTCTTTTTGGATACAAGTCTTTTATCAGTTACATATGTTGCAAATATATTCTGTCCTGTGGTTTGCCTTTTCATTCTATTCTAAATGCTTTCTTTTGAAGAACAAAAATTTCTCATTGCAATATAGTCAAATTTATCACTCTTTTCCTTTATGATTGGTATAATTTTGCATTTGTTCATAAAGCTTTTCCATCTGTGGTTAAGAACGTATTCTCTTGTTTTGTCACCTAAACTTATTTTGGGGGAAGGGCTTTCCTAGTTAGGTTCACAATCCACCTGGAACTGATTTTTGTGTGTGGGTGAAGTAGGGGGTACAACTGTTTTTGTTTTTTTTTCGTTTCTGTGTGGATATCAAATTGTGACAGCATCATTTATAAGTTTTGATATCTGGTACACCAAATCCCTCCACTTTTTTCTTCTTCAAGAGTATTTTGGTCTTTTTGATCCCTGCATTTCTATATGTATTTTAGAATCAGTTTGTCAGGTTCCACAAACTAAAACAAACAAAAATACTGTTGGGATCTTGACTGGTAATACTTTATATCTATAGATTTGGAGGAGGGAAAGACTTGACAACTTCACAATAGCAAATCTTTTAATAAATGACTAGATTATAGCTTTCCAGTTATTTGAATCTTCTTTAACATCTCTCAATATAGTTGTACAGTTTTCTCTGCAGCTGTATTCCACTTGTTTTTGTTCATTTTTATTCCTGGTACTTGATATATTTTATGTTATTAAACACAATTTATATTTTACTTCTATATATGTATATTATTAAAAATCATTTTGTGCCCACTTTCCCCTTTCTTCTGTTTGTGTATCAATGCCTCGTTTTATCACTGTCCTAGCAGTCTTAGATGTTGTATGTACTTTTTAGTTCCAGGTACCCTGAATTTGGTTAGGTTTGGGTCTTCAATCTTAGATCCTATTAATAATTTGAACCCTCTATTTCCATTAAGGTTCAGTGTGTGAGGGCTGAAGGTGCTAGATTACCTGTTCATACAGAGAGTCTAGAGAAGATAGATCTTTCCCTATATCCAGGTGATTAACAGGTATTTCAGTAATATCTCCAGAATATATCCAGAATCCACTCACTTCTCTCCCTCTCTTGGGCACGACGCCAGTCTAGCCACATTCGTCTCTCACCTGAACCACTGAATAGCTTCCTAACTGGTTTCTGTGCTTCCACTCTGCCCTTTCCATGCATTCTCCATTTCACAGCCAGAGCTGCAAAAATACAAGTTAGTTTTCCGTGGGCTTTTTCTCCACACTTATAATACAATCTAAACTCTCTAGCCTGGCCGATGAGATTGATCCAAGCCAACCTCTGCCTCCATCCAACCTCCTCTTATATTGTTCAACCTCCCTTGTTCCATCTCCCTGCCTTTGACAGTTTATAGAAGATGTACGCTCTTTCCTGCCTTTGCTCTTGCTCTTCCCTGTGTCAGGATTGCTCCTTCACTGACTTTCTGCTTGTCTGGTTCATCCTTTAGGTTTGAGCCTTTAAATGTGCCTCCTCAGAGAAGACTTTCTGACCACCCTCCCTATTTTTCTCTACCAGAGTGTCCCTTTGGTTTTCCTCATCACATTTATCACAAAGTGACAATCGTTTTGTTTGCTTATTGTTCACTTGATTATTATTTGTCTTCCCCACTAGACTGTGAACCACACTAGGGTAAGAGACCATGTTTGTCTTCTTCACCATTCTATCCCTGGTGTTACCAAACTAAGAGGGGTTCATATGCCTGAGTGCTTTAAAGCCAAATGCCACACAAACAAGGGTTTGCAGCAAAGAAAGTCAAGGTTTATTTAAGGAACAGGTACCAAGGCCTAGACACAGGTAAGCCGGTGTTCAGACCCGCCTCTCCGGCTGTCTGATGGTGTGTAGGTTACAGATTCTACGGGGCAAAGTCACAAGACACTGTGGGTTAGGGGTTTGGGGTCATGTTGGGAGCTGATTGGTTGGAGGTGAGGTAAGGGTAATGAATCATTTCTTCAAATCTTCAGGACAGTTCTGAGGTCTTTTCCGGTCTCAAGAGAAAGTAACCACAGGGTTGTTCCACCTTAGGGTTCAGAAGCTGAAACATAACTTACCGTGTTTCCCTGAAAATAAGACCTAGCCAGACAATCAGCACTAATGCGTCTTTTGGAGCAAAATTTAATATAAGATCTCGTATTATATTGTTATATTATGTTATATTATATTATATTATATTATATTATATTATATTATATTATATTATATTATATTATATTATATGATTGGGTCTTATAGTAAAATAAGACCGGTCTTATATTAATTTTTGCTGCAAAAGACACATTAGAGCTGATTGTCCGGCTAGGTCTTATTTTCAGGGAAACACGGTAGGTCAAGATGTTACCATTAGCTGCCAGAGGTCTGGACCTTGTGACCATTAGTCAAGTCAGGGCTACTGTCTTCTGCTGCCCTGGGGGTTGCTGATTATGTGGGAGACAGGCTAGGTCACTGTGGGTATAGAGAGAGGGAGAGGGATATGATTTCTAGAGCTAGGATTTAAAACTAAATTGAATCAAATTCCTAAGGACCCTTGATTTCACCCGCACATTGTACTATGCTCACCATCTAGAAGATATTCGATAATACTCATTGAATAAATGGATGCATCCTGCCTAAGCTAAAAGACAGAAGTCTGAGGGCAGGGACTCCTAGATGAACCACTGAGAATCTCAAGTGATTGAGTAATGAGTAGTGACAACGTGTACATGTTGTACCTATCTGGGAGAGGAGATAGGTGAATTACTCGGGAATGAACCCAGTACAAAAGTTCTTCAAACACTTAGAGGCAACTCAGAATTCCCATCAGTTGGTCCCTTAACAATTCTATCTTTTGGATCCCTCTCCACCTTGCATCTGAGTAAGTGAAAGGAATAAGAATACTCACAAACAGGAAGAGTGGGTGTTAAAAGAAGCACACCAATTGCAAACTTGGTCTCCTGCAAACTTCTGTGTGGCCAGGGGCTAATGTGGGGTAATGTAGGGATGTCCTTGTGGTTTAGCATCGGAATTCTCGCCTGCCATGTGAAAGGCTCAGATTCCACTTTTGGTCCATGCAATTTCCTTTTAGCCCACCACTTGACACACAGCAGAAACTCAATAGATACTTGTTGAATGAGCAAGGTCCTTTGATGTTGGCCATGAAGGACACAGATGAAATCATCGCACTGTGCCTCCTAGCAGTTGTTTTCTCCTACACATCCCTTCCTACAGGCACTTCTGACAGCTGCTACCAGGGTACTGGTGGTGCCTGTTAAATTCCTCTAAAGAACTGATCAGGCTAAGAGAGGAGAGACAGAAAAGTGTTCTATGGAGGTAGGGGTGAGGTAGGGGAGAGAAAGCTCTCCCTCAAATTGCAGAGAAACAGCTGTGCCAGGAGCACAGTAATTCAAGTCTAGGGCCTGTCCTTCATCCCAGCCCCAGCCCCACCCCCCTATATTTCAGCCATGTTTTTTTTGTTACTGTTAGCCCAGGGTTACTCTCATTTTCCTACTAAAAGTACTGTTTTATTTTATTAAATAAATAGAAATTTAAACATGAACATTAGTTGCCTACATTTATATGAGTGCTACAAGAAAAGGATCTTTTGGTAAAAACTTCTAAATATTAAAACCAGGGCTGGATTGATGCATTCTATCCAACCCAAATGTATTCTATCATTGCTTAACTTCATCCCTGGGTTAACTCAGTCAGCCCAGTATTCCTTTGGGATTCAAACTGTAACTTAACCTATACATGTAGACTAGTGGGTTACCTAGCATAGATTAACCCTTGTTTAGAGTTTATAACTTTGCCTCCAATAACCTGTAAACCCGCTTAGATCGTTCTAAGATTTATAAGATTTGTGTAATGTTATCTTGTAATTTGCTGAAAATTTCACGGAAAGACCAAAACTTAGTCAGATGTTTATCCATACCTACACCACCCCTGATATTGATGGAAAACACTAGAACTGTTTTTCAGCAATAAGCCCAGGATGTTTTGCAGGACCAGGAGATAAACCAGCTGAAAACGCTTAGGACCAGTTGGAGCAGCCTGAAAGACCCTCCAGTGACCTTCACATGAACTTTCCTCATTATACCCTCATTATAATATGAAAATCTCCACCTGTAGTGAAAATTCCCGCCATTTTTGAACATGCGATACATGTATAGCCGTGTTTCCTGACTGCACATGTGCTGAAATGTCCCCACCTATACATGCTGTCATGAAGTCTACCTTGATGTTTATACATGGTTTCCCCTAGTAAAGATTAGCTCAGTTGGTTAGAGCGTGTTGCTGGTAGCGCCAAATTTGCTGGTTCAATCCCCATGTGGACCGTTGTGAGCTGCGCCCTCCTTAAAAAATAAAAATAAAAAAGATGGGTTCCATGTTTTGATTGGGGACATACTGCTCTGGAACCCTAGCGTGTCCTTGTTGCTGGCTTGCAATAAAGTTCCTTCTCATAAAACCATCTTGGAGTTGTCTCTTGGCTGGCAACTACTGAGCATTCAGACTCCGTCTGCTCTGGTTACAAAACCTGGCCTTTTCATTTAGTCAGAAGCTCCCTAGGGCTTTTGTGGGCCTTTGTGGGCCACGCTTCAGGCCACAGTGCAGCTAGGGCTAGTGGCAGAAGATCCTACCTCACAGAACTACACTTTCATCTTCCATCGCCATTCTAATTTCCCATCCAGATAACTGACCCTGAAAGCTGACGGGAAAAGCTGGCACATTAGTGGAATCAGTTCTTCTGCGAGGTCTCTGGACTCTCTCCTCAGCCTCTTCTCTATTAGGCAAGAATGGAAAAGTGTGAGAGAACAAAACCCTGGGGGGATGGAGTAGCCAGGGCCCCTTCTTTTCACCTCAGGATGTGTCCTCTGATCAGGATATGGTTACCTGGGTAACAGGAGTCAGTCCTCAGGCCTTTGAAGAGGCCCCTGAGACAGAAGACTAATTTACTTTTCTTCAAAGCTCCCTCATTTCTTTATTATTATTAACAAGGTGCTGCCACGTGGATTTAAAGGGACTTTGTAATTTTGTGGCCTTTCTGAATGGTTTTTAAGGCAGTGTTCTAATGGAAACAAAACCCAGTTCTGAAGTCATTTCCTCCTGGGTCCTGTGGGAAGTCGACTCCCTAGGCCTCAAGGCTTGGCAGCAATGGACTCTGGGGTAAGTCCCACATCTCTGTGCATGTCTAAGGCCAGTAGGGAAAGGGACCTTCCATTCCCAGGAGTGTCCTGGAGGAGCTCAGGTGCCTCATTATAAAATGTCCTGAAGGGTCCTGAAGGTTTAGGAATTCCAGTCCTGGCTTCACGAGGTTTTATATTCCTGGACCTCAGTCTCCTCTTCTGTAAAATAGATGGCTTTCATTTTTGCTATATTCTCACACTCCCCTGTACTATTATGTACTTTCATATTTGCTGTGGACTGAGTTGTGTCCGTTCCCCGTCCCTCCCAGTCATATGATGAAGTCCTAACCTGCAATGTGACTGTGTCTGGAATAGGGTTTTTAGGGGGTAATTAAGGTTTATTGAGGTTGTAAGGGTGGGGCCCTGATCCAATAGGATTGTGGCTTTATAATAAGAGGAACACACACACACACACACACACACACACACGCACACCCCATCCATGTGAGGACACCAAGAGAAGAGGCTGTCTGCAAGCCCGGGAGACCGGCCTCCCCAGAACTTGGCTATGCTACTCAGACTTCCAGTTGATACAGGATAGTTAGCATGTCCCTAAGTAGACAGGGAGGTACCTAGTGGAATAAAGAAAAGAGAACCATATCCTAAAACTTCAAGTTTAGAAATCACTCCTTCGCTCCAGGACATAATGTAATAAGGCCCTGAGATTAATCATAAAATTCCTTTTGGCCTGACAAATGGAGCAGATCTGATAGATAAGAGTGGGTTACTTTGCTAATTCCTTTAGGATGGGCAAGCAGAACAAACCTCGTAGACGAATTTCATTAGAAGGTGCCAGTTCCCTTCTTCAAACAGCTCCCCTTCCCCAAGCAGGCAAGAAAAGGTATAAAAGTAAGAGCTTTTGCCTCAGTCATGGGGCAACCCCCATTCGACCCCTTCCCGCTCGGAAGCTGCAACCTCTTCTCCTTCCTCTAATAAACTATCCTCTTTTTAAAACTGTTTGCGTCTCCCTGGTCCGTGTTTCCATTCTTCGGCTTCACGAGACACGATCCAGGCCCACACTCAGAAACTGCCGGCAGATCCAACATCACCTACATTACAGTCTCTAGAACTGTAAGAAAATAATTTTCTATTGTTTAAGTCACCTACTTTATGGTATTTTGTTATGGCTGTCCGAGCTGACTAATACAATATTGTTTAACGGACTCATTTTGTTTACTTAAATACACTTATAGTATAAAAAGGAAACTTGACATCGCCTCTGGAGATGGAAAATCGGGAGCCCTCACTATCAATAGAATGAATCAGGACCCCCCCAGACACAGGGCCTCAAGCGCAGAATATTTTTAGGGGCCTATGAAAAATGCTTTAATTTTAATTTCTTTAAACATTTACAGAAGAAAAACTACAATAATGAATTCATCTGGATTTTATTCATATTTATACCAATACAGTCATGAAATGTAATTTTTAATCTTTTTTTTTTTTTAATGAAGGAAGGGGCCCCCAAGGTAAAAGTGCCTAGGGCCCCTGAAAGTCAGAATGCAGCCCTGAAATAAATGTACCTATAAAAGAAACGCCAGGAGGAGTTCAGTACTGGAGCAGAAAGTCTAATAGTCACACTGAATTGAGATAGAGAAGGACGACAGCAAATGAAAATTGATAACCAAATTTGTCATTTGACTACATTGTTACTGAAACAGGTGAGTTAGCATGTGGTTATTTAGACAGGAAGGTCCCTGGTGGAATAAACAAAAAACAGCCATATCTTGAAATTCCAGGTTCTGGAATATCTCCTTCACTCCAGGACAAAGATATGAGACTGCACCTTGAGGTTAATAAATTATCTCAAATCCCTTTTGGCCGGACAAAGGAGCAGATCTGATAGATAAGTTACTTCTTAATCCCTTCAGGATGAGCAAACAGGACAAACCTGATAGAAGAATTCCATTAGAAGGCTCCAGCCCCCTTCCCCAAGCAGCCAGGGGAAGGTATAAAAGTAAGAACTTTTGCCTCAGTCACTGGGCTTCCCAGTTTCGGGTACCCCTCCCGCTGGGAGCTGCAACCTCTTCTCCTGCCTCTAATAAACGATCTTCCTTTACAACTTTTTGCCTCTCCTGGGTCCGTGTGTCCATTCTTGGCTTCAGGAGACACGATCCCGGCCCACACCCAAAAACTGTCGACAGATCCAACATCATTTTCATGATTACTTCAGATGAAACTTGTTTTACTTTTCCTTCTGTATATTGTTTTCTGTAGAATTGTTTTTATACAGGTTATTTCGTGAAGTTCAGGTTTCAGAGAATTGTTTTGGCTCAATACATTTAGGTTCTGCTGTTTTCCACCTTTCTATCAATAAAATTTATGGTATTATAAAAGCCAAGAAAGAAATATTCTGAACAAAGCTATCGGATTTTAATTAAGTTCAGTCCCCTAACTTAGTCATTCTAACACAATTATTCGATGTGAGGTGGTTGCCCTGGTGCTGCGTCCTGAGCTTTGTGTGATCTGCCTCAAGGTTATGATCTGGGCAAGCAGGAGATACACTCTGTTCTGTATCACGTCAGGAAAAGTTCCTTTTGGCTATGTCTAAAGGACAGGACCAACTTTAGGTTCCCTAAGGAGCCAGCTACAGAAAGCTTAGGACACTGCTGTCTTGCAGGCAGCACTAAAGTAGATTTTCAGCCTCTTCAATACCAAGGCCATCCCTGCAAGTTGAGATCCACATGGAGAGATCTTAATGGGACCTTCTCAGTGAATGGAATCAGAGGAGTCCTCTGTAGTGAGTAATTCTGAAGCAATCCTTTCCTGGAATAATAGTCTACCTGAAAACAAAGTTTACATACAGATATTTACATATATATATATATATATATATATATATATATATATATATATATCTCCCTATACTTGGGAGATTGTCATAATGTAAATTAGGAACTGCCTTCTCGTTAGTGACAATCTTGTAATAAAACTCAGGAAACAAGACAATAGGAATTGGCTTCCAGGGACCCAAACCTTTCTGCCGATACGAGTGTTGGTTCATTTCCATGCTTTTTATGATTTCTGCATTGGCAGAAATTTTCATACTTTCTATGTTTGGTTTTTAAATGACTCAATTTTTTATTATTAAAAAATAGCACATTTGAGTACATTGAGAAAATAGAAAAAGGAGAAGTTGCTGTTAACCTACTGCATTGACAAAGAAAGCAATGGCATCCCAGTCATTTCCTTGATTGTTGATGAGGTTAAATATTTGTCTTTTTTGAGTAGCTGTGTTTCCTCTTTGATCAAATATTGATGCCCTTTGTCTTTATAGTAACTATTGGAGTTTTTTTTTTTTATATCAAGTTGTAGGACCTCTTTATACAATAAATATAATTTAAGTGGCAAAAAAAGGAAGAAAGAAACCTCATGAAAATAGAATGATGTTACTAAATTCTAGTTGGTTCTGCCTGCTGAAATCTCAGTACCTCCTTCCTTCTGTGCCTCCACATTCCTTGTGAAAAAGGGAAATTAACATGTGTTAGGTATGAAAGACTGACTAGCACCAAACTGACACTTTGTCCTTGAGAAATCAAGAAGGATCAGAGGAGACTAAAAAAGAAAAAGCTTCTTCAATCTGTGATTTATTGTAATTTAGTACCACCTAAAATTGCTTGACACCCCTTCAGTGGGTTCATCCCGTATCTGGGGGACACCAGATTTGTTGGTGATGAAGACGACGATGATAATGTTGATTATTATATTATTGTGGTCCAGATTTTTTATGAGTGCTCACTCTATGTCAGGCCTTGGGCTAAAATTTTGCGTATTAAAAGCTCACGTAATCCTGACAAGGCCTTTGGGAACGAGGTATTATTATCTCCATTTTATAGGTAAACTAAAGCTTAGAGAGGTAAGTAACTTGCCCCAAATCACTTAGAAAATCCAGTGCTTTAATCCAGGTCTGATTTACCCTGAATTCCATGTTATTTATCTCTAGGTTATGCTTCCTATTTTTTTTCCCTCTTTTAATTTTCTTTGAAAAACACATTGTATTCATTTATGGTTTTGAATGGATAGTTATTCACATGGTAGGGAATTTTAAAAGTACAAAACAGTGGAAAGGAGGTCTCCTTCCTACCCCATCCTAGGACACACAGAATGGATAAACCATTCTTTAGTTTCTTAAGCATCCGTCCAGATGAGTCTACAACTCATTAAAGATCATTTTCAGAAAAAGGCAAAATCATGCCTCTCGTACAGATATAAAATGGACACATGTTCAAGACTTCATTTTACTCATTAATCAACAAGGGAACCAGGCAGATGTCAGAATTAAAGAGAATCTGAAAACAGACACATTTGAAGATCAAGAATATTGAAATAAACATGTAAATAAAAGCAAAACTGGTTTTTCCACGGGGTGGGGAAAAGGAAGTCAATTAAACTTCTGTTGGACAGAAAGAATTTGAATGTCTATGAGAATTATTTTGCATGCTATCAGTTACTACAATTTATGACTTGTATAATAACTCAAAGATGATGAAAGGCAGACAATCTGAAAAAGGTGTACTGTATGTAGGGCAACATTTTTTCCCTCCCAAACCGATAACTACTTTATCAGGTTCTTAGGTATCCTCCAGGTTAGTCTCTAACATGCAAACATAAATGTACAGAAGGTGCCCAAAAAATGTATACACATTTTAGGAAAGGAAAACTATTAACATTGTAATAATAGATACCATAACAAAAGATGAATACAAGTCACGTTTGACTTCTGCAATTACAAGAGGTACTCAAAGTGGTTACCATCAGCGTCCAGGCACTTCTGATTACAGCGAACTACTGCTTGAGCAACGTTGACCAAAGTGTCCACTTGTATACATTTTTTTGGCACCCACGGTATATACTGGAGTCTATAAACACACAGCTGAGGTGCCATATTGTCTATGGTGTCTGAAAAGTATTTTTTCCCCAACTCTTTTTCAGATGGTCTCTGTCACCTCTGGCAACAACAAGAGCTGTCAAAAAGGAAAGTCCTGCCTCATCCAAGAGTAGAAGATAACAATTTTTCCCTGTGAAGTCCCTGGAAGGGTCCTGACCAGGAACAAAGCACTGTCACACCTTCCAGCCAGGTACACTTCCCTGTTTGCAAAGGCCACAGCCATCATGGGGCATGAAAAAGCCCTACCCTGGGGAAGAAAGGAAAAGAAAGGGTTTGAGAGATAGGAAGTTAGTAAGTGCAAAGAGACTCCAGAGCCGGGGATCCTTACAGGTTAGGCAGCTAAAAAAACAGATGAGGCTGGGCAGTCCAGGAAAAACACAGTGGTGAGGATGGTGGCAAACTGGGACCTGCATTCCTGCTCTAAAGGAGCAACCCTGACTAGGCTCCAGCCAACCATTGCCGTGAGGGGTTATTGCCAAGTCTCCTGTTTTTAGAGAATCCAGGAATACAAATTTTCATGCAAAAACCTTTCAGTTTTAAAGAAAGAATATTGTAAAATTTAAGTGTTATTGATTTTTGAAGAGGTAGTTTATTTACATGGTTCAAAAATTTGAAAGGAGGGGGCTGACCGGGTGGCTCAGGCAGTTGGAGCTCCAGTGCTCCTAATGCCGAAGGCTGCTGGTTCGATTCCCACATAGACCAGTGGGCTCTCAACCTCAAGGTTGCCAGTTCCACTCCTCGACTCCCGCAAGGGATGGTGGCTGTTCCCCCCTGCAACTAACAATAGCAGCTGGACCTGGAGCTGAGCTGCGCCCTCCACAACTAAGACTGAAAGGACAACTTGACTTGGAAAAGAACTGGAAGTACACACTGTTCCCCAATAAAGTCCTGTTTTCCTTCCCCAATAAAATCTTTAAAAATTTTTTTTAAAGGAAATGGGATTATAGTGAAAAGTGTTCCTCCCCATCCCATACCCAGTCACCTAGTTACCCTCCCCAAAGACCCTCACAGTATCTCGTATCCTTCCAGACATGCTACAGGCATACAGAGGCAAATACTATATTATTAGGACTATCACTTATTGTCCAAACATCAATTCATTACTCCTCACATTCATTATTATTAGCTCCATTTTACAGATGAGGGGATGGAGGCACCGACTGGTTAAGTAATTTGCTCAAGTTACTCAGCCAATAATAGTCTAGCTGGGACTGAATCCTGATTATTTATATCTGGGAATTACAATTTTCAAAGTTCCTCCACTTCTGTGAGCTGAGCCTGGCAGTGGCCCTGGGAAGCAGGTGGGAGGTTCCACAGCCCACCCAAGGCCATGTGGCACTGGGGTGCAGATGTAGAACTAACAAGAGTCCAGGGCTCTTTGGGACTCATTCTTACACACAGAGGTCTGCACTGTGTAAGAATATGAAGGCCACGCCCATGGGCCACCCAGCTGTGTGGGGGGTTAGGATCCATCCCAGGATGGGGAGGCTGGGCTAAATCCATGACTTTGAATTTACTCTGGGGATGCAGGATTTCTGTACGAGAAAGGAAGGTGCTGGACAGACTTTGTTCCACATTATGGAACTGCTTTCAGTTTCCATACATTGCACGTTTGCTTGTGCTGTCCCCTCATCTGGGAACACCCTCATCCCACGTGTTTACTCTAGCTAACTCACTATGCTTTGCAATTCACTTGGATTTTTTCTCTCCCAGGATACTTTTGCCCCCCTCTGAGGCTGCATCAGGTGACCCTCCTCCAGGCTCCCACAGCATCAGATGTTTCCCTGTATGTATCCTGTGCTTACCAGTTTGCATGAAAAATGCATCCATCCTCAAGGACAAGGAGCCCACTTTCTCATCGTGCTGTTCACTAAAGTCAGTGCCTGACACTCAGTATAGTACATGCATGCTAATGCCCCCCCAACTGTTTTTCCAATCCTCACATAATAGACACTTGACTATTAAATCTAATGAAGAACCCAAACACTAAAGCAAGAGCGAATGGGTCCAACAGCGCCTCCTTGCGGTGCTCTTCACCAAGCAAACCACCTGGGAGAAAGAAACGTCCTTGCATTTGGGCCACCGAAGGCTGAACCTCACAAAGGATCTCAAGCTGCCAGGGGAGGAGTGCTTGGAGGGCGTATAGTCTACGTCGTCCCTACCCATTTTTAGAGATGGGGCATTAGGCCCAGAGAGGGGAAATAACTTGTCGAGGGGGCTCCGGAAATTCGCTGGCCGCTGGCGTGTGTGTGTGTGTGTGTGTGTGTGTGTCTTTGGGCCGCGGACTGATGGTGGAGGCAGCCGAACGAACAGTCCGGGAGCTGCGTTTGCATAGCCAACATCCTGTACTGACTTAGGGAGACTGTGTGTTTGGGGCGTCGGGGAGAATGGGGTCTCCCTGCACGGCGTCCGGCGGTGGAGCGTCAACCAGAACCCGCGCTGGAACCAGAACCCGGATGGGTAGACGCCAGCCCTGCGCCTACGAGCGCTCACATCCTGGTGCACAGTGCCCCCCAGTGGGATACAGGGATCCGGCCATGTCGCGCGCTCCTACGCCTTCGGGGTCCTCCGACAAAAAGCGCGAGATCTGGGGACCCAAGCCCACCGCGCCGCGGACCAGGCCGGGGCCGGTACGGTCCAGCCCTCGGCGGCTCCCAGTGTCAGTCAAGAAGGCGGGGATCAGGTAGGTTCTGCCCCGGCGTGCGCACCAGTGAGCGGCGCGCGGGCGGGGCCCCGGGAGGTGGGGTCTCGGGGGCGGGGCGCCACCAAGCTGCCGGCCGGAGTACAGTGTCGCTGGAGTCGCTGGGTCCCACACTCCGCGCCGAGATGACGGCGAGCAAGCGGGTGGCGAAGGTAACTATGTGGACGACCCCTTTCTCCCGGCTCCTCTCGCTTTTCCCACCTCCTCCTCCCTCCTCGCTCTCCCGGACTCCGCTTCAGCATTTGTTTGTCCGGGTTGCGGGGCTGGCTGAACCCTGTTATCCCCGGCCCCTCCCAGAGGAGGAGTGGGTCTTCCAGGGGGGCCAGAGCTGGAGTTTTGGGGGGCGAGGGCATGTCCGGCGGGGGTGTCGTTGGCTCCCGGAGCTGCGCTGGGGATGCGGATGAGCCCGTTCCCTCAAACTGGTTTCAGTTTCTTTTCTCCTGCCAGAAACTTGTGATAACAATTGCTTGCGTCTCAGGTGATCAAGGGTTTCAGGAGCCAGGCTTTCTACTGGGGGTGGGGGTGGGGGTAGGAGTGGGTGGGGGGCGAAGGTGGGTGGGTTATGAACAGAGATAACCAGGACAAGGTCCTTGCCTTGGAATGGCCGAGGACCCACCCTTTAATTTGGTACCTACATTATAGAATCCTGAGAAGTCTGGATGCTGAGTAGGAGTCAGGAGAAAAGTTCCCGGGGTTTTCCAGGGAGGAAAAGCTGCCAAGGCAGACCAGGAAGGTGTCCCGGAGTAGGTGTGTGCATTCATTCATTCTACAAGTGTTGAATGCCTGCCTACTGTGTGCTGGCTCCTATTCTAGGCAGAGATTAGCAAAAATCCTGCCCTCGCTGAGCTTTCTTTCCAAATAGGGACACAATTTGAAGTGAGGTTTGGAAGGATGGGGAGGGGAGGATTTTCCCCAGGAGGTGGGAAAACCCAGGGTGTTTGCAGGGCTGGGGTATACCGAGCAGATGGAGCTAGATGGGGAAGGAAGAGCAATCTTAGTGAAGTGGGTCTGACGTCCCCCAGACTTTGAATCTCTGAAAAGTGCCCCTCCAATGTGCAGGGTGCTGGGGACAGAGTGAGAGGGGTAAAAGGGAGTGCCTGCTGTCCTCAGCCTCTGAGAAGAAGATGGTCCCATACTGGGGCACCCAGCGCAGGCGCAATCCAGAACTGGAGGCTGGCAGCAAAACAGGGCAGAGAGTCTTTCCAGTCAAACTGGAAAGAGCTAGGAGCCAGTATTTGGTATTTATCCCACTGGCACAATTAAGTGACAAGCCATTTACATTACTTATTTCATCTTACTCTCACAGCAACCCTGTGAGATAAGTCATATACCCCCATTTTACGGATGAGGAAATTGAGGCTCAGAGAGAATGAGTTAGATGTCATGGTCAGCCAGTAGGGAGTGAGGGAGCTGGGATTTGAGTGGCCTCTCTACTTTCATTTTCTGTTCCTCTGTGTCAGGTGATTTCCTCACAGGCTTCAGGAAAGAACTGTGTGTCCTCACTGGGGTTTCAACATCCTCAGACTTGGGGAAAAGTTGGCAGAACACATCTATAACTGATAAAGTCCAAGTGTTCCCTGTTACAGTAAAATCGGGAAGTGTTCATCCCACAGCTTCTTCATTCAACCTTGGCCTTGCCAAAGAGACGCAGGTGATATTGGAACTAGGACCTGAAGTAGCAGATGCTTCTAGTTTGGGGTAAAGATAAATGAGGGTAATGTCTAACCTCTATTCTGTACACCTGAAACTAACAGTATTTTTTTTTTAATTTTATTGGGGAATACTGGGGTACAGTGTGTTTCTCCAGGGCCCATCAGCTCCAAGTTGTTGTCCTTCAAGGTAGTTGTGAAGGGCGCAGCTCAGCTCCAAATCCAGTTGCCGTTTTCAATCTTAGTTGCAGGGGGCACAGCCCACCATCCCATATGTGAATTGAACTGGCAACTTTGTTGTTGAGAGCTCACGCTCTAACCAACTGAGCCATCGGCCGCCCCTCTGGAAACTCAGCGGCAGCTCATTGTCTTCAATCTAGTTGTGGAGGGCACAGCTCACTGGCCCATGTGGGAATTGAACGGGCAATCGTGTTGTTCAGAGCTCGTGCTCTAACCAACTGAGCCACTTGGCTGCCCCGAAACTAACATACTGTCGTGCGGGGAGTCAGGCGGGGGACCCTGCTCACTGCGCCATTTGTCTTGAGGGGCGTCCTGCGGGGTCTCTGGTCCCACTCCCCACATAAGAACGCAGGACATGGTGAGGCCAAAAAGGAACACCACGGAGCCATAGATAGGGGAGTCATACTACTATATTCTCACTGGCTGCTGGGTTGGAGAAACAGGAAACAGGAGCCATACAATTCTCAACCCTCACTGCACCGCTTGCAGATTCAGCCACCATCTTCTTGCTAGCCCCCATTCTCTGCCAGCATAGCCACAGCAGTTACACTAGTGACCAGTGGCTCACTGGTTACAGCTGATGGCCAACAAGCCACAGCTGATGGCCATCCAATCACAGTTGATGGCCATCCACCACCTGAGCCAGCACCTGTCCACGTGAGGCCGAGAGCCTGGAAACTGCTTTCTGGGGCTCTGTCCCCACACATACTATTGAATGTCACCTGTAATTGAGGAAAAAAAAGATAAATGAGGGTCATAGAATATACTCTGGGCAGAAGACGCAAGAAGCAGTTTGTTGGTATGAACAGAGATGGAGTATGTGCTAGAAGCTAGGAACGGGGGACAGGGTGTGTTTATATGTGGGGCCGTAGAGAAAGTTTAGGCGGTCCACAGTGTTAAAGGACCCCTCCCCAACCACGGAACGGCTGTGGGAAGCTTCGTCTTTGCCTTTGTTTATACCAGTGTCCCTCAACCTCATCACCATTGACATTTTGGGCCAGATAATTTGTTGTAGGATGTTTATGAGCATCCCTGGCCTCTACCCACTAGATGCTAGTAGCATGCTCCCATTTGTGACAACCAAAAATGCTTCTAGATAGTGCCAAGTGTCCCCTGTGGGGGTAAAATTGCCCCCAGTAGAGATCCACTGGTTTACAACTATTTGGTGTTTCAGAGGATAAGACCTGCCCTTGAATATCTTTTAATCTTGTAATTGCCCCCCGTCAATAAAAAGAGGCCTGTTGTTCCACAGGATGGACTCTGGAAGGGCTCCTTAGTCAAATACGTTTGGGAAGTACCGCATGCTGTGGGCTCACGTCTGGGAGATTCATGATACACAATAGCATGTTAAATAAAGACTTTGGAAAGTCCTATAGTAAAGAAAGCTGTTTAGCTAATGTTTCCCAATGTACTTGACCATGGGACCCTTTTCCTGTAATAACTATTAACCTTGCCTGTATAGTACACACTTATGCACATTTACTCTGACCGGGCCCTTTGTCTTGGTTCCTCTCCCATTTCTGCATGGTGGGCTTTTTTTTATTCCGCGTGGCTCAGCTCATTGTCACCCTCCACGAAGCCTTCTTGTTGCCTTCTCCTTTCCTTCCCCATTATGTCTGCACACATTGTCCGCATAACCACATTCCTGTTTCCACCATTACTCCAATGAAGTTTCTGAGAGCTGGGCTCTGCCTTAGTCAAGTGTCCATAGAGGATGCTCAGGAAAGGGCTGATGGGAGAATTCCAGGTGATTGGGCCACATTTCTGGGAAGGTGGGTCACTCCTGTCCCCTTGTTTCTCTGCTTGGTGTATAGAGTTCTGCTCTGCTGTGGTGCATCTGAGTCATTGTCCTTCCCCAGCCCTGGACGGGAGGAGTCTGACAGGCATGGTTGATGTCTCTGCTGCCATGAGCACTGTAAGGGCATGTCATCATGCTGGGCACTCAGTGGATGCTATGGAAGGAAGGAAAGAGGGAGGGTATTAGGACCTTGTGACTCGCTAGGAAAAGGACTAGAGGACAGAGGTTAAGTGCCTTGGTATCAAGAGAAAAGGCTCCAAGGAGAGTTGACTTTCAAGTCCTTCACCTTCTGTATCCCCGTACCTCCAGAGCTGTGCTGAGGCTGACATCGGAGACGTCACTTACAGCACTCGGCACCAGGCATGACACATACTGAGTGCTCCAGGAATGGGGGCTCTGACTTTGCTGGCTTCTGTCTCCTAGGGTGTCCTGTGTGGGACTTGGCACAGCTTGTGCTGGGGCAGGGGACGGTGGCTGAAGTAGGGGAGACTAGCCAGTTGCCCCTCACTGTGCCCCCACAGGAGCTGGAAGATCTGCAAAATGAGCTTCCCGGGTACCTGCGGAACCTGGTCAGCGATGACGCCAACGTCCTGGTGTGGCACACACTCCTCCTTCCCGTGAGTGTCCCCAGGATCATGGCCTTGGGTCGAGATGACTGAGGCCAGGGGCCTGGGCAGGGAGGGTTAGGATGGGCGCTGCGTCTGTCATTGGCAGAGGGAGTCTCTCTCTGGAGTGATTGCTTCTGAGGTTGAGGCCAACTGACGAAAAAACTAAAAGACTTTTGGACTTAGCAGGAGATTCCTTCCTCAAACGGGTAGCTGCCAAACCCACCACAGAAGCTTCAGCAGACAAACGGCATCCAAAAACAAAAAAAGAAAAAAGATCTTTTGGATCTTTGTGAAAGGAGAAAGATAAACTTCCTTTTTCCCACAGTTGGTAGAGGGTAAAGAGTAGCTTCCCGAATTATGCCAACCTTGAAGTGTTATCCAGACATTCGTTATGTCAAGACCATTGTGATGCCGAGCTCTTGAACATGAGAGGCATCAGTAAAAGGTTGTCAAAATAATCATGTTTTCAAAAAAAGTTATTTTTCTTAAATATTTAAAATGAAAAAGGCAAAATATAAATGATAAATAATAAACATCAAATTTTAAGATTAAAATTATTTTACGAGAGCTGAGTTATCATTTGGTTGACTCTTGTGACATATGTTTATAAAAATTATTTGCAATTTTAGCATTCAGTGTCCATTGGAATTATGCTACCCACATTGCACCTAGACCTACATAGTCACAAATTTAAGAGTAATATTGCACAGTGTTCCTCAGCCAAGTACAGTTGTTGTGAATTCAGTGCTAATCTGAATACCTTCTGGGCCACAAATTGAAAGCAAGAAAATGGACTACTGGGAAACAAAATTTATTATATAAGAATCTATTGCGTTTATGCTATCAGAAAATAAAGACTTGATAAATTTTAAAAAAAAGTTTGTTAGAATATAGCGTATTTCATCCCATACCCTGAAGGGGTCAGGGATAACGAACACAAAAATGAGTGAACTGAACTGAGAATATTTTCTTCAAGAGGGGATTCTCCAATGATATTAGTGCTTCATTATATTGGAGTAGTGCTGTTCAAATGTCAAAGCTCACAGATAAGATGCAAAAATCTTTTAGCTTTTTCTGAGGCTGCACCCTTGGCCTTGTCTCTGCTTCCCAGGTCCCAGCCCCTTCTGGTTATCAGGGACAAGAAGGTGAGATGTTTTATTTATCTTTGCAGTGGTTGCCCCGTCTCTTATTTCAGACACACCCAAGACCATAACGGTTTCTGTTTTGCCTTCTGCTAAGGAAGAGGCATTCTCTTAAAACCTTGACTCCGTGCTTAAATGCATGTCATTCTGGCTGTCTTTTTCCTGTCTTCTCAGTAACAAAGGTTCTGAAACGATCTGGAACTTTACAACCAGCCTGGAGGCCACTGTGGTCTGTTCTGGGTCACCCAATTTCTGGGGTTCCTCCCTTCTAGTGTGTAGTGTAGTGCTCATGGGTGGGGACGTGAAGTCCACAGCGCTGGGTTCCTATCCCAGCACTGTCACTGTGGCCCTGGGCAAGTCACTTACATACATTGAATTTGAGTTTCTTCATCTGAAAATGGAGATGCTGATAGTTGTAAGTTTTCCTAATAGTTGTCATCATAGCTGACATATATGTAGTGCTTGCCATGTGCCAGGCCCTGTTCTAAGCCCTTAGCATAAATTAACTCATTTAATCCACACATAAGCCCCATGCAGAAGTCTGTTATTATTCCCATACAAGAGTACAGAGAGGTTAGGTTACTTGCCTAAGGTCACACAGCTAGTGAGTGGCAGGGACAAGATTCACACCCAGGGAAGGTGGCTCCAAAGTCCCTATAACCCCTGTAACCACACGGCCTCATGAGCTGTGTGTCATACCCTTAGCACAGAGTAGGTGTTCAAAGTTTGGAGAGTTTCCTGCTGGGTCCTGGCAGCCCCCACCCCTTGGTCACTCCAGCCCCTGAGTGAGTTATTTATTTATATCATGGTAAAATACACAGTATTTACCATTTTAACCATTTTTAAATGTACGGTCCAGTGGCCTAAGCACGTCCACATTGTTGTGCGCCCATTACCACCCTCCATCTTCAGAACTTTGTCGTCTTCCTGAACTGAAACTGTCCCCATTAAACACTCGCTTCCCATTCCTCCTCCCCACCAGCCTCTGGAAACGAATCTTCTATTTTCTGTCTATGAATTTGACTGTTCTAGGTACCTCACATAAGTGGACTCATACAAAATATTTTCTTTTTTGTCTTGCTTATTTCACTTAGCATCGTGTCTTCAGATTTCATCTGTGTTGTGGCATGTATCGGAATTTCCTTCCTTTTTAAAGCTGAATAATATTCTGTTGTATGTATATGCCGCGTTGTGCTTATGCAGTCATTCGTCGGTGGACATTTGGGTTGTTTCACCCTTTTGGCTATTGTGAATAATGCTGCTATGAACATGGGTGTATGAATATCTCCTTGAGACCCTGCTTTCAGTTCTTTTGGGTAGATACCCAGAAGTGGAATTCCTGGGTCATGTGGTAATTCTGTGTTTAATTTTTTGAGGAACCACCATATGGTTTTCCACAGCGGCAGCACCATTTTGCATTCCCAACCCCCTGAGTTCTTATGATTTCCTAAATTTTGTCCATTCCTTGCCCCCAATAATTATGTTCTCCTGCAGTTGCTAACAGCTCCCAACAGAGGATATCTGTCTTTCTCCTCTTCCGTAATTCTCAGGAAGACTTTAAAGCTGCGATGACCATTTGTGACAACATGGGTGGACCTTGAAGGCAGACCAAGAAAGGCAAATACTGTATGATCTCACTTATATGGGGAATCTGAAACAAAACAAGAACTTCTAGAAAAAGAGGTCAGACTTCTGGTTACCAGAGGCAGAGTGTTGGGAGGGGGGAGAAATGAGGAAGGTGGTCTAAAGATACGAAGTTCCAAATGTCTAACCACTATACTGTCCTCTTGAAACTAATATAAAATAATATTGAATGTCAATTGTAATTGAAAATTTAAAAAAATTAGAAAAAAAGATACAAAGTTCCAGTTATAAGATAATTAAGTACTAGGGATGCATGATATGTAGCCAAGTGGTCATAAGAGTAAATCCTAAGAGTTCTTATCACAAGGAGGAAATTTATTTTCCTTCTTTCCTTTCTTTTTATTGGATCTATATGAGGAAATGGGCATTAGCTGAGCCTGTTGTGATCATTTCACAATACATGTAACTGAAACCATCATGCTATACGCCTTACACTTATACGGTGATATATGTCATTTATTTTTTAACAAAACTGGAAAAAAAGTTAATTGTCAATGTAAAAAAAAATAGCTGAGATGGTCCTTATAGCTCACCTAGTCAAACTACCCATTTTTCAGATGAAGAAACTGAGGCCGAAAGATGGGAGGTGCTGGCCCATGGTCGCACCGCAAAAGTCCAGATCTGACATTTGTGACTCCCAGGCCAGTGTTCTTGTGTGATTCCAGTCTTCCACAAGTCCATGGCCCAGTTGCCAAATGAAAGCAGATCCATCTGTCCCCATTCATGATGCTTGTACAAGTGGAGCAGGGGATGCCTGGAACCTGGGCTGAGGGCAGGGAGGGGAATTGAGAAGGAGAACCCTCTGTTCAGAGCATCGCTGCCTCGGAACAGAACGGACCCTTCTGTTATACAGGAGGAGGCGCCCTACAACCACAGGGCCTTCAACCTGCTCATCAGCTTCCCCAAGGACTACCCGTTGAAGCCCCCCACGGTGACATTCACAACCAGGATCTACCACCCCAATGTGGACATCGACGGCCAGGTTTGCCTGCCCATCACCAGCAAAGAGAACTGGAAGCCTTACACCAAGGCCTACCAAGGTGAGGCTGGGCCTTGCCTGAAGGGAGGGGCTGATGCTGGATGGGGGCTACTGGGCTGATTTTGAGTTAGAAAAGCCTGAAAGAGAGGAGATAAAAGTTGTGGGTCTCAGCTGCACCTGTTGTCAGACAGAAGGGATGCCTCCTGAGATCCTGGGCTGGCTGACCTGCTCCTGCCTCTGTTCTTACACCTGGGTAGGTGTGACAGAGCAATGGTACCCAGTTCATGGGAGAGAGAAGCAGCTGCGTTGTAGAGGGAAGGGCTTGGGAGAGGAAGGCCGGCTGCTCAATCTGTGGACCCTGGTGAAGGATTGCTCCTGGCCAGGGCTCATTGCCCTAAACGACAGTTAAGGGGATTGGCCCCCAAATGATAAGACACTCAATTAAGCACTTTCGGCATTGTGCAAAGAGCTTCACACGCCAACTTCGTTTGATCCCCCCCAGCAACCCCATGAAATAGAGCTCTCATTGGCCCCATTTAATAGATGAGGACACTTGGGCATATGAGGTCATACAGATGGTGTGCGGCACAGCGGGGAGGTGAAGCCAGGCTCGTCCAGCAGAACTGTCTGCTGTAATGGGACTGTCCTGTCACTTGCACTGTCCAATTCTGTAGTCACTAACCATGTGTGGCTCTTGCACACTTGAAGTGTGGCTGATGCAACTGAGGAACTGAATTCCTAATTGTAGTTCAGTTTAATTGACTTAAACACAGACTCCCACCCATGGCTGGTGGCTACCATATTGGACAGTGTGGCTCCAGAGCCTTTGAGCATAATCAGCGTGCACTGCCCGTCCTGCCTCTGGACCAGCTCAGGAGTTTTTAACCCGGGAATAAGGATCCCGGGAGAGAGAGGCAGAGTGGTCCTTTGATGAGCTTCAGGGGGTCTGTGAAGGCTCTTAACTCAGAACTGCATGTGTGTGTGTGCGCACATGCCTGGGGAAGGGGACCACTGCCTTCACAGGTTCCCAAAGGCACCTGTGAAAGATTGAGAGCCACGGGGCACTCATGGTTTCCAGTTTTTAGCCTCAACCCTTTTTCCCAAGTATAAGTTTATTTAGAATCCTTATACCAAACAGAGGAGTGGTTCTTGTTAAAAAGGGATCTGGACTCAGCTACTCCCCTTATCTCACCGACCCCCATGATGGGAAGCATCTCTGAAGCCATGGAATGTAGTTGGAAAACCACTGATTAAACCAGTCAGGGCTTTGGGCAGCATCAGCCGGGAACGTGAGGGGCATTTGTTTTGGTTGTGGCGTCATCCTGAGGAAGCTCCTTGGGAGTTCCCTGAAAGAGTGAGCATGAAGTTTCAGGGGCTTCCGGGAGTGGGTAGCCGTCGCCCCCTTCCCAGATTTTTCTGTCCATGCTGATGCCCTGATCTGGCCTCTCCCCAGTCTTGGAGGCCCTCAACATGCTGGTGAATAAACCAGACCTGGACCAGCCCGTACGTTTGGAGCTTGCAGACCTCCTGATACAGGACCCATTGCTGTTCCACAAGAATGCGGAAGACTTCACCCTCAACTTTGGAGAGCCCCGGCCCTCCTAACTCTGCTTCTGCTCCTCCTCACTGGATCCTCTCTGTGTGATGGACACACAGACCTCATGGACTGGGGAGTAGAGTCCCTTGATGGCCCATTCCCTGCTCATTTTTTCCTTTTTTTTTTTTCCTTCTTAGGTTGTTTGTTGTTAGTTGTGTACGTGTGTGGTGTGTGAGGACCTAGTCCCAGGTTCACCTGGCCACAGGTGTGCTTTCTCACTCCCTTTCTCTGCCCCAGAGCCAGGCAGTTGAGCGAGGCATTTGAGGTTTGCAGAGTCACAGGCCAGCTCTCCAGCACCGTCTGATGTGGGGATCCTGGGCTCATTAGTTGCTCCATCTTAGAGACCCAGGGCACCTTCCAGGCCGGCTCCCAGAAATGAGGCCGGGAGCCAACCAGAATGCCCCTGGAGCCCAGGCATCGGGGTCAGAGGGGAAGTGGGCGGTAGCAGTGGGAGGCAGTCATGTTTGGGTGATTGGTCGATCCCGTGATTGAAATCAGCCAGGCTGCTGATAGATGTGTATAGATTTAGGGACTAAATCTTTCTTTTCTACTAATGAATCACTAAGTGACGAATCTGATCTCCATTCTGGGAATCTAACTACATACAGTCCCAGTAGGTTGCCCCTTCCTGGGGGCCAGGCTTTAGGCTGGGAGGAGTGACCCCTCAGCTTCTAGTCCACAGGGAGTCATGGAAATCATGTGTTTGTCCAGGCATTAAAGTCACAGATGAATCGTGGAGTCTGGCTCAGTGTTCATTGAGGGGGTAGGGTGGTTTCATCAGAAGAGGAGGCTGGGGATTTAGCTGCCATCTGCTAAAAGGTGTGGTGACCCTGCCTCCCATGCCTCAAGCTTCGTGTGACCCCAAACTTGGGGCCATCCTGGCCAGAGGGGCTGTCGACACATCCACAGGGGTAATATCCCCATTTTGTGGATGAGGCAAGCGAGGCACAGGGCACTTCAGTGGATTGCCAGGTCCCCTCAGAGTCCACACCTCCTGCCGCATGGCCAAGCTGGCTTATTTTGTTTTTGTGTTTTTGTGATAGGCTGTTCTCATCAGCACACATTCTCCAAGTGACTGATAAAGCCAGACAGGAGTGTTATAACCAGCTCAGTGATTCATCGCTAATGAGCAATGGAAAAACAAAAACCAGCCCAAACGTCAGCCAGAGTTGGAGGGATTAACTTAACCCAAAGGAAGAACTTTCTGGGTGCAGTGGTTCTAAGCTACTGGAAAACCACGTTTTTGAGACAGAATGTGGGGTATCTTGAGTCAAAGGAATCACCATAGGCCCCACTAGCCTCGTTTGGATGACATTTCTAGAGAAGTTGCTACTCTAGCCCCTGCCCTGGGGTTCGCTAATCTGGGAGAAGTGTGGGAAGAGGGAAGAGAATTGGGAGAAGTGCCACCAATGGCTCAAAATGTAAGATTTGCTGTGACTTTTGGCCACTCCTTACCGAACACTAAGTACAGGTACCAGGCAAGACTTTTTGCTTATTTCATTATCTCATTCAACCCTCAAACACCTCCATGAGGTTTGAACTCCTACTATTCCCATTCAGAGAAGTTAACTCACTGGCCTAAGGTCACACAGCGGGTTAATGCTGGGACCCAGGCCATTGTCCTTTTCCAAATGCCTTATGTGGCTGTTGAAATGATTGTGTCAGGTGAGGAACTGGGTCAGGTGGGAAACCCAGCAGCCAGAGTTTATTATCCCAGAGTGAGAGAGGTTCCTGGGTAGGACAGGGAGGGAACACTGAGGGGCCACACAGGATTTTACAAAAATACTTTTAATGCAATTAAGACAGGTGCCACCTGCCTTTGCCTGAGGCCCAACTCTCTGGTCTCCATGGAGCAGAAGTGAGAGCCTTGGGGCCATGGCTGGTCAGCTGGGCATCCTGCTCACCTCTGCCACAGGGTCGGGCAGCTCATTTCTTCTTGGTCTTCACAAGTCCCTTCTGCACGAGGCTGCGATACAGCTCTTGGATGTAGGTGTAGACGCACTTGGAGTCGGGTACTGCGAATCGCACCATGTCATCCACCTCCAGCAGCTGGGCACAGTCGGCCAGTTTCCTGAGAGGCAGGGGTGTGGTGGGGTGAGGAGCAGATAGCCAAAGGTGAAGGACATGGGAGTTAGGGGGAGGGGTGGGGCAGCCCAGCAAGGACGAATTGTATGTGTTGGAGCTGGGAGGCCATCTAGTCCAACCATCCCATTGTACAGATAAGGTAACTGAGGCCCTGACAGTGAAAACTCACACTCAGCTTGGTCTGATTTCAAAGCCCACATTTTCATCACACTGTCCTCATGTGGGAGCGAGATCCTCTAGTCTCTAATTCTACATTAACCCACCCCTTCCACCTACTCCTATATTTGTCCTCTGGAAAGCCAGGCCCCTCAGGAAGAGTTTAAAGGACAGAACCCCAATCCTAGCCAGAGTGTTGGCTTGCAGCTGCCCCATCTCCATGTTCATTCAGTCTCCGTGTATTTACTGAGAGAATTCAGCACTGAACAAAACCAAAACTTCTCCACTCTCATATCATTGATATTCTCATGGTGGAAAGCAGACAGTAATCAAACACATGAAATAGATGGTACATCAGATGGTGAGAGGTGCTCTGGAGAGAGAGAAGGCAGAATAGGGAGGCAGGCAGAGTACATTCCTGTGTCGGTATTTTTAACAGGGTGCTCAGGGAAGGTCAAAGTGAGTAAATCATATACATATCTGGGGGAAGAGGAAATAGCACGTGCAAAGGCCCTGAGGTAGGCGTGCAAGATGTATTTGAAGAACTGCATGGAAGTTAGCAGCAAGTCCTCTTTTTCTAACTTCCCAGCTGCTCTTTGGGGTGACGTGCCACTTCTGGCTTTGCTAAGGCTGATAATCTGAGCTAACCACTGTTGGGGCCTCCTACTACTTACTGTGTGCCAGGTGCTTTAGCAAGTGCTTCCCTTTGAATGGTCTCATTTACGCCTCCCCTCGGCAGAAGAGGAACTGGAGACTCAGAGTGGTTTGGTGATCTGCCCAAGGTCAAAGTGAGTGACAAAGCTGGGACTCAACCCAGGCAGGCCTGACACCTCTGGCATCCTTGCCCTGAAGCCAGGTCTTAGCAGCCTCAGCCTGCCAAACCGCCATCGGTGCTGGCAGTAGGAGAAACCAGGGTCCCAGCGGACATTCTCTCTTGGGGCTGAGACAGCTGGGCCGAAACCTAAGCCGGGCTGTCCTGTGCGCTGGGGGAGGAGCACCAACTAGAGGATTTCGAAGAATGGGACAAGCTCCCTGCAGCCAATGCAGTGGGTGGGGCTCCTGGGTGTGGGTCCTGTGCCTCTACACAGGAGAGGCAAGAGCTTCATTCCCATTGGGCCTGGCCAGCCGAATCAGGCTCCTGCAGCAGCACAGCTGATCAAGTCCACAGGGGCTTCAGCACTGGCTGCTCCCCCCTCTCATCCCAGGACTCCGCAGGAATCAGAGGGAAGTTCTAGAACGGGGGCAGTGGGGTGTGATGGCCGAGGCAGGGGCCCCCTTACTTTGTACACTTAATCTTCACACCAACCCACAAGAGAGGGTAAGTCAGTTGTGAGGGTCACAGAGCTGAGGAGGAGGCAGCAGGATTCAAACTCAGCACCTCAACTTGTATCCTCCACCCTCCATCCCCACGGTCCCAGCACATCCTCCCCTTTTCGTTCCTGCCTGATGCCTCCTGTCAGCCCGGCGTCATGACTTCCGCCTTCCTGTGGCTCTGTCTGGCTTGGAACCAAGGCAAGGCTGCTGCAGGAGGACAATGACCTGTGTCCCACAGGCCAGGGACATCTAGTCACGGCGGAGCTGTACGCCCGTCTGATGTTCACTGGGAGCTCTCAGTCCCGACTAGTTTACTTTCAAATCCTGGTTCTGCCCCAAACTGCCGTGTGAGCCTAGTGTGTCACGCCACCTCTGTACTTGTATCCACACTCAGGGATCTCTGCGGGGACCGGCTGGGCCATCCAAGGACAGCACTTAGCAGAATGCCTGGCAGCTATCCCTCTCTATTCATGTGGCTTGTCATCATCATTAAAGGTGTTTCTCAGTCCAGGACACGGTGTTCCTGACCCCCTCAGCCCCCATCCCAGGGCACTCACCCCTTCCCTTGGCGGCATAATGTGAATCTTCTGGAACATCAAGTCTGGTGGTTACCAAATGTCACCCCTTTTCCCTGGGGCCCTTTAGACATGTTTCAGGGACCATCTTGGGAAGGGAGGTTGGGCTCTGAGCTCCAGGAACCCCGCCCAACCTAAAAAGGTCCCCCCTTAATCTGTCAGCCCAGTGTTTATGATCTGTGTCGCCCTTTGGACTATAAGCATGGAATAGAAGCAGGGATTTTGCCGGTTTCAGCCACTGCTTTGTTCTGAAACAGTTCCTGGAGCTCAAACACTGCTGATCAAACACAAACGTTGTGGCCTCCGGGCTTCCCATCCCCTGTGAGTACAGCACTGGCCTCACACGCCCTGAGACCCCCACCCGCTCTGCGTAGGTGGCCATGGCTTACTCTGCTGTGGAGAAGGCCAGGGTGAAGTTATGCCGGCGTTTTGCGGGGTCCAGCGCGGCGTAGTCAAAGGCATCGGGGAAGAACTTGTGGATGAGGGCGCAGAAGGCCATGCCGCTGCTCCAGCTTGAGGAGAAGTTCTGGATGTCCACATGCTGTGGGCGAGCAGGCCGGAGCTGCAGTGAGCCTCGGGCCACAGGGCCTGGATGGCCCCCTCTGAGCCTCCCACCCTCTCAGAGCCTTGGCAGTACTGCCGCCTGGGGAAGGGTCCCTGTCCCGTGCCCACCTCGTAGTTTCTTGTCATGGCTCGGCACCACTCTAAGAGCATGTTCTTGACACCGCCGATGGCTGCCCCCGCGGCCTTCGTGTTCCGGAACAGGGCCGTGGGGCCCGAGGCTGCCCTGTGAGGAAGGGATGGAGGAGGCCAGGCCAGAGATGGGGGGAGGCCACCGAGGGCCCCATCAGGGAGAAGCCCCAGACCCAGTGTCAGCCCTCCCACCGTGGCCTGGGCTGTTACCACCGGCCATCAGGCCTCCCCCAGACCAACCACGGTTCCTGAGGAAAGCCCAGCCCAGCCACCTCCTCGCCTGCCTCCTACCCGCCAAACTTGTCCACGATGGCTTTGCGGTTCTGTGCACGGGCCCCCCGGGGCCGGGCAGGGGCTGACACCCTGCGTTCTGGGGCCTTCTCCTTCTCCTGTGGGGGAGGGGGCTCCGTGGGACTCTGGGGCACCTCGCTGGGCGAAGACTCACTACATGGAAAGGTTCAGAGACATGTGAGAGGGGCTGGACCAGCCAGTACAGGGTACAGGGAGGGGAAGGGGGCTGGCTGGAGTGGGGGGAGTCCCTGCAGTGTGGAGGGACATGCACAGTGTGGCACCCACTCTTGCACACATTTCCTCTGTGTCCGGCACTGGGAGGGGGCTGAGAAGGAATAATGAGGCTCAATCTAACTTAGGAAGCTCATGGTCTGGTGGGATGTGTGGGCAGAACTAGGACAAGTCTGAGGTCTGACCTGGTTGGAATCCTGGCTTTGCCTCTTATTTGCTGTGTGATCTTTGGACTGTCATGTCACTTCTCTGAGCCTCAGCTTCCTCATCTGTAAAATGGGGACAACAATACCTACCTGACAAGATGGTTCCAAGGCTTGAATAAGAAGGGGAATGTAGAGCCCCCAGCTGTGCCTGCCCCATAACTACCTGAGTGCTCAGTTAATATTCACCAGTTATCTTTCCCCAAGAAAGTGACTCAGAGGTGGATTATAGGTCAAAATAAAGGAAGATTATTCTAATGACTAAAGTTGGGCAATGGCAAGAGTAAATCTCTCGTTTTACCCAGCACCCACCAGGCACCAGGCATTGTGCTAAGTGCTTTGCACACATTATGTCGTTTAAGCCTCACAATAATCCTATGAGGGAGGTACGATTACTGCACCCACTTCACAGATAAGGAGAGGAAAGTGACATGGCTAAGGTCACACAACTGGTAAGTGGCAGAGTCGTCGTCCAAACTCAGGCTTCCTGCTCATGCGCTACGGATGGTGCTGACACCATAGAAACACGCTGAGGGCAAGACGAGGGCCCCATAAGATGCCTCAGCAGTGAGTGGGAGGTGAACCAGGTGTGCTCATGCTCCCTTGGCTCCACACTCTGGCTCCTTCGGTTTCTTGAACTCTGCCCTGGGGAAGGGGCTAAATGCCAGGAATTCTGCAATGTCTAGAGATCAGGAGCTGGGGAGGCCCAGGCCCAGGTGAGGGTAGATTTTGAAGGGAGCATGTGGTAGGAGGAGCTGGAGCCAGTGCCCTGGGGTTGGCTGTTACCTGGCTGAAGGACTGGTCTCTGTGGAAGCTTCGTTGTCTGGGCCCAACCCATCTGCAGGAAAGAAGCAGGAGGGAGAGAAGTGGGGCTACCCGTGATGCTCTCCCTGCACACCCCCTCACGGTAGCCCCTGCAGCAGCCTGTGGGCTCCTGGGCTCTCACTCACCTGGGCTGAGGCCGTGGCTCTCCTCCGTGGGGCTCTCAGGCCACTCCTCGGGGGAGCTAGGAGTTAGCCCAGCCCCTTCCTCCGACTCTCTCTCCACACCCTGGTCCTGCTCTTCACTGGGACTGCCTGGCTCCTGGAACCAACACGATCTGTGTGAGCTCACAGTCACACCAGTACCTGCACAAGGCTTTGTGAGGACTTCAGAAAGATCTGGAAGGCAGCCTGGGACCACAGTGCTGCACCCCCTGCTCCAGGCTCTTGATATCAGTGGGAGGAAGACTGGACGTTCCTAGGCAATAAAGTGGGAGGGGAGGGGGGGCTGCTTCCCCAGGGGGCAGGGGACTCCAGAAAGGTGTGGGGCCTCCTCTCCCCTCGGCTCTGCCTCACTCACCACCTGCTCCTTCCGGTCACCCTCCTGCGGTTCGGCCTTGGCCGTATCTTCTGGAGCAGGCTTCTCAGAGTCTGACTTGACCTCGGGGGCAGCAGCTTTCTCCTGGGCTTCAGCCTTGGGCCCATCTGTTTTGCTGCTCTCCTTCTGAGAGGCTGTGGGGGCCTCCTGCTCCCCAGCCGCCTGCTTTGGCTCAGCCTTTGCCTCGTCATCAACTCCAGCTTTCTCCCGGGACTCGGGTTTGGCTGCTTTCTCGTCAGCCTTCTCCTTCTCAGAGGCCAGCGTCGTCTCCTCTTTTCCCTCAGCCTCCTTGGACTCAGATTTAGTCTCTGCTTTCCCATCAGTCAGCTCCTGAGCAGCGGCTGTCGTCTCCTTCCCACCATCCTCCTCTGGAAGTTCAGACTCCACTGTGGCCTCCGCCTTGCCCTCATCCAGCCCGTTACCTTCCCCCTGGAACTCAGCTGAAACCTTGCCCATGGCTGAAGCTCGTTCCTGCTCTCCTGCCCCATTGGGAGGCCCCTCTGTATCAGTGCTCCCCGCTGTGCCTTTGGCCTTCTCCTCTGCAGAGGCTCCACCTCCCAGCGTTCCCGGGGCCTCTGCAGTTGGGGAGACAGTGGTCCCATCCTCAGAGGACTTTTCTTCCTTCTGCTCCATCTCTGGAAAGAGAAGACAATCAGGCCTGCTTATGTCCCATCTCTGCCTGAGGTGAAGGCCTGCCCTCAGACTGCACTGGCCCGGAGTCTGGAGGCCGGCGCCTCAGTCCTGGGGGCCCCCTCCTTGGACATATGACCCGAGCATCCACTTTCCCGGGGTGAAATGAAGAGGCAGAGCACTGTTTCCCCAGAGGTGGAGTGGGGGCCATGTCGACTTGATGTTGGGTGCTGTTCACTTGCCAGCCCTCTGCTGGCTGTAGGTTGGGCTTTAAAGAACGTTAGGTCACATAATGCCCTTTCAGTGATTTTGCCTCTTTTTGATTAAGGCAATGAGGCAGCTACACTTCGATACTAGCATCCAGGAACACCTGTGGAGCAGGTGCTACTCTCCCCTTTTAATGGAGGTAGCTAGCCTCTGGCTCAGAGCCCAAAAGCAGGCAGGAGCTTCTAGACAGAACTTAATAATACTGTTTTGTCTCCATTGTATTTATTTTTATTGTTACTTTCTATTTTTGGCCAATGCTAATTGAGTTCCCATTTCCAAAGTGATATAAAGTTTCTTTTAAAAATACATGTATTGAATTTAAAAATAATTCAGAGAAAGACATTCCGGAAAGCAGAATACAGGTGGTACAGATGTAGCTAATTCACGGAGATGGTGTAAAAATGCCCGAAATTTGGGAAACCCTGGGCCAGCTGGTCTTTGGGTCTCTGCCCGCTGTGCCAGCCTCTGGTTCTTGGAGAAGGTAGACCTGGGCATGGAAGAGTTTCCTCTGGTGAAGAATAGAAATGTACTCTCCCTAACTTTTGCAGAGAAACCTGACCCTCCAACTGCTTGGAGGGGGTGGGGGGTGGGGCCAAGATTATGACACTTTAACTTGGGGTTTCCTATTCAAGTACTATTATATACTCTAGGATCTCCGAAAACAGGTGGGTGGGGGCACAGGGCCAGCTCCTTCATCCCCTTGCCCTTCTTGGGGGTCTGTTTACCAAGAAAACAATCCCCAAATAGTTTTCAGGACATGACTCAGGCAGAAAGAAAAGTAGACACTCCTGTCTCTGGCTAAAAATACCTCCTGCCCTCTGCAGTGCTATCATTCTAGGTGATAGTATCCAGGGCACCTGGGTAATTGGGACAGAGGCAGGAGGACAGGCAGAAGAGGGCCAGGGCTCTGTTCTTGCCACCTGCTTGGATCTTACTGCCCCCAGACCAGAGTCCCGGGGTCCCTGGATTTGGTGCCCCCACCATTTCCTAGGAAGCAGGCTGGGATTTGCAAAGACACTTGCACTGTACTCCAGTCCCACGCTCCTGCCAGAGCCTCTTCATGGTTCAGCAGCTCCTTCGTGTACTAGAGTTCCGGAGGGGGGGACAAGGAGCCGGGACATGGAATGCACATCCGCAGGGAGCCAGGGAACCATGGAGCTGGCCTTGACCCCCACCTCCTAGTCACTCACTCTGAGACCTGAGCAAGTCCCTCTCTGGGCCTCAGTTTCCACTGACAATGACAGGATTGGTCTAGATCAGGTTTTCCAAACTGTAGATAGCCAGGGTCTCCTAAGACATTAATAGAGGCTGGGGAGGGGGGGGTCGGAGTGGGGTGGATTTATTCTCTGGCTAATGTTGTTCCAGAAAGAACCTACTCTTTACCCTTTTAGAAATATTCTTCATTAGCACTTAAATACCATAATTCCCTGAAAATAAGACCAGGTCTTATATTAATTTTCTCTCCAATAGACATATTAGGGCTTGTGTTCGGGGGATGTCATCCTGAAAAATCATGCTAGGGCTTATTTGCCAGTTAGGTCTTATTTTCAGGGAAACATGGTAGATACCCCATAGTAAAGAAACCTTAACTTTGCTTAGCCTTATTTAACTCACTTTTCCCCAAACCTATTTGACCAGGGATTTTTTTTTTCTTGCTCTTTTTTCTTATTTGTTGTTTTTCCTGAGGAGCCCCTCTCTCTTCTCCCCCACCCCACCCCCCCACACACCTTGAGTTGTGCTGTGTTTACCAGAAGAAAGCATGGCAAATGCTGGTCTGAAGGAGCCACACAACCTCTTCCTGCCCTGTATTCTGGTTTGGAAGGTGGTATAGGGCAGCGGGAAAAATCATTACTTCGGGTGTCTTCCTACAATGGATTCCCAGCTCCCACTGTTGATTAATTGTGTGACCTTGAGCAAGCTACTGGCCCTCCCGGTGTTTTGATTTCTGGAGGTAAAAATAGGTCTCACTGCACAGGGATGGTGGAAGGTTAAGGGAGCCAATGCATAGAAAGTGCTTTGAAGCGTGCCTGACGTGTGGGGGGTGCACTCAGCACACCTGAGCTCTTACGGTGTAGGTTGGCCTCTGCCCAGCCCTGTGCCAGACTAAGGCCCTGACCCAGCCAGGAGGGCGTTCAGTTGGTAAGACAAGGCAAAGAGAACTGAACACCAGCAAGTTGATAAGCCTTTTTTATACCTCAAAGTGTGGTAGTCATCGGTTAAGACACAGCGGAGTACGGCAACCATCTTTTCCTTCGTCTATGCTACACACTCAGGGTGATGGAGGGGAAGGGCAGGCGTGTACACACACACACATGCACGCACGCACACGCGTGCGCACACACACACCTCAGCCATCCTGTGTGTTCATCACCTCAGCTTTCTGCCATCCAGCTTGGCATAAATAGACAAGGAGTGAAGACACTCACAAAGCTCAGGACCCAGGATAACACCTCCCCCACCCCCAGAATTAACAACTCTAGAGCAGTTTACAGCTCACACCCAATGCCTGCTTTTCCTGCTGTGCCCCACTCACTAACCCTTGGGAATGGGTGTGAATGGCCCCAATCTTACAGATTAAGAGTTTGAAGCTGGGGGAGTTGAAGTCCCTGACTAAAGTCATAGGACGATCAAATGGTCAAACCGTACCTAGAACCCAGATCTCCTGACAACCAGTCTGGAGCCTGTGCCAAAGATGCTGCTCCCACCAGGTTCTCAGCCAGTGTCCCTTCAAAGGCACCAGCCCAGAGTGAGGGGCCCTCCACCGGTGGGGGAGAACAGTCTGATACGGCTGAGGAGTTCAGCTTTCTCTTTTCTGAGGGCACAGTAGGTCCTCACTTTCCTTCCTCTCCACTTTCCTTCTCCTTCCTTCCCCAGGAAACCTTCACATCATCCCTGTTTTGTGGCCAAAGCAGCACTGCAGACAGCTACCCTCTCCCTCTTCCTCTGGGGCTCTTGGCGGAACCACAGGAAAAGGACCCAGGAGCCCCAAATAGTATAGATGGTATTTGGTGGTTCTGCTGATACCTCCAGACCCACTGTCACTCTGTCTGTCTTCAGGTGGTCCTGAGGCTTTTCCCCTCCTCCACCCCAGCCAGGGACCCTCTCTTGGAAAGGCCACTCAACTGCTTCAAGAGTCTGCCTTGCCGAACTGGTGAGACTGAACTGGTGAGACACTTTACTCATCAGGTCCTCTGCAAGAATGGCCACCTGCAGCCTGCTCTGTAGGTGGTCTCAGGTTGCCCAGCACCCTGGGGTGAGTCCCTGAGCTCGGGCATCTAAAGAGAGTTGGCACAATGGTGGAGAGAGTTAGAAAAAAGCCTGGATTTCTCCAACTGTGGGGCCCTGCTTGGAGGCTGCCACCCCTGGAACGTGGGAGAGGGGTTAGCACATGGGGGCCCTTAGAAAGGGTCCCAGAGCTTCTCCTACCTGTGGAGCCTGTGCACGGGCCTTGGGAGCTGTCTCCTTCTTCGAGCTGAGTGGCCTCACTCCTGGGCTGCCTTCAAGCCCCAGAGGCCTCTAGCCCCCAGCTCTTCTGTCCCTGTCCCCCTCCAACTTCCTCCCTCCTTCAGCCACCCCACCCCCACTTCAAGAGCCTTGGGCCTCTGAAGAGCATTGTTTACTGTTCTGTTGGTACAACACTTTCCCCTGGCCTGGAAGGCTCAGATTTCCCGTGAAGATCTGACAGGTGGCACCTTTCAATCACAGTGTGTCCCTCCTGCCTTGACCCCAGCAGCACGCACCCTGTGGTCATCTTTCTTCCCAATGTACTTGCCTGGCCCTGGTGACCTGAAAAACCATTTGCAGGCCCATTTGGACGGGTACCAGCCCTCTGGCCTCCACTGTTCATCCAGAGCCCAGGCTAAGCCTCTTTTGCTTCCCCCCACGCCACCTTGTTTCTTTAAATAATTCCTTTTACTCCTCCTCAGACAAAAGCAGCTGCTGAAGGGTGGGTTAAGGAGGGAGTGAATGGGACAGCTGCTGAAGGGGACTCGGGAGGATGTGTCTCTGGGCTCCTATTGGACGGAGATATGGAGGGGGCGGGGCAAAGGGGAGAAAATTGATAGGCCAAGCTGATGCTGACCCATTGGGTTTAGAGACTAGCAAATACAAAGCTGAGTTTTATTTTGACGGAAGTGACTAGTACACAGTAGGTTCTGTACAGATTTTTGTACTGAATTGAGATTTCACTCAGAAAAACCAAACAAATCTTTACCTTCTCTGTGTCCTGTGATCTAAGAAAGGCACTACTTTTGGAGAATGTGTACAGGCCACACCCCATTAGGAAGGATGCTTGTGACTCCTCCAGCCCCTCCTCCAGTCCCCACAACTTCAGCCTCACTGTCCTCCCTCCTGTGCCTAATAAATCGATTCCTTTCCACACTCAGGACTGTAACCTTTTGGATTCTGCTCTTTGCAAGACTGGCTCCTCCTCATTCTTCTCAGCTCAAATTTCATTTCCTCAGAGAGGGCTCTATGACCTTCAGTTCCTCTCCATCACTTCTGCCTGTTTTATTTCCTTCATAATATTTGTCTGAATCAAAAATAACCTTATTCATTTCCTTATGATCTGACTCTCTCACTAGATCTAAGCTCCACGAGGCAGAGACTTTATCTACTCTACTCATGGCTATATGGCCAGGAACTAGCAAATTGCCTGGTTCATATGAGGTGCTCAATAACTATATATGGGATAAATGAATTAGTTAATAGAAATGTGGAGTTGGAACATGGGGGCCCATGCTTGGGAGGATCTGAAAGCAAGGTTTGGTTACCAGTGCTTGAACAGTCCAATATTGGTATTAATACCTCTAGTATTAAAATATCTCCTTCATCTGTCTAGAATTTATCTGTCCAAGATTAGTGAGCTTTTCTTTATATCTCTCTGACCTGCTGTCCTTTTTTAAAATTAAAACTCACTTCTCTTCTTTCCCTACTGCCATTCGGTATTGCAAACAGCAAAATATAAGATCATTGTATCACTCATTAAAACTTCCTTAGACAATTAATGTATTCATTGATCAAATGTTTTTTGAACACCTGGCATGTGCTGGGAATACAGCAGTGAACACAACAAAAAAATTAGGCAAAATCAGATCATTACAGTTCCATTTTAGTGCGGGGAGATAGACAGCAAGCAAATCAATAAAGAGAATATGTTATATTAGATAATGATAGGTTCTATAGGAGAAAATTAAGCAGAGAAGAGGAAGTGGTTTATTTGGGGTATGTGTGTGTGTGTGTGACATACTTAGAGCTGTCAAGGAAGGCATCACTGAAAAGGTGACATTGGAGCAAAGATCTGAAGGAAGTGAGTGAGGCATGCAGCAATCTGGGGAGGAAGCATTCCAGGCAGAGGGAACAGCAAGTGGAAGGATAGGAGGGTGCTTGGTGTATTTGATTAATAGAAAGGAGGCCAGCATGGCTGGGGCAGAGTGATGGACCTGAGAATAGTAGGAGATAAAAGGCAGGGGGGGCCCAATCATGCGGGGCCTTATCGTCCATTGTAAGGACTTTGACTTTTGCTCTGTAATTGGAAGACCTTGGAGCGTTTTGGGCTGTGAAGTGACTTGATCTGACTTCTTAGTTTTTTGAAAGATCACTCTGACTGCTGTTCTGAGAATGGCCCGAAGGGGGAAACATGGACCGAAGTGGGCGCACCGGTCAGGACAGTACTACAGTGACTCAAGTGCAAGATGGTGGTGGCTTGGACCAGATTGCCAGCAGTGGAGGTGAGAAGTGGTGAGGAATGGTGACAGTGGAGAACAGCGATTAAGACTGTGCTGGCTTTCTCTTCAAGGTCGTAGAACTACCATTCTGTTCAAGCGCTTGACGTTCTTAGTCTCTCAGCTTCTGCTCATCTGGAGAGGTGGGGAGTCCAACGAGGCTGCCTTTGTACTCTCCACACCACTCATGAGTGGTCAGGGTCCACTTGGGGAGATCTTGGGTGACAACCCTGCATCCCTTCCTCGAGGTTGAGGTCCCATCCAAGAAGACAATACTGACCATGGTGAGTAGCATATGTACAGCTCCCCTTTGGGTGGCTGGGAAGCTGGGATGCTGACTGTTGGATAAAGTGAGGGGCCAGAGTTTCAGCATGCTGTTGACAGAGGTCAGCAGTTTTGGAAGACATATCTGGATTCCAGAAAACTTGGAAGACTGGAGCTATATAAACTGCCTTTTACAAAAAGAAACTTGACGGAGACAATTGGAAATTCCTACTTATAGGTCCTGAATTCCCCACTGTATAAGTATAGGAAAGAAGAGGCACAGTCTCATAGAAGATAATAACGTCATCATCAATAAGAACAATAATCTCCCAGGTTTGGGAGGAGGGGAAAATGTGGAGTTGCTCTTTAATGGGTATAGTTTCAGTTATTCAAGATGAATAAGTTCTAGAGAGCTGCTGTACGATATCGAATCTATAGCTAACAATACTGTATAGTGAACTTACAAATGTTGAGGGTAGATCTCACGTTGTGTTTTTGCCATAATTTAAAAAAAGAGGCATTTTAAAAAAGAAATTGGGGGAATTTGAATATGTGCATTAGATGACATTAAGAAATTAATATAATTTTGACAGTATGAAAATAGCATTGTGGAAAAAAGACTTTATTTGTTAGGGATAAAAACAGATGAAGAAAACGTGGTTAAATGTTAACAATTGTTAAATCCTGGTCATGGGTATACAGTAGTTCAACATACTGTGCTCCCCACTTTTCTGTACATTTTAAATTTGGCCTAAAAAAAGTCTAAAAACTGAAAAAATAAGAACAATGATTTCTTACTTATTGAGAACCTGCCATGGACTAAGGACTTTAATTACATTGTCTTTTTTGTTTGTTTCTTTTTGTAGTGATTTTGAAAAAACTTTTTATTTTGAAATAATTATAGATTTATGGGAAGTTGCATAAATAGTACAGAGAGGTTCTTGGGTACCCTTCACATAGCTTCCACTAAAGGTTAAATCTTGATAACCTTGCAATAGCAAAGCCAGGAAATTGACACTGACACAATGGTGTGTATAGTTCTATGATATCTGATCACATGTGTAGATGCGTGTAACCTCCCTCACAATCAGGATAGAGAACCATTCTATCACTACAAAGATCTCCATTGTGCTACGCCTTTATAGGTGCTCCGCTCCCCCTGCCCAACTCTACCTCCAGGCAACCATTACTCTCTTCTCCATCTCTATAATTTTTCATTTTGAGACTGTTATTTAAATGAGATTATATAACATTTAACTTTTCATTACACCTGATAAAAACCTTATCTAGAAACAGATTCCTTTTGTAAGAACCCATCTCCTTTTTCCATATAATTTCTTAATATGCCATAACATATTGACTATATTTTCAAAAGCAAAACCAGGGCAACATATGCCCACTAAAACATATAGACAATAATATTCACAACAGTATTATTCATAATAGCCCCACACTGGACACAATTCCAAAGTCCATCAATAGGAGAATGAATAAATGAATTGTGGCTTGTTCATACAATCAAATGCTAGACATCAATAAAAAAATGAATAACAGATAAAACAATATGGATGAAATCTTACAGACACTACACTGAGCTAAAGAAGCCAGGCACAAAACAAAATAATGTATAATTCCACTTACGTGAAGTTCAAGAATACACAGAACTGATGGTGATAGAAATCAGAATAGTGGTCAATTGCAGGAGAGGGAGGTATTAATTGGAAGGGACATGAAATAACTTTTTAGGATTCTGGAAAGTATTTTGTATCTTGATCAGAATGGTGCTTATAAGAATGAATACATTATTTTAAAATTAAGCTTAAGATTTGTGTGTTTTACACACTTTACTGTATGAATGTAATACCACAAATTTAAAATATCAGCGCACAGGGTTTGACAAAGATGAGTCCTTAGAGCCGTAATGAGGCCCAGTGTTGAAAATCCAAACTTTCTTGGACAATTAGGGAAGCATATGGTTCCCTATTAGGAACCCAATTAGGAAACCGTATAAAGTGATCAGCCCACGTTCTCCAATGGGCAGTGTACCCTAACATCATTAATTTGCATCTTCTAAATTTCATTTACTGGAAAATCCTTTGAAAAATCAAGGGATTGAGATGGGGCTTTTTTGTTGTTCTTGTGGATGGTGATACAGATGGAGGAAAACATTAAGTCTTGAAAGATAAAGAGTTCACAAGTACCTTTTCCTATGACTGAACACACTAGCTTAGCTTTAGTGGCAGTCAAAATTACTCTTATTCTTCTCTTAATTGTGCACCTAACAGAAGTTGAATAAAACATAAGTATACACGTCTGCGAGCAGGAACAGTGCCTTGCTTATCTTTGTAACCCCAGAGAAAGTGTAGTGACCTGTACACATGCACCTGTATTTACACACAAAGTTTCTTGGAGCACTGGTTCCCAAACTTGGTTGCACAAAGGAAAGTATGTACTACTTATGCAACTTTCTATAAACCTACAATTATTTCAAAATGAAAAGTTTTAAAAATCATTACAAAAAAGAAAAACAAACAAAAAAGACAATGTAATTAAAGCCCCTAGTTCATGGCAGACGCTCAATAAAAAGAAATCATTGTTCCTTTTTTTTTTATTAAAGTTTATTGGGGTGACAATTGTTAGTAATATATATATATTTTTAATTTTTAGACTTCTATTAGGCCAAATTTAAAATGTACAGAAAACTGGAGAGCACAATATACTGAACTTCCACATACCCATGACTAGGATTTAACAATCGCTAACATTTAGCTGTATTTTACTCATCTATTTTTTAATCTCTAACAGATAGTCTTTTCTCCACAGTGCAATTTTCACAGCCTCAAAATTATAATAATTTCTTAATGTCATCTAATGCACATTAATGCACATCTAATTCACCTGGGAATTTAAAAAATTACTGATGCCTGGGTCCCACTCCCAGAGATGCTGATATAATTGGTATTTGGTGAAGCCTGGGCATCGGGATTTTTTAAAGCGTCGCAGGGGTGACCTTAATGTGAAGCACAAACAGAACTGTTGTTTGCGGGCGTTCTTCCTCCTCCGCGCCTTATTTGTGCTCAGGCTTCTACTCTCGGGGGCAGGGGCGAGGTTCACTGAGCTCTGACCAATACTCTCAAACCTCTCGGTGACAATCCCAGGGACTTGACAAGCAGGCTGCGGGCGCTCTGCACCCCGCCCAAGCCTCTATGGTATGTGGGCGTCCTCTCTAGCATTTGCAAGTCTCTTTCGCCTTCAGCCAGAGTTGGCAGCTCTCTCTCCAGGGTAGCGGATTTCCCCGCGCCGCCTCATTGGTAGCTCATTCCGGAAGCGAGTCCGGATCAAAGAGGCGGGACTTCCCTCCCGGAAGTGGCCCACGTGCTTCCGTCTTGCCTGCTTGGGCACTGGGTGAGTTTCTAACGTTTGCCCGAAGTTGGGGACACCGGGGGCATTGTGACTGGTTCCAGGCCAAGATGAGTGACCTCTGACCTTAGGGTGACCCTGATGATGGCGCCTCCATTTCAGAGTTTCAGTCCCTGGGCCGGGGCCCAGGCGCGTTATTTCTGCGTATGATCGAATTCGCAGGGCCCCGGAGGTTCAGGCCCGCGGTTTAGAGTGTTTTGTTCCCGTCTCTCGATCTTGTTCTTGCGGTGACCTAGAGGCAATGGACCTCAGGGTCCCTGGGCCCGATTTGCAGCCCCGCTCTTGACGTGCTGTGTGACCTTGGGCTAAGTAGTGTTCCTTTCGGGGCCTGTTCCCACATCTGTCAAACGGGGTGGTTGAACTCAGTGGCTTCTGTCAGTCTGATGTTCTATTGTGTCTCCGTATCCTCTAGTCCCTGTGAGGGGAAACTGAGTGGGAGGGCTGGGTGCTGACGGTGACGTCTGCTCCTAGGACTAGGAGGCCAGAAGGAAATCTCCACAGTGCAAGGCTGAGATGGATCCGCTCAGGGCCCAGCAGCTGGCTGCAGAGCTGGAGGTAGAGATGATGGCTGACATGTACAACAGGTAAGGGCCTGCTCTGCACCACTTGTTTGTCTTAGAGAACGACCCTAGGTCACCCTTTTCAAGGGTAGAGGTGGATGACTTTTGAAAAACGCTTTCTTCAATCTAAAGGAGTCAGAGGCCTGTACTTACCCTCCTGCACCCACACCCACTGACCCTCCTCAGAAACTCCAGTTCAGGGTATGGTTAGGTTCCAAGAACAGGTGAACATTTGCCTTTTGAAGAATAGCCCACGTAATTAACATTTCTTAAAGTCTTACTCCACCTCAGGCACTTAGCATTTTACACGCATTAACTTTTTTAATCTTCAGAATAATCTATCGGATTAATTTTATGATGAAGACATTGAGGCTTCCGGAGGTAAATAAGTTTCTCAGTATCCACAGGTGGTCAGTAGCAATGTCAGGTACAGTACCTCAGTCTGACTCCAAACTAGTGCCCATTACCGCCTGGTAAATTTGGGACCAATTCATAGCTCCGCCAATCACTACTGGTATGGCTTTGGGCATGTTACTTGAACTATTTGACCGGTAGTTGCCCCATCTAGCAAATGGAGGTAATACCAGTACCTACCTCATATAGACATTATAAATACTAAATGTAAAATTGTACGACAGGGTCTTTGCATCAAGTCCAACACGTAGTAAGCAGTCACTAAATGTATGCTATTTTTATTGGCTTAAGCTCTCTGGTATCCTTTCCTGATTAGTTGGTTTATCTTGGAGGCTATATGTTAGAATAATTTTTAAATGTAGGCTGTGAAGTCAGACCACCTGTGTGGTCCTGAGGCTCTCTGTGCCTTAATTTCCTTATCTGTAAAATGAGAATAATGACTGTGCCGACCTCATCGAATTGCATAACAGAATCAAGCACTTAGCGTGATGCCTGGAACATAGCCAGTACTCAACTAATGGTTCCTCTTTAATTAGTCGTAAACATGGGCACAGGCAAGGTTCCTGCTCTCAAGGACCTTCCAAGATGGTTGAGGTGCAAAGTGAGAATTTACACTGCCTTCCTGGGAGGTGAAATCAGTAGAGTAGGGCAGGGATAGTAGAGAGTTCCTGGTATGCCACAGGACTGCTCACATAACTTTGCCCTTCCTTTCCCCCAGAATGACCAGTGCCTGCCACCGGAAGTGTGTGCCTCCCCACTACAAGGAAGCAGAACTGTCCAAGGGCGAATCTGTGTGCCTGGACCGGTGTGTCTCCAAGTACCTGGACATCCATGAGCGGATGGGCAAAAAGTTGACAGAGTTGTCTATGCAGGATGAAGAGCTGATGAAGAGGGTGCAGCAGAGTTCTGGGCCTGTGTGAGGCCCCAGACAGGATACACCCGAGGTGCACCCTGCCCCTTCCCACGTGTCTAATTAAAGTGCCCCCATTGGGTGTCATCTGTGAAGACTGCCAGGCCTAGGCTGTCTCTGGGAGCCAGGAGTTTGGTAGAACTCTCCCCTGGTCGAAGTATGGGTATCTGTCACACGGAAGTGTGACTGTGTATGTGTGTTTGTGTATATATATCTGTATTAAAACAAGTTTGTTGACACCTACTATGTGCGAAGCAGTGTGCCTGGCACTTCGGAGGAAAGGCAGCAGAGGGAATCTAATGTAGTATTTAAAAGTATAGACTGGTACAGTGACCTGGGTTTGCACTCCTGGCCAGCCACTAGATGCATGACCGTGAATGTGTCATTGCACTGTGCTTTAGTTTCCTCATTGTAAAATGGGACTAGCCCTATAATGATAGGGCTATTATGAAGATTAAATGAGTTAATACGTGTAAAGTATTTAAAAGAAAGACTGGGGCATAGGAAGTATTCTAAGTATTAGCCATATGTATAGCTATATGTGTTATATATTTAAATATACATATTTAAATAATATATATTGTTACCTACTATATATTTGTTTATATTATATAATTTATAAAATACATATTTATCTTTATATTACATTTATATCATTATAAATTAATGATTAATAAAAATTAATTATAAAATCATTAACAAAATAAGTAATTAATGATATACGTAGATAAATATTTAAATAAAATTAAGTGAAGGCAGGCATTTTCACAAATGCTATAAAATAATATTGAGAGGAATGAGTGAAAAGTCGATGGAATTTGAGAAGGAAGTGGCCAACCTTTTGGTTCTAAACGGCAATATCAAACACGTGAAGGGACCTAACCTCGTGTGTGATGTGAGCAATCCAGGGAGGGGACTGATGTGATCACGACCATTTAGCGTTCAGCTGAATCAGGGACTGCACACCTCATTCTTCCCACACTATGCATCCAATCTGACCCACCCATCTGGGCTGAGTGTCCTCTTAGGAACTGGAGGCTCAGCGAAGAAGTTGCTTGCTGGAGGTCATACAGGTAGAGCAGGAACATGGAGTCCGGGGCTGACTTGCATTTGCATCTCACCGAGGAGAGGCTGCCGCATCTAATTCCTGTCCTGAGGAGTGCCCTTGGAGAGTTGTGCAGCTTTCAGAATGTGTGGGTCACTCACTCCACGTGGGATTTTGGTTGACAGCAATGCCACTGTGGTAGCAGTACCTTTGCAGTGGGCCTTCACGATAGAGGGTGGTGTCTGGGATGTAACCTCACCTGGTCACGGGCATGGAGTGAAGGAAACAGAATAGAGGCAGTGACTTTCAGGCTTAAAGGGGCAGGTTCAAGCCAGTTTTAAAGAGGTGAAGTTTTCTAGCAGTGTGATGTTGGATGAGGCATTTAACAGCCCTGTGCCTCAGTTACTGCATCAACAAAATGGCAAGGTACCAACCTCTTACTGGTTGTGAAAATTAAATATGTTAATAACTAAAGCATTTAGGAGAGTGCCTCGCTCTCACATTAAGTACTCAATAATGTTAGCTCTGTGTTTTTTGTTTATTGTAATTACTAAGTTTGGTGTGAGGTGACAGCAAAACCATTGTCCATCTGTCTACCTTAGCCATGGGCAGAGCTAAGCCTCCTTTCTAGGTACTGAAGTGCAAGTTTGGGTCAACAGGTGGCGCTGTCTGCTCACAGGATCAGAACGGCTGTGACTAAGTCTGTGACTGTGTTTGCTTGTTCTATGCCGGCTAGGAAGAGGGGAGTGGTGAGGAAAATTGATGTACCTGCCCTCAGATTTATCAAGGAACATCAAAAATTCTCTGAGCACATAGCTGGAATATCCAGAAGGGAAGGTAGGAGTGGAAGAAGAGGTTCCAGCTGGAGAGAATAACACTTGCTTTGAAGTGGCAGAAAGTGTGGAGCACTCAGGAAACAAAGCTTGGGTGTGCCTGGAGTGCTGAGTGTGATGGGAGGTAGTGGTGAGAGATGAGAGGAGGGCTGGGCAGGCACAGCTCCAAAGGAGCCTGGGGAGCTGTTAAAGAGTTCGGATTTTCTCCTACTAAGGGGATCAGCAAACTGTTGAAGGATGTAAACTCTGGCAGTGAAAATGACAGATCTATCATTTTAGAGGCTCCCTCTAGCTGCCAGCCAGGTGGATAGTGGTAGACGATGGTTTAATGGAGAAAGAGGAGCCATGCCAGGGAGCCGGGGAGAAAAGAAGGAATGAAGAGAGTAAGCACAGCTATTGAGTTGCGACAGTGTGCTAACAAGTATATTTCAGTTAATCCCTCCTGATAGCAACTGAGGCAGATGATTATTCTCATTTTATAGATGAAGCTGACGCTCTGAAACGTTAGTAACTTGCTGAAGGTCACACATCGGGCAAGTGGCAGAGCCAGGATTCCAACGTATTTAGACACTAGCACCAGCTTTTAACCAGTCCTCTAGGATGGGGGGGGGGGAATGCTCCCTAGTGAGACATATGTCAGCGATGTCATAGTTCATTCAACAATATTTATTGTTGGCCTGTTACATGCAAAGAGCTATAAAAACTGTCCAAAGTGAATTAGCTAGGTCCCTGCCCTCAGTGAATTAAGTGCAAGGGATGGGAAGGTGAGTACAGGAGAGATGGAACAAACATACAAAGGGTATTACAATGGCTTAGGCCCTTTGTGCCATGGAGAAGAGTCAAAAACTCCTAATTCTCAGTTGTGTTTTTGCTAGATTGTCACGATTTTAAAAACCAGGAACTGTCTCATAAAAATCTGGACTTTAGCTTCTTTTCCAAATTTAGATGTGACGAGTCAGCCTGCATTCCTGCTTGGTGGCAGTCTGCTAGAGGACGGGCAGAGGACGGGCAGAGCCTCGGCTGTCCACCAAGCCTCCCACCGCTCATTTCTTCCCTCCTCACCGTCTGCTTGACCTGTCGGCATTTGGTCTGTGCCTTCCACTCTGGGTGTTCAGACGAGGTGGCCACTGTATGAGAAACCACGGTAAATGTCCTGGTGTAGGCAGCTTCTAAGGTGACCCCCAATATCTCGTCTGCTGCTTGTCATCCGCCCCATACTCCCCTTCCCTTAAATGTGTGCAAGACCTAGAGACTTGCTTCTAACAGAACAGGGAAGGTGATGGGATGACGCGTCCGTGGTTAAGGTACAAAAGATTGTAATGGCCGTCTTATTCTCTCTCTCTCCCTCTCCTCTTGCTCACTGTGATGAAGCAAGCTTCCCCCTGGTGAGCTGCCCTATGCGGAGGCCCATGTGGTCAGGAACTGAGGGCAGCCTCCAGCCAACAGCCAGCGAGGAGCCAAATCCTGCCAACAGCCACATGAATGAGTGAGCTCGGAAGCAAATCCTTCTCCAGTCAAGCTTTCAGGTGACCACAGGCCTGAATGCCTTGTGAGAGACCCTGAGATAAAGGACCCATTGATGATGCACCCTGACTCCTGACCTAGAGAAACAATTGTTTTAAGCTATTACATTTGGGGGTAATTTGGGATGCAGCAATAAGGAACCAATACACATACAATTCTCAGAGCTGTTACAGTTGTCTGAGACCATGGTCCTTCTACAGCTACATTGAGGACGAGCCAGGCACCATTCTGCGCATTTGCAATACATCAATGAACAAAATGGATAAAGACCCTTGCCCTCTTGGAACTCCCATTCTGGTGAGGATGGTTTCACGTAGTGGCCATCTGGGGTGGCAGTACTATTCTGAACGCAAGACAGCTCCTGCAACTCCTTGGGAGAGTTTAACCTCTTTCAGGTTTTAAACCCCTTTGAAACTCCAACAAAAGCTACAGACTGTTTTTTGGGGTTTGTTGTTGTTTTAGAAAAATGTATGTGCACACAGAACTTTGCATACAATTTTAGGTATTTTCATAAGAATTCTTGTGGTCTGACCTGAGAGCAGTCTTGCAAAGAGCATAGCTTTAGGCACTGGGGCAAAGAGAAACAAGATAGAAGGTCCAATGGGGGAAGACGATAAAATCAGTGGCTTTTACAGTTGTACTAAGTGCTACAAGGGATTTTCAGGGAGCTGTGGGGCTATATAAAGGAATGTGAGATGTTTTAAGAAATATATATTTGGTCATTCAGATGACCAAATATGTATTTCTCATATACGAGTATATTGGGTCTTAATCCACAGTTCCTGTCTTACAGCTCCCTAAACGCTTGGAATTTCCTAAGTATTGAAAGTGATAAAGGTGTCTTCGGTTATGTAAATGAGGTGATTTTCAGAAGCACCAAAGGATGGGGGCTGGTTGCCAGGAGAACCAACCAATGAGAGGGTTGGAACTTTCAGCCCTACCCTGCCTCTGCCTCTGACTTCTGACCCCCAGGGAAGGGAGAGGGGCTGGAGGTCGAATCAGTTGCCAAAGCCCTATGATTTAGTCAATCATTTCTGTGTAATGAGGCCTCCTTAAAAAACCCAAGAGAATGGACGAGGTTTGGGGAGCTTCTGGTTGGTGAACATGTGGAGATGCAGAGAGAGTGGGTGCCTAGAGGGCATGGAAGCTCTGCTCCTTCCCACACACTTTACCCCGTGCATCTCTTCCATCTGGCTGTTCCTGAGTTATATTCTTTTTACAGTAAAGTAGTGATCTAGTAAGTAATATGTTTCTCTGAGTTCTGTGAGCCACTCTAGCAAATTAATCGAACCCAAGGAGGGGAATGTGGGACCCTCTGATAGTATAGCCAGTTGGTCAGAAGTGCTGGTGACAACTTGGACTTGCAATTGGCATTCTGAGTTGGAGGGGGTTATTGGAGCCAGTTGGTCAGAAGGCCAGAGAGTCTGGGCTTGTGGCTGTTTGGAGGGGTGGGGCAGTCATGTAGGACTGAACCCTTAACTTGTGGAATCTTGTGTTATCTCTGGGTAGATAGTGTCAGAATTGAGTCGAATTCTCTGAAACCCTGCTGGTGTCCTGAGAATTCTCAATATTGGGGAAACCTTGCCCCCTCAACATTGGAATTGGGTCCAGGAACCCAATTTACTTTTATTTCTGGCACTTACCAGACTAGAGGAGTGAGGCTCAGGAAGTGAAAGTGACTTGAGCAAAACTGCGTGACTAATCAGCCGCAGAGCCAGCGCTCCTGTCCACTCAGCTGTGAAGCAGCTTCCAGCCAGGAGCCCGCAGGAGATCCAAGGTGATAACACTGTTCTACTCAAGCAGTGGGTAGTCTCAGGGGATCAGAGTCTCTCTCCTTTCCCATGTATCCTCCATTTGTTAAACTCACACACCAGGCCATATCTGTCCCTTTCCTTCAAAACAAACAAAGCCAAAAGAAAACAAGAAAACAAAATCTAAGAGTTTCCAGTCACCTGTCTCACAACATTGGGAGTCGGCCTCGCAGAGGGCATTCCAAACTGACCCCAGCCTGCCTTTTCAGTTCCATTTCCCACCACTCGTTTTATTTATTCAACAAATGTTTACCATGGGCTTGTTACGTGCCAGGCCCCGTGATAGATAGCAGGTGTACAAACCACCTCCAATGTGGTTCCTGCCCCCAAGAGAGTTATATATAGCATGAGGAGGGAAGCAGGCAATTACACTGATGATTCTAGATCAGTGTGATGGCTTCAATAGAGATTACTGTTTTGGGAGAGTAGGTGGACAGGGCCCCTACACCAACCTAGATCAGACATCTTCCAGAAAGAGGTGAAACTTGAGGTGAATTATGAAGGATGAGTACCTTAGAAATGAAGAAGGGACTCTGTCACCCCATAAGAAGGAAGAGGTGCAAAAGCAGCTGGCGTCACACTTCCTTCCACAGGTGATTCCTGAATACCTCTTCGGTACCAAGGGCTGTTCTAGGTGCTGGAGATACAGCAGTGAACACAACAGACCAGGCCCTTGCCCTCAGGGAGCTGCTGGTTCAGGAGGGGAAAACATGGAAATGAGGGTTGGGGATGAGGAAGGGCAAGCATTACAGCCGTGGCGGTCCCTGGACCCCTGGCGCCTGTGGAGGGTGTCCACAATAACTGAAATTTCAATGTGTGTGTGTGTGTGAGCACACATGCATTTTCACAGGAAGTGGAAGCAGAGCACTTTATTATATTTTCAAAGGGATCCATGACCATCTTGGGTTAGATCCCTTACTCTAGGACCCCTTGTGCTAAGCTAAGGAGTTTGACCTTGACCTGGAAATTCTGGGAGATAGTATGAAATTTAAGAAGTGAAACCATCAGAGCCTGACACTGTGCTCTTGTCAGAGAGAACTCCTTGTGCCTTTTCCACTTCTATACCTTCACTCTGGACCTGGAGGAATGGAAAGGGCCACACTTAAAAGCCAGGCAGATCTGAGTTTGCATCCTGCCTCCACCCACCGTGTTCCAGCTGCTAGCTGCCTGTCTTTTTCCTCTGTGAAAAGTTGTGAGGTTCAAATGAGACCATGATGTTTTGAGGATTTAATGATAATTTTTGTTTGGAAAGTGCCCAGCATATAGTAGCCACTCAGCAAATTTCAGTTCTTCTCTTGGCTTGGTGGCTCAGCTGTTCAGAGATGCCCTCTTGTTTGATGTCCTCTTGGAACTTCCTGGGCAGTTGCTCACATGCCCAGAGCGTTGTGGCTACCGTATCACTAACATTGCTTTCCACACGCTGTTTTAAACTCACCTCTCTATCGATTTGCCTTTGTCATCTTATTAATCCACACCCCAGTCCACGTAATGACACCTCCCCTCTTACAGATGAGGAAACAGCCCCCAGGATGTGGAGAAATGTACCAGGAATCAATCAGTTAATAAGTGTCTAGAAACTCCCCACCACCAGGTCTTCTGAAAAAATTATAATGACGACAGCTGCAACGATAATGAACATTTACTATGCTTACTAGGTAGCAGGTGCTGTGCAGAGCATTTTACCAGTAGCTTAACACCCAATTCCACCCCACATCCCCACAGGTAGGCGGGTACTACTATATTGTTATTCGAATTTACAGAGGAGAAACTCGAGGCCCAAAGAAGTAAAGCAAGTTGCCCGAGGTAACCCAGGCCAGTCAATTTGAAAAGCAAGACTCAGACCTCTATTTGACAAACTCCTAAGAAACCTGTGTCGTTCTGCCTCTTAAAAAACATTGCTCCCAACTGCACAGTTTAAAACCCCACCCAAGCCTGCCTTTTGTCGCGATCTGTCTGCTGCAGCCCAATCTGGTTGTTTTCATCAAGGATACAGAGGGTGCTGCCTGATTGGTCTGGGGGCCGAGGGAGAGAGAAGGAGGTAAGGGTGGAAATTTTAGGTGCTGGGTCGTGTGCCGGGGACCAGAGGGCGAGTCACGTGCGCGTGAAACTCGATCTAGGAGGAGGGGAAGGGAGCCCCCGCCCTTACCTCGGGGTGCAGCTCCGGACGGGTATAAATACAACTATCAACGCCGTAGGTCCACTTCGTCCCTGTCTCGCTTCGGGGACTGGTGTCGCCCGGAGGAGGGTCCCCAGCTCCCGGACGTGTTCCGAGGGGGTGACAGTGGGCGAGAATATCACCAAGCTGTCGGGCTGAACCTCCAAAGCTGCCGGGATCCGGCGCGCAGCAAAGTGCTGAGCGCGGGTGCTGGTTAAGGCTGGGCCCGCCCGACAAGGGACACCGAGAGTGCGGACGCGCCGCCTAGGCGCTGCGCTCCCAGAGGCGTCCGCGGCTGCAGGAGGGGCGTCTGCCCCCCACCCGAGGTGAGCAGAGGGTGGGGGTCGGGGTCCCGGGCTGCACATGCGCCGGGAGCCACCTGGGTCCGCTGCCACCGACACTCCTAGGCTCTACAAAAAAACCCGTTACCTGAGCCCTTGGGTCCCGCAGCGCCTTGTCCAGTCTCTCCCCGCGCGTCCTTCCTCCCCTTTACTCTGTTCCTTCCGACTCCCCTCTTCCTCTCGGCCCCCTCTGGCCGCACTTCTCTGTTCAGAACGACACTCTTGGGGGTGTCCAACGGACCCGCGGAAGTGCCTGAATCCAAAGCCCCATTTCACAGACGAGGGTACTGAGGGCCCCCCTCCCCCGGAGGGGGAGAACGGATTCATGCTTTCCTCCCTCTTGCCCTTCCTTGACCCGCTCCTCTCTGTTTTGCTCGGTCTCACCCTTCTGGCCGCTCCACACACCCGCGCCGCGGCGGCAGCGGGGGGAGCTCGGGCTCTTTCCCTTCTGGTAAACACACCCGCCAGCCGGTCCGCTGCCACTGCCCTTATAAAGTCAGCGGCCGCCGGACTTCCTGCCGGAGCGGGAGCCCCCTCCCCTGGCTGGAGCCGGCGGGAGGGCTCCGAGGCTCGCAGCGTGTAGCTCTGCGCCCTACGGAGTGAGTGAGGGGTGCCCCGGGGCACCAGGGGAGCAGGAGGGCCGGGTCTAGGTCTCAGTCCACGTGGCAGCTGTTGGCTTGCATCGAGAGACCGTAGGGACCCTGGTCGCCTGGCGCGGAAAGGGGGAGGGCTTGCTGTCGCCCAGTCCCAGAGGAGAGGAGTGGTCTAAAAGGCCACAGGAAGGGAGTGGGGTGGGGGCAGCGGTGTCTTAGGCCAGCCTCAGACTTCCCTTTCCTCCTCCCGCTAGCTTCTGGGGGTCCCTTCTGGCGCGGGAGGCAGGATACTGGCCAGCGGTGGCTTCAGAGTGCCCTCTGCCCCTTGCTGACTTCTGGGGACTTGGGAAAGTGCGGGTTTGGCCCCCGGAAACGGGGCTCTGCCGGTCCTGGCCTGGGTGGAAGAGCCCGGCAGCGCGCCAGCAAGCTGTTGAGCTAAGACAGGACCTTCGTTGTCTTGATAGTGGCCCGGCGGGAACTCAATGCCACGTGCGCCCCTGGCACTGCCAGTACGCCCTGAGGCAGCTCGGCGGCACCCGCTGGGAAGCCCAGGGCTGTATGGGGCCTCCATGAATGCCCCCTCGTGGGCTGGCTCAGCAGTCACCATGATGCAGGACCCTAGCCAGGGGCCGCTGGGGGGCCCTTCGCTCAGCGCTCTGTTCCTGTGCAGGCTCGTGGCCAGCATGGCCCCCACGCTGCAGCAGGCGTACCGGCGGCGCTGGTGGATGGCCTGCACGGCCGTGCTGGAGAACCTCTTCTTCTCTGCCGTGCTCCTGGGCTGGGCCTCCCTGCTGATCATGCTCAAGAGCGAGGGCTTCTATTCCAGCATGTGCCCAGGTACGCCAGAGAAGGGGCCCGCCAGGCTGGAGGAGGGGAAGCAGAGGGGGAAGGTGGACACCAGAGAAGGACAGGTGGCTGAGTGGACAGGAAGCAGGGCTCCTTAAACCCGGGCATTGGGCAGGGAGTTGGAGAGGCCACTTCTTGACCTCTTCAAACTTCATCTAGAGAATGGGCAGCACTCTGCCCACTCTGCCTCCTTTATCTAATCCAGTCTTCACTGAATGCCAGGTATCCTGCTGGGTATCCGGATGCTGGATGGACCAGCAGAGTCCTAAGCCCTTGGCAGCCTCAGGTCTAGAGCAAAATGAAGACTTCTAGAAGGGAAGTGCTGCCGGTACACCTCGCTGGTGAAGGATTTCTGGAAGAATAAATAAGGCGCAGGAGAACCTACAGAGTGGGTTGCATGTAAAGGGCCTGCATGCCTTTTTCAGGACCTTGAACCCCCAGATCTTCAAATCACCTGTTTGTACAAAATTAATAGTCTCATTTCATTAGACTATTGATGAAATGAGACTATTAACTCATTTCATCGATAGTCTAATGAAATGAGACTATTAACTTTTAGTCTCAGGCATCCAGGAGTATTCCCATTTTCTATTTCAATAACCTGGACTGTGTGTGACCCCCAGTGAGTGTGTGGAAATTCTAATATTCCATATGTAAGATAACCTAACCATATCTGACCAATAACTGCCCTGGGCTGTCTGCTGGAAGGGTTATCTTCCTTTTCTGGGAAGGAGAGCTGTGCTGGCAAGCTCAGCCTAAGGAGCTGGATGGATGTGGATTTTGGTCCTCCCCCTGCTTATTCTGTTCCTCCAACTTCCATATTGTGGAACAGGGTCTTGGGGTAAGGCCAGCTTGGGTTCCAATCCCAGCTTCCACAAGTTTTACCAGCTGAGTGATATCAGCGAGTTCCTTAAAACATTGAGCCTCATTTGCCTGGTCTGCAAAATGGGAATAATATTATAATAATACTGGGGGTGCCAAAAAAATGTATACAAGTGGACACTTTGGTCAATGCTGCTCAAGCAGTAGTTCGCTGTAATCACAAGTGTCTGGTCACTGATGGTTACCACTTTGAGCACCTCTTGTAATTGCAGAAGTCAAATGTGACTTGTATTCATCTTTTGTTATCGGTATATATTTAGTATTACAATTTTGATAGTTATGTCCTTTCTTAAAATGTGTATGCATTTGTTTGGCGCCCTCTGTATTTATCCCACAAGGGTGCTGTGAGAGTCCATGGTGGTTGATAAACATTAGTATCATTCAGTTCCTGGCTTTACGGGGCAGGGGGCGGGGGGTCCTCAACTCAATTCCCTGCAGGCACCTGCCTTGGTTGTGGGAAGAAAGCTGAGGCCTTGGAGGCTGCTCCGCCCATGCCAAGGTTATCTGTAAGGAAACAGCTGGTGTCGTGGAGGAATGGCCCAATTACAGGGTGATGGGGGCCCCAGCAGGTGGAGATTAGAGTTGGTAGCTGGCCTGGGGAGGTTGGTTGGGTCAGGAGGATTAGGTTTGGGATGAAATGATAGGTGTTTCAGGGTGACTAAGAGAACCAGGCAGAGAGCTAGGAGGACTTTGGGGAGCCCCATTTGCAAATGGAGGTGGGGAGTTCAGGTCCCATCTGAGTTGTTTACCCTCAAGACTGGAGAGGACTTGTCCTAGTGGCTTTGATGCCAACCCCTGCCAATCCAATAGCTTCTTCCTGCCTTCTCCACATGTTTTTTTTTAATCAACTTTATTGAAAACTACTTTACATCACACATTTTGAGGAGGTTTGACAAATTTATACACCTCAGGAACCATCACCATAGTCAGTATTGAGAATATTTCCATCACCCCCCCCAAACTCCTGCTTCCCTTTTACTGCCCATCCCTCCACCTGTGCTTCTTAAAAATATGGACAAGAGCTTTATTAAGATATAAGTCACATATCTTACAATTCACCCATTTAAAGTATACAACTTAATAATAGTTATAGGAATATAAAGTACAGAACAAGGAATATAGTCAATAATACTGTAATAACTATATATGATGTTATAAGGATACTGGACTTTTCAGGGTGATCACTTTGAAAGTTATATAAATGTCTAATCACTAAGTTTACACCTGCAACTAGTATAATATGGTATGTTAACTGTAATTGAAAAATTCAAAACTAAAATTAAAAAACGATTAAAAATAAATAAAGAAATGGTCTTTGAAGAAATAGTTGCAGTTGCCTGAAACTAAAAAAAAAAAAAAAAGTAGTTGCAGTTGAATAAATGTACCTAATGCGTGAAAAGAAAAACAAAACAAAAAATAAAGTATACAATTTAATGGTTTTAGCATATTCATAGTTGTGCAACCATCACCACAATCAATTTTGGAACATTTTCTTGATCCCAAAAAGTAACCCTGTACCCATTATCAATACCTACTCTCCCCACTCATCCCTTCACCCCCAAGAACTAGGAAATCACCCATCTACTTTCTGTCATAGGTCTGCCTATGACAAAAATAGATTTCTGAACATTTCATCTAAATGGCATCTTATAATATGTGGTCTTTAGTGACAGGCTTCTCTCACTTAGCATGGTGTTTTCAAGGTTCCTCCAGGTTGTAGCATGTGTTAGGCCTTAGTTTCTAATATTCCATTGACTGGATCTATCACATTTTATTTATCCATTCATCAGTGATGGCCATGTGGGTTGTTTCCACTTTTTGGCTCTTATGAAAAAGGCTCCTATTCACATAAAGTTTTTCTTTGGACATATGCTTCCTTTCCACTTAGGTATATGTCTAGGAATGGAAGTGCTGGACCATAAGGGTAACTCTATGTTTAACATTTTGAGGAATGGCTAGAGTGTTTTCCAAAGTGGCTGCACTATTTTGCATTCCCACCAGCGGTGTATTGAGGGTTCCAGTTTCTCCATACCCTAGACAACACTTGTCATTGCTCATCTTTTGTATTATAGCCATCTAGTGGACATAAAGTATTATCTTTTTGTGGTTTTTGATTTGCATTTCCTTAATGGCTAATGATGTTGGAAATCTTTTGTGTACTTCTCGGCCTTTGGTATATCTTCTTTGTAGAAATGTCTGTTCAGAGCATTTGCCAATTTTAAAATTGGGTTGTTTGCCTTTTTATTTTTGAGCTGTAAGAGTACTTTATATTCTAGATACTAGTCCCTTATCAGATAGTGATTTGCAAAATTTTTCTCCCACTGTGAGTTGTCTTTTCACATTCTTCACGTGAAAAGCACAACACTTTAGGGGCACAAAAGTTTTCAATATTGATGAAGCCTAATCTATGTATTTTTTCTTTTACCATTTGTGTTTTGGTGTCCTGTTTAAGAAACCATTGCCTAAGCTAAGGTTGCAAAGATTTGTGCTTATGTTTTCTCCTAAGAGTTTTCTATTTTAGCTTACATTTAGATCTTCGGTCCATGGGGAGTTAAGTTTTGTATGTGGTGTGTGATATCCACCTGGGTGGGGTTTTGAGTTGCCCAGAAGTAAGTGTGTGTCTGAGCCTGGTTGTTTGGAGTCTCTAGAGGTGACCAACGTGAACCTTCCTCCTATTCTCAGAACTTATTTGCCTGTTTTTGGAAAGCAGGCCACCACATGTCTCTCTTCCCCCACCACTCTTTCATTCAAGGGACTCCAGCCTCAGTCCTTGAGACATCAGGCTGATTGGGGGTGCTATATCCCATTCTATCTCAGTCATGCTGCCCTATCAAAAGTGCCTATTTTCTGCTTCTTGAAGCCTCATTCGCTGTGGTCTTGGCCTCCCTCTATATGGTCCCAAGAACACAAAATCAGCCCAGGAAACTGTGTCCCCATAATGTGTGAAGCAGACAGCATGACTTCCAACTCTCCTATGTGACGGTTGGCTGATGTGAGCCAGTTACTTAACTTTCTTAATGTCTCAGTTACCCCATATGCAAAAAGGAACCAATAACCCCTACTGCAGGGCTGTTGTAAAAATGAAATGAGAGCAAAATTGCAAAATTCAGACAACTGGTGGCTCTGGATCCCCCCTTTGCCAGCCTTTGCTGTGTGACCTTAGGCAAATCACCTATTTTCTCTGGATCTCCACTTCTAAGTCTGTGCAGTGGAGTGGAAAACCCTCATCCTCCTTGCCGCAGAGCAGTGATGTGAGGACCAAATGATGTCATTTAACAAATGTGGAGTTCATTAGTGTCAGCTTTGGGGTTTTCCCTGGCTTCTAAGCTTGACTCTGTCACTAACTTACCAAGTATGTTTTCTCTGTCCCACCCCATGCCTCACTTAAGTTGTCTTTGGGGCCGCGCCCTCTGTCTTCTCAGTGCTTTCTGCTGTCCCTCTGTTGAAGTACACCCTGGGGTGGGTGGTAACCCACCTGTAGGGGCATCACATAGAAAGAGGGCTGTGTGACTCAGAATTTAGGCAGGGGCAGTTCAGTTTATCATACACTACTGTATATCCCACATAAGTGCCGAAATAAGAAAACAGTGACTGAAGTTCATTGAGCATTTTCTATTTGCTAATTAGATCTTTAGTCCTTACAACAAATCTGTGATGTAGGTATTATTATTGACCCTATTTATAGAAGAGAAAGCTGAAGCTCAGAGATGCTAAGTAACTTGCCTGAGGTCACACAGGTAATAAACAGGGAGCAGAGCAAACATTCAACCCCAAATCTGACTTTGGAACCTTTCTTCTTGGCCTCGTGGGACTAGTGTAGACCTCCTTCTCTGACCTCCTTAAGCTTGGGGGAGTCCAGACATAGACAAGATTACTAGCTAGAGCCCAATCCTTTGGGAGTTTTGGTGAATGTGACTGTGTCATTTGCAGGAAAGCAAAGAAACAGGGGATGAGGAAGGGCTCACTGATCAGGGAGACCAAGAAAATAGGATCGTCTTGTGAGTGTTTATGCAGCAACCCTCAGAGCCAGCCTCACAAGTGGCTGCCACCACTCCCCCCATTTCACAGATGGGCTACCAGAGCCTCGGTTTCAGCAGCACAGCTAATGGAGCCAGCGTTTAGCCATGCTCTGGACTCCACAGGCAGATGGATGAACGATGATCCTGTTTTCCATTGTTTCCCAGACCTAGTCATTTGTAGTTCACCTCCATGACCTCACTATTTCTATGTGCTATAGGTGCTATTATTTACTTAGTACTTCCTTTTAAATCAACCCACTTAAAAAAAATAAACCTCATTTTAAAGTGTAATATTCTTGGAATCTTGGGTTTGATGTTACTTACAAACATACATACACATCATACACATTTGTACACGTATGTTTCTAACATACATACATATATATCCCTAACAACACGTACTTGTATGTGTGTATGTATATATGTGTGTGTTTTGATACTGATTCAAATAGCTAATAGCTATGAAACACCCAAAACCATTCCATGTGCCTCCTAAACCCATCCTGAGCACCCACCCCATCTGTTGTGTATACCACACTTGGGGAAACACAGTTTTCCCTGGCGTCTAAGCTTAACTCTGTCACTTACCAAGTATGTTTTCTCTGTCCCACCCTATGCCTCACTTGACTTGTCTGTCAAAGTGAGAGAGTTGGGCTGGATTTCAAAGACCTCTTCTATTGTCTTGACATAGCTAGAGGTCTAAGAGGTCTTTGCTTCTTGGCCTGCATCCCTCTTGCCTCAGAAGTCTGGCTTTATTCAAGCACACAGAGTGATCAGGTCTCAGGAACTAGCTCGTATTAGTCAAACTCACAAGAGGCTGATCGATAAACCAGAGAAACGAATGTGTTAATTGACCTGGAGCTATTAGCAACCCCGGGGGCTGGAATTCTGCACCAGTGGAAGAATGGATTTCTTTGCCAGCTCACGCATCTGCTTGGCAACTTGCTAAGCTGCCCTGTACAGGACAGAGAGGTTCTGTGATACAATGGAGAAGCGTTGGTGCTGGAAATTGTCTTGAGTTTGAATCTGAGACTGCCTGTAAGGGGCTGTGTGGCTGTGAGCTGCTTTGCTTCTTGGAGCCTCATCAGCTATAAAATGGGGATCATATACTCGCTTTTTATGGTTGTGAGGATTCAATGAGATGCTACACAAAAAAAGCCTGGCACAAAGTAGGTGTTAATTAATTGAGAGGTAGTAGGACTGTTCGTGAGAGACAAGGGTCATTTGACGGTCAGAGACTTCGAAGGAGGGACAGTGTCTAATTCATGGGCTGCAAACTAAAAGGCCAACAGAGGCCAGGCAGTTAATAATTGGCAAATCAGGACAGATGTAAGATGCCTAATGTCTGAGAGTTAAAAGTGAGGTGAAGACTTGGGTGACCTAGAGAAGGCAAGCCCTGGCGAAAAGGGGTGCCCTCTACTCAGCTTCAGCAATGGCCAGATCTTCTGACTTCTTAAAGAGAAGCCAGGCTTCTGGATTTTTTATGTGATAACTCCTGATTTTAAACTGGCACTCAATTAAAATTTCCAAGCCAAGCAAAACTTGTGTGTGGGCCATTGCTGGTCCGCCGTGTGCAGCCTCTGGCCTAAATGATCTTTGTGTTTCTTCCTGCATTACCCACTGTCCCAACACAGTGCCTGTCATATAGCAGATATCCAGTTAGTGTGAGTAGATGGAATAATAAATGGGTGCAGACAAACCTGGTGGAGAAATGAACAGTGATCATAAAATCACTAAATTATGGGGCTCGCCTGAACCCCTAAGTTGTGTGGTCTCAACTGCTAATCACTTCTTCCAGGTGCCTGAGCACTTGGCAGCTGGTACCTATGGATGGAAACTCCCCATGGCCCAATGCAGCTTTTCACCTGGTTGGCCAGCACTTATGATGTGAAAGTCTTCTTTGTGAGATCACTTCACCCTTCTGCCAAATGCATGCCCTTCAGATATCTGAAGTCAGGGGTCATTGTCACCACTGAGGGCAGATACCATCCCCCTCCCAGAAACCAGGCACTGTTACATCTTCCTGTCACAGCACCTGTAATTCTTTAAATCAGCATCTGCTCTTTTCCTTGTGCACTAATATAAGCCTCACAAGAGCTGAGATCCTCCTGTCTTATTCACTGTAGGATCCTCAGCACCTAGAGAAGAGGCTGATCACATTGTGACCCTCCAGGGGGGCCATCATCTCCCCTTCATCAGCCATTTCGGGAGCTCCCTCTCTGGGCCAGGCCCTGTACAAAGGTCTCTGTTCACCTTCTCCAACTGATCTCCTGAAGAGCCTGAGGGTTAGACATTCCCTGCTCCCTTTTACAGGCAAGGGGCCTGAGGATCAAAGAGAGGACGTTACATGTCTGAGGTTGCACAGCTAGTAAGGATGGTGGTGGGAATTCAGACCCTGACCGCTCTGCCTTCCAGGTGCACCCTGAGTTTGCCCTTGGCAATGATGGCTAAGTAACAAATAGGAGGCAGGGTGCAGCTACCTCATGGCTCACTGAGCTTTGAGTGAAGTGAAATCACCCTCCTTCCCCCACTAGCCTTTTTCATTAACTTGTCTCAACTCCAAGTTGGCAGTTTACCTGGAGGACACGTCCTCCAAGTGAACTTCCAAGGGGTATTGGAGGGCAGTGCTACGGTCCTAATTCTGCACCTCAGTTTCATCATCTGGAGACTGGAGATACTTTGTTAGCTGACTCCTGGGGCTGCTGTGGGCTAATACAGTGATTGTTGAAAACAGTGCCTAGTACATAGTTGAGTGCTCAATAAATATTAGCTATTATTTTATCAGAATGTCATTTATGGGGCGAGCTTCCTGTAGGTTTTAAGTGAATCTTGTTACATCAACTGAGCATCACTCACTGACTTGTCCCTGGATTCGAGGGTGCTTCCTGTTGGGGGTCTATGACCCACTAGGCTTGGCCATTGAGTGAATGTTACAACTTGGTAAATACTGTGGTGTCCGTGAGCACATTTGAGCTAGCTGAGGCCTCTGATTGGGTGTCTGGCAGCCCTGGGGTCATATACTGGTCACTGCCATCTCTGGAGCCCCGTCCCCACCTGGTTGGCAGTAAATCAGAGGCATGGGATTTGAGTGCAGGACCCCTGATGCCAGGCCACTCTCTCCTGTGCCCAGCTGCTCCTGCTGTCATGTGCTGAGCCCTCCCTTCCTCCTCTTCAGCTGAGAACACCACCAATGCTACCCAGGATGCACAGCTCCGGTGGCCCAGCTGTGACTCCCAGGAAGAGATGCTCAACCTGGGCTTCACCATTGGCTCCTTTGTGCTCAGCGCCACCACCCTGCCACTGGGGATCCTCATGGACCGTTTTGGCCCCCGGCCCACACGGCTGGTTGGCAGGTGAGGTGGTGGGGCCAGGCCTTGGGGAGCTGGAGGGCAGGGACTGGTGCTGCAGGGGGAGGGGAGGCTTCGAGTGTTAACAGTCAACCCCCCCCCCCCACATCTCCACAGTGCCACCTTCGCGGCATCCTGCACCCTCATGGCCCTGGCCTCTTGGGACACCAAAGGTGAGAGGTCTGGCCTCTCATACCCCCATGGAAAAGAATGAGTGGGATAAAGGTGATGTTTACCCCAGCTCCTGCCCTTGGCCTCCCACAGCTCCCAAATGCCCTCATTCACCCCTCTCCCATTCCCAGTTCTCTCTCCGTTGATATTCCTGGCACTGTCCCTGAATGGCTTTGGTGGCATCTGCCTAACGTTCTCTTCACTCACGGTGAGTATGACAGGCTCCGGCTTGGCAGCGGGGCACCAGGAATGGGGTGGGGGTAGGAGAGAGTGAAGGTGAGAGTGGAGAAGGGCCAGTGGACACAGGTCAAATGTGTGTGTGTGTGTGTGACTGTGTGTGTGTGTGTGTGTGTGAGTGTGTGTGTGTGTGTGTGACTGTGTGTGTGTGTCGAGCCCATACTGTCTATTGAGTTCTGTTCTAGACACTGGGGCTATAGCACAAACAGAACTGAACTCCTGCACCTTGCTGGAGCTTGCATTCAGGGTTTGGGGGAACAGGCAATCCCCCCAATAAGTAAACTAATCAATTTTGTCTGTAGTCGTAAGTGCTGGAAAGAAAATAAAACTGGGTAATGCGATAGTGACAGGAAGAGAGCAGCTTGGGACAATGTGTGTGTTTGCCTAGTGTGTGTGGTGCTGTCCACCAGAAAGGGCGTGAGAAGGCAAATGTATTTGTGAGTATATTCTATCAAACCGTATAAAATTGCTGATGTTGATCTTACTTGACCTACAAAAATGGCTTTTTCACAGGTCTCGCCCTCTTATGCATATGTGTCAGTTTTTTGTGTGTGTCACTCTGACCGTGTATGTTTATGTACGTGGGTGAATCAGTATAAGCGTTCAAGGCTTATGAGTGTGTGATGGGGTAAGCGGTTTCTGTGTGGACCAGCCTCTGGAACTGGCTGTTTATCTCTGGCTGGGCTGTTTATCTCTGATGAGGGCCGCCTCACCACCAAACTGGGTGTTTTTGGCCGAATTTCACCTCAGCCCTTCATTCCAGCCCAGGACATTTCACAACTCTCTTAAGGAAGCAGATCCCTTCCTCTCCGCCCCCTTCCGCAGCGTCTTCTCCACGCTGTGCAACTTGGCTCGGGGCCCTAAATCCCTTTTGCTTTGCTCTGCCCTGCGCGGCGTGGCGGGAAGCCTAACCTTGGACCCTGTCCTGGCAGGCCTAGAGGACAGGCTTAGGGGGCTCGGCCTGCAGACCGGCCGCCTCTCCTCCCCTGCCCGCCGCCAGTAATCTCCAACCAATGGCAGGGCCCGGCGCCAGCCCCGGCCCCGCCCCGCGGGCCTCTGTGGTAGCTCGGTTCCCAACCAGGACGTCCAGTGCTGCCCAGCCTGTCAGCCCAGGGTTAGCCAGGCTGGCCCTGCGCCGTTCTGGGTGGAGACAGCGCTCTGGGACCCATGGGTTATGGGGCGGTGTGGCAGGGCGGCACAAGGGCCTGGACGCTCTCAGCGCTGGCACTTTCCCTGGTGGCCTTGGCAGCGTGCCTTGGAGATACAGGGTTCCAGGGAAACCTCTCCCCGAGTAGGAGGTCAGCCTGGCCCCACACCGTTTTCATAGCTACTGGGAGGTTGGTGGGGGACTCAGTTCTCTGTTTATCCATCTTCCTTTTCAGAGTTATTTGAGGTTCCCTTCTGGGCTTGGGTTTTCCCTTTTGTGGAGAGGGTTTAAGCCTCTAAGGCCCTTCCCAGCTATGGGATCTGTTGACCTGGGGAGGATGATGGGGTCAGAGAGGGCGGCATGACTTTGCTTTCCCCTCCCCTGAGGGTTTGGTTCAGGCCAGTGAGCAGAACATAAGACCAATTAATTCTCTACTGGTGGGAGTTTTGTGCACGTCAGAGCCACCACCTCTCCTGGAAACCTGGCCTCCCTTCATCCCACCCTCACCTCCCTAGTCTGTCCCATGACTTGTCCTGGCTCAGCAGAAACTGTGAACAGGGTCCTTTGGGGCCACTGGGAAGGTTAAGGGGCACCATCCTGTTACAGAGTCAGCCATGGTCACAGCCTTGAGTCTCAGGACTAGAATGGCCAGACAGGGGAGAAAGTCATTAACATGCTCTGTGAACTTGAATACAGTTCCTTCTGTCTCTGGGCCTCAATTTTCTTACCAGTCAAATAAGTTGCACTAGATCAGTGTTTCTTTTTTTAAAAAAAAGTAATATATTTTTCGATGACAGCTGACATACAGTATCATATTAGTTTCAGGAGTACAACACAGTGATTAGACATTTCTATACCACACAAAGTAGATCAGTGTTTCTTAAACACCCATTCCATGGGTTATAAAGAGGCATCACACAATAAAGGGCTCCATATGCAACTAACTTAGGAAACCCTGGGGTTAAACAAAATTGACAAAATTTCTCTTTGAGGGCGCTTCTGGGAGCCTTTTAGATGCTAAAGTGCCTTGGGAGTCTATAGGAGGGTGGTTGGAGCAATTTCTGACATTGATTTGCCTTAGAACTTTTCTGTGGCGTCTCAGGGGGCTACTGCTCCTGGAGCTCGCTGTGCAGATAGCTGGGCTGGATGCTTCCAAGTTTTTCAGGCGGGGCTGGGAAGGGGGAGCCCTGGGCTGATGTTGGGGGTCTCCCCTGCTCACTGGCAGTGTCTTCTTCCCTCAGTTACCCAACATGTTTGGGAACCTGCGCTCCACTATCATGGCCCTCCTGATCGGCTCCTATGCCTCTTCTGCCATCACGTTCCCAGGAATCAAGGTATGGAGCTGCCTGGGGGGTACAGTGAGGTCACTGGGTTTTCTTGTTGTTGTTGTTTTTAATTTTTATTGGGGAATATTGGGGAACTGTGTTTCTCTCCAGGGCCCATCAGCTCCAAGTCGTCCCTCAATCTAGCTGTGGAGGGCACAGCTCAGCTCCAAACCGCCGTTGCCCCCTTCCCCCCCTCCCCAGACTCAGTGGCAGCTCGTTGTCTTCAATCTAGTTGTGGATGGCACAGCTCACTGGCCCATGTGGCAATCGAACTGGCTACCCTGTTGTTCAGAGCTTGCACTCTAACCAACTGAGCTATCTGGCCACCCCTCCCTGGGTTTTCTTTTGCCTTTACGCAAGGACTGGGTGGGGCTGGGTACATAGTGGCTAGTGTCTGGTGACTCAGTTCCAGCCACTCAAGGACACTTCCCACCATCTCTGGGGGGAAAAGCACTGAGGCATCATGGGAAGAGACTACACCCTGCTGCCGACCAGTGGGCCTGATTTTTTTTCTCTCCTCCTTTCCTTTACCGTTGCCTCAGTCCAGGCCTTCATCCTCTCTTCTGGGCCGGTGCAGGCTTTCTCAGCTGGTCTCCTTGCCTCTGATCTTTCACTTCTCCCATCTGTCATTCATATGACTTCCGGAATGATCTTAGATGGAGGATTTGCTCACACACCCGCTTTGCCTACAGAATCAAGTTCATCCTCTTCTCATGCATTCAAGACCTTTGGTTCTCTGACCTTACCCAACCTTTCCAGCCACATCTTCCCTGGGCCTAGAGAGGCTGGGTAACTTGGGTCCAAGGTCACAAAGCTAGTCCATGCCAGGCCAGATCCTAGACAGGTCAGTGTGGTGGACCTAGAGCCCAAAGGCCTGAGTTTTGGTTCTGGGCAAGCCTGGGGCCTCATTTCTTCCTTTGATATCAAATGGTAACAAAGTGCTCTTTCAGCTGGGCCACAGCATGCCCCTCACATTCCGCCTTGGGCAGTTAATTTGTTAGTTTGGAAGGCACTTGCTCAGCGTGTACAAATGAGTTTGAGAGTGTGTATTGGCGGGGTGGCCGTCAATTAGTCAGGTAGCAGCAGGCATGGAAGATGGCAGTTCTCCCTTCTCTTCAACTAAGGCAACTAAGTGGGGTTTGAGGAGCCAGATCTTACCCCTACTCATTAGGGAGTATGGTCCTCTGAAGCTCTGTCCTGCCCACAGGGAAGAAAGAGCCCCAAGGCCCAGGGAGCCCCCAGGAGGAGCAGTTTTCCTGGGCAGCACTGGAGCTCTGAGCAGTAGTTTGAGGGGGAGGATAGACGTCAGTCATTCTAGGCAGAGGATGGCAGAGAGGACAAAAGGAGTGACACCATCTCACATACCTGCTTCCCCAGTAGAGGGGCTGACACATTGGCACAGAATCCCAATCAATTCAGAAGCTACTAGTAGTCCTGGGTTAGGAGGCCTTGAGCTGAGCATTGCACACCTCCCCTCCCCTCTCAGTGTCGCATCTGGGAGCACCTGTGAAAAGTGAAATAAGGCTTAGTCCGCTTTGGTTTGTCTTTCCCCGAGGGAACAGGCCAGGAACAGGCAGGATAAACACTGTTTGGCCTGGTAAACTTAGAGCCTTAATTTTCCTCTTTTATACCTAAAATGAAATGATGTTTTTGTGTAAAAACAAACATGTATGGAGTCATAGGCAAAGTTTGTGTGTCTTTTTAAGATAATTGAAATTTCAAAGACATTTTGAGCTTGTGGCCAGCAACGTCAGCACCTTATGGGAACTACTTCACCCTACTTTAGGGAGACTGCAGTGAAAAAGGAAGAGGATGGTGGGGCTTCTAGGTCTGACTCTTATCTTCTGGTCTTGGTTTCCTCATCTGCATTGGACACAAGGAATGAGGTAGAAGAGACTTTCTCTAAGGCCTCTGAGGCCTGGGTTCTACCTCTGGCTGGAAGAGGTGGGTCTGGGGCCAGGTGGCCTCCCTCATGGACCTGCCCTCTCCTCCCACAGCTGATCTACGATGCCGGTGTGTCCTTCATGGTCATCATGTTCACCTGGTCGGGCCTGGCCTGCCTCATCTTTCTTAACTGTGCCCTCAACTGGCCCAGCGAAGCCTTTCCTGCTCCTGAGGAAAGCAGCTACACGTGAGTGGCTCGATGGGGGCGCTGGGGTGGGAGGGGGGACCCCCTGTTGCAGAGGGGGAAGCCAGAGGTGTGATGATGTGATGGACAGAAACAGCTTTAGAGTCAGAGAGACCTAGATTTGCAAATCACCTGAGTTCTCTGAGGTCTGCTTTTTCATCCTTACCCACCCATGGGTGTTTGGAATAGACCTGGCACATTATAGGTCAAAACGTGGTGACTGTTCCTTTCTGGGTTTCAAGGATGGAATTCAGAGTAGAAGGGACCCCAGCAATAGTGCCACATGCTATGTGGACCCAGAGGGGAGATACAAAGGAATCAAATACCCCACACTTTGTGGGGCAGCCTGAACGCCAACTTTTTCCAACCCCCTATCAGTTTACCAGGGGAATGTGTGTGTGTGTGTGTGTGTGTGTGTGTGTGTGTGTGTGTTGCTCCACTACAAAGCACATAGGGTGCCTATCAAACAGCTGGTATTTATCAAGTGTCTCCTGTATGCCAGGCACTGCTTAGCCCTCATATACTTCTCAAACAGCCCTATGACGTGGATTCTGTTAACTCCCTTAATAATACAGGTGCAGGGAACAAAGTGACTTTCCTAAGGTCATACCATTGAAAGGAGGGTGAATCTGAGGTTGGAACCAGGCTCTCTGACTCCAATCAGAGTTCTCGATGCTGCCTCTATGGCAACAACCCCAGTGGAAAATGATTCATCCACTCTTTACTTCCTGGGCACTAAGCTGGTCCCTGGGCCGGGCTCTGAGGGACCTAGACATGACCCCTGCACTATGGAGCTTAGCAATGGCATGTCAAAGCTGGGTAAAGGGGTGCTCGGTACCCCCGGGATGATTGGGACAGGTCCCTGGAGGCAGGCTGTTGAGGGTGGGCTCTGTGGGGCTGGTTCCCACTTGTTCCCACCTGGCTGCTCGCAGGAAAACAATCAAGATCACTGGGCTGGCCCTGGATCACAAGATCACAGGTGACCGCTTCTACACACATGTGACCAACGTGGGCCAGAGGCTGAACCAGAAGGCCTCCAGCTTGGAGGAGAATGACCTCTATCTTTCCTCCCAGGACGGTCGTGGTACCTCAGAAAACCCTCGTGAGAGTGAGTGTCTGGTCAAGGTGCCAGTCTTGGGGGATGGGGAAGGTGGGTCCTCACGCCTGGTGAGCACTCATGCCCAAGGGCTCACCTCTCCCCTCTTCAGTTCTCATAACACCCCAGGATGTAGGTGGGTAATCCACATTTACAGAATTGGGGAACGGGCGGTGGTGGTGGGGGAACGGGAATCAGAGCTCATAGAACTCTGGGAAGTTCAGATTCAGGAGTACTCTGCTGGATTCCTGGGGTGATGGAGAGAGGAGCTTCCAGAATGGGGCAGGGTCTGCAGGCCTGTGGAGAAGCTGGTTTCATCAGGACTTCCTGCAACCTCTGAGCTTCTTGCATCAGGTGCATAGCGCCAGGTGAGCCAGCTTCCGGGCTAAGGCCCGCCAATGCCTGGCTGGCTGGCGCCCCCTGCTGGTCGCAGGAAGAGCTGCAACCCGCCTCCTGCCGGGGCCACTTCCCAAAGTGTCAACTTTGAGATTAGTGAAGGAGCACCGGTCTTGGAGTCAGGACATGAGGGTTTGAGTCCCGCTCCTCAGTTACAGGTGAGGTGACTTGGGTAGATCACTTAACCCTGCTCTCGCTTCCCTCATTTCTTAAATGAGCACTAATAACACCCACCTCACAGGGAAGTTGGTTGTGAGGGTTGAATGAAGTCATGAAAGCAGAAGCTCTTTGTAAACTGCAGAACACTGTGCAGTTACGAAGGTGTTATCCCCGCTGCTGGTCCTCCCGTGGCCGACGTATGGGGGTGAGCTGAGTCAGGCTGACCTACAGCTTCCAGCCCCGTGAGCTTGGGCAAGTCATTGAACTGCCTGAGCCACAGTTTCCCCATCTGTAAAATGTGGTAAAGACAGATGTATGATTGGATTAAATGGGATAATATGTGTCAAGAATGCTGTACATAGTAAGTACTTAATAAATAGTAGCTGGAGTTATTATTACCACACCAAACATAGGGTGTACAGAGGTCACCTGAAAATATTCTGCTGAGATAGTTACAGAACTGGGCAAGAACTTGGAGTCTAGTAAGTCCAAACCCTTGTTTTTGAAGAACCCGGTCTCTCCAAAGTCACACAGAACTGCAACAGCTAGGACATTCAGAGGGAAATGGAAGGTCTGGGGCTCAGAGGTGCCCCCTGCTGTCTCCCCAGAGTCTGTCCCCTTACGCAAGAGCCTCTGCTCCCCCATTTTCCTGTGGAGCCTCCTCACCATGGGCATAACCCAGCTGCGGGTCATCTTCTACATGGCCGCCATGAACAAGATGCTGGAGTACATCGTGACTGGGGGCCCGGAACATGGTGAGGTGCTGCTGAGCCCACTGGGGACCCAGGACGGTCACTCTGGCTGAGCTCCTCTCACCCTGACTTCTCCCCCTGCCTCTCCCAACAGAGACAGTTGTCCTGAAACAAAAGGCAGCAGAGACAGGTAAGGGGATGAAAGTTGGGGCCCTGGCCCGCACCCACCTTGCCACTGCTTGCTTTGAAGGAAGCCTGGACCCACCTTATCACCCTGGGCATTTGGGGGATCTAAGAATCTGGGGTCAGAGGAAGGCTATTTTGGCACTCCCTCTTCTCCGCTGGAAGTGGGTGGTGATGCCAGCTCCTGACCCCACTTCCCTTCCCACCCTGCCCAGTTGCGTTCTACACCTCCATCTTTGGGGGCCTGCAGCTGCTGTGCCTTCTCACCTGCCCTCTCATCGGCTATATCATGGACTGGCGGATCAAGGACTGCGTGGATGAAGGACTCAGTGGTGGCACTGAGGGCATTGCCCTTGGAGATGCCAGGTGACCCACACAGGGATGGTGACAGCAAGTAGTCAGATGGTGCTTTTCATTTTCTATGTGCTTTCATATCCAGCATCTTGATTCATTTTCCTAAGAGCCCTGGGAGAACAGAGGTACCTCCCCATTTTACAGATGAGGAAACTGAGGCTAAGAGGGAACATGACTTGCTTGATAGTAAATATAGCTGCCATCAAGTGCGCTAGGCAACTTGCATTGTCTTATTTAGTCCTGCAAAAGCTCTCTGAGGTAGCTACATTATCCTCATTTCACAGATGAGGAAGCTGAGACACAGAAAGGTTAAGTAACTTACCCAAGGTCACACAGCTTTTAGCAGCAGGCTCTAGAACCCATGTTATAAAGGGTATACTCTAAAGGGTATACTCTAAAGCCTCCTTAAGGCTAGGAAGAGATAGCGTTGGTATATTGGATATCTATTGCTGTATAATAAATTTCCCCCAAACTTGGCATCTTTAAACGACAAACATTTAAACATTTATTGTCCCATGTAATTTCTGAGAGTCAGGAATCTGGGACTGACTTAGCTGGAAGGTTCTGTCAGATTCTATGTCTGTTCGGGCTGCTCTAACCAAACACCACAGGCTGGTGGCTTCTCAACAAAAGTAATTTATTTCTCACAGTTCTGGAGCTGGCAGTCTGAGATCAGGGTGGTTGAGTGAGGCCGTTCTGGGTGGTAGGCTCCTTGCTGTGTCCTCCTGTGACAGAGGAACTAGGGAGCTCCGTGGGGCCTCTTTTCTAAGGGCACTAATCCCATGATGAGGGGTCTGCCGCCATGATCTAATCACCTCCCAAAGGCCCCACCTCCTAATACCACCCCCTTGGGCCTTAGCATTTCAACAGATGAATTTGGAGTGGGAGGTGGATACAAACATTCAGACCATAGCAGGGTCTCTCGTAGGGCTGCAGTCATCTGAAGTGTTGACTGGGGTTGAAGAGTCTGCTCCTAAACTCACTCATGTGGCTGTTGGCAGGAGGTTCCGTTCCTCCCCACCTGGGCCTCTCCACAGGGCTGCTCACCACGAGGCAGCTGGCTTCCCCCAGAGCGACATCTAAGGGAGCGGGACCAAGACAGAATTTGCAGTGTCTTTTGTAATGCGATCTCAGAAGTGACACACCATCACTCCTGTTGTGTTCTATTGGTTACACAGCGTAACTGGTACAGTGTGCAGGGGGGCCCACGGGGTACGAACACCAGGAGGCAGGGGTCTTTGGGGCCAACTTGTTGGCTGGAGACCACTGTTGGGTCTTGAACTGACGTCTTCTGACTGCTGTGCTCTTTTTCTGCTAATCCCATAGTCCCTGTTTGTCCTGAGAGGCTGGGAGAGGGAGACTAGGAGAGAAAATGTCTAAGGAACACACAGTGGCTTCCCTCCCCCCTGGCGGTGCCCCTGCCCTGGTACCCAGCCTTCCTCCTCTGCCCTCTGCTGCTGGTGGCCACGTTCCATTAGCAGGGCCCTTCTATCTAGGACGGATGGGCAGCCTGCCCTCATCCCAGCCTCCTGAGCTCTCCCCTGGGCCAGCCTCAGAGCCCTTGACCTTGCTGCAGAGAGGGGCTTGCTGGGTAGTCACATTTGTCCAGGCTGGTGGGCAGAGACACTTTCCTAGGGCTTCCAGTGAGAAATGGTGTGAGAGCTCCCCATTCTCCACCTTCCTTCCCATCCTTGAGTCTCAGACTTCAGTGTGCGTGTGAAATGCTTGGGATCTTTGTCTAAATGCAGATTCCTGGGCCCCACTCTGGAGAGTCTGAGGTTTGTAGTGAGGCCTTGGAATCTGTATTTTTAAGGAAGGCCCCAGGGGATGCTGGTATAGTTGGTGGGGAGCCATACTTTGAGAAACGGTGTTCTCCCTTTCCTGCTGCCCTGATAGCAAAGGAACAGCAGGAGGGGGAGAAGCCAAGGCTGAGAACCAGGGAGCTCCCCAGGAGGTAGAGGCAGCAGCCAGTGACGGTCTGTTCTCCTCAGGGATGGGGTTGCCACCAAGTCTGCCCGACCACGCTACCGCAAGATCCAGAAACTCACCAATGCCATCAACGCCTTCACCCTGACCAACTTTCTGCTTGTGGCCTTTGGCATCACCTGCCTCATTAACAACTTACACCTCCAGGTACCCACCTCCGTCCGCCCCACTCTGTCTGCCTCCCAGGACTCCTCCAAAGAGATGGAACCTGCCTTCCAGGAAGCACGGTTCTTGTCTTCTGGGTTTTCCAGGAAGTGTTTATAGTAAGTTGGGTGGTCAAGAGATAGGCAGATGGAGATGGGCCTCTTCGTCTCATCCATCCTTCATCCTGCTCCCACACCCGCTCTTAACCTCTTCCCTCTCTTTTTGGTTTCAGTTTGTGACCTTTGTCCTGCACACGATAGTTCGAGGTTTCTACCACTCGGCCTGTGGAGGCCTTTACGCTGCAGTGTGAGTCAGCCCGGGGTTAACTGCCTTCCTGAGCACCCCTCCCCTCATAACTAGAGGACCCCAGAGCAGTCACAAGGGCCCCAGATACCCCTTAAGGCACCCCTCCCACTGCTGGTAGGCATGGCCTCCCCAGCCTCCCTGGAATGCTGATGTCTCAGAGGATGGGGTGGGTGGAGAGGATTGGTGGGGATCTGCGAGGCCATCTGGTCCACGGCCCTCTCCAAGTTCCTCTAATGACGGGAAGCTCCCTTCCTCAGAGGCAGCCCATTTTACTGCAGGAGAATTCCACTGTCAGAAAGGCTTCCCTTAGATCAGGGGTGTCCAAACTTTACGTTTTTCACCAAGGGCCATATGCGGTAAAATACACAAACAGCCAGGCCACTCACTCGAGGTGAGGTACGTATTGCCTCACCTGGTTTATTTAAGTCAACTAAATACATTTTTGGAATTTGTTGCGGGCCAATTAACAATGGATTGCGGACTGCAGTTGGCCCGCGGGCCGCAATATTGACACCCCTGCCTTAGAGGAAGCTGAAATACCTGATTTGATGACACTATGGTCCTATGTTTGCTCTGTGGAATGGCTCCCAAACTGGCCTTTCCATACGTCAGCCCTGTGGAAATGTCCAGACAGCGATTTTCCGGCTTTGGGTTGAATGGCCCCCATTTCCCTTTCTCTTTTCTCTTCCGGTTCCCACTGCCAGGCACTGCCAAGGGGCTCTCCCTTGTGTACATGATGGAGCAATATAGGGTATTACAATAGTGGTGAAATATCCTAACTGTTACTGAGTACTTATTCCGTGGCAGGCAATGTGAGACACTTGGCCAGCACCCCCTTATCTAAACCTCACTACAGCCGTCTCAGTTCTGCTTCCTTCATTTGCTCGAGCTGAAATGTTGGTGTCAGCTGCCCATTCCACACAGCCCAAATCTAACCCTTCTTATCATCTCCACCACCTCTGTCCTAGATTGTTGCAGCAGCCTCTGGATGGTCTCCCCTCAGCTGCCCTTGCCTTCCCTTGGGCTATTTTTAACACAGGAGCTAGAGACACCTGTTAGAACATAAGTCTCTTCATGGCATTCCATGGCTTCCCGTTTTGTCTCACTCAAAGAAAAAGCCAAAGGTTTTATTGTGACTTACAAGGCCATGGGAGCTCTCTACCCCTTCTTCCTCTCCCCAGCTCACACACTCCCCTCCTCCTATGACCACCTCAGTGCCTCAGATACCCCAAGCATGTTCTCTACTTGGGATCTGTGTAGTTGCTGTTCCCTCTTCCTAGAACATTCTTCCTCCAGCTATTTGCAAGGCTCGCAGGTGTCTCACCTTCTCCAGGTCTTCACCCAGCTGTCCTCTACTCAGTGAGGCGTCCCCTGGCCATCCTATCTACAATTGCAACTTTCTTAACACCCTCACCCCGTTTCTCTACTTAACTTCTTAGCACTTATCACCATCGAAGACACTGTTTTTATCTTGCTTATTGGGTGACTACCACCGGCCCCACCAGAATGCCACCTCCATGAGGACAGGGATCTTTGTCTGGTTCATGGCTGAATCTCCCTGCACCTAGACTGGCAGCTGGCACATAGTAGGAGCTCAATAAATATTTGTTAAGAATAAACGAAGAGCCCAGTGAAGTTAGGGCTATCCCTGTTTTCAGTGGAGGAAGTCAGACTCAGAGAGGTTGAGTTACTTGCTATTATCACATAGACAGGAGGCGTCACAAGCCTCCTTGGTGGCCCTGAAGTCATGGCATATATACCCTCTAGGCCAGGGACCAAAGAGCACATGTGAAGAGTATGAATTCGTAAGCCCTATGCTGCCTGGCTAACATAACGTGGTGTCCAGGGAGGGGCGCAGGAGGCATGTCAGGCTGGAGGGCCACACGCCTTCATGTTTGGACCCCCTCTCATCAACAGGTTCCCGTCCAACCACTTTGGGACACTGACAGGCCTGCAGTCCCTCATCAGTGCTGTGTCCGCCCTGCTCCAGCAGCCGCTCTTCAAGGCCATGGTGGGGCCCTTGAAAGGAAATTCCTTCTGGGTAAGAACTGGGGGTGTCCTGGGGGGAACAGGAGCCCTTTTCGTAGGTGCAGTCTGGGAGCTGGAGGCTTGTATGTGCTAGAATCCCTCGCCCCTCTCTCAGCCAGGAGATGCCTTTGGGAGTCTCTAATCTGGGGGTTCCCAAGCTGGCTGCCCAACAGAGCCCCTCACAGAGTGTTAAAGACACACATTCTCCAGGCTTCTGAGTCACCGTCTCTTGGCCTAGGTCCAGGAGTCTGTTTTTCATAAGCTCCCAGGTGACATGTGAAGTGGCCCAGTTCTGATCTGATCCATTTCCACCATATGCAGGGACCTTCTCCAGCTCCCCTGAGAAGGGGTTCCTCCAAACCCTCTCAGTGACAACACCTCTCCTGCACAAGGCAGCAGCCACTGGTACTGTCAGAAAGGCTTCCTTACATTGAACTGACATCTGCCTCCCGAAAGCTGGTCTCTCTGCCCCGGCCACCCACTCCCCATAAACCCTTCTCCCATAAGAATGATGACGAAGTGACAGGTGCCATTTACAGAGCGCTCGCTGGGTGCTAAGGACACTGTGTACTTTCTTTTCAATTATAGTTAACATTCAATATTATTTTGTATTAGTTTCAGGTGTACTGCATAGTGGTTAGACATTTATATAATTTATGGAGTGATTCTCCCGATTAGTCTAGTACCCACCTGGCACCATACATAGTTGGTACGTTATTGACTATATTCCCTATGCTGCACTTCACGTCCCCATGACTATTTTTTAACTACCAATTTATACTTCTTAATCTCTTCACCTTTTTCATCCAGTGCCCCAAGCCCCCTCCCATCTGGTGACCATCAGTTTGTTCTCTGTAGCTATGAATCTATTTCTGTTTTGTTTGTTCATTTATTTTGTTCTTTAGAGTCCACATATAAGTGAGATCATATGGTATTTGTCTTTCTCTGTTTGACTTATTTCACTTAGCATAATACCTTCTAGGTTCATTCATGTTGTTGCAAGTGATAAGATTTCATTCTTTTTTATGGCTGAGTAATATTTACATATATATCATAATATATATATATATATATATATATATATATATATATATATATATATATGCATGCCACATCTTCTTTATCCAATTGCCTATTGATTGGCACTTAGGTTGGTTCCCTATCTTGGCTATTGTAAATAACACTGCAGTAAACATAGCAGTGCATATATCTTTTCAAATTAGTTTTTTTGGATTTCTTCAGATACATACCCAGAAGTGGATTGCTGGGTGATAAAGTAGTTCTATTTTTAATTTTTGGAGGAACCTCCATGCTATTTTCCATAGTGGCTGTACCAATTTGCAATCCCACCACATGCACAAGGGTTCCCTTTTTTCCACATCCTCGCCAACACTTGTTGTTTGTTGATGTATTGATAATGGCCATCCTGACAGGTGTGAAGTGATATCTCACTATGGTTTAATTTGCCTTTCTGTGATGATTAGTGACGCTGAGCCTCTTTTCATGTCTATTGGCCATTTCTATGTCCTCTTTGGAGAAATGTCTCTTCAGGTTCTTTGCCCATTTTTTAAATTGGATTGTTTGGGTTTTTTTGGTGTTGAGTTGTGGGAGTTCTTTATAAATTTTGGATATTAAGCCCTTATCAGATGTATCATTGGCACATAATACCATCTACTTCTATCACTTCATCTTTGTGCTAAGAAGGAGGCACTTAGAGTTGAGATGACTTGCCCAGAGTCACAGAGCGAGTAATAAGGGGTGTGAACTGAGTCCAAGCCCATGGGAGGCCACTGTGCTGGGCACCCCCAAGCCTTCTGTCCTCTGGGCTATGTGTTCCAACTCCTTTAACTGCCTGGGAGCTCTTCCCACCACCTCAAATAATCCCACTGTCAGCATCCTCAGAGGTCCAGGTTCCCAGCCTGGAAGGCCCCATTTTAGGAGCTGCCTGGCCAGCCCAGACTCCTTTGGTTCTACCCGCTTCCTCATGTCTACCTGGAGGGTGCCAGAGCATGTAGGCACTGGCACACTGGCATTAGCCAGGGTTCACACCAGACTCTGCCACTTTACAAGGCTGCTTAATATTAAATAAGATACTGTTGGAACAGTGATTGAGCACAATAAGTTTTAGCTATGCTTATTATTCTGGAATAGGACCTGGAGTGAAACGGCTGCCTTCTCCTCCCTGTTGGAGGCCATGGTGGGTCCCCAAGGGAGATGCGGGAGAATAGGAACCTACCTGACTCTGTCTCTCTCTCTCTTTGTTCTAAAGGTGAATCTGGGCCTCCTGCTAGTCTCACTCCTGGGATTCCTGCTACCTTCCTACCTCTTCTACTACCGTGCCCGGCTCCAGAGGGAGCACACCTCTGACTGGGAGGGCCCCCTGAAGGCACCTGGCAGCGTAGACCTCTGAGGCCGAGAGGCCTGGATAACAGGCAGCTAAGGCCTGAGCAACCAAAGGGAATGCCTCATATGGCTTTTCTACCTGTAACACAGGCAGAGCCAGGGGCCGTGGATTTATAAATACCAAGAGAAGTTCTATTTTTGTAGGGACTTGCTAAAAGGCAAAAAATACACCCTAAAAAAAAAAAAAAAATCCCCTTGACTGGAGACGGCCCCTGTGCTAGAAGGATGGGGGCTCTTCCTCCTCAGATTGGAGGAGACCAGGGTGCGAGGCTGCCCTTTCTCTGGGCTTTGTCCTAGGGGCCTGCCTCCTGGTGCCTCCTGGGGGCTTGTGCGATCAGCAAATATGCTTCCCCTGAGGTCCCTGTTCAATGCCCAGAGTGTGCATACGTGTGTGTGTGTGTGTGTGTGTGTGTGTGAAACAACCTTCCCCTCAGAGGAAAGTGGCCTGAGGTGCTTGCTGTGTCCTGGATGGGGTGTGGGGGGGTAAGCCCCTTCCAGGGGCCGGAGGGCAGGTCCCCTCCCTGGTGCTGCTTCTTGCAGATCTTAGTGGAAATAAAAAGGGAAGTGAGAGACTGGCTAGTGTGTTTCTGTGTCGTGAGGGGGTGGGGGTGTCTTCCCACACCCCTACCCCTCTTCTTCACCCAGGCTCAGCTGGGTTTTGCGTAGGATGCCGAAAATGCAAGCCTGTCCACCTCTGGCTGGTTGGCTCTCCTCCCTGTTCTCAACTGTGCCCTGCCCTTAATGTCTGCACCCAGATCCTGCCCTCTGTTCCTGCCCCTCATTTCCCAGGGTTTGGGGTATATCCGGGAGGCTGGCCTTTTTCCATACAGGAGATCAGGGCAGAATGCTTTAAAAAGAATGGATGACTCTCAGACTTTCCTACCAAACCATCCCTGGGGGCCTGTTGAAAGTAACTTTTTTATAGTCTCCTGTTTCATCTCAAAATGTCATGCAAAACTTGAGCTTGACTTTGTATTATATTTGTATTTACTTTTAACACTAAAATAAGGCTTTAACATTACCTTCCTCAAGGTAATTGATGGCACCATCTTTGAGGACAAGGGACGTTCCAGGAAGATATACCTTATTTATCCCACTCTCACACCTGTTTGGGTCCCTGGGACACAAGCCTTAGAGGCTAGTGTAAGGCACAGAATGGAGGGATGGGGTAAGAAGGGGCACTACCATTTGCTGAGGACCTGCCTGTGCTCCACAGGCATCTCATTTCATCCTAATTATAGTCCAAGAGGGCCTTAACATCATGCTGAGAGGTTAGGGCACAAGACCAAGGACACATCTTGCAGGTGGTGGAGCTGAACTTGGAACTTGGGCCGTCTGACTACTGAGCCCTAACTACAGGTTTCCCAGGGCAGTCAGGAGCAGAAGGGAGGTCCCAAGTTTCTCAGCCAGCTCTCGGCTGTCCTCTCAGGGATGAGAGTGACGTCAAAGGCCTTACCCACCCTCCCCCCAAAAAACCTTGGAAAACCCCCAAATGTTAGCGCTAGAAGACAGCATTACAGATAGCTAGAAGACAGTATTCCTTTGTTTTAAACTCTCTTTTGAAGTTAATGAAAGAGATTGACCCACCCATTTTACAGATGAAAAAACATGTCCAGAGGGGTCTGGAGACTTGGCAAAGTCATAGCAGATCTGAGCCCCAGTCTCCTGGTTTCCAACACAGTGCCCTTTGCGCAAAATAAAAGATCAGAATTGGACAGCACCCACCAACTGTCGGGTTGGGTGGTTTCCCAGAGGGCCTGCCCCAGTTTCACTCTGCTCTCTGTCCCGGACCTTGACTTTCCGAAGTCTGGTGGAGGTTGATCGTGACTGATGAATGGCAGAGCGAAGAATGGAATTGCGATTCCAATAGATTCGGGGTAAGGGGCGAGGGGAAGCCCGGCGAGTGCTCCGGAGACGTGGTGTGCCCAGCAGGCGGCGCTGCGTGGTTACGGCTGGAACAGGGTGGGGGGGTGAAAGGGGGCTGCGAGCCTGGAAGGGAACCCCCACACCCTTGTGTATATCCCCTACCCACGAGTCTGCCCCACGCCTTGGTCTCGACTTCCAGCCTCCTACACTGGCTTACTCTGCCCTCCTTTGAGATCTCCTCACGCCCTACCCAACCCTTACCCTTTCAAGCGGTACCTCCAGCCCCACCGACGCTTGCGACGCAAGGCGGGGATCTCGGTGCTGACCCCTGCCCAGCTGGGGCTTGGGACCGGGTGGGCGATGCAGGCAGAAACCTCGGCCTTTCTGGGGGAGGGTGTTGGTGTCTCCTCACTCCCCCCATCGGGGTAGGGAGCTTGGGGAGGGGGCTGGGCAGGGGCGGAAGCGAGCTGGAGCCGTGTTTGTCGCAGCGCCGAATGGAACAGATGGCTGGGGAGGGGAGAGGGTACGTGGCGGTAGGAGGAGGGGTGCGGGGGCTGGCGGATGAGGAACCAAGAATTTCGACGGCCCGAATCTCCCAGGAGAAGCCCCCCTCCCCATCTTTTCCCAGAAGGGAGGGGGACAGCGCCAGCCTTTTCCTCGAACTGCCCTGGCCTCTGGCCTACGACAGACACTGCTGCGCAGTCGCCCGCCCTGGGGCGCGCCCCTCACCCCCTAGGATCCCTGGCGCCTCCAGGCCGGCGGGGTCAAGGCCGAAGGGAGCCGCCGGGGTCGCGTGGGTTAATGGGGCCGCACTCTGAGGGGAGAGGGGGCGGCAGGAAGAGGGCTCCCGAGCTTGGAGCGTGTTCAGGGATCCTAAATAGCTGTGGGGAAAACGCATTAATTGGAACTTTATGCAGATGAGCTGGGATGGTGGTTGGGGGTAGAGGGAGGGAGGTCAGACTGGTGCGGGACCGAGCCAGTTCCGAGGGGAGGGCTGGAGGGCCCTGGCCAGAGAGGGGCAGGTGTGTATCCATTTATCTGTGCGTTGAACCTCCGGGGAGAGCCGCTGGTCCCTGCGGTTGGGAGGTTTCCTCCCTGACCCTCCTCCCCAGAAACGAGGTGTGGGGCTCATCCAGGGTCTCCACATGCAGCGACCAGAAGTTCAGGTTCTCAGATCGCCACGAGGAGGGGGCTGCGCCCTACAGTGTCTGTTTTCTCTGGGGCTGCTTACACTGGGTGTCACATTCACTCCCCCTCTGTGTCTTGCATCCTCTATTCCCCATCCCTGGCATCACCCTCTCCACACAGGAGTATTGTCTATAACTTCCATCAAGGGTGAGTTGGGGTGTCTAACTTTTCTCCTTTTGCTTTCTCCTGTGCCACCCCCACCCCCCATGGACAACCTACCTTTGAGGTGTTTCTGAACCTTTAGAGTGCTTTGTATGTAACCCACCCCACTTGTTAAAATGCAGATTCCAGGACCGCCTTAGAGATCTGATTCAGCAGGTCTGAGGGGCTCAGGGAGCTGCATTTAGCAGCTTCCCACCTAAGTTAGATGTAAAAGGCTCTGGTTTTTAGAAACACCTTGCAGGGAATTAATTGGTGGCTGGAAAGACTGGGCATGCTTCCTTCAACAGCCCCCCACTCCCAACCCTTCCTGCATGCTCCTGACCTCTGCTTTGTGTGGCCATCTCTGCTTCAGCTGTGATAGGACCAGGGGTGGAGGAAGTGCCAGGAAGGAGGGAAGGAAGGGAAGAAGGGAGGAAGGGAGGAGAAAGAGAAAGAAACTGAGTCTGCAGCTAGTTCTTCTCTCTCTGAGCAGGGTCTTACCCTTCCTCTCTCTGCTGCCTGCTTCCCCCCTCTCCCCAGCTGCTCCATCTTTCTTTCTCACTCCACCGGTCTTGCCTCACTTTGTTTCCCTTCCTTATCCTCATGGGAAGTTTCTAGCAAGGCCAGAAAATCTTGGGGTGGGCAGTTTGGATCTTAGCAGGTAATGGCAGAACCAACCCAAGTTCCCACCTCCAAAAGAAAGAGGCAGAGGCACCTCTGGGGTTGGAAGAAAACAGAAGGAGGGAGGCAGGACTTGTGGAAAGATAATAACCGCAGTCATGTAGGTCACCTTTCCATGGGCTATGCACTTACTTTCTACAACAACTCCATTTAGATAGGCTATTGCCCCCAGGTTACAAATAAAAAAAAAAAAAAGTAAAAGGAAACACAGATGTTCAGAGAGGCTAAGGAGCTTGCTCAATGTCACACAGTAAGTGGGAGAATAACACAGCCATTCATTCTTCTGTTTCCCCACAATCATTTCTCCTGAGGCTGCTAGATAGCTGTCCCAGGCCTGCCCTCCCTGCCTCACTCCCAGGGGCAATGGGAATGGGGAAGGGCATCCTGGACAGAGATGAAAGGAGATGCTCAGGTTTCGGAACATCTGACAGGTCTGGCTGGAATCATTAAAAATTCATGTAGAAACTTGACCCCAACTGGACCTTGGGCCTGCCACCTGGACTGTCCCTGGCCTTGTGGCCTCTCATAGCCTGGTGGGTGAATTTCCTTTCAGCAGTGTCCTGGAAGCCCCAAGTCTTTGTATTTCATAGGCGAGGGGTTCTCTCATGGATTAGGGAGCTCCCCCCACTCCTAGTGTAAGAACCCTGGAGGCTTAAAGATTTATAATCCATGTCATCTGGTGTCCGTCCATTCCTGTCCCCATGTAGTGCTCACTCTTAGTTTAGGATAACTGAAGCCTGGCTGTGATTCCCAAGATGGCCAGTGGGGGGCAGCCATCTGCTTGGCGGCAGCCCGTTTGAGCCTCTTCTCGCAGCTTTGACAAACAGTAAAAGAATCCCCCCCCCCAAAAAAAAAGAATCCCCATTGATAAGGTCACAAAAATGCAGTTTTGGCCTTGGGAGAGGGCTCTGGAGTCTGTTATCTGAGGAGAGGGGGAGAGGTTCCTAATTTGGGGGCAATTAAGAAACTTTAGGGAGAATTCAACATAAGTTATAGGTTTCAAATGCATAATAATGGATGGCCAGCATACTACTATCATTCTAGGGGGAGTTGAGGTTTGAGATGAGGCCATGAGAGAAAAAGCTAGAAAGGCCATTGGTACCAGACTCTGAAGGATCTTTGATGTTTTGCCTACAGAGGTGTTTTATCTTTAACCTGTAGGCAATAGGGAGCCATGTAGGTTCCTGAGTCACATAATGACATAATGCAAATTTTGGTCAGCCTGAATCTAGCTGTCATGGGCAGGCTGGGTGGGAGGGAGAGAGAGATTAAACACAGGAAAACCAGAGAGGAGGTTATTGCTATTTTCTTCTATGTTCTAGGCATGAGGTAATGAGGAGATGGAGCAGGTTAGGTGGCTGGGGGAATGGAAAAGAATAGATTGGGGCTGGGAGGGGATGGGGCATGTGAGTAGATATAGGAGATTAGAGAAGGGAGGAGTTAATTACATTTAGGTTGGGTGTCAGGCAGACAAGAGAATGCAGAATGCGGGTATACCCACAGAATGCAGGAGGTGAATGGGTTTTGTTTTTTCCAGGGATGGGCAGTCTTGGACATGTCCCTTCTCCTCTTTGGGCCTTGGTGTCCCCAGAACATTGGTGGGGGTTGGACTGGATGGCCTTGAAAGCCCCTCTAATTTCAGAGTGTGTGGCTCAAGGTTGTGAATCTGGGTGCTTTGGAGAGGCTGGGGGATCTATGTGTGAGATGTCTGGGGGTGGTCTCTGTATGGGATCCTGTTTGAGCAGCTGCGTGTGCATGTCAGTATTTGGGGTGCATCTGCCTGTTTGTGGGACCTGTGGGTGTTGGAGTGCCTGCACGTGCTCTGTAGCCCCGCTTTGTGGGAATATGTGTGAGCGAGTGTGCAAGCATGGGCGTGCACGTGATGGGCACCAGTGGGTCTCTCTGGGCTGGTGGGGGTGGGGGGTGGGAAGCAGCATCGCTGTCGGCTTCTTCCTAAGGCTCACACACTCCTCTTGCTTTCACTGTTCTGAAATAGCATCTAGACCGAAGGCCCATGAATATTTCACAACGATAATTCTGTGACCTGGACAGCCTGCTGCTGATTTACCAGCATCCTCCCTCCCCCTGCCCAGGCTGCAGCAGCCCCTCCTCCATCAGAGCTCTTGTCTGGCTGACCCCCTAGTCCCACCCACTAGCCTTCTCAAGGGCAGCCTGACATAGGTCCCTGTGAGACCCCAGTCTCAGAGCTCCCTGGTTCCTGACTAGCTAGCTGCTTTCACGATCCCCTATTCGCCCCATACCTTTATCCAAAGTCCACCTGCCTTAGGCCTTGGATGTTGACGCCTTCCCATTTCTGCCTCCTCTTCTCATCATCCTTCTGACTTGCCTGGCCTGAGTCACAGAAGCTCAGCATCCCTCCTCCATGAGCCCTGGAATCCATGTCCTCTCTCTTTCCATTCCCATCTCCCAAGTTAGATTCTTAACCCTAAATATAAACCATGAAACTTCTCCCCAGTTGCTTCTGTCTGATGAGACTCACCCCTAACCTCCATCCCAGGTCCTTCTTAGCCCAAGCTCTTCCCTTTCCCCAGCCTCTCCTCCAGACACTGGAAAGATGAAGCTTTTGATCATACCTCAAGCCAGCAAGGCACCCCAACTTGGGATTCTTGTTGCCTTGGACACCCTCGCTCCTTGGTCTCTCCTCTAACCTTCCTAGAGAACTGCTTCTCTGATCTGGTCCATTCCTGGTGCCTTCTGTTTCACAGGAGACAAGGGAAAGAGATCATTTGTCTACAGGGTTGCTATGTACAGCTGTGCACTAGGGCACTCAGCAGAGGGGCCCACTGTGAGCTGAAATCCAACCTTAGGTTCTGCTTGTTGAGGTATTTGCTCTGCTGTCCAGCTGATTCCCCTGAGGAAGAGGTGCCTTTATCAGATTTGCCCAAAGCCATGTCTGGACTGGCTGTGACCATGGATGGCTATGTGACTCCTCCTTGCAGGAGAACATGGGATCTGCTCTGCTTTCCTGAAGAGTCAGGGCCTGTGCGGAAGCCATCAGCCAGCCAGACTGGAGACCTTCCCCAGGCTTAGCTCCTCAAGCACCGGACAACTCAGGGTTGGCTTCTCCTCCTAGACCCATGAGGAGCTGAGGTGCTGCCAGCACCCATCTTAGCTGTCAGGTTTCACTCCGCCTGCCTGGGACTCCTGGGTCACACCCCTCTTCCCCAGGCTGCAGCTTCTGGTCATGGGGGGAGCAGCAAGAAGTGCTTTGCCGGCAGGGACTGGCCTCCCCTTTCTCTAACCCTTCTGCTCTAAAATCCTGATCGTTCTAAGCCCTCCTCCCACTTTTGAGGTCCTGAGCCAACAATTCTTGCAGAAGAAGTTAAAATAATAGAATTTTTAATAAATTTTTTCCCCAAACAATGTCTGTTGATCTTCACCACACAGGGGCCTCGTGGAGAGAAAAGTTCTCTTCAGGCACCCTAAAAAGTGTCCAGGGTAGACTTAGGAGAAAAGTATTCCTCCAGTGTCGGGAGGTTGAGGGGGGCTAGGAGAAGCAGGGGCCTAGGGTCAGCCTGGCCCGACTGCGGCATCCATCATTCACGGGGCTCCTGGGCGGGGCTCCCTTCCCGGAGTTTCCGAAGGCTCTGCTGGTGGAAGATGTTTTGCACACAAGAGCTCCTCTCGAGTCCACTGTGGGCACTGGGAGAAGGGGGTCAGCAGCTGTCTGGTGTGCCCCACCCCAGCTTTGGGATGGGAACGAATTAATGGCCAGAGTTGGGGAGAATCGGGCTGAGCCACCAGACACGCCCTCTTGGAGCTGCCTTAAGCCAGCAGCTCAGGTGGCAGGAAGAGGTGGCCTGGTCCCAGGGGAGAGAGGAGCCGGGAGAGGAAAGGCCAGGGGCGGGGGATTGGGCCCGGCCGCAGCTGGGGGCTGGGGCTGGGGCGGGAGGCCACCCGGCCTCTGCAGTCTCAGCACCGCAGTCAGAGGTGGTGGGGCGCCAGGAGCAGGAGGCAAAGCAGGGGGGTGGGGAGCGCGGCCGACAGCGCCGGGCCGCGGGAGTCCGGGGGCGCCTGGCAGGCGGCGCCGGGGCACGTCTGCTCCCCTCGCTGGTCCTCGCCCTCGTAGCCCCCCCAGTAGTCGTCCTCAGTGGGCGCGTCCCCGCCCTGGCGCCCCCGCGGGTCTTCAGCGGGCAGGTCTCGGTAGAGGGTGGAGGGGTCGGCGGGGGGTGCCCCGGCCTCCGCCACCCCGTACAGGTGGTTGGAGGAGCTGTTGCCGCGGGCGCGGCTGCCGGGCCGCGTGGGCGCCGCGGGCGGGCAGGTCTGGAAGTCGGCCTCCCGGAGCGCGCGCAGGTCCCGGCCCTGGCGCTCCGGGGGGGTGGCGCAGGTCACGTCGGAGCTGGACACGCGCGCGCGCTGGAACCAGGCCCAGAGCGGCCGTGCGCGGCAGTCGCACGCCCAGGGGTTGGCGTTGAGCCGCAGGAACTCGAGCGCCGGCAGGTCGGACAGCGCCTCGCCAGGCAGCGAGGCCAGGCTGTTGTTGAACAGGTAGAGGATGGTGAGGCGGCTGAGGCCGCGGAAGGCCGCGCGGTGCACGCCCTGCAGCCGGTTCCCGTGCAGCAGCAGCCGGTCCAGGCTGCCCAGGCCGCGGAACACGTGCTCCGTCAGCAACCGCAGGCGGTTCCCGTGCAGGAAGAGGTGGCTCAGGTTGGCCAGGTCCGCGAACAGGTCATCCTTGGGGGGAAGGGGGGGAAGAAGTATGGGGAGAGAAGAAGAGAGTGGTCGTGAGACAGGTGGGGATTTCTCCCCTAGGGCCTGGAGCTGGGGAAGAGAAAGTATTTGACCTTTCCTTGTCGGAGTCCTGGGTTTGAATCCTGCCTCAAACCTAGTTAGAAGTTAATGTGGGAAAAGCAATATAATTGAAGTCAGTGGTTCTTAAACTTCAGGGTGCATCAGAATCCCCTGCAGATCCCTGAGTGCTGCCACCAGAGTTTGTGTGCAGCAAGTGAGGCCCGAGCATCTGTCTGTGTTTACAAGATCCCAGGTGATGCTGACTGCTGTTCAGAGGACCGCACTTGGAGAAGAAGTTTGTTTAAGCATGCACACTGGTTTCCCGATTTCAAATCCTGATCTGTCATTAACTGACTGTGCCATCTTGACTATCCTGTGACTCAGTTTGTTCATCTGTAAAATGTGGAGATTCAGTGAAGCAACATGTATTAAGGCGCTTAGAACAGGTTGCCACGGGGAAGGCATTCTACGTGCTGGCCATTAATCTCACTAAGCCTGTTGCCTCATCTATAAAATGGGGATGAGCATACCTCCTCAGGGGTTTGTCCTGAGGATTAAAGAAGATGATCCACACACAGATCAGATGGTGAAGTGTTGGGCACAGTGCCTGGCACACCGGGAGCCGGGCCAGGGATGAAGCACACAGGCTCAGGAGTCACAGCCCTGGTGCCAGTCCACCTTGCCCTCTTCCCAGTTGTGTCACTTCCGACAAGTCATTGAGCCTCCTAGAGCCTCAGTTTCCTCAGTCTGTGTAACTCAGAGAAACCCGCCCCCTTACCCCCCCACAAGCTGGCTGAGGGAGGGTTAGATGAGATCATGCTGTAAGAATACAGTACGTGGTGGGCACATAGATCACCGTCACGAAATGGTGGTGATTATGACAAAGGGACTCAGCTAGATAACTGACATCGCATTTGTCCTGACAGAGGGACAGAGGAGCTCCCAGAGGTCCAAAAGTTCTGCTCCTAGGCTGGGATATTAAGGGGACCACGTGTCAGCTCCACCACCCCCTTCCCCCAGAAGCAGCTGGGGGTGGGGTGGGGGGGAGGGATGGAAGCCTGCTGCCAGATTTCCTGCATCACTGTCCCCTTTAGAGGGGCTGTCCCACTTGTCTGGGCCTGGGGAGTCCCCAAATCAGGCAGTGTTAATGCTGGAAGGACCCTGGACTGTGTGGTTCAGAATGATGGGGTGTGGGTGTGGGGGAGTGGGTATGCTCCGTGGGTGGGAGGGGACAGGGGCAGGACTAGCATTTTAAGCAGCTCACCAAAGTAGTGGCGATGATCAGCTAGAGGGCAGTGAGTGTTCTGGGTGCACCAGCCCAGGCCACTTTTTGCAGAGGTGTGCACTGAGACCAAGAGAGAGGGAGGGCTTGGCAGAGAGGGCACCAGAGCCCCAGGACTGAGGTCCTCACACAGTGAAACAGGGCATCATGGTGGTCAGTAGGCCCAGGAAGTCTGGTTCTCAGAGACGTGAGCATTCGCTATACTCAAGCCTGCTCACCCTGGGGTCCTGTTTCCTGGTTGTGGCTCTCCACCTTTCCCTGTGGGGACATGATGCCCCCAGCCGACCCAGGAGCCTGGTCACAGGCTCTCAGGCTCTCAGGTGGGGGGAGGGCCTTGACTCCCAGCCCACACCCACAGCCTCCACCTTCCTGTGCTCCTGCGTGTTTTCGCCCCCTCCCATCTGGCTTCCGCCCTCTCCGCTACAGGAACTGAGCCTGCCAAGAACCCTTCTCTTGGCCACATTGAGATCCGTCCCCCTCAACCTTCTCGGGCTGCCTCTGACACCAGCATTCTTGGCCCCCTGTGCCACCCCCCACTCATGCTCACCCCCAGTCTCTGCCGGGCTCCCTGCACCTCTGTGGCCTTTGCCTGGCCCAACTTGGCTTGGTGCCCTTGTCCTTCTCTTTCTGGGCCACCCAGGGAGTGGGTTCTGAGTCCCTTCCTAGTTGGGGTTTGTCTTTTTTATGAAATATCAGTAAGAGTAGGACACACCCAGAGACCCCGTGGTCAGGGGATCAAATGGGGGTGGGTGCATAGAAGGAAAGCACAGATAATGGCACCTTGGGACTTGGGGAGGTTAGGAAGGGAAGACTAAAGGTGCAGAGCCCCTAGGGGAGTCAGGCTCATTGGCCCACACCCCCAATTTTGGGGCTACAGAATTTCTTGATTCCAACCTTCTGTCCTTCCCTGTTTTCCCTCTGCAAAAGTCCTGCCCCTTTCCTCTCTGAGCCTCAGCCTCGGGGTCCATTCCCCCTCCCCGCATCCAAGCTGTTGCCAGATCCTGTTGCCACTTCCTCGGCTGCAGCTCTCAAATCCTCCTTCCTCCTCTCTCCACTGTTAAAACTGTTCTCTGTGCATTAATAAGCTCTTGACTTTCACAGCCCTGGCCCTCCCCCACCACCCTCCCTATCATCCCCTCCCTCTGGGCTGAGAGCGTCTGCTAAAGTCATCTTCTTCCATTTCCAAAACCACATTTCCCTCACCTCCCCCAGCCAGTTCACAGCTCTCTGCATCCATATGGAATCTCAAGGCAGCATCCCTGCCCCCTTTCCCCGGACAGCATCCTGTTCTTAACCTTGCCTCTTTCCAACCTCCCAAGCTCGTTTTTTTGGCACTAGCTGCTGGACTGTGTGACCGTGGGCAGCTCCAGGCACCTCTCTGAGTCTGTTTTTTATCTGTGAAACAAGGGACTTGAGAGCCATCCTCATCTGATATTTATGAGTGAGTGAGTCCTGGCATGTACCTCATTCATTCAACAAAGCTGTATTGAGTGTCTAGGTGGTGCCGGGCACCCCCACTCACAGGGCTCACCAATCTATGCCGGGTGCCATCGTCATGGTTCATGTCAGCATTGGCAAGCAGCTGAATTACTGAGCTTTAACCACGGGCCAAGCTCTGTGCTACACATGTCCCATGTAGTAACCTGATCGTCACAACCTTATGAAGCAGATAATGTTACCCCCACTATCAGAGATTAGGATTGGGAGGCTCAGAGAAGGCAAGCGACTGCCTAGGGTTAAACAGCTAACATGTGGTGGAATGCGGATGTGAACTCTGGAGACAGCGCTCTGAACAGCTGCACTTAAGTCAGACAGACCTGGGCCAATTCTAGGCTGTGCCCCTTACTAGTTGCATGACCTTGGACTAGTGCCTTAACTTCACTGTGCCTCACTTTCCTCAGCTGTTAAATGGGGGAAATGATGCTTACTCTGAACCAGACATCCTGCGGAGCACTTTCCATCTCTCTTAGTCTTCATAACAAACCCCCAAGATACAGGTCATTTCCCCCATGTTACAGATGGGTCCATTGAGGCTTAAAGTGGTTAAGTAACTTGCCCAAAGCCACAGAGCAAATCAGAGGTGGGGCTGGCATTCAAACTCAGATCTGCCTGAGTATAAAGACTGCTCTTATATACCACGCAGGCTGCTGTGATGGTTAAAAGGGAGAACGGGCGACTCTAGGTTCCACTCAAGTAGGGAATTCGCTCCAGGACAGCAGAGACACTGTTTTTGTTCACTCCTGAGTCCCTGGCACCCAGAACACTGCCTGGCATGTAGTAGGTTGTCAACAAATGTCTGCTGATGCAGGAACCCACCTGGCCCAGTGCCTGGCATACAGAAGACAGTCTGTGAGAACCTCCACCCCACCCCCTTTCCAGTTCCACCCTCCTCATCCTGCAAAGCTGTGGTCCTCTTGCCTCCTCCGAAGCACCCCTCTCAGGGCAGGCCCAGTTCCACAGTGGGTCACACCTGCTTCTGTGCATCTCACCCCAGCCCGCATGTCTTTTTCACCTGCCTGTGGCATCTCCCAGCCTAGTTCCTCCAGGCAGTTCACAGGCAGAGGCTGTGTCTTTCTTTTCTATGAAGGGCCAGGTGAGAAGATGCTTCCTTCCCATGGTGCCCTGTACCCTTCATGCTAGGGGTGTGCAGAACAAACACTTCCCATTGCAGGAAACCCCAATGTCCACTCGAGGACCCCTTTGCCCAAGACTTTCCTATCCCCAGGCCCTGGCCTGAGAGTCGATGGACAATCAGGTCATCATGACATGACTTATTCAGCACCGCACTATGTGCACTATGTGCCTTATATACACAAACTCATGTACTCTTTACTGCCATTCTTTGTGGAAGGTATTTTTACTATTCCCATTTTAAAGAGGAGGAAACTGAGGTTTAGAGAGGAGAGGTAATGTGCCTAAAGTTAAATAAGTCAACAAATAGCAGAGCAGGGCTTCAAGCTCGGGCCCTCTCAGCCCAGATTTCTCATTCTGAACAACTAAGAGTGATCAGGAGGCCAGGGTCTCAGTGGTCGTACTCTCAGTAGTAGTAACAGTGACCATAGCTCCCGTACAGTGAGGGTGGCTCTGTGCCAAATCTGGATCCTCACAAAACTTCTTAGTCAGTGTCATTATTAAGTAGTATCAGGAGTGCCATTTTATAGATGAGGCAATGGAGATTGGAAGAGGTTTGGTAAGTCGTCCACAGTCATTATAAGAGCCAGGTTGTGAACCTATGTCTGGTAGACTCGAAAGCAAGTGCCTTCCAAAATGAGCCCACGCTGCTGTACTTGTGTGGACCATCCCCCTCCACCCAGACAGACTCTAGAGGAGAGTGATGCAAACGGCCTGAAAGGTCCTCAGCCCACGCCGTCTCACTACGCCCAGCGCTTCCTGGTTGTGTGGCCTCAGGCACTTCATTCCATGTTCCTACTGCCCCTAACTGTCCCTGTTGCCAGGCTGTTGTGAGGTTCAACGTGATGGTGAGAACACGTGAGCCCCAGTTACATGCACAATGGTTTAAGAGACTTCATGTGCAGAGGCCTTGCTTATATCTACAAAGTCTTGGGACCCTCAGCCTCAGCATCCTCAACTGTGAGGAGGTGTAAATATCTCCCAACAGGGCTGTAGAAATGAGATGAGGCGACTGAGCATGCTTCTGAAACCATGAGGTGCTAGGTAAATTTAGGAAGGAAAGAAAACGGAGGGAGTGTTCTGGTACCCACCCATAGCCTCAGCATCATCCTTGAAGTTGATCCAAATCTCCAGGATGAGATTCGAGATGGGCCATTTCCCTGAGACCACTGTTAAATGAGGCTTGTTTCTCTTTTTAAAATAGTATTTTAACAAGCATTTATATAGTCCTTGTCATATGCCAAACACTATTCTAAGTGCTTTACAAATTATTCATGCATTCAACACTTATGAAATCCCTTGGAGGCAGGTGCTGGTGCTACCCCCATTTTACAGATGGAAAAACTGAGGCTCAGGGGATCAAAAAATGTCACACATTTGTAAATAGCAGAGTTGATACCTGTAAAGTCCTTAGAACAGCGCCCAACATATAGTGTACCTGCTGAGTGGTTGTGCTATTATTATCATTATTGATGCAATAATAACCATGACGTATTTTTCAAACATACTATGTGCAGTAACCCTCCCTTATCCACGGTTTTGCTTTCCATGGTTTCAGTTACCCGCGGTTAACCACAGTCTGAAAATGTTAAATGGAAAAATTCCAGAAATAATTCATAAGTTTTAAATTGCATGCTGTTCTGAGTAGCATAATGAAATCTCGCAACATCCTGCACAGACAGAGTGTGCAGCGACTCCATGCTTCAACTGTCCATGCTTCACACTCTCCATGCTGCAGTCTCCCCTTCCATTAGTCACTTAATAGCCACGTTGGTTATCAGATCAACTGCCATCGTGCTTATGTTCAAGTCACCCTCATTTTGCTTAATAATGGCCCCAAAGTCTTCACATCACTTTTATTACGGTATATTGTTATAATTGTTCTATTTTATTCTTAGTTATTGTTAATCTATTACTGTGCCTAATTTATGAATTAAACTTTATCATAGGTGTGTATGCATAGGAAAAACATAGTACACACAGGGTTTCATACTATCTGTGATTTCAGACATCCACTGGGGGTCTTGGAATGTACCCCGGTGGATGAGGGAGAACTGCTGTATTTTACTTCCTGTCTCTCCCATTAGAGTGCTATCTCTGTGAAGGCAGAGAGTTGCCTGTTGTGTTAACTGCTGTATTCTCAGCACCTAGCACATAGTGGGTACACAACACGTGTTTGTTAAATTATTATTGCTATCGTTATTATCGTTATCAGCATCGACTCTGACCTGATTTTCAAATCAGCACATTGGTGACCAGCTAGGCACCAACCCGAGTGGGAGGAGGAAGTGCTTTCCAGGTCTCCGTGGGGAGACGGGACAATTTGGATAGCCTTGCCTCCTTCCAGCCAGGGGCTGTGGAGGCCAGGGAGGGTTTTCTCCCAGACTGGTTTGGAGGGTGTGTTATTGCTTCCTGGGGAAATAGAATGGGAGGATTTGATTGTCAAACAGTCAGCTTAACAACAACAATAAACAACATTTAGATCAATAATAATAACAATAAATAGCAATTACTGTTATTCCTTCCGTTTTCAGAGCATCCCTCTTCTAGCTATTTAACAGCTATTAACCCTTCCCCCCACCCCTTCTTCCCTTTCACTGAGACAACAAAAGGTTTGGGGACTGGAAATCTAGAAAGGGTAGGGTTTCCCCTTGTCCCATTATCCAGTGAGTTGGAGAGACTCGGAACTGTCTGTGGGACCCCAGCTGCAGTGGCTCTGCCCTCTTGCCTCACCTTTCCCTGAAGTGGGAAGGCATGGGGGTGGGTGAGAAAAGCCAGGGTGACAGCGGAAAGGCAGAGCCCCCCTGAAGGCAAACAAGGGGGAAAGGAGAAGATCACAGAAAGAAACACATACATACACCCAGACAGACATGGGGGTGTGTGAGGAGTGGGTGTGTGAAGGGAGACAGACAGAAGAGGCAGAAGACAGATGGGGGAGGCAAGTTAGTGAGAGAGGGACAGAAAGGGATAGACAGACAGACAGGGGCAGAGGGGGGAACACGGGTTGGGGAATGAGAGAGAGAGAGGCAGCGAGGGAGCCCAACAGGCATAGACAGACCGACTGACAGGGGAAGATAGAAGAGACAAAATAAAGAAGAAACCTCGGGAGAAAGTGAGAGGGACCCTCCTAGAACAAGGACAGAGAAATGGAGAGAGATGCTGAGGGAGGAAGTGGGGCCTGGGGAGAGAGGAGGGACGCACACAGGATAGGGGAGCCGACAGGAAGGCCGCAGAGGACCCTGTGTGCGTGCGCGCGCGCGCGCGCGCCGGGTGGTCGGCTCACCTGTAGGTGGAGCAGGCTGTTCTCCTGGAGGTAGAGGTACTGCAGGCTGACCAGGCCGCGGAAGATGTTGCCGGGCAGGCTGCTGAGCTGGCAGCGGTACAGATGCAGCGACTGCAGCCGCTCCAGGCCCTGGAAGGTGTCGGGCTCCAGAGAGCGCAGGTGCCGGTTGTCCCCGAGGTCCAGCTCCTCCAGGGCCTGCAGGTGGCGGAAGGTGCCCGGGTAGATGGTGGAGAGGTTGTTGGAGAAGAGCCACAGGGTGAGCAGGTTGGGCCCGAAGGTGCCCGGCCGCAGCGTGCGGATGAGGTTGTTCTGAAGGAAGAGTCGCTGGGTGCTGGGCGGCAGGGACAGCGGCACGGAGGAGAAGTTGTTGGCCTGGCAGCTCACGGTGGGCGGGGACGAGTAGCAGGTACAGAGCATGGGGCAGCTGGGGGCTGCTGGGGGCAGGGCCAGGAGCATCAGCAGGAGGCAGGCGGAGGCGGGACCTGCAGGGAGAGGTGGGGAGGCTTTGCTGGGCGGGCTGCAAGGGCAGGAGTGCCAGCCAGGGGCCTGCCCACCCACCCCTAACGGCCAGGAGCCTGAAGCTCCGAGGTAGCGGGGTTCTGGGTGAAGCACCTCAGAGTCGCAAGAGGCCCTGGCCACTTCCACTTTTTGAGGCTCCTGGTAGACTAAAAATAAAGAAATGCCAAGAGGACACTGTAGAAAGCACTGTGATATGTTGTAAGTTGTTTCACGAGTGGTCGCCTTTTCTTCCTGTTTTCACTCTGGTAGGTTTGACCATGTTAATTGTCAGGCTTCTGAACCTCGGTATTGAGAGTTGGGCGGGTCCTTCTTTGTTGTGGGGGACAGACCTATATGATGTCCTATTTAGGGTGTTTAGCAGCATCTAGCATCCCACTAGATGCCAGTAACACCTTCCCCCTAGTTATGACAACCAAAATGTCTCCAGACATTGCCAAATGTCCCAGGGGAGCAAAATCGCCCCCATTTAAGAACAGCCAGAACAAAATTGAGACCCGTTGTGAATCCAAGCCCCATGCTGGTGGCCCTGGGGTCCCGCCTTGCTGACCCTACTGGTGACCACATACCCCCACACCCCAAGCCACACACACCTTCCTGCAGCTTTCACCTTCAGAGTCTCTATGCAGGAGGGGCGTTAGGGACAAGGGGGCGGTGGGTCTCTAACTGGGGCCACCAGTCACCTGCAACAGAATCAGCTGGGAGTCCCGGAAAGAATGCAGCCTCCTGAGCCCTACCTGTGCAGAATCAAAATTCCTGGGCAAGAACCAGGGAATCTGCATTCCACACCCCAGGCTCTTCTCATTCAATGTCACTTAGAAATTTTTTTTTTCAAGGTAACTTTTGAAGTTGGATGTGGTCCACCCTTCTTATGATGCAGATGGAGAAGCAAGTCCAGGGAGGCCCAAGGGCCAGGGGGCTAAAGAGGTGTGTCTAGGACCCTGTATTTCTGTACTGGGGGGGGGGTATCATCCATCCCTGCCCCTGGCCTTCTGGCCCTTACTGCAGCTGATAAAGGTCTGGGCCAGAACTAGCTTTGACCTGTACCCTTTATCATGACTTCCAGATGAGTCCTGGGAGTTTCTTCTGGCAGGTTTGCCTGGGGAGAAGAGGAGCCTGCACCCCAGAAGCTGAGCAGTCATCCACTGAGCACTTTCTGCCCCAAGCAGTGTGTTATGCCTATGAAAGCAGAGGGGAGGGAGACTGGGGCTGTGCACCCAAGGACCTCAGCTCTGGAGCTCCCTGGGGTTCAGAGACCTGGGGGAAGACTGAGGGACCCATGACTGTGCATGGTACCGGTGCCCCATAAGTGCTGAGTGTGAATGCCTGTGTCTGAGCCCGGTGCTCACTACATGAAGAGCTGCTGAGGCCGGGCTGTGCACGTGGCACCCACAGATCCCAAGTGTGATCTAGACATGGGTGCTGTGGTATGCCTCCTCCTGTGGGGGAACACAAAGGTGAGAGTAGGGGGACCCCATACTCCCTGCGTGTGGTACGCCCTGCTCCTCGATTTTGGGCCCCACCACGAGCATCACGGGCCTGCACGAGCGTGTGCCGGCTGTCCCCCGCGTGTGTGTGAGTGCCGGCCCCGTGCGTGTGTAGGCTGGGTGTGATGTAATACTCAGTGACACAGCGGCTGCTGTTCCATTCGTTCACACCACCTCCGCGTTTCTCGGCCCTTCTCACCCCTCCCCCGTGCGGCGTTTCACGATTACTTTCTCCTCCTGAGTTTTTCAGAACCACGTGGGGTGGAGGAGCATGTCTCTCACCCCTTATCTGAACCTGGCAGGGGTGGGGTGCTGGAACAGATAGGGAATCCTGGGTGGGTTTCAGCAGGGCTGATGTTTGGGGCTTAGAACAGATTTCAGAGCTGGAAATGTCCTCCAGGTTCATCTGGTTCAAGCTCTTGTTCTACTGAGGTCACAACTAGGGCTCAGAGAGGGCAAGTGACTTGCCCAAGGTCACACAGCAAAGTGGTTAAGAGGGCATGGACTAGAAAGGAGTCTCCTGATGCCCAGCCAGGCACTTCCCTTTCTGGCAGAGTCACCCTCTGAGCTCGCTTCCCCAAGGATTTGGCACCAGAGGGAGCCAAATCCTTCTCTGATCCCTTAATCCCACCCCTTATCCACAAGCTCACAAGAGTGTGAGCACTGAAGGCTGCCAGCCCTGGGGAAGACTGAAGCTCTTCCCCCAGCCTCTAGGGCTGACTGGTACCCCAGGAGAGACAGAGGGAAGGATATGCAATCCCAGAGTGCTCCAGAGTTAGGGACCACTCCCCTGGCACCAGGGTCTCTTCTAGCCTGGAGGCTGAGCTTGGCAGGAGCCAGCATCTCTTACCCACAGCTCCCCGGCCCCCTATTTGCCCACATTAGGGGGTCTCCTCTCTTCTTCCCCCACACCCTCTCCTGCTAGTCACCATATCCCCCATCATGGCCCACCTCCTCAAGCCCGAGATGGTGTTCCCTGCAGGCTCTTTGAGGAGGGGCCCCCAAGCACTGGCCCCTCCATGACAGCTGCTGCGTAACAGTGACTTTGTTGCCATTTCTGGCCCTCACTGCCGTTTAAAGCAGCTGTAACCCAAGGAGCCTCATCCATAATTCAGGCTGCGGCTCTCACTGAAGGCAAGGAGGAGGGGAAGGTGGGGGGCTCTGGGTTTCTCTGCCCCCAGGCCTGGATGGAGAGCTCCTGGGCTGAGGCAGCAGGGGCTGGTGAGCTGTGCCTTTCTCTCCCTCCTCCGCCCTCCTTCCCTGCCCAGTCTGTGCCCTTTTCCTTCTCACCACGGTCCCCGCCCCACCCCCTCCTTTTCAGGGCTCTTCATCATCACTCCTTCCCTTCAGGCCTGTGTCCTCCCTCTCTCTTCAGGACCACGGTTCCACTCCCCCCACCCTTTGTGAATCTGCAGCAGACTGAGGCCAGATGAACAGGGTATCAGAACTAGAAGCGGGGTACCTCAGTGGCCATCCCAGCAAACCCCTTATTTCCCAGGTAACACCACTGAGGGCTGGAAAGGGGAAAGGTCAGTTTCTGAGTGAGCAGCCCAGGTCTCCTGACACAAAGCTGACAGTCTGTCTTCAATACTTTTCTCAAAGCCTTCCTGCCATCTCCCCACTCCTATATGGGCCAAGGAAAGCCCTTCCCAACAGCTTCCCCACCTCTCCGCTCACCCCATCCTCTCCCTTTCCTCTTCTCCTTTTCTTTCTAAAGATAGCAGGTAACGGCTAGAGTTGCAGGGGAGAATACAGCAGAGATGGGCAGAAACCATCTGTTATTATGCACCTACTGTGTGCCAGGCACTGTATTTGTATATGTCTTTACGCATAGAATACAACATAACAGAAACCCTCTAAGATCAATGTTATGGCCCCTAGTTTGCAGATGAGGGTTGGGATGCTCAGAAACAGGAAATGAATTGCCTCAGGTTATGCAGTAGTGCAGGTAGAACCCAGAATGGACAAGCGTGTGTCCGAAGGGACTCCCTGGCCTTCTTTGGGAGACCTCATATCATCCACAGAAACCACCCGAGTGCGAGAGACGTTGCCCTCTAGGTAAAGAGGGAAGAGAAATTGTGCCCAAGTGTACAGGCTTGGGCTAGCCATGACTCTGGGTCTGTTTGGCTGTTCAGGGTCAAGACAAGGAAGGGATCCAGGCTCACTGCACTTTCCTCTCCTGGGCCCCAGGTTGGGGCTACTCTTGGTGGGGGTGGGGGCTGTTGGGAGTCAAGGAGAGATGACCAGTGTCCAGAAGATATGGCCAGAACTGAGCAGGGGAGGGAGTGGAGAGATGCCACCCCAGAAGGCTGAGGTACCCAGAGCCAAAAAGTATCTGTTCACTGAGGGACCATTGTCAAGGACGCTGGGCTATCACTCTGAATGCTCAGAAACAAAGTTCTCATCCCTGGAGCCACACTTCGGTTCCGAGGCCCCAGTGAAAGAAGAAACTTGAAGAAGAGGCAGAAGGGCCCAGGGTAGAGGGCAGGAGCCAGGGTGCGAACCCACAGGACAGAGTGGCTGGTAAGAATAGCCCCAGGAAAGGGTGCTCCCTGGACAGGGAGTCAAGGCCTCTGTCTTTGAAGGAGGAGCACAGGGTCCCAGATGAGAAGCAACAGCTCCACACCCAAAAGGCTGGGGAAGGTCTGGGGCCTACCGACAGATGCTGAGGGGGCCGGGGCTGAGGGGGTGGGAGCCGGGAGCAGAATGGAGGTGGTGGCGATGCCGGTGACGCAGGGGCCTGGGGAGGCACTGACGGTGACGGAGGTTTAGACTGCTGCAAACAGCTTCTCACTCTGCCAGAATGTGACACCCCAAAATAAGCAGGTAGTGGCAGGATCCGACGTGGGGCCCAGAGATATAAATGGCAGCATGGAGCCAGCCAGGGTGCCCACCCTCAGAGGCTGCCACCCCACTTGCATGTCTTCCCCTCTTCCTCTCACAGCCATCCCACAAGGCCCTGAGCTCTTGAGCCCCAGGTCTGGCCACCGACCACTCCCTGAGAGAAGGGATGTGACTGGCAGGTGCTTTGGGAATGGAGGGCTTCCCACGTGGAAGTGGCTACCAGAAGCCTCTTTGTCTCATCCCCAGGCAGCAAGCCCCCCCCCCCATCAGTCCCTCTCTCCCCTCCCTTTCTCTTTCTCCTCCCCTTTCTATCTTTCCAGCCCCCATCCCCACCCTGATCATTCCCCAGCCCCTCTCCCACCTATGGTTCCGTTCCCAACCCTAGCACTCATCCGGACCCTCTTCCCTTGTTCCTGGCACTCCAGCACTATCCACCATCCCCACCCTCTGGTTTCTGATCTTCTCACTCACCTTGCCTTCCAGCGTCCTAGCCCTCATGCACTTTCCCATTACCCCTAAGCCCAGATTCTGTGTGCTTGTCTCTAGTCTTCAGTCCACCCCTCCACTAATCTGGTCTTCCCTCTCCTTTCCTCTTCCTAGGTCCTCACCTGGGTCCCACTTCTCTCCAGCTTTTCCTCTCGAATCTTTCCTCCTCTTCCTCCTCCCCCTCCCTGTCTGCCCTCCTCCCCTAACCACTTTCTCGGTCTTTGTCTGCCCCCTCCTATCCTCTTCCCTCCCACCCCTTTGGCACCCCACCCCCAATCTCTGGCCCACACCCTTGGCTGTTACCCAATCTGTGGAACTGTCCCCTTTCCCGTGCCCTCCATCTGTGCAATAGGGGGGATTTGGATTTCCCTCTGCGCCCCCTGCTCTCCCAGACAGCCCCCTACCCACATCCCCTGTCCTCCCAGCTGACTGGAAAGTGCTGAGGCACGGGGCACTAGGAGTTGCTGAGTCGGCGCTTCCACAGCCGGCCCGAGTCCTCAGCGTCCCCAGGAGCAGGTGGAGCCCGGACAGCGGAACCTGAGCCTCCCTCCCCCCATTCCGGGCCCGGTCCGCCTGCCCCCTGAGTCCCCCTCAGTCACGAGCTCCCCGCACATCCCGGCAGGCTCCGAGCCGGGTGCACTCTTCCAGCCTGCAGCCCGGGGTGGGGGGGGACCCGGGGGGGCGGGGCCCCGGAGCTGAGCCTTTCCCCCCTCGCCAGGCTATCCCCACACCCCACAGCTGCCCCACCCTCGCCCTCTGGGGGCCAGGGCTCGCGGCTCTCCTCCCCAGGATGCCCTCAGCCCTTCGGAGGTCTGGGTTCCCTACCTTGCAGCAGGCGCCTGAGCCCGGGCAGCATCTTGTCTCGACGCTCGGGGGAGGGGGCCGAGGGGGGTGGGCGCTCCCACTCGCTCCCTGAGCCCGCCAGACAGACGGCAGGGACTCTGCGGGGCTCCGGGAGGGCCCGGGGGTCCCCGGGCTGTGAGGCAGGGCCGCGGCGCTCTACCCTGCGCCCCCCGGGCTGCGGGCCTCGGGAGGAGCCATCGGCCCCGACGGGACAGGGCGGGGCGCAATGGGGCGGGGAGGGCTGGAGCTGGCGGTCGACGCCGAGTGTCGGCGCCCCCAGCAGCTCAGGCGGCGCGAGAGTCAGTCAGTCCGTGGGTCCGTGCGCCCCGGCTGCGCGCCGAGGGAGAGTGGGGACAGCGAGGAAGCCCTTCCCAACCACCCCCACTCCTTCCCGCACTCGCTGGCTCCGCCCTCGCTTCCAAGCTTGCCGACTTAACCCTTTCCCGGCCACCAGGAGGCGGGAGCGGCTCTTTAGCCCCCTCCATTCTGGCCCCCACCCCTCCTTGGGGAACCCCGAGGACTGTGTCCTATCGCCTTCGCGGCTCCACGCATCTAGAGAAATCCCTTCCAGAGGGGGTGAAGTAGTGTGAAGGAACGCCGCAGACGTGTCCAGGTCCCCCCTCCCAACTTTCCCGCAGGAGATGGGCTCTCGGGTCACCTCCCCCTCCTCGCAGCGTCCCGGGCGCCAAGGTCCAGGTCTCCAATATTTCTCTCCCCTGGGAGAGCTCCAAGATTCCGCTCTCCTTTCCTTTCCTAGACCCCAAGCCCTGACAGTGTGCAACGCATAAGAATAGTAGTATATGCAAGAGTTTGTGTGTGCAAGATGGAGTGCATAGAAGCGTGCACGCGCGCTCAAGGACGCTTGTGCAGGTGTGACTCTTGAGTGCTTGCACGATATCTTTTATACACCCGGGGAAGCAGGGAGGAGGGGCACGCGAGTGTGCGAATGGTTGAGGCCGCCGAGTGCCTGCCCGCGTGAGTGTCTGCGCTGGTGGGAAATGTGAGGCTGTGTGAGAGTTTGGTGGAGCCAACCTGGGGCTGGGTGGCCAGGGTACTTGTGTCCGGGTATGTGTATGCCCTTTGATTCATTTGCGAGCGGGTGTAAGTTTGGGTAGCATGTAAGTGGGCGCGTTTTTATGTGTATGTGTGATGTGTCCTAAAGAGGATATCTCACCTTCCGAGGGGGGATAGAAGACTCAAGGATGGGGAGGGTAGCGATGGATGCACGTGAGCTGCTTCTATTTCCTTTTTAAAAAACTTTTATTTATTTGTTTTTCCAGGACCCATCGGCTCCAAGTCAAGTAGTTGTTTCAATCTAGTTGTAGAGGGCGAGGGCGCGGCGCACACTGGCCCATGTGGGGATCCGCCCGGCAACCTTGTTGTTAAGAGCTACGCCCTCTAACCAACTGAGATAACTGGCGGCCTCCCTCTACTTCCTTTTAAAGAGTGCATTCTGGCCTCATCAGGGCCCCTCGCATCCTTCGTAGCGGTGTTGGGAGTTGCGGGCGTTGGGATACCAGTCGACCTGTGACCTAACCGTCCTCTGATAAAGGTGGCGATGCGGCTCACCCTGGACCCAGTCCACAGCGTCCGGAGGCTGCCCCGGCGCGGCATAGGCGCGGGGCCCTCGGGGGATCTGCTTCGGGGACCTTGGCCCAGAGGCGCTGGCCGAGCTGTGATGCCGAAACCGCGCGTACAGCTGGTGTGCCAGGGCCATCTGCGCGCAGCCCGGCCCCGCCCGCGGAAGCGCGGGAGCCAGGGTGGTGGGTCTCCAAAGCTAAAAAAAGGAACCCCTTGCGGCGCCGCCTTTCTCTGGCTCCTCCTCTCTAGTCTGTGCCCGAGTCCGACGCAGCTCCCGGCATACAGTAGGCGCCGTATAAATGCTGGTGTAATTTTCTCATTCATTCTCTGCTCCATCCATAGTCTCATTCTTCCCTCGTTCTCATTCTATTTCTTCCCCCACTCTTATTCATATTTTATGCTCTCCATCTCTGCTCCCTCCCTTCCTCCCTGTCATTTCCTTCCTTTATGCATCTGTCTCTTTCTGTCACTATCTTCTCTGTCTCTCTCATTGTCTCTCTGTCTCTGTCGCTTCCCTTCTGTCCTGTGGCTCCCTGCCTCGCTATCTCTCCATCTGTGTCTCGTGTCTCTCTCTGCCGTTATCTTCCTTTCTACGCTATTAACAGGCTCTTGGCCCGCTTGCACCTTGACGCTCGGGCGCCCCCTGGTGGTGCCGTCGTCTGCCCTTCCCCGGCTCCCATGCCCTCTCAGCCCCTAAATTTCCTTTCCTGCCCTCGTCGCGATCAGGTGAGGTAGAAGCAGAAAGGGACGTCTCGGGGGGCTCGGATTCCCCTCCCATCTCTAGAAGGCAGGAATAGGCCTCTGTGTTTCCCTGGACCCACTCTGCTGAGGGCCCCCGCCTGGAAGGAGGGCCTGGAGAGGGTGGCGGGGAGGGAGTTTTGAGGGTAGCAGGGTGGGATTTGGCGTCCTTCCCCGGAATGAGCCGCGGCACAATCTGTCGCTGGGTTTGTTTGCCGAGCTGCCTCCGGAGCGCAGTGGGGCTGGCTCCCGGGTAGCGAAATATCACAAGATGCGGAGACAGACGCTGAGGGGCGGGTGGGCGGCGGACTGACTCAGGTGTGCTGTCATCAGCTCCCCCGGCCCGCGCTCATATGAGAGGGGTGGGGGAACCCCGAGCCCCCACTGCAGGCGGGCACCCGAAGCTAGGAGGGGAGCCCCCATCCCGGGGTGAGCTTCAGGGAAGGGGGTGCCTCTGCCAATAGTCCTGGGCTTCAAGCCTCTTCTTCAGGCCTGGGAGCCCCAGAGGACACCCCCAACTCGGGTGTATCCCAGACGGTCACGAACCCCTGTACTCATACCCTATTATACAGGCGTCGTTCTCCTGTAATTACCTGCGGATTCCCCACGTTCCCCACACTAGATTGCCAGCTTTTTGAGGACAGGAGACTCCTCTCATCCATCTTTGTGTCTCCAGCAGGTGCTCCATGAACACTCTGCGACGGATGGCTGGCGGCTGGGTGGATGGCTGGTCTCAGTTTACAGGAAATACCACAACGCATTTGGTCTTCCCTGTAGATCGTTCTGACCCCCTTTTCCTCTCCCTGACCACATTTGAAGTCCCCCCACCCCCACCCCTACCTCCAGACAAGTGGGGAATTGGAAAGAGCTCTCCCTGGAGTTTGAAACTCAGAGTTCTCTAGGTGACCTTAAGTAAGTTTCTTTTCAGTTTCTTCATCTGTACAGTGGGACTATGCCACTCACGCATAAGACTCTGGTAAATCTCCAGCCACTCAAGCTATGAGAAAGGGCTTGGTAAAATGAAGTTCTGACCAGTGTCTGTGGTGGTAGCTGTTGTCATTACTCTTTTGGTGGTAATTCTTAAGATCTTTTATCCCAGTAGAAGTAGACAGCGTGTGTGAACACGAGTTGAACTTCTGCAGTTAGACGTTTTGCGATCTGAGGGAGTAGATTGATGGCCAAGTGTAACCGAGGGCTGTGCGATAGGGCATCCAAGTCCATCCCTGGCTGGACACTTGGCGGGGCTGAGGGGCGGGGGAGGGACCGGGTACTGAGTCCTTAGGATTTGGCCACAGAGCTGGCCCGCCCTCTGGTGGCTATATATGGATCTGCAGCCCCACGGAAAGCCGAGGATCTCCAGAAATGGGCGGGCGGGTGGATAGATTTTCCCCGAGAAGGGGGAGGACCTGCTCTGTGCAGAACAATGGGCTTTGGAAAGGAAGTCATGTTGAAGAAGCATGATGTTGGCACACACGAGAGGAGTCTTGACTTCCTCTATAAGTTCCCACTTCTTAAAGCACCCCTTCTCTCCACGTGACACCCGGAGCTCCTCTTCCCTCTGGGGGACCCCACGTAGTGAGTCCACAGAACTCCTTTTCTCCCCCTATTTGGCAACCTCATGTGTAGGACACTTGGCAGTTCGTGTACCACGTGGGGTTGCTCAATGGTCAGGAGCACAGGCTTTTCAGGTTCATGGTCTGGCTCTGCTGCTCACTAGCTAGATGACCTTTGTCAAGGTGTTTCACTTTTCTAAGCCCCGGTTTTCTCATCCCAAAAATGGAATGCAGGCAATACTGGTTCCCAGCCCATAGGGTTGTTTGAGGATTAAGTGAGGTAAAGCATGAAAGAGTAGCTGACCCTGTGCTCAATAAACACTAATAATATTACTGATTTCCTCCTTTAGCTTAACAACACCTGCAGAAATAGATGACGTAGTCCAGGGCCAGAAAGCACACTTATGACCTGAGGTCTCATAAGTCGTGAGTGGCAGAGCTGATTCTGGGAGTCAGTTCTTAGTTATAACTTTCTACCCTGCATGTGTCTGACCCCTCTGCTGGCCTCCACTTCTCCACCTTCCCCTGGCACAGACCAGGCTGCCCAGTGTGATGACAACAATCCCCCCACTGAATTAGAAGTCTTGAGTTCTAGCCTGGATGCTGCCTCTGAATGGCTGTGTAACCAGGGATAGGCCTCTGTCTTCTGTGGGCTCAGGTTCCCCGTCACTGAAAGGAACACCTTGGATTTGACTCTCTTAAAAATCTCATAAAGTCATGACTTTGTGCCATCCTTGTTTCTCTGTGGCTCTGGAATTGGAAGCTACCAAAAATGGAGCATCTCAGCTAGATCCCATGGTGCCCCCACCTTCCCAATGCTGAGGGTGTGATGAGGGTCCCAGGGAAAGAGCAGAATTTCTAGGGATCCCCCAGACCCGACTCTGGGCTCCTCAACCCTCCCATTGGCCACCAGCCTTGCCCTTGAGCCTGACAGTGACTGAATACTTGGAGGGAGGGGAGAGAGGCTGGCCCTACACTTGTCACCAGAACCTTTCTCTCAGTGAGTTCCATGTCCTACTTTGCTCGGCTTGATGGGGACATGGCTCCTTTCCAGGTCCTTTCTAAAATAGGGAAGAAAACCTAAACTAGATTAGTTGAAAGAGCAAGGGTGTCAGAAGATGCTTTCTCCTTCCCAGCTTAGTTTGTAGAGTCTCTGTCCATTTATATTCTTTATGAAAATAACTAGCATTTATTAACCCCTTCCTTCGTGTTATGAACTTGCTTGTATTGACTCATTTAACATTCAGAGCACCTCTATGGGGGAAGGTCTATTAATACCCCCTTTGTACAGATGGAGCAATAAACTCAGAGAGGTAATACTGCTCTGAGATCTAGACAAGAAGGATCTTCGCCTGGGTCCCGTACTTCAGAGGGTTTTGCTATGGTTCTCCTCCAGCCAGCGTCCCTCCATGGGGTGAAAAGTCCCTACGACCAAGGGGATGTGCCCTCTGGGGGCCTGCATTCCCCTTCTAGATGACACTTTGGGAGATCCAGGACACGGGATTCTCTTGCTCAAATGGTCCAAGTGTATTTCCAGGGCCTGTGTGTGCGTCCTCTCCCGCTTACCTTTCGGCCAGTGCGTGCACCTCCTGGCCAAAGGATGGCTGAGGGGCAGCTGTTTGGAGACGGTGTGACTGAAGCTTGGACATGTGGGTGGGATATTCCCATTTAGGTACACGAGACCCCTTGTTGTTTGGAATGGAGCCATGTTTGGCAAGAGAACAGGCGATGGCTGTATTTCTGTATAGACCTCCAAGGAGTCAGGTCATTCATTCTAAACCTGAACCTAGCTTTCCAACATCAGGTTCCGTTGAACAATACAAAAGAGCAATGCTGGTGTGGTAGGAGGCAAGAGGTACCTTATGACTGGTGTAGAGGAGAAAGCTCCCAGCCTATGGTGACAGCTCCTTCATTTGTACCCCAGCCCTACAAATGACCTCATCAAAGGTGACATGGCCAGGGAGCTGTAGAGCCAGGCTCTGAATCCAGGGACATGTGAATACTTCCTTCTTTTATGACGCTCCATGACAGTCTTGACCAAAAGTTAGAATTTTGGCTCCCTAGAGGTGTATTAGAAAGTTGGGTTGTATCTGCTGGAGTTCCCTTCTCAGTGAAAGAGAACCTCATCGCCTCACTATACTGTAAATCTGCTGAGGGCAGGGTCCATGTTTTCTTTAACTTTGTATGACCCATTGAGTCATCTGCCCGACAGATTTTTAAAGGTGCAGTGCAGAATTATTACCTATTGGCACAACAATGTACGGCAGATCTCTAGAACTTACTCATCTTGCATAACTAAAGCTTTGATTGATTCCTTATAGAGACCATGTGAAATGGATATGATTATTTTAAAATTAGTTTTTCATGACCTTGACTTTTTTTTTTTAACTTTTATTTATTTTAAGTGTGTTATTCCAGGACCCATCTGCTCCAAGTCAAGTAGTTGCTTCAACCTAGTTGTGGAGGGTGCAGCTCACAGTGGCCCATGTGAGGATCGAACCAGCAACCTTGTTGTTAAGAGCACCGCACTCTAATCAACTGAGCTAACCGGCCACTCCATGGATATGATTTTTAATTTCTACTTTATATGTCAGGAAACTGACGTTTAAATGACAGGGGTTAAGGCATTTGCTCAAGTCCCACGTGGGTAAGTAACAGAGCCCGGATTCAAGTCTAGTCCTGTTTGACCCCAGAGCTCTTCATCTTACTACTCGGGTCCTCGGCTTTACAAATGATGAGGGGTCTATAACGCCAACAGCGCCCTCCTCCATGCCCTGCAAAGTGAGCCTATGAATTTCTTGCCTCTCCTGGGAGTGGGGAAAAGAGGCACTCATTCATTATGGGTGAGGGTCTTAATTGGTACCACCACTTTGAAAGACAATTTGACAACAGCTATTAAATTTAAAATGCACATGCTCGCTGACCCCCAAATTCGCTCTTTTAGGAAATTATCCTGCAGTTGTTCTTGTACAGAAAGACATCTGTGGATTTATAGTTAATGCAGCCTTGCTCGTAGCAGCGTATGATATAGTAGACACAACCTAAATATCGTCAGTAGGGGATTAGTTATATAAAGTTTAGTACAGCCATAAACAGCCGTTAAAAAGAATGAAGGTCTGTACCTTCTTATGTGGAAGAACATCAAAGATACTAAGTTGACAAAGCAAGATGCAGAACAATGTAGTAGTATATTACTATTTGTGTCAAAACCCTGTGGGATGAAATATACACATATACTGATACATGCATAGGCAGTCTCTGAAAGGACATAAACAATACAGGTAACAGTAGCTGCCCAGAATTTTGTATTGGAAGGACTCTGATTGAGATGGCAGTGGTGTGGGGTGGTGGTGGTGCTGGTTTTGCCGGAGTGTTTATCCAGCCAGCACACTGTACTGAAGTCTCAGAGTAATTCTAGGGGCTTGGGGGTGTGAGTAGTAGAGCTCTCCCTACCTCCTTGTCCACACAGCCACCCCAGGCTCTGCCCCAGATCAAAGGAGACTTATTTTTTACTCTGTAACCTTTTGTACTGTTTTTATTTTTTATTTTTAAAAAACACTGTGCATGTATTACCTCTTTAATAATTTAAAATTTAAAATTAAAAAAAGAGGAATGTCCTGCCTCAGGCAAGACCCACCTAAGAAATGGGGACTCCCCAGGCTGCTGGTGGATCCAGGTGAGGGGAGTTGAGATGCCAGATTCCACAGCATGTGCAGGACCTGGGGACCCTCTCTCTTGATCTTTTCTCAGTGAAAGATTTTACCCTCTCCCTTCTCCCACCAGCACCTGGTGATGGCTTCCGAGGCAGGTTGATTTCAGTAGCTTCGCTGAGCCCGAGTTACATCACCTCTCTAGGGCTTTATCTCCCTGTTTGTAAGATGGGGATAATATATACCTCACAGGGTGGTCTTGAAAGTGAAGAAGCTGGTACTGGATGGTACATAGAGATGGGACAGGACAGTGGGGAGACCCCTGTACGACCTTGGCAAAAAGGGAAAAAAAGTTGACTGTGGGAGGTCAAACCTGTGGGAGTAGAAGGAATGCCCTCATCAGTTACAGTGCTTTGGGGTGCAAGTTATAGGACCCCCCACCCACACTGGTGAAGCATGCCTCCATGTCCATGTTCAGGAGGAAAAAGCAAGCCTTTCCCAGTCATGGGATAAAAGTCGTAGATCAAACCCCATTTGAGACAAATAATTGTCCCCTGGAGGATGATATACATCGACTGACTTAAGTGGGATTTCCTGAATCAGTCTCTGGCAAGGAGCATGATACCTCCATGAGTATCTTGGACTCCTCAGGGCAGCCCTGCAGATGGGATCAGACCCTGAGCCACATTATGTACTGCTGAACAGTGGGAAGGGAGAAGAGATGTGTAGGAAGAAGGGTCAACCACAACGACCGTCACGGCCCCCTAGGTCCAGGTAACAGTGTCTTAGCTGGATAGTAAACATAGCTAAAGGAAGGTCATTCATTCATTCATCCAAGGAATCAAGAGATTCATTGATCTCTTTACTGATTTAGTAAATGACAACCGGGGGCCAAGCACGGGGCCAGGGGCTGAAAGTTTAGCAGTGACTGGCAGCTGTCTGCCAAGTGCTTGCTTCCTGGGGATGGTGATGATGATGGTGGTGGAGGGTGTGAGGATGGTGCTAGGCAGATTCAGAGCCAGGGTTTCCAAATCTCACTCAATGCTCTCAGCCCCCGGAGGGAGCTCAGTGCAGTTGCATTCTTCTTTTCCAGCTTAGGAGGGACTCAGCAGAGAAGGGATGTATTCAAGGACAGACAGGGAGAGTGTCTCAGAGCCCAAGGGAGGCTTGTGGGTGAGGGGTGGCCACCCTGTCCTTGGACAAAGATCATAAGGACCTTTGACTCCTAAGCCTCAATTCTGTAGACTTAGTGGGGACTGTGGGGAAGGAAGACATTTTTCTCTACCCTTCTAGGTTCTTCTGGCTGGTCTAATAATTAAGTTGACATGAGACAGACAAACAAGAGAAAATTACCAAATTTAATTACATACATACATATGGGAACCCCACATACATGCGAGGTTCAGAGACAGAAAGTTAAAATGAGGTATTTATGGCATTTTGAGCCAAGGATGAGGTAAGGAACCCAGGGCTTCAGAGGGGAGGAAGGTCCCTGCAGGACAAGAAGAAGAGCAGAGGTCCAGCAGTTAGAAGTTTTCCATGTCCTACAGGTAGATCACAAAAAGTTATTTCTGGTGATAACTCTTATTATGGGCAAGGCCTCCAATTTAAATTCTTTAAGGGAAAGGTGAAAGTTTCTCATGAGCCCACAGGGTCTCCACTGCCTTCAGCTCAGAGTAATCCACGTGTCAAAGTGGCACAACGTGAGGAGGCCTGTTCTGAACCCCTTCAGGGCAAAGCCCTCTCAGATACACCAGGCCAGGGTGTCCTGTGTGTGTGTCTCCTGCTGATGCTCACTGCCCCTCCCCGCCAGCTGTCTCCTGTCCTGGCTGAGAGGGGAAGGGTTCTGTGCTTACTGTATTGCGCTCTTTAGGAAAAGTCCCAAGGCATTTTTGTTCTTGCCATTTTCTTGAAGTTTCCTGTCTTGAGGCCTCAGGACAAGTGACTCAGGACTAGGTCAAAAGTAGCCCCGACTTTGCTTCTGTCTCAAAAGTGTTTGTTAAGCCAGTGCTCCCACGAGTGGCCCCAAGCAACCCCAGTCTTGCCTCAGGATTAGTTTCCAGCCTCCCAGGCACTCCCCCCAGGTGTGAGGCAGCCTTAATCCCAACTCCTGTATGATCATTTTCACTCCAGAGTCTTGTAACCTGCCCTAGATCCTTCACAGCTCTGGGCCCTCCCAGTCCCCAATCACAGGGAACCTGCAGATGCCCCAGATCCTGAGTGTTCCCAATCCGTCAGCATGACCAGGTGTCGACCGAGCCACACAGAGCTCAGCGGGGTCAGTTCCCTCCAGTTTCCCTTTCCAGACACCAGCCCTGCTTCTGGGAGCCCCTTTTGTCAGCATTCCTCCAATCCCATCACTTGCTTTGGACCTCTTTGTTTTCAGATTTGTCTCCAGGTCTCTCCTTCCCACCTTAATATGGCTTAAAGGCTGACCCTCGGGGGAAAACTATGATGAGCCCCAACTCTGAAGTGCTCAAGTTGTAGGATGAGGCAGGTCAGTTACAAGTAGCCCCAGCAGCCACAGTGGATGGAGGGCAGCGAGGGCTGGAGGAGACCTGTGAGGGAGGCAAGAGCACAGGCGGCGTCCTTACCCCTCAGTGCAGGCCCTACGGCTGCCCTGGCTCCCTGGCTTGAACAGATGGAAAGGAGGGTCTGTGGCTGACTTGTAAGACTGCGCAGAAAATACACTCAGCCTGGTCTGCTCTTCCAGAAGCCTCAGGCCTCCAATTGCAAAATGGAGTCTGGGTGTCACCGCCCCACCCCTGCCTCTCTCCGCTACTCAGGAGATGGGCCTGAGCCCAGTCACTTAGTCTGAGCCCAGATACCTATCAGGTGTGGGCTGATGAACAGCTGATAACATCGCTGCAGTTACAAGCGGGAAGATAGCGGCTTCTTCCTGGAGACTCTGAAACCTAACCGTTCCCCAAGGGCTCTGTCTGTATCCCTCCTGGCTGGTGGGACAGGTGCTCAGGGAGCGTCTGGGGAAGTGCTGTGTGTGGCAAATTGTAGAGAACAGTGTAAATACGCGTGAGTGTTCTCTCTCTTCCTTTTCCTCCACCAGGAAGCAGCACCCCACAGCCCCTGTTCAGCTATGAGGGATGGAAACAGGCTGGGAAAGGGCTACATGTTGGTGCCGTCCTCTCCTCCACAGGTACGTCCGTGTTAAGGGAATTATGGTCATTTCAAGCTGTGCGGACTCTTACTATGACCTTCAAGAGCTTTCTTGCAGAGCCTCTAGTGCCTAAAAGACTCAGCCTCTCAAGACGGGATGGCTGCGCTTGGTCTGTTCACACCAGGAGAGGGCGGCTGAGTTGTGTTTGGGATGTGGGAAAGTATTATGAAAACAGAGCAGTGCCAATTCCTAGCAGTTCCCAAAGGAATGATCCGTGAAAGTGGGAAACCAGTAAGCTTGTTGGCATCAAAAATCCGAAAGCGATTCAATTTCAGAGATTGTTAACCTACCTTCCAACACCGTGACTACGATGGAGCTTTGTCTAAATCCCACGGTCAGGGTCACTTTTGGAACTGGCATTAGCTTTTTCAAGTCTCAGAGAAGTAAAAGTTGGATGTTCTTTCTCCTTGAAAACGTTGGTTTTAGGGTGAATTCAGGAATGACTGACTATGTAGAATAGGGAGCACATTCAAGAAGAAATGGGGCTCAGGCCAGAGTTTTCCCCCAGCATGGTTCCTGAACTGTGTCAAAATCATCAGATATGTGTGAGGGTGGAGCCCAGGAACCTGCATTTCATTTTAAATGAAGGTATAACATACATATAGTAAAGGGCACGAACCCTAAGTGCATAGTACGGTGAATTTTTACATATGAATAAGGCTGTGTAACCTCCATCCAGATCAAGTTGTACATACTTTGAAGGCACCCCAAAGGCTCTTCATGCCTGTAGATGTCTTTTGGTGAATATATGCACCCATTTCTCTGGGGCAAATACCTAGGGTGGAACGGCATGATCATAGGGTAGGTGTGGTGGCTTTGTAGGAACGTGCCAGTTTGGCTAGGCTGCATTCCCTTTCTCAAGTGTTTCTGCTTAGGGTGGGCCATGTGGGGCTCGAGGGCAGAAGAGAAGCAGCAGCCATTTTTGTGACTCAGACACCTCGTGGCTAATCAACTGCCTCGCGATATTGGCAAGAAGCAGCTGGTTCCTCCTTTGGCTTCTCCTGCCCGCACCCCCTCCCCAGACAAGTGTGTGTTTGTTCAACTTGGTGGTAAAAAATCCTGGCTTCTGCAAAACACTCCCATCATCAGTGACAGAGGCAAGAAAAACTGACATGAGTTTCAAGGATTCAGTTTATCCTGGTGGGGTTCTAGGGAGGCTTGTGGGGTCCAGCCTGTTCTTCCCCCCACCTTCCGCCTCCCTCTCCCCCACTCCAGTTCAAACTGGCCTATTCTTGATCTCCATAAGTTCCATTCACTTTCACTCCTCACTGCCTGAGCTGAGGAAGTTGGGAAGCAAAGACATCCGTCGCCTTGTGAGACTGTTGAACCAGCTCAATCCCCTGCCAGATCCATACAAACAGTGGCTCTGCTCCCCTGGTTGAACCTGGCTAGTATTGTAGGTGTTTGTTTAACTGAATTCGAAACTGCCAAACACGTTTCCAAAGTGGCTATTCCTACTTTCTCCCTCCAGTTGTTCTGCATCCTTAGACCTAGTTATTCCCATCCTTTAAAATTTTACCCACCTGAAACTGATAATTTTTTTTTTGTTTTGTTACCCATCGGGTGGGTGCAGATCTGCATTTTTAAACAAGCTCTCCTTGGGGTTTTTGCGAAGGATAACAGATAAGAAGCTGGTTTGAGGAAAGACCACGGCACTTGAAGGAAGCCAGTTTGATTTGGAATTATATCTTCACCACTTTCTGGCTGTATGATCTTCGTTGACTTTTCATCTCCCTGGGCTTCAGTTTTTTCATCTATAAATGAATTATTAATCATCACTAACAAGTATTGAGTGCTCACCAGATGCCAGACACTGTTCTAAGCACTTTATGCATATTAACTCATTGAATTCTTTTGAAAAATGATGAGGTGGGTGCTAGTATTATCTTCAATTTTGAGATCAGGAAACGACCTACTGGCATTCAAACCCAGGCAGTCTGGCTTCCACGTTTTCACCGTCTGCCATCCCTCCACCGCAAGTGTGGGGACAGAACCAGGAATGCGGTTTCCAGGCCCTCGCCCTCCATGGAAAGGTGCTCACTCGGGTAGTAAATGGCCATCAACTGTGATTGGATGGCCATCAGCTGTGGCTAGTTGGCCATCAGCTGCAACCAGTGACCCATTGGCCACTAATATAACTGCCATGGATACACTAGCAGAAAAATGGGGGCTAGCAAGAAGATGGTGGCTGAGCAAGCAAGCAGCGGAGTGTGGATTGCGGATTGCAGAGGCGGATTGCAGCTAGCAAATGGGGAGCCTGTCCGTTGGCAGAAAAGCGGATAGCAGGTCGCATGGCGTGTGAATCCAGCCTCCAGTGAGACCATAGTGGTATGACTCCCCTACCTATGGCTCCGTGGGTGTTCCTATTTGGCCTCACCGTGTCCTGTGTTCTTGCGTGGGGAGCAGGACCAGAGACTCTGCATGCCGCCCTGCATGACAAATGGCCCAGCGAGCAGGGTCTCCCGCAGGACAGCAAGGCAGTGTGAAGATGAAATGATAACATGGGGGTGAAGGCTCTGCCCAGGGCGGTCCAGCTACTACATACTGATTCTCCTTCAGTGGATCCCGATGGGAAATTGCCTTTCAGGTCTATCAAATATGCAGAAATTAATCTAAACAAAAAGCAAACAAAAAGGCCAACCACCGTCGTGATACATGCAGCCAGAAAGGATCTTCATAGGATCTAGAAAAAGCGGGCGTTATCCCGAGAAGAGGACACCCATATGGCCCCTGCTTTGGCTATTTCAGCCTCTTGGCAGGTAGCAGGCTTCACAGAGGGGTGTCAGGATTCACCTAAGTGTCAACCCTTCAATTCCCTTGACTGACTTTGTACTGAACAAAGAACCTCCTGGTATTGATTTCCTTTCCCCAAAGTCAATCCTTCCTGAAAGAGATTGTGCTGGCCAGTCAACCTCAGGATTCCTGTCTGCTGGGTGGTTTCATTTCTCAGTGTAAATTAAGAAATTGCATTTCAGGTTTATCAATCAGTCTCTTGTGAGTTTGTTTGCTGTAGGTCATTTCCCTAATCACAACAGCTGAGCTCTCATGGGGACGCTGGGGAGGAAACACCATCATGGAAGTATAAGAGATGCCCAACGTGTGGTATGGAAAGCTATGCTGTGAGACCAAAGAGGACAGAGAGCGTGACACCGTGCTAAGGTCTGGCTGCCTGCTGCTTTAAAAAGTTAGAAATCGAGGGACCAGGTTGGTAGAAAGAAAAGCAGGTTTATTCAGAATGCCAGCACTCTGGGAGGGTGGTGGACTCCCGTCCAAAGGCCATCTCCCCGTTCCTAGACCAGTCAGAAGGCTTGTAGGTGCACAAGAACAACAAAGGAGAAGGGGAGTCGGTCAGGCAGGTCCCAGGGCTGACATCACTTCCTGGGGTCTGGTCTGTTTTAAGATAATGTTATCTCCGGACTCTGGACTCTCGGACTCTGCCTGGGGCTTTATGCGTCACCAGTAAAACTGCAAGGGAGTTGCAAATTGGATTCTGGTGTCCGGGTGCCTGAGGATTAAGAAAGTGTTCTTTGCAGGTTAGGACTCTGCTAATTAAATGGATTAATGAGGTACGGGTAGCCTTGAGAAAGGGAACAAAACAGAGTTTTAAGTTAATCAGTGAGGGGAGAAACAGAGAAAACAGCTGAATATCAGGGGAGATCTAACTAAACTAGCTAGGTGTAGCTACAGATGGCTAGATAGTGAGCTATGAGGTGAATCAAACTGCAAGCTGGGTAAGTCTAAATGCGTTATTGATTCCCCAAATTTCACCTTTACAAGAGGACTTCTGTGTGGGGGTGGGGAGGATCAAAGAAGGCTTCCTGGAGGAGGATGGCATGGGCACAGGGAGAGGGCCATATAGCGTGGAAGTGTGGCTAAAACACAGGCTCTGGAGTCTGCCTTTGTTGGCTGGAAGTCTATCTCTTCCCGCCTACCAGCTGTGTGACTGGGCCAATTTGCTTTGTCTCTCTCCTTCCTCACCTTTAAAGTGGATATAATGACAATAGCCTCCTTATGGGGTGGCCATAAATGTGAAATGATTCTCTATAATATATATGGCTCTTAGCACAATACCTGACCCACAAGCTACACTCAGTAAGTGATTGTCATTATTACTGTCATTATGAATACCCCAAATGATGTTTTCATTGAGGAGAATTCTAGAAGGGGACACGTGTGAGTCTTGCTGTATCACCAGAGGCAATTTTGTCTCAATGGCAGTGAAAGCTGAGTCTGTGTTTGCTTTAAGACTCAGAGGGCCGACAGCTCTTTGCAGACTATGGCTCTTTTCTTGAGACTGGTCACAGCCCATCCTGTGGTTTTGCATCTTAGGAGGAGAGCTGCCTGTATAATCTATAAGAACCCATCAGCTTGAGAACTTCCGTGGTTTCTGAGTCACTGTCAGGCCATTTCAGCTTCCAAGCAGAAACGCCCATAGCGGAATCACCATCGAGGCCTTTTCGTCCTCCCTCTGTGTAGGGTGGGGCAGGGTGCTGCCTCCCACCACACATCCCTGCTCTTTCATCTCTGCATGGAGGCCCAGCATCACAGCAAATCCCCGAAGCAAAGATGCTGGGGATGGCCCAGCGAGGTGCTCCAGACCCAGGCCTACTTCTGGGTCCCGTGTTCTGTCTGCAGATGCTGATGGGATCTTCTCCAGTCTCACCACGCCCTTATCCTGGCAGAGGCAGTGAAGAGGAATGCTGGGTTTTCAGTCATGTGTGTGCTCTCCTGGCAAATGGAGAGTCCCCCTTCTCCCCAGTTTCCCCCCTCCTCCCAGTTAATCCCCGACAGTGCCTCCCCACCTCCTTCTGCACCATGGAAACTGTTTCAGTGTTGTCCTGCTTCCTTCCCTTTGCCTTTCCTCACAACAAAAGTGGAGCGTTCCACTGGCCCTCGCTATTTCCTTCTTTGTATTTTGGGGTTGCTGGGCATCTAAAACATCTTGTTTTTTTTCCACTCAGGAATCCTGTCTCCTTCTCTTGGACCCATTTCCACTTTTCATGAAAGTACACGTGGGTAGCTGTGGGTGGTGAGAAGAGTAGGGCTGGGAGACACAGACCCATGGCTGAATGAGAGGCCATGCGTCTCTCTTGTTTTAATCAATGACACCTCTGAAAGGGATACCCACCTCCATTCCTCTTGCTAATAATTGCTCCCCATATTAACCCAATTCCAGAGCTCAATGCTCTCTGTCTGGCTCTTGCAGGGAGAAGCCCTCAGGGAGGCTGGGCCACGTATCAGTTAAGAACATTCAGGTTTATATCCCAGCCCCGCCACTTACTACCTCTGTGATCTTGGGGGAATTGCTTAATCCCCCTGGGCCTCAGTTGGCCCAGATAACGGATGCTAATAGCAACACCTATCCCCACAGGAATGTCATGAGATTTGGTGAGAGAATCAGCACAAAGCACTCAGAATGGTGCCTGATAGTTGGTCAGCACTCAATGACTAGTAGGTCCCATTGATAGTTGTTATTATTCCTCTCAGGGGTGGGGGATGCCTTGGTCTTGCCAGCCTTCCTCAGCCTGGTCCTTAGCTTTGGAGATTCAGAAGTTGCCAGTCAATGCACCCAGCACCTTCCCTTCTAGCAAAGTCTATGTGAGAAGTCAAGTTATCAATAACAGTGGCTTGATGAACATGGACTCAGTGCTCACAGGGCAGTGGACAGCAGGAGGCTCGTGTGGCCTGTCCTCTCATTTCTGTCACAGGGACTGGCCTGGAAGTGCCCCATGGCTGGTTGGGAACCCAGCTCTCCCTCATGCAGGAAGGGAGGCTGAGCTGGTTGCAACATCTGCTGATGCCAGCACCCACTAGGGCTGAGCTCGTTGACCTGACTGGCTGGAGTAGCCCTCTCTCCCCAGTACTTCTTGGGCGCCCTTTTGGATTCACCCTTGGTTAGAGAAAGTTCTTCCCAAAGCAAGGAGGCCTCGTCTTCATTGAGGGCTGTGTAGAGGCTCCCCAGCCTTGTCAGAACTGCTCTGAGCACACCAGGAGTTACCCTGAAGGGCCCAGCGGTCAGATGCTCTCCCCTCCCTGTCTGCCCTCTCTGGTTCACAAATGGCTTCCTTCCCACACGTCACAGTACAGACAAACAGGCCCATTGCTTTGGACAAGCCTAGTCGAGTGGGGAGGTCACCCTGGTGACATTGATGTGCGTTTGGGTGCTACCTAGAAATCAGTTCCCTGCACAGGGACTTCTGATACAGATGGCTGAGCTTACCCATTACACGGTGATTTTTTTTCCTTCTCATTTATTTCTTTTTTAGGTTAGGAGCACTTTGCAAGCCTCCTCAAATATGACTTCATGATTTCCTTTGTTTTTCAATAATTAAATACTTTCTGTGAACAATAATAACTGCTATTTATTAATTAATATACTAATTGGGTGATTTTCTTATATTGTCTTTAATCTGTACAACAACATGATTCCAATTTTACAGATGAGGAGACTGATACTCAGAGAGACCTGTAAACTCAGTAATTGGCCCAATATCTGTGCTTTTTGGGTGTTGTTTTTTTTTTGGCATTGCCTCAAGATGATTAGTATTTTTCTCCCCAGTTGAAATAAAAGAGAAAATGTTTGCATTTATGTTTCATCTTCTAAACCAAGCTCTCAAAACCTTATTAAAGAACATAGGTAGAAAAAACAGTCATTTTGATTTGCACAAGCCCAGATTTTGCAAGGACAAAAAGTTAATGTTCTGTTTCATTTGTTTGTTTGCTTGGCATGTCAGAAATCAAAGTCCTTTATCAAAGGAGACTCATGGACACCAACTCTTACAGCAGAATGGCGATATCTGGGTGAGAGCTGATGCGTGTCTGAATAGGGTAGTGGCCAAGGTTGGGTAGGAGAGATATTAAGGGGTAGAATCAATAGGACGTGATTGATTGATATGGGCTGAAGTCCAAACGCCTTCACTTAGGCAGCCACTCCAGCCTCAAGTGTTGCCGTTCCCCGTGCCTCGTCTGCTCTAGCAGGTTCCTGAGTGTCCTTGCCCCCCAGCAGGCTCCCTGCCTCTGAATGTGCTGTGCTGGCCCCCGTTCCCTCACTCCAGAAATCTTGGGTTCGTCTGTCTGTCTCCCCAGCTAGACAATGAGCTCCTGGAGGGAAGGTGCTGAATCTCTGCTCTCTGAACCCCAGCCTCTGGCACAAAGCCTCGTGTACCACGAATATTTGTTAAGCGAATCAATAAATTAAAAAAGGACGCAGGATGAAGAGGAGTAACGAGAGAAGGACTGAAGATACCGGGCATGCCGTCAGACCTTATGATACTCACTGCTTTCTCTGATGTTACACATTTGTCCTCATCGTCCTCATCAGAGTGAGGCACGAGAGTGATCCGAATAGCATGCACCTCTGCTCCCTGCTGGACTGCAAACCAAATTAAACAGGAAGGGAACGGTTCAGAGAATGTTCTAACATCCTATCCCAACAGTTTCCATAAGACTGTGGCATTCCTAGAGGCAGTGCCTTCTGTAGTCATGGATGTGGGTATGGGCCGGGGGCACTGACAGCCAGGAGAGACATAACAAGCCAAGGGGGACAGATCCCTGAGACCTGTTCCGAGTCCTGAGCTCCGGTCAGTGCTGGATGCACAGACAGCCCGTGAGCTGGACCTTTCCAGGCTGCTCCTGAGCTTTACATTCTCAAATCTCTCTCTCTCTCTCTCTCTCTCTCTCTCTCTCTCTGCTTTGACTTTTTCTGTTCCTCCCTTGTTACTTCCACGCTCACTGATCCCCCTGGTACTCGGGAGACCAAAATGTAAGCCAGAGCAGGAGACAGGGCTTGAATTAATTTCAGTGTCTTTGTGTCTTGCAGTGAAATAGAAAATCTTGCTTGGCTTGCTGTATTTTCTTAGTTAACTTTAAAAGAAATTAGTTAATTTTTAAAGAAAAGGTTTATTTTCTCTCATGTCCAAATATACCATGTGAAGTCTTGGGCGTGTCAGCGCAGGGGCTTGGGAGTCGGGAAGACGTTGTCACTCCATGGCGTGGGCGCGTTTCTTTAAAGTTCCCTCTTTAAGCTGCCTCTCTCTGGCTCTGTCTACATACCTGGAAACTGGAGAACCCAGGACCATCCGCAGCCTGGCTACTGCCTACCATACCTGCAGCGACTTCATAAACCCACCTCATATTTCTTTTGTGAGAATTACTGTCATGAAGGTACTACAGCCCTCATTTCACAAGTGGGGCAGGCAAAGCGCCTACTCTGGGCTGTGTACCCAGTAAGCAGCTGGGCATAAGGACCAGAGTTGCCTGCACCCCGTGCCGTCAGCGGCTTGGGTAGTGTTGCTTTCTTTATCCTTTGTGTTTTAGTAGAGATCTGAGAAATACTTGCTGGTTCTGGCCTTGTACTGTCCTAACCTCTTATTTCTTCCTCATTAAAAAGAAGGGTGGGCTTGGAATAGCCTGGGTTCCCTGGGACCCTGGGGGTGGGGGGATCCAGGAGGCTGGTCATGGGAGTCTCCTGACTGCAGTGCACATGAAAGAAGCTCTCACCCTAATTCAGTTTGTGAGGAGGAAATGGCCACCCAGGCCAGGAGAATCAGCAGCTCACAAGCTCTGTCTGGGCCAGAATGACAGCAATACAGCTGGTTTGGCTGGCTATCTACGCTGATCACAGACTCCAATGGGCAATTATACATGTCTTTGATTAATAAAAAATGGGGCAATGAATGAATACTTAATCAATGCAGTCTGGCGGGGAGGCTCTTTCAGAACCGGGCTGGGGGTGAGGCAGGGAATAATCAAAGGGATCCTAGGAGGTGAAAAGGCAGGGCACCCCTCCAGGGGGTGGTTTTGAAAAGCTGTCCAGTCTGGGTCCTTCTGTCTCTATTCTGTGCTGGGGATTTACTGGCAGCTCTGGGAGCATTGGATCAGGAGAGAAGGTTGAGCTGGTAGACGAATGGGTAAAAATGTGTTCTGTGCCCACCCACATGGTCAAGGAAAAGCATAAGGAATAGGGGTGTGTCTGTGTGTTCTCTGTGTGTATGCCGTGAGTTTGTGATCGGTTGTGTTCTGTGGGTCTGCCTGTTCATGCAGTGGTATTAAAATTAACTGGATTGGGGAAGGAGGAGAGGCCAGGGAGCTGGGAAGCTGAAAGAGCATCAAGGCAGATGAAAAAGGCCACTGCTGGGATTAGAGGGGGAGACAAGAGAGAAGATCCCAGGGCTCCATCAAAAATGGCGTGAGAGACTGCGGGCCCAGGAGAAGGACGTGATGGCGAGTGGGAGGCGTTGGACCTCCCCCAACACTGCCCTGCTTGTCCTGGCCCTTCCAGCCTGGCTCGGGCTGGAGCAGGGCCTAGGAGGACGGGGAAGGGCGGCCACAGAGTGACTTGAATCCAAATTGCGCAAAGCACGAGGTCCAGACTGGAGAGCCTGGGAGGAGGCAGCGGTGGGTCGACAGGGATCGGCCGGCCATGGGCTGTGGGGGCCAGGGGGCCAGGGCCAGGGTGTAGGGGCCATGGATGGCCAGGTCCACTGACCCCTGGGGTGACTATGAGGGAGGGCAGGACCTTGTGCTGCAGGGGTGGGGCCTCTGGGAGCTTTCGGGCAAGTGGTGGTGAGGGGACATGGCGAGTCCTAGCTGAGGGTCAGGGAGGATTCTGTTGGAGTTCAGATATTTTGGGCATTAGACTGGTTCTCATTGTGCCTGACTAGCCAATAGGACCTTGGACAAGTTGACAAAACTCCCTGGAGCTTTTGCTTCCCTGTCAGCAAGAACGGAAGGTAACAAAACAAGTTTGCCAGATTGTTGTGGAGATTTGTAAGGACATATATAAAGTTCTGTCACTCCCTGTGCCTGCTTCAGATTTGCTGCTGTCATTATTTTCATGGACAGTCTCCAGAATTTGGGCTCAGTTCCTGCTTTGCGACCTACTGCCAGATGTGGTGGGATTGAAAGGCTTTTTGCAACTGTTTCTAACAGCTGGCTTCTCTCTCCAGCCCCCAAAGAACACTTTGTCCACTGGTGCCTTTTCCACAACCCCTGTACCAAGCAGCCTCTGCCATCTTTTACAGGATCCAGAGAATCGCTCACCGATGGGTTTTGCCCAAGCTGGAAATAGCCAGAACTAGAGAACTACATGAAGGGAAGGGCCTGCCAGGGGAACTTTCCAAGTGCTCCAGTGTCAGAACTTGCAGCTCCTGTGGCTAGCCATGGATTGACCCCTGCACGTGGCCACCCTGCTGACAGGGCTGCTGGAATGCCTTGGCTTTTCCAGAGCAAAGCTTTTCGGCTTTTCGGCTGGGCGTCCCTGGTGTTTGTCTTCAAAATAGAGCATTACTTTGAGGAGCTGTGTGAACCGAATGCTGGGCTGATGGGCAATGACACGGTGCAGGACGGTAAGGGAGTGATACCTTCTCTAGGAAGTTGAGTTTGGTTCCTAGCTGGTGGGAAGGGGTAGGAAGGCGTGCACCCCCAACCCACCCTGCCAGATGTTCTGTGGTGAAAGGAAGGGACTGTCAGCTTTCCCCATCTTCCCCTTTCAACCTAAGGGGTACCTGCAGAAGGGGTACCAACTTCTGAGGGATAATAAGGGGCACTCACATTTCAACTCACCTAAGGGAAAACTTTCTACCATGGGAACTGTCAGAGATGGAAGGGGCTGCCCTAGAGGGGAGCCAGGTTGGGTGCCCACCTGGCAGGAAGGCCAGGATGGACGGGAGCTTGGCCCATCCACCCTGGGCTCCTGAGGTCTTGCTTTCTCTCCTCTAGACTGCAAAGCCCAGGATGAGAGGTTCTCACTCATTTTCACCTTGGCATCTTTCACAACTTCATGACCTTCCCCACCGGCTACATCATTGGCTGTTTCAAGACTACCGTGGCCCACCTCATAGCCAAGTAAGCCCCAAATGGCCAGCGTGGGCACAGGTGGGCAGGAGGAATTCTGCTGGCAGCAGCCTCGCTTGAAGGGAGACCCAGGCCAGGTCCTGGCCCAGCAGCTCTGTTAGAAACAGCCCAGGATGCAGACCCACCTGCTTTCCACACCCCTGCTTCCTTTTCCTCACCTTACTTTGTTCCACATGAATGTGTGTTCAGTGTGATGCTAAATTGAGCAGGAGCCCAGACCTACTTCCTGTGAGGGCTGGTCTGGGGCCACGGCAACAAATTAGCTGTACCTAAAATTGCCAGTCTGCCTTCGCCCTGGGGATACCTGTTTGCATCTCCTACAAGGCCTCACACCCGGGGGCTCAGGCTTAATCCTCCTCCTGCTCACCCTCCATCTCTCCCCAGAGGCTTAGCTGGTAAGTTCTCCTAGGCATCTGCAGTGGTGAATTTCAGGTCCCTTCTGACTGGAAGGGAGATATGGGGGTTTCCCCATGCAGATGAGTTAGGGAGGGTCAGGGACTTGATCTCCAGCACAGAGGCGGCCACTGCAACTGGCCGCATGGCCTGCTATTCCCATCCTGCTGGGGGCTGTTAGGACCTGAAGCAAACACCTCCTGGCAGGCTCGTGAGAGGTTAGTTGTCAAATGGAGGGAATGGAGGGCCAGCTGGGCCAGAAAATAACCAGAGGAAAGCAAGTGCCTTGCTCTTTAAGCATTTGGGTGCATAATGACTTTATCTCAGCTGCAGGGTCTTTGGCTCCCTGTCTCTTCCACTTCCCTCTCCTTCCTTTGCCCCTTCCTCTTTTCCAGCCTCAGCATGTTTAGAAAAACAAAGTCTTCCTTCCTGTATTTCTCCTTCACTTTCACACAGAACATTTCACTTCTGACACTCTGGTCACCCAATATGTGGGATTTCCCCACACCCAGCAATTCTGTGACACCAGCTGGGTGGCCTACACTTTAACTCAATTCTGACATTCTCTGCTTGGAGACAGCATTCGATCTCACAGGGAAGGGCTCAGTCCCATGAGACCGCCCATTTCAGCTATCTCAGGTGGAAGGTCTCCCATGGGGGGGAGGGGAAAATTTCCCTCTTTCCACTCTTAGTTCTTTTGGCTGATCTAATAGTCAAATTGACATAAAGCAGATTAACCGGAGAAAATAACCAAATTTAATTACATATGTATGTATAGGGGTTCCGAAGGAATATGGGGCCTGACAAATTGGGCCCTTGAGACTCATCTGCCATCTTGAGCTAAGGAGAAAGGGTGTGGGAGTAATGGTTTAAGGAAGGCAATTCCCAATGGAGATGGAAAAGCAAATGTTTGGTGCACAAATGTTTGCTGGGCCATCGTTAGCAATGGGACACCGAGCGGACTCTGAGCAAACAGCTGTGCTAGGTTCCTCCCTCTCACACACTAGCTCAGACTAAACTATAGTTATCGTTGGTGTTCGCTCCCTTCCTGCATCAGGGGCTCTCAATTTTTTTTAGGCAGTTAGGGCAAAAGCCAAAGTTTCTTCTCGAGTCTTTTCTTTCTTAAAAATAACCAGCTTCAAATAATCACTATCCCAAAGAGGCACATTTGGGGTGGCAAACTCTACTCCCCTTCACCAGGTTACCCACAACTTCTGTCTGACTTGGCTACAAGTCACAGGATCCCATGACTTCTTCCCCCTTGGATTTGAATATTTGCTCCAGCAGCTCACAGAACTCAGGGAAACACTTACTCATATTAGTTTATAAAGCACACGGTAAAGGGTACAGAGAGACAGCCAGGTGAAGAGATACCTATTGGCCATTCTCATAAAACATCCAAGAAGAGGAAGCACAATTTCTTTACAGAAAGCTGGGAGGGTCCCAAGCACAGGAGCTTCTGTCCCTGTGGGACTGGGGTGTGTCACCCTCCTGGTATGTAGGTGTGTTCAGCCTGGAAGGTCTGAACCCCGTACTATCGGAACTCTATGGAGGCTTCCTCAAATAGGCATGATCAATTATTAACTCCTTTTCCAGGCCCTCTCCCCTCTCCAGACAAGTGTGTGGGGACAGGGCTGACAGTTCCAAGCTTCAAATCATGGCTTAGTCTTTCTGGTGACCGGCCCCATTCAGGAGCCCACTCAGAGTTGCTTCATCAGAACAAAATATCCTTTAATGCTCTTATCACTGGGAATTTACAAGGGTTTTGAGAGGCTTGTGTCAGGGGCTGGAGACAAAGATTAAATACATGTTTTTTATTATAAAATCATTATATCACAGTCTACCTCCTAGTGTTGGAGCATGGCTCCCTTATAGCAAAGCAATCATAAAGTTCAAAAAATATTTGAATTACATATTATGGATCCCTTTCAGTCATTAATAACTATCCAGTCCATCATCATATCATATGAAAATGTATCCCAGGGCCGCTCAGGTTTACAGGCTTCTTTTCCATCTTGTCCAGTTCCGAAAGCAGGAGTGGTGTCAGCAAAATATGGCTTCACCTTGGTAGGTATCTGGTATAATTGAGCCAAGAGACGATATCGTGTCCTGCTCTGAGCCTCTTTTGAGGTGTTAATGTAATATTGGATTTCCCTCATTACATAACCCATTTATCCATCCCCCTTACCTTCTGTTACCATTTTTCCTCTCTCCATGTGTCCCCAAACACTTGCACCTGGGGAAGGGACAGTGGGTTCAGTCTGGACCGCAGGCAACAGTACCAGTCTAGCCAGCACCTGCCCCTCAGTCCACTTCTGTTCAGATGGGGTGAGGTCACACGGGGGCAGAACTAGTGGGCTGTCTAGCACCAGGCAACCTAGCTGCTTCCACTGTTAGCCCCAATTTTGTCAGATGAGAGGAAGGCACATCCTGCCCCATCCGGCCCTTAGGAATCATAACATAAAGGTTAGAAACAGTGACCGTTTCTCACTTAGGAATCATCCCTGTTTCCATTCCTTGTAGATACAGCCCTGGTCCTGTGACCACTGTGTTGGTAGGGAATGAAAAAAAAAAAGTTGAGGTGCTGTGGGTCCCTACCCCCTCTGCCCCGGGAAAGTAGAGACATCTGTCCAGTGGGACACTCCTTTAGGCCCCCTCATGTTGAGTGTGAGCACACACTTGTGAAGGCGTGTCAGCCAGCCCTTCATGCCCTCATCTCCCTCCGTTGCCAACGACCAGTGTTTCAATTGCTTGATTGAGTTCTCTATCAAACAGGTACCCCGAGGAGAATATCTCTGTCCCGGGTTGGCTAGTATGGGCTCTAAAGGGTGTTCCTGGGTCTGAAGAAATGATGGGCAGCCATCCAAACTGGTACAGCACGGGTTCTGTACTCGAGCGTGTGCATCTGCCCCGGCAAGCCACGCCCAGTCCAGAGTTCGTGTCTATTCCATTTGTAGCTGCCCAGGGCTTCCAGCATCAGTCTCTCTTGCCGGCTCTGTTCAGGGCCTTCTCCCCAGGGAAGCTGCCACATGGCCATCTGCCGTCTCTGTCTCTTTTGCTGGCAGGTAGAACAGCTCTTACTGGCCTTTTGTGCCTCAGAGGACGTGGGAGGACTATGTATAGATCCAGCCCATCTCGGCACTGCAGCACCCCCATCTCCACTCAGTTCACAGACCCAGGTGGCCACCTTAAGTGAGCACATAGAGGCATCTGCTTGTGGATCTCAAGCATTATCTGAACGTGGAGAGGGGTTTTTCTAACCGTCATCGGCATGTCCTACTGTGATGCAGCCCTCAAGTGCCATCGCCATTTCCACAGGGCTACACCCCATCCAGGCATCCCTTTCACAGACCAGGTATCCGTTGCCCTCTGCCTGACCACACACGGCCAGGTCATTGGCCACTGCTCAGGAGTCAGTAAAAACCCAAACATAGGGGCTTTTCCCATTGTTCAGTTCTTCCATCTCTGCTAGGAAACTAGCCTGCAGCTCAGCTCACTGAGCTGCTCTGTTTTCACCTCCTTGGATCTGAAAGGGGGCCTTCCCGACAGGATACCGTCCATTCAGCGTGGAACTGCCGCCCACAGCCAAGCAGCTCTTTGTTGGTCAGTGAAGAGTCCTTTATAGGGCACTGTCCAAGTGACAGGCGAATCTGGCGGCTCCTCACACCGTCCCACAGTCAGTCCTTGGGGCAAAGAGGCTGCTTTGTCCTCCTCCTCGCATTCCCCAGGCAGCGGGAGCCTGTATCAACCGTTTCCGTGTAATTAGGGAACTCTTCTGAGCACCGCGCTAGAGCGTTTCTCCATCATCATCCGAGACATTATGGGCATTTCACATCTTAAGATCATTTTATGCCCTTCAGTCACTGGTGAAGCTTCAATTACTATCTGATAACAAGATAATAAATGCCCCTCAGATGGAAATTCTCTAGTTCAAAGTCCGGTAGTCATCGTTGAGAGGTGCCCACAGGCTTTTGCCATGGCCCCAGTCTAGGCTGCCTGTGAGCTACGGCATAGAATGTGTCCCCACCAGCATTCCCGCTTCCAGTGCACGCTGGGTTCCCGTTTAGCATGTCCAGGGATGTGGCTTGAAGAGCAGGCTTACATACCTTCTGGTTTACAATACTAGGTAGGGGAACCATGTCCGTCCCCACAACACAGTCAGGTCAAAGAGACACAAGCACTTCCCACAAATGCTGTTCAAATATACCAAGTCTCTTACAAACTTATTCCTTCAACCTCAATTCCTTCCATTCCTAACGGGAGTCTCCATTAGGATGTTATCAACAAGTTTGGGGTTTATAGTACGAGGTAAAAGAACTGTTCCCCAAGGTGACATATTAGCCATTCTCACAAAACAGGTAAAGGAAACGCAGTTTCTTTACATAAAGCCTGTTTAAACATCCCAACTTTTGCAGTCTTATCACCCTTACAGCTTCAGGTTCTCTCATGAAAGCCGTCGCCCACCTCAGGCCTTCACTGGTGGGTTCTGGTATCATGGTATGTGAGGCTCCTACTTCAAGGAATCCTGAAACTTCTCTTTGTCACTTCCTGACCAATATTTACCCACTCTTGTGCAAAAGGGTTTGGGTCCCCAGTGAGGGACCAAGAGACTCTGTCCCTTTTGTCAATCTTTAACTTGATTAATCTGCCACAAGCCATCGCTGGTCCGGCTTCTTCTTGCAATCTCTATTTCCTGGCTTTAATTGTTTTTCTAAACAGGGGTAAATAGACTGGACTTGTTTGGGGACACTTTAAGGCTGGGGGACCAGCAGGGGCTCCCCTTGACCCACCCAACCTTCGGCAGTGCTGTATCGAAACCTTTGTTTTAAGGCCTGTGGCGCTAGCACGGTGAGCAAGTCTTCATACCAGGAAGTTTCTTAGCTGCTGATGAGATCGGAAGTGGCATGACGACCAGTACAGGAACGCCCATTCGGGCCCAGCCCTGAAGGCCAGCGCTTTGAAGGCACTTCCCAAGCAATGGGGACTGTGCAGCAAGCAGTTGGGGTAGAAGCCAAACAGCCAAATTCTGCTGTCAGGAAGGGTGTCAGGGTCTGGCTGATGAAAAATGGCAAACACATCACAGCCTTTGCACTCAGTGATGGGTGTTTGAATTTCATGGAGGAAAATGATGCAGTTCTGATTGTTAGATTCCATCGCAAAGGTCGTGCTGTTGGTGACATTCCCGGAGTCCGCTTTCAAGTTGTCAAAGTCACCAGTGTCTCTCGTTGGCCTTATTCAAAGGCAAGAAGGAAAGGCCACAATCCTAAGTTTTGATGGTGAAAACATGGTACTGTTTGCTGTCTTCACCTTATTCCTTTACAACCATTTAAAAATGTCTACCCTGCTAAGACCAATCCCTCGTTTCTTTCCATTCTCTTGTTAACGAACCTAATATATGTTTATCAGCATCCGTAAGACTCATGAGGGGAAGCTGAGACAGCAAATTCAATAAGGCTTTTTGACCTGATTTTTGGTTTTGCAGCAATAAGGTTCTGTGGGGTGCCCACGTGAAAGGGGCCCCCTTAGCCACAGGGTTTATTACACCGTGGTCTGGGTAATGGCCATACTCAGCGATGACTGTCCTGGTCATCAGGAAAGCCAGTCCCACGTGGCTGGCACACAAAGTGTATCAGCTGCTTCGTCTGGGGTGCTCCACTTGCCATTGATAGGGGGACACAGACCCTATACTGGTTTTTATCCAGTCCACCAGGCTGGCCATTCCCTCAGGAACCACCTCCTGTGTGTCTGGATCACACACAGCCATCTGTGATTTTTCCATCGTGAGCTGTGGGTCCAAACATGCTCCTCCACTCTGCCACATGCAAAGCCAAAGACACAGCCCCAAGTTAACGACTCACGGTCCATTTCAGGAGAGGTTCCTCAGGAAGCTGATAAGGCCGATCCACAAAATGAAACAATTCCTTCACACGATGCCCCCTGGTTTCAATGGTATCTTGGTTTTGCTCTCCTCTCACACTAACTGCCTTCTTGGGGAGCAGAGGTCATAGAGGTACTTTCTGTTGTCCCTGCATAATTTTTCCCGTGGCACATTGGCTTTGAGGCCGGTGGCTAAAGCTCAGATTGACCTGAATCTGAACTTGGTCCAGCATCAAGGTCTGACCCAGCACTCTTTTAATTTCATTTTAGCGATGACAGGTAGCTATGGCCAAGAGATCATCTAGTTCACATTTTTTTTGTTAGTTTGCATTTTCTTATGCATCTAGTGAACCAACTCCCCAAGGGGTAGATCCACCTCTAAATTCTGTTGGTAACTTTTACCTGTAGTGACTAACAGAGGCACAGTGGCTGCTCACACTATGATGGACCACATGGCCCCCCAGGAATCAGGGATTCTTTATCCCACACCTCTCCATCCCTTTTCTTCCCAAACCACAGGCTTCCATGAGCCAGGGCTGTTGTAGCAAATCCTACCTCACTGACACCAACTCTATTGAAAAACCTACACGTCTCCTGCGTCTTTCTCCTTTCCTTTCTCCCATAGGACACTTTACTTCTCACACGGCTGGTCACCAAATGTGTGTGGGGGTTTCCTACACTGTGCAACTTTGTGACACCAGCTGGGTGTCCTCCAATTTAGCTCAATTCTGACATTCTCTACCTGGAGAGAGGGTCAGATCTCACAGGAAAGGGCTCAGTCCCACGAGACGGCCCCCGCCCCACTTTAGATGCCAACCACAAGTGGTAGGTACCCACAAGTTCTGTCTGATTTAGCTACAAATTGGAGGTTCCTGGACCCCCTCCCCCCACACCCATTTGTGTTTGATTATTTGCTAGAACAGTTCACAGAACTCAGGGAAGCACTTATGCTTACTAGTTCATTAAAGGACATGATGAAGAATACAGATAGACAGCCAGATGAAGAGATGTGTAGGAAAAGGTCTGGGCGGGTCCCGAGCACAGGATCTTCTGTCCCTGTGGAATTGGGGTGTGTCACCCTCCTGGTATGTAGGTGTGTTCAGCCTGGAAGGTCTGAACCCCATGTATTCGGGACTCTATGGAGGCTTCCTCACGTGGGCAAGATCAATTATTAACTCCTTTTCCAGGCCCTCTCCCCTCTCCAGACAAGTGTGTGTGGGGACAGCGCTGACAGTTCCAAGCTTCGAATCATGGCTTAGTCTTTCTGGTGACCGGCTGCATTCAGGAGCCCACTCAGAGTTGCTTCATCAGAACAAAATATCCTCTAATGCTCTTATCACTGGGAATTTACAGGGTTTTAGGAGGCCTGTGTCAGGGCTGGGGACAGAGATTAAATACATATTTTTTATTACAAATCACAATATTACACTAAAGTACTGCTTTTATTACCCCACGCCTTACAAGACTCCCAAATTGCTAAACAGTCCCGATAACCTTGGGGTTGTGGTCCTGAAATTGTAGCTCCCTGTAATTTTAAGCTTAGGGTCTAGATCAGGCCAATGATTTCCTTCTAGATTCATCCAGAAAAGGTTATTGAGGCACAGAGAGGGGCAATGCCTTGCCCAAGGTCACACAGCAAAAAGGATTTAGGATTCAAGGTTTTATTTTATTTTATTTTATTGGGGAAGGGGAACAGGACTTTATTGGGGGAAGTGCGTATTTCCAGGACTTTTTCCAAGTCAAGTTGTTGTCCTTTTCCATCTTAGTTGCAGGGGGCGCAGCCCACCCTCCCTTGAGGGAGTCAAGGAGTTAAACTGGCAAGCTTGTGGTTGAGAGCCCACTGGCCCATGTGGGAATCGAACCGGCAGCCTTTGGAGTTAGGAGCATGGAGCTCTAACCACCTGAGCCACCAGGCCAGCCACAGAACTCAAGGGTTTGATTCATAGACCAGACACTAACCCTTTTCTCGAAGGGATTGACCTATTGGGACTTCAACCACTCTGTCCCTTAAGGTTTCTCTTTTCTTGACAACATTCTCCATCTCCCATTGTGTATTTCAGATTTTTCTACACTAGTGCCAGGCTCATCATAGCCTCCATCTCTGCAGGTGAGTGCTGTCAGCTGGGTGGGAGGGACACCTAGAGCTCAGGGGCCCCTGGTGGGTAGCGCAAGTGCAGAAGGTGATGTCAGGACACACTGACCTCCACAGTTATTTGGAGATCCACAGACCTTGAGCTTGAGGGAATGCTTGAAAGAGTTACTGCTGGTCTGTGAAAACAGTTTAGTCTACTGTGAAATGTGAAACATAAGGACAATAGAGGGATTGCTTCTGAGAGTAAAATTTATTCAAAAGATCACATCCAGGGGCCGGCCTGGTGGCTCAGGCGGTTAGAGCTCCATGCTCTTAACTCCAACCAAAGGCTGCCGGTTCAATTCCCACATGGGCCAGTGGGCTCTCAAACACAAGGTTGCCAGTTTAATTCCTCGAGTCCCGCAAGGGATGGTGGGCTCTACCCCTGCAACTAAGATTGAACACAGCACCTTGAGCTAAGCTGCCTCCCAGATGGCTCAGTTGGTTGGAGCGCATCCTCTCAACCACAGGGTTGTCTGGTTCGACTCCCGCAAGGGATGGTGGGCTGTGCCCCCTGCAACTAGTAACGGCAACTGGACCGGGAGCTGAGCTGCGCCCTCCACAAGTAAGACTGAAAGGAAAACAACTTGACTTACGGGAAAAAAAAAAGTCCTGGGAGTACACACGGTTCCCCCCCCAAAAAAGTCCTGTTCCTCTTCCCCAATAAAAAAAATCTTAAAAAAAATTTTTTAAAAAAGATCACATCCTTCCTCTTCTATGTGCTCAAATGTTCTCTCTTTTAAAAATGAAATGGTAAAGGGAATGACAGTGGTTTTTGAAAATATCTTAACTTAGCAGGGCAAAAGTTGACCACCCTACTGTAGTGAAAAGTTTTCTTTTCAAATTTCACTGGTCTATAAATGTATCAAATTCCCAAAGTCTGGGGAATTCCAATCCTTTCCCCAACAGAGATCCCAGGACCAGGGACGCGGCCGGAAACTCGCTCTTTCTGGAGCCATGTTCTCTCTCAGCGCCTTGCCTGGCACCCGGTATGGCTGTCTGTGATACAGCTATGGCACTACCTCTTCATTGGCACCCTCAACTCTCTGCTGATCAACCTGGCCGTTGGGGACAGGGTGCTAGGTATGTGGCAGGTCAGGGAGGCAGCCCATCTGCACATCCCAGCTGGGGACTTGGACCCTCGAGGGTGCAGGGTGCTAAGCTCAGCAGGGCCGTGTGCTGCAGAGGAAAGTCTGAGCAGGGGTGTGGAGAGGAGGGTCAGACAGGCACGGGCAGGTGGGAGAGGCCTGTCCTGTAAGGCAATCCTGGAAATGTCTTACTCTCCATCCCACCCCTCTCTGTCCTCTGCAGTCAGCAGCTACACAAACGCCGTTGCCATTACTCAGTTTTTTGGAGTGCTGTGTGCCCCCTGGAATGGCCTGCTCATGGACTGTCTTAAACAGAAGTACCAGAAGGAGGCATGAAAGATGGGTGAGACCAAGGCTTCAGAGGATCAGGGAAGCAGGATGGGAGAGATCTTCATTTGCCTCCATGCCCATCTTCTCTTTTGTTCTTAATCCTTTTCTACTTGTATCCATCCATCCATCCATCCATCCATCCATCCATCCATCCATCCATCCATCCAACCATCCAACCATCCACTAGTCACTGAGTGCCAATTATGTGCCAGCCATAGTTCCAGATTCAACAATGGGCAAGGCAGTTATATCCTTGTTCTCAAGCTGTTCTCAGTCTAGAGAGTGGAGTAAGTATGTGAAGTAAACCCAGAGGGGCTATGGGGACACGAAGAAGAAGAGCATATAACCTGTTCCGAAAGAGGATGGGATTGGTGTCCAGGAAGGCTTCCTGGAGGAAGTGACATCTAACCTGAGCCCTAAAGAGTGAGTAAGAAGTGAGGAGATTAAGAGAAGGGCCTAGGAGAGTGGCCCAGGAATACAATGGGGTCAAGCCAGTGAAGGGGAGAGCGAAACATTGAGGAATCTGGGGCATTCCAGACGGCTAGCCAGAGCACAGAGCCCTGGGGGCGTGGTGGTGGGGTGGAGGGTCGGAGAGAGAGAAGTACCGTGTTTCCCTGAAAATGAGACCTAGCTGGATAATCAGCTGTACTGCGTCTTTTGGAGCAAAAATTAGTATAAGACCCTGTCTTATTTTACTATAATATAAGGCCAGGTCTATAATATAATATAATATAATATAATATAATATAATATAATATAATATAATATAATATAATATAATATAATATAATATAATATAATATAATACAATATAATAATGTAATATATAATACTGAGTCTTATATTAATTTTTGCTCCAAAAGACGCATTAGAGCTGATTGTTTGGTTAGGTCTTATTTTCGGGACACAGGGTAGGAAGGGGCAGGCAGCGTGCCGTGCCGAGGAGCTTGCTCATACATGACCCTTGAATGTGTGGAGGAATCCAGCAGCGCTGAGGTATTTTAACCTGAGGGCGTCTGGGGTCGGTAGGGACAAAAGCAGAGAGTAACATTTCTCCTACAGTTTCATCTATACCTCACCCACTCCCCTGTACTGCAGTCTTTTACCCCGGCTGGAGTGTTTTAAAGCAAATCTCTGACATCACGTCATTTCATCTGTAAATACTTCAGTTAGTATCTCTAACAAATAAGGCCTTTTTTATGTGCACCTCATTATAATGTCATTATCACACCTGAAACAATCCCATTCGTTTCTTGACATTATCTAATATGCGGTTCTATTCAAGTTTCCCTAGTTGCCTCAAGTATGTCTTTTTACAATTGGTTTGTTCAAATTAGGGTCTACACGATGTATTTGGTTGATGTGCCTTTTATATCTTTTGAAATCTGTGTCCCCATCTCAATTTTTTTCTTTTTTTCTGGTCGTTTATTTGTTGAAGATCCTGGGTCATTTGGCTCGTCACATTTCCCCCATTTTGGATGTGACATCCTTTTCATGTCATTTAAAAATGTCTTTTTGATTGGGTATTTTCTGTGAATGGGCACGTTGGAGGCCTAGGAGACTCAGTTTAATATTTTTTGGCAAGAATGATTGCAAGGTAGAGCCATGGGCTTCCAATGGGCTCCCATCAGCAGGCCCCTGGCACCGGCTGTCCCTGGTTTATGATGTTAAGATTGATCAACGGGTTCAGACATCGGCAGTCTGATGGGCTTGTGTATAAGGTTTCCCATCAGCTGCCTGCCTAGTGATTTTAACAGCCAGTGATGACGAATGCCCACATCCGTAATTCTATTAGGGCTGCAAAATGGTGCTTTTCTATTTCTATCTTCCCTTCTGCTTCTAGAATTCCTCTAGAAAGAAAAACTTTCCCTCATTAGCTATTTTGTTACCCAGAAATAAATGCTTGGTTTTTCCTCTATTTCCGTGTCATAAAAATGAAGTTGCCTTAGCAACCTCTCAGAGTGACTACTCGTTGCTCCTCTTTGAAAGTCTTGTTTTAAATACCTTTGAATGTGTTTCAGTCCATTTCTATCACAGTTCTTCTTGGTGTTCAAATTGTCCCATCTTTGGCCACCGGGAACCTGATAAGTCCAGTATCTGTGTCTCTTAGACATAATCCTATTAGTTTTAGAGAGTGTCTTTACTTTCTAGCACAATGAGATGTGTAGGTCCATTTCATCGCGTATGTTTCCTGCTCCAAACTTGAAACCAGCCATTTCTCCAAGTAGCCCTGGGTCCCTGTAACGGGAAATGGTCTTCAAAGGCTGCAGTCTGGATGCTAAGGCTTCTAGTTCTGGGTTGTCACTGCTTTTAGGCCTTGGATAGAGGTAAGACATACATACATTTTTCAGATGAAAAAGAACATCATGAATACCTAATACTGATATTTTAACTCAAATTTTACTTCCTTGATTCTACATTTGTATATATTTTTCTCCCTCTGAAAATCATGGTTCCTGACAATACTCCTGATTCCTAACTATACATACGCATACACTGTATACTATATACTTGTAAATACACAATATACTATATACATAGCCACATATATATCATCTTTTAAAAACATATTTCATACATAATTGCTGGTTTAGCAATGTCAATACTATTAATAATACAATTGCTACGTGCTGTTGGCCCTTCCTTCCTGCCTGCCTTCCCTCCCTCCCTCCCTTCCTCCCTCCCTCCTTCTTTTCCTTCCTCCTTTCCATTTTCATCTTGAGACTATCTCCCACAAGAGATGTAGTCAATTACTGTTTGTTATAAGTCATCAACTTGATATAAAGTTATGTTCATTGGCTTCATTTTGTTTCTAATTCTGGGGGATTGCTTTTCTTCTTTTCTTCCTATTATTTTTAAAACATTTACATATCAAACATTTACATTTTTCCAAAGCCAAAACTGTGAAGCAAGATATATTCAAAGAAATTTAGTTTCCCTCACTGTTTCCTGCACTCCATTCCTTCACTCTCTCCTTGGTAATTATTTTTACTGGTTTTTTTTACTTAAAGAAAGACCGTATATAAATATACTTTCTCCCATTCTGAGATCAATGGCAGTGTATTGCACACCCTGTTCTGTAGTTTTCTTTCTGGGTAACTCTGTCAACCAAGCGTAAATGAATCAGGAGACTTCGCTAAAATTAAGTGACAAAGTTTTATTCAAGGGTCTTAAGTGAGCAAATTACAATTCTAGAAGCACTACCAGGCAATACCCAGGGTGTTCCAAAGAAAAAGAAAAGGTTGATAGTTTTTATGGTAAAAAGCACATCCTTGAGAAAAATCAGTCCTGTCTGCTTAGCGTGGTCTGAGCTAGTGACCTTCCAGATGTCTGGTGGTCTGGACACGTGACCATTCTTTTTCCTAAGTCCTTCAGAGGGTTACCTACATACCTCCAGCCATTGATGCACAACTGAAATGTTCTAAAGTACATTCCCAGGCTTAAGGAAAATAAAATCGCTTCTCTCATGTTTCAGCCCCCTGACTTTCGTCAGCTTGGCTATCGTGACTCCAATTTGTTTCTTCACTTCTTCCTCATGCCTGTCTTGCTCCACAGCAGGGCCCTGCCCTCATTCCTTTAGCCGCTGCCTAGTTCTCTATTTTGTGGCTGCAACATGGTTCATGCAGCATTCTCCTCCTGGGGGCTATTTGGAAGGTTTCCAGTCTTTTGCTATGACCAGCAATGCTACTTGGAATATCTGGCTCTGGGTTGCAAGGGGGCAGAGCAGATGTGGAGCCCATTAGGAGGCCATTGTAATAATGTATGAGCGAGTTGCTGGTGGCCTACAAGATGAGTCAGTGGGGATGGAGAGGAGTGATATTTAGGAGGTAGATTATCAACATTTATTGATGCATTGGAGATGGGGCATGTGGGAGAGGATGATTCAAGAATGACCCCAGGTTGCTGCCTGGATGGTTGGGTGGGTGGTGGCTCCTTCCTTTCTCCCCATCTTCTTGCCCCCTCCCTGCCCTCCATGGTGCCCTGCCAAGGCAGCGCTCCTCTTCTCCCTTGGAGCAGGTTTCTCGGCCTCTGCGGCGGCCCTTTTATCAGCGGTGCCTTCGCTAGTGCCCTCTGTGCCTCGGTCCTCGTCATCCCCGTCCAATATGTCACCTTCATCCTGCAAGCGATCAGCCGCTCCTTCCTCTACAGGGGCAATGCTGCCTTTCTTACCCTCGCATAAGTGGGCTTGGGGTGTATTACCTAATGGGGGACACACTGGGGCAAAAAGAAGCGTGCTGGAGGTAAGGAACTGGGAGGGGAGGATAGAGCTGGAGGTGGTCAGGTGAGGGACACAGGGTCTGGGAGCAGGTGTGGGGGCGATGCCTGGAGGGGGCTTGGGGGAGGGATAGAGCATTCACATACTTGAGCCTTCCTGTCGGCTCTCCCCTCTGCCTCTGTTGTCTATCTGGTGAACTCCTATTCACCCTCCAGGGCCCATTTCTGTTCCAACTCTCCCAGGAAAGAGTTGGAGAGAAAGTGTGTTCCTTTCTTTGTGCTCTTGGCACGCACTCTAGTCTTGCTTCTTTTGATAGTGCACACGTCACCTGGCATACAATGATCTGTTTATGTGTTCTGTCTTTTCCTTGAGACCTCCCTGGGGCACAGCCTGTGTCTGGGTCCCTGCTGTTTTCCCAGGGCCCAGTGCAATGCCCTCTCCGTATTCTGTGGTTTAAAAGCCTGAGCCAAGGCAAAGGGGGTGGGTGGGTGGGTGAAGGCAGGCCTAGGACAGAGGAGTCAGAAGCAAGTGGCTGACAAAGGTCCACGAGGAAGGGCAAGTTCCTACTCCACGGGCGCTGGCCCTGAAGCTCACTGCAAGCCCCTTGTCTCTCCCAGTTTCCCTTTGGAGCACTTTGGGAAGCTCTTTGGGCTACCGATGGCCCTGTCAGCCATCGTGTCTCTGCTCCAGTTCCCCATCTTCACCCTCATCAAAGGCCCCCTCCAGGATGACGGTTCTACATGAGTACAGTGAAGAGGGCAGGTGGTGGCCTTAGACTACCAAGGACGGCCAGACTGGGGCAACTCTGTGGGCCCCCAGCAGAGGGCACCACCACGCCTGGCAGTGTCCTGACCACAGCACAGCTCTGTTGCCCTCATTTCAAAAAGCTCAGCAAAGGGTAGAACAGGAGTTTAAATCCGTCATTATGAGAGAAAGAAAGAAAAAAGGACTGAACTTAACACACTGAGGAGAATTCCCTGATTGTGACACCGGACGACCCTCAGTTAATATTCAGGAGATGTGTGTTCTAGCCGATCGGTGCCTCCACCAACTTCCCGTGTGATCTTGTGCAAGTCGTTAAATGCTCTCAAGGCCTGTTTCTTTACCTGTGAAATGGACATAATATTCTTCCCCCACCCTACTCCACAGGGCAGAATGAACACTAACCCCTGGTCCTTCCTCTGGGGCGCTGTAGTGTCTGAGTAGAAAATAACGAATCGGGCAGAATTCTGGTCCCTTCTCTGGTGCTGCTCTGGGTCCCCGGACTTTGCCTTACTCCTCCTCTCCTCCTCCAGGTGAATGTGATGTTGGTGCTTTTCACTCTTCAGACATTCGTCCACCCCTTCCTGGTGTACCATGAGTGCCGGCAGAAAGAAACCCCCCTGCAACAGCCTAGCTCAGAAGCCCTTGATTTTCAGCCCTGCAGATGCTTTTGCTCACCTGTGCTCACCTTAGAGGACCCTGTGTCCAGAAAGACTTTGCCCACCCAAGCTATTTGTATTAAGTACCCATTGTTTTTCCTTAAAAGAAAAAAAAAAGCTGTATTTAACTACCAGCCAAAAATTTTGATCAGCAAGAAAAGAATCTCAGTTGCTAAGCTGATTGACGTCATACAGACTGAAAGCAAAGGCAAGTGGAAGTTCTCCTTAGTTCCACAGCAGGAAGGAAGCATATGGCTGTGGCAGACATGGCCTGAAGGGAGGTGACATGACGGGAGAGAAGATGTGTCACCTCCTTCTCTAGGCCTGTTTGGCCCTAAAGCCCTCGCGTGCCTGGGCTCCGAGCTGCTGGGTGATTTTCTGGGCCTCAGCTATGCCCCCTGGTGTCGAGGTGGCACCCAGTTCACCCTCAAAGGCACAGCCTTGGTGAGAGAATGGTGGCAAGCCTGGGGAGGTAGAGGAGCAGACGGGGTGGGTGGGGGCCCCTGGCCCTGAATCCCAGCTCTGCCACTGATGCTGCATGACCTTTGGCAGACCTTTCTCTGGCCTGAGCATCAGTTTTCCCATCTGTGAAATGAGAGGGTTCTGGAGCTGGAGGTTCTTTCTGGAGCTAATGTTCCCGAAGGTTTTAAGAACAGAGAGTCAGGCCACCCACAGGGCCTTGGGAACCAGGTGGCCTGCTTGACTGCAGGATTTCTGGCAAAGCCTTTTAGGCACGTTTTCATCTTCAAGAAAGGGGATGATTATTTACTTTGGCCATCATATACAATTTTTCTCTGGGGGATAATTTTGCAGATAAATAAAGCATCTCTGCCTAAGGCAACAACTGCTCCTCCTCTCCAGCATTTGGGGCTGTTGTGTGTGTGTGCATGTGTGTGTGTGTGTGTGTGTGTGTGTGTGCATGTGTGTGTGTGTGTGTGTGTGTGTGTGTGCATGTGTGTGCCTGCCCTGTGCGCCAGCCTGGGGCAGTGAATGCTGGAGTGGTGATGGAAGAATCTGGATGCAGTGTCCTGGTGTGGCCGCTGGACCCCGAGGTGGGGCAGGAGCCCGAGACTAGGATCTGACCACCTGGTCGGGCTTTAGACCATCCCCCACCCCAGGAATCTCTTCCTTTGCCTCCTCTTCCTCCCTACCTGCCTCTACCTGGACAGTCCACAACCCCAGCTGGAAGCACTAGGTGGAGTCCGAAGGTCCAGGTGTGAGTCTCACTTCTGCCACTCAGCATCTGGACATGTGCCTTCACTTCTCTGGATCACAATTTCCTCACCTGCAAAATGCAGTTAATCATTTTTACCCTGAGGGTGTTTGCGAGAATTTAAAGTAATTGCTACCGCCTGGCACGTGGCTGGAGCACATGAGCATTTGTTCCTTTATTCACTCATGACCAGAGAGAAATGGGTAGCAAGGAGGGAGAAGGCCAGGGACCCAGAGGGAGAGAGATGGTAGGTGGGCGAGATGGGAGAATATGGGGCACGCTGGGGGTTCCATTCCACTTAGGCCTGAGAGGGACTGGGAGAGGATGGTCAGGGGGAGGGGGCTCGCAGGCAGATTCGTTCATTTATTGTCATTGTCAACGAATGTTTATTGAGCCCTTACAATAGGTCAGGTAAGTTTCAGGTGCGGAGGATAGGAGATGCACAGGGTCTGAAGCCAGCTCTTCTCTAAACTGCTGAGGGGTAATTTCCAGGGGCCTAGGAACCTGGGTGTGGGGACAGAGCCCCAGAGAACAATTTCCAGGCTCTCGGCCTCATGTGGAAAGGTGCTGGCTCGGGTAGTAGATGACCATCAGTTGTGACTAGTTGGCCGTCAGCTGTAACCAGTTAGCCATTAGCCACTGATATAACTGCTGTGGCTGAGCTAGCAGGGGCAGATTGCGGCTGGCAAGTGGGGTTGGTTGGTGGGCAGAGAAGGGGACAGCAGATGTGGATCACGCATTGCATCGTGTGGAGCCTGCTCCCTGTGTCTCCACCCCAGCCTCCAGCAAGACTATAGTGGTATGAAACCCCCATCCATGGCTCTGTGGGTGTTCCTTTTTGGCCTCACATATTCTGTGTCTGAGAGCGGGACCAGAGACCCTGCATGACACTGGGTCTGAAGACTGACACCAGAGTGCTAATGGATGTCTGTGATCTTATCTTTCTCAAAAACTTTCAGTGGCTCCCTGCTGTCCAGGGGGAAGGCCTAGTTTCCAGCCTGGCATTTAAGGCTCTCAGCAGTGTGATTCCAACCTCTCCCCTGACCTCTTCACCTCCCACCTCCAGGGAAACAGCTCATCCCGGTAGCCCCAGGTCCCTGGTCTCTGGGTCTGGAAACACACCAGTTTCCTTTGCATTGGGAGCTCACCCCATCTCTGTAGGAAACCTGCCTAGTCTGCTGGGGTCCTGCTCAAAATGCCTTCTCCTGCAAAAGTCTTTCTTTGGGCTCTCCAGCAGCTCTGAGTTCCTGGCGTTTGATCACACCCTTTCTGGAAACTGCTTCCTCGCATGATAACCTCTCCTCACCTGGACAGCAAACCCCAAGAGGTGGCACCTGGGTCTCACTGGCTCAGTGACCATTGTGTGCTCAGTGACATGATGCTAGTTAGGGCTTGCTGAACAGCAATCGAGCAGTGAGGGGGTTCTTTCTTGTTCTGGCCCCAGAGCCCACCGGGAGGAGAGAGCAGAGCGTGTGGGTGGTGGGGCAGCCTGGTGCCGTGGGAATAGCATGGGTTGGGGGGCCAGCCCAGCCCTTTCTTCATCCCAGCTCCGTGTGACTGAGTGTTGGGCCACTTCACCTGTACATCTGTTTATCAGTATGATGGAAGAAATAGAACCTCCTCCCTGAACTGTTGTAAGGATTAGAAATTAGGTCAAGTGCCTACACGAGGTCGGTACTCAGCAGATCACAGCTATCATTACAGTCAATATGTTAAATTCAAAAAGGATGCTGAATGTCTACCAACTGGTGAATGGATAAGTAAATTGTGGCTCCATACAATGGAATATTATTCAGCAATACAAAGGAATAGAGTGCTGATACAAGCCGTGACATGGGTCAACCTGGAAAACTGTATGCTAAGTGAAGGAAGCCAGTCGTAAGAGATCACCTACAGTATGATTGCATTCAGACATGAAATGTCCAGAAAAGGCACATCTCTAGAGGCAGAAAGTAGATTAGGGGTTGCCTGGGGCCGAGGGGAGGAGGTAAAGACGGCTAATGTGGAAAGCATTTCTTTTTAAAACATTCTAAAGTTGACAGTGGTTGTACAACTCTGAAATACATTGAATTAAACAGTTTAAATGGGTGAAGTGTATGGTATGTGAATTATATCTCAATAAAGAGGTTATTTATAGAAAAAAAGATGCCTGGATTCCTGGGAAGTGCAGAGAACACTTACATCCAGACAGAGTCAGAAATGAGTAAGCAAGGGAAGCGGCCACATGCATGCACAGCCTCTTATTTCTGTCCCTAAAGCCTCCCTCCTGTAACCTCTTCCTCAAATGGGACCAACCGCTCTTTCAAACGCAGAAGGAGGCAACCCAGGTGTTTCACAAGTTTTGGTTTCACTCAGCAACAGGCTCCCAGTGAACCTTTCTCTCCCCTGCCAGCCTCAGCAGAGAGGGACTGGAGGCAAATGTGTCCTCTCGACAGGTGACAGGTGTCGGGCTAGGCGGGACCTTCCTGGGACAAAGGACATGATGAGGAAGAGAGCATCGGCCATTTAAAGAATAGCTGGCAGCACTGAGTTAGGAACTTTGTGTGATGGTCTCCATCAGCCCCATTTTTCAGAGGGGAGGGGAACGTCAGGCTCCAAGGGACACCATTATGTCCAAGAGCATCCAAGTAGCGGGTTGGGGAGCCCCTATTTACGCTCAGATTTGTTTGACTCCCAAGGTCACATTCATTGTAGCCGTTACCTTTTTTTTTTTTTTTTTTACATTCATTCTTATGTAAGAAACATACGGGGGTTGTAACAGACCAGAAACTGAAGAATGACATGGAAAAGAAGTCTCACTGTGCATCGCACCACTCAGAAATTCCCTCTGAGTCACGGGACAGGGTGCGTATGACAGTGGACATGACCTTACAAGCTTTTCTTTATGTCATGAAATAGTCATCAGAAAGGTGATTGTGCTACCCCATCTCAAGGCCATGTCACACCTCATTTGTCCCCCCCACCCATTCTGGGGTCCCCCTCCCACACATCTTGGGCCCCTGTGCCCCCCTGCCATGCTGTTCCTCGTGTCCTGCCTGAGCAGGGCATCCCAGATGACAGTGAGCCATGGGAGCAGCGGAGGCCAGCAGACTGGGCAGCACAAATACTAACAGGGACCAGAGGGGCCCGATGTTGCCAACGATCCACCTTAGAAGCTGCCGGGGAACGATGACGCATCTGCTGATCAGACGTTAATCTGTTCTTCAGCCAAAGGTGCTGGCTGCTGGCTTCCCAGGGGCCATGGGCCCTAACCCCCAAATTTGAAGCTTAGGGCGAGGACTCCAGGGGTTATTCCTGGCGTTCCTTTTCCTGCCAACCCCTCAGGGGATAAATTCTAAAGTGTTGGGTGTGACTCCGGCACAGCAGTGAGTGAATGCTCTAACATTCTTCGGGAGGAACACTTCCACCTGGGCTCCCAGGCACAAGCTCCAGTCCTTTGTTCCATCTTAAGGAGTCCCCAGGTGGGGCATGTCTGGCGGCTCCTGGGCACGTCACAGCTTGCTGCCCAGGGCGGGGCTGACTCACCGTACAGGCAGGCAGGGTGATTAAACCCAGGGCCATGGCTTGTGGTTGCACCAGCCCGATACCCTGATGCTAGGGGTTTGGATTATTTATTTCCTAACTGCAAACGTCTGCTCCTAGGCCTCTCAGCAGTCCGTTTCCTGGGTCCAGTGTGACCCCCCAGGCCTGAGGGTGGACTCGAGTAGTTGGTGCCTGGGAAAGGCTTTGGGCTTCGCAGGCACCAACCAGCTGTGTGACCTTGAAGAAACCCTTAATCCTGCACAGCCTCAGTTTCCTTACCGTGATGGAGACAGTAAGTACCATGGAGGCTCCTGGGAGGATGTGGGGACAGAGCCAGGAGTGCAGTTTCCAGGCTCTCGCCCTCACGTGGAAATGTGCTGGCTCAGGTAGTAAATGGCCATCAACTGTGATCAGATGGCTGTCAGCTGTAACCAGTGAGACATTGGCCACTAATATAACTGCCATGGCCACACTAGCAGCAAATGATGGTGGCTGGCAAGCGTGGATTGCAGTTAGCACAGCGGATTGCAGTTAGCAAGTGAGGTTGGTTGACAGAAAAGTGGACGGCAGGTTGCGGATCGTGTGGCTCCTGTTTTCTGTGTCTCCAACTCAGCTGCCAGTGAGAATATAGTGGTATGACTCCCCTACCTATGACTCCGTGGGTGTTCCTTTTTGGCCTCATCATATCCTGCGTTCTTATGTGGGGAGCGGGAGCTGAGACCCTGCATGACACCCTGCATGACAGAGGACGACAGAGAACCTTTGGGAATAAAAGGTAGAGGCAGCTTGGGCTCTGCATTGGACTGTCCAGGACCACCTCCCAGCTCTTCCCCACACAGGCTCTGGGGTAACAACAGGACTGCGTCCTGCAGCTGTAAGGATTCAGGGAATTAATGAACGTAAAGCACTCTAGACACTACGTGTGGCCCAGCTGGCAGGCAGCAGGCTGTTGTGTGTGCACGTGCATTTGGCTACAGATGGTATCAGTGACAGCTGCGACTGCCGGGGGCAGAGCAGACTGAGGTGCACCCACATGTCACTGCCGGTGGTGTCTGGAATGTCACTGTCTTGGTTCAGGATGGAAACCATCCTGCGAGAACTTGCCCAAGCTTGTTTCTGCCTAACAACGCAACACAGAGTCTCTCATATTGTTTAGAATGGGAAATTTTCAAGGCAAAATTACCCAAAATCTTAAGCCGAAGTCAATGAAAAACAGCAGTCTTCATATTCAATTTTTGTACCACTCTGTTTTTCAGCAGTCAACGTAGACAATCCCTGAGCACAGACGTGTCAATCACCAGGTCTGGGTGGGGCTGTGTTTTCCTCCCTGAGCGGGGCTCTGAGCCAGAGAGGCCTGGGACACCTCTGTTCTCACCTTCTCAGGCTGCATGCCCTTGAATGAGCCTAGCCTCTCAGTGCCTTGTTCCTTCACCTGGAAAGAGGGTTAGAGAGCCTTCCTCCAAGAGTGGTGAGGACAAATGAGTCTCCACATGAAAAGTGCCTGGTCCCGGCACACAGTAGGTCCTTAATTAATGGAAGCAATTACTATTTATTATAAACACAAAATCACATTAAATGTCCAGTGCACTATTTAAAAGCGAACCTATTTTATTTTCCTTGCTTGGAAAGCGTCCCACCCAACCCCTAGTTAACTCCTACAGTTCCTTCTGCTCGCAGCTCAGACCTCTCTTCCTTCCGTTCCGGCCTGTTACCTGGTACAGGTTTTCATAGTACCAGGTACCTCTTGGCATAGCGCTTGTCACCGTGGCAGTTTAACATATGATTAAAATAAATTAATGTGTCTTCCATTAGGCTTGGAAATTCATGTGGGCAGTAACTGTATCTTCTATTATCCATTGTATCCCAGGGCTTTTCACCCTCTCTGGCACAGAATTGGAGGTTCAGGAAATACTGGATACATTAGTGGAAGGGGAAGAAGGGTGGGGGGAGAGGGGGAGAGAGAGAGAGAAGAAAAGAAGAAGAAGGAAGAGGAGGAGGAGGAGGAGGAGAGGAAGAAAAAGACAGAAAAAAAGGAGGGAGGAAGGAAGGAAGGATTCTGACTCCCCACCACTCTGAGATTTCTGGTCCCCCACTCACAGGAACTTTCTTGCAGAAATTTCAGGGTGACTTGGGCCAGGGGGCCTCGGAGAAGGTTGGGGTATTTCTGGGGGTATCGTGTGGGGAAGGGATGGAAGGCTGGATGGCTTGAGCCTGAATGCTGTCCTGTTGCAGCTGTCCAAGAGAGGGTGACCTATCTAGGAGGAAGACCCTGAGCCACCCAGCCCCTCCCACTGTGGGTCTCCTCCAGGAGTCTTCCTGTGGCAGGGCAGAAACTGCTAGAGGGATGGTGTGTGTGGCCAGCCTGGTACTGAGACCAGTAAGCCTGAAAGCCCATTACACCAATAACCATGGCCAGTATGCCTTTCCCGCTCATTTCCACCTGCCTCTGCCAAATGGGTAAGTCGGCTGAAACCCATAGGTCCTCACGGCAGGGACACGAACCTTCCCTGCTGTGTGTGAGGGCCCCATGCCTGGGCTCTTCCCACCAACTGAACCTCCCATCAAGGCTCTGAGCTTCCAGCAGGGGGAGCAGAGTTCTAATTGCAGGCACTCCTGACGAGGGTCCTTGTGGGGGGTGGGGGGGGGCCGTGACTTGTCCCACACAGTGACAAGCATATAGAAGATGCCCAGAAAATCTCTCCTGATTGACAGATGAGTTAGAGTTCTTTTTCCGGTTCCACCATTTGCTAGTATGTGAAATTTGGACCATCACTTAACCTTTCCGAGCCTTGCTTTTTCTAATCCTAAAATGGGGATAATATTCAGGATTGTTTGTGGAGGACCTACTGTGTGTCAGACACTTAAGTTATTGCACAACCAGCTTCTCCCCAAACTCTGTGAGCTCGTCATCCTTAGATTAACTCCGAGACGGGCAAACCGAGACTGGTGATGTGGGGCCTGCCCAGGTGGGTCAGCTCACAAGTGACAGGGCCCGAAATGGAGCCAGGACCTGTTTAATTCCCAGGAGCATGTCCTTCATGCTTTCCTTGTCATCACCTGTGTCACTGACTTCCAAGGTCACGGTGAGTGCCGCTCATGTTAGAAAAAGAACTGCAGTGCTCTGTGCCGCTTACTGCGCAGGGGAGCGAGGTGTGGAGGGAGGGTGAGCATGCAGGCTCTGGACTCAGGTCCTGGCCTTGACGTTGACCTGCCAAGTAACTCAACCATTCTGAGCCTCAGTCTTTTTGTCTGTCATTCATGGATGACAATGGTACTTGCCTCTGAGAGTTGTTTAGCAGGTTAAATGACATGGAACACTGAGAATATTAGCACATAGAAAGCATTTTCTAAATATTAGCTGCTGCTGCTGTTACTGCTACTAAACTCCTGCCTAAGATCTTGTTTCAGGATGAATCTGCCCAGCTCTGTCTTAAACAAGAATTGCTTTGCACCTGTCATTCATTCACTTACTCGGCAAACATAAATTGAGCCCCTAGCGTGTTTCCAGAGCTTTGTGCTTTTAACCAGTACGATGCCATGGCTGGAAGCGTGGGCTGTTTCCAGGGCACGATCTCCTGGGCGTGGAGCCCCGTGGGGGGGCAGGACAGAGTCCCTTAGCCTTGGGTTCACCTTGAGACATAGGACTCCAACCCAGCTGGAGGTAAGGGAGTCCCATCAGACACGGAAGGAAGGCGTTCTGAACCTCTCTCCATTAGAGGTGAGGAGAAAGTAAGGGCTCAGTACTTGAAGCCCTTTGCCTCTGGGATTCCTTAAATTTAGACAATTATAAATGGGACCAGGGTCTGAGAGAGAAGCAAAAAAAAAGTATAGTTTTTCGAGTGTGGCCCAGATAGGAGAAGCCACTTGCTCAATGTTGCACAGTCAGTTGAGAAAGAGATAGAAATCAAACTGAGGCCTGGTTGAAAACCTCTGCTCCAGGCTGTCAGAGGTGGTGGAGTTCTGAAACACTGTTACAGCTCAGCCCAGGGCTGGCGGGTTGTGGGGGACACAGCTCAAGTCCAGCTTTCACTCCTTGCTCTTTATGGACTTTTATCCTGGGATGGGAAAGAATTGCTTCCCTTTACTCAAATATCCATAAGAAAGAGGAAGACTATTTCCCATTTATTAAGCATTTACCAGGTGCCAGGCTGGTGGGTTTTGTCTTGTCCCTCATAAATCTTCTGTTGGGGGTGTGTGTTGTGACAGAAGTGTGACTTCCAGTCCATAAAGACACTCTTTGGGGCATTAATGTCAAGAAAGGGGAAAGAAGGAGGCGTCTGGGCTCCAGGTAACGTTCTGGATCTTGACCTCGGCACAGTCACGTGGGAGCATTCCCTCTGTAAAGATATGCGGAGCAGCCCTCCCTACTTTACAGGATGCGTGTTATACACCCACAAGAAAAGTGAAAAAGGTCAGATTAACGAAATAGGAGGACTGGCCTTCCGTCCCAAAATATGGGCTTGTGTGTCATTTTCCCTCTCCAGCAAGAGGCTGAGCTCCGTGAAGCTAAGGGGGTGTCTTCACAATAGAACCCCTGGAGCTCCTCACAGAGCGGGAAGGCAATGACACTCAGTGCTTATTGGTGGCTAAGGGTCCCAGTTCCAGCCCTGGTTTCCTGACAAGGCCACCCCCAACCCCATATGCCACGCACTGTTCTGAGAGCACTGCGGGAGCTGATCTCGTCTGAGGTAGGTCCTGCTATTAGCCTCGGTTTACAGATGAGACAGCAGAGGCACGGATGGCTGACTCTGGGACTTGTCATTTCATGAGGCCTCACACTGCATGCCTCCCAAGGTGGCGGAGAGACCCACACTTACCAGGACGTGGGGCTGGGCTGAATCTTGGGACGAGAGGCAGAGGATGAAACCCCTGAGAACATACCCGAGACTTGGAGTTTCACAGATGCTGAAAACATTGGCACCACTGGCTAGAGCGTCTGGGGGTAACGTGTTTGGGCACAGCAAAGAAGCAAGGATATAGGAGTCTGGCTAGGGTCAGACGAGCTTCTCCTTACGATGTGTATGAACTTGGCCACGTCATTTAATCTCTCTGAGCTTCTGTAATAGATCCATAGACTAGAGATGGCAATACCTAATCTGCAGGACGGTTGTAAAGGTTAAGTAAGTGGGATGATGGAGGTAAAAGCCTTAATGAAGTGTAGTGTTTTGTCTGCGTTGGGCCTTCAAAAATGTTATTTCCAGTTTTAAATCAGGCATCACTGTGGTCATTGAAGCCATTGGAATATCTTTGCCTGGCGTTTGTGTGCAAAGAAGACAGGGTCAGTGCGCGGAAGGGGTGGGCTGCAGAGAAGGGAGGTCGGTGACAGGGGGCAGAGGGAAGGCAGGTATGGGGTGGGCAAGGAGCTGGAAGACCTGGGTTTAGGCCTGTCCCTGACTTGCTGTGTGATCTTGGGCAACTTGCTCAAGCTCCCTGAGATGCCATTTCCTCAGCTGTGAAACAGGGCTGTTCAAATGAAATCGTGTGTGTAAAGCTTATCAAATGGTGCTGGCTCCTGAGAGCAGCTGACCTGATTGGTCATCCCAATCCCTCAGTGATATGATGCCCCTGGCCTGGGCCCCAGGATGGAGGATGGGGAAGGGGGCTAACCGTCCACCCCTACCCCACTAGAGAGGTCCTCAAGCTTGAAACCCGGGACCAGGCTTTTGGGCCCCAGAATTGGTCAATCCCTCCCAGCCCAAGTCAGGTAGATAAGCCAAAGGTCTTGTCCGTTGGGCCGGGGAGATAACAGCGAAGACTGTTACTCTGTAATCAGGCCCAGAAGAAACGTCTCAGATACTTCTCTTTTTGTGGGTCCGCTGGGAGAGCAGAGGGAGGAGAGGAATCCAAGCCTTTTCACCCTCTGGGCTACCTGTCCCTGGTGTCCTGAGCACTGGAGGGCTGGGCTGGAGTGCAAGGAACAGGCACGCACTGCCCAGTGGGGATGTCACCGGGTTGAGTCGCCCACCTGACAAGGCTGCTGTCCTTTGGCAGTGATATCCAGCAAAGTCTTACATTTTGCACCTGATGTGGGTGCCTCATTCACTGCCTGCTGGTCCCGACCCCCGTGGTAACCGCAGGCTGGTGGGAGCAGGGGAATGGGAGCTGTGGCCCACAGAGTGTCTGAGTGATTCTGTACGAAACTCTCCCTTCCAGCTGTTGCCTCCTTGCCAGATGTGCCTTGAGGTTGGACAAAATGGCATGTTCTCAGTGATGTTCAACTGGTGCCACTGTGCTCCCCAGAAGACATCTGGAAACATGTGGAGACACTTTTGGTTGTCTCTGGGGAACAACCCGATCGACAGCTGGTGGGTAGGGGCCAGGGATGCTCCTAAATGTTCTGCAACGCACAGGACAGCCTCACAAGGAGGAATTATTTGACTCCAAATAGTAACAGTGAAAAGGCTGAGAGCCTTGATCTAGACCCATAGCACAGGAGAAAGCTCATACATTTTTCACACATTAAAGAAGAGAAAAGGGGGAAGAGGAGGAAGAAATGTGAGAGAGGGAGGAAGAAAGGGAAGGAGGGAGGAAAGGAGGGGTAGAGGGAGAGGGAAAAGTAGAGAGAGAGAGAGAGGGAGAGAGAGAGAGAGAGAGAGAGAGAGAGAGAAGGCTTGGGAGCCAAAAAGACTTAGAAATCCCAGTCCCCCCCCAATTCTTGTGCAACGTTGGTGGTGACTTTCATTCTCTGAGCGTCATTTTTCACACCTGTCAATAAGGATAATCACATTCTCGTGGGAATGAGGTGAAGGTAAGGATTCAGGGATGGGATGCATGTAAAGTACCTGATCCAGACAAGTGCTCAGGAGAGGCTGAGGCTCCCTTCGCCTCCTCCCTCCGCCCCTCACAGTCTCCCAGCAAATGCAGGGGTACTGTTAAGGGGTACTGTTCAGACTGGGGCACTTTAGGGGCTAATAATAAGTATGTCTGGACAGTGGACATCTGGGGTCTTCCCCAGCACCCATATATGGCAGGAGGCTCCAGGAGGCAGGCCCCTGCCATCCTAGCAGAGAGCAGGGCTCAGGAAGGACAGGACTGAGCAAACATCTTGTTATCAGTTTAACTGCTGGCCCCCCAGCCTGGAGCAATCACTCTGGCCTCTTCCCACTTCCCCAAAAATCCCAATATAAGAGCTGCCTCTGAGGCCCAGCAGCCAGAGACACGGAGAGCGGAGGCCTCGGACTCTCAGGAGGTGAGTGTTCCCCCAGCTGCCGGGGAGAAGGGGTCCAGGCCTGGGAGGAATCGGGAGTCTCTATGGCAAATACCTCGAAACCTGTCTTTAGGACCACAGTGGCCACTGTCCTTTCCTCTCCTTCCCCAGTGTGAGTGAAATCGGCTCTGACCCTAAGCAGACATGTCCCTGCAGGGAGAAGGGTCTGGGCTAAGTGCTGTCCCAGGGAGCACTGATGGTGACTTCAAGAGAAAGGGACTTTTGTACTTGAACAGACACCCCCATGTCCTTTTCCTAATTTTCCAGCTCAAGGTCTGTTCATTGGGTAAGAAGGAAGCACTGTAGTTTGCCCTTTAATCAACTAGTTAAACACGCAGTCCATCTCTGTTGTATGACAGGAGCCGTACAGACACTCAGGACACTTCCAAGGAGGGAAAGTGAAGCTGTATCTCTGTCATAGACTTAATGGATATGAAACACCTCCTGCTCCTACCCCTTCTCCTGTTGGGAACAGTTTCTGCTCTTCATCTGGGTAAGTCTTCCCCTCCCCTTCTCGTCCAGCTTTATCTTTCCTCCTCTTTGCTGCATCCCTTTGGCTCTCATGGGGCCAGGCTCACAGCCCCCCTTCTTCAGTTGACCCAGCTCATCTCTGATATGATTTCTCCTGGACCTTGACATTCTGTCAGGACTTCTTCACAAGGAAAAACCACCCATTTGTGAAGATGAAAGCCTTCTTAAAGGTGCTTCTTCCCACTCCCAAAATACATACAGTCAGGTTCTCGTCCACTTGTGTGAGTTCTCGCCTCACCCAACACCTAGGGGATCCTTTCAGTCCTGGCTCTGGACAGCGGACAGCTGCACTAAGGCTGGAGTGGGGCTGTCAGAGCTGTCCGTGGTCCTGGAAGAAGGGAGACCCCGACCTGATGGCAGGTTACCTCTTCCTTCCAGGGAAAGATGCCCTCTCTCTGGACAGTGGAGAGACACAGGCAGACCTGAGTCAGGATCTGGAAGGTTCAGGGGAGCAGGAGGGAGAGTTGGCCCTGACTAAGGAGGTGATCCAGTCAGAGGGTGAGGAGGTCGAGCCTTGCATGGATCCAAATGCCTTTGAGGATGAGGAGGCCATGGAGTCAGATCCAAGTGCTCTCGACAAGGACTTTCAGTGCCCCAGGGAAGAGGACACCGTTCATATGGTGGGCAGTCCTGAGTGCAAGACCTGCCACTACCTGTTGGTGCGGACCTGTAGGACGTTTGCACAAGCTCAGGTAAGTGGTAAGGTGGCTACAGTGGAAGGAGGACCAGGGGGAGAAGAGCGTGGATTCAATCTGCTGTGCCCTATTTATTTAGACGAATGTTTCTCAACCTCGTGTACATCAGAATCTCCTCGAAGTTTTGCTAAAACACGGATTTCTGGCTTAGCAAGTCTGGGGTGGGGCCACAGAGGTCGCATTTGTAACAAATTGCCAGGTGATGATGACATTGTTGGTCTAGAGACAGCACTTTGAGAATCACTGATGTGGACAAAAGGCTTTGGTATTAGCTATACCTGTGTTAAACCCTGGTTTCACCTGTCATTGGCTGTGTTACCTGGGCAAGTCACTTCACCATTCAGAACTTCAGTATCTTGCTTTGTAAAATAGAGATATATAACACCAGCCTCTTAGGGTTGTGGTGAGGATTAAATGAGATAATACACGGAAAGTCTTTGGAATAGTTCCTGGGTCATTGTAAACTCTCAATAAATGGTGGTTATGATTATTCTGAGTATCATTGACATTTCCTGCAAGAAGTTCCTGATGCCAGGTAAAGGAACGAGAGATGGGATTGCGAGGGGCGAGTACATCCCTGACTTCTGACTTGACAAGTGATGGGGAGGACAGCTCTCTCCTGGAGACTTAGGGACTTTAAAAAACACAGAGTGAATTCTCTACCCCACCTCTTCTCTCCACAGAATGTCTGCAGGAGGTGCTACCGAGGCAACCTTGTATCCATCCACAGCATCAGCCTCATCAATCGTATCCGGTGCTTGACCAGGAGTCTCAACAGAGCACGGGTCTGGATTGGAGCCACCTACAAAGGGGTAAGTGAAGGGCCCACTCCCACGTGCAGGAAGAGCTACCTGATTGCCTCAAGGGAGCACCTCCTGGCATTAAGCCTCATTCCAGCAGCTGAGGTGACCTTAGAGTGGGAGGCAGTGATGGAGCTGAGCTGGTTTGTACTGGCTCAGGAGAACCAGTGACTGTATGCATCTCTTCCCAACTCCGTGCCCAGTGACTTCACGCCTGTGGTCTGAAATCTGCCATGGCAGACGTATTTACACCAAGGAAATAGGCAGTTGTTACAACTCAGGGGTCCTCCCACCCTCTGCCTTCTCACTTCCCCACAGATCTGGTTGTTAAACATTTACCAGCATTACCACTGGAGTCAGGAGATAGGCTCCGTGCCCAGCTTTGCCACTTACTAGCTGAATGGCTTCCTCGGAGCTTCAGTTTCCTCATGTCTAAAATGGGGCGCGTCTTCTCTCAGAGTGGCTCTGGGATTATGGGGGATTATGTGCCATTATATTTGCTACTCAACCGTGATCCATGGACCAAGCAGTATTTGCATTTTCTGGTAGTTTGTTTAGAAATGCCCAATCTTAGGCCCCACCTGACACCCTCTGAATCAGAATCTGTATTTTAACAAGATCCTCAGATTTGTAAGCACAGAAAAGTTTGAGAAGCCTGTTCTGTGTGATGTCTGGGAGTGATGGACGCTCTTCCATCGTCATTCCCTGCAAACCCTCAGGGATGGGTCTCAAGGGTATCTGACACCTAGCTGGGTGGGCAGGGTCCAGAAAGGGATACTTGGTGGGTATTCTCTGAAGCCCCTGAATCTGTCTGTCTTCCTGGAATCTCTGCCCTCTGACCCACCCTATTACTTCTCCAGTGCCACCACAGGATACACTGGACTGATGGAAGCTGCTGGGATTTTAGATACTGGGTCCACGGGTGGCGTGGAAGAGGCCACTGTGTGACCCTAGGCACCAAAGGTGAGGGGGACTGCACACCAGGGCAAGGGGAAGGGGTGGCAAGGTGGACCCTTACATACTGTGTCTTTAAGCTGCCTGCCCCCCAAACCAGAGAATCAATGCCCTGTCTGTGAGGAGGGTTGAGATGTAGGGTGTGTGGGTGCCCTGTGTGGGAGCCTGATGGGAGCTCTTGGTCCTCACAGACAAAGTTAGGCTTGGGGTCTGGGGCTCCTTTCCTTCCCCTGCTATGAGGAAGTGACTGATGTGACAGGTGAGAGTAGCAGATGTGAATGTAAGGTCTGGATGAGAGATGTGAGAACCAGGAATGGTTGACAGGAAACTCGCCAGCTGTGAACAGCCCGGATGCCAGAAGTGAGGGAGCTTAATGCAGTGGCTAGGACCATATGTACTGCAGTAAGACTGCCATGATTCACATCCCAGCTCTGCCACTTGCCAGCTGAGACACAGGAAGTGATTACCTTGCTAAGCCTCAGGTTGCTCATCTGTGAAATGGGGATGATGAGAGAATCTACCTCTTGGAGTCAGTGTGAGGATTAAGCCCTAGTCCATATAAGGCACTTAGCACATTTCATTCCTGGGGTGAAAGCTCAATGCACATGAGCATGTGGATGACAGATTGTGACAACTGGTGACAGGCAAAGAAGACATGTGAGGTGCCTGAGGAGGGACAGATGGGGACACAGGCCACACTCAGACAGGCAGCTGACATCACTCTGTTCTCTACTGCTAGGGGGTCACTGGCGACGAGCTCGTTGTGGACGGCGTCTGCCCTTCATCTGCTCCTACTAAGCCAGTGGCACGGAGAACCTGCTTTGTTGCCTCCTGCATTCACCTCCTCCTGGCTGCCCCGACCCAGCCTGGGCACTGGGCTCCTCTCCCAGCCTCTCCTGGTCATAAAGTTAGATTTCCCACTGCATTTCTTGACTCCTGTGTCTTCATTGCTCACTGTGGAGAACTCATCTGGGTTGGAAAATCCTCCAAGTGCTCAGTCCTGCAGGCTGGGGCTTTGAGGAAAGTAAAAGATGGTAAAGTCGCCCCATGGTGGTGGTGGGGGGTGGGGGTGGGGAGGTGTTTGGCTGTAGGTCCACCTAAGGGTGGAGCACGGAGGAGGTGGCTCTCCCAAGTCACTTCCCAGCCCAGGCTGGGGGGTTCCGCCCCTCCCCCCAAGCTCTGGGGGGAGTTCTTATTTGGTGGGGGTGTAGGGAACTGGCCCTCCGCTTTGTATGGGGTGTGGGGTAGGCTGGGCATAGGGTAGCTTTCCAAAATGAAGGCAAAGTCACCGATTGAAGAATTGGAGTGGAGGGGTGTTAAAAACAAAATTCAACTGAGCAAATGTAAAGATCTAATTGGCTTTATTCAATGATTCATGAATCAGGCAGCATGCCATCCAACAGACGCAAAGGAGTTCCAAAGAGCTGTACAAAGTGGAAGGCTTTTCTAGGGAGGAGAGGGCGGGAAAAGGAAATTTCTAGCAAATAATGGATTGTTTCAGGGGAGGCCACCTTCCTCTGGGGGATGGAAGGGGTCTGTGAAGACGATGACCTCACTAGTGCTGAGCAGGGAATTCCAGATTGACTGGTTAAAGGTAACATTCCTTGGAGAGGCTGAAACTGCAATTAGATTAGGTATTAAGTCTTGGTTTGGGTGGGCTTAGCTGACTCTGTTTGGGGCCTGTCGTTTCCTTTTTTTAAACAGTAGTGAGCTCCCACTTGGGGTAACTGCATGGGAAGGAGGAGAGAGAGCAGGCTTGTCTAGTCGGTCTGCTGCTCTAGCCCTGTGTCCTTTTGGCCTCTGATACTGGCCTTTGTTTTCCATTCTCCCAGCCACCTGTGGGTGAGTTCAAAGGCCCCACCTTCTTCTGAGCTGTTTTCCCGCTCCATTCCCAGGAGGTGGCTGTCCCTTCCCCATCCTCCCGCTCCCCAGTCCCCAGGCTGCCTCCCTGGAGGAGCTACATTCTCAGGAGGGAGCTACCGCCCCCCAGGGTGGCCTTGGGGCCAAAGTCAGAGCATCTGGCAGCAGCGTAGCTCCCATCCCAGTTCTACAGACGCAGGACTCCATTTCTGTGCTTCACCCCATTTTGTCAGACACGGGGGACATTGAAAGAGAACACTGTTGCTGCTCTTTGTTCCCGGCAGGGTGCTGGGGTCCAGGAAGGGTGTGGAGTTGGTGAAGTAGGAAGCTCAACCTGAGCCTGGGTATTCAGAGGGCAGAGAGCCCTGGGTTGTGGGACAGAGACAGGTAGATACACACATTTCCTGCGGGTGTAGTTCTACATGGGGTACAGGCAGAATATACACGTATTTCTGTGGGTGCACATGTACGTGTATCTTGATGTGCATATGAGTCCATCTTTGCACAGCAGTGTACATCTGTGTGTGTGTGAATCTGTATATATCAATGTATACAAATCTGTGTGTCAGTGTGTAGGTATGTGTGTGTTGTGTGAGTGTGTGTAGATTTTATACATCTCTGGGCTTTTCTGGACAGACCTGTATGTCTGTATACATCTGTGACTGTGTATGTTTGTGTAGCTTTGCACACTTACACACCTGAATATTCGTGTTCATGCATATTTACGTACCGGTGTGTCTTTGGCCAGTGTTTGGGAGTGTGTACACGTGCCATTGTGTGTCTGAGCATATGTGTGTACAGGTCTACGTCTGTGTGTGTGTATAGGCATCTGCCAGGACATGGAACGAAAAGAACAAAAAGGAACAAAGAAGCAGGTGTGCTTTGTTTCTAAAGGCGCTGGAGTTGATGGAAGACGATAGGACTGGAGCGTCCCAGGGGCAGTGAGTGGTGGAGGAGCAGCAGGGATGAGTCCCGGGAAGAGGAGCAGGCCTCTGAGCACTGGCTTGGATGGAGACAGGGTCAGGAGCTTCCTAATCACAGCGTGGCAGTCTCTCCACGGGCATCGAACGGGAGCGGCCAGGGGCTCAGGCCCCCACCCGGGTCCCTGCGTTGTATCCTGCCACAAGCTAATTCTTGACGCTCTACTTCTAAAAGAACAGTGGAACCTGGTGTTACGGGGTGAGTGGGAAGGATAAGCAGTGAGGAAACCCCACATAGGTAGCTCTGGGACTGGTATTTTGGCTGAACGGCAATCCCCCTGTATCAGCCTCCACTTAGCTCCTTGATGGGAAATGGGCTCTCACCAATCCCAGTAGCCCAATATCCTGCCAGCAAAGATGAGAGGTCGAGGGAGGGAGGGGAAAGGAGGAAGGCTCAGACCCCGTCAGGCTGAAGCTTGTTTGAGGCAGGCCAGGGTAGACAAGATGGCCCTCAAATATCCAGTGTTGTCTGTTATTGGGCTGCTACATCCATGATTATATATTCATTCCTTTGGCTGTTTAATGCCTTTCACTCTTGAATAGTCCTTGACTAAAAAGCAAATACTCTTAGGAGGAGAAATCCCTGAGTGTGTTATCTATGAATGCCTCTGGGAAATGGATTGGCAACTCAACGAGAAAAGGTTTTGTGAGAAGGAACACAGAAGGGAGGGATGTGTGGAACAGTCAGTGGGCAGGGGTGGGGGTGCCATAGAGAAGAAAGGCCATTAAAAAGGGGATAATGAAGCAGGCAGCACTGTGTTCACCATTTTCTCTTCCGGGGGACCTAGGAAGGCTCTATTTCCTGGTATTCCATGTAGTAAAGTCGGGCTCTGCAGCTACTGAGTCTGGCCGATGCCATGAGGCTAGAAATGATGTAAACCACTTCCTGGGGCCATTAAATGATCCCCCGGGATCCTCCATTCTCACTTTCCTTGCCACAGTGATCTGGGCTTCCACGTGCCTCCGATCACATAGCGACCAGATGGAGGGGGCTGTCTGATCTGCTGCGTCATGTTAAACCTTGAGATTTTGCCGTTTACTTGTTACTGCCGCAAAACCTGCTTTAGCCTAACTAACCCATAGAGAAAAGAAGGTGCCAACAAATTTCCCAGACAAATATAGATAGCACAGTCAAGGTTCCAGACTCCAGAGTCATAAAGCTCTAGGTTCAAGTCCCAGCGCTACTGTTTCCGTTTCTTAACCTTGCTGAGCCTCAGTTTCTTCTGTGAAATGCGGGTTGAATCAGACAACGCCTACCATGCATTCAGCCCATTGGTTAGCCATGGCGAGGAATCACTAAATGTTAGCTTTCATGCTGAGCAAAGAAGCAACATAGTATTGACAATGAGCATGGGTTCCAGTTTCAATTTCCAGGTATTGTTTCTTTTTCTATCAAACAGGATTATGAACAGACCATAGCAACGTCCCCAGGGTGGGTGTGTGATTATGTTGGTGATTGCACCGAGTACTTTATGAGGCAGCAGAGACGAGTTAGCTACCGCTATTGCTGATGACATGACCCTAAGTCCAGCACCCAGAAGCAGTAACCGCGTTCCACTCTGGGAAGGACAACGTCAGGCTCACACTCATGAGATCACACACTTGCTGGCAGGCTCAGGAGCTGCTGATGCGCCTGCAGGAGGAAAGGGAGGGGCGGGGAGAGAGGGTGCCCCCAGGGCAGCTGCCAGGATCTCCTCCTCAGAGAACATCCCTGTGGTCCCAGCCCCCGCCCATGTCCCTGAAGGCTGAATTCACCAGGATGTCTGGGGGCCTCTGGGGGGGGGGGGAAACGTGGTGCTGCTCTCAGTGATGTCTCTGCTGCTCAGGTCTCCAGACATCACCTCATTCCCGGGGTCTCCCCTGAGAAGGGGCTGCGGGTGAGGCAGAGTGGGGGTGGGGGGACGGGCCTCGTGTGGCAGAATCTTATCCCTTCTGCCCCTGAAGTGGGGGGGGGGGTCACTGGAGTGGGGTCTTTTCAAGTACCCACTGCTTGATCCTCCCAAACCACACCCAAAGCTGCCGCCACCCCATTTCTCTGCTCCTCCTGTAGAGGGGCCAGCCCTCCACTTACAGTTAAGCTCGTTTTTGCTAAGACCTCATGGCGCTGCCCATGCTCCAGCTTTGCCAGGGACGGATTTACCGTGGAGCTAATGAAACATACTTCAGGACTGCTTGCTTGCACAAGCCCCTTCTAATACCGAATGTTGTATTGTTTTTAAATAGATGCTCCAAGTTGTATGTGCTTCTGGCTTTGTAAAACCTAGATCTGCTCTTGAACTCTGCCTTGGTGAGATTTCTGAGCCCCTTAGGAGAGGAGAGCCCAGAAAGGGGGAGGGGAAAGTGGAGGCAGGGGTGGGCCTGACACCCTCTCAACAGCCCTTCCAGCTTCCTTCCCTGGGCGCCAGGACGCCTGCGTTCTGTTTTGGCCTCTAACTATGTGGCACAAGTCATTTTCCTTCTCTGGCCTCAGTTTGCTCATCTATAAGTAGGAGAGTCAGACAAGATGGTGTCTAAGACCCTTTAGTTTCTTACATTAGAAGACCGACCACCTTGTTAGGACCCTGGGGATAGGCCTGGCTGACCAGCTGCTCACAGGGTCTCACGGAACCTTCTCACCAGGGTTTTAAAGGAGGACCGGTGGCCTCTCAGAGCAGAGCCCCAGGTCCGGGAACCACATCCCACCCTGGGCCAAACCTGGCTTCTGAGGTGAGGGGGCCCAGATGTGTGTGGGTGTGTACGAGACAACAAGGATGGTTCCTTCCCTGATTAGGGGACAGAGCTGTGGCGTGAGGTTAGGAAAATTCACTGACAGTCATGCTTCCTGTGTCCTTCTGATTTGGAGACCTGAGCCAGAGAAAGAGACCTCACACCACTTCTCACTGGTCTCTCCTAAAATGGGGCCTGAGTTCCTGGGGACAGCATGGGACTTATAGCTATGGAGCTGAACCCAAGCATGGTCAGGGTGGAGGAGGCTGAAGCAAGCAGGGCCACAGGCCCCTGGGAGTCCATTCTTCTCTTGTGGGGTGTGGGCAATGGAGTTAAGCAGACCTGGGCTCAAATCCCAGCTCCCCCACTCACCCAGCTGTGTGGCCTTGGGCAAACAACACTCTCTGAGCTTCAGTTTATCTTCCAAACAGGGAACCTAATATCTACCTCATGGGATTATTCCAAGGGTTAAATGAGTTAATATATGCAAAGTGCCTGGCACTGGGTGGCCATATGGCCACTGCTTATCGCTATTATCGTCTCTACTCTTTGGAAGGGAGACCCTGGGGGTCCTGGGAAGCAGATAGGGCAAGGTAAGGTTGGTGACGGTTAAGACTCAGGTCCCAGCAGGGGCACTACCTGCAGCAAGGGGTAGTGGGGCAGACCTCCCACCCAGCTGTGGCCTCGGGGTGAGCAGCAGAAATGAGAGCCCCTCCCCACCCCCACCCCCCTAGCCCAGGGAGGGTCCCCTGTTGGGAGGCCTGGAGTCCAAGGCTAAAGCCCTAGTGGCTGATGGAGTAAGCCCCCGAGTCTGTGGACTGCTTCTCCTCCGTGGTCTGGTCACTGGGGTACACTGGGGTGTCTGAGGCAGCGACCTTCAGCGTCGTCTCGTTCACCTGCAGGTAGAAGGCTGGCATCATCACGCTCTGACTACGGACAGGACCCGGCCGGACAGACTCAGCAGTCGGGGCTCATGGCCCCGTCATTAGGGGAGTTACAGCAAGTCTGTCATCCTAAGAGCCCGTCCATGCACCGCCAGGGCACCAGGAACGTGAGCTGGCCATAGCAGCATTTGTCCCGCCCCAGGAATGGCGACGATGGGGAAGTGGACAGCCACACCCACAGAGCCCCCAAGGTCCTCACAGAGCCCACTCTTGGCCAAACCCCCTCTTGTCTGGTCCCCTAGTTTGCACTGAGGCCCAGTGAATCCCTTCAGAAGCCCCCAGGAAGCGAGCCACTGACAGTCCCCAGGGCCCAGGGCCCTTTCTGCCCTGTCCCCCTACCTCTCGAGGGCCCCTGCTCACCTCCTCAAACTTCTTGGCTTTGTACTGGTCGGCCCCCTTGAGAAAGTTGAGCAGGATAATGTCGCACAGGACAGTCCCCTGGAGAGGAGAGGCAGGTGGCCCTGAGCTGCCTGAGCAGTGGGCAGGGCGGCCCTGGGGCAGACGGCAGGCCAGGGGTCTGGGCGAGTCCTCTAGAGACTCCTGATGTTTCCTCTTAGAAAATGTCCAGGGGCTTTGAGGAATGTCTTTATGACCCACCTCCTCAGCTCCCAGGGTGACCCCAGAGCAAAACGCAGGGAGAGGACTTGGTGGGAGAAGCAGAGGGACTCAGGGGTAGAGGTCCCTGGGAGCGGGGCTCTGTCCTGATCGAGGGCCGTCGGGTCTGTGGAAGCCAGAGTCTCCTCCCCCACTTTCATGTGAGGAACAGGAACTCTGTACCAGGTGGAGCCTCCTGCAGACGGGGGGCACTGAGCTCTCCATGACTGGAGATGTTCGAGTGAGGGCTGACCCCGCAGGGAGGGCGTGGAGGAGCCTGAAGCACCTGCCAAGAGGTTGCACTTTTCATTCTAGGCAGAAGCAGGGTCACCTGGGTCACTCCCTGGCCAGCGCCAGCAGGGCCCTGCCCGGACTGGCCTCCTGTCAGGGCCTGGAGGGGCTGAACTCACCACTCCCACGGAGGTGAAGGCTGCCACAGAGCTGATGATGGTGGGGATGATGTTGAATTTGCCAGCCTATATGCACAAAGACCAAAGTAAGTGGGCAGAGGGTCCAGCAGAGCGGGAGTGAGGCCTGAGGCTCAACTTGGACTCCCAGCCGGAGAGACCATGGAGCTGGGGGGTCCTTGGTGGAGCGCAGGCCTCACCCCTTCAAGGTTCAGGTGAGGAGCCAGGGGGCGTGGCCAGCCGAGGATCTCAGGGCTGGTCAAAGCAGGACCCTGCCCCCGGAGGAGGCTCTTCAGGGCCTGGGATTGGTTGGGTTTCCTCCCTTGTCCACCCACCTGCCCGGCCAAGGACTCACATTCCCGTACACCAACACGTCGAAGCGGATGCCAAAAGCCTTGAGGAGCGTGCGGTACTCGCTGCCATTCTCCATCTTGTAGTACTTGGCAAACCTGGAGGCCAGAGGTGAAGGTGGGTCCCACTGTGGGCTCCTGGCTGAACATGCAGGGTCCTCCGGAGCCTACGACAGTCACTCACAGAGCGACCTTACTGGTGGTTTGGTGGAGCACCTATCACGGACCAGCCTGGGTGGTTACCTGACCCCCTGCACACGCAGCATCTTGCAGGCTTGTTAAAAGGCCCCAGGCCCCATCCTGAACCCGTGGAATCAGCATCCCCATTGGTAGGGCCAGGACGTGTATGAAAGCTCCAGCCAGGCCGGATGCCCTACTTCTTTAGTTCTGTTTGGGCCCAGGGCCCACTCACTGCAGATGCTCCCCTCTCCACAGGCTTCTCAGCCTGCTTGGGTTCAAAGCCCAGCTCTGCCACTTACCCGCTGTGCAACCTCGGGCCAGTTACTTAACCTCTCTTAAACTCAATTTTCTTCTGTGAGCAGGAATAGTACAAAAGCCTATTTCATAGCATTGCCGTGAGAACTGAATGGAACCACCTGTGACAGGCTTAGGAACATAGGAAGCAACTGGGAAATGTTCGCTAACGTTGGCTGTTAATATTGCTGAAGAAACACATTTATTTCTAGAGCGGTTTAAAGAGTGCTTTCAGACACCTCAACTTATATCACCTTCCAGACAAACCTGTGGGACAGGGATGTCTCTGCTCTGTTTTTCAAACGAGGCTCCAGGGGGTTAAGTGACTTGTCCAGGGTTCCCCAGCTGGACTCAGAGTCTCATCTCCGCCTGGGCTGCTGGGTGCCAGGGGCCGTGCTGGGGGCTGATAAGAATGATCCCTTTTAATCCTCACAGAACCCAGTGAGGTGGGTATTCAGACCCCCATTTTGAAGATGGCTGTGGTGGCGAGAGGGCTATGGTTTTACAGGTAGTAAGGATTCGAGTGGCATTGGCTTTTGGCTTCTAAAGCCACTGCATTCCCTCCACGTGGCTCTGACCATCCGTAGCCAGAACTTGAACATTTGCAGAGTGGGATCTCCTTGGGCCACTGCCCCATGGCTATGGAATGGGCCCCTGATGCCAGGATCCCAGAGAAACGGGGAGGACGTGGTGACGGGAGTGAGAGGGCTCAGAAAGCGCCGTAACTGTGTGGGGTCAACAGTGGGGCCAGTTGTCCCCTTTTCAGTGTTTCCAGTCCCCACAGATTTCCAAGGCCCGGCCCAGGCCTCGGCCAGCAGAAAGAGGGTCCGGGAAGCTCCCTCCTTGACAGTGTTCCATGATTGATGTGATGACCTTCCTGGGGTGCGTTTGAAACCGCACAGCAGGGAGGAGGAAAAGCTCAGCCACAGTGAATACATCATGGCGGGATGACAGGCCTGGCAGGAAGATCACGCGTGGGGAAGAGTCCGCTTACATCACAGGATGTCAGCACCGCTTGCTGTGGCTGTGTGGGACCTTGGGTCAGGCAGAAACTAGTCTAAATCCTCTCTACCACTTGCTAGCAGTGTGGCCTTTTACGCACTCGGTGCTCAGGGCTTCACTTCCCGTGTCAGTAACATGGGGGTGCTCGTGCCCCCCTTGCAGGTCTGTTAGTGAGGGGGTGAACACTGACACCCACCCTGAAGGCAGGCACTGTTTCTGTCGCTGTGCTGGGCGCTCTCTCTGCCCCTCCACACCTACTCTCTACCCTTCTCTGCAGGGCCTGGTCTGCAGACAGCGTCCACCCAGCTCCCTGCCATCTGGTTCCAGCTGGGGCACCCACAGGTGATCAGAGGGCAGGGGTGGGGTGGGGGGAGAAGAGTCAGGGTGATTAGTCTCCCAGCTCCTCTCAGGTTCAGTGACTGCTCCCGCCCTCTGCCCGGCAGGCAGCCGAGGTGGGAGCAGGGTTCCCATGTGGCCAGCCCCGGTGCTTCCCCAGGCTCCTGGATTCCCTCTACCCAGCATGCACCTTTGTTAATAATCCCTTCCGTCAAACACACCCCTTTTGAGACCATCAGCTGTTTCCTCCCAGGACACCATCCCCATTTTACAGAGCAGGAGGCTCAGGCCTGGAGAGGTTTATGAGGGTCCGGGAGGCGTATAAGAGGACAGGCCGCACATCTTCCATCTCTGCCTGTGCCTGGGCACGGCGGCTTAGGTGCCTGCGTGATGCGCCTGTTACCTGAGTGAGGATAAAACTATTCAGTGAGAAAACAGTTCCTTGGGGAGCCTGATCTGGGAAGGTGTTTCCTGTGGGCTTTGCAGCTGGAGGGAGAGGCAGGATGATTTTCTCTAAAGAGACCCAGAGTGGAAATGAGAGCGGCCCCAGGGAAAAGGCTGATAGAAGCACAACTACCATGTATCCCCGAAAATACCACCTCGCCGGACAATCAGCTCTAACGTGTCTTTTGGAGCAAAACTTAATATAACACCCGGTCTTATAGTAAAGACTGGTCTTATTTCCTGGGAAACATGGTGTCTAACCCTAAGAAGCAAAAGCTTGGAGGAGAGACATAGAGCCATCTTTATAAATATGGTCAGTTATGTACGGGGGTTGGGGGTTGGGGGGTTGGGGGATGGTGGTGGCAGACAGCTTCACAGACCAAGGCAAAATGGAATGCATTTGAGTTGCATCAGCAGAAGAGGACGGACTCCAGGAAGGAAGTGATTTCTAGAAAGATTAGGAGGTCCACGAACATGATTCTCCAAGGAGGCTTCTTGGGAGATTCTAAAGAAATGTACAAAAGAAGCATCTGGAACAGGCAGAAGGCTCCAGGAAGTCCTTACTGTGGCTTTCAGGTTGGCCTGAGGCTAAGTATGGACCCTCACCATCTCCACACCCACCCTGCACAGAGCACCAAAAAAATACGCCAATCTCTTAATAGAAGTATCTTAGTTAATCTCAGGAAGAAGGCATCAGTGACCCATTTTACAGATGAGGAGACAGAGGAGAGGTAATTGGCCTGAGTGGGTTTTTGTTCCACACCAGCAGCTCCAAAGTCTTGCTGTTAACCCTGAACTGTGCTGCCTCTGAGCTCTCAGCGGCCGCTAAGGACACAGACAATGGTGGTGCCAGATCTCAAAGCCCTTCCATGTTTTGTGCCCTGTTTCCCATCACTGGAGGATTCAGGGACCTTGTCTGAGATCTGAGATGTGGCAACCCATGCCCATGGGGACTGGGAAGGGGTCGGAGGGCGGGTCACGGATGTTTGGGGCCGCGCTCCGGGAGGTCTGCTTTCTTGGTGCTGGGCTGCAGCCATGAAAAATGCTCTGACACCGACTCGGAGAACAAACAGTCAGCATCCGGGCATTGCTGTTCAAAGCGAAGGCTGGTTAAATTTATCTTGAGAAGGAATGTGAAGGGAACAGGGAGAAAAACCAAAGCGGACTTGGTTTTTCTCCAGCTCCTGCCTTCCAAGAGGCAATAAGCATGATAAGATCATTATCTCACCCACCACCCACCCTCGGAAGAGGCTTCACAGGGCTTGGCTCTCTTCCTGGGTGGGAGGGAGGAAGCACAGCGCTCAGGGAGGAGGGGCCCAGGCTGCACAGAGGACCCAGGAGTCCTGACCTCTGCACTCCAGCATGGACGGGAGGATGAGAGAATGGGCCCCGACCCTGTGGCAGAGATGGGCTCGGGTATCCCTGGGGTCGGGTTATTCTCCCTCTGGGCACACGTCTGGGCCATGTTTCCCAGCCCCTTTGCATCTACCCTGTTTCCCTGAAAATAAGACCTAGCCAGACCATCAGCTCTAATGAATCTGTTGGAGCAAAAATTAATATAAGACCCAGTCTAATGTAATATAATATAAGACTGGGTCTTATATTAATTTTTGCTCCAAAAGACTCATTAGAGCTGATGGTCCGGCTAGGACTTATTTTCGGGGAAACACGGTGTCTAGCTGGGGACTCCTGACTCCTCACTGGTGAGGTCTGTTACCTCTGGGCCGAGGTGTGTCAGAGCAGTGAACTTTCTTTATCCTTCCTTTCCTCCTGGCCAGTTGCTCAAGAGCCAGGGCACAACTCAGGCCCTAGGGGAGACTGAGTGGCTGGAGACCAGCTCCCTGAAGACTGAGTGGGGCACCCCCACTCCCCCACTGACCCACAGTGCTCTGTGCCAGGAGCAAGAAACAAACCTTTGTGTTAAGCCACTGAGATGAGGGGGTCTCTTGTCACAGCAATTAGCAATATTTACCGTTTACGAACTCTGCTGGGAAGCAGAGGCTCAGGGAGGAGAGGGACAAAGAATGGGTTAAAATTGGCGAGTTATTCCAGATTAGAGCGTGGGGGAGGGCAAATTCCAACAACCTACATTCCTTGGACTAAATCCACCTAGAAAGGCAGAGATCTGGGTGTGGCCTTCTGACCCCAGGCAAGAGACTCAACCTCTCTGAGCTTTTTGTCTCAACGGAGCAGTGAGGACCAGGTGAGACAGTGCCAGACGCCCCTCCCTTTTCTTTCTCCTCCTAAGATCAAGATCAAGTGAAATAATAATATCTGCATTTTGCTTAACCATTACATCTCCTGCCTCCTGGAGATAATATGGGCAATAAATCACAGACAACTCGGATGGAGCGCTTCCTATGTGCGGGAAGCGCGCTAAGTGCTGTACCCTATTAGCTCATGTAGCACTCAGGGCAACCCCACCGAGCTCACTACCACTGCGATTCCGGTTTACAGACGAGGAACCAGGATCAGGGAGGTTAAGGAACTTGTCTAAGGTCACAAAACCCATCGCCAAGTGAGGGAAGCTGGGATTCAAACTCAGGTGGTCCAGTTCCAGAGCCCACACTCTTAGCCAGCATTCTAGGCCGTTCTTTTTGTTGCCTGATTCCTGTTCGGTCCTGGCTAATTTCTTTTAGCTCTCCAGCTTGGGTGGGTGGGTGGGTGAGTGGGGGGTCTTTTGCATTTGTTTGCAAGGTGGGTACCCCCACCCAGAGTCACTGGCTGGTAGAACAGGAAATGAAGGAGAGTCATGAAGTGTCACAGAAGGGCCCCCAGCGTCCTCATCTGAAAAGGGGGAGGGCTGAGCTATACCACACCTGGCCCTGACTTCTCGCAAATCCTCCGATTCCTACCTCTCCAGCTTTGGTCTGGCTGGGCAGTGGGCTTGGTGAGAATGACACCACCACTTCCACACCGTGACCTGGAGTACGAGGCCCCTCCCACCCTGGCCTGGTCCACACCTCTAGCCTTGTCAGCAGAACCTCTCACTGTCATGCACCTCAAGTGCCAGCCACGTCACCTGCCTTCTGTGTCTCCTGCACACACTTCCTAGACACAGACTCCTGGGCCTTTGCCTGTGCTTCTGCTCTCCGCCCCTCTTCCACCTTGCAAACTCCTATTCATCCATTAGGGCCCGGCTCACTGGCCTCTCATTTTTCCAACATTCAACAGATAAAAAGAGCACACCTGCTCTATGCCAGGCACCTCTGATACACCGGCAAGCTGTGCTCTCTTAAGAGGGAGGGAAATAGTAATCACACAGTCCCATAAACAGCTAAAATCGGACTTACGGGCTGGGAAGGAGAAGAGTGCCATTCTAAGTGCACAGCTAGCGAAGATATTTGACCGAGGCTGGTGGGTCAAGGAAGCCTTCGTGTGAAGTGACACGAAAGCTGAGACTTGTAAGGGTGGAAAGTTATAAGTCAGGAAGCCAGGGGTGGGGGCAGCTTTCCTGGCTGAGGGACCCACAAGCCCTCTCGCAGGAAAGGATACCATGTTTCTGAGGAAGCTGAAAGCACTGATGGGCTGGGGGACCAAGATGCATGGAAGTGGCATTGTCTCGTCCGCTTGCCCTGGCTGGCAGAGCCCCACATGGGTAGTGGGTATCTCTTCCCCATCCCACGTGTGGCGATTTCACACTCGCATTGTGAAATTGTCCACGGTGGAGTATTTACACCACAGAAATTGGCAAACACTGAATCAGGATGCTGGGGTGTTTTTTTTTCCTTCGGAGAGCCTGTTCCCCAGGGCAGAGCTGGGGCTGTGGAAACCCCTGGGCTACCTGTCCGGTCTGCTAGGATCCAGGCCTCTGCTACAGTACCTGCCACATCAGATTGTGGTTGATAATTTGGACTTCTGACTATGAGCCAGCTCTCACTGTCTCTCTCTGCCCAAGGGCCCTGGGGCAGCAAATGTTTGCTGGAGGAATAAGTGAGTTTTCAGGGATTCCTGATGTCTCACAGATTGACTGGAGTAATACTGGCCTCCAGGTTTCCTCCTACTGACTCTGTCTGCTCCGAATTTTCCCAGTTCTTCAGGTGGAGTTAGTATATAGTGTTAACAACAGGCTGCTTCTCTCCCAAACAAAACATCCTGTTTGCAGCAGGCTGGGTGGAAACGTAGGGCCTACAGGTGGGAACCGCCCCTGTGGACGGGAAACAGCGAAAGAGCTGGGACACTTACTCCTGCTAAGAGCTAAGCCAGAGGCTTCCATGCCCACGATTTCATTTAGGCTCCACAACAACTCAGTGGGCTAGTTGGTGGCTTAGGGGCTTTGAAATGAGACGGTCCTGGGTTCGAATCCTACCATTGCCACTTGAATTATTTTACATAACCTGAGGCAAATTACTTCGCCTCTCTCTCTCTCTCTGAGTCTCAGTTTTCCCAAATGTGCTTGGGAGATAATGGCATTCTCCGTAGGGTTGTTGAGTGGATTTGGTTTGTGGCTGGAGGTGAGGGCCCGGCACAGAGCCTTCAATGTCAGACTTTACAGACTGCTGTGCCCACGGCTGGAATCTGCGGGGGGGGGGGGGGGATCCAAAGCCCCTGCCCAGCCCCTGCTGCCCCTCTGTGAAGGAGCCAAAAGGGAGAGTTCCTTGCGTCCCCAGTGGGAGCTTGTTAGGCTGGTGCCTGTGGAAACACCTCAGCAGCTGAGGAAAATCCTCATGACTGTGCCTGCGATGGAGCCAGAACTATCCGCAGACAACACAGCCTCAGAGGTGAGAACAGAGCGCCTGCACTGAGTGGTGCAGGAAGGGAAGGAAGCCTGGAGTGGGGGTGGGGGGCAGAGGCAGGGCTGGAGCTGCGGGGGTTGGGACGGCCACCTGAGCCCAGACATTTGAAGGAGGGGATGATGACGGGTGTGCTGACGACCCCCAACTGCCCCTGACTGGGCTCTGGCCTTGGGAGCCCAGCAGGCCCACCTCTGTTGGCAGCATTGCTGCCCCTCTTCCCCTCTGGTTTCTCGGGGGCTTGGTCAATGGGAGGAGCTGGCTTGGGAGCAGCGGGTGGGAAGGAGAGGTGGGGTAATTATTCTGCCCACTGCGTCACTGCTTCCCGTAGTTGTGCCTGTGGCTCTGTGGCTCTGTGACTGTTGCTTCTGTCGGGGAGCCAGGCTCCCGTTCCCCATGCTAGATACCACGGGGGTGAGGGGTGGTGAGAGCGTCCTACTTTGTTAGGCCCCACGTGTCTCAGCTCCCCTGTTGTGTGGAGTTCTGCACAAACCCCAGCTGAGGGTGCTTTCCCACCAGGACCCTCACTGAGACACCTGTGCGGTGATCACAAGGGACACCCCCAAAATGGGACCAAATCAAACAACTCTAAGGCCTGCAGTGACAAGAGACTTTCGAGTGTGGGGGAGTGTGTGTGTGTGTGTGTGTATGTGTGTGTGTGCATGCACCTGTTCCCTCATGCCACAAGCAGCAATAGATACAGAGTAAGTACAAACATCAATTAGCATAATAAATCACACTGGGAGCCACACTCCAGTGTGAAAGGTCTATAAATAATAGTGCCTGCCTCAGCGGCTCGCCTTTCCAAAGCCCTTCCCTACACATCCACCTGTGTTGCTCAGACTTTTAGAGCCTGAAGGGGACTTAGAGATTATTACCCTTAACCAGCCCTTTAAAGAGGGGGACTGAGGTCCACAGAGGGGCTGAGACTTGCTGAAAACAGCACCGCGCATTTGGGCCATCTCTGCTTCACCTCTGCTTCGTCTTAATTATTCTGGGCATGCCGCCCCCCTCCCCCGCACTACAACTATCTCTCTATCTCTATCTATATAAACATTTTTATTCTTTGGGTTCAGGTTTATCACTTCCACTAGATTAAATATTCTCTGATCATAACAGTTGGAACTGGTCCCTTCATCTCTGTGTCAGCCACAAAGCCTGCACATGACTCATCTGGATGTTGGAAGAGATCTACAAAGCACTCCCCACACTGGCCACAAGAGGTTTCCCGCCACTGCCTGATTACCTCCAGCGAGAGGGACCTCACTACCTGTAGGTAGGAGTGGCCCCGTTTCAGCTCTGGGCAGCTCCACCCATTAGAAGCGCTTCTCCACGCTGAGCTGACATTTGCAGCAGGTGGCAGTCGTCAATGTTTGCTGAACGGAGAAGTGTTTTTTATCACGATGTACAAATCCCTTAGAAGCTCTCAGACATCTGTTTAGAAATGATCCCATAGAGTGGCAGAAATTCCTTCCTAAAGCGGAGACCCGTAACTGTTACAGCAGCAGGAAAAACAGCAACGCACTTTTGGGATCCGGATTGGACCTGCGAGGGAAAACTTGGGTTTCTAAGTGAAGGAGGTGGTGTTCTCAGCAAAGCTGTTGCCTGCTGGGGAGTCATTTTGCCAGCCGAGATACACGTTTACAGTTGCATTTATACTGATAGGGAAATACCTCCTGGCAGAGTGGTGGGGCAGCACCCTGGGCAGGCTGGGGCTCCTCCCGGTCAAGAAGGGCCCAGAGCCATATTTATTTACTCACATCCTAGGAGCCTAATCGACCTCAAAGGCAGACATTTAAAAAATGGTTTGTTGTTTGTTTTTTTTTAAACATATTACTATTAATTTATCTTTAATGATGCATGGAAAGACCCATGGACACAGAGCTAGAAGATGTACCTGAGAGTCAGGTTACTAGCTGTCCACTCCAGAAAGTAATCTTTTTGGCCTCAAGTTCCTCATGTGTAAAATGGGGGGAGGGGTCCATACCGTAGGTCCTGCCAGGTTGTGAGCACAGGCTCTGGACCAGGTCGCCAGGGTTTGGATTCTAGCTCCAGCATTATTTGCTGTGTGGCCTTGGGCACATAAACAAAGTCTCTGGGCCTCAGCTTTTCAGCTATAAAATTCTCCCTCTTCAGAGTCAATGAGATAATCCATAAAGAGCGGTTGGTAAGTTCCTGGCTCTCTGGGAAGCATTCAATGAGTGTTACCTGATATTTTCTACCAGTGACATGGGTTGTTGTGAGGGTGCGTTAGACATGAAAATTATAAGGGACTGTATAAATTCAGGATCACTCTAATCGCCTCACCTCCCACTGTAATCCTAAAGGAAGTGAAGAGGAAAACAGACCAGGGAGAATTCAAGCAAGTACGCCCCATCGGAGAGGGCCTTCGAGTGTTCCTGTGGCAATGATGGAAATGGCTGCTTCTAACGCGTACTTCTATGGCTTTTGGAAGGAGAGAAACCCAGATTGCGGAAGGAGCGATCAAAGCCAAGGGCACACTTCGATCCCCGCTTTGTCAGTTGGCCTACGATCTCGCTGATCTGCACGTTTCCGCACGGAAACAGAGCAGGTGCCAAATTTCAGAGCTTCGCGAAAGCTACTGTGGATACGCTTCCAACACAAAAACCATCACCAGAAACACCTCCAGCACCAGGAACATCTAGCAGCTGAACAAGTGTTTTCCATCCCAGACACCAAGACAGGAAATCCTACATCGTGTTGCCTTTTAGTAGCAAAGCTGTCTTAGAAACAAGAACCAGACACTGCTAAATGCACCATTTTGCTTCTCTCCCGCCATTCCAGCAAGGACTGGGTTCATCTCTTAGAGCTGAGCTGCCTTTTTTTTTTTTTTTCTGCAAGTAATGTGATGGTGGAAGGTTTGCTAGAGGCAATGGCTATCGATCAGGTCCCTGGGTTTGAGTCCTGAAGTACGTCTTAATTAGGGGCTGTCTAATCTTGGGCAAGTCTCCAAATCTTTCTCAGCCTCCTGGGAGGTGGGGGTGGGTGGGCAGTGAGCTGTGAATCCTGTGAAAAAGGTGCGAAAGGGCTCTGCGTACTTAACTCTGGGGGCTCTTAATCTGAGATCCAGGGATAGACTTTTAAAGCTCTTGGAAGTCACAGAATTTTATGCCACATAAATGTAAATGCAGAGGAAAAGGACTGGAAGGAAACTGACCAAAGTGTCAGGATGTTAACTTCCTTCCCCAGGAGCAGGACGGAAGGAATAAGGGTGCTTCCATGTCATTACTCTGTATCTATCCATTTTGCTGGGAGTTGTTACTCTGAGGATTATATCTTATTTGTAGAAATAAAGTATCCTTTAAAAAAAGAAATTGTCTGCAACATTGTTCCTGTTTATGATTCTTTTTCTCGGGGCAATCAGTGGTCTATATTTTCAGCAGGGGCATAACAGGTTAGAGACCTGTTGGAAAGAGCTGTGATTTTGCGAGTGAAAGTTGTTAGGGCTTGTACTGGACATCAGTGCTTCTCCCTTCCTGACCCTGCCCTGGGCTGCCTCAGCCCTCTGCCTGGCTTCTAGCTTCTGATGGGGCTCAGCTGGGTCACAGCTCCTGTCAGGCGGCCCTTTCCTCTCTGTCTCCGGGTTCCGGTAACTGCTTCCTGCCCTCGCCCCTTTAGACCATGGCCATCACCAGTGTCCTCTTACTGGCCCCAGGCACTGTGCTATCCTTTGCGGTTTCTCTGTACCCTGCCTACACTTCAGAAACAGTCCCTTTATTAAACTCTCCTCAAATTACCCAATTTGCATGTGCCATCTGTTTCCTGCTGGGACCCTGATTGATACAGTATTTTTAATTTGTCTTTGTACCATCTCTGCCTCACACACTCACACACACCCACATCTATTCACTGACACTCATGCACATGCACTCACGTGCTGACAAACTGATACACATTCACTCGCAGACACACACCCACACTTACATACTCGCTCACAAACTCACACTCCCAGCACTGCTCCCAGCACTCTGAGCAATGTAGAGCCTCTGCTGAAAACCCTGCTCTGGTGAACGGACGGTCCACCTGTGATGTGGCAGCCCTGCCGCTGGGGTGCCTGTCACTTGCACACCACTGAACTGGCAACTCTCTCTGGTTCGTATTTTTAGAAATGCTACATTTTGTCCACTACTAATCCAGACAAACGCATGAACTACGCACTCTCAAGGTACTTGGAAAGACGCTTCATAAAAACACCAAGTTAAAAACAAGTTAAAGCCATGCTGGAGTCTTTAGCCACGCAGAATAGACTTAGAAATCAAATAAAATCTTTCCACCATCCACATTCTCATCTGTGGAATGGCCACCTCAAGTCTAGGAGTCTCCAATGGGTCTTCAACAGCTGTAGATTCTCTAAATCTCTGGTTCTGGAGGCAAAGAGCCTCAAAAAGTGTGTGTGTGTGTGTGTGTGTGTGTGTGTGTGTGTGTGTGTGTGTGTTGGAGGGACTTTTGGAAAGGAGCTGCAGAGGCAATTAGTGATGGAGATGTGGAGTCTCTAGCTACCTCTGGATGTCTGAGTTTGCACATGAAAACAAGGCTGAATCTTGGCTGAATGATCCCATTCCTCCAGAGCAAAAGGCTATGGTAGCACGTTGAACAAAACCTGGCCTGTGCTGGAGAGGGAGAGGCAAATGAATTTGGTTGGGAGACAAAAGGCCAGGCAGCTGCTAGTCTTTTAGCCACCCAGGGCCTCAGATTATCTGTTTTTAAGCGTGGACGAAAGTATAAACCACATAACCATGTTTTGTCCTGAGTATTAATAAGTGCCAATGTCCCTAACCTTCCTGGTTGGGGTGGAGATCACCCAAGGAAATATGTTGACATCCAGGTTCCCACCCTTATGGGCTCTGTGACCTTGGGCCAGTTATTTAGGTGTGCAAGTCTCGGCTTTCTCACCTGTGAAGTAGGGGGACTGTAGCCCCTCCCTCACTCTTGGCTTAGCCCTGGGTGTCCTTGTGGTACCAGTAACAGGAAGGCAATATAAGGGTGGGGGTGGGGAGTGGGCCCCCAAGGGAGGGATTTCAGGGAGCTGGGGCACAGCCCTCTGCTTGCCAAGGTGGTCACAGATTCCCCCATACCAGTGCGATGCCTCTGGAATCTCATAAACCACAAGGATCGCATTGAGCAGCTTGGTCTTTTCATACTCTGGCCTGGAGGTCTTTGGTGAGGAGTCAGCTATCTGGGGCCTACACCTCTCAGATGGTTCCCCCCTCCCCCCACCCCGGGAATCATGCTTGCAGATCCTTAGGGATCTTCTTTTCTGTCTCCCTAAATATGAGCTTACTTAGGACCAGGTCTATCTCATGTACTGCTGTGCCTAGGAGAAGTGTGTGTGTGGGCCATAGCACAATAAACTGGAGATAAAGAACCCCAGACCAGTTCTTTAAATGAAAGTTGCTGTTCCCACACTGTATGACACCACTAGTCGGGGGTCTTCCTAATAATTCTGTTCTTCCTAAGCTTTCCTGCCAAGTAAGTTATTTGGAAGACTGAAGAATTCCCAGTGGCCAGAGGGAAGTTCTGAAGATGAAAACTTGCATTTTAGATCATGAGAATTTTATTAATATGTTACTATTTTAAGCCACCATACAAAATCCTTTGTATTGATTTCAGTGTGATGTACCCGACTGAATAAATATGCCAATTTCTGCCAGGGAGCCAAACGGTATTTTTAACCTACTTTAAAATATGTGTTGTTTCCTATGATTTTTAAAAGTTTGGAGTTGATTATGAAAGCAATTTCAATTTAAAAAAAAATTCTTCTTTCCAGAGAATATACATGTACGTTTTACACTATTAAATCTAAAGCTTAATGAGGATGATTACCTTTGAAAACTACAAAGGCAGGTAAAAAAAGGTGAAATAGTTTTGTTTTGCTTATGTATGTCATTATGTTGGAAAATAGCACTACAACAAAGGAAATCTGAGTAACAATTCTTTGAACATATAACTGAAATATATTCTTATACATATTTTTTCCCCAGATCACTGCCTATTTAGCCAATTTAGCTTGTTTAGCGTATAACACTGTGTACTTAGGGCTCTGCCAAACATCAGAATCTTCAAAAATTAAGGGGAAAACCGAACAGAGAGCTCAAACTTTTCAGACATTGGCTGATAGGATCCTCAAGATGATAATGATACTTTCGCCATTTTATGGATGGGGAAATTAGGAGGCGAGAAGGTCAAAGGCTTGTTTCAAGGGCTTTCAGCTGATTCCAAATAGCTCATCTCAGGTTCCTCTCTTTCCTTTTCTTCAAAGTGGAGGTGGGGGGATGGGGTGGGGGGGAATCTCTTCTATCTCAAGGCCATTGGGAATATCAACTGGGTGACTGTAAAGACTGCTTTGCCTTCTTGTTTGAAAAGGCTTTGAAGAACTAACGACTATTGTAAATGTTATTTTGACCCGGATGAAATTTCCTGGTTGTGGACAGAAATGCAAAATTTCCATCTTGTTAGATGATACCAGCTATTGCCCTTGCTTTGCAGAGCGAGAAACCTTAGAAAATTCCGGCACAGGAGAAGCAATGGGGCTACCGGTTGTGACCTAAGTATGTTACAGACTCAGAGCCCGAGCCAAGACCCTGATCAGAATCACAGAACCCTACGTTTCAGGAGACCGTGGCCATCAGCCCACCTGCCGACCGACCTGGAGCGTGCATCCTTACCGCGCCCCGTTCCAGGGATGGGGGCCGTGATCTCACGGGCTGGCCTGTCATCCCCGGGGCACGGCCGATGTTGGGAAGTCCTTCCTAATTTTGAGCCAGACCTGATGTGGGGACGTGGGACCTTTTCTTCCCATACGCGCTGTTGCTTGGGGTGTAGTTGTTTAGAACAGCCCTTGCCGCCTTCCCCGACGTCCCACGAGACTAGGGGGTTACCTGAAGTTGTAGCCTGGGGACACGCTGCTCTTCTCAGAAACACTGTCGAGTCTGGTGAAGGAATATTTGGGGATGCACTGGTCCCAGGCCTTGTCCAAGTCGCACACCCAGCCGATCTTAATGCCCAGAACGCCGCCCTGGAGAAAGGGGGCGGGTGTGAGCGCCCCCCACAGAGCTCCCGGTCCCGCCTTGGCCAGGGTGGGGGCGGGGCGCGACAAACAGACAACTGCTTTCTTTGCATTCTCTAGGTGGAGGACGAAGGTAGGGAGAAAAAAAGTGATTTGTGGTCGCATGATGCTTAGTAAAGAAGTCCGGTAGCTCAGGGTGCGAGCCCTAGAACCTCTAAATCCCGCCTTGGGTATCTTCAGCCCCATACCTACAACACGGGAGAGAGGAAGTGGCCACAGATCCACTTTCCCCTTGCGTGGGCCTTTGCAGAGCTCTAAGGTCTCTGTACCTGTAGGTGGAGCGTGAAGACGGGAATGGGAAACTGGGCTTGGGGGGAAGGGTGAGGGAGGCAAGACCACTCAGGACCGCTAGGTGGAAAGGGTTCAGGCACAAAGGCAGCGGCAGGCCTGGGATGCTCCCACCAGGTGGCGCTGCCTCACCGCCGCGCCTCTGCCCCGGCATCCCCACTGGCCGCCAAAGGGCCCCACGTCTGGGGAAGGGCTGAGTGCCCCCGTTCGCTCGGGTCGTGGAAGAGTGACTGGGTCCTCACCGTGCTGGCCAGCTTGGCAAAATCCTGCCCCGCAAACTTGACCACGTCCCCTACCCGCAAGATGGGGCAAAAGGGGGCCTTGTCAGGGTGGAAGCGGCAGGTCTTCAGGTCTGCAGGGCTCAGATGGGGAAGGAGGTTTCCCCTGGGGAGGAGGAAAGGAGAGAGGGGACCCAGGGTTAACATGAAGATCGTCATGCACCAATTTTTCTCTAGCTTTCTGGAGCCTCAGGGCCTCTCCACTCCCACGCAGGGGGATCCCACACCTGATCTTTTGGACACCTGCCATCTCTTTCACCTCTGTCCCTGCATCTTTCTTGTATCTCCTGTTACCTTGTCTCCTGTCTCAGAGTCATGAGTGTTCCTATTTAATATCCCCCAGGCTTCAGCCTGGGGCTCCTGAGGGGCTGGTAGGGAAACCAGCCCCAGAGTCCACCTAATAAATACTCAGTGGTCAGGGCCGGCCGGGAGATTGGGATTAGGAGCCCCAGGGAGATGGGGAGAAAGTGGGGGGAGGGGGCGCGGTGAATGGGCCTCTTCACTCTGAAATCCAGGTGGCGGGGTGGGGTGGGTGCACTGCCTCTTGGCCTCAGGGAAGGAGCTAGGACTCACTTCTCAAAGTTGAAGAGGGGGAAACGGATGCTGTTCTTGATGAAAATAGTGAAGTTCTCGGCTTCCATCATGACAGGCCTGTGGGCGAGAACAGGGGGAAGAAGACGGGAGACAAGCGTGCTTTTACCCCAGGGACATCTCCCAATGGACATGTGGTTGTGGCCTCTGACCTTGGGTCTGAGGGTCAGAGGGAGAGGAAGGTGGCAGGTGAGATGAGCTGGGGAAGATGCTTTCCTGAGGCACTTTCCCACCCCAGGTGGACACTACAAGAGCCCCTGCAAGCTCAGGGATGCAGAGCTCCCCACAGTGGCAAAGGAGAAGTGGGTGGGGTCTCTCTCTTCCCTTCTGGCTCCAGTCCTCACATTTCTACTGTGTCCACCTCGGTGGGGCACCAGCCCTGGATCTCACAGGTCCGGAGCACAGAGCTGTAATTCACACAGCGGCCGGTGAGGAGCCCTGTGAGGGTGAGGACACAAGTGCTAGGTGCTCGGCTGGCCCTTTGCCATTGTCTTCCCCACCCCATCCCCACTCATTAGAGACCTGTCCCATTCGCCCCACGGACCCAGCAAGTGGAGGGAAAGGACAGGCAGGGCAAGCGGGGTCCCCCTGTGGCACGCCAGCCCTGCACAGCTCTTCCCTCCTCTCCTCCCAGCTCTAGGCCAAGCCACGCAATGTGACAGCCCTTCTCTCATATGGTCCAAACCCCAGCCACCTGACGACACCTGTTCTTGTCCCCCAGTCACAGCATATTCTTCCTTACCTCTCAGCCTCTGCTGCTGCTGTTCCTTCTGCCTACAATGCCCTTTTTAAAGCCCCTCTACCCTGCCAACTCCTACCCATCCTTCAGGCCCATCTCAAATGTCAGCAGCTCTAGGAAGCCATTTGGGACAAATCTCTCTCCCTCCCCTGGCTCCCACAGCACCTCCTTGTGAGCACTTGCCACCTCATGCATGCCTGTTTGTCACCCGCATCCCTGGCCTGGGAACTCCTCTGGGGGCAGACCCCCTGGGTCTGGCACACAGTAGGCATCTATAAATGCCAGCGGAATTACATGGAATTCTGTAATTCTCTCTGCCATGGGGGATGTGTTGCCCTCCAGGGTCCCACTACTACCTTGGAGTTGTGAAGGGGTGGGGAAGGGGCTGCACTCACCCCCACTTGGGAAGCGCTCAGGCCCACACTGGCTGTCTGACACACAGCGGTACTTCTCCTCACTCTGGGGAGACAGGTACACAGGTGGTGAAGGATCCTGTGCTGGCCCTGGGTGAGCCCCTTGGCTCCCACTGCCTCCCACAGCCCGTGGCCTCTGGAGGATGGACGTCCGGGACCCAGCTCCAAGGCTGGACCTTGGACCTCTGCTTACACCCACGCCCCTCCCTGTCACCGCTCCTCTCCACCCCCAGTGGTTTCTTTCTTGATCTGCTTCATTCAATCTCCCTCCCTTCCCTCACCTCTGGGCAGAATCCTTGCATCTGGTTTTCAGTAACAATCATCTTGGTGATGATGACAAAGACAGAGGTGCCCTTAGGAGGAGAAGAATGGAGAGAGAAAAATGCAACAGTACCCGTCTGTCCGAGGCAGGGCTATTGTTATCCCCACTCTACAAATGAGGCAACTTAGGTTCAGGTTAAGAGATTTGGCCAAGCTCACGTGGCTAATAAAGGGCAGAGGTGGGGTCCAAACCAGGCTCTTCCAACCACCCGCCTAGCCCCTCCTGCCACCTCTGTGTGTCACCCCTGATTGCAGGACAAGTTGTAGCAGAGCCAGAGTGGATGACTAATGCTGCAGTCAGGAGGGCAGGCCCAAGCCACCCCACACCTTCCAGCTGCTGAGGGGAAGGGGTGCTCTGGATCGCTGATGTCACGGAATCTGCTTGGGGAATACCAGCGGCACTCTCCTTGCCTTGTCCCCTCCCCTCCAACCTGCCCAGTGTCCGGCTATCTACATAGCCGCGTGGGGTCGAGGGACCATACCTGGGGTGGGGTCACATAATCAGATACGTCCATGACTCTGTTGGCATAGCGTCCGAAGCCCTTCACCTTGGTTACCACGGAGGACTCAATGGCTGTGTCCCGTACCTGGTACGCCTTCTCGTGCAGGAAAACCCACCTGGGCAGGAGAGCAGGGATGCAGAGCAAGAGAGAAGGATGGAAGTCCCTCAGGGGCTTGGAGGGAGCTCCTTCCTGCCAGCATTGGACGATGCGGGGACCTGGCAGGGGGAGGCCTGTGCTGGAGGTGTGTGTCGTGAGTGAGCAGGCTTGGCTTGGAGTAGTGTCTCTCCATCTTTCCCCCCATTTCCTGCTTCAGAAGCGTTTTTAGGCTTCTTTTCCTCTAACTGTGCTCCCCTCCATGACATTCTAATGCAATAGATTCCAGTTTATGCACTGTCTGTATATTTGTACTTTACACGTGAAAAGAATGAGATATTTTTTATTCCTCAGAAACCAATGTTCACCCCTCGAGGACGAGGACGATGTCACCCCGTTGCGAACGCGCCACCACGCCTGCAGGTGCTGGAGGTCCCCTCTCTGGCCCGGGAGAGAGACGGAGCAGAGGATCCTAGGTCCCTGGCCCTGGGCACCCCAGACTTTGTTTATCCTAAGTGCCAGCACATAGGAGGTGTTCAATAAACAAGTCGTTGAAGGCACCAGGATAGAGGAGTAAGGGAGAGGCAGCGGCTGAGCCTTTACCTGGCAGGAACTAGGTGGAGTTGGGTTGGAAGGAAGGAGGGGCCTCTAATCCTATTCCTTGTGTTGTGCTGCCACCTAGCGGAAATTTACCTGTACTGGCTTCTTCCTGCTGCTTCTAGCCATTACCGGACCACGAGGATCAGGGAGGGACCCTTCCCTTCTTCCATCCCCACCTCTCTCCCCAGACGCTTGCTGCCCTCCCCAGCAGCAAGAAGGGCCTGCAGACAACGCTCCCACTGCATTTCTGTGAGTTGCCTGCCTTTCCATTTGAAATCACCCATCACAGCCCTCAAGGCTCAAACCACTCTACAGGACTCAATACCATGTTTCCAGCTAGAGGCGCAGTCCCGTTCGTCCCTGACAGCACACGGGGAGGCAGATGCTGCTACTGTCCCCATTGTACAGATGCGAAAGTCTCATCAAATATGATTGGAAAGTGCTGCGCATTCAGTTTCGGAGAAAAACTGGTGACATCTTATGGAATCTAGGAGCAGTCCTTTGCAAATGCTGGGTTGGGGTCATTTTCTGCATTTTCTGGGTGGTACAGGGTTGGAGAATGGCATCAGATAAAGATTAGTGGAAGGAGCTGGAGACGGTGTAGTGCAAAGAAGATAAAGCTGGTGGTGGGGGGAAGCCACTGAGGGCATCACATGGGCTGACCTGAGTGAGGGCTTTGTAAGGAGGATGGGAGCCCAGGAGCTCTCTGACCCTAGAGACTGGTCCATAAGTGGGCTGCTGTGGCAGGTGGTGAGCGCCACAGGCTGGGAAGTCTCAAGGAGAGGTCTGATGCCCACCTTCCTTCCAGCTGGGAAGGAGCCTCTTTCCTGGGGTGGGGGAGGGGGCGGTTGGACTGTATGACCTCTGGGGTCCCCCAATGTTGGAAAATGCAGAGGGGATCAGCTCCTGGGTCATTCTGGGGTCACAGTCACTTGTGGGATGGATACCTGCCCGTCATATGTATGTGGACACAGGCCGATATTTGCAAGCGGCTACTTGTTCAGTTTTCAGTGAGAGGGTTCAGCGTTTTCCCTGTAACTGGGGCCTCCCTCACGTGCTTGAATTCTGCGTGCTGTCTTGAGTGGGGGGGAAAGTGTGGCGTCACAGCCAGTCTGACAGATGGCTCCTAACCTGCCACCTGTTTTATTGCTGCTGCCTTACAGCAGGCCACATCCTGAGTAATGCCCCATTAAGAGCTATTTGAGTGCATGTAAAATGCTCTTACAAACACCACACACCACGCCTCTGTGGAAGTCCAAGGAGCCCGTGCCTCACTTCCTCAGCACTTCTCTCGAAGGGGAAGGATTTCACCAAGTTCTCACATGGATGTGTGGCCCACACAGAAATCCCATCTGCCATCTTCTGTGCTAGCAGCAGAGAAGGGAGCATCCCTGTTAGAGCAACTGTACAAGTGAGCGTTAAGCGCTCATGGCCTGGAGCCCTGCAGCACGAAGGCAGAGAGGTCGAGGCCCCGGCTCTCCGCTCCCAGCTGAGAGTCCTGTGGTCGCCGCTGCTGTACACGCACCCGGGTGGAAGGCACGGCCACACACGCCCTCTGGAACCTCAGTGTGCTGGCCACAGAATGGACACATCTCTGAGTGCTGGTCTAATGAAATGGTTTCCTGAGGCCCCTTCCCCAGTTTCTAAAGTCCGGGAACATTTGCAGATAAGAAGCGGGATTCAGGTTATTATCATACAATCAACACAGCAGGCCGAGTGCTGTACGTGGTGAGGATTCATCGAATCCTTACCACAACCCACTGACACTGCTTTGCTGTTATCATTATGTTACAAATAAGGAAACTGAGGCATAGAGTGGTTGCTGACTTGCCGGGGGGTATGTGGGTTCCAACCCAGGCCGCCTGCTCACAGCTACCTCACTATGGGGTCTTCTGCTGTGTCCCAGCCCAGGCCCAGGCCACAGCGGGCTCCCTGAACTCGATCCTGGGCCTTGTCCTGCAGGCCCCTGCCCATCACCAGGGACAGCATCTCCTAGCTTAGGAAAACCTCCGGAGGAAGGACCGAGGGATTGGAGGAACAATCAACCAATCTCTTTCCTCCTCCTCCTTTTTCAAGGTTCTCTCTCGTGCCCAGTGGGAAGGAGAGGACACATCATAATTCTCTCCTGAGTTAAATAACAAGTGGAAGAAATTCGGTGGCCCCGCGGGGCCCGAGGACGTCATCAGGGCAGCTTGAAATAAGGGATGCTTCATTTCCAGAACGGAGGGGCCGAGTCTGTCTCCAGAGACCAGGGCTGAGACGATAGGGCAGAAATGAGTCTTTGATTCTTGGCATTTACTCTGCTGCTCTGACTTATTTTTTCTCATGTTCCTGGTTTATTATTTATAGAGCGGAAAGCGGATGGCAGCTCCTTGGCAGGTGGGATGTGCAGGAAGGAGGCGAGAGCAGCGTCCCAGCACCCTCCTGTCCACCCCCAGGAGTCAGGGAGGAGGCCAGGGAGTGGGTGTGAGGAGTGTGTGCTGTGTGTGCTGGGAGGAGACGGGTCTCTTAGGAAGCTGTGAGCTGAGCAGAGGGAAAGGGGGAGGCATGCTGGGGAGTCTGTGAAACAACAATAGTTACCATCTATTACTGAGTCACCCAGCTCAGGAAAGGCACTGACATGTTACCTCCCCTCGCCATAATTCCCTGGGAGGGGCATTCCTCAACCCATTTTCCAGATATGGTGACTGAGACCTAGAGATGTAAAGTGACCATCTTGGCGTCAGAGCGAGGCTTCTAATCAGGTGCCTCCCCGTGGTCTCCCCATCGTGGGGCTGTGGTGAGGGGAGAGGAGAGGCAAGAATGAAAGCCACTCATCTCTCTAACCTGTAAGATGGGGTTCCGACAGGTGTCCCTGCCATATCTGTCACCTAGTGTGCCAAAAAGGTGCCTCAGGCTGCTTGCTACCTTGAGCTGAGAAGATGGGATGGGGGTTCCATGAAGGGGGAATTGCAGGCCCTTCTCTTTAAACTAGAGCAGCTCCGCCTTTTAACTGCTTTATGTACTGTGCCTCTACATAAAATTGGTGAAACTGGATGGGGAGGGCAGGGCTGTGATGGGCTCAGATGCACCATCAACTGCCACAGGTTCTTCCGATGGATGGAGCATTAAAGGGCTGGGAATGTCCTCTCTGCTACTGTGCAGGGAGGCGGCTTCCTCCAGGAAGGCCCTGGAAACCAACCCCAGGCCAAGCCCTGACCAGCATTCCTGGGGACTCAGGCCCCAGGGACCTCCTCCTACTTTCTCCTCAGGTCCCCACAAGATCCAGACAAGAGATTGGCTCTTAGGAAGTCCCACCTGATAGAAAAGGCTGGATGACCACGTGGGCCTAGGAAAGGCCATATGAGTAACACAAGGTAAGTCCTGGCCTCTCTGTGAACCTGGGATGGGTAAAGGTAGGGTTTCCAGGTGGGAATTCCCACCCATTCTCAGGAATATTTTTTGCTTTCCCATTCCCAAATCCCAAGAAAAGTTGGTCAGGAAATTGGGAAAATCGGCTCCTTGAACACAGGTGGTTGGTAGTATCAGCCGTCATTTTGTGGAAACGATTCATTGTGGAGAACAGAAAACAGTTTATATCTCAGGATTTGGGAACGGAAAAGAGAAAAAAAATTCCTGAGAACAGGCGGGAATTCCTGCCTGGAAATCCTAGGTAAAGGAAACCAGTGATGAAATGGTGTCAAACCTGAGGCTAGAGGCGGTAGTGAGAGCATGTGTGGAGACAATTAGGTGGTGTGTTGCTGTGAGTACACACGTCCTAGGTAAGATTATGCATCTGGTCTACCTGACAGGCACACTATGGAAGAGATTCAAGTATTAGTTAAGCATTAACATCACAGCATTTAAAATCCTTTCACATTCTATTGAGTCCAAGGCACAGTCATTTCTCTCCATCTGATTGCACCACCTTTTAACGCATTTTCCTGTCTCCTCTCCTACCTACTCCAATCCCTTTGTGTATCAGCCAGAGCGGTCTTCCCAACGCAGACCTCATCATGTCTGTCTCAAATCAATTCTCTCTCTCTCTCTCTCTCTCTCTCTCTCTCTCTCTCTCTCTCTCACTCACACACACACTAAAACCCTTTAGGAGCCTCCCATTCACTCCTCTTCTGTAACAAAGGAAAGATCTGAGATGTCTGAGGTCTGACCTTCGTCTGCAATCCTGCCCCCATCTTGCACCACCGTCTCCGTCTCCTTTGCTCTGTCTGCTCCAGCCATAAAGACTTTCTTTTCTCCTCCCCATTAGCCAGGCCCTTTCCCTTTGCAGAGCTGGGTCACTCTGCCTTGAACCCTCTTCCTACCCTTGTTTCACCTGGGTTGCTCCTCCTCGTCCTTCGGATGCTGGCTTGAGTGCCACATCTCCAGAAAACCTTCCCTCGGTTCCCTGACCAGGTCAAACACCTCCATACTGGCCATCTCTCCTAGCACAGTGTGCCTCTTCTTCGAACGCTGAGCCACAGTTGAGATTTTACATTTGTTGGCAGAAAGTATTTGATCAATGTCCATGTCTTGCATGATATGCTCCATGAGGGTGAGGAGCCTGTCTGCTTTTGCCCACCGTTCTAGCCTCAGTGCACAATCTCTGGCATGAAGAGATGCTCAATGCATTTCTGCTAAATGAGCGACAATGGATTCCGGAAGTCCTAATGATGCATGGGCTCACGTGCCTGCGCAGAGATGGGGCTCACACCAGGGGGCTGGGCCGCAGAGGGCACGATATAACTGGAAGGAGCTGCCCCATGGGGAGCTGTCAGGCTGGGAGATGGATGGGGATGAACATCAAGATGCCAAAGAGCCTCTCGTGCTTCCTCCAGCAGGCCCGGCTCCAGCACCGGGATCAGAGCATCACACTGCATCCTGATGTGGGAGAGACAAGGGCCGTGGGGTGCTGAGGAGGCTGGTCCAGGAGCCCGTGTCTCTACCCACCTCCATCGGTCTCCCACCTGGACCCAACGGAGTCGGGACAGTCTGGGAATGTGCTGAGGCAGCATTTGCACTCACCTGGCCCAATATACCATCTTGTGGCTACCTATAAACAATCAGTGCATCACACATGCCCGTGAACATGGAAGCTTTAAGAACCAACTCTGAGCCAGGCTCCGGAGGTGCGGACAGGAAACATTTGCAAACATATCTCACAAAACCTCACACTTGGAAGAGAACTTCAAGGCCATTTAACCCTACCCCAAAGCATGAGTCCCTTCTCTAATGTCCCCACGAGGAGTACAGGATGTACAGCTTTGTCTACAATACACGCATAACTGAAGCTTACTGGCTCTCGCTAAGCCCGCAGAGCAAAAATCCCTTAATTCACGTCTACCCCCATTTCCACGCACACCCTCACACACTACTGCGACCTTCAGGCCAGGAGGCCCCCCACAGGCAGCTCCCACCCTTACGCACACAGGATATCTCCTTTGGCTTGCTTGAATTAACTCATGACAACCGTCAGTGGCTTGCTGTCTCTCTCACACAGACCCATTGTCTCAGGGAACAGCACGAGACTGGAGACCTGCACACCAGGAAAGAAAACCCTTGAGGTTTTGGCCTGTATTTCCTGATGCCAGTGTGTGCGAAGGACCATGAGAAGGACAGAACCTGTGTGTTTCCCCCCACCATTGTGTGTTCCATGGCCCTCTGTGCATGTGTGTGAGTGTGTGTGTGTGGGTGCCTCCAAGAGGGGGGGCCACAGCGAGGGGGACCTCGCTGGCTCTTAGGCACCTCCCAGCTGGGTTATATAGTACAAAGCCAGGTAAAAATAGGGAATTTACGTTTTCTGACAAAGGGGAGTGTTTCTGGCTTCTTGAGGAAGGACGCTACACCACGTTCAGAAAAGCCACTTTTCTCTTCAACAGCTCTCCCCTCGAGTGTTATTGGTGCCCGTGGTTCTCCTCCCTCCCAAGGGGCAGGTCTTCCTGCTTTGTCCTACCCTCCAAATGCACGGCTTCTCCCCTTTCCGTGTTCTCTCCCCATCTCTCCATGCCAGGAGGGGAGCCCTCATTCTAAAGCGGATCCAGTTCTCTCCTTCCCTCCTCCAGCTGGCCCTCCTTACACCCTGCAGTCAACCTGTCACTGGCTCCCTTGTTTCAGTGCCTTCCTGTCCCCATTCCTGGAATCCCTTGTCTTTTTGAGACCCCAAAGGGTTGACTGAGGTGAATGGGAAGATGTGCGTGTGGGGGTCTGTCTGTTCTCTGGTTGGGGGGGAAGATGAGGAAAGGGAGAGGGGAGATGGTCACCTGGGACCTCTCCTGGGGAGGGTGGTGCCCTCGCGCTGTGTGTCTCGGGATCACCCTCCAACTCCGGAGGGTTTACTGCGAGAAAGAACCCATCTCAGGACCACCAGATCCCTGATGGGGTCACAAGAGGCCAGTCCTAGGGACATGGCTCCACAAAAGAGACTTCCCCCAGAGGGAGGAGAAGCTTCGGAATCTGGACAGCACACTAAGGAGACAGGGGGCCAGACTCACCCCACAAAGTAGGAGATGATCAGAAGCTGAACTGCTCGGTTGATAATCCCAATGGTCCAGCTCTTCACAACCACCGACTTGGTGGTCTCGTAGGTAAAGAAATCGGACATGCAGTTCATGTTGAAAGAGTGTTTGGGGGCCACTCAGAAGGGACCCAATGGCTGTCTCAGGAGGGAGCAGCCCTCAGACAGGGAGATAGGGATCAACGCCTGGAGGGGCGGTGCACAGGGGCTTGAGGAATGGGGAGCCTGTTCCTTTAAGTTAGGCAACCCTAGCCCAGTGCCCAGGCTCTCTCTCCTCTTGACACTCTGGGCTGCCAAAAGTCCAAGGCCAGGGCGGTGGAGGGGGGACCCCTTTTTGTTCGTCTCCACCCTACTCCCCTGTGATGTCATGGCAGGGGTGGGGTCTCCAATCCCAGGCTCCTGATTGCCTGGGATCCAGCTGGCTAGGGCCCCCTGGGACTCATGTTTTATCTGCACTCTGTCTATCGTTTCGGTTCCGTTCTCTTATGCTGCATCTTCATCCCAGCTCACCAGCTGCTTTATGCTCTCCTTAAAGCCCCTTGCAATGCCCCATCCCCCAGCCACCTAATAGCCTGCCTGCTCTGAGTACCCCTTTCATTCCGGTCTTCCTAAGGCCACTCCAGTCTGCAGCCATCCCCGCCCTTCCCAAGTAGCCTCCAACAGCATGGGGCAGGGGGAGGTGGTCTCAAATATTTCAGGTGGTCTCTTGGGAGGGGGCGAGTAGAGTCACAGCTCATATTCCTAACTCAAATTGGCAGTGGCTGAAACTCCATCTGTAGTATTATCACATTGGGTTACTTATTTATTTTTGTTGTGTTTTTGTTTTACTGTCAGTTTACTCATTTGAATCATTTGTTAGATTATATGCTCCTGGAAGGCTGGTGCTGTTTCCATCTTGTTCACTTAAATCCTTAGGTCCTAGAACGCTGTTGGTGCTCAATACATATATATTGAATCCAGATGAACTTATGTTGCTAGATAGTGTTGCAGTAGCCATTGTGCAGAGCTTACGGCCATGAGCTCAGGGAGCAACGGTGCCCTCCCGCTGCCTCTCATACCGGGACTCAGTCGGCAAGCTGGTGTAACGGGGTTAAGTCAGATTTTCAGAGCAATCTTGAGTTTAAGTTTTCCGTCCTAATGTGTTCACACAGGACACATATGATCAATTGTCCTGAATGTAGAGTTGCTGTGATTATGATAGAAGAGCACTGGACTGGGGCAAGGAGGTTTGGGTTCTAATCTCCAGATTTGTTGCCCATTTATGAGACCCTGGCTACCTCCTCTTTGGGCCTCAGTTTTCCCACCTGCAAAAGGAGGTTGGAGTAGGGGAACCCAAACTCGTGTCCCGGGTCTGGCCTCCTTCGATGTTGCAAGACGCATCCTAGGGCTGTGGGAGGAGGGCATTGCTCCCGCAATCCCAGGTTGACGTGGTTTCAAGTCAGTTCTGGCTCTGACACCAGCACTTGAACTTGATACCTCCGTTTCCCAGCCTCTTCCAGGCAACCATACATTGCAGTTAGACATGTGACGTTTTTTGGGTGCAGACAGTGAACTCATTTCCAAAAGGATCCAATCTCATGTGACTGACAGGGGAGAGCAGGACAGTCACAATGACACCAAGACACGCATTCTCTTCGCAGCCAGTGGGCGGGGTCATTTCTCTCAACTCTTTAAATATGTATTTTTCTTCTTGTCTCACGAACTCCTCCTCTACAGACACCACTATTGGGCAGGAGAGAAGGGCCCACATCAAGCCAACACATATACGCACGAATCTGTGGAAAGTCTGATAAAAGAAAACTACACAATTTCTCTTTAGGACCTAGTCCTTCACCGAAGAAGTGTCTGTAATATTTAAAAAGCCCTACGCGTATCCATTTTCTAGTCAGATTCCATGCGGGTGGGACTTCTCGCCGCCCGGCCGACCTCAGGTCCTCCAGGGCCGCCGACGCTCTATGTGACCGCCGCGTAGGTGGGCCGAGCTCGCACCTCTCTAGCCAGCTCATCCTCTCTATGATCCGGCACAGCTTCCGGTGGCGGGACTCTGGGGCGCGCACGCGGGAAAAGGTTCCCCAGTGTTCCCCTAGCCCCTGTGTCCCTACCCCCCTTCCCCCGCATCCCCTAGCGCGCCCACCGCCCGCACCTGGGCCGTCACGAGGCTACTGCTTTAGAGGTGGGTGGTCACCGTCCCCGGGCCTCAGGAGGGCGCGGGTCCCGCTTCCCCCCGGGACGCTCGCGATGGACCGTTCCGCGTTCGAATCTGCGGGTAGCGGGCGAATCCATTTTCGGGGGAGGGGGAACCGTGGGCCTGGGGCTGCGGCGCGGTGGGAGCTCTGGGAGGGAAACCCTGCACTCTGAGCTGGGTTGGAGCACCGGTGAGGTGCGGGCTTCAGGCAGGCCCTGGGATACCGCTGCTCGTTGCCATGGCGCCGGGTGGAGCGTCCAGAGCCCGTGTCTGGTTAGGGTGGAAGCGCCACTCCAGGCCTGGTTCTCTAGCCCGGGCTGGGCCTGGCCCCTCGAGCTCTGCGGAGCCCTCCTGTCGGCTCCTAGACCGAGGAGATCCTGAGACATCCCAGGCACAGCCACGGTTGCTATCTGGCCCCATCTGGGGGCAGAGTGAAGTGTTGTCTTTCTGTTTTCCTCTTGAATTCAGATCCCCAACTTGCTGAGGATCTGCACACCCATCCAGGAGTTGGCGCCCAGCTCCCAGTTGAGGCCAAAAGGGCAAGGACAGCATGGCAGAAACACTGGAGTTCAATGATATCTATCAGGAGGTGAAAGGCTCCATGGTACGAGGGCCTTGGGCTTTTACTACAGGTGGAGAAGGGAAGGGAGTGGACTTTTTGTCAGTCAACGAGCTGCTTTGAAAAAGGAGTCAGTATAATGCGTACCTCGTGTTTCCCTAACAAAAGGCAATAGTGAGAGAGTACAAGAGTTACAGGATCTCAGAGTTGGAAGGGACTGGACCTGCTGCTCCATCCTGCATTCCCAACCTGAGGACCTGCAAGGGTTCTGGGTGCCAGAGCCAGGATTAGAATCCAGACTTGCTGGCTGCTTGTCCCCTCTTGCTGGCCCTCGCCACTTCAGCTGTTGTTCGGCTAGCTGGCCAGCCGAGAATGGGTGTTGGGTGGGACTGTACCCGGTATGCACTGTGTGCCGTCCCCGTGCATTTGGGCCGATTTTCCCAACAGAATGACGGCCGGCTGAGGTTGAGCCGGCAGGGCATCATCTTCAAGAACAGTAAGACGGGCAAAGTGGACAACATCCAGGCGGGGGAGTTGACGGAGGGCATCTGGCGCCGGGTGGCTCTGGGCCATGGACTTAAACTGCTTACAAAGAACGGCCATGTCTACAAGTATGACGGCTTCCGAGAATCGGTGAGATGCCCTGTTGCCATAAACCCTCCTTTTATGGCGTCGTCTTGTTTAATTTTAATCTAGAGAGAGTTGGGGCTCTTTCCTCTGATAACCATGTAACTGCTAGTTTGGGCTCCACAGAGCAGGGCCATTGAAGCCATTAAGCAATCCGTGTCCAGTTTTGGGTGTCAGAGTCTTGGGGGTGTCTTTGTGTCTTGACTCCAGAAGATTTGCTACCATTTTGATTTTTTTCGTGGTTTCTGCTTGTTGCCTTTATCCAGGTTCAGAGTCTTAGCTTGATGCTTTAGTTTGGGTTTTGTTTTCCCATTTTGAACTGCTTGAGTTAAAGACTACTTCACGTTAATTTCCACTTGCATTAAAGCAGTACCTATATAAAGTCAGATAGCATTGTGAGGAATTGTCAGTTCCTTATTTCATTCTCCCCCCAGCCTGAGATCCAGTCCCCAGAAACAACCTCTTCCAACATCCTTTTAAACAATTTTATAGCTGAGCTTCTAAGTCAACATGGATTTCTGATAAAAGGTATATCAGGGCAATTTCTCCAACATAGATAATCCCGAATGTTTAAGTTTGTGTTAAAACCACTGGGGTTTACTGGGACTACTCTCTCCACTCCACCTGCAGGAGTTTGAGAAACTCTCTGATTTCTTCAAAACTCACTATCGCCTTGAGCTAATGGAGAAGGACCTATGTGTGAAGGGCTGGAACTGGGGAACGGTGAAGTTTGGTGGTGAGTCCTGGGCAAGGATTGAGGTTTGGGGACAAGATTGGATGAAGGGTTTCAGCCTTTAACTTGTTTTGCTCTCTTTCTGTCACTGTCTCTGACTTCCTGTCAGTCTGTAATTCATCATGTATTTATTGAGTACCTACAGTGTTTCAGGCACTGTGCCTGGTCTTGGGGGTACAGTTTGAGCAAAGTAACCCCAGTGCCCTGCTGGGAATGTGACTTCTGCAGACTCGAGGGGAGGAGCTGGTGGCTGATAGCCCTTTCCCTACAGGGCAGCTGCTTTCTTTTGACATTGGCGACCAGCCGGTCTTTGAGATACCCCTCAGCAACGTGTCCCAGTGCACCACAGGCAAAAACGAGGTGACATTGGAGTTCCACCAGAATGATGATGCAGAGGTCTCTCTCATGGAGGTGCGCTTCTACGTGCCTCCCACCCAGGAGGATGGCGTGGACCCCGTTGAGGTGAGGTGTCCCCTGGTCACCTTGGGAGCAGATGGTATTGAGCGGGCCCTAGCTGGCCCAGGAGCAGAATCCCTGCTACTGGATGACCAGTGTGTGCTTTTGCAGGCCTTTGCCCAGAACGTGCTGTCTAAGGCGGATGTGATCCAGGCCACTGGAGACGCCATCTGTATCTTCAGGGAGCTGCAGTGTTTGACTCCCCGAGGCCGATATGACATTCGGATCTACCCCACCTTTCTGCACCTGCACGGCAAGACCTTCGACTATAAGATACCCTACACCACGGTGCTGCGTCTCTTTTTGCTGCCCCACAAGGACCAGCGCCAGATGTTCTTTGTGGTAAGCAGAGACCACCGGCGGTGGATTGTCCTGGTTTTTGCCCGAGTCTTTAGTAGCTAGATCTCACTGGGGTTCAGTTAATCAGCAAGTTCTTCTGGAGCAGCGACTGATGCTGAACCTCGTCGGCTCTTCCTTCCAGATCAGCCTGGATCCACCCATCAAGCAGGGCCAGACCCGTTATCACTTCCTGATCCTTCTCTTCTCCAAGGATGAGGACATCTCCTTGACTCTCAACATGAATGAGTGAGTGTCTCTCTGGACTCATCCTGCCATGTCCTGGCAGCAGACAGGCGTGCACTAGCAGGCAGCAGTGCGCGTGACTGACCGGCCGCGTCTTCCTCTGTTTGTAGGGAAGAGGTAGAGAAGCGCTTTGAGGGGCGGCTCACCAAGAACATGTCGGGGTCCCTCTATGAGATGGTCAGCCGTGTCATGAAGGCGCTGGTGAACCGCAAGATCACGGTCCCAGGCAACTTCCAAGGGTGAGTGTGCAGGCGTGGGGTCCTGACCTGTGGGGGAGGGCTGTGCCGAGTCCCCTCGGTAAACCCGTCCTGGATGGGAGCGCAGCCCCTTAGAGGCCTGGTTGAGTCGTGTCTTGATGGTGTCAGTTGCCTCCTCCAGAGTAGCTCGGTGAGGTTCCCTGACTTGAGGGCCTGAGCACACGGGTGTTGCTCCCAAGAGATGTACCCTTTGGCTCTGTGCCACCTGCTGCTGAGGTAGGCACTGACTGGGCCCCTTGTGCCCTCCACCAGGCACTCCGGGGCCCAGTGCATCACCTGTTCCTACAAGGCGAGCTCGGGACTGCTGTACCCGCTGGAGCGGGGCTTCATCTATGTCCACAAGCCACCTGTGCACATCCGCTTCGACGAGATCTCCTTTGTCAACTTTGCCCGTGGCACCACCACCACACGTTCCTTTGACTTTGAAATTGAGACCAAGCAGGGCACTCAGTATACCTTCAGCAGCATTGAGAGGTGAGAGCCGAGAGCCTCTGCCGGTCACTTCCTGGGCATCTTGGTTCTGACTGGGAGGCCTGGCCCGGCCTGGGGTCCTCTCCAGGCCTGTGACTCATCTCTGACTTCAAGCCTTTGAGTTTGAGCAGAATTTTTCTTTTGCTTCCCTGGGATTTGGTTGTCCTTGGTGCTCAGCCTTTGGAAGCCTCTCCATTGCTTGTTTTCTGTGCTTAAAATTGTTTTCCATATTACGGAAGCTCTGTGTACAGTGCTAACCCTTCTCCTCCTCCACTGCCCCCATGATAGAAATGCTATCTGTCTCTCTTCCTGGAATGAGCTTGCTGCCCGGGAACACAGCCGCTAATGTTTATCGAGTGCTCACTGTCGGCTAACATTTTACAAACATCTTCACACTTAATCCTCATAACCTTGTGAAGTATGAAATACTAATGAGTAAAAGGATGAAAAATCCCCTCCCCGGATATCCTCCTCTTGCTCTGTGTATGTGTGATAACCAGGGCACACCCCTCCCCACCTTTTCTTCCCCAGAACTCTTGAGAGCCATGCAGGTCCATCTTTCAAGACTAGTGTCTGACTCTACTGCTGTTCTCCGAGGGTGTCTTTGAGCTGTTGGGTTGGATAATGTGGTCAAGAGCTCCAGGCCCCACAGTCTGTCCCAGCCCATGGGTGTCAGAACAACGTGTAGTCAGTCCTCCCCTTGGTGGCCCTGCCTGTCTGGTAACATGGTGCGTCTCCCCCCACAGGGAGGAGTATGGGAAGCTGTTTGATTTTGTCAACGCAAAAAAACTCAACATCAAAAACCGGGGATTGAAAGAGGTACCTCTGTGTGTGGAAAGGATGAGCCTCTCCCGTTCCTTCTGTAGTGGGGAAAGGGGCAGGGATTATTTCCAGGTTTTTCATTCTCTCTTCTCTTCTTACCCTTATAGAAAAAAGAGGTGCGTGTGACCTTTACCCCCTCCTGGTACAGGTTTCCTCAGCATGACCGTAGATCAGTTTCTGCAGTCCCTGAGAAGCCCCCCAGTGGGGCTGGGAGAGGGAGGGAGGGGCTTGGACTAACCCAGTTGGCAGGAAGTCGTTGGGCGAAGGCCCTGCACGTTGGCTGTGTGTGGACAATCCAGCGCCAGGTCTTGTGGGAGTTGCTGCTCTGACATTAACTCACAGGCTTGGGGCAGTGCTCCCGAGCGTGCAGGGGCTCTGGCAGCAGGGCCAGTCGGCCCTCACTGTCCTCCCCCCTGGCGGCCAGGGCATGAACCCAAGCTACGACGAGTATGCCGACTCAGATGAAGACCAGCACGATGCCTACTTGGAGCGGATGAAGGAGGAGGGCAAGATCCGGGAAGAGAATGCCAACGACAGCAGCGATGAGTCAGGAGAAGAAACCGGTGGGCCAGCCTCGGCAGTGCCAGGGCCTGGGGCGGGCAGACGGGCAGGTCTGGGTGTTTGGGGACGGGGGCAGCGTTTCTGTGGCGCACAAGTGATGCCTTCTGTATTGTTTTCAGATGAGTCGTTTAACCCAGGTGAAGAGGAGGAAGACTTGGCAGAGGAGTGAGTTTTGGTTCCACCTCATGGGGGGAGGTGGTGGCCTCTGAGCTGAAAGGACCAGAGATTTCTGGACATGTTTTATGTCCCAGCATTACTACTGACCCAGGGTGCAAAAGTGACCTCCAGTGAGGTGATAGATTGAAATGCTTCCAAAATCAAATCGTCAGGCACTTTGTAAGTGCAAGGCATGTTGTGAAGCCATAGAAGTATAGTGGGGAGAGACGGGGATGAGAGCCACTGCCCCACTTAACTTGCCACAGTCCTTGGGTCCGTCATTGAATCTCAGCGTTTTCAACTGTAAAATGACAATAGTGCCCCCGTGCTGTGTTGATCAAGACTCTTAATCACCAGTGTCAGAAATAGGACTTGAACGGACTGTGCTTAAAAGGGGATTTTGTACGCTCAGGTAACTAGAGTCCAGGGGTGTGACTGGCTTCAGGCACCTGGAGCAGGCACTCAGCAGCTGTGGGGAATCTTTCTTTCTTCTGACTTCCCTATTTTCAGGTAGCTTTGCCCCGTGCAGTGCCAAATGACCCTCAGGAGCTCTGGGCAGGCTTAATCCTACTCGTTTAACACCCAGAAGTGCTTCTGCGCTCAGAGCAGCAGTAAGCAGCGTGGTTACATGGCCCTTCCCAAGTGTGAGTTACGATGATATGCTCTGAGGGCCCAGAACTCGGCCGCGTGCCCACAGCCTGTGGTTGGGTAGGCCCCTCCTGCACGGGGCGTGGTGGTTCCCAACAGAAAGTTGGGACTCTGAATCCTGAAGCACTCAGAATGAATGTTGGGCAGGAAAAAGAAGAAAATCTACAGGAGCCCACTACTTCTGGGCGCCACGTGCTTATTCGTAGTGAGTCCGTGAGTTAAACGCTTATGAAAGGCTCTTGAGGACCGCTGAGCGCCGTGCGGTTTGGGCAGTTCTGTTTTCTCAGGAGTCCTGTGTGTGTCGGGTAGGACTGTGACAACATCAGTGCAGTCTGCGTTGGACTGGAGTTGGTTTTTCCCCACTTTTTATAGTAACTGTCTCTTGATCAGAGAGACTAAGGGTAGAGTAAGAGGAGTAACCCGGAGTCGTGAGGTGGACTTGGGCATGTTGATGACACAGTTCCTGTCCCCGTTCCCGGGAGCATGGGGCTGGAGGAGGCCTTGGGCTAGGCTGTGACCAAGGAGAGCAGATAAAGCCCGTTTGCTTTTCTTTGACTGATGGACCAAATAACCCGTTGCTATAGCTGGGTCTGGGGAGGGCATGGTGGAAGCCACCTCAGCGAAGGGAAGGAAGAGTTGGGGATGCTGGTGGAGGCTGCCCTGTGGTCCTCCTTCTGCCCCCATTTCTGGGCGGGTGTCTTTGGACTCCTTTCCTGCTCTGAGACCATGGGGTGCCGTCCTCTGTCCCTGAGTGAGTCTAAGCCCCACTCTCCTTGGCAGGTTTGATAGCAACGCCTCTGCCAGCTCCTCTAGTAATGAGGGTGACAGTGACCGAGATGAGAAGAAACGAAAACAGCTTAAAAAGGCCAAGATGGCCAAGGATCGCAAGAGCCGCAAGAAGCCTGTGGAGGTGCTGCTTCTCCTGAATGGGAGGGTGCTGGGGTGCTGCTCCCTGTTCTCCCGTCCACCACCCTTAGGGCCTGTGGGTTGGGGCTGCTTTTTGTAGCCAGTGATTAGGGCCTCGAGGAGTATCTTCTTGCAAACGTTTCTCTCTAGTCCTTGAGATAATGAGCTTCTGGGAGTTCTGACCTAGGAGACAGGCTTCTTTTGTCCTGGGAGCCCAAAAGAAAGGGGCCCCTCATGAGCTAGGTACTGGGGTGCAGAGGGGAGGAAGACATGGTCCCTGCCCGTAGGGAGCTCCTAGTCAAGCTTGATGCAGTTTAGTCCTTTCTCCATTTTGTTCCTAGATAGGAGATCCAAGTAATTTCTTTGGGAGAATGTGGGCTATAGTGGCTGAAGGCCTTTGGGTTCTTTCTTGTGTAGGTAAAGAAGGGCAAAGACCCCAATGCCCCCAAGAGGCCCATGTCTGCCTACATGCTGTGGCTCAACGCCAGCCGAGAGAAGATCAAGTCAGACCATCCGGGCATCAGCATCACGGATCTTTCCAAGAAGGCAGGCGAGATCTGGAAGGGGATGTCCAAAGAGAAGAAGGAGGTGAGTACCAGCAGAGACGAGGGATGGTAAATCTTGTAACTGGTAGAGGGGGTGGAGGGCCCTGGTGGAACCTCTGTATAGGTTTTGCCTGTGTCAGGCAAGAATCTCATTCTTCCCTTCCCCACCCCCCGACCCCTGTGTATGTGTGGGACAGGAGTGGGATCGCAAGGCTGAGGATGCCAGGAGGGAATATGAAAAAGCCATGAAAGAATATGAAGGCGGCCGGGGTGAGTCTTCTAAGAGGTGAGTGTTGGGAACAGAATGGCCCAGGAACTGCTTTTTTGACAGATATTTTTTGCAGGTCCAAGTAGAGAACTGGGCAGTTAAATATAACAGACTTCAGTAGGACAGTGCTTCTCAAACCTGGTTAGGCAATTGCCCAAGTATGGGTAATATGCTAGAGAGTTTCTGAAGTCGCTGGATAAATATGGCCCATTTTCCTAGAGGGTCAATTTTATTTGAAGGTACGGGGTAGCTAAAAATACATATTATGGTGCATAATTATGTGAATTTTTACGATAAAGCAAGAGATGTCAGGTAAGTTTTGCATATAACCAGGCTGTGAAGGCTGATTCTTCTCGTTCTTCACTTAGATGCTCTCTCTTGGGGCACTTGGGCTGACATGGCTGGCTGTTGACATGAGATGGGCAGTGTGGCTGGGACTGGGAAAGGCCCTGTTAAAGCTGGGGGAGGTTTGACCTTGATGATGGGGAAACCTTTTTCCTCTTGCTAATATAGGGACAAGTCAAAGAAGAAGAAGAAAGTAAAGGCAAAGATGGAAAAGAAGTCAGTGCCCTCTAGGGGCTCGTCATCCAAGTCGTCGTCAAGGCAGCTAAGTGAGAGCTTCAAGAGCAAAGAGTTTGTGTCCAGTGATGAGAGCTCTTCAGGAGAGAACAAGAGCAAAAAGAAGAGAAGGCAGAGTGAGGTGTGGCAGGAGTTTGGGGGTTGTGGGGCTTGGAAGGGTGAAGGGCATCTGAATTGGTATGGGGGTGGCAGCAGATGTTTCTGGGCCAGGGATTGTGGTTGGTCCACAGCAGTAATGGGATGGAATGGATAGGTGGAATTCTGGGGTTCTGAAGACTAGTGTTGGAGGTTAGGGAAGGGTAGGGAATTAGGGGCCCTTCACCACTGACAAGTGGCTGGGAGGGCAACCGGGACTGTCCACCTTTCCCCTAAAGAGACGTTTCATTTTCAGGACTCTGAAGAAGAGGAATTAGCCAGTACTCCCCCCAGCTCAGAAGACTCGGCGTCAGGATCTGATGAGTAGAGAGGAGGAAAACACTCTCTCCTTGTGCTTGCCCTGTCACATTCGACTCCCCACTCATGTTTTGGTACCAGTTTCTCATATGAAATGTAGTCTCTGGATTCTGTGCCATCTGAACAAGCTCTTCTGGTGGTGTGCACTTGGCTGGGACGGCAGGGGAGGCGTCTTCCTGGGATGCTGCTTCACGAAGATGCCTCTTTATAACTGGGGGAGAGATTGGGTGGGAGGCAGGGCAGTGCAGGTTCCAAATCCTCGCCCTACTTTCCCGACCTTTGGGATATAGCTGCTTCTTGTCCTGTTCAAGTTGCTGCAGCTGGGGTCGTGTGAGGTCAGGCCTGTAGCTCCTAACTGGGGCCAATTTCTACTTTAATTTTGTATTTCTGGTTCTGTGAAAATCATTTAATAAAGGGAACTGACTTTGGAAACCATGCCCTTATGCCTCCTCTCTAGCCCTGTTGTATTGCTCCCCCTTTTCTCGGTGGTGTTTACCGCACTGCTGTGACTGGGCAGGGCCTTGCTGGCCAGCTGGGAAGCAAGTCTCCAGGTACATCCTGTTCTGTTCCCGGCTGGACAAGCATTGGTTTTCACCCTCTTCAGCAGGGATGGGCCACCTGAGAGTCTAGAAATGAGAGCTGATCTGATTAGGAAGTCTCTCTCACAGCTCCACTCCATTAGCCAAGCTAAGGAGAGGCAGCTACTGGCTCCATCCTTAATCACCTATGAGTCAAGGGTCTTCCAAGGCTTTAGATAATGGAATCAGGATTGACTGGCCTCTCAGCAAGAGAGACTGGAAACCTGATGCTGGAGAGTTGGGACGATGAGTGGTGTGGGGGTGGGGGTGCAGGAAAGGTACCGAGTATGGGTGAAGCTTTTGTTTTTATATGAAAAAGGGTGTATCAAATTTTGAGGTCAGGAAGAATTTATATCTGGGAAGGGAGCATAACGAGATAAATAAGTAGTGAGGGAAACAGAGCTTCCAGTCCTCACTGCGGCTCCAAATCTGAATTTACACACGTGGGGTGGCCACGTTGGGTAGGCTCTAAGGTGTTTACCACAGAAAGCCTCCCCAGTCGGCCAAGGGTTACCTTCTTTCTCGCCGCGACTCTATGGTACTGCGATCAGTTCAGGCCGTTGGGCCTGAGAATTGGGCCGTCAGCTTAAGTCTCTCTAGGCAGTCGTCTCGGTGGCCATTTTGCCCCAGCGTTTTTAGCGGCTGAATTGCGTCAGTTTCACCCGGGTCTGAGGCTGGGGCGGGCCCCTCGTGCAAGATTCATGAATAATTGAGTACCTGGGCTGCTCTATTTGCATACGGTCCGGCGAGTTCTGCACGGGCTTCCCACTCCGGGTTTTCACTGTCTCATGGATATTCATGAAGCGCCCTAGGGGTGTGGGCCTGGGCGGAGCTGGGGCGGAGCTGAGGGCGGGGCCCCGGCGGGGCCCGCTCTGGCTTGGTCCCCGGTGACGGCGGCAGCAGCGGCGGCGGTGGCGGAGACTGGCGTCGGGGTGCCGAGCCCGAGCCGAGCGGAGCCGGATCCCGGGGGAGCGCGTGAGTGCGCGGGGGCGGGCAGGAGGGCGAAGGAGGGGGCGGGGTCCGGGATTGGGGCGGGGGAGAAGCATGGAGGGAGTGGGTGCTTTCCAGCCGGGACCTCGGGTTAAGGTGGAAGGGGGGTGACCAGGAAAGTTTGCAGGGTCCGGGGGCGCGGGGGAAACCGGGGACACGCGGGAGCTGGCGCATGTGCGCGAGGCCGGAAGGTGCACGGTCTGGAGCTCGTGCTGGCCGAGCCAGAAGAAAGGGGGGAGGGGGCGAGGGCTTGAGGCGGGGCCGGGGGCGGGCGGAACTGCTGGAGGGACCCCTGCCTCCCCCTTCCCCAGGGCCCGCGCTAGCCCCCTCCCCCGGCTCCCTCGGCACGCCCCCAGCCACCCCAGTCCGCCCCCACTCGGTCTGCGTCCTCAGTCCCTCGTCTGTTCGCCGGCTGCTTCACATTCTGCGTACAGGTCCTCCGCTTCTGCCACCCCCTTCTCCTCCCCCTCCACCCTCTTCTCCTCCTCTTCTTCGGCTGCTGCCATACCCTCTGTGTCCAGAGCTCCCCACTGGGCCTCTCCAGAAGGCCCCTCGCCCCAGGCTGTTCCGTCTTCCCGTTGGCCCTCCCTCTTCCAGCAGTTTACGTGGTGTCCCTGCCTACCTCTCTGGCCCTGGATCCGGCTGGAGATCCCAGGGACCATAGGGGCGACCCCGTCGGCGCGGATGCCTCTCGGGGCCCCTGCCCAGCCCTTGTGGCAGCCTTTGCTCCTGGGGGGCAGCTAGGCCTCCCCTGCCTCCTGGGGGTTGCGGGGAGTGCTCAGAGCCGCTGTGATTCTGCAGCTTTTGGCCACGGCCTTGGTCACCTGCGTTTCCTGGCTGGGGCCTGTGAGCTGCTGTGGCCCCTCCTCAGTTGGGGAAGCTGAGCCCCCACTTCGTTGCTGCACCCCCTCATACTGCAGCGGTGCCCATCAGGCTTCCAGGTGAAAGAGTTTTTCAGTTCTGGGCCAGTTTGTCTGCATTTCTAACCACCTACACCGTGTCCCTTGTGATAATGTTCAAGGACAAGGAAACAATCTTGTGTTTTCATTTTATTTTTTCTATCACGGGCCCCTCCCCCATGCACTCTTGGGCTGGCTCTGCAGTTAGTTACTCACCCACCCACAGTGAGCAGTCCTCTGTGGAAGGTGGTTGACCAAGGGAATTGATGGGCCTGGGTTTCTCTCTACTTAGCTCTTCATACTCTCTGCCGTCTTTGAAACAACTTGGGGCAGGGTCAGAGGAGAGGGGTGGGCGGGTTTTGCAAATGTTGGGCATCAGAGGGCCTTTCTTAGGAGTTGGTGCTGTTTTCCCAGACCAGCTGCACTGGGTGACTTTGAGGAAGGCAGTGCCCATTGGGTTGTCCTCAAGAGCTCTTACCAGGTGATAGGCAATGTCCTTCTTCCTTTGTAACAAGAGGGACAGTACTTTGTCCCCCAGGCTGCAAAGCCTGGGGTGCGGGTGTTGTGGGTGGGATGGTGCTCCAGCAGCCAGGATGAGAACTAAGGAGGTGGTGGAGTGTCTGAAGGTGACATAACTGGGTCCTGTGTGAGTGAAGGAATGGTCTGGGGAGAGGAGGTGGTGGTTACCAAGGATGTTAGCTCATTGGTGACACCGAATGAAGTTGTACTAATAATGGCCAACATTTATTGGGCACTTATTATGTGCTGGGCGTTATGCTAAGCAGTTTGCGTGCATCAGCTACCCATAAACCTCCCAACAGTCTCAGTAACTCCATTTGTCACATAGGGAAACTGAGGCTTGGAGAAGTGCTGAGCCTAAGGGCACGCAGCTAGAAAGTGGTAGACCTACCCGGTATTGAATCCTGGCATATCAGAACCTGAAGCTTTTCCTGGTGCTGGCTTATTCGGTTTCTACCATAGGGCTGTGTCACTTGGTTTAAAATTTCTTGTGCTCCCTCAAAACTCCTCAGGCCAACCCTAGGCTGGTGAGGGCTGCCCATAGGCTGTGGCTGTCCCATCCTAACTGTCCTAGAAGGGGGAACCCCGGAGTGTTTTCCCCTAAGCCGCCCCACTCCCGGATGTTCTCAAGCCCTGTCCCATTCTCCCAGCCCAGGCCTGGGCCGGCTCCTCCTTCCTCTTGGCTCCGCTCTGGAAATCCAGTGGGAGGCCATTGCTATGGCAACAGGACTAGGCCCTGGCTTTACCTCATCAAATTCCACGCTGAAGCCAAAGCGATTGAGAAATTAAAGAAAAAAATGTATTCCAGATGTTTACTTCTTATTCCTTATTTTTCCGTGTTTGGATGAGACAGCTCTGAGGGAAGCGGGAGTTGGGCAGGGATAAGGAAGGAGGAGGGGGAGGGGGGAAGAGGGAAAGAGGGAACCACTCCCAGCTGCAGGAGGGAGGGAGGGAGGGAGGGAGGGAAGGAGGGAAGGAGGGTGAGCGGGAAGGGGGAGGCTGGCAGTGGGGCGGAGCCCCAGGTTGGGGAGGAGCGGGTTTTTCCCGTCTCCCATGAGGTGATTCACGGAAAGACTAAGACTTTGGGGCCCTCTTGCTCTGCCCCTGAGTATATACCTCAGGTGGGGCTGCTGGACCCAAGGGTTACCCTGGGAACGGTAAGTGGCGTGTCTTAGCTCACCAGAGGAGGAAAGAATAGGTAGCTACCTGAAACTTCAGGACTTTGGGGTTTGGGGACCAGAGCTGGAGAGTAATCTGGGAAGAGTTGAGGGTATGGCTGCTGGGGACCTCCCTCGACCTCCCTCATCCCCTCTGAAGTTCCCTCTTCCTGTCCCAGGCTCTGCCTCAGCTAGGAGTAGGAGACTTCCCTCGATTAAGCTTACTGCCAGCGCCCAACTCTCTTGCCTTTTCCTCTCTCTCTTCCTGGGCTTAGGCCACCCCAGCTCACACTCCTCTGCTTCTCAATTCTCATGCAGGTTCTGCCACATGTGATGAAAGTGTCTGCTCTCCGGGAAGGCACAGCCATGGCTTCCCCACCACCCCAGGAGATGGAGGAGGAGCTGGTAGCTGCTGGCCCTGAGCCAGGTGCCTATGGGTGCAGGGTGGAGCAGGGTGGCTGGGAGGACGGTGGGAGGGGCAGAGGCTGAACCCCCATTCTGTCTTGAAGGGGGTGGGCGAGTGATGACTGTTGAGGTGGGATGGGAGTGAGGGAGGGAAGAGTGTTGAGGACATACAGGATGAGCTTGAAAGCTTCTCAGTTCCTGGTGAGACTCTTCAGAACTGTTTGAGGTCATAGATCTCTCACCGGTAGGAACAACCTTCCAGATGATGTGGATAAAGGTACCTGTTCTAAGAGGAGGAAATGGGGACCCAGAGGAGATCTGCGTGCACGTGGCTGTTTGAACCCAGGCCTCCTGGCTCCTGTCTAGATTCCTTTCTTAGGCTCAGCCCAATGAGTGGGTGACAGAGGATTCTATTAGAAGGGCCGTGGCCATGAGTAATTCCAAGGTCTTTTATTTTGCTTTGGAATGCCTTATATAGAAGATAGGTTTCTGGTCTTGTTTTTTTCTCTGTAGCAGATGTACTTCTGTGTGGATTAGGTCAATAGTAAGTTTGCATTCCTGATCACACACCGGATGACAGTGGGAGGTGGCCTGGGTGTGTAGTGGGGGAGGGGCAGCCAGGAGGCACAGTGGGGAGACTCAGCCAGGATAAAAAGCTTACTATGGGTGGTAGGATAGTAGAATGTCATGTAAGGACTGGACTGGATTGGGGAGATGGTGGGGTGACTGCTTGATATGGGAAGGTAGGCATTCGTGTATTGGCTCATTTGTTTGTGCATTCATTCATTTGTTTGATAAGCCATGTGAGGTGCAAAGTGGAGTATAAGGAGAAATAAGGTGCCATCTGGACCCTTAAATAACTTTAGCTTATAAGGGAGACTGATTAAACATTTTGGGATTGGAGACAGGAGGATGCTTATGTGATGTGTGTGGAAAATCAAGGAAGACTTCATGGAAGAGGTGACATTTGACTTGTGCCTAGAAGGAAGTGAACATTTTGAATTTATAGGGGATGGGAGATGAAGTTCTGCTTCCTCATTCTTCTGACCGCCTCCCCTCTCAACCAACCCTTTCCTTTTGGTAGGTGACCCTCGGGCCAAACCCCCTGTCAAGCCCAAACCCCGGGCCCTGCCCACCAAGCCAGCTCTGCCTGCCAAGCCCACCCTGCTGGTGCCTATTGGGCCTCGGCCTCCCCGGGGTCCCTTAGCTGAGCTGCCTTCTGCCCGGAAGATGAACATGCTGGCAGGACCCCAGCCCTATGGTGGCAGCAAGCGTTCCCTACCTTTTGCACCAAGACCAACAGCCGAGGCCTCTACTGGAGAAGAAGCCACCCGAGAGACTGGGAAAGAGGAGGCTGGGAAAGAAGAGATGCCCCCCTTGACACCCCCGGCTCGATGTGCTGTCCCGGGGGGCGTGCGGAAGGCTCCTGCCCCCTTCCGTCCAGCCTCAGAGCGCTTTGCAGCCACCACAGTGGAAGAGATCCTGGCCAAGATGGAGCAGCCGCGGAAGGGGGTACCTGCCAGTCCTGACCGCCTCTGGGGTTCCCGCCTAACCTTTAACCATGATGGCAGCTCAAAATACGGCCCCAGGACCTATGGCGTGGTTGCAAGTCCTAGGGACGAGGATGGGACCCTCTGCAGGGTATGGTCCCAGGAAGAGCCAGCGAAATCTACAGAGTGTCTGGAAAAGCACAGCCAGCCCCCCAAGGAGAGGTGAGGATGAAGTGGGGGGCCCCATTTGGGACTAGGACCTTCCCTTTTAGGTTAGTTGTGCTGTTAGTGTGGGCAGTCCCTGGTCTAAGTCACAAAGTATTCTGCCAGCAGTGTAAGTATTACTGTGTTCTCTTTACAATTGTGATTCTGTCTACAGAGTAGATCTGTGTTTATGGTAGAGTTCAAATATGCAGTATGGAAGTTTATTTTTAGTTTTTTATACTGAGAGCTGAACTTTGCCTCATTTAATCCACAGCAAGGCTGTTTAGTGAAGGGAATATTAGACCCATTTTAGAGATTAGGAAACTGAGGCTCAAGTGCCTTCCCATGGTTCCTCAACAAGTAAGAGACAGAACTGGAGTTTGAATTCAGGTCTCTTTGATTCCAAAGGGTGTGTTCTTAACTGGTAGCTCCTACTGTGGGTGGAGCGGTGTGCCAGGTGGTGGTGGTGGTGGTGGTGGTGGTGGTGGTGGTGTGTGTGTGTGTGTGTGTGTGTGTGTGGATGAAAGGGCACAGTCTGCCCGTGAGGTGTCTGATGGGAGCGATAAGACGTGAACACACCTTGATGCCAGGCCAGCTGGTGTCACTGCACAGAGATTGCGGCCAGTTTGGAAACAGTTGCATGTAAAACACCTGTCCAGAGTTGGTGCCAGTATATAGGAAGGCTGGCAAGGAGGTGCCCCTTGGGGTGGTGGGCATAGGGCATTGGAGGAAGAGGCTGCACTGAGGCCATCTTCAGGGCAGAAAGAGCCAGCCTGAGGCACAGTTGGCCTTCTGCGGCCTTGGCGGCTCTGCTGGGTCCAGAGGCTCCCCTCTCCCTCCTGTTGTTGTGAAGGACAGAGAGGAGCCCAAAGCTGAAGGCCCCTGCCCTACCCTGCCCTCCAGCCCTCCAGCCCTCACCCTTGTCTCACCTGAAGGTGCCTGGAGGGCTGGGCTCCCAATTAACCCTTCCTTGTCCCAGGCCAGGGATCTCAGGCTGGGTTCAGCCCTCTGTCCTCCCCCCTTGCCTGGCTCCGAGCAGAGCTTAGGAGGAACGACTTCAACCTTGGAAAATCACTCCTCCCCCTGTGATCCTTCAAGCAGTATTGGCAGGACAGCCAGCCCAGCTGTACTCTCCCTGGCGGGAGGAGGACATTAACCCCTCAGGGGCTCGGGGAAGGAGGGGTTGTCTTTGGGGAACCATGAGGGGTCTGGGCATGCAGGGGGCTTCTCCTAAAGGGGCTGGGGGAGTTTAACCCTTGGTGTACAGGCAAGAATTAGGCACTGTCTCCTGGGGCACTTTCTCCATGAAAACTGCACGGCCTCTCTGTCCTCAGTGGTTCCAGGCAGGGTTCAGTAGAAAATGCCTGGGGCTGGGGGGTAACTTTGCTGTTAAAATCACAGGCAGACTCTTATCAGACAGCTCTGCCCCCTTATTCATCTGTGACAGGCTTCTCCATTCTGTGCCTCCATTTCCTGTCTTTCTCCCTCCCAGGAGCCCCCCTTCGGACCGGGCCTTCAACGGGGACCTGGCTCAGCCGGCCAGCTCTGAGCCGCCTACCCACGTGAGTTAGCCTCTTGTTAGGAATCAGAATCATAGTCCTTAGAGCTGGCAGGGTCAGCTGAGATTCTCTCTTCCACCTGTTTAGTTCAGATGTGGACACTGACGTGGTGGGAAGCTGCCTCGCCCAAGGGCTGGCCCCAGGACGCAGATTTCTCAACTCTCACGGCAGTGCTTTCCATCAAGTGTGGTTTGGGCTGTGAGGCTGCTCGTTATAGAGAGTAATTATCCATAACGACTGCCATTGACCCAAGTACCTACTGTGTGCTAGACATGTTCCAGGAACGCTGACTAACTTAATGCTTGTGATCACTCTAGCTCTAGGCCCCACTCGTCCCACGTGAGTGGTGAGGATGCCTGGGTGGGGTTAAGTGAGCTCCCCAGGGGCTGAGGGCTGAGGCGGGATCTGAGTTGTCTGACTGGTGCTCTCCTGGCTGGGCCGCCTTCTCAGGGTTCAGAGGAAGAGTTCTTTTCCTGGAGATTTCCTGTTCCTGCCTCACCTCTCCCCACAGGGCGCTGGGAGGACAGTCAGCATGCTCTCCTGAGTAAACGATGTAAAGCATGGCCCTTCTTGCTCATAGAGGATGCTCGGTCTGCCCAGTGATGGAGACCTGACTCCATTGGTCCATCCAACAAATATTTACTGAGTACCTGCTGTGGAAATAGCAGAGAACAAAACACACCGTTTCGGTTCTCTGGGAGCTCACCTTCTGATGCGAGAGGCCAACACAACCCCCCCCCCCCCCCCCCGCAGATGTGTTGTCATACAAGTGCTGGGAGCACCCGTGAAGGTGGAGAGCGCTGGGATGAGGGTAGTTGGGGACGGCCTCATGCGAAGAAGGTGAGGGAGTGAGCTGTGGATTTTGGGGACCAGTGTTCTTGGAAGAGGGGACTGCAAGTACAAAGGGCCACATGACGGAAGGAGTTGGGTGGCAGTGAGGACTCAGGTGGTGATCAATTGCATTGAGCTTCATAGGCCCCTAAAGGACCTTGGCCTGAGTGAGAGGCAGAAGCCATGGAGGGCTTTGGAGGAGAAGAGGGACATGCTCTGGTTTAGGTATAAAGAGTCACCTTGCCCTCTTGGTGTTTCAGGGAGCTGAGAGCAGCAGCAGGGACCAGCGGGGGGCTGTTGGAATAATCCAGGGGCAAAGTGGGGTCAGCTTGGGCTGTGGAGGTAGCCTGTGATGAGATGGTGAGAAGTGGTCTCTGGATGGACTTGGAAGGTGAAAAGGACAGGATTTGCAGGTAGATTGATAGCAGAGAGAATGCTCAGGATCAGGGATGATGCCAAGGCCTTTGGCCTGAGCAGCCGGAAGGATGAGGTTACCATTTAGTGAGACGGGGACTTCTCAGGTTGAAGCAGGGTCGGAGGAGACGTCAGGAGTTTGCTGCGGGACTAGTTGAGTTTGCATACCTTTTAGACATTTACGTGGAAATCTGGAGTGGGCAGTGGGCTCTTTGCGTCTGGCGTTCCAGGGACGTGTCAGTGTCAGCCACAGATGGTAGTGGAGACTGGCTGAGATCACCAGGGGAGTAGGTGAGGAACAGGAGGGAAGAGGATAGCGGTGAGGTGGGAGGAAAACCTGTGGGAGTGGAGTCCTGGAGGCCAAAGGAAGCCAACTCCAGGACTGGAGGAGGGCGTGCACACCGTCAGCCCTCGGGCTGCTCACTGGGCAAGGCAGGTGAGTAGTGAGAGTGGGATTTAGCTGCAGGGGAACTCCGTGACCTTGACCAGAGCAGTTAGGAGGCAAGGTGAAGGAAGAAGCCTGTTTGGGGTGATTTCAGGAGAGAATGGAACAAACTGTAGGATAGACAGTGAATGCAGACAACGTCTTCGAAAATGGTTGGTAGCTAGAGAGAGAGGTGAAGGCAAGAGCAATTTTCTTTTTTAAAGACAGAAGAAATGAGAGCAGTTTGTGTGCTGATGGAAATGATCCAGGAGAGGAGGCAAAAAATCAATGATGCAGGAGAGAGAGAGGAAGGTTGGCCGTAGCTCTGAGCAAGGACAGCAGTTCACGATTGGAGCAGGGGAGCAGAGTGCTTGGGCCGACATGCAGATAGCGGGGTGTGGGGGTTCTGCCATGGCCTCTTGTCAGGGAATGGGGGAAGCAAGGCCAGCGGCTGAGAGGATGGGAGAAGGTCCGAGATCTGAGGAGGCAAGATGAGAAAGGGTTGCCTGGGAGCCGAGGTTGGGGAGCTGCATGTAAACAGGCTAAACCGTAGGATGAAGGAGGGAGTTGAGTGTTGTGTAAGAAAATGACTTTAATGCTGGTAAAGAGAGACGCGAGGGCAGGAGGGGACTGGGGGACAGTGAGAAGGGAGGAGGGTTAGTGGTTGTGCTTCCCAGAGCGGTTGAAGGATTGAGGGATGTCGGGGGATGGAAAGAGGGACCTGAATGGATAGGAGGTGGGGAAGGGTGAGTGGACACTTGAAGTTGAGTCTGTGGTGGGTATAGTTATGGATGAGGACAAAGTCCTAGAGAGGTGGGTCACAGAATCGTCAGGGAAGGGGAGGTCAGGGAGCAGAGCCGGGATGCTGGGAGCGTCGACGGTGGCTCTTGGTATCACTGCAGATTAGAGCAGTGTTTTATATATATGTGTACGTGTATATGTATATGTATGTATATGTATGTGTATGTGTATATGTTTATGTATTTATATATATATATACATACATACATACATACATACATACATATGGGGTTGCAGTGATCCCGGGGCTGTGCTTCTCAGGGAATGAGGGGTCTGTAGGTACTCTAATGGGAGGGGCCGTGGGTGGTATACCGTGTTTCCCCACAAATAAGACCTAGCCGGACCATCAGCTGTAATGCGTCTTTTGGAGCAAAACAGTATAAGACCTGGTATTATATTATATTATATTATATTATATTATACCCAGTATTGTATGATACTTGGTATTAAATTATATTATATTATATTGTATTATAAGACCCGGTTTTATATTGTATTAAAATAAGACCGGGTCTTATATTAATTTTTGCAGCAAAAGATGCATGAGAGCTGATGGTCCGGCTTGGTCTTATTTTTGGGGAAACACGGTAGTTTAAGGGCGTGCGCTTTAAAACTAGAATTTTGTAGAGAGAAGGGGTGGAGGGAATGGAAGGGGCCTTGAGAAGTAAGCAGGACTCTTTCCTCTGCCCAGGCCCAGAAAGTGACAATGTGGGAGAAAGAGCCCTGTTGGAGGGGGCGGCCAAGGGAGGTGTGACTTCTGGTTTGGCGTGACCAAAGGTCAGATAGAGTAAGACTCACTTCGTTGTGTGGGGCCAGGCTGAGTGGAGTAGTGAAGAGGTGCTTGGTCCCCTCTGCCCCCCCAGCCACAGCGGCCATTCCTTATAAGCTGTGTCCTGAGAGGCCACGTGCACAAATCTTATTTATTTGTCACCTAACTTTGTGAGTGGGACGTTGTTCCAGCCCCAGTGGAGAGAAGGGGAGGCTGAGGCTCAGACACACCGAGTGCCCACCCTACGGGAGGGCCTACAGCTTGCGAGAGGCAGTGCTGAGTGACTCCATGCCAGGAGCTCCCATGTCCCCCCAGTACCTTTGCCTGAAGCTCTCTGCCTGCCTGCTTCCTTGGGCAGTGCTGGGGACTAGGGCTACACAGAGCAGGGTGGGCAGCCCCACACCCACGCTGAGCTGCTCCTGGGAGCTGGGCTTGGAGGCCCGCTCTGAGGCAGAATGCTCACCTGCCTGGATGGTCAGATTCCCAAATTCCCTTTTCCCTTTATAAAGCCAGTGTCCTTGACCCAGGAACCACGGACTCTTAGGACAGCCTCCAATGAGTTTTGGGGTGGGTGGGAGGGTGGACAACTTGAACCACGTGAAATGGTGTGGGTGATACTATGAAGAAGGCTCTGTGCGTTTTCTGGGGAGAGGGCCTAAAGGAGGGGTCTGAGAACCCTGAGAAGCTTAAGAAGCCCTAACTCATCTTTAGGGCCTTTCCCCGCTGTCCTGAGAGGCCCCCGTTTCTTCCTCCTGTCTGTGGAATGAGAGTGTGAGTAAGCAGCTGACCTGCTGTCCATATGGGGTTGGCAGGGGCCTCCCCCACTCACCTGAGAGGCGAGTGACGGCTCTTGACCTTTCTCTTGCAGGTTTCCAAGCCCTGGGTCCCCTCAAGTCCAGACCCCACCTCAGAGAATGGAGGCTCCACCAGCCCAGGCCTCCTTGCTGAAGTCTCAGGCCCAGTCCCTGGGTCTCCCCGATTTCACTCACCCGACAAGAACACTCCTCGCCACTTTCAGCTTCCGGAAGCCCCAGTTCCTGCAGCTTCTGGGCCTTGTCCCTGCAGTCCTGAGACTCCAGCACCCCCAGCTGTGGTCCTGCCTGACGAGGGCTCCAGCCATGCTGCCAGCCCCGTGCTCCCCGATGTGGGAGCCCTAGAGGCCCCCAGACCTGGCAGCCCTCCTGTGGAGAAGGTCTCAGGGCGCCACAGCCCAGAGCAGCCTCCAGCCACCTCGTCCCTGCCCCTGATGGAGAGGGGGGAGTTGCCAGATCTCGAGCGGACGTTTCCATCTGGCAATGAGGTGGCCAAGGGTGATGCAGCCCTCCGCCCCATCAGCCTGGCTCAGCGCCGATTTTCGGAAGGTGTGCTCCAGCCGCCCGGCCAAGACCAGGAGAAGCTGGGGGGCTCACTGGCTGACCTGCCCCAAACCCAGGGGAGACAGCCAGCCCTGGATCGTCCCAGTGGGGGTGGGACAGAGTCCAACTGGAGCTTGTCACAGTCCTTTGAATGGACCTTCCCCACTCGAACATCTGGTCTAGGGGTGTGGCGGCTGGACTCCCCACCCCCCTCCCCTATCACGGAAGCCACTGAGGCCGCGGAGGCTGAGGCTGCTGCTGGGGAGGCTGGGGCCTGGGCTGCATCCAGCAGGGCGGGGGTGTCCCAGCAGGGGCAAGGGGCCCAGACAGCTCCAGAGGGGCCAGGAAGGCCTGGTTCCTGGGTGGGGGCAGATGATCCAGGGATCTCCCCAGCCCAGAAGGGTGATGGAGAGAGTCAGCCTGCATCCCCAGCTGTTCCCCTTGAGCCTCCACCAGCAACAGGGGACCCACCTGAACCGGTCTTGCTGCAGGCAGAGGAGAGGTATGAGGAGCGGGAGCCCCTGGCCGGGCAGGAGGCCCCACTCCCTCTGGCCACCAGGGAGGCTGCCCTTCCCATCCTGGAGCCAGTCCTAGGGCAGCAGCCGCCAGCACCTTCTGATCAGCCCTGTGTCCTTTTTGCTGACACCCCTGACCCTGGGCAGGCACTGCCTGCTGAAGAAGAGACCATGACGCTAGCCCGGGCTGAGACCACCCAACCCACGACAGAGGCTCAAGACCCTTGTAGGGTGTCCCCCGAGCCTGTAGGCCCTGAAAGCAGCTCCCGCTGGTTGGATGACCTCCTGGCTTCGCCGCCACCCTGTGCTGGCAGTGCAAGGCGGGGAGCTGGCTCTGAGCTGAAGGACGCACAGGTCCTGAGTGCCTGCTCGGAGGTGAGGACGGCACAGGGCACAGGGCGGGTGGGGGCGTCAGCGGTGGGAGCCCTCGCTTCCGTGGGCTCGTTCTTTCAGTGTGGATTTTATGTGTCGAGCTTGGGATACAGCTGTGAGCAAGGCACCTATGGATGTGCCCCTCAGAGCTGTGCAGTCTGGCAAAGCTCACAGAACAGGGGCTATGGGATGGTGCCTGGGGTCTAGTGTGAGTCCGTATCTGACCAGTACCCACTAACTGACTGGTTTTGGGCTCTTTCATAATAACCACATTCGCCTCTTAGGGTTGTACTGCAAGTAAAATGAGTGTGGAACGTACTTAGTGCTTGGCTTATACTGAGTGAGTGTTCAGTCCATTAGCAGGGCCAATGGTGTGGAAGGCAACACAGCGTAGCCATTTAGAGAGTGGGCTCTGGGCCTGCTCTACCTGAGTTCAGCTCCTGGCTGTGCTGTTTGCTCAGATGTGACCTTGAACAAGTTACTTTTCTACTTGTGCCTCAGTTTCTGCATCTGTAAAATGGGGTAGCAACAATGCACTCTACCTGAAAGGGTGATTGGGAAGTCTGACTAAGCTTTAAAGTACCGAGAACAGCGCCTGGCGAATCATGAGGGCTTAGAAAGTGTTGGTTTTCATGAATGTTATTACTGTTGAGCTCAAGACCTGCCTGGTAGACCGGCAGCCAAAGCCCAGACCAGGCAGAGCCTTCTGCAAGGTTACCCAGCAGGTTGGCGACTGCGTGTGAGTGTCAGTTCAGGGCCCAGTGTCTTTTCCCCTACCAGGCTGCCTCTGAGTTTAAGGGCTGGGGTCCAAGTGCCTTTTGAAATGTATTTTTCCGGCCCAGCCTAGGCTGTAGGGGCGGGGCTGGGCGGAAGGAGGAGCCAGAGGGCCTCAGGGTGGAGGGGAGGAAGAGGAGGAGCAGGAAGGAGTTAAGACCAAGCTGGCTCCTGCAGTAGGTGTGTCTGTCCCGGGTTGTGGGTGACTCAACTGGCTTCTGGGCGGGGCCACCAGAGCTGCAGCTGCCCTGGAGGGAGCGGGCCGGGGTGAGCCCTAGCCCAGTCAGAGCCGTCCGACAGGTCTGGGCCAGGGGAGCAGCCCAGCCCTGTCCCGGCGCCCAGCCATACCCAGCAGCCCGGGGCAGGTGTTGGGGGGCAGGGGCCATGGCCCGGCTTGGGGACCGGGAGGCCAGCATGTCTGTCTTGGAGAGGCTGCTAGCCAATGCAGCGCTTCGTGATGAGGCCGGCAGGCTCCATAGCCCTGCGGCCAGGGCTCGGCCGCCGGCAGGAGTGAGTCAGGGAGTCTGGGTGGCGGGGTGTAGGGACCCCTGGCTGGGTCTTCCGCCTGTGCTGGGCCAGACGGCCTGGGTTCAGCTCCCCCATCCACCTGGGGCCCTGAGGGATGGATGAGCGGTTTTCCTGGGGAGGGCTGGGCAGAGGGTGTTTTCCTTAGGGAGGGAGGGGTTGGGAACTTCTGGGGGGCTAGAAGAGCTGTGGTGGTGGAATCTGGCAGTGGAAAGGAGGTTGTGGAAGGGCTTTGAGTCTTGCTCTCTCCTAATTGAAAGTGTACCCCACACCCCAGATAGCCTATCTCCTGGCACATGGCCAAGAGTTACCCAAGGGCTGTAAACATGACCGTGGGTCATTGATTGAGTGCCCTGTGCTATGCTGAGTACTTGGCTTAAATGATCTTGTTTAATGCCCCCTAACCAGCCACGCTGTAGGAATTATCTGTTTCAGGAGGAAGCCCTGAAGCCCAGAGTGGTTAAGTGATTGATTTACTTGGAGGTCACACAGCTGGGACCCAGACCTAGGCTTGCTGCTGCTGAAAAGTGCTGCTCTCATTCTGGGTTGACTCCCACCCTGATTGCCTCTAAGCAGTGTGTCTTTTTCTTTTTCTGATTTCCAGGGACTCCTTGGCTGGGCCCAGAAAGATCTGCAGAGTGAATTTGGGATTGCAGCAGACCCACAGCCCAGCAGTTTCAGCCGTTCCAGCTGGTCCCAACACACTTCTCAGGACTATGGCCTGGGGGGTGCGAGCCCTAGAGGGGACCCAGGCCTTGGAGAGAGGGACTGGGCCAGCAAGTGTGGGCAAGGAGTGGGGGAAGGGAGCAGCAGGGAGTGGGCCAGCATGTGTGGCATCAGTCAGGAAGAGATGGAGGTTGGCAGCCCAGGTGGGAGTGGAGTGTCCGCCGCAGGGGGGCTTGCAGCCAAGGACCCGCTGATTGGAACGCCAGCCATGCTTGGCACCCAGAGCCAGGAGGCGGAGGTTCAGGACTGGGAGTTCAGAAAGAGGGATTCCCAGGGCACTTATTCCAGCCGGGACGTGGAGCTCCAGGACCAGGAATTCGGGAAGCGAGATTCGCTGGGTCCTTACGGCAGCCAGGACGGGAGCCTTCAGGACTGGGAGTTTGGGAAAAGAGATTCCTTGGGTGCTTACACCAGCCAGGAGACGGACGAGCAGAGCCAGGAACTGGGGAAGGAGGACCACCTCGGCAGGTACAGCAGCCAGGATGCAGAGGAGCAAGAGTTTGGGAAAAGTGCCTGGATGAGGGACTACAGCAGCAGTGGCAGTTCCACGGCCCTCGGTCCCCAGGACGCAAGTTTCGGAATGAGAGCCCTGAGCACCGGTTTCAGCCCTGAGGAAGCCCAGCAGCAGGATGAGGAGTTTGAGAAGAAGGTTCCGGGTGGCGGAGACAGCCTGGGCAGAGCCAGCGGGGACGCAAGCCAGCCTGAGGAGAGCGAGTCGGGGGGCTTATTCAGCCCCAGCACCCCCCAGCCGCAGGAGGGGGTGCTGGTACAGAGAGACCAGAGCAGCTGGCAGGGCAGCGGTACCAGCCAGGAGGTTGGAGGGCTTCAGGGGAGACAGGCAGGGGCCCAGAGCCCAGGAGACGCTGACCAGGAAGACAGGGACGTGGGGCAGCGAGGCTGGGCCGGCGACTTCAGCCTTGGTGTCGTCCCGCAGCCAGAGGCTTCCTTCAGCCCAGGGCAGCGAGACTGGAGCAGCGACTTCTGCGTGGAGGCTACCAAGAGGGGCCATCAGTTTGGCATCATTGGTAATGACCGAATGAGCGGTCCCGGCCTGAGCCCTTCCGGCCACTTTGTGTCTCCTGAGAAGACCTCCGGCAGGGCTATGGACTGGACTGACCAGCTGGGCCTCAGGAACTTGGAGGTGTCCGGCTCTGTGGCTTCCGGGGGCTTGAGTGAGGCCAGGGAGGATGCCGTGGGGCAGATGGTCTGGTCCGACAGCCTGGGCTTGCAGCACGTGGACCTGGCCAGTGGTGTGGAGACCGGAGGGGCTGAGGAGCCCAGGGGCCTCGCAGTCGGGGACAAAGACTGGACTCCTGATGTTGGGGTGAGGGCCAGAGTTTTGGCTGGGGTGGGAGAGGCAGGAGGCCACAGCCAGGCCAGAGAGAGTGGTGTGGGGCAGACCGACTGGTCAGGTATGCAGGCCGGAGAATTCCTTAAATCCAGGGAGCGTGGAGTGGGACAGGCAGACTGGACACCTGACCTGGGGCTGAGAAACATGGCCCCGGGAGCAGGATGCAGCCCCAGGGAGCTTGGGGTGGGCCAGGTGGACTGGGGCAACAATCTGGGCCTGAAAATTTTGGAGGTGCCATGTGACCGAGAGACTGGAGGTTCTCAGGAGCCGCGGGGATGTGGAGTGGGGCAGATGGACTGGACCCAGGACTTGGGGCTCCGCATCATGGAGCTCTCTGGGGCCCCAAGTGAAGCCAGGGAGCACGGGGTGGGCGAGGTCAGCCAGTGCCCAGAGCTGGGCCGCAGGGACAGCCCTGGCCTGGAGGCCAGAGACCCCGTGGAGCCCAGGGAGCTGGGGGTTGGTGAGACAAGTGGGCCGGAGACCCAGGGTACAGGTGACTCCTCACCTTCCTTGGAGACCCACCTTGAAGACTCCGGAATGGAGACAGGAGAAGCCCCCAGCTTCGGAACCAGGTAAGGGAGCATCATCCCGCTGTGGGCGGGGAGGTGTGACAGCTGACCGAAAAATTGCAGCCTTTCTGGGGAGGAAAGAAATAGCTTTCCCCAAGGACCTACAGTGTTTGAAAAACTGAGACGGGTTGGATTATGAATTTTTAGTTTTTTTAATTGAATCATGACACGCATATAGGTGAGTTCCTTTTTTGAATGGTGAGCGATGTGTGAGTTGTTACTCTTTTGTAGCCCATGCTTTTAGGCTTTTGCAGCCCATGATTTTGTATTGTGACCGTGCTGGAGTAAATGGTATATGTCACATCTGTGGCTGGTTTCTCGTGGTTTCCACTGTCATGCGTAACGGCTGTTCCCCATGCCTCTTGACTCTGAAGCCACCTGGTCCTGGGCCAGGGACCACGGATGCTTTCATGGGCGTAGAAAGGAGGACTCTGTCTCCTCGGCCTTGGCCACCGCAGGTCCAGAGTGGAGCGGACACTGGTGCTCATTGTCTCTGGAGAGGTGAGGTTAGGAACAGGGTGCTTCTTGCCTGCCCTGTCTTAAGGCCCAGAAGAAGCAACAGTGTAACAACCGGAAGAACACTGGGACCTGGCCCCATGACCTAGGCCTCCATACACAGAGTTACTGAGAAAGAGCTTTGCAGAAGAACACACGGGTAGTTTTACCAGCCAACCACAGTCTGTCTCAGAGAGTTTTATGTTCTAAAACCAAATGAGATTTCACACCAGGAAAGGGTGCAGAAAGGCACGCGTCTATTTCATTAACAGCCGTCCACTGAGATTTGGTTTTATTCTCTTGACTGAGTAGAAAGTTTGACCTTTCCCAACCCTGGGGCTTCTCACCGGCCGTGGGAAGAAGAAAAGGGAGGTGAGGGGTGGGGGCTGATGGCAGTGGGAAGGGGGCAGGAGGGAGCAGGAAGTTCTAGAGGGAATGGGGGGTGGAGGGGTCAGGAGAGATTGAGGAGGAGAAGGAGGGGGAGAGGAAAGTGGGCAGAGGGGCCTGGAGGATGCTCAGGGGAGCTGAGGAGGGGGAGTGTTCTGGGGCCCCAGGCTGTAGGAGGGGGAGACCGCAGGGATGGAGGTGAGTCCAGAGCTCCTGGGATCCCGGAGGTCTCTGAGCCTCACTTTCTAAATGTTAGACGGAAGATTTACTCCTGGTGCTGGGAGGATGGGGCGCCCTGTGGTTGCCCTTTCCGGGCTTGGAGAACTCTGCCGCCTGCAGTGCTCGCTGCACGTCTGACCTCACTGATTTTCACAGTCCTGTGAAACAGGAAGGGATTAGTATCATCTCGTTTGCAGGAGAGCAGGGGTGTGACCTGCTTAAGGTCACAAAGTCAGCAGTGCCTCTTTCCTACTCGATCTTAAACGCTGGCTTCAGGACTCAGAGTACCAAGCAGTGGGGCTCACAGCCCTCCATCTTCCCCTCCGGTGGTTGGGGTGGCTCTTAACAAGGGGAACGCCGGAATTCCTTTCCCTTTGTTTAGGATGGAGAGGCTGGCGGTGTGGGGGGATTATGAGGGGACTGGGGGAGAGGGAGAGGAGTGGTAGAGAAGCAGAGGGTCTTCAGCTGTCTGAGCTTTGGCCTCCATCTCAGGTTTTCTGGCAGTGTTACAAGTTTGGAAAACACTGTGTACTCTGTGGCCGTACTGGAGGCGTGGAGTGTGTGCGTATTAGCATATCTGAGCCCGTTAAAGCACAGGAGTAAGGAAACACCTTTCTCTAACACAATGTTTCCGAAACTGACTTGACTGGTATCCAAGGAGCTCGTGTTCTGAGCATCTGACTTGGGGAAATTCTACACTCTGGAAAGTGGTTCTTTGAAGGAAATTTTGGAGGTTCCCCTGGGAATGAGAAGTCCTTGGTAGTAGCTCAGAGCAGTCTGGCCCCGAGTCTGTCTGCCAGGTTTGGGTCCTGATTCTGCCACCGCCTCTTGACCCTGGGCAAGGCCTTCTCGTCTCAGGACCTCTGCTTGCTCGCCTGTAATTGCGAGTAACTTACTCCTAATACTCACAGGGCTGTTGGGGTTAGGAGTCGACACATGTGAAGGGATTGAGATTTATCTGGCACACGGAAGTCACTGAAAAAATGCTCACCACTTGTAGTTGTGCCTGTTTTGCAGATTTGGATGGATGTGTTCATAAAGTGAGGCCCTTGGGGACATTTTTGTCGTTGTTCCTGTGTGGGACAAAGGCTCCTCCTATGATGTTCATTGGCTGGAATTCTGTCCAGCACGGCTGTGACAAGACCAGCATGGGGGTGTGGATGTGGGGAGAATGTGGGGAGAGCTTGGGCCCCCGTTTCCTCTGTGTCTAGGGCCACCTCGTCCGGGGGGGAGTGGTGCTCCTGGGACCCCCAAAAGCTGGTGCATTGCCCTCTCCCCTCTCTGGCTTCTTGGTCGTCTCCTGCCCCTCCCCCTGGGCCTGTAGAAACCTGCAGTCATTTTGGGCTCTTCATAGAATCTGAGAGGACCCAGAGATCACTGAGGGGAGCTGCTCATTCCGTGGCTGGGTAAACTGAGGCCCAGGGAGGCCGTGTGACTCGCACAAAGACCCACAGCCTGGGACGGTGGGCTCCTTCATGTTCCCTCCAGCCCCAGTCTTGGGGTCACCTCTCGGGATGCTCTTCCTGTGTCTCTGAGTCACGGCTAGCTCTTCCCCTTTAGACACATCATTCTAGCTCTAGCCCTGACCTCCTTTATTTCAGGTCTTAGAGCCTCAAACACTGGGAAGCTGATTCTTGGCATATTTAGTACATACCTTTCCTCCAGTTTACACCTGGAGTGGGGGTGGAGGGAGGGGGTGTATAGAGTCCAGCCCTCAGGAGACTCAAAGTCCAGACGGGGAGAGGGGTGTAGATGGTATAAGACAAGTCCTCAGGCCAAGAAGCTGGGTTAAGGTTGATGATGATTATCCTAAAAATTTATCAAGTGCTGGACACACGTGTCTGCCAACAGACCCAGCAAAGTCTAGGTACTTCTCTTATCCCCATTTTACAGATGAAGAAACCAAGGCTCAGAGTGAATAAATAACTTTGCCACGGCCATAGGCATAGTAGGGGTGGAGCCCAAATCTGTCCTGGAGTGACAGTTCTCTGCCCAGGTCAGGAACTATTTCCCTATCAGGGAGGGGCTCAGGGTATAGGTGTTCTGGGTGCTTAGAGGTAGGAAAGCATCTTTTGAGATGCAGAGACGAGTGAGTGGGGTTTCAACAGGCCAGCAGGGACGATGCACACAGCACTTCCTCCCTCCTCCTTAGGGCCTCCTCCAGAGCCCAGCCGCTGCCCCTCTGCCCTCTGCCCACCTGGCTTGGGCCAGGTCTCCCTTTGGATGTGGATCTTCCACGCACCCATCCACTGTTTCACATCCGCTCAGCGTTTCCTCAGCCTGCACTCTGCCCCATCCCAGGGAGAGGCTTGGGGCAGGGTGTGTGCAGGCTGGGTGGGGTGCTGCCTTCACTCTCTCCCACCTTGGCTTCCCTGATTTTAAGCGGAAGGGTGAGCTGGCTTTGGGCCCCATCCAAGGCTGCTGTACTTCTGCTGCCTCCTCCCCTCCCTCCCTCCCCAGACCGCTTTAATTTCCATCTGTCAGCAGCTTGTGGAAGGACAGACTGACACATGTCCTCTCCCGACCTCCCCCCTTCCACTCTGGTACCCACTCGCCTGCCTCACTCTCCTCCCCCTCCAGTGGGTCGGGGCCTCAGGGCATGGCCTCCAGTGCCCAGCCAGCTTTTCCCACGCCTGCTGTGTGCATGGTGTGAGTGTGGGGTGTCGGTAGGGAGTGATGGATGAACAGCACACACCTTCCCGCGTGAGGTGTGCTGTGAGTGCAGGGTGTGTCTGTGTGTGTCGGGGGTGGCAGCTAGACACATCAGGAGCCCCTTGTACCGTGTGTGTGTGTGTGTGTGTGTGTGTGTGTGTGTGTGTGTGTGTGTGTTTTGAGGGAGCAGCAGGCAGAAGACACATAAGCTGTGATGAGTTGTAAGGTGACCCTGCTTCTCATTCACACAGCAAACGTTTGCTTAGTCCTGCTCCTGGCCAGGCCCTGGACCAGGCACTGGGGCCACACAGGCAAACGGGGCCCCATCTTGGCCCTTGGGTTGTCACAGACTGGCAGTGGGAACAAAAGGGCAGGGGCTGGCACAGGTGGACCCCTGGGCTTGCAGGGCTGAGAAGGAGCAGTGACTGGGGGCGGGGCGGGGCTGGGGGGGAAGCAGGCCAGCTTCAGAGGAGGAATTGAACTGTGGGGAGATGGAGTGGAGGGGTGGCGGGGGAGCTGTGCAGACGAGGGAACAGTGTGTCCAGATACATAACAGTCTGTGAGGGCCAGGCGGTTCTGTGAGGCTGGGGCACATGGCAGGATGACATGGGGGTCGGGGCTGAAGAGGATGGACAGGCAGATGGGCCAGTGTCTGGCTTGTCCCGAGGCGAGTGACCGCCTATGCAGGTGACCCCGGGAGCGGCACACAGCATCAACAACTGCGACAGCCCCAGTAACAATAGCTGGTTTTACAGGCTGCACGCTGAGTGCCAGGCACTGTGTTTTGTGCTTTAGATTCTCATTTCATCCTCCCAATGACTCTAAAATTAGAGGACCCTGAAGCTTTTATAGGTGAAGGGACTCATCCAAAGTCTCAGTCAGTGGTGGACCCAAGATTTGAACCTGCCAGGCTGGCCCAGCTTGTCCCCTCTGCTGTGTGATATGAGGCCTTGACTGTGTTCTTTGTGAAGGATTCTGGGAAAAGCATGGAAAGGAGAGAGGAGGTTGGGGGAGGGGCAGACAGATCCTATGAAGGAGGCTTTTGGGGAAGGCAGATGTGGCCTCATGGTAACCTTGTCCTCTGGTTTGTCTCCTTTGCAGCCCCAGTGGGTGCCCAGCCCGCTTGCCACCCTCTGGCTCCCAGGACCTGCTGGAGGAGGTGCTGGCTGCCAGCAGCTCCAAGGCAGTGGCCCGGAGGGAATCGGCAGCTTCGGGCCTCAGGGACCTGTCAGAAGAGGAAGGAGCCATGGCAGGTGCTGACCGAGGGGAACCCCTGGAGCTCGGCAGGGACCGTTTGCCCTCGTGGAGGCCCCAGCCTGATGGTGAAGCCAGCCGGACAGAAGAGGTGGATGGCACCTGGGGCCCTGCGGGGACCAGGCGGGGTGAGCAGGGCCCGATGAGGCCCCCTCGACGGCCCTCCCAAGGCCCTCCCTCCAGCTCCCCGAGTCAGGACTTCTCCTTCATCGAGGTCAGTGGTGGGTGAGCCCAGGGCAGTGGGTGGGCTATTGTCGGTGGCTGTGGGTGGTGGAGAGCCAGAGCCTGGTCCCTGGGGCTCCCTCAGCTGCATGGAGCCCTGAGCAGTCTCAGTCCAGGAGGCAGAAAACGGGTGGTGGGTGAGTCATACGACCAGGAGGCTTTGGGCTGCAGGGGTGCAGGGGTACAGCTGGTTGCTATACAGGGGCTTGTGTGGGATGGGACAGGGCCACGGGACGGCGATGGCAGCGGTGTTGCTGTTGTCCCAAGCAGGACACCGAGGTCCTTGACAGTGCCATGTATCGGAGCCGTGCCAACCTGGGGCGCAAGCGTGGGCACCGCGCCCCAGCCATCCGGCCCGGCGGAACCCTGGGCCTGTCGGAAGCGGCAGACTCGGATGCACGCCTGTTCCAGGACTCGACAGGTGGGCCGACGTGTGCAATGCCTGTGTCGGTGTCTGGGGTGTGCTGGGTAGGGGTCTGGGATGCTGTCTGTGGTGACCCTCTCCCTGGGCCCTTGTAGAGCCACGAGCTTCTCGGGTGCCATCTTCAGACGAGGAGGTGGTGGAGGAGCCGCAGAACCGCCGGACACGGATGTCCTTGGGCACCAAGGGCTTGAAAGTCAACCTGTTTCCGGGCCTGAGCCCATCAGCCCTGAAGGTACCATCTGATCATTCAGCAAACACATCCAGCTACCTGGCCAGCTGGCCACCTGTGTCCAGCCTTTCTTCTTGCCATCGTCTCTTCATTCCCCCATCCCCTTCTTCCAATTCCTCCTCTGATTCTCTCCTGTGAGGGCCCTGCTGTACCCTGTGCTGTGGGCTAAGTGGGGTGGAAGTAGAAACCAGGTGCGTTCCATGTCCCAGACCTCATGGGGTCGTGGGGGACACAAGCCATGTCCGTCCTTAGCTCTGGTGAATGGAGAAGTTTAGGGGGCACTGGGTAGGTACATACAAGGGCTGGGCCTGTTCAGAGAGAGAGGTTATTTCCTAACTGTGAGGCAGTGTGGGATGGGAGGATAGATTGGGGAAGGCCTCGTAGCATTTGCCCTTAGCTTTGAGGCAGGCATAAGAGTTGGCTATAGAGGGTGGGGCACTGGGGGCGCCTTCCAAGCAGAGGGAACAGAATGAGCAAAGACACAGGGGTGGGAAGTCACTACTGGCTTTGTCTAGCCGAATTAAGTCTGAATTCAGCAGAATCTCTTCGAGGGCCTACTCTGTGTAAGTCATGGCTCAGCTCTTGGGGTTAGTTTATCTTTAAGTGACTTCCCATCACTCCAGGTGAAAAGACTGAAGTGGGGTCCAAGCCTGATTCTGGGGACTACCTGCTTTTGGCAGAAGGCCTGGCCCTCTGTGAATCCTCTTGCCTGTCCCTCTGACTTGTCTGCACCTGGACTTGTCTCTCAGGCCAAGCTACGCCCTCGGAACCGCTCGGCTGAGGAGGGGGAGCCAGCAGAGAGCAAGTCGAGCCAGAAGGAGTCTGCGGTCCAGCGCTCCAAGTCCTGCAAGGTCCCGGGGCTGGGAAAGCCCCTCGCGTTACCTCCCAAGCCAGAGAAATCCTCAGGGTGGGTGACTTGAGCTTGGAACATTGACTGACCCCACCTTGCTTAGAGGAAAACTGAGGCTGGGGAAGGAGGTCGACGTGCCGCAAATTAACTGTATGGAGTTGGTGACAGAGTCGTGGTCTCTGCAGCCAGGCCCCAGGCTGCCTCTTCTGGTTGGTGGTGGTGGTTGGAGGGTGCGGGAGCTGTCTATTCCCACCACTCCTCATTTTGTTCTGCTTTCCTCAGGTCTGTTTGATGACCTTTGCCCTCTGCCTTTTAGGTCAGAAGGATCGTCACCAAACTGGCTGCAAGCCCTGAAGCTAAAGAAGAAGAAGGTCTGAGAAGTCACTGAGGTGAGGGGCAGGTCCCTGGGCTTGGGCCTGGCTGGGGTTGGGGAGTGGGGTTCAGGGGTGAGGAGGCCCCCTTCGCTCCCCATCCCCTTTTCTCTGCCAGGCTGGAAGCAGGCAGGTGGAGCCAAGCTCCAGAGACTTGGTAGGTCCCTTGGCTTCCCCTCTATTTTGCCCACAGAACAGGGTGTTGTGTGGCCCGGGATGGATGAGAAGGCGGGCTTCCATCCCAGCCTGCCTCCCTGGGCTCAAGGACAGTCCCTGTGCCCTGTAACTGCCCTGAGTGCGCTCCACCAACCTTCTGGTCTGGGAGCTCTGGGGGCACTTACCAGGTCCCCAGCAGGGACAGGCCTCACAACTGGGCTCTGGGAGCTAGGGTAGGCTCAGGAGGAAGCTGCAGCATCTCCTGTACCACCCCCCACTCCACGGACTGCTCTCCTGACCTCTTCTCTTCCCTCCTGGTGCAGGTCCTAGCCGGCAGTCTCAGGCAGTGCCCGTTCCCGTGGGGTCCCTGGCGAGGAGACAGCTGGAGCCTCCCCATGCCCCAGGCTGCAGCCTCTGTCCCCCTCCACCTCTGAGGAGTGTCTGGGGAGGCACATTTATGCACTTTGTATCACCTTCCCAACTCCCCCCCACCCCACCTTCCCTCCCAGCCTGAATTCCGTCGTTAGTGGTCAGAGGTTCCGGTCCCTCCCTCCTTGGGCTCTCTTCCCGCCTCCCTCTCTGCTTCCTCTTCCAGCCTCCCTTGGGTTTTCTTTTGATACCAATTTATAGCATTTTTTATAAAAGCCTTTGATTTTTGTAATGGGTGGAACCCAGCCCCACCTCAGGGCTCCCTCCACCCTGCCAGGTGCCCCACAGAGACCAATAACATTTTGCCACTTGAAACAATAAAGTTTTTTGGGAATTGGTGCTGTCCCGGTTGTGGTATGTGGTCCTGGTACCCCGTCCCCCTGTGTCCCTGTCCAAGGCTGTAGCTGGGAAATGCTGGTTCTAGCCCTGGCCCATTCTGATATTGAACATATCACTACCGTTGTACTCGTGGTCTCGGTGTCCTTGAGGGGAGGGCGTATTAGTTATAATAGGCTGATTGCTGATTCAAACAACCCCTGAATCTCAGGAGCCTAACACACAGAGGTTTCCTTTCCATCAATAAACTGCCCAGTCCAGGTGGGTTGGTGGTGGGGATGCTCTGTGCCTCACAGTCATTCAGAGCCCAGGCTCCGTCCCTGTTGTGGCTTGGCCACCTGCAGGGGCATTGGAGGCCTTGCAGCATCCAGTGGGGGAGGGAGGATCCTGTGGGAGACACACATTTCATGGGGCAGCATTCAGTTCAGGGGAGACTGGGAAATGTAGTTTAGCTGTGTGGCCGCAGAGAGAAAGGACCTGATATTGGTGAAAATTCACCCTTCTCATCATGGAGTTGGTTTCTGTGATCCCTAAAGGGTCCTTCTAGCCTTGCAGCTCACGCATTCTAGGATGTTCCCTGGGCTCTGGCCTTCCCCACCCAAATCGCTGGCCATGGACAGCCTCCTGTTCCTCAGCCTAGTTCTCTGTCATCCTGGGTTCCCCAGACTTGTCAATCCTCAAAGGGGGCTCTTTCCCTGAGCTTTGCTAAAGGGAGAGACTCCTGTGGACTCACCTTGATGGGCCCGAGCAGAGGCATCGAATTGTAGCAGGTTCCACTACAGCTGAATTTAGAAATCATCCCATTCACCAGAGCTTCTTAGCCTGTTGTTTTTTTAGGGGGGTATGGGAGCTATCTACCTAATCTGAGAATTTGACCAAAGTCATGGACTCTAGAAATATGCATGTGTGCGCAGTTACGCGAATCAGCCCACAATTCCATCACTGACCTCCGAGAGCAGTGGCTCTACCTTGACTGTGCGTCACAATCTCCTGGGCTGCTGATTAAAAAGGCACGTTCCTGGGCCCACTCTGGGCCCAGTCCAGTAGGTATGTGAGGGTTCTGCATTTTGGGAAGGCCCCTGCAGCAGAAGGGAAGAAAGGCAGGGGGTATCTGGTGGGTACCTGGCTGCACCCCTGGGTCAGTCTGTGCCACGCAGCCCCTATGCCAGCCCTCCCAGGGCCCAGCAGAGCAAGCTGGCATGGGCTTTGTTCCATTCTCTCCCATCCCCCTTTCCTTGTAGAGGTAGGACTGGCAGGAGCCCAAGCCAAACACTTAAGACTCATTAATGGGACAAATGCTGCCCGGGCTGTGCTGGGAGGGAGAGATAGGGCCCTGCTAGGGTAGGCAGAGTCAGTTCTGGTGCGTGGGTGGGGGTGCCCCACACTCCCTCTGTCTACGAGGGGTTCAGGGCCTTTGATGGGAGGCAGGGAGAGGAGGGCAGCACACCTGAGCTCTGACCATAAAGGCAGTTAGGTGTCTAGACAACAAACACAACTGGGAAAGTTCTGTTATTCTTGTCATGCAGCCATTTCCCAGCCCGTGCCTGGGATTCTTGGGAGTGGCCTCAGAGGGGCAGGTTTCGGTCTTTTGAACCTGGATTTGGATTTTGGAAACAGTTGAAAGTCACTTTGGTGCCTGGATTGAGGAATACTTGGGGCAATCAAGCAGGCTGGTCAATTTTGGTAAAAGTTTTCTCTGAAAGCAATTTCTGAGGAGTTGAATGAGCTGTGGAAGAGTCACTAGAGTAAGTGTACAGCCGTTCAGGGGACCACTTGGAAGGCAGCAACTCAATGTGTACACAAAGGAATCAAACCCTGGCATATGTGTTAGAAAGCTGAGCGGCCACTTCCTCAAGTTTTGTTGCTACTGAGAGAATCTGGTCCCAATCCCGTTATAACTAGAAGTGACTGAACACTGTCTCTCTCCTATTCCTTGATACTGAGGCCCTCACCAAGAGCTGTGCATGTATGAATTGGATACCAGACAACGGAAGAAGCCCTGGGAACTGAATGGGAGTGGAGCCCAAGGAGCAGTCCCACGTTCCCTATGATCCAAAGCTACAATTGGTGTTTGGGATGTGTTGAGCCCAACAGTAAGCTGGCCGTTGCCCAGGACCCTTAGTATTTGGGTGGTAGTGGTGGGATGTTGTGGGAAGTCTTTTGAAGGGTTGCTGCCCCTTGTGAGCACTTCCTGCCTCCGGCATCCTGTCTCCCAAATGTGGTCCAGCCAGCTGCCAAGGTCACAGCTCATCCCCGAAAGGGTTAGAGACGCAATTCTGGTGTCAGAGTGAGTGGATAGATTTATAATCTGCTGCTGACCCTCAAGGACCCTCTCTGAGCCTTAGCTTTAATAAAAGAGGTAGGTGTGGTAATAGAGTGCCATATTCCCCCCTTATTCTCAGGGGATACGTTCTAAGACCCCCAGTGGATTCCTGAAACCACGGATAGTACCAAACCCTATATATACTGTTTCTTCCCATACATACATACCTATGAAAAAGTTTATAAATTAGGCATAGCCAGAGATAAACAATAATAACAAATAATGAAATACAACAATTATAGCAACACACTGTAATAAAAGTTGTTTCCATGTGTTTGATTTCTCTAAAAATATTGTATTGTACTCACTTGTTTACTTAAAGGAAGCACTTTATGGCTTCTCTGTGACATATCGAAATTGCCAGCATCACGACTCTTGCACTTTGGGGCCATTGTGAAGTAAATAAGGGTGACTTGAACCCAAGCAGTGTGATACCATGACAGTCAATCTGATAACCAAGGTGGCGGTTATGTGACTAACAGGCAGAGAGCACATGTAGTGTGGAGACATTGGACAAAGGGATGATTCACGTCCTGGGTGAGACGGAGCAGGATGGTGGGAAATTTCATCACACTATTCAGAATGGCATACGATTTAAAACTTATGACTTGTTTATGTAACATAAATTATTCCATTTAATATTTTCAGACCATGGTTGATCACCATATCTGAAACCATGGAAAGTGAAGTTGAGGATAAGGGGGAACTACTCTGCTTTACAGAACCGCTGAGGTCTAAATGATGGTGAATGAACGTACCTGGGACAAAGCAAGTAGTCCTGGCTGGTCTGGTCTTGTCTTTCTTTCTTTTGTTTGTTTATATGGTGGAAACAAGAGGGCCATTTTTGGTTTGCTTGACTCCTAGGCAGTGACCTAGAGCAGGCTGACACTTGACCTGGGCTGGTGAACAGGATTTTCTTGGAGCTGATTTGCCTCTAGGGCCTTTCTGAGCCAGAAGTGTTGGCTCACCTGGGACAAGCCCTTTGGCCACTGCAGCAGCCGCCCTGGCTCCCACCCCTCCCCTGCCCGCAAGAGCCCAGCACAGACAGGAAAAGGGCTGGCAGGTTTCAGAAGCACGCCACCCTACCCCTGGGAGAGTGCCAGGGCCTAGTGGCTAGAGCCTCCTGGGAGAAGAATGATAAAGTGGGTTTTAATTGCTGCCCAAGGAACGACTCTAATTATACTTTTATTTATATAGCACTCTGTCTCCAAAGGGCTAAACACCCATTCATTCATTTTTTTAAAAACAAAGTTTATTGAATTTTTTTCTGATGACCAAAGCAGCACATATTCAACGTAGACCACTCAGAAAACACAGAGAAGTAAAATTAGAAAAGAAATTGCCTGTAACTTTACCATCCAGATATACTATAACATTTTTTTAAAATAACATAATACTTTTTATATTAGAAGAGATTTAGATTTACAGAAAAGTTGCAAAAATAGTACAGAAGGTTCCCTAAACCCACACCCAGTTTCCCTGAATGTTAATATCTTAGTCACAGCTAATGAAACAATATCGGTGTGCTATTATTAATTAAAGTCCATCCTTTGATCACATTCCTTAGTTTTTACCTACTATCCCTTTTTCTCTTCTAGGATCCCACATTACATTTAGTTGTCACGTCTCCTTAGTCTCCTCTTGACTGTGACAGTGTCTCACACTTTCTTTGTTTTGGGTGACCTTGACAATTTTGAGGAACACTGGTCTGGTATGTTGTAAAACATCCTTCAATTTGAGTTTCATGTTTTTCTTCTGATTAGACAGGGGTTATAGGTTTTTGGGAGGTGGATGTGCCATTTTCCTTACATGAAATGTACATGCTATCGATATGACTTAACCACTATTCATTTTAACCTTGATCCGCTGACTGAGGGAGTGTTTGTCAGGTTTCTCCTCTGAAGTTACTCTTTCCCCCTTTTCACTACTGTGTTCTTTAGAAGGAAGTCACTAACTCTGGCATTTCCATGTATTTGCTTCCAGTTTTAGCCTTTCCCCCTCACTCCCCAAAGGAAAGCAAAATTCCAAGGGGCACTTGTTAATTCTTGGCACCTATCGGTCTTGCCAGGAACTGGGATCTGGATTCTAGCCGTGACACTTTTTATTGTCTTAATCTCTGGAGATCTTAGCACGTAGGCGCATATCACCGTTTGAAATGGGTCTGTGTTTTGGTCTCAAAACAAAAAGTAACGAGCAGTTGCTATGTGCCAGCACTGTGCCTTGTTCATTCACACACGACCAAGGATGGAGATGGCTGCTGCTCTCTTCATGTTATGAATGAGAAAACTGAGGTTTGTGCAAGTGAAGTAAGTTGCCCAGAGTCACACGGCTTGCAAGTGGCAGAGGTGGAATTCAAATCTTGGTCTGTGATCCCAGAGCTCAGCACTAAACCATGCTTACCTGGACTGGTCAAGAGCGGTCATGGAGAAGGGAGGTTCAGCGTGCAGGCCCAAGGGTTGGAATCAGCTCTTCCATTTACAAGCTGTGTGGCCTTGAGTAAGTCACTTCATACCTCTGTGCCTTAGTTTTCTTATCTGTTCAGTGGGGACAAGATTATCTTCCTCATAGGGCAGTTGTGAAGATTAAATTACTTAAAAACAATGCTTGGCTTAGGGTGGGCAGTCAATGGGGGTTCTCATTATTGTTGTAATACTATGCTAATGTTCCATCCATCCATCCATCCATCCATCCATCCATCCATCCATCCATCCAGAAAAAGCATTGATTGCCTGCTCTGGGCTTCAGTTTCCCCATCTACAGTCAGTGTTGAACCAGAGTAGGAGTTTTTAACTCTTTTTGTGCCATGGACCCTTTAAGCAGGCTGGTAAAATAAAATACAGAGGATAACAAAGGAAACTATACTGAAATACAGTTATCAAAATATTAAAAAACAAATCTGTGATATAGTAATATATGTGCTTATTAATGCATTAAACAAGATCTAGTGGGAGGTCCAATCACCACATCAAATTTTGAGGTAGTCATATTACTAATGTTTTGGGAATTCTGCCATGAGTAATGAGCGATGACAAAGCCCATCATTATTCTTAGTGACAAAATCTTAGGTACTCCTGACTCTACTGTGGTTTGACGCTTGTGTTCGTAGTAGAAGAAATGCTAAATTCCAGTTACAGGTTAGTAGTGAACATTCTTTCCCTCAAAGTTCTCAGGCGGCTGAATTTTTAACATGGAGCCTAGATTATGAATGGAGTTGGAGGACGCCCTGGTCCCTTCCAGCTCTCACACAGTGACTCAAGTCTGATCCCCAGGAGTCCTGGGTGGGGAGAGGGAGCCCTGTCCTCCGAGGATATTGACTGCAGGGCAGACATACACAGAGCCTTTCCAGCCTCAGCTTGGGCTTCCCGGACTGCTCTGTTCTAGAATTTTCAGAGAAACTGTCTGGCAGCTCCCCACAGAGCCTTTGCCCTCACTGTCAATGGCTGTTGCTGCAAATCTATTGATCCAGCCTTTTGTTTTTGAGCAACAACCTGCCTTTCTCTTGTTAACCCCTGCCAGCCCGGCCCCAAACAGGATGTCTTATGTGCTCTGGGCTGTGCACCAGGGCAAGACAGACGTCAGGAGAAGGGTGGCATTATGGATGAAGGGCACCCACCAAGAGCTATGTGGGACCCTTATGCCTAAATATTTGGCTTATTTAATTGGCTGGTAGCAAAGGAGCTGGACTTCAAACCCCAGGTGTGTGCTCTCTCTAGGGTACCAGAAACCTCTCTGGCTTCCCCACACAGGTGAGTGTGGGGGCTTTTCTAACCCCCGCATCCATCCCTAACACACACATACACACATACCTAACACACACACACACACACACACACACACACACACACACACACACCTAACACACACACACACACCAACACACACACGTCCACCCCCCAACACACACACTCAGATTCACAGACAAGTCAGAGATGATTTCACCAGCACGAGGAGGAGCCATGATTCAAGCTTTGGGGTGAAAAAGCCTCCCCTCTCCTACGTCTGCAGTTTCAGCCCCTGGCAGCCTTACTGTTGTCACTAACCCTCATATCTTGGGGTTAAGCATTGCCAACCCAGACTTTTGTTTAGAATATGCAGTCTCCAAAGCAGTGCTAATTCTTCTCACCTGAAAGCCTTTCTTAGCATTTGTGAAGGAGCAGGGCCGAGGCACCAAAGGAGAAGCCGGGGATCTGAGGGCCGGAGACCCCGAGGGCTATGCTGAGGGACTCAGCAAACTCCTTGATTCAATTCAATCCAACAGACATTTTATCAAGCCATCTGTTATTCATGCTGGGGATGTGGAGATGAGTCAGGTACAGTCCCTGTCTTGGGGTCAAAGTCTGGCAAGGGAGGCAACTATGGGACATAAATCAAAATATGGTGCCATAGAGATTATAACAGCGACATATGTACAGTGCAAGACTATCAGAGCCATTTGCTGACTCAGGGCCGCTTGGCTGGAAATGTCACTGACCAGTTAGCAAAGCCTGGTGGAGCTTGTCAGGGGGTGGGAGGAAGAGGGAAGGAATGGCACCCCAGGCAGGGTGGGGGGTCAGCTTGGGCAAAGGCCAGGAGTGAAAATGTATGAACTGTGATCATAACAGTTGTCTAGTGTTCTCCAAGGCTGCCGTAACAAAATACCACAGGCTGGGATGCTTAAACAACAGAGTTCATTTTCTCACGGTTCTGGAAGCTGAAAGTCCAAGATCAAGGTGTCAGCAGGGTCTGTTTCCTCTGAGGCCTCTCTCCTTGGCCTGTAGATGGCTGCCTTCTCCCTGTGTCTTCACATGGCCTTCCCTCGGTGCGTGTCTTCCCTCTTTATAAAGGTACCAGCCAGATTGGATCAGGGCCCACCCACATGACCTCATTTTACCTTAATTACCTCTTTAAAGACCCTGTATCCAAATACAGTCACAATCTGAGGTATTGATGTTAGGACCTTAACACATGAATTTGGGGGTGGGGTACAATTCAGTGCGTAACAGGAATTGACTGTGGAAAAGCGGAGAAATGGGCCTGGGTGGGAGGGTGGAGGTGGTGTAGACAAATCAGGAAAGGCCTTGATTGTCAGGCTTAGGCTTCACATTTTAGGGCTTACAGGTGCTGGCACCTGCTCTAGCCTTGGGAGGCTAATTGGAAAGTGAAAGCATCTCTTGTCCCCGGTGCTCTGGAACTTCTGGGAGTGGTGAGATCTCAGGCGTGCAGCCCTCAGTGCTGGTCATCGGGGCCACACCCCAAGGAGGGGCCAGCATTGGCTCTCTGCCCTGGCTCTGTGGGAGCCCTGCCCAGCTGGGTGGGTCCCAAAAACTTATCAAGTAGGAAAACTTCCTTCTTTCCAGAGACTCCCATCTGGACGGCCTGGTTGTACAAAGACCTCACTAAGCAGAGTCTGACAGGCTACGGAGAGCTCAGCCACCCAGAGAGGGAAAGGAGCAGGATTCTGCCTTTATGGCTGTCACCCACCCTGGGTGTCAGAGGAGCCTGGTCCTCACCGTGATGCCAACGTCCTGGGCTGCGTGTCAGGAGGTCTGAGGGTCCAGGCGCCTCTCTGGGTGAACGTGTAGGTCCCTCCACCTCTCTGCTTCCTGCTTTCCTCCTCCATAAAATGAGGGGTCAAAATAGAATCACTAAGGGCCTGGCTCTTCGGGCACTGACTTTAGGATCCGGAAACTGAGAAGGAAGTGAGGGTGGAAGGCCTGCTGGGGTGGGTGTGGAACCGTGCCCCCCACCTCCACCCACCAGCCAGGATGAGGAGGCCTGGAAATCTGCTTTTCTAGGGCATGGAAAGCTGATTGAAGCAGGGGTGGGGGTGGGTGCTCCCGGTGGATAATTCTTTTTAAAATCCTTTATTGCCCTAGTATGTCCAGCATGAATTTTCAGTGTAGAGCTTGAGAGAATTCTCGTAAATACATTTGCATAACCACCACTGGGATCCAGTTATAGAAAGAAGCAGAGCCCAGGAGGCGCCCTTCCTTGTACGTCTCTGCAGCCCACCCCCAGGTGACCAGTGTTCTGACAACCGATCAGTTTATTTTATTTTATTTTATTGGGGAATATTGGGGAACAGTGTGTTTTTCCAGGGCCCATCAGCTCCAAGTCAAGTCGCTGTCCTTCAGTGCAGTTGTGGGGGGCACAGCTCAGCTCCAAGTACAGTCGCCATTTTCAATCTTAGTTGCAGGGGGCGCAGCCCACCATCCCATGAGGGAATCGAACCGGCAACCTTGTGGTTGAGAGCTCGCGCTCTAACCAACTGAGCCATCCGGCTGCCCCCACCGATCAGTTTTGTCTGTCCTTGAATGTCACATAAATGGAATCACACCACTCTTTTTGTGTATGGCTTCTTTCATTTGTTGTTGTGCTTGAGAAATTCTCCCACTGGATTCTGCAGAAAACAGGGAAGACCTCTTCCACGTATGCCCCTGAGCTCCCTCCTCCATGAAGCGTTCCTTGACATTCCTCGGGGGGAATTGTGCTGCAGGACTTCCTAGGCTGAGGCGTAAAAGGTGATGCAGGGTCATCCCACCTTATTTGCTGGGACACTGGTGCTTGGAGCACTGGGCTACGGGGTAAGAAGTCTCACTACCCTGAGGCCACCATGCTGTGAAAAAGCCACGCCACATGGGGAGGCCACACTGGGTGCCCTGTCGTTTGTCTGTCTTTGAGTCTACCCAGCCCAGGCACACGACATGTAAGTGGACGGGCCCCAGAGGATTCCAGCCCCCAGCTGTCAAATTATATCCTGCCTTGCAGTCTTCCCAGCTGAGGCCCCAGGCGTCATGGAACAGGGACAAGTCATCCCCTTGGTTGTCCCATTTACCAAATCCGTGACCCATGGGATATAGACACATCATAAATGGCTGTTTTAAGCTGCTACGTTTGAGGATAATTTGTTACTTCAACAATAACTGGAACACAGGGTGAGAAATGGCTGGACTCGGAAGGCAGAGTTTAATCTTCTCACTGGGCGGGAAATGGCAGGAAAACCTGCTGTTTTGAGTCCAGCAGCTGCTTCACAGCCCTGCCTCTGTCTCATCCTCTGCTCCTTTCTTCAGAGCTTCTCTTATTGGTTTTAGTCCACTTGTCAATTAGTTCTCTGCCTTCCCCACCCCCAGAAAGCAAAAGGCATTTCCTGGTAAGGGTGTGATTCCTCTCCCACATCTTTGCCTCCCTATTGGAGACCCCTGAAGGACGGAGGGAACATGGAATATTTGGGAAGTATGGTCTCCGGCATGTGCAGGAGCTGGCACATAGTGCTCAGGAAATGTGTGTGTCAGAAGCATTGTCATTTCCTGTCACAGCACGTGTCGTCTTTGTGGCCTCTGGATGGGGACAACACTCGGGGAGCTGGGCTTTGGCACCTTGCAGCTCCTTTCTGAGGACTCAACTCTGGGTCAAGCTTTTGATCTTCATTATGAAATGTCATCCTTGCTATATGGCTGGAGTATAGTACAGCACTGATAAATCTGGCAGAGTGGCCCGGACACTGCCCAGCTGTGTGACAATGGAGAAGTTGCCTGACCTCTCTGAGCCTCGGTCTCCACTCATAAAAAGGGCAGGAGAGGAGCTTAGATGATAGGCATTAGGATTGGATTTTTTTCACAGAATAAAAAGCCTGAGGTCGTGGTGCTGATAGGCAGAATTTGGTCTGTCTTTTGCTGAAGCTCATGCTCCTTCCACTCTGTCCTTTATCTTTAGAGCAGGTGCCTGTGGGTCTGGAGCTCCTGAATGACCTTGCAGAGCTTCACACACTGCCCAGGCTCACAGCCACATCCAAGGCTGTGTTACTCTCCTAGGGGCATGGTGGCAGCCCCCTGCAGTGCATCTTCCAGCCTCGTGAGCCTGGCCACTTGTCAATGAGCTGCTGTAGTCACTGAGGGACCCTTGGGGCCAAAGGGGTTGCAATACAACTGCCCTGCCTTCCAGAAGGCCCTGTTTCTTTTTTTGTTTTTCGTTGTCCCTCTGATTTAGACTGGATGCAGGGGATTAGAAACTGCCCTTGCCTCAAGAAGTTGTCCAAGGAAGAATCTGATTTGTTTTATTTTTCAAAACAGCTTTATCGAGATATAATTCACATACCATACAAATCACCCATTTAAAGTGTGCGATCCAAGGACAGTTAGCAACAGTCACAGAGTTGTGCAACGATCAACCACAATCAATTTTGGAACATTTTCATCACCTTATAAAGACAGCTTTCACCCCTTGGTCATAATCTTCTACTCTCCCCCCACCCCCCACCCCCCCGCCTCAACCATAGGCAACCACTGGTCTACTTCCTGTCTCTGTAGATTTGCCCATTCTGCACATTTCAAATAAACGGAATCACACAATATGCGGTCCTTTGTACTGGTTTCTTTCACTGAGCATAATGTTTTCAAGGTTCACCCACGTTACAGCGTGTACCATTTCTTTTACCAAATACTATTCCTTGCGTGGCTATACTACATTGTATTTGATACACACTTGGGTTGTTTTCACTTTTTGGTTGTTATGAATAACATTTTGAACATGTATGTACATGTTTCTGTGGGGACATAGACTTTCATTTCTGTTGGGTACGTACCTAAGAGTGGAATTGCTGGGTCATATGTTAACTTTATGTTTAACTTTTTGGGGACCTGCCAGGCTGTTTTCCACACAGTGGCACCATTTTACATTCCCACGAGCAGTTGAGTGAAGGTTCTGGTTTCTCCACAGCCTCACCAACACCTGGCTTTTTGATTCTAGCCATCCTGGTGGGTGTGAAATGGTATGTCGTTGTGGTTTTGCTTTGCATTTCCCTGATGGCTAATGAATGACGTTGATCGTCTTTTCATTTGGATGTTGGTCTTTTGTGTATCTTCTTTGGAGAAATGTCTATTCTGACCCTTTTCTGATTTGTCTTTTCTTTTTATTTTAATTTTTATTGGGTAATATTGGGGAACAGTGGGTTTTTCCAGGACCTATCAGCTCCAAGTCAAGTCATTATTTTTAATCTAGTTGTGGAGGGCACAGCTCGCTGGCCCATGTGAGAATCGAACCGACCACCTTGGTGTTATGAGCTCTGTGCTCTAACCACTGAGCCAACCTGCCACCCTGTCTGATTTGTCTTTTTACTATTGAGTTGTAAGAGGTCTTAATACGAGTTAATCGAGACTTAATATAGTCTCGATACGAGTTCCTTATAATGGTTTATTTGTAAGAATCTTTAGGAAAATCCATTTCATAACTTTCCTGTTCCCTGTGTTTACTGGCTGGAGAATTGCATCAGACACAAAACATGGGTTCATCCATGAGGCAGAACTGATACCGTTTGGAACCAACAGCTCACATGCATTCCTGGGGCCATTGAAATAGACAAGATCCTCCCCTTTCCCCTCGTTTTTCTTTTCTTGAGCTTCTCCTTAATCCATGGGTGTCAAGTGGCGTAGAGTGAGGCCACATCAGAGTCACCGTGGGACTCTTGCCTTACCTACCCCAAGAGTCCCATGTGCTTTCCTCTTCCCTCCACCCTGCACTTTCCTTTTGAGCACCACTGTACTCAGAGGATCCCTCTGAGAGTAACCCTGGCATGGCATGAAATGGCCCCTGGGTGGCAGCAACACGGAGAGGAAGGCCCAGGGATCCTCAGACAAAGAAAACAACATGGAGGGTCCTCAAAAAATTAGAAATAGAACTACCACATGCGCCAGCAAACCCACTTCCGTACATATAGCCAAAGAAATTGAAGTCAGGATCTTGAATAGCAACCTGCACCCCCATGTTCATTGCAGACTTCTTCGCAATAGCCAAGACACGGAAGCAACTTAAATGTCCATCGATGGACAAGTGGATAAAGAAAATGTGGGCTGTATACACAATGGAATATTATTCAGACTTAAACAAGAAGGAAATCCTGACATTTGCAGCAACATGAATGAACCTGGAGGACGTTACGCTAAGTGAAATAAGCCACACACAGAAAGACAAATACTGAATGATGGAATTTATATGATGAATCTAAAATTCATAGAAACAGAGTAGAAGGGTGGTTGCCAGGGGTTGCGGGGGTGGGAGAGACAGAGAGGTATTAGTCAAGGGGTACAGAGTTTAGGTTACACAAGATTAATAAGTACTAGAGATCTGGGGATGGCATAGCGCCTACGTTAACAATACTGTATTATCTACTTGACAATTGGCTAAGAGGGTAGATCTCGTGTTAAGTGTTCTAATCACAAAAAAATGATGAGGGCAGGAGGAAACTTTCGGAGGTGATGGATATATTTATGGCATAGCATAGATTATGGTGATGGGTATATACTTATCTCCAAACCCATCAAGTTGTATGTATTACATATGTACAGCATTTTGTAAGCCAGTCATACCTCAATAAAGCGGTTTAAAAAGAAAGAAAGAATCTTCCTTTCTTGCGGGCAGCTGCATGGGAAGCTGGGTTAGGGGGTCAGATTGTTCTCCGGCTGAGACCAGGAGTATAACCTTGTGTGACAGGATCATGCCCTGGGGAGGAAGGAAGGGACAGTGGCATCTTTTGTCTCCAGCAAGGATCTCAGCAGCATCATTGAATGTTTATTAAGCTCTAATATTGAGCCAGGCATTGTGCAAAACATTTTCTATTCCGTATCTCGTTAAATCCCCACCATAACCTTGCCCATTAGGCACAGTTCATCCTTGTGTTCCAAATGAGGAAAGTGAGCCCAGGTGGATTCACTTGCCAACTCTCAGCCAGCTAGCAGGTGGCAGAACTGGGATTTAAACCCAGGCTGTATGTCTTTAACACCCACACTTCTAAATTCCTTCTTCTCAATGCCCAGGGCACCCAAGCTCTTGCATCCAAATCCTGTTGATACTCATTTTCTCATCATCAGTTTCCATAGAAATTTGCATGGGAGGCAGCTGAGCTGTGGAAGAGCTCTGAGCCTGGATGCAGAAAGCTGGCACTGAGGCGGACTGTAGCACACACAGTGTGGGGGCGGAGCCCCAGAAAGTAGTTTCCAGGCTCTCGGCCTCACATAGACAGGTGCCTGGCTCAGGTAGTAAATGGCCAACTGTGATTGCATGGCCATCAGCTGTGGCTAGTTGGCCGTCAGCTGTAACCAGTGAGCCATTGGCCACAATATAACTGCTGTGGCTGTGGAAGGAAGAGAAGGAGAAAAAAGAATGGGGCTAGCAAGAAGATGGCGGCTGGGCTGGCAAGTGTGGATGGCGGTTTGCGGACAGTGTGTATCCAGCCTCCAGTGAGAGTATAGTGCCGCCAGAGAGAATAAAGTGGTATGACTCCCCTACCTATGGCTCCGTGGGTGTTCCTTTTTGGCCTCACCATGTCCTGCGTTCTTGTATGGGGAGCGGGAGAAGAGACCCTGCAGGCCTCCCAGCACGACAAATGGCGCAGCGAGCAGGGTCTCCCGCATGACACATGGCGTAGTCGGCAGGATATGGTGCCAGCCAAAGCTCTCCAAAGGACGGTGGAGCAGTTTGTGCATGTGAACACCCAGCCTGAGGAAGACCAGGAGGAGCAGCTGCCGGAGAGCTGGACCCCCGTGGAGGGGTGGGAGGACGTGGACGGTTCTCCCACCAGCACAGGAAAAGCCATGCAGCTGCTGGAGAGATGGAGCCCCGTGGAAAGGTGGAAAGATGTGGACGGTTCTCCCACCAGCACAGGAAAAGCCATGCAGCTGCTGCAGAGATGGAGCCCCGCGGAGAGGTGGAAAGATGTGGACGGTTCCCCAACCAGCACAGGCCGGAGAAAGCGAAGGTCGTTGCAGCCCTGTGGGCCGGGGAAGTTCCTGCTCAGGCAGCCCGGATGCAGGACTTATAGTCCCAGGAGGTAACGCTTGCTGAGTCCTCCGTGGGAGATGAGGGTGAGGTCAAGGTCATCCCTCACCCCCAGGACAGCCCTGGTGAATGACTATGGACTATGGGGAATTGCCTTCCATCCCTAATTTAATGGACCGCTTGACTGTTTGTTTGGGAACTGTTGTTAGTGGAACTGGGGGATATTTGCTTTTGTCTCTTGACTGGCCACCATTGAGAATATGTAAGCACCTTGATTGTGAGTCGCTGTTGTTCCAGCAGGGTACCCTGAGAGGCACAGAGAGAGTGGCAGTGCGCTGAGAGGTCTGGCTGAGCCCTGAAGATACCCTGGCTGTGCCCAGGAAGTCGGGCTGTTCCCAGAGAGAGTAGTAGAGCCCTGAAGGTACCCTGGCTGTGCCCAGGAAGTCGGGCTGTTCCCAGAGAGAGTGGCAGTGCCCTGAGAGCCCTGGCTGAGTCCAGGAAGTCTGGCTGAGCCCTGAAGTTACCCTGGCTGTGCCCAGGAAGTCAGGCTGTTCCCAGAGAGAGTGGCAGTGCCCTGAGAGCCCTGGCTGAGTCCAGGAAGTGTGGCTGAGCCCTGAAGTTACCCTGGCTGTGCCCAGGAAGTCGGGCTGTTCCCAGAGAGAGTGGCAGTGCCCTGAGAGCCCTGGCTGTGTCCAGGAAGTGTGGCTGTTCCCAGAGAAAGTGGCAGTGCCCTGAGAAATCCTAGCTGTGCCCGGGGAAACTAGTGGTACCCTAAGAAGTCCAGGAAGTCTGGCAGTGCCCAGGAGTACTGGTGGTGCCCTGAGAAACCCTGGCTGTGTCCGGGAAGACAGGTGGTACCCTAAGAAGTCCAGGAAGTCTGGCTGTGCCCAGGAGTACTGGTGGTGCCCTGAGAAACCCTGGCTGTGTCCGGGAAGACAGGTGGTACTCTTGCCTTACCTACCCCAAGAGTCCCATGTGCTTTCCTCTTCCCTCCACCCTGCACTTTCCTTTTGAGCACCACTGTACTCAGAGGATCCCTCTGAGAGTAACCCTGGCATGGCATGAAATGGCCCCTGGGTGGCAGCAACACGGAGAGGAAGGCCCAGGGATCCTCAGACAAAGAAAACAACATGGAGGGTCCTCAAAAAATTAGAAATAGAACTACCACATGCGCCAGCAAACCCACTTCCGTACATATAGCCAAAGAAATTGAAGTCAGGATCTTGAATAGCAACCTGCACCCCCATGTTCATTGCAGACTTCTTCGCAATAGCCAAGACACGGAAGCAACTTAAATGTCCATCGATGGACAAGTGGATAAAGAAAATGTGGGCTGTATACACAATGGAATATTATTCAGACTTAAACAAGAAGGAAATCCTGACATTTGCAGCAACATGAATGAACCTGGAGGACGTTACGCTAAGTGAAATAAGCCACACACAGAAAGACAAATACTGAATGATGGAATTTATATGATGAATCTAAAATTCATAGAAACAGAGTAGAAGGGTGGTTGCCAGGGGTTGCGGGGGTGGGAGAGACAGAGAGGTATTAGTCAAGGGGTACAGAGTTTAGGTTACACAAGATTAATAAGTACTAGAGATCTGGGGATGGCATAGCGCCTACGTTAACAATACTGTATTATCTACTTGACAATTGGCTAAGAGGGTAGATCTCGTGTTAAGTGTTCTAATCACAAAAAAATGATGAGGGCAGGAGGAAACTTTCGGAGGTGATGGATATATTTATGGCATAGCATAGATTATGGTGATGGGTATATACTTATCTCCAAACCCATCAAGTTGTATGTATTACATATGTACAGCATTTTGTAAGCCAGTCATACCTCAATAAAGCGGTTTAAAAAGAAAGAAAGAATCTTCCTTTCTTGCGGGCAGCTGCATGGGAAGCTTGGTTAGGGGGTCAGATTGTTCTCCGGCTGAGACTAGGAGTATAACCTTGTGTGACAGGATCATGCCCTGGGGAGGAAGGAAGGGACAGTGGCATCTTTTGTCTCCAGCAAGGATCTCAGCAGCATCATTGAATGTTTATTAAGCTCTAATATTGAGCCAGGCATTGTGCAAAACATTTTCTATTCCGTATCTCGTTAAATCCCCACCATAACCTTGCCCATTAGGCACAGTTCATCCTTGTGTTCCAAATGAGGAAAGTGAGCCCAGGTGGATTCACTTGCCAACTCTCAGCCAGCTAGCAGGTGGCAGAACTGGGATTTAAACCCAGGCTGTATGTCTTTAACACCCACACTTCTAAATTCCTTCTTCTCAATGCCCAGGGCACCCAAGCTCTTGCATCCAAATCCTGTTGATACTCATTTTCTCATCATCAGTTTCCATAGAAATTTGCATGGGAGGCAGCTGAGCTGTGGAAGAGCTCTGAGCCTGGATGCAGAAAGCTGGCACTGAGGCGGACTGTAGCACACACAGGTTTTGTGGGACTTTGGTCCATTACATCATCTTTCTCTAAATTTCCTTACCATCCAATGGAGATAACATACCGACGTCACTGTGTTATTGTGAAGGTCAAATGAGATTATGGCCGTGAGAATGATTTGTAAACTCTACGTTTGAAAAGTCAGGGATTGTTATTCTTATTGCATTGTTCCCTTAATTCAGGTCAAATCCTGTAATTAGCAGCCCCGAACCTAGATAACAAGAGTTCCGAGCCTTAGCCAAGAAGTTCAGTGTTGGCTCACTTCTTCTGAGCAATATTCAAGACAATAGAAATGGGGCACCACCCTCACTGCTGGATTTTGGAGTTTATGGCACTTGGTTAATCACAGAATCCTAGCCATCCCTCCCCACTTCCCAACCAGCAGCCTGGATCTGGGTCCTTTTGTCTTCGGCCCCCATCCCCATCTGTACTCGCTGGCTGAGCTGTGTGTGTCTTTACCTTTCGTTACCTCCTTGTTGTTGGTTCTTTGTGGCAGAGGCAAGCTGTATTCACCAAATGTCCACATACCCATTCGTTGGGTCAATGAAATGTAAGCACAAATGACACGTGTTTCCTGTAGACTGAGGCAGGTAAGAGTCAACTTTCCCTATTCCATGTCTCCTGTCCCCTGCTTGAGGCTACCTATAAGATGGAGGAAGGCCACTTGACACATATCAGTCTGTGACATGAACACAAAATCAATCTTTGTTGTGAAAAGCCACTGAGATTCGGGGGTTCATTTGTTAAGTAACATAGCCTAACATTGCCCAGACAGATATATTTCCTGCTATCAATCTACATAGAGGGGAGGAAGAAGGACCTATACGAGGCAGAGCAGCACGAGTAGAGACATGGTATGTCCAAGGGAGAACGAGAAAGGGGTGTGGGTGGATCAGAGGCTCCTTGCTCACAGGGCCCTGTAAGTGGCGGTGAAGGTCTCCTGCTTTGGTCTTGGCTCTGCCACTGACTGGCTGTGTGCTGTGGACAAATGACTCTCTCTGGCCTTGGTTTCCTTAACTGTGAATTGCAGACAATAACAGCACCCAGACCTTGGAGTTGTGAAGACTGAGTGATTAGCTCAGTGCCTCAAGTAGGGTAAGTACCTGATAAAAATTAGCCATGCTAAATGTCAGTCATTGTTATGATAAGGGAGGACTGGGGGACCAATTTCAGGACAGAAAAGTGCCTTCTATTCTTACAGTAATCTGGAGGGTAAGATGGTAAATAGGAGAGGGCAAGGAGACAGGGTTTTTCTGAGGGTATCTAGAGCTAATTCATCCACCATGCCTTCCTTCCTTCCTTCCTTCCTTCCTTCCTTCCTTCCTTCCTTCCTTCCACCTACACACCCGCCTGTCCATCATCCATCCAACAAATGAAAACATTAAAAAAATATATCAGAAAAAAATAATATCTGCTCCCAGAACCCTGCTCCCATCGGCTACTCCAGGTGGCCAAGAAATGGGTTGGGCAGCGAGGAGAAATGCAGGGTGTGTTATGGGCTGCATTGTGTCCCCTCACTGCCAAATTCACAGGTTGGAGTCCTGTCCTAATCCTCAGGACCTCAGAATGTGTGGCCTTTGGAGATAGGGTCTTTGAAGAGTAATTAAATTAAAATATGGTCATCAGGGTGGGCCTTAATTCATCTAACTGGTGTCTTAACAAGAAAAGGAAATTTGGGTACAGACATGTCAGAGGGAAGACCGTGTAAAGACACAGGGAGAAGGCGGCCCTCCCCAAGCCAAGGAGAGAGGCCTCAGAAGGAACCAACCCTATCCACCCCTTGATCTTAGACATCCAGCCTCCAGAACTGTCAGAAAATAAATTTCTGTTGTTTAAGCTGCCCAGTCTGTGGTATTTGTTATGGTAGCCTGAGCAACTAATACTGATAGTGAGAGGCACAGAAAGTCTCTTAGAGACTTCACTTCCACCTCCCCCCTGAAGCTGAGAGAGTAGCCTGCAATCTCCTTGGACACAGGTGGTAGGAAGGGAGCGTGAGAGAAAAAAACAGAGGTCCTGGGAACAAAGGGGCTTTGTCCCCCTCCTGCGTCTTTCACCTGTACTGGGATGTGGGTGAGTGAAGTGTGAGATGTCTTGAACCAGGCTGGAGTCAGAAGTCTTGGGTTCTCATGTCCTGACTCCATGCTTCCTGGCTGTGTGACTTTGGGAAGGTTACTTACCCTCTCTGTGCTTCACCTTCCTCATCACTAAAACGAGGACAACAAGTGTGCGCACTTTATCGGGCTGTTGTGCAGATTAAATGAGTGTTTAGAACACTCCCTGGCACAGACTAAATGCTGTGGAAATGCTACTGAGCATGAGGATCCCCCCCCCCCCCCCATTAGAACCACACTCTTAAAATGGGAGGACTGTTCCTGGCCTCATGAGGATGGGCTAAGGCTGAAACAGGACATTTTATGAAGTTTCAAGACATTGGGCATGAAAGAATCCACAAATGTTAGTTGTTGAATTACTAACTTGGTTGAAATCCTGGTCCTGTCACTCATTCGAGAGGTCACAAAACCTCTGGGTCTTGGTTTGTCTTTCTATAAAACGGCTCAGCTGACACTTCCGGTTGCTGCCTGCCTCATAGAGTCATCGTGCAATGCCAACGAGATGGCAATTGTGAAACTCAAGCTTTCTAAAACTCAAGCTTCGTATCAGTGTGAATATACACCCCCAAAGATGTAGTAAGAAGTAATGTCTGAGTGCTTACCATTATTTGGCATTCTTCTAAGTGTCTTAGGTATATTCCTCACCGAGTCTTTACAGCGACTCTATGATCTGGGCCCTATAATTCCCCATCTTACACATGAGAAAACTGAGGATAAGTGACTTGCCTGAGATGACCAGTAAACTGGGGTTTGCATGCAAGCGTGGAACATGGGTGCTTAACTACAGGGCAGTGCTGTCCAGTAGGACGTCCTACGAGAATGGGCCCTCTATCTCCCCTGCTCGATACAGTAGCCCTACCGAGCACTTGAAATGTGGCTAGTGTGACGGAGGACCTGACATTTTAGTGCAATTTAATTTTAATTAATTGAAACTTGAATTTAAACAGCTACAGTCGGCTCACCGCCACTCTATGGGACGGCAGGGCACTGGGCTGTACCGCCTGCCCACTTACGTGCTGACGCTAACAGATGAGTAAACAGCACACAGATGAGTAAACGGGGTTCTCCAACCCTCACAGCCACTCAGCCAGGTTGCTGGGACTCCAACTCACGGCTCCTGGCTTTAACCCCAGGCTTCAAGCCAGTCCTGGCTCTTCCATGCGGGCACTATGGAGGAAGATCACACATTCCTGAGAGGTGACAAAGGTCAGGGGATTTTCCCACGGAAGCGACCAGACCTCCCATTTCCCGGTGGGAGCCGGCAGGGGAGGTTGAGCTGCCCTCCTTGGTCCCCCAACCCCAAGTCCTTACAAGCTGCCAGCTCTGAGGTCAGGTTCCCCAGCAAGAGAGAGAGGAGCTGGCTGGAGGGAAAGCCCAGACGAAGCTCCTGCTTTCTCTCTCTGAGCTGGAAGCGGAGCTGGCCCTCACTCAAGGCTTAATTAGCTGAAATAACTGTGAACAATAATCTTTAAAATGAGAGGGTTTAAAGCTCAGACCGTGCTGCTTCTGATTATTCATCCGCCTGGCATGAGCACGCCGTTGCCAGCTCAGCCGTGCCAAGTCTGCCAGGCTGAGCGGGACCGTCAGGTGTGCCCCACCGAGCCCTCCCTCCGCCTGCCACTCTCTGCGTGATGGGAGGGGCCAGACCCAGCGTCTTTGGGAGCCCAGCTCTGCATCTGTGAGATGGAGACCCGAGCCATCCAGCAGGAGGTTATCAGGCATCAGTGAAAGGCTTAGCAAAGCATAAAATATTCCCTGAGAACTACAGTTAGACGGGCCGCACGGGTGTCACAGAACTCGGGGATACTGGCGATCCCTGCCAAGTGACCTTGAGCATTGCTCTTCCTATCTCTAAGCCTGTTTCCTTCTCTGGAAAATGGAGAACACTCACCTTTTAGGATCTTCCTGCTCGTCCATTACATGAGAACAGTTATTTTCTCAAACCCAAATCCTTCAGATCTCCAACCTCTGCACCCATCCCCACCCTCTGGGGACGCAGAGTTTCTGTCCTCCTGCCTAAGAATACTCCCTCCACCTCTGCTTTGGATCCCGCCCTCGCTGGACGATCACTCACCCCTTTTTGTGGTTATCTGTTCTACTCTTTGTTCCAATAGGACCTTTCTGTTGACTTTTATTTTTAAAATAACAGCTATATTGAGATATGATTCACATACTATACAATTTACTTATTTAAATGTACAACTTAATGGTTCTTAGTATCTTCAGAGTTAGGCCACCATTATTACAATCAGTTTTAGGACACTTTCAACACCCTGCAAACCCCCCCCAAACCCATGAGCAATTACTCCCCTTCCCACACTCCCTCCCCTTAACCCTAAGCAACCACTAATTTACTTTCTGTCTCTATAGATTTGCCTATTCTGGACATTTTAAGGAAATGAAATCGTACAGTGTGTAATTCTTTGTTACTGGCTTCTTTCACTGAGCCTAATGCTTTCGAGAATCATCCATGTTGTAAAGCTACTCCATTCTTTTTTATTGCCAAATGATACCGTGTTTCCTGGAAAATAAGACCTAGCTGGACAATCAGCCCTAATGCGTCTTTTGGAGCAAAAATTAATAGAAGACCCGGTCTTATTTTACTAGAAGACCCGGTCTTATATAATATATGATATAAGACCGGGTCTTCTATTAATTTTGATTGTCCAGCGAAGTCTTATTTTTGGGGAAACACTGTATTCCACTGTATGGGTGTGCCATCTTTTACTTGATGAGCATTTGGGTTGTTTCCACTTTTTTGGCTATTATGAATAATGCTTGTATGAACATTTGTGTGCATGTTTTTGTGTGGACATATGTTTTCATTTCTCTTGAGTATATGTACCTAGGAGTGGAATTGCTGGGTCATATGGCAGTTTTGTTTAACCTTTTGAGGAGCTGCCGGATTGTTTTCCTGGCGGCATTATTTTACATTCCCACCAACAGTGTATGAGGGTTCCAATTTCTGCACGCTCTTGTCAACCCTTGTTATCACTTGTCCTTTTGATTATAGCCCTCCTTGTGGGTGTAAAATGGTATCTCATGGTGGTTTTGCTTTGCATTTCCTTGATGGCTAATGACATTGACCATCTTTTCATGTGCTTATTGGACATTTGTATATCTTCTTTGGAAAACTGTCCATTAAGATCCTTTGCCAATTTTTAATTGGGTTGTTTATCTTTTTATTACTGAGTTGTTATAGTCCTTTATTCTAGATACAGGTTCCTTATCAGATATATGATTGCAAACATTTTCTTCTGTTCTGTGGATTGTCTTTTCACTTTCGTGATGGTGTTCTCTGCAGCACAGAAGTATTTAATTTTGATGAAGTACAATTTATCAATTTTTTGCTGCTGTTGCTGTTTGTTCTTTTGGTGTCATACTAAGAAACTGTTGCCTCATGCAAGATCATGAAGATTTATGCCAATATTTTCTTTGGAAAGTGTTATAGTTTTAGCTTTTACATTTAGATTTTGGTCCATTGTAAGTTTATTTTTCTATATGGAGTGAGATAGGGATTCAACATAATTTTTTGTTTTTTGCATGTGGAATGTGGATATCCCGTTGTCCTAGCACCATTTGTAAAAAAATTATTTTTCTTTCCCCATTGAATTGTCTTGGCATTCTTGCCAAAAGTCAGTTGACCATAAATGTGAAGGTTTATTTTTGGAGTTTCTATTCTAATTCATTGCTATACATGTCATGCCTGTCTATGGATTTCTTCATTCTTTTTTTCTTTTTATTTTTTTCCCCTTCTTCTGCCTTTCCCCCTTCCCCCACTCCTGTTCAAGCCATTGTTTCTCAGTCTAGTTGTGTAGAACACAGCTCCCTGGCCCATGCTGGTGTTATGAGCCTTGTGCTCCCCCCGGCTGAGGCAGTCGGTTGCCGGTCATCGGTGGGCCGCTCACAGCAGCTCACAGCAGCCCACGCTGGTTGCCAGTCACTCACGCTGGTCGCTGGCTGCTCATGGCAGCTCACGGTAGCCCACGGCAGCACACAGCAGCCTGTGGCAGTTCACACTGACCTCTGGCTGCTCCAGGGAGAGCCACTGTTCACAATCTTACCTGTAGAGGGCGCAGCTCACTGGCCCACGTGGGAATCAACCGGTGCTCCAACCACCTGTGCCACTGGGCTGGCCCGAGTTCTCCATTCTTATTAACTGTCTCTTCTCCCAGGCAAAATCTCTGAATCTTCTCTCCAGAGCAGGGAGTGGGGACAGTGGCCCACTTCTTTCAGAGTGACACTCCTGAATTCTGAGCAGGGCACTGCGTGAAGACGGTAGGCTCTAGTCTTCTCAGCTCGCCTCTCCTGGCATGGAACCTCCATCCTACAACTGAACTGGGGTGAGGACAATCAGCCCCCATATTCTTGGCCAGCTGTGCCTAGGGTTGAGCCTCTGATCTGTGAGGTGGAGGAAATGAGCCCCTAATATTTTGGTCACTTTTGCCTGGAGTCTAGCCTCTGCCATTTGGAGTTTGGGGGAATGAGAAATGCTAGTGACATACTCTATTCCTTGACTGGGAATTTAGGGGAGAGAGAGGCCCATTTTCCTAACCACACCTGTTCAGATTGGAATTTCCCTTATCTTGTTGAGATGTGGAGGCTGGGAGGGAATGGGCCACAGCTCAAGTTTCCTGACTCTTGCAATTCTTACTGAGATTTAGTTCTTGAATAAATCTTCCTTCATTTGCTGTCCTCCATTAAGACAATTTCAAGAGACTTTAAATGGTTGATTTTAATAATTTTCATCACTTACAGTTGTTTCCTGGGGAGTAGTTCTGTGAAACTCCTCCTGCCATCCCAGAAGTCCTCATCGGCTTATTTATTTATTTATTTATTTGTTTGTTTGTTTGTTTATTTATTTATTTATTTTGACACTCAATATTATTTTATGTTAATTTCAGGTGTATAGCATAGTGGTTAGGCATTTATATAATTTAAGGGACCACCAGATGGCTCAGTCGAGATAGAGCGCAAGCTCTGAACAACAGGGTTGCCGGTTCGATTCCCACATGGGCCAGTGAGCTGTGCCCTCCACAACTAGATTGAAGACAACGAGCTGCCGCTGAGCTGCCGCTGAGCTGCCGAGGGGCGGACGATTGGCTCAGTTGGTTAGAGCGCGAGCTCTCAACAATAAGGTTGTCGGTTCAATTCCCACATGGGATGATGGGCTGTACCCCCTGCAACTAAAGATTGAAAACGGCGACTGGACTTGGAGCGGAGCTGCGCCCTCCACATCTAGATTGAAGGACAATGACTTGGAACTGATGGGCCCTGGTATTCCCCAATAAAAGAAAAAAACAAAAAACAAAAGTTGCCTTAAGGGTACCAGTCTTAATAGGTACTTCCTCCCCTTTATTTAAAAAAAAAAAAAAAAAAAGAAGTGGGTACTAGTCAAGTACCCACCTGGCTCTATACATAATTATTACTATATCATTGACTATATTCTCTATTCTTCACTTTACATCTTCATGATTATTTTATAACTACAAATTTGTACTTCTTAATCCCTTCACCTTTTTAACCCTGATCCCCAAACCCCTCCCATCTATCACCCCAATAAATCTAGTAACCATCTGACACCATGAATAGTTATTACAATATTATTGCCTATATTCCTTATGCTATATCCTACATCCCTATGACTACTGTGTAACAACCAATTTGTACTTCTTAATCCCTTTTCCTTTTTCACTCACCCCCAATGCCTCTCCCATCTGGCGACCATCAAAATGTTCTCTGTATCTATGAGTGTTTCTGTTTTGTTTGTTTATTTTGTTCTTTAGATTCCACATATAAACAAAATCACATTGCTTCTGTCGTTCTTTGTCTGACATACTTTATTCAGCACAATACCCTTTAGGTCCATCGATGCTGCTGCAGATGGTAAAAACCTATTCCCTTCCACCGCTGAGCAATATTCCATTGTATATATGTACTACCTACTCTTTATTCATCCATCGGCAGATACCCAGGCTGCCTCCACATCGTGGCCATTGTAAACAATGCTGCAGTGAACATATGGATGCACCCCTCCCCTCAAAGTAGTGTTTTGGGTTTCCTTGGATAAATACCCAGCAATGGGATTATTGGATCCTTCTTTGTCTCTTGTTATAGGTTTTGTTTTAAAGTCTATTTTGTCTGGTATAAGTATTGCTACCCCACTTTTTTTAAATTTCCATTTTTACGACATATCTTTTCTATCCCTTTACTTTCAGCCTATGTGTGCCTTTTGATCTGGAGTGAGTCTTTTGTAGGCAGCATATGTAAAGGTCTTCTTTTCTTATCCATTCAGCCACCCTATCTTTTTTGTTTGTTTGTTTCCTTAAATAAGTTAATATTTATTCTGCTTTGCTCTGCCCACCCCCTTGACTGGAGAGGCTGAATTTTCTGCATCAGATTATTGCAATGTTTAACTTGAATTTATAAAAGAAATGAGAGCCACCCTATCTTTTTGTTGGAGCATTTAATTTATTTACATTTAATTGTTGATAGATACGTAGTTAATGCCATTTTATTCATTTTTAAAAATATTTTTAAAAGATTTTAAAGAAGTTCCTCTAAGATTCCTTGTAATACTGGTTTGGTGAACTCCTTTAGCTTTTTCTTGTCTGGAAAGTTCTTTATCTGTCCTTTGATTCTGAATCATAGCTTTGCTGGGTAGAGTAACCTTGGTTATAGATTTTCATCACTTTGAATATTTCCTGCCAATCCCTTCTGGCTCGCAAAGTTTCTGTTGAGAAATCAGCTGATAATCTTGTGGGGGTTCCCTTGTAGGTAACTTTTCTCTTGCTTTTCTCTTGTTGCTTGTAAGATTTTCTCTTTGTCTTTAACCTTTGGCATTTTAATTATGATTTGTCTTGGTGTGGGCCTTTTTGGGTTCATCTTGTTTGGGATTCTCTGCGCTTCAGGGCAGGTTAGGGAAGTCTTTTTGTCATTATTCCTTCAAATAGGTTTTCAATCCCTTGCTCTCTGTCTTTGCCTTCTTTTACCCCTATGATGTGAATGCTGGTATGCTTGATGTTGTCTCAGGGGCCCTTTAAACTATCCTCATTTTGTAAAAAATTCTTTTTTCTTTTTGCTGTTCTGATTGGGTGTTTTCTGCTGCCTTATCTTCTAAATCGCTGATTCGATCCTCTGCTTCAGCTAATCTACTGTTGATTCCCTGTAATGTATCATTTATTTCTGACTGGTTCTTTTTTATGCTTTCTGTCTCCATTTTTATGTTTCCGATCTCTTTGTTGAAGTTCTCCCTGAGATCACTGAGCATCTTTATAACCAGTTTTTGGAACTCTGTGTCTAGTAGATTACTTGTCTCCATTTTGTTCAGTTTTTTTGTTTTTAAGCTTTTTCTGTTCTTTCATTTGGGACAGGTTTCTTTGTCTCCCCATTTTGGCTGCCTCGCTATGTTAATTTCTATGTATTAGGTAGGGCTGCTATGCCTCCCGGTCTTAGTAGAGTGGCCTTAGGTAGTAGGTGTGCTGTGGGGCCCAGTGGTGCAGTCTCCCTGGTCACCAGAGCTGGGTGCTCTAGGTGTGTCCCTTGTGTGGGTTCTGTGTCCCCCTCCTGTTGTAGTTGAGCTTCGGTTGTTGTTTGCATGTCAGTGGGAGGGACAGACCCTCTGGCTGATTGGTTGTGAGGACTGGCTGTGACTACAGTGGAGGAGCTGTGGTGCAAGGGCTGACCCTACAGAGCAGGGTTAGCTTTAGCCAGGCTCTGGGGCCTGCCCAGCTTGCACTTTGGGTGTGTCGTCCTTGGAATGGCCAGGTGAGACTCCTGGCTTGGTTTGAAGCTGGCCACCAGGTGTGCCAGCCCTGGGGCCTCCTGAAAGGAGACCCGCTGCAGGCCAAGTTTAGCCATAGCCTGTGCCCTGCCCGGGGCCACCTGGTATGAGCCACAAAGCAATCCGCTGATGGCTACCACCTGCACTAGGCTTGAAGGTGCCTTGAAAGGCCAAGGGGCTGGGCTTCAGGCTGCTCAGCTATTGGTACAGGACATACTGAAGCCAGATGCTGCTTATTTGGGTTTTATGAACCTTTGAGAGATTTTAGGAAAGTCCGAAGCATGAGCTAAGACAGATTGTATGGAAAAGCCACTGGAAGTGGCTTGGGTGTGCCCAGAAGTTGGGAGGGATGGGGTCTCAGGGAATCACTATGGCAGGACAGAAGCAAGGTGATAGCCATTTTGATGGAGACTCAGATATGGCGGCTGCCTGCATCTACACGCAGGGAGGGGTAGGGCTCAACAAAGAAACAATGGCTTCTGCCAGCTCTTTCGTCCAGGAGAAAGCCGCCCCTCCAGCCCTCAGCCTGAAGCTAGATAATTCAGTTCCTCCTCGTATGTCCCTGGCGCCGTTTGAGCAGCTGCCCCAGTGTTGGAGCCCAGAGCGAGTGAGTTCATCAACGAGTAAGTCTGTGCGCGGGCCATTGAGCAGGAGCACCCGGGACTGTAGCACCCTCGTTTCAGCCACAATCTCCCTGCTGGTTTTCACAGACAGAAGCTACCGGGATTTCTCTCCCCAGCACTGGAACCCTGGGTTGGGGAGTCTTGTGTGGCGTTGGGACGCCTTGCTCCTTTGGAGGCGGGGCTGGGGGAACCTCCTCAGCTGAGATATTTATCTGATTTTTAATGGTTACACGTGAGTGTGGGACCAACCCGTTCTGTGTCTCTGTCACCCAGTCGCGAGGTGGCTTCTTCTGTATGTCTGTAGTTGTAGGGCTTTGGTTCAGCTAGACTTCAAGTGATTCTCAATAATTGTTCTTTAGTGTACTTGTAATTGATCTGGTCCTGAGAGGAGGTGAGCACAGTGTTTACCTGCTCTGCCATCTTGACTAGAAATCCCCATCGGCTTTTAAACAAACTCAAGTCTTTGTCACTAAAAAATTTTTAATCCTGCTCTAGCTAGGGCTCTGTTTCTTTTTGCTGTCACTGTTAAAGTTCTGTACTTCTTCCTTTCCAACTTTCTCCTCAATCACTCTAAACAGATTTTCCAGTTTCGTTGGTTCTGAAAGAGGAGTTTATATCGTAAGGTCGCCAGTGACTTCCACATCTCAGTGTCCATCAAGTATTTTTCTCTCATCTTATTTGACCTGTCAGCAGCACCCCAACATTGTTGACTATTCCATCTTTATTGCACTGTCCTCTTCTCCTGGGTCCTGTGACTTGGCACCCACCTGGATTGCCTCCTATGCCTTGTGGATGCTTCTTCTTTGTTTCCATTGCAGGCTTGTTCTCCTCTGCCAGCCATAGAAGGGGGGCGGGATCCTCAAGGCTCTGGTATGGGCTGTGTCTTAATTATTGATGACAGACAAATAAATTACCCTCAAACTTATTAGCTTTATAAAACAAGCATATATTATCTCACATTCTCTGGGTCTTAGCTAGGTGTTTCTGGATTAGAGTTTTACAAGGCTACAGTTAAGATACTGGCTGGGGCTGAATAGTCATTTGAAAGTTCAACCAGGGCTGTAGAATCTGCTTCCAATCTCCCTCATGTGGTTATTGGCAGGATTCATTTCTTCACAGGATGTTGGACTAAGGGCCTCAGTCTCTCACTGCCTGTTGGCCAGGTGTCTCCTTCAGGTTCTTGTCACATTAGTCTATTCATAGGGCAGCTTACAACATAGCACTTGACTTCCCTGAGAGCAAGTGATTGAGAGAGAGGGCTCCCAAGATGGAAGCCAGTCTTTTTGAAACCTAATCCTGGAAGTGACATCCCATCACTTTACCATATTCTTTTTTTTTTTTTTTTTTTTTTTTTAAAGTGAGTCACTAGGCCCAGCCCAGGTTCAAGGGGAGTTGCACAAGGGCATAAATACAGGTGGTGGGGATACTGGGGCCATCTGAGAAGATGCCTACCGCAGGCTCCCATCTCTTCTCATTATCTACCCTCTTGCTGGACTATTTCAGACACATTTAGACTTTAATTACCAGCCACACATGAGAAGGGGATGATTCACAAACTTATATTTTCAGTCCGGACCTCCCCTTTGACTTCCAAGCTCACATCGAATGGATCAATTCCCATTTCACTGGGATTTCTCAGAGGCAGTTAGGGAGTAAACTGTAATGAGGACATTCTAGTCTCTAGTCGTGTAGCTATGTCACCACAGTTCAAATGTGGGCGGTTATGTTACTGCCTAGACTGGGTTCCCCTCAGAGAAAAGTCTGAGGCAGGGGACTTATGTGCTCTTATTTTATTAGAATAAAATCCCAGGGAATAGGAGTAGCTAAGGGGAAAGGTGTAAGAAGGGAGAGATAACCAGGGATGCATGCTATGCATGGCCCAATCTGCAGAAAACTACCTCAAGTTGTGTAAATTTCCCCCGAGGTCCAGCCCTCTGGAGGGGAAAGCAGGAAGAATTTCTCCACAGGCTGCCGTCTCCCACTGGTCAAAAGTTTGTCCTGTGGAGGATTCTCTCTTTTGTTTTTCTGTGGTTTCACACAAGGACAGGGGCACCAGTGATATCAACAGGGAAGCCCCAAAGTGGGAGGTGAGTAGGCCTGGCCTGGGCCAGGGGTGAGGAGCTGTCAGACTATGTTTGCTCCAGGTCCATCAGAGCCTTCGCAGAGCTAGAACAAAAGGTAGATGAGCTGGCAAAGATCTCAAGTGGCCCATAAGAGGACTCTGATGCAGTCACGAAAGGGAGAAGAAGAAAATAGATACTGGGGTTCACTTACCACTTTCTGCCACACCCTGTTCCCATGAATGACACCTCTATTCATTTAGTTCCAGCAAGTGAGAAACCTAAGAGACACCCTGCCATCTCCTTTTTCCTGGTACCTTTACTCAAGCCAAAATATCTCTGAAATCTATTCACTTCTCTTCATTTTGACCACCACACTCTTGATCAAAGCTCCTATCGTCTCTCGTGGGGACTAATGTCTCCTAATTGAACCCTTGTCCTCCTTCATATCCATTCTTCATACCCAGCCAGCGTGGCTTTTCTGTAACACCGACTGGATCTTGTCACCATGCCCTGCTAATTAAAACCCTTTGACAACTTTCCATGGCTTGGAAATAAAAACGGAACTTCTCAAGGTGGCCCACAAAGCTGTGTGTGGCCTGGCCCCTGGTCTACTCTGGTGACACAGTTCCCCATTGTCCTCTGTTCCAGCCTTACCCGGCCTCCTTTCGGCCTTGGCTTTCCTAAGCTCCAGGCTGCCTCAGGACCTTTGCATGTGCTCTGCCCAACGCTTACTGCAACTGGTTGTCATTCTTTCTCCCTACCTGCCTTCTCACTTCAAGCTTTCAGAGCAATTACCATTTTCTCAGGGAAGTCTTTCCTGATTTTCCTGACTAGATCATGTATCCCTATTATGTATGTATCCAGTCCTGGATTCCCCAAAAGTATGTATTTTGTATGTCAGGTATTTGTGAAACAAGGTCACCCTAATTTTTCACAATATGCTATTTAATTTTTTTAATATAGAATAATTTTAAAGAAGTCATCATGGGAAAGACATGACTTTTGACTTAAGTCATTACACTTATCTTTTTATTCTGTTTGTTTTTATTGTAAGTTGATTATGGAGGGAGTCATAATCTTATCAGTATTTAAAGCCTCTAAAATTTAGATTCCGAAACTCTGGCTGTGGCTATAACTCTCTATGACAGTTGCAGCTTTACTTTTTATGTCACTAGTTAGTAAATGTCATTAGTATTACTCCCACAAGGCTCTAAGTCTCGCAAAGGCAGAGGCCTCGGTAGTGTTTTGACTCACCTTTGAGCTGCCACAGAGGAGACAGGCAATAAACATTCATTAAGTGAGTGAGTCACAGGAGCCTGGAGCTCCAGCCAAGGCTGGGTTACCGATTAGCTCTGTCCTCTGTCCCCATAGCTCTCTGTGCTAAAATTTACCTGTCTTATCAGAGTGGCTGGTGCCTGAGAAATAGAAAAATGTATTTCCTTGGATAAAGAGGAAAAAAGAAAAAGCACGCACATGTGTTAAAAGAAATAATTAGTTAAATCTCTCGTGGCCGTCAGGGTCCCAGGCCTAACATTGGAATAGTTGGGAGGGGTTGTGAATGAAGAATATTTCTATATGCACACTTCTTGCTTGGGCCCACTCAACTGTGTGTCCACCTTTTTCTTCATGCTAAACTTAGTGGGTGTAGTGAGAGAGATTTTAGTGCAAAGTTCATCGAGGGAAAAGATTGAGATAATAAATTGTCAATGAGTCTAAAATGGCAGATGAAATGAGCAGAGGGGAGACTGGGATTGCTGTCATGAGAGCAACCAGAAGGTGGCGCTGTGTGCTCACCAATGAGATTCTTGCTTCCATGGACTTGACTATCAACTTATTTCTTATCAATTGTCAGTTCATTTAAAAAAGATTCCTTAGTCTCTTTCTAGTCCATAAGTTACTTTAATAAAACAGACTTACATTTTCCCCTTTCATGTGTATCTTTACAGAGTGACCTGTTTGAGGAAGAGACATGAGTAATATTGAGGGCGATTCAATGCCTCTTGGTTTTTCTCTTGCATTACCCAAAGAGAAAGTGACAAGCACATTTCTTTTCCTATATCAGTATTGTAACATGATATTGGGTAATTATAGTGCAATGTAACCACAAAACACTGAGCTAGGGCTAGAGGTCTAGTGTTTGATTCTCTAGGAGACTGAGTCTGGCTCAGCATCACCGTATTGGACTGTGGGTAAGTCCCCTTTGCTAAGGATTCTTAGCACAGCCCCACAGCTGGACTATTCTGGGGTGGGCAACCCCAGATGCCGTGGGAGCCTAGAGGACAGAGACGTTGGGCTTACCTGAGCACCCTGGGGACTCAGCTAGTCGGTGTGTCTGACTCCAACGCAAGGCCCAGAAGCCAGTGCTGGGAATTGGGCTCAGGGAAAGGTCCAGGGTGAGTTCCAGCTCATCTCCACCAGAGGTCAGCATGGCCCAGCAGTCAGAAGCACAGCTGTCACCAGGGTTCCCAGGCTGCTCTGTGTTCCTGTCTGGCAAAGGCGCCAATCCTGAGCTTATCTCTATCTCCCCACCACCCCCAGGGCCCCGAGCAGTCTGTTACCTGCCCCGTCCCTGTTTGGCAAGGTTAGGTAGACTCCCCTGGCTGTTATCAAAGGTTCAGGCAGGTAGACCTTTTGTCCCTCAAGAAACTAAGATAGAAAGTGTCATTAAAAAAAAGAACAAGAAAAAAAAAGTGGTTTGACAAATTCTTCAAGATCATGAACTGTATACCCTGGTGGTGAAAAGTGCAGACTCTGAAACCAGCCATCCTAGGTTTGAATCCCACTTTCAATACGTAGACATTGAGGGATGTAGACAGATTTGTTAAGGTCTTTGTTCCTCAATTTCTGCATCTGTAAACTGAGAATATTATCATTTCCATTTTTCATACTTGACCCTCCCTAACACGTAGGGCTATCATGAGGATTAAATGAGATATATTGTAATAGGCAATGTTTTCTGAGCAATTGCTCTGTGCCGGGCACAGACCTGTCCTTTCATCTAGTACCTCACGATTCTGACAACTGCTGTACATTATTACCCCCACTTTCTAGTTAATGAAACCAAGGCTTACAGAGAGACAGAAGCAGAGCCTGGATTGGAAACCAGGCACTTTGCCCTCGGAGTTGACTCTTTCAATTGTCACAAAGCATGATGGTCTTGCAAATTATGTCTGAGTTATTGTAGCCCTGTGGATTCCTGTGAGCCTGAGATGACAACCTGAGGTGAAGTGTTCTTCACTCAACCTCAAGGTGCAGACAGGCTGTTTACAGCGGGGCTGATGCTGTTGTGCCGGAGAGCAGGCTCCACGTGGGAGATTCCTGTGAGGTCCTGTTCTGTGAAGCACTAGTTGGTCCTACTTGGGTGCAGAAGCAGGGACTTGCATTGGAAGAGTATATCCCGGCTCTCAGTCTTCTGGAATCCAAGTCAAGGGTTCAAATCCTCTCTCTGGTACTTGTAAGTCACATGCTCCTGAGCCAGTGATGTAACTCTCTGAACCGTGGTTTATTAATCTTTAAGTTGGGAACCATAACGTAAATTATCTTATGAAATTTTTATGAAACATTTTTTATTTTTATGAAAATTACATTGGGGAAAGCATTTAAATGTGCGTATGCAGTGCCTGATAAACTTTACCTATTAGGGGTGATAAGATTTACCCATGGGCGGCCAGTTAGCTCAGTTGGTTAGAGCGCGGTGCTCTTAACAACAAGGTTGCTGGTTCGATCCCCACATGGGCCACTTGTGAGCTGCTCCCTCCACAACTAGATTGAAACAACTACTTGACTTGGAGCTGATGGGTCCTGGAAAAACACATTTGAAATAAATAAAAGTTAAAAAAAAGAAGATTTACCCATTATTATGACTTTGTTTGTGTGGGGCTGTAGCTCAGGGAGAAGAAAAATCACATCCTTCCTGGATTCTACCTTGTGACAAAAGAAATCTGAGTCCTCCCCTGAATGCAGGTCCGGAAGTCTGTTTCCTAGTGAGCCTCCCATTGCTGCCCACCCTCAACGATGCCTCCAGGGTGAATGTCTTAAAGCTTAGATCTGATCCTTTAGCTCAGCGCTGTCCAATAGGAATAGAGTGGGAACTATATATATATATAATTAAAATTTTCCTACTATCCACACTGAAAAAAGTAAAAGAAACAGTTGAAATTAATTTTCATAATATATTTTGTTTATCCCAACATCTCCGAAATATATTTTGACCTGCAATCAATAAAAATATAATCAATATATCCACATGAATAAATATAAATATAAATAATCAATATCCAAAATACATTTGGACATGCGATCAGTACGAAAAATGACGAATGAAATGTCTTCCATCCTTTTCCTCGAACTCGGTCTCTGACACCCAGCGTGTGTGTCACAGGCTGCAGCTCATCTCCTTTTGTCCTGGGCCACATTTCAAGTGCTTGTTGCCCTGTGTGGGGTGCGGGTGACACAGTGGACAGTGAAGGCCCAGCTCTTCTGTGTCCCTTGAATGGCAACAAAATGGTGATGGGCTTTTCCAGCCTCTTCAAACTTTAGCCTCAAGACGTTTTGAGCTTGTTCTCTTTCATCTCTACACTTTGTCCCCGTGTTTCTGCCTGCGTGGCACTTCCTCCATGTTGGGAGCGTTACCGCTACTCTCTTGTGGAATCCTCCTACCAACCCTATAAGGTAGATGCTGTAATGACTCCCATTGTACAAGTGAGAAATCTGGGGCTTGAAACGACTGGGCTTCTTACAGTGACAACGCGACATGTGACATGTGACACGTGAGCAGCGGCAGTGTGCTGTGGACTACTCCACTCTACTGAAATGAAGGTAACACTGTTGAATGAGCAGTGATGCCCCCATTTGGAAAGGGGATGGGCAGCCAGGTGAAGGAGTGAGTGTCTGGTTAACAGAGGTATTCAAGAGGCCCCTGGGTGGCCTTTAGACTGGGGTGTAATAGAGGAGATTTCCACACTGGAGGGGGCGGGGAGGCAGGTTGATGATGCTCTTTGCAGTCGTGAGGGTCGAGGACGTGTTCCTGTTCCAGGGGAGGGTGTGCTCCTGGCATCCTGGATAGGGCAGTGTGTCTGCAGGGCCTGTTCTGGCCCCGCGGTGCAGGCCTTGACTTCCTCCTTTAGCTGCAGGGCTGGCCTTCCCCAGGCTCCAGCAGCTGAATGCATCGGTCTTCTCCCCTGGAGGGCCCAGCCCCACATCCTCCCATTGTCAGCACTGATACAGTACCTCATTAAATTAGACTCACTGTAAATATTTTTGGAAACACCCCGTTGCTCCCTTGAAGACTGGTAGGGCTGGGTGTGAGTGGGGCCAGGGACCAGTCCGCTTCTTCCTGACCTCCTTCCGGCTTCTGCTGTTTCCTGTCCTAGCTGCCTCCTGCCCAAGCCCCTCCTCTCAGCCTAACAAAGGCCCGTGAGCTCCAAGGAGAAAGGTTTCCTCTGGACTGATCTTTAGGGACGGGGCCCAGGTGCTTGACCTGGTGAGGGCACCTGGATGAATTCCCTTTCCTCCTTTGGGCCTCACTTTCCAGTAAAGTCAAGTTTGTGGAATAGATGAGTGGCTGCAACCTTTTCACCCTCAAAAGCCATTTGGCTTGCTTTCCTGTCCTCCTTCCCGCCCCCCCCCCCCACCTTAATGAGTTGTCACTTTGGAAGGATTCTGTTTATCTAGCCCACTCCATTTATTAAATAATAATTAACTCATCTGCTCAGTTTTTATTCATCAAAAGCATCCTGAGCAGCATGGCGTAACCAGAGTCACCACATCGAGTTGTGAAAATCCAAGCTCGAAATCCAAGCTGAAACTTGACATTTAGAGCTGGCGATCTCATTAATGGCTGGGGGGGGTGGGGGGGTGAGGTGGGGGTACAGGAATGTGCCATTTCCAAAAGGTTTTGTAAAATGCTGGTGCTGGCGATTGCTACTGCCTCTCCCCCAGACTATCTTCTAGGGCCTCTGACCTCAGCTTGGAAATCAGTGACCTCAGTGAATTTTAGGGATCTTTCCTATTCGAAGTAGTAGGAAACTAGCCACCATCCAGGCAGTGCTAAACAAAGCCCTGACTGCTTCTGAGGTTCCAGAAATGCTGGTCCTACTGCCTGCGGCCAAATGGCCCTTCCGTGTTTATTAGAGGCTAATTATGTATAGGGTGCTGTGCTAAGTAATGGGGGGTGAGTAACGGGGTGGGGTGTGAGGCAATAAGGAAAGGCTTGCAGACCCGCGTTGTTCACAGTCTAACAAATAACACATTAGATGGGGCTTGGTGCCAAGCGGGAAAAATGGATTCTGATCTGATCCTGACCATCACTGACCTGCTCCCCAGAGAGAGTCACTTTGCCTCCCCTTTTTGACCATTTTAGCAAGAAATCCAATTTTCCAACCACTTCTGGGAGCAACTACCACAATTCCCAGAATCACAGAAAGCTAGCCTTGGCTGGTTCAATGTCCTCATGTACAGATAGGGAAACTGAGGCTCAGCGAGGGGCAGGGGCCTTGTCTAGGGTGACACAGCAAAGCTAGAATGCTAGCAGCTCCCATGAGACACCCTTCACTCCACTGGTGGTCCACCTGGCCTGCAAGCACTCCCTTTCCATTGATTCTCTGTGTCATTCTCCAGTGTAACTCGTCACTATCTGAGTTCACTGCCCTTAACTATTTCATGTTTTCCCGGACTCTAGAATGTATGTGCAGGTCAGAGACTCATCTGACTTGTTCATACAGTTCAGTGAGTGTCCAGTGCCTCCAATAGAGTCTGGCCCACAGTAGCTGCTCAATAAATATTTGCCGAGTGAACAAATTTGTAGCCAACATGGAATTGGAACTCATACTTCCTGACTCTCAGGTCACTAGGTTTCCTGCATTTGCTGTCTCCAGAGCCCAGGGAGGTCTAGGAGTTGGAGGATGGCCTGGGAATATGAAGTAGTACCAAATGGCCAAGGATGACAGAGATGCTGGTGGGGGCAGGGTCTGCTTTAATTGTCAGAAGGCAGCTGGCCATTTGTTGTTGGTCAGATAAGCTGCTAAAGTAGGACCTGTGAGTGTGTGAGTGTGTAAGGCTGGGGTGGGGCAGGGAGGGTTGTATGGCTGGAGAAAGGGAAGTGGAATTCCACAGTGTGCTGGGCACCCCGCCTGTTCCCCTGTCCTCTCTGCCCCTCCCCCTCAGAAAACACCACCAGCTGTTGGGGACACAGCTGCTGCTCCCTCTTGTGAAGGGAGAAAAGGACCCTGTTGCCAGGTTCAAAGCAGTACTGTGAAATGAAGGGGCTGGAGCTGGGGAGCTGGGAGGGAGGAGATGAGAAGTCAGCAAGGGGCAGAGAAAGGCAGGCTGGCTGCCACTTTGATGTCCTCCACCCAGAGCGTGATGCAAAGCCTGGGCGAGGTTTCTGTGTTTTCCCCTCATGCCAGACCCTTAGAGAGATCCAATCAACCACCCTTTCCTGTCCTCCAGGAGGATGTTTATCCAGATCCCTGACCCCTCCACACACTCCCTACTATACCCAGTGCACAAGTCCCGTCTGCTCACAAGCGACCCCAGGGCACATACAAACCCGGCTCACAAGTGTACACAGCCACACAGCTACAGGCACAAAGCCAAGCCTGTCTCTGCTTTTCAGGCCAGGAACCAACCTGGGGGTGGGGTGAGTGAGGGCTACTGACTCACTGACTCCAGAGGTCCCCCAGCAGTCTGGGCTGTCCTCAAAGCCCCTGTGGCATGTCTGGGGCCCTGTCCTGCCAGGAGCCGTTCATCTCAGGCTCATCACAATACCCTCAGAAATCACCCAGGAGAGAGAGAAGTTCCCCGGGAAACCTGTTTGGCCTCTCCAGGGCAGGCCAGCCCAGGGGACACTGGCTGACAGTCCTGCCCTAGCTGCTGGTTTGCCAGATGGCTCAGGGTAGATTATTCTGGATCAATTTAGCAAAAGGTTGCCCTTGTTAATGCAGGGGAGCAGCCTTGGGGTGAAGACCAGCTTTTCACATCCTTTTCCTAAGTGCCTCCTATGGCTTTAATTCAATAGGCATTTACCAGGTGCCAGGTCTAGGGGGCACAGAGGTGAAAAGACGGTTCTTCCCAGGTACTCTGTGTCTGGGGAGGGCTAACTTCTAGACTCTGGGGGCACATAAGCTCTGCCTCCAGCTACTCATCCTATTGACTGAACTGGCATCTTCTGCGTTGGATGGACAGGGGCCTTGGGTATGAGGCTGGGTGAGGAGTGAGGCTGGCTGATTTCAGGCTGGGGGCACTCAGGCCATCTGGTTCCAGCAGGTTCTTGGCTGGAGGCAGAATCTTATCTGTACTCTATCTCCTCTGGCCCCAATCAGGGGCCCCTTCCAGGCTTGGCCTCCCCTTCCCTCTCATTTCAGCCAGTCTGGTTCCTTTGGTGAGATTAACAATTTCTTACCTCCTGGGAGGCAGAGAATTTGAGGCTAGAGGATTAAGGAGGTGGATGTATATCCTCTTCCATGGGGTTTCCATCTGGCTCAGGATCCAAAAGGGAACAGCTGAGGGGAGGAACCTGATTTTGGGGACACCCTGAGCTCACTTGCTCCCCACAGGTCTATGCTCCTAGCTGCAAAGGGCAGGGGTACCTAAATCTTCCTTGGAGAAGCAGAGAAGATCTGGATTCCCTGGAGGTCTCAAATTTGGCTTTCATCCGGGAATGTCCTGAGCAGTTATTTTAATTCATTACAGGAACATCAATTGTGAGCTGACCTGAGCCACACAGGTTCCTGCTCAACTCTAAGGTCTGTTTTGATAAGTCCAGGTTGAAGAAGTCTGAGGGATTGAACTTGAACATCTGCCACCCGAGCTTGCTGCCAGGTTATAATGACAGTCATTCTGCCACCTGCATAGGCTTCTATTAGACAAACATGCGGGAGCAAGCAGGCCCCAGGCGTCCCCACCCTGTGTACTGTGAGACCCATGAAGCTCCAGCTCTGGGTCCTGGGTCCTATTCGGTGTCCCGACCGGCATTTTGCAGACTGTCAAGGTTCCAGAGGCTGGGCTGCCATCAGGCAACCAAGAACCGTCTTTGGGAATGGCAAGGAACAGGGCAGTTTCTGGATCGAGCTATGGTGCTAATTGTAAGGGTACCGTACAGACTATTATTGTCTGGCAGGGCTCTTACACCCTGTTCAATCAAGAGTAGGGAGTCTCTCTGAAGTATTTTAATCAATCCATTTTTAATTTCACCCCAAACAGCTCATTTCAAAATTATGGGTATCCTAGCACTGTCCTACATTTCTTTCTTTTTTTCTTTTTTTAAATTAAATTTATTGGGGTGATAATGGTTAGTAAAATTATGTAGGTTTCAAGTGTGCACTTCTATAATACATCATCTGTATATCACATTGTGTGCTCACCACCCAGTCAGTTCTCCTTCCATCACCATATATTTGACCCCCTTTACCGTCTTCTACCATCCCTCCACCCCCCATTACCCTCTGGTAACCACTAAACTGTTTGCTGTGTCTATGAATTTTTGTTTCTTTGTTTGTTTGTTTTTTTCCTTTGTTGTTTTCAGTTTTATATCCCACATATTAGTGAAGTCATATGGTTCTCAACTTTTTCTGTCTGACTTATTTCACTTAGCATATAATCTCAAGCTCCATCCATGTTGTCGCAAATGGCAGTATTTCATCTTTTCTTATGGCAGAATAGTATTCCATTGCGTGTATATACCACATCTTCCTTATCCATTCATCTATCGAAGGACACTTTGGTTGTTTCCATGTCCTGGCCACCGCACATAATGCTGCAATTGACAAAGAAAGAATTCTCAAGGCAGCCAGGGGAAAACTAGCAGTAATCTATAAGGGAAAGCCCATTAAACTATCATCAGACTTTTCAGCAGAAACTCTAATCTGCTTTCTCTTTAGATTGCATAAATCTTTTGTCCTACATTTCTATAATGCTCAACAGATGACAAACGCCCCAATCTAAAAAGGGTTGGAGTTTTTTTTTTCTTTGGGAACACGGTGGTTGAATCCATGGACTCAAGACAGCCTTGGTTCAAATTCTGATTCTGACAATTACTAGCTGGGTGACCTTGGCCAAGTTATTTCACTTCCCTGTGCCTCAGCTTTCTCATCAGTAAATTGAGATGAGTGAGCGTACTTACTTACCTTCGTTGTTTTGCCAGTTAAAAGAAATAAATGCATACCGTGTTTCCCCCCAAATAAGACCTCGCCGGACAATCAACTCTAATGCATCTTTTGGAGCAAAAATTAATATAAGAACTGGTCTTATTTTACTGTAATATTAGACTGGGTCTTATACAATGTAATGTAATATAAGACTGGGTCTTATATTAATTTTTGCTCCAAAAGATGCATTAGAGCTGATGGTCTGGCTAGGTCTTATTTTCGGGGGAACACGGTATAAAATATAACATGTTCAGGAGAATGTCTAGCATGCAGTAACTGCTCCATATATAATCCTCATGAGGAATACCAACGTGTTCTCATTCACGCACTGCCTTCAGGTAAAAGCCATCCAAGACCCTCGGACCTTTCTCGTCTTTCTCTCCAGCCTCTGCTCCTGTAGCCCCTCCATTTCACCCTAAGGCTTTGACCACGCTTATTTATTTATTTATTTTTTATTAAATTTATTGAGGTGACAATTGTTAGTAAAATTACATAGATTTCAGGTGTACAATTCTGTATTACATCATCTATAAATCCCATTGTGTGTTCATCACCCAGAGTCAGTTCTCCTTCCATCACCATATATTCGATCCCCCTTACCCTCATCTCCCACCCCCACCCCCCACCCTGACCACGCTTATTTTAATTTCTCTGTCTTTGCGTTTTATATTTCTTCCTCCTGGCCTACCCTCCCTATTTTCCTCCCACTTTCTCTTCCTGTTCAAAGGGCACTGAATGGGGGCCTGAGGACATGTTTTCCTTGTGCTGCCCCATCTTTTTAAAAATGGAATTAATTTCCCACATTTACAAATCTGGAAATTTCTCATGAAATCCAGAATTTAAAGTTTTGTTAAGAAAAGCAGAAGGCACAGAAATGCTGGCAATCAGAGCTGGGAGCTGAGGAGGCCTCCTTTCGATGGAGTGTGTTTGCTCACAGTCTCCACCATTCCTTATTGTCTCAAACGGCCTGTTTTACCTGTCTACATTCTTAGCCTGGTCTCTGTGGGTGTTTGAGTTTGGGGTTCCTGCTTTGTGACCTCTGCAGAAGATTTTCTGATGGAACCTCCCTTGAGACAATGGATTCTAGTTTTATACACCCTTCGCTTTGGATGTAGGCAAGACTCATCTCCTGATTTTGCTTCTCCTCACCCCTGCCCAACTTTAGATGGCCTCCTCCATTCTTGGGTGTGTGTGTGTGTGTGTGTGTGTGTGTGTGTGCATATTTTTTATCTTATCTTGTGCATCCCTCCCTTCTTCCTGCCAAGAGGTCCTGGAGAGGTAGGCAGATAGGGCAAGGTGAGTTTCTATGTGATTGTGCCCACGGCATGGACTCAGCAACTGCCCTTTTCTCTGCCTCTTCCTCTAGTTGTCACTTCCGGTCCCCATTTGGCTGTAAAGAAACCTGGTCCATGCAGTAAGAACCTGAGGATTGAAATGCATCCATGTTCTCACTGCATAGTAAGTCATGTACTCATTCCTCTCTATAGGGGCTTCTCTTGTCATTCTCTCACTTAGTGATCACCGACTACATGCCAGGCCCTGCGTTAGGTGCTTGGAGAAGAAGAAAAGCAAACAACAAAACTGGAACAAAATTCATCCTGTGACCTTGGGCCTCAGTTTCCCCATAGATTTAATGACTTGATTAGAGATCCTTTTGTCTGGGGTTCCTTTTGTCCTGTGACTCTGTCCTGACTTTCTAAAACTTTCTATGCCATCTGCAAACTTCTATCTGCCAACAGCTTATGAATTCTTGAGAAATTGCCCTATAACTGTGTCTGTAAAATATAAACGTTTCCAGAGGGTCAAAGCCCAGGGGTAAAGCAGCGTGACGTGAGCAGAAGAGTACAGTGAAGTCTGGGAGGGAAAGAGGGGAGGGTAGGACAGACCCAAGGGGCCAGACCCGCCTGCCAGGAGGGCTTGCCAGATGCTCAGATCATCCTGCGAAATCTCACACTCTCCTAGCCCCCTGCCCTCCCTGGCTCCAGCTCAGGCTGGATTTCAATCTGCATAATTTGCCCCATTTAGAGGGGTTGGGAGGAGGTGAGAACAGGAGGGTGGCAGAACTGAGGAGGGGGCACTCCAAAGACCAGAGGAAACCAGAGGGTTAGAGGCGGAGCCAGGAGGAGAGCTGGCTGCAAGGCACAGATAACATTCTGCCACTTGCCCAGTGACAAGAAGGAAAAAGAAAAGTGGGTTGTAACTGAAATATCTTAAGACTCACAAGTGAGGGGTTGGTCTGTAGGTGGGAGGAGGGAGTGACGAGTCAAGGAGGAGACAGAGACTCAGGAGGGCGCAGGAAGTGTCTTAGCTGAGGCTGGGGCAAGGCAGGAGAGGGTGGAGGGAAGTCTGCAGAAGCAGGCATCCTCCTCCCGCTGCTGGGAAGGGCTCAGGACACCTTCGGCCCTTTTGCACCCGCCTTCCTTCCAGGGCTCAAGCCAGAAGCTCTGGGTGCTTGCTGAGTTGGTGACACAGCCACCGAGCTGGTTGCCTGGGGGATCCCCTGCTCGGCTTCTCTCTGCCCCCCAGCATGGAGGAAGGTGGTGATTTCGACAATGATTATGGGGCAGACAACCAGTCTGAGTGTGAGTACACGGACTGGAAATCCTCGGGGGCCCTCATCCCGGCCATCTACATGCTGGTCTTCCTCCTGGGGACCACGGGCAACGGCCTGGTGCTCTGGACCGTGTTTCGGACCAGCCGGGAGAAGAGGCGCTCAGCTGACATCTTCATCTCCAGCCTGGCGGTGGCTGATCTGACTTTCGTGGTGACCCTGCCTCTGTGGGCCACTTACACGTACCGGGAGTACGACTGGCCCTTCGGTTCCTTCGCCTGCAAACTCAGCAGCTATCTCATTTTTGTCAACATGTACGCCAGCGTCTTCTGCCTCACCGGCCTCAGCTTCGACCGTTACCTGGCCATCGTGAGGCCAGTGGCCAACGCTCGGCTGAGGCTGCGGGTCAGCGGGGCTGTGGCCACAGCGGTCCTGTGGGTGCTGGCTGCCCTCCTGGCCATGCCGGTCATGGTGTTCCGGGCCACCGCGGTGCTTCCCAACCTGGAGAACATCACCAAGGTGCAGTGCTACATGGACTACTCCATGGTGGCCACCTCCAGCTCGGAGTGGGCCTGGGAGGTGGGCCTGGGGGTCTCGTCCACAGCCCTGGGCTTCCTGGTGCCCTTCACCATCATGCTGACCTGTTACTTCTTTATTGCGCAAACCATCGCCGGCCACTTCCGGAAGGAGCGCATCGAGGGCCTGCGCAAGCGGCGCCGGCTGCTCAGCATCATCGTGGTGCTGGTGGTGACCTTCGCCCTGTGCTGGATGCCCTACCACCTGGTGAAGACGCTCTACATGCTGGGCAGCCTGCTGCACTGGCCCTGCGGCTTTGACCTCTTCCTCATGAATGTCTTCCCCTACTGTACCTGCATCAGTTACATCAACAGCTGCCTCAATCCCTTCCTCTACGCCTTCTTCGACCCCCGCTTCCGCCAGGCGTGCACCTCGGTGCTCTGCTGGGGCCAGAGCAGGTGTGGGGGCGCCTCCCACAGCAGCAGCGCAGAGAAGTCGGCCAGCTACTCCTCAGGGCACAGCCAGGGGCCCGGCCCTAACTCAGGGAAGGTCGGGGAGCAGACACAGGAGAAATCCATCCCCTACAGCCAAGAGACCCTTGTGGTTGACTAGGGCTGGGATTCCCAGGGAGGCCTGGTGCCCTCTGCCCTGGCGCTCTCTCTGAAAGTCAGGTCTCCTGAGGGCACCTTCTCTCTTGCACTTGACTTCTTTCCCTGCTCCCTGCCTCCCGCCTCCCTCTTGTCCATTTTTCTCCGTTAGTTTTGGTCAGAGGTTTTGTGGAAGGAGTCTGAGCCCTGCGGCCCCATGCTTGGCCACTCAATATCTGTGGGACTGACTTTGCACAAGTCTCTTAACGTCTCAGTCTCTCCGTTTGTGTAACATGGGGGAAACCGTACTGAACAGTAGTAATATGACGTGTGCGTCTGGCTCAATAAAAGTTCGTTCCCCCCACTCCCCTTTCCTTGGATCTCCAGCCCTTTTTTTCTCCCTCCTTTCCTTTTACTTTTCTCTCCCCTCTTCCTCTGTCTGCTTTCCCCTCTGTCTCTGCAATTTTCACTCTGAATCCTCACCTCTGGTTCCCACCCCCTCTTCATAGCTCATCCCCCTCCCTCAATCCTTTCTTCTTCCCGCTTTTTACCTCCTTGTTCTGAAGGACTCCTAAGGGTTAAGAATCCTGAAGCTTGTAAACACCACTCCAGTTCAAGCTCTTCATCCTGTTCCCTGAGAAAGCCAAGGGAATGGGCTGGGCGGGGGTGGGCTGGGTGTCAGCAAAGAATTAGTGCTGCAGTCTGCAGGCAGGAGCTGCAGAACTTTCCCCCAAACTGGATCAGTGCGCTGTGATTTCAGGCACTGGGGGTACAGCGATTCCAGAAGGGGCCTCCCTTCCCACATCCCCTCCACGATGCCCACTAGATGTGCTTTCTGCAGATGTCCTCAGACCCTTTCATTCAGCCTCTGTTCTCAGTGGGAACCGGGAGGCAGTGAGGTTGGTGAAGCAACTGGCTACTTGGGTTCATTATGTGAATGGGGAGTTGGGAGAAAAAGGGGCACCTGCATTTATTCTACACGCTGCTTGGCTTTCCTCCCCCCTCAAACCTCCTCCAACGCTGAGCTGCAGGTCTCTCCCCTGTCCCCCACACTCCCCACCCCGTCACCCCCAGGAGGTTTTTCTCGGGCACTGGAGATACTCAGTGCCAAGTCACTTTGGCTGCAGTGGAGATGCTTGTTGCGTGCGTGCGTGTGTGTGTGTGAATGTGTGTGTGTGTGTGTAAGCCTGCTGAGCAAAGCATGAAGAGTAGTGTGCCTGTGTCACTTGTCACTTGGATAACAACCCCTTCTTCTCCACCACATCTTCATTCTTCACACAGTGTCCTTGAGGGAAGAAAGGACATATTGAGGCAATATAGAATAAAAATGTGTCCACCCCCCACTGGATTTGGGGGCTCAGACGGCTGGTCCGTGCTTTAAGGGAGAAGTCTGTGTGTTTGCTCTGGGCTCCGTATAAGGAGAGTACTCCCCAGAGCAGCTGGTGCCCACGGCTTGAGGATGTCCGATGTGTTGGGTCCCCATGCCTTCCCTAGTTTCATGAGGGAAACAGGAGGCTGGTTAAGAGTTTCCTTTGGCCCCTTTCCCATGCTCCTCACCTTGCTTTGAGTTTGTGGGTGTTTCTTCAGCTTGCTCCCTTTTCCAGGGTCTGTGGCCCTCTTCTTAAGGGGAGCACCTGCTTGCCATGGGGTGAAGAGCACTGGTGGGTTTTTTCTCACCTCACCATCAGTATCAGACTCCTTGGCTTCTCCTGCTGGGTGGAGGGGCTGGGAACATTGAGTGGAGCAGCCATGGCAGGGCTGATGGCATAACATCTACACCACCAGAGAGACCTTGAGGGCTAAATTGCTGGTGGGGCCTTTGCGAGCTGGGGGCAGGGTGAGTACATTCTGGGTTTTGTTCTTGGAGGACTGTGGATATGGAGGACAAGACATGAGCCATGGAGACAGGAAGAGCCCAGCTTGGAGTAAATGGACATCATGGCCATCACTGGAATGGAGCCAACTCTGGGAGCAAGGGGAGGAGGAGAAGGGAAGGTTAGTTTCCCCATCACAGGCCAGAATCTTCCACAGACTCACTTTCTCGGCCCAGGGCTGTCCTCAGAGCATCCAGTCAAGGCTGGAAGAAGTTTCTAGAAGGGGAGAGGCGCTCCTGGGTGACCTGCAGAGACCTCTGCCTGGAAATCATCAGTGGTCCTAGACAGAGGGTGTAGGAGGCTGCCTGCTGTGCTGGTCTCTCATCCCTAACCCACCCCTTCTTTGGAATGTCTGTGCTATTTTCTGACACTGTTGGCCACTGTGGTTCATCAAATAAATCTGTTTTGTGTAACTATTGTGTTCAAATCCTCTTCTCACACAAATGTCTTGCGATGAGGAAAGGACCCCCAATTTACAAATGTTACAGTGGGAGGTGGACTGAGTATGGCTGAGAGGGAACAAGAGGGAAAGTGGGAGCGAAAAGGACTAAAGTGGAAAACTGGAAAGGACGTGGGGGAGGCGACGAGAAGATGGAGAAAATGGACACCAGGGAAGGGAAAGGATGGAGGGTGAGATCAGGGGAAGGCAAAGAAAATAAAGGGCCAGGGAAGCAGCTAAGTCTTTGTGCTCTGAGAAGCTGTGGAACAAATGGGCACATGTTCTGGAGTTGGAGCACAGGTCTTGGGGAAAAAACTAACGTTTCTTTCCATGGAGGTAGACCTATCATTCATTCATTCATTCATTCATTCATCTATTTAGTCATTTATCATCCCCTGTTATTCATTCATTCATTATCATGTGAACATCCGTTCAGTTTAGACTAGAAGTTCCAATGCTTGTTCTTCAATCAGAGTCACTCTGGAGGGTTTTGAAAATACCCATCCTGAGTGTCACCCAGACCAATGAATCAGAATCTCCTGGACTCATCCCCAGTGTTCACAATTACTAAAAGTCCATCAGATGATTCTTCTGGGAGGTCAGGTTTGGAGATGTTTCCATCTAGATAAATTCTGCCCAAATTAAAGTGGGCGCAAAAGATTAGAGAGTCAGAGGTAGAGGAAGCCAGGCTCTGGATGCTCATGGATTTGGGGGAGGAAGGGGCTGGAATGATCCTTAGAGGGAAATACCCAGTCCAGAGGTGTTCACGATCCTCCATGAAGACATTGAGTACTAATAATGTCTGAGGATGACACAAAAACAATCACAAAAACAATCACTACAGTAGAATGTGTAGTAATGACAGAGCTCACGGGATTTTACTGCTGTGCTAGCTTTTCCCAAGAATTATCTCATTTAATCCTTGCAATTAATCCTCTGAGAGGGGCATTTTCACCTCATTTTGCTAATAAGGAAGCTGAGGCTCAGAGAGGTTAGATACCTTGACCCAGGTCACACAGCTAGTACATGGAAGAGCCAAGTTAGAACCAGCCAAGTCTAACTCCAAAGCCCATGCTCTTGACCACTGTTCCTCCCAAAGTACAAATGGGGCAGTCCAGGTGGTTGGGAAGGAAAGTGAGGTGTTACCTGTAAGGTGCCTGGCACATGTGGAGAGCGCTTCATGAGTGGGTGGGGATGGGGCAGGATTGGAGAGGAATGGGGAAAATGTGAGAGAGAGAGAGAGAGAGAGAGAGAGAGAGAGAGAGAGAGAGAGAGAGAGAGAGAGAGAGAGAGAGAGGAAACAGACAGAGACAGACAGACAGAGATGGCAAAAAAGAGAGACAGGGACAGAGAGAGACAGAGAGAAGAGCGAGAAACAGACAGAGAGTGAGGAGGTTGGTGGCAGGAAGAAGCTGGGAGGCAGGGAGGAGCTGCAGGACAGGGTGTCAGTGCTTGTTTTCAGTTTTCTGAAACACACCAGGGAAATGGCAGGAATTTACAACTGGAATCGCAAACTATTGAAGCTATTTTGTTTTTTATAGACACTGTAAAAAATCCTCACTAACTCTACAGGGGAATTTGAAGTAACTTACCCCCAAATTGTAAGCGTATAGAGCACTTAACCATTTATTTGTTTACACACTTCTTCGTTAATACACTCACTTACTGTCTCACTCACCTGTTTATGCAGCAGGTCCTTATTTATTCCTTAGGGGCCATGCAGCGTGCTGAGCCCAGGATCAAACTGTGAACAGGGCCCAGTGGATCCCAGTCTGGTGGTGGAGATGGGTTGTTGAATGAGTGATTATAATTGAGTGTAACTCAAAGAGAGGGGTGTACAAGGCGTTTTGAGGGCCTAATCGAGACAATGGAATGAGTCTGGGCAGGTGTCAGGGGGCCTTTAGACACAGGTGCATGGCAGGCGGTGAGCAGTTAGTGGGGACACTGGTCTGTGCAGAGGAAATACCCAGAGATGAGAGAGGGTGCAGCCCCTCTGAGGAGTTGGGCAGAGTGCTCATTCTTGTGGTTCCCCCCACCCCTCCCCAGCTCTGGGAGGGGAGCCAGGCAGAGGCACCGAGGAAAACTTGCCCAAGTCTCAGAGTGTGGCTGATAAGCAGATTGGTGGCTGGGACTCAAATCTGGGTTTCTAGACAACTTGGCAGGGACGGGGGAGGGCAGACATTTTTTTTTTTTTTTTTTTTTTTGACTTCCAGTTTCTCTCCTCCCTGGGCTTGAGCTGTCTTCCTCTAAGATACCTGCCAGGGTCTCCTAAACGGGTTAGAAGTTCTGGGCCCTCTCACGTTGGGCTTGTTGGAGAAAGAGGCCAAGAAAGGGCAGATGGATCCCTTGGGAAGACCACCCCAGGAAGCCAGGATGACACCAGTGTGACGGGATCTAGCTATGATGGCTTTGCCATCTCAGCAGGTATCACTCTGAGCTCCAGGGGGTTTGAACCTTGCAGGGCCTGACCCAGGGCTTACAACTCTTCCTAATTATTACCCAAAATGCTTATCAAGTCACTATGAGAAATACTGGCGTCACAAAGACATGAGTCAGGGAGCTTAAAATCAAGGGCATAAGAAAGGAGATTCAGAGACATTGGGCTGATTCTAGAAGTTTCAATTTATAGTTAGAGTATCAAGCAATGTTCAGTGATTTATTTATTCAACCAACTTTTATTCAGTGTCTACTATGTGCTTGGGTTTTAAAAGAGCCCAGAAAGGTGAAGTAAAGACTGGTGCCAGAACAGATGCACTGGGTTTCACGAGTACGAAGATTACTAACAACTGACTCCGTTATACCAAATAACCTCGTCCTCTTCGAGCTGCCCCTTGGGAACCAAAGCACAGAACCAGAACATGGGATCATGTAAACCATGTTTGCGGGCAGGCACTTCTGATATTCTTGTAAGTAGGATTCCTCAAGTTGCTGCTTTGCGATGATCAGTTCGGTGTTGATGCTGAAAATGATGTCTTCAGGTCTCCTTGGCTGGGTGATGGTGTGTGAGGCTAGTTGTCTTCCTGGGGAAGTTATCGGTGAGCCAACGGGAGCCAGCAGTGAGTCAAACAGTTTCTGGGAATCTATGTATGGACTTCCACTGTGCATGGAGGAAGGACGCTCATGATGGTGGGGATGTACCAACCGAGTGGAAAATAAAATCTCAGACTTCCCCTCTCTATAAAAACACTCAGAGAAAACTTCTCTTCCGGTCCCTCAGAAAAACTGGGCCAGGTTTAAGGGCATCCAAGAAGATTTGGCAAGTCTTTCTTCTGGGTCTGGAATATGTCCATAAGTGTAAGAGGTCTTCCTGTATGATGGGAATGAAGTGGCCTCTGATGACGAGAGAGAGACCTGGGCTTCACTCTAGGTGGGTAGGGTCTGGTATCTTTGGCAGAGAAAGGACTTTGGCAGCAGGGACAACAGTGACCCAGAATATGGGGACTGTCATCCGAAGGTGTCATGGATGTGACCCTTGCCCTTAGGAAAAAGGATGCACCAATATGGTGGTTATTTGGTTTCCTGGATGAGACCTGGAAGCCCCTGAGTATCCTTGGGACCCAGTTGGCTGAAAACTCTGTATCGGGAGTGTTGTCAGGCTGTCAGGGCCCCTGGAAGGCAGTGGTTATTTGCTGTGCTAATAAGGAGCTCTTTTTAATGTTTGTGAAAAACAATACAGCAATTACCAAAGGAGTTGACTAAAGACAGATGTTACAGGCTGGAGAGGGAAGTGGTTTCCATTCTGATTGCATCAGGAGCCCAGGCAGCCCAACATGTTCTCATGAGAAACAGCACAATTGAGCCGGGAAGTTCTGTTCTTACCTTCCCACTTCTCTAGTGAAAGTAGTGAGGCCTTGGGAGGGTGAGTGACTTTCTTCACATTATTACTAAATAGTGGCTGAATTGGTTGGCTTGGTTTTCTTGATTCTTAGGCCTGCTTGTTTTTTCATGTCCTTAGACTAAGGACCAATCACAATGATTCATTTACTCATTCAACAAATATTTATTGAACCTTGACTGTATGCCAGTCACTTTGCTAAGCACTGGGATTTTAGTAGAGGATGAGATAGGCCTAGTCCTTCTTTTATGTCAATTATTTTTTGTGGGGGTATAGACAGTCAATAAGTACATAAGCAAACATATTAAATGACAGATTACAGAAAATGTTGGGAAGAAAGCAGCATTTCAGATAGAAAATAATGCTGAGGACATTTCAGACAAGGGGCTTGAGGAAGTCTTCTTGGAAGGTGACCTTTCAGTTGGTACCTGGAGGATGACAGTGAGCGACTGTGCACAGGGCTGGCGGAGAGAGTTCGAGATGCAGGGAACAGCACATACAGAGACTTGGAAGCAGGACAGATCTCAGGGGGTTGTCAGAGCTATTGTCAGGGCCAGTGGGCAGGAAGCCAGGGAGAAGGCGTCACAAAACGAAGTTAGACAAACAGGGGCCAGATCATGCAGGACTTTGGAGATCATGGTGCGGAGTGTGACTTTTCTTTTTTTCAAAGTGCAGTGGGAAGCCCTCAGAAAAATGCACAATCCAGTTTGCATTTAAAATGGTTCCTCAGGCTGCTGTGTAGAGAATGAATTGAAGGGGATCAGGAGAAAAAGCAGAGATACCCATTAGGGGATATGTCAGAGGCCAAGATAAGAAATGATGGTGGGTCATATAAAGGGGTGGTCCCTAGAGAAGGGAGGCAGGTTTAAGCCATATTTTGGATACAGAATGAATAGGACTTCTGATGGCCTTGATGACTGAGTGGGTGGGAAGGTGTGTGTGTGTGTGTGTGTGTGTGTGTGTGTGTGTGTGTGAGAGAGAGAGAGAGAGAGAGAGAGAGAGAGAGAGAGAGAGAGAGAGAGAGAGAGAGATAAACATGTCATACCTAAGATGTTAATAAGATGTCAAGACGGTGGTTTGATATGCAAATCTGGAGTTCTGAAGAGAGGTCTGGTCTGGTGATAAAAAACTGAGCATGGTAGAAGTGGAACTCTGAGGAATCCTACTGATTGAGAAACCACGTAAGAGGAGACCAGAAAATTGTCCACTGAATTTGGTGACATGGAGATCATTGATGCCAGGGACCAGACAGGGTCGTTACAGTGGGTTGTGATGGCAGAGGACAGGGAGTGGAAGAGTGGGTGGGAGGTGGTCATGGAGAATGCTTATGGGAACAACGCTTTGGGACATTTTGCTGGGATGGTGAGCAGAGAAATGGGCACTAGCTAGAGAAGGATGTGTGGTGAAGGGGAAACCTTTGGGAAGTGAGAGATTCAGGAGCACGTCTGTGTGCTGGTAACGATCTGAGAAAGACTGAGACCATGAGTGAGGGCGAGAGCAAGCCATAGACAGGATGAGGCTTCAACCGAGAGGGATGATTGGAGGAGAAATGCCTTTGAGAAGGGACACATGGGTCAGGCGTGGAGAAGACAGCACACCCCTTCTGTAGGTTAGGAAGGAAGTAGGCAATAATGAGTCATGAAGAAGGCGAGTGGCTGGACTTTGGTGGTGGGAAGGTGACGGAGTCCTAGTTCTGTGACTTCTAATTTCTAAACGAATCATAAGAGGAGGGCCTCAGCTGTGCATGAGGTACGGAAAGGGGTAAAGTGTTGAAGGCTTAGAGTGTTATCTTGGAAAGTGACAAAGCAAAATTCCTAGGGAAGCATACAGTGCTGGTTTTCCACTCTGGGATTTGTGTCCGTGACTTCAAAGAGAAATCACTTAGCCGGGTGTGTGATTTTCCCTGGTAGCATCTAGCTGCGGCGGTTGTAGGCACAGAGAAGGTGTTCAGCACGTTGGAGTTTGCAAGGTGTTTGTGACAGAGGGGAGAGATGCGAGGTACCGGGATTGTTTGCGAGAGAGTAATTATATAGAAGGACAATGGAATTTAATTTATGTAAGGAAGGAAGCAAAGACAAGAAGTGGCTGCTGGATGGTGGACATGTGATGAGATCAATGGGTTAGTCGTGAGGAAAAGAGACAAGAAATGTGGGAGTGGGGGGTCCCACTACAGCAAGTGAGGTAGAAGGACAGGAAGTGGAAGTCAAAGAATGGGTTTTCACATTAGAGATTTCTGGTAATGACATGGTTTATGGTGTGACTTGAGTGGGCGGGTGCAGTGGAGTGGAGAGAAAGATTGTTGGGGCGAAGGACATCAAAGGGTGGAGAGGCCAAGCTGCTGGGTGAGTGGCATATCTAGATTCGAAGTTCTGAGAATTATTGTAGGAAGAGGGCAGTGAATATGATTGCACCCAGGAGCTAAAGTCTGCAGTGAAGGAAGGATAATGACTAAGAAGAGGGTAGACAGAGCCCAACGAGGAGGAGGGCATGGGTATGAAGTAACTGAAAGTAGGGCCGTGGCTAGCCCAGTGGATGCTTTTGTGCAAATTAGGAAAAAGTGTCCCTCCTCCAGGGGGAAGCAGCTGTGCCTAACGCATAGCTTGGGGAGTGTGGGCTGGATTTTAGTCACCTCTCAGGTGTGTGTCTGAGGCCAGGACACACCCTGTTGCACAACCTGCTTAGCCATGCCTGGCAGCCCTGGTTGAATGGCATAGGTATGAAAGGAGTCAGCCATTTGCAGGAGAAATGTCTTGAAAGAGGCAATGGGGAGCAAAGACCAACTCTCTGATTTTACAGGCAGGGAAACTGAGGCCCAGAGGAGGGAAATAAGCACCCAGGAGGCAGAATTGGAACACAACTATTCTGACACCCCGTCGTCGTTGTGGAAGCGACGTTTTAGCAAATGCTCCAGAATTGCAAATTCAGAAAACACGTTGCCCCTCAAAGTCGCTTCTGTGGGAGGTGCCAGACTTCTTTCTAGTAATGCTGCTATTGTTCCAACCATTTCTGGAAACTCCTTCATGGACACGATCTTCAGAGCCAGCTTCTGAGTCACAAAGACAGCCCAGCGCACTGGGGAGCCTTATTTAATGTGTGGGATGGGACCTATCCTTGTTCTTCTCTTGTGTTGGGTCTGAGAGCCCGAGATGCAGCCTGGAAATATGGCCTCTCTACACCTCAACACATATGTGTTTTGCACTCAGCATTTCCAGGCCCATGAGCTCCCCATCAAGGTCAGGGGTCAGTTATTGCTGTGAGGTATGTTCGTTCCGAACTGGTTTTGTTCTGCAAGGCTGGTGTGGGTGAGGTTCACATCCTTCTGGCATCTTACCTGCAAATAGCAGAAGCCCACCCACCTATTTATGCAGAAAATGAGTTGAATAAAGAATACCAGGCAGCTCACAGCATCGCTGGCGAATCAGGCTTCAGGGAGGAGCCATCCTCCAATTATCCGGTTCTGATAGGAACCACGCTGCTTGCACATGAGGTTCTGCTGGGACTGGACACAGCACTTCCGGCCCTGCTGACTCTGAGATCTTGATGACTTTCTGCCACTCCTCCACTTCAGATGGAAAACAGATTTCACAAGCTCCTGGGTCCTCAGGTTGTTCTCTTTCAAAGTGAATTCTCCCACGGGCATGGTTGCGGGAGCCCAGGCCACATACTGAAACTAGCAGCAAAGAGGCCAGGAAAAGTGGATTCCAGCAGTGATCTGATTGTGGGAAGATCCCTAAACATAGGGAGTTTGTGGAAAAAAAAAAAAAAAAAAAAAAAAAAGAGTGCTGCAGACGTGGCAAAGTTTTCCTACGAGACCATAGGCTTCCTTGGGCCCTTATGCCTAGGATTTGGGAAAAGCTGCCCCTTGCTGCACAGTGCTGACTGGGTCATTGTCACCACTTCCTGGTCCAACGGCCCATCTTCACAGAGTGTGATCACCAGCTCAGAGATCACAGCACAGCCAGACTTTTCGTGCTACAAATTTAGACTTCTCTTTAAAATGGGTGTAGTTAAAAGAGAAACAGAAAGTTGTTTGTCCAAGCCTCTGCCAACGGGTGGTTGTCACGCTCAAATCGTCCTGCCAGCAAACCTGTGTCCGTGGAGAATGCTGAGACTCTCTACCTGGAACTGCTATTCCTTGGTGATCCACAATTCACCTGACAAGCATTTATTGAGGGTTTACTAGGTATCAGGTACTGGGGCTTGAGCCTGGCTGAGGGGCCTGGAAGTTTCAGAGATTAGTAAGATGTGGGCTCTGTTTACAGGAATGCAGTCTAGTGTCACAGACAGATGGACCTGTGCTTAACTGGGTGTCAGTGGGGAACAGGGAGCAGGGGAAAAAGAGTTTGGGTGTCTTTCAATCTAGGAATCATGTCCTGCGCCTTGTGACCTAGATTTTCCTGCTGCAAAGTGGGGTAATAAGACTTAGCTTATGTGGTTGCTTGAAGGAGTATGTAGTATAAAGTATACGGAGCAGCCAGTGCCTGGCCCATAGTAGGTACTCAGCAAACGTAGTTCTCCCCCCCCCCCCACACCTCTTCTTTTCTTCCTTCAATATAAAGTGTTATGGGACCATAGAGAAGGTGGTGGTTAATTCTGCTTGATGGGTTCTTGCTGGGCTCCCAACGATGACATGCGTCCTTCAGGCAGAGGGCGAGGAAGACTTTCCAGGCAGTGGGAACAGCATGTTGAAAGCCGTGGAATACTGTATGTGGGGGCTGATGGACTGAAGAGCTGGTTGCGTGGGGGAGGGGACTGGCTGGAAATGAGGCTGGAGGGGGAATGAAGGGCTCTGTGAATCACACTGGGGGTCTGAACTTTCTCTTATAAGCCTGGGTGGTCAATGAAGGGATTTAAGGCAGAGGGCTGTTCCCAAAGGACCAGAGCAACTGCTCTTTGGCTGATGAAAATATCTTTTATTTAGAACTGCCCTGGATTTGGAGTTCTCTCCATATCTCTGCTTTGGGCTGGGCTGTTTCTTGCCTCCCCATTCAGCCTGAGGAGATATATGGTTGGATATCTTGGAGAGCATCTTAACACAATTACTAATTCAGATACGAAGCATAATAATACTCTTTGTTGAATATCTGTCACTCTCAATGCAATCTTAGATATTTTACATAAATAATCCCAAATCCTCTTAATAGCTCTGTAAAGGCAGATATTATCATCTACATTTTGCAGAAGAGGAAACCAAAGCTCAGAAATGTTAGTCTATTGTTCAAGGTTATATAGCCAGTATATGGCCATGGCAGGATTCAAAGTGGGGTTTTCGTAATGGCAAAATCTGTGCTGGTTCCACCATGAGCTCCTGAGTCTCGTTGGATTATTTCTAATTGACATTAAAACTTGTGACATGAAAACCCAATATATCTTTATTTCCCTCTCTGTATATTTATATAAATACCCCATCCATCCATCCATCCATCCATCCATCCATCCATCCATCCATCCATCCATCCGTCTATCTATGTAATCTCTCTACCTATCTAATGCAATGGCAGAAATTTACCTACTACCTCAAAATCTCTTGCCTTTCCTTCCTTAAATCTCTGGGAATTCGGGTGCATTCACCTTTCTATGTGGAGAAGCTGAAACGTGGCTAATTGTTGTCATCAGAGGTGTCCTAGAGTGAGGGTGTGCTGCCTGCCCCCTCAGTTATGCACAGGCCCAGTACTGGTCACGTGAGAAGGAAGTTTTGAAAGTGACTTAGAGGGTATGACAGATTCCTTAAATGTTGGCCTCTCCCTGTAGACTTGTCAATCTCCTAGCGATGCTAGAAATCCCTTTGTCTTTCAGTCTATTGTGGTGTGGTCAATGCATCTGACTCTAGAGACCTGAGTTAAAATACCAGCTGTGTCCTCACCTGCCACTGGGGTCTTGGTTGAGTTGTACAATTTATCTGAGCCTCAGTTGTCCAGTTGTCAGTCAAGTGGGGATATTAGTCATACCTACTTACAGGCTGAGTAGAATGAAATGAGATGTCTGTGAACCTCTGGGCGAGCAAATGCTTATCAGGTCTCCTCTTTAAGCTTTTCTTTCCTGGGGTGGAAATGTATTAAGCCATGTTACATGGTCATTTTGAATAATTACCCTTAGTTGCATCTTTGAAAAGACAGATTGGGATTAGATTGTAAACCTACTTGACCGTGGAAGGGAAATCTTGCGTGATGTGTGATGTGGAGGTAGAAGAAAGGGAGAGAGAACAAAGAAAGGGCTTATCACAGCCAAGTTCAGCAACTGTGTAATTTATTCAGGATCCAGGCTGGGTCTGCCCATGAGAGCAGGAGCAGATGGGCCTGGGTGGGCCCCTTTGATGCTGACTGTGTCCGTAAAAGGTTGGATGAACTCTTCATGAAGCCATAAAAATGTTCTGGGCTCCAAACACAACCTCGCCTTAAAGGGCAAAATGCTCTCGGACGGCGAGGTGACTTTATTTGGGTTTCCCTGGGGTGGGCAGCGGCTCACTGAAGGCTCCTGGCAGGAAGCAGTCCTGGTGGCTCCTGGCCAGGCCGGTGGAGACCTCTGACCTCTCTGGCCCTCAGGAACTTCTGCTTCCCCGGGAGGGGAAGGTGACAGGGAGGAGGGGAGGACACAGGGAGGAGCACTTAGGAAAAAAGGAGCTTTCCGGAAAAAATTGACTGAAAGGTGAGTGGGAGGATCCCACTGTATTGTGAGCCTGAAGGGGGCTCTTGGGCGCTTTTTGTTGTCATTATTCGTGACTCTTAGTTTTTGAGAACATCTTGAAGCCACTGAGTGATCAAGGACCATTGGGTCTTATCTCTTTATTTTGCTTTATGTACTAAAGGCCCGGAAACGGCAAGTAAGTTCCCAGGGTCACTCGGGCACTTTGCACCGCACCTCACTGCTCACTGTATTATTCTGTGATCTAATCATTCCAGAATTGGATGGATTGATGATAATAACAACCACCACAGCAGCCACAGTCACGGTAAAAGCTACTGAGTACTTCCTAAGCTAGGCATTTCCTGAGCACGAGGATTTCATGGGCTTTTTCTCCATCAGTCCTGGAGGTGTAGGGGCTAGTGTGATCAACCTCATTTTCCAGATGAGAAAACTGATGATCAGAAGGATGAAATAACTTGCCAAACATCAACCGATAGTCAGCAGGGGAGAGTTGGGATTGAACCCTGGGTGGGTGGGAACCAGGGAGAGGATATCTCCACCCTGAAATGCTACTGCTGGTTGGTGCCTGCTCTGTTTTCCTCATCCCTGTTTTCTGCAGAGGTCAAATTGCTCAGTTAATTATTTTCGTGCATGTGATGATAATTATTTTTTATTTTTATTTGACACTTCTGCTTGGGTCTTGGTGCTGAGACTGCACGTTAGGCCCTCAACATTGATTAGTTCAAAATTAATTTTCATGGGTAAAGAGAGACTGATTTAGAGAGACTAGGCGTTAATGTGCGTATATAAGATCTGTCGCCTCTTTGAGATAAAAAAACATGGCAAGAGAGATCATAGTTGATATTACTTCCTGTTTCTCCAGCGCACTGAAGAGAAGGAACCTGTGTTGAACACAATAGTGCCAGGCATTTGAGCATCTGTTATCTCACAATCGCTGCAAATGTCGTGGGGGAGGGTGCTATGTTATTATGTCCACTTTTTGGGATTAAATTTAGAGTCAAGTTAATACTCCCAGGGCAACACTGTAAATAGAAGAGTTGGGTTGGGAACCTCAAAGCGTCAGAACCAAAAGTCCACTGTGCCAAGTTACCCTCTAGGTGTTGGACAAATAATTTAAATGGAGAGAGGACCAGAGTTACATTCCGCTCCACACGCTGTGGTGAAAACTAGGAAGAGAAAAAGGAGTGCTACCTTATTTCTTTTTCTTCTGAAGAGTAGAGAACTAATGTGAGCTACAGGGAGTGAAGTCAGCCAGGGCTGTGGATGGGCCCAATATAAGGCATGAATCAAGGGGCTTGGACCCATGTGCACGATGCTTATCCACCAATGACCTCCTCATGCTCAGAAATGTTTGAAATCCCAAACAGACTGTGCTGAATGAGAACTCATCCTCAGAGTACCTCGTTGACCAAAAGATTAAGCTGAAGCAAGAGCAGTACCCACCAGAATTCTGGACTGCCTCGTGATGGCTGTTGAGAACAATATGGACTCTTGCTACCCATTCCTAAGACAGAGGCTGCGTGCTTTCACTCAACTTGTGTGAAATATTGCTGGTAGTTGGGGACCCCTCTCCAATCTGAGCACACTCCCAGCGATCTGGGTTCTAAGCAGGGGTCCATCAAGGTGAGAAATGAAGTATTTCTCTCCTGTTGTCATTTGTCACTTGCCCACTGTCCTTTGTCATTTTAAGCAGGATTGATGGCTTCTGCTCGGTCCTCATGGAGAAGCCTGCAGAGGTGCAGGGCTTCCAGTCTGCAGCGTCTGTAACTCTCCTGTCACCAGGCCATTAAAGGGGCTGAGAAGCTAGGTCCCATTCACCATATCTTAAGGTCAGAGGGCTTGAGGGATTAGATGCTGGGGCTCCTGAGGGTGTGGCAGCTCTGGGAGGTCACAAAAAGGTTTCCACCTGCTGGGAATGGACAGTTTTTCTAAGTGCAGGGTCATCTTATGGGAGGTTTGTTTTGTTAGTGGAATTAATCCAGCTGTACTGGAGACGGTGGGACTCGTGTGTGTGTGTGTGTGTGTGTGTGTGTGTGTGTGTGTGTGTGTGTGTGTATGTGTGTGTGTTCCTTTTGGGCTGCAGGCCAGGGTTGGACTTAACCCAGCAAAGCTCCTTTGAAGTGGAAATCAGAAAGCTCAGTCCCTCTGTCCTGAAATCAGAGCAAATGCATGGCTGCCTGGCAAGGAAGGCATTTATAAACTATTTTCTCGCTTTCACACTGTCTCCTCCTCCGTCCCAAATGGTGTCACAAACATTGTATTTGTGAGAGACCCCTGGCTGCTAGGTCTCTCTGGTTTCCATGGAAACCATAAAGCCCACTTGAAGGGGGGCTAGAGGGAGGAGGGGTGGAGAAGGAGGAGAGCCTGGGGTGGGAGCCTTCCTCTCCAGACAAAAGGGAGGGACAAAGGCTGGGGGAGAGGGAGCAGGGACGTCCCTAAGGACGATTTATTGTCCTTAGTCTTATGGCTTTCCAAATTGATTATAGGATAATGGAGCCTCAGGACCCGGAGGAGAAAGCTGAAAGGCACTGGGAGCTGTGTCCTGGGACCTGAGCTTGATTCAAAGGCTGGGATAAAAGGGCTGGAGGGAGAACCCTCTCCCTGAACGATTGTCTGCGAGATAAACCCTAAATCCCCTGGACCACCACACAAGGCTTTCAGTATCCAACTCCGCCAGAGCTGTCTGCTTTCCTCCATTTCCTCATCGATAGTCCCATGGCACAAGTGTTGGCCTTGCTACTATAAATCCCTCCAGGGGCCTTGTCTTAGTTATTTATTTCTGCATCTCTAGAGCTTGGTGCTGTATTTGAGCTGTATTTGTGCTGGTGAAACGTCATGCTCTCACTCCAGAACCCAGAGCCTTTGCTCCAACGGAGCTCCCTGCCTGGAAAGTTCTGATTTTTTTCCTCCCCCCATGCAAGGTCTATTCCTTCTTCCATGTTCAACTCAAGTCCCACCTTCTAGTCAAAGATTCCCCAGCCCGCATTCATTACCAGGGTCTTCAAAACATGCATATAGCTCATTGGCTTGCAAACCCATTTCTTGTTTCTCTGAACACCTATGTCCGTGCTTAATCACAGCCTATTTGTTTTTAAAATACAGGCTCTTTCCCTCCTGTTGGAAAGAGCATGGAATTTGGATCACATGATACTAATCAATAATTCAGTTCCTATCAAGAGTGCTTTGCATGCAAAGTATCATTTGAAGTGAAAACCAATGTGAGTGTGAGGCTTGGCTCTGCGTCTATTGTGAACTTGAGCAAGACATTTCAACTCTGACCTTCAGTTTCCTCATCTGGAAAACAGGAATCATGATAATAATTTCCATATTCTCCTCAGAGGGTTGTTTTGAAGATCGCAAGAGCTATTAGTAAGGATGGTGCTCTGAACCCTGGAAGATATTCTGCCCTGGAGATGTGTGTTATTGTCACTTTTGGAGTTCTCTGAGTGCAGGAGCATGTCTTACTGGTTTTGTCCCTATCCCCTTTGCCCCAATCAGTGCACAAGTGCTCAGCCACCATACTGGGGAAACACAGTAAATGTTTATTGAGGGTCACTGAGTCCAGATGGGAAACTCCGTAGCGTGTGGCCCACGGGGGCTTGCGTATTGTTGGGATATGTAGGGGATATTTTAGGGGATGTTCTTAGGGTAACAAATCTGCAAGTGTCAGAGATCACAGCCAAGGGTGCTGCAATTATTAAGAGGAAATTTAGAGAAAGGGCAAAGTGAAGATTAAGAAATCCTAAGGATCGGGGGTTAGGGAAGCTTAGACTTTAAAAATACTTGGGTACCTGCTGCCTGCCAGCCACTTGCATTTACAAATCATCATCTGGCTTTGCTTTTCCAACCACTGTGTGAAGTGGATGTTACTGTCCCCATTTTAATGGTGAAGAGTCTTGCGGACCCAGCACTTCCTCCTCCACACCACATTCCCTCCCTGACCCTGGCCTGAGGTCTTGAGGTCCCATCCCTAATGGAACTAGAGTAATATGACCCCTTGAAAGACCCACTAAGTGTTCCACAGGGAGAGAAAACCAATAGGTGTGGTGACTGTAAGAAAACATTTGGTTGGAAATCACAGCTTGTCATGTAGGAGTGAGCTCACACCAGGGAGAAGAAATGCAATAGAGCTTCCTGTGTTGTTCCCCGGGTGGTCTGGTCCCCGCACCCCCTGCCTATCTGTATGTCCACTTAACTCACAAACATCCATCACCACAGGGTACAGGGTGGGGTGACACAGAGGGGCAGGGAGTATGGAGGGGGATGGGAAAGTCAACTGTTGATCACCAACAGCTGGCCTCCCTCACCTCCCCACCCCCAGGCCTCAAGGTTCCCAGGGGCAGGGGTGAGTCTGATTAAGAACCGTCTGTCAGGACGTGCCCACCAGCTGCCAGGTGACCTCAGAGGCTGTTTAATGTCCAGCAACACAATGTCAGTCACAACCTTTGCCCTGTCTGCACCACTGGAGGATGGAGCTTATTCCAAAGAGGAAAACATCTTTAAAATAGAAGCTGACCTCCTCGGCCCACCCCCTGGCTTTTCCTGCAACTTCAAGGCTCTGGTTGGAAGCCTGGAGATGGCTATTTTCCTTCTTCAGTCGAGCCAAGAAAGGGGCCAGGTGGGAAATTTACCAAATGGAACAGACCACTGGGATCAGTTATTGTCTTAGATCCCACACAAACGTTTTGATTTCTAAGGAAAAGGCTCAGAGAGGCCCCACTCCCACTTTTGTGAAACGGGGAGGACGTTTCTTACTTTCATCCCTCAGCCCCTGCCTGTCACCCAGAGGGGCTGTGTGCACTCCCTGGTCTACGGCTGTGGGGTGCAATAGGGTAGCCACTAGCCCCATGTTGCTGTTCAAATTTAAATTTGTATTATTGAAAATTAAATAAAATGAATATTTCACTTTTTCAGTTGCACTAGCCATTGTTCAAGTTCTTAGTAGCCACGTGTGTGACTCTTCCCTGTCAGATCGGAGCATGCAGGTGTAGGACGTCTGCATCACTGCAGGAAGTGCCTTAGGACAGCGGGAGCCTCAGCGGCAGTACCTCCCTGGCTGCCTTTTGGAATCACCCAGGAGCTTCTGAACAGTCCTGATACTGGGCTGGGGCTCACCCCCAAGACTCTGAAGTCAATAGATCTGGGATGGGGTCTGGCACTGGGACTTTTCAAAAGTTCCCCAAGTGATTCTAATGTGCAGCCATCACTGGTCCACTGAGTCCCAAACCGCCTTGTTATAAGGATTGTGGGAGGGTTTTTTTTTTTTTAAATATAGATTCTTGGGAAATTTCCCTCAGGATTCTGAGTCAGTGGGTCTGGAGCAGGTCTCAAGAATCTGTGTTTTTATTAAGTATGTCAAGTAATTCTTATGGTCAAGCAGCTTTGGGAAAAATGGATGTAGACTAGAGACAGGAAGAATGTCATTCATCAGGTACCTGTTAGGCCAGGTGCTGTGCCGGGCTGTGGCCATCAGGCCCCCAGGCCACAACAGGCCAGTGAGGTCGGCTTTATCTGTACCTACCTCACAGGTAAGGAAGATGGAAAGTCATGAAAGGCGAAGTCCTTTCCCAAAGTCTCTCAGCCAGTAAGTGGTGGCAATGGGCTTTAGACCTGGTCTGTGTTCAAGAGAGTGGGCTCTGGAGTCATTTTGGGGTTTAAGTTATACCACTAAGTGTGTGACTCTGGATGACTCAATTTCCTTCCTGGTGAACTGGGAATCACAACAGTGCCTGCCTACGTCCTCGGGCTGTGGGAGTGACATATGACATAATGTCATAATGTATGGTACCGTAGGCCTCTCATTCACCTCCAATAGATAAAGAGCGTGCAACTCCAGGCAGGTCTGTTCTTTGCACTATGTCTCTAGGCCAAGAGAATCTTTTATGCTTCCCTCATTATCCTCGTTTTTCTGTGTGTCTCCCTCTCTGTTTTGTTTTACGGAAGGGAGGTGTTGGTTCTGTCCCTTCATGCTGTGGGGCTCCAGTTGCTGGGTGTGGGGGTCAGGAAGCCTGCTTGCCGTTGACCAGGTGGGTCCAAGCTGCCCTCTTATCCCAAGTCCCTGTGCTACAGGATTGCAAATACAATTTCAGCAGAATAATCAAAACAGTAATAGAAACATAACAATAATTTGTATCAAAGTAGCAGCTGTCATTTACTGGGCGCTTGGACACCAGGCTTGGGCTAAGTGCTTTCTATGTTAATGTGTTTCATCCTTTTAGCAAACCCATGAGGCAGGTGTGATTGCTCTCCTTTGTTCATACCAAGAAACAGAAATTAGAGTCTGTAAAACACTCATCTGCCATCACATAACTAACAGAACTGAGATTTGAATCCAGGATCAGGGCCCAAACCTGTTACTCTAGGTTGTCATCCAAGCAGAAAAAAGAAAGAAAAAAACATCCACATAATGAAAGTAGAGTTTTGTGTTTCACTTTATAAGGTACTTTGATGCCCACGGAATCACTGGACGCTTATGACATACCCAGTGTGGTGGGGTCGTTATACCAATTCCTGGATCAGGAAAAGGAGGCCCCTGGAAGGTGTGATATACCAGGATTGCCAACCTAGCAGTGCTCAGACGTAGAAGAAGCCGTGTCTGCTGGCTGCCACGTTCCTGCTCTTCCCAACACAACACCTCTCAAGAGAAATTACACTTGCCATTGTGACCAGGTTTTGGTCTCCCTCACCTCCCTTCTGCCTAGTCCATGAATGATGAGGAACCTTTCTCTTCCAACGGGGGAGGAGCTTGGTAAAGGCCTGAGCAAACAGAGGATGGCAGTTATCTCATTATTCCATCTTAGTTCTAGTTCTTTTCCAGGGATGAGGGAAGAGCCCTTGACCTCTAGGTTCCCTGCAGGGAAATGCTGGCTCCTGGCAAGGCCTTTTCCCCTTCGTGCACTGCAGTTCTCCACTTACAGAGCCTGACAGCTTGCTCATGGGCTAAATAGGCAGCAAAGGGGTCATGCAAGGGAGTGGGTGGGTGTTGGGGCCGGCAGATATGGGTTTGAATCCCTGTTCTGTTTCCTTCTTGCTGTGTGACCTTGGGCACATCATTTAACCTCTCTGAGCCTTACACAATGGCCTAATGCCTAGCACTGCCTGACGCACAAAGGCATCCCTGAGGGGACTATTGCCATCTAGGCTCATAATTATCAGCCAGCAAAGTAGAGAAACAGAAAGGGAGGGGGAGCTGTCACGCTCCACCTGGAGTTGTCCCTTTCTCTCAGTGTTGACTGGGGATAGAGGAAAAGGGGGGCTGGTCTTGGAGAAAGGATAGAGGCCCTTTAATGAGTTCAGGAAAGCCCATCTCCTGACAATGACAGCCCGGGACTGTGCAATAACATCCTGCCAGGAGACATAGTGACAGGATATGTGCTGGGATGGGAGCGTGTGGCAGCCCCACTGCGCGCCCGCCTGCCCTCCGGTTCCTTAGCCCTAAGGAGGCTCAGGAAGTACCAGCTGGGGATCAGAGGGAGATGAAGACTTCCCTCTCCACATGCATCCTGGACTGATATGGAGACGGGAACATCGCCTGGACGGACACCCTGTTGGGCAGATTATTAGCGATTCCTCTGTGAGCTGCTCCTGCCCTACGGCTGTGCCGCCTCAGCTGGAGCTGCCCTCTGGGTGCTTGCTCAGTGGCCTCCCACGGTTCCACTGAGTCAAAGAGCAGGACCGGTGAAGGAGAGTGGCTCTTCCCTGCCAATCAAAGCACCAATACTTTTTTTTCATGGTATCATTTATAGTTTATTGTATATAACGTTCCAAGTTACTGTAGAGAAGCTTGCACACAGCTCTCATTCCAGAGTGAAAGCACCAATACTTGTTGAAGGCCTTCTGTGTGGTGAGGACAGAGCTTGTCTGTGGAAATGCAGTGATTGATGATGGCGAGAGATACCATCTCAGCCCCTGGGAAGTTTCCAGTTGGGTGGGGTAGAGAGATGACATGCACATACAGTGAGCTGAATGGAAGTCCCAAAGTCCAGGGTGTTGGCGGTTGGCTGAGGGGTGAGAGAGAACCAGGGAAGGCTCCGCGGTGGGGGAAGATGAGCATCCAGCTGAGGATGAGCAGGAGACGGCCCAGTGAAGAGGTGAGGACAGGCCTGAGGGAGAGCTGTCGAGGGGTGTGAGAGTTCCTGATGGGGGCTGAGTTGGAACCGTGGCTGAAGAGAGTGCCAGGGCCAGGGGCTTTGAGGGGGGTCACGTCAAGGAGGATGAACTTCATCTGCAGGGTAGTGGGAAACCACAGAAAACTTTTTTATTTTAAGGAGCATGCAGCTCACAGTGGCCCATGCGGGGATCAAACCGGCAACCTTGGTGTTAGCACCACACTCTAACCAACTGAGCTAACTGGTCCCCCCCCCCCCCCCACGCAGAAACCTTTTAAGCAGGGAAGTGATTCCATCAGATTTGCAGTTTGAATCTTGACATGTCTCCTCCCACCAGTGAACAATCCTTCCCAGGGACCCACTCTGCTGTCAAGCCTGGAGGGGCCCAAGGAAGCTACTGGTCAGAGCCAGAGTCCAGCGAAGTGGAGGGGGGAGATTTGCGTGGGGCACGGGGCTCAGAGCTGTACTCCGGCTTTGTCAGCCGTTCATAGTGACTTGGGCAAGTCACTTGCCCTCTGGACCTCATTTCCCAGGTATTAAAAAAAAGGATGGAACTAGGTGAATCCACAAGGCCCTTTTAGATAACATGTTCTACTATCCAAACCTAAAATAAGTCTCCCTGCCCTCAAGAAGATTATAGTCTGGCGTGCATGCCCGAACGAGACAGCACGCTTGGTAGACGCCTGCTGATTCTTAGAAGGCATGTAATCAGTAATAGGGGGTGGAGAGAGGACCATAAGTCTCCGTGGAGAATGGATTTTACGTGTGCAGAGAAGGGAGGGGTTGCCACAATATGCTCACCGCCTGCAGGGAAAGGTTGGAGTCTCCACTAATCTCGGTCCTCAGTGGGGGTCCGCCTCTCCCGCTGGCAGGCAGGGGACACAGCAGGCCACAGCTGCTCTCCCCATGGAATAGTCCAGGGATCCTGGAAACTCTGGCCCCCCGAGTCATAAATGGGGTCCATCCCTAAGAAGACAGGGCAGCAATGAGGAAAATATTCAAGTAGGAGACCTGGGTTACATGCCTGATTCTGCCAGTGAGTGACATGTTGTGCAACCTGGGGGACATGTTACTCCTCCTGTCAGGGATTTATTTGTTTCCTCTATGCAATGACATTGTTTTTCGAAGTGATAGCTGTGTTCTGGACATTGGGTGCTGGTGATAAAAGATGAAAAAGACTAGGTTTCTTCCCTCAGGCAGCCTTCAGTCTGATGGGGAGACATACGTGGAAACACATGCTTTCTGTGTAGTGTACTGAGTACAATGCTAAAGGGATGCCTGGGGGTGTAGAGGCACAAGCATGGGCCCTCAGTCCAGCCAGGGAGGGGCAGAAAGGCTTCCTGGAGAAGGAGGCTACACGCACACTTGAATGACCAGTGCAAGTCAGTTGGTAGAAGTAGGTGTGGGGGAAAGATACTTCAGACACTTCTAAAGAAGGAATCTATCTAGTCACCTTGCTTTTGCAGCATAAACTCTGGCTCCCCACACCTTCCTCCCCCCAGTCTGACTGTGGTACTCTGGAGCCATTCCTCTGTCTGCCCAGCTGGGAGGGCAGCCAGCGCCAGAGGTCTCTGCGGTGGGATGGACTTCTAAGCACCTTCTGCTGGAATGAACGCTGAGCACAGCCCACAGTTGACTTTGTCCCAAGCTTGTTTTGGGCAGAGTTTTCCAGCAGTCAGCAGGATGCCTCCTGACGAGCCTCAAAGTCTTAGATTAGAGCAGACACAGACTTGCTGTCTGCCAAAGTCTACTGGAAGACATGTCATCCACCCCTCAGGGTCTTCCTAAGGGCGGGACACCCAGCTCCATCTGCCCATCTTGAGAATATTCATTGAGTGTAGACTAGGGGTGAGCAGGAGTGAGAGAAAACAATCTCATTAGTAGACACACACACACATACACACATACACACACACACATACACACATACACAAATGTTGTACGGGAAAGGGTACAGTCCCATAGGAAAGTCTAAGCAGAGCATCTGAGCTGGCCTGGCAAGTTTCTGGAAGGATGCCTTGAGGTGAGATATAAAGGAAGGGATGAACCTTGCTAGTTGAAGAAATGGGCGAACTAGACAGGGAGCAGATCAGCATTCTGGACAAAGGAATAGCATGATCAAAGGCCCTGGGGTTAGGGCTTTGCTCATTAAGGCAGTAAAAGGCCAGGTGGCTGGTGTGCCCAGGGAAGGGAGGGGATGTGACAGGATGCTGAAGGGTTGGCCAGAGTTAGCCCTGCGGGTCTTCTGGATGACATGGAGGCTTTTGTTCTTTACTGTAAAAGCAATGGAAGTCCACCTCAGCAGGGGCCTAATACATCAGATTTGTGTTTTGAAAGGAAACATCACCATGGACGCCTGGAGGAGAATAGATGGGGGAGGAGGTGGTGGGTGTTGCGGGACAATTAGGAGGCTACTGCTGTGGCCTGTGTGGGAGAGGGGGTGGCCTGAACTGGTAGGTGATGATGGAGGTGCTGAGGTGGTGTCAGAGAGTGCCCGCAGGTGGCAGGTGAGTGGACATGTGAAACATGTCTTCTGGTTTCTGCAGTGACAGGACTGTGAGGCCATCTAGTCGACCCCTCATGTGACTGCATAAGGACACTGAGCTCAGAGATGGAGAGGGACTTGGCCAGGCCAGCAGAGCACAGCCAGCACTGGAACAAGAGCCTGTGCTTATCCTGTCTTGTTACAGTAGAATCTCAGAGTCAGAAAAGGTCAGAACAGAAAGGAGCCTTGGAAATCAACCAGTTTCATTCCTGCATTTTATAGAGAAGGACACTGAGACCCCAAGAGGTGAAGGCTTTAGGGGCCAAAGGCCACCTATGGAGTTAATTAATTAATCAACTGACTGGTCTGGGCATATATAAACACGGCTCGGGTGACCCCTAGGTTCTGGGACATGTGTTTGTTCAGGAGGGAAATAACTTGGCAGAAGTACCTCCAAATGCTTTCCCAAGGCTCCTTGGCTGCTGGCTCCTCGTTCAGCTGGCTGCCCGGGGTTAGGGAATCCAGATGTCTGGGGTCACTGAAGCCAGCAGGATTTTCCCACGTCGCTGGTTCCCAGTGTTTGGACTCAGCAGCTCCGCAGCCATGCTGGAGAGGAGTGGGTGACAGGCAAGGAAAGCCAAGCTGTTCTCCAGTGCGTTTCCCAGCATTGAGTTGAGGGAGAGGGCTGATTTCCTTGGGTGCCTTGGACGTGCCCCCTTCCGTAGGCTAAAGCCAGACTGCCAGTTGCCACCTTGCACCTAAATATGGGACCGTGGTCTTCAGAATTGAATGTTGTGACACGGTCTGACAGATGTGACCAAATATTGTGCTGCTTCCAGATGGAAGAGATCACTGGGAGATATGTTAGTGTGGACGCCAGTTTTCACTTTTTTTTGGAGAAAAGCAAACTGAATAGATGAGATTGGGACTGCATTAGGAAATTCGAGAACATATTTTTTGACAGCTGTCTGAGTAGTTCATTGTCAGTGTGACCTGGCTTTGTCCCTGAGGAATCCTCGAGGTCCTAGAGGAACTCAGAGTATCAGTTCTCTGCACCTGCCCCCTTGAGTCCCCAGGAATGTTCAGGCACAGGGGACAATAGCACCAGTTTTTGTGGAGGCTCAGATGGCTGGGAAAACTGTGGCATGTGGAAAAGCCCAGAGCCTTTGGAATCAGATGACCCTAAGGGTAGAGTGTGTGTGTGTGTGTGTGTGTGGTGTTCAGTTGTGTCCTGACTTTATTAACTACCTGTGTGACACTGGTGCTCACCTCTCTGAACCTCAGTTGCCACTTTGCACCTAAATACAGGGACTTTGATCGTTAGAATCGAGGGTTGTGACAGGGTCTGACAGGTGTTATCAAATATTCTGCTGCTTCCAGATGTAAGAGATCACTGGGAAATGTGTTAGTGTAGGTGCCAAGTGGGGATTAGAACACCTATTTCACAGTGTCGTGAGTATGAAATGAGATAACTGATGAAAAGCACTGAACATGTTGTCTGGCATTGAAAAAGCGCTTAGTAAATTTCAATTGTTACTTCTCACTCCAGGACCCTGAAACCCACCAAGACTGAGTCAGATTGATTCAGAAGAACAGAACCTCGCTCTTGGCGCTGGCCACTCCTAACTCTCTCTTGGGGGTTCACTGCCATGGCAACGGGTTGGTGGAGTAGTGAGAAAGCAGATTGGGGCAGTGAAGCAGCCAGAACACTGCCTGGCCTGCTGGCGCCATGGCCAGCGAGGGCGGCAGACTGATTAATGTCTGCCTGAGCCACTGGCCTCTCTCCGGCCACCCTGGGGGTCACTTCTCGCCCAGGGAGGGGTAGAGGCTCCATCACTGGGATGTGCCAGAGCCCTGGCCAGTGGGCATAGTTACAGGTGCCACACAGTCTTAGAAGGGCCAAAGTGGAATATTAGAGCTGAAAGGGATGCTGGAGAATATTCCAGTCTCCTTTCCTAATGGCTGAATACAGAACAGACGGGCATTGAGTGTGTGTCTGGCAGTCTGAGGTTCTTTCCTCGTTGGTGAATTTCTACAATAACCCTGTGCGATAGGTATAGTTACCCCCATCAGGGAGGCAGAGACCGGGGCCCAGAGACACGAATTCTTTCATTCACAGCACACAGCTGGGATTCCTACCCCCAAGTCTCCTCTGACTTCACCTCCTATGTCCTTCCTGCTCTCTCATGTCACTGACTGTCTGGCTCTTGGGAACATGTCTGGTCTCCACTGTGTTTCCAATGCCTCGAACATATCAGGGGTTCAATAAAACATTGTGGAGCAAGTGGATTGCTATGGGTACCATTTTTACTGGTTCGAGCCTAAAAATGGGCCAGGTAAGTGTGTGTGTATGTGGGGCATCTATCAGACTCTATGATAGGAAAGAGACACATAAGTCTGTAAAGATGCTTCCTCGGCGTCCCAGCCCCTCCACAGGAAGCTTCCCTTCTGCAAGGGCCCTTGTTCCAGTCACACTGGACTCCATGCCGAAATCACACCTTCCTTTCTTCGTGCCTTCCCTCCTACTTTTCCCCACCTGGAGCACACTCGTTTCCATCTCCACTTGAGGAGCCCATTCCCATCTTCGAGTCTGCTCCATGTAGTTTTCCTTGATCCCTTTAGGGGAATTTGACCTCTTGCGTCTGTAAACTTCTGTACTACTTGCGGGTCCCTCTTGTGTGTCCTTGATTGCCTTCTGCCTTATGATCTGTCTTCTTGGGATGGCACCATTCCTCTTGTTAGACTTCGAGCTCCTGGTGGGTCCTGACTCTGTTTTATCCTGGCATCGTCTGGGGGCATCTAGCACACTGGCACACACAGTGGTTATAATGAATGTGGAATTGAATGGCCTTGACTTGGGGCAGAGCTCCCCATCTTGGGTCCCCTGCCACCCCAATACTCTGGTATTGGTTTGCATGAGTCAAGGAATAGGGCCAGAACTAGGCAGGCCTGGGGGTGGGGGTGGGGTCTCTGTCTGCCTCCTCCCTGCCAAGTGTGGCTGAAAGCAGCCGTCTCCAGGGACCTCTCTGACCTCAGCTGACCTTCACCAGGGCTGTTTTCTCATTCTCTTGGGTCAGGCTGAGAAAAACAGGAAGAATCATTAAGAGTGAGAGCCTTCCGAGCCAGCAAAATGATCCCTGATACTTTTAACAGACACCAAAGGCTTTTTTTGTGTGCATTGTGACTAAAGAGTGGGCTTTTCCTGCTGGCCCCAAGAAGCCTCTACTTATCTCCTAGATCCATCCCAGGCACCATGCCCAGCCTCCAACTTCTCTTTCTTTTTTCTTTTTTTTTCCACAGTTAGAATTGCTAGTGTTTTCCACAATGAAAAAAATGTAGAGTTGGAGGAACCCACCATTGTATCCAGAATCTCTGAGAGATGATCTGACTCCTTGCTACTCAAAGTGTGGTTCATGGACCAGCGATGCTGGAGCCTTCTTAGAAATGCGATTCCTAGGTCCTCCTGGGCTTACTGATGACACAGCATTGGCACTTCCACAAAACTCCAGGGAACTACTATGTGCATTAAAGTTTGGGAAGTGTTGCTCTAACCTACTTTTTTTTTCTTTTTTTGAATAAGAGGTGGCATATGAACCCTGAGGAGGGAAACTGACTTGTGAGTTCATGGCAAGATTAATTTGGTTTTACAAGTATTTGCTGAAAAGCTGCTGCATACCCCATCCTGTGCGAGGCACTGTGGATAAAATTTGAAGTGGGGATTCCGGTCTCTTTGGTCTTCAGTAATTCTTTCGTGCCCCTAACATCGCCTTGCCCACACCCGGGCTCCAGCAAGTGTTTGTTGAGTGCATACATCTCTTGAATTCCAGCCCAGGGTTTCTTCCCCTTCACTACAGCTGCCTTCTATCATTACCAGCCTCCTTGAGTAACTTGTAGTAATTTTAGACAGAAGTAAATAAGGGATTTAAAGGAGGAATTCAGAGAGTGGGTTGTATCCTTGGTTTTGCCAACTCTGGGAAGCAGAATCCCAAGACGCTACTAATGAGAAAAGATTCATTCAATCCAGAAATCCATATATCATAAATAACAGAAGGGGAGGATCTGTATCCAAACAAGGAGCAATTTCCAACTGATGGAACATCTTCAAGGAGCAATACAGGATGTGTAACAGGCTCAAATGTCAGTGACCGACGCCATGTCACCAAGGGTCTGGTGATACTAGTTCTCATCTCTGAGGCTGATGATTCTGTTCTGTGCAGCCTGGCTATCTTCTGGGTATTCCATCTTTTTCTTGTCCCCTGAGAGCTGATCTCTTTTGGAACACCTAGTTCCTTCTTTAGAGGCTTTATTATTGATTTACCATTTGCTTAAAGTAATATTTAGAAGCTACCTTTATTCCCAAGGAAGGCTTTGCTTCTCCCTTATCTACTCATCAAAGAGTAACTGTGCAGGGCAGCTATTCTCCTCTCTGTAAATCACAGGCTCGGTGTCTGCATCTGTGCTTCTTTTGGCTGCTGTGTTATTTCTGGGACTTCAATATTCTTTCACGATCGTGGAGTAGGATGGGATTTTAAACTATTTGCCTGCAAGAAGTCACATACTACTTTGCATCTGTGCTGTAAATGACTTTCCCATTGGGGAAGAACGTGCCACCATGATATGTTTCTCTGTAACAATGATACTTTTCAGTAGTAGCTTGGGATAGCAGTACTCTTCAAGACCAGTATGAGACGGGTTGTAATCGTCTCCTCTTGATTAATTTTTGTTGTCTATGTTATACTCTTTTACTAGTCACATCTTTACAATATTGTCCACTGGCATTTCCTAAAGCGAAGGAAAGTGATGCAAATTTCCAGTGGTGTTATTTTTGGAAACACTAGAAACTAGAACTGGGAATTTCACCTGTTTCTTGCATTGGCCTATTTAATCACTCTAGAATAATTACATTATTTTTAATAATAAAAGATAGCACTAGCTAATTTTTTGTTGACTTCTTACTATGTGCCAGGCACTATTCTAAGCTCACTAATAGGCATTGTATTTTTGAATCACTACTACAACACAATGAGATAGGTAGTATCCCCATTATTCAGAGAAGGGAATGAGAAAATGGAAACACTGAATAACTTATTTAGTTAGTAAGTGGCAACAGCACAACTTGAACTTGGGTGGCATATATCCACTACACAGCTTGCTTCTGGGATGGAATGGTCGCTCTGGGTTTCAGACTTATGCTACTGACACATTTTTCGCCCCAATAAGTCTTTTCCTCATAGACTGGTGTTTCAGTTGTGTATTGTTGTATAACAAAGAGTCCCAACACAATAAATTAATTGTGTTAAAAGGGAAACTGAGGCACACTAAAATTTAAGAGTTTTTTTGAGCAAAGATAGATTGGAATCAGGCAGTGCCAAACCGGGAGTGGTCAGGGCTGCTCCTCTAATAGGAATTAGCGGCGAGACTTTAAAGAAGAGACACAGACGCGAAGCAAAAAATTATTTGGTTGGCGATAGCTTAAGCAGTGGCCTTATTTGGAAAAGGCTAGGTGGCTGTTTGTGACTGGCTGTCCTAAGCTTTTGACTTCTTAACCTTGAGGCATTTATGAGCTTAGGTTTTGGTTTGCTGAAGTAGGCTACCAGGGCATTCAAACCACGTCAGTCTAATGGCTTCCTAGTTTAATTAATTTAAACAATCTTCAGTACTGTAACAAAGCTGGACAGTTCTTTTGTTGGTCCTGCTTGGGCTTTCCTATAGGGCTGTGGTCAGAGGGTGGCTGGGGCTGGAATGTTCAAGACAGATCCACTAATATGTCTGGTGCCCGGAGGGGATGTCTGGAAAGCTGGGCTCAACTGGCACGAATGGCTGAGTCTATTTTCTCTCCATGTGGTCTCTGGACTCTCCATTTATCTCTATGGATCAGACTTCATCCACAGGCGTTCAGGGCTCCCAGGAGCACAAAACAGAAGCTGCCAGGCCCTCTTAAAGATTAGGTCTCGAACTGGCACACATCACTTCTGCTACCTTCCTTTGGTTAAACTGAGTCACAGGGCCAGTCCAGGGTCAGTGTAGGAGTGGACTACTCAAGGACATCAATGTTGGAGGCGTGGTTCACTGGGTCGCATGTTTGGAGACCAGCTGTCACAGCTGGCCAACAAAACCTATCTGGTATACGGTAGTGGTTTAGCACACTGGGTGTGGAGGACAGATGTGAATTAAAACCCTGGCTTTGTCACATTTCAGCTGCGTGATGTTAGATAAGTTACTTAAACATCTCTCGTCTTCTAGTTCTTTTCCTGTTAAAGAGGGAAGCTAGTAATAGTGGCTATCACTAATTGAATGTCACTCTGTGCCAGTCCCCATTCTAAGCACTTTCTATACATGAACTCATTTAGTCTCAGAGACCTTATGAAGTGGCTACCACTGTCCTTTCCAATTCACAGTCAGAGAAGACTGTGATATGACGTCACCTGCTCAAGGTCACATAGCTGGCCAAGTGGCAAATGGCAGCCATGTGATTTGAACCCAGGCACTGCGGCTCCCTAGTGCATGCTCTTATGCTTTGCATTTCTAAGTAGTAGCTATCTCCCAGTGAGACATCAGTGAGGTATTGCAGGTAAAGCCTCGGTGTGCTGTGTGGTACAATGTCAGCAGTGGTTGAAAATGTTCACAGTATTAGTGTCATCCTGAGATGCCCAGCTTGTCACCATAGTCTTTCATTCCTTGGCTAAGACGAGTACAAGCTGTTCGTTCCCAGTTTTTAAAATATGATTCTGTGTAATATTCCCATTTCAAACATATTTGGGCCCATCTCAAATACAATTTGTCTCCTGGATTTGCGTCTTTATCGACAGCTGAGGGAGCCTTACACTTTCCTGCAAGGAAATCACTTTCGGTTGAAGCCCCACCTCTAGCACACCACTGTGGGTACCAGTCTACATATCTGTACTCTGAAAATGCTGCTGATTATTTAGGCGCAAGCTCCAGTTCCTTAAGCTCCGTTGCTCGGTTTAAGATCCACTGGGACACTCAGAGTGATACAGAGAATTTAATGCTGTGTATGTTCAGAATTTTCTATGCTTATCTCAGGTTTGGGCTGTTTCCTGTCATTATGAATCTGTTTATCTGCTTTCTCCCTTCCCCTTCCAACTTACTCATCAGGGTTTTCTGACTTGCTGATTGTTGACGGTCTGTTGGTTTTTTTTTTCTTTTTTTCTTTTCTTTTAGAATTATGACAGCCTTTCTGTTACTTGGGTCTTGCTGAGAATAACTATAGCTGAAGTAAAAAAAAATATGTAATTGAAGTTTTCCTTTATTCTTCTTTTGTTCTGTCTCCCATAGCCAATGCATTAGTAGGTCCCATTGACTCTGCCTCTGAAACATATATCCTCAGTTTGTCTCTTTATTCACCCACACTCATAACCCTTAGAACATCTTGCACTAAAAGGAGGACCCTCCCTGGTCTCCCTGCTTACATTCTTTCCTATCTATTGGACATTTTCCATACAGCATCCAGAATGGTCTTTGAAAATATAATCAAATCATGTCATTCCCTTGCTTAAAACCGTCCAGTGGTTTCCCACGGAATTTACGTTAAAAGGGAAATCTGACCAAGGCTCACAAGGACCTACTTGATCTGGGCTGACTTATTCAACCTCATCCTCCAACCCTCTTCCTGCTATTTTCTTTTCTTTGCAGTACTTTTCACTATCTGGAATTATTTATTATTCTTGTTTATTGTCTGATCTACCTCTACTCCCCCCACCCCCACTCCCACCCCCTTATAAAAGGTTGGCACCAAGGGGCGGACACTTTATCTTGTTTATTGCCATTTAGCCAACCCTTGAAACATGTGTCCAGCGCATGGGAATGTGTGATGAATATTTTTGAATGAATGAAGGCAAAAACTGCTCTTTTATATAGAACTCTTGACCTGCTAAGATTCTTATACCAACCATTTCCATAGCTTTGGCTTTTAATTTATGTACATAGAGATCTCTTTTGAATATTGGCTCAGCTATAGGAATAGAATCCTCAGTTTTGTAAAAATCAGCCCCATTATTACGTATTTTCTAGAATTCATGCTGTGTCCTTCTAAATGATTCCACGAGCTAAGCATAAAACCGGAGGAGGCCACACTTGACAATATTCTCTTTTTCGTAACCCTGTCAAAGTGGCTTTATGATCTCGGCCCTCCGTGGTGAGTAGGTTGGGGTAATGACCAGTGACACAATATATTAGCTAACATTTTCTCCTGAGATAGCCTTTTAATCACTACGTGTGGGCAGTAACTCGTTTCCATCAATTCCTCGTATCCTTATAATGGCAAACCTATCTCTGCTCTAGTGATTTCTGGTAGGTGTTCTGAATGCCACAGTTATCATGTTTTATCCACTTTCCTTACCTTGCATCACAATGATCATTTTCAATGATGAGTTTAATCCCCTTCACGAAGTTCATGGTGCAGTCTTGTTTGTGTGCTTCAAACATTTTGGTCTCAGCCCAAATTAATCCAAATCAGGTTTCTAATGTTTTAATTAGTTTTAAAGCAGTTTGAAAATAGAAAGTAAAAGGAAGAGGGAGAAGGTAAAAAATTTACAGCCTTAAAAAGTTGGGAAAACTGACTATTTCTCGATCTAAATGAGAAGAGATAGAATAGGAAAAGTTGACTATTTCCAGACCTACATGATAAGAGATAAAATTGAACAAAGCTTTGAGCAAGAAGACCCACTAAAATTTTTCAGTTAAACTAACTTAGCCAAGTGGGAACACATAAAAATAAGAATGTGTCTTCTTGTCTATTGTTTCAGGTAATTGCAAGGTTGCACTTAAAAAAGCACCGGGGAAGACAACGCAAGAAATCAAGGTAGGCTTAAAAAGGCCTTTTAGAAAGAACTTTGTGTGTGCACTGAAACATGAAACTTAGTAGAAGCAAATAGAATAAAAGTCTGCCAAGTTTTTAAGGGAGATGAATAGCGAAGAAACCATGAACATGGAATCAAAAAGCTTTTGACCGTTGAGACCTCAAACAAATTTCAGGCCAGGATACTTGCCTCAGCAGGAGGCTGGTCAAAGAAGATGGGCAACCCCCAAAGAGTGCATGCTCCCCAATACCCACTTTAGATTTGGCCATGGTGAATAGTGGAAAAGGGAGACCCTTCAAGAGAGAACACCCAGAAGTGACAGAGAATGACTGACAAAGGAGTTCCAATCAGGAAACAGAATTGAGGTCTAATAAAGGAATTTGATCTGAGGCCTTCCTCGTGCTCTCTCACGAGGATTTTAGAATTACTATGGACCATGACTACTATTACTATGGACCATATGTGGTTTTGTTTCCCCCTTTCCAAACAAGGGTTTTAATTTGCTGTTACACTGTCCTTGTATCAACTTTGTATATTGGATATGTGTAAGTGGGTGGGTAGTAACTTTCTTTTTTATTTCATAGGTCATAGGACCACAAGGAGACCTAGTGGAGAATCACTATTGGTGATCTTTTACTTTGAGCTGGATGTGGTGACAGGATAAGTATGGGAGGAAGATTGAAACAGGTATTTGGTGACCAGCAGAACAGATGGTGTTAGAGACAGGTGGGGTTGTCCAAACCCTGTTTCCTTTGCCTTCTAGGTACTTACAAGTCTATTCCTTTGAGGTTAAATGGAGACATGGAACTGGGTCTGGCCAGTGAAACATGGCTGGAACTGATGTGCAATATTTTCAGCTTAGGCCATCTAAAATCTCCCTTGAGGTCCTCCGTGCTGCAGAGGATACAATGGAGGGCTCTGGGGACTCAGGGATGGCAGACACATTAGATGGAAGGAACCTGGGTCCCTTAATGACCGTGTGCAGCAGAAACTTTGACATGCATTGAAATGTGACATGAGCAGGAAATAAGTCTTTATAATGTTAAATAATCCAGTAAACAAATCTTTATTCTGTTGAGATTTTTGGATCACCTGTTATCATAATTAGCTTACCTTTACCAATGCAGTAATCAAAGCTATACACAATAAAACATACAGGATATGGGTTGGTTTTACCTATTACCCCCCAGTTTGCTTTCACCAAGTAATTATAGAGGACCTTCTGATTGAGATGGGATTTTCTTTAATGTCTCATATTGTTCTTGTCCCCTGAAGTCAGTTAGTCCCCAAGTATACGTTATGGAGTGCTTAAACCCAGATCTACTACTTCCTAGCTGTTTGACTTTGGGCGCGGATGGCTGGTTTGAGTCTCAGTTCCCTCATCAATGAATGGGTATCATAACAGTGCCTATCTCGGGTTGTTGTGAAAATTAAGTGAATTACCCCATGTATCGTGCTTTGCACAGCATCTGGCACATATCAATAAATGTTATGTCATCATCACCATCATCATCATCAATATCTAGGTATATGCCTGGCACTAGGGCCAACATTGCATAACATATACAAGTTCTAGACTTCTGTGAGAAGTACTTCATTAAGCACTTCATTTTATGAGAAAGTCTTTGCCTCCCTCCAATCTACTGCAGATGCCACTAGTTGTGGTTGGGCATGTTCTTTGCCTTCCTGAGTGTTCTGAGTCCCCTTTAGTGGCTTTACTTTGTGAGTGCAGTACTCGTCTGTACCCTGTGGCAATTAGAGTGTGAGGAACAGAAGGAGACTAGAATATGTATTGGTGGAAGGAACTACTTCCTGTCTAGAGCCACTTCCTGCTTGAATCCACTTCCTGCTTAGAACCACTTCCTCTTTAGTGTACCAGGATAGAAATGGCTGCTACTGCACATACAGGAGTACACTTTGCTCCTCCTTCTTCTGTCTCTGTTCCCAAGGTACACTGCCCAACTGTCTCATTTCCCGTGGTGTTCTGGCAACACTCGCAAGACTCAGGAGGTTTAGATTCCCTTCCTTTCTTTTATAACCTATGAGGAGAGAGACTGAACCTATACCATGAATGGCCTCTTCCATCCACTACACCATGTGTTTAGATTCCTGGTTTACCTGTATGCCTGGTTTATCCTTTTGCCTATGTGGCTGGTATGGGCCATCTCCTTGGCGCACATCCCTCAGGGATGCTAACTAGGCTGGCACACCCACTTGCCTTGGCATGTTTTGTAGATGACCCAAGCTGCAAACACCAACATGTATAAGACATATGCTCTTTTCTTTGTATAATTTCAGGCACCAAAATATGCCTACACGTAGGGGTGTGTGCATACAGACACACGCGTACTCTTTTTTGCCTGGTAGAAATATGCTTCTGTGATGTTCCTTCTACTCCCACACATGCCCCTCCATGGCTGGCTCATCTCCTAATTATTCCCATCTACTCCCTCCCCATAGACCTCTTGCGTGTATATTTTGGCACGCATTCTCTTGATTCCGCTTAGTTCCTCTTTCTCTCTCTCTCTCTCTCTCTCTCTCTGTGTTTCTTTCCATTTCCCTCCCTCTTCCTCCTCTTCACAACTCTTTAGAAAATTTGTTAAACTATACACTCTTTATTATTAATGTACATTTATGAAAAATTCTTCACAGTTACAAAAGTGCATGGTTATAAAATCATCTCCATACAAAGGTGCACATCTTCCCTTTCCCCACCCCTCCCTCACCCTTCCACCCCCAGACCTCAGCACTCCATAGGACAGTGCTAGGAAAACTGAGAGCTCTGTGGATGCAGATCTCTCCATCCAGTGCTGTGGCAAACATGATGGTGATTTACACAGGACCTTGCCTGACTTCCTTCCTTCATTTCCCCTTTCCATCCTTCTGGGGTGGGGAGAGCAGACAAGTTTCTCTAGCTTTGGGAGGAATGGAGATAGTTGTTCTCCTTACACTCTTTGAGAGCTGGAAAGGATGTCTGAGCATATCAACAAAGACATCTATAGGGAAAAGAGGGGCTGTAAGCATTTCCTAATGGATGAAGAGAAATACCTATTTTGGTGCGTTCAAATTCCATACATCAACCTTCTTGAAAGGATCCAGCAAACTCTATAGCAACTCTGGGGACCTATTTCTGCAGGGTTACCTGGGAATCCCTATAGGGATGGAGAACAGAGGAGGGTTTGTCTGAGGGTGACCAGAAGCAATGGGTACAGAGTAGTGTGGTGCAGATGTGGGGTCTTTTCTACAGAACAATTTTCTTGGCCCAGACTTTGCCCATGACAGCCCTGTTGGTTAGCTATCCTCAGGCCCAGCATGAAGGAAGCTTCTGTGATGAGGACAAATTTCTGAGGACTAGAGAGTGGAGGGAAGCAGACAGGCTGTCATTAAGCTGCCTCAGCCACATCTCTCTCGCTCTCTCTCTTTCTTTGTATATTTTTTGAGCAGCTATCCCTACCCCAACTTTAATGGGATTCCATATTAGGGTATCATGCAATACAATAAACAGATGGCTGAGTAGACTGTGTCAGAGAACTGAAATCAAGTTCCAGATAGATTGGCCCCATATCAGTAGATATGCAAACTACACAGAACCTCACAAACAGACACATGGTCTCAGAGATACCCCAACACTTATATATTAACTAGTCTGGAAAAATCTTAATGAAGCCTTATAGGCTTACCATCATGGGTTCTTGGTCAGCAGCATGTAACAACAGTTTCAGCCAGGACTGCTAGATTCCCTCTAGAAGCTTGCTTCTGATAGCCTATAGAAGATGCTGGTAGTGGAGGTGGGGAAAAAACGGAATTCCCTGGCAGCAGGGAAGTTTCCTCATTGTGCTTTAGTTAACTGGGGACCTTCTAGTAGCTGGAGAATCATCTGTTCTTTAAAAGTCATGTATCCTACTCAGAAAGGTTTGCCATTAATGGGGACTAAGTAGTCTCATTAGAAAGGACATTGGATCTCAAGGGGGCATTTGGTGTCTTGTTTGGTTCTAGTTCTATGCAAAACAGAGTACATATCTTAAAATATATTAACTATATTTCAGCAAACAAGCATCTCTAGGAGATTATCATAGATGCATATGGTGCCCCTGTATGGGACACTTAACTGTTTGTGTCAGGACTATTATTTCTATAAGTTCATCCTCAAATACTTTAGCTTTGGAAGAAATGGACAAAGGTGTCCCTGACTGCTTGATGGGTGGACAGCAGGCCCAGTCCAGTGGTCGCTGGACATAGCAGAAGAAGAGAGCGGGCACAGTTATGCTCTAGAAGTCACAGGAGCAGGGCTCTGGGCCGGATGTTATAAATGACATTCAGGGGACATAAGGTTCAAGTAGCCCAGATCTAGCAAAGTTTCCGGGCACTCTTTTGGTTGAGGAGCTCAGGGAGCATGAGTAAGGGAAGGCTGCTTGGAAGGTGGAATGGTATTCTCCTTCCTTTCAGGCCAGGAGGATGGGACGATGCAAGCCTGCTGGAGCTGGGGGCAAGGGAGAGAGCCCATGTTTTCATTCCCATCCCAGCCAGCCTTGCCAACGTGTTGGATGGTGCCTTAACGTCTTCCCCGGTCGTGTGGAATTTCTCACCCACAGCTTTCAGACACCCTGTGTATTTCAGGCACCCAACACAACAGGGCTTGAGCAGGAGGGGTTAACACAGCTCCCTCTCCTATTTTCCCAAGTCTAATTTTTCAGATGGCCACCATTTCTAATGCGTTGGTTACACATTGCAAGACAGGTGACTCCTATTCAGATGTTATCTGGGCTGCTTCTATGTTTCAGAGGCTGCAAGTTGCCCCACTGTAAGTACATCTAAATCTGGACAGCAGTGAGGTTTTACACCCTTTATTTAGCTGATCTACTGGGATATTCATGGCTGCGGAATCAGAGGATCCCACTCCCCAGCTGTCCCAGGCATTCTCTTTCCCAAGCATCTGGGACAGCACTGGGAAGAAAACTGAGTTGGAGTTGAGTGCCACCCCTGCTGCTTAGGCAAGGCACATCCAGTCTCGGGTCTTTATTTTTCCATTTGTAAAATAGAAGTAATGATGTTTGGTTTGCCTCCCGTGCAGGGTTGTGAGGAGTCAAGGAGAATGGTGCCAAAGCAGTTCACGAGCTGTCCAGTGCTGACCAGACACAGGGAAGTGAGGAAGCCGATGACAGTGGTGGGGACGATGACGACAGTGATGGTGGTAATTGTGCTGCACATGAAGTTACTTGACTTTTGACTGACTGATTATACACAATTTCCCTGAATGGAGCCACCTGTCACCTCCCTTCTACAGTTTATCCAGATAACCTTGGGTAAGAGTCTCAGCTCTCTACAAGTAATTCGTCTGTAAAATGGGAATAATAACCAGCAGGCAGTGTTGCTGTGAGAATTGGAATAAATGAGTCCGTAGATGTAAGAGTGCCTGGCTCTTATCAGGAGCATCATCAGCACTGCTTGACTTTGAATTTGTATGCCTTTGGAGGGGACTGTGACGTCCCCCAACTTGGGTGGGGTAGTCAAAAAAGCACAGACTTATTTTGCTCATAAGTATCACATGACCTTAACCTCCCTGAGCCTTCATCGCCCATCTGTAAAACTGGAACGACAAGACTTACCTCAAAAGATTGTTGTGTGTCAAAGGGAATTGTCTGTGGAGAGAGCTTATCACAGTGTCTGATGCGGGCAAGTGCTTGGTAATTAATGGCTCTCTCACCCTTATGCAAATGAGTGAGTTGCTTAGCAGAAAGAGCAAATCTGTCTTATGTCACCACAGTGATGACCATCTCCCCTTCAGTCCTATCCCATCATGCTACAGGGCTGTAGCGCACAGTGTACTTTCCTGGTGAGGTCCCTTGGGGTGAGCACTGTGGCGAGAACAGTCACGAGATTAGGAGTCCCAGAGTGCCAGCATTCTTGCTGGGCCTTCTGCTGAAGCCAAAGCTAGAGTGAGAGGCAGGAGACAGGGGTAGAGAAAGGGCTCCGAAGGTGTCAGTCCTTAGCTTGCTACCTGGGACTTTGCCAGCAGGCTACAACTGGCAATGTAGTGTAGGGGGCAGTCCCTGGGAGGTGGTCTCACCTGGTAGCTGCTGGTAGAAGGAGGCCACGGGGGCTGGCATGGAGGTCATCTCACCCTCCAGAGGCAATGGTGGGCAGCCCCAAGTGCTGACAGATTGGGTGTCAGAGGGAAAGTTCCGGTCCTGTGCCACTCCCCTCTGTACACTGAAGTCACAGGGATTGTTCAAGGTTCTCAACATTCCAAGCATATTCTGGCCTCTGTCATTGTGTATGTCCATCTTTCTCCATCTACTTGACAAAGCGGACAGTTTTTGATGACTCAGCTCACGAATCACTTCCACTCTTGTAATTCTCTTGGAGTTTTCGAGGCACAGTTAATGACCCCTCCTCTGGGCTTCCATAGCTCTGTGCTCAGAGTACAGACAAATCATCTAAAGGGGATGAGTCTCCAAATCTCTCTCCTCTGTTAGAAGGAAGTGCCTTGAGGGCAGGGACTAGGTGGATTCATCTAACATTGCCAGTTCCTAGCACAGCGCCTGGCTTGCTGAAGAAGCTCATCAAAAGTACTTTCCTGACCTTGCTTGAGCCATGACAGGTGGCCAGGGCATCATGGGACCAGAGTGGGCAGCCAGGGAGGGTGTCTGGTGGTCAGTGGTAGTGGCGGTTGGTAGCATGGAGGGACGCCAGGCACCCATGTCAAATCTCTTCCTCTTCGCTGGCCTTGCTCCAACGGTGGCAGCAGTTGGCTGTGATGCCCAGGAGAAAGTTGGTGGCCACGGATGCGATGGAGACCACGAAACCCACAAACGCGATGAAGAGGTAATCATCCAGGGTCAGGGTCAAGTGGCAGGCTTTGAAGCTCTCCTCAGTGAGGGAGAAGAGTGGGGCGCCCTCAACCTCAGGGGGGCCCCGGCACTCAGCCAGCTGAGAATCTGCAACACAGAACCCAGGGAGGGTGAGGTGCCTGGGGGAGAGAGAATGGAATGGAGAGCCCCCACCCCACCCAGGAGAAGTTGAGTTTCTTATTGAGTTTCTTTTGTGCCCATTTTTTTACTTACCTTCTGTAGTCCCTTCAACAGCCCTCAGGGTAAATACATCTATGGATGTGGCGATCACTGCTAGGAGAGTTTAGTAACTTGCCTAAAGTCCAATAGCTACTAATAAGAGTAGAACTGGGACTTTTGTGTCTTACAATAGCCTTCCAACTGGTCTTGGGGCTTCTGCCCTTAAACCGTCTCAACACAGTTGGCTGAGCAATCCATTCAAACCTGAAGTCTCATCATGTCACTCTCTGCTTGAAACCCTCCCCTGGCTTCTTATCTTCCCACAGAATGAAAGCCCATCACTCCGAGCATGTCCCATTTCGGGGTGGGGAGGGGGTGCCTTTGCATTTGTCCCCCCGTGAGGATGTTTCTCCCCTGAATCTCTGCACAGGTTAGTCCCTCACTTTCTTGGGTAATTTGCTCAAATATCACCTTATTAGTGAGGCCTTCCCTTATAATCCTACATAAAATAGCAAGCCCCACTTCACCTTTCTCTAGGCATTCCCTATCTTACCTACTCTGCTTAATTTTTCTTCATAGTGTTTATTACTGACAACTTGTTTGTTATCTAACTCTACTCCCTCGATTATAAGCACTTCCCATAGCATCCTTAGCATCAGAATCGTGTTCTGTCCGTGTAAGTGCTCAGTGAATCTTTGTGAAATGCACATGTGAATGAATGACTGTCCAGCTCCACAGCTTTGGGTCTTTCTACTACCCCGTGTGGCTTTTCCAGATACACAAATTGTAGGGTTAAGAGTATGGGCTCTGCAGCTATTGGCCTAGGTTCAAATCCCCCTCCTCCCCTCTCTCCCTAGTTGATTATGGGTAAGCTATTTAACCCCTCTGTGTTTTCACTTCTCCATCTGTAAAATGAGGATAATAATAGTACCTATCTCACAGGGTTACCCGGAGGCTTCAACGAGTTAACATATGTAAATGGTATACTCTTCGTATATTGTAAGTACTATGTAAGTATGTGCTTTTATTATTTTCCTATGTTGGTGCCTCCGAACAGATCAGTGGAGATCCTATTCTGCACACAGACTTCTGTAGAAGTCACTGTTTAGCGTGTTACTGTTCGCTCCATCACTGATGGTCCCACCTCATCCTTCCGTGATCCCATGTGCAAATGCTTGATGATTGCCAGTGGTTTCGTCGTATTCTGCATTGGAAGTAAGAGGGTATGCAGGTAGCAGTTCTGCCATTCCTTCGTCCAGTGGATTAATATCATTGAAGCGCTTACCTTGGGCAAGTCTTTTTTGCCTTTCTGGCTCTCATGAAGAAAGGGGATCTATAAGAACAGGATACTCTTATCTCATTGTCTAGGAGGGTCAATGGGAAGGAGTTCTCTAAATTATATGGTGCAAAATGGTATTTATTCATTCTGTAGTTTTTGAGGGCAAAGAATAAAATGAATTTGGATTGACCCTTATGAGAAATGAATGAGCATCATTCTCCTTAGAAATGAGAGTCTGCAAAAGAATGCAACCTTCCCCAAACCCCACGTTGGGTGGTTCCCGTAGGCTGTATGCACAGTCCTCCAGACTCTGCCCAGGAAAAGTCTGTGTCTGGGGTTGACCATCTTGGAACTGGAAGATGCTGAACTCCCAAGTCTATTGTGTGTATGACTGGGGTGGTGGTGAGACAATACGAAGCTGGGGAATGTGGGGACACCGAAGGCAATTGGTGTAGACCAACCAGAGGAGGCACTGAGGGCATTTGGCAGGAGTGCCGGATGGGAGCCCGGCCGGGGGCTGACAAAACTCTCTCGTAAGTCAAAGAATCACTCTTGAAGTTGAATTATGTCCCAGGGACATCCTTATGTTTCTCTGTGTTGGGATTTCTCCGAAAACCGTGGATAGTAGCGGGAATCCCATGAAAAGAGAGGAAGAGCAGAAAAAGACAAAGGGAAGAGGATTGCCTAATTCTTCCTACACTGGTAAGTTCTTCGCCCCCAAGAGAAAATATCCTGGATAGTGTGGTGTGGTGTACAGTTCTTTGGAGGAACAGGGAACCTGGGTTTCTGGCTGTGGCCTGTTTGCCCTCTCACTGTGGGTTTGTGGATGCTTTCCTTCTCTGGAGCTCAAGTCCCTCAGGTGTACTGACATAAGGTTGTACTGGTGGGATCTGAGACCCCTCTCCTGCTCACTGGGAGTCTGTGCCTCTTTTGAAGGGCAGCAGGAGCCTCCGAGATCTCAGAAAAAGAGGAGCCCAGATGTGGTGGGGGCTTAGCACCCCAGAATGCCCCTTCTGTGCTTAGTGCCCAGAAGAGAGGGGAGGAGAGCCAGCCTGAAAAGGCTGAGCAGGTGGGGAGATTGCTCCAGGCAGCCCCCCATGCCCCCTACCACTGCCCCGTCTCAGTCCCCAGCTATTTTGGTTCCGGAGAATGTCCTCCCACAGTTCCGTGGAAACACAGGAATCGTGACCCACAGCCCTCCCTCCCCCAAACTATTTTGGTCCTGGGCTCCCCACTCAGTCCTCCTCCCCCTCACACCTCATTCAGCACCACTGCTGAACAAACTCTGAGCCCAGGCTCTGGGAAAGCCCCTGGGACAGTGCCTCCAGCTATTCTTGTCGTTCTGCTGCTGGGGGCTTGTGCCAAGGCTCGGTGCTGCCACACTGGACAGCTGGTGAGGAAGGCCTCAGCTGAGCAGTGCCTGCCTCTGGGCCGGGCTTGGGCACCACAGGGGGAGGCCAGGGACCATCAAACCTGCATGATTCAGGCTCCTTCAGGCCCCAGTCCAACTCCAGTTGGGATTGGCTGGTTGAAGTCACATCCCAGGTTCTCTCAACTCTCCATCTCATGCTCAAATCTTGCAGAATCTGCAGAGGCCCTTTGGCAATCCCAGAACTCAGGCTCTGACTCTTCCCGTTAGCCTAGAACCTGATTCTTCAGGATACAGCCAGAGGACAGCCAGACGGCAAGGGTTCGAGTCCTGACTCCAACACTTAGCAGCTCTGTGACTTTGGGCAAGTTACTGAACCTCTCTGTGCTTTGGTTTCCCCCTCTGTAAAGTGGGGAAGGGGCTCATTAGGGTTCATGTGAAGATGAAATGAGCTAAAATGTATACTATGCTTAGGACAGAGCATGACAGTTAGTACAAAAGTAAATAGGCTTAGAAGTCAAATAAACTCAGGTTTTATCCATGGCTCTGCCACTTTCTAAATGAGCGATTCTGGGCTACTTTTTTCATTGTTCTAAATCTCATTTTCGTCGTCTGCAAAATGGGGATAATGAAAGTGGGGGTTCGATGAGATCACGCACACCAAGTCCCTAGATCATGGTGAAAGCTCAATAAACACTGTCTATTATTAGCTATTCTTACTTGTTTACTGTCTGTCTGCCTCATTAGGTCATAAGTGCCACAGAAGCAAGGGCGGCATCTGTTTCCTTACCAAATGGGTCCCCCTGCGCCTCGCCTGCTGAACAAGGACTCAACAAATACTGTGGAGTGAAAGAGCTGGGGTACAGAGAGGCCAGCACAGATCAGGGCACACAGTAGGTGCTCAAGATCTTTAAGCTCCTCTGTCTCCTTTGGAGCCTTTGCTTTCAGAGAGGACAGCATCCTCCTTCCCCCGGCCGCCCAGTCTCGCCCCTGCCCTTACCAGCCGTGCAGCGCTGGATCCGGTTCCGTAGCCACTTCAGCAGGGGCTCCATCGTGCAGCCGCACACCCAGGGGTTACCGCCGATCTGCAGCGTCACCAGCCCCGGCAAGCCCTCGAGGGCCTCCAGGCTGAGGAAGGCCAGGCCCCCATAGCTGAGGTCCAGGTCTCGGAGCTGCACCAGCCCCTGGAAGGCCTGTGGGTGCACCCTGCGCAGCCACGGGTTGTGGCTCAGGTCGATGTGCACCAGGCCATGGGCATCTTGGAACATGGTGGCTGGCACGTGGCTGAGGTTGTTGTAGCTCAGATCCAGGTGTGCCAAGCGCTTGGCATGGAGGAAGAGGCCGGGGGGCAGCTCCATCAAGGAGTTGTTGCGCAAATCCAGCACACGGAGCTCCACGTAGCACGTAAGGTAGCCGGGCGGCACCGCGGCGATGCGGTTGTGGGCCAGGCTGAGGTTGCGAGTGTCCATTGGCAGGTCTGGGGGCACGGAGAATAGCCGTTGGCTGCTGCAGTCCACCACCTGGTTATGGCACGTGCAAAGGACTGGGCAGCTGGTGCCGGCGTCTGAGTGCATCACCCCGGCTGTCAAGAGGAGGGAGACCAGCAGCATGGCTGGGTGGGGGGGCCCTGGCCAGGGCAGCTGGGACCACGTGTCACCCATCTTAGGCAGCTGGCAACAGCAGTGCTGAAGGGAGCGCATTGGGGCAGGGGCTGTGTCCATGGAATGAAGAGTCAGTGGCACAGGAAGGCAGCTACATCAGGGGACAGAGCCCTGGAGGGTGGGGCTTCTGAGCAGGTGGTGTCATGGCTCAAGCCTTTCCCTGGAGCCTCTAAGTAGCACACGGCTCCCTAGGTGAGAGCCATAGGAAGTCCCGGAGTTGAGGTCCCCCAGGGTCTGCAAAGATGATCAAAACTTGCGAAAGGGAGCTGAGGATGGGGCTGAACCAGCTGCCTGCCCGTCTTGGAATCCCTGTAGATCTTTTGTGTCCCTCTCACCCATGACTGCTGATGCTTCCTCTCTGTACTGTGTCTGAAAGGTGGGAGTGGGGAGGGAAGGACATGAATGGTGCCTTTTAAAGGTCCTGGCACATCTGAAAAAACCCTAAGCACTGTCCCAAGTCTGGGACTGATTAGGAGGCCAGAGCTGCATCTGGGTCTCCAGCGTTCAAGGTCTCCAAGGCCATTCTCCTGGTGGCCAAGTAGGCTCGTGTCCGAGGGGGTCCTGGGGTGGGCGTTTTAGGCAGGGATCCCGGGGTGAAGTGGATCTCCATGGGCCTCCTGAAAGCCTGAGTCCTTAGCCTCAGTGTCTATTGAAATCCCCAGGGAGGGGAGGACCCCAAGTGACTCCCACTGTTTGGGCCGGTGAGGTTGGAGTCACGTGTCCTGGAGGTGCAGGATGGGGGTCAGCTAGGAGCTTTGGCGACTGCCCAAGCCAGTGCATCTCAGCTGGCTTTGTGTTCAGCAGGTGGAGGCAGAATTCCCTCTGTCAACAAGGAAAGCACTCAGGCAGAGAAATCCAGTGCCCTCTCCTGCCCACTGTCCCCTCTCCTAGGTTCCTTCCTCCCTCCTCTTTGCCACCAACCACAAAGTTCTTTGCGTACTGTCGCAGGTGTGGCAAGGGGCGTGCTCAGACCCCAACCTCACATGGTTGTCACCCACACACCTTCCCACCCCTACTTGCAGTCATCCTCCTAAGTCTGTCCTGGGCTGGATGCATTTTCTTCTCGTTGCCCCAGCCCTGTTAGCGGCCTCTCCCCTTCCCCACCCTTGAACAACTCTGTAAGAAAAAATGCGTACACACTGGCCGATCACATACCTTTCAGACCCTCTTAGCATCTCTCTCCCCCCCACCCCACCCCGCACACGCACACTATTCTCCGGTGACTCCAACACATCTCGCCCTGCCCAGCGCTCACTCCTCGGTCTTCTCTCCCGCTTTCTTCTGCACACGCACTCCTGCAGATCCCCTTCCAGGCTGCCCCCACCATCCTTCACCCCAGTGCCCACCCCTAAATCCTACCATCCTTTCCCACAAACACTCCACTTTCCCCGCAGCCCCCCCCCAGCTTGAGCCCACACCCACACTTGGTCAGGCAGAGGGACAGAGTGGGATGACCCACCCGGTGGCTCAGCCTGCCATCCACCCTGTACCCTCTGTGGACCCTCGCTTCTCTGGTGCCCACCTGCTGTCCTCATTTGTCCTCCCCATCCCCTCGTCTGGCACTGCCTCTCTTCCCCTTACTTCCAGCTTCAATCCCGCTCACTGGGAAATCACCCCAGCTCCCCTTTATCCAGACTCATTTTTCTCAGCCCGAAGGTCTCCGCCTGCACTCCCACAGGCCCTCTTGAGCCCACTTACTATATTCCAAGGACACAGCCATCAATCTGCAGCCGACACGGTGCTCCCTCCCTCACGCTGGAATCCCCGCTTCTGCTTCAGGAGAACAGATTGCCTCCCCGGCTCGTCCCCTCCCCCGGCCTCTCCTCTTCCATGGCTTCTGGATCCCAGGGCAGCATCCTCGGTCGTTTCCCGTCCTGTGGTCCCTGGGCTGGTCCCCTCCTTTTACCCAAAGGGAGAATCAGAGGGAGGATGCTTAGAAGAAAGTTCATAGAATCTGAATGCTTTTTCCAGAAACTCAGCTCAGTGCTGAGGCTGCTGGGGTTTGTGGCTTCCGCCAGGTCTTCCCCTCCCTCCCCTTCCCTCCCTCTCTCCCCCTCCTCTCTTCCTTTTTCGCTCCCTTTTTTTTTCCTCGAGGGCCAGGTACTGACGTTTCACTGTCTCTTAGCAACTGCCTCCACATCTCTGAGCAACAGGAGCGCTGGCTATGGACCCCGCCAAGATGAGAGAGAAAAGAAGGAAGCAGTTGCAGAATCCACAGCTGTGTGCAGGATGCTACTGACAGGGCAAGGGGAAGAAGGGGCAGGGTGTCTACAGGACAGGGCAGGGGCAGGGGAAGAGGAGCGGGAAGGAAGAGAGGGCAAAGGCCCAGTGGAATCTGAGATGGAGGAGAGGTAGTTTAAGGGCATCAGACCCAGAAGGGAAAGTAGAGAGGGCTTGGAATGGAGAAAGTGCCTTAGTGGGAGGTGGGGGGAAAGTGGAGAAAATGGGGTGGGGGCATGAAGACGTGAATAAGGATGGAAAGAAAAAGAGCACTGGATGTGACAAGTTTTCTCACTTGACGGGATACATCTATTCGGTCCATATATAACATCTGTTTCCCTGAGTCTAATGGATTTGGGTCATCAGGTACCAGGTGACTGACTGGATTGGCTCAGGGCTTGTCAGAGACAGTTATAGGAGCTGAGACCTTTTCTGTGTTTCTTAATTGCCCCTAAGTCCTGACCCTACAAGCTCTGAGAGCTTTCAGGATGCAAAGGGCCAACTGCCAGATCCTGGTGGGGTATCTGGAGCCATAGAGACACTCAGACCGGCCTCTAGGGAAACGGAGGCTGCCAGGAAACCTTGTGGCCCTGTTATCTTTCTCCAGGCTCCAGGGACTCTGTCTGCTGTCCTGTTCCCATCTCTCCAAGCGTCCTGCTCCCTCCCACCCCAGACTGACTTCAAATGAGGGTGAAGTCTTTGCAACACCTCTTTTCTTGATGACCCATTGAACAAGTCTCTAGCTGCCTTGTGTTTTTAAAACCAGCCTGACCCGTTGGTTTGGTCAAAGGGCTGGCTCATGTCTTTCTTTCTTTCTTTCTTTCTTTCTTTCTTTCTTTCTTTCTTTCTTTCTTTCTTTCTTTCTTTCTTTCTTTCTTTCTTTCTTTCTTCCTAATTTTTATTGGGGAATATTGGGGAACAGTGTGTTTTTCCAGGACCCATCAGCTCCAAGTCAAGTTGTTGTTTTCAATCTAGTTGTGGAGGGCACAGCTCTCTGGCCCATGTGGGAATCGAACCAGTGACATTGGTGCTATGAGCACTGCACTCTAATCAACTGAGCTAACTGGCCGCCCACATTTCTTTCTTTTAATAATTATGTCTTTCTATAAATAATTATTTATTGAGAACTTACTGTGTGCCTGGCTCTTGGTAGATGGTAGACATATATCCTCCAGTAAGATGGAATCAGACTTTGCCTTTACAGAGGTGTCTTTGTCGTGTGTTCACTCAGTTGATCTGGGGCCTCTTCTATTTAAGTAATATCTTAGGTCTTTTGGGGAAACTGAAATAGAGTAACAGAAAATGAATGTTAAGTTGTACAGATCTTGGGCAATTATAATGTTCTCAAAATCATTGTCTTCTCTAACATGCTTTTCCGCCCTATATGGCCAGAGAAGATCTGTTTCCCTTCTCAGTGTCCTCTTTCATTTTATGCTCATTTGGAATCTTTCATGTCATACAGTGTCTAGTGCAGGGTCATAGGGGAACCACTTCCTTAATATTTTTATATTGAATTGGTTGAGGTAAATATGATTTGCATCCCCCCACCTTAAAGAAAGGAATGGTTGTTCAATTCATTTATGAGCTAACAAATAAAATCGTAATGCAGAAAACACAATACATTGAAATACATAATCCAGTATAAAAAAGGACTGTTGGCCTCAGTAAAGCAAAGCTAGTATAATACCTTATTAATATTAACTGAAAAATGGTAGAAACCATTATCTCAATGGAGACTAAGAAAAGTAATCAACATATTTCAATATTTAATGTTGACTAAAGATGCATTAAAAACAAATAAAAAAGAATGGAGGTTTTATTCCTTTATATAATATGAAGTTTATATTCACAATTAGGACCAATAATATGACTAAAGGAAAATATTTGTGGCATTTTCCTTAAAAAAATAGGATCTAGGCAAGAATACCTCATCACCATTTGAAATTACAGTTTTCTGACCTGTAAAATTGGGATAATAATAATAATGGCACTTAACCCATGAGGTTGTTTAGGTTACATGAGTCATTATTGATAGCACTTAGAATAGTATACAGTGAGCACTACAGATGTGTTTGTTAAATGAACAAATAACATAAAGTAAAATTGTTAAAATAGTTACGCAGCAAGGAAAGCAAATTGCACAGATATGGGAAATGAGGAAAGGAAACGATCACATTTGCAGAGACAATAAGAATGTATTCTTGTACAAGGTAAGTTTCAAAAACTTTGGAAGACCTCCATCTCACGAACATTATCATTGCGTGTAATGTCTTCTGTAAAAATGAGGTTAAATGAGGGCAGAACTCTTGTAAATGACTTTTGACCCATAATCATTCTATAAGTTAATTATTAAACCATTGTTTCCAGACTGGTGTCTCATGGTACACTGGGTGCCATGAGAAAAATGTTTGTTCTCAAATAAGTCTGAGAAATATTGAGTTAAGCAAAATGAGACAAATTTATTTGTCGCAAGATTTCTCAGAGGCTTTAATGAACAAATGTTCACTGTGACTTTCCAAGGGAAAGGGTTGGGGAAGGGGGACGGATGGATGATATCCAGCATTGCCCTCATGCTGGGTGGCTGGCTGCTCCCCTTAGCAATGCAATTCAGTTCTGAGCCCACCAAAATGATATAACATATCATGGCCTTTCAAAGTCTCTTGCAAGTTATTGAAACTGTGACTATTCAATCATGAATGTCAAGAATTCACTCTACTGGGAAAATATGCAGAAATTAATCTAAGAGTTAGAGAATACAAATGAATTGAAAAATCATTTTTATTATTATAATTTCTTGACAGACATAGTAAATTAGTTGTAACAATGACAGAAAACCTTTAAATACATGAGAATTATTTTAATCTACCACCTAAGAAATTTGTTCAGGGAAAATTATGAAACCTTAGTTGGATGAAGATATAAGGAGAAATGGAAAGCTAATCTCTCCTGTTACTGGGAAAGTTTAAACATAGGAAAGATAACTCTGCTTTGTACATTATAATAGTTTAATGAAGTATTTAACAGAGTTTGGTGAACTGGTAGGGAAAGCCACCTGGGGGAAAATGAGCAAGAATGCACAAACGGTGCAAATTAGGAAGAAGATGATGGACATGCTCAAAAGTAATGGCGGTGAACTTACCTAACTAAACGACCAACAATATGTTGTGAACTGGAAATCATTCAGGGGCATTACTCAATATTTGTGCTTTGGGAAATGATCATTTGCTAGGCTAGACTTTGAGAAAGCCAATCTCACCAGCAGAATACAGAAAACATAACATGGGAAGCAACCCCACAATGTTGCAAGCAATCTTAGTGTCAGAAATGTTAGTGAGGCCTTAGCACTGTGCTTCATTTTTATACATTGTAAACGTTGGTCCAGAGAATTAAAGGGAGGAGCAAACAGTAACATAATACAAATCAGGAAGAGAACAGACTAGCACATTTATCCCAGCTGTGGAGAGAAGATATCTTTCTGTGTGTTGAAGAAATAGAGAATGTCATTAGTGCTAAAATGGCTCTTGTCAAATACACAACATTGAAAGACAACAAGGTTTCCCTGAGCAGAAAAATAATAAAACAAAATCAGAGAGAAAGGAAAGAAATGCAATGGAAAAATAGATTTTAAACATAAATGATTTGAAATAATCCATACAAAATTCATTAAGAAATGCTATCAATATAATTCTTACAAACTGATATAATACATATTATTACTGAGCGCCTAGTATACACTCCAGACCCTGTCCCAGGATGGGACGACAGCCACGTTTGATATACAGACAACGTGCACTTGTATGATGATGGGCCCAATATCCATCTGACTGGTCAGTGCCCACGATGGCTCATGGTTGCACATGTTGGCTGCCCCCTTGTTTAGCAGTGAACAAACAGTCCCTGCTCTCTTGCGGCTCACTCTCTGGTTGGAGGAGACATGTGATGAACATACATGCAAACAGATACAGTGCTGTGAAGAAAACCAAATCAGGGTACAGGGGTCGAGGTTAGTAATTTGCTTGAGATTTCATAGCTCCTAAGAGGTGGAATCTGGGCTTGAAGGATTTGAAGACTGACCACTTGGCTGTTATCCAGTCTCAGCCTAGGGACTGTGGAAGCAGCTGGCCTAGCTAAGGGGATTCAGAAAGAGAATTGGCCTTCTCATAAGTTGGCCATCAATTGTTTATTGCGCCCTTACTATGTACCAGGCACCATACTCAGCACTGGTAATAGAGCCGTCAAGGAAACCAGCAAGCTCCTTGCTTGGGGGGTCGGGGGGAGACCCACAGACAACGGATCTTAAATAATTGTAAAGATACCAAGTGTTTCAAAGGGAGAATAAAGGATGGTCTGGGGAAGGTAAAAGCAGGGTTCTATGCTTACGGGGGGTGGGGTTGGTGGACCTCCCTGAGAACGCCATGCATTGGCTGAGCGGGTTTGTTTTGTGCCCTCCCCTTTTTCCCTGTAAGGTGGTATGCTTCATAAGCCCATTGCCTGATTTTGTTTAGTTGCAGATGTCACCTTTATTAGATAATATTTTTATGCTTCTGTAAGCTATGGTTAACATTTTGTGGTGTCATTTTACCCCTTAGATGCTTTTATAGTCTTGCATCTCTCAGGTGATATAACCAGCTTCATTGTATGAAATATAGATTTTAATGAACCAAGAGGCAACAGTAAGAAAAACATTATTTCTCCTGAGTCCTCTGAATATGAATCGAGAGGGCAATAAGATGTACGTCGTGGGCTTATGAAAATCATGCTGTGGTAATGACCGACGTAAGTATCCACTTTTTTACAGCTGATTTGATACAACACTTGATGGCACTGCTCTGGTCATTACCTATAGAAAATGCTCTACTTAGAAATTTCCTGTGACTTTCTCTTGAGATCCTATCCCTCTCTCTTCTGTAGCTGTATAGAGAAACGTAAAAAAAAAGAACATATATATATATATATATATATATATATATATATATATATATATATATATATAGAATACAAACTCCTTGACTTTGAAGAGCATCACTCTCTCCTGTCTGGTTCCCTGCGTACTTCTTCCTTTGTGGGTGCCTGCTGGGGCCCAGTCCTGCTAAAGTCTCCTCCGTTTGTGATTCTGATGCTGTCCGGACACGCTTAGTGGGCCCTGGACGCCCCAGCCAGCCCACGGAGTAGCTCCTATTGCTAGCACCTGACTCTGAATCATGCCTCTGACACATTCATTCAGGGCAGTTGCTTCTCCCAGGCATCCTTAGAATTCTGGGAAGAGGATGGTGGGAGGGAGCCCAGATCCTGCCCTGGATTTCCTGGAAAAGGAGAGCAGCAGTGTCTAAGGAAGAAGAGATGAGAGGCTGGGACTGGGAAAAGCTGCGGCTTGGGAAGTGAGGCCCTGGGAAGGGAGTCTCACTTATAGTACAATTCCCAGTGAGTCTTGCTAAGTGAAGTTTTGCCTGGAAATATCCTGATGCTGCAGTGAGGTCATGCCCACCTTTGTGACCTGTGCCCTCTCTCTCTGTCTTACCTGTCCACATCGATGAAGGTGCACCACCAAAGGTGCACCTTGTTTCAGGCATAGAAAAACTACTGCAGCTGGAGTGGTTTATTCTGGCTCGTGTCAGCGAGGCCACCATTGCTGATTCCTTCTTTACCTTACCATTTTCACCCTCCTCCAGGGGCTGCGGGATTAGAACCAGAAGACTGTGGTTGGAGCTGTAGCTCTGTCGTTTTCTGGCTCTGCCTCTGGGGATGGCAATGCATAGCTAACACTTATGGAGCCCCTACTTTGTGCAGGCGCTAGGTTAAGTGTTTTACAAGGGTTGTCTTATCAAGTTCTGACGGCGGCCCTATGAAGGGGGTGTGACTTCTTTTTTTAAAATCACAATTTACAGATTAATAGAAAATTGAGGCCCCAATAAATTAGGTAATTTGTGAAAGTAACAACAATTAGGTAGAAGAGCTTATGACCGACACTCTAAACACTAAGTTTCTGTTCAGTGCTTTATACACACCATCTTTTAAAATCCCTGAAAAAGTCTGAAACATAAATATCAGCCCCATCTTTTACACACAGGGAAACTAAGAAGCAGAGAAATTAAGTAACTTGCCCTGGGTCCCACAACTCACACACAGCAGAAAAAGGACCTGGTTATTCTCCTTCCGAAGCCCAAGTTGACACTGTCTTTCTGAATCTCAGTCTTCCCTCTCTGTTAAATGGGGAGATTAATTCTCTTGGTTATCACACAGGGTCAAAACAGAACATTCCCATAAAATCCGTAAAGTGTATCAGAGGCTCATCATTTTGGTGAGTGGCTGGGAGGGGATCTGCCTTCTCGGGCACACCTTCCCTCTCCGGGGTCTGCTCCGGATCTGACCACACAGAGACTGGGAGAGCTTGGGTGTCCACAGTGTCCCTGAGGTCTGTTACAGGGATGGTCTCTTCAAACTGTGTTGTTTCCTTATACTCCAGTGGAGTTGGCATTAGAGAAACACACTGAGCACAGCAGCCACTGTGGGCTCCTGCTTGGTTAAGGGGAGGGGATTGCCGAGTCCACCCGTGGTCAGGTAGGTGCAATGCTGCCGCAGCTTCCCCAGGTAGCAGCTGGTGGAGAGGGCGCAGCACAAGATCTTGGGCCAGCAGCACTGGGCCCACATCCCTGATCAGCTCTGTGAGTGTGGGTTCGTCTCCCAATCTCTCTGAGCTTGGCTATCCCTCTGTGAAAACGGAAAAAGGTGCTTCATTGCTCAGTGAATTGCTAAGAGCATTTCATCAGCTATTGAGTGACCTACATGTGATGTTAACCTTCCCTCCTTTGGGTAATAAACAAGACACACTGGGGCTCCCTTACGTGACAGATTTCTAGGTCTGGCTCCCAGCTCTCATGAATGTGCCCTGGGATGTTAAAGCCTTACAGACCATAGGAGCAAAAGATGAAACAGATACAGATGGTTATATTCTATTCCCATGAAAGCAACCAATCGGCTATTCACTCACCTAATTGCTAACTTTTCCAGCACTTCTACATGACTGGGCCTGGGTTTTGCACTGTCTGGGGTGGGGGTGGGAGTGGGGAAACCCCATTGGTCTGTCCTGGCAGAAATTTAGGGTTTTAGATGAAGAAACAAGACTACCACCAACCCAGAATAATTAGACATGGAATTTAATTCATCACTAAGCTGGGGCTGTGGAATGGAGGTTCTGAGAAGAGAAACTGATGGAGAGATGATAGTATCAGAGAAGGCTTCCTGGCAGAATTGGGGCTTGGGATAGGCTAAGAGGAGCAGGGAAGGTAGTAGTGTGTGCAGTGACATTCCCCCTTCACCTCACATTGTGTGGGCATTGTCACCATCCCACCGCTGAAAAGCACTGAATACTGCCTCTATCCCAGGTACAGAGCTATATCCTTTATGTCATTGAAACCTCTCAGCCCTTTGAGGTTGATAGCGTCATACCCCCATTTTACAGATGAGAAAATAGGCAGGTGGAGTAAGTTGCCCAGGTACCATACCCAGGCAATGACAGAGCCTAATTCCAACTTTGGTGTATCCAGAAACTGTGAGCCAACCACACACTGTACATTGTAGGAATGATGGAGTGGCATGAAATACTCTTTGTTGTCTACCCAGGCTGAAAATGTCGGGCCAATGGAAAAAAGGGTGGGTCCTGTTAGGAGCAGAAAAGAAGCAATTTCTTTCTTACCCGTTGTTTTTGTTTCCTCTCTTTCTAGGAGAGACATCTGGACTAAGGTGTTCCTGCCTGGGAGATGACTTTGGACCAAAGAGCTGAAAAGGGTCTGGATGTTTTGGGCTGCTAAGGTTCTGAATCCAGGGACCCAACTCTGCATAGTGTGGTCCTCAGTATAGCACACGAGGGCATGGAAGAGGGGCTGTAGCAGGAATTCACACCTGCAGCTAGAGCATGGCCCTTATAAGAGGAATGGGGGCATGGAAGTGAAGCTCAACCAGCCTCTTGAAGTGGAAGGATGATGACCCCAAGAATGAGAATTGGAGGACCTCCCCATCAGATGACCTCTCCAGCCCAGGTGAAGGAATCCTGAATTGAGAAATCAGGCAATGTCTAACGCTCCTTCAAATTTGCTGTGGAACCTTGGGGCAAATCATATCCCCTCTCTGGCCCTTACTTCCGTTATCTAATAACATGGGGCATTTGGGCCAGATGAGTTCTGAGTAGGCTGGGTGACTGTAGAGTTCTAATAAGGACAATGACTAAGCATTTATCATGATTGGAGATGATGTTTAATCACGTTCTTCTCTGTAAGGGGCTGATTTCCTTCCTGACTGCTAGGCTCTGAAGTCTCAGGTCTCAGGCTCTAAATCAATAAGGAGCTGGAGTGAGGGTGAGGGTCTGCCCACCACCCTGGGGAAATAGAGACTGGCAGGGCCGCAGTGATGGAGCAGCCACTGCTTGCATCCCAGAATAGCTGCAGCCCTCCTGGCATCTGCCATCCTGGTTGCAGACTCTCATCCCATTGGCTGCTCCCCATCCTTGCTGTCTGGCATATGCTGCTTTCCAGGTTTTTGTGGCACCCAGTAAGCAGCCTTCCTTGTGTGCTAAAGCATGCTGGCTTCTTCCTCCAAGAGGCTGGGATCATAATAGCAACTCTTGTCTGGTTCCCTCTATTCTGCCTCACTTCACCTCCCTGATGGCTGAGGACACAGGGGTAGTTTAGGACAGAGGAAAGAGGCCTACCATGTGCCCGGATCTCTTAGCTTCTGTATCTTCTCCTGTAGAAAGAGGAGAATCAGGCTAGTGTTTCACAGCTGGTGGCCATCCCACTGATTCATAGCTGGGGTCCTGTAATGGACTATACATTTGTGTCCCTGCCAAAATCACACGCTGAAATTATAACCCCCGTTATGATGGTACGTGGAGGTGTGGCTTTGGAAGGTAGGAAGCGTAGGAGGGAAGAACTATTATGAATGGGGCCAGAGAGCTAGCTAGTCTTTCTGCCATGTGAGGGTACGATGAGAAGTCAGCAGTCTGTGACCCAGAAGAGGGCTCTTCTCAGAACACAACCATGCTGGCAGTCTGATCTCTGACTGCCAGGCTCCGAACTGTGAGAAATAAATTTCTGTTGTTGGTAAGTCACCCACTAAGCAGTCCACTTTGTGTGCTAAAGCATGCTGGCTTGGTATCTTGTCTATGGTATCTTGTTACGACGACCTAAGATGACAGGTCCGATTTACTTGGCCAGTGCCCCCGTCATGCTAGTTGTTCAGTATTTTGAATATTACCCTGGCGGTAATAATGCTTGGGCAATTGCACAACACTGGTGTGAAGATCTAATGCAGTAAAGGAAGGATGGGAGGAAGTGTTTTTGGGAACTGTGAAGCCGTAATCACATGTCTGATACACGTCTGCCCAATGTCCATTTGTCTCCTGTGTCTCGGGGAGCAATTGCATCTTGATTTCCGCCTCACCCGTTCTTAACTATAGGGTTAAGATGGAGCTCGCTCCACTCCCGGTTCCACGCTGGCATGTACCCCAGGCCTGGGCAGGTGAGTATTTCTTCCTCTGGTCACAGTGACAGGTTGGGGGATGAACCAAATCACAAAGACCCCATCAGAACCAATCCTGGGGTCAGACCCCTACCTGACCAATAAGAACACACATCTCCTTGCGTGGTCATGGCTTAGGGATAGACATGTGATGCAGACTAGGCCAATCCGATGATTTCTCTGGGATTATTCTCACTGGGATGAGTAGGAAAGATCCCTTCTGCTTTCAGTTATAAGCTTGAAGGGTGTGACTTTTCCTTGAAGAACAGAAAGAAAAGGATGGGACCAAGTAGAACAAACAGATGTGACAGATGAAGAGGAGAGAGGCGTGGTGACGTCAAGCCCTGTCTCTCTCTGGTCCCTACGGTTCTTCCTTAAAGCAGAGTAAAGGAGTGGTAAGGCATGAGGGGCATTTTTGTGGTTTTACTTTGTTGATCAGGAAAGACTTTTCTAATAAGGTTAAACATGGTCTTATATCTGAATAGAATAAGGGACTGGGCCCTGTAAACACAAGGAAGGGAATTCTAGGCAGAGGGAATAGGAAATGCAAGGGTCCTGGGGCAGGAGGGTGCTTGGTGTCTTCAAGGCACAGGAAGACCATGTGTGGCTGGAGCTGGGTGAGAAAGTGATAACTTTTTCTAGGCATTCTCTCTGGGAGTTAGTGTCTGCCTGGACAAGAGTTGGTGCTGGGCCCTGAACAACAGCTTCAAGGGCTCTAGTGTGTGTCGCTGCTAGGGGCTAGAAAGGTCAGTGTTGAGCTGGCTCTGTAATTCTGTGTGTGTCAATACGTAAGGGATAGGACCTTCCTCCTCGCTTCCTTTAATAACTCACCTAGGATCTACTGTAAACTACGGTTCCTGCAGGGATCCAGAGCACCGAAGGCTTCCTTGTGGCTAGAGTAGACAGAAATGAGAAGGATGTCTTTCATTACAATTGCTGAGGTGTGACATTCCTTAACAAATTCCATGAACACATGCCAATTTGTTCCCGGTGTGTGTGTTCCTTTCTTCATTCATTTAACAAGAATTTATTGAGTATCTGATAGCTGCCAAGGTACACAGACAGGCACTGAATACACAAAGATGAATCAGTCACGGCTTCTGCTTTCAAGGATCTCAGTCTGGGTGGGTGTGGAGGAGGCAACCATGTAAACAGATAATTAGAGAGAAACATGGCAGGTGCTGGAGCCGAGGTAGGAACACAGTGCCGCTCTGGGATCCCTGAGGAGAGAGGAGTCAGCGTGGTCTGTACAGAGGAGGGGACCTCTCAACTGAACATTAGCCAGTGGAGAGCAGGGGGAGTTTGGGAGGGACAGTATATGCGAAGAGTATACAGTCTAAGAGTATATGCTAAGAGTATACACAGTATATGCTAAGAGTATACAGGGAAAAAAATAGGATTAGAAAAGGGTGAACACTCAGAGTAGAGGTATGGGGCTTGGGAGTTTGTGGATAAGGTAGAGGGGTATTTGAGATCAACCCAGTCTGCACTGGGTGTTTAGGCTTTGTTCTGTTGATCTGGAGAATTATTAGAGATTTTTAAGTAAGGGAATAATGTAATCAGATTAGATTGTTTGACATGATATGATATGATATAATAATGGGAGATGAGCTGAAGAGTAAATAGTCAGTTGTTTGTGTGGAGACCGGGTCACAAACTCTAATACCAGCAGAGGCCATGTGATGACATAGGAAAACATGGAGGTAAGCAGGTCGTGTGGCCCCTGCCCTGTCTCAAGAGGGTAGTTGCTACTCAACTCAATCAATCGTTACCCCAGTGAGGACTCAGGTCCAGGGCTGCCAGAGCTCCTGAGCTTTTAAGAGCAGCTGGAAATCCAGATCCTTATGTAAAAAAATCTCACCATTTTTAAATGTTGGCAACTGATTTAAATGCCACAAAATGCTGTGTGGGCCAAATATAACACATCTGTTAGCCTGATTTGTCTGCCGGCCACTGGTTTGCAACTTCTGGGTTGAGAAAAAAGTTTTCTTTTTTCTTGTTGTAAAGAGAGATCAAAATACTTTTGGATCCAACGATCCAAGCCTGCAATAACCTTCTCTCCTCTTGTTCTAGCAAATTCTTCATCATTACTTGACACGCAGTTCACGCCTCCTCTGTAAACCTTTCCCCATGGCTCCCCTCCCACCTGCTACACATCCTGCAATCAGCCCCTAACCTCTGAAAGCAGTTATCATGCCTTATGTTCCCCGGCATCTTTTATATGCCCTGATACCTGCGAAAACCAAACAAACAAACACAAGCTGTGGAGCAGGAGAGAAGCCAGGGCAAGAAAAGCTAGAGAATTGTGGATTAACGGACAGAATCACAAGTTGAAGGAGACGTGGTTGAAACTCCACAATACAGGTCCCCTCAGGCAGCAGCTGCTGCCTGTCAGCACTCAGCCTGGGCTCGGAAGAAGCAGACCGAATCTGAAAGGAAAGACAAGACGCTTGAGAACAAGTTGGACTGTGGAGGCTCGGAAGGCTCGGCACTGTGAGTCTCTGGAGGGCTTGCTTGTTAAGCAGGGTTGTGTTCCATTCTCGCATTGTAATCACATTGGTCTGTAATCACATTGGTCTGTAATCACATTGGTCTTTAGTTATTGCTGGTCCTAAGCCCCTGAAGACTGAGCTGAGAGTTTCCTGGCAAGGGATTTAGGATATGGGGGTGGAGTGGACATCTGCCATTTTGCTGTCCAACTCCCTTTCATCCTCTCCTTGGTTTCTCTAGGAATCTATCCTTCCCCCACTTTCGGTCTGTGTACGTCGTGCTTGAGAGTTGGGCATAGGACTCAGACATGGCTCTCCTCACTCCCTGGACACGGTGGTCAGAGCACGGATGGTCACACTACCCAATTTGGGTCAGCGAGAATCAGGTTCAGGACTCCCCCTGAATTATTGAGAGAGAAGCAGTCTCTCTTTCCTGTTGGATTTGAACTGAGGGAGGTTATAGGTCGAGAACCACTTAGTCGTCATGAAGAGCCTAGGAAGAAAGCTGGCAGGGAGTAGAGACAGCTGAGGGATGGAGAGAGAGCTGAGTTACAAAGGGTATCCTTTGAGTCTCTGGATCAAACTGTACCTAAAGCTGCTTCACCCTAGATTTTGCTGTTGTTATTGTGGCCCGTGTATTTTTCTTCCTTACACCAGGTTGAGTTAGGTTTTCTCTTGTTGGTTGCAACCCCAAGGGGATCTTCAGCATCAGTGAAAGGCATGAAGAGTGAGCCCTCGCAGGAACATGCTCTACAGTTGGCAAAGCCTTTCTACATCCGTTGCCATATTTGATTCTTCCACCTCTCCTGGGATGTAGGTAAAGCATAATCATTGTTCCCATTTCACAGAGAAAGCAATTGAGTCTTAACAGGGTTAGGCTCCCCAGTCAGATGGTAGGAATGCCAAGATGAAATTTGAGCCTTGTTCCAGAACGTCTCTGCATGGATAATGTCATACTAAATTAGACTCCACTAATGCCCAAATAATTACACTAAAGTACCCCTGGAAATAGCCTCTCAGAGCCGTAATTCATGCTGGGTAATTACAAAATAACGTTCTTCTCATTATTTTTCTACTTACATACCTTCAAAGGAAGGGCTGGTGATAAATGTCAGGGTTGGGACAACTTAGGTAATTATTTGGATGTCTGGCTGAAGCATTTTTTTTTTTTTTCTGTCACAGAACTTCTATCTGTTTGCTTTTAACTTCTGCTTGGTAATCAGCAAATTGGAGACCCTCCACTTTGTGTCCCCCACACAAATCAAATTATTTTGCAAAGGCATTGTTGAGAGCCTTTCTCATGCTGGTCCATCCTTCTGGAATGATCTCTCCCCACTGTTTGCATACCTAGCTCCTGCTCACCCTCAAGTCTTAGCACCAACACTGTGGGCTCCGAATGGTCTTATTTTATAAAGAGTAGATTTTTTTTCCTCCCTCAAACCTCGATTTTGTCCATGTTGGGCCATGTTGTATTCTTTATATATTTTTCACAAAGTCTAATTGTTAAAAATGTCCTTTCTTTGCAATAGAATGGCCAACAGGATGTAAGTTTCCCTTCTCTAGCCCTACCACCTAGTCCAGTGCCTGGCAGGTACTCACCGAATAGTTGTTGATGGAATAAGCCAGTGAATGAATGGCTTACTCAGGAGTACCCAAGAGAAGGTGGCCTGTGAGCCATGGGGAGCGTGGGGCAGAGAGGTTTCTGGGTTACAGGTTCTGGCTTGGTGCTTAGCTGCAGTGAGGTTGAGGAGGGGGACAATTAGTCCCAAGAAAGGATAAACCCTCTAGAGAATACACTATTAGAGGGGAGAAACAGGGTGCCAAGGATCAAGCCCTCCGGCCTGCAAAGGGAATGAGAAGCCAGGGAAGGGGACAGGGCTGGCCGGCTACTAGAACAGTGTGCAGATACCATGTCCGGGAACCCCAGGCAGGAGGGGGCTCAGGAAGAAGAGGACTAGAAAACAGAATTCCATACCTCCACTCGGTGCTAGAGCATCTGATTTACACCTGACTTAGTCTTCCAATTATTTTTACCCTGATTGTAGCAGTCGGCAGGTGTCCAAGTGGCAGTGCGAATTTTGTTTGCTGCCTGCAATTCTCACCTCTCCAGGTTAGCATGCACTGAGTCTTTTGACCTTGCTGGAGAAGGTGACACCTCTCAATTTAGCTCTGTTTGCAAATGTCAGCTGAGATGCTGTGTGCTCTCTCCAGTGGGACTTCAAGAACATTCACAGGAACACACACACACACACACACACACACACACACACACACCATGATGCTTCACTCCCCACATCCTCTGCTCCCTCAGGAACTCGGGGCATCTGCCAGACCACCACTTTGCAGCCCACCTATTTGGGGGTACTTGCCAGCCTTTGCTACTGTTGTGATAAACGGAATATGAAATGATCTGAAGGAGGAGTCTTAAATCTAGGAACTAATAACATGGAGAGAGACAAAGCTGAGTCTTTGGTCATGTTCCCAAGGAGTGGTCTCCGGAATTCTAGGAGCTGAGTCAGCTCACTGCAGAGAGTGACATACCGGGGCCCCTGTTTCCTTTTGAAGGCACAAGCTTTGTGTAGCCAGCCTCATGTTCATGACAGTTAGAGGTTTTAAAAGCTGCTAGTTTGGAGTGCTTGCAATGGGCTTAGCACTGTGTTAAGCTTTTTATATATGTTCATCTGATTTGATCTTCTCTGGAAACCTGTCGGGTTGTTAGTACTGGCTCCACTTCGCAGATGGGAAAGCTGAGGCTCAGAGAGGTGGCATGACTCCCTGAAGGTCACACAGAACATTCATAATGGAGTAGGGAATCACACTCAGGCTGTGGCTGTTCCCATGTCCCTCCTCTGTCGGTGGAGGCACTGAGCCCTGCCGGTCACCTGGTGGTGACCGTCAGTGTGTATCACTGTGGCTGGCTAACAGGCCTGGCCCTGTGCCTGAATGTTGGACAGAGCTGTCAACCGGAAAGCAGTGCCCGTTATAGTCCGTGTGACCCAATGGGCAGACTTTCTCCATTACTCCTTTTTCTGTGGCCCTCCTGACCTCTTCATGGTCTCTGCTGCCTGTGGGGGCAGGGCACTTTCACTTAACAATTTAGCTCTTTAAAAGGAAAATGAATCTTTCTCGCCTGATCAATAAAACAAAATCCCAAACAGAAAAAACAAAACAAAAACACAAACCTACTTGAAACAGGATTTAGCAGGATTCTTCCCAGGCTCCCAGGGAGACCGGTGCTTTCTGCTTTATTGGCAATTAAGCGGGGGTGGGGGATATCCTCTGTGACTCAGAGGAGAAGCTGCCTCCACCCACCACAGGGCTGCCAGAGGCAGCCTGCCCTCCATGGTCATAGCCCGGCTACAGCCAGAAAACGAACGGGAAGGGCCATCAAGGAGGCAGCAGGCAAGCAGCTCGCACAGGGAGAGGATAGAGCCTTCCTCCTGGACTCTGCAGTGAGACAAAATGTCCTCAAACCAGAGCAACAGCTGCAGCAGCAACAGCAGAAGTAACAACAGCAACAAAGCGTGTGCTCCAACAATAGTGAGGCTGGGCCCTGTGGCCAGGTGGGGGGGTGGTGGCTCAATCACTCCTCTGTCCCCAACACCCCATGCCCCAGCCTTCTCCTGTTAGCATGAGGGAAGCAGTGGTTCAGAAGCAGGGGCCCAGTTTGCAATACACCCAGGGAGCCTGGTTCCTGTCTCCTGCGTTGTCCTGTATCCCTCGGTTGTGCTTACTTCCTGTTCAGGGAGCTCTAAGGTGACACATCTGTTTTGTATTGTGCTTGTCCTGCCCAGTTCCTTTAAGTGGCGATGACTGCTCTGTGCCACATAGAAGTAGGTCTGAGACACTATCACATCCTGCCCCTGGGTCACCCTTTGCCCTGAATCCCGAGCTGCTCTCAGTGTCCAGTTCTGCTGCCATCCCCGTGAACAGCGCTCCCACCCTGTGTGTTCGGTGCCTTTCAAAGGGGGACCCACTAGCTCCCTACGGTGGCTTTCTTAGCCTGGTTTCCCAGGCCTTTCTGAGGGTCCTCCGATACCCAGCTATTTCTCTTCTTATGGAATAATGAAGCCCAATTCAAATCCATTCAATGTTTCGGTAGCACCTCATCCCTTCTCTTTTGCCGTCCTTATTGGACTTGGAAATACTGACTCAACTTCAATTAATCCTAACACATTGCAATCACCAGAGTGACAAAAACTAGTATTTACTGAGTACTTGCTCTGTGCCAGGCTCTGTGATACGCGCCCTGTATACACCGCCTTATTCAATCCTCACAACTCAGTGAATTAGGTGCTATTATTACTCTGATTTTATAAAGGAGGCATTGAAGCTCAGAGGGGTGAGTAACTTGCCTGAGTCACAGCAAGCAGCGAGGCCAGGCACAAGGTAGGACTCAATCACTGTTTGCTGAATGAAGTGGATGGGTGGTCATTGGGCCATCGGATGGGCCAGGCAGATGTACTGGCTAGGGCTGGGGCTACTGGAGATAGAGTCAGGCAGGCATAAGGAACTTTCTGGCAGCAAGACCTCTCAGGTAGGCCCTTTCAGTGTTCAGATGAGGCTAAAGGAACCCTCAGTAGGAAAGTTGGAGAAGGTAGTTAAACCTCAGGTGAGGGATACGCGAGAGGACCTTTAATATTCTTCCCAACGCAGAGAGCCTGAGGTTCTTGTGCAATTCTGTAAAACAACCGACAAACCCCTTTGCAAACACGAAGCACCTCCAGCCCCAGCTCTGTGCTGTTATAAACAGGAGGTGAGTAGATGACCACGCTGGGACAATAAATGCCAGTATCTGTAAGACCTCAACTCCTCTGGGGATCAGTCTCAGTTTGCTGTCATCCAAGAATGATATGAACAATAGCTGGCATTGCTGGAGAGCTTATTACATATCACACAAGATTACAACTCCTTCACACGCATAAACTCAGTTCTCACAACAAGCCAGGAGCTTATGAGTAGTGTATTAGTCAGGCAAAGCTGCAATATCATAGTAATTCTCAGTTCTTAGTGGCTTAACACAATAAAAGTTTATTTCTCACTTTCTTAAAGGCCCGAGGAGGTTGGGCCATTTTTTACCTCCCCTTTCTGAAACATGTACCCTTCAACGACGCTGTGGTAGGGAGAAACACAGACAGGGGAACGAGGTGATAGATTACTTGCAACCCGAAAACCTAACATGACACACGACTTACTGCATATGCCTTTTGTGATAGTTTCATGAAAACAGAGATGTGAAACATTTTGGAGCATGCCCAAAGTAAATGCTCAGTAAACATGGATGATGACAGCAGCGATGATCTGTCAGACCAGAGAGGTGATTGGAGCCCCACGCTGAGCACCGAAGGGCAAGAGGCAGGAAGGTGGAGTCACACACCAGCTAAGCCCTCCCTGGCTGGAGTTTCCCATGTCCCTGTCAGGAGGCTCAGCCAAGTCCAAGTTCCAGAGGTCAACCTGACCAGGGCAGATATGTCAACAGCCTCAGCCCACACTCTGCCAGGGCTCTGGTAATGATATACCGGCCCACACCACCCATGTGCCCACCTCTTCATGGATGGATCTCTTACTGTTGCTGAGCATCTAATATACCAGCCGGTCCAATACCTATCTACCTGTCTGTCTATCATCTATCTATCTATCATCTATCTATCTACCTATCTATCTATCTATCTATCTATCTATCATTTATCTATAATTTATTTATTATCTCTCTCTCAATTATCTACCATCTATCATCTTTCTGTCTCTATAATCTATCATTTACTTATCTATCAATCTAATATCTGTCATCTCTCTACCTTTTTATCTACCACTTATTTATTAATTACCTATCTAGTTATCATTTATTATTTATCATCTATTAATTATCTATCTATCTATCTATCTATCTATCTATCTATCTATCTATCTATCTTCTATTATCTACAAGTATCTATTATCTTCTATCTATTATCTGTCTTTGCTGGGATTGGAGCCTTTCCTGATTCCCTGACAACTTGTTGCCACGATGCTGAGAGCAGTGTAGTTGGGAGAAGTGTCTGCTGCGTCCTAGGTTCTCCATGGATACCGGTGGCTGCCCAAACCGCCCTCCCACCCTGTTGCTGTACTGCACGTCTTCTGACTGTCCTCAACACAACCAGGCTGTTGGTTTCCCATCCCTTTGTCCTCTCAAGTTGCATCTGCCTTTCCTTCCCCATCCCTCCAGTCACCTCATGCCCAAGTCTATCTGAACTGAGGATCTGAGGGATGGGAAAAGCACTTAACATTCATTCAGAGGCAATTTTACAGAGGGGTTACAAGTTTGGTTCTGGACTCAGACCAACTCTGCTGTTTCCTTGTTGAGTGACATTGGTCGAATTATTCATGTGTCAGTTTCCTTACCTGTAAAATGGGGGTAATAATGTTACCGAACTCAGAGGGTTGTTGAGAACATTACAGTGAATAGAACAGTGGCCAGCACATGGTAGTAATACATCTTAGCTCTAATAATAAAAATACTTTCTAATCCAACTCTGTCTGTCTCTAAAGCTTCTGTTTTCCACTCTATCTCACATTATAAAACTATCCCTTGATGGAAAGCCAATCTGAGAAGATTAATTTTGATTCTTTTTCTCTTTATTCTGTTAAATTCACAGGGGATATTGGAGAAGGGATTTTTTTAAGGAGTCATTACTGAGAAGCATAGCAGGCGGCCAGATGGTACTGACAGGAAACATGGTCCTTTCTGTCTGCGAGGACAACTGAGTGACATTGAGGTGTGTAATAAGATACACGGTATTTCTAGAGCTATCCTACTAGGTCCAGGTGGAAGAGCGTACACCATGGAATCGGCCAGGGATTGTAAAGTCTGAGAAAATTGCAAAAACAGACCATGGTACCCAGTCCTGTTCCCTAGATAGTCCTTTCCGTGTCTTGGCTCTGATATCTGGTGATTTGCCAGCAGCCCCTCTTTCGAGGCTCTCTTCCAGAGGATGACGATGAGGTCACACCCTGATAATGTTTTCCGGTGACCTGTGCTCCTAACAGGGTCAACTCCTTCTGATGCACTGAATCACAGATATTGATAGAAAATCAAATTATGCCATTGGTGATCTCCGTGGGAAAGGCAATTCCTTTGGTGCCCGAGCTCTTCACGAGGGTTTCATTCTTTTTCTCTTGTTTTATTTGATTTCACTTTTGTTTCTGGAGAGGGTGAGGTGGCTCTCGCGGCCATTTGTTCCATGTTTTGGGCCAGTCAACATCCACTGCTTTTCCTGAGACTATGTCCCAAATCTTCATGGTATAGTAAACACTCCTCATTCTGCATGTGGGTTTTCATGGGATAATGATTCCCAGTATTCACCTTCTTTTCCTAGGGAAGCCAAGGAAGTCCAGTTACTTTGTTGCCTACTTTTAGGAAAAGCCAAGTGTAGGCATATGTCTGACCCCAGCCAAACAGACGCTCCTTCCCTGGGGCTTTAAATATTCAGTCATTGCAATAGTTTAGTGGTTGCCAGAGGGTAACGGGGGTGGGGGGTGGGAGATGAGGGTAAGGGGGATCGAATATATGGTGATGGAAGGAGAACTGACTCTGGGTGATGAACACACAATGGGATTTATAGATGATGTAATACAGAATTGTACACCTGAAATCTATGTAATTTTACTAACAATTGTCACCCCAATAAATTTAATAAAAAAAAATTAAAAAAAAAATATTCAGTCATTGAGTGGAGGCATGGAGATGATTGGAAAACCTATCATTGAAGACTGAATTGGCTAACTCATGGCCACGTCTAAGCTGGGGTTCCTGCAGCCAAGCCTCTCTCTTGGGGCCACTTTCTACTTTGATTCATTTACACGAGAGATTGTGAACTTAATCCCTTCATGGACCAGATAAGTGTCTTGAATATGTCAGGTGGTGGGGTGAAAGGCAAAAGAGAAGGATTGGGCTTGTGAGTACAGGCCTCTCCTGAACATAGCATTGCAATTCCTGGCTTTCAGTGTGACTCGGAATCTAAGATTCCTAGTGTTCGTGTATTTGTTTGAAATACCCCATAAATACAGACATTTTATCATCCAGACTGTATCTCCTAGATGCCTCTTGTTCCCCAAAGAGGCCTTTAAATCCTTTGTCACACTATGGTGCCTGATTTGGAGATGAGAAAATGAAGTCTCCCCAGCAGAGGTAGCAGAGGCCTTTGGGAGGGGGGCCCTGTGAGCTGGGGTCAGAGCTGTGCTCGGGCTACCTGGTGCAGGTCCTCCCTCGCCAGCTCAGTGAAGGGCACCAAGCTGTGCTTCCCAACTGGCGTGGGATTGGACAAACAGAGCACCTTTAACTGAGGCATGAAAGACATTGGCCAAACAATGCTGGCTGGCAAGAAGGAATTTCTGTCTCAACCATGTCACAGTGCAAACACCAGCAGTCCAGGGTGGATACAATGGCCCCACAGCCCTGGGGACTTGGCACTTCCAATCTTGTTCCTCGGCCATCCTCAAAATGCATGTCCCATCTTGTGGCTCAGATGGCTGATGGAGCTCCCCCTACTGTGTGGATCTTTCCAGTGAGCAGGAGTGGAGAGAAGGCAAAGTTGCTTTTTCCCTTCAAGGACCTGGCGATGGCTTCTGCTCACATTGTATTGGCCTCAATCCACAGCTAGCTGCAAGGATGATTGGGAAAGGTGGTTTTTACCTGGGTGGCCACGTACCCAGATAAGACCTCTGTTTATAAAAGAAGGGGAGAATGGACACTGGGGAGATAAGTCGGCAGTTTCTGCTCCAACACTGGCATGCGTGCCCACCATCACTTAATAACCCTTCCTAACTGCTCATTAGAGCAAAATGCCTAGGGCTGCCCACCCATCATGCTTTCCATTCAGAGGGAGGTTAAAGAACTTGTCCAATATCCCATAGGAATCTGTAACAGTAGCTCTTCAGGCACTAGGCAAGCAGGCAGAGGAGATATTTTCCAGTGAGGGCTCTAGAATGCTCTTCCTGTCTTTTCGTGGGTGGTCACCTACTCTTTCTGCGGAACTTCTGTCTGTTCTGCTTATTCTCTTTTTCAACCAAGCATGAGCTTAGACACTGTAATCCCCCTTTTAGCAAAAGCTGCCATAAGCAGAGTCCACCGTCTTGAAGCGTGAACACTTGGAAAAGCCAACCATTGTTCCCCACAGCAATACCCTCTGCCCCTCCTGGTATACCGAAGGCATCTGATTGTCCTGTTTGTACCCCGTGTCCTTGTTTCTCCAGGCCACAGCTAGGTGGCCAGGCATGGACGTGTGAGGGACCTCCCAAAGGGAGCCAGTTCACAGTCTGGGCTGGGCATGTAACATCTTGTCTGTAGAGAATTAGAACTGAGTGGCACTGAAATTAAATTGGTTAGTTGGTAGAGGGACTTGAAACAAGAGGTCATGTAGAACTGGGGTCAGAGTTTAGACTCATGTAAGCCAAAGGTTTAGGGACACAGAGGAGTCTTAAGTAGCTTCCCAAATGGGTTGGCTCCAAGCTCATAGAGCAGATGCACAGGGGGAGAGACAACGTGGGTCATGGGAGATTTCTCTCTGTCCTGTTCCCATCTCTTGTGCCTGAACTGTCCTCTATTGCCTATCCTTGTGTGGTTGTTGGGTCAGTATAGTGCAATAGTTGGGAATACACACTGTGGACTCAGAGGGTTTTGGGTTTAGAGCACAGCTCTGCCCCTAACACTGTGATTATGGGCCAGTACCTGAGCCAAATAAAGACTCAGTTTCCTCATCTACAAACCCCTACAGGGGAGTCTTTGAGTATCTACTTCATTGGGCAGCTTGAGGATAATGCAAGTGAGAAGTGCATAACTTAGCTGGGAAACCAACTTCCCTCCCTCCCTCCTTTCTTCCCTCCTTCCCTCTCTTCATTTCTTCATTCCTTTTCTCCTTCCTACCTCTTTTGCACCCAAAGATTCAGGACAAGGAGTAAGGCATCTGAGAGGCCTTGCCAGTCAGTTTCCTACAACTCCCTTTCGCTCCACTTTCTTTGAGGAATGAGCTCCTTCTAAGAATTAATTCATGGAGTGACTTACCTAACTTGATTAGGCTTCTTCCAGAGCTCCTAGCCTCCATCCCTTCCTTTTGTGGATGGGGAAACTGAGGCCCCAGAGGCTAATCCGCCTGCCAAGGGAGTGCCATGAGTGGGGGCAGTGTGGGTGCCCTGCTGCACTAACTAAGCGTCCAGTGCCCATTTCTTTAGCATACACTACACACCCTTGAGGGATGAAGGGTTGGATCTCCCTCTCACCTTCTTTTTCTTTCATTAGGGAAAAGCTGGGCAAGTGTGCTTGAAGAGCCTTCCAGAAGTCTGCACTAATGAATTCCTATTCCTTCTCACACAAGGAGTTGGGACCTTCTGACCTCAATATGCAAAGAGACACTAAACATGCAAATGAGCAGCAATTGGGCTCATAAAAATAGCTCAGGATGCTGCTCCCTCCTCCCCAGCATCTGAGCTCCTGCTCCCAATCCCAGCTTCCTTTCTCTTCTCTTTCCTTCACTCCAGGGCTCCCTCCTGCCGGCCCCTCCCCCTCATTTGTTCTTCCTTTTTCTTCCCATCAGCTCAGCCTCCCTTTCTACATTTCCTTCCCACCTTTTTCCTTCCTTCCCTTCCTGACCAGGGCAAGGCCCCTCACTATCCACTGGCAGACTGGAACTATAATGGGCTGACATTTCAAGGAATTCCAAAGTCCTCGGGATCTTTAGGGGCCTGTGTAGAAGGTGTGGGGATGGCAGGGAGGACTACAGTGGGACCTTGGGCAAGTGACCTGGCCTCTCTGGGTCTCAGTTCCTTCATCTGTAGAAAGTCAACAATAACTGAATCTACCTTACAGGCTTGCTAGGAGGAGAACATGAGAACATGGTTATCAGCCGTCATTTTCTTCTCAAAGTCCTGAAAACTGCAGTGCCGTCTCAAGTAGAGGTGTAGGCATAAGTGAACAAGTGGGCCTGGCCATCTGGAAACGGCTCCATCCTGAGCACCACAGATGGTAGAAGGTAAGCATGAGCTGTCTGGGTCAGACAGACCTGTCTTAGAGTCCTGGCTCTGTCTTTTCTGTGTGACCCAGGTCTTATCAAAGGACGTTTCTAGGCCTCAGAGAGCTCACCTGTAAACTGTGGCTGCAGGAGCACTCACTTTGTGGTTCAGGCTGTGGCTTCTCCGAGTGAATGCACAAGGCTTAGCACAGAGCGAGGCAGACATTATGATGATGATGATGATGATGACGACGATGATGATGATGATGATGATGATGCATTTAACAACATATGGTTTTATTCAGTTTGATGACTTTCTACAAAGGATGAATTGGCTAGACCAGTGTTTCTCGATCTTTTCTTATTGTTCTTCCAGGGACATTTTTAGATATATTTTCCCCTAACTGCCTCTCTCTATGAATTTTGTTACCACAAATGTACTGCATATCTGCTTGTGGACTGCTTGTATATCTGTGCTTTATACATAAAAAGGGTGAGATTGTTTTGTCCCTGAGAACCAATTCTCACGCCCTTGGGGACGATATAGCCCTCACTGAGAATGGATGGGCAAGAATGGGTGGTTCTCAAAATGGGGAAATTTTGCTCCCAAGGGGACATTTGACAATGTCTAGAGACATTTTGTTGTTGTCACAGCGAAGTTTTTTTTTTGATAGAGGCCAGGGCTGCTGCTAAACATCTTGGGATGCACAGGACAGCCTCACAACATCGAATTACCTAGCCCAGAACGTCAGCGGTGACGAGAAATGCTGCGGCAGGTCCTACTGAGGAATGCTCAGGAGAGTGTGCGTGCCCCAGAGATCAGATGCAGGGGGAGAGACACAGGGCTGTGTCTTTTGTTGTGTGTGTGTCTGCGTGGGTCAAGGCAGCTTCTGAAAGTCACTGAGCGAGGCTGGACGTGGAGGAGAGCATGTGTGATATCACGGGTATGGCCACGAGCTAGGATGCTTACGTCACACTGCTCTGGCCGTTTCTTATCTTTCTTCATGCTTGAAAAAAATTACTATAATCGGCAGGGTCATGTTTAGGTAAAGTGGCAGTGGGGTGGGACTATAGACTCTTTACTTGACAGAGACCATGGTCCAGTTAGGGGTAATATTGATTTTTGTATAATAATTATGGTCACTAACTTTCGTTGTCCACTAACCACATGTGAGGGATTGTGGTAAGTGCTTTACAGGGATTAGCTAATGATACTCATATGTTCACAGCATTCCTCTGAGGGAGGCGTATTACCACCCTCACTCCCATTTTACAGATAAGGCGCTGAGGCTTAGAGTAGTGCAGCAACTTGTCCAAAGTCACACAACAAGAAAGTAGGATAGCCAGGATTTGACCTCAGTGCTTTAGCTCCAGAGTCTACCAACTTGACCTTGAATCATGCTGCCTCCTCACTCTAATATAAAGTGGGCTCTTCTCAGTGTCAGGAGAGGAATAGCTGACGTGCTGTTGAACTCCAGCAGCCCCACTTGGCCAGCTTTCCGGTGTTAATCATTTTCTCTGGAGAGATGATTCCGAGCAGGAGAAACCAGGGATGACTTCCTGGAGGTCGTGACCCCAGAGAAGCTCACACGGCTGAGTGGGATTTGCATATGCAGATGTGGCCAGAGCACAGACTCTCAGGTAAGGAGGATAGCTTGAGCAAAGGTACAGAAGTAGGGAAATGCCAGGAATGATCTTCCTTAGGAGTCCCTGGACCACACAGGAGCCAGCACTGCCAATACCTCCGTCCCACTTTTGTAGTCCAAACCCAGCAATTGCCAAAGAGGGCCTGAAGGGCCTTTGATATGACTGGTAGTCACAGGCCCCGGTGGCAGTGTTCCTAAACCAGAGTTTCTCATGCTTGGCACTATAGACATTTTGGACGGGGTAAGTTTTGCTGTGGAGGGCTGTCTTGTGCATTGTGGGAGCTTTAGCTGCATCCTTGCCTTCTAACACCCCCCTCCTCCCGAGGTGAGACAACCAAAAATGTCTCCCAACAGTGCCAAATGTTCCCTGGGAGGCAAAAAAAACCCCACACCCTGGTTAAGAACAAGTATCCTAAATGTTGGTGGGGGTGGGGAGTGGGGAACATGGGCTGAGGAGGCAGCGAATCTGGGTTCTCACACCAGCAAGTTAGAGCTGTGTGATTCTAAGCCTCCGTTTCTTCTTCCAAAACGTAAGGGGGCTGGCTGCATTAGGGGGTCCCTAAGGACCCTTTCTCTCTAGTGGCCTGAGACTGACTCCAGAAGTGGGGCCAGCAGCTCCAGCAGCCCGTTGCTGCTTCATTGTGCAAGAACACCCACACCTTCTGCCAGCCTTTGTCCCCACCAGGCAAGCTGGCAGCAGCTGGTTCTCTGCTGAGTTCAGGGCTGGGCCACCACTGCTTCCCAGGGCAGGTGTGTGAAGGGCTCTGGGTGTTGCTTTCCACAGCAACACCCAGGTGACATCCCTACTAATTATAGGCAGGAAGAGTAGGATGCAGGAGGTGGGGACGAAGTGTTCTTGGGTGTGAGAAAATGATTCACACCAGAAAACTGGCCAAGCGGGGCTGCTGAAGTCATTTCCTGAGGTCCTAATGGAAGAATCTGCACCCTCCCATTTCTTTAGAGGAAACTCAGTTCTCACCTTCACCTTTTGTCCTGGGAACCAAGCAGATGTCCAGGTGAGGGGAAGGCCATCGCAGGCTTCATTTGGCTTTGGAATTTAGAATCATGGCAGACAAATTGGGGTGGGGGTGCCGAGAGGTTCTTCCCACAGTGTTGAGAGCTGCTTCACTGTGTGGAAGGGTGGAGGGGATCCCCTGAAGACCAACTGGGGGCAGACCTCAAGCAAGTCAGTCAACCCCTGTGGGTCTCAGTTCCTCCATCTGAAGAATGTCACCACCTCCAGTGCCTGCCGTATAGGATTGCTAGGCATTACACAGGCACACAGGAGTTATGCAACTAGGGGAGGTGACACAGGGACCTGTAGTGGGGAAGAATGAACAGTCTCCTGAACGTGTCCAACATTGGTCACGTGCCATCCTGGGCCTCCAGTGACCCTGAAGGAAGGCATGCCGAAGCTGTAGCTTAGGGGGGTTGAAGCCATCGGCCTAACATCTTTCAGTACACGGTGGAAAATGTCATCTTGCAGTCTGTTTGGTTCAAGCTCTGGAGGCAGGTTCAAGCTCTGGAGGCAGGATTCCAACCCAGATCAATCCAAAGCCTGCATCCTGGCTTGTGTGTGAAATCAGCGGGTGTGTTCCCAGAAGTGCCCTCTCCTCTGAGGGCCTGTCATTCACTCCCTCAGCCTGTCCGTCAGAGCCTGGAATGCAAGTCTCTGAGCTTCTGCTGTTGACTGTGGGCCTCTATCAAGAAGACAAAACATAACATTGCATGTAGGCGAGGGGATGAGCAGATAAAGGGCCCTGTGGTGGAGAGAGGGACATCTGATAAGGGGCTGGAAAGCCAAGGGAAGCACAGATGGGTGGGCTGGGGGGTGAAGGCATGATAAGGGGATGAAGGAGATGAAAGGGAGAGGCCCTCTGGGAGCCGGGTGATGGAAGATTGGAGGCAGATAAGGGGCAGGCAGGGTGAGGGTGGCCCATGGGGAATGGGGGCGTGGGCATTACAGGGAGCAGGAGAAGGAGATAAGACGGAAGAATGGGATGTAAGGAGATGGCCTTAGAGAGAGACATTTGGTAGCCAGGCTTTGGTCCTAGATGGCCAGGCCTGTCTGTGGTATCTGGCATGATCTTACTCTCGTTATTCTAAAAGTGAGCCCACGGCTTTCCCCAGACTGGGACTCTCTCAGTTAGTCCGTGGAATACAAATATGACAGTGGAGGAGGTGGGGGCTCGAAGGAAGACTTGTCTGGCCCTCCATTAATAAAGGCACCGAACAAACCCCCTCCTGCCCTCTGTCCCAACTTCTCTCCTTCCCTCCCTCCCACCTTTCTTCCTTCTTTCTCTCCTTTCTCATTTCGTCCATTCAGGACTCACACTGCTAAATTCTGTTCCAAGTTCTGGGGATGCAGTAAAGGCTGCTGTACATGCTGGCAGGTGGAGACTGAATATTAACCAAATAGACAAATAAGGTGCTGCGAGATAGCCATGATCGCCAGGAAGAAAACCGAACCATGTACCATGACAGGGAGTGGATAGGTGGTGGTTACAATGGGTCGGCTGGTCAGAGTAGGCTTTCGTGAGAAGGTGACAGTGGAGCTGGGACCTGTGAGAAGAATGCTGGAGCCATGAGAATATGTAAGGGAGAATACTTTAGGCGGAGGGAACCACAGCTGCAGAGGCACTGAAGTGGCAGTATGCCCGGCTTGTGAAGGACAGTGAAATAACAAGGCTGGAGAGGTGGGGGGTAGAGCGTGCGGAAACTTGCAGCTCAGGTTTTATACCAGTGTAAGGAGAAAGCCTGCTGGAACTTCCTCATGACCTTGGGTAAATCGATTCCCCTCTCTGGGCTTCAGTTATTGTTATTTGTGGTCGGGGCAAATGTGACTCAGTGATCTCTAAGGTCCACTCAATCCTGAAGTTCCATGGACATTTGAGCAGAGTCAATGAGGGGCATCTGTGAACCTCCAAAACCCCTTTTACCTGTGGGGTTTTTCCATGTAGAGCAGCCCCCAGGTATGTGAATTCAAACATTGACCTCACCATTTAATTTGTACGTAACTTTGAGCAAGTGGCTTCACTTCCCTGACATTTCAACTTCCTCATTTGTAAAATGGGAGTGAGAGTACATTCCTCGTGGGGCTGTCGTGGAGGAGGAAATGATATAATTATGTAAAGAATTTAACTCAGCTCCTGATTCACAACAAAGACGCCAAGATCTTTACTTTGACACTAGACTCATCACCCAAGCCTGGGCCAAAGTACATACCTACTGATGGATCATTTCTACCTGGAGACGGTGTTGCATTGGTACATCCAACTAGACATGATCGAAGTCAAACTCATCATCCCATCCTGTTTCTCTTCCTGGTTCCTTATCTTGGTTCATGGCACCGTGATTCTCCCAGACGTGCATGCTCAATCTCAGAGTTATCTTGGGCTTCTTTTCCCACATTGAATCAATCGCCAAACCCTATCTCATCTGTCCCTTCATTTCATTCCAAATGCTTTCCTTCAGATTTTTTTTTTTTTTTTTACCTCTCACCTAGACTATAGGATAGTCTCTGAGTGGCTCCCTGCTTTGTTTCTTCTTCCTTATCCTCTCTCTGCCATCCATCACCACCGCTTTTCAAACACCGTTGCCAGATTGACCTTAATGCCTATCTCCAAGTGAGTCACTTTTCTGCTTTAAAGTCCTGTGTCTCTCCCCATCCACTTTGGCCACAGGATAAAACCCATCACCCCAGCCAGCCTTCAAGGTCTCTTCTAATCTGACTCTAACTCACTTTTCCAGGGTCTTCCATCATCCTCTCCTAACACACATTGAGCCCTACTGACACTTGTCTGCTCAACCTTCCTTCAGCATGGCTCACTTCTAAGGAAGCTCAGTTTAAGTTTTTCCTTTCTGCCTAGAATCTATCCGCACTCCATGGTGCTTATTCAAGTCTGTCCATCCTTAGAATTTGAACTCAGATCTTCCCTACTCCATGGAGCCTTCCCAGATGTCTATCTCCGGCCAACCTGTGGGATCCTACTTCTTTCTTTCCTATACTTTCGTATTATCTTTGTAAAATGTACTTTAAAATTTTGCTGGAATTCTTATGTATCAGTTCTTCTTCTCTCTCAGGCTTATGAACTCGTAGAAATTGGGAACTCTGTCTTGGTCGTCTTTATATTGTTGACTAGACTTAGTAAATAGTTTAAGAAGTCTGATCGGTTCTTCACATCTAACATAGCTGAAACACGACCCCCGATTCCAATCCTCCCACCTCTCTCTCATCGCGCTGAGCAATTCTGTTCCTCTCCCAGTCTTCCTCTTCTTGGCAGACAGCATCATGCCATCCCATTGCTCAAATTCCAGACCTAGGAGTCTCATCCTTGACTCCTCTCTCTCTTCCCCACATTCGAAGACCAATTTAGAATTAGCTTGATCTCCAGAATCCATCCGAGTTTGTCCACTTCTCTTCAGCTAACCTGCCACCACTCTGTCTCAAGCACTGCCACCCTCCTGGACTGCCATAATGACTCCCAAGTTATTTTCTTGCACCTGTTCTCGCTGCCTGTATTCTATTCTCCTCTCTGAAGTGAGAGTGTTCTTGAAAAATAAGCATCACATTATATCACTAACTGAATTGAAACCCTCCAAGTGTCCCCTGTCCCATAGGATAACACATAGATGTCTTACTCTGGTTTACAGAGCCTTGCATACTTACCTCTTTAATCACACATGATACTACTCTCCCTGGTGCCCACATCACATTTCCAGTCATGGTGACATTTCCCCCAAGATACCAACTTTGTTTCTGCCCCAGGGCCTTTGCACTGTTACCTCTACCTACACTACTAGTCTTCTCCGTCTCCTTTGTGGCTGCCTCTTCTTGTAATTTTGATTTTGTCTTACATATCACGTCCTTACTCTCAATTACCCACCCAATCATTTTATCATATAACTCTACTTTAAAATTCTGCGTGGTACTTATCACTATCGGAATAATTTTTTTCTCTCTGATTGTTTCTGTTCCACTAGAAATAAACTCTGTGAGATGAGGGACTTGTTTTGGTTACCACCGTATGCATAGTGTTTAGGATAGTGCTTCGAGAATTTATTGAACAAACAATAGTAATAATTGTTATTATTACTCTTACTATAATTTTGTGTCTATTATATACTAGTTACACAGTTATATGTTATACAGTGGGGAAAAATGGAATGGAGATCATACTATTGATTTTATGGGGTTTTGCGAGGATTACAGAACTTCATGTAGAAAATTTGGTACACTATAACTCTTATTATCATTGTTCAGCCTGATGTCTGAGGCTGAGCAGAGCTCAAATGCAGGTCTCACTTCCTCTGACACCTGGCCTCTTACCACGGTGTGGGAGAATGTGTAAAACTCTGGTCTATTTTGTCTAATATTAACATAGTCACAGAAGCTGTTGTTATATTTAGTGTTTGTGTTGTATATCTTTTCCATCCTTTTCCTTTTAAACAATATGTGTCTTTGTAGTTCAAGTACACTTCTCGTAGTCAGCATTTAGTTGGATCTTGCTATTTTGACCACTCTGTCAATCTTTGCTTTCTAACTGGCTGAGAGTTTTTGTTGATTTTTTTTAAAAAAAACTATGTTTTTAAAGTTATTTTCTTAGTGGTTTCTCTAGGGATGACAGTATACATTTTAATTCATAGCAATATAACAGGATAAATTAAAGATTAATATTAACTTAATATTGGTAAAATAAAGAAAACTTTCTCCACTATAACTGCATATGATTCCTCTCCTTTGTGTTATTATTTTCACATATATGACATCTATATATTTTATAATCCAATAATTCAGTGTTGTAATTATTGCTTTGTATAATCTTATACCTTTTAAAGAAGTTAGGAGAAGAGAAATATATATGTATACAGTCTTTTATACTTGCCCACATATTTACAATTTTTTGGTACTCTTTATTTTATTATTTTAATTATTGTATTATTATTTTTTTGGTGGATTTTAGTTAGCATCTTCTGTCATTTCCTTTCAGCCAGAAGGACAACCTTTAATATTTCTTATAAGACAGATTTGCTAGCAATGAGTTCTCTGTCTTTATTTATCTGGGAATGTCTTTATTTCACCTTCAATATTGAAACACTGCTTACTTGGTTATAGAATTTTTGGTTGACACATATTTTTTCTTTTAGTACTTTGAATATGTCTTTCCACTACCTTTTGGCCCCATTGTTTCTGATGGGAAGCCCATCAATAGCCATATTGTTGTACCTCTGTAAGTGATGAGTTAAATTACTTCTCTTGATGCTTTCAAGATTTTCTCTGTCTTTGGCCTTCAACTGTTTGACTATGATGTGTCTGGGTGTGTTTATTTCTTTATATTTATTCTCTTGGCATTCATTTGGGAGTTTTGCACATAAGTTCTTCCAATATTTTTTCTGTCTCTTTTGCTCTCCTTTCCTCCTGGGATTCCTATTACATCGGCCTGTAGAGGAATGGCTCTGCTGTGGTGCTTTGATATCCTACCACATGCCCATAGAGGCCATGTAGGCAATGTTTAACCGTAGCCTGACCCAAGTCTTAGTAAAGCACTGTGCTATTCCCAGTCAAATAAAGGGAGGAAGCAGCCTTGTGCGGAGTTGTCATGAGGAATTTTATCATGCATCTCCCTAACTTGCAGGAGAAATCCACAAAACGGTTTCTCATCCATCTCCTTGTGTCATTGGTTCAATTCAAATCACAGAATTTTCTACCTTGATCCTCCTCAGGGTAGAACTCCAGGCTTTTGTGTATGTCTACAAAATTTCTGGCTGTGGTTTAGAGGAAACTCCTTAATAGCATAGGTACCCACTACCTGAGCAGCCTGTCATCAGCCCCTCTGGTTTAGTGTTGTCTGCAGAACTAGGGACATAGGGAGGGGACACTATGGTGACCTTGCTTCTGTATAAGTAACACACTGTTTGAACACACTTGGGCTTCTCGCCCCTTTGTTGGCCTAATCTATGAGACTGTGGTAAACTGCAGTAAAGATTGGCCCTGTTAGTTACTGTGCTGCTGCTTTGGGAGTGCAGACGGTGTGTTGGGGTGCTTGATGATGTCTGGATTGACTGATGAGTGTCCCCCAAAAGTTCATGTCCACCTAGAACCTCAGAATGCGACTTTATTTAGGAATAGGGTCTTTGTAGATGTAATGAAGTTCAGATGAGGTCATACTGGATTAGGTTAGGCCCTAACCCAGTGACTGGTGTCCTTATAAGAAGAGGGAAATTTAGACACAGGTATGAACAGAGAGAAGGTGATGTGAAGACAGACAGACTCACCATGTGATTTCAGTGATGTGACTGTAAAAGGAATGCCAAGATGGCTGGCAACTACCAGATGCTAGGAAGGGACAGGAAAGATTCTCCCCTAGAGAGGGGAGGGAGGGAGGGAAGGAGGGAGGGAGAGAGAGAGAGAGAGAGAGAGAGAGAGAGAGAGAGAGCATGGCTTGTGACACCTTGGTTTTGGACTTCTAACCTTCAGAACTGTAACATAAGACATTTCTTTTGTTTTAAATCACCCAGTTTTTTACAGAAGCCCCAAGAAACTAATACGATGTCACCAAAGTCTCTGAGGCTCTGTTCATTTATCTTCAAAAATTATTTTCCTCTGTCCTTCATATTGATTCATTTCTCTTCATTGGTCTTCAAGTTCTCGGCTTCTTTCTTCTTGAATCTAAACTCTGCTGTGGAATTTTTTAGTGCAATTTTCACTTCAGTTATTGCACTCTTCAACTCTAGACATTTATTTGGTACTTTAAAATCATTTCTTTATTAAGAGTCTCTGTTTGTTGAGTCATTGACATCATATTTTTCTTAATTCTTTAAACATGGTTTCCTTTAATTCTTCAGCTTATTTGTTTTAAAGATTTCAACTGCTAAATCCAACATCTGGGCCCACTGGGAAACCGTACCTATGGACTGAAGTTTTTTCCTGCTATGCTTTCTTGTTGTTTTTTCACATCTCCTAATCTTTTGTTGTTTAAAATTAGAAAATTTAGATGATATATTGTAGCAACTCTGGATTCTGATCTATCTTGAGGGTTGTTGTTGCTACTTGTTTGTTTAGTATCTAACCTGGGCTACATCTGTAGATTCTGTCTCCCTTGTGATGTGTGGCTGATGTCTCTATTCAGTTTTTAAAATCTTGTTTTATTTTAAGCCTGGCTTCTTGGGGGGGCGGGGGTGTTTCTTTATAGTTTAATGGTTAGCCAGTGTTTGGTCACAGGGTACACTAGGTTGGTTTTCTATTGTTGCCAGAGCCGATTACCACAAACTTAGTGGCCAAAACAAAACAAATTTGTTTACCTACAGTAGGTCAGAAGTTGCCTACAGATCTCACTGGGCTATAGTCGTGGTGCTGGCAAGACTTCATTCCTTTCTGGAGGTTTATTTTTATTATTGTGTTATTACTTATTTTTTATTTATTTATTTTTTTATGGATTCTAGTTTGCATCTGCTGTCATTTCCTTAGGGAAGAAGAATCCATTTCCTTGTCTGTTCCAATTTCTGGAGAGCATTAGCTTTCCTTGGCTCATGGCCTACTTCCTCCAACTTCCAAACCTGCATGGGGGATGGGGATTGGGTCCTTCTTGCATCACATTTCTCTGACCCAGCTGGAAAATGTTCTCTGCTTTTAAGGAGTCATGTCATTAGCCTACCCAGATAATGCAAGATAATCTCTCCATCTCAAGGTCCTTAACCTCAGTGACATCTGCAAAGTCCCTTTTGCCACGTAAGGTAACATTCACAGTTTCTGGGTTAGGACATAGACATCTTTGTGGGATTGGGGGGGGGGCGCATTATTCAGCCTACTGCACCCCTCAAACCAGTAAGGCTTCCATACACTTTTATGGTGCCTGGGTGGATTGGGGAGCTCATCAAAGTTCAGGCAGTTTTCAAGTCTGCCCTGGCTTGTACTCTTAGCTAGGCCATTCTGCATCTTCTTTGCACGTGTTCTCAGTCTCCTGGTCAGCCAGGGATATGGGGAGGGTTTATCAAATCTTATTCGCTGGATTTATCAAACCTTATTGTTAAATTGCTGGATAGTCCTCTGGCCTGTTACTTGCCTCCAACAGAACGGCAGTCTCAGGTTAGTAGAACCACTGGGCTTCCCCATTCACTTGCCACCAAGACTGCTAGTTTTATTGACACTGGGGGTGGGGGGGTGGGGTGTGGGTTTTTGGCCGTTCCACTCCAAACCAAGTGCGGCCCCTTCTGGCAACAAAATAGCTGGTTCTCACAGCCAGCCTCACTCTTTGCTATAACTCTCTCTCCTCCAGGCTGGGTTGGGAGAAGGATGAAAGTAGCCCCAAGCAAGAACACCACAAACTCCCACAGTTCTTACTCAAAGTTTAGTAGTTTTCATGAATTTATTGTATGGCTTTGGCTGATTTCCAGAGCCCTGAAATAATTGTTTTGACAGTTTTTTTTTTTTGTATTATAGTTGCTTTTTTGGGGAGTGGATTTGCTGACCTCCTTCCTCATTCTGCCATGCCAGAAGTCCTCTCTTCTGTCTGATTGGCAGATTTAGTCCATTTACATTTACAATAATGAATGATATGGTTGGTTTTAAATCTGCTTTCTTGGTATTTGCTTTCTATTTGTCCCATCTGTTATTCTCCCTCTCTTCCTCATTTCCTGCCTTCTTTTAATTAATATTTGATTAAATAATCCAATATTATTTAGTAGCCCATTTTAATTATCTATTGGATTTTTAACTATAATTCTTTATATTTCTCTGTTGTGCTTTAGGCAACACAAGTATCCTTAATTTATCAAGTCTACCTTGAGTTAATGTTGCATCAATTCATGTAAAATATAAGAACCTTACAACAGTAAAATATCACCTATTCTAACCCATGTTCTATGTTATGATTCACATATATATTTAATACACATCTGTAATTTACCACACAGTAAAGTGTTATTATTTCTTTCTATGTAGACCTAAATTTCCGTCTGGTGTCATTTTTCTTCACCCTGAAGAACTTCCTTTAGCATTATTTATAGTGTAAGTCTGCTGTCAGTGAATTCTCTCATATTATGTTAATCTAAAAATAACTTGATTTCACTCTAATTTTTGAAGTCTATTCTCACTGGACATACATTTTTTCCCCTTCTGTATTTTAAAATCATCGCTCCCTTGTTTTCTTGCCTGTACTGTTTATTAAGAGCAGTCAATTGGCATGTATATTGTTTTTCCTTATTTCTCCTTAGACTGCTTTTAAGATTTTCTTTTTGTCTTTGATTTTCAGCAGTTTGACTATAGTATGTGTAGGTATGGTTCTAGTTGTACCAATCCTGTTTGGGGATTGCTGAATTACTTGGCTGTATAAGTTTATTAAAAAAAAAATAAATTTGGAAAAATATCGATCATTATGTTTGCAAACATTTTTTTCTGGTCGCTCTCTTTCTTTCCTTCTGAGACTCCCATTATATGTATATCTGTGTACTTAATATCATCCCAGAGGTCACTGGGATTCTGCACATTTAAAAAAGCTACTTTTTTCTGTTCCAGTGAGTTGTTTATTTCAGGTGTTGTACTGTACTTTTCTGTCTTAGAATTCCCATTTTTAATAGTTTCTATTCCTCCACTGTGATTCCCTCACTTTTCACTCATTATGACAGTCTTTTCCCTTAAGTCTTTGGACATATTTATAACTGTTTTTATAACATAATTTATAAACTGTTTTAAAGTGCTTGTCTGTTAATTTCAACATCTGGGTCATCTTGCAGTCTGTTTGACTTGATTTTTTTTTTCTTGATTAGATTTCACATATTCCTATTTTTTCACATGTGTAGTAATTTTTTATTGTATACTATTTTGAATGATTGTATGTAGTATAAAATTTTGTTATATCTTTCCCCCCTAAATAAATGAGATCATACCATTATACTATCCTGTAGTTTGCCTTTTATTTTTGTCTTTAGAAGTATGTACCTTGTGCATCGTTTCATACCAGCACATATAATGTTCTCATTCATTCAAAAAGCTGTGTAGTTATCTGTAGTATAGATAAACCATAACTTAGTTAATCAGTCCCATTTTATCTACCTTTTTCTCTTAAGTCTTCTCTAGATTAGAAAACTAAAGCTCACCTGACAAGCAGGGGCATCCCTCAGATAGAAATTAACCTCCTTTTTCAAACACGCATTTAGTAGCTACTGTGAGCAGGGCTCACATTCATGATACTCTATGAAAATATTAAGATAGTATTTCTACCTGTATATACAAATGACTGCTACATAAGGTACATGGTGGCAATTGGCAGAGGAGGCAGAGAATATTCTGGGAAGCAGTGGAGGGGAGAGAGAGAGAGAGAGAGAGAGAGAGAGAGAGAGAGAGAGAGAGAGATAGAGAGAAGGTGATTTCTGGCTTGGGAGGGGTCAGGAAAGGCTTCATGGTGTTGATGACATTTGAGTTGGATCAGAAATGCAGGAAAGGTATTTTGAAAAAAGCTGTTCCAGGTGGAGAGAACAATGTGGCTGCAGGCATGGACAAGGGCCTGGATGGGGGAGAGAAGCTGGCTTGAGCATCCTGTGTGTGAGGGAAAGCGCGAATAGGAAGACTGGCAGAGCAGGTCGACACCACATGGCAGTGGTGTTAAGCGGAGGTCCCAGGAAATGAGGAAGGACTGAGAACTTTCATAAGATTTCTGTTCAACAAGGGTTTATTGTAAGATTCACAGGACTGGATTCATAGATTAGGGGTATTTCCTAGAGAAAAACCTCTTAAGAGCAAACTTCAATAAATTCGTTGAATAAACTCCCTTTCCTTGCACTTTAGTTATCTGGGTCTGTTTCCCTCATTTGTGTGTCCCCAGTTCCCTGCTCTAAGGTGCCCGGGCTGAGGCTGACCATGGGCCCACACCGCCTCCCTGTGCTGGGTGTGTGCATAGCATGCAGCGCCACTGCTCCCAAGGCTGGAGGGGATGATGGAGAGCTCAGCGAGTCTGTCGTGTGTCACGATGCTCACCACCCTCATTCACTCAGCTTTTCTGATGGGGAGATTGATTTTATTAGCAATGACATCAGGACAAGCACTCATGTTCCCTTCCACAGTCATGTTGATGGGAGGGGAGAGGGTCTACCCTGAGGCCCTGCCTCTACCAGCCTGCTGGGCTGCAGGCAAGGGATGGAGACCTTTGCATGCTCCTGTTGGCATTTGACCCCGTGGCATTGTGCATCTGAAGTTATGGTTACCTTTTTGATCAAGGAGAGTAATATTTTTCTCTCTTCTTTGATCTTCACATTCCTTTCTAATGACAAGGAGAGTTTTAGTTTCTGGGTCCTTGGGAGGACTTGCTATGAGAAGAGGAGGACAATAATGAGATTGGAAACCATCCCTCGCACATAGGGGATACTGTCCCTAACAGGCCAATCTCCCTCACTGCCTGAAAGATAAATTTCAATGTCTCCCGCTGGACTTCAAGGTCCATCAAAATCTGACCTTACCTTCCTTTCTAGCCTCAGCTCTGGACACTTCCCATCTATGCATCACGTGCTTCCATCAGAAAGCATCTCAAATCCCAGCATGTGCTCCTTCTACTTGGAATACTCTGGCCAACCATCATCATTCTAGACAGATCCTGAGTGCCCACCAGGCTTTTCTGAGCCTGGAGTCAGTCACACCTTCCCTGGAGTTCAGTGATTTGTACATAAATACCTTTTCTCAGTGTCTCTAATGCCTAACGACAGTGGCCACACATGCTGTGAGCACAGTAATGCTTGTGGGCAAATGTATAAACTGTCCCAGGTCCATGATTTGGGAGGTGCCTAACATGGCAGATGGGCAGTGACTCAAGGACGCAGAAAGTTAGAGAGAAGAAGATGGATAAGAGCAGGTGCATGAAGAATACTGAAACCCCTAATGTGCACCACTCCCTCCCCTCAATACCAAGGAAGAGAGCAGGACGCTCCTCTCCCTCTGGTTGTCAAGCTGGGTTTCCTTCCTAGCTCCAGGCTCGCCATATTAATTTCTCCTGAGTTCACCCCTATATCTTCACTAACTGGGGATTGACTTTGGGAGTTAAGAGTGCTGGATCATGTTGGGCCCCTGAAAACTTTCTCACTGAAGCCCAAAGACCAAGTTCACACCCAGGATCCTCAATTTATTTATTAGAGTGGGGTTAAACTTCTTTACTTCTTGGAGCCCTACTTTCCTCGGTTGTCAAATCAACATGGTAACGTTTATCTCTCTGTATCTTAGGAGACAGGTGTAAAAAATTGTATTTGATAATGGGTATGAAAGTGCTTCCAGAAATGCTGTAGATAATTATTATAATAATGGTAATTGATGAAAATAAATCGTGGAATATTGCTATTCCCTGCATTCTTTCATGAAAGCTGAGGCCAGAAGAAGGGCAGAATCTAGGGATGGACAAATGTCACATTAGCCAACATGTTGAATCAATCTGAAGAGATTAAGCAAATCTTTAGGGCCTTTTGTCCTCTCTTAATAAGAAACAGAATGAACTAGACTCTGAATCCGTGGGGCTCCTGTACCTCCTGCCATCCTGGAGGCAGTGTCACCTAATGGTTCAGAGTATGGCGCTTGGCATCAAATGACCTGGATTCAAAACCCATCTCTGCCGACTGGGTAGAGTTACTTGAGCAATAGCTTAGTCTTTCTGTGCCTCAATGTCTTTTTAGTAAAATGGGAATGATTTTAATAGTGACACTTATCTGTTGGGCTTATTGTGACTAAATGCAGTGATCCCTGTAAAGTGGCTGGCATACAGTAAAGGTCAGCTTTGATCATTTCCTTTGTTAGCTTCCTGGACAGGTTTTCTTTTGCTCTCATCTTGAACAAAATAACGAGGCTCAATGATGACCAGGCAGAAGGCAAGGAAAAAACATCTCATGAAAGACTGGCTAGTAACTGAGGATAGAAAGGACTTTAGCAACGTTCTCCTCTAATTTCCTCATTTTAAAAATGGGAACACTGAAGCCCAGGGAGGAAGTATTTTTCCCAAGCTTACATAAATTCAGTTCAATTTATCGACTCTTTTCTTGTGCCTACTGTACTTCAAGCATTATCCACATGTCTGTGGATAATTGGATGAATAAAAAGTAGTTCTTGCCTTTGCACAATATTTCCCAAAGTGTGTAACATGCAAAATAAAGTTATCATGGTCAGAATTTAACCCAGAAAATGCTGGGCTACATAAAATCAAAGAGTTTTCTGGCTTGTGCTTTGCTCATTTCCAAAAGGGAGTTTTGCGTGTGCAACGTGTGACACAAATCTTTCTTCCCTTGGAGCCCATCTTGTGGGATTTGTGCTCTGTGGACAGTGTAACTCTAGCTAGAAGTTCACGGAATACTGGGGTGCAGGTACATGCAAACAGATTTATGGGAAGTTCATTGGTGCTAAGGCAGAGATGGGGTGCAGGCTAGTGGCCAGGGGCTTTCCTTCCAAGGAACACTTAAGAACAGTCTTTTCTTTTTACATTTTTTTTATTAGTTTCAGGTGCCCCAGAGCACACACGTTAGGACTAGCAGTCTTGCCACCAACGTGTTGAAGGAAGAAGAAAGAACAAGAAGACAACGAGACTGAGGCAAAGCCAAGGGCAGGAGAAGGACGCTGGCTCCCACTGACATGATATCCACTCTGTGCCCAGCCTCCTTTTACTTGTTACATTATCTGGATTAACATATTCAATTCTCATATCACCCTCTCATGTCGGTGCTGTTAGTCCCCCCATTTACAGATAAGGAAACAGGCACAGGTGGTACGAAGACTTGCCCAAGGTCATCTAGCAAGTGAGTGGAGGAGTGACATTTGATTCTAAGCAATTGGCTCCAATCTAGGCTTGGAACCTAGACAGGGGTGGGGATTGCTCAGGATGTGACGTGTATTTCTCCTTGCCTGCACCCTATGCACAGACGCAGGGCCAGTTATGAACAAATTGATCCTTTTTAGCATTTTTATCTACCACTGTGGTCACAAGTGTGGGGGTGGAGGGGTTCAGTCTGCTCACGTCTAGCTTTCCCCTGTTCCCAGATACCACCTTCTCCATGTGTACTTCATCTCTATGCCCAGGACTTTGTTTACGCTTATCTGTGGCACTTCCTGCGTTGTACTTTGTTTGGTATTGGCACAGATCTATGACTGCCCCCTAACAAGTCATAGTTGCTTGAAGGCAGAGGTAAGCTCTTACTCCTATGCCCAGATTGGCCACCTCGGGGCTTTGCTCAGTCATTACTGCTAAATGAATAAATGAAGCAATCCAGAACCATTGAACAGAACTTAGAAGCCTCCCTGAAAAGTGGAAATACCATATGTGGGTCATTATGTGCTATTCCCCAAATAGTTCCATCTTCTCACCTTCCAGGTGCGTGGTTAAATGGCATTTCTTCACCTTCTTTGAAATTAGATAAGGCCATGTCATCTGCTTTGGGAAATGAAATGTGAGTGGAAGGGATGTGAGTGCTACTTCTGCGGAAAAGATTTAAGAACTAGTGTGCCGTGCATCATATTCTTTCTCTGCCATGGTGAAGGCTATGCTTCAGATGGTGGCGGCTCCACCACCTTGAGTCTGAGAGCAGCTTGGAGCAGAGGCCTGAGCTGATTCCCAGAGGACGTGTCGCATAGATAAGCAGTGTACCTCGGTGATTTTAAGCTACAGGGATTTTAATGCTGTTTTTTCAAACAGCATAAGCTAGCTCATCGTGACTGATGCACTGTAGAAAATCTTCTGGGAGATGATTTTGGAAATGAACATCACTCTTGCCAAACATCAAGAGAGAACAGGAAATGGGGAGCTTGAATTAGAGGCAAAGCTCTGCTGTGATCAGCTCAGAAGCCAGTCTTAAGAATAGCAGAGAAGTGGAAATGGAGCCATATGTGTCGAGAGCTATAGAGATGCTAACTGGAGCTGGAAGTGCCATTTGGTCTATGAGCCATGGCCAGGAGGTGGGGAGGGGCAGGCTTGCCGCTGACACGTGAAGGTGTGGGTGGATGGCAGCGTGCAGAGGTCACAGCACACAACCCATGCTGCATTCTGCTTATGTCGTGGTTTTAAAACTTTGAATTCATTGTCATTATTTAAAAGCCCAGATTTTTTTCACTTCTCTGGGAAAATCAGAAGATCTGGGCTATGTAGTGTGCTACTTCCTTTAGATGCAGCGTACACGCTGCAGGGCCCTACCCCCTGTGCCCAGACCTGTTGCATTCATTTCTTTACCTGCCTGATCCCTGGAGCTACTGGAATTGGAGACCTCAGATTTGGACTTGGGACACCTAATCTCAACCTGTGTTATATCTATCACATGTTATGAGAGGCGAAACAGTGCACTTCCCCCCTCTGGATTTTGATGGCAGCTGCTTTTTCAAATACAGTAGTACCTCGGTTTTCGAACATCTCCGTTGACAAATGTTTCGGTTTATGAACGCCGTAAACCCGGAAGTAAATGCTTCGGTTTTCGAACATGCGTTGGAAGTCGAACATGTCACCGGCTTCCGCTGAGTGCAAAATTCTTAGGCCTCGCTGTCGGCTGTTTTCGAATGTTTCAGAACTCAGATGGTCTTCCAGAACGGATTACGTTAAAAAACCGAGGTACTACTGTAATAGGACAAGATTGCTTAGGGTCATTTTCAGGATGCATAAGACTCTGACATATCTTGCTGTGCATGTGACACAATGATTCCAGGTTGAGGCTGAAGATAGGGGCATCGAAACCAGGAGCTTTCAAAGGAAAAGTGGCTTGGGGCAGACAAGATTGGGAAGCCTTTGGTTCTGGCTCTGTTTGCAAATTATCTATGCCATTGTCCCTTTCTGTAAAGGGATTAGTGCATAGAGAAGACGAAGGTGGAGGCTGCCACAAGAGAAAGTGGAAAGTGGGCAGAGAGAGAACTGCTGGAGAGCACTGAGCTTGGAGGAGAAAGTTACGTAAAGGCTTCAGAGAAACTCTTCGGCAGCCAGGCAGCCAGGGAGATTGTTTCGGCTCAGTGCATGAAAGATGTGGGACAAACACGGGGAGAACAAAGGCAGTAGAGGAAACCCAGGCCGGATCAGCAGATAAGTCAGGGGAAAAAGACAAAGGGAGCTAAATTTAAACAGGGGAGAAAAGATGCCTCAGCAGGGCCAGGAGCCGGCTATAAATACCTTCAAGGCAACAAGCTCCGAAAGAAAGGAAGGATTATTCACTGTCTCTCCAGATGTAGGACAGAGACAGGGGCCAGAAGGAAGCTGAGCCAGCGTCAGGCTGCTGGACCCAAGGGAATAAAGCGCTGATTGTGCTCTGGGAGGAACTGGGCAGTGAGTGGGGACTCTGGCTCCTGGGCGGCTGCTTAAAGTGGGGTATCGTCCAGGCTTCCCAGAGGCTTCCCAGCCTGGGACACTTCAGAGACCACCAGACCCTGTGCTGACCAGGACGGAGTCCTCTTGGAGGGAAAGAATCCCTTTGGCTCTAGGTGCCAAGACTGATGGGCACCATCTTAGTCATTTCCCTCTCTAGCTCCCATTTTTCCTCTTTAAAAAATGGAAATAATTGCTGGTCACTTAAACGAGGGTGGTGTGAGGATCAAATGAGCTTTTGTATGCCAAAGGGATTTGGAAGATTAAAGCCTGTGACAGACGGAAGAAGTTTGCTCTGCCCTGTTTACCCAGACCCCATGGCTAAGCTGGTTAAGGACACTGTTACAGGATAGGAAGCTCTCTCCCTCCCCTGTTTCTCCTTCTCTCCTTCCCTCACTTGCATTCTCCCTGATGGTCTTCCTTCAAACATTCCTTGATGCACTGGTAACCCCTGAGGCCCTGGAGATATGCCTCAGAGCAAGGCAGAGTCCCTGTCTTTAAGCACTTAATGGCTCAATAGGGAGAGATGGACATGAACCCCAATAATTTCCTTCTGGTGTGATAGTGGTAGTGTACAGTAGAGGCAGGGGCTTTGCCATGAGTGACCAAGGAGGAGCGGTACGGCCCAGGTGGGAGGAACGGTGTGTGCCGATTCGCAGAGACAGGGCCAGTAGACTGCATGTTGGGGAACTACACACAGTTCAGTGAGGGCCAGAGCATGGGCTGTGTCTGCTGCAAGGTGGTGTGACGTGAGGCTGGAGGGGGATGCAGGCCTGTGTTGTGCAGGTTCTTGTAGACTGGACCAAGGACCTTCGTCCTGTAGTACAGGGGATTCAGAGAAGGGTTTGCAGCAAGGAGTGACAAATGGCCTTCTCATTTTGCAAAGCTCTCTCTGTAGTCAGTGTGGGTGATAGACTTAGGCCAGTGGTCTGAGCAGAGCACTGCCCCGCTCCTGATATACAATTACCAGGAACCTGAGCCACCAGATCGCACGGAGAGAGGGGAAGGGTTAATGTTGGAGCAGAGCTGAGGCTGATAAGTGAAAGTGCTCATTAGCTGAGGGCAGGTGTCCAGGAAACTGCTGAGTTTGTGCTTCCTTGCTTAGGCTGAAGAAAATATACCACGCCCATCCCATATTTCTCCTTGGAGGAAACACCACCCTGGGTCCCAGTTTCCGCAACTGAAGAGTAGGGCTGGGTGCCTCTTGTCATCCCTTTCTCTTTCCTGTTTGCATTTCTGTTTGAGAAATGAAGGGAGTGGGCTTGTTATGATAATGCAATCATTAAAACCCCCCAAACAGATAATTTCGTGGAAGGGAGCATTAAAGATCACATTTTGCAGGACATAACATCTCCCACCATCTAACCTGAGAAGAGTCTTTCTGCCTTGCCATCTCCAATTCACACATGCAGAAATGGATTCTAGTTGCACGTTCTTGCTTCTCCAGTCACAGTTGATTGGGCGTCCGACTCAGGGAAACCAATCCAGAGACTGGGCTGGTTCAATCAGACCATCTCCAGAAAACCTGGAATTGGGTTAGAGAGAATTGTTTAGCTTGCTGTGGGTCTTGACCTTTTCAGGCAATGCAAAGTTGAGGTGTAAGAGGGCCATCTTAGGTCATAAGACATGTGCTGGTAGAACAGAGGAATTTAATTTGCAGAGAGAATGGATTAGAAACAAACTGAATGACCATGTAAGGAAAAAGAGAGAAAAAGAGAAAAAGAGAAGCAAGGGAGAGAAAGAAACAAGAAAGAGAAATAAAGAGAGAGAAAGAAAGTAAGGAAGAAAGGAAAAAAGGGAGGGAGGAAGAGAAGGGATGGAAAATGGAGACAGAGAAGGAGGGAGAATGTACCTTGGGTTCTAGATGACTTTTGGTCTTTTGTGTTCTAGCTCTCTGTAAGCTACTCCTATATTCTTCCAGTAAGCTCCTTTTGTTTAAGTTAGTTTGATTGGTTTCTTTATAACCAGACAATTGGAATTAGTCTTGCTCCTCCACAATCAAGAAAGATTGCCATTAAGTATATCAGCTGCGGGTTTGTTGTATATGGCCTTTATAATGTTGAGGTACTTTCCTTTTATATCCATTTTATTAAATGTTTTAATCATAAATGGATGTTATATAAAGAACTCATACAACTCAACAACAAAAAAACAATCCAATTAAAAAATGGGCAGAGGACCTGCACAGACACTAATCCCAAGAAGACAAACAAACAGCCAACAGACATATGAAAAAAATGCTCAACTCCACTAGCTATTAGGAAAATACAAATCAAAACCACAATGAGATGCAACCTCATACCTATTAGAACGGCTATTGTCAACAAGACAAGGAGTAACAAGTGTGGAGAAAAAGGAACCCTCATACACTACTGGTGGGAATGTAAATTGGTACAGCCACTATGGAAAGCAGTGTGGAGGTTCCTCCAAAAATTAAGAAGAGAATTACCATACAACCCAGCAATCCCTCTTCTGGGTATCTACCTCCAAAATCTGAAAACATTTATCCATAAAGATATATATACCCCTATGTTCATTGCAACATTATTCATAGTGGCCAAGACATGCAAACAAAGCATCCTTTGATAGATGATTGGATAAGGAAGATGTGTTACATATATACAATGGAATATTACTTGACCATAAGAAAAGATGAAATGCTGCCATTTGTGACAACATGGATGGATCTTGAGGTTATCATCCTAAGTGAAATAAGTCAGACAGAAAAAGTCAAGAACCATATGACTTCACTCATATGTGGGATATAAAACTGAAAGCAACAAACAAACAAGACAAACAAACAAAAAATCCTGGACTCAGCAGTTTAGTGGTTACCAGAGGGTAAGGGGGGTGTGAAAGAAGAAGGGAAAGGGGATCAAATATATAGTGATGGAAGGAGAATTGACTTTGGGTAGTGAACACACAATATAATATATTATGATATATTATAGAATTGTATACTTAAAACTTATATAATTTTACTACCCAGTGTCACTCCAATAATTTAATAACAATTAAAAAAAATAAAAGAAAAATTGCACTTAAAATTTCCAGACCTCTCTTTTGCAACTCTGAAAAGATTCCATCATGAGCTTTCTTGTTAATACTTTCAACATCACATACCCTTTTGCTTAGCAAGTCCTTGAGGTCCAGCATAAATGTTTTTTTTTCACATTTCAAGGCCAATTAGTTTTGTTCTACGATAGACAATTTCTTCTTTATACTCTATCCTCTTATCCTTACATTAACTTGTACATAGTAGGTATTTATACGTATTTTTAATTGAACAGAGAAAAATTCCTTAACAATCCCCAAAAGTTAACTAAAGAAATAAAAAAGAGAGAACCATATGCCTTTGGACAACTGAAACAAATATATCAACATTTTGTTTGGAAAATGATGCAATCTCTTAAGGAAAAGGTGGTAGAAATGAACTGCGGAATTTAGCATCTTAGTTGAAGAACCCAAAGTATAATACTAGACTTGTTCCTTGGTAGCCATACCTAACAATTTTTCAGCAATTTAGAATTTAAAAGAATGTAAGAGATTCTGAAAAGATAGATACCTCAAATGGAAGCTTTCTGAATGGTCACGGATTTTTTTCCCATGGACCCCAGGAACTCTTGCTGATTGGCAAATTTCTGGTTTTTCAGTTTCTGATGTAAGGATCTCAGGTCAGACAGGTTTCACATACCGACCTCATCTCAGAGTGGCTTTGACCAGGTGACTTAACCACTTTGACCCTATTATTTCTTTAAATGAAACTAAAGGTAGTCCTTACCTCATAGAGTTGTGATGGGCAGTTTGTAAGTTTCTCTGTAACATGTTAACTGTTACAACTTGTCTTAGGAACACGATTTCTAGGAGGCCGCAGGGCTGGAGCAGATCATAGAGTGCATCTGTTTGTATCCCTTCAGCTACAACAACAGAACACTCTGACTGACTTGAATAAAAAGGACATTTTTATCTGCCATCACTGGAAGCCCTGATGTGGGATATTCTGCAGGGTTGCTTGAGATAGTGTGAGAGGTGTCGTCACTCAACTGTCCTCTTCGCCATCCTTAGGAAATTGTCTTTGCTTTCAGGCTTGCTTCCTGCTAGGCCCCAAATAGCTGCAGATAGTTGAGAGTTGTGTGTGCATCTAGACACACAGATTTTTAGAAGAACAAGAGACCACATTTACTGTGTCTCTCCATAAAAAGTAAGAAAACTCTTCCTGGAAGCCCCTGGGGGATATCGTCACATGTCTTCGGGCCTGAGTCTGGCCTTTTACCTGTTCCTAAGCTAATCACAGGAATAAATTAAACACAATTGCTTATTTATACTGTGCCTATGAGATTGGGGGTAAGAGCACTTTTCTCTCTGTCATGTGGAGAAGGGTAGATTTTTGAATAAAAGTTAGTAAGATCTAGGACAGACAACTAAGCATTCACTCTATAAAGTTTATTTAGATATCTGTATTAGTTTGCTAGGGCTGTGATAGCATAGTACCATAGACAGGGTGGCTTCAACAACACAAATTTATATTTTCACAATTTTGGATGTTAGAAATCCAAGTTGGAGGTGTCAGTGGATTTTCTTTCTTTTGAAGATTCTCTCTTTGGCTTGCAGATGTCTGCTTTTTCCTTGTGTCCTCACACGGTCGTCCTCCTGTTTGTGTTGTGTCTGTGTCCTAATCTCCTCTCCTTATAAGGACACCAGTCATATGAGATTAGGGCCCATGCATATGACCTTATTTTACCTTAGTTACCTCTTTAAAGGCCATGTCTCCAAACATAGTCACATTCTGAGGTCCTGGGGATCAGAACTTCACCATAGGAATTTTGGAGAAACAAAATTCAGCTCATAACACCATCTAATCTCACTTTATAGATCGGGAAAATCAAAGCCTGTTCAGAGAGCTGTGATCTGTCTGAAATGATACCCATTCTCCAGACTCCCAGGCTTGCGCACTTTTCTACAATTTCAAGAGTGAATTTTGAGCCCCTTGAGCCATGATACTGCACCTTAAGAATTAAGCCCAGGTGTGGCCAAGCTCCAACACAAGTTACAACAAGCTTATTTCTAGCTGCCAAACTCTTAGTAGGAGGTAGGTATTGGTTTTCCAAGCCGGAGATTAAGCCAGTAAGGACACGTAGGTTGACTTGTTCAGAACCTATTGCTTGGCCTGGAAGGTGGCCATGTGATCCTAGAGACCGTATCTACTCCAGAAAGGGTCACCTGGTAGGGAAATTAATAGTGCCAACAGAGAAAGAACATGAATCTGGGATGGAAGTTACAATAGCCCCTGTCCTTGGCTTTACTCAACTGGATATAAAGACGTAAGTTAACCAGCTGTGTAGTGTGATATTGGAAGGCCTAAGCAAAGTTAAAAGTTCCCCCCTCCACCCCTTACACTGAGGGATCTCAGAGCCTTACTATGCCAATGACTTTTGAGAGTATATTTATAAAAGAGAATATAATATACAGCATTTCCTAAAATGACTGTGGAGTCCTTTTTTCTTCATGTTTCGGGAAATGCTATTCTGAAGTAGTGCTCCCTAACTTTTCCCATGACCTGTCATGAATAGAAAACAGTATTTCCTTGGTATCCTGGGTAGATTCTATGGGTTGTTCTTTGCCAGAGATGATCTTAGAGGCTCTGGCTGCCCAGGTCCAGCCTGGCTACTCTGAGCATGGCACAGTGGTTGGGAAACTGGTCTAGATTCTTTACAGGTTAGATAACCACAGGCCCATAGACAATACAATCAGCCTCGTCTATAGAGCCTCCTGGAGTCCTCCATCTTCGGGTTGTACAGCTGATGACTGCAAGGGCCGTGGATCCCTGCATGGTGCCCCCAGAAGTTCATTCTCTGGACTCCTCTTCCCCTTCTTCCCTCCCCCTATGATTCTAACTTTGTTCTCTTCTCCTTTCTCTTTTACTTCATGTCTTTTATCTCTATCTCTTTCTTTCTGCTTCCTAGTCAGACATGCACATATACATGTACATGCACACAAGTGATAAAGGATGGAGCTGGGGTGCATAGATTAAAGAGAGCTCATTGATGATGACAATAGGCACTGAGAAATGGTGCTAAGAAATGCCAGGCCTCAGTTAGAATCACACACACACACACACACACACACACACACTCACACACACACACTCCTTTTTTAATGAAAGAAAACAGACAGCTGGATAAAGAGGGCTGTGGGTTAGCAGAGAGCTGCCAGGGTCCCAGAGAGCCCACTGCTCCTTCAGCGGTGGGATCATTTCCCTAGCTCCCCATCCCACAGCTGCCGTGTTTGTGCCCCACATCCACCTGCAGCACGGCCAGTCAAGGCCATGAGGGCATAGCTCCCAGCTGCAGCACATTTAAGGGGCTCTAGGCCACTCTCAGGGTAACTCAGTGTCAGTCTGCTGCTCCTCTCACTCGCATCTCACCCCCCAGCTCCACCAGCTCCACTTTCCCTCCAGCCAGAACTTGTACTCTAGTTATGTTAGGGCTGGCACTGTGTTTTGCTTCTCTCAGTCATCTCTCCCTCTTGTCAAAGGAACTGGAGTTCTGTCACCTTCTATTATGGACTCAATTGTGCCCCCCTCCCCGCCAAAATTCGTGGGTTGAAGCCCCAAACCCTAATACAATGGTTTGGAGATAGGGCCTCTAAAGAGATAATTAAGGTTAAATGAGGTCATAAGGATGAAGACCTAATTCAACGTGACTGGTGTCCTTATAAGAGAAGAGAGAGACTCCAGGGATGTGTGGGCACAGAGGAAAGGCCATATGAGGACACAGTGCACGCCAAGGAGAGAGGCCTCAAGAGAAACCAAACCTGTCAGTACTTGGGCTTTTAGCCTTCAGAACGGTGAGGAATAAATTTCTATTGCTTAAGCCACCGAGGCTGGTATTTTGTTATGGCGGCCCGAGCAAAGTCATACACCTGCTGTCCACTGCTGCTGCGTTCCTTGACACTGCTCGCCAACGTGCATCTTTGTTAATGGACTGCTCTAAGGCAGGTCATTTAGAACAAAGATGCCCAGCTTCTTGTATCTGAATCACGGTCCTGCCACTCACCAGCTGGGTAAGTCAGGCAAATGGGGCAACCTCCCTAATCTTCACTTCATTGCCTGTGAATGGAAATAGCAATACTTTTCTCAGAGGAATATTAATAATAAAATAAAATAATTAAGAATTCTGGTTTGTTAAGTGGATGTAATAATACCTCAGATAAATAAGACAGAAGACAAATTAGGCAACTTTATGTTGTACAGGTTACGTTTGGCACCAAGTAGGGGCTTACCCATTGCTAGGTTCCTTTCCTCCAAACTCCCCATGTGCCACTGCTTTGCATGCATCTCCCCCTGCTGCTGGACTAGCAGCCTGTGGCGCTCATGTTACAATTGCTAGATTGGTCTTGTCCTCGTCACCATATGTCTCTCATGTGCTTTATGGTTTTCTCCTCAGTCTTTATTACTAGCCTACCTACTCTATTTGTTTGTTTACTCATTTGACTTATTTATTTTTCTCCCCCCTAGAGTTATACATTTCTGAGATCCTGGCACATGGCAGGCATTTCCTCTTAACTGCCGAATGAGGGAAGGAAGGGAAGGAGGAAAGAAGGAAGCAAAGACGGAAGGAAGGAAGGAAGGAAGGGAGGGAGGAAGGAAAGAATTGGGCAAAAGCCAGATTCTAGTGGGTCGAGGGGGAAGTGTCATGGTAACCACGTGTTCAGGATCTGGAGCCAGAAGAAGAGCATCAAAATCCTGGCCTCATCACTTCCCGGCTGTGGGATTTTGATGGTTGGATGTTGCTTGGATGTGAGGATCAAATGAGCAAACCCAGGTAAGAGCAGAGGATGGTGCTTGTAAGAGCCCAAGAAACATCCGTTACAGCTCCTGATAAATGACCGAGACATTGGTGAGGAAGGAGTGATGGGGCGTACCCAGGGCTTCTTCTCCACATTTGAATGAGAAGGAGAGGAGAGTAACTGTATGAAAATTAGACTAACGAGCTCAAGAGGGCGAAAGTTGGAATTTCTCTCTGTGTGAGTCAATTCTCTTCTGGACCACTGTGGTTCCATTTGTACCACACTCAGTACCGAGCAGTGATTTTGGGATGAGGCATTCCTACCTCAAATAGATCCACAGGAATAATGAAGTCCAGTTAACTGGGCTGGTTGTCCACTCTTAATATGGGTGTGGAGGTGGCTCTTCTTCCCATTTTATCTATTTTCTGAGGTCGCTAAGGCTCTCAGCAGGCTACTACTCACCTGAGATCATAAGAGCTGCAACTCCAAGGGTCAGATCCCAAACCCAGCCCCTCTGAGTCTTCTGCTAGTAAGTAGTCTCTGTAGTGAGAATGGAGTAAGGAGGACATTTTGGTACCATTTCCTACCCAGGAATTAAAATCAGTCTTGTATTTTTATAGATTCTTCTGAGATTAAAAAAAAAGGTAGGCTTTCTACTTTTGCAGAAAGTAGATTTCTGTCATGTGAGATCATAAGAGCTACCAGAGCCTGTGTGGGTGCTTCATTTAACGCCATGGGGTGGATCAATACTAAAGCAATTGGAGACGGGGGAGCTCAGTGTCCCTTACCAGGAAAAGGCGACTGTCTTTTACTGAACTTTTTGATTCTCAAGAAATTTTCCTGCAGTAGGTGACTGTGGAATTGCCCGAGTGCTGGTTGTTGGAACAGAAAGTTCTCTCCAAAGGCAGGGCCAGGTTGTGTAGAAAGAAGCAGCTTAGTGTAGAGTGATGTAGACATGCCACGATGGGGGCTTAGAGGCTATACTTAGCCCAGGAGTGTTTTGTTTGGAATGCACACTATATTACATTCAAAACGTTTTTTTTTTGGCCAGTATTAAAAAATCAGACTATTTCACATAAAGTTCTGGATTTCCCATTCTTTTGGAAAAAAAAAAAAAAAAAAAAAGAGAGAGAGAGTAAACTCTGGCAATGCTGGACCCTGTTCTTTGGCAACAAATGGCTGGACCCAAATAATAGAGTCTCCTCTAGCTCATCTGGTCTTACACCCCTCTCATATCACTTATCACCCCAGTGGACATTTTGGTTTGTAATCCTTGAAATAACGGAAAGAACACTGCACTGCCAGTAGGAGACTTGTATACTAGTTCCGATGTCAGGATGCTACAGGGGTGTTGGGCCAATCTCTTAAGCTCATTAGACCTTGGTTAATTCATGCACAAAAGGGAATATTGTCTTACTATGTGAAGCTGTTTAGAATAGCTGATTTATTCATTGATCTACCCATTCAGTTAATGTTTATTGAGTATATATATTATATACTCAGTAATGGAGAAGCTATATGGCTAAGGCAGATATAGATCTTATTATTAGGTAGAGAAAACATAATTACGTAAGTGGGGAAATAGAGGGTGCCCTGAGGACACATTACAGGAACATCTTGGCCAGTCTAGGGTTCAAGGAAGGCCTTCAGGAAGAAGCGAGGTTTAAATCGAGGCATGAAGGATGAGTGGCAGGGGGTAAGGGAAAGAGAAGAGTGTCTGAGGCAGAGAGCACAGCCTGTACAAAGGATGGAAATAAGACAATGCAATGCATGTTCGAGAAACTTAAAGAAATGCAATACAGCCAGAAAAGGATGGAAAGTGAAAGAGAAGAGCTGGCGTTGAAGAGCTGAACAAAGGCCAGATTCTGAAGGGATTTGGAAGGCTCCTGAGGTCAAGAAGTGCTGTGGCCAGTTTTAATTTAGGACTTTCAGTCTTGCAACTTATCTGCCTGTCTAGCTAGTCAAGAAGGAGAAAGAGCAAGTGGAGTGGTGAACAGACCCCGAGTATCAACATGAGAGGTAGGAAGCCTTTCCCTAAGAGTAAACAAGGAAAGCTATTATTAACTAGTTAATGGTGGATCTCAGTTGAGCCTGATGAGACTAACTCATCACCTAAATGCGTTTATACCTGGCAAATAGAAACGCACAACAAAAAGATAAGTGTAATAAATTATGTTTTAGTAGGAAACAAAACCTGCCTAGATGAGCTCCTTTGGTCTAGGGTGGCTTGACAACTGCACTGTGCATTATCCATTAACTGGGCTGCTGGCAAAGGACATCTGAAAAATTAATCAGCTTCCAAATGGGTTTCCCAGAAAACCCATGCTTGTCAAACTGTAACAGTAACTGCAGAGTTGTTGCCTGGGTGACATTTAAACATAAAGACAGTAACAGAAAGAAATCACCACTCAAGGCTCTTTGAAAATGTGGTCTAAGTTTCTGAAAATCGAGGTCTTCTTAAGCTATCACACAAGAATTATTTAAATAAATCAACTTTTATTTGACACTTCCAGGTAATTGTATAAAAAATATTCTCTCAATCCAAATACATACTTTAGTTCTTTGTGTCCTTTAGGGGTGAAGAATCAGCATCAACCTTATCACTGTAATTGCCAGTGGGGACGATAACAGGAAAATCACTCTGGTTTTGTTTTTTTTGGGATTGAGCACACTCTCTTCCCTCAATTCTCCTTTTGGGCGGTTTTCAATGTGAAGAATTCCCACTGCTCCCTCTGTTCATTTTTATGGGGAAATGAGCTTGCTCACTTCTTCACCCATCCATGTCAGAGTCCTTGGCTCCACTCCAATTCCAGTGCTTGTTTTAAATTGGAGCCGAGTAAGAGGCAGGTCTTCCCACATAGTCTAAAAATTCCTCTTTAAAAGAATTGTCTATATTCTGGCATAGAAGCTTGAATAAAAAAGGGACCATCTCTGTTTTGCTGATCATTTACCTTCTTCTGAGATGTGGGCCATCCAGATTAGTTATAAATGGTCAAGAGATATAGACAGGGCTTGGCTGGGTGAATTGTCTACACGATGTGACTGGAGAGATCCATAAAAGTCCTCTAATATCTCTCTGAGCAGCTTTCTTTGAGGTGAGGTATTCCACCATTAGATATTCTTTCTTAAACATAAGTTATTTTTCAAGGGGTATATGCTAGAATCAAATTATTTCATTCAGTAAATATTTATTCAACATATACCAGGTGCTGTATTATACGATAGGTATAAGAAGTGAGTAATAACAATTAATGATAATCGCTGTTTATTGAGCTTTTTGTAAGGGACAGGTACTGTGCTAGCTGTTGCATTAGGTTGGTGCAAAAGTAACTGCAGTTTGAAAGGTTAAAAAACAACAACAACAACAACAAAAACCCCTCAAAAACCGCAATTACATTTGCACCAACCTAAGATACACAGTATTTCACTTAATTCTTTTAAACTTATCAGGAGGTAAGTATTTTTGCGTTTACTGTGTAGAACACTGAGGTTTAGAAAGGTTAATGTTCTTCACTAAAGTCAAAGTCACCAAAGCAGAGTGTGACAGAGGTGCCTTTGAACCCAGCGGGCTGACCCCCAAGCCAAAGCCCTCTCACCAGCGTGCTGTCATTGGGAGTCCAGAGAAGGGGCGGGAGGAAGACATGTAAACTAGTAATTATTGCAGGCGTGATGTGCGCTTACAGTAGCGATATGAACAATAGGCCAGGACGGCCCCAAGACGGAGTTGGGCACAATTTTAGAGGGGAGGTGACATTTGAACAGGGCTCAATGGGAATTCACTAGAAGGAGGTGAAAAAACTCCAGGTGGAGGAAGCCACAGCACGTGCAAAGGGTGAGAACATGGCGCGCTCCGGAGCAGCCAGACAGAGGACCCAGCATGAGCAAAGGTATCAGGTGAGGCCAAGAGAACCTGGCGAAGTAAGGGTACTGCACGGATGGCTAGCACAGGGATGCGGGGAAGGATGAGAAGGAAAGCTGGAAAGATCGGGAAGGGAAAGCAGCATCCCCAATGCTATAGATCTCTGGAGCCATCCCGGATTATTAGCAGAGAAGTAACTTTCCGATTTATATTTTTATAAAAAGACCATTGGCCAAAGTGTGTGTGTGTGTGTGTGTGTGTGTGTGGGCACGGAAAATTACAGTATACCAGTGATTCTCAAAGGACGGTCCCCAACCCGCAGGAACAGCACCTGGGAACTTGTTAGAAACATATACTCTTGGGACTCCTTCCAGACCTACTGAAATTCTGGAGGTAGAGCCTAGTAAGATGTGTGTTAGCAAGCCCTCCGCCACACTCAACACGTTCACAACTGAACTTTGGAGTAACAGCAACTGGACTTACCCTCCCACCTTAAACAACGTAAACAACTAACTAAACATGTAAAACAATGGTTTACAGATATTGGGCAATAGACGGCATAAGACAATGATCCATGAGAAAAGGGAAATAAATGAGGTGACCCCTACTCATGTTTTTCTCTAAACAAACTCATTTTTCACTTACTTAAATTTGTTTTTAAAGAAAACTATACTATCCCATTAATTGAGAAATAGAGCCATTTGCTATAAATAGAAAGTACATTAAACACATATTAAAATAGTATGTGGTTATTAAATTAAAAAAAACAGTTAGTGTCCTGTCTAAAACATCTCATCTCCCATTTCTGGTATGTTTGGCACAATTTGGGAAGCACTCAGATGCTAGTACACTTTCAAAACTGTGAGGGAACATGTAGTGTTCTCCATGTGAAATGACAGTGATTTATATGATTATTGCTAATGTACCTTTTGTGGTTAATAGAGGGGCCCAGTGTTCAGCCTTCATTCTACCAGGCTGAACACTTGGTGGTTGTGTCAAAGGTACAAACTAAATTTTGTCTCCAAAAAACACACATTCATGTAAATAAAAAACAATCTTAAGACAAGACTAAGGGTTAAGTGTATCCTTTTTAAATGATGATAGTCCCCAAGAATACAGATTTCTTAAATGAAGTAAGTGATTGTATGAGATGAAGTCAGCCCTTCTGAGCTGGAGTGAGTCCTCAGACATTGTTGGTTGTATTCACTGGGGTGAGGGAGGGTGTTAAACTGCTGTAACAAAGAGACCCCAAAATGCAATGGCTCATTTTTCTCTTTGGGGTGAGTAAGAGGGCTCTATCCAAGCTCTCAGTTGTCCAGGCTGGCTGGACAGCTCTGGTACCTTCCTGGGTGTCCTCACTGCATGCATATTAGAGACTGGGTGTCTGTCATGCTGTTTCCAGTTGGGAGAAAAGGAGAAAAGAGCCTATGGAGGAGGTACATCTATTGTCTTAAAGCCTCCAGTACAGCGTGCACACATCACTTCCCCTCACATTCCATTGGCAGGAACTTAGCCACATGGCCACCTAACTTCGGGGCAGCCATGTACTCAGGTAGCTCTCCTATCACAGAAGGAGAGAACATTTTGATGGACAGCCGGCAGTGTCAGCCACACTGGCCCCAAACCCTCCTTTTGAAAAGGAAGAAACAAAAGCCTATAGACGGACAATGAGTCACTCTCATTACCAAGCCAGCTGGGAAATTTCAGTTATTCAGTTCTTCATCTAGCCAGTCCAACACATATTTATTGAGCATCTACTCAATGCCAGGCATTGTTTTAGGCCCTGGAGATAACAAGAAAGACAAGGTCCTTGCACTTAAGAATTTACATTCTACTTTGAGGAGGAAGGCAATAAACAAATAAAAAGAGGAAAGACGATTTTAAGATTAGAAAGAAGATTGATGAGAAAGTGGGAGAGGGGGTGGGTGTGGTTGGCACCAATCATGTAGGTTATAATAATGATGTCTAGGTCATTACAGCCTGCGTCCTTCCTCTTCCAGGTCTTCTGTTAGCCGTGCTAACACATAGTGGTCATTACGTAGGACTCTGATGGGAAGGATCACCAATCTTTACAGCAGCATATGCTAGTTCAAGGTGTGGGTCAAGTCCCATTAACCTCTGTCCTATTGGCTTGCTGCTCTTAGCTACCAGTCAAAGTGTTTGGATTGACTATGAGTGTTAATGGAAACTGGCAGCTTTCTTTCAGGATCAGAATTTTGAATTCATCCCAAATGAACAGCGCTAGCAAACAACTAGTGATTATTAGGTGCCTGATGTGACAAGATTTTGATGTCTTAATTTAGTTCCCAGTGGGAGGATACATGTCACACAAGCTGCCGAGTACCACAAAGGGAAAAGTGAGCAGTATATAGAGGCCGTAGGTGAGAGTCTGGGGAAGGCAAACATACCCGGCAGAAGAGAGGGGGCCTGCGTAATATTCTTGGCATTCAAGGAAAAGAGTTAAAGCAAAAGGCAATGCTTATAAACTTAAAGAGGGTTGGCTGTTATCACAGAGTGTGAGCTCAAACTCTGATTGGTTTAGAGAAGTAATATCTGTAAAGGATTGCCTGAAAGCGATGTCAGTCACTCAATTTGAAAAATATACTTTAGATATTACTTTTTAGGTTTAGCTAGACTATAACCAAAGTCCCTAAATCCTTTCTGTACCTTCTAAAGTAAATTATTTAGTTTTTTTTTTTTAAATATAGATAGAAGATCTTACATTCCTCTCATTATTCGTCTTAGCATGTTAAAACCAGACCTTGGCAAAATTATTCTAGATTTTTGTTCCATGATTTAAGATAGTTGCTCTTGTTCTTGGCTTTATGCCATTCACAAGTTTCATGGTCTGAGGTTCTCTGTCACCACTTGGTGCCGGGATATAGTCTTACGGTGAGCATAGCCAGGAACCCTGGTGCTGTTAGCAAAGGATTTCTTCTGGGTAAACACTGTTCTACTTTTAAAACAGTATTCGGTCTGCACCATTACTCATTGTTATTAATCTTCCTGCAAGCATGCCAAATAAAATTCAGTAACATCTATCGCGAACAAATTATGTGTCAGGCATTGTATTAAGAGCTTTAACATATGTTTGAATTTATTCTTCACTGAAATCTCTGAGACAGAAATGTTATATAGAACAAGGCCTCGACTGTCATGCCTGACACATGGTTTACTAGATTTGTGTGGAACAAGGAGAAAACTCTGAGATGTCCTAAATTAAATTATAGCAGACCAGAGGACAGAAGGAAGAGAAAAGAGAGGTAAATCAGTTAATAACTGCAGGGCAAAACCAATAAAGGCTGCTTACATTTATTTAATGTATGCTGAAACTTTGAATTAACTTCCAGGTGGCTGTTTCCACGATTTTCTAAAGAGAATAGCCAGGCGCCACCAACCACCAGACACCTCCACTTCTTGCTTATGCTTGAACTTTCCAGACTGTTGCCCACCACCAACCAAAGGAGCAAACACTTCTTTCTTCCTATGGACTCTGCACCTCGCCCAGAATGAGCCCCGCTTTAGTTTCTCCTGCTCTCTTTATCTATAACCAATGTAGAGTCTCTCAAAACAACTTATATTTTCCTTCCTCCTACTAGACGTATATAAAAAAAGTCTGTCAACTCCAGAATGGCAGATATGCTTGTTTTCTCCACTTAGCCCTGCTGTTGGTGGTTTAGATTGCAGGTCCCAGGACCTGGTCCTTTTCTGGTTGGCGTTTGGCGCAATAAACTGTTTCTCTTAGAAAAGCTTTTGGTCATGAAAGTTTTTGTTTAGCATGTGGAAACTGAAAAAAAATTTAAGTTCTAATATTGGTGATAATGAACTTGATATTTAACATGCAATGCAAATTGAGACTAAAATGAAATTGATTGCGAATGTTAAAAATAGTGAATTCTCTTTGGACGTAAGCCTTCATTCAGACTTTAGTTTCGACTGGCAAGAAAGTAGTAAAATTAAAGATTACATGAATTGTTAGAAGTAAATCCAGAAAGATTGTCTCAAGAAGGCAAGATGTATTAGAAATTTTACATATATATTTTTTTTCATCTCTGAGAAAAGAATCCTTATGCTATGGAAGTTAATTTACCAATTCAGGCTTAAAAAAAATTGAAAATGGATATGCATTATCTGTATAAATAGGAGATTGCCTTTAATCTCTCTGATGCTACTCAGCTACTTTCTGGTGGAGCCGGAATTCAACATCAAGTCTTTTCTCTAACAGTAAAGCGCTCATTTCTCCATCTTGCCTAGGCAGCTAATGTGATAGGCCTTTTAAAATGCCTCGTTGAGGTCCCGAGGCACCACTTCGCCTTGCACTTTTTTTTTAGTTAACATGAGGTCATACATATATTTCCAGAGTCAGCTCAGTCTGTGCTTCACCATTGTCTCCTTTATGAAGTACTCCATCTGAGTTAATCGACCACTGTTTGTTTAGCCATTCCCCTATTGTTGGCCATTTGGGTTCTTTCCAAATGCTGATTATTATAAATGGGTTTTGAAAACTGGTAAGTGCTAGACAGATGTAAGGCTCCATCATCATTCTTTTGTTATCACACTCCCAGGATGCAGGCGTTTCATGTCTTCCTGACCTTCTTCTTCCTAATGGCATTCTTATCAAAGCACCTAAAATCTGCAATCATATGCCTTATTAAATCATCCAAGCCTGCACTATTAATTTCTTTTTCTCTTCAAGGGTGATGAGACGTCCAAAAATTCTAGGCCTGCATCTGTAACTCTTTACAGAGTTGCTAATTTTCAAATATCTTGTTTCCCTTCCTATCTTTGCTTTGGTTCACTTTCAAGTAAATTGATTTCAGTTTCCCCAGCCCATTCATAATATATTTTTTTAAAGTAAGAAGCCAGGAAAAATATAAATTCAGCGGTTTAATGTTCTAAATTAAATGTCCAAGAAACTAAAATGTAATAATATACATATTAAACACTAGGCTTACTCTCAAAGATATCTCATTATGTAGACTACATATGTATTGTATGAAAGCTGGCAAACATAAATAAAGTAGGTGGAAGGGGAAGAAAAGACACAATTCAAATTTCTCAGTGTCCCCATTACTAATATTTTAGTGTATTTCCTTCTAGTTTTCCTCTATGTAGACTTTCTTTCTTTACGTATGTATTTTGAAAAGTTTTAAAGGTTTAATTCATTTGAGAATATTTTTAGGTTTGTGAAAAGTAAATAAAGCACCGGCTGGAGTCCAGACTCCTCAGGTGGAATAAGTTCTTAGCACCAACGCTGTCCTGACCTCATTGTACCTGGTGACTTTCGATGACTCTGAACCTGAGATTCTCAAAATATGGTGGCTCTTGCATCGGAATCTCTTGGGAAGGTTGTTAAAAATCTACATTCCTGTATACACCAGACTTACTCAGAAAGAGAAGTAGAAACTCCTGCCCTAACCTCCTTGGGAGTGTTCTTTCTAAATCGGAATAAATGGGAGTGGGGTTTGGGCTGGGTTGTCCAGGGCAGGTGTTCTTACCAGAGGGACGGGGACGGGGAGGAGAACTTCAGGCACATGAGCATCCTAGGAACTTGTTTGTAAGTTTCTGTCATTTCACATGTGTGCATTTTTGTGGAAAGAATGTCTACAGCTTTAACTTTCTACAGATTTATAAAAGAGCTCCTTACCCAGGGAGGTGCCTGAGCTTTCATTGATCTAAGATCCCTTCCAGAAGTTCCTCTGTAACAGTCATCTGATGGCTGTGAGACATGTCATGATGTCTCCTATGAACATCCAGCTTCTCCCACCCTGGCCAGCAAAGGTATGAGACTCTCTCTCCACTTTTTTTATTAGTTGTGTGGCCTCAGGCCAGTTGCACAGCCCCTTTAGCTTAATTTCCCACTTGAAAAAGCTTAATAGTAACACTAACATTTTATTTAACACCTACTATTTGCCAGGCTCTGCTCTAAGCACTTTTAGCTGATTAGCATTTCAATCCACTCAACAATCCTGTGAAAGAGGCACTATTATTAATCCCTTTTTTAATGAACCAGCAAACAGGCACAGAGAAGTCAAGTAACTCACTCATGATCACACAGCAAGTAGATAGTGCAGTTGCGATTCAAAACACTGTTGCTTCCTCAAAGCCTATACTAATAATACTGAGTATTATTAGTAATATTATTATTTCTAGTAATAATACTAGCAGTAATTGATAACACTAATTATTACTAATAGTACTACCTACAGCACAGGATAGTGAAATTGAAAGCATGCATTAGCTGGGTGGCTCTAACCAAGGGAGTAACTTCACTTCTTGAAGCTTCCATTTCTTCTTCATTTGTCAACTGGGGATGACAACTGCCATGCCTCGTAGGGCTGCTGAGAGGGTTAAATGAACTAATGCTTGTAGAGCATTAGCCTGTCCCTGATAGATTTAAAAGAATATTTTAATATATTTTAAAATGTATATTGTGGTAAAATATGTATCCCATAAAACTGACCATTTTAGCCATTTAAAAATGTTCAGTTCAGTGGCATTATGTACATTCACATTGCTGTATATTTGCTGAATAGATTTTAATTCATTTAATACATTTTCTGTTTAAGTGAATTAATCCTGTTTCTTTTGTTTACAACCAATAATTCTAAATAGTATAGATTTTAAGTTTGTTTTTATTTTCTAGACTATGTAGAGTGCTTTAGCAGAAAATCTGACACATTGCAAGTATTTAGTAACTTTCAGCTTTTCTCCTGTCCCCACTCATGCCCCTCTGTCCTGCAGCCTTGAAAACTCCAAAATGCCATGGAGATTTTGGTTACTATTCTTTTGTGTAGTGTGAGAGGCAGAATGACAGGACACCCTACGTGACCTTGGACACATGACCTAGCCTCCTCTGCCTCAGTTTCTTCATCTGTAAAATGGGGATTAGAGCAACTTCTAATTAATAAGGTTGTTGTGGAGGCTATAACTCATGTGAAGCTCTTCAGAATAGCTGTAGCCTTGTTCAAGTTCTGGTAAATCCTAGAGAGAACTTTTACTATTTTATTATTGCCATTGTTCCTGAGATGGGCACGCCTGCATGGGTGCAGAGGAACTGGAGGCTAGCTCTGGCTCCAGGTGGATGCTTGCCCCCCGCCACCCTGACTGTGGGCCCTCAGGAGAAACAACAATGACAGAGGAGTGATGCCTTCAGGAGCCCACCAAACTCTGTTCTATTAGAAGCTTCGATTTTAGATTCCACGTATAAGTGAGATTATATGGTATTTGTCTTTCTCTGTTTGACTTACTTCACTTAACATAATGTTCTCTAGGTCCATCCATATTGTTGCAAATGGTAAGATTTCCTACTTCTTTATGGCTGCGTAATACTCTATTGTATACATGTACCACAGTTTCTTAATCCAGTCGTCTACCAATGGGCATTTCAGATGTTTCCATGTCTTGGCTATTGTGTTTAGTGCTGCAATAAACATAGGGATGCTGTGTATAAATGATAAATGTCTAACTATTGCATTGTTTTGTGCACCTGAAACTAATTAAAAAAAACAGAAAAAAAAGAAAAGCTTCGACTCAGGCTGCCATTGAGGCCTCAGCATTTTTGTGTCTCCTCAGCTTCTATTTCGAGAGCAGAGTTGGCGTGGGAATGTTTTCCTTTATTTCAAACCTTCAGTAGCTGTTGGATAACAGCTGTTTTTATAGATAATCTTTGAGACACTGAAATGCTGCTGAAAAAACAAATTTCTTCAAGTCAGAAAAAGTCTTCCCTGTTTTATTCGCCTGATTCTATTTTTCTTCATGCCTTTACTCATGTTGTTGCTTCTAGAGTTCTCTTTTCTAACCCCCACTCCTATTCCCCTGCTCCTGTCAAGATGATCCTTGTGTTCTTGCTGCCATTTCGCTCTCAGAACTTTGCCTTCCTCCAAAAAGTAGATCTCATTCTCTGGGCTTGGTGTTGCAGTCTGACTTCGTGTTGGTTGGTTATAAAGAGGTCTCTCCCCATGTTTGCATGAATGTGAACATTTCACATCCCAGGTTCTGGAAGGTTCTAGGCCTTTTTCAATTCATGACCAACCATTGCCTCAGTGTAAGTAGAAAACTGCAGTGAATCTTTCTGTTTGTCAACTCAATATCCAAACACCATACTTGTTTGGGGGGCATCCTAAGTAGGTAGGTGGAAGGGTCCCACCTCTTGCACAGGAGCCAGATGAGGGATGAAGAAATCAATGGTCCCTGTGTCCTCTGACTGGTGGGACACAGGCAAGACATCGCTCAGGGTTTGCATTACTCATTCTTGCCCAACTCTGGTTCTCCAGCCTTCCTTTCAGCTTTGTAAACTATCGGAGACTCTCTGAAAAATTCATCTTCTGTTTAAGTTGATTAATCCTGTTCCTGTTGTTTGCAACCAATAATTCTTAATAGTATAGTATCATGATCACAATGGGAATTTCAGAGATGTTTATAAACTTCAGTTTGCTGAAATCCCACATGACAATTATCTGTCGTTTATGCCTCCTCAGCATTTTGGTCCCCCTTCTGGTATTTGCAGCCTGATTTTCCTTTTCCAAACCATCCATTTTCGTTCTCAGTCTATGTAGTTCAAATGGGGTCCAGTCATGGCTGCAGAGTGGACATGTTTGGCTAAAGCACAACATCCTTTGGCTATCATGATTGTTTTAGGGAGGGCCATGTGACCTCATTCTGACCAATGAGGTTCAGTTCCAGGACTTTTGCTGCAAGTACTGGGAAAGAGACGTGTTTTTTTTCTGTTTTTGCTGGGGCTGCTAAGCTGGTAGCATATAAAGCTGAAGTTTCCAGGGGCTTCCATGAGGGTGAATCAACCTGAGAGCTTGTGAGGGTGAGCCAACACAGAGGAGAGCAAAACAGAGATGAAGAGACATTCTTTTTCTTTTTTTTTAAAATATAATTTTATGAGTTTCAGGTGCACAAGACAAAGCAATACTTAGACGTTTATCATTTATATCCCTCACACTGTGTGAACCCCCCTCTCCCCATCCACTATCCCTCTGACATCGCACAGAGACATTACATTTCCACTGTCTCTATTCCTAATGCTGTACTCCGCTTCCTGTAACAATATACATACATATATACATATACATATACATATACATATATATATAATTATAGTTGGCATTCATTATTGTTCCGCTTCAGGTGTACAGTGCAGAGATCAGGCATCTACATCATCCCTGAGGTGGTCTCCCAAATGGGACACGTGTCCATCGGATACCCTACACAATCTTTACATTATTGATTACGATCCCCAAATTAATTTTCAACACCCCTTGGCCATCTTGTGGTTACCGACTATTTTCTAAACCCCTCACCTTCCCCCTTAGCCCCACCCCCCGCCCCTCTAGCAACCCTCAGTTTTTCCTCTATGTCTCCAAAACTGTTTCTGATTAGTTCATTCACTTATTCTTTTCTTTAGATTCCACATATAAGTGAGATCATATGGTATTTGTCTTTCTCTGTTTGACTTATTTCACTTAATATAATGCTCTCTAGGTCCATCCATGTTGTTGCAAATGGTAAGATTTCTTTCTTCTTTATGGCTGCGTAATACTCTATTATATAAATGTACCAGTTTCTGAAGAGAAATTCTTGAACATTGCTTGAGGACCTGGATTGAATTGTGCCTGATTGTAATAATAATACATCACTTAAATTAAATACTATGTACTAAACATAAGTGTAATCATTTCACAGGTTGTATAAGTTTCCTAGGACTGCTATAATAAATTGGGCAGTTTAGAACAAAACAACAGAAATATATTGTCTCATAGTTCTGGAGGCTAGAAGTTCAAATTCAATATGTTGGCGGGGCTGTGCTCCCTATTCTGAACTGAATTGTATCCCCACCACACCCCTCTCAAATTTATATATTGAAGCTCAAAGCCCCTAATATGACTGTATTTGGGTATAGGTCCTATAAGGAAGTAATTAAGGTTGAATAAGATCATAGGGTTGGGCCCCGATTTGATAGGATTTATATCCTTATAAGAAGAGACACAAGAGTGCTCTCTTTCTTTCTCTCTACCATGTGAGGACACAGTGAGAAGGTGGCCATCTGCAAGCCAGGAAGAGAACGCTCAGCAGAAACCAACTCTGCTGGACTTTGATTTGGAACTTCTAGCATCAAGAAAATTAATTTCTGTTGTTTGAGCCAGTCTATGGTATTTTTTTTTTTTTTTTTTACCAGCTCATGCAAATTAATACACTCTCTTTGAAACTGTAGTGGAGAATTCTTCGTTGCCTCTTAGAGCGTTTGGTGACCCTGGGTGTTCCTTGGTTTGAAGCTGCAACACTTCAAGCTCTGCTTCCATGATCACATGGCTTTTTTGTGCCTGTGTCTCTTCCCTCTTCTTATAAAGATAGCAGTGCTATTGGATTAAGGGTCCACTCTACTCCTGTATGATCTCATCTTAACTAATTACATTTGCAATGATCCTATTTCCAAATACAGAAATTGGAGGTACTAGGGGTTAGGACTTCAAAATGTCTTTTTGGGAACACAATTCAACCCATGACACATGCATGAACTCACTCAAACCCATGGTTATTATCATACTCTCCCTTCCCCAGACAAGGGAAGTAAAGCCCCGAGAAGTTAAATCATATCCCCAAAGTCCTACAGTGAATAAGGATTTGAGCAAGGATCTAAACTCAGATTTTGTGGTGAGGAAGCGTGCACGTTTAGCCATAGCACAAACCTGCCAGAATTTAGTCCAGAGACACAATCCAATCAATTCCCTAACTTGCTTAGGCCAGTTTGAGTTGGGTTTCTGTCCCTTGTAACCATTCCCTCCCCCTACCATTTGCCTCTCCTTTCCTGTGTTTTAAGTGCTTACTGACTGATAGCTCAGCCTCAGGACCTCACTCAGACCTGCCCCTTGGGGTCCACTCCAGGTTCTAGAATGACTTCTTCCTCTCCCGTCCCATCAATACTCTTTGTGCCTCAGATGCTAGCTTCCAGCTGGGTGAGGAGGAAGCCACAGGGAATAAATCAATACAGAGTGAGGTGTGATTTATCGATTGTAATTTTCGTAGGAGTTTTAGCTGTTAGAAGAAGACTGTTAATCCATTGACTATCTGTCTGGCAGAAGTTCAGCTATTAAGATAAGGAGATAGAGGTGTCCAGGTCAAATAGGGGAGAGCTTTAGAGGCAGACACTCTCCATTCCTTTCACAATTCCAAACAGATGACATGTGGGAGTTGAGTGTGCGAGTCCTCCTGTGGAGGTAAGTTATTAATCTTTTCTGGAGAAAGGGGTGGTCACGTAGTATCACAGTCTTGCATTTATGCAGACTGCTGCTTTAGTTGACTCAAAATTTTGTCTTTTTTCAAGTAGAATCTCTTGCCCTTGAAAATCCCTTTGCCTCATGTCAACATTTTCAATCTTACCTATAATTCAAACATGATTCAAATACTGTATACATAGAGGATTTTAGCTAAATCCTTTCAGAATAAATTTTCTCCCTAACTAGCATCTGTCATTACAATGATTAGCATTTTTTTTTTTTTAAACCAGAGTAGATGGTTTTTCATTTTTCTCCTGAAAAAGCTTAGCTCCTGGACATAATGAGTGAATCTGAATCTTACCCCTTCTTAACTTCTTAATCTTCTTTCCTGTAGGTGGTCGGACTTGGATTGTTACTGTGACAGTCACTTGTTCTGAGGCCTTAAGAAGATGAGCTAACAGCATTCTTCGTCATATGTGGATATCATCCCATGTTGCAGAGCTGCTGTAAGGGTTAAATGATATACCGAAAGCTCTTAGTTCAAGTTCAACACATATTAAGATTCAACAAAGGGTATTATTTTCTTATTTTTATCTTTACACTCATCTTTCAGCAAAAGACAGTACCTTGCAGGCAGTTTAGTGCTCAGAAAACATGTACATTTTATTAGTTAGAATACAAAATTTCCAGGCCAGTCAGAACACTGAATTTCTAGGTAACTGTGCCCTGAAGGCAAGGGTTAGATCAAGTTCAATTTTCATGAATGGACTTTTATTTCCCAGTGGCCCTGTGTATTGAGATAAAGCATAATCTTCTCCATGGGTTTAACACTTGCACCAGGGCCGATAATGGCTACCTTGGTTCATCTAAAATCCCTTGTTCTCTGGAATTGCTAATTGAAATTTAGGGCTCTGTCAACTTGTTTCTCTTTTCATAGGGTGGCAACTCCTTTTCTGTCCTGTCATTGTGATTTAGTACAGTAACGATGAGTGGGAAGTCCCAGAAGGGGCACTGGGAAAGCTTATTTCATGATATGATGAATATTTTACGAGAATCAGGAATAATTGGAACGTTGGGAGACTCTGCCTCACAAGGATGGAGAGCTCCCCATTCTGGCTTGGGTAGGTCACCCTCTTGAAAGCACAGGGGTCCGGAAATGAGGCTTGAGTTCTGGTTTTGGCACTTACGAGCTCCTAAGCCTGTAATTTGGGAGCGATGACTAAACCTTCCAAAGACTCAGTTTCCTCATTCGTGCCCTCATTCCCTTATTCCTTCAAGCTCTTGCTGTGCACCAGACACCATTCTAAGTTTCAGAGAGATGATAATAAAGGAAACAGAGAAGAATCCCTGTGTTCATCAAACTCGTGGTTTAACACAACAGAAATATACAGCAAGTTACAGCAATTTTCTTTCTGTGAAGGAGGGAAATCAAAAGTGAGGACCCAGGATAAGAAATTGTGTGTGTGGGAGGATGAATTTTAGATAGGGTGAGCAGGGCAATCCTCAGTGAGAGGTCAACACTTCAGTAAAGATCTGGAGGAAGGGAGGGAGTGAGGAAGGCCAACATCTGGGAGAAGGCAAATCCAGGCAGAAGGAATACAGCCACGGCAAGGATCCAGAGGCAGAAGCATGTTTGTCATGTTAGAGAAATGGCAAGGAGGCCAGCATGACTGGAGTAGCGTGAGGGAGAGGGAGAGTGATGGGTGATGGGGTCAGAGAGCTGATGGGTCAGCCTTGTTCAGTTCCAGAGCATGTGGTGAGAAGCTTGGCTTAGGACCCACTGAAGGGTTTTAAGCAAAGTGAAACAAGATCTGCTTATGTTTTAACATTATCTTCTGGATCTTGTGTGGGGAATAGTTTGTAGGACACATTCAGAAACAGGGAGACCACTTAGGAGGTTAGTGCGATGATACAGGGGGAGAGGTGATGGTGGTTTGGCTCAGATCAAGATCACAGCAGTGGAAATGGTGAGAAGCAATAGAATTCTGGCTTATCTGGAGGCAGAAGAAGAGTCTATATCTGAGAAGATTTACTGACAAATTGGATGTGGGAAAAGGTAGAAATTAGGGATGATTCCAGTGTGTTTAACCTGAGCAACTGGAAGGACAGATTCACCATTAGATGATATTAGAGATGCTGTGGGTGGCACAGGTTTTAGGGGGAATACCTGGGGATTTGTAACAGATGTGTTAAATTTGAGATAGTTATTATGCATAAAACTAGAGATGTAGAGCAGGCTGTTGGGTATAAGAATCTGGACTAAAGGGGAGAGGTCTGGGCGAGATTTATAAATTTGGAATTGATAAGCATCTAAATAGCATTAGAGCCCTGAGTGTATATGGATAAAAAATAGAGGTTCCAGGACTGAGCCCTGGGACTCTTCTTTATTTAGAGTCTGGAACATATGGAAGAACAAGCAAAGCAGGCTGAGAAAGAACAGATAGAGAGGTTAGGGGAAAATCAGGCAAGTGTAGCGTCCTAGAGGCCAAGTAAAGAAAGTATTTGTGGGATAAGAGGTCATCCACTGTGTTAAGTGCTAATAAAAGGTGAAGTAAGATCAGGACTGAGGACTGACCATTGGAAACAGCCATGTGGGGGTTGTTGATGACCTTGAGAAAAGTGGTTTTGGCAAAAGCCTCACAGGGGTGGAACTGAGAGAGAATGGGAGGAGAGAATTTAGACACCGTGAGTTTAGACAGCTCTTTCAATGAGTTTTGCTGTAAAGAGAAGACATGGAATAGAATGGAGAGGATTTTTTGGTTGTTATAGTAATATTGGGAGAAAGAATAGCGTGATTTATATGTTGATGGGAATGAGGCAGTAGGAAGGGGGAAGCTGAAGATGCAAGAAAGAGAAGAGAAAATTGGAAAAGTCATGTCCTTGATTAGGCCAAAGGAGCTAGAATCTGGTGGATGAATAGAGGGGTGGACCTTCAATAGTAGCATACGTGTGGGAGGGATGGTAGGAGTTTAGGGGCACAAAGTCAGGCCAGGGGGTAGATGTGGTGAAGGGAAGGTGTGGAAGTTCAGTTTAGCTTCTTTCTATGTGAAATAAACAAATGTATTAGTTGTAAGGATGGAGTAGCAGTGTTAGAGGTTTAAAGAGAGAAGAGATGGGATGGAGTAGTTGTCCGAGAGAGAGGATGGGCTAAGGAAATATTGCATGGTTACCAGAGAACAATTGGAGCTTGGAGAATAATGAGAGGATAAAGTGAGACCAGCCAGTATGGTGGCATGTTTTTCTATCAGCGGCGTGGATGCCACTGCAGTTAGTTGGATTGAATTAGAGTTATGATTTAGCCAAGTAAGTGTGACAATGCAAGACAGGGACAATGGAACTGAAGGTGTGGGCAATGGTGATTGATTATGGAGGATAAGGAGGAAATGAGACGTGAGGGACAGTGAAGAGTGGTTGGATAAATAGATTGAAGGCTCAGGTGCAGTCAAAGAATTGTTGAGGTTGGAGCTCAGAAGGGTGGTTGGAATGCTTGAATTTGTCATTATGCAAAGGGTTGTAATTATTGATAATTATAGTCCTGGAGCAAGACCAGAAAAGGACAAAATTGATGGTGGAGAGGGTGTCAAAGTACTGAGGGGCCAGAATATGAGAAGGATTTTCCGTGGGGATACTGACTTATAAGATCTATGGCAGGAGTTGTGTTGGGGAGAATGACAGTGATCCAGAAGCTAACATCTTCAGGAATTGAGGAGAAGTGACTTGGCTTTAAAGGGGTGAGGAAAGTAACTGCAGTATAAAGCGGGTAATGTAGGTAGAGTTTCAGGATGTGAGATTCAAAGCTTTATTATTTTTTTTGGTGAGGAAGGAGGGAGAATGATCTTAAAACATCAATGAAGCAGAAAGGAGGTTATCAACTCCACTGCCAACTCTGGTGGTCCAAGGAGTAGAAGAGAAGATAGCCATCATTGGAGAAGGCTGCAATGTCCTCAAAGAAGAACCAGTTTCAGCTAAGGCAAGAAGGTGAAGGGGAATTATGAGAAGAGCTTGAGGATACAGAGAAGTTTACTGATGAGAGACCTTGAGTTCCAGAGTCATAGTGAAATGATTGCAAAAGGAGAAGGGTGGAAGGTGAGTTCATAAAATATGACAGAGCCATAAAGGCATTAGAATTGGTGGATGGGGTGCACTGGAAGTCCTTGGTTTATGGGGTGACTGACGTGAACAGGAACAAAGATGATCTAATGGTCCTAAGGCAGAGATTGAGAAGGAAGCTAGGAGTGTTGAAAGGAAGGAAAAATGATGAAATGATACTTTCAGACTTGACGTTTGGTCTTCTCTTGGGACTTAGCAGGTAGGGAGGGGATGGGTTTGAGTAATAGTCACTATGCTGAACTCAGAATTGTGGCTTCTTTCTGGCGAATAAGACTTTATTTCTGAGCGAAGATTTTTGGGCTGGGCTCCTTCTTCCCTCTTAAAAGTGTCTGTATAGATTCTCTGTGGCATTCTGAGAAGAGACTGTGGTCAGGAGTTGGACCAATTTCCCACATGCATTTGATCCTAGTCTAGACTCAAGATGAAACCACAGGCACAACTGAGTTAAATCCTGGCATATGCCACAACCTCCTTATTTGTTTTATCATGTCTCTTTTGCCATTGTCTCCACTTATATAGAAACAACAAATGATTTTCTTCTGTTGATATGTGCAACCATTGGTAGGAGAGGATACAAATGCTGTTTTCAAATTCTGAGTGTCAGATTCCTCCAGTTTTGCAAATCATAGTGCCACAGTGAAGAGTCACATCTAATTCCCAAGAAAGACAGCAGAGTCCCAGAAAACCTCCATGGAACGGGCTTTGGTGCTAGATTTGTAGTTGCAACTCTGGCCACCACTTCCTGGTTGCATAAACTTAGGCAAATGATAAACTTTTAAAACTTTAACTTAAAAAAAAAAATCTTGATTAAAGATGTTCAGTTTTAAGTTGTTAAATAACAAATAGAACTATGATTTATGACAACCAATTTATATAATTCTCAGCAGCATTTAACAATGTTGACTCCTTCAAACTCTCTCTTCCCTTGGCTTCTGTTACTCTACACTTCCTGGGTTTTCTTCCATTTTTAGAACACTCTGTTTCTCCCTCCCTTTGCTGGCTTATCCTCCATAACCCAATCATTATGTTGGAATTCCTTAAGTCTCGGTCCAAAGCCACCTTCCTCTTCTTTTTAAAAAAACGTAATTGATATTCTTATTGGGACTATCTGGTAAGAGCTACAAAGCGATCTGCGGTTGTTCGCTGCCTGTGCTAACCCTGGAGGTGCATGGGAGAGGCCATGCTGCAAACCAAGGGTGTCTGCCACCAGTACTGGGCCTGGCGTTACTCCACAAAAAGCCAGGACACACCAAGGCCTGTTGCCACCTGCTGGCTCTCTTAAGGTTCAACCACTGATGAAGCCTTGTGCGGTATACAAGTTGGGTGAGGCAGAGTCTCAGGGAGTCACCAGATTAATGTAAATTCTGGTTTGGTGCCAGTGCTGAGCTTGAAGCTACTCAGCAAAAGCGTCAGAGCACACCGAAGCCAGTTGTTGCTGCCTGCCTATGGTCTGTTGGACTCTGATAGTTTTCTAAAAAAAGAGTGCAATGTCGGTGGGGCTGGCTGCTCTTGAAGAAAGTGCTTCTGGTGTTGGGGGAGTTGGGTGGGGCAGGGTCACAGTGAGTCAGCAGCGTGGGGCTGCGGAGCTCATCACACCAATCAGATTCAGGTTTGGCCACAAGCGTAGTGGGCGGGCACAACGCAAGAATGATGGAGGCCGCCTGATGGTTGCACGGGAGAAGGGCCTCCTCACAGGGAAATGGCGGCTGTCCTCCGGCCCTCTACCTGAAGCAACACCACTCAGTCTGCCCCCTGTGTCTCCGACACCGGCCAAGTTACAGTCCCTCCGCTGGAGCCCAAGGTGAGTGCCTGTGAGCAAGTGAGTCTGTGCGCAGGCCTTTTAAGAGGCCCTGTGTTTCCTGCAGCCTCTGTCCCACCTGGCTGGTTGGAATCCCCACTGTTTTTCACAGCTCCTCTTCTGGGCACCAGTTCTCTGGGCAGGGGAGGCGGTGTGGGGTTGGGGTTGGGTTCTGGGGGGAACCTCTGAAGCTGAGATATCCCTCCTGGTTCTCAACCACCGCACGGAAGTTTGGGGTTCGCCAGTTCTGAGTCTCTGCTTCTCCTACCAGTCTCAATGTGGCCTGTTCTTTATATCCTTAGTTATACAACTTTTGTCCAGTCAGACTTCAGGTGGTTCTCCAGGTTGAGTGTTCTATAATTTAGTTGTAGTTTTAATGTGTTCACAGAAGGAAGCAGGCCCAGTGTTCATCTACTCTGCCATCTTGGATCTCTCCCATTCCATTTTTTTCCATCTCAACCATTCTCCACACAAAGAGCAAGAGCCATCTTTTTAAAATATCAGGTGCACAAGTTATCCCACTCTTTCTCATGTTTCTGACAAGTCAACCCCAACAAAATGAAAATCCTTTGGAGGTTTCTCACTGATTCTCACCATGGCCCATAAAGTGGTGCCTCTGCCGACTTTGCCCTCTTCATTTCAGCTTCATGTTCCACTACTTTTTCTCTCTATCTCAACACTATAGCCACACTCATCTTTTATTTCCTGGGCTGCACTGAGCCCTTGCAGTAATAGTATCTGAATCCACAAATGAATAATAGCTTCTATTTATTGAACACTTACTATGTGGTAGGCATTTTGTGAAGCACTTTATAAACATTTATCCTTCATAGGAACCCTATGATATGGGAATTATTGTTATATCCCATTTAGCAAATAAGAAAACAAACCTAGAATGGTAATGGACTTCTTCAAGTTCCTTCTAGCTGGCTAGAATCCAGTTCCATCTGTCTGCAAATTCTAGGACCCTAACAGCTGTTATATTGCCTGTCATGTCCTTCTATAGTTAAAATGCTTTTTCCTCTTGTAAGGAGCTGGCCATGGCCTCCCTACTTTGAGACTTAAACCTTCCCACCCTTAACCTCATGAAGTCCCTTCCCTTTGTCCTACTCCAGCACCAGTAATAATTTTTAATACTAATTATATAGGATTGTTATGGAGATCCCATGAACTAATGAATATAAAAGCCCTAGCCCTGTACACTGTGACATGGTTGTCAGATATAAAGCCCCTTTTTAAATGTTTATTTCTTTCTTTCAAGTAAGTAAACCACTTTGATTATGATTTGTTCTTTAGCATTTAAAGTTGCTTGTTCCCATGAATCCCTCCATATCCCATCCTCCATTGCTATCTCCTTCTGCCACGTGTTAATATCCACCCATTCTTCAAAGTTTAGAACACGGGAAAACTTCTTCATGAATATTCTAGGCCCGAGAAAGAAAGGCAGTATTTGGGTCAAATTGTCTTGGCCAGAGGGAAAATGATTTGAGGTTAAAGAGTCATGCAGTGACCTGGCTATTCCTAGAGCAGCACTGTAGACTTTCCATTTGAAGAAGATGAAATGTTATCTCGTTTTGCAAGAGGCAGGCTTTCTCAAGCCCAGGGAATGTTCTGATGTGGGAGGCTGAGGTTGGCTCCTTTGCTGCTGAGGCTCAGTGCTCTTGGATGTGCTGATACAGGATGCTCTCACCATCTGCACCGTCTATGGTTTTGCTTCCTTATTTCGTGTGGAGTGTTGGGCTGTTTAGTTTATTTTTTTATTTTTTATTTTCTGGAGGATTGGTGAAAGCAAAGAACCAATGCAGGGTCGCCTCTTAGGCCCCCTCTTAGGCATCCTGCACCAGGGTGCCCTGCTAAGGGCATGTGTGGAGCTGTGTGCCTGCTGTCAGTGTTTGTCCAGGGGAGCAGGCACCTATTTCTATTGCATAAGAGCACCAGGCAGGCTGGTGCGGGCCTGAATCAACCCCTTTCCTGATGGCTCAGGTAGGCCTGTGCTCCTTCCACATTTGTGTGTGTGTGTGTGTGTGTGTGTGTGTGTTGCCTGTAACATTACTTTTGAGAATTCAAATGAAACAATCTGATGCCTTATTCTACCAGCAGTGATCTGACTCTTTCAAATGTCAGATGCAATACGTCACTGGCAAATCCTCACATATTCTGCATTTGGTCTCTTTGCTCTCCCCAGCCCCCTCGCCACCCTCCCCCTTTGGCTTTTAGTTCATGTTACATTATCACCATTAGGTGTTCATGATCTTGCTTTTTTTATCCTTTTAAATTTATGCTTTTAAGCCCTGATTCTCCACTTCCATTCAGTATGTGTCATGAGGATTTTTTTTTTTTTGTATGTGTTTTTGCAAAAGGTAGGCTGTTGTTTGTGTACACATTTTTATATTACAAAAATTGTATAGCATTATAAATCTCCTTCTTCTTCTTCTTTTTTACTCAGACTATGTTTCTAAGGTATAGCTGTTTTTAATTTTTCTACTGCTTTCCCCACTTCCCGGATTCTTTTTGGCCTTTTTCTCTACATAGCCTGTCAACGTAAGATGCAGTGGAAGTGTTCCCTGCTTGGTGAAGTCTTCCCTCCTTCTTTCAGTGTTAGGCTCCCTCTTCTGGGCTCTTACGGCATTTGCATTTGTTTTCTTCTATAACTGTAATTATGACCTCATTTTGCAATTAAAAATCTGTTTATCTGTTTGTGTTGAGCTCCTCCATGGAAGAGACAGGCATATAGACATTTACGCAATTCTAGCACCTAGCATACGAGTATATTCTCAACAACTGTGTGTAGAATGAATGAATAATAATGATAATAGCTAACATTTACTGAGTGTGAACTATGTGTCAGACACTGTTCTGTTTCAAACCCATTGAACTCTAATTCTCACAACAGCCTTATGAATTAGAAACTATAATATTATTATCATTGTCGTTTTACAGAGAGGGAAACTAAGGCATGGAATGTTCAAGTAACTTTAAAGTTCATGTCATTTGTAAAATTCATGTACCTTCCACAATTGGAGCTGAGATTCTAACTAAGGCAGTGTGGCTCCACAGTCAAAGGTCATTTTTTTTTTTTAGTTTTATTTATCATTATTTTTCAATTATAGTTGATATTCAATAGTATTTTATATTAGTTTCAAGTGTACAGTATAGTGGTTAGACATTTAGATAATTTATGAAGTGATATTCCCAATACGTCTAGTACCCACCTGGCACTATACATAGTTTTTACAATATTATTGACTATATTCCTTATGCTGCACTTTACATGCCGTTACTGTTTTGTAACTACTAATTTGTACTTCTTAATCCCTTCATCTTTCTCACCCAGCCCCCCAACCTTCCTCTCATCTGGCAACCATCAGTTTGTTCTCCATATCTGTGAGCCGGTTTCTGTTTTGTTTGTTTATTTTGTCCTTTAAAGTCCACATATGAGGTCATGTAGTTTTTGTCTTTCTCTGTCTGACTTATTTCACTTAGCATAATACCCTCTAGGTCTATCCATGTCGCAAATGGTACGATGTCATTCTCAAAGGTCTTAACTTTCCTCCACAGCTGTCTGTAGGCTGCCCAGGACTCTTGACTTCCAGTCCAGGGTGCTTTCTATGCCACAGTGCAGGCTCAATCTCTATTACGTCTTTTCATTACTGGGTGTCTGTTAGGCATTACATGAGTGCTATTGTATCATTCAAACACCCAAGAACTTGTAGGGGGGGTATCATTATCACAGTTTTCATTAGAGGAGACCAGAGCTCCAAAGAATATGGTAAATTTCCTTTGATCTCACAATTAGTGGCAGAGCCAGGATTTGAACCTAGGTCTGCCTGATTTTAACTTCCATGCTATTTCCATCATATCACATGGTTACCAGAGATGGTGCCTTGGATCTGAGACCCTTGTCACTGTGATTCTTTAAATTTGTGGGGGAACTGAGAAGCATTTGGTGGGAAGGTAGGGGTTCTCCTGGTATTGATGTGGTCCTGGCAATGTTCTTCCACAATCCGTGACTTCCTTCATGATCCTGCCACTGAAGGCTTGTTGGAGTCTCTCTTCCAAAACCCGAGTCTCTGTCCCTCTTTCCCTCCTTTCCACCAAGAAATCTATGTGTACACCAAACCAAATAAACATGGCACATAGAATTACAGCAGGAAGAAAGATGGCAGGTTTTCAGGATGGTTTTTAGGATATGGGGTGGAGTGTAGACAGTGGTTTAGAAATTTCTTGGAAAATATGCCTTCTGCTGTTTAGATTGTGGTATCACTTGATTTTTCTTTGATTACATTGAATGTATAGTCCATTTAAGATGCCAAATTGATAAAACTTAATAAAGTAGAAGAAGAAATACTGTCCAGTCTTAGAATTTTAAAGGACTTTAGAGATAATCTTTTACCCAGAGACCAAACACGTGGTGAACTTGGAGCCACTCCTCACTCCTTTGCTGTGTTGGATGTTGATTATTTTTTGTTTCTCTGGTGGCTGCACCCTGATATCCTGCTCAAGAATCAGCTCTCCCACAGTCCAAGTCCAGGTGCAGACGAAGTCTCTGTCCCGAGGGCTGGTGGTTGAGGCAGTATCTTGGTCAGCTCGGGTGGATTTTACAAAGTACCGTAGACAGGGCGGCTTAAACTACAGATATTATTTTCTCACAGTTCTGGAGGCTGGGGAGTCCAAGATCAGGATGCTGGTAGATTTGGTTCCTGGTGATAACCCTCTTACTGACTTGCAGATTGTTGTCTTATTGTGTTCTCACAGGGAGGAAAGGAGAGAGAGAGAGAGAGGGAGAGGGGAGAGGGGAGAGGGGAGAGGGGAGAGGGGAGAGGAGAGAGGAGAGAGAGGGCACTCTGGCCTCTCTTCCTCTTCTTATAAGCACATTAATCCCATCATGGGGGTCACATCCTCATGTCCTCATTTAAGCCCAATTGCCTGCCAAAGGCCTACCTCCAATACTATCGCACTGGGCTTTAGGGCTTCAACATATGAATTTGGGCAGGGCACAAGCACTCCGTCTGTAACACCGAGCTTGACTCATTAGGACATCAGTTTTTCTAGGGCACAGTGATTGGCTTACTCAAGCCTGTCCAATCAGGACCAGTAAAGAGGGAATCCTGAGGTATCCGCTTGAATAACCAGGTAAAGAATAATCTTTTCCCACTAGATGTGTAGTAGAGATGATATAAGCTTGGAGCCTAAAGTGGCTATAATATGGAGATTGTACGAGGTCGGACAATTAAGTTTGCAGACTTTCCAATGTGCACTTGCACAGTAGAAAGTATGCGAACTTGATTGTTTGACTTTTTCGTGTATTGAACAAGGGGATCCAGCCATTGCCTGAGGCCAACTCCATCCCTGGGCTTCTTGTTTCTATAAACTACTAAAATGTGAGCTCTGTGAGGGTGGGGCCTTCATCTCTGTTGTAACCTCAGTGTTTAGAGCAAAGTTCATCACATAGTAGGGTTAGTAAGTATTTGCTGAAGAAATACCAGACCTAACAATTCTTTTTCCCTCCTTAAGCCAATGTGTGTGTTTTTTTTTTTTTCGTTGCTTGCAACCAGAGGAGTCCTAATTGATAAATATCCATGGTAGACATTATTAATCAATGTTGACACTTTTTGTAGCTGAACGTAGATGCAAATTTTGAATCCTTTTCAGTATGGTGCTCTAGGCAGACATAATCAATCATCAGAAGCAGCAGGCAAGACGGAACTCATTTAGAATCTATATTAGTTTTCCATTACTGTGTAACAAATAAGCACAAATTTGGTGGCTTATAACAACATCTATGAAATATATATGTATATATACATATATATTTATATATATTTATATATATAAATGTATATAAATAAAAAAATATATATGAAATCTCACAGTTTCTATGGGCCAGAAGTCTCATGGCTTACCTGAGCCCTGTGCTCCGGGTTCCACAATGCTGCAATCAGGTGTTAGGTGGACTATATTCTTTCAGGAGCTCAGGTCCTTTTTCAAGTTCATGTAGTTGTTGGCCAGTTTCATTTCTTTGCAGTTGTAGGACTGAGGTCATTTTTTTTTTTTTTTTTTTCTTGCTGTCAGTTGGGGCCGATCTCAGTTCTAGAGGCTGTTCGCAGTTCTTTGTCACATGGGTGTCTCACAGGCTCCCTCACTACTCAGCAGCTCTGTTCTTCCAGGCCTCCAAGTATCCCTTTTCAAGGACTCAGTTCTTCTTTTAAGGACTTTCATCTGATTAACTCAGATAACATCCCTTTTGATTAACTGAAAAATCAACTGATTTGGGACCTTCATAACACCTTTAAAAAAATCCCTCAGAACCAACTTACTCGTAGGAGTGAGACCCCCATTGCATGAGCAGACCCCACCGTGCTCATGGGCCTGCACATCAGGGGGTGAGAGTCATGGGAGGCCATCCTGGGATTCTGCCCTCCACAGCAGCCCTGGTCTAGTCCCAATTGTTTGTTGTGCAGATGAGGAAACCAAGGGTAACAGAAGGACAGTAACCGCCCCTGCACATGCAGTGTCCACTGGCACAGCTGGAATCCAGACTCTAGGTGTTCAGCTTCTGACCCTGGGGTTTTGAGGTCTTGATAATAGAAGTATTGCTGAACCTTCCTCAGGTCCGCACAGACTCAGAATGTGTGGGAAGCACCTTTGACTTTTAGTCGTCTTTGGGTCTTTCCCTTCTCCCCAACTCCCCCTGCACCTAGTAAACAGATACACACAGAAATGTTTTTGGCATTGATTTGACTAAAAATCCACTGGTTAATTTTCAGGGATTTGGAGGCTGACGTGAACTAACCTAATGTCTACCCCCAAACCAGTGAGGGACTCAGATCCAGGAGGAAGCCTTACAGGACTGATGAATCATTAATAGAGGCTCCGCTAGTGACAATAGTGTCACTTTTTCTAGCAGCAGCTGTGACCTTTAAAAGTGGAGTCGCCATGGGGACCCTTCCTATGGGGCTGGGCCCCCTGCTTTTCAGCAATTGAAGCCACTTACCCGTTACGGTCATGCTGGGGCTTGTGGAAGAACATGATGAATGGGTGAAAAGGATGTTAAAAATGTCAGCTAATGACCTCAAATGGTTCTCTTGGGAGTCTGCTGGGTTCATAAGAAATTTTCACTTGACAGCTGTTCCAGGACTTTGAATAGACTTTGTTTCTCTTCTCATAGTCCAGGCTTATTAATGTGAAATATGTATTTATCTGAATTTAATGTAACAGCAAATATAATCATATGGGAACTATACATATTATATATAAAACATGTCATAAATATAAATGCTAAAATATATACATTAAAATATAAAAATATTTTATCACAGCTTCCCAGGGACTACATTTTTCATGGGAAAAAGCTTTTTGAGATTTGGATACTGATATGGTTTCTTGGAAAAGAGACCAATTTATTGGTATTACCAAATTCTGAGCTTACTTCTCTAGACCAGTACATTGTCTGAAAAATAGTAGACTTTTAAAGAATAAGACAGACCAAAAGGTGATTTGTAGAGTGAGGAACAGATATAGGGCAAGAAGGAAAAGATTTTTCCAAAAGTTGTAGGATTCTGAAAGGCATTTTTGATTGGTGACTGTATGAGTTTTCTATTTTTGTATAACAAATTATCCCCAAACTTAGTGGCTTTAAATAAGGAGCATTTATTATCTCACACTTTTGGTGGATCAAGAATCTAGTCATGGCTTGGCTGAGTGCTTCCGGTTTAGGGTCTCTTATAGATAAAGCAGGTCTGTGGTCTTATCTCAAGGCTGTCCTGGGGGAAGAGCCTCTTCTAAGCTCAGTCACATGACTGTTGGCAGGATTCCTGGAGGACTGTTGACCAGAGACATCAGTTCTTTTCTACATGAGTCTTCCCATAGGGCAACTCCCAACATGGCAGCTGGCTTCCTTCAGCGGGAGAGTGGGGGATGGGAGAGAAATGAGAGAGAAAGAGAGAGAGAGAGAGAGAGAGAGCATGAGAATGAGAGAATGAGAATGAAAGCCAGATTCTTTTTGTAATCTTAATCTTGCAAATCTTGGAAGTGACATCTCCTTACTTTTCCAGTATTCTAGTCAATCCTAAATCCTCAGTGTTTGGCTATTTCAGCCAATAACCTAAAGCTATCCTACTCAGGTCTTCCTCTCCAAAACAAACAAACAAACAAACAAACAAACAGACAGACAGACAGACAAACACTCACCTAACATCTGCAAAACTAGGTGTGCTAATTAAAGACTCTCCCTAAAAACAATGGATTCTTGCAAAGGGAAACTTTATTCTTCAAACCAGATGACAGAAACTTCCTTATTATTCTAAAAATGGTAGCTCTGAGTTTAAAATAACCTTAAGACAGGGTCTCTAGGAGGGCTTACATAAGAAGAGTTTTTGTAGCCTATTTGACTACATTTTCTCAAAGAATTCTCCTAATGATAATTTTCAATAGGTTATTACAGTCCTCATGTTATAAATGAGAACACGAAGACCCTGTGAGATTTAGAGATGCAGGACTGTGGGCAAGGGCTCCAGATACAGATGGCCTGGGGCCTTTCCCCAGTGGTTGAGCTGCATTAGTCAGACTGTCTCTGGCTCTCACTGTTGTTATGAATAAGTGTTATAAAAACACAGACTCCAGAAGCTCCAATGTCTGGCTCAGTCTGAGAATTTCACATGTTACAAAGGGTAGATAACAATGTTCTCCTAATGAGCTAATCATCACATATTTACTCACCTGCTGCAAACAGAAGGCTAGGTGTTCTCTTTGAAGATGCTTCCCTTTGGCCTCTTGAATCATCTCTCCAAGCTCCTGAGAGTCTTCTTGATGCACACTTTAGAATTAAATCCCGACTTTCTCTTTTCTTATGAAGGCCCTTTACCTTACATGTTTTTCGAGTATGGTTGAGTCATGTCCTCTCTGGTACCATGCTTTTGGTCTCTTCAGCAACGTCCTGGACTGGTTATGTCACCACTGCTAGGTTATAAACTTCAGGAAGGCGGAAGTCCTGTCTATTTTTCTCATTTCTGTGCCCCCACCTAACTGCAGAATCTGACACTACACCTCCATTCCAAACACATTCATTAAATAAATTTCTGAAAATTGATTAGGGAACATCAAGTAAGATTGAAAATTGAGTTGGGATGATAAAGTAAGACTTATGGAATCACAGAGGCTAGAGTTGAAAAGGAACGTTGAGAATCAGAAAGCAATGGGTTGTAGTGGAAAGAAAACAGAAGAATCCAAAAAACCTAAAAGCCCATCTTGGCCTGTGAGTCCCTAGATGAGAGATTTGGAAAGCTCGTGACCATCATGAGTATCGTTTTCTTTATCTGTAAAAGGAGTGAAAGACACAGAGGGACTCATAGAGTTGCTGTGAGGGTCAGATAAGATGGCATATAAAAAAGTACTTTGCAGGGTTTTGGACACTGGACTCATCTCTGGTGCAGAAATTGAGGAAAGGAAATGATAATTCTGTGAGTTAAAGGAGAGTATTTGATAAGAACACTAACCAAGTAGAGGGCACTGCCTCAATCAGCCAACTCTCATTTATTGGGATCTCTTATGGTATAGTCATCAGCTGATGTCAAATTAAAGAGAATGCGTCTTGGGAAACTTTCCCATGTTTTGCTGAGCTGGGCCATAGTGTCTCTTGTATTGATGATGAGTATAGTAAGGGACAGTGGTGGTGGGGGAGGCTATACTATGTCCTGATGTTCCTGACTGAAGAAAACCTGCTGAGACAGCTCTTAACCTGAAGAAATCCCTAACGAGCTAACTGTGAAGACCCCAGTAACATGCTGACTCGGTTCATGAGCTTAGGTAAATGAGCATGTGGGTCAAGCACAGAGCTGGGATTTGTAGCCTCCAGGACTGGCAGATGCTGGAAATGTGAAATAGATGCAGTTGAAATAGCAGCTTGGGTTTCTTGGGCCAGGGGATATTCTCCTTTCATCAGCCGCCTAGTTCTTGGGAAGCAAGAAGCCACAGGCCACCTGAGTTCATGACAAACAGTTGGTCTCATTCCTAGTACTTATAAAGAGCTTCTGAACTCTCTCTCTGCAAGCGTGTTTGCGTGTGTGTGTGTGTGTGTGTGTGTGTGTGTGTGTATGGGGGTTGGGATTGGGGGTGAGGGTGGGGGAGGATCCTTGAAAAAGAGGAAGTTCACAAATCCCATTTCTGAAGTCCTAGTTTAATCTTTTTTTTTTTTTTTTTTTTTTTAATTAAATTTATTGGGGTGACAATTGTTAGTAAAATTACATAGATTTCAGGTGTACAATTCTGTATTACATCATCTATAAATCCCATTGTGTGTTCATCACCCAGAGTCAGTTCTCCTTCCATCACCATATATTCGATCCCCCTTACCCTCATCTCCCACCCTCCACCCCCCACCCCCCTTACCCTCTGGCAACCACTAAACTATTGTCTGTATCTATGAGTTTCTGTTTCTCATTTGTTTGTCTTCTTTTGTTGTTTTTGGTTTATATACCACATATCAGTGAAATCACATGGTTCTCTGCTTTTTCTGTCTGACTTGTTTCGCTCAGCATTACTCTCTCAAGATCCATCCATGTTGTCACAAATGTTCCTATATCATCTTTTCTTACTGCCGAATAGTATTCCATTGTGTATATATACCACAACTTCTTTATCCATTCATCTATCAAAGGACATTTTGGTTGTTTCCATGTCTTGGCCACCGTAAACAAAGCTGCAATGAACATTGGAGCACACGTGTCTTTATCTCTAAATGTTTTCAGATTTTTTGGGTAGATACCCAGGAGAGGATTGCTGGGTCATATGGCAATTCTATTCGTAATTCTTTGAGGAACCTCCACACTGCCTTCCATAACGGCTGCACCAGTCTGCATTCCCACCAACAGTGTATGAGGGTTCCTTTTCTCCACAGCCTCTCCAACATTTGTTATTATTTGTCTTGTTGATGATAGCCATTCTGACTGGGGTGAGGTGATATCTCATTGTGGTTTTGATTTGCATTTCTCTGATGATTAGTGATGTTGAGCATTTTTTCATATGTCTATTTGCCATTTGTATGTCCTCTTTGGAGAAATGTCTCTTCAAGTCCTCTGCCCATTTTTCAATTGGGTTGTTTGTTTTTTTGTTGTTGAGTTGCATGAGTTCCTTGTATATTCTGGATACTAGCCCCTAGTATGTGTTTAATAACCAAAAGTTAATGTACATGCCCATTTTACAGATGAGAAAACTGAGCTTCAGAGATACCTAGGGTTGTACTAGTAATGAGAGATTTGGCCTATATTTGAGTCTATGTATAGTCAACTCCAAAGCTTGAGATCTCATCTACTGAAATAAGCTGCAGCCCATTCCTATTCCTGTGTCATAGAAGTCCAAGATTATATACCCCAGAACCATCCCTCACATCCTCTGTCCTTTCAGAGTCAATGAAGCCTTTTATGGCAGCCCCTATTTAGTCTCCAAAGCTTAAGAATTACTTCTTAAAGATTAAACTAGGTACTAGCAAACAGTGCCTCCGATAAGGGGCTAGTACCTAGTTTAACACATTTCTTTCTGAAGGGTGTGAGAGACATTCTGGCCAGGGGAAAATGCAATTCCGATAAATCTGGAATGCCATGATAGGTCCCAATTGCCACGCAGAGACTCATCTCCCAAGAAAGGAAGAGAGAATAAAGAATGTATCTGGGTAAGATTCTTGGTGTCCTGAACAGTAGAGCAGCCTTTACTGTATGTAGATGGTGGAATGGGTTGAACTGTGAGCCCCTCAGAATTCATGTGTTGAAGTCCTAACCCCCAGCGCCTTAGCATGTGACCTTATTTGGAGATTAGGTCTTTATAGAGTGATTTTAATCAAATTAGAATGAGGCCATTAGGGTGGGTGTCCTTATAAAAGGAAATTTGTAGACAGACACATACATAGAGAGAATACCATGTAAACATGAAGACGGCCACTACAAGGCAAGGAGTTCTGGAGCAGCGACTTCTCTCAGAACTCTCAGAAGAAACCAATCCTGCCAACACCTTAATTTCAGATTTCTAGCCTCCAGAACTGTGAGACCACACGTTTCTGTTGTTTAAACTGCCTAGTTTGTGGTGCAGTCCTAGCAAACTAATATAGACGATAACATTTGGCTATTTGAAGACCATCATTGGTATCCTGCTCGGGGTGGTATGGTCAGGGAGAGGTGATGGGTAGGAAAGGCCAACCATTCTTGGATCTGAAGTACACCACATCTGGAATTCACTTCCACTCTTTGGGTAAATACGAGCTGGGATTCCAGAAAGTGTTTACAAGGTTCACTTCCCTTAGGCGAGGGAGAAAGCTGACTCACAATAAAGTTAGTAAATAATGACAGTAATAAGTATTACTAAGACTCGAAATTTACCAAAATAGATAGAGTGTATGAAATGGTCAGCCTGACTCATTGGATACCTTTTAAAGAAATAAAGACACTTAACATCCATAATAACTAGAACAGGATAAATAACCTGCTTCCTATTAAAAAGTCTTAAGGTATTTGTGTTAATGATTGAAGAGAATTTTGATTATTTATATACAAATGTGGTATTCTGTTTAGAGCTGAAGATATTCTTTAAATGATGTTTTCTAGCAAGTACCTCAATAGTCTTTTATAAAAAGCATTTAGCTAATTCTTTTTTTTTTAAACAGGTATTTTTAAAACTGTACTGTAGGGAATGTGGATTCCAAGCTGTTAAAAATGTATTTATTAAATTATATATATATATATATATATATATATATATATGTAGATTGAAAGATTTACCATCAATTTTATGACAACTTAATTGCTCTGTTAAATGTACATGTGGATTTTAAGATAATCACAACATAAGAAATGTTAAAACATGAAAGAAATGTGCATTTTAGGATTGAGACAATATAGTAAATAGTCCATAGATTAAACAGCATCCTGTGACCCAACATTTTGGAAAATGCTCTACGTGGTTTCTCTCTTAGAGATTCACAATGCACAGTGTTAAGTAACATACTTCTGGAAAGCTCCTTGGTAAAGAAATCTGGTGTTGATTACTTGGCTTTGGAATCCTTTTCATGTTGAGCATCCTGTAGGAATAAGTTCTTTGGATTCCATTTTGGGAAATGTGGGGCTAAGGCAAATTTTGTTGACACTTCTCTGCATTGACACAGCTGTCAGACGTAGTGTCAAAGCGAGAGGAGCTTTCCCCGTTTTGCCAGCCCGTGACTGGCCAGGATGCTGCGACTCTTGATGTCAGGGGGCAGAACCAGCCGGAAGCCTTCGGTATGGTGGCTTGCTGCTGGCCATGGCTGCCAGCATCTCATCCAGCCTGCAGTCTCCTCTCTCTCCAGGTCCCTAATGGCTTCAGATCTTGGCAGAGGGCATCTGGGCACCGTTGGGTGATGGGATATATGAGTGCTTTATACTTACAGGATCTGGGGAGAGTTTCTTGTTACTTCCTGCCCCTGGAGGTTCTGCTAAGTGCTGGACCTTCATGGGAATTTGCTAAATGTTTTTTCTTTTTTTTTGCGCCACCCCCAACTACCTGCATCTACCTCAAATGATTTTATGGTCTTTTGCCTGTTTTCCCAGAGCATGAGAAATTGGTTCCCTTTTTTATCCTAACTTTTCTTGCAAGTTGATGTTGGTTCCCTCAGATTAATATTGCACTAGTTGGTTTTCAAATACTCTGAATGGTGTTGCTGCAGCATGTTGACTGCTGATTTTTCATACTTTTTATAAAGAGCAGTCATTAGCAACAGAAGCTTTTTCATCAGGCAGAAAGGCTCTGTTACCCCTCCAGATAAATCCATCTCTGTGAAACTTTGAGAACCTTTTATATTATCAAATCCTTGAATTTAGGGACTTAGGAAGCTCAACATGTTTTCTAGGCATTGGAAAAATTGCTCCAGGCAAATAACATCTTGTAAAAAAACTTTTGCTTGTGTGCTTCTTTGTACCTAATATTAGGAAATGAGATCCAGTTCATAAACACTTACTTGCTATCATGATCAGTATGTCTATCACTTCCTTGTTTCTTGAGCTGTAGATCAAAGGTTCAACCTGGGAATCACAATTCTGTAAAACATGGAGGTCACTTTCAGATTCTTCTGAGCTTGTTAGAATCAGGCTGAAAATCCACATAGAGAGGGTCCTATAGCAGAAATGGTTCCAGTTGTTACGTGAGAACCACAGCAAGAAAGTCTTCTCCTTGAGGACATCCTCAGGAAAGCAGCCAGGATATACGTGTAAAAGAATGTGAAGACCAAACATGACAACTGATGCAGTACTCAAGTTTAAACCCCATGAAGGCAATAATCGTCATGCTGATAGAAATGTGGGAGCATGAAATATCAAGCTTTGGGTATGCATCACAGAAAAAGTGATCGATGGCATTGAACTTGAAGAAGGATAATGAAAAGGTAGGACACATATCTACAATAGCTTTGTTAAAAATGCCATGAACTCTGAGCCAGCTACTCACGGGATGCTGACTCTTGTAGATATGACGAAGGAATGTGTCTAAGAATGGCTTATTTTTCTCTATGTAAATTATACCTCCCTAGAAAGTGTGGGGGGAAATGATATGCAAATTAGAAAAAATATTTCAGTTAAGTTATTTTTCCTTAAGTTAAAAAAAAATGTATTGTTTCGGTCAAGAATGCAGACCCTGGAATTAAATCAAAATCCTGGTTCCACCACTTAGTTATGTGGCTTGAACAGGTTGTTTAACTGCTCTGAGTTAAATAATGTGGAAATAAGGATTATAGGATTTTCAAAATCTGAAAATGGGGATTATTTTGTCAAAGTTCAATGAGGTAATGCATTTTTTATATGCTGGCACATAGAAATCTTACACCAATATTTAGCTAATAATAATTCTGATTCTCCCATATGATTTCACTGATACGTGGTATATGAACCAAAAACAATAAAAGAACAAGACAAACAAATGAGAAACAAAAACTCATAGACCCAGACAACAGTTTAGTGGTTACCAGAGGGTAAGGGGAGAGGGAGGTGGTAGATGAGGGTAAAGGGGATCAAATATATGGTAATGGAAGGAGAACTGACTCTGGGTGGTGAACACAAAATGTGATTTTTAGATGAAATAATACAGAATTGTACACCTGAAAGCTATGTAACTTTACTAACAATTGTCACCCCAATAAACTTTAATTAAAAAAAAAATTCTGATTCTCTCTCCAGGCGTATAATAAACTTTCTTATATGAAAGAAGAACATTCGTGAAATTTGTCCACGGAATGATGCTGCTATGATTCCAGAATTCTTCTGTAAAATGATTTTGTAGGAGGCTTACTTCCAATGTTTAATTCTTCCCAGCTTCTTCTTTACAACTCTTAGGGCAAAGGTCTCATTTTTCTACCAAGTTCCCAGCTTCCCTTTATGCTCACTGTCCACCAGAAAATGTAAAAACTCATTAGGATCAAGGAGGTCCATCTCTTACCTTTCATTCTTTTATAAGTCACTGGATTTCATGCTAGTACGGACTGAGGCTACCTCAGTTTCTGATAATCTATGATGAAGTTTTGCAGAATAATTTGCCTCAAATGGGAAGCTTATGTTCCCGTATTAAATGGGTCTTTCAACATTAGAATCGCTTTTACAGACTGACGGCTGAAAAAAACTGCTTTGTGTTACAATAGGTTGAAATTTCCTGAATAACGTGTCAAAAAAAATTGTATTTAGAGAGCCCATAACATGCTTTCCATTTTCACAGGAACAATATAAGAAATAGATGAATGAAGGAATGCATTTCACGATGCTTTTTTTCCTTTTCTGGTAAGTGACACAGGGATCAAAATAATTTTAAAAACACATTGTGAGTCGAGTTGAGAATCACAATGTGTTTTTAAAATTATTTTGATCCCTGTGTCACTTACCAGAAAAAGAAAAAAAGCTGTCATGTAGATTCCTACAGTTTTGGGTAGAAATATTACTTGCTTGTACTGAAGGAAAAACGAGTCTACGTAGAGAAATAAAGTTAACCGTGTGAGAAGTAAAAAAGTCAAAAGGAATCACTAGAATGTTTTAAGGGAAGGTAGTTGCGATCGAATCAGCAGCAGTTTTGATAGTTCTAGTAGTTAGTGAAGTCCAAAGCTAGGGCTATTTGGAAATCTTTTTTTTTTATGGTGATTTAAATCCTCATGTGCTGTTACAGAATGCTAAGCTTCTGAAAGCCATTGGTCAGAGCCGGACAGGTAAGACACTGGAAGCTTCTTAGTCTCTTACCTGTCTGTTTGTGACCAATAGCTCTAGGGTGTTTGTGGGCAGCTTACGATTGTTGCTTGTAGATAACGAAGCAATATGTTCATTTGGTAAATCATTAGAGGTCTTATCTTCATTCACATCAGTAATCTTAGAACTGATTCTCTATCGTTAAGATTAAAGTCAGAATCCGACCTTGGTATATGGCGCAGAACACATACTAATTCATCGGTTATTATTGACATCCCTGATTCTTTCATATTCCTTGATTCATAGATATCCACAGCCAAGTAACCTTTTAGGAACAAAATAAGTGACAACTTCACGGCAAGTCAAGTTTTATGCAAGATGCTTCCTTGAGGAGAGTTTGTAATATAAGTGAATAAAATTTGGTGTCTTCCTTCAACTAGTCTTTTTTTTTAATTAAAGTTTATTGGGGTGCCAACTGTTAGTAAAGTTACATTGGTTTCAGATGTACAATTCTGTATTACATCATCTATATATCACTTTGTGTGTTCACCACCCAGAGTCAGTTCTCCTTCCATCACCATATATTTGATCCTTTTTACCCTCGTCTACCACCCCCTTCCCCCACTACCCTCTGGTAACTACTAAACTGTTGTCTGTGTCTATGAGTTTTTGTTTCTTCATTTGTTTATCTTGTTCCTTTGTTGTTTTCACTTTTTTATATACCACATGTCAGTGAAATCATATGGTTCTCTACTTTTTCTGTCTGACTTATTTTGCTTAGCATAATAATCTCAGGATCCATCCATGTTGTCACAAATGGCACTATTTCATCTTTTCTTGTGGCAGAATAGTATTCCATTGTGTATATATACCACAACTTCTTTAACCAATCATTTATTGAAGGACACTTTGGTTGTTTCCATGTCTTGGCCACCATAAATAAGCTGCAGTGAACACCGGAGCACATACATCTTTACGGATAAATGTTTTCAGATTTTTTGGGTAGATACCCAGGAGAGGGATTGCTGGGTCATACGGTAATTCTATTTATAATTTTTTGAGGAACCTCCACACTGCCTTCCATAACGGCTGCACCAGTCTGCATTCCCACCAACAGTGTATGAGGGTTCCTTTTTCTCCACAGCCTCTCCAACACTTGTTACTATTTGTCTTATTGATGATAGCCATTCTGACTGGTGTGAGGTGATATCTCATTGTGGTTTTTATTTGCATTTCTTTGATGGTTAGTGATGAGCATTTTTTCATATGTCTATTTGCCATTTGTATGTCCTCTTTGGAGAAATGTCAATTCAGGTCCTCTGCCCATTTTTCAATTGGGTTTTTTTTGTTGTTTTGTTTTGTTTTGTTATTGTTGAGTCGTATGAGTTCCTTGTGTATTTTGGATATTAGCACCTTATCGGAGCCGCTGTTTGCAAAAATCTTCTCCCATTCAGTTGATTGCCTCTTTATTTTGTCGATAGTTTCTTTTGCTGTCCTTTTTTTTTTTTTTTTTTTGGGTGCTTGTGTTTTTGCTTCCATTGTTTCTGACAAGAATTCTGTTTTTATCCTTACTTTTGTTTTGCTGTTCATAGTGTATCTTTTTTTCCTCTGGGTGCATGTAAGATTTTCCCTTTATTTCTGGTTTTGAGCAATTTGATTATGATGTATCTTTTTTTTAAAATTTACTTTTTTTATTTATTAAATTTATTGGGGTGACTTGGTGTGGTTTTGGGATTTGTCTTTTGCTTGGTGTTTCTTGTGATTCTTGAGTCTGTGGCTTCATAGTTTCATCAAATTTTCAGCATTATTTTTCGAAGAAAATTTTATATCAATCTTGTTTCTCCTGTTTTACTTTGTGAAGTTGTTCCATAGCTCACCATTGCTCATTTAGATTTTTGATTCATCTTTCTCTCATTTTATTATTTATTTATTTATTTATTCACTAGATTGTCAGTTTATTATAAGAATGTGGAACTCAGGAACAGCCAGATGAAAGAGATGTACAGGGCAAGGTTGAGGAAAGGGCATGGAACTTCTATGCCTCCCAGACAGTTGCTGTTGCTATGTCCCCAATGCTCTGTCTCCAAGATCACTAATTACTTCTTGTGGAATGTTTATTCTGTAATTAATCCTATCCGGTGCCATTCTTCTTCTTCTTCTTCTTCTTCTTCTTCTTCTTCTTCTTCTTCTTCTTCTTCTTCTTCTTCTCCTTCTCCTTCTCCTTCTCCTTCTCCTTCTCCTTCTCCTTCTCCTTCCTCCTCCTCCTCTTCCTCTTCCTCTTCTTCCTCTTCCTTTTCCTCCTCCACCTCCTCCTCGTCCTTCTTTTTCTTTACCTTCTGACAGTGTAATTTTCATTATATCTTTCATATCTCTACTTTTTTGAACATACGGAGCATAATTACAATAATTGTTTTTAATGTTTTTGATTGCTAATTCTGGCATCTTTGTCAGTTCTTGGTTGGTTTTCACCGTCATATTTTCTTCTCATTATGGTCATGTTTTCCTGCTTTTTGCACGTGTGGTAATCTTGGATTGGATGCCAGATATTGTGGCTGTTTCCATGCTTGGTGCCAGATGTGTTTGTATCCTTATAAATATCCCTGAGCTGCGCTCTGGAGCACAGTTGAGTTGCTTGGAAACTGTCTGATCCATTTCAGTCTTGCTGTGCAGATCTGTTAGTTGTAACTGGAGCACAATTCTGTCTAGGGCTAATTATCTCCCACTACTGAGGCAAGCCTTTTCTGTGTATTCCATCCAACCATCATGAGTTTTTTTTGAATTTTTATAAGTTTATTTGAGCCAAACCTATAACATTCTTGGGAAGCAAGATCTCAAATTCTCCCTGTGTCATGAATCTTAAAGTTTTCCAGTCTGGTGCCAACAGGCACTATTCCCAGCCTTGTCTGAGCATTGAGCATTGTTACCTACCATCCTCTCAGGGTTCCTTCCCTAGTTTCCTCACATATGTGTACAAATCAGTACTCAAGTAAATAATTGAGGGGAATCCTCTGTAGATGCTGGGGTTCTCTGTCTGTACAACTCCCTTTCTTCAGGATTCTGTCCTGGACGCTCTAGTTGCCTTGGTCTCTCCCGAGTATCAGCTCCATTTCCTTTAGGAATTTCTGAAGGGTTTCTGTCTGTCTGTCTGTCTGTCTGTCTCTCTCTCTCTCTCTCTATTGTGGTCTGAAACTTTCTTAAGACAGAAAGCTGGGGACATTTTAGAGCTCATTTGTTTCTTGCTTCTCAGAAATCACTGTCCTTCATTGCCTGATGTACAGTGTTTTGTAAACTATTATTTCATGTATTTTGTCCACTTTTTCTTGTTTCAGGCAGGACGGTAAATCCATTTTAATCAGAAGGGGAGATTCTGAAAGCGATTTTTAATGGGATGAATAATGGAAGTGTTTTGAATTTGTCCAAATTATACTGTACCCAAGTTACTCTGAAGCTTTATTTTATACGGCCAGCAATGAAAAATAGATAAGCATTGAAGTTAGAAAGGTCTAGATTTGAATCTTGGAACTGCCATTTCATAGGTATGTGATCTTGGGCAAGAAATGTAACTTCCCTGAATCTCAGTTTAATCTTTGATAAAATGAGATGGAATATTGAATGCCACATGGTAATTGAAGAAAAAATTTTTGATGAAAAGAATTATTTTAAACAAAGAGGATTCTATGCAATATTGCTTTCTTATAGAAAAATATTGGCTATAGATTGGATAATGTTAAAATAAGTCAGAGGTAATCAGTATTTTGTGCTTCCATGAAACATCTAAAAATAATGAGAAAGATTTATATGCATTCTTAGGGAAAATGTTAATAACATACCATTAAGTGAGTAAAGCGTTTTGCAGAAAAAAAATGTGTGGGATGTGAACTGATTTTTAATTAAAAAAAAAACTGTGTGTGTGTGTGTGAAGAAAACACCATCAGGAAGAATATATGACATAGAGACTCTCCTTTTTTTTAACTTTAAATACAGCTATATTTAAGAAGTAACGGGTGCATATTAATTTCTTTTGGAATAAAAAAGTGAATAACAAAAAAAAAAAAGCAAGCTTCCTGAGAGATAATAGATGCACTTGGCACAGGTCACACCATGACTGTCCAATAGCCAAAAAGCACCCAGAGCTCACATGCATTCAGACAAAGTTAGGCTTATTTCGTGGGCTGCAGAAAGGGACAGCATACCCCAGAGGGACCTGGTGAGGGATGAGAGGGACTTGGGCAGGCCTCTTCTAGGATTTAGGCTTGTGCTGGGTGAGTCTAAGGCTTTAGGAAGTGGAGGTAAGCTCTGGTTTGAGTGTTATCAGAAATTCAATGATTGGATATTTTGGTAATTTATACCCAAGAGAGGGGAAAAACAAAGAGGGTAAAGAAGGAGTATTTACTCATTTCAGTGGGAAGAGGGGAGTGTTTAGCTATTTTTCTGGTGGCTGAGAGTCCTTGTCTTGTTTCAGACATACTCAGAGTGTCTGGTTCCGTCTCAGTTATGGGGTGGCTTTGTCTAATTAGTGCTTATATTCTGCAAAGGCTGTTTATGTTCAGTTGGGAACATTATTGTTAGTATGTCAGTTGTCATCTCCACGGCTGTTTTGTAACTTCTCCATACCATCAATAATTTCCTCTCTCCATTGATATTTTTATTTTGCTGAAGATAAGATGACACTACTGAACCTTGCCGTGAATTATGCTGACATATTGGCTCTAACCCTGTACAGTTTACAGTCCTCATAGGCCGGAATAATGCTCGGCTGAATAGGAACAATGCAGTTTGCTTTACATACAGCAGATTTGGCTTTAGATTTTCTTCCCAGCCTAGTGCAGGCTGACTGCCCATCCAGTCATTTCTCTGCAGAGAGATTTTATAGCTGAGGGCTATGGGTCGAACTGGAGCATCTGTGGCCCTAGGTGCTGGGGCAGGATCAAAGGAAATGACCTTTCTCAGTTAGTTTTCTGTTGAAGGAGAGAGGAGCACCCCAGAAGGGAAAGTTTTCATGGTCGAAGCCTTGGGAGACTTCTTTTTCTTTTTTGTTTAATTGGGGACTATATTGGGGAACAGTGTATTTCTCCAGGGTCCATCAGCTCCAAGTAGTTGTCCTTCAAATCTAGTTGTGGAGGGCACAGCTCAGCTCCAAATTCAATTGCCGTTTTCAATCTTTAGTTGCAGGGGGTGCAGCCCACCCTCCCATGTGGGAATTGAACCAGCACCCTTGTTGAGAGCTCGCACTCTAACCAACTGAGCCATCCGGCCGCCCCGGGAGACTTCTTACTGACTCTGTGTGTGTGTGTGTGTGTGTGTGTGTGTGTGTGTGTGTGTGTGAGATGAGATTCTTGTACCATCTGTCACACCTATGTTGAAATAATCTTTTTGACTACTATTAACATTTATTGAGGGTTTATTAGTGCCAGGCACTGTGATTTCTATTCATTATCTATTACTAAAAACAAATGTAAAAATCTCATGAGATAGGCATTATTTTGAGAAACAAGGTTTGAAAGCTTACTTAACTTACAAAGGGACACTTCTGGTGAGTGGTAGGGTTAGGACATAAACCACATTCTAAAAGATTCTAAATCCTATGCTCTTAAATACTACTTTCCAGTGGTGCATGCAATTAAAGCAACATTCTGCACATATAGATACTTATAAACACTAGGTTCTGTCTAATATTACTGAATCAATATCTCCAGGCCTGGGCTATAGTTGTTTGCACTTAAAAAGCATTTTCCGGTCCTTCAAATGCTGCTGTCCACAGACTGGTATTTAGAGACCAATAGTGTAGGCTATATATATAACTTACAGTTGGGGAGCTGTCCATCTTAGTGTTTTTTGTCATCATTGATTCATTCAATATTTATAGAATACCTACTGTGTCTAAGGCTCTGCACCAGATATTAAAAGCTCATTGAAAAAAATGTATCTCAACTGCCTTATAGAAGATTATAGTGAGGGTCTTTTATGGAAATAAATAATTTAGGTAGGGAGTTATAAATAATAAATAATATTATTGATACAGATGAAGTGCTCTGGGTCTTCGGTGGAAGAAGAAATTCTTTCCAGGGGTAGAAAGTTGGCAGGAAAAAAGTGTTGAGCTGGGAAAACTTTAGGGAAACACTGGCTCTTGAAATTGTAGCAAGATTTGAGCATGTGAAGGGTGTTGTTCACATGTGTATGAGGTCGGACAATTAAGTTCACAAACTTGTTGCAATGATGTTGCTAACTTTTTTTTATATCAGAGGGATTATTAATTATGAATTTGTACCAACTGTACAAACAGTTAATCAAGTTTACTATTTGGAAGTGCTGAATAGGCTGTGTGAAAAAGTTAGATGACCTGAACTTTTCGCCAACAATTCACGGCTCTTGCATCACGACAATGCACCAGCTCACAGGGCACTGTCTGTGAGGGGGAGTTTTTAGCCAGTAAACAAATAACTGTACTGAAACACCCTTCCTACTCAACTGATCTGGCCTCCATGACTTATTTCTTTACCTGAAATAAAGAAGATATTGAAAGGAAGACATTTTGATGATATTCAGGACATTAAGGGTAATACAACGACAGCTCTGATGGCCATTCCAGAAAAAGTTCCAAAATTGCTTTGAAGGGTGGACTAGGTGCTGGTGTTGGTGCATAGCTTCCCAAGAAGAGTACTTTGAAGGTGACCATAGTGATATTCAGCAATGAGGTATGTAGCACTTTTTCTAGGATGAGTTCGCGAACTTAATTGTCCGACCTTGTATGTACTCATTACCTGTCTCTGGCTTTCTGTCTTTGAAGAAGTAATTGTGTTATGAGAGGGATTATGGAGAGGGCTGTGTGGCAAAGAACTGTGGATAGCCTTGAAGAGCTGGGAGCAACCCCTGGCTGAAAGCCAGCAAGAATATAGGAATCTCAGTCCTACAACTGCAAGGAGATGAATTCTGCCAGTAACACGAGGGAGCTGGGAAGCAGGTCCATCCCCACTGGGGCCTCCTGATGGGTTCCCAGTCCTGGGTGACACCTTGTTTGTAGCATCTCAGAGGAGGCAGTTTAGTGGTATCCAGATTCCTGACCCATAAAACTATAAGATAATAATTGTGACTTTTTTTTAAAGCCCCTAAATGTGTGGAAATTAGTTGTGCAGCAATAGATACAGAGTTTAGAATTACAACAATACAGATTTATTTCCCTGTTGAGGAATATTCACTTTTTTGGTCTTATCTTCCTAAGCAATGCTACAATAAACATCCTTAAATACATGTCCTTATGGGCTGGAACTTTTATTTCCATAGATCAATTGGCAAGGCTGAAATTCTGAATTGAAGGTTATTTTTGTTTTAAAAAGATAGTGCGAGATTCCTCCTAAAGTGAAATAACACTTCAATTTTCCTTTAACAATATGTTCTAAGCATCATTTTCCTTACATCACAGCAATTAATAGGCGTTATCATTCTTTTCCAATTCTTGCCAGTCATATCACTATCAAGTAATTATCTCATTGTTACTTTAATTTGCAGCTCGGTCCCAGTAAAAATGAGCAACTTTTCCTATTTTGTTTGATTTTTTGGTTTTGATTTCTTAAAAATTAGCACCGTTGGTCTGGTTGTTTATAAGCACAGACCTTTGAGGATCAAACCAGATGCACTTCTTTCCAATCCTTTTTAGGGCTTCTATCATGTCTTGGTTTCTCAGGCTATAGATGAGGGGGTTTAACATGGGGATCATAATGCCATAAAACACGGATGCCATTTTTTCTTGCTCCTGAGACTCATTGGTCCCATGATGTAGATACATGTAAGACAAAGTCCCATAGAAAATGACTGCCGTCAGGTGGGAGGCACATGTGGAGGAGGCTTTTCTCCTCCCCGCAGCAGAAGATCTCTTCAGGATGGCAGCCAGGATATATATGTAGGAAAAGATGACAGCCAGCACAGTGAATGTCAGATTAATCCCCACAAAGACCATTATGAGCATAATGTTTAAATCAGTGTTGGAGCACGAGAGGGCAAGAATTGGGGGTTCATCACAGAAAAAGTGATTAATTTTATTGGATTGGCATAAGTTCAGTGAGAAAATAAAACTTACATTTACAGAGGCATTTAGGAAACCCATGATATATGAACCAACTAAGAACTGAATACAGACTCTCTGGGACATGAGTGTTGGATAGCGGAGTGGGTGACAGATAGCCACATATCGGTCTACTGCCATAGCTGAAAGGATATAGCAATCGCTTGTTGCAAAAACCGTGGACTAGTAATTGTACCACACATCTTATGAATGAGATGGATTTTTCTGTCCCGACAAAGTTTTGCAACATCTTGGGAGTGATAGCAGAGGTGTAGCAGAGATCAACAAATGCCAAGTGTTGGAGGAAAAAGTACATAGGGTGTGAAGGCAGGAATCAACCTTGATGAGTAGGATTGTCCCAATATTACCTACTAGGGTGGTCACATAGATGATTAGAAATACTGTGAAGAGGATATGCCAAGACTTGTGTTGACCAGCAAATCCCAGGAGAATGAATTCAGTCACTTGAGTTCCATTGTTTTGTTCCATGGCCAGCAAAGATTAAGTATCAGGTGAAAAGGTACAAAGAAAGAAGAGCAGAGAAAACTAAGATCATTGTGGTAACTAGTTCTGGAATTGGAAATGGTATAATATTTGGTTTCATAGTGAGTCAGAGAATATTTTCTATGACATAATTGACATATTGTAAAGGCTGAACCTTGACACCTGACTTAGATAATTTCATCTGCATAATGGACCAGTAGCTGTGTTCTCATGGTACCAATTGACTGGCATTTCATACATACATCAATTAGGGAACATATAAAAACATACTTTTATTTAATTATGCTTTCTTTTATGCTCTCAGCATTTTAATTAGAAACCCCAATGTGCTTAAATACTAATCATTACATCTGAAATCTTGACGTACTTATAGAGTTCTGTGTGATCTTATTCCAACTTCTCTCCGTATTTTCATTTTATCCTTTTCCCCTTCCTAGTAACTCTTCTCTGCAATCAAGGACTCAGGGCATGTGGGGTCCTTTATCAAAGTATACACCAGTGTAAACTTCTACTAATTCTACGTGGGTGGATGTTTCCGTGTTCTTAATTCCTTGTGAACATGGGTATTTCCTTAATTGTTTTTGGCCAGGAAAATTTTCCTTTCTATATTGGACTGCTGGTTCAAGGTATTTGTCATACCATGACACTTTATATCATTCATATATATATCTATATATATATGCATATATATATATATCTATATCTATATGTATATATAACTTGAACAATGCTACTTGTGTTTCTCAATATTTATTTTTGAAAAAGAAAGCAGACTAACAGCATAGAAAGAGTAGTCAGTGTGTGTGTGTGTGTGTGTGTGTGTGTGCAAACTATTTAAATGTTTTTAAACCACTAAGTGATTTGACTTGTTATTTTAAAATTTACTCACACAAATACTTGGCCCAAATTATGTTATAGGAAAGTTATACCAAATGTTTATGCAACAACTAATACTAATATTATGGAATCTTTTCCCATAACTTCCAAAAGAGTTCATTCTCCAACTCATTTCATGAGGCTCATGTAACCTTGTAACAAAGTGAAATTTGAGAAAAGAAAATTGGAACCAGTCTCACTTGTGAATATAAATGCAAACAGCTTTAAAAATATACACCCACAATCAAATCCATCCATGTATGAAACAAATGATTGCTGGGGTCTCACAGGAGTTTCTAGTGAGTAGCTTTTCTCTGCCTTTCCCAGGATTTGAACAATGAAAGATGCTGTCTATATGGAGACCCTGGTATCACCGTTAGACACTTGGGGGAAGACTCTCTTAGTCAAGTTACTTGCTGCCATTGAACACCACAGCTAGACGGGCTTCTCCAGCCAGTCTTGGTGGCAGTGACTGAGGGAGGCCTCTTACATCCTTTGAGGGAAGTGCCTCTGGATTGCTGGGGAACCTGGGCTTCAGCAGGCTGGCTGCTTCCACGAGGATGAGGGCAGAGCAGAGCATGCCAGGTTGTGCTCAGATTTACCAATCAGCCATGTGACTCTTTTCTAGCAACAGAGGGAAAGAAATCGGGAGAGGGAGCCCACAATTACACAAATTGAGGTCCCTTTGCAAGAAAGAAACTTCAGAAGCAAGGGAAAATGTAATTTTCAATCCGCAATCAAGATGAAGTTACATACACATTACATTTCTTCCCAATGTTTTTATAAATTCTATGTCATTCCAATCAAATGTTTGAGAGAATTTTATGAGCACCTTCACAAACTTATAAAATGTATATGGAAGAGAAAAGAGCTAAAAATAGCCAAGAGAGTTTTAAAGGAAAACAAGGCGAGAACCTGCTCTACCAGGTATCAGAACTTGTTATAAAGATAAAATCCTAAAGGCAGTGTGGGATTAGTGTGAGCGCAGACAAACAGATCAACAGAACTGAGAAAAAGAAATTATAAACAGGCCCACAAGGCTATGGATGCTTAATGTATGAAAACATAAATGTACCCCATTAAACCGTGGTGCTACAAATGCTTAAACAGATGAAAAAATAATATTGTATTCCTTCTTTACATTTTACAAAAATCAATTCCAAATGGATTAAAGATTTAAATTGTAAAGCTTTGAGAGTAAAACAGCAGAGTATCTATGACTTAGATATGCAGAAAAAATTTAAGTAAGACATGAATATACAAAACATAAAGCACTGAAAATTTAACTGTATCTAAATTAAAAATACCACCATTATAAAAAAGAAAAGACTGGATATTGACTGGAAATTTAGTCAGGTAAATTTGTTTGCAACACATATAAATGTCCAGTATAAATAAATAATTTCTATAAAATTTTCAAGGGAAAAATTCACAAAAGACATGATCAGGATAATTATAGAAGGGAATGTAGAAATGGAAATGTGAAAATAAATACAACTCACTAGTAATCAGGTAATTGTATATTAACATTGTATTGAAAGATGATTTTATACTCAGTCTAAAATACAAAGTTTTGGTGAGACTGTGGGGTCACACATTCCTGGTGGGAAGGTAAATTAGCACAGACATGTTGGAGACAAATTTGGAGTAATTAGTAAAATTAAATATATGCCTCCCTACGGTCCAGACTTTCCATTATAGGTATGTATTCTAGAAAACTTGTAATCACAAAAACAAGAACATACACACATGTGTATGTGTATGTGTATGAATATGTATACATATAAATATACACACTCAAGAATATGCATAGCAGCATTGTTCATCATAGAAGAAGGAGAAACAAATCACTGGAAATTCAGTAAGCTGATGCTACAACATCTATGTAGATAAATCTCTCCAAAGGAATGCTGAGTAACAAGAAGCAAGTTGCAGAAGTTAGATTGTGGCTACATCTAACTTGTAGATGGTTGTTACATGTAGAGTGGTTGTTACATTACTTTTAATGTATCTTTGTACACCTTGACCATCATGTAATAACAAAAATTCCTCACAAAAAAACACACCCATCCCCCGTATATCAGTAGAGAGCCCCTTTACTGAGCCGTAGCTCCATGCATGAGATGGTCAGTTTTAGATAAGAATGTGCCTTTAGTGGGGGGAAATGTAGCAAATTAAACCTGTGTTTGATAGCCTGGTTCTTTCAAATATCTTGAGAAATAAACAGAAATATCTTGTGATTACTCTGTAGTGTTGGAACAAGAAACAATTCTTTACAATTCTCTACAATTTAGTGAGGCCTAAGGGCCAACAAATTTGTGCAAGTTGCCTCCTCAAGTAAATTTGCAAATTAAAATGGATGAAATCCAGCTCTTCCGAGGAGGCTTCCATCCAGTGGGTAAATCACTTGTCAGAGGAAGCTAGAATTGGTTGTAGGTCCACTTAAATTAGAATCTTGATAGGGTAATGACATTTACCATATCAATTTAATCATCTTGAATTAAAATAAAATGCATGACATATTGGGGGAACTTTTACAAAAGCTGTGGAAAACCAGAACAAGGGACACAACACACACACACACACACACACACACACACACACACACACACACACACACACCCGAGTAATTTGAACGTGCTTAGCCTATACTGAACCCTGATGTTTCTGAAGGTTCATTTGTATTAAGCACTGTGCAGCTGTAGAAAGGAAACAGGCTGACCTGGGTTTGATTTCTGGTCCCATTACTTTATAGAGACAAAGAAAGTACCTCCTTTTAGCCTCAGTTCCATCCTCTATAAAATGGGATCACGGAATTACTTACCCGTACTTACCTATAGAAGATAATGATGGGCATTGTAACACGGTTTGCAATAGCAAAAGTTTGTAAGTAGGATTAAATCAATCAGAGTAGATTCTTATTATGGATTAATACATAGTCCGAAAAAAATGCGATAAAGATGTACACTTATGGAAAGGTGCTCCTGTCATATTATCAAAGGAGCAGACCCAGTTGCAGAATGACACACTAAGTGTGGAGGACCCTTTTAAAAATAAAATGTTCCTTCACTCCCATACTCTCTTTTTCTCAGTTTTCTTTGTCTATGAAAAGGCTCAGGAAGGATTCACAGCAATGTTTTAATGGTTATCCTTGGGGATGGGAATAGGGAGAGAAAGTCTTTAAACTTATAAACTTCACTTAAAAAAATAGCTTAATTTTTTTACAAAGTAAGAGGAAGAAGTAAAGTCTTTATAATGATATGACAAAGTGAGGTGATTTATGCAAACTTCTGAGCACCTGGCCAGGCATAGAATGAGCAATCAAATAACGTATAATAATAATATGTTTTATTTGCATAATATGTGTTATTTGCATAATAGCACACAGAAATAATACACTAAAGGCATATAATATTCATTCCTTCATTTAATCTTTCTATCATGTGTTCATTTATATATCCTTCCCAGACAACACTCAGCCCAATTCACTCCGTTTCCATGATGTCACCGGAGATGAAGTGATTATTCCTGGTCTTGGGGGTGAAACTTGCTAGAATTTTGGCTTTGACCCTATTGTTCCCCCATTTCCAGAAAACCCTAGGATGATACATGGCTGTGTTTGAAAGTGGCATTTACTTTGTTTTACTTACACCAGAGTTGCGTCCAGCTTCTCTTTCTGCATCTGGTCCAGGCTCACTGCCCACCACTGTCTCTCTCTGTGTGGTTCCTTCTAACTGGGGAGTTTATAGGGGCCTAAGAGATCAATACTTGCTCCCTTGAGAATCTTATGTTCCAAGGGCTGAGACGGCATTGGAATCAACAATGTTCAGTAGTTATTTTCTGCTGAAGAACATTTAAGCTGTCTAGAGAGGATACACTTAATTTCTGTTACTGTTATTACATAGGTGTGTGTGTGTGTGTGTGTGTGTGTGTGTGTGTGTGTGTGTGTGTATTGCCTTCTTAAAGAACAACTTGGTTTAAAAATTTTTCTTGTTTTGAATCAGGTTGAGCATCTTTCCATAGGTCTAAAAATCTGTTTTTAGGTTAACATAATCAGCAAAATCCATAGCTCTCTGAAAAAAAGAAATTCAAAGCTAATCTAAATTTAAAGACATATGGTCCCTAGTGTGATAAACAGAGTTAGTGCTATTTGAACATGTTGTATATTATCGCATTAACCATTGTTTATTTAAAGAAAAAATTTACTCTTGATCCTTTCTTTTTTCTAAACATGTATACATTTATAAAATCAGCCCTGGAGAAAGACTACCTTTTCTTCCCATTGCGCTTTAAATCATCAGAATATTTCAGAAAGTAATCTGTGGAGCCAGAGACTTTGAGTTGTGTTTGGCTATAAAGCTGCCACGGTTAAACCTTTAATCAGTCTGAAAGGAGATTCAGTGAGTGTAGCCCTTTAATTAACATACAGACCTATGAAGGAGAGTTATGGCCAAAGCCTAGTGAATTGACATCATTCAATATTACTAATTGCAGGACCAGTGTCTCAGGAATGTGTTCCACTGCTAGCAGAAGAAAACCCAACCCACTTTGGCTTAAAAACAGGGATTTATTTTTCCTTCATAACAATACTTTGGAAGTCAAGATTTGCACTTCTATCATTTGCTTGGTGTTCCCCATACGCTGGTTGCCTCACATCTAGCACGTCTCCTCTAGTGCTCGAGAACCTGTTCTCTGTCAAAGCAGGAGAAAGGGTCCTGCAGGGTAGGGTGCCAACCACATGTATACTCTTGATCAGGAAAATGAAAGCTTTCCCCAAGTCCAGTGGACTTCTGCATACGTCTCATTGGCTAGAACTGTGTGACGTGGAGCAGCAGAAACGTCTTGCTCTACGTCTTCTCAGCGACTTGATTTCTGTGCCTCTGAGGTAGCAGCATTGTCTGCGCTGCGAGTGGAAGTTTTCCGATGGTCTCTCGCTGCTTCTCTGCTCAGGAATATCTCAGAAGCTGTGGAAGACCTCGGGCAACCCTCTAGCCATGGGGGAGAGGAACCGAATAAATGTCTTACCCGCTTGCCCTTCAGAGAGGTAATTCTGTGGGACATTCTACATAGTTCATCCAAGTCCCCTGTGAGATTGAGCTCCCGTTCCTGGGGTGTAAGCCAGCTACGTTATTCATCCGTTCTTTGCTTTGGTCCTTCTGTATCTCACTCCTCCTGCTCCTTCTCTCTACTGCTTGGAATAACCCCCTTCAAAATGTTTAACAAACTGTACGGTCAGAGGGAACAGTTCCCACATGACTGATGTCACTTCAGACAGCAGTCAAAAGTTCAAGGGTTGCCAGAGCCACTGTCATTTGTATCAGGCTGCACTTTAGGCAACCCCACAATCACCCTCAGGTTTGGTAATTCATTAAAATGACTCAGTGTTGTGGACTGAATGTTTGTGTCCACCCGAAGTTCATCAGTTGAAATCCTAACCCCCAATGTGATGGTGTTAGGAGGAGGGGCCTTTGGGGACTAACCAGGTGATGAGGGTGCAGCCCTCACGAGTGGGGCTAGTGTCCTTAGAGAAGACACTCCACAGAGCTCTCACGCCCTTTTTCTACCGTGTGAGTACACCGTGAAAAGCTTAAGTCTGCAACCCTGAAGTGAGCTCTCACCGGGCCCACCCTTACTGTCACCCTAATCTTAGACTTCTGACCACCAGAACTGTGAGCAATGAAATTCTGTTGTTTATAAGCTGCTTAATCTATGCTAATTTGAAACAAAGTTGGAACTGACCCATGAAGAAAGCACTATACATTCAATTACAATTCTACCACAGCAAAAAGACAAATTAGAACCAGCCAAAGGAAGAGATACATAGGGCAAAGTGTGTGAGGGTTTCATACCTGAAGCTTCCATGGTCCTCAGGGATGCATTACCCTCCCAGTGTCGATGTGTGGCCAGATGCATGGAGTATTGCCAAGCCGGGAAGCTCACCGGAGCCTTGGGTATCCACAGTTTCCTTTGGAGCTCTGTGGCATATTGCTCATGTGGCTGATTTTCAGTTCCCAACCCCTCCTGAAGGTTTAAGTAATGCCGTTTGTTTCCAGTTTCTCTGGAGGTTGGAACTGATAGGGCATTATTCCAAAGCCCTCCTCATACATCACATTGTCAGACCATCCAGTGGCCAAAGCCTCCAGGCAGAGACACTTCTATTAGGAGGGCATTCCAGGGCTTAGAGATCACATCCCAATAGCTGAAGGTAAAGGCCAGACCTTTCTTTAGGTAATGAATTCTTCACTATGCACCCCCACATGCATTTCCTTTACCCAAAGTCACATCTCAGGAATGTACACTAAGGCACACACCACCCTAACTACAATGGAAGCTGAGAAGTAAATACCTGTTTCTTTTGGCTGCATCACCTTCCACATAACACTGGAGTCTTTTTAGGATAGACTAAGGGGAGAATGTACAGTGGGTAGAAAAAGAAGTATTATATATTTCGTCACCGCTAGTGAATACACATAGGGGTGGTGAATATATTCTGTCTTTCATCATCTGTAGGGATTCCCTTCTGCATGTTACTCTTGTCTGAATCTTTTATGTATGATGCCACATTTTCATCCGTCTTGGTCTAGACTAATATTTTCTATAAAGTTAGCCATCTTTGCTAATCCTTTCTTTTTCAATATTATTTTATATTTAATATTATTTTCAGGTGTACAGCGTAGTGGTTAGACATTTATGTAATTTATGAAGTGATCCCCCTGACTAGTCTGGTACCCACCTGGCACTAAACATAGTTATTACCATGTCATTGGCTATATTCCCTATGATTTTTGTTAATCCTTTCTTCAAATTTTGGTTGAAGAATTAACCTTCTATCACAATGTCTCACAGACAGCTGGTAGACCTGCAAAGTCCTTATAAAATGCGGGCTACTGGAAGAATAGTCAGGTGTACTGGGTTCTGGCTGGTCAACTTATTTACTGTAGTGGCCACAGTCAAGTATTCAGTGTGTATTCTCTGTTCATTCATTCAGTAAGCATTGAATAAGCACCTAATATATTCCTGACGATTAATAGATGCCTGGGGATACAATAATGAGAAAAATACAAATTATCATTGTGTTTACAAAGACTAAATTAGAGAATTTCTCATACACACACCTGTGGCAGTATGAATCACATCCTAATTAGGACATTAGCTAAAAACAAATTTACTCTGGGCAGAAATGTGGTGTGGCTGATTATAAAAAATGGCCACAAATTCTTTCCTTCAGTGCATCCACACCATTACAATGTGATGTTACAGATCTTTCCATTAAGTGGGAGAGTCAGTTACTCCAACTGTTTGAATCGGGCTTGGCCATGTGACTTGCTATATGGCCAGTGTGATATCAGCAAATGTAATAGAGCACCCACTACCTTGCTACTTTGGGTAGCAATTTATGCCCAAGCAAGAGGGCTTATTCATTCCTGTGGTAGAGATTCTTTTACTTCCTCATTTCATAGGTAGTAGATAAGATTTAACATGAGAATTATAATGCCAAAAAATATGGTTGCTGCTTTTTCCTGCTCTTGAGACTTGGCAGACCCAGGCTGCACATACATGTAAAAGAGGGCCCCAGAGAAAATGCGAGAGCTGTCAGGTGGAAGACATTTGTGGGGGGAGGCCTTTGTCTTCCCCTGTAGCAGAGGACAAGTTCAGGATGGTGGAAGCTACGTGTGAATGAGAAGATATGTGGTGATCAACACCGTTGAAAATCAAGTTAACTGCAGCATAAATTAACAAACATTTTCACTCAATGGATTTTTAATTGAGCTGATTACAGATTCATATGTAGTTATGAGGACTAATACACAGCGATCCCTTGTACACTTTGCCCAGACAGCTCCTGTGACAGCAGAGTAGCAGTTCCCCCAAGTGCCCACGTCCTAATCCCTGGAATCTGTGACTATCGTGTTTCCCCGAAAAAAAGACCTAACCGGAAATAAGCCCTAGCATGATTTTTCAGGGTGACATCCCCTGAACAGAAGCCCTAATGTGTCTTTTGGAGCAAACCTTAATATAAGACCCGATCTTATTTTCAGGGAAACATGGTAGGTTAGATCACATGGCAGAGGAATTAAGGTTGCTCATCAGCTGACCTTGAGATGGAGGGACCACCCTGGATTTTCCAAGAGTTCTTAACATTAGAAGAAGGATGCAGAAGAGGGAGAGTCCAGAGATTTTAAGATGCTGTGGTGCTGGCTTTTTTTTTTTTTTTTTCAGACTTTTCAAATATTTTTATTGAGTTAATAATAAATAATAATCTAATAACCTAATATACCAGAACTACTACACAGTTTCAAAAATTCAACTTGTCTTAAATAAAAGTTAAAAATTTACATTGTTTTTCAAAGACAATGATTTCTAAGTTTGTATCACCTGCCTAAAACTTTGTAATTTACTGAATATATATATATTCACTAATCATTCTCAGGTTAAAATCCAGATCATCTGTTTCCTTCTTCACATAAGCCTCAGGGATTTCACTGCTTTTGTCTGTTTGTCACAGAGCATATTTACTTTTGGGCTTTCTTTCACCTCAGCATTGAACACAGTACTTACTATCTGACTCTCCATTTTGTGCCCGATTTCTAATTAGTCATAGACTTCCTAACTTGTATTAAGTTTTTCTTTGTTTTACCATCTTTCTCTCCAGCTTTATTGAGGTATAATTGATCAAATTTGTATATACTTAGGTGTACAAGTTGATATTTTGATATAGGTATACATTATGAAATGATCACCGCAATCAAGGACATTAACATGTCCATCACCTTACATTGTTTTCCTTCCTTCCTTCCTTCCTTCCTTCCTTCCTTCCTTCCTTCCTTCCTTCCTCCCTCCCTCCCTCCCTCCCTCTCTCCCTCCCTCCCTCCCTCCCTCCGTCCCTCCCTCCCTCCCTCCCTTCTTTCCTTCCTTTGATGACAATGCTTAAAATCTACCCTCTTAACAAATTTCAAGTATATGATACAGTGTTTTAACTATAGTCACCATGCTGTACATTAGTCTCCAGTTTTCCCCTCTAGGGCCTCAAGACATCCTCTGTCTAAATTCTGATGACCCTCCTCCAGCTATTGTCCCTGGTCCTGGTCTTTGAGATACTTGAATCTGTCCTGAACAGAAGATCTCTTCCTTTATATAGACAGTGTTTTTGCTGGGGAGATTCTGGTCATCCTACACTGATTTCAGGTTAAGTTTTTTCTCTTCTCTTAGACTTTAAGTGTATTTGAAAAATGTATCTTCTCTTGCCCAGTTCTCCTTGTGGTGTTATTTCACAGTACATTTCAATTTCCTGCCAGTTCATTAGACTGACTGATGTTATTTTAAAGTGAAACTTGCTTTTTCAGCTACCTAACATGGCATCTCTAGTTTGGGTTTCCATCACTTACCCTAAATCTATTAAAGCTTTTTTGTCAACAGTTTATCTTCCTGATTCAAAGGGCTCTTGGCCACCCTTCAACTTCTCATTGAATTTAAGTTATTTGTCTGGACTAAAATGATTGGTTTAACTCTTGTAAATTAATGACCATTGTTTAGGCTTTTAGATCCTAGGCTTTTAGATCTATACTCTAGATTTTCTGTCTCTATTGGAGAGAAACATAGAAAATATTTCCAGATGTTTTCTTACTGTATACAAGAAAGAGATAGATTCAGAATGGAGAGGGTAACTAATGACAAAAATAAGTCAGAACATCACATAAGAAATAAGTGTTTTCAAGTGCTAGAGAATGTAACTACTATGGGAACATTAGGTAGAAAGTATAATAGTCTGAGTCATACGGTGCTTTTTTTTTAAAATTTAATTTTATTAAATTTATTGGGGTGACAATTGTTAGTAAAATTACATAGATTTCAGGTGTACAATTCTGTATTACATCATCTATAAATCCCATTGTGTGTTCATCACCCAGAGTCAGTTCTCCTTCCATCACCATATATTCATACGGTGCTTTTTAAAGCAGTTTATTTTACATTTGGGTTTGTGCAGTAATTGGAACAGAACATATGAAAAGCCCCTTTGTAGACCATTTAGTGAACTTGTTAAAATGAATGGAAAATAATGGACTTCAATTTTAATATTAATTATATACAAAATTGGGGTTTTTCTATTAAAAAAACTGAAGTATTTGAAACAAGTAACTACTTTGTAAAGTCTATACATACTTCTTAATATTTTAAATAACCTGAATTAAAGTCCTTCTTCATGGATAGTATGAGATATGTTTCTTAAACTATATTCAAGGGAAAATTAGTCCCATGAGATGTTACTATATTTCCCTAATTCTAAGAACTTATCTATTGAAAGAGGTAGCATTGGTTTAAAATGTGAGTGTATTTCCAATTTCAGAAACATTAGATGGTGGTCAAACATCTCTACTGGATGCTTTGATGTGCTGAATTTTAACAATTTAGGTCCAACCTAGAAGAACCTTTTCCCCATCACTTTTAGAGCTTCCTTTACCTCCTTGTTTCTCAAACCGTAGATCAGGGGGTTCAACATGGGAATCACAATGCTATAAAACACAGAGGCCACTTTCATATTTTCCTGGGAATCATTAGAATGAGGCTGTAAATACATGTATGCGAGGGTTCCATAGAAAATGGTGACTGCTGTCAGATGGGAGGTACATGTGGAGAAGGCTTTTTTCCTCCCTGTGGCAGAAGACATCTTTATGATGGCAGCCATGATACAGACATAGGAGAAGGTGATGATCAACACAGTGAACATCAGGTTAAATCCCACAAAGACAGCAAGTAACATGATGTTGATGTTAATGTCGGAGCATGAAAGGGCCAGGATGGGTGGAACATCACAAAAAAAGTGATTGATGGTATTGGACTTGCAGAAGGACAGTGAAAATGTAAAACCTGTGTGCACAGAAGCATTTACTGAGCCAACGACATAGGAACCCGCTGCCAACTGGATGCAGACTCTTCGGGACATGACGATGGGATAGTGAAGCGGGTTACAGATGGCTACATAACGGTCCACTGCCATAGCAGCCAGGAGGTAACAGTCACTGGTTGCAAATGTTGCATAAACCAATAATTGCACAACACAACCTCTGAATGATATTGACATATTTTTCACTATGAAGTTTTGCAGCATCTTGGGAGTGATAACAGAGGTATAACAGATATCAACAAAAGCCAAATGTTGTAGGAAGAAGTACATGGGTGTTTGAAGTCTGGGATCTGTCTTGATGAGTAGAATCATTCCAATGTTACCCACCATGGAGGTCACATAGACAACTAGAAATACGATGAAGAGGACATACCGAAACTGGCGTTGGATACCAAATCCCAGCAGAAAGAATTCAGCCACTTCAGTGCTATTTCCTTGTGTCATGGCTACCAACAAATCCAGAAAGGACCAAGAGGAAGATCAGGGAAAGAAGGGAAATCTTTGTGACTGCTTGAAAGAAAAAAGGCTCGCTCATTTCACGTCACTTTTTTGAATTGCATTTTCATGGCAAACGCAACAGGGTTTCTTGCTTTCCAAATATTTCTTCTATTTTCTTTATAAGAAACCACCACCACAAATGTGATATGCCATGAATTCATTTTCAAAATGAAGAAGATTTCATAGAAGAAGACTGACTGCTAATACATGTGATTCTAAGAAACATAGATTAAAACACGTGCTTACTACATTAAACAGGTGTCTATATTGGTTTAAAGCAATGTGGAAATCTGATTTTGAACACTTTCAATAACCTATAGTTTTTCTCAGTCATTTATCAGTTTAATCCTGTTTCAAACTCCTGAAATTTGTCTATGTAGAGCTAAAACAAAATGGAAAGAAGAATTGGTTAATCTAGGTGAAGTGTATGCCACTGTTCCTTGTACTATCATTTTAATTCTTATGAAGGCTTTATATTTAAAAATAAAGTTAATGAAAAACATAGATTAAAAATCATTTTCATGCAGCAACACATGAGAGTTTACCATCAAGAGCTGTGCACTAAATATTCTTCTAAAGACTTGCTCAGAAAAGAGGAACATAATCTCCAAAGAAAATCTCAGAAGCAAGAAGAAATGGTGAGCTTAGAAATTGGTAAATGTGGGGAAACTGGAATAGAGGCGGTATAAAATATTAATGTTGTCCATAGAAAAGTGAACAAAAAATATCAGCTAATACTAATGTGTTGGATTGGAGGATTTATTAGATTTAAGGTACTCAAAAATTAGTGTACTTTAGACTTTTACTTACATGTATATAATTTTTATAATTAGAAAAGATAAAACTGAAGTTTCTTTTAAGTTTAGGGGAATCAATGAAATTTTAAAGTCAATCAATCAAAATAAACATAATAAAGGAGATGAAAATAATAATAGAAACTATCAAGACAAATAGAAATCACCTGAGAAGGCACAAACAGATTTAAATGAGTTAGAAAGAAAAGCAAATATAAGTGGACTAAACTCATCATTAAAACTCAAAGATTGTCAAATTGGACTTTAAAATTGTAAATCAAGCCATGTGCTATAATAGACAAAAATTGAAAAGAAACTAAACAACTAATGATTAAATAAGTAATTGTATAGAAAAAAATATTATGCATTCGTGAAAATAAATCACAAGAGCTACATTTTTTTACTCATGTCTTAAAAATGTAATGTTGAGGAAAAGAGCTTATTGACTGATTACAGTAGGTATAATAATGGGGCTTCAATGGTATTGGTGATAGTTTATATCCATAGCTATTTGTTGGTTACATATGTTCATTGCATCTTTTGTATGCCTTTCTTGTAATTATTAACTATTTTTTGGTATGTATTTTATACCTTTTAAATTGCTGTTAAGCACAGGTTACAGACATATAGCTCACATCAAGTCAAAATGTTTCCAGTTTTATTAAATCAAAGCCACACCTTCATAAGACATCAGAGAAACAAGGGTAGCACCATTTCAAGGGTTAAAAGAGGTCAATTCAGTCCAAAGTAAAAATTGAGCATCTCAGTTGTTAAAAACAATGTTCAGAGACTTAGGGACTAAAATGGTGAATTAGTTACACCCATTGTCTTCAAGTTCAAGTGTTACGGTGATTCTCTGTGACACAACTCAGAGTTAACAGTGTCCAAAAACAGGTAAAAACCGAATGTTGTTCTACTTTAGTTTAGGGGATGAGCTCATCTTGTCAGAGGATCTAGGAACCTTCCCTGAAATAAGTGACTTTAAAATTGGTTCTAGAAATATGTTTGGGATTGTGTAAGGTGGAGATCAGTGTGGCTAGGGAAGGCAACTCCAAGCAGAAGAAGTACTTGGAACAAAAACAAGTTAAGGGCAAGAGGCGATAGGAACTCACTCCCATTATATACAATTAAGGAGTGTCGCAATTAAGGAGTGAATTAGTAGCACTTTCCATATTAAATCACAAGACTTTTCCTGTATCTCTTTCAGAGATATTCTGTTACCCCAACTTTACTGGGATGTAACACTGTGTAAGCTTAAGGTGTGTAATGTGATGATTTGATACACGTACATATTGTGAAATGTTTGCCATAGTAAGACTAGTTATCACATCCTTTATCTAACACAGTTACCATGTTGTTGTAATGGTGAGAGCATTTAAACTCTATTCTTACAGCAACTTGCAAGACCACAATACAGTCCTGTTAACTCTAGTCACCATGCTTTATATTCGATCCTCAGGACTTATTTATTTTATAACTGGAAGTTTGTACCCTTTGACCAACATCTCATTTCCCCCACCTTCCAGCCCCTGGCCACCACCATTCTACTCAAAGATATTCTTCAGTAAATTTTGAGTGTAGACCTGACTTTTCCCTTTCCCAAGTGTTAGCTGGTAACGAAGATGGATGACTTCAGTCGCACACTGAGTACTGGCAATATCTGAGGCATTGTTTTAGGTACTGAATGTCCCAAGTGCTCCTGACTCACCCGTTGGCAGATCAAGCTCCTGTTGCCACTTCTGATTTTCTGAAGTCTGCAAAGAACCAAGGATAAAATTCCTGGTGTATTTCTCTGACTTCCAAGCTTGGATTGTCCTTCTAGACACAACAGCGAGTGTCTGCTTAGAAAAATACACTAAGAGTTCCTTTTTAAAAGGTTGTGTTTATGTTAGAATATCCCTTTCTACACTTGCCGTAAGGTGACATTTTTACTTTTGTTACAAATGAAGGATTTATTCTTGAGGGCTGTGAGAATAAGACCTATTCCCATGAGAACCATGGACACTAGGGGCTGGGGTGAGTGTATAATTGTGTTGAGCAACCCAGTTGAGACCATTAAAAAAAAATTTTTTTTATCACGTTTCTGTCCTTTAGGGACTTTTTGTCTTGTTTACTTCCGTGAGTTTGGGGACCATCCGTTCCAACCTGGGGCTGATCTTGGATTTTGCAAACCTGGTTTTGCATCCTGGATCTTCCTCCACTTACTCTTCCACTTAAACTTCAGTTTCTCCATCTGTAAAAGAGGGCTAATGACCCAGACAGGGCTGCCTCAGTGGTGTGGGAAGAGCAAATGCAGAGGCATAACTCATCCTTTGACGCTTGGTTCAGGGACATGGGCATCTGTTCCCTCCCCACCCTTGTGACTTAGATCTTTTTCTCTGTCTTCCCATAGCCAATGGGCACATATCTATCCTTTGTCCTTATGTGCTAATTACTAATATGAATCATGTATTTGCTTTGGGTGGCGGCCTCCTTGAAGACAAACATACTTAATCGTATTTGTGTCAGGCACACCTAGCACAGGTCTGGAACTAGTATGTATCAAACTCTTCATGGAACAAATACATGCATGTATGTAAATGAGAGAGGCACAGTCTCTGGTGGAGAAAGCTACCCCTTTTACTTTATAATGATGACCAAGGGTACTCAGAGCACAAAACCAACCCTGGTCCCAGTGACAATAGGTACTGAGGGCTTCCCATTTCAAAGCACTGGGCTGACAGGTTTTACATGTGTTGTCATGTTTAATCCACACACAACCCTATGGCTTGAGTACTGTCATTAGCTGCATTTTATAGGTAAAGGAGCTGAGGCTCAGAAATGTGAAGTGAGTCAGCCATGACTACACGGATAGTACAGGATGAAGGTGGAATTCAAATAAGTCAGTTTGAATCCAGAATTGAAGATCTCAGCCGCTAGGCTGAGCCAGACCCGAAGTTTGAAAAGAACCAAAATGGAGAAATCTTCTGTCTTCTCTAGGAGACACATAAATTCAGTGATTCTATGTTAAATGTTCAATGTTAATGCAATAGACATTAGCACCTACTGTGTGCTAGGCACTGGGGACACATAGAAAATAGGAACATATGGATAGGATTCATGGGATTTTCATCCTGGTGTGCGTGGAGAACAGACCATAAACAAAGAAACTCACTAATAAGCAAGACAATTCCTGACAGGGAGAAGTGCTGGAAGGGAAATAAAATCCTGTGGCGTGTCAGTGCCTGAGAGGAGACACCATCTCATTCAGGGGAGGCCTCTGTAAGGAGATGGTACAGTGGGAAAGCAAACCCAACTGAGGGTAAAGGTGGTACAAAATCTGTAAAGTTGGAACTGGAATGAGCGTGGGTTGTGTTTTCCAAGGACAAGAAAGCAGCCTGGAAGGATTGAAGGGGAACACATTGCACATTGGGTCAGAGACCCAGCAAGGGCCTTATCATGTAGAGCCTTGTGGGTCTTGGTGGATTTGGATTTTCTTCCAAGAGTGATAGATTGTCATTGCAGGGTAAGTGGGGCAAGTGACATTAAATCACTGCATTGGACAGATTGTTCTTGCTGCTGATTAGAGTATAGATTATAAGAGTAAGAATGGAAACGGGGACAAATGCCCATCTGACATCCTACAAAATCTTTACAACATTATTTATTATATTCCCCAAACTGTCTTTCCTCTCCCTGTGGCAATATTGTGACTACTAATTTGTACTTTCTAATTCCTTTACCTTGTCAGATGGGCACTTGTCTTGTTAGGGAGACCACTTCATGGACGATGTAGATGGCTGACCACTGCACTGTACACCTGAAGCTGAATAATATTGAATGTCAGCTATAATCAAATATACATATAGTCACGGGATGTGGAGTGCAGCCTAGGGAATAGAGGCAATGGAATTGTAATAGCTATATACGATGTCAGAGGGGTAGTAGATTGGGGGCGGAGGGTTTTCAGTTTGTAACTTACATTGTTACCTACACCTGAAACTAACAAAAAAAAAAAAAAAAAAAAAAAAAAAGAAAGGAAACAGGCAGACCATACATGAGGCTCTGAGGTTTCTTGATTGGGAGATAATAGTGGCTTGAACTAGGGCAGTTAGTATAAAGGAAATGGAGACAATGGTACTTAGTTGCACTATTTTGAGAAGGTAGCATTTACAGGAATTGCTTTTGGCTTGAGCACAGGAAGTGAAAAAAAGAGAAAAATGAAGTTGGACTCCTAGATTCTTGTTCTGATCATTTGTGTGAATGGTGGTGCCATTTAACTGTGATAGAAAAGATAGAAGACCTAGGTTAAGAAAAAAGTGCAGCTAAGTAAAAAAAAAAACCCCCACAAAACAACCTTCAGTGTAATTGAAACATAAAATGGATTTCAAAAGTCTTTGTAAAGGACTTTGGCAAAACTGAAAATGGTGCAAAGGGTCCAAGGAGACGGAGACTGGATTCCTTCCACCCCTTTGTAGACCTTCTCATAGCGAGTCGCAGAGTAAACCATTCCATGGAGCACCCGCAGCAGCATGGGGCGGGTGGGGACCCAGGGAGCTTGCTGCAAGGAACCCGAAACCAAACCACTAGAGCTCCCATTCCAGTTGGTCCCTTAGCTGCTTAAAGTACCTGAGGGGAGGCCAGCCGGCGTCCATCAGCTTGAGCTCAGCTGGGTCCTTGACAGGCTCCTGTAGACATGAAGCAGGAACTCCACAATGGTACCCAAAGCAGGTACCAAACAGCTTTGCAAGAGCAGGAGTAACTAGTTTCAAACCCATTCCTTTTAGACAGTCAGCAGTTTGTTATGGAGGCACCAAAAGTAAGGCGCATTGATCCTTTTCACCGAAACACCTCCCTGTTGATTACCACTCCACCCTGCTGTACAAAGAACGTGTGGCTTCTCTGGACACCTGGCTCTGATTCATTTTGGTCTCCCTCTTCATGTCAGCTGATACTATGCTTTGACCTCGATTCCTAAAATATCTTTTGACAGGGGCCTTTCTCCTAAGCTAATAATATCCCATGATCATTTAGTAGTTCTATGAACAGTGGAAGGTGAGATTTATAGTGATAGCATTTTACTGGGTTTTTCTGTTGTCCAAAATGATTGATGCTTCATGATTTCTACAGGGCCAAGGGATTTTGTTACAAAAGGTGTCAGAGGTTCAATCCTTCAATCGGTGGCACAGTGCATGCTGGGTAAGGAGTGGAGCTGTGGAAATGCTGAATGGGTGCTGATGAGGGAAGAAGAGGGGCAGCAAAGAGAACACTTGAGAAGAGAATGCGGTGGTCTCTGACAGCTGGCCGGTGGCAGGATGGTACTGACACTTGAAACATGCATTGTATTTTGAAAACCTCAAATAATTCCTGTATTTCACTCATCATTTATGAATAAAGGAGATAATTTTGGAGAAGAGGGGTCTAGCTCATGATGACTTCGTTAGTTAGGAGAAGATGTGTAACTATTAAAAGAACCCAAGTTCTGGGCTAGGGTCCTTGCACCCCCCCATGGCTAGAAACTCCCCATTTTGGCTTAGGGCAGCCTTTTCTTGTCTCTTTAGCTCTGCCCAGTCCTTCCTCCAATAAGTAATGCACCAGAACTCAAACTTATTGTTTGCGTGGGTTTGTCCCAATAACAAGGATCCAAATTGTTCTTGTGAGATTTTTTTCAGTTTCAGAGCAAAGGGTTCAAAGCAACAGGCTTTACCAATTCCCTCCACCTCAGCATTGTTCTGGTCTCCATACTGAGCAGAGAGCATTGGAATGATAGCTGGCTTCTAGGCAGCAGTGATGAAAAAATTTTGGAATGCTTGTCATGAGAAGAAAGACTATTTACTGTTTTTGTTACTGGGTAGCAACATTTTTGTGGCTTTGGTTGTGTCTCTTAATTGGGAGGTAATGGTCAAACTGAAATCATCTGAGGTCTAGAATTTAAATTTTATTTTGGGCTGGATATTAGTCTTTTGTAAATAAGCTGTTTTCTCGGTACATTGAACAGGACTTAAAAGATATGGAGAAGTACTACCCAGGCACCCAGTTACCCCCATTCTGAAGTAGTGGTGAAGTGGTTCCTGGCAGAGTGATTGGGCTTCAGGGAGAGGGGGGTGTGGAACTTAGGGTAGAAGGTAGTGGCTATTTACCAACTGACATGGTAGGATGTCCACATTTTTTAAAAAAATGTTATTTGAGCACATTACCGTTATTTATTTATTTATTTATTTATTTATTTATTTATTTATTTATATTTGGGGAAGGGGAACAGGACTTTATTGGGGAACAGTGTGTTCTTCCAGGACTTTTTCCAAGTCAAGTTTTTGTCCTTTCAATCTTAGTTGTGGAAGGCGCAGCTCAGCTCCAGGTCCAGTTACCATTGTTAGTCACAGGGGGCACAGCCCACCATTCCATGCGGGAGTTGAACTGGCAACCTTGTGGTTGAGAGCCCACTGGCCCATGTGGGAATCGAATTGGCAGCCTTCGGGGTTAGGAGCATGGAGCTCCAACCGCCTGAGCCACCGGGCCGGCCCATCCACCTTTTAATAAATGATACAATTGAAGTGGCTACACGCTATCTCTGCCTGTAGGACTAGCAGTGAAGTCCAGACATGTCCCTTGAGGTGGGGTAGACCAGAACTTTCTAACCCATGTGCTGGGACATCCTGCCATGCTGACTGCTGATCCCCTCACTTTTCATTTTAGCTGGACGGGGCTTGGGGCAGCCATAGTTCCATTTGGGTCATCTTGGGAGACGAACAACCTATTCCATTTACCCTTATGTTTCATATAAACAATCTCATTTCATGTTTTTCTTCCATTACAGAAAAATTGGGGTGCTATGCAAATGTAAAATCCTTCTCTCTGTTTTTAAAAATGATGACAAACTTTCAAACATGAGCAAAATAATCCTTTAGAATGCTGTGGCAACATGTTCAGTGTCCATTGTTTCAGCTGGGTGTTTAGTTCCTTCTTGAGATGAATCCAACTAACTTTTGCAAACTGAGCAGTTAAGTGACATTAAATGGGCTTTTCTCTATAATGCATTCTCTCCGTATTTGACGTTAATTAGCCACACCTCTAACCATTCTCCTTTTCCAAGGTCCAAAAGAGCATTTTCTCCAACTACCTGCTAGACAGCTCCACTTAGGTTTTCTACCAATAATGTAAACTCAAGGTGTTTAAAAGCAACCCTTTGTCTTTGCTCCACTTCCTACTTTTCTTCTCTTAGTTAATGTCATTACCTACAATATAAACTTTGGGTTGTCTTAGGTTTCCCCGATGTTTAGTTAGTTACCATGTTCCATTGATCCAGCCTCCATAATGTGCCTCTATTTATTCCTTTCTGTTTTATGTTTGTACCAACAGTTTGTACCAACATTCAAACACAGGTTCTCTCACCCAAGCTGTTGCAATAATCATCGAGCGGGTCTCCCACTTCTATGCCACTCATTCTTCCAATCTTCCTTTTATTGGCTTCAAGAAGGGTCTTTCCAGAGCCCGATTGCAATTCCACTCTTCTCCAGCTTGAAGATTCTCTGCAGACCCATCTAGTCTACTAAACCAAGCATATGCTTTCCATCCTCGCATTTTTGATATTTTTCAATATGAACCCAATTTAACTTTCCAGACTTATCTACCATTGTTCTGACTAATTAATTATTCATTAACTCATTTATTGAACACCCACTTAATGCCAAACAATGGGCTGGGGCTGGTCATGAAATGGTGAGTAAGTAACAGCACATAGGGTAATTGCTCTCAGAGAGTTTCCAGTCTAGTGGATGTGCAGGCAGAAATAAATTGTATCAGTGAGGTACACTGGCCACAAGAGCATATAAAGGGAGAATTAACCTGGTCAGTTAAATCTGGGAAGACTTCCCAGAGAAAACTATGCTCATACAAATAATAGAAAATTATTTTTGAATGCTGCTGAAAAGCCAAGGCAAAACACACTCATGAAGAAATGAAGGTAAGTGACAGTGAGGAAAAACATGGCATGCTATTGCACAGTCATACAGACCTCCTACTCTGTTCTTTCAACAGAAGCGTGTTCCTGCCCCAGGGCCTTTGCACTTGCTTCTGACGAGCCTGCTCATCAGGATCTCAGGACAGTCTCCTTCACATGCTTCTCACATTCACCTTTCCCTGACCTCTGATCCAAACTAGTCCCCTGTTTATCATTCTATCTCACAAACAACCTTTTATTTTCTTTATATGTAATCATTTTGGGTTTTCTATATTTACTTGTTTATTGATTGTCTTCTCCAGTAGAAGGTAAGCTCCACGAGTCTGGCTCCTCCCTCTTTTAGTCACATCGCCTAGCCCAACATCTGTCACATGAAAGGTGCTCAACAACTGTTGCCAAATGAAAGAGAAGGATGAAGATAAATATATATGCATCAATAAAAGAAAATGAAAGATAAATATATGCATAATTAATTTTACAGAAAGTTAACTATGTTATAGTCCCTTAACATAGCAAAATTCCCTTAAAATTCCCCCAAAGATGACGCTGCTACACATTTTTTACCAATTCTTTATTGAAGAGAAGAGATATACTTTGTTGCTTGCACAGTCCGGGGTTTATTTTTTAAAAGTAAGCTCCTGGAAATTTACCCTGAAGCGAATAAAACAATAAAAGGCATTAATGGATTAAGAGCTAGGTAGATGGGTAGGTATGAAATGAAAAGTTTACTAAGATGTTCAAGTTGAAATTTAGGTGCTGGCTATACAGATGTTCACTGTAAAATTCTTTCAACGTTAGTGTCTTTGCATACTTTCATAAATGATACTGAGAAAGAAAAAGTACCTGAGTATATTCCTGCCCTCCACAGAGTTTAAGTTCAATCTCCTATACTTTCTGCCTCTTTAAGGTTGATGATTAGATAATTAGCAGGGAAATAGTCAAGAAAGTCCTTCATAATATGCTGATTAAGCAATACTGAGTGCTTAATTTGTATACTTATATTTGGCATGATTTCCACCCCTGAGAACTGTGCACTGACATGGTTAACCAGATGTTTGGATAACTACAACTCCTGGCTCTCTACTATTTTTCCAGACTGAGACCTGGATGCTGGTCTCAGGGGATCTTAGACAGTCAGATATGGAGGGTGACTCCTGGGTGTTACTAGTTGTGACAGGGGAAATCATTTTCTTGCTCGTGACTCATAAGCCTCTCATCTGGGAAAAGCCTCTCAGACCGTCATTGTCAAAATGATTCAGCGTCTTTCCATTCTGTGTGACTTGATGGCCTCTCTTGCTTTTGTTGGGCCTAGGTTGGTAGGAAGCCTCATAATAATAATAATAATCAGCTTCTGATGGGTGTTTCCAGCTTATGAAACTATTCCATTTTCTTTACTTCATTTGATGGTTCTTACCATACTATGGTGCACCTAGGCCACGTAATATTATGCACCACACCTGTTTTACACATTGAGATATGAAATGCATAAATGAGCTGGCCAATTTCATTGTGGAATATTAAATTAAGGAGCTGAAATGAGAATCTCCGTTCTTGGCTTCAAATCCAGTCACTCTTACCTAACATCTAACTGAAAATGCATGCAAATTCTCACAGCCTGATGTTGCCAATAGGAGTACAGCTTTAAAGGAAATAGAATTCAGGGAAGGTCACAGAAAGATAGCCACAGGGAAGATGAATTCTCCTTGGGTCGAATTCATGCTAAGTCACTACTAAATCTCAAATCCATTTTTCAACCTGTTCTCCCATGTTTAATGCAGTGTCTGTCCTTTCTGAAAGGTTAAATCTCAGCTTGACGACTCCCAAGTGAAATTCCTCTGAGCTGGATACTCCGTGAGGATCAGTGAGTAGAAGTTAGTCAACAGGGACCCTTCCCACGTGGCCACTATGCTTGTCACGCATACTCCTCCTGCCTTCCTCTCCTGGGGCACTTCCTCTTGCTGTGCTAGAAAGATAACTACCTTAATGCTAATCCCATAAGCTTTTGGGATGCTATTAGAGATGTTCCAGAAATGCCAATTGCCCACATCTCCTAATGCCACTTAATTCTCCTTTACTTTGAATTTCCTGGCATGGAAATTAATGAGCGTTGGCTATGGAGTCAGACACCCCTGACCGGACACTCTACTCCACCTCCTCTTACCTGTGACATCAGGCAAGTCGCTTGGCTTCCCTAAGCCCCAAGTTTTTCATCTATAAAATGAGATTAATTATAGGACTTTCCCCATGGGGATGTTATGAGGATTGAATGAAATAATGCCCACGAAGGGTGTAGCTCAGTGCTTATTGCTTGGTAGATGCTCTGAAGTATTGGTAAGAATTGTTAATAATTCAGAATTAGAATATAGCAGTTTTTCACATATTAGATAAAATTTACCTTTCTATCTAATTAGCAAGAATTGTATTTTCCTTCTTTCCTTCCTCCCTTCCTTCAGCACTTCTATACTGAGTTTCTCTAACATGTCAGGCAGTCCCTACTCTCATGCTTATTGCAGGCTAGGGCGGAAGACAAACAAATTAATAAAGGAATCACACAAATGAATGTCAAATTATACCCGTAGTAATTGCTACAGAGTGTATCACAGGAGGCCATGACTTAGTGCAGATGTTTCCCTGGGACCTACAGGTGAGTGAAAGCTAGCCAGGTGAGAGCAGGGAGGGTGGGAGGGTGACAGAGAGGTTCAGACACTGGGTTTAGGAACAAAGATGCTGTGACACAAGGGACAGTGATGACTTAAAAGAAGCCAGTAGGGCTGAAGCAGGCAGAGGACAGACCGGAGTGGCACAGGGTGGGGCAGGGTGCATGGGGCAGGGCCAGTGCAGGCAAAGCCAATCTTCCAGGTTGGTCTTTATTCCAAGAGCTACAGGAATCCTTTGAAGAGTTTCAAGAAGGGCTGTAACATAACTCTCAGGAGTCATTTAGTTTAGAGAGTCAGAAGCCTGGCCCATTAAGCCATCTTCATTCATACAGCCATAGAGCAGAGCCCCATAGTACAGAGGGCAGAAGTGGACTGACCTGCAGGATGGAGCATCTAAATTCGATTTCAGTGCTCAGCCATCTGGGGAATTGTTAAAGTAACTGGCCTTGGTTCCCCTCCTCTGGGAAGCTATTGAACAAGTAATAGAAATATCGTCACATGACTTACCACATGCAAGATTGCCAACAGACTTTGCCTGCACTGACCCTTCCCCATGCACCCCAACCCCATTTGGGGGACTGCAAAGTGGGCTAGTTTCAACCTTGAGGGAAGAATGCCTTTGAGGTAGGAAGTGCGTCCAGGGAGAGGTCTGGTTGCTATTTCTAGTGACCAGGAAAACAAACGATGCTTGAGCGTCTCTGGAAGTTGGATCAGTGGAGACAGAGGAAACCCACCAGTGTGTTCCACTCCCACTCATAACCCTGGTTTCAGGCAGGAAAAATCATCTGGAGATCCAGCAGTGGGGGGTCCGGGGGGATCTGGGCTCTTGTCGGATCCATCCAGAATATACATTATGAAGAATCATGAAGTCCGGCAGCTTTTCCTCCTTTTAATTCCCTACCCACCTTCCCTACGGATACTCTGACCATTTCAATGCTCAGTCCTCCCAGAAGACCAGGTTCTTGTTTTCTCAGCTTTGATATGAATGGCTAACCCCAGGACCTGTGGGTAATTTAACGTATTTGTACCACCCTGGGCCCCGCTCCCTCTGCCTCAGCCCCAGTGCTCCTTTCAAGTCATCACACTCCCTTCTGTCAAGAGTCTTTGCTCCAGAACCCTAGTATTAAGTTAAGAAACAAAACAACCCAAAAGAGTATTTTGCAGTTTGGGAGAAGAGAAGGAAGTGTTGCCTGGTAGAATTTCAGACAACAGATAAACCCCTAATGCTGACTTGCTTGGAGCTGGGATGGAGGCTGTGCTGTTGTGCGAAAGCTCCATGCATCTAAGGTCAGCTGGAACCTGCCCCCCATGAATACATGAGCAAAAGCAGACACTGAGCATCAGTATGCTGCTGGCATGCGCATGCATCTTTCTAGCACTGAAACACTTTGAAAACAGGCTTACTTCAGTGTTAAGCTTGAAAATGCCTTAATTCAGCCTGGGGTCTACCTTATAGAAAACAAATCCCTTCCCTTCAGGAGGGTCACCCAATAGTGAAGTTTGGTAGTTCTGCCCTGGCAGTTAGGGATTAGGCCAACACATCTTATACTCAAGGACAGTCTGTTCTTTAGCAGAGCACAAGTCAGCTTTAAATATAGAACATTAACTTGCTTGATCAGTTGTCATTGGGACTGAATGTAGGAAGCACCTTTACAAAATGTTATAACTTGGAAACATATATACACCTCAGTTACACATATGCAGTACAATAATGAATATATGAAATGAATATTGAACTATTGAAAGAGATTTTAATGTTAATTATACTCAATTTTTAAAGAAAAAGCTCAAACATTTTAAAAATGAATAAGCAAAAAAATCAGTGCTTCAACAGAAATTTCTAAATACATGATTCTCTTCTAAGATCAATTGCACTGTTTTTTGAAAAGTGCCCCATTGGAGGTCTCTACGTGGCCTATTTCTTTCTATGTCCATTTCATCAGTAAAGCTTTCCCATGACTCCTGTTTATGCCCCAGTGACTGAGATGAATTGACTAAGGTCTCTTTGGTTGGACTAAGTTCAAGATCCTATTGAAAAAATAAAAACACTGGGCTCCCATTTCCCTTTGCCACCGGCCAGAGCCATCATGTGTTTCCTGTGCTTCTTATTTGCAGAGGAAATCTTCAGGGAAGGGGTTATTATATGTCCTTGGAATTCACCATCCTGGCACCCTCAGGTATCCTAGTGGTACTGACAGGTAGAGCTCTTGCACATTCACCAGCCCTCTACAGAGATGGATTTACATGCACGTCGAGACTGACGTTCTGCGTCATGTTTCATAGTAAGCATCCATCCAGAGGGCTGCGGACTTCTTCAAGGTCCTGTGGGAGGAGTAAACAAAATCGTTAGGAGGTGAGACACTCATGGAACAGGAGCTGCTCCATGGAACATTCGCTCTTTTATGTGGTTGAGGCTGTGTTGTCATTTTCAGCTCTATCTGAAAAATGTCTTTCTCTGTTGCCCAGTGGAGGGAGTCAAATACACTGAATTGTTATTGAGCAGGTGAGTTCACCTTTCCTTTATGGAGGAGACTGAGTTTTTCTGGCATTTACTCTCTTTGTACCCCAAACCATCACCTGTCTTTTCTCTAGTCTTAAAAAAAAAACAAAAACAAAAAACCTTTTCTGAGTTTCTATGAGATAAAGCATACAATTATATATCAACCCGTCCTATTTCCAGCTACCTACCTTATTTTATAATGGGAAAGGTATTTTTCTAGGCTCTGGGGATACAGCAATGAATAGGACAGAGGTGAGTCCTGTCCACGTGGAGTTCCTGGTCTAGCTTGGGAGACACATATTAAATGATGTATTACCTAGTATGTTATTTAGTCATGATTGTGATAAAGATCGTGAATCAAGAGAAGGGGGTACTGCAAGAGCATGTGATGGACTTAGTCATGGAGGTCAGGGAGGACTGAGAGGAGGAAAAGGCATTTCAGGTGATCCTTGGAGAATGAATGGATATTGACAAAGTGATGTGAGGAGAGGTAATGGTTTTGAAGAACATTCTAGGCAGAAGAAACAGTGGCAAAGGAAGTGATAAGGCAAAGGGCAGGGGAAGCAGCAAACAAAGGGAGGCCAGACATCTGGAGGCAGAAAAGGAGGAGGGGAGTGGTAGAGTGTGAAGCTGGAGCCCTAGTCAGGGATCAGACCAGAATGGGCCTCTCCTTGTTGGCTTCATTCAAAACACTGTTGTGATTTCCACCCCCACCCCAATCCTAAAAGAAAAAGAACATTATCCAACCCAGGTCACTGGCTGTTAATTTGACCAGCACAATCTTCACCAGGGAATTGTGGGTTCTTCCAGATGACTATGAATTTTCAGTTCCCTGAGGCCTCACCACTGTTGGTCAGTCACCCCTGGAGTCAGTATACAGGGGATCAGTCACCCCTGCCTGATTCATAGATTTATGTTCCACTGGACCCTGGGCATCTAAGTTTGCGACGCTGGACCAGATGATTCGACAATCCCTCCTACCACTTCAGTTCTAAAGCATGTAAAAGACAAATGATACACAGTCCTGCTTTTAAGAAGCTTGAAATTCAGTAGGGCAGCAAGACATTTTCACTAGAAGGCAGGAGGTAAATGGTAAGAATTATTATCATTGCGGTTGCTGATGTTACTCCCTGGAGTCTCACGTCCACGCTGGGCAGACAGGTGCCCCTTGATGATACATGGTTGTTGGGTGAATGATTCACAAGCCAGCGAATTGGTCGGGAACCGGCAGTGATGGGAAATGAGAGCTGTGAGTCAAGGAGACTCTGTTATTACCTGACAATATCTCCAAATGCCTTCAACAAAGGCTTATTCACATACTGCAATCCATACTTGGCACACAGTGACTTCACCAGGGGTGCCACCTTGTGATAATTATGGCGCGGCATAGTGGGGAACAGACTAGGGAAACAGAGACAGGAGACATGAAACTTAGACTTACAGAGAAACCCAATGGACTTCTCTTTGACCCATCACTAAATAAAATTATATCAGCAATGCAGACCCAACCTTGACCTTTCATAGTACTTGCATTCCGGGAAGTTCAAAAACTCTTACCAAGCACTCTTATCTCATCTCTTAACCCTTGGTAAGCCCTGTGGGTGGCCAATGTTTGAAGAACAAAGAAAATAAGTATTAGCTCCATCAAAAATGTTTATCTTTGGCCAGCCCGAATGAAAGTATGGGGCTTTCTACCATTCTGAATTACCTAGAGAGCTGGAGCTATCCATCCTCTATCTCTGTGTCTTTCTCTGTGTCTGTGTCTATCTATCTAACTTCTACATCATGAGTAGGTGAATAGTCAATATGTGATAGTTATGGTATATGGGGAAAGTCCTAGCATAGGATTAAAAAGTGAGGAAAGACGGGTTTTTATTCAAGGTTTTCACTAATCAGCCAGATGACTTTCTTGGGTTTTCACCTCCTCTTTGATAAAATATGAATAATAATTCTGTCTTGTTTTGCTGAGATTTTAAAGGACTAACATGAGAAAAAGCATAAGAAAATTCCATGAATAGGTATAAGATCTCTTTCCCTCTCTGACTATCACAGATATGGCTCAGACAAAGAGGATGTGGAACGTCTCTCCCCTGAATATTCTGGAGAGATCGACCCTCAAAGTATTATCATTTTTCTCTTATTTTAGGGCATATCCACCTAACTGATCCATTGGTAAAGTACTTCCAGATACTAGTTGGAAATTGAAGCAGGGTCTGGATTTCATTGTTGATTATTTTGTAACCTCAGATCTAAATACATAGATAACAGATAGACTTTTAAATTACAATTAAGTTTCAACACAACTTGGTTACCCAAGTGCTATAATTTTTCTTGGGTTTTGCCAACAAACCAAATGCAAAGGAAACAATCAATTCCTAGATTAACAGGAATCTGGAAACTGAATCGCTGATGTTTTCCCTCAGATTTCACTCCATTTACTCACGATTGTTACACCTTCTTTCCTTCCTTCCTTCCTTCCTTCCTTCCTTCCTTCCTTCCTTCCTTCCTTCCTTCCTTCCTTTCTCTTACTTAGTTTAGTTTTTTTAAAAATTAAATTTTTAAAAAATTTTTAGTTTCAGGTGTACAAAATAACATGGTGATTATACGTTTATATACGTCACAAAGTGATAACCCCAGTAAGTCTATTACCCACCTGACACTGTACATAGTTATTACAATATTATTGACTATATTCCCTATGCTGTACTACATATCCCGTGATAAGTTTTTAAAATTATAGTTGATGTTCAATATTATTTTACATTAGTTTCAGGTGTACAGCATAGTGGTTAGACAGTTATATAATTTATGAAGTGATCCCCTGATAAGTCTGATACTCATCTGACATTATACAGTTTTTACAACATTATTGATTATATTCCCCATACTGTATTTTACTTCCCCATGACTTTCCTGTAACTACCGATTTGTACTTCTTAATCTCTTCACCTTTTTCACCCAGCCCTCCAATCCCCCTCTTATCTAGTAACCATCAGCTTAGTCTCTGTATCTGTTTTGTTTGTTCATTTATTTTGTCCTTTAGAGTCCACATATAAGCGAGATCATGTGGTATTTGTTTTTCTCCGTCTGACTTATTTCACTTAGCGTAATACCCTCTGGGTCCATCCATGTTGTCACACTTCTTTTCTTTCTTTCCTTCCTTACCATTGGTGTTACTAGAAAGCTAGCAGCCTTTAGAGAATTCTGGTTCATTTTTTCCCCTCTGAGATCCTAGCCTTGGGCTCTGCTCAGGACTGTATGGGTGGCTATTACAAGTGACAGCCCTTTCCCCTATCATGGACGGTTTCTATCACTCACTGGTGCTCGATTTGGAAGTTCAGATGTCCAGTGAACCAGTCATTGAAAAAGGACTGTTCAACATTACACGTGGCCAAGACCTGCAAAGACAAGCTTATGTTAGATGTAAATAAGCTCACGTGTCAAACGGAGAAAACATTTATTTATTCTTTCATTAAGTCAATCATTGAACAAGTATTTGAGTTCCTGTTTTGTGTAAGAAACTATGAGGAATGAAGAAGATACACAATTCCAGGTCTCAAGGAGCTTACATTTAAGAAAGCAATACGACGTTTTGCTAAGAAGTATATACAAGGCAGTAGGTATGAAAAAGTGTGTAGGATTTGAGGGGACTGAGTCACCATTAGCTTTTGGATACAAAGACTATGGTGTCAACGAATGAGGATTTGGCAGATGGAAGTGGGATTATAGGAATCTGGTGGAGATTATAGGGGTTAGAATCCCATTTCTACACAGTAGATTTGAAGGACTTCTAAGTGGGGAATAAGGCATTCAAGGCTTCTAACCAAGGGTTCTGTGCATAGAAGTGCATTGACTGTAAGTACTTTCCTTGGTAATCTAATCATTTTATTTTATGCATTTAAAAAGCCTTATCCTGAGAAGGTGTTTGTAGGCTTCTACAAACTGCAAAGATTAAAAACACTTATGAAGGTTATTTTGTTGAATGCCTTTCTAAGGCTTAGTTCTAGTTGGGGTGGTTGCCATTTTGAATGTTATTTTTGTGGTTGTTCTATGCCAGTGTTTCTCAAAGTGTACTTCAGAGAAACTTGGGGTTCCCTGGGACTTTTTTTCAAGGGACCTGCAAGGTCAAAATTATTTCCATAATACTTTTGAGACACTATTTGCCTTTTTCATTCTTATTCTCTCATGCTAGTACAATGGATTTTCCCAGAGGCTACAAACATGGGATAGTGTCATCACTCTGCTGTTAACATGTATTTGTTTTATTCTTATTTTAATTAATAAGAAGTTAATAAGAAATATTTTTTAAATGTCTCAGTTTTAATTTCAAATATAGTAAATATCAATGAATATAACCTGTGTAAACACAAGTTCTTTAAGGTTCTCAATAACTTTTAAGAGTATAAAGTGGGTCTGTGACCAAAGAGCTTGAGAACCACTACTTTATGCCTCATGGGAGGCCCACTGAATTTGGGGATGAGCTTGGAGAAGGAAGCAGTACTCTGGCCGGATGCTCCAGTTCATCCCAGCTAGTGGAAGGCTTAGGAGGCAGGGACGTTCTGCAGTGGTCATAACTCTGTGCTTGGAGAGCATGTCAAATCTCCTTATGAGGCCTCTCTATACAATGAAATGAAGTGCTCTTGGGTCCTTCTAGGTATAAAATTCATTCCATAATTCTAGGAGTCTCAGATTTACTGGAAAGGCTGTGTCATATGGAACCAGGGGTCAGCAAGCCTTTTCTGTAAAGTGCCAACAGTAAATATTTTAATTCTCTGTCACAACTACACAGTTCTGCTGTTGTAACATGAAAGTGTTCATGGATAACATAAACATGGCTGTGTTCCAATAAAACTTTATTTGCAAAAATAGGCAATGGGCTGGATCTGGGCCTTGGACTGTAGTTTACTGACCCTTGGTTTAGAGCAAAATCTTTGAAATTGAACTGCCTAGGTTTAAAACTTGCTTGTACCAATTATTAGCTGTGTGATCTTATGCAAGTTACTCAACTTCTTATCATTTGTCAAGTGGGAATAACCATAGCAACTATCGCTTGTAGCTACATGCAGGCTTTTGACAGTGTCTGGTGTCTGGCAAGCATTTGATAAACATGAATTCTTATTATGGAAAGTAACCAGACTCTAAATCAGTGTGCTTTGAAGGATCCTCTCCTAGGAACTTCATTCTCACCTGAGTAGTGAACCAGTCTCGGTTCTCCTCTTCGCTCATTTTCATTGGTATGTGGCTCATCTGTGTAACATACGCAATCCAGGGACTTTCAAGAAACCTTGTGGAGAATAAAAGGAGGAAGTGATGACTTCTTGAGGTGTTATGGTTCCAGTCACTGGGCTTGCATAACGGCTGGCAGAGCTGGCTGAGTATTGGAGGAAGTTCAAGGGACTCAAAGGTTCCGATAAAGTAGTGGTCATTTATTTTTATCTTTGGAGGCCCTTTATACAAGTATCTAGAAATGACACACTAGGTATTTGGTCACATGACCTGTCTTGATGCCTCATGTGTGGGAACAGTGCTTCAGTTTGCTGTACCATCAGTGCAAGGATCAAAAGATACCTAAGTAACTTAAGAGCATATGCAAAGTGATTGACAGCTGGGCTTTATCATCAGATAGAGCTGGGTTCAAATTCTGGTTTGGCACTGCCCCTGGCCCTTACTTGCACCATAGCCTTGGGCAAGTGATTTAATCTCTCTGAGCTTCAACTTCCTTCCTAGAAAAATGAAGATGATACTATCTACATTACAGGACTGCGTGAGGATTACATCAAATAAGATAATGCATGCAAAGCCCTTAGAAAAGTGTCTGAGGCATATTACCTATCATTGTCCTTATGCTTATATAGGATTTAGAGTAATAAAGTGAAATAATGAGGGGGAATCAATTGGGATGTTGAAGAGGGCTATTCAGTGGAAAGTCATTTTGGTATTGGGAAAATCTCTAGTCATAAAATAACTTTAAAAAATTCCTTTCCTTCCATTATCTTTGGCAAAGATTATCATGTCCAACTGGATTAGAGTTTTAAAGGATTTGGTGATCAGGTGGAATACTGCAATTGGGAGTTAAGAAAGTGGGGGAAGAAAGAAAAGATTGGGAATATTTTTCCCCTAAGGAGCTCTTATTATTCAACTCTTTCAACTTTTTTTTTTTTTACATTTTCATGGTGTTATAATCTTATGCTAATCATAAATAGATTAGATAAGGAAGGTAAAAGGGTTATTTAGGTTATGGGAATAAGAGGATGTTCTTGCTTTCTTACTTGACAAAATATATGAGCAACACCGTTCCGAAGATTCCATAGAAAGGGCCAAATGTGATGAAATAGCGGATGTAAAAACTGCTGACCCAGGCAATATCCTGTAGAGAGAAGTGCTTGAAAATTAGATGCCCTGAACACAATTTCATTGGTTTCCCCTTCTTTGGGTTAGGGTCCATTCATGTACTGGCTGAATCTTTTGTCCTGTTATTCAAGGAAGCTCTATCTGGAAGGGACCAAGCATTTTTCACTTCCTGCTTTCTAGTTGTTTTAGCTTCAGAGAATGAGTCAAGTTACTCACCCCCCAATGCCTTTGAAGGTACATCACTTGCATGGATTGTAGGTTGAAATATACAGGCATGAGGAGGGGAAGCCCAGCTGAAAAAGAACAACAACAAAAAAAGATGGTGAATAAATGAGCAGAATGGGACATCAATGTAGGTTAGCAGGAGTCTACCTCCTTAACACGCCACCTCTGCAATGTTTCCCTGGAGAAGGGAAGCATGGTGAACTCCATGGGGCCTTTTGAGTCTTTGAGGGTGAACCAGTAATTTTGTTCAAGCTCCCTCAAGGAGCCTAGGGAATCTTTGAAGATCTGCATCATTCTTGATGGAGGCATCCTAAGCAAGCTTCTGCTGTGAGCTTTTAAGTTTTCTCAGGGTCCATGGAATCCTTCAGTCCTTCACAATCTGTAGGATTGGGCCCTGTCATAATATGGCCAGATGGGAGAAATAAAGAAGGTGTGCTCATTTCCCAGCCAGAGAATTATTTGCTGGCTTCTCCCCCAGGACCAGGGAGGCTGCATAGAGTGCAAAGGAGTCTTATGGAGGCCCTTTGGGCTTTGGCAGACTCTCTCCTTGACCAAACTTTAGTCAGGTCCTCTGAGTTCACTTCCTGACTAGGCTTTGTGTTGGTCTGCAAACTCTCAAACTCTGCAAACTCTGAGCACAAACCATTTCATCCACCATCCACACTAAGAGACTTGAATAAGCCCTGGCATAGTTTCTGACAGCTCAGGGTCACCTCCCTGGGATGACCTTCCTTTTCTTAGAGCATTTATGTTAGAAATCTTACAATTGTAAATCCTTTCTCTGTCCCCTTGAGATGTATCTTTTACAAGCCAGAAATGTCTTCCTCAAGAACCTGGGAGTCATCCCTCTGAAATATAATCATTAAGGATAGGGCCCTGTCTCCCAGTATCTGTGGGAGGGTAGGAGCCTCACGGCCATACTCACCGGTTAGCAGACACAGATGACCTAATCCCATTGACCAACTTTCTCATCCCTCAACATCTTTTGGTAATTTCCTTTAGCAGGCCACAGTGTTTAAAAAGTCCCCCATTTTTCTTTTTCAGCAGCGTTGAGCTCAGTTTATACTGAAGTCTCTCTCCCTTAATGCAGTAGCCTAAATAAAATCTGTCTTTCCTTTTTTTAACAAGTGTCCTGCTCTGCTGCTCTTTGACAGTTTGAGTATGACTCAATTTGTACCTGAGATGCTAAGTTGGCATTTGGAGGGAAAGGACACAAGGAAACAGCTGCTCAGGGCAGTGAGCTTTGTGAGGTGGGCGTTCTGCAGTGGATCCACATCATTCATTCATTCTTTATAAGCTCAGGGCATCTAGCACCACTGCAGCTAGGGGAGGAGCGTTCAGAAAAAGAAACTCTAACAACTTTTTCTTATGTGAACCCACATTGGATTGGGTTGAGGATCAGTTGCCTTTCAAAATGGGGCACTGATGTCCTCATTCCTCTTTCTGGTCATGCAAGTGAAGGAGCAGGTGACTACCATAGATGGGGCTGCAGAATTCCAGCAATGGGAGGGGCACCATTGGCAGTTGACCCTCATATCTCCAGAAATGGGCACACAGGCTATCCTGTTCAGGCATGTTAGAGACGGCCACTGGCAGCCAACATTTGGGGAAATCAGATCATCCGTAACAGCATTTCTCAGCCTTAACACTGTTGGCATTTTGGGCCACATAATTCTTTGTTGTTAGTAGCTCTCCTGTGTATTGTAGGATGTTTAACTACATCCCTGGCTCCTATCCCCTGGATCTAGTACCATTCCTCTCCCTCTCTTGTCACAAACAAAAATGTCTCTAGACATTGTCAAATGTCCCCTTGGGAACAACACTACTCCTGGTCGAGAATCACTGATCTATAGGAAATGTTTGGACCCTTCCCTGATTTGGGTTTATTTCCCAAATGTTTTAGATGAACATATTTTGGGGTTCCACAAAACTTTCTTTGTGAGCTATCATGAGTTTGATTTTGGTTAAGAGCAAAGCATTTTGCTCCTGACTTTTTTTTTTATTGATATCAGCATTATTCAGCTACCCTATTTTCTTTCAAGCCTAGACCTACAGCCCACATTTAGATCTATTCTCTCTCTCTCGCTCTCTCTCTCTTATCTACCTCTATCTATCTATCTATCTATCTATCTATCTATCTATCTATCTATCTATCATCTATCTACCTCTATCTACCTACCTGTCATCTATCTACCTACCTGTCATCTATCTACCTATCTATCATCTATCTGTCTCTATTCACCAAAATATCTTCTACAGGTTTATGAAAGCCATGGAAACAGCCAGCTTTCCTTCACATGGAAGCGCTATAGTCGCCTTTTATGCCTGGGTCTCTAATTTTTCTGGCATCATACTGTCAGTGTTTCAGCATTCTGTTTTTTATCTTGCTTTCCTCCCTCTCCAAATACCACTATTCTTTTCTTATTGATAGGTATTTAGTCTTTCCACAATGAGAGTCCCACATACAAGACCCCTTAATTGGCATCTTGTCTTCCATCTTTCTTATAGCATCTCCTACCCTGCCCAATACCTAGAGTGATGAGATGCCTATTGCAAATTTCTATTTGCGTCTCCATTGGCCTTTTCAGATTATCAGCTCTCAGTAAGTCTGAAATAAGACATGCTGCTTTTCTCAGTTACAATATGATATGGGCTGGTCTCTCTGTGAGAGGATTCCAGTCATGACTTCTGGCTTGACAACTGCTTGCTTCAAGGAAATGGAATGATAAGGAACGTGGCTCCAAGGAGACTCACCCAGGTAGAAGTACAGGTGCTGCTTTTCATAGTCAATATATTTGATTTTCTTCTTGCCATACTGAATGGAGAGAGAATACAACTTAAATAAGAGAGAACACTCTGGTCATTACACTCAAGGACATCTCTATCTCTCTTTTTCTTTCTCTGTCTAAAATCTCTATGGAAAGAGTCATCTGATCAGAGTTCATTGGGTTAAACTTGAGGCACTGGAAGAAGCAGAACTGGAATGGGAGGAAATACTGTAGCATCTTTTTGCTTTACTTAACTGTAGATAATTCTTGCATGGATGGTTTATTCCATTTGACTATGGGGATTGTGATCACTTAAAAAAATTCCCATAGAAGCCATTTTGAATTTTTTTGTCCTTATGTGGAGTAGAGTAGTGATCGAAAAGACACATTTCTGAAAAGTTTTTATTTGTTGTTTAGCTCTTCTTTAACTGTGGTGTTTAAAATTATGCTTGAAGCTTAGTCTCCATTTGCATTCATTCATTCAACAGATATTTATTTGTCATGTGATAAAAGATATAGGTATGGCCTCTCTGATCTGTCCTGTTTTCCTCCTTTGTATTCTCATCATGGATCTCATGCTATGATTTACTATTTGTATGACACAATGATATTATATATAATCTCACTACTGGGAAATTGATTCGTTTTCTAGGGGTCTCCTTAGTTAATATGTTCAGCAAATACCCTGAGAGGAGGTACAGAAGTAATGGTTTTATCTCAAGTAACTAGCAGACATTCAATAAATGTTTAATTGAAGGAATGAGTGAATGAATGGTAATTCACGTCCTGCTCTTTATTTTTGCTGTATGTTCACTTAGTTACACCATAGACAGTGTTTGACTTTTGCTTTTCCTATTCTTTCAATACCTTCCTACCTAGATACATAGTTATTCTCTTATTTGGATAGTAGGGTTGGTCCTTCCTTCTTGTACTGTCATAAATAAAAAGAAATGTCATGGTGATGAAGTAATAGCAGCTCTTTGCAGCTATTCTCTAACTTCCAAATATTTAAGTGCTGGGAAAAGGGAGTTCGTGAAAAATGCTTGGAAGCTGGCGAACCGAGGTGAAAGGCTGATTTTGAGCATCACTTCAAAGGAGGACTTAAAGTCTTCCAGGTGCACAGGACCTGACACATACAAGATTTAATTAACTCTTGTTGAAGGAATGAATAAAGAAAGTGATGGAAAGATTGGCAGTAACATGGGAAGAAAGGAAGAGTTCAGGACGCATCAGAACTACTTTTTGATGTGCAACACTGAATTTTACAGTTTAAACAATTTTAAGTAATGTTTTATACAGTAGCTTTGAAACTACACTGTACAGATCCCTAAGATTCTAGGGCTATGTCCCAAGAGTAGCTGTAAAACTTGGAGAGGTGGGCCCCATCATTTGTGAAGCTCTAAAGAAGGCACTTCTGGAGACGATTAAGCTGCTTCATGAACGTCAGTGACATAAGTCTCCCTTTTTCATGGGGGGGGAGGGGATTAGAGAAGACAAATGTCACAATTTTAGTGATGAGCATGGAGTTCACAAACATCAGAGAGGTCCAATTTTTTGTGGAGCCATGGTCAAAAGCGACTGATTCATGATTACAGCCAAGGAGTGTTTTTCAAAATCTAGGCAAGAGACTGTTTCCCAATCAGCTGGGGAAAAGAGTGAGTCTCCCAAAGCTAGGAAAACCTATTTTCAAAAAGTTGTAAATTTTTGGTTTATGCGTCACCATGCCCAGGCAGCAACTGACAAACTATACTCTTATTTGTATGAAACTCCTAAATTCTTCTAGAAGGAGATAGCAGCCTCTTCCTAAGTGCCCAGCTCTCAGGACCCATCATTTCTCCTTGAGGAGACACATATCAGTGGATATCCTCATTTCTCCTCTGTTGAAAGACTTCCTCCTAAGAAACCTGATGATGGTCCTTTACATGATAACTTTAAGGTGAGTTTTGAGAAAAATAGCAGCAAGTAAGAAATTGTGCAGTTGACCTTTCTCCTTTTTCTGTTGTTTAAGAAGTCCAAATTAGAGGTGGGATCTCTAATTGTCTTGCAAGGCATTTGGGCTATAGTTCATATATAAATGAACCAAAATGAGCATGAACTGAAAATAACAGCATAGCCTCTTCTAACTGAGCTAGAATTAGTTGAAATAACTAGATATTTACTCGTAGGTGTTTGTGATTTGGTGCTGATGGAATGTACAGACCTGTCTTCTCTGGGTGAATGTCTCCACATCCTTGTTGAACTTTGGAGAGTCATTGCCAACCTCAGTCACCTAGTTTCACTATCTAACATCGGTGTGTGTTGCCTCAGAGCCACTGACAGGAACTGGCAGGGATCTGTTTGTCACCAGGATTGTTTGAGCAGAGTGATATGGGTTGTCGTATTTCTTATACTAGGAGGTTAGACGAAATAACTTTTAAGGACATAGAGTCATGCACTCCACGTATCCTTCTAATTTTACAACAGTTATTTTAAATCTATATCCTGGACTTACAAAGAACATGCATGAAGCTGGAACCTCCAGCTTGATCTTTCCAAGACTAGCTATAGGTCTTTCTAAGAACCACTTCCAAGAACATTTTCTGGTGTTTAGGATTTCTAAACATACCTTGACAGGTTGCAAATCTCCAATCAGGAAAAGTGGGCCCACATCAATATCTGGGTCTTTTGGGTAAATGTTTGGTTTTATATGATGTTGGAAGTGTCGGTGATTCCACCACTTTGTTGACAGGCCCTGAGGAGAAGAGAGTGTTCATTAGCTGTGGTGAGATTTCTCTCCTGAAATATCCCTCACTATCAGAGTTTTCTGCATGCATCTGTAAAGTCAGAATGAGACATAACTTGACCCCACTGCTGGATCAAAGAATGATTCATTGGACAGAGGCTTTCAAAGCCTACAAACAAATAATTATCTGATTCAGGAACATAAGTTCCTGCTCAAGTAACACCTGATACCAAAAAACCAAAAATCTGTTGAAATGAAATGTTTTTCCATCCTTCTGTTTTTTTGATTCTCATTTTAAAAAAATTCTGAAGGTAAGTGGGGCAGAGAGTATTCTTCCTATTTTTTTTTTTAAAGAAAGAAAAAGAAACCTTAGCTCCAAGACTTTAATTAGGTTTTTTTGGGAAAAAAAATGGCCCCAGGAATCCTACTTCAATGAATATTTCAAAGAATCATGGATCTGAAGTGATCTCCTAGGGGGACTTGGCTCAGATCGTTGCATGTCTGGGCTTCAATGCTCTCGTAAAAGTAAACGAGAATAAAAATAGTTTAGCTGATGCCAAGCTCCAATCATCTCTGATTAGGTTGTTTGTGATTTTGATGTCTCTGAATTAGAGTCTGAAGATCTTAATAGAGCACAGGATCTAGAGGCACATCAACCTCATTTCATATATGAGATGTATAAATACTGTTGTGTGGTTTGGGCAAATTACCCACCCTCTTTAAGGTTCAATTGCATGTAAATATTGTATAAGATATTCACCTCTGTGGGTCATTTGCGGAGACATGAAATGTTGTATGTAAAAGGTTGGCACACTGAAATATTCAGTTTCCCCTCCTTTCCCCTATTGTGTTAATCATTTCCAGAAGAATAAGCAGCAGTATGTTTTTACAGTGTATTTGACATCTCCCAATAACTGGTCTATACATGCGTTAGATCTTCACTGTCCAAAACTGTAGCCATGGGCACGTGTGGCTATTGAGCATTTGAAATGTGACCAAATTAAGGTGGGCCATAAGTGTATAATACATACTGAATTTTGAAGACTCAGGATGAAAAAAGGAATGAAAAATGTCTTAATAATTTATATACTGATTACCTGTTGACATGATGATATTTGAGTATATATAGAGTAATAAAGTTACTGTTTAAAATGTGGCTGTTAGGAAATTTAAAATAACTCATGTCATTTTAATGTGACTTGATTTTCTTTCTGTTGTACTATGATGGTCTGGACACTATACATCTATTGTACAGGGGACGGGTTTTTTGAAAATCTGTAAGTGCTAGCACTGCCTTCCCAGGGTCTTTGTTGCAGTCTTTCTCTTAGCAACCTCACTCCACCCCCGAGCCCATTAGGAGCAGTAGTCTCTCCTCACTTCTAACATTCCCTAATATCCTCACAGTGGAATCTCTCTCTCTCCAGCCTCGATCTCTCTCCTGAATCTCATGCATGAAAGGGTAATCGCTTTCCAAACATTTCCTTTTGGATGTCTCATGATATCTCAAACTCAACGTGTAGTTATCGTTTCTATTCCCCTTTCTGGGGCTCCAACAGAATGCATTTCTCCTATCAAATTGTATATCATTCACTCACTCTTACAATTGTGTATTCACCCATTCATTATTTATTTTGAAGTATGTCCCATATATCGAATACCAAGCTAAGCAGTATTTGGAATGTAAAGATAGACATGATAAAGTGGGGTTCCCACACTTATGAAACATATAATCTAATGGGAGCAGTATACAATTAAGTAAGCACGCTGCGATAAGCAATGATTCTCTCTTTTTAATTAAATCCTCTGAGAGCCGATATCTTGGCCTCTTTCACTACCTGACTATACCCTTTAGCCAATGAGTATCTATGGAAATTGATAATATGACAGACAGGTTTTGGTTCGTGGTAGGTAAGGGAGCGGATCTTGACAAATCAAGGTCCTAGAGCTTAGAACAGTGGTCAGGGTGATTGTGGGTGTGATCTAAAGCAGCTGGCTTCACGCTGGCCCTTCTGTCTGGAAGTACAGTTGCCGGAGACAAAGGAGGGAGTGATCCATGGGGAAGTGAGGATTATCAGCTACATGCAAAACAGGCTACCCTGGCACCAAGTTCCATACAGGAGCCACCCTAAGTCATTCCTCACCTCCAAGTCAGGACCTTTCTTGGGCCAGTATAGAGAATCCAGGCTTTGGATTAAAACCATCCTGCGTTTTAAGCCCTGCTACTAGGTGTGTGGCCTTGGGCAATTTCCTCAACTGTAAAATGGATGAGGTTCTTGGAAGGATTACAAGAAATAATGTGCTTGACACTCCTCCCCCCAAAAGTGTTTTAAGATGTAGTCATGGAAACAGTATAGACCAGATTTTCAGAGAAGGTCTTAATTTCAACTATTCTGCTTCTTTATCCCTATAATAACACTTGATTCTTATAGTTTACAAAATATACATACTGGGGGTGGGGTGGGGAGAAATATGCTACAGGGAGTCCATTTTGATTTTAACACTGCGCAGAAGTCCAAAATGTATGCAGACGTTTTGTGCTTTATTTTCAGACTATTCATTTTTATTTTGTGCAAATGCCACGAAGACCGGAATGTATATGTTTGTTTTTTTTTTTCCCACAGGTAGTGAAGGAAAATTACAAAGATTCACAATATCTGTCAATATTGGTGCCTTTTCTGGGAGGGGGGAGAGTAACTGGATGTGTAATCAATTGATGTGCCATGTGAAATCGTGAGTGGGAATATTCTTAGAAGGGCTTTGAACATTTACTGCTGGGAAGCTAGGGGAATCCAACAAGGCTGATTACTCCTGGAAGAGTGGAAATAAAGGAAAAGATGCAGGAGAATGGATAAAAGTGAAGAGAAAGAGGAAGAGTGGGCAAGGTAGGTCAGATGGCTCTGTTCCAGGGTTGAGGATTGCTCAACCCAGAATGACGGATAAAGCAGGTGGCAGTGATGGCAGGTGGTCTTATCCCCGCTGACATAAGCTCCTGGAGGGCGTGCATACTGTCCTATGAACAACCACGATGCAATGCCCAGCAGAGTGCCCAGCACGTAGTAGGCCATCAGTAAGCATTTGTTGAATGAATGAATGAATGAACTGACCAAGGTCTGCTAAGAGTGGCTTCTAGTCCTGACTCTGTCTGTGCTCACTGAGTGACCTTGAGTGCCTCACTGTCTATCTCTGGCCCTCGGTGTTCTCGTCTGTACTATTAGGAGTTAAACTGGGTCTCTGCTTTTCTACAACATTCTATTACATCGTTTTGTACACCAGAAACTGGAAAAAAAAAAGATTATACTGTTTCTGGAGACACAATTTATAGTGAGAGAGCTGTGTATAAATTTGTACCAATGGGAAATCAATGTTTTTTTAAAAAAGCACCAGCTTTTAAATATTTTAAATGTTATTAAATATTATTTGAAATATTCCACACATTTCATACACTGGCACCAAATCAACTGCCAATTATCTCCAGGGAGATGAGTCTCATTTTTCCTTCGCCTTCCTCAGAGTAGGGAAGGGAGGGCAGGAGGGTCTGTTACCTGAATCTTACAATGACATAAGAAACCATCTCTGCTTAATTTCTCTGATAAAGATTTCTGAGTGAATCTAGAAACACTTCATCCATTTAACACTGGTGGATAAAGGGCAGCATAGTGTGTCTGGAAGAATTTTCCCATTACACGAAACTTGTCACATAAAATGACAGCATATTATTCACTCTGTTTGGGGGGACAGACATATATCTAATATGAATCCTGATCCAACTCTCTGTTATTTTAATGTATTTAAGCCTCAGTTTGCCCAACTGAGAACAGGGTAGGATGTGATGGTGATTCTAACCAAATACCTCCTAATTGAATATAAAACCACTGCATTAAGGAAAAACAAATAGGCTCTGCGTTGGGACTTCAGTTTTTCCTGAGAGGGCCTTGCTTGAAGGCAAGGAGTTGGCTTAGTGGAAGGCTCTGAGGTGTTTCTTACCCTTCTGGGCCAGGGTACATAGTCACCAAATCCTAGAATGTTGTAGAAAAGCAGAGACCTGGTTTAACTCCTAATAGTACAGACGAGAACACCGAGGGCCAGAGATAGACAGTGAGTCACTCAAGGTCACTCAGTGAGCACGGACAGAGTCAGGACTAGAAGCCACTCTTAGCAGACCTTGGTTGGTTCATTCATTCATTCATCCATTCATTCAACAAATGCTTACTGATGGCCTACTACGTGCTGGGCACTCTGCTGGGCATTGCATCGCGGTTGTTCATAGGACAGTATGCACGCCCTCCAGGAGCTTATGTCAGCGGGGATAAGACCACCTGCCATCACTGCCACCTGCTTTTTCCATCATTCTGGGTTGAGCAATCCTCAACCCTGGAACAGAGCCATCTGACCTACCTTGCCCACTCTTCCTCTTTCTCTTCACTTTTATCCATTCTCCTGCATCTTTTCCTTTATTTCCCGGATTATTCAGCCTTGGATTCCCCTAGCTTCCCAGCAGTAAATGTTCAAAGCCCTTCTAAGAATATTCCCACTCATGAATTACATGGCACGTCTTCATTTTTAAAGCCATAATCCTTCTCCTGCAAGGTAGTTCCTTAATGGGGGATGCCAGGGGTTGGGCCAAATAGTTTATTGGGGTAAGAAAAAAATATTACACCTTCTTAAATACAAATAAACCTTTTCCATAGAAATTTAAAATTCTAATTTTAACATATATATTATAAACCATTTCATAAAAATTTAAAAATCTAAATTTAGTACATATTATAACGTAATATTACACATTAACGTATATATAGTACCTACATTATTAGTATATCTACATTTATTTGTGGGTTGTGCACAAACGTTTTTTACTGATTTGAGCGCACACACAAACTTGGAAACCACTGCCTTTAGGAAATGACCTTTGAGAATCCCACCCTCCACCTTGAGCATCCTGTACCTTGAGATGACACATCACAAATTTGTGCATCAGGTGGTTCCACTTGGACTTCTTAAATATGGAAAGATGTCCTATGTCATGCTGTAAAAATGAACTCTGAGCCTAGAAGAGATGACGTTGTTCTTAGAGAAGTTGGGAAGGCAAGAGGAAATTAATAAACATGCCCGCTAGTTGATTCAGGAGCCCATTTGAGAAGAACAGTGGGAGGTCTGGTCTGACCTCAAGTCAAGTTTCCTTTCTATCTCCCACGCATGTCGCATTCTCTCCCACCTCTGTTTCTTTGTGCAGGTGGTTCTCTTAGCCTAGAACACTGTCGTTGCTGCTGTCAAAATCTTCCAAAGTGGAGTGGAAAGAGCATGGCCTTTGGAGTCAGGAAGATTTGGGTTCTAAACTGTGCTTCACTTTTTAGCTACACGACTCTTGACAAGTTCTCAGGAGCTCTGAACCTCAGTTCTTCACCTGCTAAGCAGGGATAGTAACACTTTACTCATAGGGCTGTTGTGTAACTTCAGTGTACGCGAAGGGCCTGGCTTATGCTAAGAACCAAACACGTGTATGCTTCCTTTCTTGCCTCCAAAGTCACTTTTCAAAGGATAGTGCAAACTGGCTTTGCAACAAAAAAGTTAACTTAAAACAGTTCTGGCATTGACATTGACGTTAATTCTCCACGAAACCTTCCATAGCTGTTTCATTAGAATTAAATGCCTCTTCCTGGTCCAACAGCACATGCCATTCCTCTCTGTGGCATCAGTGCCATCGTGTCTTGTAATATGTTTAGATATCTGAATGACAATCTCCCTCACTGGATGACAGGGGCCAGGTGCATTTCCCCATGTGCCCACAACAAAGTGTGCTCATAGATCGCTATGTTCAGAGCATCACACTTTATTCAATGAAGATTTATCAAATGCCCTGCTATGTGTCACGTGCTGGTTGTCATATACAGCAGAATCCGTACATTCTGATTCTCATGTCATAAGATGTAGTCTCTGCTCTTGAAGGATCCATGGTCTGATGCATTGATAAATTTTGTTTGGTTAATGAATGAGAGACAAAGAGAGGGGCCAAGAACGGAACTTCAGTTATTGAACTTGTGTGGATAAATTGGGCAAAGAGCAGCAACTGTCCTGAGTTAAATACTTACATTACACCAGTCACTGTACTAGGTGTTTTACACATTAACTTGTTCAGTCCTCTTCAGAATGTTTCCACAAAACATTGTTATCCCCATTTTACAGACAAGAGAACTGAGGCCCAGCACAGTCTGATAACCTACTGGTGTCCAACACATGAGTAGTTTGCCAGGAGGTGTCAGGCAGCTGCTGACACCAATCAAAAGAGAGAAGAAAAAATTCTGAGCCTCTCCCTGAAGCCCCTGCTTGAGCTTAGGATACCTGCTTACCTGAGAAATTGTGAGAAGAAAGGAAATGCATATTGTAATTGGCCAACCATTGCCAAAATACCACAGCATTAGCCAAGCCAGGGCTTCCAAAATCAAAATCTGGATGAAGTGAAGAGAAAAGAACACCAAGCTGGCGCTGAACATGTTCATTGTCTCTAACGTCCTCCGCAATTCTTGGAAGTCTTCCACCAACTGGGACTGGGAAATAAACATTCAAGGAAGACATTAGCTCCTTCAGGAGAAAGGGAACGCAAATGAGCATAATTAACAGTCTGTTTTATTACCTTACTAGTACCTTAATTTTATGAATAGAAACTTATTAGATTAATAAATTTAATTGGGCAGCATTAACAACAAAAAACAATGAACAAACAAAACCTTTGAAAAATATAATTTATTTTTTCTCTAGAGAAGAGAAAGATGGGTAATGATTTGTAAACTGTCCTCAAACTGTTATGGAACTCACAATTAGTGTGTGTGTGAGAGTGTGTGTGTGACTGTGTGTGTGTGTGAGTGTGTGTGTGTGACTGTGTGTGTGTGTGTGTGTGTGTGTGTGTGTGTGTGTGTGTGGTGGTGATCAGTAAAGGGATATGGAAGCCTAACAGTTGCCTTCTAAACCATCAGTGTTATTTCCGGTGCTGATTGATCTTTGGTTATGCTTTGGGGAACTTTGCTGTCTATGTGGACCTGTGTTACTATAGTTATTGGTACAGTTTATAAACTGATTTCTACAGTTGTTTATATGTGTAAAGGGTTCGTTCATAGAAGACAATGAACATAGACAAATATAGGTTACTTAGATTGGCTCCGTGAATGTAGTTCCTGTGAGCTGCTCAGTGGATCCCCAGAAACAAGACAGGGTCCCTGGTCGCATTAGCGTGTCTGCTGGTGGGAGGCGTCCTGGTTCTGTGCACACATGCATGTGTATGTGTGTGTACGATGCCAGCATTGCTTTATAAGCTTGCCACATCACACTGGAGAGTTCATGCAAGGGCTGGGAAGAACTACCTCTTAGCTTAATGACTATAATGTGTTTGAAACCTGCACAGTTGAGAAAGTGACCATAGTACGAGAAAGAGATCAGGATTGTTCAGATGTAAGGAGAGAAATTTGAAATAAAGAAAAGATATAAACATAATTCTAGAAGCCAAAAATTCCATTTAAAAATCCACTGATGCCACTTTGAAAGGATTCACTGCCTGGGAAAAGTCTGGACGGACTCATTTATCAAGTCCTCATCAACCCTGGAATTCTGGAGGCCATAGATAATTTTACTAGGTCATCTCTAGAGTGCCTCTAGAGTGTCATGTTTTCCAACCCATTTATTGTACAGAGAAGGGGTCACCAAAGCCCAGAAGAGTGACTGAAATTATCAGCAATTCAGTGACAGAGGCTGGACTTAAACCTATTTTTCCTGACACCTAGTTTTGTGCCCAAACACTAATTATCTAAGTACATCTATCTGGTTAAATATAAGATAATTATTCATTGTCTAAAAACAATGAATAGTTGTTTTGTGTTGGTCTCTGGAGGTAATTACCATAAATTTTCTTTAGTGTATCTATGTGGAGATATGTATGTATATACATAGGTATATAAAACTAAAGAAAATTTATGGTAGACCATTAAACATCGAATGATTAGCTTATAGATCTTAGCCTTAGTGGGGTTTTCTTTTCCTTAGAAAATATTTTTAGGAAAAGCAATTAAGCTTTGCATCATCTTCGTTTTCCCACCTGGAGCCTCCTTCTCTAAACGAAGTGGACATATCTGGAGGGTTGTCAGCGACTAGTGCCACCACTGAGTTCACGATCATCATAGCATCTAAAATGTATTTGGAACTTACTGTGCTCCAGACACTGTTCTGAGCACTGTAAATGCCTCGAACTCTGTCAGTAATCTCCCAGTACCGCTTGCGACATTGGTACTCTTGTTGCTATTTTATAGAGCGAGAAAGTGACCTTCAGAGAGGTTTGGTAACTGTCCTAAACCCATGCAATGTGAGGCGGGGCTATTGTGAGTCTAAGCTGTCCACCCCCAGGGCCCACGCCTCTGAACACAGAGCCACACTTCCTGACACAGCCTTGAGGGGTGCAGGTGGACCTAAGGGGTGAACGTAGGTGTCTGTGTCAGGTCTGCACATAACCAGTTCTGTATCTTCGGATTCCCTCTGTGAGTTTGCTTCCTCGTTTCTTAGTGGGGAAACATCATCCTCTCCTATCTGCCTCACAGTGTAGATGGACCAGCACTTTGTACAAATTATTTCAAGTGAATTTGCATTCCATATTATTCTACTTCAGCTTCAGGTGTGCAGTGCAGTGGTCAGGCATCTACACAATCTATGAAGTGACCCCCCGTGATAAGTCCAGTAGCCATCTGGCACCCTACATGATCTTTACAACATTATTGATTATATTCCCCATATGAATGTCAACTAGAATTTAAAAATAAATAAACAAATAAATACATAGTCACGGGATGTAAAGTACAACATAGGGAATATAGTCAATGGAATTGTAACAGCTATATTTGATGTCAGAGGGGTAGTAGAATTGGGGGGGGTTCTCACTTTGTGAGGGGAGTAAATGTCCAATCATTATGTTGTTTTGTACCCCTGAAACTAATATAATAAGAAAAACTAACAAGCCAGTAAATACGTTTTTATTGCTGTAAAAAAAGAATTAAATGTAAGCTTTTTAAAAAAAGTAAATTGCAAAAAAATGGAAATGCTCAATATTAAAATTCCTTTAAGCTCTATGTAAAACCATCTTAGTGTGTTTTTAGTCTTATAGAGACCCTGTGCTTTGGAAGACAGTATTTCAGGTAGCCAAAGTACTAGAGAAAGAAAGAATAATGCCTTTCCTTGGGAATACCTAAGGAACTGGGGCCAGAAAGAAGTGACTGGGAGTCCCAGTGCTTCAACACACCAGCTGTGGGACTTTCAGAAACTAATTTATTGTCCCTGGACTATAATTTCCCCAAGTGTAAAAAGGGCTGTAGTTAGGATATAGTCACATCTTTCATCCAACAGCTATTTATGGAGTTCCTACTACACGTCTGATCCTGTGGAAATGAGTCGTGAGGACACAGAGATAAGCAAAATAGACATATTCTCTGCTCTCATGGAACTTAGTTTAGTGGGGGGAACATAGACATTAAACAAATAATTACAAGCAATCACTGAAAAAAAAATTATATGTGTGAGTTGCCTGGCATGAAGTAGGTGTTTGCAGACATGGGATTATTCTTTGGCAGGAGACCAAAAATTCCAGTCCTTTGTTTCACTTAGACTTCAGACTTCTGAGTGGGAAGATGACATTGTTTTAAAATAGGTGGCATGCACTCTTTCATGCTATTACAGGCCCACCCAGGCATGATGGCTGGCTTACCAAAGGAAATGTGGTAAGTTGGACCTAAAATATACCTTAGCCCCATCCCTGCACATATTCTTTTTTTTTTTTTTTCTTTCCCCTTCTTCTGCCTCCCCCACACTCTGTTTCAACCAGCGACCTCGGCATTAGGAGTAGGAGCACGGCACTCCAACCACCTGAGCCACCGGGCCAGCCCCCTGCACATATTCTTGAGTCCTGGGACCTCACTCACGTTTTTGTTTCTCTCCTGGCTGGGCTCTTCCGGGGCAAGCTCTCCGATGAGCAGTGGCTTAAGGTACAGTTGAACAATGTCAAGCTCCAGGTGCATGGCTCTGAAGACATCCTGTAAATCAGAGAGAAACGTTAGAGGTTTAGAAGAGACATGCTTATGACAGATTAGTCCCCTTTCTTGCATCTTGTGCCCATCTTGGGAACCAGCGCACACTCTGTTATGGAGCATCTGCTTCTAACTCCAGGTTGATGTTTCAAGTTGATTGAGCAAAATGACCCCCAGAAATCCTTCATGAAAGCTGGGATCTGCCTACCAAATGCCCTGCTTCCAGTGCAGTGCAGCTAGGTTATCCCCAAGCACTGGAAGAGACTGCTATTTATTTTATCGAGCACCAGAAGAGAGGGTTGGTTTGAGTTTATGGGCCATGACACAGCTTTAAAGTCCAGCATTAGGCTTGGTGTAGAAGTTGCAGCAACCCAAACTGGCTATGCAAATCCCATCTCCCAGCAAAGTCTGCCTCTTGGTCCTTAGCCAAGGACCAGGGGAATGAAGCCCTGGAATTAAGTTATTTCCAACGAAAGACAGGTTAAAGTTGATGGTTGCTTAACACCAATGTGTAAGAGAGTGTGGGATTGTCTGAAGTATCACCCTCTTGGCTAAAGCTGAAGGCATCTCATCACTCTTCCTAAGAAACACTAGGGCAGTCTCTGCAGGGCTTGTGACAGCCAGGCATGGAACTGAGTCGACCAACTGTATTTTTCCATCTCAGGTCCCACTATAGTAACAACTCCAAGTGGTTAAGAGACGCAGCAGTGGTTCCTCTGTCCTGCTTATATGTGGAAGTAAGAGTCTCTTCTGGGTCAGGGATTTAAAAGTTTTTTAAGGGAAATTCTCCAAGAGGAAGATACTGGACTTCCTGTTATGATGGCTTTGGGAAGGGGAGTGATTAAAATGAAGGACTATAACCAGGGTTGTAACTTGAATGCATGGGAACAATACACATTACTGTGCAGCGCTGGCGTTGCATAGCACGGATTAAGAAAATGGACCCTGAAGCAGCCTTCATATGTCTACATTCTGGTTTTACCACTTATTAGTTTTATGATTGTGGACAAGTCTTTTGACCTGTTCATTGCTCCTCTTTTCTCTTCTCTGATGTGGGGGTCATGATAATAGCTGCTCAATGCAAAAAGATATTATAAGGACAAAGTGCATTAATCAGAATCTGACTGGCGTGTAGTAAACTCTCAATACATGTTAGTTACCTTTCTTAGATGTATACTTCTAGTGATAAGAACTTACTACCGTGTTTCCCCAAAAATAAGACCGGGTCTTATATTAATTTTTGCTCCCAAAGACACATTAGGGCTTATGTTCAGGGGATGTCATCCTGAGAAATCATGCTAGGGCTTATTTTCCGGTTAAGCCTTATTTTGGGGAAACACAGTACCTACCTTCTCTTCAAGACAGCAATTCAGAGATTTTTTTTTATGCCTATATTCTAATGCCTAATGTGGTGTGAGCTCTGAATTATTTTAGTGAAGATAATGAATTCTCCATCTTTAAATCATAAAACAACTTTAGCTATATCTAAGAAGTACATATGAGTGTACTTGTAAGAAGGTGCTTGTGTAATGAATAAGGTTAATTGGAAGGATGAAATATCAACTTTTTAGACTTACTTTCCTAGATTCAATGATGTAAAAAGGCTTTGTATCTGCTAGAACAGTCTGCTCTGCACACCTCCTCTGACCCTCTTGGAAAATGCTAAAGTATATGATTTTAAAAGTGTTTTTTAACTGTCATATTCAATGATTCTAAACCTTAGTTCCTCTAACCAGGTAGAGAGTCATTCAGTGAATAAGAAGGTGATTAAAGTATTTCAGGGTGATCCACACTGAGAAATCATGTTCTGCTTGTTGTTTAGGAGCAGATGAGGATGAAAAACGTTCTGACAGATTAAGATCAGAGTGTAAAGGGGAGGTAAGCTATTGCAATTTCGTCTTCCACTGAGCAGTCATCCAGAGTCCTAGAACAGTGCTGACAATAACATTCTCCTGGCTTCATTGTTTCTTCTGAGCCCCAACCAAGTGCACAGATGAATACTGTGATAACAGGTACTGAAGACCTACAAAGTCTTCTAGAATAGTAGGCATTGCCCTGCTCTGCGGAGCTCTGTTCATTGTACTGATGGGCAGTCTGGCAAAGAAGCTTGGGTAGTCTTAGAATATTTGATTGAGAAGAATTTCCTAACAGAGACTGAATATGGAATAAGTTGTGAAATCCTCTTCTTGAAAGACCTGCAAAAACGGGTTCTGTCATCAACATTCTTGGGCAAGTATGTTCCTGCTGAAGGAAGGAGAAGGGATAACGTGAAGGGGAGAAGTGATGTGACCAACAGTGATTGAGTGTATCCTATGTACAAGGCACTCTATGGGCCAATTCATAATCCTCATCTTAGTTCTGTGAGGTTCCATCACTGCCGTGGTGAAGATAAAGACACCAACCCTCAGAGGGGAGAAGCATCTTGGCCAAAATGCCACAGTGAATAGTGAAGTCAGGATTTGAACTCAGGGCTCTGTGACTTTAAAGCCATGAAGCTCTAAAGTCCATTCCAACCTAGACATGCATAATTCTTTTTTTGAAAAGCATCCCAAGAGAGGAGCAACACCAGATTGTTTGGGGGATGGTGCTAAAATCAGTTTGTATCCGCTGAACAGATAGTAACGGTGTCTCCCACCTTAGGTTTTAGTCACTTGACTCACTTTGCCTCTGGCTCCCACCTTCCTCTCTAGGCTTATGTTTCACCCTACCCTTCATTCCCCATATTGCCCACTGGATCTCTCCCCATTCAATAAGCATTCCATGCTCCTCTATGGTTCTGAGGCTTAGCACATATTGTTTCCTTTGCCTTGATTGCTTGCTTCCATTTTCTCTACACAAAAGCTCCTCTGCACCCTTCACGATCCAGAGGAAATACGAGCCTCCCCTAACTCATGCAGGAACATTATTTATGATCTCCTCTGGGCTCCCATGATACTTTGTGCCTAGAACTTTTCAAATGATGTTATAAAAAATCTGTGTATTTATCCCTTCTCTAGTGGTCTTTGAGTTTTTTGAAGACTGGGACCATATCCTGTTGATTAAATTATATATACCATCGAGCGCTATGCCTGGAATATGGCATGTGATCAATGGATGCCTAAGGAATAAGGGAGCAGGTGAATGCACAGGTGAATATAGGGTTTTTCTAACAAGGAGAATGTTGAGAGGATCAAACTGCTGAGCTCAGAGGATACAGGTCTGAAGAGATACCCTCAGCATCCCTCATTTTCTGACCTTTTTTGCTGCTGTCGCATTTCTCATTTTCATCTGCTAGCCTTTCTGATTTCCTTTCCAAGCAGCATCTCTACTCTTTAACCTAGTCATAAATGTATGTCAGAGCTTATCTCAAAACTGATTATTTCCAAAACAGTACCAACCTAGGAAAGATGGGATTGTGACTGTGCTTTCACAAATAGCTTGGCAATCCTCCTATTCTTTTGCTGTTATTTACTGGGGGATGAAGAGATGTGCTTCACTGTAGAATCTGTGTGATCCCTGGGGGAGGTGAAAAGTATGCAAAGTCAGGAGGCCCGAGACAAAGTCCTGCCTTTACCCTTAAGTGCTATATCTAGGTTGTGCCCAGCAGGAAGGCACCGAGCCCAGGGCACGTGGATGGACTGAAACCCAGCAGGCACTCTGTCTGTCAAATCTGCTGCAGCCTCCCAAAGACTGGGCCTTCCTCGTTCACACTAAAGCACAGTGTAGGGTAACAGGAATAGGCCATTTATAGGGGGGAAATGACCCAATTTCTCAAGCCTAGGTCTTTTTCCTAAGTGTGAATAATAATACTCCCCAGTCTGCCCCATGGGCTCATTAATTCCTTCATTTATTTATTCTAAAATCTTATTGAGGATCTAACCTAGTGGCTACAAGCTTAGGCGTTAGTATCAATCATCAATAAATGACTGCATTTTTATATTATCATTATTTAGTTCATCTGAGGTGGGTTGAAATTCCCAAAATTCAGAAAATAAAAGACAAATGGTGAATATATGTATTAGTCACAAAACAAGACAACTGGAACCTTAATTGACTCACCTCCGAAAAGCTCACCAGAATAGTCAAAACTCAACCACAGATACTGCTTCCCACCTCTTTGGGCAGTTTCGTTGCTGCTCACCCCTCTCTCTCTACTCCTTTATCCGTTTTCCAACTTGAACCATTGTTTAAATGAGAATTGGATTATTTATAACATTTGGCAACCCAGAAAAGATGCAATTCTTACCGATTACTACTGTGTTTCCCCCAAAATAAGATCTAGCTGGACCATCAGCTCTAATGCGTCTTTTGGAGAAAAAATTAATGTAAGACCCGGTATTATATATATTATATTATATTATATTATATTATATTATATTATATTATATTATATTATATTATATTATATTATATTATATTATATTATATTATATTAATTATATTATATTATATCTGGTATTATATTAAAATAAGACCGGGTCTTATATTAATTCTTGCTCCAAAAGACGCATTAGAGCTGATGGTCTGGCTGGGTCTTATTTTCGGGGAAACACGGTGCTTTCCTTATAAACCCCAGTTGATTTTGTCGCCCGGTTGTGGGTTGGGAGGGATGCTGCATTAGAGAAGCGCCGTCATGCATAGCTGAAGGAGAAGAAGACACACGGTGAGGGTAAAACGCAGACTCCTTAGCTCAGCACTCAAGACCCTTTCTCCCTCTCCTCCTTCTCTTTTCTCTTCCCCTAACTCTCCCTTCCATTCACCTTCTCCTCTTTTTCCTCTTCTTGTCCTCATTCCCTGACAGTCACTGAAATTAACTGAGCACATGCTATTTGCCAATATTGTGCTAAGACAAAGGAAACGTGGGCTGCCCACTCTGGCTGGTCACTTACTCCTGTACTCCTCTGTGCACATTTTCCTTCCCCGTGCTTCAGTCTGTCTCTCTTGGCTCTATGCGTCCTAAGGCATTTGGGGTGCTCTCCTTTGGTGCCACACACAAATCTACCCTCCTCCACACTGTAGTCCTCCAAATAGTTGAAATGGACTTTGCTCTGTTTCCTCTAATTTTTTGTCATCCCTTCCCTGTCATGCTGGCCTTTGACTCTGGTGGGAAAGAACTTGAGTTTCTCAGTGTCCCCCTTGGACAGTGGTGTCCAGAGATAGAGTGGGCTGACCAGCATGCAGGATGATACACCTACTCTCTTTGTTCTGAACATGTAGCTCATGCTCACGCATCACGAGACTGCACTTACTTCTCTTGTTGAGTCTGGAACATACCGCTGCCTTAAAACTTGTGGCTATCTATTTATTCGTGTATATTTCCTGTCATGAGATGCTCTGTAATCCTCATTTTAATGATTACAAAATAATACATCCTATGGATATATTGTAATGTATATAAACAAGTCTTCCTGGACTTATAGGTTATCTCTGGCTTTTCCCCGATGAGCTGTTCCAGGTGAGAAGAACTGGGCCTGGATTCTAGTTATTAGCGTTGTTCCATTAGTTTTAAATCATATAGTTTGAGAACAATCAGGTAACTCATGTGTGTAATAATAAGAGCTGAGGTGCCAATTCTCTTTTATAGACTTATTTTTCTGGGTAAAGTTCTTTGGAGAAAATTATAACCCCTCTCAGAAGAATTAAGTGATAAAACACAAGCATGGCCATTTGTGAAGGGATTGTTATCCTCACTTTCTAGACCAGGGAGCCAGGCTCCAAGATCTCCAGCAACCTCCTCAGGACACGCCTAGTAAGTGGTGGTTAAAGTGTCTGGCATTGTACTAAACACTTTACAAGCATCAGTCCCATTTACCATAAACCAGTGAGATGAGTGTGTCATTCTCCTTTTACAGGTCATGACACTGAGGCTCAGATAAGTCCAGTAACTTTCCCAGGTTCACGTGCGTGGTCCCAAAGCCCAGGTTGCCCAGACTTTGAGTAGCCATGGAGTATGGTGGTTGTCAGAATTCTCCTGCTACTTTCCAGTCTTCTTGAGCCGTCTTCCTTTGGAGAATCTTTTCTCTAAACAGTTTTGGATTTACCTTCCCGAAGTCAAAGGTACATGGTTGACCATGCCCAGGATTTTCACTCTCAGGACATAAATCCTAAGAAGGCATGATGTTTTCCTCTAGGCTTCTGATGGTTTCTAGTTTATTAATCAATTCCTCCTCATTGGCTAGAATTGGATGCCGAATCATGGTCTTTCCCTAACTTCTGGGAGGTAAAAGTGATCAGCAAATGACAGCTTTATTACCCGAGCGGCGTCAAGCAGAGTGAGTCTCTCTGTGATTTTCAAGGTGGCCGAGACCCACATCTTTGCCAGCACATCCTGTGAGCTAATTCTATGACTTGTGATACAAGAGCATCATCCATATTTTCTCTGAGTTGTGGGAATGGGAGGATGGGCTAGATAGGGATCTGTAGTGTTTTCTTTCATTGTATTTTTGTTACTCTTTCTCGTGTTATTCTTGCACGCATGCTTTCCATCTTGATTCTTCTACCCTCAGCTCTCTAGATTCCTACACAGCGCCTATCTTCCGGACACACCGGATACTCTCACCCTGTGCTACAAGTGCATTCTCATCCCAAGAAAAGGTTGAACTTTGTTCATGAAAAGTATCAGATCTGACACAAGCAGTGGGGATGTAATAGGGTCTTTCAGAAAGGCCATCATCTGACTGCAGGATCAAGACAGTGAGATGGTAGAAAAAGAAGAACCTGGTTACGGAAGGGAGATGAGAAATTCGGACTGTGCGGGGGAGATGTCCATAGCATTCAAAGACAAAACCTTGCTTACTTTGCAAATTTACCAGGAGCTTGTGTAGTTTGCTATTATTAGCATCATTTACAGCGTGGCTCTTAGTGAAACAATGTTTTCAATCCTATACTTTGAAACCAGTTGGAGACTTTACATACTAAACTAAAAACAAGGGCAATAAAGAAAAGAAAAAAAAGCCTGGGTTTAAATTTCTGCTCAGTCATACATTAATTTCTGATCTTGAGTTAGTCATTGAGTCTTCCTAGTCTCCGTTTCTTCATCTGCATAATGTGGAGAATAAAATTCCTAATTGGGATAAAACAAATTTCCTTATGGACTATTTTAAAAGGGCTTCCCAAATGCATTTAAGGATTTGAGAGGACTCCCTATCAAATGTTAAATGGACATTTTACTTGTAAGTACTCAGCATAAAGGGCTTTATGGTAAAAAACTTACCTGATTTCAAAATTTGGCACGATTACTTGCTGGCTGTGTGGATTATTTGCCTCTTTGAACATTAATTTTCTCATTTGTAATATGGGGAAAATATCCACCTTCCTCATGGGCGGTTTAAGTGAGGAAATGTATTTGAATGTGTCTAAGGTAGGGATGCAATAAATGCTATAGGTGTTTTTTTTTTTGCCTTAGCCATTTTGGTGGGGGAGGGTGATGAGAAAAAATGAAAAAAAAATGTGGAAAGACTGAAAGTTAAGAAAGATAAAGGTTTTGAATCTGAGGTCTGCTGCTGGGTGACCTTGGGCCAATGAGTTAATATCTCTGATTTTAATTTCTTCTTCCATAAAAGTGGGTTGTACCACCTGTATCACATGGAATGAGCTATATGATGCAAAAGAGCTCTGCAAAGCCCAAAAGCCTATGTAATTGTAGGTGTTCATCATCGTTATTAACATTTTGATGCCTAACAGATGAATCACTGGCTTTCTTTAAGACACACCAATTATAAGAGTCTGAAGAACTTATACTTCGGTGCTTTCCCCCCTAGATTTTACTCACCTATTTGTAACTTTCTCCTTACAAAACAGTGACTCCATTTCAAAACAGAACACCAAGAACAAAACCAATGTCAGAATACACACAGTTTCCAACATCAACATCTGAGCTCATCCCAAACCTGGTCCAGATAATAGCTAGGCCCTGAGGCTTACATTGCTTCCAAATGCTTGCTGGATAAGAATCCTGAATAATTGGTTTGGGAGGAGGTGAGCGATTGTGGAGCTTGAACACGTACTTTTGGGAAGAGAGCCAAGGTCCCAGCCACCCTGTAGCTGAAACAGAAAGAAGGCAGAGCTTTGTCCTTACCGTGGCGTCTTCTCCCGCGTAGTGGCTGAGGACCCGGCGTCCACCTGGATGCCTGTCGACCCAGCCAGTAACATCGTAGACCTTGCGATTGATCACCAGCCATAGGTCGGCCTCCTGATTGTGTCTCTGGATCTCTTGCCAGCTGTACACGTTGAGGCTTTTCCTGGGCACGTCACACTTCCCATTTGCCTCCTGCTTTACGGAGACCTGGGCTTTCCCATTCGCTACTGGTTTCCCGCTTGCCTGGTGCTTCTCCCCCAGGTACGGCTCACTCTTTCCTACCTGGCTCCCATTGCCGGCTTGCTTTTCTTCAAACGTCATCGTCACTGAACTCTTGAGATTTCTGGGTGGACTCCTGAAACTTCTAATACTCACCTGTGGTGGGACCACAAACTAACCCTTTCCTCCTCTTTTATTGCATGGGAGTATGGTGCCTGCACAGAACACTTTTTGAAGCCTAGTTATCTCTTCCCAAACTTGAGAGTGAGCATATCCCCATCCTCTCGCTTCTGTCTGTCCTGAATTTTTTCTGCCCTGATGTAGGCTGGACCACCTCTTTTCCTGGGACGGGAGACCACTTTTCTCTCTTCAGGTCTCCTCTCCCTGCTGGCTGGTCTCCTAGCAGCATCCTCCATCGTTAAATGTTCCTCAGCAAAGAGCTGGGGCCAATCGTAGGGTGGCAGGATGTTGCTGCCCACCCCCAGGGAGGAGGGGCTAAGCTCTCGTCTCAAAACTCCTCTCTGCAGCCAGGTAGATTGGGTTCGCACGCTCTCTGACATGCCATGAATGGACACAATTAGATTTGTTAATTTAACACATGAGCAGAAGCTTTCAAAATCCCCAGGATGACATCAATGCTGGGTGGACTTGGGAAATGTTCTTTTTGACAGCTGTTATTTCTCCCTAGGACTTTTAAACTGTTCTAAAAGACTTTTTTTTTTTTTTTTTTTTTTTAAAGAAAGGTTTAGATTTACCAAAGAGGCAGCTCAATGGTAAACCAGTTTTCTTCTTTTATTTCCCTTTGAAAGCTGTCTAAATCTGTCAACACACCTAAAGGTAATGGTACCTGATGTTTGCTAGAACACGTGATGATTTACAAAACCTTGGGCACATGCTTTATCTGATTTCATCCTCACATTAATCTTTTGAGGGAGATACTTTTGGTGTCCCATTTTTCAGGTGTTAAAACACTGGCTGAAGACCTCAGGTATGGTGAGCTACAGTCGCTCTGTCAGTGAGAAGTAAACCCAGATTTTCTGATTCCAAGTCCTCACCTCTTTGCTCTGTTTGCTGAACCTGGGGTCTATGTAGATATGATAATAACTTGACTCAGTGGTTAAAAATGAGGCAGAAGAAGAGATTCTGGGTGACGGCGATGGTAGGGGGGAGGGTCTTAATGTTAAAAAAAGCAGTAACATAAAATAATGAAAAAGCCCATTCTTATATTTGGAAATCAGTCCTAAGTAAATCAGCCCAAGATTTATGTATTCAGGGTTTTATTCCAGTACAATTTATAATTGTTAAAAATCAGAAATGGCCTAATTGTCTCAACAATAAAGAGGGCTGATTTATTATGTATATATTTAATATTATGCAGATATTTAAAATGAAGTTTTTATATAATTTTTAATGGCATGGACTGATGTTTGCAATATAATAAGTGAAATAATTTAGTCGATAATATTCTGCTTACTGAATGGTATATAATTGGAAGGAAAAATGCTGAAATATTGGCACTAGTTCACTTTGGATTACAGCATTATTGACATTTTTTTCTTCTTTCTTCTTTATGGTCTTTCCCAAATTTTCTAGAAATGAATACAGGTTACTTTCATAATTTAGAAAAAGCAGGGTTGTTGTTGTTGTTTTTTGTTTTTGTTTTTAAATAGGAAACCAAGGAAAGAAAGCAAAAGCATGGATTTTGGAGCTAGATGGATCTGGGATTACATTTGAGTTCTACCATTTATTAGGTGTAGAATTACCTTATTTCTTTGGGCTTTCATTTCTCTGTCTGTAAAATGAAAAAATAAACACAATTCTCAGGATTACACTAAATTAACACAAGTGTTATAGTACAAAAACCCTCAGTAGTTCCCATAATTTCTGTATGGGAGTTTAATAAATCCAACATATATACATTTGGTATTTGTAAGTTATGTACATAAATTCAAGATCGTTCCAGAATTTCAGTGTGCAGTTTGGAAATTTGCGGGGGAAGGTAAGGGGTTTGTCTAGGGAAATTGGCTGGCACTTTATGTAAGCTTGAGCTAATGTCATTTTGCTATATCACATAATACAGACACACTGGTGAGAAGTGTGTGTGTGTGTGTGTGTGTGTGTGTGTGTGTGTGTGTGCGCGCATTGGGGGAGATAGCTAAAGACCTTCACATCCTTCCATTGGTGTTATTGGAAACACTTGGTGGTGTATTGGGGGTTCTGTAATTGTTAGTTTCCTGTCTGTGCCTGTTTGGATATCAAATAGATTTATAAAAATAGCTACATTCCTTTAAAACACTTGTGCTTGTTTTGTTTTGGCAGCCAGGAGGCTGTTTACAATCCTGGAAATAACATAAACTTGGGAGCCAGAAATATCTAAGCTGAGTATTCTTGCACAAGCTTCTTACTATCTCTGTGCCTCAGTGTTCTTATTCTAGAAAATGGGATGAATAAAAACTATACTCATAAATTTGTGAAGGAGATAAATTATATTATATATGGGAAAAAGCTAGCCTGGTTACTAATTCTTGGACATATGGCATAGATGTAGCAGCTGTTATGGTTGTTATTGCCCGTGTTTTATTTTTGCTTTGGAATGTAGTCATCTGTGTCTGTTAGTTATTCTTTCAGCTCCCTGGGCCTCACTTCATTTTGTTTTTAAAGAAATGTTGTTATTAAAACAACCATCATTATTAAGGCCCAGGAGGAGAGACCAAAAGTGTTTGACTATGGAAGGTGAGGCTCTTTTAATTCCACCTTTTGTCCACCCCAAAAGCAAAGGGCCGACATCTGGGACTTTCTAGGGTAGGCATTCTGTTCTATCTTCTTTCAGGAGGAACTGACTTCCCGTGGATTCCTTTCTTGTTTTACTCCATTGTGTGGGAGAAAGAGAGAGACAGAGCAGGGGGTGGGTGGAAGAGAAAATGGTAGAAGAGGTGAATAAATGTGAAAGAAATTGTAGCCTACCTAGCTGGTACGGAAGGGTTAAGAACTAGATTACCTAAACGTTTGCTAAGTTTGTTTGATTGATTCCTAATGATGCTTGCCTGAGATGTTTTCCTTCAAGGCCAGAAGGAAGAGACAAGAAAAGCTACTAGAAAATGAATTGAAATGGACCAGAGGACACTTGATGTCTTCTACATGAACTTTCCTCATTATAATACTACAATCTCCACCCAAGGCGGGGCTTACTAGCTATTTTCTGTACGTGCAATGCATGTATATAGCCATGTCTGCTTACTGCACACGCTCACCCCAAACATAGTATCCCTGGGCCAGACAGGTTAGACCAAACACAGGGCCTTCAGAATCCCTGCAGCCCCACCCCTCAGCCTGAAACTCATCAGGGGCTTATAGACGTTTATTCTGCTGTCAAGGACCTTCTTCTCTTTATATGATTTATCAAAGATTCACAGAAAATTTATTATTTTCTAACTGCCATGTTGGATAACCTGGAGATGAGAGATTAACAAAAAGTCCTTTTCTCTGTATGGATTGCTGCTGAAAACAAAACAGATTAACAAAATGCCCTCCCTGCCCCGCCAAGCATTTAGTTTCTTTTTGAGAGTCGGACTTTCAGGATTCAAAATCCAGGGCTATTGCGTTTAGCTCTATAAACTTAGACAAGTACTTTAACCTGAGTTTTTTTTTTTTTTTTCCAAAATAGGGATGCTGCTAATAATACTGAATACCTCATAGATTTTCTTTTGTGCAGATTACATGTGTTAACTCATATAAAGTGCTTACGATAATACCTGGCATGTATTCAAGTCTCTGTAAATGTTTGCTGCTGGTATTATTCTCTTATCTCTAAGTCAGCATGTTATTCAACCAGAGCAAATATCTGAGGAGCACTTGCTATTGCCACACAGGACATCTTTACAATAATTCTGTTTTCATAAAGAAAGTGGGAAGGCAGCAAAATGGGCAAGAAAAAAGAGACAAGCCTGTATCAGTTCAGTAACTAAAGTAGTGGGAAAAAGTACCAAAGTACAAACCACAGACTGAGCAAACAGGCTGAGCTGTCACGGGTGTGGTTCTCTGAGCCACCTTCTGCCACTTCGAATCTCTCCTCCAGGCTCCTTGTCTTTTTTTTAAATCAGTGAGTGACCATTCTCCAGCTCTGCAATGTCATAAACCAGCACAAAAGGCCCATCTTATATGCAATCCTATAGTCATGTCCTCACAACCAGAGCATTGCTCTTTCAGGTGAAAAAATGAAAATCTTTTAAAAAGAAATTCTTTAACAGGCTTGGATGCCAGTCTAGGCCACCTTTTGGTCCTGAGGATTCAAACTCTACTAATGGAGAAAGAAGCATTTCTTCGAAAATAGCACAGAGGGTGAGCAGGACGGGTCTTTCCTCTTTTATGCTCTTTCCTTCTTACAAGCTGAACATCTTTATCGAAGTCACTTATCCTCTCTGCACCTCAGTTTCCTTCTCCATTAAATTGGGTAGAATGGCACCCATTCTGCCTGTTTTTTGAAGGGCTGTGAGGCTCATAAGAGATAATGGAAGTAGAAGTGTGGTTTTACAGCAGAAACCTGTTATTATGATAACTGCGATTTTACAGTGAGTGCAAGATTTCCCAAATTCTTCAAGGGAACTGGATCCAGTGTGTCACAGACAGAAAAAATGTAACCATTCTTATTAACTACAGAAGCATGCAGAATGTTGACTCACTATGGTTAGTCGCCATCCACCTACCTATCCGTTTATCAAGTGCTTTGAGCTCCTTGAGGAGTGACATTATCTAAGTGCCTGTGAATGTAGTTATTTCTATCATCCATCAGCTTTCCAGAAAGGTTCATTTGGCTTGGGGCACGCCCTGGCTCTGTGTGAGTGGAGTGACTGTATGAACTAGCTACACGCCCATTTTCCCCAGGGCAACTGTTCTGAAGTGCTGCTTTATCATTTCAACAAAGCTCGTTGGAGAAACACCCCCAATTATCTACTGGTGCTTTGGCTTTGAAGAATCTCAATATCTCAACGCAGACATTCAGGAAGGACTGCTTTAGTCACAGATGCTCCCAGCACACAGCTGGTTGGCCCTGGTCCTGCCCTGGGCAGGATTCTAGTGGGGTAGCATGGCCTTAGGTTCTCGCAGACTCAATATATTCTTGTGGTCTCAGCCACTCCGTTACTTCATGGCGAGAAAAGAGAAATGGAGGCCTGTTCCTAAGAAGGAAACGTGGACGGACACCCAACACTTTGTGTTGATTTAATCAAAGAATTGATGAGGAGGGCAAAAGGCCAGAGTAGGAAATTAAATCCTAAGGTCCAGGAGGGCAGACATTTTGCCTGTTTGGCTCATCACTATATTTGTAAAGACGGGCCTAGGATTAGGTCTTCACTAAATATTTGTTAAACAAGGGGATAAATACACGAGCAAATGACCAGGGGAATGGGACTGAGTTTCAGTTTGTCGGTGACCTTGATATAATAGTTGTTATTATCATTAATACAACAATAACATAATAGTATTATTGTTGTTATCTTTATCATTAGCTTGTAATTAGCGCCATTTCTCAGGCTGGGGAAATCCGATTCAGAGAGATTAAATATTGTGCCAGAAATCAGATAGCTCACAAGTGGTGCAGACAGAGAAGGCCTCTTGAAATTTTCCTCTTAAAGACTCCAATATTCAAGGATAATAAATGCATACCCTGGTCGTGATGCTTCAAGTGACTGGTTAATGCAGTTTTGTTTTAAAACTTCATGGAAATTTTGCTTCCTGCTCAGTCATATCCAGTGTCATCTCATCTCAATTTTGGAAGATACTGTAGGTTGACCGTGTGGTTTCATGAGACCTCGGCCCATGGTCCCCGGGTTTGGTGAACCTTGCATAATGGCGCTTGGCATCAAGATCATGGAGGCCACATTTAGAGGTGTTTATACACCCTTCCTACGTACCCATTGTGGATGCATGGGGTCAAATGTGTAGGTCAATATTATTACAATGTGCTCGTTTATCGAAACTGACACTGTCCCACAACTGACGTCTGGGTCCTGCTCCTTTCCTTCTCCACCTCTCCCTATCCTTTTCTTTTCCTCCTTCTCTCTTCATTCTCCTTTTTTTCTGCCTTTCTGTGGACCTTTCAGAGATTAATAAAGTATATCTTTTCACCATGTCTCTTCAGTTGTAAAGAAAAGTAACCTGTGTTTCTCAAGATCTCAATGGTACTTGCCCTAAGTGCATGTGTATGAGTCTCTCTCACTGTCTCTCTGTCTCTCTGTCTCTCCCTCCCTCCCTCCCTCCCTCCCTCCCTCCCTCCCTCCCTCCCTCCCTCCCTCCCTCCCTCGCTCTGTGTTTTTCACATCGAATATGGTTGATTTAATTGGCCAGAGTCAGCTGCTCTGCAAAATCTAGACATGTCTGTGCGAAGGTAGAAATCCACTATGGTAATTCATACAGTATGTGAGTAGGAGGTTGACAGGTTTTTTGAAAATATGTATTAAAGTAAATTTATTGGTTGTTTTGAATTCAAGCACTTTCCGCCTCATTTTCAGCACCTCTACTATGAACTTAGCATTAGAAACTTACTAACTAAATACATACTAAGCATCATATCAAAACAGTTTACCTTTCATAGGAATTCAGGACGGCAAAATTTAGCGTTCTAATGCAATGGAATGTGAAGGCTGTCTGTGTGAAAGAGTTAATTACATTTCAAAAAGGATGCATGGATGATCAGGGTGAGATTTTACTGATCAATGATCATTGCATCTCTTGGTTTCAAAGAGAGATGAAACTTTTTATTACCAGAGAGTTTTTGAAGCCCATAGTTCACAGTCATTTAAAAACTAAGTCACTTGGTCCAATTATTGCCGCCCCCCACACACAAATATTTATAATCTGAAATCTACATTAAAGATGCAAGAATAGGGAAATGAATATTCATATACCTACGATCTGGATTCACCAATTGTCAAAATTTTACCACATTTGCTTTATCTCTTTCATGCATGTGAAGGACATTTATCTATCTACCTGTCTTTATGAGTAAGGACTCATGGTTTTTTTCGGATTTTTTTTTTTTGTTTGTTTTAAATCAATGGACCTTAATCTATTCCTATCACTATTCATTTTGCACTTTTTACCAATTATGGCCAAAGAAAATCCTTTCAAGTTGACTTGTCTTTTTGACGTATCCCCATCAACTTTGAATACATCCTTACTTCCTGGCACAAAAAGATGTCTCAGGTTCACTTTCCCCGCTCCCTCCCTTGAATCAGATACTTAGTTCATGTTAATAAGAAATTGTATTTAGAAGCTAAGATCTTGGAGTGATGAAAAAGTCTCCAAGAACTTGAACGTGTGTCTGTATCCAGAGAAGTCCTCATGGTCCCAATTTGTCCAGAGAAGATCACAGTATGTTGAACAAGTAACAGAGTTATTTTAGGCCAATAAATGTTCATATAGGGTCAGTCCAGAAAAATAGAACCAATTTATAAGATGGAATCCTCCCACCTCCTTTATTACCGTCTCTTGTTTGTTTGTTTTATACATAATAAAGAAAGAGATAAGTCAAATGTCAGAGTTGGAAGAGCTGCCTAATTTCATCTTGCATTATAAGAGAAAATGGATAATCAGAGACAGCAAGTGACTAGTGCTAAGTTACATTGTCGCGTCCAGTGCAACAAGAGTTGTGGGAAGCGAGGAGGGCGGCTCAGGGGTAAGAAATACAGTAGCCAAGAATAGAGAGCAAGCGGGGCCAAGGGACTCCAGCCTCAAGGACTGAGCCCCGAACCAACGCATAGATTTGATTGATTAACAAATGAAGTAAAGCTTGTTAATCTCAAGATCTGTGAATTCCATACATTATACTAGGAAACTGATTCAAACCAATCACCCTTGCCTGCAGGCAGCTGGACCCTTAAGTCTCAGGATGTATGTACCGCCCCAAGGGACAAACCTTTATGCATATGAATAGATGGAGAGCACACCATTGAATCTCTTCCTGTGCAGGTTGTGGGAAGGAATGCAGCTACAAAGGCAGAAGCTCTCCTTAGACGGGGAAAGGTGGGGGCTGTGCCCACCTCTATCAACCCAGTGAGTTCTCCAGATGATCCCCACGTGACTGTGTCTGGCTTAGGTCGTTCCCCCCGTGGGGAATCTTACCCGTCATTGACTAACCAGCCATCCTTTGGGGCCAAACAGGGAGACATAAGGTGTAAGCACAAAAGTGAAGTAAAATCCCTGAAAGGATCCGTCTCACAGACTCTCCTTTCTTTAGTGGCAGGTACGAGGGGACAGACAGGTAGGCTGCTACGTGGCAACATTACACAGCAAGTGAGTGGGAAGTGGGGGTACTATGTACCTTTCTTATGGGGTTGTTATGAGGGGTAAGAAAATGCATTTAGCTCAGAGCATGGAAGAGTGGAAGAACCAATAAATGTTAACTGCTAAAAAATAGTTTTGTGTAGCAGAACAATCTACAATAATGAGGGTGATTGCCACCAAATGAAACTGGGGCATCTTCTATCATTTTATTTCCCTCAGTACCAAGAACACCCTGAGGTTCTTATATAGGTGCAAGGGGTAGCATTAACGCTGCTTGATTTGGGGCATTCTTGCCAACATTTGAGGCCTAGAATTAGGTTTAATATGAATTAGATATTATGATCTTCTCTGGACAAATTGAGACCCTGAGGACTTCTCTGGATACAGACACACATTCAAGTTCTTGGAGACTTTTACATCACTCCAAGATCTTAGCTTCTAAATACAATTTCTTATTAACATGAACTAAGTGTCTGATTCAAGGGATGGAGCGGGGAAAGTGAACCTGAGACATCTTTTTGTGCCAGGAAGTAAGGATGTATTCAAAGTTGATGAGGATACGTCAAAAGGACAAGTCAACTTGAAAGGATTTTCTTTGTGCATAATTGGTAAAAAGTGCAAAATGAATAGTGATAGGAATAGATTAAGGTCCATTGATTTAAAACAAACAAAAAAACACACACACACACAAAGACTCTTATGACGGGCTTATGTATATTTGAGGGAGGTGGTAAAAGAAGAAATCTGGGGAAGTGGAGTTTTAAAGGTTTAAAAAAGTGAAACTAGAAGTGAAGAGAATGTGTAATGAGGAGCGATACATAGGATTATAGTTGAAATGTAAGTCAATATCAAAAAAGCATCTAACAAAACATGTTGCAACACTTATGTTTTGAATAAGGACTCATGGTTTTTCTAGTACTCATGAGTCTTAAATTATTTTAAAATAAAAATTTATTAAAAAAGTCAACTTCATACTCAGTTTAAAGCTTTTCCTACACGACCCCAAAAACCTTGTGCAAGTTGGCCTAGTGACTCAAGGTACTTGACTCTCCATTACCTCTGATACTGGAGGAGGCAAGAGAGACTAGAAATAAGATGCTTCTATTTGTGGCTGTCCTTAGTGAGTTAGCTGTCTTTTCTTTTGCTGTAATCGCTGTTCCCTTATATCAGAGTTTCTCAACTTTAGCATTATTGACCTTTTGGACCAGATAATTTATTTTTGTTGGAGGGGAAGTGGGGGTGGGTGGAGTTGTCCTGAGCCTTGTAGGATGTTTACTAGCGTTCTTGGCTCCTACCTTCTCGCTAGGTGTCAGTACGAATCTTCCTCCACCTCTCCCGACAAGTCATGACATTCAAAGCGTCTCTTCAGATATTGCCAGTTGTTTAGTGGGAGACAAAATCACCCCTGGTAGGCAATTCCTACCTTCTACGATAATTTCCACAAGGGCAAGGATGGGGTGGATGAAGGAGGCTCCCATAAGCCCCATTGAGGATGGACGACTCAACTCTGAACAACTCTTGGGCAGTTGGCTACAACTTTTGGCTGACTCATAGCTGATGACAAAATGCTGTCCTCACACTGTGGTGGTCTGCAGTAAGCATGCAGTCCCCAACTTGTCTCCCTGCTTGACTCTTTCTGGGGCTTACAGGGTTCCTCTTTTTTACCGAAGGGGTTGTAATTGCTGGCCTTTGCTAGGCCATGCCATCACATTAGGTTAAGTAAAAATAAAATCTTTGTATATAGTGTCTATGGAGAAAAATAGTGAATGGTTCAGGCCCATTTTGTCCAAAAAGCCCTCTCTACCTGCTATAGCTCTTGGAGATATTTCTCCTTTAACCCGTCTGCTAGCTATAGTCTGCTCCATTCATTTGGCATATAGCCAAGGTGACTGGGATTGTTAATTACCTAATGAACTCTGTCTGACATATCAACTAGAACAAAGATCATAGAATGTCAAGTGACCTAGAGGTCATGAACCAGCGAGAGCCGAGAGTTCAACCTCCTCATTTAACAGGTGAAATGCAATGAGGTTGGGATTTCCCCAGTGTCATACATGGAATAAATTATAGACCCAGGCAGCTCACAGGGTCTATAGCCCAAGGTCAGTGACCTTTTAATAAGAATACTTCCCAAAGATAAGGGTGTTCGTTTGGTCATATAGCGTGGTAATTTCGTATTCACTATGGAGCTAGATAGACCTAAGTTTCAAAATTAAACAGGCTCACTGACTTTGGGAAAAATTTGTCGCCTCTCTCAGCCTCATCTATAAAATGGAGATTTTAATAGAATCTAATTCACAGATACGTTGGCGAGGATGAACTGAAATAATATATTTAAAATATTTAGCACGGTGCTTGGCCTGCAGCAAACACTCCATCATCTTCATCCTCGTCTTCTTCATCATCATCATCACAGCTAAGCATTTTGGAATTTAGAAAACTCTTTCACCTACATTTAATCTTCCCCACCCACATGTGGCTTTTGGAGGTAGGTGTTGGTGACACTTTATAGATGAAGAAACAGGTTCAGAAAGACATTTCACTAAATCCACAAACCTTGTTAATATGAAAACACAAGCAGAAGTCTTCTGACACCAAGACTCGTGCTTCTCCTCCATGGTTGCTGATCTTTCCGTTTAGATTTTAGTCCTTGATGGCTATCCTGGGGCTTTGCATGTACATAGTAGGTGCTAAATATCTGCTGGGCCAATTATTCCATTGTTTCTTGCATGTTTATCCACCTCTCCTCTCCCCAAGACATTTAGTTAAAAATTCTCAGTTGGCAGGTCCTTAGCTCAGATATTTTGATAGGTCACACACATATGGTTTGGAGTTGAACCCATACTTGTTTTCCATAAATACTCACTGATACAGATGATGTGGCAGCATGCAAGGGACCTGTGATGAAAACTCTGATGTCTAGGCAGCCTAGGATTTCTGTGTAAAGGTCAGAAAGAGGCCCAAATGAGAGCATAGGTCAGACAGGTGGAGTGGGACAAGACAAGATCACCAGGTCAGGGCTCATTACATGCCCTTTGTCCCTTTGATTCTGGGTAGAAAACGAAACCCAACCAAAACCAAAAAGCAGTGGAACAAAGAGAAGAATACAAAGGGGAGAAAGTAGCTCTATCGTCAATAATTCAAAAGGTCTACAGGAAAATGTACCATGAGATTAATAAAAATGGCATGCTTGTTTGCTTTTTGTTGGCACGGCATAAACAACAACTCCTAGTTAATAAGATTTTGACATGAAGTTGAAATTTATATAACTTTTTCTTTTATTCCAATAGAAATCCTTCCTTTGAGGCCTGAGTCATATATATATATCTATATATATCTATATCTATATATATTTCACATATATATATCCACAGATATATATACACACATATATATGTGTATATATGTGTGTGTGTATATATATATATATATATATATATATATATATATATATATATATATATATATATATATACACTTATTGGAGGAACTGAAAATGAAGCCTGTGTCCTGGAGCCTTTGAGTAAGAGTGGGACAGTGGCATGGGAAGAGGGAAAAAGGTAACAGATGCAAGACCATACCTTGATGGGGTTTGGATTTTATTTCAAATACAACTGGTCACCATTGAGAGGTTTTAAGTAACTGAAGAACATGGTCTGAGATGAGATGTTTCAAAGCTCACTCACCTGGACACTTTGTAGAAAGATACCAGAGAAGAATGTGAGTGGAGAGACCAGTTGGGAAGCTCTTGGAGCAGGTCCGGGTCAGAGATGATGGTGGACTGGGTGTTAGGAGTGGCAGTGGAAGCAGGGAGATGGCACAACTGAATTCCTTCTTCTGATATTTTGTTTTTTTTTAACCAGGAAAAATAATAAAGTTGAATTTTTAAAAGGCAGCTCCTTGGCCCGTGTAACTATTTCACTGAACTCCCATAAAACCCTATGCTTAATCCTATCAGACTCTGTATTGGATTGAATCATAAATAAGTGCCATTTTTTGCATGTCAAACCAGTCAAATATCATTAGTTTCATATGATTCAGTATAATAAATAAACGTATCTGTTGAACATGCACTGTTGAGTATCTATTTTGTGCCATCCTTGCGTTGCTTCCTACCACATTGTAGTATGCGATCTATCTTTAATCGTCTGACTTTGCTATCACACAGAGACCCCTTACTAAGGGGCACCGACCATGACTTGCATATTTGCATTTCCAACCACCTGTACAGTGACTGGCAGATTTAACAGAAAGAGCATTATTTGTACAGAAGAAGCAAGCCTGAAAAAGTTGGAGTCCGCGGCCAAGCCAGGAGAAAATGTAACTAGAATTAGCAAAGACTGTGATTCTGGGATGGATTTTCTGGTTCAAAATGTTACTGTCCTTATTGCTGGTAATTGATTGATGCGATAGAGAAAAGAGAGGAAGGAATAGAAAGAATTCTGTAATTCCTACCAAAACCCACGAGGGCGTTGATGTCATCCCTTGAACCAATGTCCTAAGAGTATGTACGAAATAGTTCTAAAGTTGAAATGTAACTGTCCATGTGGTGTGGTGTGGTGTTGTTAAGACTGGCTCATGCTTTGGAACATTCTTCTGGAAGAATGTCGATGGATTCTGGTTTACAGCCTCCCTGGTGGGAACTGGGCTGAATGACTGGTGTGGTCAATTAGAGTCTTTAACTGAACAAAGTGGAACTGGCACCTCATGATCAGACTATAAAACTATTCAAAAGCAACATGTGGTTGTGTGGGGAGCGAGGTTACATGGGAACTTCCTCTGCTCATCCTGTATGACCTTGCCCGCAACCTAATCCATGTGATCTTTGAACTTACCACTCTTTACCCTGGGCCACGTCCAAATCACAATCTGTGTGGTATGATGATAAACAAACGGGGCTCTCCTCTTACAAGTAAAATAAACATACCCGGTACTAGCACATTTGTTTGAAGTAATAATGATGATGATGATGACAATAATAAAATATTTATTAAGCACTCAAGAAATGCCAGTGCTATTCTAAACACTTCACATGCATTAGAAAAGAGAATTCTCACAGAAATCCTATGAGATAAGTACAGATAGGTTTAGCAAATTGCCCAAGTTTACACAGTTCCTAAGTGTTAGGGCTGGTAAGTCACTTACAAAGTGACTGATCTTCTAGCCACAGCTACGACTTTACCTGTCAACCATGAAACTCGCTTCTGCTACACAGGCCTTATCTTTGTTTTGATAGTATGCTTTGTTTGGGAGCCTCCTCACTCAACCTAACCTAGAAAACTCCATGAAGCCCCATTTAAGGAAATCTGTGACGATTTCTCTACTTTTTCTTGTGTTTCCTAGGTACTTGACACATGACTCCATCACACTAAATTATCATCATGTGTCTAAATGTTTGCTTCCATCACTAAACTGTGAGCTCCAAGAGAAATAACACTGTGCTTCTTTCTTCTTCTTATCCTCAGGACCAGGACCAGGTTGGTGCCTAATAAATGCTTTATGAGTGAATAATGAAAGAATGACTACAATCACTTAATTATCTGAACAGAGCCAAAATTCAGACAGCAAACAGATGAATGGCACAGCATTTAAGCACTGAGGTGCATGAATTGCCCTCAGAGAAGTGGGGTTGAAATGTATCAAATTGTCTGTCTATCATCTCTGGCTAGTGTAATTGCCCCAACCTCTTTCTGATGATATAGTTCCATTAGGGCAACCACTCCCCTGTCATGGGACCCCTCTCCTCCAGGCTACAGTGGCTGGTCCAGGAGACTTACCCAACCCGCCCTGAGCCAGTGAGCTTCTTTTGGAATTGACTACTGTCTTGAATGGAGGAGATAAACATTTAAGAGTTGTTGACAATGGTTGCTTTCCACCATTTGGACTGGGAAGCCAAAAAGATTGTCTGTAGCAAGGGTGAGAAAAAAGTCAAGTTTATAAATTCAGGAAGATTTCCTGGATAGAACTCTTGTGATACTCAAGTGACTGAGATTTACAGGCTCCATGAGAGAATGACCATGTATGCTGTGTTCACTGTTATATCCCCAGGTCTAGCATGGTAGATTCATTTATCTGTTCAATAAACGAATAAGGAGGCTCCTGAGCACAGGAAATAGCTGGACTAAGGAAAGGGAGACCTGGTCCTAGTTACCTTGACGCTGGAAGTTCTTATGTCTCAGGTAGGATTATAATTGACTATGGCAGCTGATTCCTTCATATTAACTTAAAATAATTTGCTCTGAAAAATATGGCAAGAGTTCATTGGGTAGATTACATAATCATCAAAGTTACTTAAAGGGCTTTTGTAAATGTTGAATTCTGGGTATCAGCCTGTGAACATTGTGATTCAATTAGTGTGGGGTGGGGTTCCAGAGTCTGCATTTTCCAAAAGCTCCCTGGGTAATTTTGCTGAAGAGCCAGGTTCTCAGAATTCCATGAATTGCCACACCCTGTAGTTCAATCAACTCCCAGTTCTAAATTAGACTATTTATTGCATTAGATGGGTGTTTTAGGTAACATTCATTTATCATCCATTCAGAAACTACTTATTAAGTATCAGATGTATGTAAAGCACAGCACAAATTGATTGACTGCTCTGCTTTTAAAATTTCTTAATAGGGAAGCAATTACTACCTTCCTTCAATGAACAAAAAAAGCAATACTTATTTAGGGTCAGAAGTTTCATGATACCATCCCATCAGAATATAAGAAAAATCCCCCTCATATGTGTGAAATCACAAATTCTATAGTATAAGAGGGTCAGGGAGTATGGATTTTTGAAAAAGCTATTTTTATTATCCTAAGCTGGAGTCATTTATCCTGACCCTCTCTGCTTGCCTCTCAGAGAGGTGAGGCGCTGAACCAGTTAGGATAAACTGGAAGCCGAAACTCTACTCATAAAGGCAAATTGCACCATTGTGAATTATAAACTTGGATCTGTACTTAGAGACCCTTAAAGCCATGGGAGTGGTGGCTGGCGGCTGACCTGTGATGCAGCAGACATTGATCCAGGCATCGGAGGCTGAATTTGCTGAATTAAGGCTGAATGCGTTATAAAGCCAGTTCTCCTTTGTGGGTCCCCATAGCCTTATCTTGCACTGAGAGATTGTATCAAAACAAAGTTGTTCTCACACTGGAGGACCTGGGGATCCCAAAGACTACTGAAATAGAAGGGAACAGTTATCGCTTGAGCTGATCATTTGGTGTCAAGATGGTCAAAACCACAAACACAAAACTTGAGTACCAAAAGGCATGGAGGAACTTCATAATAAGTTCATCGTTCTAACATACACCTTCTTTTTACAAATGGCATGAAACCTTTCACAGCGTAGTTGAGGGTGCCAAATTGAGGACCAATATATTGGCGAATGGCTAAGGTTCCTTCCATCTGCAACGTAAAAAGAAGCTATGTCTGAATTCCCAGCTGTAGTAAGTTCTTCAGTCCTCTTGCTTGTCTGACCACAGACCAAGTATATTTCTGATTCTGCTTCATCACATAGGGAAATTAAATCTACAGATAACGTGAGGTTTAATAACATGTTCTCTCCTGAGAATGTATGTGCCAAGCATTACATTGGGGATTGTTAGAAGATACACAAGAAAGGGACAGTGTGTGCTATCTACCCACCTGTGGTTTGCCATGTGCTACTCTTGTGTTAGGCTGGTGCAAAAGTCATTGCAGTTTAAAAGGTTAAAAAGAATTGCAAAAGCCACAATTACTTTTGCACCAACCTAATATTTTCTGTGCTTCTGCACTAGACTGTGTGTAGAGTCACCAAGAAGACGCTGTGCGTTGGCATATGTACGGCATCCTGCCTTTGCAGGGACTCATGTTCATTCTTCAAAACTCAGTTTAAGCAGCACTTTTGTTTTTTCATGATCAACCTTCATAAAGTTGGAGCTCTTTCTTTGTGGGCTCACTGTCCTTTGGCCACAGTGGGATTATAGCTTCTGTCACCTCTTGTTTGCACTGTCATCGTTGTTTTCTCTTTCCTCCACTGTGAATTGTTGGAGGGCAGGGATCATGCCTTTTTTATTCCTGCATTTCTCAAACCTGGCACTCACTAGTGCTCGGTACTTGATTACAGAATGAATGAATAGGTCAATGGTTCACTATGACCCAGCGATGTTCGCATGCTACTCTGTCGACAATATGTTCTCTATGATGGTGGGAGGCAGGGTGGATGGGCACACGTCTCAGTGAAAATAAACTTCCAGCTCCCATCTCATCTTAGCAGTGCTAAGCCTTGTGACTTATTTTGTGTCGTCCCTGATTACTCTCTCCCAGCATAATTAGAAGTGTCCTTATGTCTTTCACTCCAGATACACTCATTTTAGTTTTATTTGGATGTGCTGTTGACACTCTGTCATTTGCATCATCTTTAGATCTGATGATAATTGCAAAGCCTGCATAACAAATTCTCACGGAGGGAGAAAGGGGCTTTCTGAAGGGCTAACAGACTGTTCAGATGACAAGATAAAGACCCAAATTTCTGTTTTCTGAGAGGTGTTTGCTACTGCAAATGGCAGTCTCCTGCTTCTGAAGGATGATGTTCAGTGATAAGCATTCAGCTTGGTAGTTGATTTTCTGATTCTTGTAGTCGTTTTTACTTTTTACCGCATGACTACTAGGTTCCAACATGTGAATTGCAATGTCTCAAACAGGCTTCACACCTAACCCTTAGCCTCATTTTGCAGGTGAGATTCAGAATAAACAAGAACCTGCTCAATGTCACATAGCTGGGAAGTGACTGGGCTGGAATTTGGACATGGTTGCATCTGACTTCATAGATGAAACTCTTTCTATTTTGACACCGTGTCATTCAGCTATGACTAAGTTTATTGGATGCCTATTTATTGTCAAGCTGCAGGGCAATGACCCTCCACCTTTCCTCTCTGTTTGGACACAGCCTTTGGATATTTCATAAAGGAATCTCACTTCAACTTCTGACCTGTTCTCTATGGGCTGGTTCTAAACGGGAGCTGTTGATACTTTCCTTTCATCAAATATAGTACTGACACTCACCGCACCCCAGGCATCATATTAGAGCCTTTGGGAGATATAAAGATAAATTGATTAGTTTTGCCCTTAGAGACCTCACAATCTAGAATGGTAACAAAATAATTTCACAAATGACGATAACACAAAGCGGCATCTTAAAACTGTCATGAAAGTGGTATAAACAATTTAGTGTGGGGAGTGAGGAAAGTTGGAAGAATTCTCATTTTCTTGACATGATCAAGGAAGACTTCCTAAGGGAGACAACACAGAAGGAGACTAGGAAAGATAAAGAAGCTTTCCACTGGCAGTGGCCAGGGGAGTACATGCGGGCAGAGGTAATAAGAGGAGCAGAGACTACATTTGCAAAAATATAGAGTACGGAGTGGGACTGAGAACACTCAGAGTTTCTGGGTCACAGCATGAATGAAAGCAGGAACTCAGAGGTAAAATGGGAATTATAATGTTAGTGTTGGATTGTGAAAGGCTTTGAATGCCATGGTGATTGGATCTTAGAATTCTTGGGGAGTCTGGGATTTCTACAATTTTATATAGTGGAGAGCCTCAGATGATGTGAAGGGGAGTGTTTTTAGAAGAGCTTTACTGAAAAGATGAAGAATTGGGCAAGACTGTGGAGGGCAGACTGGCATGGGGAAAGACTGGAGAGAACAATCAGAAGGTTTGTGAAACGGTTTGAGGTGAGAGGTAACGAGGACTTGAAAACGGGTAGGGGTGGTGGGAATGGAGGGGAGAGGTAGCTGACAGCAACCAGCCATTTCATTGCAAACACAGGCATCATCCCTTAACTCTTTTATGGAGATGCCAGAAGTGATATTCCTCATGGAAGCTTCAATGAGTAGAATTATAGCTGCAAAAGTTTCATTTTTCCTTTCCTAGCTTCTGCTTTGGCAAATGGAGAATTTTTTTCCTTGTGCAAGTTCTGTAGATCTCTATTTTTGTCTCATAAGATAGGCAGAGAATATAAATCGATGAAAATCATCTTCTAACTATGCTATGGTTTAAGACAATGGCCGCTACCTGAAAGAGTTTATTGGAGATTAGGAGTGGGTATAATATGGGATACTGGAAGAGCCCTGGAAAGGGAATCAGGAGGTTGGAGTTCTTGCAAAGGCTCTGTCCCTCTCTACACATGGCTTTGGGCTAGCCATTTATGCTTTCTGAGATTCCATGTCCTCCCAGATCAAATGACGGGCTTGGGGTTCAGTGAGTATTCAGTTCTTCCCAGTGATAGAGCCCTTGGTTCAAATAAACCCTTTTGGGGAACCCAAGATATGAAACAGATATACGAAACATGTAGTGGTGAGGTGGAAGCTGGAGAGAGGAGCTTGAATCTTTGCTTGCTCAGCCTCTGTGTAAACTTCCAACCTCTGGGGCTCCACGAGACATTGTCAGAAATAAGTGGGCATTATAGATTATTAGGTGAGCTCAGATGTTCCTGTAAGCTCATCATAGTGATACATGAGTTTTTAGGCAGAAGTTACACACTGAGCTCCTTACCACCCTGGTGCTCCTGAGTTGTGAGAAAGATGGAGCTGCTAGTGAACCGGCATTTCATAGACGGGGTTTTCTTTCAATGCCTGAAGCATCTCAAATCTATTCTTGCTATCAGCCTTTGCACTAGTGGTTCACTCTTCTAAAGATACACCTTTTCCATATTTTTGCGTGATTCACTTCTTTCTTATCATTTAAATCTCTAAAAACATAAGTTCCAAAGAATCCTTCCTACAGAGGCAAATTTGCCTGGAAGCCCATCTCTTGGATTGGTCCCTTCCAAGGCCCTGAGGAGGACCCAGAAATGTGCTCATATGATCATATGTTTTTGAAAAATTTACAAACATAAGCTATTTTAATCACAATGGGTTATCACCACTATGTCTTTCTGCTCTCATTTTCTCCTCTGTCTCACTTTTCCCTCTGTCACATTTTTTCTTGTGTTGGGTGCCTTTTGAAACTTTGTGCCTCACTTTCCTTATCTACAGAATGAGAATAATGACAGTATCTACCTCCCAGTGTTATTGAGAAGGTTAAATATTTTCATACAGGAAAAGTGCTTAGAACAGTCAGTGTCTGGTATGCAGTAAATGCCTATTGTTTTATTATCACCACACTTAGAATTTGACAACATAGCAGACATGTCACTGGATTCAAGTTCTGGCCAGACTGTTGTAGACCATAAGTAACTTACTAATATTAAGAACATCAGACAGAAAAGCGTCTGAACTCCTCCTATAGTTGAGGTAACGAAGGCCAAGGGAAATGCAGTGGCTTGTCTGAATCTCAGGACTTGGAGGGGTCCAAGGTAGGACTAAAACCCAGGTTTTCTGATAGAAAGTGAAGGTGGCTCTCAGGGACCCATCACATGCCGATGTTTTATACAAAAGGAAGGCTGCCGGGGGCGGTTGTTCAGTCTCATCTTTAGTGACTTCTTTTACGCACCCTACTTACTGGGCTCTAGTCCTAAGAACAAGCTGGAGAATAACAGAATGTTCCAAAATAGCCAGCCAAGAACCCTGCAGAAACCCCTGACACTTATTGCCACTAAACTAATTTTGAATGCGTCGAATACATATTTTTAGAGTTTGGGTAGATTTATTTTTGAGGCTACTGCCTGACTTTAGGGTATGACCAGAGAGTAAAGTCTCAAATGAATTCATGTCACAGTTCTTGGAAGATAGAACCATCCCTTGTTACCAAACAAGGATAAACTCTGGATATACCTGGATGATATAAACGTAAAAAAAAACAAACCAAAATATTGGTTGAAGA